>NC_073244.2:53107500-55599166 GCF_029281585.2 Gorilla gorilla gorilla
AGGAGGGCAGGAGGCCGACCTGAGAGATGGGGCTCTGGCGTGTTAGGGCTGGTTTCTGGTGAGACAGCTGGGAAGGGTGCAGGGGGCAGCCACAGAAACAAGACGGGGGCTTTGTGAGGCCTGGGAGGGGAGAACCAGGGCCAGGGGGTGCCAGGGAGGGTGGGGCTGAGGGCTGGGCCTGGGTTGGGGAGTGTTAGAGTGACCAGGGCGAGGCAGGGTCCCACTGAGGCAGAGATGGGGAGGCTGAGAGGCTGGCACCCGGCTGCACCCATGGCCAGGAGGCGGCAGTGAATGTGCTGAGTGGGAAGGGATCGGCGGGCCTGCCAGAGGGATGTTTGTTGTTGCTGCCCAGTCAGGGTGAGGTGGGGGGAACGGGGTTGGTGAGGAGAAGGAGAGACAGAGACATTGTGGAGAGGGAAGAGACGGCCAGGGAGCAGAGAGAGGAGAACTGGGGTGAGACAGGCGATGGAGAGAGCTGAGGGGGAGAGAGAAGACAGACGGGAAAGTGGGAAGGTGGCCAGGAGGGAGAGGGGGAGGGAAATGGAGATGGCGAGAAAGATAAGGGGTTGCGGAAGCCCTGTGGGGTGCTCACGGGAAAGAGAGGTTGAGAGAGGCAGGTGGAGGGCAGAGGGGAGGGACTCAGGCTTCCGAGCCAGAGCCAGGCAGAGGCGGAGAGGGAGCCAAGGGGAAGAACAGGAGAGGAAAAGACTGGAGCTTCAAGGGCAATAGAGGGTGACGGGGTGGGGCCCACGGGGAACCCCGGGAGCTAAGCTGACCCCCTGTACCTCCTCCATCCCTCTCGGCACCCGGGCTGCCTGCCCAGCAGCGTGGGAATCCGTTCCTACCTTACCCCCAACCTCCGGCCTGGAGCCAGCCTCACCCGGGGCCCCTCCACTCCCCCAGCGGCACTGTGACTCCGGGAACACTCACATCCAGCCCCTTGGGGCAGGAGGGGGTGTCTGCCTGTGTTTGCATCCCTGCCCTCCAGGGGCCCCTGCTGTTGGGACTGCATCAGCTCTCTGAAGACCTCCCAAGACATGGGGTAAGACTAAGGGGCTCCCACTAAGCCTGTGCTGACCCCTTCACTCCACCCTGGTTTGAGGCAGGCCTGTCCCCATCATGGCAGGAACACAGTCTGTCAGCAGCAGCAGTTGATGATCTGTCCAACCCTGATTTCCTCCCCCAAAGTTTGAATAATGGAGCCTGTGGGAACAGCTGGAGGAAGAGAGTGGGGAGGAAGTGGTGAATATTAATGGAATAATAGTTGGAGTGGGAAATGACAGCTAGGGGCTGGGGGCAGGGGCCCGAGCACCTCCTGAGGGAGTCTGCAAGCCCACTCCACTCTGGGGCTGGGGGAGAGGGACTCCAGGCCCCCTGAGCTCATCTAGCTTCTGGGGGCAGGGGGTGCTGCTCCTCCTGGAAGCATTAGGAAGCTTCGCAGGGTGCCTTTCTTTTTGCCTTTGACATGTGCCTCAGTCCGGGTCCAATCAGGAGAGAGAAACCACACAGGAATGGGAATAGGGAAAGTTCAATATACAGAATGATTAACTCTCATGGGATTGGCCACTAAGGGGTGCCTTCTTGGGGAACATGGTTGGAGGGTGGACATGCTGGTGGAACACGATCATTCCAATCCAACACTTCTGTCTCCCCAAGCCTTGGGACTCCCCTCACCCATCTTATGCTAGGGCAGTTCTGGTCTCTCTGCCTCATTAACTTTAGGCCACTGTTGGATCCAAGTTCCGGTTAGGCACCCAAGCAAGCTATTAGAACTACGTCCAGTTGCACAAGGTAACCCATGAAATCCAGAAGCTCTAGAAAGCGCACTCATGCCAGTAAATTTGGCCTGAGCTAGTGTTACATCCACCCTCATTGGTGTAACATCCTTAAAATCCCCTTCTGCACACATTCCCCAAGTTTCTGACTCTGTATATTTGTGAAGCCTTGTCATTCTTATAGTGTAAAAGCTGCTCCCGCCTAGGTCCTAGCTGGCACCTGTTCACCTGGAGCAAGCTGATTTCACCCTAGGTATTTATGGGTCTAGAGGCAGCAAGGGGCGCTGTGGTGAGTCTTAAGAAGAATGGGGTGTATCTGTTATTTCTGTATAAGAGCTGGCCATAAGAAAAAAAAAACTGTGGTGGGACAGTGGCTCACCCCTGTAATCCCAATACTCTGGGAGGCCAAGAGGGGAGGATCACTTGAGCCCAGGAGTTCAAGACCAGCCTGGGCAACATAGTGAGATCTTATCGCTAATCAAAAAAAAAGGACAACCACTTTCAAGGTGTCTGCCCCTGGTGAGGTCATCACAAGGTTTCTTTTTTTTTTTTTCTGAGACGGAGTCTCACTCTGTCACCCAGGTTGGAGTGCAGTGGCATGATCTCCGCTCACTGCAAGCCTTGCCTCCCAGGTTCACGCCATTCTCCTGCCTCAGCCTCTCGAGTAGCTGGGACTACAGGCGCCCGCCACCATGCCCGGCTAATGTTTTTGTATTTTTAGTAGAGACAGGGTTTCACTATTTCTACTGAAGTAGAGTACTTAGGCAGGATGGTCTTCATCTCCTGACCTTGTGATCCGCCCGCCTCGGCCTCCCAAAGTGCTGGGATTACAGGCATGAGCCACTGCACCCGGCCTCTTTTTTTTTTGAGATGGAGTCTTGCACTGTCGCCAAGGCTGGTGTGCAGTGGTGCAATCTCGGCTCACTGCAACCTCTCCGCCTCCTGGGTTCAAGCGATCCTCCTACTCGGGAGGGTTCAGCCTTCTGAGCAACTAGGATTACAGGTGCCCGCCACCATGCCCGGCTAATTTTTTGCATTTTTAATAGAGACGGGGTTTTACTATGTTGGCCAGGCTGGTTTTGAACTCCTGACCTCATGATCCGCCTGCCTTGGCCTCCCAAAGTGCTGGGATTACAGGCGTGAGCCACCGTGCCTGGCCACATCACAAGGTTTCTAAGCACAGGAAGGCTGGTAGGTTCCTCAGATGCTGATAAGTCACTCGCTTGGAGTGACTTGGGGGTTCAAGATCGCCTGTTTACTCTGGGTCCAATTAGATGACCCCATTCCAAAGAAGTAAAAACTTTTGGGCCGGGCATGGTGGCTCACGCCTGTAATCCCAGCACTTTGGGAGGCTGAGGTGGGTGGATCACCTGAGGCCAGGAGTTTGAGACCAGCATGGCCAACATGGCAAAACCCTGTCTCTACTAAAAACAGGTGTGGTGGTGCACGCCTGTAATCCCAGCTACTCGGTAAGCTAAGGCAGGAAAATCGCTTGAACCCGGGAGGTGGAGGTTGCAGTGAGCCGAGAGATTGCACTACTGCACTCCAGCCTGGGTGACATAGCAAGACTGTCTCAAAAACAAACAAACAAAAAATTTGGGGGCTGTCATGAAAGCTGTCTAGTTCTCAGACTGTGACTTGAGCTGAGTTAGCGGACCCAAGCTTGTCACTGTCTGTGGGCACTCAAGGGCACTCTGGAGAATCCATCCAGTACCCTGGTCTTTAGAATTGTCACAACTAGCACAGCTGTTGAGCACAGCAGCCACAGGGGGTCCCAAGGCACGTGCCTCAGTTGGTCCCTCATCTCCATCAACCACAGGCACTTGTGGGATTATGATGCCATTGCATGCCATGGGCCTCTGGCATCCTGTTTCCCATCAGCAAGAGCTCAGCGCTGCGCCCAAGCCCAAAGGCACAACCAAACCAATCCTGGAATCCTATCTTAAGAGTCATGTCCTGGGACACTCCAGGTATCAACTCTATATCCATCAGGATGCAGTCAGGAGAGAAAAACCACAGAGTAACTTGAACAGGGAAAGTTTAATATAGAGAATTACTGGCTTTAAACAGTGAACTGGAATAATGAGGGCTTCACTGGTAAAATGCTTCTGAATTGACTGGAAATCCATTTGGGGTGCTGGGAAATGTTATTCCCAGAGAGGTGCCTCAGTGGAGGCGCTGTGTCTCCTACGCAACTTCTGAGGGCTGGAGGGTGCCAAGGGCAGCTGCTGACCGCCTGGTGCTTCAGGAGCTGGGTGCTGGGGAAGCCACATGCACTACGGCGTCCAGAGGCAGAAGCACAACCAACAAGAACCACGAAGGAGGCGCCTTTCCTCCTATAATGCCTGTTTGGTGCCCTCTACTGACAAAGCTTATCCCCTTTCAAAAAACAGCCAACTGAAAAAGCTGAATTTGGAACGTACAGTCAATAAATCCATAACCAGCAATACCATGGGGCCTGGGGTGCACTGGCCTTTAGTGAGTGGAGTGGGGCGAAGGATGCTGCATGTGCTGCAGTGGGCACAGCGGCCCTGCACAGGGGAGAACCATCCCTGTAAAGTGTCAGTAGTAGCCCCCGTGTCAGTCAGGGTCCCTGCAAGAAATGGCAGTGCACTCACATAAGGACAGTTTGAGAAGAGTCTCTTGACAAGGTGAGTGTGGCTCTCTGCGGCTACTAACAGCCTGAGCCTTTACCTCCCCAGGCCTGAACAGGGGCATGGAAAGGGCTGCCTGACAGGGTGACAGGAGCTGTGACCTTTAGCCAAGGGCAGCCAGGAATAAATACTGGTAACTCACGCTCTCTCCTGTGATTGGCCAGCACCACTCCCCCACCCTGACGTTGAGTGAAGACAAATGGAAGCCACAAGTGTGGTGAGCTACCAGACATTCCATGCAGCCCGCTGAGAAGCCACGTGAGTGGGGACAGGGCTGAAGGCTAGGCAGGGACAGGGCTGGCTGTGTCCTGAGGCTGCTCCTCCGGCCCCGACTTCAGGCCCTCGGCCCAGTCAACCCCCACAACCTTGCAATTGGGCAGCATCTCCTCCACCAAGATCTGAGTGAGGCCAGGGTTGGACACGGCAGGGAGGTCCGAGATGTCCAGCCTGCGGAGGTTCCTGAAAAGGGGTGAGAAGGACAGGAAGCCAGTGTAAGGACAGCATGTGTGTGTGTGTGTAGGGAGGTACAGGACAGCGTGTGCGTGTGTGTGTGTGTGTATAGGGAGGTAAGCCAGTGTAAGGACAGCGTGTGTGTGTGTGTGTGTGTGTGTGTGTGTGTGTAGGGAGGTACTGGCCCCAAATTTCAACCTTAGCTTCCTAAAATAAAATCTTTATAGCTGTCCAGGCACATGAAGCCCACTGTGTTAATTGCAAATATGCAGCTCTAGCTCCTGCTGTTCTGCAACAGCGTCGATATCACAGAGTTTTGACTAAAACAAAAAGGAAGAAAAACCAGGAGTCATTTAATTCTTCCAGAGACTCACTGTGACTGCTCATCTACCATAAATACTCTAGGTTTGTGATGGATGCAGGGGGATATGAGAACTGTCCAACATTGCCCCTCCCCACTTCCTCTCCTGCATCTGTGTTAGGTGGGAGAGGTGCCTGGGTACGGGGCCCAGCCTGAGCTGAGGTCTCACTGGAGGTGGTGGAGGCAGGCGAGGCCCCGTTCGGAGACGCGGGGGCAACCGGCCAGCGAGAGCTCCTGCAACGAGTCAGCCAGTGGGTAGAGGCGGCTGAGACACCAGTCGTCCACGTGGGAGCAGCGCTGCAGCGACAAGGACTGGAGCTCCTTCAGGCGGACTGCGGTGGGGAGAGGGTGGGATGGCACCAGGAGCCTTTCTGGAGCCCATCACCAAAGGGAAAACATAGAGGCCTGTCCCATCTCCACCCCACCGCACTCACGGAGGTTGTCCAGGCCCTCGTAGTTGATGTCACAGTCACTGGCATCCACAGCTTCGACAGGCACTTCACAGAAATTCCAGAACTCCTGAGAGAAATGGCCATACTTATCTGGCCTGATCCACTCCTTGTCTCGAAACCTGGAAACGGGAGAGGAGTGTCAGCAGGGCACCTGAACCTGCCCCAGGCCTCCAGCCTCTTCAGAACCTTCCCCAGCCCTATATAATATGTATAGGTCACCCTTGACATAACTAACTCCATCTTAGAAAAAGACTCCATCTGGCTGTGCGCAGTGGCTCACGCCTGTAATCCCAGCACTTTGGGAGGCTGAGGCAGGAGAATCACTTGAGTTCAGGAGTTTGAGACCAGCCTGGGCAACATAGTGAGACCTCGTCTCTATGAAAAAATACAAAAATTGGCCAGGTGCGGTGGCTCACGCCTGTAATCCCAGCACTTTGGGAGGCCAAGGTGGGCGGACTACGAGGTCAGGAGATCGAAACCATCCTAGCTAATACACGGTGAAACCCCATCTCTACTAAAAATACAAAAAAATTAGCTGAGCATGGTGGCAGGCGCCTGTAGTCCCAGCTTCTCGGGAGGCTGAGGCAGGAGAATTGCTTGAACCTGGGAGGTGGAGCTTGCAGTGAGCCGAGATCGTGCCACTGCACTCCAGCCTGGGTGACAGAGCGAGACTCCGTCTCAAAAAAAAAAAAAAAAAGAAAAAATACAAAAATTAGCTGGGCTTGGTGGCTTGCACGTGTGGTCTCAGCTACTTGGGAGGCTGAGGTGGGAGGATAGCTTGAACCCAGGAGGTCGAGGCTGTAGTGAGTTGTGATCATGCCACTGTGCTCCAGCCTGGGAGACCCTATCTCAAAAAAAGGAATGTTTTGCCAATTTTACATACCTAGAAACTGAGGGTCAGCGAGATTACAGATAACATAAGAGCAAAGAGGTAAAATGCAAGAATCCTTGTAGATGGACAAAAGTTAAGGGACATTTTCAAACATGTATACTGTTTCTAAGGAAGTTGCCAGAGGAAGTGCTCAAACCAGATGGAGGGGTAGATGAAGTCTATGTGAACTGTCTTTTCCAAAAAAGAAAAAAAGCAAAGGAAAGAGAAAGGGAAGGAGAAAGGAGGCGGGGAAGAAGGAAAGAAAGAAAAACATTGAGCACAGGCCAGGCGCCACCAGTGGCTCACACCTGTAATCCCCAGCACTTTGGGAGGCCGAGGTGGGTGGATCACTTGAGGTCAGGGGTTGGAGACCAGCCTGGCCAACATGGTAAAACCCTGTCTCTACCAAAAATAAAAAAAATTAGCCGGGCGTGGTAGTGTGCACCTATAATCCCACGTACTTGGGAGGCTGAGGCAGGAGAATTGCTTGAACCCAGGAGGTGGAGGTTGCAGTGAGCCGAGATTGTGCCACTGCACTCTAGCCTGGGCGACAAGAGCAAGACTCTTGTCTCAAAAAAAACAAAAACAAAAACAAAAAAATTATTGAGCACATATGCATTGCTAGGCCTCTTACATTGCAAAATCACAGTCAATCTCTCACTCTCCCCGACAGGGTCCCACTGGGTAGCTGGGATTACAGGCATGCACCACCATGCCTGGGTAATTTTGTATTTTGGTAGAGAGGAGGTTTCACCATGTTGCCCAGGCTGGTCTTGAACTCCTGGGCTCAAGTGCTGTACCTGCCTTGGCCTCTCAAAGTGCAAAGGCATGAGCTACCACGCCCAGCCATTATTATTATTATTATTTTGAGACAGAGTCTTGCTCTGTCACCCAGGCTGGAGTGCAGTGGCGTGATCTCGGCTCACTGCAACCTCTGCATCCCGGCTTCTAAGGGATTCTCCTGCCTCAGCCTCCTAAGTAGCTGGGATTACAGGCGTGTGCCACCATGCCAAGCTAATTTTGTATTTTTAGTAGAGACAGGGTTTCACCACATTGGCTAGGCTGGTCTCGAACTCCTGACCTCAGATGATCCACCAGCCTCGGCCTCCTAAAGTGCTGGGATTACAGGTGTGAGCCACCGCGCCCAGCCTATTATTATTTTTTGTGACGAGGTCTCGCTGTATTGCCCAGCCTAGAGTTCAGTGGTGTGACTACAGCTCACTGTAGCCTCCTGGACTGAAGCGATTCTCCCGCCTTAGCCTCCTGAGTAGCTGGGACCACAGGCATGTGCCACCATACCTGGCTAATTTAAAACATTTTTTGTAGAGACAGGGTCTCACAAAGCTGCTGAGGCTGTTCTCAAACTCCTGGCCTCAAGTGACCTTCCTGTCTCGGCCTCCCAAAGTGCTGGGATTACAGACATGAGCCAGTGTGCCCAGCTCTGTTCAGTTTTTTTTTTTTTTTTTTGAACTTTTGAGATGGAGTCTTGCCCTGTCCCCCAGGCTGGAGTGCAGTGGTGCAATCTCAGCTCACTGCAACCTCCACCTCCCGGGTTCCCGCAATTCTCCTGCCTCAGCCTCCCCAGTAGCTGGGATTACAGGCACCTGCCACCACGCCCAGCTAAGTTTTGTATTTTTAGTAGAGACAGGGTTTCGCCATTTTGGCCAAGCTGCTCTCGAACTCCTGACCTCAGGTGATCCGCCCGCCTTGGCCTCCCAAAGCATTGGGATTACAGGCGTGAGCCACCGTGCCCGGCCCCTGTTCACTCTTTATAGCAAACCTTGTGGGTTAGAAATGACCACCATCCCATTTTACACGTGACAAAACTGAAGCTCAGGAACAAGTCCCAAGCCACACAGCCAGGAGGCCAGAGACCAGGGGACTCTGAAGCCTGTGTGACTGCAGAACCTGGATGTTAGAGAGATACCCCACCACCTGCCCCAGCCCGTTCTAACACCTTAGCGGTCATACTTGACTGCGCCTCCCTGCTTCAGGATGAAAAAGGCACCTGCGCCGTATGGACCATGTTGCTTCTCCAGCCAGGTGTAAGATCTGCAGAGAAAATGGTAGCTAAGGGTGAGGCCTGGGGAGCACCACAGCCCTCATGATGCCCCAGTGCTGTTAAGAGGGGCAGAGTCCAGAGAACCAGGCACACAGACAGACTCAGTCAGGCTGAAAATATTTATTGCCCACCTCCTAAGTGCTGGGCACTGGGGGCAAAGTGGTGACCAAGGCAGATAACATCCCTGCCCAGTCTGGAGATTACTGCAGTAATCCAAGCTATTATACAGGGAGAAACAGATAACAACCCAGGAAATAACAGCAAACTGCAGAGAACGTCAATTCCATGACCAAACAAAGCAGAGAGGCTGACTGTGAGGGGTAGGGAGCAGAGGGGTGGGGATGGTGGAGGCTAACTGAGTTTGGGTGTTAATTGGAGGAGGTGACATTTGAGCAGGGATTTGAGTGGTGAGAAGGAACAGAGTATAAAGGCTCAGAGACTCGAATTAGGATGGTTGAATAAATAAAAACAAAACAAAACAAATTTTGGCGGGGTGTGGTGGCTCATGCCTGTAATCCCAGCACTTTGGGAGACCGAGGCAGGCGGATCACCTGAGGTCAGGAGTTCGAGAGCAGCCTGGCTAACATGGTGAAAACCCATCTCTACTAAAAATACAAAAATTAGCTGGGCCTGGTGGCGGGCGCCTGTAATCCCAGCTACTTGGGAGGCGGAGGCAGGAGAATTGCTTGAACACGGGAGGTGGAGGTTGCAGTGAGCTTAGACTGCACCACTATACTCCAGGCTGGGAGACAGAGCAAGACTCCATCTCGGAAAAAAAAAAAAAAAAGAGTATGGGAACAAAAACCCAGTTAGATTATTGAGTGATTCAACTATAAAGGATCAGGCTATGAATGGTGAAGGCAGTGAGAACTGGTCAAATCTGAGATATTCTAGTATTTTATTGATGGTCTGGATGTGGAGGGCAGGGAAGCAAAGAGAGGAATTAGGGATGACTCCTTAGAATTTGGCCTGAACAACTGGGTGGGCAGCACCAGTGTTTACTGGGATGGGAAGGCTTGGGAGTGAGCAGATGTTTTTAGGGGAGAAATCAGGGTTTGGCTTTAGCCATGTTAGGTTTGAGATGCCAGTTAGACTCCGAGTGGAGCTGGTGGGTGGCAAACTGCCTATGTGAGCTGGAGTCCTTGAGAAGGGTACAGCCTGGAGATGGAGCTGCAAGAGACATCAAGGCTGGCACTGGAAGCCACAGTGCTGCCTGGGAATGGCAAGGACAGGACCTGGGCTCTGGTGGGCCAGGGTCTCCACAGGGTCTTGCAGACCAGGGATTCTCACCGATTTTTCTCATGCACCTTGTACATCTCCCTTTGGAGCAAGTAATCCCTCAGAGCCTCCACATCGTAGAAATAGTTGGTCAGGAACTGGAGTATTGTCCTTTTCTTCTTCTGATTGCCCTCTGGGGCCACTGCCCCACCCAGGCGATGGATGCCCCTGATACGCCCATTCCACATGGGGGCGACCAGGCGCAGGGACTGGGGAGGGGGAGAGGAAAGGAGCTGAGCCTGGAGCCTCCTGGGAGACACAGAGCTGGATCCCCCAGTTCTTGCTCCATGAACCTCAATCCCTCTGCTTCCCAACTCACCCTAAGTTCTTCCTTCAAAACTTCAAAATTGTCTTTGAGATTCCAAAAATTTCCCCATGTTTTTTACAAGTTCCTCCTCCCCTTAGTGAACCCTAAATTTTCTCCTTGACTAGCCACATATTGTTGATTTTCCTAAATTCTTCCTCTAACTTTCCCCTAAACCCTTATCACTCAAAACCTGCATTATTTGACCTCTTAATTTCCCACAGATTTGCCCCTTAATTACCCAATTCTTCTGCTGGGGTTTTCCCAAATGACTTCTTTCTTTCCCCAAAATATAATCTTAAAAACTTATCTCCAAACCTCAAGGAGAGGGCGCTCTGAGCAATCCCTAAACCCAACCAAGCTTGTCCAACCCGCCGCCTGCATGCAGCCCAACACAAACATGCAAACTTTCTTAAAACATTAGGAGGATTTTTTTTGTGATTTTTTTTTTTTTTTGGCTCATCAGTTATGGTTAGTGTATTTTACGTGTGGCCCAAGACAATTCTTCTTCTTCGAACAGCGTGGCCCAGGGAAGCCAAAAGATTGGACACCCCTGAACCGAGAAGGGTAAGAAAAGCATGAGCTTTGAAGAGGAGAGTAAGAAAGTCGAGGGGTGTGGCCACTGGGAAGAAGCCCCCAAACTCTTCAATTTTGCTTTCAAGGTCTCCTCTTAATCTACCCCAATTTCTCTTTGCTTTAACCAAATTCTTTTTTTTTTTTCAAATTCTCTCGATAATTTTACCCAAACCCTTATTTTCCTCAAAAGTTTAAAGCTGCCAACCTCTTTAATTTTCCCTAAATTCATTCCTTGATTTTAAATCCTCTGAAAGAATATCTCAAATTATCCTCTTAATTTCACCCAGATCACGCCCTTAGAACCCCCAAATTGACCTCTTGGTTCCCCCACCCATCATGCTTTTGAGTTTTCTGTAAAAATTCGTCAGTCTCCCACTAACTTTCCTTACATTTATCCTTCGGTCTTCTAGACCAAATCCCACATCCTCGAACAATCCCTTCCAAGCTGTCTTATCCTACAGGCCCCACCCTTGCCTGTCCACTAGCTCCTTGTGTCATCCCTCCCTCTGATTGGTTAGTCGCGTCGCTCTTCGGCAACCACTCCCTCATCCCCATTGGATACTCTCAGCCAAGTCCCTGCCTCCTCTCGCTCGCTAAAGCGTCTCCTCCGCCTGCGACCCCCACAGATCCTTCCTGGCCCCCAGTAGCCACAGGTTTGCACTCCCAGTACGGGGCTTGCCAGGCTTAGCCTGCTGCCTCACGGCTTTCTGCTCTCGTGGCCGCCAACAGAGGCCCTGAATGCGGAGGCTGTAGAGCGGACTTCAAATTTGGGGCTCTAGGAACTCCGGTCACTTACCGCCCAGGGAGCCGCCATCTTGCTAAGGTTTCGTAACCGGAAGGGGCCGGTCTTATCCCACTCTCCTGGTTCAGCGCGAACTTATTCTCCTGTGGCCACGCCCCGCGTTTTCTAACCCTCCTCTTAAAGGTGCACGCACTTTTTACTCTTAAAGGGTTTAGGGATTGCTCACAGCGCCCTCTCACTGAGCTTCAAAACGAGACACAGGTCGGGCGCGGTGGCTCACGCACCTGTGAACCCAGCACTTTGTGGAGGCCGAGGCGAAAGCATCGCTTGAAGCCAGGAGTTCGAGACCAGCCTGGGCAACATAGGGGAGCCCTTATCTCCGCAAAGAAATAGGGCAACCTTATATCCACAGAAAATAAAATGTTAGCCGGGCGTGGTGGTGCACGCCTGTGGTCCCAGCTACTCACGAGACTGAGGCGGGGGGATCACTTGAGCCGGGGAGGTCGAAGTTGCAGTGAGCTGTGATTGCGCCACTGCACTCCAGCCTGGGTGACAGAGCGAGACGCTGTCTCTTAAAACAAAAAATTGAAAAACAAAACAAACCCCAGGACTCCACAATCTTTCCCTAGGAGAAGATGGGGTGTTCTTCCCGGCAGAGTACCTTTCTTTCCTGACTGCAATTGCAGTCTCCCCGAGCTTTCTTATTCTTCCAGCTTCCACTCACTACCTCCTAAAAACAGGGAATGAGGGGGCTGAAAAGCTGACCACGTCATTTTTAAAAATTAGGGTCAGGTAAGAGAGTGGGTGAAGAGGTTAGACGTCAAGGTTAGAGACTGAGGTGAGATCTCAAGACCAGTTTGGAGTTGAAAGCTAGATCGCAGCATGAAGAGCCATTGTGAAGTCTTGTGGATAGAATTATTCATTCATTAGTTCCAAGAATATTTACTGAGCATCTACCACGTGATGGCAGGCACTGTTCTAGATGCCGAGGTTACCATGGTGAGCAGGACAGACCCAGTCCCTCTCTCAGGAAGTCAACATTCTGGGCTGGGAGAGGATGGATGTGGGAGAGGATGAATAAGAAACAAAGGAATCAGCAAGGCAATTTTGATGAGAAGCAGATAAAAAAAGTGACTGGGTGTAGGGCCATCAGCAAAGGCCTCTCTGAAGAGGTGACATTGAAGTAGAAGTGAATGATAAGGAAAGAGCCATTCAAAGATCTAGGGGAAAAGCGCTGCAGGGAGAGGTAGCCTCTAGAGCAGAGAGGCCTTGAGGTGGGAATCAGCTTGCAGACAGAGATAGGAGACTGGGTTGAGAGGTGGGCAGGGGCTGACGGTGCAGGCCTGGTAGGGTTTTATTCTATTCACAGTGGTAAGAAGGGAGTGTCAAAATCGGATTTACATTTTGTAAAGATTATTTCTGCCAGGTGGAGAATGTACCTTAGAGCAGCGGTCCCCAACCGTTTTGTTACCAGGGACTGGTTTCGTGGAGGACAATTTTTCCATAGACTGGGGGTGGGGGTGGGGTGGGGATGGTTTTGGGATGAAACTGTTCCACCTGAGATCATCAGGCATTAGATTCTCATAAGGAGCAGGCAACCTAGATCCCCTGCACGCACAGTTCACAATAGGGTTTGCCTCCTATGAGAATCTAATGCCACTGCTGATGTGACAGGAGGCGGAGCTCAGGCGGTAATGCTCACTTACCCGCTGCTCATCTCTTGCTGTGCGGCCCGGTTCCTAGCAGGCGAGGGGCTGGTACTGGTCCTTGGCCCAGGGACTGGGGACCCTTGCCTTAGAGGGCAAGGGTGGATGCAGGGGACCAGTAAAAGTGGCTGCTGTAGCAGTCTAGGCAAGAGATGAATGGGGATGGGGCAGAGGGAATGGTGAGAAGTGCTCAAATCCTGGGTCTGTTTTGAAGGTTAAGCCAACAGATTGAGAAACTAAAAGCAGATGGGCGTGGCTGTGCACGTGAGGAAACTGGAAGGGCAGCAGGTTTAGGAAGGTGGGTATGGCGGCTGAATAACGGACCCTCTCCCCGACAGATACTCATACCTGTGAATCCCTGGGCGCTGTGACTATGTTACTTTCTATGGTAAAAGGGACTTGGGGCTGGGCGCGGTGGCTCACGCCTGTAATCCCAGCACTTTGGGAGGCCGAGGTGGGCAGATCACCTGAGATCAGGGGTTTGAGACCAGCCTGGCTAACATGGTGAAACCCCGTCTCCACTAAACGTACAAAAATTAGCCAGGTGTGGTGGCGTGCACCTGTAACCCCAGCTGCTCAGGAGGCTGAGGCAGGGGAATCGCTTGAACCCGGGAGGCGGAGGTTGCAGTGAGCCAAGATTGCACCACTGCAGTTCAGCCTGGATGACAGAGCGAGACTCCATCTCAAAAAAAAAAAATACATGTATATATATTGTTCATTTGTTTATTTTAAGATGGAGTCTTGCTCTGTCACCAGGCTGGAATGCAGTGGCGTGATCTTGGCTTACTGCAACCTCCACCTCCCGGGTTCACACCATTCTCCTGCCTCAGTCTCCCGAGTAGCTGGGACTACAGGCGCACGCGGCAGCATGCCCGGCTAATTTTTTGTGTTTTACTAGAGACGGGGTTTCACCATGTGGCCAGGATGGTCTTGATCTCCTGACCTCGTGATCTACCATTATGTATATGTATATATATGCACCTTGGGTCTGAAGGAAGGGTCCAAGGCCGAGAGAAGCCTGCAGTGCTTCCCAGACTTTTCCACAGCAGAAGCCCTCACCCTCAACAGGGATAATATACCCATAGGCAAGTCCAGGGTCAGCAGAATTGGCTGCTTGGCCCTAGGCCAGCAGCCTGGACACAGGCACTCCAGCTAAGGGATTGCTGTCTTGGTGCCCCTGGGAGCCATTCCTGCCCCCAAAGGCACACTGGTGGGAAAGCCCTGGGATGACCCGTGCCAAGAGGACAAGCAAGGACCAAGCTATGGGCAAGCCAGAGGTCAAATGGAGGCTGAGGAGAGGCTGGAGAGGTGGTGGTGGTGGGGGGCAGGTGGAAGGACAGAGGGTGCCAGGCATCTACAGACACTGAGCGCCCCTGAGGGGTCAGGCCTGAGACAGGCAGGGAGGGGTGGAGTTAGACCTCTGCAAGAGGCTATGTTTGAACCCTGTGAGCAGAGTTGAGGTTAGACTTCAGAAGGAAAAAGAAAAGCACAAGGCCAGCTGATTCTCTCTGAAGAGTGGACTTTGGGATACCTTTCCCAGGAACCCCCATCCCACTCCCTCTGCCCTTTACTCTCCACCACGCACACAGCTCCCCAGGGGACCAGGACACCCTGGACCTTGCTACTTCCTGCTCCTTGCAGCCATAGCTCAGAGACGATGGAGCTGTGGAGGCAGCTGAGTCAGGCTGGACTGGTGCCTCCGGGGCTGGGCCCACCCCCCCAGGCCCTGAGGGAGGTCTCCCCAGTGGAAATCCCTGGTCAGACCCTCAGGACTGCAGGGGCAGACACTGGAGGTGCCTGGGATAGTCTGCTGTGGATCAGGGAGGAGCTGGTGAGTGAGGGGTTTGGAAGGGAAAGAGAAAGAGAGGAAATGAGAATGAATGGAAATGAACGAAAATAGAGAAGGCCAGAGATCGAAAGACAGAATCTGAGAGATAGAAGCAGAGACATGAGAGGCATGTACAGACACCGAGAGACAGACATAGAGAGGGACGGGAACAGAGGTGGGGACAGGGAGATCCCAAAAGAGAGGGACAGAGGTGGGAAGCAGAGACTGAGAGCAGGAACAGAGATGGAGAGACAGACTGAATTTGAGAAAGTTGGGGAGGGCAGAGAGAGGGCAAGCGAGAGAAAGAGAGCCAAAGGCAGGGGCAGAGAAATGGCAACACATAAAGACAGAGAGACAGGGGCGTGGAAAGACAAAAAATAAATGGGGACAGAGACAAAGGGAAACAGGGACAGATATAGATAAGAGAGGGAAGAGAGAGAGAGAAGTCAGGGACAATGAAATGGAGAGACAAAGAGAAGAGTTAGAGATCAAGAGACACTCTGAGAAGCAGGAAGGCAGTTAGGGTCCACGGGCACAGTGAGGACCCTGCCCAGGCGCTGTGGCCAGGACATGAGTTGGGACCTGCTCTCACCCAGGTCCTGGAGAGACCCCTTGCTCTCTGGGGTGGCATCCCTGTGACGTTCCCTTCCTACCGGCAGGGGAACCTGCGCCGAGTGGATGTCCAGCTGCTGGGACAGCTGTGCAGCCTGGGGCTGGAGATGGGGGCACTGCGGGAGGAACTGGTCACCATATTGGAGGAGGAGGAGGGGAGCAGCAAGGAAGAGGAGGAGGATCAAGAGCCCCAGAGGAAGCAGGAGGAGGAACACCTGGAGGCCTGCCCAGCCCCACATCCACCTGACTTTGAGATGATGATCTGAGGCTCTGCCAGTGGATTTAGATTGACATACAAATGAGATGCAAATGTATGTAAAGGGAAAGAGAGATTTGCAGGTCAAATCAGATGTGGAATCAAGTATACCCCTTTAGTAAGTGCTTTCTCTGAAGGTGCCCGCAATGATATTTAGGCATTGGCCTGTGAGCTATGGGTGTGTTTGCAGATGACATGAGGATGTGTTCGGAGGTGATGTGGGAGGTTGTAGAGAAGTTGCAGGTGCTTTCGCAGATGAGCCTCAGGTGTGCTGCTGAGATGGGGATCTCTGCAAATTTGATGGTGATGCATACAGATGCGATTTCAGATCAACGCTGTCCGGTATGGTAGCCACCGGACACGCATGGTTATTTAGTGCTTGAAACATGGGGACTGCAAATTGAGATGTGCTGTGAGTGTAAAATACACACCAAATATTAAAGGCTTAGTATGATGAAAAGAACATAAGACATTTCAATAATTTTTAGATTACTTGTTGAAATAATATTTTGAGCATATCAGTATTAGTAAAAATATTACTAAAATTATTTTCACCTGTTTCTAAATTTTGTTGTGTGTATTGTTCCTCTCCCTGTGTCCACATGTTCTCATTCTTTTTTTTTTTTTTTTTTTTGAGACGGAGTCTCACTCTGTTGCCCAGGCTGGAGTGCAGTGGTGTGATCTCGGCTCATTGCAACCTCCATCTCCTGGATTCAAGCCATTCTCCTGCCTCAGCCTCCTGAGTAGCTGGGATTACAGGCTCACGCCACCACACCGAACTAATTTTTGTATTTTTAGTAGAGACGGGGTTTCACCATATTGGTCAGGCTGGTCTCGAACTTCTGACCTCGTGATCCACTCGCCTCAGCTTCCCAAAGTGCTGGGATTACAGGCATGAGCCACCTCGCCCAGCCTCATTGTTGTGTTTACAAAGCACTTTCTGTTGGAAGTGAGAGTCTTTTCAGAGAAGTGAAATGTTGACAGAGGAGGTGCTGATTCCTTTCCACGGGAGTTTTCTCCTTAAAAATAAGCCGCTTCCACTTTGGGAGGCCGAGGCTGGGAAATCACTTGAGGTCAGGAGTTTCAGACCAGCCTGGCCAACATGGTGAAACCCTGTCTCTACTAAAAATACAAAAATTAGCTGGGTGTGGTGGCACACGCCTATAATCCCAGCTACTGGGGAGGCTGCGGCACAAGAATTGCTTGAACCCGGGAGGCGGAGGCTGCAGTGAGCTGAGATCACGCCACTGCACTCCAACCTGGGAGACAGAGAGATACTCTATCTCTCTAGACAGAGGCCCGGGGAGTCTGGGGGTCTCTTGGCAGCTACATCTAGACAGTAGGGGTCATGGGGAATGAGGATGTTGGATGCCATGGCTCCAGGGTCTGGGTCATGCTTCACAAGTGCCAGGGTCCTGTGTCTCTTGGGGAGAAAGAGATGAGTGGGGGGGTACAAGGGAGAGGCTGGTGGGGCGACTTGTAACAGGTGCTCACTATTCAAGAACAGCATGAGGCCGGGCGCGATGGCTCACGCCTGTAATCCCAGTACTTTGGGAGGCCGAGGCGGGTGGATCACGAGGTCAGGAGATCGAGACCATCCTGACTAACACGGTGAAACCCTGTCTCAACTAAAAATACAAAAAATTAGCCGGGTGTGGTGGCAGGTGCCTGTATTCCCAGCTACTCGGGAGGCTGAGGCAGGAGAATGGCGTGAACCTGGAAGGTGGAGCTTGCAGTGAGCCGAGATCGCGCCACTGCACTCCAGCCTGGGCAACAGAGCGAGACTCCGTCTCAAAAAAAAAAAGGACAGCTTGGAGGATGGACTCGATGTCTAAGGGGAGTTGCCCTAATCCTATGGCCTGGGCCACAGAGGTGAAATCTATGGAAGAGAGTGGGAGTTTGGGTGAAGGGGGCCAGCCTCACCAGTGCTGTCCTCAGCACCACACTAACTGAGCTCCTTCCAGCAGTGACCAAGTCTGTACCAGGCCTGTCCTTCCAGATCTCCCAGACCAGTGGGAGAAGATACCCATCCCTATCCAGGGACAGCCAAGATGGTCAGGGTGGGGACAGAGGAAGTATAATCTGAGGGATCAGGGCTGAGATATGGGAGGCACAGGAGGCTGAGGGGACCCAGAGAAGGCAACAGGCCCAGGCTGAAATGTCAGGAAAGTGATCTTAGAGGAGAATTGAGGCAACAAGGAAAAATGAGCCAAGTAAAGAAAGTGAACGAGGCTGGGTGCGGTGGCTCACGCCTGTAATCCCAGCACTTTGGGAGGCCGAGGTGGGCGGATCACCTGAGGTCAGGAGTCTGAGATCAGCCTGGCCAACATGGCAAAACCCCGTCTCTACTAAAAATACAGAAATTAGCCAGGCGTGGGGGTGCATGTCTATAGTCGCAGCTACTCAGGAGGCTGAGGCACAATAATTGCTTGAACCCGGGAAGTGGAGGTTGCAGTCCGCCAAGATTGCACCACTGCACTCCCACCTGGGCAACAGAGTGAGACTCTGTCTCAAAAAAAAAAAAAAAAAAAAGTGAATGAAAAGAATATAAAAGTAGAAAAATAGCATATGCAGAAGCCATGGGGCTTATCTAGTGATCTAGCCCCCTGCTACTCAAAGTGCAGTCATTCATGGAACACAGCAGTAACAGCATTGTTACAGCTGTCTATTGCTGCATAACAAACAGCCCCCAAACATTGTTGTTTCAAAACAATGACAGCATGCATTTTGCTCATGCATCTGCAATCTGCAGGGATCCCTCATCTCTGCTCCATGCTGTCTGAGGCTTCAGCTAGAATCATTGTTGGCGCATTTGCTCTCCTGTCTGGCAGTTGATGCTGGCTGAGGGCTGGGGGTGCCTCTGTTTCTCTTCCTGTCTTCACGTGGGCTAAGTTGGGCTCCCAAGGAGCTTAGAGGATGGGTTCCAAGGGCATGTATCCTGAGAGGGAGCCAGTCAGAAGCAACATCGCCTTGTGTAACCCAGCCTCATAAGCCATGCAGGGTCACTCTCACCATGTTGATGCCATCGCAAAGTCCTGATCAGGTTCAAAGGAAGGGGAAATAGCCGGGCGTGGTGGTTTACACCTGTAATCCCAGCACTTTGGGAGGCCGAGGCGGGCGGATCACCTGAGGTCGGGAGTTCGAGACCAGCCTGACCGACATGGAGAAACCCCATCTCTACTAAAAATACAAAATTAGCTGGGCGTGGTGGCACATACGTGTAATCCCAGCTACTCAGGAGGCTGAGGTAGAAGAATTGCTTGAACCCAGGAGGTGGAGGTTGCGGTGAGCTGAGATCACGCCATTGCACTCCAGCCTGGGCAACAAGAGTGAAACTTCGTCTCAAAAAAATAAATAAATAAAGGAAGGGGAAATGGACTCCACCTTTTCATGGGGGCGTACAAGGTTCTGGAGGAGCATGTGGGACCGGAAACTGCTGAAATCATCAGTGGAAAACGCAAGTTACCCCAGCAGCCGCTTGGTAAGTGTGCTCACTCCCAGACCCATGCCAGACCAACCAAATCAGATTCTGTGTGTACAAGAAGAGTTCCAGCTGCTTTGTTTGCAAATTAGGTTTGAGAAATACTGTTTTAAATCACAAATGTGACACTGTTTTGAGCAGGTGGAGCAGGGAAAGAGTAATTACATTTAGAGAGCTCCCTCTGGCTGCCGCGTGGAGGTTGGATTAGAGGGCTCAAGAGTGGTGGTCCAGTAGAAAGAACAACAACAAAAAATTGGATGAATTGAATATTATCAAAATTCCAAACCTGTGTACATCAAAAAACACTATTGAAAATAGATGGCCAGGCACTGTGGCTCACACCTGTACTTCCAGCACTTAGGGAGACTGAGGCTGACAGATCGCTTTGAGGCAGGGAGTTCAAGACCAACCTAGGCAACATGGCGAAACCTCAGCTCTACTAAAAAATACAAAAATTAGCTGGGTGCGATGGCAAGTGCCTATAACCTCAGCTACTCAGGAGGCTGAAGTGGGAGAATTGCTTGAGCCTGGCAGGTCGAGTCTGCAGTGAGCCAAGATCATGCCACTGCACTCCAGCCTGGGTGACAGAGTGAGACTGTCTCAATAAAAAAAAAAAGACAAAGAAAAAGAAAATAAAAAGACAACCTATATATTAGGAGAATAGTTGCAGAAATATATCTGATAAGGCTCTAGTATCTAGAATATATAAGGAACTTTTACAACTCAACAATATAAAGACAAATATTAATAGTTCAGTTACAAAATGGGCAAAGAACTTGAATAGACATTTCCCCAAAGAAGATATACAAGTTATTAAGCCAATAAGCACATGAAAAGATGCTCAACATTTGTGTCAGTAGGGTTCTCCAGAAAAACAGAATAAATTATATATATAGCTAAGTTATACGTATAATTTAATTAAATTATACGTATAACTTAGCTATATATATAATTTATTCTGTTTTTCTGAAGAACCCAATTTATATATATAAATTGGCTCATGTAATTATGGAAGCTGAGAAGTCTCACGATCTGCCATTTGCAAGCTGGAAATCGGGAAAGCTGGTGGTGTATTCAGTCCAAGTGTGAAGGCTTCATAACCAGGAGTGCAAATATCTGAGGTCAGGAGAAGATGGATGTCTCAGCTCCAAACAAATTCCCCCTTCTCCCCTCCCCTCCCCTCCCCTCCCCTCCCCTCCCCTCCCCTCCCCTCCCCTCCCCTCCCCTCCCCTCCCCTCCCCTCCCCTCCCCTCCCCTCCCCTCCTCTTTTTCTTTTTTTTTTTTTGAGACAGAGTCTCGCTCTATCGCCCAGGCTGGAGTGCAGTGGCGCGATCTCGGCAACCCCTCCGGGGTTGAAGCGATTCTCGTGTCTCAGCCTCTCGAGTAGCTGGGATTACAGGCGCGCGCCACATGTCCAGCTAATTTTTCTGTATTTTTTAGTAGAGGGGATGTTTCACCATGTTGGCCAGGCTGGTCTCAAACTCCCGTCCTCATGTGATCCACCCGCCTCGGCCTCCCAAAGTGCTGGAATTACAGGCGTGAGCCACAGCGCTCAGCCAGAAAATTTTAAACATTACCCATGGGGCTTGGTTGTGCTTCTACTGGGCTCCCACCTGCTGTGATGCCCTGTCTCCACCAGGTGGCGCCAACACACACTGCTGCAGCCCCTCCAGCCAAGGCAGACTGGACACAGAGGGGCAGGACCCGACTATGAGGTCCTTTGAGGAAGCAGGTCCTTATAGACGGCGTCGTTGAGACAGGCTATTCCCACACAGGGGGCTTCTGTTGAGAGAGAAAGTCCAAGTTCTGGTGAGCAGGAGACAGGCAGGAATAATCACTCCTAAAGCTACCCATGTCACAATCCCTGGAACCCGTGAATGGTAACTTTTATGGCAAAAGGGCTTTGCAGTTGTTAAGGATATTGAGGCGGCAAATTCTCCTGGGTTATGTGGGTGGCCCTCAATGGAATCCCAAGTGTGCTTGCAAGAGAGAGACAGAGGGAGCCCTGAACACAGAGAAGGTGAGGATGTGATAACAGAAGTAGGAGGGTGAGTGGTGTCAGGAAGGGGCTGGAGCGAGGGATGCAGCAGCCTCTAGAAGGTGGAGAAGCAGCACAGATGCTCCCTGAGGCCACCAGGTCAGTACAGCCCTGCTAGTACCTTCAGTTGACACTTCTGACTCCAAAGCCATAAGGGCATCAATTTGTGTGGGTTTAAGTGACACATTTGTGGCCACTTGTAGCAACAGCTACGAGAAACTCCTACAGGCAGGAACGAGGCGCAGAGGCAACGGTAATTTTCCTATTAAATATAACTTAAGCTAAAATGAAAATATCAGCAATGGAACTGATGAGACTGTGGGACAGCTGGAGCAGTCACACAGGTGCTGGGAGTGCGCGCTGGTACAAGTGCTTTGGAAAACCCTGTGGAAGTGTGTGTGACCCTGAACATACGGTATCTGGGAGCCAGCAGTTCCCCTCCTGGGCATATACTAAAGAGAAAAAGAGAAACACGTGTAGGCGCTCACCAAAGACACCTACTAGAATAGTCACAGCAGCCCAATCTTTTTTTTTTTTTTTTTTTTTTTTTTTTTGGAGACGGAGTCTTGCTCTGTCGCCTAGGCTGGAGTGCAGTGGCACAATCTCGGCTCACTGCAAGCTCCGCCTCCCGGGTTCACGCCGTTCTCCTGCCTCAGCCTCCCGAGTAGCTGGGACTACAGGCGCCCGCCACCATGCCCAGCTAATTTTTTTTTTTTTTGTATTTTTAGTAAAGACGGGGTTTCACCGTGTTAGCCAGGACGGTCTCGATCTCCTGACTTCGTGATCCGCCCGCCTCGGCCTCCCAAAGTGCTGGGATTACAGGCATGAGCCACCGCGCCCAGCCACAGCAGCCCAATCTTAATAGCTTCAAACAGGAAGTTACCCAAATGCCCATCAGCAGGAATGGTGGTGTCCCACCCCTTCCATTGAGAGTGGGGTCTGTGTGCCAGTCCCCTGAGTATGGGTGGGCTTGTGACTTCTAACACTAATAAGTGTGGGGAAAGTGAACTGATGTGACATCTAAGGCTGAATGATAAGAAGTGTGAGCTTTGGCCGGGCGCGGTGGCTCATGCCCGTAATCCCAGCACTCTGGGAGGCCGAGGCAGGCAGATCGCCTGAGGTCAAGAGTTCAAGACTAGCCTGGCCAATATGGTGAAACCCCGTCTCTACTAAAAATACAAAAATTAGCTGGGCTTGGTGGCAGGTGCCTGCAATCCCAGCGACTTGGGAGGCTGGGGCAGGAGAATCGCTTGAACCTGGTAGGCGGAGGCTGCAGTGAGCCAAGATCATGCCACTGCACTCCAGCCTGGGTGACGGAGCAATATTTCATCTCAAAAAAAAAAAAAGTGTGATGCTGTGTAAGAAATCCAACTGCTTCAGGATCACCATGTTGGAGAGGTCATGTGTAGGGCTCAGGCGACTGTCGCAGCTGAGCCGAGCCTTCTGGCTGTCCCCACCATAGTTTCAGACCTGTGAGTGAAGAATCATCTTATACATAGAGGCCTCATCCCCAGCTGTTCCAACCCTGAGCTTTTCAGTCACCCTGAGCCATTCTCCTCACCCCTGCGGAGGCTTTAGCATCATGGATCAGAGACAAAACTCCTTGGGTTTGACTTCTCAGAATTTTTGATCCACAGAATCATGGAATTGTCACACCATTTAGTTGGGAGTGGGGTTGTTACATAGCAGCAAATAACCAAACACAAATAATAAATAAGTTATGGGATATTCATGCAATGGAATGTTTACACAGTATCTACTTATAGATGATACGTCTTCTCCCTCAAACAGAAAGTAAGGGTTCAAGAGCTAAGCTATGAAGATGCAAAGGCCTAAGAATGATACAATGGACTTCAGGGACTCCGGGGGAAAGGGTGGGAAGGGGGTGAGGGATAAAAGACCACAAATTGGGTTCAGTGTATACTTCTCAGTTGATGGGTGAACCAAAATCTCACAAATCACCACTAACGAAATTACTCATGTAACAAAATACCACCTGTTCCCCCAAAAACTTATGAAAATAAAATTAAAAAAAAATCATACATAGGCGGGGCGCAGTGGCTCACGCCTATAATCCCCAAACCTTGGGAGGCCGAGGTGGGCAGATTATTTGAGATCAGGAGTTTGAGACCAGCCTGGCCAATATGGTGAAACCCCATCTCTATTAAAAATACAAAAATTAGCTGGGTGTGGTGGCTCACTCCTGTGGTCCCAGCTACTTGGGAGGCTGAGGCAGGAGAATTGCTTGAACCCAGGAGGCAGACTTTGCAGTGAGTCGAGATCACGCCATTGCACTCCAGCCAGGGTGAAGAAGTGAGACTCCATCTCAAAAAAAAAAAAAAATTGTATGTCATTGGCATTAACTTTTTTTAGTAAAGAAAAAAATGGAAAAACAAAAAAAAATGGAGATATGAGAGGATAATCACCCTCATATATTTAAATCTGTTATATATATGAAATTTGTGCCCGGGCATGATATTGGTTTTGATTATTTGTATTTGCTTGAGAAGTATACCTAGGTTTTTCTTTTTTTCTTTTTTTTTTTTTTGAGATGGAGTCCCGCTCCCGTCACACAGGCTGGAGTGCAGTGGCGAAATCTCGGCTCATTGCAATTTCCACCTCCCGGGTTCAAGCGATTCTCCTTCTTCAGTCTCCCAAGTAGCTGGGATTACAGGCATGAGCCACCGTGCCCTGCCCTTCCTGCTCCTCTTGAGTATGTCTAGTAATTGGCACACTTGGCTGTCCACACTTCTTGGCCTTACAGACACTGTGCTCTATAACATGACTCTTAGGTCTCTGCAGGGCAGCCCCCACTTGTTGCAGGCTGACGCTGCTGCCTCCTCCTCAGGCCCACCTTGCTTCCCATGGCATAGTGCTGGCCTTAGCCACTCCCAGATACTTTCATCACACTGGTGCTATGAAGCCCTGCCCTGTAACTGTCCCCTGCTTTGAGCTTTGACCTATGAAAAATGACCATCACTTGCATCTCAGTGATGCTAGTGTCCCTCTCACTACTGCAGTGCTCACCAGCCCTCCTCACCATCCTAGTCAGCTGCTGGGTTATTTTCTTCTGTAAAATGCACGTTCTGGCCTGGCGCGGTGCTGCAGACCATCAGCACCTCTGTGATGAGGTGCTCACTGCCATTTTGTGGTGGGGGTGTCATCTAAACCCAGAAGTGATTGTCAAGGTTGGGTTTCTAGAATCTTTGCTGGAATCACATGTTGGGGATCATGTTCTCTAAAAGCAAAGCATGAGGAGGTGATTCAAGAGGTGCACTGGGCCGGGCACAGTGGCTCACGCCTGTAATCTCAGCACTTTGGAAGGCTGAGGCAGGAGGATCAACTGAGGTCAGGAGATGGAAACCAGCCTGACCAACATGGAGAAACCCGTTTCTACTAAAAATATAAAATTAGCTGGGCGTGGTGGTGCATGCCTGTAATCCCAGGTACTTGGGAGGCTGAGGAAGGAGAATCACTTGAACCCGGGAGGCAGAGGTTGTGGTGAGCTGAGATTGCACCATTGCATTCCAGCCTGGGCAACAAGAGTGAAACTCCGTCTCAAAAAAAAAAAAAAAAAAAAAAAAGATGCATTGCAGGAGTGCGCTGGGGAGCTCGAGGAAAGCAGCGAAGACCAGATCTGGCTGGAGACCCTCTTAAGTCTGATCCCAGGGAGGCTCTGGAGCATGCACTGCAGCACAGAAGGGGCCTCACCTTGGTCGCTCTTATATCTCTGTGCTAGCGTGTCCCTGGCTGTTGGCTGTTCTCAGGAAGGAGGTGAATAGCAACCACCTGGACCAGGTGACTGCCCTTCAGCTGAGGTCAAATCTCTGCAGGAAAATCATCTATGAGGTAGGAATGAGCATCCTGGAGAAGGGGACCTGAGCAGTGCACCCACAGTAATTTCTACACTGTGTAAATGTCTTTAAAGAAAAGTCCAGGGCTGGGCATGGTGGCTTATGCTTGTAATCCCAGAACTTTAGGAGGCCAAGGTGGGGGGATTGCTTGAGCCTAGGAGTTTGAGGCTGCAGTGTGCCATGATTGCACCACTGCACTCCAACCTGGGTGACAGAGTGAGACCCTGTCTCTAAACAAAACAAAAAACAAAACAAAACAACACCCCCAAACCCCCAGAACATCCTGTTTTGAGCAGGCCTATGCAAATTTACTCCCAAAGGCCAAAGAGGCTGAGAGTCTGAAGAAGAGGCTGACAAATCAAATTTCTGAAGTACAAAAATTTAATATTGCTTAAAGAAGAGCAGGCATGTCTGGGTGGCAGGGAGATGAGATGGTGGAATCCCACACTGTTACCTCCCAGACCCAAGGCTTACATGCAACAGGATAGAATGGTATAAAAGCCCTTTTATACTGTGGGTTATACAAGGAATTGCAGTTGATTGCTTAGAAGAAGAGAAGGATTTGACTAAGGGCAGGGTTTAGGTGAAAGTAGTAACTGTAGGCACATTTCTGGAGTTGGCTTTCATCAGAAGTCAATTTGGCAGGTGAGCATCCAAGATGAAGTGTCCTTATCCTCCACACTCCATCCCCCTAATTCGGCTCTTACAATCTCACGCGCCTTCCTCTTCCGCGATGGTCCCTGAGCCTTTAGGTGGGGAGGTTGGGCTGAACATGCTGCATCAATGTGTTTTCTACTTTTTTAAGCAGAGGCCACAGCAACACTACAGCAGGCTTTGTAGAAATCATCAGCAGCCTTTGTAGAAAACAGCAGGCTTTGTAGAATCATCTTCAGAATACTGTGATTTTGGTTAATTCAGAAGTACTACAATGACAGATCTATAACATTAATAATTTGAATAGTAGGAATAGAATGCACACAGGATTACAATAAAAATTGTTGTTGCATTAGAAGCCAACTAAAACTATCATAAATAAAAAGAAAACCCATTTATTCTTTGGATACTTGTAGTCAGGAAATAATTCAGAATTTAGTCCAAATTGCAGGTAAATAATAAAAACCTCAAAAACAATGTTTAGGGCTAGAATCTAATAACAGGTGTAGTATAGTTTTCTTCTGAAACCTAATTTTTTTTATCTTCAGTTTCCACATTTCTATGAAGGATAAATTATAGTAGGACCAATTTATTTGCAAAATAAATTTTAATTTCATTATACTTGGTCTGATGATGATGATGATGATGATTATTATTATTATTATTATTATTATTATTTGAGACAAAGTCTCACTCTATTTCCCAGGCTGGAGTGCAGTGGTGTGATCTCAGCTCACTGCAATCTCTGCCTCCCAGGTTCAAGTGATTCTCCTCCCTCAGTCTCCCAAGTAGCTGGGATTACAGGTGCATGCCATCATGCCTGGCTAATTTTGTATTTTTAGTAGAGACAGGGTTTTACCATGTTGCCCAGGCTGGTCTTGAACTCCTGATTTCAGGTGATCCACCTGCCTCAGCCTCCCAAAGTGCTGGGATTTCAGGCATGAGCCACCGTGCCCAGCCGTGGCCTGATTATTTGCAATAATGTGTAGAAAGAATAGTGATTGGCCATATAGCCTCTTTTAAAATTGGCTTTGCTGGACCTTTCACAAGTAATTTTGGACTAGATGTTTAGAAACATCAAGGGCAGGAAGCAAAACCAATAATTTGCCATCAGACTGTGCTTGTAGTACCTGTATAACCATGCAACATGTTCTTCTTGCCCATTGCACAGACAAAACCAATTCACTGAGTCCGTGGTATTGCAGTAGAGAAGGTTTAATTAAATCAGAGCAACCCAAGGGGTAGGACTGGGATTATTAATCAATCTCCCTAATAACTCAGAGGCTAGGATTTTTATGGATAATTTGGCAGGCAGGGGGCTAGGGAATGGTTGCTGCTGATTGTTTGAGGATGAAATCATAGGGGTGTGGAAAATGGTCCTCGTGCACTAAGTCCATCTCTGGGTGGGGGTCACAGGACTGGAAATCTCAGGACCTCTCAGGCCATGTGACTCCTGACAAGCAAGAGATTATAGTGCAAGCTGTGGGACAATGACTTGTTATCAGTCAGCTACACCTGCATTTTAGCAGAATTCAGGCCCCTCTCATAATCTTAATCTTGTGGGCTTTCATTTGTCATACAAAGGTAGTTTCAGTCCCTGAGCAAGGAAGGGGTTCATTTTAGGGAGAGACTATTATCATCCGTGCTTCAAAGTTAAACTATAAACTAAATTCCTCCCATGGCTAGCTTGGCCTATGCCCAAAAGTGAGCAAGGGCAGCCAGCCTGAGGCCAGACACGAGATGAAGTCAGCCATGCTGGACTTCTCTCATATTCATAATCTTTGCAACAGCAATTTCACCTGTATGAACTGGGTGAATTCCCCCATCTTCTTGAGATCCCTACATAACTTCAGGTTCCTGAGCCTGTCAGAAAGTGACATTCTTTACTTTCCACAGGTGAGGGACCTTAAAAGGAAAGCATATTGAAAATATACCCAGTCTTTTTTTTTCCAAGAAGATTCTTATCAGCTCCATAAAGTCAACTTCAATTCCTCAAATAAGTCATATTTGAATTCATTCCACTGTAAGCCTTCAAAGAGTAATGAGTATCTCCAATGGTTCCTGTTATGAAAGAAAACCGAATCTGATTGAGCTTGTGCCAATAATTATATTGCCATAAGTAAAAATACCCACAAATAGTTTCCAAATTTTGGAGAATTCTTGCAGGGAGAAAGGTGAATTTCGCTCACAAAAGTATACTTGGTCAATTGCTGTTAGTTATAAATAGCTCAAAAGAAAGGTTTTCCTGATGCTTCTTCTAACAGAGTGGCAGTCTTCCAAACAGGATGTTGTCTGTTCACTTTGGAATTGCTATCCAGAGAGCAAGCAGCTCTTTGTCGGTCAGGTGAGAGCTGTTTATTAGGCACTGTAGAATCTAGCAGCTCCTTGAGATGGAGCAGGGACCCCTCTTAGGGGCTTACTCGATCCCCATCAGTCAGTATGGAGATAAAGGAAAATTTTGACTTCCTTCAAGGGAAATTCAAGGCATCTAGCTAGGCTTGAGAAGTAAATGAGCAACTTGATCAACGAGAAGGTAATGGTAACTCAAAACAATAGCCAAGGAAATTGGAGTCGTAACATATTTGGTTCCCTTTGAAAACCAAAGATAACATCTTAACATATGTCTCTGAGTTGTTTCCAGAAAACTGGACCCTCACCAGAAAATACTAAAAATACAAAAATTAGCCAGGTGTGGTGATGAGTGCCTGTAGTCCCAGCTACTCGGGAGGCTGAGACAGGAGAATTGCTTGAACCCAGGAGGTGGAGGTTGCAGAGAGGCGAGATCATGCCATTACACTCCAGCCTGGGCGACAAGAGTGAGACATCTGCTAAAAAAAAAAAAGAAAACCAAAGACATTGCTTATTCTCATCATCCATTAGTTATTCTCATCATCCATTTTACTCTCATCATCCATTAGTACATTTTACTCTCATCATTCATTAGTACACTTGCAGGGAGTGTGCACCCCCTTTGTACACTCTCATCATCTGGTTACTCTCATCATTCATTTTAGTAAAGGCTCCTCCAGAAGCTGATAGCAGTCTCATTCAGATTGTACCCTCTGGTTTCTGTACTTTGTTTTGCTCCTCCCCAACAGTTACTAGGTTCTTGGTAACCACAATTCTCAGAAGTACTTTCTATTGTCCCTACATGATTTGGTCTTTGGGAGGTGGCTCTGAGCTAGTGGCTGAGACTCACATTCACTGAAATCTAAGCTTAGTGTAGCATCAAGATTGAAGCCAGCACTCTGTTTTAATTTTACTTTAGCTATGACAGGTAACAATAACTATGGGATTGAATATTACCCTTTTTTCTTATTTTGTTTGCATTTTCTTAGGCATCCAGTAAACTGACTCCTCCAAGAGTTGGATTCATTTCTAAATTCCCCTGCAAACTTTACCTTCAGTAACTGTGGCTCTGTGCCATGGGTAACTACGTGGCCACTCAGGAATCAGAGGTTCCTCGTTACTCACCTTTTTATTTTTTTGCTTTCTATACATTTAATTGTATCTATATCATTGTGAAAGAAAACAGAATCTCCAGGCCCCCAACTCACTATGGCTAAGGGCAAGTGAAGTTTGGAAACGTAGTCACACAATCCTGCTTTCTTTTTTCCCCAAACACATAGCTGTAATTTCACAACCCTGTGTCATTGCCGTATCATTGGGGTAAACCAGAATATCCCAGTGACACAGGGGCACATATCTTCCCAGATGGCTTTCCTCATAAGTTGCTCACACGGAAATTCCTTGTGAGCCCCTAACTCTTTCAGGAGAAATATTGTAAACAAAAAGTAAAATTCTAAGCCCCCCAACCAACAGAATAGAGCCCCTTCTTGTCCAAGGGTATCCCCTGCAAACCTGAAAAACTAATTCAGGTCACGATGAGAAGGCAGGGGGTCAGACACACCTCATTATATTTCTTCCCTTTGGAGTTCATGCAAAGTGACCAGCACTAACATTAAAACAGAGATCCTGGCTGGGCACAGTAGCTCACATTTGCAATCCCAGAACTTTGGGAGGTCGAGGTGGGCAGATGACATGAGGCCAGGAGTTCAAGACCAGCCTGGCCAACAGGGAAAAACACCATCTCTACTGAAAATACAAAAATTAGCTGGGTGTGGTGGAGCACACCTGTAATCCTAGTTACTCAAGGGGCTGAGGCATGAGAATCACCTGAACACAGGAGGCAGAGGTTTCAGTGAATGAAGATCGCACCACTGCACTCCAGACTGGGTGACAGAGTGAGACCCTGTCTCAAGAAATAAGAGGAAAAAATGGGGATCCCAAGAGTGACGGAACAGACTCTTTGTTGCAATAAGATAACCGACTCCAACCTGACTCTGGTATAGCATCGCATAATAGGTAACATTCCCTAAAGGAAATCAAAGTATTTTATCCCCAAATGTATTTCTTTGACATATTTTGGAATGGCCCTGCAAAGCCATCTCTTGTTGGGGAAATCTATAGAGCATCCTCTTCCCGGCTGGGCACGGTGGGTCACGCCTATAATCCCAGCACTTTGGGAGGCTGAGGTGGGCGGATCACGAGGTCAGGAGTTTGAGACCAGCCTGGCCAATATGGCAAAACCCCATCTCTACTAAAAATACAAGAAAAAAAAATTAGCTGGGTGTGGTGGTGTGCACCTGTAGTCCCAGCTACTCGGGAGGCTGAGGCAGAAGAATCGCTTGAACCTGGGAGGCAGAGGTTGCAGTGAACTGAGATTATGCCCCTGCACTCCAACCTGGGCGACAGCGAGATTCCGTCTCAAAAAAAAAAAAGAGAATGCTCTTCCCTTTCCAGCTCTTTTCCTGATCCAGGAGAGATTTGACTGAGAATATGACATCTTTTAAGGTTGAATAAGAGATGTTTACCATCCATTCTCCCTAAAGCCTGCAACCTGGAGACTTCATCTACATAAAAAGAACCTCTGCTTCCACAGTGCTTCTTATCTAAACTCAAGCATTTCTTTACTCCGGCTTTACCTCTTTAGGCAAAGTTTAATTTTTCAATCAATTGCCAATCAGAAAACTTTTGAATCCACCTATGACCTGCTGGGTGCAGTGGTTCACACCTGTAATCTCAGCACTTTGGGAGGCCGATGTGGGCAGATCATCTAAGGTCAGGACTTTGAGACCAGCCTGGCCAACATGGTGAAACCCCATCTCTACTAAAAAGACAAAAATTAGCCGGGTGTGGTGTTGTGCACTTGTAGTCCCAGCTACTCGGGAGGCTGAGGCAGGAGAATTGCTTGAACCTGGGAGGTGGAGGTTCAAGCAATAGTATATTTAGGATATTACAAATATCCTGGATTAAGTAATATCCTGGATATTAGGAACCATATTATAAGGAGGGTGGACACCTTTTTTGATATGGGGAGTAATATTATGCTCTCCCCCCAGAATATTATGAACAATTTCACAAGGGGGGTGTACACATCCTGTGACAATGGGAGTAATATCATCCTCTTTAAAAAAATATTAGTATCGATATCATGGAGGGGTGTACACGCTCTGCAATATTGGGAGTAATATTATTCTCTTTTTCCCTGGATATTCACAAGAATGTCACAGAGGTGGTGTATAATTCCTGTGATATTGGGAGTAATATCTTCTCTCTCCCTAGATATTAGAAACGATATCAAATGGTGAGTGTACACACTCTGTGAAATTGGGAGTAATGTCATCCTCTTCCCCCTGGATAGTAAAAACAATATTACGGGGGAGTGTGTAGACTTTCTGCGATATTGGGAGTAATATCATCCTATCCCGCCCTGGATATTAGGATCAATATTACAGAGGGTGTACACCCTCTGCGATATAGGGAGTAATATCATCCTTTCCCCCCTGAATATTAAAATCAATATCACAGAGGAGTATACACCTCCTGTGATATTGGGAATAATATCATCCTCTCCCCTCCCTGTACATTAGAAACAATATCACAAGGGGTGTGAACACCTCCTGTGATATTGGGAGTAATATCACCCTATTATCTTTGGATATTAGGAACAATATCACCGTGGGGGTGGGCACCTTCTGTGATATTGGTAGTAATATTATTCTCTCCCTCCCTGGATATTAGGACTAATATCACAGAAGGGGTTTACACCTTTTCTGATATTGGGAGCAATATTATCCTCTTCTCTTCTGGATATTAAAAACAATATCAAAAGGTCGGTGTACAGCCCCTGTGATATTGGGAGTAATATCATCCTTTTTCCCCATGAATATTAAAATTAATATAATTTTCTTCCCCCTGCCTATTAGGCACAATATCACAAGGGTGTGTACACCCCCTTCGGTATTAAGCATAATATCATCCTCTCGCCCGCTGGTTATTAGAAACAATGTCACGGGGGAGTGTACATCCCCTGCGATATTGGGAGTAATATCATCCCTACCTCCCTGGATATTAGAAACAATATCACAAGGGAGTTGTAAGCTTCCTGCGATGTTGGGAGTAATATTATCCTCTACCCCTCTGGATATTAAAAACAATATCACACGTAGTGGTACACCTGTGTGATATTGGGAGTAATATTATTTTCTCTTCCTCAGATGTTATGAAGAATATCACAGGGGGGTTTACATTCCCTATGATAGTGGGAGTGTACACCCTTCCTGAGTATTAGGAACAATATTGGGGGGGGTGTATACACCCATTGAGATATTGGAAGTAATATCGTTCTCTCCCCCCCTTGATATTAGAAAGAATATCAAAGGGGGCATGTACATTCCTTGTGATATTGGGAGTAATATCATCCTCTCCCCCCCTTAATATTAGGAACTGTATCACAGGGGGTGTGTACACCCTCTGTGATATTGGGAGTAATATCATTTTCTCTTCCCCGGATATTAAAAACAATATCACAGTGGGGTGTACAGCCCCTTCAATATTATAAGTAATATCATCCTCTTTCCCCCTGGATATTGTGTACAATATCACAGAGACGGTGTACACCTTTTATGATATTGAAAGTAATATTATCTTCTTCTCCACTGGATATTAGAAACAATACCACAGGGGGTGTGTACATACCCAGCAATATTGGGAGTAATATTATCCTCTCCCCCCCGGATATTGAAACCAATATTACAGAGGGGTGTACACATCCTACGGTATTGGGAGTAATATTGTCCTCTTCTTACCTGGATATTAGGAACAATATCACAGGGGATGAGTACACTTGCTATGATATTGAGAGTAATATTTTTCTCTCCCCTTTGAGATATTAGGAACAATATCACAAGAGGGGTGTACAGCCCTTGCAATGTTGAGAGTAACACCATCCTCTCCCCCTTGTATATTAGGACAATATTACAGGGAGGTGTACACACCCTGCGATATTGGGAGTAATATCATCATCTCCCAGCCCCCCCAGATTAGGAACAATATCAAGGGAGGGTGTGCACACCCTGCAAATTGGGAGTAATATCATCCTCTCTCTGCTGAATATTAAGAACAATATCAGTGTGTGTGTACACACCCTACGATATTGGAAATAATATCATTCTTTCTGCCTCTGGATATTAAAACAATATCAAAGGAGGGGTGTACACCCCCTGTGATATTAGGAGTAATGTCGGTCTGTCCCACATTGGATATTAGGAACAATATCACAGTGTGGGGTGTACACCCCCTGCGATATTGGGATTAATATCATTCTCTTTCTTCCTAAATATGAAGAACAATATCACCAGTGTGTGTGCACACACTTGCGATATTGGGAGTAAGGTCCTCTTTCCCCCTAGATATTAGGAACAATATCACTGGAAGTTGCACAGGCCCCGCGATATTGGAAGTAGTATCATCCTTTCCCCTCCAGATATACCAAACAATATCATGGGGGTGTGTACACTCTCTGTGATATTTGGAGGAATATCATCCTCTCCCCCCGGATGTTACAAATAATATCACAGGGGGGTGTACACACAGGGTGTTTATGATATTGGGAGTAATATCATCTTCTCCCCTTCTGCATATTTCGAACAGTATCATATGGGGTTCTACATCCCCAGTGATATTGGGGGTAATATCCTCTTTCCTCCTAGATAATACAAACAATATCACAGGGGCGTGTACACCCCCTTAACCAAATCACAGTGGGGTGTACACCCCCTGCTATATTGGGATTAATATAATTTTCTCCGCCCCTTGATATTATGAACAATATTACAGAGGGGTGTACACTCTCTGGGATATTGGAAGTAATAGCATCCTCTTTTCTTCTGGATATTACGAACAACTTCACTGCAGGGTGTACACCCCCTGCGATACTGGGAGTAATATCATACTCTACTCTTCCGCCATGGATATTACGGACAATATCACAGGAAAGTGTACACCCTCTGCAATATTAAGAGTAATATCATTCTCTCCCCTCGTGGATATTGTGAACAAGGGGGTTTACTCTCCCTGCAATATTGTGGGTAATATCATCTTCTTCTCTTCTTGATATCACAAAAAATATCACAGGGTGGTGTGATTTTGCCCCCTGCGATTTTGGGAGTCATATCATTTTCTCCGCCTTGGGATATTAGGAACGATATCACAGGGAGTGCACATTCTTTGCAATATTTGAAGTAATATCATTCTCTACCCCCTTAATATTACAAAAATATAACAGTAAAGTGTAAACCCCGTGTTTTAATGGTAGTAATACCATCCTCTTCCCCTCTAGATATTACAAAGAATATCACAGGGGGGTGTACACCTTCTGAGATATAGGGAGAAATATCATCCTGTCTTCCACTGAATATTACAAACAATATCACAGGGGGTGTACACAGCCTGAAATACTGGGAGTAATATAATCTTCTCCCCCCCGAATATTACGAACAATATCACAGGAGGTTTTGTACCTTCTGTGATATTGGGAATAATATCATCCTCTCCTCCTTTTATATTATCCCAGGGGGTGTGTACACCCTTTTCGATATTGGGAGTACTATCATCCTCTTCCCCACTGGATATTAGGAACAATATCACCGGGGGGTGTACACGCCCTGCAATTTTGGAAGTAGTATCAAATTCTCTCTTGCCTTGGATATTACGAACATTGTTACAGAAGGATGTGCATCCTCTGCGATATTGAAAGTAATATCATCCTCTCCCCCACTGGATATTATGAGCAATATTACAAGAGGGTGTACACACAGGTGTTAATTATACTGGGAGTAATATTATCCTCTTCCTCCTTAATATTACCAACAATATCACAGGAGGGTGTACACCCCTGTGATATTGGGATTAATATAATCCTCTCCCCCCTTGGATATGACAAACAATACCACAAAGTGTGTGTACACCCCATGCGATATGAAAGGTAATATAATCCTCTCCCCTTGGATATTGTGAACCATATCACAGGATAATGTACACCCCATGCGATATGGGGAGTAGTATTATCCTCTTTCTTCCTGAATATTGCAAACAATATAACAGGGGGATGTACACTCCCCGCGATATGGGAAGTAATAACCTCTCCTACATTGGATATTATGAACAATATCACAGGGGGGTGCACACCCCCTGTGATATGGGGAGTAGTATCATCCTCTCCACCTTTGGATACTATGAACAATATCACCGGCGGGGGTACACCCTCTGCGACATGGGGAGTAATATCATTTTCTCCTCCCTGGATATTATAAAAATTATCAAGGGGGGTGTACACCCCCTGTGATATGAGGAGTAGTATCATCTTCTGCTCCCCTGAATATTAGGAACAATGTCACAGAGGGGTATACAGCCACTGTGATATGAGGAGTAATATCATCCTTTCCCCCTTGGATATTGTGAACAATGTCACAGGGGGTGTACACAGAGGTTGTTTACCATATTGGGAGTAATATCATCACCCCCTCGATATTATAGAGAATATCACAGGGGGTTGGACACCACCTGCAATATTGCGAGTAATATCATCCCCTCCCCCTCTGGATATTATGAATAATATCACTGGGGAGTGTACCCCCCTAAGATATTGAAGATAATATCATTCTCTTCCCCTTTCAATATTACAAACCATATCACAGAAAGGTGTACACCCCCCGCGATATGGGGAGTAATATTACCCTCTCCTTCCCTAGATATTACAAGCCATATCACAGGGGGAAGTACACACCCCGTGATATGGAGAGTAATATCACCTTCTCTCCTCCTAAATATTGCGAGCCATATAAAAACCACTGCGATATGGGGAGTAATATTATCACAGGGGGGTGTACATGTCCTGAGATATTGGAAGTAGTTCATTCTTTCCCGCCTGGATATTATGAACAGTATCCCAGGGGTGTGTACACTCTGCGATATTGGGAGTAATGTCATCCACTACCCCCCTGGATATTATAAACAATATCACAGGGGGGTGTACACACAGGGTGTTTACGTTATTTTGAGTAATATTATCCTCTCCACCCCTGGATATTACTAACAATATCACAGGGAGGTGTACACCGCCTGCAATATAGGCAATTATATCATCCTTTTTCCTCCTGGATATTACAAACAATATCACAGAGGGCTGGGAAGTGAGAAGCGCCTCTGCCGGGCCGCCCCACCATCTGGAAAGTGAGGAGCGTCTCTGCCCAGAGTCCAACTGTCTGGGAAGTGAGGAGCACCTCTGCCCAGGCGCCCCACCATCTGGGAAGTGAAGAGCACCTCTGCCCGACAGCCCCAGTGTCTGGGAAGTGAGGAGCACCTCTACCTGGGGGCCACACCGTCTGGCAAGTGCGGAGCACCTCTAGCCTGCCGCCCCACCGTGTGGGAAGTGAGGAGCGCCTCTGCGGGGCCGCCCTACCCTCTGGGAAGTGAGGATCACCTCTGCCCAGCTGCCCCAACATCTGGGAAGTGCGGAGCGCCTCTGGCTTGCTGCTGCTCCGTTTGGGAAGTGAGGAGTGCCTCTGCCAGGCCCGCGAACCGTCTGAGCAGTGAGGAGCACCTCTGCCCGGCCGCCCCTTGTTCTGGGAAGTGAGGAGCGCCTCTGCCCGGCCTCCGCTCCGTCTGGGAAGTGAAGAACACCTCTGCCCGGGGGCCCCGCCCTCTGGGCAGTGAGGATCACCTCTGCCTGGCCCATGCACCATCTGGGAAGTGAGGATCACCTCTGCCCGGCCCCCGAACCGTCTGGGAAGTGAGGAGCGCCTCTGCCTGGCCACTGTGCAACCCTCCAATTGTGAAGTGGCAGCTTTGTGTTTGATCTTTCTGCCCTTCCGAAGTTTGCATTTTTGACATTAAAGTTTACTTTTATTTTTATTTATTTATTTATTTATTTATTTATTGAGACGGAATCTTGCTCTGTCACCCAGGCTGGAGTGCAGTGGTACGATCTCGGCTCACTGAAAGCTCCACCTCCCGGGTTCACGCCAGTCTCCTGCATCAGCCTCCCAAGTAGCTGGGACTACAGGCGCTGCCACCACGCCCAGCTAATTTTTTGTATTTTAGTAGAGATGGGGTTTCACTGTGTTAGCCAGGGTGGTCTCGATCTCCTGACCTCATGATCCGCCCGCCTCAGCCTCCCAAAGTGCTGGGATTACAGGCGTGAGCCACTACGCCCAGCCTAAAGTTCACTGTTAAATTAAAAAAAAATTATCCTCTCCCTTTCTGTATATTACAAACAATATCACAAGAAGGTTACACCCCTTGCGATATTGTAAGGAATAGCATTGTCTCCCCACCTTGATATTACAAACAATATCATATGGGGCTATACACCCCCTGCGATATTGGAAGTAGTATCATCCTCTCCCCTCCTGGATATTATGGACAGTATCACAAAAGGGTGTACACCTTCTGCGATATTGTGAGTAATATCATCCTCTACTCCCCTGGATATTACGAACCATATCATACGGGGGTGTACACATCGTGCGACATGGAGTGTAATAACAACCTCTCCCCTTCTGGATATTACGAACCATACTACAGGGCGGTGTACACCCTCCTCGATATGGGGGAGTAATAGGATTCTCTTCCGTTGTGGATATTACAAACTTTACCACAAAGGGGTGTACACCCCCTGTGATATGGGGATAATTACACCTTCCCTCCCCCCTTGATTTTACGATCCATACTACAAGGGGGTGTACACTCCCTGCAATATGGGGAGTAATAGCACCTTCTCCCCTGCTGGATATTACAAACCACAGGGGGGTGTACACCCCCCTTGATATGGGGAGTCATAGTGTAGCAGGAGGAGTCGCGGACAAAACCCCACAGACACCGAGGTAGTGAAGGAAGTGGCTTTTAATCAGCTGGAAGCATCGAAAGACTAGCGTCTCAAAATCCGAGCTTGTTGAGTGCACAATTTCTGTCCTTTTTAAGGGCTCACAACACTAAAGATTTTACATGAAAGGGCCGTGATTGATTGAGCAGTCTAGTGGGTATGTGACCGGGGCTGCAGGCACCGGTAATCAGAGTGAAACAGCACAGAACAAGAAATCTCACAATGTCCTTCCATACAATGTCTGGAATCTATGGATAACATCGGTTGCTAGGTCATGGGTTGAATTTTAACTATCAGGCTAAGGTCAGGCAGGCCCAGGCCTGGTTTCGGGTCTGGTTTTGGGTCTGGTGCCTGGCGCCGGGCTGCCTGCCTTTGGTTTCACTTCCTTGTTTCTTCTTAAAACAGGTACTGAGTATAAAATAATATAGAACCATATGGGGGGGTCTCTTTCTCTCTTCTTTCAATAGCACCCCCTCACCCCGGATATTACGAACCGTACCATAGGGGGGTGTACGCCTCCTGAAAAATGGGGAATAATAGCACCCTCTCTTACCCTGGATATTTCGAACCATACCACAGGGAGGTGCACTCCCCCCGTGATATGGAGAGTAAGAGTACCCTCAATCCCCTGGATATTATGAACCATACCACAGGGGAGTGTACATTTCCAGCGATATGAGGGGTAACAACACCCTCTCCGTTCCTGAAGAATACAAAACATACCGCACAGGGGTGTACACACCCCGCGATATAGGGAGTAATAGCATCCTCTCTCCCCCTGGATATTAGGAACCGTACCACAGCAGGGTGTACATGCCCCGCACTGTGGGAAGTAATAGCACCCACTCCCTGCCTGGATATTATGAACCATACCACAGTGGGGTGTACACCCCTTGCAATATGGAAAGTAATAGCACCCTCTTTCCTTCTGGGTATTAAGAACCATACCAAAGGGGGGTGTGCACTCCCTGCGATATTGAAAGTAATATTATCCTGTTCCCTTCTGGGTATTAGGAACAATATCTCACAAGGGAATGCACATGCCCTGTGGTATTTTGAGTAATATCATCCTCTCCCCTTCTGAATGTTAGGATCAATATCACAGGGAGGTGTACACCTTCTGCGATATTGGAAGTAATATCATCCTCTCCTTTTCTGGATATTAGGAACAATATCACAGAAGGTGTGAACACCCCCTGCTATATATCCAGTAATATCAGCCTCTCCCCTCCTGGATATTAAGAAGAATATCACGGGGAGGGGTGTAATATCATCCTCTTCCCTGCTGGATATTAGGAACAACATGACAGGGTGGGTGTACACTTCCTGGATAATGGGATTAATATCATCCTTTTTCTTCCTGGATACTAGGAACACTACCATAGGGGAAGTGTAACCCCCCTGCAATATTGGTAGTAATATCATCCTCTTTTTCCCTGATCATTATGAAGAATATCACAGCGGGGATGTACAATTTCTGCTATATTGAGAGTAATATCATCTTCTCCCCGCCTGAATATTAGAAACAATATCACAGGAAAAATACACACCCTCTGCGACATTGGGCATAATATCATACTCTTTTCCCATGGATGTTAGAAATAATATCATAGGTGGGGTGCACACCCCCTGCGATATTGGGAGTAATATCATCCTCACCACTTCTGGATATTACGAACAATATCACAGGAGGTGTGTACACCCCTTGCTACAATGGGAGTAATATCATGCTCTTTCCCCCTGGATACTAAAAACTGTATCACAAGAAAGGAGTACAAACCCTGTGATATTGAAAGTAATATTATCTTCTTTCGCCCTGAATATTAGGAACAATATCACATGGGGTGTCTACACCCCTGCGATATTGGGAGTAATATTATTTTCCCCTAGCCTGGATATAAGGAACAATATCACAGGAGGGGTGTACACGGCCTGTGAAATTGAAAGTAATATAATCTCCTCCCCTCTTGATATTAAAAACAATATCACCTGAGGAGCACACACCACCTGTGATACGGAGACTAATATCATTTTCTCCCCACCGAAATATTAAGAACAATATCACAGGGGGTGTACACCTTATGTGATATCCACCCTGTATATTAAAAACAATATCACAGGGGGTGTGTACACCCCCTGTAATATTCACAATAATATCATCGTTTTCTTCCCTGGATATTAGGAACAATATCACAAGGGTGGTGTACATCCCCTGTGATATTGGGAGTAATATCATCATCTCCTCCCATGGATATTAGGAACCATATCACAGGAGGGGTGTACAGCCCCTGCGATATTGGGAGTAATGCCATTTTCTCCCCCCTTGATATTAAAAGCAATATCACCAGGGGGAGTGCACACCCCCTGCGATATTGAGACTAATATCATTTTCTCCCCACCTAACTATTAAGTACAATATCACAGGGCGTGTTCACCCCTTGCCATATTGAGAGTAATGTCATCCTCTCGCCTCCTGGATATGAAAAACAATATCACAGGGGCGGCGTGCACCCCCTGCGATATTGGGAGTAATATCATTCTCTCCACACCCTGGATATGAGGAACAATATTACAAAGCAGGTGTACAGCCCCTGGAATATTCACAGTAATATCATCGTTTCCTTTCCTGGATATTAGGAACAATATCACAAGGGGGGTGTAAACCTCCAGCGATTTTGGGAGTAATATTATCCTCTCCCCCTCTGTGTATTGGAAACTCTCATGGGGGGGTGTACACCACCTGCGATATTGGGAGTAATATCCTCTTCACCCCTGGATATTAGGAACAGTATCACTTCTGGGGTGTACCTCTACTGCGATATCAGACATAATAACATCCTCTCCCCCCAGATATTAAGAACAATATCACAGGTGGAGTGCACACCCTCTGCGACATTGAAAGTAATATCATCCTCTGCTTCCCTGAATATTAGGAACAATATCACAAGGGGGGTGGACAACCCCTTCTATATGAGGAGTAATATCATCCTCTCCCTTCCTTTATATTAGGATCAATATCACAAGGGGAGATGTACACCCCCTGCAATATTGGGAGTAATATTATCCTCTCTTTTTCTGGATATTAGAACAATATCACAGGGGAAGTACACATTCCCTGCGATATTGCGAGTAATATTCTTTCCCTCCTCTAAATATTTGCAACAATATCACAGAAAAGGTGTACAACCCCTACGATATTGGCAGTAATACTATTCTCTTCCCCCTGGATATTAGGAACAATATTACAGGTTAAGTGTACACTCCTAAGATATTGGGAGTAATATCATTCTCTTTTGCTCTGGCTATTAGGAACAATATCGCAAGGGCGATGTACACTCTCTGAGATATTGAAAGTAATTTAATTATCTCCCCCCCCTCCCCCGGCTATTAGGAACAATATCACCGGGGAGTGTACACCCTCTGCAATATTTAGAGAAATATGATCCCCTTTTCCCCTAGATTTTAAGAACTATATTACAGGGGGAGAGTGTACACCCCCTGCGATATTGGGAGTAATATCATCCTCTCTCCCCCTAAATATTTGGAACAATATTACAGGGGTGGTGTTCACACCCTCCGATATTGGCAGTAATGTCATCCTCTCCTTTTCTGCATATTGGGAACAACATAATGGGGGAGTGTACACCTCCTGCGATATTAGGAGTAATATCATCTTCTTCCGCCCTGGTTATTCGGAGCAATATCACAGAAGGTTGTATAACCCCTGCAATATTGGGAGTAATGTCATCCTTCCCCCCACGTATATCCCAGCCTTGACATTAGGAACAATATTACAGGGGAGGTGTATATCCCCTGCTATAAGGGGAGTAATATAATCCTCTTTCTTCCTGGATACTAGGAGCAATATCACAGGGGTTGTGTACAACCCCTGCGATGCTAAAAGTAACATCATCTTCTTTCCCTCTGAATATTAGGAACAATATGATGCGGAAGGTGTACACCCCCTGTGGTATTGAGAGTGATATCATTTTCTCCTCGCTTGGATATTAGAAACAATATCACAGGAGGGCTGTACACCCACTGCGATATTGGGAGTAATATAATCCTCTCCCACCCCTGGATATTAGGAACAATATTAGGATATTAGGAAGGTGTACGCTCCCTGGAATATTTACAGTAATATCATCGTTTCCTTCTCTGGATATTAGGAAAAATATCACAAGGGGGTGTACACCCCCAGAGATTTTGGGAGTAATATCACCCTCTCCCCCGGATATTAAGAACAATGTTATTGGAAGTGTGTATGCCTTCTGCGATATTTGGACTAATATCATTTTCTCCCAACCTAAATATTAAGAACGATATCACAGAGGGTGTACAGCTCCTGCAATATTGAAAGTAATATCATCCTCTCCTTCCCTGGATATTAGGAACAATATCACAGGGCGTGTACACCTCCTGCGATATTGGGAGTAATGTCACCCTTTCCCATCCTTGATATTAGAAAAATATCACAGGGGGGTATACACTCCCTACACAAATTGAAAGTAATATCCTCTCCACCGCTGGATATTAGGAACAATATAACGGGGGGGGGGTTGTATACACCCTGCAATATTGGGAGCAACATTATTTTCTCCTCCACTGGATTTTAGGAACAATATCACAGTGTGGGTGTAAACCCCCTGCGATATTGGGAGTAACATCATCTTCTTTCCTCATGGATATTAAATACAATATCACAGGAGGGGTGTACACTCTCTTTGATATTGGGAGTAATATTATTCTTTCTCTTCCTTGATATAAGGAACAATATGGGAGGGGGATGTACACCACCTGCAATATTGGGAGTAATATCATCCTTTCCCTTTCTGAATACTAGGAACAATATCACAAAAAAGGTGTACACTGCCTGCAATACTGAGAGTAGTATAATCCTCTCCCTTCCTGGATATTAGAAACAATATCCCAAAAGGGATGTACACTCCCAGCGATATTGAAAGTCATATAATCGTTTCCTTCCCTGGATATTATGAAGAATATCACAAGGTGGGTGTCCACTTTCTGCGATATTGAGAGTAATATCATCCTCTCTCCTCCTGAATATTACGAACAATATCGCATGGAGGATGTACATCCCTTGCGATATTGGGAGTAGTATCCTCCTCTCTCCCCCTTGATATTAGGAACAGTATCACGGGAGAGCGGTGCACACACCCTGCGATATTGGGACTAATGTCATTTCCCCCCACCCGGACCATAGGAACAATATAACAGGGAAAGTGCACACCGCCTGCGATATTGGGGGTAATATCGTCCTCTCCCGCCCTGGATATTAGGAACAATATCACAGGGCGTTGCACACCTCCTGCGATATTAGGAACAATATCATGCTGTCCCCTTCTGTATATTAGGAACAATATCACAGGGGGTTTACCCCCTGTGATATTGAGAGAAATATTATCCCCTTCTCCCCTGTATATTAGGGACCATATCACAGGCTGTGTGTACACCCCCTGTCATATTCTGAGTAATATCATCCTTTCCCCCTCTGGATATTAGGAACAATATCATAGGCGTGGGTACACCCCCTGCAATATTAAGAGTAATATCATCCTCTCCCTCCCTGAATGTTAGGAACAATATCACAGGGGGAAAGAACCCCCTGCGATATTTGGAGTAATATCATACTCTCCCCACCTGTATATTCAGAACAATAACACAGAGGATTTATACATCCCGTGCAATATTGAAAGTAATAACATCCTCTCTCTCTCTGGATATTTAAAAAGAATATCAGAGGGGGGTGTCTACAATACACCCCCTTTGTATTGGGAGTAATTTTATCTTCTCTCCTTTTAAATATTAAAAACAATATCAGCGGGAAGGTTTACTCCCTCTGTGATATTGAAAGTAAAATCATCCTCTATCCCCTGGACATAAGAAATAATATTATGGGGAGGGTGTACATCTTCTAAGATATTGGGAGTAATATTACTTTCTCCCCTCCAGGATATTAGAAACAATATCACGGCGAGGGGGTACAGACCCAGCAATTTTGAAAATAGCATTATCCTAACTCCCACTGGATACTAAGAACAATATCAAAGGGGGATTGTACACCCCCTGCAATATTGAAAGTTATATCATCCTCTCTTCCGCTAGATATTAGGAACAATATCACAGGGGGTGTGTAAACTCCCTGTGATATTGAAAGTAATATCATCCTCTCCCTCCCTGGATATTGGGGCCAATATCACAGGAAGGTTGTATACGCTTTGCGGTATTGGGAGTAATATTATCCTCTTCCACCCTGGATATTAGGAACAGTATCACAGGGTGGGGTACACCCCCTGTGATATTAACAATAATATCATCCTCTCCTCCCCCTGGATATTAGAAACAATATCACAGGGATGCGTACACCCCCTGTGATATTGAAAATAATATCATCTTTTCCTCTGGATGTTAGGAACAATATCACACAGGGGGTTTACACCGCGTGTGATATTGGGAGTAATATCATTCTCTCAACCCCTGGATATTAGGAACAACTTCACAGGGGGAGTGTACACCCCCTGCGATATCGGGAGTAATATACCCTTCTCCCCTTGTGAATATTAGAAACAATATCACAGGGAATCTGTACATCCCCTGTGATATTGACAATAATATCATCCTCTCTCCCCCAGATATTAGGAACAATATCATAGAACGGGTGTACACCCGCTGGAATATTGGGAGTAATATCATTTTCTCCACCCCCGGATTTTAGAAACAATATCACAGAACCAGTGTATACGCCCTGCAATATTGACAGTAATATCATCCTCTCTTTTCCTGGATATTAGGAACAATATCACAAGGGGGTGTACATTCCCTGTGCTGCTGGAAATAGTATCATCCTGTGTCTTCCTGGATATTAGGAACAATATTACAGGGGGAATGTACACCCCCTGTGATATTGGGATTAATATTTTTCTTTCCCCTCCTGGATATTAGAAACAATATCACAGAGAGGGTGTACCCCCCTGCAATATTGGGAGTAATATCATCCTCTTTCGTTCTGGATATTAGAGACAATATCTCAAGGGGTGTGTACACCCCCTTCAGTTTTGGAAGGAATGTCACCCTCTTCTCTCCTGGATATTAGGAACAATGTCACAAAGAGGAATTACACACCCTGCAACATTGGGAGTAATATCATCCTTTTTCCCCTTTGATATTAGAAACAATATCCCAGCAGGGTGCACACCCCCTGTGATATTGGGAGTAATATCATCCTCTTCCCTGCTGGATATTGGCAACAATATTACGGAGTGTATGTACACCCCCTGTGATATTGGGAGTAGTATTCTTTCTCCCCATGAATTTTAGGAACAATATCACAAGGGGGGTGTACATGCCCTGGGATATTGGGAGTAATATTATCCTCTCACACCCTGGATATTAGGAAGAATATTACAGCAGGGTGTACACCCCCTGTGATACTTGGACATATCCTCTCCCCTTCTGGATATTTTGAACAATATGATAGGTGGTGTACAGCCCCTGCCATATGGGGAGGAATGTCATTTTCTCCTTTCCCGGATATTACGAACAATATCACAGTGGGATGTACACCCACTATGATATTGCAAGTAATATCATCCTCTCCCATTCTGAATATTCCACTTCCCCCTGGATATTATGAATAATATCCCAGGGGGGGTGTACACCCCCTGCGATATTAAGAGTAATATCAGCCTCTTTCTTCTGGATGTTGCAAACAATATCGCAGGGGGGTGTACACTCTCTGAGATATTAAGAGTAATAACATCCTTTTTTCCTGTGGATATTTGGAACAATGTCACAGGGGGTGTACACACTTTGCGATAGTGGGAGAGATATCATCCCCTCCCCCTCTTAATATTATGAACAGTATTCAAAAGTGTACACCCCCTGCAATATTGGGAGTAACGTTATCATCTTTAATTCTGGATATTACGATCAATATCACGGGGGGTGTACACCTACTTTGATATTGGGAGTAATATCATTCTCTCCCCCCCGAATATTGTGAACAAGATCACAGTGTGGTGTACGTCCCCTGCGATATTGGGAGTAATATCTTTCTTTCCATTCATGAATATTAGAAACAATATTACAGAGGGAGTGTACACCCCCTGCGATTTTGGAAGTAATATCATCTTCTCCACTTCCGAATATTAGGAACAATATCAAAGGGGGGGGGCGTACACTCCCTGAGATATTGGGAGTAATAGTATCCTCTCCCTTCCCTGGATATTATGAACAATATCACAGGGGAGTGTACACCTCCTGTGATATTGGGAGTAAATTTTCTCTCATTCCGGATATTATAAACAATATCACAGTAATGTGTACACCGCCTGCAATATTGAAAGTAATATTATCCTTTTTCCCTCTGAATATTGTGAACAATATCACAGGGAATTGTACACCCCCTGCGATATTGACAGTTATGTCATTCTCTTTCTCCTAGGATATTATGAACAATATCACAGGGTGGTGTATATCTTCTGTGAGATTCAGAATAATATCATCCTCTCTTCTTCTGGATATTATGAACAATATCGCAGGGAGCGTACAGTTTTTGTGATATTGTTAGTAATATCATCCTCTCCCCTTCTTAATATCACGACAATATCACAGAAAGGTGTACACCACCTGCAATATTGGGAGTAATATCATCCTCTCTACCTCTGGATATTATGAACAATATCACGGAGTGGTGTACACTTCCTCTTCTCCCCTGGGTATTATGAACAATACCACAGAGTGTTGTACACACCCTGCGATATTGGGAGTAATATAATCGTCTCGTCCCCTGAATATTACTAGCAATAAAACAAAGGGGTGTACACCCCCTGCGATATTAGGAGTAATATCATCATTTCCCCATCTGGATATTACGAACAATGTCAGAGTAAGGTGTACACCTTCTGCAATATTGGCAATAATATCATATCTCCCCTTCTGGATATTAGGAACAATATCATAGGGGGGTGTACACCCACTGTGATATTTGGAGTAATATCACCCTCTCCTTCCCTAAATATTACGAACAGTGACACAGGAGGGTTTTCACCTCTTGTGATATTGAGAGTAATATTATCCTCTCTCCCCTGGATATTACAAAAAATATCACAAAGGGGTGTACACCCTTTGTGATATAGGGAGAAATATCCTCTTTTTCCCTGGATATTATGAACAATATCACATAGGGGTGTAAACCTTCTGCGATATTGAGAGTAATATCCTCTCCTTGCCTGGATATTACAAACAATATCACAGGAGTTCTACACCTCCTGCCATATTGGGAGTAATATCGTCTTCTCCTTCCCTGGATATTATGAACAATATCACAGAGTGGTGTAAACCTTCTGCGATATTGGGAGTAATATCATCCTCTCTTTCCCTGGACATTATGAACAATATCACAGGGGGGTGAACACCCTCCCCAATAGGGCGAGCTATATCACCATCTACACCCCTGGATATTACGAACCATATCAAAGAAGGGAGTATACCCCCCGTGATATGGGGAGCAATATCACCCTCTCCCCTTTTACATATTATGAACCATATCACAGGGGGCTATACACCCTTCGCTTTATGAAGAACAATATCACCCTCTTCCCGTCTGGATATTATGAACCATATCACAGGGGAGTGTGATCCTTCCATGATATAAGGAGCAATATCACCCTTTCTTCCCCTGGATATTACGAACCATATCACAGGGGGTGTACACCCCCCCCGATATGAGGATAAATATAAATTTCTCCCCCCATGAATATTGTGAACCAATCCAGGGGGGTGTACCCCCACTGCGATATGGGGAGCAATATCACCCTCTAACCCCCTGGATATTACAAACCATATCACAGAGGGGTGTACACTTCTGGGTATTAGGAACCATACCACAGGGGTTGTACACCCCTCGGGTTATGAAGAGCAATATTTTCCTCTTTCCTCCTGGATATTACGAACCATATCACAGGAGGATGTACGTCCCCCGCGATATGGGGAGAAATATCACCCTTTCCTTTCCTGGATATTACCAATCATATCACGGAGGGTTTACACCCCCTGCGATATGGGGAGAAATATCACTCTCTCCTCCCCTGGATATTTCGAATCATATAACAATAAGGTGTACACCTTCCTCGATGTAAGGAGCAGTATCACCCTCTCCACTCCTGGATATTACAAACCATATTACATGGGGGTGTACACTCTCCACAATATGGGCAGCAATATTACCTTTTTCTTCCCTGGATATAAAGAACCATATCACAGAAGGGTGTACATGCCCGGCAACATGGGGAGAAATATCTCCCTCTCCCCTCCTCGGGTATTACAAACCATAACACAGGGGGGTGTACACACAGAATATTTACGATATCACAGAAGGGGTGTACACCCTTTGCGATATTAGGAGAAATATCATTGCCTCCCCTTCTGGATATTAGGAATGATATCACGGTGGGGGTGTTCATGCCCTGAGATATTAGGAGTAATATCTTTCTCTCCCCACCCCTGAATATTAGGAACAATATCAAACGGGGGTTTACACCTTCTGTGATTTTGAGACTAATAACCTCTCCGCCACTGGATATTAGGAAAGACATCACGAGGGAGGTGTACACCTTCTGCGATATAGAAAGTAATATCATCCTCTCCTCCTCTGAATATTAAGAACCATATCACAGGAGGAGTGCACACTCTCTGCCATATTGGGAGTAATATCATCCTCTTTCTTCCTGAATATTAGGAAGAATATCACAGGGAAAGTTATGCCTGTAATCCCAGGACTTTAGGAGGCCAAGGCGGGTGGATTATTTGAGGTCAGGAATTCAAGACCAGCCTGACCAACATGGTGAAACCCCGTCTCTACTAAAAATACAAAAATTAGCCGGGTATGGTGACAGGTGCCTGTAATCCCAGCTACTCCGAAGGCTGAGGCAGGAGAATCGTGCGAACCTGGGAGGCAAATGTTGCAGTGAGCCGAGATTGCACCATTGCACTCCAGCCTGGGCGACAGAGCAAGACTCCATCTCAAAAAAAAAAAAAAAAAGAATCACAGAGGGGGTGTATACACCATTCTATATTGGGAGTAATATCATCCCCTTTCCCCCTAAATATTAAGAACAATATCACAGGAAGCGTGTACATTCCCTGCGATATTGGGAGTAATATCATACTTTCTTCCCCTAGATATTACTAACAATATCACAGGGGGAGTGTATATCCCCTGCGATATTGAAAGTAATATCATCCTCTTTCTTCATGGATATTAGGAACAATATCACAAAGGTGGTGTACACCCCCTGTGATATTGGGAGTAATATCGTCCTCTCCCCTCATCGATATTAGGAACAATAACAGGATTGATATACACCCCTTGTGATATTTGGAGAAATATCATAATCTCCCCAACCTGGATATTAGGAACAATATCACAGAGGGGAGGACACCCCCTGGAATATTCACAGTAACATCATCGTTTCCTTTCCTGGATATTGGGAATAATATTATCCTCTCCACCCTGGATATTAGGAACAATATCACAAGAGGGGTGTACACCCTTTGCGATTTGGGGGGTAATATAATCCTCTCCCACCCCGGATATTAGGAACAATATCTCAGGGAGGGTGTATATCCCTCTGAGATATTAAGAATAATATCATCCTTTCCCCCATGGGTATTAGGAACAATATCACGACAGGTGTGTACAGCCATTGTGATATTGGGAATAATACTAATTCACCCACCCCCTCGGGATGTTGGGAACAATATCACGGGAGGGGGCTGTACAGCCCCTGCGATATTGGGAGTAATATCATCCTTCCGTTTCTTGGATATTAGAAACAATATCACGGGGGGGCACACTCCCTTCAATATTAAGGGTAATATCACTCTCTTTCTTCCTGAATGTTAGGAAAAATATTACAGGGGAATGTACACTCCTTGCAATATTTGGAGTAATATCTCCTCTCATTTTCTGGATATTAGGAACAATATCAAGGGGGGGTGTACACCTTCTGCAATAGTGGTGGTAATGTCATCTTCTTTTTCCCTGGATATTAGCAACAATATAACAAGGAAGGTGTACACCCCCTGCGATGTTGAAAGTAATATTATCCTCTCCTTTTCTAGATATTATGAACAATATTACAGGGAAGGTGTACACCCCCTGCGACACTGGGAGGAATACCATCCTCTCCCACCCTGGATATTAGGAACAATATCACAGGTGGGGTGTAGACCTCATGCAATATTGGGAGTAATATCATCCTCTCCCTCTGGATATTATGAGGAATATCACAGAGGGCTTACATACAGGGTGTTTAAGATATTGAGAGTAATATCATCCCCTCCCTAACTGGATCTTTTGAACGATATCACAGAAGGGTGTACACTTCCTGTGACATTGGGAGTAATATTATTCTTCCTCTTATGGATATTACAAATAATATCACAGGTTGGTGTACAGTCTTTGTGATATTGGGAGTAATATCATTCTCTCCCCCCGGATATTATAAACAATATTACAGTGGGGTGTACACCCCCTGTGATGTTAAGAGTGATATCATCCTATCCCCTCCTGGGTGTTAGGAACATTATCACAGAGGTGGCACAACCCCTGAGATATTAGGAGTAATATAATTCTCTCCCACACGGATATTACAAAAAATATCACAGAGGCTGTACACACAGGGTGTTTAGAATATTGAGAATAATGTCATCTTCTCCCTCCCTGGATATTACAATGAAGAGATAACGTCCATTACTGCTGCTACAGTGGAGGTACAACTGATGGTGTTTGCATTAGTTTCCTGCCATCTGCCATCATCCTTCTGGATTTTGAAGATACCAGACTGGTGAATTCCGTGAAAGAGATAAGTGGACCAACACTCATCTCGCAGAAGTTGGCAAGGAATACATCAATTTCCTGACCCTTGCCCTTAGGCCATTACTCTAACAGGGGTCATGGTGATGTTTCCAACCATGGGTTGTATGCCAGCAAGACCTTCACGGCCAACAGCTTCTGAAAGATAACAATACTCACCTTTGTTCAGTGCTCAGTTACCTAAGCAAATGATTGTAGGTCTTTTCCAAGGGAAGCTGGAGAATCCCAAAGTTGTATACTTCCCTTGGTTTTGCATGAACCTGCCTCATGAGAACCCAGTCTCTTTTTGAATTAGACCTCCTTGTGTGAGAACTGCCTCAGGTTTTAACTGGATGAAAGATGATGACTTTATATGAGGGCTGCTGACATCTGTTTCTGTTCCTCTTGATGATTTCTATTTCCTGTTACTGAAGGGACTCACTTGTCTGCCATTTATATCTGTTGTCCCTAATGAAACATACTCTAAGAGGTAAGTGCTAGATATTGCAAAGCAGTCCTCCCCTGATGCACTCTGGCACTGGTGCCAGCTCCTTATGCCTACCTTGCATTGATGGCAAAGTGCTGGCCTCTGCCATTCCCACAACTTCTCACCACTTTGTTGCTATGAATGGAGCCCATCTCTGTAACAGTGTGGCCTGCTTTAATGTCTGACCCATGAAGAATGTCCAGCACTTGATCCTAGCCATGCTGGTGTCCCTTTCACTGGGGCAGTGGTCATGGGCAGCCTTTTTTTTTTTTTTTGAGATGATGTTTTGGTATTGTTGCCCTTGCTGGAGTGTAGCAGTGCGATTGGGGCTCACCGCCACCTCCGCCTCCCAGGTTCAAGCAATTCTCATGCCTCAGCCTCTGGAGTAGCTGTGATTACAGGTGTCTGGCACAACACCCATCTAATTTTTTGTGTTTTTAGTAGAGACAGGGTTTCACCATGTTGGCGAGGCTGGTCTCAAACTCCTGACCTCAGGGGATTCACCCACCTTGGCTTCCCAAAGTGCTGGGATTACAGGCATGAGCCACCCTGCCTGGCCATCGTGGGCAGTCTTAAGGATGATAGTCAGCTCCTGGTTCTTCTTCTATAGTAGACCCAGTCCAAGATGCCCACTGATCGAGTTTGGATCTGTGTCCCCACCCATACCTCATGTGTAACTGTAATCCCCAATGGTGGAGGTGGTCCTGGTTGGGCCGTTGAGAATTGAGTGGATCATATGGGTGGATATTTCATGAATAATTTAGCACCATCCTCTAGGTGCTGTCTGGTGATAGAGTTCTAAAAAGATCTGATTGTTCAAAAGTGTGCAGCACCTCTCCTACCACTAGCTCCAGCTCTGGCCATGGAGGCTGAGCCTGATTCCCTTGTGCTTTTTGCCATGACTCTTAAGTTTTCTGACGCCTCCCCAGAAGTTGAGCTGATGGCCAGCATCATCCTTTTTGTACAGCCTGTGGAACCATGAGCCAATTAAACCTGAGTTTTTATAATTAATTACCCAGTCTCAGGTAATTCTTTATAGCAATGCACGAAGAGACTAATACATGCACTTCTGAACCATGTTATTCTTTACCCCAAAGCTATACATCCGTGCAATTCTGTGCTGATCCTAACCACCTGCAGTGAGCCCACACTCCTCAGGTTCTGGGCAAATTTTTCCACCAGCCTAACCTCACATCCAATGCTAGCCTCAATTTTGCGATCTCAGGCCACTCACACTAATCTAAAACTTGCCGCAAATTCAAAAGGTCCCATCACTCTCAGGATGACTATTCAGATAGTAACATTCATGGAACTAAAAAAAATCACTGGGGTGGGGATCACATCCCGGCATTTATAGAGTGACTACATCCCAGACGTGAAGAAAACTGAGGAGGGAACCCCAAGGGCTTGAAAGACCTTGCCGAGTGTGGAGCCCTGAAGTGCGCATACCACCCGGTTGTCCCCCAGGGGCCTGGGAACCTTGCCAAGTGTGGAGTCTCTAGAGCAGAATCCACACCGCTGGGGAGGTGGATTTCAGGCCAGAAACCTTCAGGGACCTGGAGTCCCAACACATGCTAAAAACAGGGATAGGGGCACAGATACGAAAGATTTTGGAGTATTTGGAGCCCAGAAGAGAAAACTGAAGGTGGCAGCGTGGAGCGCTCAGAAGATGGCGGAGACCATGGAGCCCAAAAAATCCAGAAAAAGAGGCGGGGACAGGGGATGGACCTCAGAAGCATTCAGAACGCACAGGGCTCCCTCCAAGGTTGCTTTCACACTGCCAGGGCTTCCTCTGCAGCTGCAGAGCTGCACTTTTCCTCTGTCCCAACCAAAATATGTCCCTTGAAGTTCTCATCTCCCATGGACTGGATCTGGATCTGGGCCTCATTTATCCAGCGGCCTCAGTCCTCAAGGAGGCCATTGTCACTCTGCTTCCCGATAGAGTCCTCTTAAGTTAGTAAATGCCCCTCCAGGGACCCATGGTTTGTCCTTTTTCCTCCCTGAGTCTTCTCCTTCTGAGGGAGGAAGTTTTCGAACACCCCCAGGATTTACTGCCAGAATTTCACCCTCTGAAACCTCCTCCTTCCCTAGACCCAGTCCGGCTCCTCATCCTCAGCCCCCCAGACCCCATGGAGGTGTCCCATGCAATGGGTTTTTTCTAGATTGACAGCCTCCCCTCCTCAGCGCACAACCCAGAGACTCACTGTGTCCTGAGCAGCGAGCCACCGCATAAACAGCCATGAGACTTCACTCCAGCCAAATAACACTTTATTTTTGTAGTTTCAATGCTTTTCTTCCCCGAGGAAAGGGAGGAGCTCAGGAGAACAGTGTCATCAAAATTTCCTGGTGGTTGTTTAATCACAGCAGCAGAGTAGGTCAGGAAACTCTTCCAGATTACCCTCTTCCTCCTGAAATTAAAGGAAACATGCACGACTCATGAACTGATAAGGTTTCCCAACAATTGTGCGAATATCCTGCTGGATTTATGAGCTGAAAGTAAACCTGAATGACTTGTGCTGCTTGTCCAGGCATTATCTTCTTCAGGAAATATGAGATGTTGTTTGGAAGCATTTCAGAAGCAAGGGAAGCTGCTTTGTTGAATACATAGATGAGCATCTTCTTGATTAGAAACTTCAACCCAGCGATTAAGGGTCTCGTTGCTAGTTTTGAGACATATGTCATTAATTGGTCGGCAAACCATTTTTTTATCACATCCATCAGAAAATCGACCACTTTCTCCACTAGCATTTCCATGGCCATGCTCATTATAAGTGAAGTAAATGAGCTCACAAAAAGTGTAATGAGTGTTCTGTTGGTTTCACGTAAAGATATATAATGGTGTCATCCCTGGAGAGCGTGGCCATTTTATGGGAGGTGACGTGGAGGGGGCGGGCCAAGATGGCCAATTAGAAGAGGCTGCCTTCCACTGAATTAAAGTCTCAGTGAATTTCACGATAAGCACGTGAACTGAAATATTCAGGTTCTCACATTGGGACTGACTAGGCAAACAACTTGACCCAGGAGAACAAAGAAAACAGGGGTGGGTGATGAACCACGCTATATTGGAACAGAGCCAAAGGAACCTTCTCGCACAGCCAAGAGAAGCCGTGAGTGTGTGACCCCGCCCCAGGAACCATTTTTCTCCCATGGATCTTTGCAACCAAGAAATCAGGAGATCCTCCCATGAGCTGAGTCACAGGGGCCTTGGGCCTGGTACACAGGGCTGTGTGGAGTGTTGGCAGAGCAGCTGCTCAGACACAGACCGAGACCCAGGAGGTTTATACAATCCAGCCTTGAGAAACCAGGAAAGGTGGGAGTTCCGTTGGTACATTCCCCCAGGAAGGGGGCTGAATTCAGGTGTTATACGAGTTGTTAAGAAATTATTTTGGGCAGACAGGGAGGAAAAGCGGTCCTTGGGAAGTTCTGTTTCTTTTTAAAGCAGCTCCAGAAATGAGTCTTGTCTAGCAGGAAAGTCCCGGCTTTTAGAGTTCTCCGGTAACCTTGATGTGCAGATGCCGGCCATTAGAAACTGGGTCCACCCAAACATAGCGATTCCCGCCCTCTTCTGGCCCTTGCCCCCACCTGTGCCTGGCGATATGGCCACCCCCATATATCCCCATGTGTGTAGGAAATCAGGGTGTCCGGCACGTGCATATTCAAAGGCTAGGGTGGGAGGGCCAGTTTTTCCGTGGGCCACATAAATGACATGCCTGGTCAAACCAATCCCCTGAACCCTATGCAAATCAGACACCGCGTCTTCCAGTTTCTTCGTATAACTCATTGGTATCCACAGCACTCCGGGTTTCCTCTTTCGGCTTTGGAGCCCCCCTTCCTCTGTCTCAGTATGGGGAGCTCTTCCTTCGTTCTTGCCTATTAAACTGCACGCCTTAAAGTCACTGTAAGTGTGTTTGTGTCATTTTCTCCAATTCCATGTGAGACATGAGCCCTGGTGTTCCTCCACTCATTACAGGGAGCCTCATGCTGTGGTGCTCCTCACATATCACAGGGAGCCAGAAAGCCTCATGCTGTGGTCCCCATCTTCACAGCACTTCTCAAGTCCCACGGGCTTGGAATACCAGCCAAGCAGTGGCAAGATAGCGAGCCAAGTGCCTGAGACTACAGAGTTCTGAGTGGTTGGGGTGGCCACCATCTCTGTTTCCGTGGACTCAGACAATCTAGCCTTTGGCCTCCAGGGAGTCCGGTTGGTCTGGAGCAGGAGGGGTCCCCCACAAGGCAGCACTGCTGCTGTGCCTGATGGTGGCCAGACTGTTTCTTTAAATTTGACCTTGATTCATCCCTCCTCACTGGGAAGGTCCTCCCTGTTGGAATTTCAGGAACTCCAGCCAGGTTTATAGGGTTGGTGGGAAGCCTGATCTCTTTCTGGGTTGGAGGTCCTCCGGGGATGGGCAGCTGCCATCTTTGTAATTGTGGACTCAGCCTTTTCAGCTGAAGCAAATGAAGAAAGCTGGGAGCATCACATTTCCTAACTTTAAAATATATTACACAGCCATAGTCACCAATACAGCATGGTACAGGTATAAATGTAGACACACAGATTGATGTAACAGACGAGATAACCCAAAATGAAAGCCACACATTCACAGGCAACTGATCTTTGACAAAGCTGACAAGAATATGCACTAGGGAAAGCACACCCTTTTCAATAATTGGTACTGGGATAATTGCATTGTCATATGCAGAAGAATAAATCTGAACTCCTATTTCTTACCATGTTTACAAAAATCAATTTAAAGTGAATTATAGACTGAAATGTATGTACTGAAATGGTCAAAATATGAGAAGAAACTTACAGAAAACTCTTCTGGTCATTGTCTAGTAAAGAGTTTATGAGTAAGACTTCAAAAGTACAGGCAAAAAACCAAAAAGAGACCAATGCAAATTTAAACCAAACTAAAAATTTTAATTAAATTAAAAAGCCATACACCATTTTTCTATCTCATCCCTAAGAAAATGGACCACGTCATCCACTAGCATTTCCATGGCACCTTCATTATAGGCGAAGTAAGTGAGCCCATGATAAGTGTAATGAGCCTTCTGTTTATTTCAGGCGAAGTTAAGTAATGGATATTCCTGGAGTGGTGTGGATTTTACAGAAAGTGACTTGAAGGGGGCAGGCCAAGATGCCCAATGAGAAGCAGCTGTCTTCCCCTGAATGAAAAGCGGTGAATTCAGCACCTTGAACTGAAGTATCCAGGTTCCTACATTGGGATTGATTAGGCAAATGACTTGACCCAGGAGAAGAAACAAAGGGGGTGGGTGATGGTGCACCCAGTATCAGCACAGAGCCAAAGAAAACTTCACCTACAGCCAAGAGAAGCAGTAGTGAATGCACAACCCCTACCCACAAACCATGTTTCTCCCATGCATCTTTGCCATGCATGGATCAGAAGACCCTCCCATTAGCTCATGCCATAAGGGTCTTCAGTCAGATACACAGAGCCTTGTCGAATGTTGCCAGAGCAGTCGCTCAGACACTCACAGAGACTCAGGAGTTTTATATACTTGGAAAGCTGGGCAAGGCGGGAGTTCCATCTGTACATTCCCTTAGAAAAGGGGCTGAATCCAGGGAGCCAAGCAGCCTCATTCTGTGGGCCCCACTTCCACAGCACCTCTCAAGTTAAGACCCACTGGCTTGGAATAGCAGCCAACCAGTGGCAATCGGCTGGAGACTGCCTGAGACTACAGTTTTCTGGGGAGGTGAGGGCGGCCTCCATCTCTGTGTTTCCATGGACTCAGACACTCTAGCCTGCAGGCCCCAGGGAGTCCAGGTGGTCTGCTCCCCCACAAGGCAGCACAGCTGCTGTGCCTGATTGTGGCCAGACAGATTCCTTAAGTAGGACCTTCATTCATCCCCCCTCACTGGGTAGGGCCTCCCTTTGGGAATTTCAGGGGCTCCAGCCATGGTTATATGGTCAGTGGGAGCCATGATCTTTTTCCGGGAAGGAGCCCTGCGAGGAGGGGCAGCTTCATCTCTGCAGTTGTCGACTCAGCCTTTCTGAAGCAAATAAACAAAGCTGGGAGCATCACATTTCTTGACTTCAAATTATATTACACAACCATCATCACCAATACAGCATGGTAGTAGTATACAGATAGACACACAGATTGATGTAACAGACTAGAGAGCCCAGAAAGAAAGCCACACATTTATAGCCAACTGATCTTTGACAAAGCTGATAAGAATATACGTTGAGGAAAGCACACCCTTTTCAATAATTGGTGCTGGGACAACTGAATTGTCATATGCAGAAGAATAAACCTGGACTCCTATTTCTCACTATTTTTACAAAAATCAATTGAAGATGAATTATAGACTTAAATACATGTACTGAAATAATAAAAATGTGAGAAGAAACCTAGAGAAAACTCTTCTGGTTATTGTCTAGTAAAGAGTTCAAGAGTATGACTTCAAAAGTACAGGCAACAAAACCAAAAATCAACCAATGCAAATTTAAACCAAACTGAAAATTTTAATTATATAAATTCAAAAGCTTTACTGAAACAAAAAGCTGCTGCACAGCCAAAGAAATAATCCTCTCAACAGAGTGAGCAGACAAACTGCAGAACGGAAGAAATTATTTGTAAACTTTTCCTTTGACAAAAGACTAATACCGAGAGTAAACAAAGATCTCAACTACAACAGAAAATTCCAAAGAATCCCATTAAAAAGTGGGCAAAGGACATAAAGAGACTTTTTTATTTTTTATCTTATTTATTTATTCATTTGTTTTTTTGAGACAGGTCTTGCTCTATTACCCATGCTGCAGTGCAGTGCCATGATCTTGGCTCACTGCGACCTGTGCCTACGGGGTTCAAGCAATTCCTGTGCCTTAGCCTCCTGAGTAACTTGCACCACAGGCGCGAGTCACAGCACGTGGCTGAATTTTTGTATTTTTAGTAAAGACGGGGTTTTGCTTTGTTGGCCAGGCTGATTTCTGCCTCTTTGCCTCAAGTGATCCATTGGCCTCAGCCTCCCAAAGTTCTGGGGTTACAGGCATGCGCAACTGCACCTGGACAGGAGTCAGTTTTTAAAAGAGCACATATAAATGGCCAAAAGATATTTCAAAGAAATGCTCCACACCATGAATCGTCAGAGAAATGCTCATTAAAACCACATTGAGGCTGGGTGCGCTGCCTCATGACTGTAATTCTAGCACTTTGGGAGGCTGAGGCAGGTGTATGACGAGCTCAAGAGACTGTGATCATCCTGGCCAACATGGTGAAACCCTGTCTTTACTAAAAATACAAAAAATGAGCCAGGCATGGTGTCACGTGCCTGTAGTCCCAGCTACTCGGGAGGCTGAGGCAGGAGAATCGCTTGAACCCGGGAGGTGGAGGTTGCAGCGAGCCAAGATCACACCACTGCACTCCAGTCTGGCAACAGAGTGAGACCCCGTCTCAAAAATATCAACAACCACCACAATAAGATATCTTACTCCAGTCAGAATGGGTATTATGAAAAAGACAAAAACATAACAAATGTTAGTGAGAATGTGGAGAAAAGGGGAAATCTTAGGCATTGTTGTCGGGAATGTAAATTAGCACAGATTTTATGGCAAACACTATGGAGATTTCTGAAAGAACAAAAAATATAACAACTACTCGGTCCTGCAGTTGCAGTACTGGGTACCTACTCAAAGGAATAGATCAAAATGCACACAAATATTTGCTGCAGCATTATTTACAGTAGCAAAGACATGGAATCACCCTACATGTCAATCAACAGAAGAATAAATAAAGAAAATGTGGTATATATACACACAGGAATACTATTCAGTTATAAAACAGTGAAAATCATGTCTTTTGCAGCAACCTGGAAGGAACTGGAGGTCATTATTTTGGGTAAAACAAGCCAGGCAGAGAATCCCAAATATCACATTTTTCAGGACCGGCAGGGTATTTCACACCTGTAATTCCCATGCTTTTCGAAAACAGTATAAGAGAATTGCTTGATGACTGGGTGACACAGTGAGACCCTATCTCTACCAAAATAATATATGTATGTGTGTATATATATATATATATATATATATATGGAGAGAGAGAAATCAGCTGGGCATGGAAGCTGGGACTACAGGTGCGTGCCACCACACCCGGGTAATTTTTTTGTGTGTTTTTAGTAGAGATTGGGTATCAACAGATTGCTCTGAGTGGTCTTGAACTCCTGAGCTCAGGCGATCTGCCCTCCTTGGCCTCCCAAAGTGCTGGGATTACAGGTGTAAGTCACCACTCACAGCCTTCCTTCCTTCCTCCCTTCAGGTGATTGTTCAGATGCCACTTATTCTTGGAGGATATCCCTGATCAACTTGTAGAATTAGCGGGAACCTTATGGTTGACACACTTCCTATGTTCCTCACCTGCTTTCTTTTCTTATGGAGGACTTACAGCTGTCTGAAATGCAGCATGTTTCTTTCTTGATTGCCTTTCTCTCCTCCCGAGAATATCAGTTGCACGAGGCCAGTGGCTGTTTCTCTCTTTTCTAAGTCTCCTGCAACCACCGTTAGCATACACATAGTGTATCCTTAATATCTCCTTGTTCAAAAGGTGAATTTCTTGAAGCTGGAGGGCAGAGGTTGCAGTGAGCTGAGATTGTGCCACTTGATTCCAGCCTGGGCGTAAGAGCAAAACTTGGTTTCTGGCTGGGGGGAAAAAGGATAAATTTCTCTATTCATGAAAAATTGGACATTGGGAATCAAGTATAGCCACCTTAGTTTTTCAGTGATAATTCCAGCCCTGTCAACTTGTAGGAATCATGTACGATGGGTCCCTTTGCTGGAGGCTATTGCCGTGTAATAAAATATCCCTAATTAGTAGGAAAGAATAACCATCATTGATTTGTGCTCACAAATGCTGTGAACCAGAGGTTCTGATGTGCGATCTCAGCTCACTGCAACATTTGTCTCCCAGGTTCAGGCTTCTCCTGCCTCAGCCTCCCAAGCAAATTGGATTACAGGCACGTGCCACCATGCTTGGCTAATTTTTGTATTTTTAGTAGAGACAGGGTTTCATCATGTTGACCAGGCCAGTCTCAAACTCCTGACCCCAGGAGATCAGCTCGCCTCAGCCTCTCAAAGTGCAGGAAATACAGATGTACACCACTACACCCACTCTTAAGTTTTTACTTATGAATAATAACACTGACAGTGTTCTAAATTCTCTAAATGGTCAAATGGATAAAGAAATAAGACCCAACTTATGGTGCCTTAAAGAAATCAACTTCATCTATAGAGACACTGAAAGGGAAATGAAAACAGGGAAATGGAAAAGGATATTTCATGAAGTTGGAAACCAAAAAAGTGCCAGAGTAGCTATTCTCATATTAGATAAAATAGACTAAAATCACAGACTGTAACAACAAAAGACAAGGAGGGTCACTAGTTAATGATAAAGAGATAAATCGGCAAGAGGATACCACAATGATTAATACCTAGGTATGTGACACCAGTTTTTTCAAATGTAAAAAGCAAACACAGATTGCCATTCCAAGATGGCCGAATAGGAGTAACTCCGGTCTGCAGCTCCCAGTCTGATCCACACAGAAGATGGATGATTTCTGCATTTCCAACTGAGGTACCTTGTTCATCTCATTGGGCTGGTTGGACAGTGGATGCAGCCCATGGAGGGCTAGCTGAAGCAGGGTGGGGCATTGCCTCACTGGGAAGCACAAGGGGTTAGGGGATTTACCTTTCCTAGATGAGGGAAGCCGTGACAGACTGTACTGGGAAAATTGGGACACTCCCACCTTAATACTGTGCTTTTCCAATGATCTTAGCAAATGGCACACCAGGAGATTGTAACCTGTGCCTGGCTCAGTGGGTCCCACGCCCATGGAGCCTCACTCACTGCTAGCACAGCAGTCTGAGATCGAACTGCAAGGTGGCAGACTGGGTGGGGGAGGGGCGTTCACCATTTCTGAGGCTTCAGTAGGTAAACAAAGTGGTCTGGAAGCTCGAAATGGGAGGAGCCCACCGCAGCTCAATGAGGCCTGCCTGCCTCTGTAGACTCCATCTGTAGGGGCAGGGCATAGCTGAATAAAAGGCAGCAGAAACTTCTGCAGACTTAAACATCCCCATCTGACAGCACTGAAGAGAGCAGTGGCTCTCCTAGCATAGTGTTTGAGCTCTGTGAATGGACAGACTGCCTTCTCAAGTGGGTCCCTGACCCCCATCTCGCCTAACTGGGAGACACCTCCCAGTAGGGGCCAACTGACACCTCATACAGCCAGGCACCCCTTTGAGACGAAGCTTCCAGAGGAAGGATCAGGCAGCAATATTTGCTATTCTGCAGCCTCCGCTGGTGATACCCAGGCAAACAGGGTCTGGAGTGGACCTCCGGCAAACTCCAACAGACCTGCAGCTGAGGAACCTGACTGTTAGAAGGAAAACTAACAAACAGAAAGGAACAGCATCAACATCAACAAAAAGGACATCCACACCAAAACCCCATCTCCAGGTCACCATTATCAAAGACCAAAGGTAGATAAAACCACAAAGATGGGGAGAAACCAGAGCAGAAAAGCTGAAAATTCTATAAACCAGAGCACCTCTTCTCCTCCAATGGATCGCAGCTCCTCACCAGCAATGGAACAAAGCTGGATGGAGAATGACTTTGACAAGTTGACAGAAGCAGGCTTCAGAAGGTCAGTAATAACAAACATCTCTGAGCTAAAGGGGATGTTCAAACCCATCACAAGGAAGCTAAAAACCTTGAAAAAAGATTAGACAAATGGCTAACTAGAGAAAACAATGTACAGAAGACCTTAAATGACCTGATAGAGCTCAAAACCATGGCATGAGAACTACATGATGCATGCACTAGCTTCAGTAGCCGATTCGATGAAGTGGAAGAAAGTATATAAGTGAATGAAGATCAAATTAATGAAATGAAGTGAGAAGAGAAGTTTAGAGGAAAGAGAGTAAAAAGAAACAAACAAAGCCTCCAAGAAATATGGGACTATGTGAAAAGACCAAATCTACGTTTGATTAGTGTACCTGAAAGTGACGGGGAGAATGGAACCAAGCTGGAAAACACTCTTCAGGATATTACCCAGGAGAACTTCTTTTTTTTTTTTTTTTTGACTGTCCTAAATTGTTTATTAAGTATGAATTTTACAAACTTTACTTATATTAGCTGTAACGGTGGAGCTGGAGAGTATTGCGCCTTCTCCAAGCTGCCCGGCGAGAGCCACCAATAGTGTGGTGGAACTTATGGCCCTTTCCAAGGCCACGGCTCTTTCGGCCTGCAGATGTCAGCCCACACATCTCCCTGTGCTTGTGGACTGGTTTGGTGATCCACTGGTTGTCAGGATTTCTTCTGATAGCTTTATGGAATGGATCAATGAGAATAACCTCAAAAAATTTGTATGTGGAATCTTCACCAACCCAGTAAGAATTCAGGACTCTCAGAGCCCCACAGTGGCGTCCAGCTCGCTCCTCTGCAACGGACTGAAGGCTTCGAGCAAACTTTAGCTGGTTAACACCATGATGGACAGGCTTGCCGTAAGTTGCACCCTTAGGAACTGGGCGTTTTCAGCCACCACGGCGAACACGAATCCTATATATAACGTAACCTTGCTTGGCCTTGTAGCCCAGTCGGCGCACTTTATCAGGCCGGGTGGGGCGGGGAGCCCTGTGGAGAGCAGAGAGCTGGCGGTACTGCCAGCAGCGGACCCTCAGAAGAAAGCGCATGACATCAGACTGCTTCTTTCTCCATAGCTCCTGGATGTACTTGTATGCACCCATCTTGGCTTACCTGATGGCTGCCGCCAGACGGAAAGGAAAGAGCTGTACTCCCACAATGCCTTTTTACCCAGGAGAACTTCTGCAACCTAGCAAGGCAGGCCAACATTCAAATTCAGGAAATACAGAGAATGCCACAAAGATACTCCTCAAGAAGAGCAACTCCAAGACACATAATTGTCAGATTCACCAAAGTTGACATGAAGGAAAAAATATTAAGGGCAGCCAGAGAGAAAGGTCGGGTTACCCACAAAGGGAAACCCATCAGACTAACGGCTGATCTCTTGGCAGAAACTCTACAAGCCAGAAGAGAGTGGGGGCCAATATTCAACATTCTTAAAGAAAAGAATTTTCAACCCAGAATTTCATATCCAGCCAAACTAAGCTTCGTAAGTGAAGGAGAAATAAAATCCTTTACAGACAAGCAAATGCTGAGGGATTTTGTCACCACCAGACCTGCCCTAAAAGAGCTCCTGAAGGAAGCGCTAAACATGGAAAGGAACAATCGGTACCAGCCACTGCAAAAACATGCCAAATTGTAAAGACCATCAAGGCTAGGAAGAAACTGCATCAACCAATGAGCAAAATAACCAGCTAACATCATAACAACAGGATCAAATTCACACATAACAATATTAACCTTAAATGTAAATGGGCTAAACGCTCCAATTAAAAGACACAGACTGGCAAATTGGATAAAGAGTCAAGACCCATCAGTGTGCTGTATTCAGGAAACCCATCTCACGTGCAGAGACACACACAAGCTCAAAATAAAGGGATGGAGGAAGATCTACCAAGAAAATGGAAAACAAAAAAAGGCAGGTGTTGTAATCCTAGTCTCTGATAAAACAGGCTTTAAACCAACAAATATCGTAAGAGACAAAAAAGGCCATTACATAATGGTAAAGGGATCAGTTCAACAAGAAGAGCTAACTATCCTAAATATATATGCACCCAATACAGGAGCACCCAGATTCATAAAGCAAGTCCTGAGTGACATACAAAGAGACTTAGACTCCCACACAATAATAATGGGAGACTTTAACACCCCACTGTCAACATTAGACAGATCAATGAGACAGAAAGTTAACAAGGATACCCAGGATTTGAACTCAGCTCTCTACCAAGCGGACCTAATAGACATCTACAGAACTCTCCACCCCAAATCAACAGAATATACATTTTTTTCAGCACCACACCACACCTATTCCAAAATTGACCACATACTTGGAAGTAAAGCTCTCCTCAGCAAATGTAAAAGAACAGAAATTATAACAAACTGTCTCTCAGACCACAGTGCAATCAAACTAGAACTCAGGATTAAGAAACTCACTCAAAACCACTCAACTACATGGAAACTGAACAACCTGCTCCTGAATGACTACTGGGTACATAACAAAATGAAGGCAGAAATAAAGATGTTCTTTGAAACCAATGAGAAAAAAAGACACAACATACCAGAAGGAAATAGAGACACAAAAAACCCTTCAAAAAATTAATGAATCCAGGAGCTGGTTTTTTGAAAGGATCAACAAAATTGATAGACCAGTAGCAAGACTAATAAAGAAAAAAAGAGAGAAGAATCAAATAGATGCAATAAAAAATGATAAAGGGGATATCACCACAGATCCCACAGAAATACAAACTACCATCAGAGAATACTACAAACACCTCTATGCAAATAAACTAGAAAATCTAGAAGAAATGGATAAATTCCTGGACACATACACCCTCCCAAGACTAAACCAGGAAGAAGTTGAATCTCTGAATAGAGCAATAACAGGATCTGAAATTGTGGCAATAATCAATAGTTTACCAACCAAAAAGAGTCCAGGACCAGATGGATTCACAGCCCAATTCTACCAGAGGTACGAGGAGGAACTGGTACCATTCCTTCTGAAATTATTCCAATCAATAGAAAAAGAGGGAATCCTCCCTAACTCATTTTATGAGGCCAGCATCATCCTGATACCAAAGCCAGGCAGAGACACAACCAAAAAAGAGAGTTTTAGACCAATATCCTTGATGAACATTGATGCAAAAATCCTCAATAAAATACTGGCAAACCAAATCCAACAGCACATCAAAAAGCTTATCCACCATGATCAAGTGGGCTTCATCCCTGGGATGCAAGGCTGGTTCAATATATGCAAATCAATAAATGTAATGCAGCATATAAACAGAACCAAAGACAAAAACCACATGATTATCTCAACAGATGCAGAAAAGTCCTTTGACAAAATTCAACAACCCTTCAGGCTAAAAACTCTCAATAATTAGGTATTGATGGGACATATCTCAAAATAATAAGAGCTATCTATGACAAACCCACAGCCAATATCATACTGAATGGGCAAAAACTGGAAGCATTCCCTTTGAAAACTGGCACAAGACAGGGATGCCCTCTCTCACCACTCCTATTCAACATAGTGTTGGAAGTTCTGGCCAGGGCAATTAGGCAGGAGAAGGAAATAAAGGGTATTCAATTAGGAAAAGAGGGAGTCAAATTGTCCCTGTTTGCAGATGACATGATTGTATATCTAGAAAACCCATTGTCTCAGCCCAAAATCTCCTGAAGCTGATAAGCAACTTCAGCAAAGTCTCAGGATACAAAATCAATGTACAAAAATCACAAGCATTCTTATACACCAATAACAGACAAACAGAGAGCCAAATCATGAGTGAACTCCCATTCACAATTGCTTCAAAGGGAATAAAATACCTAGGAATCCAACTTACAAGGGATGTGAAGGACCTCTTCAAGGAGAACTAAAACCACTGCTCAATGAAATAAAAGAGGATACAAACAAATGGAAGAACATTCCATGCTCATGGGTAGGAAGAATCAATATCGTGAAAATGGCCATACTGCCCAAGGTAATTTATAGATTCAATGCCATCCCCATCAAGCTACCAATGACTTTCTTCACAGAATTGGAAACAACTACTTTAAAGTTCACATGGAGCCAAAAAAGAGCCCGCATTGCAAAGTCAATCCTAAGCCAAAAGAGCAAAGCTGGAGGCATCATGCTACCTGACTTCAAACTATACTACAAGGCTACAGTAACCAAAACAGCATGGTACTGGTACCAAAACAGAGATATAGACCAATGCAACAGAACAGAGCCCTCACAAATAATGTCACATATCTACAACTATCTGATCTTTGACACATCTGACAAAAACAAGAAATGGGGAAAGGATTCCCTATTTAATGAATGGTTCTGGGAAAACAGGCTAGCCATATGTAGAAAGGTGAAACTGGATCCCTTCCTTACACCTTATACAAAAATTAATTCAAGATGGATTAAAGACTTACATGTTAGACCTAAAACCATAAAAACCCTAGAAGAAAACCTAGGCATTTCCATTCAGGTCATAGGCACGGGCAAGGACTTCATGTCTAAAACACCAAAAGCAATGGCAACAAAAGACAAAATTGACAAATGGGATCTAATTAAACTAAAGAGCTTCTGCACAGCAAAAGAAACTACCATCAGAGTGAACAGGCAACCTGCAGAATGGGAGAAAATTTTTGCAACCTACTCATCTGACAAAGGGCTAATATCCAGAATCTACAATGAACTCAAACAAATTTACAAGAAAAAAACAAACAACCCCATCAAAAAGTGGGTGAAGGATATGAACAGACACTTCTCAAAAGAAGACATTTATGCAGCCAAAAAACACATGAAGAAATGCTCATCATCACTGGCCATCAGAGAAATGCAAATCAAAACCACAGTGAGATACCATCTCACACCAGTTAGAATGGCGATCTTTAAAAAGTCAGGAAACAACAGGTGCTGGAGAGGATGTGGAGAAATAGGAACACTTTTACACTGTTGGTGGGACTGTAAACTAGTTCAACCACTGTGGAAGTCAGTGTGGTGATTCCTCAGTGATCTAGAGCTAGAAATACCATTTGACCCAGCCATCCCATTACTGGGTATATACCCAAAGGATTATAAATCATGCTGCTATAAAGACACACGCACATGTATGTTTATTGCGGCACTATTCACAATAGCAAAGACTTGGAACCAACCCAAATATCCAACAATGATAGACTGGATGAAGAAAATGTGGCACATATACACCATGGAATACTATGCAGCCATAAAAAATGATGAGTTCATGTCCTTTGTAGGGACATGGATGAAGCTGGAAACCATCATTCTCAGCAAACTATCACAAGGACAAAAAACCAAACACCGCATGTTCTCACTCATAGGGGGGAATTGAACAATGAGAACACATGGACACAGGAAGGGGAACATCACACACCGGGGACTGTTGTGGGGTGGGGGAGGGGGGAAGGATAGCATTAGGAGATATACCTAATGCTAAATGACGAGTTAATGGGTGCAGCACACCAACTTCACATATGTATACATATGTAACAAATCTGCACGTTGTGCACATGTACCCTAAAACTTAAAGTATAATAATAATAAAATTAAAAATGAAATGAAATAAAATAAAATAATGTGTTGTAAGATGGTATTTGCAAGCTTCACGGTCACCTCCAACCAAAAAAACCTACTATTTTCTTTTATTATACTTTATTTATTTACAGATGATGTATTTATTTACACCATTATTTACAGATTTACAGATGATGTATTTATTTACGTCATTATTTACAGATGATGTATTTATTTACAGATGATGTATGATTTCTCCTTTAAGTGGGTAAAAATTTGAGAGCAGAAAACTCTTGTTTTGTTTGTTGCCATATCCATAACATCTGGCCCAAGGCCTGGCATGAAGTAGCTGCTTTGTCCATATGCCATTGAATGAATACTTCAATGAATGAATGAACTATGTGGTTTGGGTAATCCCCACTGAGAAGATTACATGCAAGCTGAGACCTGAATGATAAAAGAAAGGGGGCTGGGAGATCTGGGTGAAGAGGATATGGCTTGAAGCCACTGCATGTGCAAAGGCCCTGAGGCAGGGGTGAGCTTCGCAGGGAGGTGGAGCAGCAGGCAGGAGGCCAGTGTGGATGAATCCAAGGGAGTGAGGGGAAGAGTGGGAAAGGATGAGGGCCAGGTCTAGACCAGGATGAGGCACAGAAGGGTTTTGCCACTTTCTCCACTGACAGTGAAGCCTTCGTGCTCACCCTGTGAGTATGGGTGCACGTGTGATGTCGAAAACTAAGGTGTGTGGGGAAGGTGAATTTATTTGAATTTATTCAAAACTTGATAAGCAAATTTATGAAAAGTTAACTTATCTTGTCTTAACAACCCAGGACTAATGTTTCAATAATTAGCTTGGAAAAATGAGGAGTTAGCCTCTATGACTTGTGTAATAGCAGTGAAAGCTCTCTGTTCCAGGTTAGGGAGGGATGGAGTAGCCCAGTTTCAGACCCCAAGTGGGTGAAGAGGTGTCCATGGGAGAGTGTCTCAGTGTGAGTGTCAGAGCCCATACAAGAGTAGAGCCCTCCATGGAGGTGCCACTTGGGGTGGGACCTCAGAGTCCGAGCAGGCCATGAGGCCATCCACACAGGGGCAGTCCAGCACATGGAGTCAGAGTCAGGTATGGAGAAAAGGACATCATTAATAGGGCCTCTGGATGTCATACCCTTCTCAGACTAAGTATTTCTGCCCTAATTATATACCAGGATCTGACCCTCTTGCAGATGATAGTCAACGATTCTTGACAGGAAAGTAATTGCACCACTTCTCTGGTGGTCTCTTGACACAAGAGAACAAACACACTGAAAAGAAATGGCAAGTCAACGTTTAAAGCAACTTCTTTGTCCCTTGTTGAAACCATTCTCTTTCTGGGGTATAGACCTCTAGACCCAGAATTCTAACATCTTTTTTTTTCGTTTTTTTTTTTTTTTTTTTTTTTTTCAAGACAGAAGTTTTGTTCTGCTTGCCCAGGTGGAGTGCAAAGGCAGGATTGGGTCACTGCAGTCTCTGCCTTTTGGGTTCAAGCGATTCTCCAGCCTCAGCCTCCCGAGCAGCTGGGATTACAGGTGCTGGCCCCAATACCTTGCTAATTTTTGTATTTTTAGTAGGGACGGGGTTTCACCATCTTGGCCAGGCTGGTCTCGAACTTTTGGCCTCAGTGGATTCACCTGTCTAGGCCTCCCAAAGTGTTGGCAGTACAGGTGAGAGCCACTGCACCCAGCCCACAACACTAAAATCTACAAGCATGGGAAGCCCAAAGCTTTCAAATGGGCTTCATGGATGAAGGTGAATGAGTGGGAATATTCCCATTTCCCCCATCTGGATCACAGGCCCATGTGTTCCAACTTGTAGAAATACAGGACCATAAAATGGCATTTTCCTTTTTATTAGAGGATATGCCCAGCATGCCTCAGGCTGTTGCATTTCTAAACACTTCACAGATATGGCACATCGCTGAAAGGCAGAGACATGGAAAGTCCCCATGACCATCAAACTCTTACACTTCAGTATAGATTTGTTATGAGCAGAGCTAGGACTACAAGGAATGTCATTCTCACCATTGGATGTCATTGGTATCAGTGTCGACAGGTATGCACTTTCAGCCTTTGGAACTCGCTGTGTGATCCTTAGGTTTTCAGAAACCTTACCATTTCCTGTCCATCAGACCTGGTAATGACATTGTTGTCAGTAGAATGGAGATTGGGCTGGGTGCAGTGGCTCAGGCCTGTAATCCCAGCACTTTGAGGCCAAGGTGCTTGGATCACTTGCGCTCAGGAGTTTCAGTCCAGCCTGAATAACATGGTGAGAGCACGTCTCTACAAAATATACAAAAACTAGCCCAGCATGTCGCTGTGTGTCTGTAGTTCAAGCCACTTAGGAGGCTGAGGTGAGAGGATGCCTTGAGCCTGGAAGCTCAAGACTACAGTGAGCCCAGATAGCCCCACTGTACGTCAGTCTGGCTGATGGAGTAAGATGTTGTCTCATCAACAACAACAACAACAACAAAATTTGAATGGAGAATGGAGCTGTGTATTATGTTGCAGAATGTTCTGATGGGCTTGGTTCCTCAGGACTACTTGGATGGCTAATGAGAGAGACAGGAAGACAGAGAGCTTGAGATTGTGAATAAATACTGCTGTTGTTCTCATGTCAATGCCAATATTACAGATCCACCTTCCTGAAGAGTTTTGCAAAACATGGATTTTGCAGACCAACAATGCATACAGTGTGACTGAGGTTGTGTTATTTATTGCTATGGTGAGAGAAAACATCCATCACAGCTGCTACAGTGGGGTCACACCTGATGATGTTTGCATTACTTTCCTGCCATCTGCCATCATCCTTCTGGATTTTGAAGATACCAGACTGGTGAATTCCATGAAACAGATGACCGGACCCACAGCACTGGTCCTTGAGTTTTTGATGTTGGTGCTCATTTCTGCCATCTATATACAGGAAATAATTTGCCTTGAGATTTGATATTGGTTTTTATTGATTATGTTGTCTTGGATGAGCATTGATAGACTTAGGCTTTCCATTTGCAATTGTTTTTTGCCTAGAATTATAAGTCATAGCTCACAGGCCACAAAAACACTGTAAGTATTTTTCCTGTTTCTAAGTCTATGACTCCTGATTATACATGAGAGCCTAGGAACATAACCACAGAGGAGAGAGGTTCATGAACAGAGTTCACTCACTTAGAGGCAGAAGTTGGCAAGGAATACATCAATTTCCTGACCCCCACCCTTAGGCCATTACTCTAACAGGGGTCATGGTGATGTTTCCAAACCATGGGTTTTATGCCAACAAGGCCTTCTTGGCCAAGAGCTTCTAAAAGACAACAATACTCACCTTTGTTCAGTGCTCAGTTACCTAAGCAAATGACTGTAGAGGTCTTTTCCAAGGGAAACTGGAGAGTTCCAAACTTGTACACCTTCCTTGGTTTTGCATAAACCTGCCTAATGAGAACCCAGCCTCTTTTTGAGTTAGGCCTTCTCGTGTGAGAACTGTCTCAGATTTTAACTGTATGAAGGATGATGACTTTCTAAGGGGCTGCTGACATCTGCCTTCTGTTCCTCTTGATGATTTCTACTTCCTGTTAATGCAGGGACACACCTGTCTGCCATTTATATCTGCGTCGCTAATGAAACATGCTCTAAGAGGTAAGTCCTAGATATTGTAGGGCAGTCCCCCCGTGATGTACTCTGGCACTGGTGTCACCTCCTTATGCCCCCCTTGCATTGATGACAAAGTGCTGGCCTCTGCCATTCCCACATCCTCTCACCACTTTGGTGCTATGGATGGAGCCCATCTCTCTAACAGTGTCCCCTGCTTTGAGCTCTGACCTATGAAGAATGTCCAGCCCTTGCATCTCAGTGATGCTGGTGTCCCTCTCACTGGTGCAGTGGTCATGGGCAGTATTTTTTTTTTTTTTTTTTTGAGACGAAGTTTTGGTATTTTTGCCCATGCTGGAGTGTAGTGGTGTGATTACAGGCATCCAGCACAACGCCGGTCTAATTTTTTGTATTTTTAGTAGAGACAGGTTTTCACCATGTTAGCCAGGCTGGTCTCTAACTCCTGACTTCAGGCGATCCACCCACCTCAGCCTCCCAAAGTGCTGGGGTTACAGGCATGAGTCACCCCACCCGGCCATCATGGGTAGGGTTCAAGATCATAGTCAGCTCCTGGTTCTTCTTCTATAGTAGACCCAATCCAGGATGCCCACTGATTGAGGTTGGATCTGTGTCCCCACCCACACCTCATATGGAATTGTAATCCCCACTGTTGGAGGTGGGGCTGGTTGCGCTGGTGACAGTTGAGTGGATTATGGAGGTGGATATTTCATGAATAATTTAGCACAATCCCATAGGTGCTGTCCGGTGATGGAGTTCTCAAAAGATCTTCTTGTTTGAAAGTGTGTATCACCTCTCCTACCACTTGCTCCAGCTCTGGCCGTGGAAGATGAGCCTGCTTCCCTTGTACTTTTTGCCATGACTCTAACTATTCTGGAGCCTCCGCAGAAGTTGAGCTGATGGCCAGCATCATACTTTTTGTACAGCCTGTGGAACCATGACCCAATTAAACCTGAGTTTTATAAATAATTACCCAGTCTCAGATAATTCTTTATAGCAGTGCATGAACAGACTAATACATGCACTTCTCAACTATGTTATTCTTTACCCCAAAGCTATCCATCTGTACAATTTGGATCTGAGCCTAACCACCTGCAGTGAGCCCACACTCCTCTGGTTCTGGGCGTATTTTTCCACTAGCCTAACCTCACATCCAGTGCTAGCCCCAATTTGGCAGTCTCAGGTCACTCACACTACCCTCCAACTTGCCACAAATTCAGAAGTTCCCATCACTCTCAGGATGACTATGGAGCTAGCATCACTCACACAACTCAAAAAAATCACTCTGTTTGTTTTACAGTGTTATAACAGCTAAAATATACAAATCCAAAGAAGCCAAAGAGACAAACAAATAGGGCTGGGTCATAAAGGATCCCAGACAGATGACTCCACTGCCTCCTCAAGGCAGGGTGAGGGGGAATGCATCTCCCGGCTCCACTGATGATGGTCTCTTTGTGATGCAGCTTTGTTCCTGGGTCTCAGTTGTACATGTCCTTTGGCTCTAGGAGAAGATGATGCTTTCCAACTCTCAAACCTGATTTATTTCTTATTTTTTTGGAAGCAGAATCTCACTCTGTTGGCCAGGTTGGAGTGTGTGCAGTGGCACAATCATACCTCATTGTAACCCCTAAGTCCCTGACTCAGGCGATTTTTTTATCTCATGCTCCCCATTAGCTAGATCTACAAGTACAGGTGCGTGCCACCAAGCCCATCTAATTTTAAAGAAAATTTTGTTGTAGAGATGAGGTCTTGCTCTGGTGTCCAGGCTCGTCTGGAACTCCTGGACTCAAAAGATCCTACCTCTTCAAGCTTCCCCCGAATCTCTGGATTATAGATGTGAGCCACCATATCAAGTCCCAACTCTCACACTTTAAATTGCTGAGTGACAGGTGACAGCCTGACTTTTCCTCTTTCAATGCATCAATGGCACTGGTTTGCAGCCATCCAATTCCACATTCATATCGCTATTATTTACCTACAATCTTCCAAACCAAAAGCAATGTACCTTCAGTGCTTCTACCGTAGTTCATCCAAAATTACCCCAGGTGAAACATCGGTGGTTTCACAGTGGTCACATGCCCTAGCGACTCTGTCCTACAACTGCCAGCAGTGATGGTTGCTCACTGAAGTCCTGTGGGGAGTCATCCAACCCCAGAATCCATACTTAGGGTTGACTTCCCAGGACGATTGCCAGTAGCAATTGATAGCTCATGGTTTCTAGAAGCAGAGCATGAGATAGGTATTCAAGATTTGCATTGAGGGAGTGCTCCCGATAGCTCAGGCAGGGCAGCTCAAGGAAACCAGGTAACATCAGGTCTGGCTGAAGACCTGCTTATGCCTGATCCCAAGCAGGCTCTGGAGCACAGCCTTCAGCACAGAGGTGGCCTCATCTTGGTCACCCTGAGGTTTCTGTGCCAGTGATTCCCTGGCTGCTAGCTGTTGCCAGGAAGGGGGTGATTAACAACCATCTGGGCTATGTGACTGCACGTCAACTGAGTGCAAATCTCTCTAGGAGAGGCACCTACCAGGTGTGAAGCAGGATCCTGGGGAAGGGGGTCTGGGCACAGCCATTCCTGTAAATGGCTTTCAGGAAACACATGAGAATCTTTGGGATGTTGGAAATTAGGGGTGGACATTGAGAGAACAAAATGTCCATCGAAAATATTATAAATGTCCATGGAAAGACAAAACGCTGGGCAGAAAGGCAGTGAAAGATCATAAGGGCTCCATAACGTCCTCCGTGTGACAAAGAGTTCATTAAGACAAGGGAGGAACCCTAGACCTTGCTTAAAAGGAAGTGGCCTCAGGGAGAGCTCCTGTGGGCACACTCAGAGTTGAGGTAAAACTCCTGAGATTTTGTCTAATTCCAATGTACTGGGTAGGGGTAGACTTTTGGCAACGTGAGGTCAGGGATATCAGATGAAGGGGTCAACAAATGCCTGGACAGGATTCACGAAGATGAGAGGGACGTTCGAATTCTGGGTCTCTGTCCCTGGGTCAGAGGCCAGGCTGGTGACACTGAAGATAGCAGGTGAGTCCTTCCCAGCCATCATCCAGTGACCCCTTTCTAGCCCCCAGAGCCACCTCTGTCACCTTCCTGCCGGGCATCATTCTGCCTTCCTGGAGCACTGGAGAGCATGAGGAGACCCAGGGCCCAGCCGGTTTTCTGTGTCACAAAAGGGAAATAATCTACCTGCTGTGACAGAACCAAGGCCAGAACACAGCAGAGGTCAGTACTGGGGAGAGTGGGTCATCCTGTTATGGGGACCCCATCAGCGTTGCTTCTCAAAGTTTTGCCTAGGGAACCAAATATAGGCAAAAAGGAAGGAGAAAGGAGGGACAAGGGAGGCAGGACTGAGAGGGGAGGGGACAGAGAGACATGGTGGGCAGAGCCCCGCCCTTGCCCATAAATGGGAAGTGCTCCTGCCTGAGAGGAAGCTCAGCATAGAGGAAGGAAGGACAGCAGAGCCAACAGTCACAGTAACCCTGTCTAGAGCGTTCCTGGAGCCCAAGCTCCTCTCCACAGAGGAGGACAGAGCAGGCAGCAGAGACCATGGGGCCCCCCTCAGCTCGTCCCCACAGAGAATGCATCCCCTGGCAGGGGCTCTTGCTCATAGGTGAGGGGAGGACTCCCTGGGAGTGGGTGGGAGGAGGAAACACAGAGACTGGCTGGGGTCTCCTGGGGAGGGTGGGGCTCTGAGAGGAGACAGAGGGCTTTTGTTAGAGACTCAGGGAGAGAACATCTAAGAAGGAGAACCAAAAAATCTAAGTGAACTGGAATTGCCAAGGGGCAAAACAATCTCAGTTGGTCCATGTTTTCAAGTTCATTGTCAGTGGCCGCTACATTTTGAAAATGATAGTAAAACTATATCACAGTGACAATTTAAATAAAAACACCACCAGGGCATGAAACTCTGTCTTCATCTGCCAACCTCAGACATTAGCAAATAAACCCCAGGATATGGAAGGCCCTGGGAACGCTCATGAACTCATCCACAGGAGTCTGCAGCCTGTCCCAGGCACTGGGGTGCAACCAACATCACACAAGTCCCTGCCCTCACAGAGCTCACAATCTCATCGGGGGGGGAAGACAGACACCTAAAGAGATCTAGAATGTGAGATCAGGTGCTGACAAGAGCCCTGGAGGGAACAGAGCTGGGAAAGGTCAGAAAGGGAAGACCCAGGGTCTCTAGAGGAGGCTTCAGGGAAGAAGTCTCCCAGGGATTCCCTTGTGTGAGTAGGAACTGAAGGCAGTGGGGAGGGAACCATGCAGACCCCTGGGAAAGAGGGTTCACACAAGGAAATGCCAGGGTCAGAGGTACTGAAGGAATAAGGGTCGTGCTGCTGACTTTGACCCAGTAGGACACACACACACACCCACACACACACACACACACCCTCTAAGGCTAAGGGGTGAAGAGACCTGCACCCAGGACCCCGTCTTTCCATGCCAATGCATAGGTCAAATATTGACTGATATTCTCTCCCCTTCCTAGCCTCACTTTTAACCTTCTGGAACGCACCCACCACTGCCTGGCTCTTTATTGCATCAGCGCCCTTTGAAGTTGCTGAAGGGGAGAATGTTCATCTCTCTGTGGTTTATCTGCCCGAGAATCTTTACAGCTATGGCTGGTACAAAGGGAAAACAGTGGAGCCCAACCAGCTAATCGCAGCATATGTAACAGACACTCACGTTAGGACTCCAGGGCCTGCATACAGCGGTCGAGAGACAATATCACCCAGTGGAGATCTGCATTTCCAGAACGTCACCCTGGAGGACACGGGATACTACACCCTACAAGTCAGATACAGAAATTCTCAGATTGAACAGGCATCTCACCATCTCCGTGTATACGGTGAGTGATTCCTCCATGCCTCTGGGTGTTGGGGGTCAGTTCTGCTTTACACACACAGGATTGTCAGGCCTGGGCTGTGCCTGCATCCCCCTCTGCATTACGTCCCATGTTGGGGTTTGGGCATTTAGTGCAGGACACACCCAGGGGAGACAAACTATAACAGATCAGAATTCCTTTCCCTTATCCGGACTCTGTGGAAATTCCCTACAGCAAGAAGGATAGTCTGATGCGGGAGATGCAGCAGGGGAAGATCGGTCTCAGTCCAACCCCCCTTGGCCTCCTCCTCATAGACATGACCTGAGAAAGATCTTATAGGACTCAGTCAGGGCCTGGCCTGAGGATCCTCCCAGAGAAGCTCAGCCCTTGAAGCCCCTGCCCCAGGCCCCTGTCCCAAGATCCTGACTCCAGATGACCCTGGGGAGCCTGTGCCAGGGCTGGGTTGTGGCTTCCTGGGCAGGGCTGACTGTGAGCAAGGATTTACCAGCTGTCCCAGGGCCGTGGTTCCTAGAGCTGGTCACCAGGCAGAGCTCAGCCCCCAGAGCCTCATCTGGGCAAGGGCAGAGCCTCATCTTTCACCTGAGAGTCAGAGTGGAGAGGACAGACAAACAAACTTCCCAGGCCATTAAACTGGATGGGAAACTTAAAAGATGTCCTGGGAAGTTCACTGTCCTCAGAAGGAGGGAAAGCAGAGAAAAGACACTCTGGACCGCTCCTTCTCCACCAGGAATCAGGCCCAGAGAACTCTTTTTTTTTTTTTTGGAGTAAAATAATAATAGATGATGTTTATTTGGAGCTATTCTGTGCCAAGCTTTAGGTCAGGTAATTGTAAATATTTTAATGTTAATTTACAGAGAGGATGGCAAGCCAGGGACCATTGACATTTACCCCATTTTATTAAAGAGAAATTGCATCAGCATCACACAGGCTGTGAGTGCTCAAAGTCACACCACCGTGTGTCTGCAGCCCAGAATCTGGTCGTGGCCACCACCATGGGGCATCTGTGGACCCCAGGACCAGATGTTGGTTCAGCTCCTTCCTTCTTGGGCATCCTCAGCTCAGAGAGGGAGATTCTGGTCTGAGGAATGAGGGGCAAATGGAAAATTAGTCAGTTTTTACTTAGAACGAAATCACCTGTCTCAACTATCAGACTCAGTGCCAGGATTGTCCAAGCCTCTCCCATCAGATCCACATCCCTTCCCTCCCTGGACGTGAAATCATGAATTTCTTGATTTGTTGATGCCACTCCCATGGGAGGATGAAGGAAAGGACTCAGCTTTCTCTTCCCACTACACCCTGTACCTGCACAGGGCCCAACTGAGACACACACTCAGTAGTTCTCTGATGAAGGAGGGAGGGAATTAATGAAAAAAGAAAGCAATAATCATAACCTCTTTACAGACTGGATCCTGGATGTAGGATCCTAGAAGGAGCTGGCCACACCTCTTCCTTGTCCCTTAGGGGCTGAGACCCATGTTCCATTTCTCTGACTGCCTGCTCCTAAAGCCACCCCAGGAATTGCATCTCATGTGACTCTGGGGCTGCTCATCTGTGGGAGGGTTTTCAGGGCTCCCTGGTCCTGGTCTGGGGCAGCTGGGTCCTCCTGGTCCCTGGGGTCTCTGAGGTCACTGTAGTCCCCACTGCTCGCTGCTATGGGTGTCTCTGGTTCTCTCTGCTCCTCCCTGTCCTTCATCTTTCTCCTTTATTCACAGGAGAATGTTCTAAATTTGACTCTGAGATCTCTGAGGATGCAGCATGGCCCCAAGACACTTTCTGTTGGTCACTCTATCCACAGAGTCAGTGGCTCAGCCCTCCATCCAAGCCAGCAGCACCACAGTCACAGAGAAGGGCTCCGTGGTCCTGACCTGCCGCACAAATAACACTGGAACCTCTTTCCAGTGGATTTTCAACAACCAGCGTCTGCAGGTCACGAAGAGGATGAAGCTGTCCTGGTTTAACCATATGCTCACCATAGACCCAATCAGGCAGGAGGACGCCGGGGAGTATCAGTGTGAGGTCTCCAACCCAGTCAGCTCCAACAGGAGTGACCCCCTCAAGCTGACTGTAAAATGTGAGTGACCCTCAGCCCCTCTCACTCCTTTCCTTGTAAATTTTCCTAGGAGGGAGGTGGGGTGTAAAATGATACACGGAATGAGAAGGATGAGATTCCTTCAGAGCCTGGAGAGCAATGTGGGTAAGAACTCAGGGATTAGACTCATCCAGTTATCATCCTGGTTACAATAGGTACCAGGTATTTGACCTTGGGCAAGACACTCAACCTCCTGGGCCTCAGTTTCCTCATCTGTAGAATTGTTACAAACACCTGGATCTCAGGGTGGTTGTGAGGCTATTTATTCAGAGATTAATGCAATTAAAGCCCTTAACAAGGTCATGCACAGAGCCAGGGCTCAATCAGTGCTATCAATATCGACTGGTATTATTTTTATGAACTTTGTTGTTATTAGCTGTTAAGTTGAGCAGACTTTGGTTACATTTTTGTTGTATCACTTTCACTTACCAGTTCTGTAATCTTAATTGAAGTACTGAATCTTAATTGAAGTACTGAATTGAAGTACTTCAATCTTAATTGAAGTACTGAAACTATAAGTTTCAGATTCTAAATTGGCAGATGGGATTCCACCCTGTTTGGAAAAACTCAAACTGTGTTTTTCCTCTGCTCTCACTCCACAATAACAATCACCAACACAGACACACTTCTGTGACCAAACGTGATGGGGGGGGGGTTCTCCCACACACCCAGCAGCCAATCAGTTCTGCACCGTACATCAGCTAGGTGTCCTCCAATTCCATCCTGACACTATCTACCTGGAGATATCAGCAGAGGGCTCAGTCCCACAAAATTGCCCCCACCTTCCCACCAGTCACAAGTCTGGGCCTCCAGAGCTTCTTATGACTGGCTTCACACTGAGGTTTCCATGACTCCCTGTTTGGGTTGGATTAGTTTGCTCAAACAGCTCTCAGGACTCAGGGAAACACATACTTAGGCTTACCGGTTTGTAATAAAGGACTTTACAAAGGATGCAGATGAAGAGATGCACAGAGCATGGCATGTGGGAAGGGGTGTGGAGCTTCCATGCCCTCCCCAGATGCACCACACTCCAGAAACTTCCATGGGTTCAGCTCTTCAAATCCAGTCCTTTTGGGGTTCATGACATAGATATGATTGATTTAATCATTGGCCATTAATTGATTCAATCATTGGCCATTAATTGATTCATTGGTCATTGGTGATTAATTCAAACTCCAGGTCCCTCCCCAGGGATTGGGAGTGAGGCTGAAAGTCCCAACCCTCTAATCCTGCCTGGGTCAGTGACCAGCCACATTCTGAAGCTGCCTAGGGGCTGCCAGTCATCAGTAAATTATTAGCTTGAAAAAGACATCACTTTGGAGATTCTAAGGACTTTAGAGTCACATACCAGAAAATGGGTGTATTAGTCTGTTGGGAGCAAGCCCCCCAAAATCTGGCCATAAACTGGCCCCAAAACTGGCCATAAACAAAATCTCTGCAGCACTGTAACATGTTCATAATGGCCCTAATGCCCAAGCTGGAAGGTTATGGGTTTACAGGAATGAGGGCAAGGAACACCTGTCCCACCCAGGGTGGAAAACCACTTAAAGGCATTCTTAAGCCACAAACAATAGCATGAGCGATCTGCATCTTAAGGGCGTGTTCCCGCTGCAGTTAACTAGCCCAACCTATTCCTTTAATTCGGCCCATCCCTTGGTTTCCCATAAGGGATACTTTTAGTTAATTTAATATCTATAGAAACAATGCTAATGACTGGTTTGCTGTTATTAAATATGTGGGTAAATCTCTGTTTGGGGCTCTCAGCTCTGAAGCCTGTGAGACCCCTGATTTCCCACTTCACACCTCTATATTTCTGTGTGTGTCTTTAATTCCTCTAGTGCTGCTGGGTTAGGATCTCCCCGACCGAGCTGGTCTTGGCTGTTGATAAAGACATACCTGAGACTGGGTAATTTTTTTTAAAATGAGGTTTAATTGACTCACAGTTCCACATAGCTGGGGAGGCCTTGAAATCATGGCAGAAGGCAAAAGGCATGTCTTACATGGCGGCAGGCAAGAGGTCATGTGTAGGGGAACTCCCCTTTCTAAAACCATCAGATCTTGTGAGACTTATTCACTATCATGAGAACAGCATGGGAAGAATCCACCCCCATGATTCAATTACCTCCCACTGGGTCCTTCCCCCAACATGTGGGGATTATTAAAATTCAAGGTGATATTTGGGTGAAGAAGAGCCAAACCATTTCATTCCACCTGACCCCTCCCAAATCTCATGTCCTCACATTTCAAAACTAATCATGTCTTCCAACAGTTCCCCAAAGTCTTAACTCATTCCAGCATTAACCCAAAAGTCCAAGTCCAAAGTTTCATCTGAGACAAGGCAAGTCCCTTCCACCTATGAGCCTGTAAAATCAAAAGCAAGCTTAGTTACTTCCTAGATATAATGGGTGTACAGGCATTGGGTAAATACACCCATTCCAAATGGGAGAAACTGGCCAAAACAAAGGGGCTACAGGCCCCATGCAAGCCCAAAATCCAGCAGGGCAGCCAAATCTTAATGCTCTGAAATGATCTCCTTTGTATCCATGTCTCACATCCAGGTCACACTGATGCAAGAGCTGGACTCCCATAGCCTTGGGCTCCACCCCTGTGGCTTTGCAGGGTACAGCCCCACTCCTGGCTGCTTTCATAGGCTGGCATTGAGTGTCTGCAGCTTTTCTAGGTGCATGGTACAAGCTGTTAGTGGATCTACCATTCTGGGGTCTGGAGGATTGTGGCCTTCTTCTCACAGCTCCATTAGGCAGTTCCCCAGTAGGGACTCTGTGTTGGGGTTCCAACCCCACATTTCCCTTCCACACTTCCCTAGCAGAGGTTCTCCATGAGGGCTCCGCTTCTGCAGCAAACTTCCACCTGGACATCCAAGCATTTTCATACATCCTCTGAAATCTAGGTGAAGGTTCCCAAACCTCAATTCTTGACTTCTGTGCACCCGCAGGCTCAACACCACATGGAAGCTGCCAAGGCTTGGGGCTTGCACCCTCTGAAGCCATGGCCCCAGCTGTACCTTGGCCCTCTTTAGCCATGGCTGGAGTGGCTGGGATGCAGGGCACCAAGTCTCTAGGCCACACACAACAGGGGAGCCCTGGGCCTGGCCCAGGAAACATTTTTTCCTCCTAGGCCTCCAGTCCTGTGATGGGAGGGGCTTCCAGGAAGGTCTCTGACATGCCCTGGAGACATTTTTGCCATTGTCTTGGGGATTAACATTTTGCTCTTCATTGTTTATGCACATTTCTGCAGCTGGCTTGAATTTCTCCTCAGAAAATGGATTTTTCTTTTCTATTGCATCATCAGGCTGCAAATTTTCCAAACTTTTATGCTCTGCTTCCCTTTTAAACATAAGTTCCAATTCCAAACCATACCTTTGTAAATACATAAAACTGAGTGCTTTTAACAGTACCCAAGTCACATCTTGAACACTTTGCTGCTTAGAATTTTTTTTCCACCAGTTGCCCTAAATCATTTCCCTCAAGTTCAAAGTTCTGCAGATCTCTAGGGCAGGGGCAAAATACCACCAATCTCTTTTCTAGAGTATAACAAGAGTCACCTTTGTTCCAGTTCCCAACAAGTTCCTCATCTCTGTCTGAGACCACCTCAGCCTGGACTTTATTGTCCATATCACTATCAGCGTTTTAATCAAAACCATTCAACAAGTCTCTAGGAAGTTTCAAACTTTTTTCCTGTGTCTTTTTCTGAGCCCTCCAAACTGTTCCAGTCTCTGCCTGTTACCCAGTTCCAAAGTCACTTCCACATTTTCAGGTATCTTTATAGCAGCACTCCACTAGCTGGTACCAATTTACTGTATTAGTCCATTCTCACACTGCTAATGAAGACATACCTGAGACTTGGTAATGTGTGAAGAAAGAGGTTTAATTGACTCACAATTCCACATGGCTGGAGAGGTCTCACAATCATGATGGAAGGTGAAAGGCATGTCTTACATGGCAGCAGGCAAGAGGGCATGTGTAGAGGAGCTTCCCTTTATGAAACCATCTGATCTCCTGAGACTTATTCACTATCACAAGAACAGGATGGAAAAAACCCACCCTCATGATTCAATTACCTCCCACAAGGTCCCTCCCATAACACATGGGGATTATTACAATTCAAGGTGAGATTTGGATGGGGATACAGAGCCAAACCATATCAATGGTGATGAACACCAAATACGTATTTCGCAATATCACATACCCTTCTCCCTCAAGGCAATGGGAGGATAAGACAAGCTGCAGGTAGATTGATTCCCACTGTGCCTTCCATGTGGAAGGCCCCTGAAAACAGTCAATGAACATCATCCCTGCTCATCAGCATTGAGTTGGCAGCAAGGGCCTGCCCTTTACGACTGCCATGGGATGGAAAAAAAGAAACAGGGGGAAGAGGAGTGATGTGAGAGGAAGGAGGGACTAAAAAACACAGGAGCAGGATGAGGTGCAGGCTTCCTGTGGGAGAATGTAGGAGTTGATGCATCCCAGTAATTCAAGCCTAAGACACAGAAAATGGTGCAACCACGGAGAACAAGGGAGCCAGCTATGAGGACAGCACAACAGACCACACTCAGGCTCCATGGCATTTCCTTCCTCTCTGACCATGCCCCTGCCCTGCAAGGCCCCTCATGGTTCCCCCTGGAACAGATTTGGACCTCATCCCCTTTGCCTTCTTCTTTCAGCAGATGACAACACCCTAGGCATCCTGATCGGGGTCCTGGTTGGGAGTCTTCTGGTGGCTGCACTTGTGTGTTTCCTGCTCCTCCGAAAAACTGGCAGGTACCACAGCTTTTCCCCATTCTGCTCCCATCCTTCACGCTGACCCCAGGCGAGGAGGAAGGAGACTCTGTCTTGTATTCAGTGCCAGGCTCTCCCCAGCCTCCCGACTCCCCAGGGATCCTTCCCTCTCATTCCATGGCACCTTCCTCGCCAGCTGCTGACCCTGGGCTGCTTCCTCAACAGCTTTGACCTCTGTGAATTCAGTCCAATTAAGGCCATGCCCCTGAGCATGGTCCTAGTTTCCTAGCACAGCAAAGCCACAGCTGTCTGGAGCAGGGGGGAGCAGTGCTCAATACCTGGTACCTCCCCCTGTTCGCTGAATCCATCCACCCAGTGAGAGGGCATTTGCAGGCTCGGGATCTGAGGGGGGATCCTGGGCATCATCACATAGTGGAGAGTGGAACAGCCTGGATGGGCTGGGTGGGGTCAGCACCCCTTTGACTGACATGGTAACTGCAGACACTGAGCTGTGAGAAGGGAGAACCGGGGCCCCAATATGGCATATCCTGGAATGGCATTTATGTATCTTGCCAAAGGGCAGAGAGAGAAGACAAGATCATTGTCCCATTTCAGCATCTCCAGCCCTGAGTGGACTGTCTGGTTACAGCGGGGACACCGAGTTCCAGGAGAATCCAAGATGCATGCAGTCCCCTCAGTGTCCTGCACATGTGCCTGGCCCTGCTTTCCCCCTGGGGCCTTGACCCTTCCTCTCAGGCAACGCTTGGTGGTCTGATTCCTTCCCTGGGTCCTCAGTCCCTTTCCTGTGTCACTGGATCAATGTTCTCCTGGCCCAGCATCTGCCTGAGAGTCCTTCCCCTCTGGCCAGGACAGATGTGGTTTTGTAAGGCCTTTCCTCAGCTCCCCTCACCTGGGCCCCTCCTACCACAGAACTCCATAAAGAAAGGAGGTCTCCATACCCCTCTTGGAAATAGGCTCCTTTCCTGGTCCCCTATTTTAACTCCAATTTGTGACTTTTAACCTTGCACCTTCACAAATAACCCTGACCTTTCCTAGGGCCAGCGATCAGAGTGACTTCAGGGAGCAGCAGCCCCCAGCCTCCACCCCTGGTGAGTGTCCCTTCAGTCTGGGTGTGGCTGGGAACTACTAAGCCAGCCCCAAGTTGTCCACTCCTGCCAGTTACACCCAGGGGCCTCTGACCCTATCCCTGGGGCTGCAAAGAGGATCCCATAAAACATCACACAGGAAACCCCAACTGGCCGGGTCAGCCCTAACCTCCGGGCTCTGGGTCATGGGTCACTTCCTCAACCTCACTTGCTTACTTGACCCCTAAAATAACCTGAGAAAGGCTCCCTCTCCCCAGTTCTCTAAGAACTGAGGACCCCCACACACTCTTGCAGGAGAAGCCCAGCTATCCTAACACTCTCGTGCTCATTTTTGTCTCTGTCCCCAGGCCATGGACCCTCTGACAGCTCCATCTCCTAGGTAAGACTGTCCGTTCCCAATCCTATTTCCACTGGGGCCCCAGCTGTGCAGGCTCAGGGCAGGGGGACTGTCAATCCCCAGCACAAACCCACCCTACCCAGAATGACTTGGATAAGGTTAGACCTGCCCTGGCCATGAGCTGGGCCTCTTTTCAGGGCCAGGATCATCCACTCCCTGTGCTAACCCCACCCTGGGACCCTCCATCACCTGAGGAGAGCCCTGGAATTCCTACACAGCAGGAATCCTTCCCTGTCCCCTGACACCCCTCTCTCCCCTGCCCAGGTTCGCCTACCCAGCCCCAGGGCAGCTGCTCTCATCTATGAGGTGAGTGTGGGCCACAGATATTCTGGTCCCTTGGGCCCCAGGGAGACCCAGGATCTGTCCCCACTGGCATCTGGCTAAGCTGAAGTTCAGGAAACTGCAGTGAAAATAACAGGAGGTGGTGAGCAGAGGAGGGAGGGGCCTGGGAGCAGGAACCCCCTGAGCACAGACAGGTTCAGTCCCAGAGCAGCCCTGGGTGGGCCCAGAGAGAGATGCCAGACCCTGTTCTGAGAAGGCCTCAGGGGTCAAGTCCTCTTCTCTGTTTTTACAGGAATTGCTACACCCTGACACAAACATTTACTGCTGGATCAACCACAAAGCAGATGTGGTTTCTTAGGTTCCTCTGGGAGCTGCTCCTGTGGGTTGTTGGAGCGTCCCCGAAGCCCCCAGCCCTGGGGATGGGGAAGGACATGGAGCCTGAGCCAGAGAACCAGCTCTGAGTCCTGAGGAGACAGGCCTGGGGACAGGGAGGGATGGGGGTCTCTGCTGAATATCTGGAGACCTCAACAGGCTGCCCTGAGCTCTGGGTGGGCCAAGGCAAAGGCTTCCCATCACCACAGGAAGTGGGGGCTTGCAGGGAAAGTGAATGGGCCTATGGCCCACCCGGGGTCACCTGGAAAGGATCTGAATAAAGGGGAACCTTCCTCTCATTGGCTCTTTTTCTGCTCGTGGGAACTTAGCAGAAACTCACCTGAAACTCCATGTCCATTCTCTCCTGGGTCACACAGGAAAAATATCTCCACCTTATCTCAACCCCAGTCTCTCTTCCCTGGGAGACAGGAGTAGGGGGCTGGGAGTCAGGCTGGGGTGGACCCTACACAGGAAAGGGCAGGATTCGCAGGAGTCCTGCCCAGCCAGCTGAGTGCTCAGCTGTCCTCACACTACCCTAGAGACCAAGGCCATGCACAGCCCCAGCCTGGGTCCCTCTGTGAATGCACGAGGTGTCTCAGGAGTGCAAAAGTTGGGGCCATCTGATGTCCACACAAAGGTGAGCAATGCAGGAGCATCCATGGGTGGTACAGATCATGGGTGTGACCTCCACACAGCCTCCAGTGTCCTGAGCCCTCCTGCCCTCTTCACCCAGGCCCTGGAGGCCGTATCTATCACTGTCCTCCACAAATGAGCTTGCCTGTCCCCAAATCCAGGATCCTGGATGCTTAGCTCTGGCCACCAGGTTCTCCTCTGTCCCAATGGCCACTGCTCAGGAGATCTTTATCCCCATGGGACACAGAGAGGGGCTGTCAGAGTAACCAAGGTGGGAACAGACCAAGAATTCAGTCCTTGAGCAAGGTCCTCCCAGGCACTACCCAGGACTCTAGCCCCTCATTTCCCATCAGTTCCCAATTTACCCCCTGGTGTGGATCTCACTGAGCAAGCCTCCTCTCCACACAGGAGCGTCCAGGTCAGAGGAGCAGGGTTCCCCAACCTAAAGCTCATGCAGGCTCCCATGGCGATGGGACAACCTGTCTGCCCCTCTACCTGGCCCCACAGGCCCCTCCAGCCCTGCCTCACCTGCAGCTCCTCCACACACCTGGGCCAGCTGTTCTCAGCCCTTCCCTGAGGGCCCCGGGGAGAGTAAAGATCTCATGTAGGTTCACTTGGACCAGGTGCCACCTTCCCACAAACAAGCCGGTCCCTGCACTAAAGCACAGAGCTGTGGTTTCCAAGGGTGTTCTGCCATTGTCCAGGGTTGTTGGCCATGAGATGGGAAGTAGGAAAAGCAACCTGCAATATTTACATCAGGATTTAGCTGTAAATGACCCTGGATCCCACCTGCACACAAGGTGACTCCTCTGTAGGTTCCTGTTGAGGCTGTGACAAATTTCCACAAGCTTAGTGACACAGAAACTTGAACCAAGGTGCCCACATGGCTGTGTTCTCTCTGGAGGCTCCAGGGCAGAGTCCGTTTCCTCTCCTTTTCCACCTCCTAGAGGCCTCCTGCATCCTTGGCTGTGTCCTCTTTCTCCATCTTCAAAGCGAGCATTGCAGCATCTTGACACCGCTCTGTCTTCTGCATCTGTCCCCACATCTCCTCCTCCTTCTCTGACTCTCCCACCTCCCTCTCTCATTTGTAAGGAAGGGATTCTGTGATTATGTTGGACCCATCTGGATAAACTACAATAATCTTCCAAACTCATAATCCTTCCTTTAATCTATAAGGTCTCTTACCATGTGACAGATTCACGGATGCTGGGGGTGATGATGTGACATTTTTGAAAAGCCCCTGTTCTGTCCATCACCCCTTTCAAGACCATTTTCTCATCCTTGCTCACTACAAACTGCACATGGGCTCTTGGACAAGGCCATCCTGACTGTGGTGTCAGTTTCTGCAACAATGTCTACAGCAGCTTCAGGGTTATGGGAGAGCAAGACAGAAGTCACTTCAAGATCCTGAACACCTCTCCACCTTCTCATTGTTAATGATACTCTGTTGTTAAAAGTGAAAGGAGAGCAGATGTAACTAGAAGATTCTACATCACACTCTGTTCCATAGTTCTTGGTCGTCAGCACCACGGACAGTGTCTCAGGAATGTTCATTCCCAGGTGCTGCAGCAGGAAGGTGGCGGATGAGAACAGACTGCTGGAAAGATGTCCATGTCTAGTTTACAAGAAAAAGACACAACCAGGAACAACGTTATTGCAGGGAAACTTGATCTGCTCTATTTTATATATCGTAAAATTTTTGCATGTGTCTGGATGTTGGGGTTCTTGGCACATCTATTGCCATACCCTGCAGAGCTGAGTGCTGCACCCAGGGTGTGGTCTCTGGGAGGCTGAGAGCCTGCTTTGGCCACATGGTAAGTCTCCCTGACCCTGACAATCAGGCCATTTTCTCTGCCTACAGAAGGTGGTAACTTTTCATGATTAATTTTTGACCCCCGTGCCTGACCTTGGAACCACACACATCACCTAGCCCGGAGCATGCCCTGAGCACAGCATCCGGCTCCTCCAGCCCCAGCTAAGCCCCTGAGAAGCTGAGCTGACCAAGCCCATGGGCTTCTCTACCAGATCCTCCAAGCCAAGCCTTGTCACCCCCATCTTGCTAATTCCTGCCCACATCACACCCACAGAGAAGACTCTGGTCCTACAGACCAGCCCTGCCCTTACAGGGACTCAGGTCCAGCCTATCCAGTGTCCCTGCTGGGCACACACAGCACTCAGGATGCCCAATTTAAGGGTCATCTGTGGGCTCGGGGGTGGGGAGGTCCTGTAACTTGCATGGGTCAGAGCCCTCCTCACATCCTACATTTCAGCAGTCACCAGGGTCCTCTCTGCCCTGTCCTCACCTTCAATGTCTCAATGACTCACTCAATGTCCTGGGTCATCCTTGTCATCTCTCCTGGACATAGCCACAGCTCCTGACAGGAGGGGTTGAGGCTCTGTCTCTCCATCAGTTCCTCCCACTCTGACCACATGAACCTGGTCAGCCCCATCTGAGCCTCATCCCCTCACCAGGGGCCCTGTGTTCTGGATCCCTGGATACCTGGGTCCTTGTCATGCAAACTTGACAACAGTAATAACCACCAGGCCCTGGCATCCTCACGCAAAGCACATGTCTAATGAGAGACAACTGTGGCTCCACACACCTTGAGGCTTCACTGCTCAGGGGCATCCTCATCCCTCTCCTCCCACCCCTAGAGATGGTAAGCACCACCAGCCCCTTCCCCCAGACCACAGCCTCAGATCTATTCTGACCGTCTATACAGAGAGGCTCTAGGGAACAGCAGGCACTATGAAATCCCACTGACCCAGGTGCCACCCGCGGCCTCACCCCTCCTCATATCTATGATGGGGACAGACACACATAACACACCTCTGCTCACTGCCCAGTCCCCAAGGTCAATCACAGTCTGCTTCTCCCCTAGACCCACTGCTCCCCATGTCTTCCCTCCCCAGCTGCAGCCTGGGTGGACTCCCTGCTTTTCTCAGTCCATGAAGGCAGGTTCCAACCTTTGTGTTGTTGCCTGCAATGCCCTCCCTTCTCTTCCCTTCCCTATGAGCGCACACCTGCCCATCCCCCTGCCTTCTGGCCAAAGTCATCAGCCACCTGCTCCCCTCAGTCTTCCCCGACGCTGCCCATGGAGGTGACGGTTCCTCCTAGAACACCCACCACTCACTCTTGGCTTTGGGTGGTAATCACAGGTTCTGCAGGGGTCACCTGTGCTCAGGTGTGTCACCTGTGGAACCAAAACTTCTGAGCAGAGGGAGCTGCTCAGGACATCTTAGGGGCCCTGACCTCTGGTCTACCACAGGAACTCAATGCGATCTTGGTGGGACTGTGGTTTAGTCCCTATAGCAACCTTGACCTCATCATGTTTAATGTGCACATGCTCCGACCAGTATCCCACTTCTAAGAGCCTCCCTGAGCTGTGAGCTCTGTGAAGGCAAGACTGTGCCTGTTCTCTCTCTGATGAACACAGTGACCAGCCCACAGCCTGGCACGGGATGCTTCATAAACATGTGTTGACTGAATGAGCTCCTGGATCAATACTCCACATGGGGAAAAGACACGTGTATGAAACACTGCAGAATGTCTCGCCATTATGAAAACTGGGAAACAGCCCAGTAACTTAAAAAAAAGATTGAGATGAAGGTCACGGAAAATACCATATGTTTAGGAAACAAATAATAGCAATTCGGGTCCACTGAATCAGGGCAGCCCTGACTAGTGTTCTGTAAGACAAGCACAGGAGAGAGTTTTCTTTACAGGTAATTTCCACAAAAAGTTGTTTTCAGAAGCAGTTCATTGGCTGAGAAGGAATCCTAAATCACAAGTCCATTCCATTCTATGTGTTTAGTTAATTTTAGGGTTCTCCTAGTTGAGATGTTGAAGGCTGGTGAATACTGACTTCAGCTGTTTATCCAAATCTGTTGGAACATTCTGTGGTTTGAGCTCTTGCTGGTGAAAGTGCAATTGTCTTGCAATCTCCTGACTCCACTTTAGAAAGCTTTAGCCTTTGTTACTTCATTTTCTGTCACAAGATTCCAACCCAGGAACAGGGGTGTGGACAAAGCATTGAGTGTAGCCATGCAATGAGAAAAAGGGGAGCCAATAACAAACACAAGATAAAATCCATATGTATTGATATAAGAGGTGCCCACCACACATGATTCAGTAGAACAGAATGGTCTGGGCAGGTGTGGTGGCTCATGCCTGTAATCCCAGCACTTTGGGAGGCCAAGGAGGGTGGATCATGAGGTCAGGAGTTCGAGACCAGCCTGACCAACATGGTGAAACCCTGTCTTTACTAAAAATACAAAAATTAGCCAGGTGGTGGTGTGCACCTGTAATCCCAGAAACTCAGGAGGCTGAGGCAGGAGAATCACTTGAACCCAGGAGGCAGAGGTTGCAGTGAGCCGAGATCACACCATTGCACCCCAGCCTGGGTGACAGAGCAAGAATCCATCTCAAAAAAAAAAAAAAAAAAAAAAAAAGAATGGTCTTCAGCAATAATATAATTCAATGGGTATTTTGGCGTAAAACGACAAGTGAGATAAACAGAGTATTATTATAGAGAGATTCACACCAACTGCAAACAGTGGTGACATCCTGGAAATTTAATTGGGGAAGGGGTGGGGTCAAGGATAAGACACCTTATTTTACACATGATTAGATTCCTGGGATTTACAATAAATACGATGACTTACGTCATTTTTAAAGTAACAGAAGAAACCATTTGAAAAGACTCAGGAGGTGTGTAAGGTCCTCTGCGTCTAGAGCCCAGGCCTCCCTCTATCCCCCACACTTCTGCGTCTCTATCCCCCACACTCTGAGATGGCCCTTTGAAGTCTCCCCATCTCACCCCTCAGAGACAGAGGCATGGAGATCCCTAGGGGGAGGGACCTTGCTGCAGCTCCCAAAGCTGGGGGCGGGGGGCAGAGTGAGGTTCTGTCCAGCCCAACATGCACTGAGTGGGCACCTACTGTGTGCTCCTTCTGGCCAGTGGGATGGTCCCTGGCCTGCAGAGTTTCACCACTCAGTGGATGCTGGGAATGGGACAAAAAAGACCAAACCACCCTGTAGGTCCAGGGATGGCTGGCCTCCCTCAGCAGGGCCCACAGCCCCCCATGGTTCACCCTCACCAAGGTCACCTCAACCCACCTCCTCCTCACCCTCCAAGCTCTGCACACGAACTCTGTCACCTCTTCCCTGCAGCCAGGTGGCCGCCCACCTGAGGCCACTCCCTCTGCAGGCAGCTCCTGCCCCCACACCCCCTCCTTCCCAGGGCTCAGTCAAAAGGGCATCTCCCAAGGCACAGCAACTCAGCCCATCACAGGCTCTGGTGTCCCCCGTGCTGTCCCCTCACAGCCCTTCTCTCATTATCATTAACTCCTCAATCCCATGAAGTTCACTGAGTGCCTGTTTCCCTGTCACATGAGGTCAGGAGTTCTATACAAGCCTGGACAATATGGTGAAATCTCGTTTCTACTAAAAATACAAAAATTAGCTGGGTGTGGTGGCATGCACCTGTAGTCCCAGGTACTCAGGAGGCTGAGGCAGAAGAATTGCTTGAACCCAGGAGGCAGTGGTTGCAGTGAGCCGAGATCATGCCACTACACTCCAGCCTGGGCAACAGAGCGAGACTCCACCTCAAAAAAAAAATCCAATTCCAAACACTAATAAAAAATATGGACTTTGGCATGAACCCATGGTAGGGGAATGGGGAGACCAAAAATCCCCTGACTGGGAAAGTGATAGGCTAGTACACTGCTGTCCAATAAAAGGAAAACGCAGGACACCCTCACTGCTTTGTGTTGATCTTTTTTCTTAGGTCTCATCATAACCGTTTTATGAATCTGGGAGCTCCAAAGTTAGGTGCATATATATTTAGGATTGTAATATCTTCTTGTTTGATTGATCCTTTTATCATTATATAGTTGCCTTATTTGTCTTTTTCTTACTGTTGTTGCTTAAAGTCTGTTTTATATGATATAAGAATAGCTATTCCTTCTCACTTATGGTTTCCATTTGCATGGAATATCTTTTATCATCTCTTTACCTTGAGTCTATAAGAATCCTTACATGTTAAGTGAGTCTCTTGAAGACAGCTGATATTTGGTTTGTAATTTTTTATTTATCTTGCCAATCTGTGTCTTTTAAGTGGAGTGTTAGGTCATTTACATTCAATGTTAATATTTGTTCCAGTCATCATGTTGATCGTTATCTACTTTGTTTTCTTATTGTGTTATTGTTTTATAGGCCATTTGAACTTTTGGGTTTCAAGAGGTTCTATTCTGTTCTATTTAAATCTTTTGTTTTGTGATTTAGAAGTCCCTTTAACATTCCATGTAGGATGGTCTAGCCGTGACAAATCCTGAAGCATTTGCTTGTCTGAAAAAGACTGTATTTCTCTCTTTCATTTTGAAATATAATTTCACTCTACACAAGATTCTTGGCTGAGAGCTATTCTGTTTAAGAAGCCAAAAGATTAGGACCCCAATACCTTCTGGTTTGTAAGGTTTCTGATGAGAAATCTGGTGTTAGACTGATAGGTTTTCCTTTATAAGTTAATTGATGCTTTTGTCTCACTGCTCTTAGAATTCTTGCCTTCACATTGACTTTAGATAACCTATGACTATATGACTTGGTTATATCCTTTTTGGCAGTGAATCTCCTGGATCACTTCAGCCCAGGAGTTCAAGACCAGCACTGGGTAAGATGGCAAAACCCCATCTCTACTAAAAATACAAAAAATTAGCCTGGCCTGGTGGCACACACCTTTAGTCCTAGCTACTTGGAAGGCTAATGTGGGAGAATCATCTGAGCCCAGGAAGTTGAGGCTGCAGTGAGCCATGACTGTGCCACTTCACTCCAGCATGGGTGATGAGAGTAAGACCCTGTCTCAAAAAAAAAACTAGCTAGCATTTTAGAAAATTTTTCATTCATATTCTGATTGTTTTTTACATTTCTTTATGTTGGTTTTCACCCTTCTCTTGTATCTCTTTGAGTAGCTTAATAATCAAACCTTGTAGGCATGCATTATTCTTTTAATTCTTTTTTCTTTTGTCTCTCTGACTCTGAGTTTTCATATATTATCTCTTCAAGCTCACAAATTCTTTCTTCTGCTTGATCAATTCTGCTGTTGAAAGATTTAGTGCATTCTTCGGTTTGTCAATTGAATTTTTCAGCTACAGAATTTCTGCCTGATTTTTTAAAATTATTTCAGTCTATTAAATTTATCTGATAGGATTCTGAATTCCTTCTCTGTGTTACCTTGAATTTCATTGAGCTTCTTCAAATAGCTATTTGTATATGCTAGTTTTGAAGAGGGTCTCAGGAATGAGAGTGAGTTTGTGTGTTATTTTATTTACCCCTCTCCACCGCCATCTAAGTTTATTTCAGAGGAGGATGCTCATCCTCAGAAAGATGAATCAACTTGCCAATGTTGGTGGTGGATCTGGGATTAGAAGTTACATGAGTCTAACATCAGAGGCCATGCCATCATCACTACCACTGAGAGAGAAGTGAACACAGTATGTTAGGGAGCAGGAAGGAGCAAGGAGGGCTATGGCAGCAAGAGACAATTTTAAAACAGGGAAGTTAGGTAAGGTTACTAAAGGGATACCATATGTTATAAAGCCATGAACACTAGACAGAGATATTCGAACTTGATCTTGTGATTAAAAAAGAGCCACTGAAGATTTTAAGTAAGGGCAAAACTAATCGAAGTCACAGCATGAGCCAAGACCAAAGAGGGTAGTGAAATTGGGGCTCTGGATTCCTAAACTAAAGAGATGCTGCCACAACTGTTATTCACAACAGTGAACAAACCATGTGATGTGTGGAGTGAGAACTGGACAAAGGCTGAAGCCCTGGGTTTAAATGCAAGAAGTCAGGCACTTAGGGAATGGCTTTGTTAGGCAAGCTGTATATTCTCTCTCTGGACCTTGGTTTGTTTTCATCCATAAATTAGATGCAGTGAGAATTAACCTCTAAAAGATCTTCAAGCCTTGCTACTCAAAGTGTGGTCCACCAACCAGCAGCAATGGCATCATCCAAAAGCTCCTTAGACATGCACAATCTCAGGCCTCACCAGAAAAATCAGAATCTGTATTGAATAAAAAGATCTGTGTGGGATCTGTGAACACATTAAGGTTTGCGAAACACTTCTCTCCATCGTCTTCCATTTCTAAAAGGCAATTATTCCATGCTCACCTCCACTCTGTTACTTCACAGGAGAAACAAGAAAAAAAAATTATCTGTTCACCTCATTAGTGCCCTTTTCTTAGTCATGACATCCTCTTAGACTGGCTCAGTTCCAGGAAGAGGTTTTAGAAAATACCAGAGAGGCAGTGCTGCCTCCTTGTGACCATCATCAGTAAATGCGCTTAACTCTGACCAGTGTCAACAGCAAAGGAGAGGGACTGCAGATGGAGGTGAAGTCCAAGTCGCAGACTAGATGAGAGAATCACAGCCACCCACAATTACTTAAACAGAGGGACCTCAACCTGCATCATAGAGCAATGTCCTATTGCAAAGGACAGTTTTTATAATACTTAATATGTGGTATTAGTAAGAAACCTGGTTCCAAGCCAAGCTCTGCCCTTGTAACCATAAAAGTGACCCTGACAGGTATTTTCAGACACCCAGCCCTGGCCTGAACTCTGCCAGTAAACATGTAATTTCCCAAAAGACCTTATGTTACTGTGACAGTTCTTTTCCATCCTGAGCCAAAATATACCTGATACACACTCACCAATCCCTGTCCTACTCCCCATAAGCTGAAATAAGCCTAACACCTTTTCATACAACCGACCTTCAAATATTGGTTAAAAAAAACCATGTGCCGCCCACCCCACCTTCTCTTGGCCATTTCCCACATGGGGTCACCTGAAGCCCCACACCCTCTGATCACTTTCCCCTGGGGAGGCGAAGTGCAGCAACCACAGCAGGCACTGTGAAACCTAGGGGTGTCCCCCAGGGCAGCAGAGCCACAGGACCCCCGTCCCCATCCTGGCACCTCACCCCTATCTAGAATCCGAACACCACATCAGCTGATCTGGGGACGTTGACTTTTCCTGCTTCTGCTGCTGCTCAGTCATCCCACACCTGTGCAGATGTCTACTTTTTATTCCATCTTATTTTGTAAGAAATATTTATCAGAGCCTGCTGTGTACTGTCACTGGAGAGACAAAGATGAATCACACCTGGTCCCTGCCTCGCAGAACTCCAGGCTGTAGAGGGAACACACTCAAAGCCAGACTATTACCGTTCAGTGAGAAACACCGTGACAGACATCAGCATAGGGTTTTCTGATGCATGTTATCAATGCTTTGTGAAAAATCTTCCACTCTTGGTTTTCTGCACTTAGTTTTCCTCATTTCAAGCTCTAAGTGAAAAAGAGAATACAAATATCCCCAATGGTCCTTTGTGCGGTCACAGCTGGACCCGGCATGTCCTCTTGGCTAATCCAGGGTGTTCAGGGCTCCCACTTCACTCTGAGTGTCCTCTCTCCTATTGGAGCTCACCATTGTCAGCACCTGCAGCAGAAAATCTAGCAAGTCAGGAAACTTGCTTTACTCCTGTAACTTTAAGGCTAGTGACCTTGTGACAGTGAACTAATCCTATAAATCCTTTTCACTTTAATTTCCACATCTGTAAAGTGGGGCAGGTGGATTCAGTCACCCTAGAGACAGCAGCACACCTGATCTTCTCAGCATCCACCATCTAGCAAATACCAGGCACACATTAGGCACTCAAAGCCTCACTGAATGTATGTGTGAATAAATGACTATAATAGAGCCATGTGGATCGTGGACACTATCAACACATATCTTTGAATGTCTATGAAGTACACTTGAGAATGGGGAAAGCAAATAATTGAGGCAGGACAGTGTTTTCTTCTTCCTTCCCCTTACCTCCTTCCTGAAGACAGCCTTTGTACCTCGGAGAGACTCTGTTGCCAGGTTTCTCTACTGTAAAGTTACTATTTGTCCCATTATAATCAATAAGTATCTGCTGAAGTGATACTTGGGGAATATGCAAGTAGCCTGTTTCTTCTCAACATACTTTTTTTTCCCCCTTGGTACTCACTAGTTGTAGCATCATCATACTTTTACCCATTCATATTTAAAGTCCATTGATAATTCTTGCCTACAAACAATTGACTGTGCTGTTAGCCAAATAGTGATTTTCTATTTGATCATTCCTTCTACATTCATTAATTGGAATTCTGCTGCAAGAAAAAGCTGTTTCTTCATCCTTATATATTTATGTATTCAATTATTTATTTATATTAATAGGAACTCATGGGTATTTATGGGTTGGAATTTATTACTATCATTATTTCTTATAGTGCTCATTTTGTCTCAAAATTGGTCATTCAAAGCTCCTTCTGGTTGGCATCTGTGACCTTTCGACAGATCTCCATTATTTTTCAGCCGGCTCCTTACTTTCTGGCCTCACGAGATGCTCCAGGCTCCGCTTGTGCTTTCCAGCCCCCGCCCTGGAATCAGTTATTTCTCCCAGGAAGCCCTGGTTCCTTTCATGGGAGAATGATGTTAAGACCACAAGCACTACTATACCCATTGCTGTAATAGTAAGTGCCGGTGCCTTCACGCCCTCTAGTGGTCAGACCTGGGAAATACACACTCACACTTGTGTACTGTTACCCATATTCTACAAATCAGGTAAATGAGGCACAGAAAAGTTAGGCGACTTGACCAACATCACGAGAAAATAGGTAGTGAAACTGCGAGATAAAAATAGTGACAGATGCACAAGTCCTAATAAGTGGAAGTAGCTTCTTCACACATGCACATCAGCAGAAAGCCACAAGCCCAATATTCCAGCGTAGACACTCTCTTGGGAAAAAATCCAGAATTCCAAAGTATTAACCCTAATGACAACCATCATGTACTGACTACCTGCCTGGGCACTGGGCTCCCACAGTAACACATTTATTCCTAAATATATGTAAATATATAAAACTGATAACTTTATCTTAAATAAATATCCATTTTATATATTATTATATAAAATTTATTATAGAAAACTTTATATAATTATATAAAATATATAGGCCAGGCATGGTGGCTCATGCCTGTAATCCCAGCACTTTGGGAGGCCGAGGCGGCATATCATCTGAGGTCAGGTGTTTGAGACCAGCCTGGCCAACATGGCAAAACCCCATCTCTACTAAAAAAGTACAAAAATTAGCCAGGCGTGGCGGCAGGTGCCTGTAATCCCAGCTACTCGGGAGGCTGAGGTAGGAGAATCGTTTGAACCCAGAAGGCGGAGGCTGCAGTGAGCTGAGATCGTGCCACTGCACTCCAGCCTGGGAGACAGAGCCAGACTCCATCTCAAAAAAGAAAAACTATTATATATACATTTATATATATAATTTATTATATAAAAATTTATTGTATATAAATTTATATTAAATACAATTTAATATGATGATTAAAAGTTCTATGTTTATTTTAATACATGTTAGAAGAAAATGTAAGCATATCTCAAACCTGTAATTTTATGGATAATATTGCATAGGACAAAGATGTTTTGTCTCAAATTCCCATCCTCAAGCAATCCACCCACCTCAACCTCTCAAACAGCTGAGATCACAGATGTGAGCCCCTGCACCCTACTAGGACAAGGATGTTTTGTAAAGTAAATTTATTTAGGAAAAAGCATAAAGCAAATAATAATAACAGTGGTACAAGCTGTAGAGAAAAATCATAAAATGTCTACAAATGTCTGAGGTTTGCATTTTAGTTACTCCTAGGAAATTAGAGTCACATAGCACTGCAGAAAAAAACAACTGAAAATCATAGACCTGGGCTTTAGCTCCAGATTTGTCCTTTCCAGGACCCCACTCCCTGGACATCTCAGTGACCTCCCTGCTGGGAGTAAATCCAAACTTCCCAGACATTAGAAAACATGAGGAAAATCTTGCATACCCAGAGGGGTTTCTGTGTCATAGAGAAAATAACACTGAGTTTGGGGGCCCCAGGGACTCTCTGTGAGGTGCTGACAGAACCAATCCCTAGACACAGCAAAGGTCACTCATGGGGAGCACAGGTCATCCTGTTAAGGGATGGGGGTCCCAATAAGCCTTGCTTCTCACAGCGTGGTCTAAGGAACTGAAATGTAGATAGGAGAAAAAGAGGAAAAGAAGACAAGGAGGCAGGACTGAGAGAGGAGGAGGCGGAAAGGCTACCTGTGCAGAGCCTCATTGCCACTTACCTTTCCCCGCCCCCACCCGTGGCCCTGGGAAGTGCTTCTGCCCTGGGAGGAGGCTCAGCACAGAGAGAGGAAGGACAGCAGAGCTGACAGTCACAGTAGCTCTGACAAAAGCGTTTAATTTATATTAAATACAATTTAATATCACTATTAAAAGTTATATGTTTATTTTAATGCATGTTAGAAGAAAATTTAAGCATATCTCAAACCTGTAATTTTATGGATAATATTGCATAGGACAAAGATGTTGGCATCTGTGACCTTTCGACACATCCCCATTATTTCTCAGCCTGTTCCTTACTTTCTGGCCTCCTTATTTTCTGAAGCCCAAGCTCCTCTCCACGAGGAGGACAGAGCAGACAGCAGAGCCCATGGGGCCTCCCTCAGCCCCTCCTCACAGAGTGCACATCCCTGGCAGGCGCTTCTGCTCACAGGTGAGGGGAGGACTCCCTGGGAGTGGATGGGAGGAGGGAGCACAGAGGCTGGGGTTTCTTGGAGAGAACGGGGACCTGAGAGGGACAGAGGGCTTCTGTTGGACACTAAACAGGAAGAAGGGATTACAACAGGAAAATCTAAATAATCTGAGGTTGTTCGTGAAGAAACAATCTCGATTGTTAATGTTTTCCAAGTGAATCATCACTGAGCAGTTAATGTTGAAAACAGATGACAATAATCACAATTTAAGTTGGGGTAATACTCAAGAAAAAAACAAGGGACACTAAACAGAGCTCTGTGGCAGCACTCCTCATATAGGGGCACCAGCTGCGGGGGACGGGTGAATAGTGTACACTGACACACACATATTTTGCTTTGCCAGTCCAGCTGAGTCTGTCAGGGCCGCTTACAGACTCCCTGCTGAGTCCTATAAACAGTTGTGACCATGGCCTTGATCAGCTAGTGAGACTCATATTTATTCAGTAAGATTAATTAACAAAGGCTTGAGTCAACACCGTTAGAGGGTAATTGACATCGTGGACTTCCCAAGTAGAAAGCAATTAAGCACCCGCGGCACATCAATGGTTAGTCTTAAGATCACATGAGTAAACAAGCTGGCTAGACAAACTACTCTGCCTTCCTTTGTTACTACTTTAATTTGTTTAACTAAAGGTAAAGGGAACACCTTCAGTCAGATCTATTACCAAAGTTATGCAAACTTTTTGGTCTTCCAAGAAGATTTGTGTCTATCTCTATAACTATCTCTAATATTTTTCCCACCAGCCTGATTGAACTCCAACAGAGCTCTTAGCCAACAACCTCAGCCACTGGAAAATAAATCCCAGGTCGTGAAGGGCCCTGGGAATGCTCATGAGCTCATCCACAGGAGTCCGCAGCCTGTCCCAGGCACTGGGGTGCAACCAAGATCACACAAGTCCCTGTTCTCACAGAGCTCATGCTCTCATAGGGAGGAAGACAGACATGCAAGGGTATCTAGAATGTGAGGTCAAGTATTGACAAGAGCCCTGAAGGGAACACAGCAGCGAAAGGTCAGAAAGGGAAGACCCAGGGTCTCTAGAGGTGTCAGGGAAGGGGTCTCCCAAGGATGCCCTAATGTGAGCAGGACCTGAAGGCAGTAGGGAGGGAGCCATGCAGACCCCTGGGGAAAAGGACTCCAAACAGGGAAATGCCAAGGTCAGAGGCACTGAAGGAAGGGAGGTCATGCTGCTGACCTTGGCCCAGTAGGACACGCATGCACACACACACACACACACACACACACACACACACACTCCAAGGCTGAGGGATGAAGAGACCTGCCCAGGACCTAGGGCCCCATCTTTTCACCTCAATGCATAGGGCCCAGTATTAACTGATGCTCTCTCCCTGCTCCTAGCCTCACTTTTAACTTTCTGGAACTTGCCTACCACTGCCCAAGTCACTGTTGAAGCTGCAGAAGGCAAGGAGATTCTTCCACTCACCCACAATCTGCCTTAGGCTTGGCTACAACTGGTACAAAGGGGAATTACAGGATATGTACTAGGAACTCAAGTAATTACCCCAGGACCTGCCACGGAGGCTGAGAGACAATATACCCCAATACATGTCTGCTGATCCAGAATGTCACCAACAATGACACAGGATCCTACACCCTACAAGTCATAAAAACAGATCTTGTGAATGAAGAAGTAACTGGCCAGTTTCACGTACACGGTGATGTCTCATGAGCTCTGGGTGTTGGGGGTCAGTTCTGCTTCACACACACAGGATTTTCAGGCCTGGGCTGTGCCTGTGTCCCCCTCTGCATTACATCCCATTTGGGGGTTTGGACATTTAGTGCAAGACACACACAGGGGAGATAAACTTCCACAGATCAGAATTTCTTTCTTGCATCCAGACCCTGCAGGCACTTGCTGCAGAGGAAGGACACTCTGATGGGGTTGGGGGGAGGCTCAGTAAGGGGAGGTCAGTATCAGTTCCCCCTCCTGGGTCCCCTCCCCATGGACGTTCCTTGTAGGACCGTGTCAGATCCTGGAGTGAGGGGACCCCTGGGAAGCCCCTGTTCAGAAACTCAGCCCTGGAAACCCCTGTCCAGTCCCCTGTCCCAGGATCCTGACTCCACGTGACCCTGGGAAGCCTGTGCCGGGGCTGGGTTGAGGCATCTTGGGCAGGGCTGACTGGGAACAAGGATTTACCAGCTGTCCAAGGGCCATGGCTCTTGCAGCTGGTAGCCAGCCAGGGCTCAGCCCCCAGAGCCTCATCTGGGCAAGGGCAAAGCCTCATCCTTCACATGAGACTTGGTATGGAGAAGACAGGTAAGCTCCCTAGGACATTAGCCGACTGCCCTGGGGAACTTAGGAGACTCCAAGGGAAGGTCAGCATCCCCAGGGGAGGGAATAGAGAAGAGAGGATGTTCCCAGTAGCTCATTGTCCACCAGAGATCAGGCCCAGGGAACACTCTGTTGGAGGCAAATAATCAGAGACGGTGTATTCAGGCAGTTCCTTGGTACCAACCTTTAGGTCAGGTGATCGTGAATATTTTAAAAGTAATTCACAGACAACATGGCAAGCCACTGACCATTTACCATTGTTGGCAGAAAAATCGGAGATCTGTACGTTTGGAAAGGAGACTTTGTTTCCTACATTTTTCATTTTATTTTTCTATTTTTATTTTTTTTTAGAGACCGGTTCTTGCTCTGTCTCCCAGGTTTGAGTGAAGTGGCTACTCACAGGTGGGACCATAATTCACTGCAGCCTCAATCCCCCGAGCTCAAGCACTCCTCACACCTCAGTCTCAAGTAGCTGGAACTATAGGCATGCACCACTGCACCCAGATAGTTTTTTAAATGAACTTTTATCTTAGGTTCAAAGATACGCATGCAGGTTTGTTATATACGTAATCAGGGGTTTGGTATACAGATTATTTCATGATCCCAGTACTAAGCATAATAGCCAATAGGTATTTTTTTCTGACCCTCACTCTCCTCCCTAAAAATTTTTTAAGAGACAGGATCTTGCTATGCTGCTCAGGCTAGTCTCTGGCTCCTGAGCTCAAACTGTTCTCCCACTTCAACCTCCCAAACCACCGGGATTACAGGTGTGAGCCACTGCACCCAACCAGGTTATTTCTTACACAGGGTTACAGCCTGCAGGCTGGCCATTCCCCAGGGTAGAAGATGCAGCCTCCAGCAGAGACCAATAGCAGGCACTTCAAGGGAGGGGAACGTGGAAGATAGATTTATGCTGAATGAGTTGGCCAGGTATACATATTCAACAGGTTATAGGTGGAGCTATGGATACTCACAAAGGAAGTACACGCACATGCGTGATCAACAAACATGCATGCTACATGCACCCCATGTTCACTTTGGGGTGGAGAATTCAGATTTAAATGTATTAAATTAGGTCTTATACATCAAAAGATGAAACAAGCATTATGGTACTCAGTGCACCATGTCTGTATACCAGCAGAGCCAGGCCATGCTCAGTGGTCTCTTATTAGGAGAAAGTTACTGAAATCAGTCTCTTGTCCAATTGAAGTGTAGTTGTGGCTGTTGGAACAGGGGTCAGTTAGCCAGTGTTGGTGGATGAGCCGCGATCATTTCAATATTGCTTATCTCGAAGGCTAGTGTTACTTTAGCCGCTAGAGAGAAAGAAAATTCTGTGTTAGAACATAGCTTATTCTTTAAATGTGGGAAAGTGTGGCTTAGCCCTTGCCTGCATGACCTTAGGTTGAGTTTATAATTTGGTATCTTATGGCCACAGAGAGTCTGTTCTGTCAGTCTCATGATCTCGATTTTAACATTAATGCTAGTCAGTTGTCGCCTCTAAACTTCCAAAGGGAAGGGCTATAATGAGGTGTAACCTCCCATCCTGTCATGATCAGGAACTCTGGGATCTGCTTGGCCAAGAGGCCATCCTTTCAGTTCACTGGGGGCTTAGAATTTTATTTTTAGTTCTCATTGTGTGTCCTATTTTACTGAGGGGAAACTGAGGCACATGAAGATACAGCCACTGGCCAGGGTACACAGACTACAGATGGCAGAGTCACTTGAGGTCACTCCCTCCCTACTTCATGAGAGAACTACTGAGAGAGTGTGTCTCATATTGGTCCCTGTCTTGTGCAGGGTGTGAGTGGGGAGAGAAAGCAAAGTTCTCTCCTTTATCCTCTCATAGGAGTGACACCTACACATCGGGAAACACAGGATTTCAGGTCCCCTGAAGTGGGTATAGATCTAAGAGCGGAGGCCTGGACATTCCCAACATTGATCTGATAGTTGAGGCAGGTGATAGCGTTCTAAGTAAAATCTGATTAATTCTTCATTTGTTCCTCACTCCCCAGACCACTGAGGCGTGGTATTCTCCCCACCGAGCTGTGGAACCCTAAGAAGAAGGGAGCTGAACCAGTGATTGTGAAACAGCATCATTCATCCGGGGTAATACTCGAGGTTCGTTGTCCCATGGCCATGGAAAACTAGGACGCAGGCACCCAGAGTGAAGTTAAGAGTGGAAGTTTCATAGGGGAAAGAAAGAGAAGAGCTCTCTGCACAGAGAGAGGGGTCCTGGGGAAAATGGGTTGCCACTTCCATAGTGAAATGCAGAAGGTTTTATGGATGAGCTTCAGGAGGCAGTGTCTGATTTACACAGGGGGTGAAAGATTGGTTAGACGGGGTGTGCCATTTGCTGGCTGCCCCACTCTGATCTTTTATTATGCAGATGGATTGTCTACCTGGCCGGTGCCATGTTGCCTGGTTTTTTACTGTACATGTGGTAATGGAGAAAAGGGAAGATGGAGTCTCCATGTTGAACATACCTGGCTTCCAGGCAGCCCTTTTCTATTGGCACACCTACTGGAATTCACCTGTGCAAGCTTCCATCTTGCTTATCTACGTCTGTAGCTCAATTTTTCAGGTTGCTCTTTGTTAGAAAAGGAATTATCTTGGGCTGCTTTTTGTTAAAGGGGAAACCTTGCCAAGGACGCTCTTACCCTCACTAACTGCCTAAATAATTTCTTTCTAGCTCCTGTGTCAGTTGGTCTGGGGTCCACAGATACCTTAAGGACCCAGGGATGGAGGAGAAGACGTGCCCTCAGCCTACTTTTGGTCGAGCACCTCCACTGATTGTCCACAGGGTCAGTGGCTCCGACCCCATCTGAGTCAGCAACACCAGAGTCACAGAAGAAAAGGATGTTGTGATCCTGACCTGCCCCACAGATGACTCTGGAACCTTATCCAGTGGATCTTCCATGACCAGCATCTGTGACTCATGGAGAGAATGGAGCTGTCCCAGGGCCACTGTATGCTCGGCATAAACCCCATCAGGAGAGAGGATGCTGGGGAGTATCAGTGTGAGGCCTCCACCCAGGTCAGCTCCAGGAAAAATGACCCTCTCAGACTGACTGTGAAACAGGAAACATCTGAGTCCCCTCTTAGAAGTTATTAAACCCTAAATCAAATATTCTTTGTTTGGAGGCATTTTATTATAAAAACTTGATATTCATATACATAAACTAATATGAAGTTAAAAATTCATTATACACCTACTGTTTTTAGCTTGATCTTGTAGTAAATCTTTAGCTTCATTGATCTTGGCTACTATATAAGGAGACCCTCTTTTGTCTGCGTGATTTAAGAGCATAACATGTTAATGAGCATCTCTTATTTTTTTCTTTATCTGCAGAAGGGCTTACCCTACTATTACTAGTGTTCATTCATTATCTAGTATTAATGCTGCTTCCCGTTTTGTCATTTTGGGTTCATATCCACCTCTGTAGTAATAATCTCTGAAGGCAGATTTTGGTAGACTTTGAAACACTTGTTCTACTTGAGGCTTTATGCGCTTCATGGCTTCGCAAAATGTAACAGCTTGCAAATCCTGCAGCAGCAGTCAGTTCAGCTGCTACCACTGCACAGGCTATGGCTCCAGCCTGGCTCCCCTGCCACCACCAGGAGGGTGGATCATCCCAGCCCGGAGGCCGCACCCACCACCTACTTGGCTTTACCAGAGAGCAATGCAGCAGCCACCGCAGTAGTCACAAACTGCCCAAGTACCTTTTTCCTCTTTAAAGTGGTGGTGATGATGCACTTACTTTATCCAGCTATGGTGAATAGTCAATGAAATCAGGTGACTTGCATTGAATCAATAAAAATGAAACACCTTGGAATGACATTGTCATTGTTGGCTTAAGGTCCCATTCAGCACCAGATTTTACTGTTTGTTACTGTCAGTTGCACCATCTCCACAGTGGTGGCAACACATGTCCCTCAGAGGATGGACCATGATTGTGTGTGAGGGTGGGAACGTATGATCAGCTCTCAGGAGTCAACAGCTCCATCCCTCCTCCAGCAGGAGGTGTGGATGGTGCCTGCACTCTGACATGGGCAAAGAGAATCAACGGGAGAGTGCCATGCAGAGAGGACACCCCAAATGAAATGCACTTCACACAGTGCATCTGCCCATGTGGTCCTGGCCAGGACTGGGGAGGGAAGGGCTTGGAGATCCCAGATTTCAAGCTGAAGCCCTGAGACAAGGTGCAACTGCTGAGAGAAGGAGCACTCTGTGGAGAGATTCCCACCCACATCTACAGTCTCCACCCCATCTTATCCCTTAAGGCTGGCATATCCCTGAAGGGCAGTGTGAAGAAGGGACAAGAGTCTTCTCTAGGGAGGACACTCTGGGCCAAGACCAAATGAAAGCTGGGCACTGGCAAGGACAAGATTTCTTCCACCATGAGATTTCACCATCGTCCTGAAGCAATGAACCCAGGCCCTCTTGCTCATGTGAAACACCGCCCGGCCTGAATCATGCTAAGGGTGAACTCAAGGCCCTGGACACCACCACCTTCCAGGCCTGTACCAGCCCCTGCAGGACTCATTCACCTGAACCAGCACCCTCCAGTCCTCAGGCTAAAGGGAGAGGGCTTCACCTCTTTAAGCTACAGGAGATTCCCAGATACCCGTATGTCCCTGGAGAGAGAGTCCACAGGTTGTCCACTTGGACCTGGCATAGATCTTCCTCTCAAACGCCCCAATGCCCAGGTGCTCTTCCTCGAAGATCTTCCTCTCCCTACAGGCTCTAGGAACTGTGAGTCCCTGAACTTTCATTAGAAGGAAGCTTTCCCTTCATCCTCCCTGACCCTGTGAGGGGCAGCTGGGCAAAGTGGACACCAAGATTAATAACTCCAGAGGGAACCCTCCCTGGAGCACAACATCCAGGGCCTATGGGGGTGTTCCCTGGTGGTCCTGACCAGTGGTGCTGCCCTTCTTTCTACTTCCAAAACCCCAGACCACTGCTGCTCTGACTATGGGCTCCACTCCCTCAACCCATTCTTTTATTAAATGCCTTTTCTGCACCTGCTGGAGTGATTATATGGTTTTCGTTCTCGGTTCTGTTTAATGTGATGGATCACATTTATTGATTTGCATATGTTGAGCCATACTGGCATCCCTGGGATGAATCTCACTTAATCATAGTGAATGATCTCTTTTGATGTGTTGCTAAACATGGTTTGTCAATATTTTATTGAGGACTTTTACATCTATGTTTGTTAGTGATGTTGGCCTATGTTCTTTTTTGGCTTTGTTTTGGTTGGTTGTTTCTGAGAGATGGAGTCCCCCTATGTTGTCCAGACTGGTCTTGAACTCCTGGGCTTAAGCAGTTCTCCCTCCTCAGCCTTCCAAAGTGCTGTGATTACAGGCAGGAGCCACCACACCCAGCTTGCTTTTTGTTTTTGAGAGAGCATCTTGCTCTGTTCCCCAGGCTGGAGTACAGTGGCACAAACATGGCTCACTGCGGCCTCAACCTCCTGGGCTCAATTGGTCCTCTCACCTCAGCCTCCTGAGTAGCTAGGACTAAAGGCACATGCCACCATGCCTGGCTAATTTTTTTCTTTTTTTTTTTTTTAAGAGATTGGTTCTGACTATGTTGCCCAGGCTGATCTCAAACTCCTGGCCTCAAGCAATCCTGTAGTGTTTTTTTGTTTGTTTGTTTGTTTGTTTTTGTCCTGTCCTTGTCTGGTTTTGGTATCAGGATAATGCTGACCTTGTAGAATGAGTTTGAAAGTGTTCCCTCCTCTTCAATTTTTTAAAGCATTTTGAGTAGAATTGGTTTTAGTTCTTATTAAATGTTTGGTAGAATTCAGCAGTGAAGTCATTCGGTCCTGGGTTTTCCTTTAGTTACAGTTTCATGTTAGTTTGTTGGGTTTTTCTGCCTTTTCATGCTTCCATCTTGGTAGGTTGTATGTGTCCAGAAAGTTATTCATTTATTGTAGTTTTATTCCATTGTGGTCAGAACAAATACTTGATGTGATATAAACTTTTTTGAATTTATTCTGACTGGTTTTGGGACTTAAGATATGGTCTGTTCTGAAGAATGTTCTATGTGCTGATGAAAAGAATGTGAATTCTGTAACAGTTAGATAGTTAGTGAAATGTCCTGTAAATGCCAGTTAGGCCTATTTGATCTAGTGTGTAGTTTAATTTTGAAGTTTCCTTGTTGATTTTCTGTCTGAAAGATCTGGCCATTGCTGAGAGCAGGGTGTTAAAGTCCCCTAATTAATATTGTATTCAGTCTATCTCTCCTTTTAGATCCACTATTGTTTGCTTTAAATACTTGGGAGACTTGGGAGCTCAAGTGTTGGATGCATAGATATTTATAATTGGCATCTCCTCTTGCTGAACTGAGCCCTTTATCATTACGTAGTGACTTTCTTTGTCTCTTTTTATAGTCTTTGATTTGTAGTTTATCTTATATCAGTATAGCTACTCCTGCTGTCTTTTGGTTTCCACTTGCATGAAATATCTTTTTCCACCCCTTCACTTTCAGTCTATTTGTATCTTTTTACATGAAGTGGTTTCTAGTAGGCAGCATATAGGCAGCATTCAGCCACTCTATGCCTTTTAATTGGAGAATAGAGCCCATTTATATTCAGTGTTCAATATTTTTAAGTAAAAACTTACTACTGCCACTCTGTTGTCTGTTTTCTGGTTGTTTTGTAACTCCCCTCTTCCTTTCTTCATTTTTTACTGTCTTCCTTGTGGTTGATTGTCTCTGGTAGTATGTTTTAAGTCATTGTTTTTTATTTTCAGTGGATCTATCATAGATTTTTTGCGTTGCAGTTACCATAAGACTTCCAAAAACATAGATATAACAAAGTATCTTCAAGAGAAGAAAAGGTAACAACTTATCTTAGATCACAAATAAAATAATAGAAACAGAAAATCCCCCAAAAAACTCTACTCTTTAATTTCGTCCTTTGCAAATTTTGACTTTGTCTCTATTTACATATTTTATGTTACCTTTCTCCAAACAGGTAGCTATTTTTTTTTAAGACGGAGTCTCCCTCTGTCACCCAGGCTGGAGTGCAGTGGTGCAATCTCAGCTCACTGCAACTTCCACCTCCTGGGTTCAAGCAATTCTCCTGCCTCAGCCTCCCAAATAGCTGAAACTACAGGCATGTGCTACCACACCCTGCAAATTTTTGTATTTTTTGGTAGAGATGGGGTTTCACCATTTTGACCAGGCTGGTCTTGAACTCTTGACCTCAAGGAATCTGCCAACCTTGGCCTCCTAAAGTGTATTATTGTTTTTGATAGATTTATATTTTGAGACTCATGCTAGAGTTATGATTGGATTACTTTCCACAATTACTATTTGAGTATTCTGGGTTTGTCTATGTACTTAATTTCACCAGTGGATTTTATACCTTCAAATGTTGTTATTGTTGTTGTGGTTGTTTTGCATGTTAGTGTTTTTTTTACTTTCACATTGAAGTATTTAGTATTTACCCTTTAGTATTTACAGGAAGACTAGTCTGATGGTGTGAATTATCTCAGCTTTTGTTTGTCTAGGAAACTTTCTCTCTCCTTTATATTGAAGGATAACTTCACTGGATAAAGTATTCTCAAATGTCAATATTTTTTCAGCATTTTGAAAATGTCATGTCACTCCCTCCTGGTCTGTATGATTTCCACTGAAAATCTGTTGCCACAGAATTGGAGCTTCTTTATGCCATTTGCTTCTTTTCTCTTTCTGTTTTAAAATCTTCTCTTTGCCCTTGACTTTTGAGAATTCGATTATTTTATGCCTTGGGGGAGTCTTATTTGGGTTGATTCTTTCCTCTGATCCATTCTGCTGTTGAGAGACTCTAATAAATTTTCCTGTTCAGCAAATATATTTCTCAATTCCAAGATTCCTGTTTGTTTTCTTTAAATTATTTCAATCCCTTCGTTAAATTTCTCTGATAAATTTCTGAACTGCTTTTCCATGCTTTCTTGAAGATCATTGAGTTTCCTTAAAACTGCAGTTTTGAATTCTTGATTAGAGAGCTCACACATCACCATCTCATCAAGATCAGTCACTTGTTCCTTACTTTGTCCATGTGGGGAGATCATGGTTACCTGCTTACTGTTTCTTGTGGATGTAAGTCCAGGTCTTTACATTGAAGGATTCATTATTTATTTTAGTCTTTGTCTGGCTTGTTTTGATTTTTATTGGATAGATTTTCTTAGAGTTCTTTACTGCTAGGTCACTACCTCCTTTTCATCTCTAAGTTACCTTTAGGGTTTACCTTGGCCCTAGTAAATGATCAGAGTGTGCCCTTCCTAACTGAGGGAGGTCCCAAAGGGGATACCCTGGCAGTGTGGGAAAGCTGGCTAGATGTCCATGCCCAGGATACCTGTGAAACAAACCTACTACAACATGGAGCTGCTGAAACACCAGTCTGATTTCATGTCTCCCTTGGCTGAGTTACACAGCAGAGTTTCCAGGGAAGGAGATGGTAGTCCTTCCTGCCTGCCCACTCTTTGACTGTCCTCAGGGAAATTTCTCCCTTCGGGCACTCACAATGCTTCTTGTGGGTTAAGGCAGGGACAGGGAACCCAGGATTGTGCAGAAACTGGTTGCGCACATTGATCTTACATTTCCCAGTGTACAAACCATGAGTTAGGGTAAAATTTTCCACACACCTGGTACCAGGCAGAATGGGGCAGGGAGGGACATTACAGATGGGGAAATCTGATTCTTTTGTCATCTGTCTGGAGTTTTTTTCACTTCTCTGTGGCTCTGAAAATTGTTTCATTTTCATATTTGAGTTCTGGAATATTTCTGGCAATAATTTTAGTGCTGTATATTTGTTTTTGGTTTTCTGTGTGAAGGAGTAAAGCCAGCTTGCTTCTATGCCACCATTTTGGAACTGGAACTGAGATATACAATTTTGATATCTACTTTGTGTCTCTGTGAGGCAACAGATTCCCAGGGGTTTGTTTGTTTGTTTGTTTGTTTGTTTGTTTTTTCCAGATTTGACAACTGTCAAAATTGGGCTATGAAATGGAGAAGCAGTATGGATAATCACCCCATTACTTACTAGGTTTCATGTAATAAGTTTTAATCCTTAAAGGCCCCATTTCAACTCACACTGGGCCATATTCACTATCTTAACTGAGGTTTCATGGGATCCCATTTTATCAAGACAATGTCTAAGTACCAAAAACACTTCTATTTTATTTATTGTCTCAGAGCACCTATGTCCAATAGAGAACGTTTTACAGCAATGAGTATATGACTCTGGGAAATTTAGGCAAGGTTACAGGTAAATTGAGGCATACTTGTTTTTTTCAATTTTATATTTAGTTTTCTTCTCAAGATAATAGGGACAGAGTGTTTAAATTTATGGGATTCCCATGTGTGGCTAGAATTTGAGCCCCAGTATTGATTAAATCCATGAATATTTGTCAATTAGTGTATTTAGCAAATGTAAAGTTAAATTAGATCCTATGTTGTAGAGACACAAAAGCAAATTGGTGCCCTTTTAAAAATCTTTTTTTACATAAATTCCTTAATATATAAGTTAATAAATGAATTTTGAATTTCCAATAGAATCAAAGTATGAAATTTTACTTTGATTTAGTTACATATTATACATACATAATTTAACTATTTATTATATATTTATATTAAAATATTGTATGTGTATATATTTAATTACCTTTTATTTTTTCCTCCTATATCTAGGGGTTTGTTGTAAATGAATAAGTAACCTAGGGCTAGCATTATGTTTGCTAGACCTGTGGTTTGCTCAGTACTTAAAGTTTAAAGTTTCTCTTTTATTTTTCTTGGATTTGTAGACAATCAAAGTGGTAGTTTCTTTTCTTGGGGGGTGAGGTTAGCCACCTAAAGCTGAGATTCTTGTTTTCTGTCTCTAGAATGATAAGAGGAAAAGATGGAGGAGGAAAGGTGCTCAGTGACTCTAGGGAGTAGCCTCTCTCTGGGGTGACTCCACAACGACGAAACAAGACCGTCTTTTTTTTTTTTTTTTTTTTGAGATGAAGTCTCACTCTGTCGCCCAGGCTGGAGTACGGTGGCGCGATCTTGGCTCACTGCCGTCTCTGCCTCCCGGGTTCAAGCGATTCTCCACCCAAGTAGCTGGGATTACAGGCACCTGCCACCATGCCCTGCTAATTTTTTGTATTTTTAGTAGAGGCGAGGTTTCACCATGTTGGTCAGGCTGGTCTTGAACTCCTGACCTCAGTCGATCCACCCACCTTGGCCTCCCAAAGTGCTGGGATTACAGGTGTGAGCCACAGCTCCCAGCCCAAGCGCATCTTTTAAGCAAAATCTTGAAAATGGCTTGTATTTCTAGACGGTTAATGTCTTTTTCTTTTTCTTCTTTCTGTCTTTGGATGTTTACTTGACAAGTTCCTGATGGTACCCAAAGCCCCCTGTTGTTTTAATCTTACAACTTGTTAGCAGAATAAAATTGAGGGTGGCCTCCATGTGCACCAGCCTCCTAGGCAGCTGCTTCTCTTTCCAAGGTGACCCAATCAACCCCTGAGGTGTTGATTGTGCAACCACAGCAAGAAATGCAGAAACAAGGGAGCCGCTAGTCCGGGATTGCCCCATCAGCATGAAGCCACGGCTGTGTCTGCAGGGATTATCCATGGCCCAGGGCCTAAAATTCACATCCACTGTAGTGACTGCAGACACTGCTGGTCTAACCAGGGGCAGCCTCCTGACGAGATTTTACTAAATGGCACTCTGCTATATCCATCAGGAGAACCACAGCTTCTCCACATGCTGTCACCCATTTGCTTTGCTAACAGAAATGGTATCTTGCCCTGGTCCCCATAGCTCACCTTGGCTCAACCTTGGGACAGTGAAAGAAAAAGTCAATACATGGCACCTCCATGGGGAAAATAAATGGGAAATGTCACTCCTCACTCTAAGGAGGAGTGGAGTTCACCCTCTGTGGATGCCTTCCCTATTAGGATTCCAGAAACACACCTAGCCCTTGCCCTAGATGGAGAATCCCCCTTCGCATGGGGTAGACCACCTTGGGAGCACATTACAGGTTCCTACTCGGTAACAATTTGGGGAGAACAACATGGCAGCACTCTACAACAGCAACACAGCAGCACACAGTGGAGCAACTGAATTGCACTGAACAGAACGGCCTCACCAGTGAGGCAGCCACACCGGCGAGGATGTTAAAAGCCTCAGCAGCTCTGAGACATCTTGTGCTAAACAGAAGAGGTACTCTATTGTGCCAACTACACCAATTTCTTAAATTTGCGATCTTTAAGATGCAGAGCTCTTGCCAATGATTGCGAGAGATATAAGATGAAAATAAAGATTTATTACTTACAGGTCCTGGGGGATACAGGCCCTGTCTGGAGGACACACACACACACACACACATACACCCACACCCACACACACGCAGAGGTCAGGAGCAGTATGGGGAGGACAGAGGGGGAACCCATGGGTCAAGGCCTTTATTAGGGTACAGAATATTATCCAAACAGATTGTCCTCAGGGAGTTTTAATTGGTGGATTTAATGCAAGCAGACATGAGATCCAGGTAATTAGAGGTGGTCACAGCAGCAGGCAGGGTGTGGGGTCAGTGGGGCAGTCATACGGGCTGTATCCGGAAGTCCCATAGGGAGGAGGTCACCAGGAGGCAGTTGTATAAATCAGATATCTGATCAATCACATTGAGGAACTGGAAGGAGGTGGAGAACTGGAAACTATTTCAAAGGTGACTGAGCCCTGCTTCTGGTATGAGAAAGTCCAACTTCCATCCAAAACGGATGCCAAGACATTGTAAAATTGTAAGCGTTCACAAATACTTTCGATGTGTTCTTATTTAGCTGACTTCTAGTTTTACAGCCCAAATATCATCACTTTTCATTCTTATTTGGCAACATTCTGTTAGGTGCAGCATGTATGGAGGGCACCTCCTTTATTAATACATGTGGATTTGCTCTGATTGTGGTTTTTTCATTGGTTCCATTGCATGGCTACACTATGATCTTTTACCCACAACCCTGTTGCTGGATTTGAGGCTGCTCCTCACTTGTCACATTGACATGACCTTCTGCAGTGAACATCCTCATACACACATCTCTACCATGTGGAGTACTGTTCCTGGAGCTCATTCCTTCAACATGTATTTATGAAGTACCCTGTGCTGGGGCTATTGGCTGGTCTCTGGGTTTAGCAGAGACAGAACAGGCAAGTTTGGCCTTCTCAGAGCTCACAGCACAGGGAGGCCTTCAGAAGTAGGATAGTGGTCAGAGCGTGTGCGCGTTAAACATGATGAGGTCAATGTTGCTGTAGGGACTAAGCTGCAGTCCCATCAGAAGTATATGGGAATGTCCATCTCCATGTCCTCACCTTTCTTGGCATAATTATTTGAGTACTGCATGTGTTCCTGTGTCCTATTCTTTGCCCACACATCATCCATATTTACCCTCTTAACCGTCCATCCTCCACCTTGTCCCTAAGTGCTGTTGTTAATAGCCCTGTGGTAGACCAGATCCCAGGAGCCCTGAGATATCCTAAGCAGCTCCCTCTGCCAGTCCTTCCAAGAGTTCTGGTTCCACAGGTGACACACCTAAACACAGGTAACCCCTGCAATACCTGTGATTACCACGCAAGGCTGACAGTGAGTGGTGGGTGTTCTAGCAGGGGCCACCACCTCCATATGCAGGGTCAGAGAACACTGAGTGGAGCAGGAGGCTGATGACTTTGACCACAAGGTAGGTGGATGGGTATGTTTGGCTTTATAGGGAAGGGAAGGGAAGACAAGGGAAGACGAAGGGACAGGGGTGGGGAGGGGAAGAGGAGGGGAAGGGGGTGGGGAAAAGGGAAGGGGAAGGGGAAGGGGAAGGGAAAGGGTGGGCATTGCAGGCAACATCACAAAGGTTGGAACCTACCTCTGGGGACCAAGAACAGCAAGGAGGCCACCCAGGATGCAGCTGAGGAGGGAAGACGTGGGGAGCAGTGGATCTAGGGGAGAAGCAGACTGTAGTTGACCTTGGGGGCTGGGCGGTGGGCAGAGGTGTGTTACGTGTGTCTGTCCCAGTCACAGATATGAGGAGGAGTGGGGCCGCAAGTGGCACCTGGTTCGGTGGGATTTCCTAATACCTGTTGCTCATCAGAGCCTCTCCACGTAGCACGTCAGTATAGATCTGAGGCTGTGTCTGGGAGGGGGAGCTGGTGGTCCAAGGCAGCCTGTGGTGCTTACTGTCCCTAGGGGTGGGAGGAGAGGGATGAGGACACCCCTGCCCAGTGAAGCCTCAGGTGTGTGGAGCCACAGATATCTCACCTGGTGATTCTTGTCAGACACGTGCCTTGGGTGAGGATGTCAGGGCCAGAGTCACTGTCATTTTTCTTAAAATGTACATGGCATGGACCCAGGTATTCAGGGACCCAGAGAACAAGGCCCCTGGTGAGAGAGGGTTGCATGGAGCTGAGCAGTTTCATGTGCTCAGAGTGGGAGGGACTCCTGAAAAGACAAAGCTTCAATCCTACCTGTCAGGAGCCATGCCTATTTCCAGGAGAGATGACAAGGGTGACCCAGGACAGACATTGAGTGTGAGGACAGGACAGAGAGGACCCTGGTGGCTTCTCAGGTGTGGGAATGTGAGGTGGGGTTTGTTCCCATCCAAGGGACAGAAGCCCTCCAGTGTACCCTGAGTGCTGTGTGTGACTAGCAGGGACACTGGATGGGTTGGACCTGTGCCTCTTGAAGGCAGGGCTGGGTCTGTAGGACCAGAGATGCCTCTGTGGGTAAGAGGTGATGGGAATGAGGAAGATGGGGGTGACTGTGAACCTATTTTAGTTCCCTGGGGATGTGTGCTGAAGAGGAAGTGGCCTAGAACATTCCTTTTCTGGGTAAAGTGAAGCGGGGAAGCACTGTGGATTCTTTTTGCTTTGTTTTGTTGTTTTGTTTTGTTTTTTAGATGGAGCCTCACTCTATCTCCCAGGCTGGAGTGCAGTGGTGCGATCTCAGCTCACTGCAACCTGTGTCTCCCAGGTTCAGGCAATTCTCCTGCCTCAGCCTCCCGAGCAGCCAGGACTACAGGCATGAGCCACCAGGCCCGGCTAAATTTTTTGTATTTTTAGTAGAGATGGGGTTTCACCATGTTGGTCAGGCTGGTCTCGAACACCTGTCCTCAAGTGATCTGCCCGCCTCAGCCTCCAAAAGTGCTGGGACTACAGGCGTGAGCCACTGCTCTCGGCCGCGGTGTGGATTCTTCAGTGTGTTCTGACAGCCATGTGTCACTACACACTTGTTCTTTATGTCTTCACATCTCCTCCTGTTGCATTTTAAAGCATGTTCATAGTATGCAGTTTTGCCTAATAAAGCATTCTCATATATACATATAGGTAGATAGATAGATAGATAGATAGATAGATAGATAGATAGATAGATATTCAGACAGATCTTCAGGCCCCACTTGTCCCTGAGGAGGATTATTTGCCTATGGAAAGAACAAGCAGATGGCAAAGGCCTCTGACACCAAGCACAAGGCTCAGCCTGGAGGAGCTGACAGAGGAGCCCAGGAGATCGTCTCAAGCATCTCCTCAAGGGCTCAGCTGGGGATGGAGGAGCAGGATGCTGAGCTCAGCGGATGCTCCAGGCTGAGTGATGGATGTGCTTCAAAGGTCAGGCACAGAGAATCAGACGTTAATCATGGAAGGTTCCCACCATGTTGTAGGCAGAGACAGTGGCCTGAGTGTCAGGGGCAGGGAGACTCACCATGAGGCCAAAGCAGGCTGCCAGCCCCCCAAGAGACCACATCCTGGATGCAGCAATCAGCCCTGCAGGGAGTGGCAGCAGATGTGCTAAAAACCATGATATCCAGACATGCAAAGTTTTCGCAATTTATGGATTAGAAAAGAATAGCATTATCCCTGTAATAGCTTCCTCTTTCTTACACTCTTTCTCATATAGAATAGAATGGGCAGGGTGGGGAGGAGCCAAGATGGCCGAATAGGAACAGTTCCGGTCTACAGCTCCCAGCGTGAGCGACGCAGAAGACGGGTGATTTCTGCATTTCCATCTGAGGTACCGGGTTCATCTCACTAGGGAGTGCCAGACAGTGGGCGCAGGCCAGTGGGTGCGCGCACCGTGCGCGAGCCGAAGCAGGGCGAGGCATTGCCTCACCTGGGAAGCGCAAGGGGTCAGGGAGTTCCCTTTCCGAGTCAAAGAAAGGGGTGACGGACGCACCTGGAAAATCGGGTCACTCCCACCCGAATATTGCGCTTTTCAGACCGGCTTAAAAAACGGCGCACCACGAGACTATATCCCACACCTGGCTTGGAGGGTCCTACGCCCACGGAGTCTCGCTGATTGCTAGCACAGCAGTCTGAGATCAAACTGCAAGGCGGCAGCGAGGCTGGGGGAGGGGCGCCCGCCATTGCCCAGGCTTGCTTAGGTAAACAAAGCAGCCAGAAAGCTCGAACTGGGTGGAGCCCACCACAGCTCAAGGAGGCTTGCCTGCCTCTGTAGGCTCCACCTCTGGGGGCAGGGCACAGACAAACAAAAAGACAGCAGTAACCTCTGCAGACTTAAATGTCCCTGTCTGACAGCTTTGAAAAGAGCAGTGGTTCTCCCAGCACGCAGCTGGAGATCTGAGAACGGGCAGACTGCCTCCTCAAGTGGGTCCCTGACCCCTGACCCCCGAGCAGCCTAATTGGGAGGTACCCCCCAGCAGGGGCACACTGACACCTCACACGGCAGGGTATTCCAACAGACCTGCAGCTGAGGGTCCTGTCTGTTAGAAGGAAAACTAACAAACAGAAAGGACATCCACACCGAAAACCCATCTGTACATCACCATCATCAAAGACCAAAAGTAGATAAAACCACAAAGATGGGGAAAAAACAGAACAGAAAAACTGGAAACTCTAAAACGCAGAGCACCTCTCCTCCTCCAAAGGAACGCAGTTCCTCACCAGCAACGGAACAAAGCTGGATGGAGAATGATTTTGACGAGCTGAGAGAAAAAGGCTTCAGACGATCAAATTACTCTGAGCTACGGGAGGACATTCAAACCAAAGGCAAGGAAGTTGAAAACTTTGAAAAAAATTTAGACGAATGTATAACTAGAATAACCAATACAGAGAAGTGCTTAAAGGAGCTGATGGAGCTGAAAACCAAGGCTCGAGAACTACGTGAAGAATGCAGAAGCCTCAGGAGCCGATGCGATCAACTGGAAGAAAGGGTATCAGCAATGGAAGATGAAATGAATGAAATGAAGCGAGAAGGGAAGTCTAGAGAAAAAAGAATAAAAAGAAATGAGCAAAGCCTCCAAGAAATATGGGACTATGTGAAAAGACCAAATCTACGTCTGATTGGTGTACCTGAAAGTGATGCGGAGAATGGAACCAAGTTGGAAAACACTCTGCAGGATATTATCCAGGAGAACTTCCCCAATCTAGCAAGGCAGGCCAACATTCAGATTCAGGAAATACAGAGAACGCCACAAAGATACTCCTCGAGAAGAGCAACTCCAAGACACATAATTGTCAGATTCACCAAAGTTGAAATGAAGGAAAAAATGTTAAGGGCAGCCAGAGAGAAAGGTCGGGTTACCCTCAAAGGGAAGCCCATCAGACTAACAGCGGATTTCTCGGCAGAAACCCTACAAGCCAGAAGAGAGTGGGGGCCAACATTCAACATTCTTAAAGAAAAGAATTTTCAACCCAGAATTTCATATCCAGCCAAACTAAGCTTCATAAGTGAAGGAGGAATAAAATACATTACAGACAAGCAAATGCTGAGAGATTTTGTCACCACCAGGCCTGCCCTAAAAGAGCTCCTGAAGGAAGCGCTAAACATGGAAAGGAACAACCGGTACCAGCCGCTGCAAAATCATGCCAAAATGTAAAGACCATCGAGACTAGGAAGAAACTGCATCAACTAATGAGCAAAATCACCAGCTAACATCATAATGACAGGATCAAATTCACACATAACAATATTGACTTTAAATGTAAATGGACTAAATTCTCCAATTAAAAGACACAGACTGGCAAATTGGATAAAGAGTCAAGACCCATCAGTGTGCTGTATTCAGGAAACCCATCTCATGTGCAGAGACACACATAGGCTCAAAATAAAAGGATGGAGGAAGATCTACCAAGCAAATGGAAAACAAAAAAACGCAGGGGTTGCAATCTTAGTCTCTGATAAAACAGACTTTAAACCAACAAAGATCAAAAGAGACAAAGAAGGCCATTACATAATGGTAAAGGGATCAATTCAACAAGAGGAGCTAACTATCCTAAATATACATGCACCCAATACAGGAGCACCCAGATTCATAAAGCAAGTCCTGAGTGACCTACAAAGAGACTTAGACTCCCACACATTAATAATGGGAGACTTTAACACCCCACTGTCAACATTAGACCGATCAACGAGACAGAAAGTCAACAAGGATACCCAGGAATTGAACTCAGCTCTGCACCAAGCGGACCTAATAGACATCTACAGAACTCTCCACCCCAAATCAACAGAATATACATTTTTTTCAGCACCACACCACACCTATTCCAAAATTGACCACATACTTGGAAGTAAAGCTCTCCTCAGCAAATGTAAAAGAACAGAAATTATAACAAACTATCTCTCAGACCACAGTGCAATCAAACTAGAACTCAGGATTAAAAATCTCACTCAAAGCCGCTCAACTACATGGAAATTGAACAACCTGCTCCTGAATGACTACTGGGTACATAACGAAATGAAGGCAGAAATAAAGATGTTCTTTGAAACCAACGAGAACAAAGACACAACATACCAGAATCTCTGGGATGCATTCAAAGCAGTGTGTAGAGGGAAATTTATAGCACTAAATGCCCACAAGAGAAAGCAGGAAAGATCCAAAATTGACACCCTAACATCACAATTAAAAGAACTAGAAAAGCAAGAGCAAACACATTCAAAAGCTAGCAGAAGGCAAGAAATAAGTAAAATCAGAGCAGAACTGAAGGAAATAGCGACACAAAAAACCCTTCAAAAAATCAATGAATCCAGGAGCTGGTTTTTTGAAAGGATCAACAAAATTGATAGACCGCTAGCAAGACTAATAAAGAAAAAAAGAAGAATCAAATAGACACAATAAAAAATGATAAAGGGGATATCACCACCGATCCCACAGAAATACAAACTACCATCAGAGAATACTACAAACACCTCTATGCAAATAAACTAGAAAATCTAGAAGAAATGGATACATTCCTCGACACATACACTCTCCCAAGACTAAACCAGGAAGAAGTTGAATCTCTGAATAGACCAATAACAGGAGCTGAAATTGTGGCAATAATCAATAGTTTACCAACCAAAAAGAGTCCAGGACCAGATGGATTCACAGCCGAATTCTACCAGAGGTACAAGGAGGAACTGGTACCATTGCTTCTGAAACTATTCCAATCAATAGAAAAAGAGGGAATCCTCCCTAACTCATTTTATGAGGCCAGCATCATTCTGATACCAAAGCCGGGCAGAGACACAACCAAAAAAGAGAATTTTAGACCAATATCCTTGATGAACATTGATGCAAAAATCCTCAATAAAATACTGGCAAACCAAATCCAGCAGCACATCAAAAAGCTTATCCACCATGATCAAGTGGGCTTCATCCCTGGGATGCAAGGCTGGTTCAATATACGCAAATCAATAAATGTAATCCAGCATATAAACAGAGCCAAAGACAAAAACCACATGATTATCTCAATAGATGCAGAAAAAGCCTTTGACAAAATTCAACAACCCTTCATGCTAAAAACTCTAAATAAATTAGGTATTGATGGGACGTATTTCAAAATAATAAGAGCTATCTATGACAAACCCACAGCCAATATCATACTGAATGGGCAAAAACTGGAAGCATTCCCTTTGAAAACTGGCACAAGACAGGGATGCCCTCTCTCACCGCTCCTATTCAACATAGTGTTGGAAGTTCTGGCCAGGGCAATCAGGCAGGAGAAGGAAATAAAGGGTATTCAATTAGGAAAAGAGGAAGTCAAATTGTCCCTGTTTGCAGACGACATGATTGTTTATCTAGAAAACCCCATTGTCTCAGCCCAAAATCTCCTTAAGCTGATAAGCAACTTCAGCAAAGTCTCAGGATACAAAATCAATGTACAAAAATCACAAGCATTCTTATACACCAATAACAGACAAACAGAGAGCCAAATCATGAGTGAACTCCCATTCACAATTGCTTCAAAGAGAATAAAATACCTAGGAATCCAACTTACAAGGGATGTGAAGGACCTCTTCAAGGAGAACTACAAACCACTGCTCAAGGAAATAAAAGAGGATACAAACAAATGGAAGAACATTCCATGCTCATGGGTAGGAAGAATCAATATCGTGAAAATGGCCATACTGCCCAAGGTCATTTACAGATTCAATGCCATCCCCATCAAGCTACCAATGGCTTTCTTCACAGAATTGGAAAAAACTACTTTAAAGTTCATATGGAACCAAAAAAGAGCCCGCATTGCCAAGTCAATCCTAAGCCAAAAGAACAAAGCTGGAGGCATCACACTACCTGACTTCAAACTATACTACAAGGCTACAGTAACAAAAACAGCATGGCACTGGTACCAAAACAGAGATATAGATCAATGGAACAGAACAGAGCCCTCAGAAATAACGCCGCATACCTACAACTATCTGATCTTTGACAAACCTGAGAAAAACAAGTAATGGGGAAAGGATTCCCTATTTAATAAATGGTGCTGGGAAAACTGGCTAGCCATATGTAGAAAGCTGAAACTGGATCCCTTCCTTACACCTTATACAAAAATCAATTCAAGATGGATTAAAGATTTAAACGTTAGACCTAAAACCATAAAAACCCTAGAAGAAAACCTAGGCATTACCATTCAGGACATAGGCGTGGGCAAGGACTTCATGTCCAAAACACCAAAAGCAATGGCAACAAAAGACAAAATTGACAAGTGGGATCTAATTAAACTAAAGAGCTTCTGCACAGCAAAAGAAACTACCATCAGAGTGAACAGGCAACCTACAACATGGGAGAAAATTTTCGCAACCTACTCATCTGACAAAGGGCTAATATCCAGAATCTACAATGAACTCAAACAAATTTACAAGAAAAAAACAAACAACCCCATCAAAAAGTGGGCAAAGGATATGAACAGACACTTCTCAAAAGAAGACATTTATGCAGCCAAAAAACACATGAAAAAATGCTCATCATCACTGGCCATCAGAGAAATGCAAATCAAAACCACTATGAGATATCATCTCACACCAGTTAGAATGGCAATCATTAAAAAGTCAGGAAACAACAGGTGCTGGAGAGGATGTGGAGAAATAGGAACACTTCGACACCGTTGGTGGGACTGTAAACTAGTTCAACCATTGTGGAAGTCAGTGTGGCGATTCCTCAGGGATCTAGAACTAGAAATACCATTTGACCCAGCCATCCCATTACTGGGTATATACCCAAAGGACTATAAATCATGCTGCTATAAAGACACATGCACACGTATGTTTATTGTGGCACTCTTCACAATAGCAAAGACTTGGAACCAACCCAAATGTCCAACATTGATAGACTGGATTAAGAAAATGTGGCACATATACACCATGGAATACTATGCAGCCATAAAAAATGATGAGTTCATGTCCTTTGTAGGGACATGGATGAAATTGGAAACCATCATTCTCAGTAAACTATCGCAAGAACAAAAAACCAAACACCGCATATTCTCACTCATAGGTGGGAATTGAACAATGAGATCACATGGACACAGGAAGGGGAATATCACACTCTGGGGACTGTTGTGGGGTGGGGGGAGGGGGGAGGGATAGCATTGGGAGATACACCTAATGCTAGATGACGAGTTAGTGGGTGCAGCGCACCAGCATGGCACATGTATACATATGTAACTAACCTGCACAATATGCACATGTACTCTAAAACTTAAAGTATAATAAAAAAAAAAAAAAAAGAGAGTAGAATGGGCAGCTTTTCCTGCAGTTCCCTCCTGTCTGCATGCTCCCTGCTGCCACCTGGAAATTAGCCTCACTGAGTCACTGTCCGTGGTGCTGATGTCCACGAACTATTGAAGGGCCGGTGAGTTGTGATCTTTCAGTCACCTCTGCCTTCTGTTATTCTTAGCAACTAAGCATGTCACCAAGAAGAAGGTGGAGAGGTACTAGGGGCATGGAGAGCCCTCCGTCTCCCTCTCTCAGGATCTGGAGGGTGCTGGGGACGTTAATGCAGGAACTGACGCCACAGTCAGGATGACCCCATCCAGGTGCCCATGTGTAGTTTGTAGTGAACGATGATGAGAAGATGGCCTTGAGAGGAGTGATGGACAGAACAAGGGCCTCTCAAAGATGTGTACATCCTCATCCCCAGATCTGTGGACATGTCACGTGGTAAAGGACACTTTACAGATTAAAGGAAGGATCATGAGATGGGGAGGTTGTTGTGGTTTATCCCAGGTGCATCCAAAATAACCACAAGGCTCCTTCCTTTTAAGTGAGAGAGGGAGGTGGGAGGAGGTGGAGATGTGGGGATGGAAGCAGGGCACAGAACAGTTTCAAGATGCTGTGCTGCTGGCTTTGAAGATGGAGAAAGAGGACACAGCCAAGGTTGCAGGAGGCCTCTAGGAGGTGGAAAAGGAGAGGAAATGCACTCTTCCCTGGAGCCTCTAGAAAGAACACAGCCATGTGGGCACTTTGGTTCAGGTTTCTGTGTCACTAAGCTTGTGGTAATTTGTCACAGCCTCAACAGAAAACTAAAGAGGCCTCACCTTGTCTCATCTGACGCTGTGTGCAGGTGGGATCAGGGGTCATTTAGAGCTGAATCCTGATGCAAATCCCGATATAAAACAACCCATTGCAGGTTGTTTTCTTACCTCTCATCTCAGGACGAACAACCTGTGGCAGTGGCAGAACACTCTTGGGAACTGTGGCTCTGTGCTTTACTGCAGGCACCAGCTCACTTGTGGGAAGGTGGCACCTGGTTCAAGTGAACCTACATGAGATCATCACCCTTCCAGGGGCCCTCAGGGAAGGGCTGAGAACTGCTGTCCCAGGTGCGTGGAGGAGCTGCAGGCGAGATAGGGCTGTGGGCCAGGGAGAGGAGCAGACAGGTTGTCCCATCGCCATGGGAGCCTGCATGAGCTTTAGATGGGGGAGTCCTGCACCTCTGACCTGGATGCCCCTGTGTAAAGAGTTGGCTTGCTCAGTGAGATCCACGCCAGGGGGCAAAGTGGGAACTGATGAGCAATGAGGGGCCAGAGTCCTGGGTAGTGCTCAAGGACTGAATTATGCGTCTGTATTAATCTTGGTTGCTCTGACAGCCCCTCTCTGTGCCCCACCAGGGATAAAGATGTCCTGAGCAGTAGCCACTGGGACAGAGGAGAACCTAGTGGCCAGGGATAAGCACACAGGATCCTGGATTTGGGGACAGGCAAGTTCATTTGTGGAGGACAGTGATAGACTGGGCCTCCAGGGCCTGGGTGAAGAGGGCAGCAGGGGTCAGGACACTGGAGGCTGCATAGGGGCCACAGCCGCAACCTATACCACCCATGGTTGCTCCCGCATTGCTCACCTTTTGTGGACATCAGATGGCCCCATCTTCTGTGCTCCTGAGACCCCACATGCATTCACAGAGGGACCCAGGCTGGGGCTGTGCATGGCCTTGGTCCCTGGGGTAGTGTGAGGACAGCTGAGTGTTCGGCTGGCTGGGCAGGGCTCATATGAATCTTGCCCTTTCCTGTGTAGGGCCCACCCCAGCCTGACTCCCAACCCCTATTTCTGCCTCCCAGGGAAGAGAGACTGCGGTTGAGACAAGGTGGAGATATTTTCCCTGTGTGACCTGGGAGAGAATGGACAAGGAGTTTCAGGTGAGTTTCTGCTAAGTTCCCGTGAGCAGAAAAAGAGCCAATGAGAGGAAGGGTCCTCTTTATTCAGATCCTTTCCTGGTGACCCCGGGTGGGCCACAGGCCCATTCACTTTCCCTGAAAGCCCCCGCTTCCTGTGGTGATGAGAGGCCTTTGTCCCTGCCCACCCAGAGCTCAGGGCAACCTGTCGGGGTCTCCAGATATTCAGCAGGGACTCCCATCCCTCCCTGTCCCCAGGCCAGTGTCTTCTCAGAACTCAGAGCTGGTTCTCTGGCTCAGGCTTCATGTCTTTCCCGTCCCCAGGGCTGGAGTCTTTGAGTACCTCCATCAACCCACAGGAGCAGTTCCTGGAGGAACCTAAGAGACCACATCTGCTTTGTGGTCGATCTGGCAGTAAATGTTTGCGTCAGAGTATAGCAATTCCTGTAAAAACAGAAAAGAGGCCTCAACCCCTGTGGCCTTCTCAGAACAGTGTCTGGCATCTCCCAGGCTCTGGGACCACCCAGGGCTGCTCTGGGGCTGAACCTGGCTGTGCTCAGGGGGTCCCTGTTCCCAGGCCCCTCCCTCCTCTGCTCACCACCCCCTGTTCTCATTTTCACTGCATTTTCCTGAATCTCAGAGCTCAGCCAGGTGCTGGTGGGGGCAGATCCTGGGTCCCCTGGAGCCTGCGGGACCAGAACATCCATGGCCCACACTCACCTCATAGATGGGAGTGGCTGTTCTGGGGCTGGGTAGAGGGGCCTGGGCAGGGGAGAGAGGAGATGTCAGGGGACAGGGAGGGAGGGTCACGGAAGCCCAGCCTGGAAGGTTCCTGTCTCTGATCGGCCAGGACTTACTTCTCTGCCTCCACTTCCACTCATTTCCCCCTCAGGATTGACCAGCTCTGCCCCTGAGCTCAGCCTCCCAGTGTGGACACAACACCCTGACCCCTGTCCTGGCTGGGCCCACCCCGCACCCTTGTTAATGTGGGCCTCTGACTGATGCTCCCAGTGTCCACTCTGCACCTGCTGGACTCCAGGGTTCTCCTCAGGTGATAGAGGGTCCCGGGGAGGGGTGAGCACATGGCATGGGTGGTCCTGGCCCTTTAGAGAGGCCCGGATCCTGGCCAGAGGCACTCACTTTGACCTGACTGTTCTGGGGAAAGGTGGGTCAGTGCTGTGCTGTGGGGTTGATGGTCCCCCTGCCCTAAGCCTGCACTGTTGGGACCCCAGTAGAAAAGGGCTGGGGAGGGAACAGGCTTACCGAGAAGGTGGATCTGTGAGAGGGACCATGGCCTGGGGACAGAGACAGGAGTGAGCAGCAGGGTGGGAGGAGAGCCTGGGCCCCTCCTGCAGGAGAGTGTGGGGGTCCTCAGCTCCCAGAGAATCAGGGAGAGGGAGCCTCTTCCCAGGGGAGACCTGAGCAGCTGAGGTGGAGGAGGTGACCCACGACCCAGAGACCACAGATCAGTCTGACCAAGACAGTCGGGGTCCCCTGTGTCATGTTTCCTGATATCCTCCTTGCAGCCCCAAAGAAAGGGTCAGAGGCCCCCAGGGGGTGACTGGCAGGAGTGGACACCGTAGGGCAGGCCTAGGGGCTCCCACACCTGGGCTGAAGGGACACTCACCTGGGGTGGAGGCTGGGGGCGGCTGCTCCCTGAGGTCACGCTGGATGCTGGCCCTAGGAAAGGTCAGGATTATTCATGAGGGTGCAGGGAGAAATCACAGGTTTAGGGGCAGAATAAAGGACAAGGAAGGGACTCCATTTTCAAGGACTGGAGTGAAGGCCTCCTGTCTCCATCAGTTTCGTGGTAGGAGCAGCTGAGGACGGGGAGCTCAGGATAGGCCTTAAGCAGTCACATCTGTCCTGGCCAGAGAGGAAGGACCCCCCAGGCAGATGCCGGGTGAGGAGAACATTGACCCAGGGACCCAGGAAAGGGACTGAGGACTCAGGGAGGGAATCAGACCACCTGCGTTTGCCTGAGAGGAAGGGTCAAGGCCCCAGAGGGGAAGCAGGGCCGGCTGTGTGTGCAGGACACTGGGGAAGCTGGGGGCATGGGGAGGCAAGGAGCATGTATCATATTCTCCCAGAACTCAGTATCCCTGCCATGGCCAGACCCTCCTTTCAGGCCTGGAGATGCTGAAATGCGCCAATGGCCTTGTCCTCTCTCTCTCCACCCCTTGGCAAGAGACATAAAGGACAGCAGGTCCTGAGGTCCAGGTTCTCCTGTCTCACACCTCAGGGACATCAGTCATGATGGGATGCTGACCCCAGCCAGCCTGTCCAGGCTTTGCCACTCCCCACTGCGTGACCATGCCCAAGACCCCCACCATGGATCTCAAGCCTGCAAATCCCTCCTCACTGGGTAGGTAAATTCAATGAATAGCAGAAGGTACCAGGTTCTGAGCACTCCCGTCTTATCTCCCTCCCTCCCTCCCTCCCTTCCTCCCTCCAGGCAGCTGTGGCTTTGCTGTGTTAGGGAACTAGGACAGCACTCAGGGGTGCAACCTTAATTGTGCCACATTCATAAAGGAAGAGGCAGCCTAGGATCAGCAGCTGGCAAGGGAGGAGCCATGGAATGAGAGGGAAGGATTCCTTGGGAGGATGCGGAAAGCCTGGCCCTGAATACAGGGCGGGGTCTCCCTCCTCCTGGACTGGGGTCAGCCTAGGGGATGGGAGGAGGCTGGGGAAAAGCTGCGGTACCTTCCAGTCCTGGAGAGGAGCAGAAAACACACCAGGGCGGCCACCAGAGCCACCCCAACCAGGACCCCAGTCACGATGCCAGCGACGGCCCCCGCAGGAAGGCCTGGGACGTTGTTTTCTGCAGAAAGGGGAAGGCAAAGGGGACGAGGCCCAAGTCTGTTCCAAGGGAAACCATAAGGGGTATTGCAGGGCAGGGGCATAGTCAGGGAGGAAGGAAATGCTCCAGAGCCTGAGTGTGGTCTGTTGGGCTGTCCTCATAGCTGACTCCCTTGCTCTCCACGGTTGCACCATTTTCTGTGTCTCAGACTTGACACACTGGGATGTACCAACTCCTACATTCTCCCACAGGTGCTTGCACCTCACCCTGCTCCTGTACCTTTAAATCCCTTCTTCCTGTCATGTCACACCTCTTCCCTCTGTTGCTTTTTTCTTTTTCTTTTTTTTTTTGGATGGAGTCTTGCTCTGTCACGCAGGCTGGAGTGCACTGATGCAATCTCGGCTCACTGCAACCTCCATCTCCCAAGTTCAAGCGATTCTCTTGCCTCAGCCTCCCAAGTAGCTGGGATTACAGGTTTGTGCCACCATGCCAGGCTAATTTTTATATTTTTAGTAGAGACGAAATTTCGCCATGTTGCCCAGGCTGGTCTTGAACTCCTGACCTCAGATGATCTGCCCGCCTCGGCCTCCCAAAGTGCTGGGATTACAGGCATGAGCCACTGCGCCCAGTCTTCCTCTTGTTTCTTCTTTTCCATTCCATGATTGTCACAGAGAGCGAGCCCTCACTGTCAACTCCATGCTGATGAGCGGGGATGATGTTCATTGACTATTTTCAGGGGCCTTCCATGTACCAGGCACAGTGGGCACCAACCTACCTACCTCACATCACCTTGAGGGAGAGGGGCATCACCGCCATCTGCAGAGTTAGAATCTGAGACTTACAGTGCCTCAGTAAGTCAAGGAAGGTCACAGAACTCGTACATGACAAAACCAAATTTTTACTGCATTGTTTCTGATTTTATTGCCAATAACAACATCAAAAAAATAAGAATACTAGTTGATAGCATCAGTTGAGCTCTCGCCCTGTGTACAACTCTGCTTTAATCTCTTTAATCTCCTAATAAACATCCTCACAACCACCCTGAGATCCAGGTGTTACAGTGAGTTTGATCTCTAGCATATATATATATATATATATAGTAGTTGTTGTTATTCTTTCTTAGCCTGTCCATCTCTCTGCTCACAGCATCCGTCTGTTCTGCACATTGTCTATGCTTTCCATTGCAGCCTTTAGCATATTAGCCAGTATTGTTTTTTGTTTGTTTGTTTTAGAGATGGAATCTCGCTCTGTTGCCCAGGCCGGAGTGCAGTGGCACAATCTCGGCTCACCGCAACCTCCGCCTCCCAGGTTCAAGCAATTCTCCTGCCTCAGCCTTCCAAGTATCTAGGATTACAGGCGCCCACCACCATGCCTGCCTAATTTTTTGTATTTTTAGTAGAGACGGGGTTTTGCCATGTTGGCCAGGCTGGTATCGAACTCCTGACCTCAGGTGATCTGCCTGCCTCGGCCTCCCAAATGCTGGGATTACAGGCGTGAGCCACCGCTCCTGGCCCCAGAGTTGTTTTAAACTCCTGGTCTGATAATTTCAACATCCCTGCCACATCCCTGCCACATCTGCATCTGGTTCTGATGCTTGTTCTGTCTTTCAAACTGCATTTTTTTTTTTTTTTTTTGCCTCTAGTCTGTCTTGTAGTTTTTGTTGAAAGCCAGGACATGATGTACTGGGCAACAGGAACTTGGGTGAGCAGGCGTTCAGTGATGCGGTGGTGAGTGTGGGGAGGGAGGGGTTCTGTGGTCCTGGATAGAGTCTGTGCCCTGGGCTGTGAATGTCACAAGTGCCTCTCAGTTTTTTCTCTCCTTTAGGTGGGACATGATGGCTAGAGGGGGCTGGAGTTGGATATTTCCCAAAATATGCTCTGGCATATTTTTAAATATTTACTTTTTTTCTACTCCCCAGAAAGGATAGGGGGGATTATTATGGGATATTCATAGTGAGAACCAGGTAGAGCTCCAGGGTGTAAGGAAAACGTGTGGGGCAACCCGCAAGCCTGATCCCTCCCCTGAAAACCTTCCCACAGCCCTGCAGCCCCAGGGTCAGATGAGACTCAGCTCCCAGGGGCAGATTTAGGAGAAACGGGCCAGATGAATGGGACATGGGTCTTAGGCCCTAGAGGGACAGAAAACAGGTGTGGCCAGAACCTCCTAGGATCTTGCATCCACGTCTCTGTCTCTGAAGAGGTTATAGATCATTCCTACATTCAATCTCTCCCTCCATCATAAGAGAACTACAGAGTGTGTGTCTCATATTGGGCCCAGAACCTCCTAGGCTCTTGTATCCAGGTCTCTGTCTCTGAAGAGGTTATAGATCATTCCTTCATTCATTCCCTCCCTCCTTCATGAGAGAACTATGGAGTATGTGTCTCACACTGGGCCCTGGCTGGTGCAGGGTGTGAATGGGGAGAGAAAGCAAAGTCCTCCCCTTTATCCTCCCGTTGGAATGATACCCACACATCAGAAAACACACGAAACGATTTCATGTCCAGAGATGCGGGGTGTGGACCTGAGCGAGGAGGCCTGAACTTCCCCAGCACTGACTGATTGTTGAGGCAGGTGATTTAGTTAAGAAAAAACTGATTAATTCTGTATTTACTCATAACTCTCCAGACCAGAATCTCCCCCTCCGAGCTGTAGACACCTAAGAAGAAAACATCCGAACCAGTGGCTGCTCTGAGGTCCACAGACACCTAGTAAGGCACCAGGGATGAAGGAGAGGACGTGGCGGTAGCTGCAGACAGCCCTCATGTAACTCTGCCAGCTGCGATCTGCCCACCATGGCCAGTGTCTGTATCTCTCTGTGCCTCAGTTTCCCCTCCATACAATATGTAAATGGAAAGTGGTCTGCGGCTTGCCACTTTGTCTGTGAATGAACTTTAAATTATTCACAGGATCTGACATGAAGCTTGGCACAGAGGAGGTGTTCACATCAACAGCATCTGTTATTTGCCTCCATGGGAGAGCACCCCTGGGCATGATCCCCGGTGGACAAGAAGCTGCCAGGAACATTTTCTCCCCTCTGTTCCTAACCCTGGGCCACTGACTGCCCAAGGGCATCTCTTAAGCTCCTCATTCAGGGGGCCAATGCCCTAGTAATCCTGTCCCTCTGCCCTCTCCAGGCTGAGTCCCAGGGAAAGTGGTAGGCTCTGTCCTTGTCTAGATGAGACTCTGGGAGCTGAGCCCTCACTGGTGAGAAGCTTCAGGAACCACAGTCCGCAGACAGCTGGTAAATCCTTGCTCCCAGTAAGCCCTGCCCAGGAGACCACACCCCAGCCCTGACACAGGCTTCCCGGGGTCACATGGAGTCAGGAGTCCTGAGGCTGGGCTTTTGTGAGGTTCCCAGGACCCCCTCAGGCCAGGCCCTGACCCAGTTCTCCAGGGTCTTTCTCAGGGTCAGGTTCATGGGGAGGGCATGGGGTGCTTGGCTGAGACTGACCTCCCCCTGCTGAGGCTCCCCGCCCCCGCCATCAGTGTCTGCAGGGCCCGGATGCAGGAAAGGAATTCTGATCTGTTGAAGTTTGCCTACCATATGTGTGTCCTGCACTAAATGCCCAAATCTCAACACCCGACAAAATGCAGAGGGGGATGCAGGCACAGCCCAGGCCTGACAATCTCATGTGTGTGAAGCAGAACTGACCCCCAACACCCAGAGGTATGGGGGAATCACTCACGGTGTACGTGGAGCTGGCCAGTTGCTTGGTCAGAGTCGTAACTGGCATTTATGGTTCGTAGGGTGTAGGATCCTGCGTCCTCCAGGGTGATGTTTTGGAACAGCAGTGATCCATTGGGGTATACTGTCTCTCGACCACTGTATGCGGCCCCTGGGATATTTGCTTGAATATCTGTTATATAACCAGCAATGAGAGGGCTCCCTTCTGCCGTTTTCCCCTTGTGCCAATAATAGGCTTGAATAGTTTCTGAAATATTGCAGGCCAGTAGAATAACATCCTTTCCCTCTGCAGCACTGGACGGCAGGGCTTCAATAGTGAACTGGACAGTGGTGGGCGGGTCCCAGAAGGTTAAAAGTGAGGCTAGGAGGTGAAGACAGCATCAGTCAATACTGGGACCTACGGAGTGGGATGCAAAGATAAGGCCCTGGGTCCTCAGCAGGTCCCCTCATCCCTCAGCCTTGGAGAGAGAGAGAGAGAGAGAGAGAGAGTGTGTGTGTGTGTGTGTGTGTGTGTGTGTGTGTGTGTGTGTGTCCCACTGGGTCAGCAGCATGACCCCCATTCCTTCAACACCTTGGACCTTGGCATTTCCCTGGTGGAATCTTCTTCCCCAGGGTTCTGCATGGCTCCCTCCCCACTGCCCTCAGATCCTGCTCACGTCAGGGTGTTTTTGGGAGACCCCTCCCTGACACCTCCTCTAGAGACCCTGGGTCTTCCCTTTCTGACCTTTCCCTGCTCTGTTCCCTCCAGGGCTCTTGTCAGCACCTGACCTCACATTCTAGATCTCTTTAGGTGTCTGTCTTCCTCCCCATGAGAGCGTGAGCTCTGTGAGGGCAGGGACTTGTGTGATCTTGGTTGCACTCCAGTGCCTGGCACAGGCTGCAGACTCCTGTGGATGAGTTCATGAGCATTCTCAGGGCCTCCAAGTCCTGAGGTTTATTTCCCAGTGTCTGAGGTTGTTGGCTAAGAGCAGTGTTTTATGCCCTGGTTATGTTTTTATTTGAAGTGTCATCTGGTATAGTTATTATCATTTTTCAAAATGTAGTGGCCAGTGATGATTAACCAGGACGAGAGAACACTTGAGATTTTCCTGCCTTTTACCAATTCCAGTTCACTGAGATTTTCCTGTTGTGACCCCTGCCCCTCTCTGATGTTCTCTGCCTTATCCAGCCTCCAACAGAGGCCCTCAGTCCCCTCTCAGAGCCCCAGGAGACCCCAGCCAGAAGCCCTCTATCCCCTCCTACCCAAGAGACCCCAGTCAGTCTCTGTGCTCCCTCTTCCTACCACTCCTAGAGAGTCCTCCCCTCACCTGTGATCAGGAGCCCCTGCCAGGGCCTGTGCCCTCCATGGGGAGCGGCTGAGGGGGGGCCCATGGTCTCTGCTGCCTGCTTGTCCTCTGTGGAGAGGAGCTCGGGCTCCAGGAACGCTCTTGTCAGAGCTGCTGTGACTGTCGGCTGTCGGGTCTGCTGACTTTCCTCCTTCTGTGCTGAGCCTCCTCCCGGGCAGAAGCACTTCCCAGGGCCAGGGGCAGAGGCGGGGCTCTTCCCAGGTCACCCCTCTGCCCCCTCCCCTCTCATTTCTGCCTTTTTTGTCCCTCCTTCCCCTTTCTCTTCTGTGTACATTACACTTTCCTAACCACACTTTGAGAAGCAGGGTTGGTGGAGTCCCCTGTCCCCAGAGAGGGTGACTTGTCACCCCTGCACTGACCCTTTGGGAATGTCACCACAAACAGAGGTACTCTGGGGTCTCCCAAACTTAGGGAACTGTTTCCTTTTGTGACTCAGAGACCCAGCTGGGCCCCCAGGTCTCCTCATGCTCCCCAATACTCAGGGAGAGTGAGATGATACCCAGCAGGAAGGTGACAGAGGTGGCTCTGTGGGATAGAAAGTGGGGGGCGACTACGGGGGGGACCAGTCCTCTCTCTCCAGTGTCACCAGCCTTGCCTCTGACCCAGGGACAGAGATCCAGGCCTGGGGGTCTCAGGAGGATCCCCAGCTCCTGGATGTGGAGGGAGGTGTCCTGCATGTCCTGGGAAGAGAGGACTGTGGTGGAGGGAGGTGGGTGGCTCTGGGTTCTGCTGTCCTTGAGGAGGGATTCAGGGAGATCCTCCCTCTCCGTTTCTGTTGGCTGAGCTGTGGCTCAGGGCCTGTGCATGTTCTCCCTTACCATCCCAGGTGGCCTCTGTCCTCTGTGAAGCTGATTGTCCTGTTGTCACTGTACCTTCCCCATGCATGATACCAGGAGAAAGTGGAGAACTGAGCAGAGAATCCTGGCAGAGCAGGATCCTCAGAGGCTCCAGAAAGGATCAGGAGAGACAGAGCAGGCACATGGGAGACAGAGCAGGCACATGGGAGACAGAGCAGGCACATGGGAGACAGAGCAGGCACATGGGAGGGACTGGAAGGGCCTGCTGGAGCAAAGTATGGAAACCAGGCTTCACCTCCACCTCCTTAGCAAAGCCAGGTTCCTGTCCAGGGGAATCCATTTCCTGTGTTGTCTGTGTGCAATGTTGCCCCTGGAGAGCAAGAGGAACCCTGTGGTAAAAGTCAGGGGCTTCCCCAGGGATGCTGACCAGGGTCCACGTGGTATGAGTTGGCCCTGGCCCCTGGGCAGAGGTGGGCTCTGACCTCCAGACTGCAGGGTCAGGTCATCCTTGGTCCTGTTCACTGTGGGTCCCCAGGATGCCCAACTCCATGCAGTGCAGGATGAGCTCAGGGAGAGGACGAGAGTTGTCCAGAACACTCCTGGTCCTGATTTGGGAGAACTGTCCTGCAGGCAGATGGGCTGCCTCAGAAAGAGCCAACCGTCCCCAAGGTTTCAAAAGAAGGGCCCAGGGAGGTGTCTCTGGGGGCTTTAGAGAGAGGGCACTGGCCTGGGAGGTGGTCCTCGGAGTGTTCTGTGTTCCTCCATCACAACACTGGGAGTTCCACCTCCAGGTCATCTGTGTCCCTGTCTGTCACCTGCCCCAGGCCTCCCCACAGGGCCCAGGAGCTGGGGCAGCTCCCACCTGCAGGCTCCAAGGGATACCTGGTTCCTCTATTGGAGCAGGGGAGGCCCCGTGACCCTCAGTCCCTCTGAGATGGAAACAAAGGCAGATCCTGGGTTATCCTGTCCCCTCCTGCAGGAGAAGTTCCCCTGGATCCCCTGGTGAAATGTCTGCAGGGACCATAGGCAGATGTCCCAAATACTGGGGATCTCGAGGCTGGGGAATCACTCCCTGACTTTCTTGTGGTCATTCTGCCCTGGTGGAAGATCCACCTGGGATCGAATATCCAGAATTTGTGTCAGTTTCGGTGTGTTTATGAGAAAGACATATGTTAGAGCCTGGAGGGGATGTCAGTGAATGATGTCAGGGAATGAATTGGGTTTGCCCCTCACTGTTAGAAAGACCCTGAATTCCCTCCCGATGCTACTAGGGTAAAAGCCATGTTCTTGTGCTCATTTCTCTAACGTAATGCAAATAGAGTTTATTAAGGCATTTCTGGCCAACTAAGGTGGATTTTGTCATGTAGACATAATATAGACCATAATACATGTACATATGCAAAAGCACACCTAAACACATATCCACAAACAAATAAAAATCTTACAGCTTTCATTTTAGAATTTTAGTGATGAGATAGTAATACAAACTCACTAGTTGATTAAAGTCAACTGGATCCAATTGTATTTCTGACAAATTGGAATCGTTAACATGGATAAACTTTATTTGCCCCTATAGGCAATATAATGAAGGCTGGGGGAAATATTTTGGGTAAAGCAGTTTCTAATGGCAGTGTAACTTATAAACAAACAAACAAATGAAACCTCTACCCTTTCAGCATCTTTTTTTTTTTCTGTTTCACATGAGTTTAGGATTAAATTTTCAATTGCTTACACTTTAGCTAGAACTGGCTGAATTGTATAAGAAAAAAAAATCTCCAACTAGCCTTAAACTAGATTTTTTGTGTGTGGCGGGGGCGGGTGGTGGTGATATGGTTTGCTTGATTAACAAATGTGGATGAGGAAGGATTTTAGCTTTTTTTCCTGGCTTTTTCTTTTTTGCCTCTGCATGGCAGAAGAAGAAAAAAGTTTATGTCAGACAGAGACACCTTAAATTATTGTTCTGAGCTCAAGATTTTGACCTGTATGACCTGAGAGCCTAACTTTTATAATCATGTATTTTTAAATTATTGATTTTTAATTGTGCTCCATTATAAGCAGTTATTAGTTAGACAAACGTAAATTTACATTTCCTAAGGGTGTCTAAGTTGTTTCTTATCATGGAGTTGTTTAATTTGTAAAGCCATTAATTTTAAAGCCCTTCAAGATTTCTTTTTTAAAACTCTGGGCTAGAATGCCATAAGCAGTGAGTTTTATCTCAACACCAGTAGAAAAGTCAGCAGATTCAAAGTAAGTAGAGAAAAAAAAATACAGAATTTAGAAGACTTTACATTTCCACCCTATAGATGCAGGGCTTTTTAAAACAGGTTGAATGATGATCATTGAGTACTGAACTTTCCTTGATGTAATTTTGCTCATAAACTTTAAAATGTGCACAAGAAAGAACCATAAAATGTAGCCAGCTGGAGCCCCAGAAAACCTGGCATGCCTTAATGTTTGAGAGCCCCATTCCATTTCTTATTAACCTCTTAAAAGTGAAGAAAATTTTACAAATCCTGCCAGAGAATGTCAGGCATTTGTACTGGTGTTTTAGATGGTGGCAACCACGCTAGTGGCTGTTAATTAGCCATTTTGTGCCCATCATTTAGAATGTTTATTTGTGCTCTGGGATGATTTCAAAAGCAAGCAAGGGGAAAAGAGTCAAACCAAATAAAAAGAAATCCAGATAAGAGCATTCACAAGAATTTCAACCCAGGCATGCAGATTTTTAAAATATTTAAATTAGGCACACAGGCCAAAATGGAAGTAAATTCACCAGAATAGACTTGCCTCACAGGCAGAATGTAAATTTTGTAGAATCCAGAGTACGTGACCTAGAAAGATATATGCCTTTCTGCCAGAAAGGACTTGCTAGAAAAGACAAAAAGTTTTGTTTTTTTTTTTTATCATCCCAGGAGAAATGTATGGTCTTTTATTAAGGCAGCCTTATCCAAATCAGATTCCAAATAAAGTCAAGAGCTTCTACCAAAAAGAGGCTCTGCTTGAGCAAAGACTTGTCAGGGCAGGAAAGGTGAGATGTGGAAGCAGAGAACTCAAACTTCTCAAATGAGTAGTGCACACTGGTTCAAAGATCACAGATTTCTTCTGATAGTGATCTTTCCCAGATCCCACTTCTGACACCATATATGGTAACAAACAGAGTGAGGCTTTCTATGAGAAAACGATGTTTATTTGGGAGAGCACATTTCAATGGAAATGCATGTGCCATAGTAAAATGATCTACATATTCGAGTTTTTAAAGGAAAAAATTGGGATTATTATCTAGTCATTTTGAAAAAAAAAAAACTAGCTACAAAGATCAATAGACAGAATGATGCAATTGTGAGGTTCTATAGGGAGTTGCTGGGCCGATGTCCTTGCAGAAGTAGTTTTCATATAAGGTTGTGATGGCCTTTGTATAAACTTGTGGCTTTTGCAGAGTCTTTTGTGATAGTTTTATTATCAGGCATGAGGATCCTCTCTTCATGGTCTTCTCTGGCTCTATTTGTCAGAGTTTTTTTTCACACTAGTGACTCATTTTGACTCTGACAACTTTCACATCTGTTAATACTTAAAGAATAAATAAAATTAAAAATACCAAAGTCTAGTAGAAAAGTAGGCAAATACATAAACAGTTTACAGAAGAAAAAACAATTTGAATGATTTGTAGACATATGAACAAAATACCCGCAAACATGCAGGAGAAATGGACATTGATATTATCCTGGAAAGGTGAGGATCATAATATGGCCCAGTGGTTTTAAATGCTGAAAAATTCCATTTGATAACACAATGTGTGGGAAGAACTTTGGTAAAAATTGTACTTCCTAACTTTGTTGGGTGACATGAAAATTTGTACCGTGTGGCATCAAATTTGTCAACACTTATCAAAATTTAACATATGCATTCTCTTTGCCTCCCAAACTGCACTGCAAGGAATTTATCACACACTCATGAAAAATGACACCTAATCACGGTTTCTCATGGCAGTGATGGCTTCACAGCAAAATACTGAAAACAACCTACATTTACATTAGCATAGTTAAACAGGTTATGTACATTTACACAATGGAATATGAGGCAGATATGTAACCAACAGGGAATTGTTTTAGCCACTGATATGGAAACTCCTCCATAGTGTTTTTAAATTATATGGCATAAACAACATATAGCCTATGTGTGGTTTTTGCATTGAATGTGATCTTCTTAATTTTTTTTTTTTTTTTTTTTTTTGAGACAGGGTCTCATCTTGTCCCCAGGCTGGAGTGCAGTGGCATGATCTTGGCTCACTGCAGCCTCAATCTCCCAGGCTCAAGTGATCCTCCTGCCTCAGCCCCCGCCCCCCAAGTAGCTGGGACTACAGGCATGTACCACCATGCCTGGCTAATTTTTGTACTTTTTTGTAAAGACAGGGTTTCACCATGTTGCCCAGGCTGTTCTTGAACTCCTCAGCTCAAGTGATCCTCCAGCCTTGGCCTCCCAAAGTGCTGGGATTACAGGCGTGAGTCATCGTGTCTGGCCTAATCTTTTTAAACTTTAGAGTTGAGTTCATATGTATTGATTCTATAACTTTTGTTTTTTAACTTAATACTTCTGTATTTGGGGTAATTTTTTCTATTGTCCACTTTTCTGGTGTGTTTCCATCCATTGTTTTTGACTGATTCACTTCTTTGACTTAATGATATGGTATATATATATATATATATATATATATATATATATATTTTTTTTTTTTTTTTTTTTGACAGAGTCTTGCTCTGTCGCTCAGGCTGGAGTGCAGTGATGCCATCTCGGCTCACTGCAACCTCTGCTTCTCGGGTTCAAGTGATTCTCCTGCCTCAGCCTCCTGAGTAGCTGGGATTACAGGCACACGCCTCCATGCCCAGCTAATTTTTGTATTTTTAGTAAAGATGGGGGTTTCACCATGTTGGCCAGGCTGGTCTCGAACTGCCAACCTCATGATCCACCCGCCTCAGACTCCCAAAGTGCTGGGATTACAGGCGTGAGCCACCGCGCCCAGCCCCATGATATAGTATCTTTTTCCTTTAATGTTATCTCCTACATCTCATCACAAACATTTATGTGTACTTCACAATTACCTTCTGGTTCCCAAATTATGACTCTTGCACAGTGAGGATTCTTTGAGATCTCTCCCTGTTTTCAGCACTCCCTGAAATGTTTTCAAAGCTTCCTTTATATTGACATTTATGGATATTTTGAGCTAGTACAGATTTCTCCTACTCCAAGATATGGACTCACCTGTGCCTCCAGGAGCACTGGCTCGTCTAATAAAAATAAGAATTAGAAAATAAATCATATCACAGACCACAGACTGGATCCATGGGGTGAATTTTAATTGTTTTCCATGAATACAACTGCAGAGAGGATAATATTGTTACCAGTGGAAGGTGTCCAGGTTCTTGGTGTATTGGACAAAATGCACAAACAAGGCAATAAAAGAATGAAGCAAAAAACACAGATTCATTTAAATGAAAGTACACTCCACAGAGTAGAAGTGGCCTCAAGCAAGCAGCTCAAGAGTGTTGGTTATAGAATTTTCTGGAGTTTAAATATGCTCTAGAGGTTTCCCATTGGCTACTTGGCTTACTCCCTATGTAAATAAAGTGGTGGCCTGAAATCAGTCTGATTGGTCGTGGAAGGCAACCAATCAGAGGCTGAAGTGAAGTTACAAAGTTACATCCCTATGCAAATGAAGACTAGACCCTTGACCAGTCTGATTGTTGCAGGAGGGGACCAATCAGAAGTACTTTCCATTTCTCATCTGCAATGCAGAAAAAGGTGGGGTTGTAAAGGGTGTACCCTCTGTCCTTTTGTTCTTGGGATTGGGAAGTCGAGGTTGCTTTAGAGTGGTCAGAGGGCAGGGCTGGGGCAGACCCCAGGGGCAGTATGGAGGCCCCTCAGTATGTGTCCTGGAGGAGCCGAGCTCTCGCACTCGGAATCTGTCCATCCCTGAGTTAGCACCCAGTTGCCTGGAACCCCCTCCTCCCCACAACGACCCCATGACCTGTGCAGAGTGGGTGCCCTCAGCACCTGCAGCCTCTCCCTATCCTGATAGCAGCCATTTTTCTTAGTTTCTCAATAACTCAGGAGGACACACCCTCACCTGTGGACCTAGCTCTTTTTTTTTTTTTTTTCAAATTATACTTGAAGTTCTGGAATACATGTGCAGAATGTGCAGGTTTGTTACATAGGTGTACATGTGCCATGGTGATTTGCTGCACCCATCAACCTGTCATCTACATTAGGTATTTCTCTAATGCTGTTCCTCCCCTTACCCCTGAGCCCCCAACAGGCCCCGGTGTGTGATGTTCCCCTCCCTGTGTCTATGTGTTCTCGATATTCACTGAGAGACCTCTGTTCTGTTCCATTGGTCTATCTGTTTTGGTACCAGTACCGTGCTCTTTTGGTTACTGTAGCCTTGTAGTATAGTTTGAAGTCAGGTAGCATGATGCCTCCAGCTTTGTTCTTTTTGCTTAGCATTCTCTTGGCAATATGGGCTCTTTTTTGGTTCCATATGAACTTTAGAGTAGTTTTTTCTAATTCCATGAAGAAAGTCAATGGTAGCTTGACGGGAATAGCATTGAATCTATACATTACTTTGGGCAGTATGGCCGTTTTCACAATATTGATTTTTCCTATCCATGAACACGGAATGTTTTTCCATTTGTTTGTGTCCTCTCTTATTTGCTTCAGCAGTGGTTTGTAATTCTCCTCGAAGAGGTCCTTCACATCCCTTGTAAGTTATATTCCTAGGTATTTTATTCTCTTTGTAGCAATTGTGAATGGGAGTTCACTCATGATTTGGCTCTCTGTTTGTCTATTATTGGTGTATAGGAATGCTTGTGATTTTTGCATATTGATTTAGTATCCTGAGACTTTGCTGAAGTTGTTTATCAGTTTAAGGAATTTTGGGGCTGAGATGATGGGGTTTTCTAAATATACAATCACGTCATCTGCAGACAGAGACAATTTGACTTCTTCTCTTCTTATTTGAATACCTTTATTTCTTTCTCTTGCCTGATTGCCCCGGCCAGAACTTCCAATACTATGTTGAATAGGAGTGGTGACAGACGGCATCTTTGTCTTGTGCCAGTTTTCAAAGGGAATTCTTCCAGATTTTGCCCATTCAGTATGATATTGGCTGTGGGTTTGATAAAAATAGCTCTTATTATTTTGAGATACATCCCATCGATACCTAGTTTATTGAGTGTTTTTAGCATGAAGATGTGTTGAATTTTATCAAAGGCCTTATCTGCGTCTGTTGAGATAATCATGTGGTTTTTGTCATTGGTTCTCTTTATGCGATGGATTACGTTTGTTGATTTGCATATGTTGAACCAGCCTTGCATCCCAGGGATGAAGCTGACTTGATCATGCTGGATAAGCTTTTTGATGTGCTGCTGGATGCGGTTTGCCACTATTTTATTGAGGATTTTCGCATCGATGTTCATCAGGGATATTGGCCTGAAATTTTCTTTTCTTGTTGTGTCTCTGCCAGGTTTTGGTATCAGGATGATGCTGGCCACATAAAATGAGTTAGAGAGGACTCCCTCTTTCTCTATTGATTGAAAGAGTTTCAGAAGGAATGGTACCAGTTCCTCTTTGTACCTCTGGTAGAATTCAGCTGTGAATCTGTCTGGTCCTGGGCTTTTGTTGGTTGGTAGGCTATTAATTACTGCATCAGTTTCAGAACTTGTTATTGGTCTATGCAGGGATTTGACTTCTTCCTGGTTTAGTCTTGGGAGGGTGTATGTGTCCAGGAATTTATCTATTTCTTCTAGATTTTCTACTTTATTTGCATAGAGGTGTTTATAGTATTCTCTGATGGTAGTTTGTATTTCTGTGGGATCAGTGGTGATATCCCCTTTATCCTTCTTTATTGTGTTTATTTGATTCTTCTCTCTTTTCTTCTTTATTAGTCTGGATAGTGGTCTATCTATTTTGTTAATCTTTTTAAAAAACCAACTCCTGGATTCATTGATTTTTTGAAGGGTTTTTTGTGTCTCTATCTCCTTCATTTCTGCTCTGATCTTAGTTATTTCTTGTCTTCTGCTAGCTTTTGAATGTGTTTGCTCTTGCTTCTCTAGTTCTTTTAATTGTGATGTTAGGGTGTCGATTTTAGATCTTTCCCACTTTCTCCTGTGGGCATTTAGTGCTATAAATTCCCCTCTAAACACTGCTTTATCTGTATCCCAGAGATTCTGATAGGTTGTGTCTTTGTTCTCATTGGTTTCAAAGAACTTATTTATTTCTGCCTTAATTTTGTTATTTACCCAGTAGTCATTCAGGAGCAGGTTATTCAGTTTCCATGTAGTTGTGGGGTTTTGAGTGAGTTTCTTAATCCTGAGTTCTAATTTGATTGTACTGTGGTCTGAGAGACTGTTCGTTATGATTTCCATTCTCTTGCATTTGCTGAGGAGTGTTTTACTTCCAATTATGAGGTCAATTCTAGAATAAGTGCTATGTGATGCTGAGAAGAATGTATAGTCTATTGATTTGGGGTGGATTTGGGGATTTGGGGTGGAGAGTTCTGTAGATGTCTATTAGGTCTGCTTGGTGCAGAGCTGAGTTCAAGTCCTAAATATCCTTGTTAATTTTCTGTCTTGTTGATCTGTCTAATATTGACAGTGGGGTGTTAAAGTCTCCCACTATTATTGCGTGGGATTCTAAGTTTCTTTGTAGGTCTTTAAGAACTTGCTTTATGAATCTGGATGTTCCTGTATTGGGTGCATATATATTTAGGACAGTTAGCTCTTCTTGTTGCATTGATGCCTTTACTATTATGTAATGCCCTTCTTTGTCTTTGTTTTATCTTTGTTGGCTTAAAGTCTGTTTTATCAGAGACTAGGATTGCAACCCCTGCTTTTTGTTTGTTTGTTTGCTTGCTTTCCATTTGCTTGGTAAATATTCCTCCATCCCTTTATTTTGAGCCTATGTGTGTCTTTGCACATGAGATGGGTCTCACGCACCAATGAGTCTTGACGCTTTATCCAATTTATCAGTCTGTGTCTTTTAATTGGGGCACTTAGCCCATTTACATTTAAGGTTAATATTGTTATGTGTGAATTTGATGCCATCATTATGATGTTACCTGGTTATTTTGCACATTAGTTGTTGCAGTTTCTTCATAGTGTTGATGGTCTTTACATTTTGGTATGTTTTTGCAGTGGCTGGTACTGGTTTTTTCTTTCCATATTTAATGTTTCCTTCAGGAGCTTTTGTAAGGCAGGCCTGGTGGTGACAAAATCCCTCAACATTTGCTTGCCTATAAAGGATTTTATTTCTCCTTTGCTTATGAAGCTTTATTTCGCTGGATATAAAATTCTGGGTTGAAAACTGTTTTCTTTAAGAATGTTGAATATTGGCTCCTACTCTCTTCTGGCTTGTAGAGTTTCTGCGGAGAGATCCGCTGTTAGTTTGATGGGCCCTTCAGATTGAGAAATCCTTAGATTGGAGTCACTTCAATTCCAGAAGTTACGAGGACTGAGCTGGGCAATCTTCATTCCATAATACATTTTTTGAAAAGTACATGCCCTTCCTATTCTATGAAAAGCTGCCCTGGCCTCAGAGATGAACACAACTGGCAAGGCTGCTCATGTAGTTTGGATGTTTGTCCACTCCAAATCTCATGTTGAAATGTAATCCCCAATGTTAAAGGTGGGGCCTGGCTGGGTCATGAGGGCAGGTCCCTCATGAATGGCTAGGTCCTGTCCTCATGATAGTGAGTGATTTTGTACAAGGTCTGGTTATTTAGAAGTGTGTGGTGCCAGGCACAGTGGCTCATGCTTGTGATCCCAGAACTTTGGGAGACTGAGGGAGGAGGATTACCTGAGGTCAGGAACTCAAGACCAGCCTGGCCAACATGGTGAAACTCCATCTGTACTAAAAATACAAAAATTCGCCAGACTTGATGGTGCACACCTGTAATCCCAGCTACTTGGGAGGCTGAGGTAGAAGAATAGCTTGAACTCAGGAAGCAGAAGTTGCGGTGAGCTGAGATTGTGCCACTGCATTCCAGCCTGAATGACAGGGTGAGACTGTCATGGAGTGACACCTCCCCCCTGCCACTTACTACCACTCTCACCATGTGTTATATCTATTCCTCTTCCCCTTCTGCCACAAGTAAAAGCCTCACTGGAAGCCAAATAAATGCTGTCACCCTGTTTCTTGTGCATCATGCAGAAACGTGAGCCAATTAACCTCTTTTTTTGCAAATTATCTGGTCTCAGGTATTTCTTTATAGCAACACAAAAGTGGCCTAATACACCTGCCTTCCCACCAATACATAGAAGTTTATATGAGGAACAGGGACTGATCTTTATAAAGCCACAAAGAGTGCTAAGAAAGAATCTCACAAAAGTCCACAGGAGAAAAATTCAACCTGATGATGAGGTTGCAAAATCTGCGAGCTGAGAAGGAGTTCCTATTGTGGGTCCCACAGAGATGTCTGGGAGAACTCCAAGGTCACCATAGGGTGGTCTGGGGCGAAAGAGAGGTGCCACCTTATCCTTATAGATTGTCACCTGAGCAAAGACTCTTGATCTTCTGCAGAGGGTCAGGGCCATCCCCTGGATGGTTTCCTTTGCACACCTCATGGTGGAACCTGAAAGCTGGCTGGGATCTCTGGGAAGGAACATGGCCCCAGGCCCCAGGAAACTCTCAGTCATTGATCTCCTCTCTTTGTCCACAGGGTCAGTGGCTCACTCCTCCTTCTGAACCAGCAGCTTACCTCCAGCAAAATGATTCTTTCAGGCTGACTGTGAAATAGGAGACATCTGAGTCCTCTGTTATAGGTTATTAAATCCAAAATCAAATTTTTCTCTGCTTGGAGGCATTTTATTATAAAAAGTTGGTACTCGTACACATAAACTAATATAAACTTGAAATTTACTATACATTTACATTTCTTAGCTTGTCCTTACAGTAAATTTTTAGCTTCATTGATCTTGGCTATTATATAAAGAGACCCTCTTTTGTCTGGGTGATTTAAGAGCATAACATGTTGATAAGAACCTCTCACTGTTTCCTTTATTGGCGATAGGGCTTACATCTAGTATTAGTGCTGCTTCCTGTTTTGTCATTTTGGGTTCAACCCCACCTCTGTCGTAATAACCTCTGAAAAATATTTTGGTAGACTTTGAAAAACTTGTTTTACTTGAGGCTCTCTGTGCTTCGTGGCTTGCCAAACATAACAGCTTGCAAATCCTGCAGCAGCGGTCGGTACAGCTGCTACCACTGCACAGGCCGTGGCTCCAGGCTGGCTCCCCTGCTTCCACCAGGAGGGTGGATCATCCCAGCCCAGAGGCCGCACCCACTACCTACTTGGCTTTACCAGAGAGCAATGCAGCAGCGACCACAGTAGCCACAAATTGCCCAGGCACCTTTTTCCTTTTTAAAGTGGTGGTGATGATGCATTTACTTTATTGAGCTATGGTGAATAGTCAATGAAATCAGATGACTTGCATTGAGTCCATAAATACTAAACGCTGTGGACTGACGTTGTCATTGTTGGCTTAAGGTCCCATTCAACACCAGATCCCACTGTTTGTCTCAGTTGCACCATCTCCACAGTGGTGGCAACACCATGTCCCTCAGAGGATGGACCACAATTGTGTTTGAGGGTGGGAACATGTTATCAGAGGGAAGGAAAACTCCTGGTCTGTGGAAGGGCCACAGTGTCCCTCTAAGCTGAGTCACAACATTGTTTGAGAAAGTACCAACCAAATTTCCGCTGTGTTCACTGAGCCCGAATCTGAGACATTCACCTGTTTCTCCTATCACAGGCTGTGGACCCCGAGCCTCCCGTGACAGGAGCAGTCCCTCTCCACCTATTTTTGGTCAGGGCTGTGCCCTTCCGGGTTTGCCTGGGGCAGGAAGTCACAGCCAGCCTGGGTATCCAAGGGCAGGGGTCTGTGTTCTTGGACCCAAGGGGAAGTGAATGGTTTGAGCTCTGGCTATGTGGATTTGAGCTGGCAGCCTGAGCCCCAGAAGAAGAGAAGATACACGGGACATTCAGGCTAACTGGGTCGCTGCAGTCGGCATTCACTGGGTTCTGGGTTCCACTCTAATAGAGTCCTGTGTCACTACCTGTTGACACTGAGTAAAGTGAAGGTCCTGTTGCCCTTGGACATCTTCAGCCTGGGACTGGCCAGGAAGCTCTGACCCCTTACTCACCACAGGTATGTTGTGTCCTGAGTCTCAGGTTCACAGGTTAACCTACAGAGTCTTTGTCCTCCATGGGGTCCTGTTGCCTTGATGGAGGGCTTTGTAAGCTCTACTGTGCAGATAACAGAGAGAAGACTGCCCTATGGGGCACCCTGATTACTCCAAAGTGAACATGGAACGCATATAGCATGCACGTTTTCCTATCAAACTTGTGTAAGTCAAACCTTCATGAATATTAATAGCTCCTCCTAAACCCTATTGAATGCCTACTTGGCCAACCTGTTCAGCGTCAAACCCTGTTCCACCCTCCCCTCCTTCAAGTGCCTGCTATTGGTCTCTGCAGGAAGCTGCACTTGCTAGCCTGAGGAATGGCCAGCAGGCAGGCTGTAATATTTTATAAAAAATAAAGGTCCCAGGTGCAATAGTTCAGGCATGTAACGCCAGTCCTTTGGGAGGCCATAGAGGGAGGATTGATTGCTAGAGGATAGGAGTTGGAGACCACCCTGGGCAACATAGCAAGACCCCATCTCTAAAACAATTTTTTAAAAAATTAGCAGAGTGTGGTAGCAAGTGTCTGTAGTCTCAGCTGTGATGGAGGCTGGTGTCCTCTCCCTTATTCCCACTTCAGCAGAAACCCTCGATCCCTCTCAGAGCCCTGCTCTCCCCAGGAGACCACTGCCAGTCTCTATTCTCCCTCCTCCCACCCACTCCCAGGGAACCTTCCCCTCACCTATTACCAAGAGCCCCTGCCAGGGAATGAATCCTCTGCGGGGAGAGGCTGAGGGGGTCCCAGGGTCTCTGCTGCCTGCTCTGTCCTCCACTGTGGAGAAGAGCTTGGGCTCCAGAAATGCTCCCAAGCATGGCTGCTCTGACTGTCAGCTGTGCTGTTTGCGCTGAAACTCCTCCCAGGGCACTTCCCAGGTGGGCCTGAGGTGTGGTCTCAGCCCAGGATGCTTCTCTGTCCCCTCCCTTCTCACACTTGCCTCCTTTTTCTTTGCCTTTCCCTTCACTTCTGTCTACATTTTGGCTCCCCCAGAACATGCTTTGAGAAGCAACTCTTATTTGGACCGCTGTACCATAACAGGATGAGCTGCGTTCCTCTGCACTGACCTCTGCTGTGTCCTGGGTGTGGATCTCTTATGCACCACGCAAAGAGTCCCTAGGGTCCCCCGACCCAGCTTTTTCCTCTATGACACAGAACCCCCTCTGTGCATTCAGAGTCTTCCTAGTGTTCTCTAATGGCTGGGAAAGTTGGATTTACTCCCAACAAGGAGGTCACAGAGATGTCCAGGGAGAGGGTTCCTAGAAATGCACACATGGGGCTAAAACCCATGTCTAAGATTCTTAGTTTTCCTTTCTGCAGCACTATGAGACTTTAATTTTATAGACATAACTGAAGATGAAGCTGCCTGGTGCTACAGTATTATGTCTCCCAAGCCTCAGATATTTATAGACCATCTCTATAATGTTTTCTACAGTTTGTACCACCTTTATTATTATTGACTTCATACATTTTTTCTAAATAAATTTACTTTACAAAACATCCTTTTCCCAGCAGCGTGCAATGGCTTACACTGTAATCCCAGGTACTTGAGAGGCTAAGATGGGGGGGATCACTTGAAGCCAGGAGTTTGAAACAAAACATCCTCGTCCTTTGCAATATTGTCCATGAAATTAAAGGTTTTGTGAATTTGCTTAAAATTGTTTCTAACATGCATTAAAATAAACATGTAACTATTAAAGTTTCTTAAAAGCTTATTTATGTTCCACCTATAGTCAGTTTTGGGAAACACTGATACAGTGGAATAACCATGGACTTTATATCCAGAGAGACCTGGGACTCACTACTGGTTCTGTCACTTAACTGTGTCATCTTGCACGAGTCACTTGGCTTCTTTGATCCTCGATTCCATAATTTTTTAAATGATGATGATAAAATCCACTTTGCAAGTTGTTAGGAATAAGATTTGCTTCAGTCAGGAGGTGGAGGTTGCAGTGAGCTATGATTGCACCACTGCACTCCAGCTTGGATGACGGAGCAAGACTCCGTCAATAAAAAAAGAAAGAAAGAAAGAAAGAAAGAAAGAAAGAAAGAAAGAAAGAAAGAAAGAGAAAAGAAAGAGAGAAAAGAAAGACTTACTTCCACTTGTTAGGACTTGTGGTGCATCTGCCATTGTTTTCATTTCCCAGTTCCACTACCTAAATGCTCTGTGATTTTGATCAAGTTGCCTAACTTTTCCTCATTTACCTAATTTGTAAAATGTGGGGTTTACCAGTACACTAGTGTGAGTGTTATTTCCCAGCTCAGACCACTAGAGGGAGTAGGAGCATCGGTAACCACTGGCAATGGATGTGTCGGTGCCCATGGTTTACCAACATCATTCTCCCATGAAAGGAACCAGGGCTCCCTGGAGAAATAGCTGATCCAGGGCTGGGGCAGGAAAGCACAAGAGAAGCCCGGAGCTTTTAGTGAGGCCAGAAAGTAAGGAACCACTCGAAAAATTATGGGAATGTTTCAAAAGATTACAGGGAGCTTAGAATTACCAATTTTGGGACAACATGAGCAACATAATAATGATAGCAATGGATTCCAACCCATAAATATCCATGAGTCCATGCTGATATAAATAATTGAACAAAGAAATAAATAAGGAAGAAGAAATAGCTCTTTCTTATAGCAGAATTCCAATTAATAAATGTAGAAGGAATTATGGAAATAAAAAATCACTATTTGACTAACACCACAGTAATAATTGTTTATTGGCAAGAATCAAGAACCATCCACAGATTCTAAAAATTAATGGGTAAAAGTAAGATGATGCTGTAACTATTGAGTACGAAGGAGGGGTCGGGGGAAGTAAGGTGAGAAGAAACAGGCTACTTGCTTATTCCCAAAGTGTCTCTCCACAAGATACTTATTAATTACAATGAGATGAATAGTAACTTTACAGTAGAGAAACCTGGCAAACACCACCTGAACCAAGCGCTTAAAGTGAACCTCATCGGTAATAAGAGATATGGACATGCTGGGGCTCCAGCTGGGATGTCCTGAGAAAGACACATCACTTCTGTGCTAATCTTGCCCAAAATGCATAACCTGAAACATCCCAAGGAAACATGAGACAAACCCAAACTGAGAGGCATTCTACAAAACAACTGACCAGACCTCCTCAAAAGTGTCAGGGTCCTGAGAAAGGGAAAGAGTGGGAAACTCCCCCAGGTTGGAGGAGGCCTAGGAGATGTGACAGTGTTATTCAATGTCAGATCTTGGATTGGACTTGGGAGCAGAAAAAGGACATGAGTGGGATGATTAGCAAAATTTGAATATTTGTAGATTAGTTAATACTACTGCACCAATGCTAGTTCCCTGATTTGAACAATTATATTAGTTATAGAAAATGTTATTTGAAAAAAAAAAGCTGGATAAAGGATAAACTGGAGCCCTATTTTTAAAGATTTTTGAAGGTTTAAAAATAAACGTGATAAATGAGGCCGGGTGCGGTGGCTCACGCCTGTAATCCCAGCACTTTGGGAGGCCGAGGTGGGCGGATCACGAGTTCAGGAGATCGAGACCATCCTGGCTAACACGGTGAAACCCCATCTCTACTAAATATACAAAAAGTTAGCCGGGCGTGGTGGCGGGCGTCTGTAGTCCGAGCTACTCGGGAGGCTGAGGCAGGAGAATGACGTGAACCCGGGAGGCGGAGCTTGCAGTGAGCCGAGATCACGCCACTGCACTCCAGCCTGGGCGACAGAGCGGGACTCCATCTCAAAAAAATTAATTAATTAATTAATTAATTTAATTAAATAAATAAACGTTATAAATGAAAAGTCAAAATTTTAAAAATGCTTTAGATTTCTGTGAGGCCAAAATGAGTGTATAGTGCTTAGAACAATGCTTGTGACACAGGAGTTCTTAACATGTCAGCTATTATTATAAGTACTTTTATAATTAATAAGTAATGTTATAAGGAAAGAGTAATCTGTTATTACAAATAATTTATTTCCTAATGTCCTCATATATTCTCATATTTTTTCCTCTCTGCTGTTAAATCCATATCGAGCATGTACTTGGTTATTTTAAGATATAAAATAAGATTAGGCCTGGCATAGTGGCTCACACCTGTAATCCCAGTGCTTTGGAAGGCCAAGGCAGGCGGATCACTTGAGGTCAGGTGTTGGAGACCAGCCTGGCCAGCATGGTGAAACCTCGCCTCTACTAAAAATACAAAAATTAGCAGGTGTGGTAGGCGCGTACCTGTAATCCCAGCTACTTGGGAGGCTGAGGAGGGAGAATCGCTTGAACATGGGAGGCTGAGGTTGCAGTGAACAGAGATGGCACCTCTGCACTCCAGCCTGGACAACAGAGCGAGACTACGTTTCAAAAAAAAAAAAAGACATAAAATAAGATTAGATTTTATTTTGAGAATTATTTTAGGGATAGAGGAGCTATTATTTCCTTTAGCCACTAACAGTAGCTCAGATTCAGGCCGGATTGCAAAACTTTGCTTGGCTGAGAAACAAAGCTTGAGCCAGGCTGCCACCCACCCGACGTGGTTTGTGATGGCGCCCCCTGGCGGCGCAGCGAGCTTTCCCGGTTCCTCACCCTCGTGCTTTCGGAGCGATATTTTATTTTATTTTACTTTATTTATTGTTAGTTCAATAGTTTTTGGTTACATGGATAAGTTCTTTAGTGGTGATTTCTGATATTTTGGTGCACCCATCACCCAAGCTGTGTACACTGTACCCAATGTGTAGTCTTTAATCCCTCACCCTTCTCCCACCCCTTCCCGCTAAGTCCCCAAAGTCCATTACATTATTCCGATGCCTTTGCATTCTCATAGTTTAGTTCCCACTTATAATTGAGAACATGTGATATTTGTTTTTCCATTCCTGAGTTTCTTAGAATAATGGCCTCCAGCTCCATTCGAGTTGCTGCAAAAGACTATAATTTCTTTCCTTTTTATGGCTGAGTTAGTAGTCCATGTTGTATATATGCCACCTTTTCTTTATCCACTTGTTGGTTGAGGGGCACTTAAGTTGGTAGGAGCGACTTTAGAAATTCCACTCGGTCTATTCATTGAACCCTTTCTAGTTCACATTGTGGATCCTTTAATCTTCACAACATGTCTCTGTGAGAAGTGGTATTTTTAACATTTATTTTATTTATTATTTACTTATTTATTTTGACAGGGCCTCGCTCTGTCATCCAGGCTGGAGTGCAATGGTGCGACTATGCTCACCGCAGCCTCAACCACCTCCAGTTCATATAACCCTCTGCCTCAGCCTTCCAATAGCTGGAACCTCAAGGGCACACCACCTCTCCTGGCTAATTTTTAAAAAAATTTTCTAGAGACAGGGTCTCACTTTGTTGCCAGGTCTGGTCTCAAATGCCTAGCTTCAAGTGCTCCTCCTGTTTCAGCCTCCCAAAGTGCTGGGATTACAAGCTTGAGCCACCAAAGCTGGCTGAGAAGGAGTATTTAATCCTCTTAAGATGATAAAACTGAGGTTCAAAAGAGTAAAGCAACTTGCCCAGGGTTGCAAAGGGAGTGGCAGAGCCAGAATTTGGACCTAGGTCCCCCGACTTCCAGGCTGAGTATAAATGTCTAGGTGAATCTAAATGTGTATCCAGGTAGAGAAGTATTGGTGTAGAGCAGGTGTTGTCAATTGGGGGTGGTTTCCCCCACGGAGACAGTTGGCAATGTCTGGAGATATTTTTAGTTTTCATAACAGGGGTGGGGATGGGAGAGATGGAAGGCTGCTATTGGCATCTAGTGAAGAAAGGCCACGTGGATGCTGCCGAACAATGCACAAGGCACAGAACAGCCCCCACCACAAGGAATTGTTCAGCCCAAATATCAGCAGAACTGCTATGAAGCCCTGGTTGGACTTAGAAACCGGAAGATGCATTCTTGCAGTTAGCTAATGTTTGCCAAGTACTGAGCTGGACAACGTGAGGGATATGGAAACAGTGCACCACTTTGTGCTGCCAAGGAGGCTGCAGCCTAGAAGGTCAGGGGGTGGAGGCAGGAGAGGTGCATGAAGGCCTTCAACATAAGGTAGCAGATGATAAGTGCCAAGAACAGAGCGTCCAGTAGGGCTAGGCCAGCTCTCAGGAGGGAGACCACATGTCTGGCTGTGGGAGAAACTGAGGGAAGCTGTGGGAACGTGGTTTTGAGCTGGGTGTGTGAGCAAAGTTGAGCTGATGGGAAAACACAAGACCTGTTCAGGGAAGGGCAAAAAGTCTAGTTTGGGTGGGGAGAGAGTATTTTTTTATTGAGTAGAGAGGGAAATGCTGGAAAAGCAGGTTGGGGCTAGAGCTTTGAGTCCAGGCTGAGGACTCAAGCCTGGGTGTCTGTCACAGAGATGGAAAAGCCTTTCCTCTCAGAATGTTTGTCTAGACCATAGGGCTACAGGGCTCAGCAGTTTCCCGAGTGCTCTCTCTACAAAGGAGGGGACGTTGGAAATTGTAGTGTAGGAGGGTGAACATCTCCTGATTTTAGGACCAATTTCATGCTGAGTATGTGACAAACCCATTTCACGTCAAAGTGGCCCTTGGGTAGATGGTGTTCCCAAGTGAAAATTTACATGGGGTGAGCTCTCTTCTGCGTGGTTGCTCTGTGAAAGCCTGGGCCACTTTATACTGAAAACCCAGAGCAGACTTGAAGCCCCTAAGCAAAGATTTGCTACCCTAAAGGTGAGCTGCTACAGCAGGACTTGCTATGGATAAAGTTGCAAATATGGACACTACCTGGTGACAGGATTTTTCTAGTTTATTACTTTACCATTAAATAGCATTAAGACATGTTTGTGGCATGTATGGTACACTGCAAAGACTATAAGCAAGGATTTCCTGACCTTCTATACATGTACAGTTGCCTTTAACACCCTGCCACCTCTGCCACCATGTTTGGCCCCAGAGAAATGCATTACCCTTCTGGAAAAGGGGTTAGAGGAGAAGGCAAGAGAGCAAATCTTTGTTGAGCTAGTCTGTGTGTGTGTGTGTGTGTGTGTGTGTGTGTGTGTGTGTGTGTGTGTGTGTTTGTGTGTATTTGCCAGCTACCGTTGTGGACACTTTCCCATACAGTATCTTATTTAACTCTCTTGACACCGTTTGTATATAAGTACAGTTTACTTCTTTTGGTAAAGGAGGAAGCTGGCACTGGGAAAGGCTAACTTGCCCTAATCCCCTGCAGCTGAAAGAAGCTACATTTTGATGCATGTGTGGCCCACTATGCCACATTTTCTCCTCCCTTTTTTCCATTCATAGGCAATTAATCTTATCCACCTGGACTTGGGCTGCTAGAGACCATGGTCATTAGCATTAGTGGCAGCAACAGAAGGAGGAAAGAGATTAGAACTTTCATTGTGATTGTTGGTGCAGCTGTAAGTCATTTGAAGACTATATGGAAGTTTCCCGGTTGGAGGCTCCTGATCTCTGGGGATGGCTCAGGCCAGGGTACTCAGCCCGGCGGTCTGCACTTTAGTCCCAAGTCAGTGTTTCCATCTGAGGGCAAGAGCAGGTGAGGTGATGCTGGCCTTACTGTTAAGTAACAGATTAGACCATGTGCTTTCCAGAAATGTGGGAGATAAAATTCCTCAAACAAAAAAATAAGACAGAAAGTGTTGCAGCAGAGAGTTTAATACTTGCAAGATGGCCAAGCAAAGAGGATGGAAGATATTTTTCAAATCTGCCTCCCCAAGAATTTGGAGACTAGGGTTTTAAAGGATTGTTTGGAGAGCAGGGGACTGGGAAATGGGCACTGCTGATTGGTTGGGCTGGAAATGAAATCATGGGGTGTCAAAATTGTCTTGTGCACTGAGTAAGTTCCTGGGTGGAGCTCACAGGACCAGTTGAGTCAGTTTCTTAGTGTAGGTCAACAGTCTGGGTGGTGTCAATTGATCCACCAGAATGCAAAGTCTGAACAATATCTCAAACTCCAGCCTTAAATTTCACAGTAGCAATATAACCTATAGGAGCAATTAAAGAACATATAAATCTTGTGCCCACTGGCTACGTGACTCCTGAGCAGCAGGTAATTATAAAAACAAAAAAAAAAGATGGGGAACAATGACTGTTTGCTGTTTAACTCTGCCTAGATCTTAGCTGAATTCAGACCCCTACCATAATTCTAACCTTGCAACATTTCATTTGTTTTACAAAGTTGGTTTCAATTCCAGAACAGGAAGGGGATTAGTTAAACTATAAATTCCTTCTATAGTTAGGCTGGCCTATGTACAGGAATAAGCAAAGGTGGATAGTTTGTGAAGTTAGAAGCAAGATGGAGCCAGTTACATTGGATTTCTCTCACTATTAAAATTTTCCAAGGGTGGTTTCAGTTCCCCCTGGGCTTAAGCATTCCTTATTCCTGAGGTGTGAGTAGATGATGAGATGGAAGGGGTTGATAACCACTCTAACTTCTTCCTGATGATAGGGGGCATCATTGGGGTTTATTCCAGGATGGGAGAAATGAAACCGTCTTGCTGTCGTCTTCCTATATTCACGAATGCCTGGTTGGGGACCCAAGTTTTGCATGACAAGGATATTAGTATTCACATCCCCAGCCCCAGCACAGTACTTAAGTGAACAGCAGACTGTAAGTGTTGAGCCCTAATATAAAGAGTGAAAGCCCAAGTCTCAAGAGTTCTTGTGGAACTGATCTGAAATTTTAAGGCATCCAGATAAATAACACCAAGAACCAATCAGACATGGGGTCACTGGTAAAGACCTGCTGTAACCATGAAGTTTCTTGGGAATTTCTTTCTATCCAGATTTCAACTTCTCCTGAGGTGTTTATATAGGTGCAACAAGTGGTGTTTCATTTTGCACAAATTCCCCTTTGTCTAGCCAACAGGAAATCAAGCACCAACAGATTGTCTAGGACTACGTGAGCTAGCAAACTGAGGGACCTTTGTTGAACCCTAAGGCTTTTTGCAGTTTCTTCTAGACAATCAATCCGAAGGTAGCAGACAGGTTCCTGATCGTGTCTCTGTTGCCATAAACACCATAACTAGGAACCAATATCCCTAGAAGGCTCTGCCACCAGGTATCTTGATGTCTGCCTGAAGTCCTCGTTTTGTTCTATGGGGAAATGGGTGGAATTTATCACCATGAAGATAGGCTGAGAAGGGAGTTACAAAATGTCCCGGTAAGCAGGAGCCCTTGATATGCAGGCTATTGAGACACAGGTGGGCTCATCCTAACAGAGCCTGCAGATACCTGTATGAACTGGATGAATTCCTCTCTTTGCAATGTCCCAAAGTAACTTGGGGTTCCTGGGCCTATCAGAAAGTGGCATTCTTTACTTACTTCACATCAGAAATCCTATAAAGGAACTGCATAGACAAGGTACAAGACCAGCTCTTCCAAGGGGCTTTTATTGGCTCTATAAGTCAACTTCAATTTCTGAATGCAGGCTGCTCATTCCAAAGATAGCTCACTGAAAGGAAAATTCAAGACAGGAAATCAGAAGCTGTCCATGAAAGGGGATAAGATCAATAAATGGCAAAAGTCACAGAGATATCAAACCAGAAAAATCTGCCTGAGCCAGACATCAAACCCAGTCCACTGCAGTGAGAGGGCAAACCTTAGCCACTGAGCTACAGTGTAGGGCAGTCTCCATTGCTATTCCCAGAAGTAATCTAGAGCAGGCAGTGTTCAGCTTACAGAAGATTTTTTTCTAAATTTTTAAATTAATTAAAAGATTATAGAGGAGACAAACAGTTATTCCTACCCTTTTGCCAGCTTGTCAGCTTCCTGGATTCCCTTTGTCTGTGGCTTCCAGAAGACCAGAGTTGGGGTCAAGCCATGTTATAAAAGAAAATCATCCTTTTCCACTTCATGGAATCATAAGCAAAAGGCCTCCCAATTTTGCAAGATGCAGCCCAATGGGCTGCACAGGAGAGCCAAATTAACATTTCCCATTCTGGCTGAAGTGATATACACATAACAAAACAGACACTAGTCACCCAACTCAGCACCCATGTATCAACCTGACAAAGCTCAAATTTGCCCTTGTTGGCCTCTATCATCTTTGATCCATTCAGGGTATGAAGATATGACCTCTGACCAGGAGTTCAATGGGTGGTCTCTGGGAAAGATGGGAAAGTGACTGTCACCCTGAGTTAGGCTGGCTGAGTTTCCACTAGCGATTCCTTCAGAGTTCACCAAATGTGACTACCCAGATAAACAGCTCCCAGAGTTAGGCCTGCTGAGCTTCTGATACCAAGCCCTTCAGGGAATCTCCTCCATAAACATAAATGTACATAACAAGACAAAGACAGATGAATAAAAATTCAAGGAGAGAGGGAAAAACCTGCAGTGACCCCATGGTCAGGGCTGAAGGCAGCGAGTGCACTGCAAGCTTTGGGTTTCTGTGGTCGGCAAGCCAGAGCAGCACCTCTCGGGTGGGCTGAGCCCACCCCACACCCTCAGCGCGCTGAAACACAAGAGTTTAGCACTCAAGGGGATGCCCCAAAATGCTGCCAGTGCTGCCCCTGGACAGGACTGTCCTCCAGCACATCCTCAGCCACTGAGGAGCCATCAGCTTCAGTTCCAGCTCCATGTTCTTCAGCTGTCCCAATTCCCGGCAGCTATTTCAGAGTTGTGGAGCTATCTCCTATGACAGTTCTGATCACACTGCATTATACCTCATGTGCTAGGAGATGTACATGTAAGGAGCCACGCAGGATTTGAATCTGAAAGAAGAGATTCTCAACTATATGTTGATTTTCATGTTTTCCACTTGGGCTCTTCACGCCAGAATTAAAAATTTCCGTAGATATTATCTGTCACTAAAAGGTATTTGTGGGAAGATGGTGGACAGGAAGCAGGACTACATTGCAACTCCAGCTCAGAGAGACAGAGCAGTGTGTAGAATCACATTGTGAACTCTTGCTCCAGAACTATTGCAGGAATATACCAGGAAAGCTGAGAGAATCCACAGACCCTCTGAAAGAAGCAGATTGCTCCTGCAGGACCCAGGAGACAGCCCAAATACTGTGCTGGTATCCATGGATGAGAGATCTGAAGATGATTTACATCACAGGACTCTGTGCAGACACTCCCAGTAACAGCCTGGAGCCTGGTAGCCTTGCTAGTTGGCTAGATCCTGAAGAGAAATAACAATCACTAAAATTCAGCTCTCAGGAAGCCATATCCCTCAGAAAAGGGGGAGAGTACTACATCAAGGGAGCACGCTGTGGGGCTAAAGAATCTGAACAGCAGCCTTGAGTCCCAGATCTTTCCTCTGACATAGCCTACCCAAATGAAAAAAAAACAAAATACAAAAAAACAAAAAAAAACAGAAAAACAACTCTGGTAACATGGCAAAACAAGGTTCTTTAACACCCCCCTCCAAAAAAAAAATCACACTAGCTCACCAAAAATGGATCCATACCAAGAAGAAATCCCTGATTTGCCTGAAAAAGAATTCAGACTATAGATTATTAAGCTAATCAAGGAGGCACCAGATAAAAGTGAAGTCCAATTCAAGGAAATCCAAAAAAATGACACAAGATATGAGAGGAGAAATTGTCAGTGCAACAGGTAGCATAAATGAAAAACAATAAAAACTTCAGGAAATAGAGAAGACTCTTAGAGAAATGTAAAATGTACTGAAAAGTCTCAGCAGTAGAATTGAACAAGCAGAAGAAAGAACTTCAGATATCAAGGACAAGGTTTTCAAATTAATCCAATCCAACAAACACAAGAAAAAAGAATTTACAAAATGAATAAATCCTCCAAGAAACTTGGTATTATGTTATACAACCAAACCTCAGAATAATTGGTATTCCTGAGGAAGAAAAGAAATCTAAAAGTTTGGAAAACATATATGGGGAAATAAACAAGAAAAACTTCCCTGGCCTTCCTAGAGACCTACACATCCAAATACAAGAAACTTAAAGAACACCTGGGAAATTCAATGCAAAAAGATCATCACCTAGGCACATTGTCATCAGTTTATCTAAAGTCAAGATAAAGAATCTTAACAGCAGTGAGGCAAAAGCACCAGGTAACCTACAAAAGAAAACCCATCAGATTAACAGCAGATTTCTCAGCAGAAACCCTACAAGCTAGAAGGGATTGGGGCCCTATCTTCAGCCTCCTTAAAAAAAAGACAATTATCAGCCAAGAATTTTGTGTCCAGCAAAACTAAGCCTCATAAACAAAGAAAAGATACAGTCTTTTTCAGACAAACAAATGCTGAAAGAATTTGACACTACCTAGCCACCACTACAAGAACTGCTAAAAGGAGCTCTAAATCTTGAAATAAATCCTGGAAACACATCAAAACAGAACATCTTTGAAACAAATCTCACAGGACCTATAAAACAAAAATACAGTTAAAAAAACATTCTAAATCTCAATACTAACATTGAATGTAAATAACCTAAATGCTCCACTTAAAAGACACAGGATTGCAGAATTGATAAAAATTTACCAACCAAGTATCTGCTGCTTTCAAAAGACTCACCTAACACATAAGGACTCACATAAACTTAAGGTAAAGGGGTGGGAAAAGATATTCCATGCAAATGGACATGAAAAGCAAGCAGGAGTAGCTATTCTTATATCAGACAAAACAAACATTAAGGCAACAGCAGTTAAAAAAGACAAAAAGGGACATTATATGATGGTAAAAGACCTTATCCAACAGGAAAACATCACAATCTTAAATATATATGCACCTAAATTTATGCTCCCAAATTTATAAAACAATTACTACTAAATCTAAGAAATGAGAGATACAGCAACACAATAATAGTGGGGACCTCAATACTCCACTTTCAGCACTAGACCAGTTATCTGGACCAAAAGTCAACAAAGAAACAATGGATTTAAACTATACCCTGGAACAAATGGACTTAACAGATATTTACAGAAAATTCTACCCAACAACCACAGAATATACATTCAATTCACCAGTATGTGGAACATTCTCCAAGATAGACCATATGATAGGCCACAAAACAAGTCTCCCAGGATCTGAGCAGAAATAAATGAAATTGAAACAAACAAACAAACAAAAACACAAAAGATGAATAAAACAAAACGTGGTTCTTTGAAAAGTTAAATAAAATTGATAGGCCATTAGCAAGATTAACGAAGAAAAGAAAAGATCCAAATAAGCTCAATTAGAAATAAAACAGAAGATATTACAACTGACACCACACAAATACAAAAGATCATTTAAGGCTACTATGAACACCTTTATGTGCATAAACTAGAAAACCTAGAAAATGTGGATAAATTCCTGAAAAGATGCAACCTTCCTAGCTTAAATTAGAAAGAGTTAGAAACCCTGAGCAGACCAGTAACAAGCAGCAAGATTGAAATGGTAACCAAAAAATTACCAACAAAGAAAAAAGTCCAGGACCAAACAGATTCACAGCACAATTATACCAGGTATTCAAAGAATAATTGGTGTAAATCCTACTGACACTTTTCCACAAGATAGAGAAGGAGGCAATCCTCCCTAAATTATTCTGTGAAGCCAGTATCACCCCAATACCAAAACCAGGAAAGGACATAACAACAACCAAAAAAAAAAAAAAAACTACAGACCAATATCTCTGATGAACATAAATGCAAAAATTCTTAACAAAATACTAGCTAACCAAATCCAACAGCTTATCAAAAAGATATAATCTATCATGATCAAGGGGGTTTCATACCAGGGATGCAGGGATGGTTTAACATTCACAAGTCAATAAATGTGATGCATCACATAAACAGAATTAAAAACAAAAATTACGTGATCATCTCAATAGATGCAGAAAAAGCATTTGACAAAATCCAGCATTCCTTTATGATTAAAATCCTCATCAAAATCAGCATACAAGGGACATACCACAATGTAATAAAAGCCATTTATGACAAAGCCACAGCCAACATAAAACTGAATGGGAAAAAGTTGAAAGCATTCCCTCTGAGAACTGGAACAGGACAATGATGCCCACTCTCACCGCTTCTACTAAACATAGTACTGGAAGTCCTAGCCAGAGCAATCAGACAAGAGAAAAAAATAAAGGGCATTGAAATCAATAAAGAGGAAATCAAACTGTCACTCTTTGCTGATGATTTAATTGTACATCTAGAAAACCATCAAGACTCCTTCAAAAAGCTTCTAGAACTGATAAATGAATTCAGCAAAGTTTCAGGATACAAAATTTATGTACATAAACCAGTAGTTCTGATACATCAACAGTGACCAAGCTGAGAATTGAATCAAGGACTCAACCCCTTTTACAATAGCTGCAAAAATAAAATAAAATAAAATACTTAGGAATATACCTAACCAAGGAGGTGAAATATCTGTAAAAGGAAAACTACAAAACACTGCTGAAGGAAATCATAGATGACACAAACAAATGGAAACACATCCCATGCCCATGAATAGATAGAATCAATATTGGGAAAATGACCATACTGCCAAAAACAACTTACACATTCAATGCAATTCCCATCTGAATTAGTCCATTTTCATGCTGCTGATAAAGACATACCTGAGACTAGGCAATTTACAAAAGAAAGAAGTTTAATTGAGGGTATGGCAAGGTGGCCAAATAGGAACAGCTCTGGTCTGCAGCTCCTAGTGAGACCAATGCAGAAGGTGGGTGATTTCTGCATTTCCAACTGAGGTACCCAGCTCATCTCATTGGGACTGGTTAGGCAGTGGGTGCAGCCCATGAAAGGTGAGCAGAAGCAAAGTGGGGCATGACCTCAACCAGGAAGCACAAGGGGTTGGGGAACTCCTTCCCCTAGCCAAGGGAAGCCATGAAAGGCTGTGCTGTGAGGGATGGTGTTATCTGGCCCAGATACTGTGCTCTTCACATGGCCCTTGCAATCCACAGGCCAGGAGATTCCCTTGGGTGCCTACACCATCAGGGCCCTGGGTTTCAAGCACAAAACTAAGCGGCTGTTTGGGCAGACAATAGCTACCTGCAGGAGTTTTTATTGTACCTCAGTGGCACCTGGAACACCAGAGAGACAGTACCATTTACTCCCCTGGAAAGGGAGCTTAAGTGAGGCAGCTGAGTGGTCTTCCTCAGCGGAGTCCACCCCCACAGAGCCCAGCAAGTTAAGATCAATGGGCTTGAAATTCTCGCTGCCAGCACAGCAGTCTGAAGTCTATGTGGGAAGCTTGAACTTGGTGGGGGGAGGGGCGTCCACCATTAGTGAGGCTTGAGTAGATGGTTTTCCCCTCACAGTGTAAACAAAGCCTCCAGGAAGTTCAAACTGGGTGCAGAACCCACAGCAGCATGGCAAAGCCACTGTAGCCAGACTGGCTCTCTACATTTCTTCTCTCTGGGCAGGACATCTCTAAAAGAAAGGCAGCAGCCCCAGTCAGAAGCTTATAGATAAAACTCCCATCTCCCTGGGAAACAGCACCTGGGGGAAGGGATGGCTGTGGGCACAGCTTCAGCAGACTTAAACGTTCCTGCCTACCAGCCCTGAAGAGAGCAGCAGATCTCCCAACACAGCACTTGAACTCTGCTAAGGGACAGACTGCCTCCTCAAGCAGGTCCCTGACACCCGTGCCACCTGACTGGGAGACACTTTCCAACAGGAGTTTACTGAGACCTCATACAGGAGAGCTCTGGCTGGCAGCTGGTGAGTGTCCCTCTGGGATGAAGTTTCCAGAGGAAGGAGCAGGCAGCAATCTTTGCTGTTATGCAGGCTCCACTGGTGATACCCAGGCAAACAGGGTGTGGAGTGGACCTCCAGCAAACTCCAGCAGACCTGCTGAAAAGGGGCCTGACCATCAGAAGGAAAACTAACAAACAGAAAGCAATAATGTCAACATCAACAAAAAGGATGCCCAAGCAAAAACCCCATCCAAAGGTCACCAACATCAAAGACCAAAGGTAGATAAATCCGCAAAGATGAGGATAAACCAGTACAAAAAGGCTAAAAATTCCAAAAATCAGAATGCCTCTTCTCCAAAGGATCACAACAAAGGAACAAAACTGGACAGAGAACGAGTTTGACAAATTGACAGAAGTAGACTTCAGAAGGTGAGTAATAACAAACTCCTCTAAGCTAAAGGAGCATGTTCTAACTCAATGCAAGGAAGCAAAGACTCTTGATAAAAGGTTACAGGAACTGCTAACTTGAATAACCAGTTTAGAGAAGAACATGAATAATCTGATGGAGCTGAAAAACACAGCATGAGAACTTCATGAAACGTATACAAGTATCAATAGCTGAATCGATCAAGTGGAAGAAAGGATGTTAGAGATTGAAGATGAACTTAATGAAATAAAGTGTGAATACAAGATTAGAGAAAAAAGAATGAAAGGAATGAACAAAGCCTCCAAGAAATATGGGACTATGTGAAAAGACCAAACCTATGTTTGATTGGTGTACCTGAATGTGATAGGGGGGAATGGGACCAAGTTGGAAAACACACTTCAGGATATTATCCAGGAGAACTTCCCCAACCTAGCAAGACAGACCGACATTGAAATTCAGGAAATACAGAGAACACCACTAAGATACTCCTTGAGAAGAGCAACCCCAAGACACATAACTGTCAGATTCACCAAGGTTGAAATGAAAGAAAAAATGTTAAGGGCAGCCAGAGAGAAAGGTCGGGTTACCCGCAAAGGGAAGCCCATTAGACTAACAGTAAATCTATCTGCAGAAACCCTACAAGCCAGAAGAGAGTGGGGGCTAATATTCAACATTCTTAAAGAAAAGAATTTTCAACCCAGAATTTCATATCTGACCAAACTAAGCTTCGTAAGTGAAGGAGAAATAAAATCCTCTACAGAGAAGCAAATGCTGAGGGATTTTGTCACCACCAGGACTGCCTTACAAGAGCTCCTGAAGGAAACACTAAATATGGAAAGGAAAAACCAGTACTACCCATGGCAAAAACAAACCAAAATGTAAATACCATTGACACAATGAAGAAATTGCATCAACTAATGGGCAAAATAACCAGCTAACATCATATGACATGGTCAAATTCACACATAACAATATTAACCTTAAATGTAAATGGGGTGAATGCCCCAATTAAAAGACATAGATTGCAAATTGGATAAAAAGTCAAGAACCATTGGTGTGCTGTATTCAGGAGACCCAACTCACGTGCAAAGACACACATAGGCTCAAAATAAAGGGATGGAGAAAGATTTACCAAGCAAATGGAAAGCAAAGAAAAGCAGGGGTTGCAATCCTATTCTCTGATAAAACAGACTTTAAGCCAGCAAGGATCAAAAAAGGCAAAAAAGGGCATTACATAATGGTAAAGGGATCAATTCAACAGGAAGAGCTAACTATCCCAAATATATATGCACCCAATACAGGAGCACCCAGATTCATAAAGCAAGTTCTTAGATAACTAAGAAGAGATTTAGACTCCCACACAGTAATGGTGGAAGACTTTAACATCCCACTGTCAGTATTAGACAGATCAAAGAGACAGAAAATTAACAAGGATATTTAGGACTTGAATTCAGCTCTGCACCAAGCAGACCTAATAGACATCTACAGAACTCTCCACCCCAAATCAACAGAATATACATTCTCCTCAGCACCACATAGCACTTATTCTAAAATTGACCACATAATTAGAAGTAAAACACTCCTCAGCAAATACAAGAGAACGGAAATCATAACAAACAGTCTCTCAGACCACAGTGCAATCAAATTAGAACTCAGGATTAAGAAACTCACTCAAAACCCCACAACTACATGGAAACTGAACAATCTGCTCCTGAGTGACTACTGGGTAAATAACAAAATTAAGGCAGAAATAAATAAGTTCTTTGAAACCAATGAGAACAAAGACACAAGGTACCAGAATCTCTGGGATACAGATAAAGCAGTGTTTAGAGGGAAATTGTAGCACTAAATGCCCACATGAGAAAGTGGGAAAGATCTAAAATTGACACCCTAACATCACAATTAAAAGAACTAGAGAAGCAAGAGCAAACAAATTCAAAAGCTAGCGGAAGACAAGAAATAACTAAGACCAGAGCAGAACTGAAGGAGATAGAGACATGAAAAACCCTTCAAAAAATCAATGAATCCAGGAGCTGGTTTTTTAAAAAGATTAACAAAATAGATAGACCACTATCCAGACTAATAAAGAAGAAAAGAGAGAAGAATCAAACAAACGCAATAAAAAATGATAAAGGGGATATCGCCACTGATCCCACAGAAATACAAACTACCATCAGAGAATACTATAAACACCTCTATGCAAATACAGTAGAAACTCTGGAAGAAATAGATAAATTCCTGGACACATACACCCTCCCAAGACTAAATCAGGAAGAAGTCAAATCCCTGAATAGACCAATAACAAGTTCTGAAACTGAGGCAGTAATTAATAGCCTACCAACCAAAAAAAAAAAAAGACCAATAACAAGTTCTGAAATTGAGGCAGTCGGTAATAGCCTATCAACCAACAAGAGCCCAGCACCAGATGGATTCACAGCCAAATTCTACCAAAGGTACAAAGACGAGCTGGTACCATTCCTTCTGAAACTATTACAAACACTAGAAAAAGAGGGACACCTCTCTAACTCATTTTATGAGGCCAGCATCATCCTGATACAAAAACCTCACAGAGACACAACAAGAAAAGAATATTTCAGGCCAATATTCCTGATAAACATTGATGCAAAAATCCTCAATAAAATACTGGCAAACCGAATCCAGCAGCACATAAAAAGAGCTTATCTACCACGATCAAGTCAGCTTCACCCCTGGGATGCAAGGCTGTTTCAACATATGCAAATCAATAAACGTAATCCATCACATAAACAGAACCAGTGAGAAAAAACACATGATTATCTCAATAGATGCGGAAAAGGCCTTTGATAAAATTCAACACAACTTCATGCTAAAAACACTCAATAAACTAGGTACTGATGGAACATATCTCAAAATAATAAGAGCTGTTTATGACAAACTCACAGCCAGTATCATAATGAATGGGCAAAACCTGGAAACACTCCCTTTGAAAACCGTCAGAAGATAAGGATGCCCTCTGTCACCACTCCTATTCAACATAGTATTGGAAATTCTGGTCAGGGAAATCAGCAAGAGAAAGAAAAAAGGGGTATTTATATAAGAAGAGAGGAAGTCAATTGTCTCTGTTTGCAGATGACATGAATTGTATATTTAGAAAATCCCATTGTCTAGCCCCCAAAACTCCTTGATAAACAACTTCAGCAAAGTCTCAGGATACAAAATCAATGTGCAAAAATCACAAGCACATCTATACACCAATAATAGACAAACAGAGCCAAATCACAAGTGAATTCCCCTTCACAATTGCTACAAAGAGAATAAAATACCTAGGAATACAACTTACAAGGGATGTGAATGACCTCTTCAAGGAGAACTACAATCCACTGCTCAAAGAAATAAGAGATGACACAAACAAATGGAAAAACATTCCATGCTCATGGATAGAGAGAATCAATATCGTGAAAATGGCCATACTGCCCAAAGTAGTGTATAGGTTCAATGCTATTCCCGTCAAGCTACCATTGACTTTATTCACAGAATTAGAAAAAACTACTTTAAATTTCATATGGAAACAAAAAAGATCCCACATAGCCAAGACAATCCTAAGAAAAATGAACAAAGCTGGAGACATCATGCTGCCTGACTTCAAACTATACTACAAGCTTACAGTAACCAAAAGAGCATGGTACTGGTACCAAAACAGATATGTAGACCAATGGAACAGAGCAGAGGCCTCAGAAATAACACTACACATCTACAACCATCTGATCTTTGTCATATGCAGGAAACTGAAACTGGACCACTTATTTACACTTTATACAAAAATTAAGACGGATTAAAGACTTGAACATAAGAACTAAAATCATAAAACCCTTAGAAGAAAACCTAGACAATATCATTCAGGACACAGGCATGGGCAAAGACTTCATGACTAAAACACCAAAAGTAATGGCAACAAAAGCCAAAATTGACAAATAGGATCTAATTAAACTAAAAGCTTCTGCACAGCAAAAGAAACTATCAGCAAAATTAACAGGCAACCTGTTAATTTTTACAATCTATCCATCTGACAAAGAGCTAATATCCAGAATCCACAAAGAACTTAAATAAATTTACAAGAAAAAACTAAACAACTTCATCAAACAGTGGGCAAAGTATATGAACAGACACTTCTCAAAAGAAGACAACATTTATGCGGCCAACAAACATATGAACAGACACAGAGCCAAACCATCACCGGTCATTAGAGACATGCAAATCAAAACGACAGTAAGATGCTATCTCATGGCAGTTAGAATGGTGATCATTAAAAAGTCAGGAAACAACAGATGCTGAAGAGGATTGGAGAAATAGGAATGTTTTACACTGTTGGTGGGAATGTAAATTAGTTCAGCTATTGTGGAAGACACTGTGGTGATTCCTCACAGATCTGGAACCAGAAATACCATTTGACCCAGCAATCCCATTATTGGGTATATACCCAAAGGATTATAAATCATTTTGCTATAAAGACACATGCATATGTATGTTTATTGCAGCACTATTCACCATAGCAATGACTTGGAACCAACCCAAATGCCCATCAATGATACACTGGATAAAGAAAATGTGGCACATATACACCATGGAATACTATACAGCCATAAAAAAGAATGAGTTCATGCCCTTTGCAGGGACACGAAATGAAACCATTATTCTTAGCAAACCAACACAGGAACAGAAAACCAAACACCGCTTGTTTTCACTCATAAATGGGAGTTGAACAATGAGAACATATGGGCACAGAGAGGGGAACATCACACACTGGAGCCTGTCAGGGGTGGAGGGCTAGGGGAGGGATAGCATTAGGAGAAATACCTAATGTAGATGACGGGTCAATGGGTGCAGCAAACTACCATCACACATTTATACCTAAGTAACAAACCTTCACGTTCTGCACATGTATCCCAGAACTTAAAGGATAATTTTTAAAAAATAAAGAAAAAGAAAGAGCTTTAATTGGACTCACAGTTTCACGTGGCTGGGGAGAATCATGGCAGAAGTCAAGGAGAAGCAAGTCACATCTTATGTGGATGGCAGCAGGCAAAAAGAGAATGAAAGCCAAGAGAAACAGGTTTCCTGTTATCAAACCATCAGATATCATGAGACTTATTCACTACCACAAGAACAGTATGAAAGAAACCGCCTCCATGACTCAATTATCTCTCACTGGGTCCCTCCCACAACACATGGGAATTATGGGAGTATGATTCAAGATGATAATTGGGTAGGGAAACAGAGTCAAACCATATTATTCCACCACTGGCTCCTGCCAAATCTCATGTCCTCACATTTCAAAACTAATCATTTCTTCCCAACAGTCCCCCAAAGTCTTAACTCGTTCAGTATTAACTCAAGAGTCCACATTCCAAAGTCTCAACTGAGACAAGGCAAGTCTCTTCCACCTATGAGTCTGTAAAATCAAAAGCAGATTAGCTACTTCCTAGATACAGTGGAGGTACAGGCATTGGGTAAACACAGCCATTCCAAGTGGGAGAAATTGGCCAAAACAAAGGGGCTACAGGGCCCATGCAAGTCCGAAATCCAGTGGGGCAGTCAAGTCTTAAAGCTCCAAAATGATCTCCTTTGACTGCATGTCTCACATCCAGGTCATGCTGATGCAAAATACGGGTATCCATGGTCTTGGGCAGCCCTGCCCCTGTGGCAGTTCCACATGGCTGGAGAGGCCTCAGAATCATGGCAGAAGTCAAGGAGAAGCAAGTCACATCTTATGTGGATGGCAGCAGGCAAAAAGAGAATGAGAGCCAAGTGAAACGGGTTTCCCCTTATCAAACCATCAGATCTCATAAGACTTATTCACTACCATGAGAACAGTATGGGAGAAACTGCCCCCCACCAGGTGCCTCCCACAACACGTAGGAATTATGGGAGTACAATTCAGGATGAGATTTGGGTGGGGACACAGAGCCAAACCATATCACCATCAAAATACCACCGTCATTTTTCACAGAACTAGAAAAAAATCTGAAAATTCGTATGGAACCAAAAAAGAGCCCATGTAACCAAAGTAAGACTAAGCAAAAAGAAGAAATCTGGTGGCATCACATCACCTGATTTCAAACTATACTATAAGGCCATAGTCACTAAAACAGCATTGTACTGGTATAAAAGTAGACACATAGACCAACGGAACAGAATAGAGAACCCAGAAATAAACCCAAATACTTACAGCCAACTGATCTTTGACAAAGCAAACAAAAACAAGAAGTGGAGAAAGGACACCCTATTCAACAAATGGTGCTGGGATAATTGGCAAGCCACATGTAGGAGAATGAAATGATTCTCCTCTCTCACCTTATACAAAAATTAACTCAAGGTGGATCAAGGACTTACATTTAAGACCTGAAACTACAAAAATTCTCAAAGATAACATTGGAAAAGCCCTTCTAGACATTGGCTTAGGCAAAGATTTTATGACCAAGAACCCAAAAGCAAAGGCAACAAAAACAAAGATAAATAGGTGGGACTTAATTAAACTAAACGGCCTTTGCACAGCCAAAGGAACAGTTAGCAGAGTAAACAGAAAACCCCACAGAGTGAGAGAAAATCTTCACAATCTGTACCTCTGACAAAGGATTAATATCCAGAATCTACAAGGATCTCAAACAAATTAGAAAGAAAAAAACAAACTATCCCATCAAAAAGTGGGCTAAGAACATGAATAGACAATTCTCAAAAGAAGATATACAAATGGCCAATGTGAAAAAATGTTCAACATTACTAATGACCAGGCAAATACAAGTCAAAACCATAATGCAATGCCACCTTACTCCCACAAGAATGGCCATAATCAAAAAATTAAAAAATAATAGATGTTGGTGTGGATGTGGTGAAAAGGGAACACTTCAACACTGCTGGTGGGAATGTAAACTAGTACAACCACTATGGAAAAGAGTGTGGAGATTCCTTAAAGAACTAAAAGTAGAAATACTATTTGATCCAGCAATACCACTACTGGGTGTCTGCCCAGATGAAGAGAAATCATTATGCAAAAAAGATACTTGCACTTGCATATTTATAGCAGCAATTTCCAATTGAAAAAATATGGAACCAGCTCAAATGCCCATCAATCAATGAGTGGATTAAGAAAGTATGAGATATATCCCATATTTTCTTAATATATATATATATATATGAATACTACTCAGCCATAAAAGAGAATACATTCATAAATTAATGGCATTTGCAGCAACCTGAATGGAATTGGTGACTATTATTCTAAGTGAAGTAACTCAGGAATGGAAAACCAACAATCATATGTTCTCACTCATAAGTAGGAGTTAAGCTAAGGGGATGCAAAGGCATAAGAATGATACAATGGACTTTGGGGACTTGGAGGAAAGGGTGGGAAGGGGTTGAGGAATGAAAGGCTACAAACTGGGTTCAGTGTATACTGTCTGGGCGACAGGTGCAACAAAATCTCACAAATCACCATTAAAGAACTTATCCATGTAACCAAATACCACCTGTTCCCCCAAATACTTACGGAAATAAAAAAAGTTAAAAAAGAAAAGAAAAAGATGGGGGAAAAACAAGACAAAGACAATCAAAATACCTTACCAACCTAAATTCCAGATAAGAAAATTTTCAGGAGTATTCTTCCAAACAAGCCTCCTATTCTCCATTCGATTGGGCAGGAATTTCCCCAAGCCAGGACTCTTTCTACCACCTAGGAAGAGCCAACCAAGATCTGTCAAGGGGGCACAATGCCTCCACAGTGGCCACCAGATCAGAAAAAGAAAAAGGGTGTTGTTTGTCTTTAGAATACTTACCAAAAGACATCGTCCAGTCCCAGAAAATGTTTCCCCACTGCAAGCAAGTCCAAGTACCATGGATTGACCATCCACCCACCAGCAAGGATGGTGCCAGAGGTGGCCCTCAGTTTAAGAAAGCTCACCTCCAGGGCCAGTGCACCAGTGAAGGGCTGCCAAACCATGGCCACACACCTACAGGGGCAATCTGAAATGATGCTCCAAATCTGTTACAATCCAGTGGGTTTTTCTTGCCCACTGCACAGAAAATACCAACACACTGAGACAGCAGATATTGCAACAGAGAATGAGCTTAATAATTGCAGGAGGCTCAAGCAATGAAGACAGGAGATATTTCTCAAATCTGCCTACCTGAGAATTTGGAGACTAGAAATTTTAAGAATTGTTTGGTGGGCAGGTGGCTAGGAAATGGACACTACTGACTGGTTGGGTCAGGGATGAAAACACAGTGGTGTGAAAACTGTCTTGTGTGCTGATTCAGTTCCTGGGTGAGGGTCATAGGACCAGTTGATTCAGTTTCTTCATATGGGTCATTGGTCCAAATAGTGTCAGTTGCTCCACCAGAATGAAAAGTCTGAAAAATATCTCAAACACCAGTCTTTTTTTAAAATATATTTTTTATTATACTTTAAGTTCTAGGGTACATGTGCACAACATGCAGGTTTGTTACATATGTATACATGTGCCATGTTGGTGTGCTGCACCCATTAACTCGTCATTTGCATTAGATATATCTCCTAATACTATCCCTCCCCCCTCCCCCGACCCCACAACAGGCCTCGGTGTGTGATGCTCCCCTTCATGTGTCCAAGTGTTCTCGTTGTTCAATTCCAACCCATGAGTGAGAACATGCGGCTCAAACACTAGTCTTAAGTTTCACAATAGTGATGTTATCTATAGGAGCAAATGGAGAAATTACAAATATTGTGACTATCAGCTGACTGACTCCTGAGCAATAAACAATTATTTTAAAAAGCAAGCCAGGTAGGGAATGATGACTGCTTACTGTTTAACTATGCCTACATCTTAGCAGAATTCAGGCCACTCTGATAATTCTAACCTTGTGACATTGCATCCATTTTTCAAAGGTAGTTTCTGTTCCTGAATAAGGAAGGGTAGGTTAAACTATAAACTAAATTCCTCCCACAGTTAGGCTGTCCTACATACAGGAATAAGCAAAGGCAGTTAGCTTGTGAATATAAAGGCAAGATGGAGTCAGTTATGCTTTTATCTCTCACTTTTATAATATCACAAGCGTAGTTTTGTGTTCAGTTCTCTGTCAGTGGTAGTGGTCATGACATGGGCTCTGGAGTTAGATACACATAGTTTCTATTCCCAGATCCACCACCAATCTTGGAAAGTTACTTCACCTTTCTGAAGATTTGCATCCTTCTCTGAAATAACAAGATATTGTGGTTGAGAGGAATAAATAAAATAACATCTGCAAACCCACTCTTATTCCTGAGATCCTCTTTAAAACTAGCATCTACCGTGGTAACTTACAGTGATTCCCTTGGTTTATGTTTCTCTTTGTCTCTGTTTTCCTAAGGCTGAACGCTTCCAAGTACTCACCTGAATCCTGCCTCTTTAGTGAAATCTTTTCCAACCATTCCTGAACCAGCCGATCCTATCCTTCTACAAATTATTTCTCCCATATGTTAACATTTAATTATGTGCCATTCCTCTTGGTGAGACCCTAGAGAGAGGTTTAAAGGACATTGGCTGTGTGATCATTGAGGGATAATTGAGTAAATTTTTTTTTAGTGCTCACTGAGTGTTAGAGCTGCCCTCTCTTTTTTTCAGCTGTTGCTAGCAGCAGTCCCTTCTGCACCAGCAGCATCAGACCCTGGCAGGCATGTGAATACCTTAGGGATTGCTCTTGTCAGGGTCCTTCCTGCCTCTGGATTTTGGTTCCATTTGTGTTTCCTTTTGCATGTTATTCAATGGCCTCTTGTGATATTGTGAAATACAGATTGACCGTGGCAGAATTTAACTGGAGGACACCCAGCCAGTGTCCACTGCAGAACTGATTGCTCGCTTGGTGGTGGGGAGGAACACCCACACCCATATTTGGTCAAAGAATTCTTCTGTGTTGATGATGTGGTGTGAAATCAGATAAAATGGGTTTTAGAGTTTTTCTAAATATTCCTCCAAGGGAGAGATTGTTGACATTTATTTATGAAAACCTCAAGATAATAACTCTAAGGAGGTTGAGCACAGTATCCTCTTGCTTAAAAAGCCTGGTGATAGGAATTGTGTTCACTTTCCTAATTCATGAAATTTAAAACAGGCTCTTTCCTCTCTTACTTCAGAAGAGATGAAGGACAAAAGACCAGATGGGGAGGACAAGGTTGTTTATGGGGAAGTCGTGTACCTCTGACCTGGATTCTACGATATTCATTCAATCATACCTGGAAGTGTGCATCTTTGCATGTGCAGTCATATATTTCTATCACATGACTCATAATTCCCTCCCTGTCAGTGGCAATTAGGAGCTCATGTAAAGCTTAGGACAGTAAAATTATATGGTGTGTTCTTCCACTGCAACAAGGTTTCTCTGAGGTTTAAGGAAACAACAGGACAAGAGGGCTGGACACTTTACCTGGTGTCCTGCCTTCTCTTTTTATTGAGCAGCAGTCTACTCACCCATCATTTTTGACCTTCCCGTTTTCCTACCATGGGTTCAGATATAATTACTGAAGTCCAGATATAATTACTTGTGCCTGGAGCTTGATGTTATTTTTTAAAAGAGAGGCCTGAGGAATGGTTTCCTAGCTGATTTCCAGGATTCTAATTTTCACTGTCTAAGTCGTTGGTTTTCAACCCTGGCTACTGGTTAGAGTCACCTTAGGAATTTAAAACATAAAAATGCCTGTGTCTTCCTCAAAGAGAGTCTAATTTGATTGCTCCATGGTGTGCCTTGGGATTTGGTCATTTAAAAATGCTTCCAAGGAAAATAGTCATTTTACAGTGGAGGAACTTTAGCCCAGTGCTCAAAGTTAACATCCCCAATAATCAAGGATATAGAAATTCTGGGCATCCTAATATGATGGATGGAGAAGGTGTAGCATCGCCTCTGTGGCATTTTTGCCCAAAGTGGATAACCTGAGTTTAATTATGAGAAAATATTAGGTAAGCCCAAACTGAGGGTCATTCCACCAAATAACTCACCCATACTCTTTAAAAATGTTAAGGTCATGAAGGCAAAAGTAATTCTGAGGAACCGTCCCAGATTGAAGGTGATTGAGAGGACAGAACAATGAGATGCAGTGTGTGATCTTGTATGGATCCTGGCCCAGAAAAAGGATATTAGTGGGAAGATGGAGAGGATTTGAACAGGGTCTGCAAGTTCATTCATTGTAAGATGTCAGTGATCATTTACTGATGTTGATGATTACACAGTGGTTATCTATAACGTTAATATTAGGGAAAGTTGAACCAAAAGAATAAGGGGACTCTGACTATTTTTGGAACATTTTTGGAAGTGTAAGATTATTTCAAAATGAAAGTTATAAAAAAGAAGGGGGAAAAAACTTCCAGATAATCCTGAGTTCCCAGAGTTGAAGACCACTTGCCTAAGTTATCTTGCCTAATACTATCAGAGTAATCTTCCTGGAAATGCTGTTTGTGATGTTACTGACCTTCTCAAAGCTTTCCAGTGACTCTTATCATCTATAGGATGAAATTCCAATTTCTTAAGCCATCATTCAAAGTCCCCATAATATGACCCCAATCTACTCCCTTGATCCACATTTGACTTTCTCATGTCTAAATATTTTGCAATTATTTGACTCCTTCATATAACATACATACCTGCCTGTTCACCTCCTAAATTGTTCTTCATCCTAAGGCTTATTTCAGTCACTGTCTCTTCATTGAAGCTTGTATGGTTATTTCCGTTAGAAGCCGTCATCCTTTGTTTCTGTGAATTCTGGAAGGTACAATGGTGTGGACTGAAACATAAGCTTTGGATTCAGAAATATGTGAGTCTGAATTCTGGTTCCACCTTTCACCAATTCTGAGATAAAAGACAAGTTAGTGATGTCTTGGGATAGAGGGATAATAGTACCTACTTAAAGGGTCATTGTGAGCATTAGATGAGGTGCAAACATAAAGGTCTCCAGCACATAACAGATTTCTTCCTCATCATTTTTGTTGCTCAATGGTCCCCAAAGGTATTATGGGTGATGCAAAGGCTTTTATCAAAATTTTCTGCAGCACCTTTTAAAAAGTCTTGTGCCTGGCCATCACTAAGATGAGAGACACCCTTGAACTGAACTGAATGTATGGGACTTTAAAAAATTCAACCGAGATTTGTTTTTCCTGGAACACAACTCAGTAAACAAGTGGATAGAAAAATGTAACCCAACAGAGGGAGAAGGGAAGCACAAAGGTTTCATATAACAGCCATGCCTTCTTAGGAAAAAGCTGTGATGCCTTCTGAGAGTTTGCTCTCAGTCAGGCAGGATCAAAGAAGTACAACTCCTTAGTACAATCCCTTAAACCGTGAGTCCTGCACAGCACCTCACTAATCCATTCCCTGCCCAGGTGTTGTGTGCATAGGTGAAGAGTCAGATCTCCATAAGTCAGACACTCTTCCCCCTTTTCAGCTCCCTGACCCTCGCTACTGTGTGCTCTGGTCTGGCCCCAGCTCCCAGGCCATTAGTATTGGTCTAAGAAAGCAAGACCAGGACGGGCAGCTGAGAGGAAAGTCAGAGGCCACCAAGCATGAAAAGAGAGAGATGACTCTGTCATTGCTCAAAGTCACCCACTCTGGGTGTGTTTTATGACTGTTTCCAGATTTTGGAATATTCTCCCCTTTGTGACCATTCCAGGGACTCACCCTCCTCCTATTTCCTTCTCATTGCACTTTCTGTCCCCAGTGCACCCTTTTTATGGCCAGAGACTGGCTGTATGACTAGATGACAATTCAGTGAAAGTTACTTGTTGTGAGGACTGAGAGCCAGGCCCACCCTGCTTTTTCCCAGAAGAGACTGGAGGTTCATAAAAGCCAGCTTTAATGCAGGGTTGTGCAGGTGTGAGTGTGGTGTTAGGGAACAGGTGCAAAAGTGAAGAGTGAGACAGAAAAAAAAAATGCTGGCTGTTCATCAAATCCTGAAAGTAGAGGGAGCAAAAATTATTCTGGAAGGTGGATGTCATTCAGGAGACCTTGGAAGACCTAGAGTGTCCTCTGCACAAATGAAGTGGAGGATGGGTTTAAATTACGGAGTTGGATGACACTCATTACCTGACTTCACTTCTCTGCCTCAGTTTTTTAAATCTGTAAAAATGGGGATGCTGACACTCAGGATTTTTTATGAGGACTGTAGCTCCCTGAAAACCCCTTAGGATAGTGCCTGGTGCGTAGTGAGTGCTGCATCAGTGTGAGCTATTATAGTTATGGAAATAGGCAAAGGTGCCACCAGAAGCATTCAGAGTGAGGAGGTGCCTTTCAGTCAGGGTCCTCGCAGGCAGCTGGAGATGAAGACGGTTAAGGAGGCTTAAATTCCACAGTGGAAGGATTGAGGAGCAGTCCTGAGAAGGAATTCAGAAGCCAACAGGCATGGAGAGAGGCCAGGGGGACTGTCACTGCTCAAAGGCCACACACTGTGGGTGTGTTTTATGACTGTTACTGGCTTTGAAATCTTCTCCCCTTTGTGACCATTCCAGGGACTCGCCCTCTTCATATGTTTCTGGATTTGGAATCTTGAGCAATATTCATGACGTACAACATTCTGTGAAAAATACCTTTACCCGACAGCAGGAACAGCCAGAGTGGGTGTGGCTTCTGTCACAAATATTGTCTCCTAGGAGTCTAGGAATGTGTCCTAGGATTGAATGGTTTTGCTGAAAGCCAGGCCTAGAAATGGGCTTCAGGGGCACCTTGTGAATAGTATTTATGTTGCCAATGGAAAGCATTCATCTTTTTAAGGGAAAGTATTCATCTTAATGAAGAAATGCCATCTTACGGTCTGGGTCAGTATTTTTTGCCTCTGTACTATCCTTATTTATAAATTGAAAAGAGAAAGACCGAAGAAGAGTGACATAAGGAAGCACATGTATGAATTAACAGGACAGAATTGGGACTAGTATGTGTAAATTAAGGGAAAGCATGTATGTATTTTATGTGAACATAAAAAGGACTTCTTGTTGGCCGGCGCGGTGGCTCACGCCTGTAATCCCAGCACTTCGGGAGGCCGAGGCAGGCGGATCACAAGGTCAGGAAATCGAGACCATCCTGGCTAACACGGTGAAACCCGGTCTCTACTAAAAATACAAAAAATTAGCCGGGCATGGTGGTGGGCGCCTGTAGTCCCAGCTACTCAGGAGGCTGAGGCAGGAGAACGGCGTGAACCCGGGAGGCGGAGCTTGCAGTGAGCGGAAATCGTGCCACTGCACTCCAGCCTGGGAGACAGAGCGAGACTCCATCTCAAAAAGAAAAAAAAAGAAAAAGACTTCTGTGTAAAAATAAAAATAATATCCACTGCCTTGAGTGGAGAGCAGACTGCAGGACCAAAACATTCCAGCAGAGTCATGAGAGAATGGGTTGTGTGGTTTCTTTGCTAAATAGTAGGTTAAACTGAGTATGTTACTGAAGAGAAAGGAGATGAAGGAGAAGATAGGTGAGGGTGAGAGAATGTGAGATGGCAAAAGGAAAAGACTGAAAGAAAGGTTTACTAAGGGCTCATCAGGTACCAGGCTCTGTGTCTAATGCCTTCCACATATTAACGTACCCATTCAAGCTGTCATTTTCTGATGCAGTAAGAGTGACCCTTGCGCTGCAGATGAGAAGAGGCTGAAGTGGGTGAAGTGAGTGGTCCAGAGTCATCCAGCCAGTTCATAGCAGAGCTAGTGTGTTTCACCTCGAAGTTTGTGCTCTTTGTGATTCAGACAGAAAAGTGAGACACAGAAGGAAGGCAAAGCAATTTTTGTTGTGGGTAAAGTTTACAGAAGTTACCTGTATTAGGCAGAATAATGGCCTCCTAAAAATGTCCACATCCTAATCCCTGGAACCTGTGCATGCTATTTTATTTGGCAAAAGAAAAGACTTTGCAGGTGAGATGAAGTTAAGTTTCTTGAGATGCGAGGTTATTCTGGATAATTTGGGTGGGCTCAGTGTAGTCAGAAGGGTCCTTGTAAGTGAAAGAGAGAGGCGGAAGGGTCAGGGTGAGAATGATGCAGCCAGAGAGACTCCACTGGCCATCGCTGGCTGTAAACATGCATCAAAAGACAAAATTACAACAAATTCAGTTATAGATCCAATTGGCTTTTATTTGTGATTCATGAATCAGGGCAGTTTCCATTCTGCAAAATATAGTGATAGCTCCTACTGGGCAATACAACAGTAGAACAGTGGGTTTTGTAAAATGGGAATCCAGAAACAGAAGAATATAAATAAATTGATTTAAATAAACTGAGTGGTTAATTTCAGAATACTTCATATTGCTTTTTTCTAAGAGTTAAAGCAGAAAGGACTTTCTTACTGTGCTGACTCAGACAGCCTGGACTCTCCTGCTTTTAGGGAAATTTTGTCTGTTCTGGGATCTACCTGCTTCCTCAATGTTTCAGTGTGAGTATATGGCATTTAGCATGACTGGCTCCATTCTGGAGTCACCAGGCTGTCACCTAAATGAGAGTTTGACTAAACATAAGGCATTAACACTACTGTCAGTTACCATCATTTTGGACTTCCATCATTCATAGGTTATGATGTCCTCCTAATCATATATTTATTTGAGTTTTTGTCATTCCAGCCAAAGAGAGAATATTTGACATTTGACGAATGGCTGCATGCAAACATTTAAAGGTTTTAGAGAATACAGCACACCAGGGTAACTAATATTGTGACAATCAGGAGGATCACACCAAGAGTTTGGAGTATGATCCATAGGCAGAGACCCCATGAACCAAACCAAATAAAAGAGAATAGATTAAAGAATGAGCCACATAAGAAGCCTACCCATTTTAACCAAGCAGCATATTTGTTAACTTTTGCAACTGAGTCTCTGTAGTACCCACTGTGTTTATTTATGTGCAACAAGAAGTGTCAGCAACTGCACAAACTCCTCCCTGTTCAGCTAGTAGGGAGCAATTCTGTTATCTGGCATCCCATGGCTGGGTTAAATTAAAACAGGGAGTGAGAACAGGTGAGTCTAGAGGTCTAACTCTAAAAGGGACCACCGTATATTTGAATAAACAGTTGTATTAGGGATGTTGTTAAAGTTAGCCACTGGGCAGAATAAAGGATCCCTTAGGTCAAAGATTTGGGTTTGACATGATGACATGACACATCCAACACTCTGTCAAATTACCTGCACAAGGCGCTGATTGTGAAATTCTAGTTACAGCATTATCTTACCAAATTAAAGAGGCAGGCATGAGCAGGGAAAAATGGAGTGGGATAAGAGCCTCGTCACGATGAGGCTTGGGACATCTTGGGAAAAACTGTCCACAGCATGAAGTCATCAACTTCTTGTCCTGGTTGGCAATTTGAGTGTCTCTAGTTATGGTGTTGAACATTTTGGTGAGCTCTGAGTGGCCCACATCTCAGGCATGAGGGTTTTTCCTTGAAGTTTACATTGAGTTGTCTACCTCCAGCTTATAGGTCTTCAGGAAGAGAGCAGGTCTTATACTTAGTGATTCCACAGGAGAAAATGGGATTGAAGGAGCTAGAAGAATTCAGGGTCCAGTCCAGTCTACAGGTGGATAATAAAAACTTGAAAACAAAATACAGGGCTACAATTTGATAACAGTTGTATTATAGTCTTTCTTCTGAACATAATTTTTCTCTATCTCTCCCTGTTTCTACCAAAGTTAATCAGAGTAAGACTAATCTGTTTACAAAATAGGTAGAGTCTCATCAAACTTGGTCTGATTCTTTATATAAGAAGTATAGCAAGAATAGCGATTGACCACATAGCATCTTTTTAAGTTTGCTTTGCTGGAAGGTTTGATAAGGAATCTCAGATTAAACTTTTAGAAACCTCTCAGCACTAGGAAGCCAAACCAAGGCTGACTTCAGACTTTGCCTGCAGTACCTCAGTACCTACGGGTTCATTCTATGTATATTTCCAAATATGACATCCCAGCCAAAGCCTTGGTAATATAACCAGTATTTTTAAATGTATCCTGTTATAAACAGAACAGATTCTTATTGAACTTATGCAAATAAGTATTTTCATAACAATGTGAACACCCATGAATAGTTGCCTGATTCTGGATGGAAAATGTAGGGAGAAAAATTAATGTTTCAATTTTTGTTCACAAGTTGTATTTTACCAAGTTTCTGTAAGCTATAGATAGCTTAAAAGAAAAATGTTCCTTCAAATTTGGAAAGCAAAACATTTAAAGAATCATCAAAACTTCAACTAAAAATTCATAAGAACATTATCCTCATTAGTTCATCTAGTCCCATGAAATTAATTTTTCGTTCTGCTTGATCTTGATTGGCAGTTTCATGAAGATATCTCTTCATTAAAGTTTTGGAAATTCTTAGCCCAATGGTATGATTCTAAAGTTATCAGAAACTTGTATTCAAGACAACTTGTCAGAGTCTTAGCCATACATCTCCTTGGAAAAGAAGCAGTTTTGGACTGTAACCATTTCCAAGTGCTTTTAGAGAAGAATCAAAACAACTGTCTGTGAATGACAAAGACTTAAGATGGCAATGGTTAAAAATCAGATAAGACTTCAGATTTGATGGATTTGATGATAATGACACCACTCACAAACAAATTTGGTTATTTCTGTGGCATGTAACACTATGACTGACAAAATATTAGATTTCTAGAAATCTCATATAATTTTTGAAACATTCACATCAATAACATACCCGCAAATATAACTTAGAGAAGGTTTGGCATCACTTGTCATTTGACAGTGTTTTCCATATAGTTTAACATATCAGTTAAGGTGAATTTCCATCTCGCTTCTGTTTCTCAACTGGATTACTGAGTTCAGGGCATAGCCCATTAACAAATATGGCCAACAATGTATAAGCTTATGTATGTTGAAAAAGTTCCCCAGGTAATTTTGATACATACCCCTAGCTACAAATCATTGATTTAAGCCCAAGTCCTGCTTATCAGAGCAGGGGTTCTGCATCCTGCTTGCACATTAGCAGCATGTGGGAAGGCTTAAATAATAACGCCTTGGTCCCACTCTAGACCATTAAATCAAAACGTATGAGCAGAGCCTGGAAATCAGTTGTTCTTTTAAAAATTTCCCAGTGATTCCAGTGTGTAGCCATATTTCCCATTAGATTTCTCTTTCTTCTTGTGGAATTTATCTTTTTCTATTTTGGTATTACAATTATTTTTCATGTCTTACTCTGTTGCCCAGGTTGGAGTGCAGAGGCACAATCATAGCTCACTGCAACCTTGAACTCTTGGGCTCAGAGGATCCTCCCACCTCAGCTTCCCAAAGCACTGGGATGACAGTTGTGAGCCAATGCACCTGGCCCTTTGTCTTATCGTCTGTCTTAGGCTTTATGTTCCCTGGAGTAGGGACCTTGCCTTCTTCATTTCTGTATCTTTCATGAACACATGAATTGGTTATCAGGAAAAGATTCTCAGCCACGCTTAGGTTGTGTCCTGAGTCTCAGGTTCACATGCTAATGCTACCGTCTTTGTCCTCCACAAGGACAGAGGTTGCTTGTGATGAAGGGTGTGGGTAACTCCACAATACAGGTGGTGGAGGAAGGTTACCTTGTTTTTAGACATAACATTGGAACTAAGAATTCTATGTGTATATGGGGTGGAAGGGCAGGGATGTATAGGAAGACAGATCTAATTAGGATAGAGAAATTATACTCAGGAGTAGCGGTAAAGGAAGTAAAAAGGATTCATGAAGAGAAGAAATGTGAACTTATCTAATGGGCTAGAGTAGGCCCCTGCAGGTTCTTGAGTAGGCGATTTTAGGAAGGTAATGAAGTAGTCATATGCTAGGAAGCATTCAAAGACTACAGAAAAGAAGTCAAGCAGGACTTCAAGCAATTGTTGAGGTTTATGGGAATGGAGAGAACAGCACAAGTGAAAGATGTTTTAAAAAGGACCAAGAAGCTTTCACAATGTATTGAATTGGGGAAACAAATGAGCAGAGGCTGGGAGTAGTCATGTCTAAGAGACAGTGGAGTACAGGAAGCATGAAGACCAGGGAAGAAGAGACCTGCAGGAATTAGTGCTTAGAAGCAGGAGTTTAGTGAGAGGAGGAGGAGATCTAGCCCCAGATACAGGTGAAGAAGTCCTTTCCCTCTCCCAAGCGTGGCAGTCAGCCCTGCAGGAAATAGGATAAGAAGAAAGGTCATAATACCTGCCACTCTTCCCGAAATGCAGAAACTACACCAAGGCTGCTATATCAGAGCCATCCCAGCCAGTACTCCAATCATGATGCTGACAGCGGTCCCAGCTGAGAGGTCAGGCGAACTTGCTTGTACTGACTCATCTGTCATGGAAAGAAAAGAGAAGGAATGAAGTTGATCTTATTTTACAGGGAAGTCCCCCAGGAACCAACTCTCAGCATGAAGTCGTTTCTATTTGTTCCTTCAAGGAACACATTATTTTTGTGGTAAGGTTGCTGGGAGATGATTATCCAACTAAATTCTTGCAGGTTTTTCATCTCACCAGGTTTCCAGGTTGATGGTCAGTCTTCTGTCAATTCCATCCTGACCTTTTTACACTCAGATATTTTTGAAGGCTTTGAAATTTGAGAAAGACTGATTGCTAATCTTGTATGTCATTAAAACTTCCCACTTTTTCATGGTTGCATTTTTTTTCTTAGTGTCTCAGTTGTGGCAGTTAGTGCATTTTGAATTCACCACCTCCTTTGCACAGAGACCTCACTTCCCACGGGCTCCCAGCAGGTGTGTGAAAGCAAGTCAAGTTCTGCAAGACTGTTTTGCTCTGAAAGGTGATGGGCTTGAGGAATTCCCAACAGTCTTGCAGAAACTCTCTTCGAACTGCACTGCAATCTAAAACTTTCTTTTTTTTCTCTTTCTATTCCACAGGCATCACATCTGCATCATGATCTGAGGGCTCTCCCAGGCTCCTCCCCCTCCTATCCCACTTTCCCTCACAGGTGTTTTTCCATCAAAATTATATTGCATGTCTAATCCCATCTTGGCTGCATCTCACTGAATGAAAACTAACATACGAGGCTTGAGACTTCGTATTTAACTCTGTTCTTTTCCCTCTCTCATATTAATCAGTAACCATGTCCCAGTGGACTTTTTGTGTAATGCCTGTTTCTCCCATGTATATGTATATGTATATGTATATATGTGAATATATATATGCACATGTATATATAATACCTTCTGCATCTGTTTCTTCTTTATTTCTGTTGCAATAATTTGGGCTTAATTTCTCATCAGTCATCAGTCATCAGTCAACTCAGACTGATGATTAATAATCACTAATATTAGCTACTGTTGAGGGGTGCTTCCTATGTGTCAGGCCCTGTGTTAAATTATTTACATGTATCTCATTTGAGCTGTAAAATAATACTGTCAGGTAGAAAATAGCTTAGAGTGGTGAAAATAGCTTAGAAAATGGCTTAGAGTGGTGAAAAAACTTACCCAATGTCATACAGCTAGTGACAGGCGGATCTAGGATTTGACTCTAAGACTACCTGACTTCAAGGCTAATAATAATGGTAGCTTCAACAGCAGCTAACATTTATGAAACAGTTCCTCTGCATGTGGCATTTTGCTGAATGCTTCATTGATTATTACATTAAATCTTCAAAACAATACTGTGAAGCAGGCACTCTTATTGCAATTTTCAATTGTGGAAACTAAGGCTCAGAGAAGTTAAGAATCTTGTGCAAGAAATGTATAACTATAAATACATACATTTAAAAGAAGAAAGATCTGAAATCAACAACCTGGCTTTACAACTTAAGGATATAGGAGAAAAACAAATGAAACCCAAAGTTAGCTAATGAAGGAAATAATAAAGATTAGAGTGGACTAGAAAAACAATAGAGAAAAGCAATGAAACCAAAAGGTGGTTCTTCAAAAAAGTTCAGCAAAATTCACAACCTTTAATTAGATCGACTAAGAAAAAAAATGAGAAGATAGAAATTACTCAAATCAGAAATGAAAGTGATTACTACCAATTTTACAGAAATAGTAAGTGTTATGAGTATTATGAATAATTATATGCCAACAAGTTAGAGAACCTGGATGAAATAAATTCCTAGAAACATAAAACCTTCCAAATGGAACCATGAAGAAACAGAAAATCTGAATAGACTAATAACTACTCGGGAGACTGAACCAATAAAACATTTGACAAAATTCAACATTCTATCATAGTAAACACACTCAGATTATAAATAGAAGGAAACTACCTCAAATATAATAAAGGCATTATCTGAAAAGCCCAACGCTAACATCATACTCCAGGGAGAAAGACTGAAAGCTTTCCCTCTAAGATAAAAACAAGACAAGAATGCCTAGTTTTACCACTTCTATTCTATGTAGTATTGGAAGTTCTAGTAAGAGAAAGTAGGCAAGAAGAAAGAAAATAACATCCAAATCAGAAAGAAGTAAAATTAACTTTGTTTGCACATGACAGGAACTTACATGTAGAAAACCCTAGAGATTAAAACAAAATTTTAGAACTAATAAACAGATTCAGTATAACTGCAAGATACTAAATCAACATGCAAAAATCAGTTGAAATCAGCTGTATTTCTTTTTTCTTTTTTCTCTGTCTCTTTCTCTCTCTCTCTCTCTTTTTTTTTTTTTTTTTGAGACAGAGTCTCATTTTATTGCCCAAGCTGAAGTGCAGTAGCATGATCTCGGCTCACTGCAACCTCTGCCTCCCCAGTTCAAATGATTCTCCTGCCTCAGCCTCCCAAGTAGTTGAAATTACAGGCGTGCGCCACCACACCTGGCTAATTTTTTTTTTTTTTTTAGTAGAGACAGGGTTTCACCATATTGGTCAGGCTGGTCTCGAACTTGTGACCCCAAATGATCTGACCACCTCAGCCTCCCAAAGTGCTGGGATTACATGTGTAAGCCATTGCGTCCAGCCAAAAAACAGTTGTATTCCTTTGCACTTACAGTGAACAATCTGAAAAGAAATTAAGAAAAAAATTGATTCACATTATCATCAAAAAGAATAAAGTTCTTAGGAATATACTTAACCAAGGAAGTGAAAAAATTGTAAGCTGAAAATTATAAAATGCTGCTGAAAGAAATTAAAGAATATATTAATAAATGGAAAGAAATTCCATTTTCATAGATTGGAAGACCTAATATCATTAAGATGATAATATTAATGCAATCCCTACCAGAATCCCAGTGGCATATTTTGCAGAAATAGAAAAATCCTAAAATTCATATGGAGTCTCAGGACTCTAAATAGCCAAACAATATGAAAGAATGAAGATGGAGGACTCACACTTCCTGATTTCAGAATTTACTACAAAGCCACAGTAATCAACACAGTGTGGTACTGGCATAAAGGAATACATAGAAACCAATGGAATAGAATGGAGAGCCCAGAAACAAATGCTTGCGTTTATAGTCAAATTATTTTTGACAAGGGTACCAAGACCATTCAATAGGGAAAGGATGGTCTTTTCAACAAACGATATTGGGACAGCTGGATATCCATGAACAAGGATGAGTTGAATCTTTACTTAACACCATATAAAAATTAACACCATATAAAAATTAACCCAAAATGGATCAAAGACCTAAATGTAAGAGATAAACCTATAAAACTCTTAGAAGAAAACATAGGGGGAAAGATTCATGACATTCTATTTCACAGTGATTTCTTGGCTATGACACCCAAAGCACAGGCAACAAAAAAAAATAGACAAATTTGACTTCATAAAAAATAAGATCTTCTCTACATCAAAGGACATTATCCAGAAAGTGAAAAGGCAACCCATGGAATGGGAGAAAATATTTGCAAATCATATATCTGATAAGGGATTAATTCTCAGAATATACAAAGAACTAATATAACTCAACAGCAAAAACCCAGAAACCCAATTTAAAAATGGGCAAAGGACTAAAACAGAGATTTCTCCAAGGAAGATATGCAAATGGCCAATAAGCACATGCAAAGATGCTCAACATCACTAATACTTAGAGATATGCAAATCAGAACCACAGTGATACACCACCACACACATGTTAGGATGGCTTTGATTTAAAGAAAGAAAAGAAAACACAAAACATGTATTTTGAGGAGGCGGGAAAATTGAAACTCTCGTGCATTGCCAGTGGGAGTGTGAAATGGTGCAGCCACAGTGGAAAATGGTAGAGCCGTTTCTCAAAAAAATTAAGCAAAGCACTACCATTTGATGCAGCAATTCCACTTGTGGTCATATGCCCAAAATAATGGAGAGTAGGGCTTTGAAAAGATATTTATACACCTATGTTGATAGTAGCATTACTCACTATAACCAAAATGTGGAAACAGCTCAAAAGTCCACCGAACAATACGTCAAGAGGCAAAATGAAATATATCCACACAAACTCATTCAATCTTAACAGGTAATAAAATAAAATAAAATGCCGAGGATTTACACACTCATGAGACTCAAATTCTGATACATACTACAACGTGAATGAACCCTAAAGACGTTATGATAAGTGAAATGTGGCCAGACACAAAAGGACAAATTTTGTATGAGTCTATTGATGTGAGGTACTTATTAATAAAATAGTCAATTACAGACAGACAGAAAGTAGAATGATGGCTACCAGGGACTAGGGTTAGAAGGAGTGGAGAGTTACTGTTTATTGAGTGCAGAGGTTTTGCATGGTGAGTTGAAAAAGTTCTGGAAATGGATAGCGGTGATGGTTGCACAACAGTATAAATATAATTGATATCACTAAACCATACTTTTTTTGGAGACAGGGTCTCACTCTGTCACCGAGGCTGGAATTCAATGGCGCAATCAAGGCTCACTGGAGCCTCGACATTCTGGGCTGAAGTGGTCCTCCCGCCTCAGCCCACCAAGTAGTTGGAACTACAGGCCATGTGCCACCATGTTTCGCTAATTTTTTGGGAAGACAGGGTTTCACCATGTTGTGCAGGCTGGTATTGAATTCCTGAGCTCAAGCGAGCCACCCACCTCAACCTCTCGAAGTGCTGGAATTACAGGCATCAGCCACCGCGCCCAGCCCTAAACCGTATATGTAAAATGGCTAATACGGTAAATTTCAGGTTATGAGTGCTTAACCTTTATGAATACATAGTGGCTGGTACTCTTACCCTCGCTATAAATACACACTTTGTGGCCCTGCCCCTTCCCTCCCTTGCAGAGTCCCAGTGGCTGAATCTCCCTATTTGTCCAAATGTTCATCCCTAGCTGTGCTCTGTGCTGTGTCCACAGCGTCATACAGCCGGTGACTTCAGAGCCAGGCCACAGTTCAAGAGTCTGCCCCAGGGCTCCCTCTCTTCCCAGTTCCCTGAAGCCTGACCCAGGAGAGGCTCTGCCATTGATTGACAGCTCAATTTAGCCAGATTCAGGACAGGTCTCCCAAGCACCTTCTCCACACACCCAGGTCCCACCCCAGGTGGAGTCAGGGCAGGGCCAGTCACCAGGTGAGCCGGGAGCAGAGCAGGGAGCAGACTCTGAGCTGCTCCTCCCTCGTCCAACGGGTTTCCTCCTCTCATCTGGGGAAAAAGTGTGAGATGTTTCAAAGCCTCCTTCTTCCTTGTAGCTCATGAATTAGGCAAAAGAACACAAACAGGTGACAAAAAGGGACGTATTGATGACTGAGAGAACCCTTAAGGACCCTTCCTGCTTTTCCCTCTGTGAAGCTCTTTCCACTACCTGGGGCTTTGGGGCTGAGGGAGCCCCCTCCTCACATTCCAGGCTGGATCCATAATCAGCCATGAGAAATTACTGAAGTACAGGGAGGAGGGTCTGCAGAGACAGAGTGAGAGGGTTCAGGGGGGAGAATTTGGGATCTGCTTGTGCCCATGGGACACAGGCTGGAAAAGAAAAGTTTTTTCAGCTCTTCCTTAACACCAGAGAGACCCCATCTCAAAATATGATGCCAACGGTCCAGGGATCCATGTACCACGGACTGTGATCATCTTGACTGTGGTACTATTGCGGTCAGTGGCCAATGTGTGGGCATAGCAGGTATAGGATACACTATTCTTTGCAGTGCTTTGGGGATAAAGAGCTCTTGCATGTGTTGCAGAAGGTTTCCATTACTCAGCCAAACATACGGAGAGGGTGGGTTAGAGGCCGCATAGATGAAGAGTCTAAGGTTTGCTCCTAACTCGTAAGATATATCTGGGGTAGAAGGGGTGTCCAAGCCACCCGGAGCAAAGAGAATAAAGCCGTAAGTGATGTCCTCAGAGGGAAGCGGAAGCTCCTGGTCTGTGGAAGGGCTGCACTGTCCCTCTTACCCAAATCACAATCCTGAAGTCCCAACCAAACCCCGATGTGTTCACTGAGCCTGAGACATTCATCTGTTTCTCCCATCACAGGCTGTGGACCCTGAGCCTCCCAGGACAGGAGCAGCCCCTCCTCTCCTATTCTTGGTCAAGGCTGGGTCTGCCCAGGTTTGCTTGGCCAGCCTGGGTGCCTAGAGGTGAGGGTCTGTGTACTTGGACCTGAGAGGGACTAAGAGGCCTGGCCTCTGGCTGCGTGGATTTGGGCTGTCAGCCTGGGCCACGGAGGAACAGAAGATACTCACGGCGGACATTCAGGGTGACTGGGTCACTGCGGCTGGCACCCACTGGGTTCTGTATTTCACATTCATAGGGTCCTATGTCATTCTTTGTGGCGCTGAGTAGAACGACGGTCCTGTTGTCAGTGGAGAGCAGCAGCCTGGGGCTGACCAGGAGGCTCTGATTGTTTACCCACCACAGGTAGGTTGTGTTCTGAGTCTCAGGTTGACAGGTTAAAACCACAATATCTTTGTTCTCCACCGGATTGAAGTTGTTGCTGGTGATGGAGGGCTTGGGTGGCTCCGCTGTGCAGATAAGAGAGAAAAGATTGCCCTGTGTGGCACCCTTGGTTCTCCCACGGGCATCTTTCAATCAGAGTTGGCATCTCCCACCTCTAAGCCCACTCAAGTCCTTAAAAGCCCACAGAAGGTGTGTGTATCACAAGACAGATGCACAATGATCTGAGAGCTCAGACACTGTGAGGCTGCCTGATTTGTCTTAGAGAAGCACAGACTTTCTCAAGTGTAAATTGTGCAGCAGCGTTGGCCCATGGACAGACCCAGGACCATCAGTCACAGCCACTGGTGCCTCTCCTGGTCCTTTCCTGATGGCTGCCTACCTGGCCCTTTGGGGTCCTCACCTCGAATGGGCAGGAGCTGAGTTCCTTCCAGCTGAACACTCCTACACCACCCAGCCAAGGGGTGTTTCTCTGAGCCTTTTTTTTCCAAGGATATCCCAGAGATGGGTGATGATAACAATGGGTGTTTGAGCAGACATAGCAGAGGAGACCAGGAAAAAGTCTAGAGGTGAGTTTAGTACTCAGACTGCAGGGCCTCCAGGTGGGGCAGCTCTACCCAGGTGTTTGATGGTGACTGACAAGAGCTAGTGACCGCCAGGAAAGTGCAGCAGAGTCCAGAAGAAGATAGAGAAAGGGTGAGTGAGACAAGCAGGGGCTGGCTGAAAATCTGAGGATTCTCAATGACATAACAAGAACAATGAAGACAAATTAGGAGAAGAGATGTGTGTCATGTTAGGAAATTTACAAAGAGCTCCCTGTCCCCAGCTCCTGTGCAGTCAGCAAAACAGAGGAAATCCCAACACAGGCATGAGAAATGCTTTCGTCCTTTTCTCTTGACCTACGGAAACACAAGAGTTTGATCAAATTCATCTAAACTAGGCAGAGTCTAAGCGAGATGCCAGTGGCTGGTGCAGTTCCCATTCCAAGGGACCCCACCTTATGACAATGGTGTCATCATGAGGACACAGGTGTATGTGGAATGGACAGCAAACCCATCAGACAGCACCTGCCTAGGCCGCTGCACCTGGAGGAGGTCCCGGGAATGACTGGAGGACCTGAGCCCCACAGCAAGACAAGGATGGAGTTGGTAGTAAAATGGGTGGAATGAACCCATGGGCTTTGGGGACTGCACACCTGTCCTGCCTCTGGCCCCCTGGTGAGTCAGTGTAGAGAGCAGATAGAGGAGTTGCTCATCCCTGTCCCATGGCCAAGCATTTACACAGTCATGAGACTTAACACCTGGGTGGCTTCTTTTTTTTTTTAAGATCCAGGGATCTTGCTATGTTGCCCAGGCTGGTCTTGAACTCCTGGGCTCAAGACACCCTCCTGTCTCAGTCTCCCACTGGGGTGGCTTTAGGGGCAGGGGATGAGAGGGGTGGAACATGGGTCTCAGCCCCTTGGAGGGACAGGGAACAGGTGCCAGAGCCTCCTAGGATCCTGCATCAGGTTCCAGTCTCTGAAGAGATTATGGATCATTCATTCCTTCATTCATTCCCTCCCTCCTTCATGAGAGAACTACTGAGCGAGTGTGTGTCTCACTTTGGGCCCTGGCATGTGCAGGGTGTGAGTGGGGAGAGAAAGCAAAGTCCTCTCCTTTATCCTCCTGTGGGAGTGACACCAACACATCAGGAAACACAGGATTTCAGGTCCAGTGAGGGTAGGAGTGTGAATCTAAGGGAGAGGCCTGGACATTTCCAGCACTGACTCTGATAGTTGAGGCAAGAGATTCAGTTCTAGGTAAAAACTAATTCTCTATTTGTTCCTCACTCCCTAGACCAGAATCTCCCACTTCTGGCTTGGATGCCTAGGAAGCAAGCTCTGTGGCTACAAAGACCTGGGGACTCTGATGTGACTGTCTGGTGCGTGAGACCCTGCCTCAGTGGCTGTATTTCCTTCTGCCTCAGTTTCCTTTAACAAAATGAGATAAAGCGTAAATGGTCTCTGGCTTGCCTTGTTGTCTGTGAATTCACCTTAAAATAATCACAATTACCTGGACGAGAGCCCTGTGTAGAAGAGCTGCCCAAACAAGCAGGATCTCTGATTGTTTGCCTCCAGGAGTGGGTTATTTGGACCTGATTCCTGGTGTACAAAGAACTTACAGCAGAAACTTTCTTCTTCTTTTTCTCCCCCTGAGGACACTGACTCCCCTAGGACCTCTCTTAAGTTCCTCATCCAGGGGGACTGAGGTCCTAGTAATCCTGTTCATCTGTCCTCTCCAGGCTGAGTCTCAGGTGAAGGAGAAGGCTCTGTCCTTGCCCAGATGAGGCCCTGGGGGTGACCAGGCTGGTGACCAGCTCCATGAGCCATGATCCTCAAACAGCTCAAATCCTTGCTCTCAGTCAGTTCAGCCCAGGAGGCCACAACCCAGCCCTGACACAGGTTCCTTAGGGTCACCTGGAGTCAAGAGCCCTGGGACAGGGATCTGGGACTTATGCTTCCAGGGCTGAGCTTCTCTGTGAGGATTCCAGGGGACCCCTCAGGCCAGGCTCTGACCCAGTTCTCCAAGGTCTTTTTCAGGGGGAGGGCACAGAATCTTGGCTGAGACTGATCTCCCCCTGCTGAGTCCCCCCCATCAGACTGTCCTTCCTCTGCAGCAAGTATCTGCAGGGTCTGGATGCAGGAAAGGGATTCTGGTCTGTAGAAGTTTGTCTCCCCCATGTGTGTCCTTCACTAAATGCCCAAACTCCAACACTGGATAAAATGTAGATGGGGACACAGGCACAACCCAGGCCTGACAATCCCGTGTGTATGAAGTAGAACTGGCCCCCAGCACCCAGAAGTCATGGAGGTGTCACTCACAGAATACGTAGAATTGGCTGGTTACTTCTTCATTCACAAGATTTTCTTTTATAACCTGTAGGGTATAGATTCCTGCGTCATTGTGGGTGACGTTCTGGATCAGCAGGGATCCATTGGGGTATATTGTCTCTCGACCGTTGTGTGCGGGCCCTGGGGCATTTTCTTGACTCATATTTTTTACATATCCTATAATTCGATAGTTGGCATGCACCCTTTCCCCTTTGTACCAGTTGTAGCCGTAAAGATTCTGGGACTCATTATGGACTAGTAGAAGGACCTCCTTCCCTTCTGCGACATTGAACGGCGTGGATTCAATAGTGAGCTTGGCAGTGGTGGGCGGGTTCCAGAAGGTTAAAAGTGAGGCTAGGAGGGGGAGAGAACATCAGTCAATATTGGGACCTATGTATTGGGGTGGAAAGATGGGGCCCTGGATCCTGAGCAGGTCTCTTCACCCACCCCCATCTTGAAGTAAGTGTGTGTGTGTGTGTGTCCTACTGGATCAATGTCAGCAGCATGACCCCTATTTCTTTAGCACCTCTGACCTTACATTTCCCTGTTCGGAATCCTCTTCCCCAGGGATCTGCAGGGATCCCTCCATACTGCAAGACCTGCTTACATCAGGGCATCCTTGGGAGACCCCTTCCCTGACACCTTCTCTAGAAGCCCTGGGTGTTCCGTTTCTGACATTTCCCTGCTCTATTCCCTTTAGAGCTCTTGTCAACACCTGGCTTCACATTCTAGATCTCTTTGCCTGTCTGTCTTCTGCCCCATGAGAGCGTGAGCTCTGTGAGGGCAGGGACTTGTGTGATCTGGATTGCCCCCCAGTGCCTGGAACAGGCTGCAGGCTCCAGTAGATGAGTTCGTGAGAGTTCCCAGGGCCCTCCCTCCACATCCTGGGGTTTATTTTCCAATGCCTGAGGTTGGTGGCTAGGGACAATGTTTTATGCCCTGGTTATGTTTTTATTTGAAGTGTCACATGATATAGTTATTATTATCATATTTCAAAATGTAGCAGCTAGTGATGATTAACCAGGAAAAGAGAACATGTGAGATTTTCTTGACCCTTTCCAATTCCAGTCCAATGTGATTTTCCTGTTCTGGTTTCCTGTCCCTGTCTGGTGTCCTCTCCCAAAGGACTTCAACAGAAGCCCTTTGTCCCCTCTCAGAGCCCCATCCTCCCAAGGAGACCCCAGCCAGTCTCTCTGGCCCTCCTCCCACCCACTCCCAGGAAGTCCTCCCCTCACCTGTGAGCAGGAGCCTCTGCCAGGGAATGCACACTCTGTATGGACAGGCTGAAGGGGACCCCATGGTCTCTGCTGCCTGCTTGTCCTCTGTGGAGAAGAGCTTGGGCTCCAGGAACTCTCTTGTCAGGGCTGCTGTGACTGTCAGCTCTGCTGTCCTTCCTACCTCTGTGCTGAGCCTCCTCCCAGGGCAGGAGCACTTTCCAAGATCACATGGTCCAGGGGTGGGGTCTCTGCTCAGGAGTCCTCTGTCCCCTCCCCTCTCATTCCTGCCTCTTTTGTCCCTCTTCCTCTTTCCCTTTTGTCTATAAGCTTTGAGTAGCAAGGCTGATGGACCCCTGTCCCCTGGGAGGACAACCAACCTTTCCCAGTGCTGACCGATGCTGTGTTCTGGCCTTGGGTCTGTCACACCAGGGGGATTATTTCCCTTGTGACAGAGAAACCCAGCTGGGCCTTGGGTTTCTGCTGGGATGATGCCCAGCAGGAAGGTGACAGAGGTGGCTCTGGGGGATAGGAAGGGGCTCACTGGGGGATGACTGGGGAGGGACCAGCCCTCTGTCTCCAGTGTCACCAGCCTGGCCTCTGACCCAGGCACAGAAACCAAGGCCCAGGGGTCTCAGGAGGAGCTACAGCTCCTGGGTGTGGAGGGAGGTGTCTGGTGTGTCCTGGAAAGAGAGCTGTGGTGGAGGGAGGTGTGTGGCTCTGAGCTCTGCTGTCCTTGGGGAAGGCTTCAAGGAAACCCTCCCTCTCCCTGTCTTTTGGATGTGCTGTGGCTCAGGTCCTTTCCATGTTCTACCTGACCTGGAAGCCTCTGTCTGGCTGACAGTCCTGTGGTCACCCTGCCTTCCCCATGGGTGGTGCCAGGAGGGAATGGGGAGCTGCACAGAAACCCCTGGCAGAGCGGGGTCTTCAAAGGCCCCAGGAAGGAAGAGGTGGGACACAGCAGGAACACGTGAGAGACAAGAAGGGTCTGTTGGAGCAAGGAATGGAAACCAGGCTCCACCTTCACCTCCTTAGCAAGGCCAAGTTCATGTCCAGGGGAATTACAGCTGACCTTCGAACACACAGATTTGAACACACAGGTCCACTTACATGCAGATGTGTTTTTTTGTTTGTTTGTTTGATTTTTGTTTTTTGTTTTTTGTTTGTTGGTGTTTTGCTTTTTTTTTTTTTTTCCTGAGACAGAGTCTCACTCTGTTGCCCATGCTAGAGTGCAGTGGCGCGATCTCAGTTCACTACAACCTCCACCTCCCGGGTTCAAGTGATTCTCCTGCCTCAGCCTCCCGAGTAGCTGGGACTATAGGCACCCGCCACCACGCCTGGTTAATTTTTGTATTTTTAGTAGAGGCGGGGTTTCACCATGTTGGCCAGGCTGGTCTCAGACTCCTGACTTCAAATGATCCACCCACCTCAGCCTCCCAAAGTGCTGGGATTACAAGCATGAGCTGCCATGCCCAGCCACATGCAGATGTTTTAAAATAAAAGTTGCACTGAGTGTGTCCCCTCCTCTTGCCTCCCCTCCACCTCTTTTGCCTCTGCCATCTCTGAGACAGCAAGACCACCCTCTCCTTTCCTCCTCCTCAGCCTACTTAACCTGGAGACAAAAAAAGGATAAAAGCCTTTATGATGATCCACTGTCACTTAATGAATAGTAAATATGCTTTATCTTCCTTATGATTTTCGTAGTAACATTTTATTTTCCCCAGCTTATGTTATTGTAAGAGTACAGTATATAATATAAATAAACATGCAAAATACATTGATTTACCGTTTATGTTATCAATAAGGCTTCTGGTCAAGAGTAGGGTTTTAGTAGTTCAATGGTTGGGAAGCCAAAAGTTATACAAAGATTTTCTATGGGGTCCTCAGCACCCCTAACCCCCGCCTTATTCGAGAATCAACTGCAATTTCCTGAGTGTTCTCTGTGTGCGATGTGCACCCCTGGAAGGCAAGAGATCTGTGGTCAAAGTCAGGGGCTGTTCCAGGGATGCTGACCAGGGTCCACATGGTGTGACCTCCAAGCTACAGGATCAGGTCACCCCAGGTCCTGCTCATGGAGAGTCCCAGGCTGCCCAACTCCATGCAGTGCAGGATGAGCTCAAGGAGAGAACAGGAGTTGTCCACAGAACAGCAAGTCAAGATTTGGAGAACTGTCCACCAGGGGGATAGGCTGCCTCAGAAGGAGCCACCTGTCCCCAAGGTTTCAAAGGTAGGACCCAGAGAGGTGTCTCTGGGGGCTTCAGAGAGAGGACGCCAGCCTGGGAGGTGGTCCCCAGAGAGCCCTGTGTTCCTCCATCACAGCACTGGGGATGCTGCCTCCAGGTCATCTGTGTCCCTGTCTGTCGTCTGCTCCAGGCCTCCTGGCAGGACCCAGGAGCTGGGGCATTTCCCACCTGGATACTCAGGCAGGGGGTTCCTGGTTCCTCTGTTATGGGAGGGGAGGCCCTATGACCCTTAGCCTCTCTGAGATGGAAACAAAGGCAGATCCTGGGTTATCCTGTCCCCTCCTGCAGGGGAAGTTCCCCTGGGTCCCAGGGCTCCTTGGGCTGGTTAGAGGTCTCCAGAGACCACTGCCAGGAGCCCCCATCTCCAGGGACCCTCGGGGGTGGGGTGTCATCACCCGACTTCCTTGTGATCAGGTCCCCTGGTGGTCACTCCATCTGGGATGGAGGATCCAGAGTCTGCAGCAGGTCAGGTGTCTTTGTGAGAAGAGGAAGGACATAGGCTGCTGGCCCAGGCCCCCTGGGAGTCGTGACATGACTCACAAGTCAGAGATGGGGAAGGGGTGTCACTGTTCTGGGACGAGTCAGATTCTGACCCCTCTCTCTTAGAAGGCCCTGTCCTCCCTCTGGAAGCTCTGAGGGTTCAGGCCCTGTCCCTGGGGCAGCCTCAGGCACTTGTTGGCCTCCTCCCATGCTGGCACCAGTGCCTCTGTGTCCACAAAGAACAGACCCTGACGCCGGGGGTCACACAGAGGTGATGTGCTTCTGTTGTGTGACCACCCACGCGTTTAACCAGTATTTGTTGAGCATCTGTTTTATGTCAGACACTGGACTGGGCCCTGGGATTCCACAAAGAGCAGGACAGACGTGGCCCCTGTGCTCACGGAGTTTCCCTGTAACAGGGAGACAGATGCTCAGTGAACATCATGGGACTGAAGAGCTAATGCTAATGAGAGAAGGGCTGTGAATGTGCTCTGAGGATCACAGGGAGCTGCCCTAGGAGATGCCTTTCGGCTGAGCCCCAGGGAGGAGGGGATGTGGGGGCAGGAGCTGCCCGCAGAAGTTGTGACTTGGTGGACGGCCGCTGGACTGCAAGGAGGAGCTGACAGAGTGCGTCTGGGAAGCTTGGAGGGCGAGGAGGAGGTGGGTCGAGGTGATCCTGGTGAGGGTAGACCCTGGGGGACTGTGGTCCAGCTGAAGGACGTCAGCGGACCCTGGGGGAGGCGCCAGGCCGGGAGGGACTCTGCTGCCCTCTGGGGGACAATGAGGAAAGTGTAGACGGAAAAATCAGGATAGGTTTAACTCAACGTGATCATTAAGCATTGATCACGTTTGCTTGATGCTTTAAATTCTAGATATCTCTCACTCAAGCTCTTCTCTACTCTACCCCCAACGAATCATCAAAATTAGATTGTGGTCTTATGTCAGGTCAAGTTCTGTGTGCACTTAGAGGGATCCCACACAGTATTCACAATTGAGGGCCGGCTGGAGCATGTGTGGGTAGAAGGGAGGATTCGTGTCCGTGGATCCTCACAAGAGCCAGGGTGTCTGGGTGGATAAGGATCCACTTGACCCCAAAAGTCCTCAGAACAAAGGAGCAGAGCCTGATGAAATCAGAATCCAGGGGTGGGGCTGGGGCTCTGTGCCTCCTCCTCCTCCCTCCCTCTCTCTCTCTGGGGAGTTCCCCCGCCTCTCCCTCAGCAGAATTCTTGGGCCTCCTCATATGAAGAAACGTGATGGGCCCTTACAGACCCACCCAGAGATTTTTAGCAGAGACATCAGGTTTCAGTGTCAGGAGCACCAGTCACCCCTCAGGCCTCCCCAGACCCCTCCTCAGAGACAGATATAAATATATCTGTATATACCTTCAGTGTGTTAGTATATGAATAAATAGAGTTTCTTGCAAGCAGCATATGCTTGGATCATGTTTTTTTATCTGTTTCATATTTTTAATCTGTTTCACCAATCTGTATCTTTTAAGTGGAGCATTTAATCCATTTACATTTAAGGTTCATATTGACATGTGAGGTTTTCTTCCTGTCATAATGATAATTGTCAGCTAGTTACTTTGTAGCTTGTTTCTTTTTTTAGTTTATGGACTTTTCATTTCTGTTTAGAACTCCTTCGAGCATTTCTTAAATTTCCTCAGAATTTGCTTCTGGGAAAGACTTTATTTCTCCATTTTGAAGCTTATTCTTGCAGGATAAAAAAATTCAAAGTTGATGTTTATTGTTGTTTTTTTCTTTAAGTACTTTGAAAATAGATTCTCAATCCCTTCTGACTTGTAGGGATTCTGCAGAGAAGTCTACTGCTAGTCTGATGGGGTTTCCTTTATAGGTGATTAAACACTTTTCTCTTGCTGATTTTAGGATTTTTTCCTTCATGTTGACCTTAGACAGCCTGATAACTATAGTTGTGGTGAGGTCCTTCTTGCAATGTATCTGCCTGGTGCTATTTAAGCCTTTTCTATCTGAATGCCTAGATGTCTTGCTAGACTAGCTAAGTTTTCCTCAATAATTTCCTCAAATAGGTTGACCAAACTTTACAGTTTTTCTTCTCCCTCAGAAATACCTATAATTCCTAGGTTTGGATGTTTTACTTAGCCCCATGCCTCTCAAAGGTTTTGTTCCTTTTTAAATGTTTTTTCTTTATTTTTGTCTGACTGGATTAATTCTAAAGACCTGTCTTCAAGTTCTGAGATTCTTTCTTCTGCTTGGTCTGGTCTGTTGTTAAAGCTTTCAACTGCATTTTGTAATTCCTTCAATTTTTTTTTATTTTCAGAAGTTCCATTTGTTTGTTTGTTTAATATCTATCTTTTTGGTAAATTTCTCATTCATATCCTGAATTGATTTTCTGATTTCTTTGCATTAGTTTTCATATTTATCTTGGATCTAATGGAGCTTCTAGAAAATCAATATTTTGAATCCTTTATCTGGTATCTTAAAGATTTTATTTTCATTAGAATCTATTGCTGGATAGTTAGTGTGATCTTTTTGGGGTGTTATCCTATTTTTTCATGCTTCCAGAATTGTTACACTGGTTCCTTCTCATTTGTAGAAACTGTCACTTCTTTTTATTTTTGAATTTACTTTTGATGGAAGTTTTTCTTGAAATTGCAATTATATTGCATGTTGAGTAGGGTCATTTGGCTTTCCTTCTGGGTGCTTTCAATGGCAGACACTCTATATGAATTCTTTGGTTATAGATAGCCTTAGTGTGGTGGCCTTTTCAAATGCCAGTGACTATAGCAGTGTGTCAGGTATGTGAGCAAACTCATGGCCTCCTGCAGAACTGCAGTGGCAGAGATCTCAAGAAACTTATCTTAAAAAAATTAATAATAATAATAATAATAAAAGAAACTTATCTTGTTCCCAAGTTCCATGCACTTGATTGTCAAATTTTGCATTGGGTTTAGAAGATCGGCCTCCAAGCCATTAGGTGTCATTTGAAGGTAAAGAGCCAGCTGCAGGCCAGGTTCAGTGGTTCACGCCTGGAATCCCAACACTTTGGGAGGCCAAGGTGAGCAGATCACCTGAGGTCAGGTTCGAGGCCAGCCTGGCCAACATGGTGAAACCCCATCTCTACTAAAAATACAAAAATTAGCCAGATGTGGTGGTCCGTGCCTGTGATCCCAGCTACTCGGGAGGCTGAAACGAGAATTGCTTGAACCCAGGGGACAGAGGTTGCAATGAGCTGAGATCACACCATTGCACTCCAGCCTGGGCAACAAAAGTGAAACTCCATCTCACAAAAAAAAGAGAGAGAGAGAGAGCCAACTGCAGTACTGCAGTGATAGCAGTGGGGCTTATGCTTTGTTTACCAGAAGAAGATTTTTAGTGCTTTAGACAGTGAGCTGGTCTGTCTAACCCAAGTGACCTGGGCTCCATACTCAGCCCCAGAAGTGAAGGGTGAAGCTGGGTGGAGCCAAACCAGGCAGGCCTACCCTCAGGCTTCCCAATGGCCTGAGAACCATTGGACCCGGGACCCATTACTTCTAGGGTAAGGAAGGTACAAACACCAGATCCAACCATGGTCTGGGGGACAGCTGTCAAATGCCTAAAAATATACCTGGGAGAGGAGCAGACAAACTATCACTGCCCCAGGTCCTCTGAACAGAAACAGAGGGGCAACCCAAAGTCCAAATCCAGGTGAGCAGATGCACCAAATGCCCAGAGATATGACCAGGTAAGAAGTGAAGGAACCACCCCTGCACCAAATGTTTTGCATGGGAAGGAGAAGGGGGTTGCTCATGTTCCCAATCCAGGAGAATGCATTTGGGATCTGCCTTCTTCTCACTCCTTGGTTATCAAGACTAAGCAACCAGGATTCTGGATTTGGGGAAAGACATTTATTTGTGGAGGCCAGTGATGACAATCCCACGAGGGCCTAGGTGAAGAGGGCAGGAAGGCTCAAGACACTGGGGACTGAGTGAAAACCACACCCATGATCTGCACCACCCGTGGATGCTCCTTCATTGCTCACCTTTCTGTTGATATCAGATGGCCCCATTTTCTGTACCTTCACAGAAGGACACAGGCTGGGATCTGTGCATGGCCTTCATCCCCGGGGCCATGTGAAGACAGCAGGTGGGAAAGATCATGGGTCCTCCTGGGTCCTGCAGGGCCAGAACATTCATCACCCATACTGACCTCCTAGATGGGAATGGCTTCCCTGGGGCTGGGCCAACGGGGCCTGGGCAGGGGAGAAATGACGTCAGGGGACAGGGAGGAAGGGTCATCGAGACCCAGCCTGGAAGGTTCTTGTCTCTGACCATCCAGGACTTACTTCCCTGCATCTACCTTTGGTCGTTTTCCCTCAGCAATGACCAGCTCTGCCTCCTGAGCTCAGCCTCCCAACCTGGACACAGCACCCCAGTCCCTGGCCCGGCTGCATCCACCCCATACCCTGATAACCCAGGACCCATTACTTCTAGGGTAAGGAGGGTCCAGGAGACAGAAGCTGAGGAAAGGTCTGAAGAAGTCACATCTGTCCTGGCCAGAGGGGAAAAACCATCAGATGCTGAACCAGGAGAATGTTGACCCAGGAAAGGGACCGAGGACCCAAGAAAGGAGTCAGACCACCAGGGTTTGCCTGAGAGGAAGGATCAAGGCCCCAGAGGGAAAGCAGGGCTGGCTGCATGTGCAGGACACTGGTGGGGCATATGTGTCTTAGATTCTCCCTGAATTCAGTGTCCCTGCCATGGCCAGACTCTCCACTCAGGCCTGGACATGCTGAAATAGGACAATGGCCTTGTCCTCTCTCGCCACCATTTGGCAAGAGACATAAAGGACATTCCAGGACATGCCTTCCTGGTAGGTCCAGATTCTCTGTCTCACACCTCAGGGACTGTAGTTACTGCATCAGCCATGGTAGGTGCTGATCTCACCCACCCTGTCCAGGCCCTTCCACTCTCCACTTTCTGACCATGTCCAGGACCACCCCTCAGATCCTGAGCCTGCAAATACCCCCTTGCTGGGCGGGTGGATTCAGTAAACAGTGAGCTCCTATCCAGCCCCCAGAGCCACCTCTGTCACCTTCCTGCTGGGCATCATCCCGCCTTCACAAGCACTAAACAGCATGGGGAGACCTGGCTAGCTGGGTTTCTGCATCACAAAGAAAATAATCCCCTAGGTTTGGATTCCCAGGGCTCTGTATGTGGAGCTGACAGACCTGAGGCCAGGGGATAGCAGAGGTCAGCCCTAGGGAGGGTGGGTCATCCACCCAGGGGACAGGGGTGCACCAGCCTTGCTACTGAAAGGGCCTCCCCAGGACAGCGCCATCAGCCCTGCCTGAGAGCTTTGCTAAACAGCAGTCAGAGGAGACCATGGCAGTGGCTGAGCTCATGATCCAGGCCCCAACAGACCAGACCAACAGCACAATGCAGTCCTTCCCCAATGTCACAGGTCACCAAAGGGAAACTGAGGTGCTACCTAACCTTAGAGCCATCAGGGGAGATAACAACCCAATTTCCCAAACAGGCCAGTTTCAATCCCATGACAATGACCTCTCTGCTCTCATCCTTCCCAAAATAGGACGCTGATTCTCCCCCATCATGGATTTCTCCCTTGTCCCGGGAGCCTTTTCTGCCCCCTATGATCTGGGCACTCCTGACACACACCTCCTCTTGGTGACATATCAGTGTCCCTCACTGTCAAGCAGTCCAGAAAGGACAGAACCTTGGACAGCGCCCATCTCAGCTTCACCCTTCCTCCTTCACAGGATTCAGGGCAAAGAATAAATGGCAGAGGCCAGTGAGCCCAGAGATGGTAACAGGCAGTGACCCAGGGGCAGATGCCTGGAGCAGGAGCTGCAGGGCCACAGGGAGAAGGTGATGCAGGAAGGGAAACCCAGAAATGGGCAGGAAAGGAGGACACAGGCTCTGTGGGGCTGCAGCCCAGGGTTGGACTATGAGTGTGAAGCCATCTCAGCAAGTAAGGCCAGGTCCCATGAACAAGAGTGGGAGCACGTGGCTTCCTGCTCTGTATATGCGGTGGGGGATTCCATGCCCCATAGAACCAGATGGCCGGGGTTCAGATGGAGAAGGAGCAGGACAGGGGATCCCCAGGATAGGAGGACCCCAGTGTCCCCACCCAGGCAGGTGACTGATGAATGGGCATGCAGGGCCCTCCTGGGCTGGGCTCTCCCTTTGTCCCTCAGGATTCCTTGAAGGAACATCCAGAATCCGACCACATCTACCTGGTGGGTTCTGGGGAGTCCATGTAAAGCCAGGAGCTTGTGTTGCTAGGAGGGGTCATGGCATGTGCTGGGGGCACCAAAGAGAGAAACCTGAGGGCAGGCAGGACCTGGTCTGAGGAGGCATGGGAGCCCAGATGGGGAGACGGATGTCAGGAGAGGCTGCCCCATCAGGGAGGGTGATAGGAATGGGGGGTCTGTGGGAGTGGGCACGTGGGATTCCCTGGGCTCTGCCGAGTTCCCTCCCATAGTCACAACCTGGGGACACTGCCCATGAAGGGGCGCCTTTGCCCAGCCAGATGCTGCTGGTTCTGCCCATCCACTACCCTCTCTGCTCCAGCCACTCTGGGTCTTTCTCCTGATGCCCTGGACAGCCCTGGCCTGGACCTGTCCCCTGAGAGGTGTTGGGAGAAGCTGAGTCTCTTGGGACACTCTCATCAGAGTCTGAAAGGCACATCAGGAAACATCCCTGGTCTCCAGGACTAGGCAATGAGTGAGAAAAGAGCCCCAGCTCCTCCCTTTGCCACTGAGAGGGTCGACCCTGGGTGGCCACAGTGACTTCTGCATCTGTCCCAGTCACCCTGAAACCACAACAAAACCCCAGCCCCAGACCCTGCAGGTACAATACATGTGGTGACAGTCTGTACCCAGGGGAAGCCAGTTCTCTCTTCCTAGGAGACCGGGCCTCAGGGCTGTGCCCGGGGCAGGCGGGGGCAGCACGTGCCTGTCCTTGAGAACTCAGGACCTTGAGAGTCTCTGCTCTGTGAGGCACAGCAAGGATCCTTCTGTCCAGAGATGAAAGCAGCTCCTGCCCCTCCTCTGACCTCCTCCTCCTTCCCAAATCTCAACCAACAAGTAGGTGTTTCAAATCTCATCATCAAATCTTCACCCATCCACATGAGAAAGCTTAAAACCCAATGGATTGACAACATCAAGAGTTGGAACAAGTGGACATGGAGATGTTACTTGTGGAAATGTAGATGTGTTCAGCTATCGGGCAGGAGAATTTGTGTCAAATTCCAGCATGGTTCAGAAGAATCAAAAAGTGTCACAGTCCAAATGTGCAACAGTGCAGGGGATAAAACTGTGGTGCATTCAAACTGAGGGATATTTTGGAACACGAGAAAGGAAGGGATTGCTGCTGCACAGAACATGGATGATCTCACACATAGAGTTGAAAGAAAGGAGTCAATCGCAGAATAGAAAATGATCACTAATTCCACCTCTATAAAGTTTCCAAGAGGAAAACCCAACTCAGCTGCTAGAGATCAGAATGGAGGTGACCTGTGCCTTGCAGTGGCTGTGAGGGTCACGGGAGTGTCACTTAGTGCAGGCAATGTGCTGTATCTTAATCTGGGCAGGGCTTTCATGAGCACATAGGAATGCAGACATTACTGCTGTGTTCATTTTACTTCACTGGAAAAGAAGAATAAAATCAGCCGGGCGTGGTGGCTCACGCCTGTAATCCCAGCACTTTAGAAGGCTGAGGTGGGCAGATCACTTGAGGTCAGGAGTTCGAGACCACCCCGGCCAATATGGTGAAACCCCGACTCTACTAAAAATACAAAAATTAGCTGGGCATGGTGGTGTGCGCCTGTAATCCCAGCTACTCGGGAGGCTGAGGCTGGAGAATCGCTTGGACCCAGGAAGCAGAGGTTGCAGTGAGCCAAGATTGTGCCACTGCACTCCAGCTTGGGCAACAGAGCCAGACTCTGTAAAAAAAAAAAAAAGAAAAAAGAAAAGAAAGTATAAAATCTCTGGGTTAAACGAAAAAAGATCCACAAAACAAACACCAGCTCTTATCAAACTTACACAACTCTGCCAGAGAACAGGAAACACAAATACTCATTAACTCACTTTTGTGGCAGTAAAACCTTCATGTCAAAAGGAGACCAGGACACAATGAGGAAGTAAAATTGCAGGCCCTACTTGGGTGCAGAGAGGGAAAATCCACAAATAAAACATTACCAAAAGGAGCTAAGATTTACTGCATTGAGTTCATTCCCCAGGTATGCAAGGTGATTTTAACACCTGAAAATCAATCATTGCCTTTACTACATAGACAGATTAGCTAGAAAAAAATTACAACTAGCAGAACAGAAGCAATTTGGCCTTGCCTAAAATTCCACATCATATCATCATGATGGAGACAGTGCAGACGCCAATGATAATAAAAAGAGGGACCTCCGTCACCCGGTAAACATGTCCACACAGCTCCAGCAAGCAGCCGTCTTCCCAGTGAATCACTGTAACCTCCCCTTTAATCAACCCCAGGCAAGGCTGCCTGCGATGGCCACACAGGCTCCAACCCATGGGCCTCAACCTCCCGCAGAGGCTCTCCTTTGGCCACCCCATGGGGAGAGCATGAGGACAGGGCAGAGCCCTCTGATGCCCACACATGGCAGGAGCTGACGCCAGAGCCATGGGGGCTGGAGAGCAGAGCTGCTGGGGTCAGAGCTTCCTGAGGACACCCAGGCCTAAGGGAAGGCAGCTCCCTGGATGGGGGCAACCAGGCTCCAGGCTCCGACCTCAGAGCCCGCATGGGAGGAGCCAGCACTCTAGGCCTTTCCTAGGGTGACTCTGAGGGGACCCTGACACGACAGGATCGCTGAATGCACCCGAGATGAAAGGGCCACCACGGGACCCTGTTCTCGTGGCAGATCAGGAGAGAGTGGGACACCATGCCAGGCCCCCATGGCAGGGCTGCGACTGACCCAGGCCACTCCCCTGCATGCATCAGCCTCGGTAAGTCACATGACCAAGCCCAGGACCAATGTGGAAGGAGGGAAACAGCATCCCCTTTAGTGATGGAACCCAAGGCCAGTGCAAAGAGACGCCATGAGCAGTTAGGAAGGGTGGTCCAACCTACAGCACAAACCATCGTCTATCATAAGTAGAAGCCCTGCTCCATGACCCCTGCATTTAAATAAAAATTTGTTAAATGAGTCAAATTCCCTCACCGTGAGAGCTCACCTGTGTGTAGGCCCATCACACACACAAACACACACACACACACACACACACACACACACACACACACACACAGGGAAAGTGCAGGATCCTGGACAGCACCAGGCAGGCTTCACAGGCAGAGCAAACACTGTGAATGACCCATGCAGTGCCCTGGGCCCCATCAGCTCAGAGACCCTGTGAGGGCTGAGATGGGGCTAGGCAGGGGAGAGACTTAGAGAGGGTGGGGCCTCCAGGGAGGGGGCTGCAGGGAGCTGGGTACTGCCATCCAGGGAGGGGGCTGCAGGGAGCTGGGTACTGCCATCCAGGGAGGGGGCTGCAGGGAGCTGGGTACTGCCCTCCAGGGAGGGGGCTGCAGGGAGCTGGGTAATGCCCTCCAGGGAGGGGGCTGCAGGGAGCTGGGTACTGCCCTCCAGGGAGGCAAGAGCACTCTTCCCAACAGAGAGCACATCTTCCTGCAGCAGCTGCACAGACACAGGAGCCCCCATGCCTGCCCTGGGCCAGGGTGTGGATTCCAAATTTCATGCCCCAATGGGTGGGACTGAGGTTGACCGTGACATCCAAGGGGAATCTGTGATTGCAAACTTAAACTACTGTGCCTACAAAATAGGAAATAACCCTACTTTTTCTACTATCTCAAATTCCCTAAGCACAAGCTAGCACCCTCTAAATCAGGAAGTTCAGTCACTCCTGGGGTCCTCCCATGCCCCCAGTCTGACTTGCCGGTGCACAGGGTGGCTGACATCTGTCCCTGCTCCTCCCCTTGGCTCAACTGCCGCCCCTCCTGGCGGTGACTGATGGTCAGGACAAGGGAGCCTAGAGCTGGCCCCATGACTGACAGGAAGGCAGGACTTGGCCTCCATTCTGAAGACTAGGGGTGTCAAGAGAGCTGGGCGTCCCACAGAGCTGCACAAGATGACGTGGACAGAGGGTGACACAGGGCTCAGGGCTTCAGACGGGTCGGGAGGCTCAGCTGAGAGTTCGGGGACAGACCTGAGGAGCCTCAGTGGGAAAGAAGCACTGAAGTGGGAAGTTCTGGAATGTTCTGGACAAGCCTGAGTGCTCTAAGGAAATGCTCCCACCCCGATGTAGCCTGCAGCACTGGACGGTCTGTGCACCTCCCCGCTGCCCATCCTCTCACAGCCCCCGCCTCTAGGGACACAACTCCTGCCCTAACGTGCATCCTTCCTGTCTCATTCCACACAAAAGGGCCTCTGGGGTCCCTCTTCTGCATTGCAAGGAGTGGAGGTCACGTTCCCACAGACCACCCAGCAACAGGGTCCTATGGAGGTGGGGTCAGGAGGATCACACGTCCCCCCATGCCCAGGGTGCTGACTCTGGGGGTGATGGATTGGCCTGGAGGCCACTGGTCCCCTATGTCCCTGAGGGGAACCTGCACCCTGGAGGCTGCCACATCCCTCCTGATTCTTTCAGCTGAGGGCCCTTCTTGAAATCCCAGGGAGGACTCAACCCCCACTGGGAAAGGCCCAGTGTGGATGGTTCCACAGCAGCCCAGCTAAGGCCCTTGGACACAGATCCTGAGTGAGAGAACCTTTAAGGACACAGGTGCACGGCCATGTCCCCAGTGCCCACACAGAGCAGGGGCATCTGGACCCTGAGTGTGTAGCTCCCACGACTGAACCCAGCCCTTCCCCAATGACGTGACCCCTGGGGTGGCTCCAGGTCTCCAGTCCATGCCACCAAAATCTCCAGATTGAGGGTCCTCCCTTGAGTCCCTGATGCCTGTCCAGGAGCTGCCCCCTGAGCAAATCTAGAATGCAGAGGGCTGGGATTGTGGCAGTAAAAGCAGCCACATTTGTCTCAGGAAGGAAAGGAAGGACATGAGCTCCAGGAAGGGTGATGGCGTCCTCTAGTGGGCGCCTCCTGTTAATGAGCAAAAAGGGGCCAGGAGAGTTGAGAGATCAGGGCTGGCCTTGGACTAAGGCTCAGGTGGAGAGGACTGAGGTGCAAAGAGGGGGCTGAAGTAGGGGAGTGGTCGGGAGAGATGGGAGGAGCAGGTAAGGGGAAGCCCCAGGGAGGCCGGGGGAGGGTACAGCAGAGCTCTCCACTCCTCAGCATTGACATTTGGGGTGGTCGTGCTAGTGGGGTTCTGTAAGTTGTAGGGTGTTCAGCACCACCTGGGGACTCTACCCACTGAATGCCAGCAGGACTCCCTCCCCAAGCTCTAACAACCAACAATGTCTCCAGACTTTGCCAAATGTCCCCTGGAGAGAAAAATTGCTTCTGGCAGAATCACTGATCTATGTCAGTCTCTAAAAGTGACTCATCAGCGAAATCCTTCACCTCTTGGGAGAAGAATCACAAGTGTGAGAGGGGTAGAAACTGAAGACTTCAAAATCTTTCCAAAAGAGTTTTACTTAATCAGCAGTTTGATGTCCCAGGAGAAGATACATTTAGAGTGTTTAGAGTTGATGCCACATGGCTTCCTGTACCTCACATCAGGAGCAGAGTGGGTTTTCCAAGGGCCTGTAACCACAACTGGAATGACACTCACTGGGTTACATTACAAAGTGGGATGTGGGGAATTCTGTAGACTTTGGAAAGGGAAATGTATGACGTGAGCCCACAGCCTAAGGCAGTGGACAGTCCACTTTGACGCTCTCACCATCTAGGTGACTTCTCAGCCATGAACATAGCCACATCTGTCATTAGAAAACATGTTTTATTAAGAGGAAAAATCTAGGCTAGAAGTGCTTTATGCTCTTTTTTCTCTTTATGTTCAAATTCATATACTTTTAGATCATTCCTTAAAGAAGAATCTATCCCCCTAAGTAAATGTTATCACTGACTGGATAGTGTTGGTGTCTCACTCCCAGCCCCTGTGTGGTGACAGTGCCCTGCTTCCCCAGCCCTGGGCCCTCTCTGATTCCTGAGAGCTTTGGGTGCTCCTTCATTAGGAGGAAGAGAGGAAGGGTGTTTTTAACATTCTCACCATTCTCCCATCCACCTCTCAGACACTGGGAAGAATCAGTTGCCCACTCTTGGATTTGATCCTCGAATTACTGACCTCTATTTCTGTCCCTTGTCCATTTCAACAATGTGACAGGCCTAAGAGGTGCCTTCTCCATGTGATTTTTGAGGAGAAGGTTCTCAAGATAAATTTTCTCACACCTCTTTGAATTACCTCCACCTGTGGCCCCATCACCATTACCAGCAGCATTTGGACCCTTTTTCTGTTAGTCAGATGCTTTCCACCTCTTGAGGGTGTATACTGTATGCTCTCTACACAGGAATACACAGAGGAAATAGAAAAAGGGAAACCACATTACTATTCAGAGAGAAGAAGACCTTTATGTGAATGAATGAGAGTCTAAAATCCTAAGAGAGCCCATATAAAATTATTACCAGTGCTAAAACTACAAAAGTTACACTAACAGTAAACTAGAATAACAAAACATGCATCACAGTTGCTGGTAAAGCTAAATCAGATATTTTTTTCTTAGAAAAAGCATTCCATGTGTGTTGCAGTGATGACAGGAGTGCCCTTCAGTCAATATGCCACCTGTAATTTTTGTTCTCTGGCAGAATGTATTGTCTTTTCTCCCTTTAAATCTTAAATGCAAAACTAAAGGCAGCTCCTGGGCCCCTTCCCCAAAGTCAGCTGCCTGCAACCAGCCCCACGAAGAGCAGAGGCCTGAGCTTTCCTGGTCAAAATAGGGGGCTAGGGAGCTTAACCTCGCTCGATAAAGCTGTGTTCCCAGAATGTTGCTCCTGTTCCCAGGGGCACCAGCCTGGAGGGTGGTGAGCCTCACCAGTGGCCTGATGCTTACCTTGTGCCCTCACACCAGTGGTCACTGGAACCTTGAACACTTGGCTGTCGCCCGGATCTGCAGATGTCAAGAACTTCTGGAAGTCAAATTACTGCCCACTTCTCCAGGGCAGATACCTGTGAACATCCAAAACCATGCCACAGAACCCTGCCTAGGGTCTACAACACATATGGACTGTGAGCACCAAGTCCAGCCCTGAATCTGTGACCACCTGCCAAGATGCCCCTAACTGGGATCCACCAATCACTGCACATGGCAGGCAGCGAGGCTTGGAGGTGCTTCGCCACAAGGCAGCCCCAATTTGCTGGGAGTTTCTTGGCACCTGGTAGTGGTGAGGAGCCTTGGGACCCTCAGGATTACTCCCCTTAAGCATAGTGGGGACCCTACTGCATCCCCAGCAGGTGCCCCACTCTTCAGAGCCTCTCTCTCTGAGGTTTACCCAGACCCCTGCACCAATGAGACCATGCTGAAGCCTCAGAGAGAGAGATGGAGGTTTGACCAGGAGCCGCTCTTCCTTGAGGGCCAGGGCAGGGAAAGCAAGAGGCAGCTCCAGGAGTGGGAACACCAGTGTCTAAGCCCCTGATGAGAACAGGGTGGTCTCTCCCATATGCCCATACCAGGCCTGTGAACAGAATCCTCCTTCTGCAGTGACAATGTCTGAGAGGATGACATGTTTCCCAGCCAAACATGCAGCCATGCCCATCTACCCCCTGCCTACTGCAGGACAGCACCAACCCAGGAGCTGGGAAGCTGGGAGAAGACATGGAATACCCATGGCTTCTCACCTTCCTCCAGTCCAGTGGGCACCATTTATGCCTAGGACACCCACCTGCTGGCCCCAGGCTCTTAAGAGTTAGGTCACCTAGGTGCCTCTGGGAGGCCAAGGCAGGAGAATTGCTTGAACCCGGGAGGCAGAGGTTGCAGTGAGCCGAGATCACACCACTGCACTCCAGCCTGGGTGACAGAATGAGACTCTGTCTCAAAAAAAAAAAGAGAAAGATAGCATCAGTGGCTACCAAGGGCTAGGGGCAGGGGAAGGTGGAGAGTTAATGATTAATAGTATGAAGTTTCTATGTGAGATGATGAAAATGTTCTGAAAAAAAAAATATAGTGGTGAGGATGTAGAATATTGTGAATGTAATTAATGGCATTTAATTGTACACTTAACATGATTAATATGGCATATTTTATCTTATGTATTTGACTACATCCAAGAAACACTGGGAGAGGGAAAGCCCACCATGTAAAATACACCCACCCTAATCAGATAGTCCTCATTGTACCCAGGTATAGGCCCCTCATGACCTGCACAGGAATAACCAAGGATTTAAGGACATGAGGCTTCCCAGCCAACTGCAGGTGCACAACATAAATGTATCTGCAAAGAGACTGAGAGTAAAGCTGGGGGCACAAACCTCAGCACTGCCAGTACACACACCCTTCTCATGGATTCTGACTTTATCTGACCCGGCCCACTGTCCAGATCTTGTTGTGGGATTGGGACAAGGGAGGTCATAAAGCCTGTCCCCGGAGCACTCTGTGTGAGCATACGAGACCTCCCCCCCCCCCCCCACCGTTAGGTCTCCACACATAGATCTGACCATTAGGCATTGTGAGGAGGACTCTAGCGCGGGCTCAGGGATCACACCAGAGAATCAGCTACAGAGAGGAAGACAGGTCTCGAGGAGCTGACGGATGACACAGAGCAGGGTTCCTGCAGTCCACAGGTCCAGCTCACCCTGGTGTAGGTGCCCCATCCCCCTGATCCAGGCATCCCTGACACAGCTCCCTCCCGGAGCCTCCTCCCTGGTGACACATCAGGGTCCCTCACTCAAGCTGTCCAGAGAGGGCAGCACCTTGGACAGCGCCCACCCCACTTCACTCTTCCTCCCTCACAGGGCTCAGGGCTCAGGGCTCAAGTCTCAGAACAAATGGCAGAGGCCAGTGAGCCCAGAGATGGTGACAGGGCAATGATCCAGGGGCAGCTGCCTGAAACGGGAGCAGGTGAAGCCACAGATGGGAGAAGATGGTTCAGGAAGAAAAATCCAGGAATGGGCAGGAGAGGAGAGGAGGACACAGGCTCTGTGGGGCTGCAGCCCAGGATGGGACTAAGTGTGAAGACATCTCAGCAGGTGAGGCCAGGTCCCATGAACAGAGAAGCAGCTCCCACCTCCCCTGATGCACGGACACACAGAGTGTGTGGTGCTGTGCCCCCAGAGTCGGGCTCTCCTGTTCTGGTCCCCAGGGAGTGAGAAGTGAGGTTGACTTGTCCCTGCTCCTCTCTGCTACCCCGACATTCACCTTCTCCTCATGCCCCTCCCTCTCTAATATGATTTGGATCTATGTCCCCGCCCAAATCTCATGTCAAATTGTAAACCCCAATGTTGGAGGTGGGGCCTTGTGAGAAGTGATTGGATAATTCGGGTGGATTTTCTGCTTTGATGCTGTTTCTGTGATAGAGATCTCACATGATCTGGTTGTTTAAAAGTGTGTAGCACCTCTCCCCTCTCTCTCTCTCTCTCTGTTACTCATGCTCTGCCATGTAAGACGTTCCTGTTTCCCCTTCACCGTCCAGAATGATTGTAAGTTTCCTGAGGCCTCCCCAGGAGCAGAAGCCACTATGCTTCCTGTACAACTGCAGAATGATGAGCGAATTAAACCTCTTTTCTTTATAAATTACCCAGTCTCAGGTATTTCTTTATAGCAATGCGAGGACAGACTAATACAATCTTCTACTCCCAGATCCCCGCACATGCTTAGCCCCAGACATCACTGCCCCTGGGAGCATGCACAGCGCAGCCTCCTGCAGACAAAAGCAAAGTCACAAAAGGTGACAAAAATCTGCATTTGGGGACATCTGATTGTGAAAGAGGGAGGACAGTACACTTGTAGCCACAGAGACTGGGGCTCACCGAGCTGAAACCTGGTAGCACTTTGGCATAACATGTGCATGACCCGTGTTCAATGCCTAGAGATCAGTGTTGAGTAAAACAGCCTGGTCTGGGGCCGCTGCTGTCCCCACTTCCCTCCTGTCCACCAGAGGGCGGCAGAGTTCCTCCCACCCTGGAGCCTCCCCACGGGCTGCTGACCTCCGTCAGCCGGGCCTACAGCCCAGCAGGGTCTACCCTCACCCGGGTCACCTCGGCCCACGTCCTCCTCGCCCTCCGAGCTCCTCACACGGACTCTGTCAGCTCCTCCCTGCAGCCTATCGGTCGCCCACCTGAGGCCTGTCGGCTGCCCTCTGCAGGCAGCTCCTGTCCCCTACACCCCCTCCTTCCCCGGGCTCAGCTGAAAGGGCGTCTCCCAGGGCAGCTCCCTGTGATCTCTAGGACAGCTCAGTCTCTCACAGGCTCCGACGCCCCCTATGCTGTCACCTCACAGCCCTGTCATTACCATTAACTCCTCAGTCCCATGAAGTTCACTGAGCGCCTGTCTCCCGGTTACAGGAAAACTCTGTGACAGGGACCACGTCTGTCCTGCTCTCTGTGGAATCCCAGGGCCCAGCCCAGTGCCTGACACGGAACAGATGCTCCATAAATACTGGTTAAATGTGTGGGAGATCTCTAAAAAGAAGCATATCACCTCCGTGTGGCCCCCAGCAGTCAGAGTCTGTTCCATGTGGACACAGGGGCACTGGCACCAGCATGGGAGGAGGCCAGCAAGTGCCCGCGGCTGCCCCAGGAATGAGGCCTCAACCCCCAGAGCTTCAGAAGGGAGGACAGAGGCCTGCAGGGAATAGATCCTGGTCCGGCCTGACCCTGCAGCCTAATCCAGAGTTCAGGGTCAGCTCACACCACGTGGACCGTGGTCAGCATCCCTAGGGCAGTTCCAGACAAGGCCGGAGGTCTCCTCTTGCCCTCCAGGGGGTGACATTGCACACAGACATCACTCAGGAAACGGATTCCCCTGGACAGAAACCTGGCTTTGCTAAGGAAGTGGAGGTGGAGCCTGGTTTCCATCCCTTGCTCCAACAGACCCTTCTGATCTCTCCCACATACCTGCTCTGTTCCTTTCTGGGTCCTATGAGGACCCTGTTCTGCCAGGGGTCCCTGTGCAACTCCCGACTCCCTCCTGGTACCACCATGGGGAAGGTGGGGTGATCACAGGACAGTCAGCCTCGCAGAGGACAGAGACCACCCAGGACAGTCAGGGAGAACATGGACAGGCCCTGAGCCGCAGCTCAGCCAACAGACACGGAGAGGGAGGATCCCCCTGGAGCCTTCCCCAAGGACAGCAGAGCCCAGAGTCACCCACCTCCCTCCACCACAGTCCTCTCTTTCCAGGACACACAAGACACCTCCCCCTCCACATGCAGGATCTGGGGACTCCTGAGACCTCTGGGCCTGGGTCTCCATCCCTGGGTCAGTGGCGGGGTTGGTGGTACTGGAGACAGAGGGCTGGTCCCTCCCCAGCCACCGCCCAGTGAGCCTTTTTCTAGCCCCCAGAGCCACCTCTGTCACCTTCCTGTTGGGCATCATCCCACCTTCCCAGAGCCCTGGAGAGCATGGGGAGACCCGGGACCCTGCTGGGTTTCTCTGTCACAAAGGAAAATAATCCCCCTGGTGTGACAGACCCAAGGACAGAACACAGCAGAGGTCAGCACTGGGGAAGACAGGTTGTCCTCCCAGGGGATGGGGGTCCATCCACCTTGCCGAAAAGATTTGTCTGGGGAACTGAAAATAGAAGGGAAAAAGGAGGAGGGACAAAAGAGGCAGAAATGAGAGGGGAGGGGACAGAGGACACCTGAATAAAGACCACACCCATGACCCACGTGATGCTGAGAAGTACTCCTGCCCTAGGAAGAGACTCAGGGCAGAGGGAGGAAGGACAGCAGACCAGACAGTCACAGCAGCCCTGACAAAAGCATTCCTGGAACTCAAGCTCTTCTCCACAGAGGAGGACAGAGCAGACAGCAGAGACCATGGAGTCTCCCTCGGCCCCTCCCCACAGATGGTGCATCCCCTGGCAGAGGCTCCTGCTCACAGGTGAGGGGAGGACAACCTGGGAGAGGGTGGGAGGAGGGAGCACAGAGACTGGCTGGGGTCTCCTGGGTAGGACAGGGCTGTGAGACGGACAGAGGGCTCCTGTTGGAGCCTGAATAGGGAAGAGGACATCAGAGAGGGACAGGAGTCACACCAGAAAAATCAAATTGAACTGGAATTGGAAAGGGGCAGGAAAACCTCAAGTGTTCTATTTTCCTAGTTAATTGTCACTGGCCACTACGTTTTTAAAAATCATAATAACTGCATCAGATGACACTTTAAATAAAAACATAACCAGGGCATGAAACACTGTCCTCATCCGCCTACCGCGGACATTGGAAAATAAGCCCCAGGCCGTGGAGGGCCCTGGGAACCCTCATGAACTCATCCACAGGAATCTGCAGCCTGTCCCAGGCACTGGGGTGCAACCAAGATCACACAAATCCCTGCCCTCATGAAGCGCATGCTCTCATGGGGAGGAAGACAGACATGCAAAGAGATCTAGAATGTGAGGTCAGGTGTTGACAAGAGCCTTGGAGGGAACAGAGCAGGGAAAGGTCAGAAAAGGAAGACCCAGGGTCTCTAGAGGAGGTGTCAGGGAAGGGATCTCCCAAGAATGCCCTGATGTGAGCAGGACCTGAAGGCAATGGGGAGGGAGCCGTGCAGACCCCTGGAAAAGCGGATTCCACACAGGGAAATGCCAAGGTCGGAGGTGCTAAGGAAATAGGAGACACACTGCTGACCTTGACCTAGTAGGACACACACACACACACACACACACACTCACTCACTCCAGGGCTGGGGGATGAAGAGACCTGCTCAGGACCCAGGACCCCATTTTTCCACCCTAATGCATAGGTCCCAATATTGACCGATGCTCTCTGCTCTCTCCTAGCCTCACTTCTAACCTTCTGGAACCCGCCCACCACTGCCCAGGTCACTATTGAATCCACGCCGTTCAATGTCGCAGAGGGGAAGGAGGTGCTTCTACTCGCCCACAGTCTGCCCCAGAATCGTATTGGCTACACCTGGTACAAAGGGGAAAGAGTGGATGGCAACAGTCTAATTGTAGCATATGCAGTAGGAATTCAACAAGCTACCCCAGGGCCCGCATACAGTGGTCGGGAGACAATAAACCCCAATGCATCCCTGCTGATCCAGAACGTCATCCAGAATGACACAGGATTCTACACCCTACAAGTCATAAAGTCAGATCTTGTGAATGAAGAAGCAACTGGCCAGTTCCGGGTATACCGTGAGTGATTCCCCCATGACCTCTGGATGTTGGGGGTCAGTTCTACTTCCCACACACAGGATTATCAGGCCTGGGCTGTGCCTGTGGCCCCCTCTGCATTACGCACCGTGTTAGGGTTTGGGCATTTAGTGCAGGATACACACAGAAGAGACAAACTTCAACAGATCAGAATTCCTTTCCGGCATCCAGACCCTGCAGACACTCACTGCAGAGGAAGGACAGTCTGATGTAGGGGACTTAGCAGGGGGAGGTCAGTCTCAGCCAAGCACCCCGTGCCCTCCCCGTAAACCTGACCCTGAGAAAGACCCTGGAGAACTGCATCAGGGCCTGGCCTGAGGGACCCCTGGGATCTTCACAGAGAAGCTCAGCCCCAGGGCTCCTGGTTCCAGGTGACTCAGGGGAGCCTGTGCCAGGGCTGTGTTGTGGCCTCCTGGGCAAGGCTAACTGGAAGCAAGGACTTCGCAGCTGTCCAAGGGCTGTGGCTCCTGGAGCTGGATTCTGGATGCAGAATCGGACTTTCTGGCCACACCTGTTCCCTGTCCCCAGAGTCTCATTTGGACAAGGACAGAGCCTTGTCCTTTACTTGAGACTCAATGTGGGGAGGATAGATAGACAAGGTTATTAGGGTGTCAGTCCATTGCCCTGGGGACATAGGTGACTCCATGGGAAGCTCAGTGTCCCCAGGAAGAGGAACAGAGGAGAGAAGATGCTCCCGGCAGCTCCTTGTCCACCAGGGATCAGGCCCAGGGCCTTCTCTCTTGGAGGCAAATAAACATAAATGATGTTCATTTGAGCAGCTCCTCTGTGCAGAGCTGAGATCAAGTAATTGTAAATATTTTGAGGTTAATTCACAAACAACCTCACAGCCAAATAGCACTTATCCTACTTATTGAAAGGAAATTGAGGCACAGGGAGACGGTCACTAACAAGGGTCACACAGGCCATAGGTGTCAGATTGAAGTCACGTGAGGTCTGTCTGTAGCCACAGCCCCCTCCTCTCCTCAACCGGGGGTGGGTGGGGCTGTTTGCTGTTAGGCATCTGCATCTGAGACCAGTCATGGGCTTGCGTCCTTTTGTCTTGGGCATCCACAGCTCAGAAGCGGAGATTCTGGTCTGGAGAGTGAGAAGTAAATGGAGAACTAATCAGTTTTACTCTAGAACTAGATCTCCTCAACAGTCAGGGTCAGTGCCGAGATTGTCCAGGCCTCTCCCTGAGATCCACAGCCCCCTCACTGGACCTCAAATCCTGTGTTTCCCGATGTGTCAGTGTCACTCCCACGGAAGGATAAAGGAAAGGATTTCGCTTTCTCTCCCCACTCACACCCTGTGCCAACAGAGGCCCAAAGTGAGACACACGCTTGCTCAGTAGCTCTCTCATGAAGGGGGGAATGAATGAAGGAATGATCCATAACCTCTATAGAGACTGGATCCTGGATGCAGAATCCTGGGAGGTTCTGACCACACCTGTTCCCTGTCCATCAGGGACTGAGATCCATGTACCATTCCTCTGACCCCCTGTCCCGAAAGCCACCCTATCTCATGTGACTCTGGGGTTCCTTGGCCATGGGAGGGTTTTCAAGGCTCCCTGGTCCTGTCGGGACAGCCAAGGGACTCCTGGTCCTGGGGTCTCCGAGGTCACTATACCCCGCATGGCTCATTGCCATGGGCGTTTCTGACTTTCTTCTGTTCCTCCATGTTCTTCGTCTTCCTCCCTCTTCATTCCAGCTGAGATGCCCATCCCTGAACATCTTCCTCCACTCTTAGGCCTTCCCCAGACACTCCCTGGAACAAGGCTGGCAGTCCTGTTTTCTTGCCGCTCACACTGTGTCCTGGCCCACTTCCCAGGCAATAGGGAAGGCACAGAAATCAGCCAGAGCAGCCGCCCCTGCCAGGCTCCATCACAAGCCAATGTCAACAGGTCACCAGGAGAATGAGCTTCCGCTGTGTCCCCGCCCAGGGCTCTTTACCTCCACGAGGCCAACACACAGAACAGGCAGCAGGACGGGAATGAGCGACTCCTCCATCCACTCCCTACACTGACTCACCAGGCGGTCAGAGGCAGAAGGACAGGTCTGCAGTCCCCAAAGCCCACATGCTTATTTCACCCACTTCACTACCCACTCCATCTTCATCCTGGTGTGGGGCTCACATCCTCCAGTGGATCCTGGGACCTCCCCCAGGTGGAGCTGGCCAGGCAGGTGCTGTCTGATAGGTTTGCTGCCCATTCCACATACACCTGTGTCCTCACGATGATGCCATTGTCATAAGGTGGAGTGCCTTGGACTGAGAAGTGAACCAGCCACTGGCGTCTCACTTAGACTCTGCCCAGTTACACAAACTTAAACTCTAGTTGTGTTTTCTGAGGTTGATAGGAGAGGAAGAAAACCTTTCACATGCCTGTTTTGAGGCTTCTCCTCTTTTTGCCTAACTCTGCACAGGAACTAGGGGCAGGGAGCGCTTTCTAAATTTACTAACATCACACACATTGCTTCTCCTAACTTGGCATCATTTCTCCCTTTATGTAATTGACACACCTAAGAGTTCCTCTCTGACCGGTTCTGTCCTCTTAACAGGTCTCACATCCCTCTCTCTATTCAGGGAGTCACTGATTTCAAACCACCTTCAGCATCTTCCTTTGAGCATAATGTGATCACTTTGGAATTCAGAGCAGACCTAAACCTTAGTATAATATTAAAAGAAGTACTACTTCCAGCAATTGATCTTAGATCTTTAGGCCATTGATAAGAATTTCCACTTATGGAAAAAACTTAATGTTTCCCCCAAATGTCTTTCACTTTTTTAACTATAGTCAGAAAATAACATGAGATCTAAACTCCTGACAAATTTTTAAGGGCAAATTATAGTACTACAGATTGAGTATCCCAAATCCGAAAATCCAAAATCTGAAATGCTCCAAAATCCAACATTTTTTGACCACTGACATGATTCTCAAAAGAAATGCTCACTGAAGGCCGCGCACGGTGGCTCACGCCTGTAATCCCAGCACTTCGGGAGGCCAAGGCGGGAGGATCACAAAGTCAAGAGATCAAGACCATCCTGGCCAACATGGTGAAACCCCGTCTCTACTAAAAATACAAAAATTAGCTGGGCGTGGTGGCGTGCACCTACAGTCTCAGCTACTTTGGAGGCTGAGGCAGGAGAATCGCTTGAACCCGGGAGGTGGAGGTTGCAGTGAGCCGAGATCGTGCGACTGCACTCCAGCCTGGCAACAGAGCGAGACTCCATCTCAAAAAAAAGAAAAAGAAAGAAAAGAAAAGAAAAAAGAAAGGCTCACTGGAGCACTTTGGATTCCGTATTTTCAGATTTGGGGTGCTAAACTGGTAAGTATACTGCAAATATTCAAAACTCAAAAACAGTCAGAAATCCAAAACACTTTTAGTCCTAAGCCTTACACATAAGAGATACTCAATCTGTATGAACTATAGGCACCAAGCTGAACAGCAGATCCCTAGAACCTCCTCCTCCTGCATAACTGAAACTGCAGACCCATGAACAACTCTCCATTCCCCCAGTTCCCAGGCCCTGACAACCACCATTCTACTCTCTGATTCCACAAGTGTGACTACTCTAGGGACCTCATATAAGTGGAATCCTACAGTATCTGCCCTGTGAGTGGCTTATTTCATTTAGCATAATGTCCAATGGGAGAAAATAATTGCAAAACTTCTTCTCAAAGTTCTGTCTCATAACTGTCAAACACACATGGTCCTTGAGGGCCAGATTTCCAGCAGTTCATGCTCCCCCTTTTCCACCAGTCAGTTCTGCATTTGCAAATGTCCACATGTATTTATGGAGAGATCCACACCATCCTCGCCTGCCCTCTGCAAGGGGAGAAGGGACATTAAAGACCAAAGACAGGCCGGGCGCAGTGGCTCATGCCTGTAATCCCAGCACTTTGGGAGGCTGAGGTGGGCGGAACACCTGAGGTCAGAAGTTCAAGACCAGCCTGACCAATATGGTGAAACCCCATCTCTACTAAAAATACAAAATTTAGCTGGGCGTGGTGGTGGGCGCCTGTAATCCCAGCTACTCGGGAGGCTGAGACAGGAGAATCGCTTGAACCCGGGAGGCAGAGGTTGCCATGAGCCGAGATCGTGCCTGGCCAACACAGCAAGACTCCATCTCAAAAAACAAACAAACAAACAAACAAACAAACAAAGACCAAAGACAAAGAACATACATATGGTTCTGCTGTTAAATCCGGGCAGCTCCTGCCTGTCACCTGAAGTTCTAGATCATTCCCTGGACTCCACTCTATCTTTAGGGGTCTCTGGCTCAAGTCAGTCATCATCAAACACCTGGGAAAAACTGCCCCACCTTGTGCCTCCACTGCCTAACGACTGAGCTGACCTCCAGGCTTGCCTCTGGTGTCCCCTGTGTTATTTCTACTGAAACATCCAGTCCCAGGCCAGGCTGCACAATATGTACAGGGCTTAAGGACAATGGGAAGACCCATCACTATCCATTTCTAGAATGTCCTTGCAAAGGGAAACCACAGAAAAAAATATACCTAGGGAAACAAAGTAGGACTGAAGGTGGAAGGGACCCAGCACTTGAATGTTCCAGGTGAGGACCCCACAGTGGGCCAAGTAGTCAGCTGGTCAGTGAGGGACCAGGAGAGGCACCAGGAGCTGTGACCTCCCCCCCAGTCCTGTGTCTGTCCACAGCCCAATGCTGCTGCTCAATTCACACTTGAGAAAGTCTGTGCTTCCCCCACACCAAGCAGGCAGCCTCGCAGTCTCTGAGATCTCAGATCATCGTGCATCTGTCTTGTGACACATGCACCCACCATGGGCTTTTAAGGGCTCAGGTGGGCTGAGAGGTGGAAGGTGCCAACTCTGATTGAAAGATGCCTGTGAGGAATCAAAGGTGCCACACAGGGCAATCTTCTCTCTGTTTTCTGCACAGCGGAGCTGCCCAAGCCCTCCATCTCCAGCAACAACTCCAAACCCATGGAGGACAAGGATGCTGTGGCCTTCACCTGTGAACCTGAGACTCAGGACACAACCTACCTGTGGTGGGTAAACAATCAGAGCCTCCCGGTCAGTCCCAGGCTGCAGCTGTCCAATGGCAACAGGACCCTCACTCTATTCAATGTCACAAGAAATGACACAGCAAGCTACAAATGTGAAACCCAGAACCCAGTGAGTGCCAGGCGCAGTGATTCAGTCATCCTGAATGTCCTCTGTGAGTATATCTGCTCCTCTCTGGCCCAGGCTGCCAGCCCAAATCCACAGGGCCAGAGGCAGGATTTCTCAGTCCCTCTCAGGTTCAAGTACACAGACCCTCACCCCTGGACATCCAGACTGTCTGTGACTTTCTGCCCCAGAAAAACCTGGGCAGACCAAGTCTTGACCAAGAATAGGAGGGGAGGGGCTGCTCCTGTCCTGGGAGGCTCAGGGTCCACACCCTATGATGGGAGAAACAGGTGAATATCTCAGACTCAGGCTCAGTAGATACAAGAGGGGTTTGGCCGAGACTTTAGGATTGTGATTCAGCTTAGAGGGACACTGTGGTCCTTCCATAGACCAGGAACTTCCACTTCCCTCTGACAATATCACCTGTGGCTTTATTTTGTTTGCTCCAGATGGCCCGGATGCCCCCACCATTTCCCCTCTAAACACACCTTACAGATCAGGGGAAAATCTGAACCTCTCCTGCCACGCAGCCTCTAACCCACCTGCACAGTACTCTTGGTTTGTCGATGGGACTTTCCAGCAATCCACCCAAGAGCTCTTTATCCCCAACATCACTGTGAATAATAGCGGATCCTATACGTGCCAAGCCCATAACTCAGACACTGGCCTCAATAGGACCACAGTCACGACGATCACAGTCTATGGTAAGTGGATCCACGAAGCACTGACATCACGTTTTGAGGTGGAGTCTGTCTGGTTTTCAGAGAAGAGCCAGGAAGACATTTTCTATCCCAGCCTGTGTCCAGTGGGCACAAGCAAATCCCAGATTCTCCCACTGAACCTCCCCAATGTGTCTCTACAGACTCTTTTCTTCTTGTTCTGATTTCTCATGGCGGACCCCAGGTCCAGCCTGGAATGTGGGGAGGAGGCTCCCTCAGCCCCACAGCCCTGTGTAGTGGAGGAAGCTTCACAGAGTGGGAAGGAGCAAGGGTTCTCAAGGTCAAATTGCTTCTCTCTGTCACCAATGTGTCCCTTTCTGTCACCTCTTTGTGTTCTTTTGCCTACTCCATGAGCTGCAAGGAACATTCAAGGCTTTGAAACAAGCTCATACTTTTTTCCCAAATGAGAGAAGGAAGCCCCTTGGGTGAGGGAGACACAGCTCAGACTGCTCCCTGCTCTGCTCTGGGCTCCCCTGGGTGACTGGCCTTGCCTGACTCCACCTGGGTGGGAGCCAGGTGTGTGGAGAAGGAGCCCGGGTGGTCTGTCCTGAATTCAGCTAAATCAACCTGCCAATCAACACCAAAGCCTCCCTTCGTCCCAGTCAGGCTGCAGGAAAATGGAAAGAGAGGGAGCCTCAGGGCAGACTCCTGAGCTGTGTCCTGGCTCTGACGTCACCAGCTATATGAGGCTGTGGGCACAGTACATGGGACACAGCACAGGGGACAGCAAGTGACACACAGTTGGAGAAATCAGGAGATTCACCACAGGGGCTCTGCACGGCAGGGAATGGCAGTGTCAAAAATCGTGTATTTATACAGAGGGTAACAGTACATATCTAACATAGACTTACCATCTTAACTTTTCTACACGTGCAGTTCAGTGGTATTAAATATATTCCCCTTGTTCTGCTACCATCACCACCATCTACCCACAGGACTCTTTTCTTCCTCCCAAAATGAAACTCTGTTCCCATCAAACTCCTGGGCAGAGCTGCCCCATCTATGGCCCACAGTCTGATCCCTGACTTGTCACCTCTAGACGTGCTCCTAGTCTCCTGCACTATTTCTGCTCAAACATCCATCTCCATCATCACCTATCTCTAGGATGTCCTTAAATAGCAAAGCCTCAGAGCAAACACACCTTGGCTGGGTGGTGTGGGACTGTGCAGCTGGAAGAAACGCAGCTCCTTCAAATTCCAGGTGAGGACCCCAATGGGCCAGGCAGCCAGCCAGTCAGGAAAGGACCAGAAGTGCTGGGGGCTGTGACCCCCAGCCCTGTGTCTGTCCACAACCCAATGCTACTGCCCAATTCACACTTGAGAAAGTCTGTGCTTCTCCCACACAAAACAGCCGGCCTCATGGTCTCTGAGCCCTCAGATCATTGTGCATCTGTCTTGTGACGCACACACACCTGCCGTGAGCTTTTAAGGACTCAGTTGGGCTGAGAAGTGGGAGATGCCAACTCTGATTGATAAATGCCCGTGGAGGAATCACAGGTGCCACACAGGGCAATCTTCTCTCCGTTATCTGTACAGCAGAGCCACCCAAACCCTTCATCACCACCAACAACTCCAACCCCGTGGAGGATGAGGATGCTGTAGCCTTAACCTGTGAACCTGAAATTCAGAACACAACCTACCTGTGGTGGGTAAACAATCAGAGCCTCCCGGTCAGTCCCAGGCTGCAGCTGTCCAATGACAACAGGACCCTCACTCTACTCAGTGTCACAAGGAATGATGTAGGACCCTATGAGTGTGGAATCCAGAACGAATTAAGTGTTGACCACAGTGACCCAGTCATCCTGAATGTCCTCTGTGAGTATCTTCTGTTCCTCTGTGGCCCTGGTTTCCAACCCAAATCCACACAGCCAGAGGCCAGGACTCTCAGTTCTCCTCAGGTCCAAAGAGGCAGACTCCCACCCCTGGACACCCAGGCTGGCCATAACTTCCTGTCCCAGGAAAACTTGGGCAACTTCAGCCTGGACCAAGAATAGGAGGGGAGAGGCTGCTCCTGTCCTAGGAGGCTCAGAGTCCACAGCCTATGATGGGAGAAACAGATGAAAGTCTCAGACCCAGACTCAGTGGACATGAGGGTTATGGTTTGGACTCTTTTTTTTTTTTTTTTTTTTTGAGACGGAGTCTCGCTCTTTCGCCCAGGCTGGACTGCAGTGGTGTGATCTCGGCTCACTGCAAGCTCCGCCTCCCAGGTTCACGCCATTCTCCTGCCTCAGCCTCCTGAGTAACTGGGATTACAGACACGTGCCACCATGCCCAGCTAATGTTTTTTGTATTTTTAGTAGAGACGGGGTTTCACCATGTTGGTCAGGCTGGTCTCGAACTCCTGATCTGCCCGCCTCGGCCTCCCAAAGTGCTGGGATTACAGGTGTGAGCCACCGCACCCGGCCGACTTGGACTTTTTAACACAGGATTGGGACAGGATTCAGAGGGACACCGTGGCCCTTCTACAATCAGGAGCTTCCCCTTTCCTCTGATGACATCACCTGTGGCTTTGTTCTCTTTGTTCCAGATGGGCCGGACACCCCCATCATTTCCCCCCCAGACTCGTCTTACCTTTCGGGAGCGAACCTCAACCTCTCCTGCCACTCGGCCTCTAACCCATCTCCGCAGTATTCTTGGCGTATCAATGGGATACTGCAGCAACACACACAAGTTCTCTTTATCGCCAAAATCACGCCAAATAATAACGGGGCCTATGCCTGTTTTGTCTCTAACTTGGCTACTGGCCGCAATAATTCCATAGTCAAGAGCATCACAGTCTCTGGTAAGTGGCTCCCTGGAGCATCAGCATCATGTTCTGGGGTGGAGTCTATCTGGTTCTCACAAAAGAGCCAAGAAGACATTTTCTTTCCCAGTCTGTGTTCCATGGGCACAAGGAAATCCCAAATTCTATCCTGAGCCCCCTCACTCCATCTCGGCCAACTCTCTCCTCCCCTGCTTCTCTGATATCTCATGGCTGACCTCGGGTCCAGCCTGGAATGTGGGGAGGGGCCTCCCTTAGCCCCAGAAGGCCCCCTATAGTGAAAGGGACTTCATAGTCCAGAAGAAAGAAGGGTCCTTAAGGTCGAGTTGCTCCTCTCTATCACCAATATGTCCCTTTCTGTCACCTCTTTGTGTTTTTTCACCTACTCTATGAGCTACAAGGAACAAGGAGGCTTTGAAACCAGCCCACACTTTTTCCCCAAATGAGAGGAGGAAGCCCCTTGGATGAGGCAGGAGCAACTCAGACTCTGCTCCCTGCCCTGCGCCCGGCTCACCCGGTGACTGGCTCTGCCCTGGCTCCACTTGGGGTGGGACCGGGCCATGTGGAGAAGGTGTCCAGGTGGCCTGTTTTGAACCTGGGTAAATCAAGCTGCCAATCCACAGCAGAGCCTCCCTTGGGTCAGGTTGCAGGGAAATGGGAAAAGAGGGAGCCTCGGGACAGACTCCTGAGCTGTGTCCTGGCTCTGAAGTCACTGGCTGTATGAGGCTGTGGACACAGCACATAGGACACAGCAGAGGAAAGTGAGTGACACACACTTGGAGAAATAGGGAGATTCAGCCACAGGGGCTCTGCATGGGAGGGAACGGGCAGTGCCAAAAAGTGTGTGTTTATAGAGAGGGTAAGACTATCAGCCACTACATATATCTAACATAAAACTTAACATTAACCATTTCTAAGTGTACAATTAAGTGAAACAGCATAAATATCAATCAAGTATATTGCCCGGTGTGGTGGCTCACCCCTGTAATCCCAGCACTTTGGGAGGCCAAGGCGAGTGGATCACCTGAGGTCAGGAGTTCAAGATACAGAAAAAAAAAAAATAGCTAGGCATGGTGGTGGGTGCCTGTAATCCCAGCTACTCGGGAGGCTGAGGCAGGAGAATCGCTCGAACCTGGGCAGCGGAGGTTGCAGTGAGCCGAGATTGAGCCACTGCACTCCAGCCTGGGTGACAGAGTGAGACTACATCACAAAAAAAAAAAAAAAAAAAGGAAAAAAAAATCAAGTCTTTTTATACTCATGTCTAACCATCACATCACACTATCCATTTCCAGAACTTTTTCATCTTACCATACTAAACCTCTGTACCCAATAAACAGTAACTCCTTCTCCCCCCTAAACTCTGGTAACCTCCATTCTACTTTCTGTCTCTAGGTAATCAACTATTCTAACGATCTTACAAAAATGGAAGTATATAATAGTTGTCCTTTTGTGTCTGCCCTATTTCACTTAGCATAATGTCTTCAAGGTTCATCCATTTTGCACCATGTATCACAATTTCTTCCTTGTTAAGGTTGAAGAACATTCCATTGTATGGATACACCTCATTTTTCTATCCACTTATCTTTCAATGGACTTTTCAGTTGTTTCCACCTTTTGGCTATTGTGAGTAATGCTGCTGTGAACATCAGTGTACAAATATCTGTTCAAATCACTGCCTTCAATTCTTTTTGGTGTATGTCCAGAAATGAAATTGGTAGATCAAATGTTAATTCTTTTTTTGTTTGTTTGTTTGTTTGTTTGTTGAGATGGAGTCTCGCTCTGTCGACCAGGCTGGAGTGCACTGGCGCGATCTCGGCTCACTGCAAGCTCTGCCTCCCGTGTTCACGCCATCCTCCTGCCTCAGCCTCCCGAGTAGCTGGGACTACAGGTGCCCACCAACAAGCTTGGCTAATTTTTTTTTTTTATTTTTAGTAGAGACTGAGTTTCACAGTGTTAGCCAGGATGGTCTCGATCTCCTGACCTCGTGATCCGCCCACCTTGGCCTCCCAAAGTGCTGGGATTACAGGCATGAGCCACCGTGTCCGGCCCCAAATGTTAATTATTTATTTAATTTTTTGAGGAACAACCATACCATTTTCCACAGTAGCTAATATTTCACATTTCTATCAGCAATGCACTAGAGTTCCGATTTTTCCACCTCCTTGAAAACACTTGTTGCTTTGTGGCCATCCTGATGTGTGTGAGGTGGAGTATCATTGTGGCTTTGACTTGCATATCTCTAAGTGTTAGTGATGTTGAGCATATTTGCATGTGCTTGTTGGCCATTTGTATATCTTCCTAGGAGAAATCTCTACTTTAGTCCTTTGTCCATTTATTAATTGGGATTTTGGATTTTCGTGGTCGTTGATTTGTAATAGTTCTTCATATATCCTGGAAATTAATCCCTTATCAGATATATGATTTGCAAATATATTTCCCATTTCATAGGTTGCCTTTTCACTTTCTCAATAATGTTCTTTAATATATAAAAGTTTTTAATTTTCGAGGTCCTGCACGGTGGCCACGCCTGTAATCCCAGCACTTTGGGAGGCCGAGGCAGGTGGATCACAAGGTCAGGAGATCAAGACCATCCTGGCTAACGCAGTGAAACCCCGTCTCTACTAAAAATACAAAAAAAATTAGCCAGGCTTGGTGGTGGGCGCCTGTAGTCCCAGCTACTCAAGAGGCTGAGGCAGGAAAATGGCGTGAACCCAGGAGGCGGAGTTTGCAGTGAGCTGAGATCGCACCACTGCACTCCAGCCAGGGTGACAGAGCGAGACTCTGTCAAAAAAAAAAAAGTTTTTAATTTTCATGAAGTCCAGTTTATCTATTTTTTTCTTTTGTTGCCTATTTGTTGTTATAACCAAGAAATCACTGTGAAATTGAATGTCATTAAGCTTTTTTCCCTATGTTTTCTTCTCAGAGTTTTATACTTTTCACTCTTACATTTAGGTCTTTGATCCATTTTAGGTTAATTTTCATATATGGTATCAGGCAAAGATTCAACTTGTTCTTGTGCATGGATATTCAGCTTTCCCTATATCATTTGTTGAAAAGACTGTCCTTTCCCCATTAAATGGTCTTGGCACCCTTATCAAAAATCATTTGGCCATATATGCAAGCATTTCTTTCTGGGCTCTATATTATATTCCTTTGGTTTCAATATCTTCCTTTATGCCAATACCACACTGTATTGATTACTGTGGCTTTATAGCAAATGCTGAAATCAGGAAGTGTGAGTCCTCCAGCTTCATTCTTTATTTTCCAGGTTGTTTGGCTATTTAGAGTTCTGAGATTCCATATGAATTTCAGGATATGTTTTTCTATTTCTGCAAAAAAAGTCACTGGGACTCTGGTACGAATTGCGTTGAACCTGCAGCTCACTTTGAGTGGTATTGTCCTCCTAGCAATATTGAGACTTCCCATCCATGAAAAAAAAGTCTTTCCATCTATTGATGTTGTCTTTAATTTCCTTCAGCAGTGTTTTATAGTTTTCAAGGCACAATCTTTTCACCTCCTTGGTTAAGCTTATTTCTAACTATTTTATACTATTTTATGTTAATGTGAATTGGAATTTTTTTCTTAATTTCCTTTTAGATTGTTCATTGTTAGTGTGTAGAAGTACAACTGATGTTTGCATGCTGATTTTGTATCCTGCAACATCACTGAATTTATTTATTAACTCTAACAAGTTTTTTTAATCTTCAGGGTTTTCTACATAGAAGTCCAAGTTATCTGAAAACAGAGATCATTTTACTTCTTCTTTCCAATTTGGATGTCTTTTTTTTTCTTGCCTAATTTCTCTGGCTAGGATTTCTAATACTGTGTCGAATAGATGTGGCAAAAGCAGGCATTCTTGTCTTTTTCCTGGTCTTACAGGGAAAGCTTTCAGTCTTTCTCCATTGAGTATCATGTTAGCATTGGGCTTTTCACACATTGCCTTTATTATGCTGAGGTGGTTTCCTTCCATTCATAATTAGAGAGTTTTTGTTGTGAAAGGATGGTGAATTTTGTCAAACGCTTTTATTGGTTCTATCTAATTATAGGCCTATTAAATTTTTTTGTGTTTCCAGGAATTTGTCCATTTCATCTAGGTTATTCAACAGTTTGTTGGCATACAATTATTCATAGCGTTCTTGTAGTCCTTAATATTTCTGTAGAATTTGTAGCATTGGTAGCAATATCTCCATTTTCTTTTTTTTTTTCTCTTTTTCTTTTTTAAGAGACTCTGTAGCCCAGCGCAAGCTAGAGTGCAGTGGTGCCATCATAGCTTACTGCAGCCTCAACCTCCAAGGCTCAAGTGATCTTCTACCCCAGCCTCTTGAGAAGCTGGGACTACAGACATGTGCCACCATGCCTGGATAGTTTTTTAAAGAAATTTTGTAGACACTGTGTCTCCCTATATTGCCCAGGCTGGTCTTGACCTCCTGACCTCAAGCAATCCTCTTGCTTGAGTCTCCCAATGTGCTGGGATTAAATGTGTGAGCCGCCATACCTCCATTTTCATTTCTGATTTTAGTAATTTGAATCTTCTCTCTTTTTTCTTAGTCAATCTAATAAATGACTGTCAATTTTGTTGATCTTTTTTGAAGAACCAACTTTTGGTTTCATTGATTCCTTCTATTGTTTTTCAATTTTCCATTTTATGTATTTAAACTCTAATCCTTATTATTTCCTTCACGTACTATCTGCAGTTTGAGGTGGTTCTTTTTCTATAACCTGAAGTTGTAAAGTTAGGTTGTTGATTTGAGATCTCTCTTTATTTTTAATGTATTTGCCATTAAATTTCTCACACAAGATTCTTAACTTCCCTAAGCCTTCAATTCTTCAACTGAAAATTGTAATAATTCTCATCACCAGGAAATGGAGGAAAAATGAAAATTGCAATAAGAATGACTGTTTAACAGTATTGTTTTAAAGATTTAATGTAATATTCGATTAAGCCTTCAGCAAAATGCTACACACAGAGGGAAACTTCATAAATATTAGCTGCTATTATCACTACTGTTATTATTAGCTTGAAGTTAGGCAGTTCTAGAGCCAAATCCTAGATCCACTTCTCACTAATTATATGACTTTGGATAAGTTTTTTCACCACTCCAAGTCTCTGTCGTTTCATCTGTAAGATGGAAATCATGCCTACCCAACAGGGTTATTGTATGGATCAAATGAGATGCCAGAAAAGCATTTACAGTAGCTAACATAGCATTAATCATCAGCCTGAGTTGACTGGTGAGAGCCAAGCCCCAAATGAAAACCCACTAGGACATGGTTACTGGCTAAAAATGGGGGAGAGAAAAAAAAGTTAAGTGCAAAGAATCAAGCCTGGTATGTTAGTTTTCATCCACTGAGATTCAGCCAAGATGGAATTAGAGGTGCAAGATAATTTACCCGGGAAAACCACCATGAGGAAAAGTGGAGTAGAAGTGGGAGGAGCCTGAGAGAGCCCTCAGACCACGATGCAGATCTGATTCCTGAGAAGGAGAAAGAGGAGAGAGTTTTAGATAGTGATGCAGTTCTCAGAGTTTCCACAAGGCTGGTGGGGCGTCGTCAAGCCCCTCACCCATGAGAGAGAAGCAGAGTCCCCCAGAACTGGGCTTTTCATTCCCCTGGTGGGAGCCCATGAGAAGCGAGTTCTCTGTGCAACGGACTTAGTAAATACACAATGCACTAGCCTGGGCCTTCTGCCAATCAAGTCCCTGCCATAGAGACCCAACAGACTTATTTATGCCTACCACAACTGAGACACTGAGAAAAAGATGCAACCATGAAAAGATAGAAAGTTCTAATGACACGCAAAAATAGCAATCAGACTTTCTCAAATTTCAAAGCCTTCAGAAATATCTGAGTGCAGACAGGCCAGGGTGGAATTGACAGAAGACTGATCACCAACTAGAAACACAGTGAGAGAGAAAAAATTGCAACTTTCCCACAAAACTAATGCATTCCTTGAAGCAACAAGTAGAGACTGCTTCATGCTGAGAGCTGGAACCTGGGGCACCCCACTGTAAAATAACATCACATTCATTCCTTCTCTTTTCTTTCCATGACAGACGATTCAGCATCTGGAACTTCTCCTGGTCTCTCAGCTGGGGCCACTGTCGGCATCATGATTGGAGTGCTGGTTGGGGTTGCTCTGATATAGCAGCTCTGGTGTAGTTTCTGCATTTCAGGAAGACTGGTAGGTATAACGGCCTTTCCTCTTGTTCTGTTTCCTGCAGTGCTGACTGCCATGCTTGGGAGAGGGAAAGGTTTTCTTCACCTGTATCTGGGACTGGATCTCCTCCTCCTACCCCCAAGCTCCTGCTTCTCAGCACTAATTCCTGCAGGTCTCTTCTTCCCTGGTCTTCATGCTCCCTGTACGCCACTGTCTCTTAGATATAATTATCACCAGCCTCTGCTCATTTGTTTCCCAGATTCAATACATCGTCAAAGCCTCTTGGTCCTTTTTTAACATCTCTCACTTGTGTCATTCTCTCCATTCCCATAAACCTCAACAACTGCTCAAAGTCCTGCTTGACCCCTTGTTGCCAGTCTTTGAAATCTTTCTTGCATATGACTGCCTCATTACCTTCCTAAAATCTAGTTCACTCGCCTACTCAAGAAGACACAGGGGCCTACTGTGGTGTATTAGATAAGTTCACATTTCTTCTCTTTACTAATCTTTTTCACTTCCTTTACCACCACTCCCTTATATAATTCCATCATCCTAATAGATCTGTCTCCCTACACATCCCTGCCTCTCCACCCCACATGTACACAGAATTCTTAGTTCCAGCGTTACACCTAAAAACATGTCAAACAGGGTGACCTCCTTCCACTGTCTGCACTGTGGAGTTACCCACACCCTTCATCACAAGCAACTTCTGACCTCATCAAGAACAAAGACTGTAGCATTAACATGTGAGTCTTAAGCTCAGGACACAACCTGCCTGTGGCTGAGAACCTTTTCCTGATAACCAATTCATGTGTTCATAACAAATACAGAAATGAAGAAGGCAAGGTCCTTAATTCTATGACAGGAAACAAAACCTGAAAAATAATCATAATGCCAAAATAGAAAGGAGTGAACATCACAAGAAATCAGAGAAATCTGATGGAAAATATAGCTACACATTGGAATCACTCAGAAACATTTTATAAAATGGATACTTAAGTCCCACCCATAAATTCTGATTTACTGGTCTGGAGTGGGACCCAGGCATTCGTAATTTTTAAGCCTCCCCAGATGCTACTAATGTGTAGCCAAGATGGAGAAACCCCGTTCTAAATAGGTAGGACTTGGGGCTAAACCCATGACTTTCAGCTAGGAGTATTAGAATTGCCCATGGAGTTTTTCTGGCCAGGCACGGTGGCTCACGCCTATAATCCCAGCACTTTGGGAGGCCGAGGCGGGCGGATCAGGAGTTCGAGACCAGCCTGACCAACATGGTGAAACCCCCTCTCTACTAAAAATACAAAAAAATCAGCTGGGCATGGTGGCATGTGCCTGTAATTCCAGCTACTCAGAAGGCTGAGGCAGGAGAATCGCTTGAACCCAGGAGGTGGAGATTGCAGTGAGCCAAGATCGTGCCACTGCACTCCAGCCTGGGCGATAGAGCAAGACTCCATCTCAAAAAAAAAAAAAAAAAAAAGGAATTGCCTGTGGAGTTTTTCAACATACGTAAGCCTATACTTCGTTGGCCCTGTTCATTAATGGGCTCCACCAGGAACTTAGGAATCTAGTTGAGAAACAGAAGCTAAATGGAAAGGCCACATTATTTGATATGTTAAATTATATGGGAAGCACTGTCAAATCATTAGTGTGTTAAACTTTCTCTAACTTATATTTATGAGTATGTTATTGATGTATTCCAAAAGTTATATAAGAAATTCTAGAAATCTAATAGGTTATCAGCCATAATGTCATATGCCACAGAAGTAACAAAATTTCTATGTGAGTTGTGTTCTTATTATAATAAATTATCATCAGATTTTTAACCGTACTCATTTTAAACCTTTGTCATTCACAGACAGTTGTTTTGATTCTTCCTTAAAGCATTTGCAACAGCTACAGTCTAAAATTGCTTCTTTACCAAGGATATTTACAGAAAAGACTCTGACCAGAGATTGAGACCATCCTAGCCAACATCGTGAAACCCCATCTCTACTAAAAATACAAAAATGAGCTGGGCTTGGTGGTGCGCACCTGTAGTCCCAGTTACTCAGGAGGCTGAGGCAGGAGAATCGCTTGAACCCGGGAGGTGGAGATTGCAGTAAGCCCAGATCGCACCACTGCACTCCAGCCTGGCAACAGAGCAAGACTCCATCTCAAAAAGAAAAGAAAAGACTCTGACCTGTACTGTTGAATACAAGTTTCTGATACCACTGCACTGTCTGAGAATTTCCAAAACTTTAATGAACAAACTGACAGCTTCATGAAACTGTCCACCAAGATCAAGCAGAGAAAATAATTAATTTCATGGGACTAAATGAACTAATGAGGATAATATTTTCATAATTTTTTATTTGAAATTTTGCTGATTCTTTAAATGTCTTGTTTCCCAGATTTCAGGAAACTTTTTTTCTTTTAAGCTATCCACAGCTTACAGCAATTTGATAAAATATACTTTTGTGAACAAAAATTGAGACATTTACATTTTCTCCCTATGTGGTCGCTCCAGACTTGGGAAACTATTCATGAATATTTATATTGTATGGTAATATAGTTATTGCACAAATTCAATAAAAATCTGCTCTTTGTATAACAGAATACGTTTGAAAACATTGGTTATATTACCAAAACTTTGACTAGAATGTCATATTTGAGGATATAAACCCATAGGTAATAAACCCATAGGTACTACAAACAAAGTCTGAAGTCAGCCTTGGTTTGGCTTCCTAGTGTCAATTAAACTTCTAAAAGTGTAATCTGAGATTCCTTATAAAAACTTCCAGCAAAGCAACTTTAAAAAAGTCTGTGTGGGCCGGGCGCGGTGGCTCACGCCTGTAATCCCAGCACTTTGAGAGGCCGAGGCGGGCGGATCACGAGGTCAGGAGATCCAGATCATTCTGGCTAACACAGTGAAACCCCGTCTCTACTAAAAATACAAAAAAAGTTAGCCGGGAGTGGTGGTGGGCGCCTGTAGTCCCAGCTACTCAGGAGGCTGAGGCAGGAGAACGGCATGAACCCTGGAGGCAGAGCTTGCAGTGAGCCGAGATCATGCCGCTGCACTCCAGCCTGGGCGACAAAGTGAGACTCCGTCAAAAAAAAAAAAAAAAAAGTCTATGTGGTCAGTCACTCCTCTTGCTGCAGTTATGAAAAGAATGAAGCCAAGTCTGATGAAAATAAACTTATTTTGAAAACAAATTTGTCTTATTGGGATTATCTTTGGTAGAAATAGAGATGCCTATGAAGAGAAATTATGTTGAAAAAAAAAACTATAGTACACCTGTTATGAGACTGTCACTTTGTACATTGTTGAGTTTTTATTATCCACCTGTAGACTAGAGTGGACCATGAATTCTTCCACTTTCTTCAATCCCATTTTCTACCATGGAATCACTAAGAGCAAAGTCTGCTCTGTTCCTGAAGCTCTATAAGCTACAGGTGGATAACTCAATGTAAATTTCATGGGAAAACACTCATGCCTAAGGTGTGGGCCACTCAGAGCTCACCAGTATGTTCAACACTATAACTAGAGACACTGAAACTGCAAACCAGGACAAGAAATTGACAACTACACGCTGTAGACAGCTTTTCCCAAGATGTCAGAACCAGACTTCCTACCATGATGAGGCTCCTACCCCTCTTAATTTGTCCTAGCTCATGCCTGCCTCTTTCACTTGGCAGGATAATGCTGTAATTAGAATTTCACAGGAAGTATCTTCTGAGGGTAGCTTAAAAGAGTATCAGATCTATGATATCACTACCAAATTTTTACATAAGAGATCCTTTAGTCCACTCAACGGCTGACATTAGCAGCATCTTTAATACAACTGTTTGTTCAAATGTACGGTGGTCCCTTTTAAAGTTACACTTCTAGACTCACCTGTTCTCACTCCCTGTTTTAATGTAACCCAGCCATGAGATGCCAGATAATAGAATTGCTACCTACTAGCTGAACAGGAAGGAACCTGTGCTGTTTCTGACACTTCTTGTTGCACATAGATAAATACAATGGGTATTATAGAGACTCAGTTGCAGAAATTAACAAACATGCTGCTTGGTTAAAATGGGTAGACTCATCTGGCTCATTCTTTATTCCATTTTAGTTGGTTTGCATCTTGCCTAAGGTGCATACTCCAAACTCTTGGTATTATTCTCCTGATAGTCACACTAGTAGTCTCCCTGGTGTGCTATAATCTCTAAAAGCTTTAAATGTTTGCATGCAGCTATCCATCGAATGCCAAATGGTCTCTCTTTGGCTGGAATGACAAAATTCAAAGGAATGTGTGATCAGGAGGACATCATAACCTGTGAATGATGGAAACCCAAAATGATGGTAGCTGAGAGTACTGTCAGTGCTTTCAGTTTTGGTCACACTCTCACCTAAGTGAGAGCATAGAGACTCCAAATAGGGCCACTGATGCTAAATGTTACATACTCCAGCTGAAATTTTAAGAAAGCAGATAGATCCCAAAACAGACCAATTTAAAAAAATTAAATAAATAAAAAAATAAAAAGGCCAGGCACGGTGGCTAACACCTATAATCCCAGCACTTTAGGAGGGTGAGGCAGGCGGATCACGAGGTCAGGCGTTTGAGACCAGCCTGACCAACATGATGAAACCCCGTCTCTACTAAAAATACAAAAATTAGCTTTGTGTGGTGGCACATGCCCTGTAATCCCAGCTACTCAGGAGGCTGAGGCAGGAGAATCACTTGAACTTGGGAGGTGAAGGTTGCGGTGAGCTGAGATTGCACCACTGCACTACACCCTGGATGACAGAGTGAGACTCCACCTCAAAAAAAAAAAAAAAAAAAAGGAGATTCCAATCTACCTGAATTAATACAATAAGGAGGTCCCCTTTGCTTTAATTTTTATAAAAAAGTAACCTGAATTAACCTGATGTTAACCAATATATTTATTTCTACTGCTCTCTTTTCTTGTTCAAATTTGACAAAACCCACTGTTTTGTTATTGTATTGCCAAAGGGGAGCTATCACTGTATTTGTAAAGTGGGACCTGCCCCAAATTACAAATCCCAAATAAAAGCCAATTAGATTTAGAACTAAAGCTGTTGTAATCCTGTCTCTTGATACGGGTTCACAGCCAGCGATGGCCAGTGGAGTCTCTCAGGCTGCGTCATTCTCACCCTGACCCTCCTGACTTCCTCTTTCACTTACAAGGACCCTTCTGATTACACTGAGCCCACCCAGATTATCCAGAATAACCTCCCGTCTCAAGATTCTTAACCTCATCACGTCTGGAAAGTCTTTTTGCCAAATAAAAGTGTATGCACTGGCTCCAGGGATTAGGATGTGGACATTTTTAGGAGGCCATTATTCTGCCCAACACAGGTACCTTTTATAAACTTCTCCCACAACAAAAATTTGCTTTGCCTGCCTTCTGTGTCTCACTTTTCTGTCTGTGCACAAAGTTTAAGGTGAAACACACCAGCTCTGCTGTGAACTGGCTGGATGACCCTGGACCACTCGCTTCACCTCCCTCAGCCTCTTCTCATCTGAAGCACAAGGGTGATTCTTACTGCATCAGAAAATTTACATGAAAGGGTAAATTAAGACGTGTAAGGCATTAGACACAGAGCCTGGTACCTGATGAGCCCTCGGTAAACATTCCTTTCAGTGCTTTCCTTTCACCATCCTATTTCTGTCACCCTCATCCATCTGCTCCTTCATCTCCTTTCTCTTCAGTGACTTACTCAGTCTAAGCTGCCAGTTAGCAAAGAAGCCACACTTCCCATTCTCTCATGATTCTGCTGGAATGTTCTTGTGATGAAGTCTGTTATCCACACGAGATAGCCCACATAATTTATGTGGAGAGGTCTAGTCAAAACAAGTCCTTTTTATGTTCACGTAAAACCTATACATGTTTCCTCTTAATTTGCACATACCAGTCCCAATTCTGCCCTGTTAATTTATACATGCACTTTCTTGTTTCACTCTTCTTCAGTATTTCTCTTTACATTTTATAAATTTGGATAGTACAGAGACAAAAATAATGAGCTGGGCCAAAAGAGAGGATTCCTTTAGCAAGATGAATGCTTTCCTTTAAAAAGATGAATGCTTTCTTTTGCCATAATGAATGCTAATTTGCAAGGCACTCCTGAAACCTGTTTCTAGCATTGGCTTTTAGAGAAATCATTTGACTCTGGCTGGGCGCGGTGGCTCACGCCTGTAATCCCAGTACTTTGGGAGGCTGAGGTGGGCGGATCATGAGGTCAGGAGATCGAGACCATCCTGGCTAACACAGTGAAACTCCGTCTCTACTAAAAATACAAAAAATTAGCCAGGCGTGGTGGCGGGCACCTGTAGTCCCAGCTACTCAGGAGGCTGGGGCAGGAGAATGGCGTGAACCCAGGAGATGGAGCTTGCAGTGAGCCGAGATCGCTCTACTGCACTCCAGCCTGGGCGACAGAACGAGACTCCATCTCAAAAAACAAAAAAAGAAAAAGAAAAATCATTTGGCTCTAGGACACATTCTAGACCCCAGGAGGTAATAACAGTGACAGAAGCCACATCCACTCTTAGTATGCCTGCTGCATTTTCACAGAATGTTGTGCATGAATTACTGTTCCCCAATCCTTCCGCTCCTGGAGGTTAAGCCTCCCCCTTCACCATCTTCATCTCCAGCTGGCCTGCCAGGACTATGGCTGGGAAATACCTCCCCACCTTCCATGCCCAGGGTGGCACCTTTGCCCATTCCCATAACTATAATAGCTCACACTGATGCAGCACTCACTGTGCACCAGGCACTATCCTAAGAGCTTTCTAGCTAGCTACAGTCCTCGCCAAAAAATCCTGAGTGTTATCATCCCCATTTTTACAGATTAAAAAAAACTGAGGCAGAGATGTGAAGTAATGTACCCAGTGTCACCCAACTCATTTAACCTCATCCTCCACTTTATCTGGGAAGAGGACACCCTAAGATTTCCAAGGTGTCCTGAATAACATCCACCTTCCAGAATGGTTTTTGCCCCCTCTACTCTCAGGATTTGACAAACAGCCAGCATTTTGTTTTCTGTCTCACCCTTCACTTATGTACCTGTTCCCTGACACCACACTCACAATTGCACAGCCCGGAATAAAAGCTGGCTTTTACGAACCTCAATCTCTTTGGAAAAAAAACAGGGCCAGGTTCCCAGTCATCATAAAAAGTCATTTGTACTCTATTGTCAACTATTTGCACAGCCATTCCCTGGCCATAAATGACGTATAGTACCAACAGTAAGTGTTATGAGAAGAAAGCAGGAAAAGCATGAGTTCCTGGAATGGTCACAAAGAGGAGAAGATTTCAAATCCAGAAACAGTCATAAAACACACCCAGAGTGTGAGGCCTCTGAGCAATGACAGCCCCACCTACCTCTTTCCATGGCTGGTGGCCTCTGACTTCCTTCTCAACCTGCCCCACCCGGCCTTGCTTTATTAAACCAATACTAATAGCTTGGAATTGGGGCCAGACCAGTACACACAGCACTGAGTGCTGGGGTGGAGGAGCTGAAAAGGGAGAAGAGTGTTTGACTTATGAAGACCTGACTCACTTAGGTACACATCACCTGGGCGGGAAATGGTTTAGTGAAGGGCTGTGCAGAACTCATGGTGGTTATCCAAAATGAGTGACTGAGGCAAGTGTCTAAATTAATTGTTTATTGAGCCAGACCTTGAGGGTACACCCTAGGAAAACACAAGTCACAGAAAGCTTCTGTGGCTTGTGTTCTCTCTGAAGAGGTTTTCGGGAGGCCTTAAAGGGGGGAAGGCAGGTAGGAAGAGGCGGGTAGGCGGAAGAATGATTGTTCTTGTCTTTGTTCTGTGCCTAGAAAGATAAGCATTATCAGCCTGAAATCCTAAGGACTAAGACTAAAGCCTTAGGAACCAGACTTAGATTTCAGACCTGAAGATACAATCGACATGTCCTTGTTATATGGGAGGATATACATCTTAAAAGTTTTAAGGCCAGCAAAGAACAATTTGTGAGGGCAGTCATCCAGAAATACCTAAGGCCTTTTGCCTTCCTATAGAGGTGTGTTTAATGTACAATGTTTTGACACAAGGTTTTATAGTAACAGCGATCCATCTGGGGAAATGATGATGATGTTGCATGACTCAGTCTCAAAGCTTGACTTTCCCTTTGACCTAAAGAGAGTCCTGAAGTTTTTCTTTCCCTTTACATTTACCTGCTACCTGACCTGCTATTCTCTCTCTCTCTCTTTTTTTTTTTTTTTTTTTTTTTTGAGGCGGGGTCTCACTGTCACCCAGGCCGGAGTGCAGTGGTGTGATCATGGCTCACTGCAACCTCCAGGTCCCAGGCTCAAGCAATCCTCCTACCTCAGCCTCCCAAGTAGTATCTGGGACTACAGGCCCATCCCACCACACTCAACTAATTTGTGTGTGTGTGTGTGTGTATCTTTTTGTAGAGACACGGTTTCACCATGTTGCCCAGGCTGTTTCGAACTCCTCAGCTCAAGTGATCCACCCACTGCAGCCTCCCAAAGTGCTAGAATTACAGGCATGAGTCGCTGCACCTGGCCAACCCCTGAAATTCCTCAAAATCTTTCAGAGAAAGCATTATAGAAGATATGAGTTTGTGATTGTATGTTTCATCTGATCCTACATCACCAGGAAAGCTCATTCCTAGGAAGTTGTGTCTCATGGAGAAGGCGGTGAAGTTGCATCAGAAAAGGACCAAAGCCAAGTTACAGGAACAAAAGGAAAGTAATTGTGGAGCCCTATTTGGGCTACACGGCTGCCTCTTCAATTAAAGCAATTCTTTGAGCAATCATCACCCTAACCATTTCAGTTGTATGTTGGTTCGATCGTAATATCTGGAGCAGCCTATAGACTAGTTTTTCTAGAGACTTTGAAGCTCCTTGAGATTGCAGTGGCAGATTTCTCTGGATTGTAGTTTGAATTAGGTGTTCAAGTGAACCTTTTGAGTAGCCATACATCAGCAAGCACAAAGGTTGTTGTTATATAAGTCGTAATTTCTCCTGAAATTCACTTAAGTTGTCTAGCTTCAGGTTGCAGGGCTTTAGGAAAAAGCACAGTTTTAACTTCTAATGATTCCAAGTCAGAAAAACAGAAGAAAAATTTGAAAATGTTATTTTCAAGACTTGTAGCCAGGAAAGAATTCAGGATTCAGTACAAATTGTAAGGAAATAACAAAACTCAAAAACAATGAGCAACACCAGAATTTAATAACAGCTGTACTGTAGTTTCTTCTGAAACATAATGTTTTCTGTCTCCAGTTCTCCATTTTTACAAAAGCCAAATTATAGTAGCACCCAAATTATTTGCAAAATAAGTTTTAGTCTTATACTTGGCCTGAAATTTTGATTTTGGAAAGTTTGTCAAATATCAAAGGTTTAAGACACTTGTTCAAAATTGGTCATAGGTCACTATAAAATAATAGTTATTAATTTAGCCAAAGTGATAATTCAAAAATTTTAACAGGGAAAAATCTTCATTTTTTTCATTTATGTATTTATTTATTTATTTATTGAGTCAGGATCTCGCTCTGTCACCCAGGCTGGAGTGCAGTGGCACTATCATACCTCACTGCAGCCTTAACCTTCAGGGCTTATGCAATTCTCCCAACCCAGCCACCTGAGTATACGGGACTACAGGTGCATGCCACCACACCTTGCTAATTTTGTTACTGTTGTTGTTTTTTGTAGAGACAGAGTCTCTATTTGTGGCCCAGGCTGATCTTAAAGTCCTGTACTCCCGCCATCTCCCTGCCTCGGCCTCCCAAAGTGCTAGCATTATAAGCATGAACCACCATGCCTGATCAGCAAAAATTTTCATTCTTTGACAAAAATGTACTCTGACAGGAGATTTTATTTCCCAAATAATCACAAGGCTTAATAAAAACATCATAAGGCAAACTGAATCTGTCTCTCTCTCCCCCCGCTTTTTTCTCAAAAGGTAAACAAAAAAATTTTGCTATCTCCTATTAATGCTACATGAAAATCTTGTTCAAAAGAAAAAAAAAAACAAATGTTACCTTTGTTTTAATGTATTATTAAAGCTAAAGCTAATTTTAATAAAACCTTATAAACAAATCTATTTAATTTGTACCGGTTTTGACTGCAATGTCAGATTTCCATAAGAAATTTTATAACCTTTTATAATTTTGTTCATTCTCTTTCTTTCTGCAACTTTCTGACTCCATTCAGTATTACCCATCATTCTTTTTATTCCTTCAATTTAAAATAATCCATAAAAAGCTCTAAACTAGACAAAATTACTCTTCCTTTAACAAATATTATATTTTTATCACTTCTTATACATTTTGTTTTACCAAAAACACATCCTAACTTTCCTTATACACTTTGTTATAGAATTGTTTCTCTTATATCTAGCAGTCTTAAATACCTACATTAATTAGATTGTTAACACTTAGACACCCTTATTTTCAGTGAAAAACATAGGAAGTAAGCAATTTTAACTATGTACCAGATGTAGAATGAATGCAGGACAAATGACAGAGCTGTGATGATCATGCCTGGAAGGCCTAATCTCTCTCAGCATGGGCAAGAGGCACAGCTGGGAGATAGGCCAGGTATTGCCTGCAGGCCTCATCATGGTCCTTTGTATCCAAAGACATAAACTCACAGACAAATTACGCAATTTATTATATAAATATGTAATATATATAACTTGCTTAATTTATATATAATTGTTGTTTTATATATATTGTACTTATTTTATATATTTAATATATATAATAGAAGCAACAATTTTATGACTTTAAGACATCTATTAGAGACAGTATAAGCCTGTCTGTCCAATAGACCCAGGCAAAAATGTCTACATTAAATTCTGAAGACATTTCTACTTTGTTTTACCAACAATTCTGAAACTATTCTTGTTTACCAAAGATTGCAAAAATCACATGAACTTGAAAAGTATTTAGGCTTATTTAATTTATGAGTACTCATTTGTCTTTATATTAATTTGATACCATGTGTAGACAATATATAAACACAGGTACAGACATATACATATCTTGACACAACATTTAACATACACATATACACATAAAGATAGAGACAAACACAAAGACTTTAGAGTTTTGATTTTAGAACTTAAGCCATGGGACCAGTAGAACTCACTAGTTTAAAAGAGCAGTTGGATTCGAATTGTACCTTTGGAAATGGAAATGGTTAACATTTATCTGGAGATGCCCTCACCAAGTTTTAAGATAAAATGGGTAACAAATTTACACCTCAAACCACTGAGAGAGAGAGAATTTAAGCCTTTTTGAGGAATGTAGTGTGTTCAAGGAACATTAAAAATAGATGCCATGTACACATATACACCATGGAATACTATGCAGCCATGAAAAAGGATGAGTTCATGTCCTTTGTAGGGACATGGATGAAGCTGGAAACCATCATTCAGAGAAAACCATCACAAGGATAGAAAACCAAACGCCACATGTTCTCACTCATAGGTGGGAACTGAACAATGAGAACACTTGGACACAGGGTGGGGAACATCATACACTGGAGCCTGTCATGGGGTGGGAGTAGGATGGAGGGATAGCATTAGGAGATATACCTAATGTAAATGACAAGTTAACGGGTGCAGCACAACAACATGGCACGTGTATACATATGTAACAAACCTGCATGTTGTGCACATGTACCCTAGAACTTAAAGTATAATTTTTAAAAAAGGGAAAAAAAAGATGCCACCTGTGTTAATTAGCTTAGAAAAAAATAGACACCAAGGTAACACAAAATGATAGATATTTACCTTAGGATTTTATGAGGAGATTTATTTTCTTTAGATAGGTCACTTTTGATTTAGGGTGTGTTTTCCAACTGGACCGCTGAGCTCAAGATGGAGCCCAGCAGGGCCGACAAAGTATTTGCAGTTTGTGGGGCCTAATAATTTAAATATGGGAAGAGCAGGCACAGTTGGAAAGCAGAGCATTTAGATCTTTAAACATTAAGGATTCCACTGAACCCCAGGTTCCCCAAAAAAAGGAAAATGCAAAAAGGACCATGCTGTACAACCCTTCCACAGGTGTACTTTGCTAGAAAGGCATTTTTCTAATTGTTTAAACCGTGTCTTTCTTATCAAAACATGCAAAGAAATGAGTAGCCTTCTGAAGTAATAATTATTTATTGTAACCACTGTCAGTCATCTCCAAAACTGTAGCTCTCACCCCTGACCCAGCAGCCATCACACACACAAGGCCGAGTATTTTTACAGTACGATGTAATCTCTGATGCCTCCAGAAGCCAAAAACATCAGATAACACAACAGAAAAGAGCAGAGTGTTAGACCTGAGAGAAATCTGGTCACTTAAAATTCCTGAGGCTCCATGAGGGAAAACAGATGTTTTTTAAAAAAAAAAAAAAATTATTTTAGGTTCCTTGTTATCAGATTTTAGCTGGGACAAACAACTGCTATTTCTGGTTTTTGAATTTTTTTTTTAACCAAAGTTGCCCTCCCTGTTAAAACTAATAAGGCTTAACCAGGGTTGTGACTTAACCAAGGATGTACAAGGCATATCCAAATAGATGAATGAGCCGGGCACAGTGGCTCACGCCTGTAATCCTAGCACTTTGGGAGGCTGAGGCGGGCAGATCACAAGGTCAGGAGATCGAGACCATCCTGACTAATATGGTGAAACCCTGTCTCTACCAAAAATACAAAAAATTAGCTGGGAGTGGTGGTGGGCGCCTGTAGTCCCAGCTACTCGGGAGGCTGAGGCAGGAGAATGGCGTGAACCCGGGAGGCAGAGCTTGCAGCGAGCCGAGATCTTGGCACTGCTCTCCAGCCTGGGCGACAGAGCGAGACTCCGCCTCAAAAAAAAAGAAAAAAAATGAATGAGTACTCCCCCCAAAAAAGTCCAAAATCACAGAAATATAAAACCAAAAGGAACTAGTTTCCTAACTAGAATTAAACTCAGGCTGCAGTATTAAAGCACAGAATTTTAACTATTAGAAGAGAAGGTGGAGTGCCTTTTATTTGTATTTTCTCAGGAGATCTATAGCAAGCAGTTTGAGCTTACAAAAGATTTTAACTTTGTTTTAGGTCAAATTTTTGTAATTTACTCAAGAGAATTTTTAAAGCTAGCCACAACACTATGATGCGTCTTTTTCTTTTAATTTTATCTTTCCATCACCTATTTAAAATAAAAGATCTCCAAAATCTTTTTTTAATGTAGGAGTCCAATTTAAAGGATCCATCTTCTGGCCATTAGCAATTAGAATTTCCAATGGTGTACTGATCCCAGTAATGAATCAACCCAGCAGTTTCTTCAGTGATGAAGCAATCCCAAAGATCTGTCCCCTCAACAAAATAAAATATTCACTCCCAGGAATAGAACAGGACAGCAAAAGACTTTTGTTTCCATAGCACTAACCAGGCAACAACGGTTGGAACAACAAAAACCCCTTATAGATGGGACTTCTTATAACAAATCCTCCTGGGAGTTCAACTTATTTGGAACAAACAAAGCAAAACAAAAAAAATCTCAGGTCCCAGTCATTCCCAGGCTGATCACCTGATATGACTCAAAAATCACACCTCCCAGATGGTGGGGACCAAGAGCAAGTGCTCCCACTTGGTCACAAATCAAGCCTTCAAGGACATAAAACAAGATGAGAGGGCATTTTATTTGGTACCCTTCTTTATAAACAACACTGAATGAAAGAGACAGAGGAAAAGACTATTTCTGGAAGGAAAGGGATTAAACAATATGAATATTCATATGGAAAAATGCACCAAATACTACAGCACAATCTCTACACCCAGGCTAGTCATACACAAATCTTCTCCCATTAACCAAAATTTTGCAGAGAAAACTGATTTTTCCTGTCTGCTTGACCAGATTGCACAGGGAGAAGCCAGGAGCCTCGCTGATAATAAAGTCTACCCTTTTGGTGGTTGATCATTTTCCTGGATTCCTGCATGGCCAAAAACAGGTTATGGGGGTAAATCAGGTTTAAGTAGCAAGACAGGTTATTCGAGGGAGAAAGGAGGAAGTTTGGCTAACAAAGATGGTCTTGTTATATAGATGAAACCTCACAGGTAGCAGCCCTCAGAGAGAACAGATGGTAAATATTTCATTCAGGTCTTTAAGGTATGAGGCTCAGTTCATTTTTCCCAGATCCAGACAAAAGAAAGCCTGTCTGTATTAATGGGGATTCTCTACAGATGCCAATTTTTCACATGAAAGACAGCTTTGCAGGCCACTTCTGCCTGCTGGCCCTCTGACAGACATCTCAAAATATGTCAAAAAATATATTTTTGGGTACAATATTCTTATTTCCTTCAACTGACAGGTGATTCCCAGAGGTAGAACTTGATGTTCTGCAGTTGCAGGGTTTTAGCCAATTTTGAGGCCAGCTCACCATAATGTAGAGCTCCTGCTGGATTTGACCAAGTTGGAAGGTGTTTTGGACACTAGACAGGGCCAAGAGTTGGACAAACTCAAAGGAAGAATGACAAAAACCAAAAACACAAAAAGAGATTGCACTTTACATATTACATATTGTTGAACACTGTAAGCATGAGGAGAGATTAAAGCCAACTAGCAATAAACTTTAACCTGCAGCTACCACATTTTAAAACAAAACCCCAACCCAGCTCTTTATCTCAGAGGGGACCAAGCTGAAGGCTGCTCTCCATTGTCATAGGAGAACGCAACTCACCTTCCTTATAGGAAGTGAGCAAGGCTGCATGAGTAGAGGAGTTCCATGGCAAAACAAAACTCGGATCTCAAACAAAAAATTGTGGGGAGCAGGGACCTCAAGAGGGAGTAGGATCTAGTCCTTGGAAAGTCACACATATGGTCAGAGCTAAAGCTCGATAGTTGGTACTGAGCGTAAACAGGAGAATCGCTGCAGGCCCAAGGGGCTAAGCTCCACTCAGAGGATCCCTTCATGGTCACCAAAATGTTAACCAAAATGACTGACTGAGGCAAGCAAGTGTCAGTCCATTGAGGTTTACTGAGCCAGAGCTTGAGGGTGCACCCTGGAAAAACATAAGTCATAGAAACCATCTGTGGCTTGTGTTGTCTTTGAAGAGGTTTTCAGGAGGCCTGGTATTTATACTTCTCCTTAAAGGGGGGAAGGCACGTAAGAAGATACAAGTAGAGGAAAGAATGATTGGTCTCATCTTGTCTTTCTTCTTGGATAGATAAGCATTATCAGTGTGAAATCTTAGATTGCAAACCTAAAGTTAGTATTGACATGTCCTTGTTTTGTGGAAGGTTATACATCTTGAAAGGTTTCAAGGCCAGCAAAGAACAATTTGTGAAGGCAGTCATCTAGAGATGCCTGAGGCCTTTTCACCTTCTTGTGGGGGGTCTGGCTAACGTACAATGCTTTGACACAAGGTTGTGTAGTAACAGTTGTTCATCTGGAAGAAAGATGGTGGCATTATGTGACTCAGTCTTCAGACTGAACTATCCCTTTGGTGTAATGAGTGTGACAGTCCTGAGATTTTTATTTTCCCTTACATAATTTTAGGAGTTGTACTTCCTTGATGCTGTCTGACTGAGGTCAAAAGGATGGGTGTGGAAGGCATCACACCTTTCTCCCATTTAGAAATCCATTGTCCCTTCCTTCTCCCTTATTGGGTTACATTCCTCTGTCCATAGATCACGTATTTACCGAGTTGTTTTCCACGGGGAAAAAAATCTCAATTGAACTCTTTAAAGCTCCAAGCATTTAATTCAGTTCAAGAGTGTCTCTCATTTTAATGATGACCAGGCACAAATATTTTTAAAACGCTCTCCAGAAAATTATGATAAGAGCCTCTGCACAATCCACAGTAGCTTTGGAGAGCACTGAGCTACAAAGTGATGGGGAAGGAAACTGCTACGTGCTGGGACCTTTATATTTCCACCTTATCTAATGTCCCCAATGATGCTTTAAGTAGGCACTATTATCCCCCTATCCCAAGACATCAATTAACTTGTCCTTTATCTCAGAACTGGTCAAAGGTGGAACCAGGATTCCGACTCACATATTTCTGAATCTAAATGTCATGTTTCACTGCAGAGCGATTGAGCCTACATGAACTCAAAGAAAGACAGGATGACTGATTCTAACAGAAATAACCACACAGGCTTCAATGAAGAGTCAGGGTCTGAAACGGGCCTTAGGACAAAGAACAGCTCAGGAGGCTGAGAAGACAGTTGAAGGTATTGTGGAAAGGAGTGAAAGAATTAGAATAAGTTCAGACATGAAAACATAAAATGGGGATCAAGTCTTTCTACACAGACCAAGGGAGTAGACTGGGGCTGTGTTATGGGGGCTTTGAATGGCAGCCTAAGGAATTGGAACTTCATCCTATGGATGATAGGAGTCATTGGGAAGCTTTGAGAAGGTCAGAGACATGACAAACAGCATTTCCAGGAAGATTACTCTGACAGTGTAACCAAAAAGCAGATTAGTTGCAGGCTGCATGTAGAGTCCCACTAACAAAAGCAAGGTCTGGGCCGGGCGCGGTGGCTCACGCCTGTAATCCCAGCACTTTGGGAGGCCGAGGCGGGTGGATCACGAGGTCAGGAGATCGAGACCATCCTGGCTAACACGGTAAAACCCCGTCTCTACTAAAAAATACAAAAAAATTAGCCAGGAGTGGTGGCGGGCGCCTGTCGTCCCAGGTACTCGGGAGGCTGAGGCGGGAGAATGGCTTGAATCCGGGAGGCTGAACTTGCAGTGAGCCGAGATCGTGCCACTGCACTCCAGCCTGGGCGACAGAGCGAGACCCCGTCTCAAACAAAAAAAAAAAAAAAAAAAGCAAGATCTGATACAAAAAAATAACTTTATTCCAAAGCTAGCTTTGAGGAAGGGGCACAAAGCATTCTGCCTTTAAATGTGCTGCTTCACCTTTGGAGCAAAAAGCAGGTATTTTTATAAGGTAAGAGAGGAAATGAGCGAGAATGACCAACAAATGAGCAAAAGAGAAAATGAGCAGTAGATAACTGTCCGGTCCTCCTGCTACCGGGCAGGTGTCTCCTGGGCAGCAGAGTTGGCACTTTCCTGGACAGAAGTAAGTTATAAAAACAGTCAACTGGATATGCTTCCGACGCGCCCTCCGAAAGTGTGTGAGTTCCGAGGTGGCCCAGGATGGAAGTTCTGAGGCAATCCCCTAAAGATGAAAGGTCCATGGCAGGTATGCTATGGTCTGCTGATCAACTGTCAACTCTTGAGGAGAGACCCGTCATGGAGCACCTATCTAGAAGAACTTGCCCCTTAGGGAGTGTCTGGTGATGGGGGAGGTGAAAGGTTATATATACATTTCTGAAGGACTAAGTAGGAAACAGGGTGCTGGAAAAATGAGAAAAGACAGGGAAATAATTAAACCATCTCTAGAAAAATAGAGGTACTCAGTTCCAGTTTTCCACTGCCAAGCTTTATTTTATCTTTATGAGATATGGGTGGCACATATGTTCTGCCTGCTTTTTGCTGAAAGGGGGCATAGTCATTGGACAGCGGAATGGAACCAATTTACTTGGAGTTAAAAATATTTATGAGTACCCAGGCTTATAGATGATATAGGTTGGAGCATTATGATGTGAGGTCTAGAAGGTCTCTGGGAAAGCCTGCCTTGTATTTTTATATAGAGGATGTAAAAGCAGGAAGCTCCAAAACAGAGGTATATTCCTATCCCTGCAAGCAGGGCCAATATTACAAGCAGCTTTTGCCACTAGGATGGTTCTGACCCAAATCAGGACACTACCCATTGGTGTAGCAACAGCGCGGGGCTATGAGAAATAAAATAATTATTTCTGTTAAAATAATTTTAAAAATTAGGCCGCCTCTAGAAAAATACGGGTACTCGGTTACAACAGTCTTACGCAAGATAACTTAAGAGAAGTGGTTCTGAACTCTGGCAACTTAATAGAATTATCTGGAAGCTGTCATCCTTTTTTTTTTCTTTTTTTTAACTTCTCATTTTGAAATAATTTCAGACTTTCAAAAATGTTCCAAAAATAGAGTCCCCATATACTTTTCACTCAACTTCCCCAAATATTGTTTTAGATAACCACAGTGCAAACATTAAAATCAATAAATGATCACTGACATTGTACAGTAAATAAATTGCAGACCTTATTCAAATCCCTTTTATCTTCCCAGTGATGTCCTCTTTCTAGACCAGGAGCCAATCCAGGATCACACGTTGCATCTCATTGTTCTGTCCTCTCAGTCTCCCTTAATCTGGGACAGTTCCTCAGAATTTCTTTTGCCTTCATGACCTTAACATTTATGGAGAGTATTGGAGTTATTTTGTAGCATGGCCCTCAGTTTGGGCTTTTCTAATATTTTCTCCTGATTAAACTCAGATTATGCACTTTAGGCAAGAATAGCATAGATATGATGCTACGCCTTCTCCATGCATTGTATTAAGATGCCCTAAGATGCAGATATCTCTGATTACTGGAGATGTTAACTTTGAGCACTGGGCTAAAGTTCCTCCACTGTAAAATGGCTATTTTCTTTGGAAGCATTTTTAAGTGACCAATACCCCAGGCCACACTATGGACCAATCAAATCAGACACTCCTGGGAAAAGGCACAGGCATTGGTAGGTTTTAAATGCCCTACAGCTGACTGTAACCAGCATCCAGGATTGGAAGCCCACAGCTTAGACAGTGAAGATTAGAATCCTGGAAATCAGTCAGGAAGCCATTCTTTGGGCCTAACATCCAGTTCCAGACACAATATTTGGCATGGGCCCATGGTAGGGGAATGGAAAGCCAAAAATCTCCTGATTGGGAAAATGATGGGTGAGTAGACTGCTGTCCAATAAAAACAGAAGGCAGGGCCAGGTGTGGTGGCTCATGACTGTAATCCCAGCACTTTGAGAGATCAAGGCAGCCAGATAACTTGAGCTCAGGTGTTCAAGGCCAGCCTGGGCAACATGGTGAAATCCCATTTCTACAAAAAAAAAAATAATAGCCAGGCATAGGTAATATGTGCCTGTACTTCCAGTTATTTGGGAGGCTGGGGTGGGAAGATTGCTTGGGTCCAGGAGGTTGAGGCTGCAGTGAGCCATGATTGCACCACTGTGCTCCAGCCTGGGCAACAGAGCAAGACCCTGTCTCAAAAAAAAAAAAAAAAAAAAGAGAGAGAGAGAGAGAAGGCAAAATGCTAAGTAAGGTGTCCAGCCCTTCTGGAGTATTTTCTCTCCAGACTATAGAGAAACCTGTATTGTAGAGAAAGCACATACCATAAAATTTTACTATCATAAGCCTGATGTGAACTCCTAATTGCCACTAAGAAGAAGGAAATTATAAATCATGTGATAGAAATATATGACCACATATGCAGAGATGCACACTTCCGGATACAGTTGAATGAAAAATTCACAGAATCCACGTCAGAGGTACAAGACCTCCCCTAAACCACCCCGCCCTCCCCACTTGGTCATTTGTCCTTAATCTCTTCTGAAGTAAGAGAACAAAGACTGTTGTAAATTTCACAAAATAGGAAAGTGTACAAATCTCCTGTCACCTGGCTGTTTAAGCAAGAGGACACTGTGCTCAACTTCCCTAGAGTTATTATCTTGGGTTCTCCATAAAGGAATACCATCAATCCTCTCTTCAGAGGGACCATCTAATAACATGCAAAAGGAAATGCCAATTTCACCAAAACCCAGAGGCAGGAAGGACCCTGACAGGAACAATCCCTAAGGTATTCACATGTCTGCCAGGGTCTGGTGCAGCTGGTGCAGGAGGAACTGCTGCTGGCAATAGCTGGAAAAAAAAAAGGGATGGCAGCTCTAACACTCAGGGGGTAGTAAGAAAGGAGCTCACTCAATGCACCTTCAGTTCTCACACAGCCAATACCCTTCCAGCCTCCCTGTGGGGCCTCACTGGGAGGACTGGCACATAATTAAATGCCAATACATGGGTAAAATAATTTACAGAAGGGCGGGATCAACTGGGTCAGAAATGGTTGAAGATTTCACAAAACGGGAAGGATCTGGGTTAGGCCCCGAAAGACTCAGCCTTAAGAAAGCAGACACAAAGAGAAACAGAAGCCTAAGAAAAGCATCTAGCCTTCCTGGCCAATTTTCTATTCAGACTTCAGAGAGACCTTTATCGTAGTGAAAGCAAATGTCATATAAATTTACTATCCTAAGCCTGACATGAGCTCCTAATTGCCACAGATGGGACGGAAATTATGAATCGTGTGATAGAAATACACAACGCACGCAAAGATGCACACTTTGCACCACTCTGGATGCACAAAGACGCACACAGGCCCCACCAGAGATGCTAGTTTTGAAGAGGGTCCCAGGAAGAAGAGTGGGTTTGCAGATGTTATTTTATTTGCTCTTCTCAAACACCATATGGGGATATTTCACAAGGAGGATTCTTGTCCTCAGAAAGGGGAAGTAACTTGCCAAGGTTGTTGGTGGATGTGGGATTAGAACCTCAGTGAGTCTAACACTGGAGCCCATGCCACCACCACTACCACCGAGAGCCCTGAACAGGGTATGTGTAGGGAACAGGTAGGAGCAGAGAGAGTTAAAGCAGAAAGAAACCATTTTAAAACAGGGAAGTTAGGTAAGCTTGCTAAACGGGGATCATATGTTGCAGAGGCATGAACACTAGACAGTCGTGTGAACTTGATCTTCTGATTACAGAAAAGACAAGACAAAAGAGGGTGTGAAAATGGGGTTCTGGGTTCCTAAGCTAAAGAGATGCCGCCAACAACAGTGAAGGAGCCATGAGATGTGTGGAGAAAGAACTGGATGGAGAAGCTGAAGCCCTGAGTTTAAATGCAAAAAGTCATAAAGTAAGGGTATGGCTGTGGAGGGCAAGTTATATTCTCTCTCTGCAGTTTGGTCTCTCTTCATCTATAAATCACATGGAGTGAGAATTAATGTCTAAATGACCCTCAACCCTTGCTACTCAAAGTGTGGTCCACCAACCAGCAGCAACAACATGTCCAAAAGCTCCTTAGAAATGCAGAATCTCAGACCCCACCAGAAGGATCAGAATCCGTATTTTAACAAGAACTTGGGGTGACCTGTGAGCACATTAAAGATTGTGAAGCAGTTCTCCGAAATGTCTTCCAGTTCTAAAATGCAGTGACTTCACACTCATCTGAACTTTGTCACCTCACAGGAGAAAGAAGGAAAATGGCATTTACATTTTACCTCGTTCGTGACCTTTTCTTAATCCTAACAGCCTCTTAGACTCGCCCACATCTGGGTAGAGGTTTTAGAGAACACCAGAGAGGCAGGACTGCCACCTTGTGACTATCATCGGGAAATGCACTTAACTCTTAACCGGACTCACCAGTCAAGGACGGGACGGGGCTGGAGCAAAGAGGGTATACGGGATGAACTCCAAGTCACAGACGAGATAAGAGAGTTATAACCACCCACAAAGGCTGGAAGTAACTGTCAGAGGGGGCTCAGCCTGCATCGTAAAGCAATGTCCCCTTGCAAAGGACAGTTTTTATAATACTTACTATGTGATATCAGTAGGAAATGGTTCCAGGTCAAGCTCTGCCCTTGTAACCTTAAAACTTACTCTAACGGGTATTTTCAACATCAGCCTCAGCCTGAACTCCACCAGTAAACTTGTAATTTTCCAAGGAAACTTACTCTACTGTGACAGTTCTTTTTCATCCGGAGACAAAATGTATCTGATTCACAGTCACCGATCCTCATCCTACTCTCTGTAGGCTGAATAAGTCTAACAGCTTTTCATACAACTGACCTTCAAATATTGGTTAAGAAAAAAACAAAACCACCATGTGCCGCCCATACCACCATTCCTTGGCCGTTTCCCACATGGGTTCACCTGAAGCCCCACACCCTCTGATCACGTTCCCATGGGCAAGTGAAGTGCAGTAACAACAGACACTCTGAATCCTAGGAGTGTCCCCAGAGCAGCAGAGCCACAGGACCCCCGTCCCCATCCTGGCGCCTCACCGCTACCTAGAAGCCAAATGCCACATCAGCTGATCTGGGGACACTGACTTTTCCTGCTTATGCCACTGCTCAGTCATCCCACACCTGTGCAGGTGTCTACTTTTTATTCAGTTTTATTTGTAAGAAATATTTATCTGAGGCTGGGCACAGTGGCTCACGCCTGTAATCCCAGCACTTTGGGAGGCTGAAGCAGGTGGATCACAAGGTTAAGAGATCAAGACCATCCTGGCCAACATGGTGAAACCCCGTCTTTACTAAAAATACAAAAATTAGCTGGGCTTGGTGGCGTGCGCCTGTAGTCCCAGCTACTCGGGAGGCTGAGGCAGGAGAATCACTTGAACCAGGGAGGCAGAAGTTGCAGTGAGCAGAGATCGCGCCACTGCACTCCAGCCAGGCGACAGAGCAAGAATCCATCAAAAAAGAAAGATAAGAGAGAAAGAAAGAAAGAAAGAAAGAAAGAAAGAAAGAAAGAAAGAAAGAAAGAAAGAAAGAAAGAAAGGAAAGAGAAAGAGAGAGAGAGAGAAACAGAGAAAGGGAGAAAGAAAGAGAGAGAGGGAGGGAGGGAAGGAGGGAGGGAGGAAGGAAGGAAGGAAGGAAGGAAGGAAAAGATTGATTTATAGGAGCCTGCTGTGTACTGTCACTGGAGAGACAAAGGTGAATCACACCCGGTCCCTGCCTTGCAGAGCTCCAGGCTATGGACGGAACCCACTCAAAGTCAGACCATTACCATTCAGTGAGAAACACCGTGACAGGCATCAGAAAAGGGTTTTCTGACCCATCTCACCAATGCCCTGCGAAAAATCTGCTGTTGGTTTTCTGGGCTCAGTTTTTCTCATTTCAAGTTCAGAATGAAAAAGAGAATGTAAATGTCCCTGATGGTCCTTTGTGTGGTCACAGCTGTACCCGGCATGTCCTCCCGGTTAATCCAGGGTGCTCAGGGCTCCCACTTCACTCTGAGCGTCCTCTTTCCTATCGGAGCTCACCGCGTCTGCACCTGCAGCAGCCAGGTGGCTGCACACTAATAGAAAATCCAGCAAGTCAGAAAACTTGATTTACTCATGTGAATTTGAGGCCAGTGACCTTGTGACATTGAACTACTCCTATAACTTCCCTGCACTTTAATTTCCACGTCTGTAAAGTGGGGCAGGTGGATTCGGTCACCCTAGGTGCAGCCATATAGTGAGAGCTCCTGAGAGACAGCAGCACATCTGATCTTCTCAGCATCCACCATCTAGCAAATACCAGGCACACACTAGGCGCTCAAAGCCTCACTGAATGTGGGTGTGAATAAACGACTATATGAGAGCCATGTGGATCATGGACAAAGTCAACAAATATTTTTGAACATCTACCAAGTACACTGTAGAATAGGGAAATAAGTAACCCAGGCAGGGTGGTGTTTTCTCCTAACTTCCCCTGACCTCCTTCCTGGAGGTGGGAAGGACTCTGTACATCAGGGAGACTCTTGACACAAATAATGTTCTTGAGATGCATTGTAAGAAGTCATGTTAACAAGAGGAAAGTCCATTTGTCTTGGGGGTGTTTTAGTCAATGGATCTGAAGGACCCGAAGCCCCCTCTGATGACACACAGGGTGCAACACCCACCCTAAGTTCATGGAGGGGAAACCAGATGGAGTGAATTGACAGGTAGCAGGACCTGGAAGAACAGGGCGTAAAGAGACTGAGGCACCGGAGGTAGGTCTGAGGAGGAGCTCCCGGCCCCTGCGGTGGCCTCGGTGTGGACTGATGCAGAACTCAGCAGCATAAGTAAAGTGGCCGCACCAGGCTCCATTTGTACATGGGATCATTTTTTCAGTAAGATTTTGTTTCTGCTAATGGGCTGCATTTTCGCACACTTTCTAATACATCAGGCCAAGTTAATGGCTACAAAACCATCATTCCATTCAACAGTCATTTATAGAATACTCCCAAAGTGCCAGGCCCTGTGTGAGTTCAGGCAATACAAAAAGGAACATAAAAGCTCCTGTCCTCTAAGATCCCCATCCAATGAGCTCCAGGGGGCACCTCTCCTACAACATGCCCCTGCTCTGCACGGCCCTCCTCTCTGCCCTCCACCAACCCAAATCCTGCCCCACCTCCAGTTCAAGTTCCACCTGACCAAGTCCCTCTCAATCCCCCTGCACTCCTGCCACTTTGAGAGATGACTGCACTCATATCTCCAGGCTTTATGAAGTGGATGTCATCTCCCTGGTTAGACTTGTGCCTCCTGAAGGCAGAGACCATTTTTAGAATTTTCCAGAAAGAAGCCACATCAGTGATTTGCATCAGAACAATCTTAGGTCCAGCCTGAGTCTTCAACTTGGACACAGGCTCCACTGCCTAGCACAGTCCCTGGTCCCTGCAGTGCTTTATAAACCCTGCAGTAGCAAAGTCCATAATCAACTATGCTTCAGTCAACAGGCTGGGATAAGTTGAAAATGCAGAGAGAGAACAGTCAAACAAAAATCAAAGGGCTTTGACTCATGCCTTGCCTCTTCCCTTTTCTCAGGGAAACAAAGTCACACCCCGGGCTCTCACTCCTGCCTGGAGGCTTCCAAAAAAAGGGCTCCCTTGTTAGCCTTCCCTTCAGCCCCCACGAATATCACCCAGCATTCAAGCCCAGCCTCTCCTCTCCCTTTGAGCACATTTCCTAAAGTCTCAAATAAATGTCAAGTTGAGTGAGTGCTGATATTCTATGCCCCTAATGTTTACTTCAAGTATTATTACCTTTCTTCTTTTGCCCGGGGCCATTTCCAAACAAGGGCTGGAGCCAGGCGCCCCAGCAGCTGGGCAAACACACTTCAGGGCTCCTTCCCTCCTGTGGCTCCTGTTTCTCAAACCCTCTGGGACCTGCAGCTCTCGGGGGGTCTCTTCCCCCAACCCAGTTCCCTCCCCTTTAGACCAGAACAACTAAGCCATGGCCACCTTCCCGATGGACACACAAGGAGGCCTGGTGTCACCCACTGCTCCAGGGGCGGTGTTCTCGGCAGGGGAGCTGCCTCTTGTCCCGGATCCTGCTCTACTGCCACCTTATGTGGCTGCAGAATTGGAGGGAATTGTGAACAGAGCGAGGACAGGGCAACTTCCCTGGCAACAACACCACTATTGCCAATATTTTGCCAAAGATGGGAGCAGGAGCACAGAGGGGAAACAGACCTTGTCAACGTCTCCTCCACCAACACATAACACCCACTTTCCTGCCAAATACTCAGATAGAGAAGGTCACTGAAAGTACAAGAAAATTCAAATGAGAAAAAAGACTTGAGGAAGAAACCATGAGGCATTGGGGTGTGGGGAGGTGGGAAGGAGTACAGGAGAGAACTGGCATGGCTGCCAAGTTGTCAGTCACCTTCTTATGTTCTTAAGAATGCTGCATCTCTTTTGTTTGACCAGTTTCACTTCCCAGATTCCCGTAAAGCACATGGTCTAATCTGTTACCTAACAGCAGGAAAGCATGATCTCACCTGTTCTTGCCCTCAAATAGGAACACTGCCGTGGGACTATACTGCAGACCACCAGGCTGAGCCATCCCCAGAGGTCAGGAGCTTCCAACCAGGAACCTTTCATATACTCTTCAAGCAACGTACAGCTCCACTGACGGTCGCGATAAAAATTCTAATCTCTTCCCTCCTCCTGTTGCTGCCACCAATGCTAATGTCCATGGTCTCTAGCAGCCTGAATCCAGGTAAATAAGACTGTCTATGAAGGGGAAAACGGGGGGAGGAAATGGAGCAAAACAGGCCACAGGTGCATCAAAATGTAGCCCTTTCAGCTACAGGGATTGGGAGCAAGTGAGCCTTTTTCAGTGCCAGTTTCCTCATTTACTGAAAGGAGCAAACTGTACTTACATCTAGTGTTGTGAGGGTTAAATGAGATATTGTATGTGAAAGTGTCTGCAACTACAGCTGGCAGATATATACATATGTACATATTGGTTCAACGAATATTTGCTCCCATGCCTTCACCCCCAAGCCTTTTCCAGAAGAGTAATGCATTTCCCCAGGGTCAAACTTGGTGGCAGTAGTGGGAGGGTATTGAAGGCAACCATATATTTATAAAAGATAAGGAACTCTTTGCTTATATTCTTTTTTTTTTTTTTTAAAGACAGGATCTTACGCTGTCGCCCAAGCTTGGAGTACAATGGTGCAATCATAGCTCATTACAGCTCAAACTCCTGGGCTCAAGCAGTCTTCCTGCCTCAGTCTTCCAAGTAAGTAGGGCTAAAAGTGTGCACCACTCTGCCTGCCTAGTTTTTCCTTTTTTTTTTTTTTTTTAGAGTCAAAGTATCACTATGTTGCTCAGTCAGATCCCAAACTTTGCTTGTATTGTTTATATTCTTTAGAGTGCACCAAGCGTGGCATATTTTAATGCTATTCAGTGGTAGCTAATAAACGGAAGAAAATCCTATCACCAGGTAGTGTCCATATTTGAAGCTTTAGCCACACCAAGCCCTGCTGCAACAGTGCACCATTTGGGTAGCAGACCTTTGGCTAAGGCTTTCTAATCTGCTCCAGTTTTCACTACAACCAAAGTGGCCAAGCCCTTTGCAAAGAAATCATGCAGAAGACAGCTTAGCCCCATGTGTATTTCCACTTGGGAGCACCATCTCCCCAAGGGCCACTCTGAGGTGAAACAGCTTTGTTACATACTCAGCATCAACTTGGTCCTAAAATCAGGAGATGTTCAGCCTTCTCCACTCCAATTTCCAATGTTCCTTGCTTTGTAGAGAGAGCGCTCTGGAAGCTGCTGAGCCCCATAGCCCTGGGGCCTAAACCACCATTCAGGAAGGGAAGGTTTTTCCATCACTGTGACAGACACCCACGCCAGAGTCCTCAGCCTAGACTAAAAGGTCTAGCCCCAACCTCCGTTTCCAGTGCAACCCCCTCCACTCACTAAAAATTTCTCTCTCCACCCAAACTAGACTGTTTGCCCTTCCCTGAACAGGGTTTGTGTTTTCCCACCAGTTCAACTTTGCAGATACACTCAACTCAAAAACCATCTTCCCACAGGCCAGACAAGTGCTCAGCTCCTCCCACATCCAGACAATCACTCTCCATCCTGAGAGCTGGCTTAGCCCTACTGGACTCTCTCTTCTTGCACTTATCTGCTGCCTTGTATTGAAGACCTTCCTGTGTCTCTCCTGCCTCCACCCACTACCCTTCGATGTTGCAGCCTCCTTGGCAGCACAGACTGGTGCACTGTTTCCATATCCCTCATGCTATCCAGCTCAGCGCTCAGCAAACATTAGCTAACCGCACGAATGCGTCCTCAGGTTTCTAAATGAAACCAGGGCTTCAGAGCAGCTCTACTGACAACTGGGCTGACCGATTCCTTGTGGTGAGGGCTGTTCTGTGCATTGTGAGATGTTCAGCGGCATCCACATGCCCTCTCTCCACTACATGCCAATAGCAGCCTTCCCCCTCCCTCAAGCACCCTCTTCCTTCCTGAAAGCAAAAAATATTTCTATATATTGCCAAATGTCTCCTTGAGGGAAACCACCCCCAGTCGACAACCATTGCTTTATACCAATAGTTCTCCACCTGGCCACACATTTACACTCATCTAGGCATTTACCCTCAGCCTGGAAGTCAGGGGGGCCTAGATCCAAATCCTGGTTCTGTCACTCCCTTTGCAACCCTGGACAAGTCGCTTCATTTTTTTTAGCCTTTTTATCGTCTTAAGATGAATAAATACCACTGTTCACACAGACTTGTTGTGAAGATTAGATGAACCTCAGTATGACCTAGAAAGGGTTCAATAAATGGACTGAGTGGAATTTCTAAAGTCGCTCCTAAAGCACTAGGGTGAGGAACTGGGGAAAGCTCGCTGCACCGCCAGGGGGCGCCATCACAAACCACCTCGGTGGGTGGCGCCGGGCTCGAGCTTTGTTTCCCAGCCAAGTAAAGTTTGTAATGCGGGCCTGAGTCTGAGCTACTTAGTGGCTGGAAGAAATAATAGCTCCTCCATTCCCAAAATAAATCTCAAAATAAAATCTAATCTTATTTTATATCCCTTTTTTTTTTTTTTTTTTTTAGATGGAGGTTTGCTCTGTTGCCCAGGCTAGAGTGCATTGGCGCAATCTCGGCTCACTGCAACCTCCGCCTCCCGGATTCAAGCTACTCTCCTGCCTCAGCCTCCCTAGTAGCTGGAACTATTGGTCCCTGCCACCACACCCAGCTAATTTTCATGTTTTTAATAGAGACGTGGTTTCGCCGTGTTGGCCAGGCTGGTCTCGAACTCCTGACCTCAAGTGATACGTCCATCTCGGCCTGTCAAAGTGCCAAAGCGTAAACCACCGCCCCGAGTGGCTGGCATTGTTTATTATGTCGCTGATATTGTCCAAAATTTGGCCATTGGGAGCTCCTTCTGGTTGGTTTCTGTGACTTTTGACACAACCCCATCATTTTTCAAGCAGTTCCTTACTTCTGGCCCCACAGAATGTTTACTTCTGGCCCCACAAGTCTCCTCTTGTGCTTTCTTGCCCAGCCCTGGATCAGCTATTTCTCCAGGGACCCCTGGTTCCTTTCATGGGAAAATGATGTTTACAGACCATGGGCACCCATATGCCCATCGCTAGTAGGTGCCGGTGCTTCTATGCCCTCTAGTGGTCGGAGCTGGGAAATAACACACCCACACTAGTGTACTGTTACCCACATTTCACAAATTAGGTAAATGAGGCACAGAAAAGTTAGACAACTTGACTAACATCACAGAGAAAATAGGTAGTAGAACTGGAAAACAAAAATAATGACAGATGCACAAGTCCTAACAAGCAAAAGTAACTTCTTCACACATGCATGTTAGTAGAAAGCCACAAGCCCAATATTCCAGCATAGACACTGTCTTTGGAAAATAACCAGAATTCCACAGCAATAACCACAGTGATAACCATCATGTACTCAACACCCGCCTGGGCACGGGGCTCCCACAGCAGCTCACTTATTCCCAACAACTCTGCAAGGAGGATTTTACCATCCTCCTTTTACAAATCAGGGAATCAAGGATCATAGAAGCCAAGTGACTTATCCAAGTCAACACAGTTAAGTGACAGAACCATTAGCTGAGCCCAGGTCTATCTGGATATAAATTCCGTACTTATGCCACTATATAAGCGTTTCCCAAAACTGATTTTAGGTGAAACATAAATAAACTTTGTTTAACTGTGTTTATTTTAACGCATGACAGGAAAAAAATTAAGCACACATCAAATCTCTGATTTCATGGACAATATTGCATAAGACAAAAATATTTTGTCTTCAGCTCCTGGCCTCAAGCCATCCTCTCACCTCAACCTCTTGAGTAGCTGAGATCACAGGTGTGAGCCACCGAGCCCTGCTAAGACAAGGATGTTTTGTAAACTAAATTTAATTACAAAAAAATATGAAGTAAATAATAATAAAGGTGGTAAAGCTGTAGAGAAAATCATAAAGTTGGTCTAGAAATGTCTGGGGTCTGGATGACATAATACTACAGCACCATGCAGCTTCATTCTCAGTTACTCCCAGGAAATTAGAGTCACATAACACTGCAGAAAGAACAATTCAGAATCTTAGACCCGGGCTTTAGCCCTGGATGTGTCCACTCCTAGGACCCCAAACATCTCTGTGACCTTCTTGCTGGGGGTAAATCCAACCTTCCCAGACATGTGAGAACACTAGGAACATCCTGCACACATAGAGGGGTTTCTCTGTAACAGAGAAAATAACACCAGGTTTGAGGACCCCAGGGACTCTCTGTGTGGTGCTGACAGACCCAAGGCCCAGACACAGCAGAGGTCCGTGCTGGGGAGGGCGGGTCGTCCTGTTATGGAACAGGGGTCCAAACAAGCTTGCTTCTCAGAGCATCTTCTGGGGAACTGAATATAAACAGAAAGGGAAGAGGAGGAGGGACGAAAGAGACAGAAATGAGAGGGGAGGGGATAGAGGATTCCTGAACAGAGACCACACCCATGACCCACGTGACCCTGGGAAATGCTTCTGCCCTGAGAGGAGGCTCAGCACAGAAGGAGGAAGGACAGCAGGGCCAACAGTCACAGCAGCCCTGACCAGAGCATTCCTGGAGCTCAAGCTCCTCTACACAGAGGTGGACAGAGAAGACAGCAGAGACCATGGGACCCCCCTCAGCCCCTCCCTGCAGACTGCATGTCCGCTGGAAGGAGGTCCTGCTCACAGGTGAGGGGAGGACTCCCTCAGAGTGGATGGGAGGAGGGAGCACAGAGACTGGCTAGGGTCTCCTGGGGAGGACAAGGCTCTGAGAGGAGACAGAGGGCTTCTGTTGAAGCCTGAGGAAACAGAACACCAGAGAGGGACAGGGGTCACAACAGGAAAGTCACACTAAACTGGGATTGATAAAAAGGGAGGAAAATCAATTGATCATGTTTTCCAAGTTAATCATCATTTGTCATTACAATTTGAAAAAAAAGAAAAATGATAGAAATCAGAACTGCATCAGGGTGACACTCCAAATAAAAATACAACAAGGAAACTAAACGCTGCCCTTACTCACCAATCAGAAGTTGAAAAATAACCACCAGATACACTCATTAACTCATCCACAAGCATTTGCAATCAATTTTAGTCAATGGCATACAACAAGCATCAGACAAGTCTCAGTCATCACAGAGCTCATGCTGTCGTGAAGAGGAAAACACACACACACAAAGAGATATAGAATGTGAGGTCAGGTGTTGACAAGAGCCCTGGAAGGAAGACAGCAGGGAAAGGTCAGAAAGAAAGACCCAGGGTCTGTAGAGGGGGTGTCAGGGAAGGGATCTCCCAAGAATGCCCTGATGTGAGCAGGACCTGAGACCAGTGGGGAGGGAGCCATGCAGACCCCTGGGGAAGAGCATTCCACACAGGGAAATGCCAAGGTCAAAGGTGCTGAAGGAATGGGGGTGTCACACTGCTGACTTTGACTCAGTAGGACACACACACACACACACGCTCCAATGTGGAGGGGTGAAGAGACCTGCTCAGGACCCAGGGCCCCGTTTTTCCACCCTAATGCATAGATCCCAATATTGACCGATGCTCTCTCCTCTCTCCTAGCCTCACTTCTAACCTTCTGGAACCCGCCCACCACTGCCAAGCTCACTATTGAATCCACGCCGTTCAATGTCGCAGAAGGGAAGGAGGTTCTTCTACTCGCCCACAATTTGCCCCAGAATCGTATTGGTTACAGCTGGTACAAAGGCGAAAGAGTGGATGGCAAAAGTCTAATTGTAGGATATGTAATAGAAACTCAACAAGCTACCCCAGGGCCCGCATACAGTGGTCGAGAGACAATATACCCCAATGCATCCCTGCTGATCCAGAACGTCACCCAGAATGACACAGGATTCTATACCCTACAAGTCATAAAGTCAGATCTTGTGAATGAAGAAGCAACTGGACAGTTCCATGTATACCGTGAGTATTCCCCCATGACCTCTGGGTGTTGGGGATCAGTTCTACTTCCCACATATGGGATTGTCAGGCTTGGGCTGTGCCTGTGGCCCTCTCTGCATTACATCCTGTATCAGGGTTTGGACATTTAGTGCAGGACACACACGGGGGAGACAAACTTCCACAGATCAGAATTCCTTTCCTGGATCCAGACCCTGCAGACGCTCGCTGCAGAGGAAGGACAGTCTGATGGGGGGACTCAGCAGGGCGAGGTCAGTGTCAGACAAGCACCCCATGGTCTCCCCATGGACCTGACCCTGAGAAAGACCCTGGAGAACTGGATCAGGGCCTGGCCTGAGAGGTCCCCCTAGGGACCCCTCAGAGAGAAGCTCAACTCTTCCCAGAACTGAGCCCCTGTACAAAGCCCTGTCCCTGGTTCCCGATTCCAGGTGATCCTGGGGAGTCTGTGCCAGGGCTGTGTGGTGGCCTCTTGGGCAGGGCTGGCTGGGAGCAAGGATGTGAGCTATCCAAGGGCCATGACTCCTGGAGTTGGTCACCAGCCAGGTCCGAGCACCCAGAGCCTCATCTAGCTGAGGATAGGGCCTCCTCCTTCACTTGAGGCTCAGCATGGAAAGGACAGATGGAAAAAATTACTAGTGCATGAGCCCACTGCCCTGGGGGACACAGGTTACTCCCTCGGAAGTTCAGAGTCCCCAAGGGGAGGAACAGAGAAGAGAGGATGCTCCTGGAAGCTCCATGTCCACCAGGGATCAGGCCCAGGGCCCTCTGTCTTGGAAGCAAATAATCATAGATACTGTTCACTTGGGCAGCTCCTCTGTGCAGAGCTGAGATCAAGTAATTGTAAATATTTTGAGGTTAACTCACAAACAACCTCACAGCCAAATAGCACTTATCCTACTTATTGAAAGGAAATTGAGGGACAGGGAGACAGTCTCTAACAAGGGTCAAACAGGCCACAGGTGGCAGATTAGAGACATATGAGGTCTGTCTGCAGCCACAGCCCCCTCCTCTCCTCAACCGGGGGTGGATGGGGCTGTTTGCTGTTAGGCATCTGCAGACCTGAGAGCAGTCATGGGTTCACTTCCTTTTGTCTTGTGCATCCGCAGCTCAGAAGTGGAGATTCTGGTCTAGAAAGTAAGAAGCAAACAGAGAATTAATCAGTTTTACTCTAGAACTAAATCACCTGCCTCAAATAACAGAGTCAGTGCTGGGATTGTCCAGGCCTCTCCCTTCGATCCACAGTCCCCTCACTGCACCTGAAATCCTGTTTCCTGATGTGTGGGTGTCACTCCCATGGGAGGATAAAGGAGAGGACTTTGCTTTCTCTCCCCACTCACACCCTGCACCAGCACAGGCCCAAAGTGAGACACACGCTCGCTCAGGAGTTCTCTCATGAAAAAGGGAAGAAAGGAAGAAGGAATGAAGAAAGGATCCATAACCTCTTTAGAGACCGGCTCCTGGATGCAGAATCCTACGAGGTTCTGGCCACACCTGTTTCTTGTCCCTCAGGGGTTGACACCCATGTTCCATCCCTCTGAACCCTTGTCCCTAAACCTACCCCATCTTGTGTGACTCTGGGGTTCCTTGGTCATTAGAGGGTTTTCAGGTCTCCCTGGTCCTGGTCTGGGGCAGCCAAGAGGCTCCTGGTCCCTGGGGTCTCTGAGATCACTGTATCTCCCACTGCTCATTGCCATGGGTATCTCTGGCTCTTTCTGCTCCTCTGTGTCCCTCATTTTCCTCCCCTTTCATTCTGGCTGGGATGCCCTGCCCTGCACAGCTTCCTCCACCCTTAGGCCTTCCCCAGAAAACCCCTCTAACAAGGCTGGCTGTCCTGTTCCCTTCCTGCTCACACTGTGTCCTGGCCCACATCCCAGGCAACAGAGAAGGCACAGAAATCAGCCGGAGCAGCTGCCCCTGCCAGGCTCCATCACGAGCCAATGTCCCCAAGTCAACAGGAGAACGAGCTTCCACTGTGTCCCCATCCAGGGCTCTTTCCCCCAGTGAGGCCGACATGTGGAACAGGCCACGGGACAGGGACAAGCGACTCCTCCATACAGTCTCTACTGACTCACCAGGCAGTCAGAGGCAGGATGACAGGTCTGCTTTCCCCAAGGCCCAGAGGCTAATTTCACCCATTGACTTCCGCCCTCATCTTGGTGTGAGGCTCACATCCTCCAGTCATTCCCCAGGACCTTCCCCAGGTGAAGCCGGCCAGGCAGGTGCTGTCTGATGGGTTTGCTGCCCATTCCACATACACTACTGTGTCCTCATGATGATGCCATTGTCATAAGGTGGGGTCCCTTGGACTGAGAAGTGCACCAGCCACTGGAGTCTCACATAGACTCTGCCCAGTTTAGATGAACTTAAACTCTCATTGTGTTTTCTGAGGTTAACAGGAGAGGAAGAAAGCATTTCACATGACTGTTTGGGGCTCCTTCCCTATTTGCCTAACTGCACAGGAATTAGGGGCAGGGAGCTCTTTCTAAATTTACTAACATAGCACACGTTGCTTCTAATTTGGCATCTTTCCTTCCTTTATGTAACTGACACACACCTAAGACTTCCTCTCCTACTGGTTCTATCCTCCTAAGAGGACTCATGTGCCTCTCTCTACTCAGGGAGTTGCTAATTTCAAACCAACTTCAGCATCTTCATTTGACGACAATATGATCCTTCTGGAATTCACAGCACACCTAAACCTTAGTATGTTATCAAGAAAAATACTACTTCCAGCCATTGATCTTCGATCTTTAGGCCATTAGTAACGATCTCCACTTATGGAAAAAATTAAATGTTTCCCCCAAATTTCTTTTATTTTTTACTATATTCAGAACATAACATGAGGTCTAAACTCCTGACAAACTTTTCTAAGCAAATTACAGCACTACAGGTCAAGCATCCCACATCCAATAATCCAAAATCTGAAATGCTCCCAAATCTAACACTTTTTGACCACTAAAGTGATGCTGAAAAGAAAGGCTCACTGGAGCATTTTAGATTCTGGGTTTTCAAAATTAGGGTGCTAAACGGGTAAGTCTACTGCAAATATTCAAAAATCCAGAAACAGTCAGAAATCCAAAACACTTTTGGTCCTAAGCCTTATGCGTAAGTGATACTCAATCCGTATGAACTATAGGTACCAAGCTGTACAGCAAATCTCTAGAACCTCATCCTGTGTATAACTGAAAGTGCACACCCATTGACTAACTCCCCATTCTGCCTCTCCCAACCTCTGGCAACCATGGTTCTACTCTGATTCCATGAGTGTGACTACTCTAGAGACCTCATATAAGTGGAACCCTACAGTATCTGTCTTGTGAGTGACTTATTGCATTTAGCATAATGTCCAATGGGAGAAAATATTTGCAAAACTTCTTCTCAAATTTCTGTCTCATATCTGTCAAACACACATGGTCCTTGAGAGTCAGATTTGCAGCATTTCATGCTCCCCCTTTCCACCACTCAGCTGTGCATTTGCAAATATCCACGTGTTTATGGAGAGAGCCACAGGGTCCTCACCTGCCCTCCGCAGAGGGAGAAGAAACAGTAAAGGCCAAAGAAAAGGAACACGGTGCTGCTGTGAAATTCAGGCAGCTCCTGCCTGTCCCCCTCACTGTCTTCTAGATCATTCTCTGAATTCTGCTCTATCTTTAGGGGTCACAGGCTCAAGTCAGTCATTATTAAAACACCTGGGAAAAACTGCCCCACGTTGTGGTTCCACTGCCTGATGACTGAACTGACCTCCAGGCTTGCCCCTGGTGTCCCCTGTGTTATTTCTGCTGAAAGATCCAATCCCAGGCCAGGCTGCACAGTATCCTTGGGGTTTAAGGACAATAAGAAGTCCCATCATCACCCATCTGTAGAATGTCCTTAGAAAAGGAAGCCACACAGAAAATACAGCCAGGGGGGCAAAGTAGGACTAAAGCTTGAAAAGACCCAGCACCTGAATGTTTCAGGGGAGGACTCCAAGGGAAGCCAGGCAGGCAGCTGGTCAGGGAGAAACCAGGAGAAGCACAAGGGGCTGTGACCCCGGGTCCTGTGCCTGTCCATGACCCAATGCTGCTGCTCAATTCACACTTGAGAAAGACTGTGCTTCTCCCACACAGAGCAGGTGATCTCACACAATCTCAGCCCTCAAATCATCGTGCATCTGTTGTGTGACACATACACCTGCCAGGGGCTTTTAAGGACTCAAGGGGGCTGACAGGTGAGAGATGCCAACTCTGATTGAAAGATGCCTGTGGAGGAATCAAAGGTGCCACACAGGGCAATCTTCTCTCTGTTTTCTGCACAGCGGAGCTGCCCAAGCCCTCCATCTCCAGCAACAACTCCAACCCCGTGGAGGACAAGGATGCTGTGGCCTTCACCTGTGAACCTGAGGTTCAGAACACAACCTACCTGTGGTGGGTAAATGGTCAGAGCCTCCCGGTCAGTCCCAGGCTGCAGCTGTCCAATGGCAACATGACCCTCACTCTACTCAGCGTCAAAAGGAACGATGCAGGATCCTATGAATGTGAAATACAGAACCCAGCGAGTGCCAACCGCAGTGACCCAGTCACCCTGAATGTCCTCTGTGAGTATCCTCTGTTCCTCTGTGGCCCAGGCTGCCAGCCCAAAGCCACACAGCCAGAGTCCAGGTCTCTCAGTCCATCTCAGGTCTAAGGACTCAGACCCTCACCCAGGCTGGCCATGACTTCCTGCCCTGAGCAAACCTGGGCAGACCAGGCCTTGACCAAGAACGGGAGGGGAGGGGCTGTCTCCTGTGCTACTTCTGCTCAAACACCCATTCCCATTATCACTCATCTCCAGGATGTCCTTAAGGCTCAGGGTTCACATTTTCTGATGGGAGAAACTGATGAATGTCTCAGACTTTGGCTCAGGGGACATAGCAGGGGTTTGGTTGAGACTTCAGGGTTGTGACATGGCTCAGGGGGACACCTTCCACAGGTGTGGCCCTTCCACAGACCAGGAACTTATGCTTCCCTCTGACAACATCACCTGTGGCTTTATTCTCTTTCCTCCAGATGGCCCAGATGTCCCCACCATTTCCCCCTCAAAGGCCAATTACCGTCCAGGGGAAAATCTGAACCTCTCCTGCCACGCAGCCTCTAACCCACCTGCACAGTACTCTTGGTTTATCAATGGGACGTTCCAGCAATCCACACAAGAGCTCTTTATCCCCAACATCACTGTGAATAATAGCGGATCCTATATGTGCCAAGCCCATAACTCGGCCACTGGCCTCAATAGGACCACAGTCACGATGATCACAGTCTCTGGTAAGTGGATCCATGAAGCACTAGCATCACATTTTCAGGTGGAGTCTGGCTCTCAGAGAAGAGCCAGGAAGAAATTTTCTTTCCCAACCTGTGTCCAAGGGGCACAAGCAAATCCCAAATTCTCCCCTGAACCCTCCCAATTCACCTCTGCAGACTCTTTTCCCCTTGTTTCTTTGTTTTTTGTTGTTTTTTGTTTTTTGATTTCTCATGTCTGACTTTGGGTCCATCCCGGAATGAGAGGAGGGGGCTCCCTCAGCACTGAGCCCTGTGTAGTGAAAGGGGCTTCACAGAGGAAAAAGGAGGAAGGGTCCTCAGGGTCAAGTTGCTGCTCTCTGTCACCAACAATTCCCTTTCTGTCACTTCTTTGTGTTCTTTTACCTACTCCATAAGCTACAAGGGACAAGGAGGCTTTGAAACGAGCTCACACTTTTTCCTTAAATGAGAAGAGGAAGCCCCTTGGGTGATGGAGGAGCAGCTCAGACTCTGCCCCCATCTCTGCTCCCAGCACCCCCAGTGACTGACTGACCCCACCCTGAAGCCACCTAAGGTGGAACCAGGGCATATGGAGAAGGTGCCCAGGTGTCTGTCCTGAATCAGGCTAAATCAAGATGCTAATCAACACCAAAGCCTCCCCTGGATCAGGCCGCAGGAAAATGGGAAGACATGGAGCCTCATGACAGACTGCTGAGCTGTGTCCTGGCTCTGAAGTCACTGGCTGTATAAGACTGTGGGCACAGCACATGGGACACAGCACAGAGGACAGCAAGTGACACACACTTGGAGACATAGGGAGATTCAGCCATGGGGACTCTGCATGGCAGGGAAGGGGCAGTGCCAAAAAGTGTGTATTTATAGAGAGGATAAGACTACCAGCCACTATGCACCTAATATAGGACTTACCTTTTCAACCCTTCCACGTGTGCAGGTCCGTAGTATTAAACACATTCCCGTTGTTCTGCTACCATCACCACCGCCCACCCACAGAACTCTTTTCTTCCTCCCAAAATGAAACTCTGCTCCCATCAAACTCCTGGGCAGAGCTGCCCACCTGTGACCCACAGCCTGACCCCTGAACTCACCTCTAGACTTGCTTCTGGTCTCCCGCTCAAACCCCCATCCCCATCATCACCCATCTCCAGGATGTCCTTAAATAGCAAAGCCTCAGAAAAAACACACCTTGGCTGGGTGGTGTGGGACTGTGCAGCTGAAAGAAACAGCACCTGCATGTTCCAGGTGAGTACCCCAAAAGACCAGGCAGTCAGCCAGTCAGGGAAGAAACAGGAGAGGTGCCAGAGGCTGTGGCTGTCAGTCCTGTATCTGCCCAAGACTCAATGCTTCTGCCCTATTCACATTTGAGAAAGTCTGTACTTCTCCCACACAAAGCAGGTGGCCTCGATCTCTGAGCCCTCAGATCGTTGTGCATCAGTCTTCTGACACACACACCTGCCCTGGGCTCTTAAGGACTTGGGTGGACTGAGGGGTGGGAGATGCCAACTCTGACTGAACGATGCCTGCAGAGGAATCAAAGGTGCCACACAGGGCAATCTTCTCTCTGTTTTCTGCACAGCAGAGCTGCCCAAGCCCTCGGTCACCAGCAACAACTCCAACCCTGTAGAGTTTTCTACATATAAGTTTAAGTTATCTGTGAACAGAGATAATTTTGCTTCTTTCCGATTTGGATGTCTGTTTATTTGTTTGTTTGCTGCCTAATTTCTCCAGCTAGGACTTAAAATACCATGTTGAAGAGAAGTGGGGCAAGCAGGCATCCTTGTCTTGCTCCTGGTCTTACAGGGAAAGCTTTCAGTCTTTCTCCATTGAGTATCCCTCTATTATGTTGAGGTGGTTTCCTTCCATTCACAGAGTGTTTTTATTTATAAAAGAATGTTGAATTTTGTCAAATGCTTTTATTGGCTAAATCTTATTACTAATTATAGGTCTATTCAGATTTTTTTGTGTGTTCCAGGAATTTGTCCGTTTCATCTAGCTTATCCAATTTGTTGGCATATAATTATTTACCGCACTCTTTTAATCTTTATTATTTCTGTAGAATTGGTAGCAATGTCATCAATTTTTTTGAGAGTAGGTCTCACTCTGTAACCCAACCCAAGCTGGAGTGCAGTGGCTTGATCATAGCTTACTTGCAGGCTGAACCCCCTGGGCTCAAGTGATCCTCCTACCTCAGCCTCCTGAGTAGCTGGGACTACAGGCATGTGCCATCATGACTGGCTAGTTTAAAAAAAAAAAAATTGTAGAGACTGTGTCGCCCTATGTTGCATAGGCTGGTCATGACTTTCTGGCCTCAAGCAACCCTCATCCTCTGACCTACCAGGGTGCTGGAATTAAAGGTGTGAGCCACCATGCCCCCATTTTCATTTCTGATTTTAGTAATCTGAATCTTCTCTTTTTTTCTCAGTCAACCTAGTAAATGATTGTCAATTTTGTTGATCTGTTTTGAAGAACCAACTTTTGGTTTCATTGACTCCCTTTATTGTTTTTATAGCCTCCATTTTATTTATTTCAGTTATAATTCTTATTGTTTCCTTCATTCACTATCTTTGGGTTGATTTTGTTCTTTTTCTATATCCTGAATTTGTAAAGTTAAGTTGTTGATTTGAGGTCTCTCTTTAATGTAAGTATTTACCACTATCAATTTCTTGTACAAGATTCTTAACTTCTCTGAGCCTTCAGTTCTTCAACTGAAAATTGCAATAATTCTCATCACTAAGAAATGGGTGGAAAAAATGAAAATTGAAATAACAATGCCTGTTTCATAGTATCGTTTTGAAGATTTAATGTAACATTTGATTAAGCCTTCAGCAAAATGCCACACACAAAGAAAAGCTTCACAAATATTAGCTATTATTATTACTACTGTTACAATTAACCTTGAAGTCAGGTAGTCCTAGAGTCAAATTCTAAATCCACTTGTCACTAACCATGTGACTTTGGATAAGTTTTCTCATCACTCTAAGCCTCTGTCTTTTCATCTGTAAAATGGAAATAATGTCTACCCAAGAGAGTTACTGTATAAATCAAATGAGATACTGGTAAAATATTTAGCACAGGGCCTGGTATCTAGGACATGCCCCTCAACAGTAGCTAACATAGCATTAACCATCACACTGAGATGACTGGTGAAGGCTAAGCACCAAATGGAAACTCACTAGGACATGGTTACTGGCTAAACATGGGAGAGAGGAAAAACAGTGCAAAGAATCAAGTCTGGTATGCTAGCTTTCATCCACTGAGATGCAGCCAAGATGGGATTAGAGGTACAAGATAATTCACTGGGTAAAACAGCCACGAGGGAAGGTGGAGCAGCAGTGACAGGAGAGCCTAAGAGAGCCCTCAGACCACGATGCAGATCTGATTCCTGAGAAGGAGAAAGAGAAGGAGGGAAGTTTTACATAGCAGTGCAGTTCTGAGTTTCCCCAAGACCGATGGGGAGTCCTTGAACCCCTCACCCATGAGAGTGAAGCAGGGTCTCACAGACCTGGGCTTGCTTTCTTTCCCCTGGTGGGAGCCCATGGGAAGTGAGTTCTCTGTGCAAAGAACATGGTAAATTCAGAATGCACTAGCCTGGGCCTTCTGTCCATCAAGTCCCTGCCATAGAGCTCCAACAGGCTCTTATTCATGGCTGCCACAACGGAGACACTGAGAAAAAGATGCAACCATAAAAATATAGAAAGTTCTAATGACATGCAAAAATAGCAATCAGACTTTCTCAAATTTTCAAAGCCTTCAAAAATGTCTGAGTGCAGAAAGAACAGGATGAAATTGACAGAAGACTGATCACCAACCTAGAAACGTGGTAAGAGAGAAAAAAAATTGCAACTTTCCCACAAAACTAGTGTATTCCTTGAAGGAACAAGTCAAGACTACTTCATGTTGACAGCTAGTTCTTGGGGACCCCACTGTAGAATAACATCACCTTCATTCCTTCTCTTTTCTTCCCACAAGGAAGTGCTCCTGTCCTCTCAGCTGTGGCCACCGTCAGCATCATGATTGGAGTGCTGGCCAGGGTGGCTCTGATATAGCAGCCCTGGTGTATTTTCGATATTTCAGGAAGACTGGCAGGTATGATCGCCTTTCCTCTTGCCATGTTTCCTGCAGGGCTGACCACCATGCTTGGGAAAGGGAAAAAACTTCTTCACCTGTATCTGGGACTGGATCTCCTTCTACCACTAAACTCCTGCTTCTCAGCACTAATTCCTGCAGGTCTCTTCTTCCCTGGTCTTCATGCTCCCTGTACCCCACTGTCTCCTAGATATAATTATCCCCAGCCTCTGCTCATTTGTTTCCTAGAGTCAATACATTGTCAAAGCCTCTTCGTCCTTTTTCAGCATCTCTCACTTGTGTCAGTCTCTCCATTCCCATAAACCTCAATAATTGTTCAACATCCTGCTTGACCCCTTGTTGTAAGGTTGGAATCTTTCTTGCATATGACTGCCTCATTACCTTCCTAAAATCTAGTTCACTCACCTACTTAAGGAGCCAAAGGGGGCCAGGCACAGTGGCTTACGCCTGTAATCCCAGCCCTTTGGGAGGCCTAGGTGGGCGAATCATGAGGTCAGGAGATCGAGACCATCCTGGATAACACGGTGAAACCCCGTCTCCACTAAAAATACAAAAAATTATCCAGGCGTGGTGGCGGGCACCTGTAGTCCCAGCTACTCGGGAGGCTGAGGCAGGAGAATGGCGTGAACCTGGGAGGCGGAGCTTGCAGTGAGCCGAGATCGTGCCACTGCACTCCAGCCTGGGCGACAGTGCAAGACTCCGTCTCAAAAAAAAAAAAAAAAAAGAAGCCAAAGAAACCCGCTCTGGCCTACTAGTTAAGTTCAAATTTCTTCTCTTTACTAATTCTTCTTACTTCCTTTACCTCTACTTCCCAGTATAATTCCTCCATCTTAATTAGAATCTGACTCTCTACACATCCCTGCCCCTTTACCCCGGATGCACATAGAATTCTTAGTTTCAATGTTACACTTAAAAACAGGGTGATCTCCCCTCCACCACCTGCCCTGTGGACTTACTCACACCCTTCATCACAAGCAACCTCTTATTTCATGGAGAACAAAGACTAGGTAGTATTAATATGTGAACTTTGGACACATCCTGCATGTGGCTGAGAACCTTTTCCTGACGATCAATTCATGTGTTCATAACAGATACAGAAATGAAGAAGCCAAGGTCCCTACCCCCAGGGAACATAAAGCCCAAGACAGGAGATAAGACCTGAAAAATAATCATGATACCAAAGTAGAGAGGAGCGAATGCCACAAAATTTCAGATAAATCTGATGGGAAATATAGCTACACATTGGAATCACTCAGAAACATTTTTAAAAACGGATGCTCAAGCCCCAACCATAAATTCTGATCTACTGATCTGGAGTGGGTCCCAGGCATTGGTAATTTTTAAGCCTCTCCAGATGCTACTAATGTGTAGCCACGATGGAGGATTCCTGTTCTAATAGGTAGGACTTGGGGCTAAACCCATGGTTTTTAGCTAGGAGGATTAGAATTACCTCTGGAGCTTTTTCAACATACATGGGCCTATACTTTGTTGGCCTAATTCATTAATGGGCTCCACCAAGAACTCAGTAATCTAACTGAGAAACAGAAACTAAAAGGAAAAGCCGCCTTATTTGATATGTTACATTATATGGGAAGCACTGTCAAATGATAAGTGATGCTAAACCTTCTCTAAGTTATATTTATGGTTATGTTATTGATGTGAGTGTTCCAAAAATTATAAGAGATTCCCAGAAATATAACAGATTATAAGCCATAATGTCATATGCCACAGAAGTAACTAAATGTCTATGGGAGATGCATTCTTATCATAATGAACTCTCATCAGATGTTTAACCATACTCATTTTCAATCTTTGTCATTCACTGACAATTGTTTTTTGTTTTGTTTTGTTTGGTGGGGGGGTTGTTTTTTGTTTTTGTTTTTGTTTTGAGATGGAGTTTCACTAGTTGCCCAGGCTGAAGTGCAATAGCGTGATTTCGGCTCACCGCAACCTCTGCCTCCTGGGTTCAAGCGATTCTCCTGCCTCAGCCCCCTGCACAGCTGGGATTACAGGCATGCGCCACCATGCCCGGCTAATTTTGTATTTTTAGTAGAGATGGGGTTTCTCCATGGTGATAAGGCTGGTCTCGAACTCCTGACTTCAGGTGATCCAACCGCCTCAGCCTCCCAAAGTGCTGGGATTACAGGCATGAACCACCGCGCCCAGCCCCGACAATTATTTTGATTCTTCCTTCCTTAAAGCATTTGCAATCAGCTACCATCCAAAATTGCTTCTTCATTGAGGATATTTACAGAAAATACTCCGACATGTACTCTTGAATACAAGTTTCTGATAACATTAAAATCATACCATTAGACTATTTAAGAATTTCCAAAATTTTAACAAACTGATAGCTTCATGAAACTGCCAACCAAGAGCAAGCAGAGAAAATAATTCATTTCATGGGACTAAAAGATAATAATGAAAATAATATTTTTATGATTTTTTATTTGAAATTTTGTGGATTCTTTGTTTTGTTTCCCAGATTTCAGGAAACATTTTTTCTTTTAAGCTATCTAGAGCTTCAACAATTTGGTGAAGTAGACTTTTGCGAACAAAAATTGAAACATCTATATTTTCTCCCTACCTGACTGCTCCAGAATTCGGAAATTATTCATGAATATTTATATGTTTATAATAATATCGTTATTTGCACAAAAAATATAGTTATTAATATTAATTGTTATAAAATAATTATTATTGATAAACAATTATTTAATGATCATTATTTAATAATTTATTAATATTTATTAATAAATTAATAATTATTATTTAATGACTAATTGTAATTGTTAATTAATATTAATATTATATAATAAATATAATAGTATAGTTATTTGCTCAATAAAAATCTGCTCCCTTTATAACAGGATACATTTGAAAACACTGGTTATATTACCCAGGCTTTGATTGGGATGTTATATTTGGGAATATACATAGATGAAGCCATAGGCACTGCTGGCAAAGTCTGAAGTCGGCCTTGGTTTGGCTTCCTCATGTCAAGAGGTTTCTAAAAGTTTAATCTGAGATTCCTTATAAAAACTTCCTGTAAAAAAAACTTAAAAAGACCCCAGGCTGGGCACAGTAGCTCACGTCGATAATCCCAGCACTTTGGGAGGCTGAGGTGGGTGAATCATGAGATCAGGAGTTCAAGACCAGCCTGGCCAACATGGCAAAATCTCGTCTCTGCTAAAAATACAAAAAAAAAAAAAAAAAAAAAAAAGCTAGGTGTGGTGGCGGGCGCCTGTAATCCCAGTTACTCGGGAGGCTGAGGCAGGAGAATCACTTAAACCTGGGAGGTAGAGGCTGCAGTGAGCTGCACTCCAGCCTGGGAGTGCATACATAGGCCTATACTATTCATGTGCATACATGGGCCTATACTATTCATGTGCATACATAGGGCTATACATAGGCCTATACTCCTATTCAAGGAGAATCGCTTGAACTTGGGAGGTGGAGGTTGCAGTGAGCTGCACTCCAACCTGGGCAACAGGGCAAGACTCTGTCTCAAAAGGAAAAAAAAAAGACTATGTGGTCACCTGCTACTCTTGTTGCACTTATATAAAGAATGAGGCCAAGTTCGATGAGACTAAACTTATTTGGAAAACAAATATGTCTTACTGGGATTATCTTTGGTAGAAATAGAGATGCCTATGAAGAGAAAAATTATGTTGAAAAAAACTATAGTACACCTGTTATGACATCACAGCTCTGCTTATTGTTTTTTAGTTTTCATTATCCACCTATAGATTGGACCAGACCCTGAATTCTTCTAGCTCCTCCAATCCCATTTTATCCCATGGAACCACTAAAAACAAGGTCTGCTCTGCTCCTGAAGCCCTATATGCTGGAGATGGACAACTCAATGAAAATTTAAAGGGAAAACCCTCAGGCCTGAGGTGTGTGCCACTCAGAGACTTCACCTAACTAGAGACAGTCAAACTGCAAACCATGGTGAGAAATTGACGACTTCACACTATGGACAGCTTTTCCCAAGATGTCAAAACAAGACTCCTCATCATGATAAGGCTCTTACCCCCTTTTAATTTGTCCTTGCTTATGCCTGCCTCTTTCGCTTGGCAGGATGATGCTGTCATTAGTATTTCACAAGAAGTAGCTTCAGAGGGTAACTTAACAGAGTGTCAGATCTATCTTGTCAATCCCAACGTTTTACATAAAATAAGAGATCCCTTAGTGCACCCAATGACTGACATTAGCAGCATCTTTAACACAGCTGTGTGTTCAAATGTACAGTGGTCCTTTTCAGAGTTGGACTTCTAGACTCACCTGTTCTCACTCCCTGTTTTAATTCAACCCAGCCATGCAATGCCAAATAATAGAATTGCTCCCTACCAGCTGAACAGGGAGGAGTCTGTGCAGTTTCTGACACTTCTTGTTGAACATGGCTAAATACAATGGGTATCACTGAGACTAAGTTGTAGAAATTAACAAATGTGCTGCTTGGTTAAAATGGCTACACTCATCTGACTCATTCTTTATTCTATCTTAGTTGGTTTGTATCTTGCCTAAGGTGCGTAGTCCAACTCTTGCTATTACCCTCCTAATAGTCATACTAGTAGTCATACTCCCTGGTGTAGTGTATTCTCTAAAAGCTTTAAATGTCTGCATGCAGCCAGCCATCAAATAGTGAATGGTCTCTCTTTGGCTGGAATTACAAAACTCAGAGAAATGTGTCATCAGGAGAATATCATAACCCATGAAGGATAAAAGCCCCAAATGGTGGTGACTGATAACAGCACTAATGCTTTAAGATTTGGTCACACTCTCACCTAGGTGAGCGCATTGAGCCAGTGGTGCTAAATGCTACATACTCCAACTGAAATGTTAAGGAAGCAGATAGATCCAATTAAAAAAAAATTAAAACCAATTTTTAAAAAAAAAGAACACAGGAGATTCCAGTCTACTTGAGTTAGCATAATACAGAAGTCCCCTCTACTTTAACTTTTACAAAAAAGTAACCTGAACTAATCTGATGTTAACCAATGTACTTATTTCTGTGGTTCTGTTTCCTTGTTCTGATTTGACAAAACCCACTGTTCTTGTATTGTATTGCCCAGGGGGAGCTATCACTGTACTTGTAGAGTGGTGCTGCTTTAATTCATAAATCACAAATAAAAGCCAATTAGCTCTATAACTAAATTTGTTGTAATTCTGTCTCTTGATGTGGGTTCACAGCCAGCCATGGCCAGTGGAGTCTCTCAGGCTGCATCATTCTCACCCCGACCCTCCTGCCTTCCTCTTTCACTTACAAGGGCCCTTCTGAATACACTGAGCTCGCCCAGATTATCCAGAATAACCTCCCATCTCAAGATCCTTAACTTCACTTATTTGCAAAGTCTTTTTGCCAAATAATGTAACATGCACATGTTCCAGGGATTAGGATGTGGACATTTTTAGGAGGTCATTATTCTGCCTAACACAAGTTACTTTCATAAACATCACCCACAACAAAAATTTGCTTTGCCTTCCTTCTGTGTCTCACCTTTCTGTCTGAATCACAGGCCAGAGCACAAACTTCAAGGTGAAACACACCAGCTCTGCTGTGAACTGCCTGGATGATCCTGGACCACTCACTTCACCTCCCACAGTCTCTTCTCATTTGCAGCACAAGGATGACACTTACTGCATCAGAAAATGACAGTGCGAGAGTAAATTAAGATACTAAACACAGAGCCTCGTACCTGATGAGCCCTCGGTAAACATTCCTTTCAGTCTCTTCCTTTCAACATCCCGTTTCTTTCACCCTCACGCATCTGCCCTTTCATCTTCTTTCTCTTCAGCAACTTACACAGTCTACCCTACCAGTTAGCAAGGAAGCCAGCTACCCACTCTCTCTTGATTCTGCTGGAATGTTCTTGTGATAGAGCCTGCTATCTACTCAAGAAAGCCCACATTATTTATATGGAGAGGTCTGTTTAGAACAAGAGGTCCTTCTTATGTTCGCATCAAATGTGTACATATGGCAGGGCGCAATGGCTCACGCCTGTAATCCCAGCACTTTGAGAGGCCGAGGTGGGCAGATCACCTGAGGTCAGGAGGTCGAGAACAGCCTGGTCAACATAGTAAAACCCCGTCTCCACTAAAAATACAAAAATTAGCCGGGCGTAGTGGTGGGTGCCTGTAATCCCAGCTACTCGGGAGGCTGAGACAGGAGAATTGCTTGAGCCCAGGAGGCAGAGGTTGCAGTGAGCCAAGATCACGCCACTGCACTCAAGCCTGGGCAACAAAGAGCGAAATTCTGTCTCAAAAAAAAAAAAAAAATTTATACCTATGTCCCCTTAACTTACACATACCCGTCCCAATTCTGCCCTGTTAATTTATATGTGCACTTCCTTATTCATTCTTCTTTAGTCTTTCTCTTTATACCTTATAATCTAGGATAGCACAGAGACAAAACTAATGACCCAGGCCACAAGAGGGGATTTATTTTTAGCAAGATGAATGCTTTCCATTAAAAAAAATCAATGCTTTTTTTTTTGGCAAAAGGAATGCTAATTTGCAAGGCTCCCCTGAAGCCTGTTTTTAGACTTGGCTTTTGGAAAAACCATTTGAGCCTACAACACATTCTTAGACGCTCCCCAAACAGGAGACAATAATTACCACAGAAGCCACATTCACTCCACGTATTCCTGCTGTTGGATAAATGTATTTTCACAGAATGTTGAGCATGAGTTACTCCTCCCCAGTCCTTCCACTCCTGGAAGTTAAACTTCCTCCTTAACCATCTTCATCTCCAGGTGGACTGCCAGGACTCTGGCTGGAAAATACCGCCCACACTGGATGGCCAGGGTGGCACCTTTGCCTATTCCCATAGTTGTAATAGCTCACACTGATGCAGCACTCACTATGCACCAGGCACTATCCTAAGAGCTTTCCAGCTAGCTACAGTCCTCACAAAACATCCTGAGTGCCACCATCCCCATTTTTACAGATTTTTAAAACTGAGGCAGAGAAGTGAAGTAGTGTACCCATTGTCACCCAACCCATAATTTAACCTCATTCCCCTCCCCATCTGGGCAGAGGACACCCTAAGATTTCCAAGGTCTCCTGAATGACATCCACCTTCCAGAATGATTTTTGCCCCCTCTACTCTCAGGATTTGACAAACAGCCAGCATTTTGTTTTCTGTCTCACCCTTCACTTATGTACCTGTTCCCTAACGCCACACTCACAACTTCACAGCCCTGCATAAAAGCTGGCTTTTATGGACCTCAGTCTCTTTGGAAAAAAAACAGGGCCAGGTTCCCAGTCATATAAAAAGTCACTTTTACTCAATTGTCAACTACTTGCACAGCCATTCCCTGGCCACAAATGAGGTATGCTAGGGACAGAAAGTGTAATAAGAAGGAAGTAGGAGGAGGGTGACTTCCTGGAATGGTCCCAAAGAGGAGAAGATTTCAAATCCAGAAGCAGTCATAAAACACACTCGGAGTATGGCCTTTGAATAATGACAGCCCCACCTGTCTCTTTCCATGCCTGGTGGCCTCTATCTTCCTTCTCAGCCTGCCCTTCCTGCCCTTGCTTTCTTAGATCAATACTAACCACCTGGGAGCTGGGGCCAGACCAGAGCACATAGCACTGAGTCGTCAGGGTGGAGGAGCTGAAAAGAGAGAAGAGTGTTTAACTTATGGGCGTCTGACTCACCTAGGTACACATCACCTGGGCAGAAAGTGGATTCATGATGACCTGTGCGAGACTTATGGTAATTCATCAAAATGAGTGACTGAGGCAAGGGTCTGAATCAATCGAGATTTATTAAGCCAGAGCTTGAGGGCACGCCCTGGGAAAACATGAGTCCTAGAAAACCTCTGTGGCTTGCATTCTCTCTGAAGTGGTTTTCAAGAGACCAGGTTTTCTTTTTTTTTTTTTTTTTTTTTTTTTTTGAGATGGAGTCTCACTCTGTCTCTTAGGCTGGAGTGCAGTGGCATGATCTCGGCTCACTGCAAGCTCCAACTGCCAGGTTCAAGCAATTCTCCTGCCTCAGCCTCCCAAGTAGCTGGGATTACAGGCATGTGCCACAACACCTGGCTAATTTTTGTATTTTTAGTAGAGACAGGGTTTCACCATGTTGCTCGGGCTGGTCTCGAACTCCTCACCTCAAGTGATCCACCCACCTTGGCCTCCCAAAGTGCTGGGATTACAAGCATGAGCCACTGCACCCAGCCGAGGCCAGGTGTTTATACGTTTCCTTAAAGCGGGGAAGGCAGATAGGAAGAGGTGGGGTAGGCAGAAGAATGATTAATCTTGCCTTTGTTCTGTACCTGGAAAGATAAGCATTATCAGTCTGAAATATAACAGGCTTTATTCTTAGGAACTAGACTTAGATTGCAGACCTAAAGTTACAATCGACATGTTCTTGTTTTATGGGAGAATATACATCTTAAAAGGTGTATAAAAAATAAAAAGGGTTTGAGATCAGCAAAGAACAATTTGTGAGGGCAGTTATCCAGAGATGCCTGAGGCCTTTTCACCTTCCCATGGAGGTCTGACTAATGTACAATGCCTTGACACAAGGTCGTGTAGTAATAGCTATTCATTTTAGGAAATGATCATGGTGTTACATGACTCAGTCTCCAGGTTGAACTTCCCTTTGGCATAAAGAGTTTGGGAGTTCTGAGATTTTTTTTTCCCTTTACATTTACCCCCTTTTTTTTTTTTTTTTTTTTTTTTTTTTTTTTGAGACAGTCTTGCTCTGTCACCCAGGCAGCTGAGCTGGAGTGCAGTGGCACAATCTCAGCTCACTGCAAACTCCACTTCCAAGGCTCAAGCAATCCTCCCACCTCAGCCTCCCAAGTAGCTGGGACTACAGGCACATGCCACCACGCCTGGCTACATTTTTTTTTTTTTTTGTATTTTTTGTGGAGACAAGGTTTCACCCTGTTGCCCAAGCTGGTCTTGAACTCCTGAGCTCAAGTAGTCAACCCGCCTTGGAATCCCAAAGTTCGAGGATTACAGGCATGAGCCACTGCACCTGACCAGCACCTATTCTTCAAAATCTTTCACAGAAAGCATTGCAGAAAACATGAGTTTTTGGCTGTATGTTTCGTCTGATCCTACATCACTAGGAAGGTTCATTCTTAGGACATTGTGTTCCATGGAGAAGGGCATGAAGTTCATTAGAAAAAGACCAAAGTCAAGTTACAGGAACAAAGGGAAAGTAATCCTGGAACCCTATTCAAGCTACACAGCTGCCTCTTCAACTAAAGCAATTCTTTAGGCAATCATCACTCTAACCCTTTCAGTTATATGTTGGCTCACTTGTAATATGTGGTAATATGTGGAGCAGACTATAGGCTAGTTTTTGTTTGTTTTTTTTTTTTTTAGAGTCTCTGAAGCATCTTCAAATTCCAGTGGCAGATTCCTCTGGATTGTAGTCTGAATCAGGTGTACAACTGAGCCTTTTCAGTAGTCCATACATCAGCAGGCATGAAGGCTGTTGATCTATAATGCCGTGTTTTTCTCCTGAAGTTTACTTAAATCGTCTAGCTTCAGGTTGCAGGGCTTTAGGAAAAAGCACTGTTTTAATTTCTAATGATTCCAAGTCAGAAAAATGGAAGAAAAATTTGAAAATGTTAGCTTTGATACACAAAAATGTACCAAAAAGTACAGCAGAGTCACTACATCAAGACTAGTCCTACACAAATCTTCTCTCATTAATCAAAACTTTCCAGAGGAAGTGGTGATTTTTATTGTCTGCTTGACCAGATTGCACAGAGAAAGAGAAGCCAGGAGCCTCACTGGAAATAAATTCTTACCCTTTTGCTAGCTGATCATCTTCCTGGATTCCGTCATGGCCAAAAACAGGTTATGGTTGTACATCAGGTTTTAGTAGCAAGACAGGTTATGGGAGGGAGAAAGGAGGAGGCTCGGCTAACAAAGATGGTCTTGTTGTAGATGAAACTTCACAGGTAGCAGGTCCCAGAGAGAGTAGATGGTAAATATTTATTTCAGATCTTTAAGGTATCAGGCTCAGTTCATTTTTCCTGGATCCAGACAAGAGAAAGTCTGCCTGTATTAATAGGGATTCTCTACAGATGCCAATTTTCTCATGAAAGACAGCTTTGCAGGGCCACTTCTGCTTGCTGGCCCTCCAACAGACATCTCAAAATAGGTCAAAAAATACATTTTGGGTTAAACATCTTATTTCCTTCAACTGACACATGTTTGTAGAGGTTTAACTTGGTGTCCTGCAGTTGCGGGTGTTTTCGCCAATTTTGAGGACGGTTCACCATAATGTAGAGCTCCTGCTGGATTTGACCAAGTTGGAAGGTGTTTTGGACACTACGCAGGGTCAGGAGTTGGTCAAATCCAAAGGAAGAATGACAAAAATCAAAAACACAAGTGATTGCACAAATTACGTACTGTTGAACACTCTAAGCATAAAGAGAGGTTAGAGCCAGCCGGGCGCAGTGGCTCACACCTGTAATCCCAGCACTTTGGGAGGCCGAGGCTGGCGGATCACGAGGTCAGGAGATCGAGAGCATCCTGGCTAACACGGTGAAACTCCGCCTCTACTAAAAACACAAAAAATTAGCCAGGCATGCTGGTGGGAGCCTGTAGTCCCAGCTACCCGGGAGGCTGAGGCAGGAGAATGGCGTGAGCCCGGGAGGCAGAGGTTGCGTGAGCCGAGATCGTGCCACTGCACTCCAACCTGGGCCACAGAGTGAGACTCCGTCTCAAAAAAAAAAAAAAAATACAGAGGTTAGAGCCAACTAGCAATAAACCTTAATCTGCAGCTATCAAATTCTAAAACAAAATCCCAACCCAGCTCCTTACCTGGGAGGGGACCAAGCTGAAGGCTGCTCTCCATTGGCACAGGAGAAGAAAACTCACCTTCCTTATAGGAAGCGAGCAAAACTCCAAGAGTAAAGGAGTTTCATGGCAAAACAAAACTCAGATCTCAAACAATCAACTGGGGAGAGCAGTGACCTCAAGAAGGAGTAGCATCTGATCCTCAGAAAGTCACAAAATCAGTCAAAGCTAAAGCTTGATAGTTGGTACCAAGCGTAAACAGAAGAATCGCTGCAGGCCTAAAGAGCTAAGCTCCACTCAGAGGGTTCCTTCATGGTCACCAAAATGTTAACCAAAATGAGTGACTGGGGCAAGTGTCTGAGTCCATTGAGGTTTATTAAACCAAAGCTTGAGGGCACGCCCTGGAAAAACATAAGTCATAGAAATGCTCCATAGCGTGTCTCATCTTTGAAGAGGTTTTCAGGAGGCCTGATACTTATACATCTGCTTAAAGTGGAGAAGGGAGATAGGAAGAGACAAGTAGAGGGAAGAATAATTGGTCTCATCTAGTCTTTCTTCTGTACTTGGAAATATAAGCATTATCATTGTGAAATCTAACAGGCTTTAGTTTTAGAAGCTAGATTTAGCTTATACACCTATTGTTACAATTGCTTTGTCCTTGTTTTGTTGTTGTTGTTGTTGTTGTTGTTGTTGTTTTGTTTTTTTGGTTTTTTTTGAGACAGAGTCTCTCTCAGTCGCCCAGGCTGAAATGCATCTCGGCTCACTGCAAGCTCCGTCTCCCAGGTTCACGCCATTCTCCTGCCTCAGCCTCCTGAGTAGCTGGGACTACAGGCGCCCGCGACTACACCCGGCTAATTTTTTTAGTAGAGACGGGATTTCACCATGTTAGCCAGGATGGTCTCGATCTTCTGACCTCGTGATCTGCCCGTCTCGGCCTCCCAAAGTGCTAGGATTACAGGCGTGAGCCACCACGCCCGGCCGCTTTGTCCTTGTTTTATGGGAGGATATACATCTTGAAAAGTTCCAAGGCCAGTAAAGAACAATTTATGAGGACAGTCACCCAGAGATGTCCGAGGTCTTTTTGCCTTCCTGTGGGGGTCTAGCTAATGTACAATGCTTTGACACAGGTTGTGTAATAACAGTTGTTCATCTGGGGAAAAGATGGCGGAGTCACATGACTCAGCCTCCAGACTGAACTATCACTTTGGTGTAATGAGTTTGACAGTCCTGAGATTTTTACTTTCCTTTACATAATTTTAAGAGTCAAGGGGCTGGGTGCGGTGGCTCATGTCTGTAATCCAGGCACTTTGAGAGGCCAAGGCGGGTGGATCACGAGGTCAGGAGATCGAGACCATCCTGGCTAACACGATGAAACCCCGTCTCTACTAAAAATACGAAAAATTAGCCAGGCGTGGTGGCGGGCGCCTGTAGTCCCAGCTACTCGACAGGCTAAGGCAGGAGAATGGCGTGAACCCCGGAGGCGGAGCTAGCATGAGCCGAGATCACGCCACTGCACTCCAGTCTGGGCGACAAAGCAAGACTCCATCTCAAAAAAAAAAAAAAACAAAGAGCCATACTTCCTCGATGCTGTTCCACTGAGGTCAAAGGGATGGGTGTGGAAGGCATCACAGCTTTTTCCTATTTAGAAACCCATTGACCCTTCCTTCTCCCCCTATTGGGTTACATTCCTCTGTCCATAGATCACATATTTACTGAGTTGTTTTCCAGGGGAAAAAAAAATCTCAGTTGAACTCCTTAAAGCCCCAAGCATTCAATTCAGTTCAAGAGTGTCTCTCATTTTAATGATGACCAGGCACAAATATTTTTTAAAGGCTCTCCAGAAAATTTTGATAAGAGCCTCTGCACAATCCACAGTAGCTTTGGAGAGCACTGAGCTACAAAAGTGATGGGGAAGGAACCTGCTACTTGCTGGGACGTTTATATTTCCACCTTATCTAATGCCCCAAATGACGCTTTAAGTAGGCACTATTATCCCCCTATCCCAAGACATCAATTAACTTGTCCTTTATCTCAGAATTGGTCAAAGGTGGAACCAGGATTCCGACTCACATATTTCTGAATCTAAATGTCATGTTTCACTGCAGAGCGATTGAGCCTATATGAATTGAAAGAAAGACAGGATGACTGATTCTAACAGAAATAACCATACAGTCTTCAATGAAGAGTCAGGGTCTGAAATGAGCCTTAGGACAAAGAACAGCTCAGGAGGCTGAGAAGACAGTCAAAGGTATTGTGGAAAGGAGTGAAAGAATTAGAATAAGTTCAGACATGAAAACATAAAATGGGGATCAAGTCTTTCTACACAAACCAAGGGAGTAGACTGGGGCTGTGTTATGGGGCCTTTGAATGGCAGCCTAAGGAATTGAAACTTCATTCCATGGATGATAGGAGTCACTGGAAAGCTTTGAGAAGCTCAGTAACATGACAAACAGCATTTCCAGGAAGATTACTCTGACAGTGTAACCAAAAACCAGTGTAACAAAAACCAGGTTAGTCGCATGTTGCATGTAGAGTCCCATCAACATGAGTGAGGTCCGATACAAAAAAAAAAAGTGAATTTATTCTAAAGCTAGCTTGGAGGAAGAGGCACAAAGCATTCTGCCTTTAAATGTGCTGCTCCACCTTTGGAGCAGAAAGCAGGCATTTTTTTAGAAGGTAAAGGAGGAAATGAGCAAGAACAAGCGTCCCCCTGCTACTGGGCAATTGTCTACCAGGCAGTTGAGATGGTGCCTTCCTGGACAGAAGTAAGTTGTAAAAATGGCCACGTGGGCATGCTTCTGACATGTTCCCCTAGTGGGTGTAAGTTCTGAGGTGACCCAGGATGGAAGCTCTGAGGCAACCCTCTGGAGGTGAAAGTTCCATGGCAGGTATTCTTTGGTCTGCTAATGAACTGTCAACTCTTGAGAGATTCATCACAGAGCACACAGCTAGAGGAACTTGCCCTGTAGGGAATGTCTGGTGATGGGGGAGGTGGAAGGTTATATATGCATTTCTGAAGGGCTAAGGGTAGGAAACGGGTAGCCAGGGAAATGAGACAGGAGACAGAGGGAGGAAAAAAATAATTAAACCACCTCTAGAAAAATGGGGGTACTCAGTTACCATTTTCCACTGCCAAGCTTTATTTTTATCTTTACGGGATCTGGGTGCCATATTTGTTCTGAGTACTTTTTGCTGAAAGGGGGCATAGTCAGTGAGCATTAGAATGAAACTGATCTACCTGGAGTTGGAAATATTTATGAGTACCCGGACTTATAGATTATATTGGTTGGAACATTGTGGTCTGAGGTCTAGAAGGTCTCTGGGAAAGCGTGCCTTGTATTTTTATAAACAGGTTGCAATATCAGGAAGCTCCACACCAGAGGGATATGCCTATCCCTGCAAGCAGGGCCAATGTTATAAGCAGCTTTTGCTCCTAGGATGGTTCTGACCCAAATCAGGATGCTAACCATTGGTCAGCAACAATGTGGGGTTAGGAGAAATGAAATAATTATTTCTGTTAAAACAATTTAAAAAATTAAGCTACCTCTAGAAAAATAGGGGTACTTGGTTACAATAGTGTTAGGCAAGATAACTTAGAGATGTGGTTGTGAAGTCTGACAACTTAATAGAATTACCTAGAAGCTTTTTTCTTTTTCTAAACTTTTCATTTTGAAACAATTTCACACTTTCAAAAATGTTCCAAAAATAGAGTCCCCATATACTTTTCACTCAATTTTCCCAAATATTGTTTTAGATAACCACAGTGCAATCATTAAAATCAATACATGGGCCGGGCGCAGTGGCTCACGTCTGTAATCCCGGCACTTTGGGAGGCCGAAGTGGGAAGATCACCTGAGGTCGGGAGTTCAAGACCAGCCTGACCAACATGGAGAAACCACATGTTTACTAAAAATTCAAAATTAGCCGGGTGTGGTGGCGCATGCCTGTAATCCCAGCTACTTGGGAGGTTGAGGCAGGAGAATCACTTGAACCCAGAGGGCAGAGGTGGCGATGAGCCGAGATCATGCCATTACACTCCAGCCTGGGCAACAAGAGCAAAACTCTTGTCTCAAAAAATAAATTAAATTTAAATTTAAAAAATGAAATAAATACATTAATCACTGACATTGTACAATGAATGAATCTGCAGACCTTATTGAAATCTCCTCTATCTCCCCACTAATGTCCTCTTTCTAGACCAGAATCCAATCCAAGATCACACATTGCATCTCATTTTTTGTCCTCTCAGTCTCCTTTAAACTGGTACAGTTCCTCAGAATTTCTTTTGCCTTCATGACCTTAACGTTTTTGAAGAGTATTGGAGTTATTTTGTAGAATGACCCTCAGTTTGGGCTTCTATTTTTTACTCATGATTAAACTTAGGTTGTACACGTTAGACAAGAACACCACAGAAGTGATGCTGCACCTTCTCCATCCATCATATTAGGATGCCCTAAGATGTCGATATCTCTGATTACTGGAGACGTTAACTTTGAGCACTGGGCTAAAAGTTCCTCCACTGTAAAACGGCTATTTTCTTTGGAAGCATTTGTAAGTGACCAATACTTGGGCCACATGATGAACCAATCAGCTCAGACTCTCTTAGGGGAAGACACAGGCCCTGGTAAGTTTTAAATGCCATATAGGTGACTCTAACCAGCATCTACAGCTTACACCATGAAGATTAGAATCCTGGAAATCAGCTAGGAAGCCATTCCTTGGACCTAACATCCAGTTCCAGACACAATATTTGGCATGGACCCATGATAGGGAAATGGGAAGGCAAAAAAATCTCCTAACTGAGAAAATGATGGGTGAGTAGACTGCTACCCAATAAAAAGAGAAGGCAGGGCCAGGTGCGGTGGCTCATGCCTGTAATCCCAGCACTTTGGGAGGTCAAGGCAGGCAAATAACTTGAGCTCAGACGTTCAAGACCAGCCTGGGCAACATGGTGAAACCCCATCTTTACAAAAAAAAAAAAAAAAATTGGCCAAGCATGGTAGTACATGGCTGTAGTCCCAGTTACTTGGGAGGCTGGGGTGGGAGGATCACTCAAACCCAGGAGGTTGAGGCTGCAGTGAGCCAAGACTGCGCCACTGTGCTCCAGCCTGGGTGACAGAGAAAGACCCTGTCTCAAAAAAAAAAAAAAAGAAAAAAGAGAGAGAGAGACGCAGGACACCAAGTAAAGTGTCCAGCCCTTCTGGACTATTTTCTCTCCAGACCTCAGAGAAACCTGTATTGTAGTGAAAGCACACACCATATAATTTTTTTTTTTTTAAGATGGAGTCTCGCCGTGTCGCCCAGGCTGGAGTGCAGTGGTGCGATCTTGGCTCACTGCAAGCTCTGCCTACCGGGTTCACACCATTCTCCTGCCTCAGCCTCCTGAGTAGCTGGGACTACAGGCTCCCACCACCACGCCTGGCCAATTTTTTGTATTTTTAGTAGAGACGGGGTTTCACCGTGTTAGCCAGGATGGTCTCGATCTCCTGACCTCGTGATCCGCGCGCCTCGGCCTCCCTAACTGCTGGGATTACAGGCGTGAGCCATGGCGCCTGGCCCACACCATATAATTTTACTATCACAAGCCTGACGTGAGCTCCTGACTGCCACTGACGGGAAGGGAATTATGAATTATGTCATGGAAATATATGACCACATATGCCAAGATGCACACTTCCGGGTATAACTGAATGAAAAATTCACAAAATCCACATCAGAGATACATGACCTCCCCTAAACAACCCTGTTCTCCCCACTTGGTCTTTTGTCCTTAATTTCTTTTGAAGTAAGAGAATAAAGACTGTTATAAATTTCACAAAATAGGAAAGTGTACACATCTCCTGTCACCCGGCTGTTTAAGCAAGAGGACACTGTGCTCAACTTCGTTAGAGTTATTATCTTGAGGTTTTTATAAAGAGATATCATCAGTCCCCTCCTTAGAGGTGCCATCTGATAACATGCAAAAAAAATGCCACTGTAACCAAAACCCAGAGGCAGGAAGGACCCTGAGAAGAGCAATCCCTAAGGTATTCACATGCCTGCCATGGTCTGGTGCTGCTGGTACAGGAGGAACTGCTGCTGGCAATAGCTCGAAAAAAAGAGAAAGCAGGGTCAAGTGCAGTGGCTCACGCCTATAATCCCAGCACTTTGGGAGGCTGAGGCAGGCAGATCATCTGAGGTCAGGAGTTCAAGACCAGCCTGGTCAACATGGTGAAACCCCATCTCTACTAAAAATACAAAAATTAGCCAGGCGTGTTGGCAGGTGCCTGTAATCCCAGCTACTTGGGAGGCTGAGGCAGGAGAATCACTTGAACCTGGGAGGCGGAGTTTGCAGTGAGCCAAGATCATGCCACTGCATTCCAGCCTGGGCGATAGAGTGAGATCCTGTCTCAAAAAAAAAAAAAAAAAAAAAAAAAGATAGAAGGCAGCTCTAACACTCAGGGAGTAGTAAGAAAAGAACTCACTCAACCTTCAATTCTCAATTCTCACACAGCCAACACCCTTCCAGCCTCTCTATGGGGGTCTCACTGGGAGGGCTGGCACATAATTAAATGCCAATACATGGATGAAATAAGTTACAGAAGGGTGGGATCGACTGGGTCAAAAACGGTTGAACATTTCACAAAACAGGAAGGATTTGGGTTAGACCCTGAAAGACTCAGGCTTAGGAAAGCAGACACAAAGAGAAACAGAAGCCAAGGGAACCTAAGTAAAGCATCCAGCCCTCCTGGCCGAGTTCCTCCTCAGACCTCAGAGGGACCTTTATTGTAGTGAAAACAGATGCCATATAATTTTACTATCCTAAGCCTGAGATGAGCTCCTAATTGCCACTGATGGGAAGGAAATTATGAATCATGTGATAGAAATACACAACGCACGCAAAGATGCACACTTTGCACCACTCTGGATGCACAAAGATGCACACAGGCCCCACTGGAGATGCTAGTTTTGAAGAAGGTCCCAGGAATAAGAGTGGGTTTGCAGATGTTATTTTATTTACTCTTCTCACACACGATATGGGGATATTTCACAAGGAGGATACTGATCCTCAGAAAGGGGAAGTAACTTGCCAAGGTTGTTGGTGGATGTGGGATTAGAACCTCAGTGAGTCTAACACCGGAACCCATGCCACCACCACTACCACCGAGAGCCCTGAACAGGGTATGTGTAGGGAACAGGAAGGAGCAGGGAGAGCTGAAGCAGAAAGAAACCATTTTAAAACAGGGAAGTTAGGTAAGCTTGCTAAACAGGGATAATATGTTGCAGGGAAATGAACACTAGACAGACGTTCAAACTTGATCTGATTACAGAAAAGCCACTGAAGGTTTTGAGAGGGCAGAACCAGCCAAAGTGAAACCTTGAGCCAAGACCAAAGAAGGTGGTGAAAAGGGGAGTCTGGATTCCTAAGCTAGAGAGATGCCACCAACAACAGTGACAGGACCACGTGATGCATGGAGCAAGAACTAGTCGGAGAGGCTAAAGCTGTGGGTTTAAATACAAAAAGTCATGCAGTAAGGGCATGGCAGGGTGAGGCAAGTTATATTCTTTCTCTGCAGTTCAGTCTCTCTTCATCTATAATCAGGTGCAATGAGAATTAATGTCTAAATGACCCTCAACCCTTGCTACTCAAAGTGTGGCCCACCAACCAAAAGCAACGACATGTCCAAAAGCTCCTTAGAAATGCAGAATCTCAGACCCCATCAGAAGGATCAGAATCTGTATTTAAACAAGATCTTTGGGGGATCTGTGAGCACATTAAAGATTGTGAAGCAGTTTTCTGAAGTGTCTTCCAGTTCTAAAATGCAATGATTTCACAGTCATCTGAACTCCGTCACCTTACAGGAGAAAGAAGGAAAATAACATTTACCTTCGCCTCATTTGTGACCTTTTCTTAAAACAGCCTCTTAGACTCGCCCACATCCAGGTAGAGGATTTAGAAAACACCCGAAAGGCAGTGCTGCCACCTTGTGACCATCATCAGTAAATGCACTTAACTCTTAGCGGTCTCTCCAGTCGTGGAGGGGATGGGGCTGGAGCGGGCAGGGTGTAGGAAGTGAAGTCCAAGTCACAGATGAGGTAAGAGAACCATAACCGCCCACAAAGACTGGAAGTAACTGTCAGAGAGAGCAAAGCCTGCATCACAGAGCAATGAGCCATTGCAAAAAAACAGTTTTTATAACAATATGTGATCAGTGAGAAACAGTTCCAAGCCAAGTTCTGCCCTTGTAACCTTAAAAATCATTGTAATGGGTATTTTCTTTTGTTTTCTTTTCTTTCTTTTTTTTTTTTTTTTCTGGAGATGGAGTCTCGTTCTGTCGCCCAGGCTGGAGTGCAGTGGCGCGATCTTGGCGCGATCTCCACTCACTGCAACTTCCGCCTCCTGGGTTTAAGCGATTCTCCTGCCTCAGCCACCCAAGTAGCTTGGATTACAGGCGCATTCCACCATGCACGGCTAATTTTTGTAATTTTAGTAGAGACAGGGTTTCACCATGTTGGCCAGGCTGGTCTTGAACTCCTGACCTCAAGTGATCCGCTGGCCTCAGCCTTCCAAAATGCTGGGATTACAGGCGTGAGCCACCGCACCAGGCCACTGTAATGGGTATTTTCAACATCAGCCTCAGCCTGAATTCCGCCAGTAAACTGGTAATTCCCCAAGGAAACTTACTTTACTGTGACAGTTCTTTCACGTCCTGAGCCAAAATGTGTGTGATTCGCACTCACCAATCCTTGTCCTGTGTCCTCCATAGGCTGAAATAAGTCTAATACTTCTTTGTACAACCCACCTTCAAATATTGGGTAAAAAAAAAAAAAAATGTGCCACCCATCCCAAATTCCCTTGGTGGTTTCCCATGTGGGGTCACGTGAAGTCCCACACCTTCCAGTCCCTTTCCCACGGATGAGTGAAGTGCAGCAACCATAGCAGATGCTCCAAATCCTAGGGGTGTTCCCCAGAGCAGCAGAGCCACAGGACCCCCGTCACCATCCTGGCACCTCACCCCTATGTAGAAGCTGAACCCCGTATCAGCTGATCTGGGGATGCTGACTTTTCCTGCTTCTGCTGCTGCTCAGTCATCCCACACCTGTGCAGGTGTCTACTTTTTATTCAGTTTTATTTTGTAAGAAATATTTGTCGGAGCCTGCTGTGTACTGTCACTGGAGAGACAAAGGTGAATCACACCCGGTCCCTGCCTCACAGAGCTCCAGGTTATGGAAGGAACCCACTCAAAGCCAGACCATTACCATTCAGTGAGAAACACCGTGACAGACATCAGCACAGGCTTCTCTGACCCATCTCACCAATGCCCTGTGAAAAATCTCCCACTCTTGGTTTTCTCACCAGGTTCCAAGCATACATGGGATCATTTCTGAGCTGAGATTTCATCATTTCAAGCTCAAAGTGAAAAAGAGAATGCAAATGTCCCCGATGGTCCTTTGTGTGGTCACAGCTGAACCCGACATGTCCTCCTGGCTAATCCAGGGTGCTCAGGGCTCCCACTTCACTCTGAGCTTCCTCTCTCCTATCGGAGCTCACATGTCTGCACCTGCAGCAGCCAGGTGGCTGCACACTAACAGAAAATCCACAAAGTCAGGAAAATTGATTTATTCCCGTAACTTTGAGGCTAGTGACTTTGTGACACTGAACTAATCTTATAACTTCCCTGCACTTTAATTTCCATGTCTGTAAAGTGGAGCAGGTGCATTCGGTCACCCTAGGTGCCACTGTATAGTGAGAGCTCCTCAGAGACAGCAGCACACCTGATCTCAGCATCCACCATCTAGCAAATACCAGGCACACACTAGGCGCTCAAAGTCTCACTGAATGTATGTATGAATAAATGACTATATGAGAGCCATGTGGATCATGGACAAAGTCAACAAATATTTTTGAACGTCTACCAAATACACTGTAGAATAGGGAAATAAGTAACCCAGGCAGGGTGGTGTTTTCTCCTAACTTCCCGTGACCTCCTTCCTGGGGAAGGGAGGGCCTCTGTGCATCAGACAGACTCTTGACACAGATAATGTTCTCAAGATGCATTGTAAGAAGTTATCATGCTAACAAGAGGAAAGTCCATTTGTCTTGGGGATGTTTTAATCAATGGACCTGAGGCAGCTGAAGCCCCCCCCCCTCCGCCGATGAGACACAGGATGCGACACCCACCCCAAGTGCATGGAGGGGAAACCAGATGGAGTGAACTGACAGGTAGCGGGACCTGGGAGAACAGAGAGGGGTAAAGAGACTGAGGCACCTGGAGGAAGGTCTGAGGAGGAGCTCCCGGCCCCTGCGGTGGCCTCGGTGTGGACTGATGCAGAACTCAGCAGCATAAGTAAAGTGGCCACACCAGGCTCTAATGCATACATGGGATCATTTTTCAGTAAGATTTTCTTTCTGCTAATGGGCTTCACTTTTGCACACTTTCTAACACATCAGGACAAGTTAACAGGTTACAAACCATCATTCCATTCAACAGTCATTTATAGAATACTCCCAAAGTGCCAGGCCCTGTGTGAGTTCAGGCAATACAAAAATGAACATAAAAGCTCCTGTCCTCTAAGATCCCCATCCAATGAGCTCCAGGGAGCACCTCTCCTACAACACGCCCCTGCTCTGCACGGCCCTCCTCTCTGCCCTCCACCAACCCAAATCCTCCCCCAATTCCAGCTCAAGTTCCACCTGACCAAGTCCCTCTCAGTCCCCCTGCACTCCTGCCACTTTGAGAGATGACTGCACTCATATCTCTAGGTTTTATGAAGTGGATATCATCTCCCTGGTTAGACTTGAGCCTCCTGAAGGCAGAGACCATTTTTAGAATTTTCCAGAAAAAAAGCCACATCAGTAATTTGCATCAAAACAAGCTTAGACTCTGCTCAAGCCTTCAACTTAGACAGAGACTCCACTGCCTAGCACAGTCCCTGGCCCCTGCAGTGCTTTATAAACCCTGCAGTAGCAAAGTCCACAATCAACTCGTGTATCAGTCAACAGGCTGGGATAAGTTGAAAACACAGAGAGAGAACAGTCAAAAAAAATCAAAGGGCTTTGACTCATGCCTTGCCTCTTCCCTTTTCTCAGGGAAACAAAGTCACACCCCCGGCTCTCACTCCTGCCTGGAGGCTTCCAGGGAGGGCTCCCTTGTTAGCCTTCCCTTCAGCCCCCATAAATATCACCCAGCATTCAAGCCCAGCCTCTCCTCTCCCTTTGAGCACATTTTCTAAAGTCTCAAATAAATGTCAAGTTTAGTGAGTGCTGATATTCTATGCCCCTAATGTTTACTTCAAGTATTATTACCTTTCTTCTTTTGCCCGGGGCCATTTCCAAACAAGTGCTGGAGCCAGGCGCCCCAGCAGCTGGGCAAACACACTTCAGGGCTCCTTCCCTCCTGTGGCTCCTGTTTCTCAAACCCTCTGGGACCTGAAGCTCTGGGGGTCTCTTCCCCCAACCCAGTTCCCTTCCCTTTAGACCAGAACAACTAAGCCTGACAATGGAAAGGAATTGTGAACAGAGCCGGAACAAGGCAACTTTCCAGGCAACTTCACTACTATTGCCAATATTTTGCCAAGGATGGGAGCAGGAGCACAGAGGAGAAGCAGACCTTTTCAACATCTCTTCTACCAATACATAGCATCCACTTTCCTGCCAAATACTCAGCTAGAAAGGGTCATTGAAAGGTATAAGGTGGGACTGGGCGCAGTGGCTCATGCCTGTACCCAGCACTTTGGGAGGCCGAGGTGGGCGGATCACGAGGTCAGGAGTTCAAGAGCAGCCTGGCCAATGTGGTGAAACTCCGTGTCTACTAAAAATACAAAAATTAGCCAGGTGTGGGGGCGTGTGCCTGTAATCTCAGCTACTCGGGAGGCTGAGGCAGGAGAATTGCTTGAACCCAGAAGGCGGAGGTTGCAGTGAGCCGAGATGGCACCATGGCACTCCAGCTTAGGCAACAGAGCAAGACTCTGTCTCAAAAAAAAAAAAAAGAGAAAGAAAGAAAGAGAGAGAGAGAGACAGAAAGAAAGAAAGAAAAAGAAAGAAAGAAAGAAAAGAAAGAAAGAAAGAAGAAAGAAAGAAAGGTATAAGGAAATCCAAATGAGAAAAAAGACTTGAGGAAGAAATCATGAAGCACTGGGGTGTGGGGAGGTGTGAAGGAGTACAGAAGGAAACTGTCACAGCTGCCAAGTTAGTCACCTCATTTCTTAAGAATGCTGCATTTCTATTGTTTAACAAGTTTCACCTCCCAGATTTTCGTAAAGTCTAAACTTTACCTAAGTCTAAACTTAGATAACACAGTCCAATCTGTTACCTAACAGCAAGACAGCATCAGTTCACTGCTTTTGCCCTCACATGAAGACCGTGTTGTGAGACTAAAGCACAGACTAGCAGGTCATGTACACTGGCCCCAGCCATCCCCAGAGATCAGGAGCCTCCAACTGGGAACCTTCCATACAATCTCCAAGCGACGTACAGCTGCACCAACAGTCACAATTAAAGTTCTAATCTCAGCCAGGTGTGGTGGCTCACGCCTGTAATCCCAGCACTTTGGGAGGCTGAGGTGGGCAGATGATGAGGACAGGAGTTCGACACCAGCCTGACCAAAGTGGTGAAATCCCGTCTCTACTAAAAATACAAACATTAGCCGGGCGTGGTGGCGTGCACCTGTAATCCCACCTACTCAGGAGGCTGAGGCAGGAGAATCACTTGAACCCAGGAGGCGGAAGTTGCAGTGAGCCGAGATCACGCCACTGCGCTCCAGCCTGGGTGACAGAGTGAGTCTCCATCTCAAAAAAATAAAATAAAATAAAAATAGATAAATAAACTTCTAATCTCTTCCCTCCTTCTGTTGCTGCCACTAATGCTGATGTCCATGGTCTCTAGCAGCCTGAATCCAGGTAAATAAGACTGTCTGTGAAGGGGAAACTGGGGGGAGGAAATGTGGCAAAACAGGCCACATGTGCACCAAAATGTAGCCCTTTCAGCCACAGAAATTGGGAGCAAGTGAGCCTTTCTCAGTGCCAGTTTCCTCATTTACTAAAAGAAGCAAACTGTACTTACTTCCATGGTCGCAAGGGTTAAATGAGATATTGTATGTGACAGTGTCTGCAACTACAGCCAGCAAATATATATAGGTACACACTGGTTCAAGAAAGATTTGCTTCCTTGCCCTTTCCCCCAAGATTTTCCCAGAAAAGTAATGCACTTCCCCAGGGCCAAACTTGGTGGCAGTTGAGGGAGGATGTTAAAGGCAACTGTACATTCATTAAAGTTAAGGAACTTTTTGCTTGCATTCCCTTTTTGTAAAGACAGGATCTCAGTCTATCACCCACGCAGGGGTACAGTGGTGTCATCATAGCTCACTGCAGCCTCAAACTCCTGAGCTCAAGCAGTCTTCCTGCCTCGGTCTCGCAAATATATATAAATAGAAGTGTACCCCACATGCCTGGCTAATTTTTTTTTCTGTAGAGACGGGGTCTCACTGTGTTGCTCAGGCAGATCTCAAACTTTGCTTGTATTCTTTTTTTTTTTTTTTTTTTTTTGAGACGGAGTCTCGCTCTGTCTCCCAGGCTGGAGTACAGTGGTGCAATCTTGGCTCACTACAACCTCCGCCTCCCGGGTTCAAGCAATTCTCCTGCCTCAGCCTCCTGAGTAGCTGGGATTACAGGTGCACACCACCATGCCCAGCTAATGTTTGTATTTTTAGTAGAGACGGGGTTTCGCCATGTTGGTCAGGCTGGTCTCGAACTCCTGACCTTGTGATCCACCTGCCTCGGCCTCCCAGCTGGGATTACAGGCGTGAGCCACCGCACCTGGCCCACTTGTATTCTTTAGAGTGTACCAAGTATGCACACATTTTAATGCTATTTAATGGTAATGTAATAAACTGAAGAAAATCCTATCACCAGATAGTGTCCATATTTGAAGCTTTAGTCACACCAAGCCCTGCTGCAACAACGCACCCTTTGGGAAGCAGACCTTTGGTTAAAGGTTTTGAGTTTACTCCAGTTTTCACTACAAGCAAAGTGGCCCAGACCTTTGCAAAGAAACCACCTAGAAGAGAGCTCACCCCACCAGGTGCAGTGGCTCACACCTGTAATCCCAGCACTTTGGGAGGCCAAGGCGGGCAGATGATTTGAGGTCAGCAACTCAGGACTAGCTGATTAACATGGTGAAACCACGTCTCTACTAAAAATACGAAAAAATTAGCCGAGCATGGTGGCATATGCCTGTAGTCCCAGCTACATGGGAGGCTGAGTCAGGAGAACAGCTTGAACCCATGAGGCAGAGGTTGCAGTGAGCCAAGATCGTGCGCCAATGCACTTCAGCCTGGGCAATAGAGCAAGACTCCATCTCAGAGAGAGAGAGAAAGAGAGAGAGCTCACCCCATGTATATATTTCCACTTGGGAGCATCATCTTTCCAAGGGCCACTTTGAGGTGAAATGGCTTTTTTACATACTCAGCATCAATTTGGTCCTAAAATCAGGAGACATTCACCCTTCTCCACCCCAATTTCCAACATCCCCTCATTTGTAGAGAGAGCACTCTGGAAGCCACTGAGCCCCATAGCCCTAGGGCCTAGACCACTATTCCAAAAGGGAAGACTTTTCCATCACTATGACAGACACCCAGGCTAGAGTCCTCTGCCTGGATTCAAAGCTCTAACCCCAACCTCTTTTTCCAGTGCAAACCCTTCTACTCACTAAAAATTACTCTCTCTCCACTCAAACTAGCCTGTTTGCCCTTCCCTGAACGGGGCTTGTGTTTTCCCATCAGCTCAACTTTGCTCACATGCCCAGCTCAAAACCACCTTTCCACAGGCCAGACAAGTGCTCAGTTCTTCCCACACGCAGATGAGTGCTCTGCCTCCTGAGAGCCTGCTTAGCCCTACTGGACGCTGTCTTGTTGCGCTTATCATCTGCTGCCTTATATTGAAGGCCTTCATATGCCTCTCCTGCCTCCACCCCCTGCCCTTCTAAATTTCAAACTCCTTGGCAGCACAGACTGGTGCACTGTTTCCATATCCCTCACGCTATCCAGCTCAGCACTTGGCAAACATTAGCTAACCACAAGAATGCATCCTCAGGTTTTTAAGTCAGACAAGGGCTTCATAGCAGTTCTATTGACATTGGGGATTAACAGTTCCTTGCGGTGGGGGCTGTTCTGTGCATTGTGAGACGTTCAGCAGCATCCACGTGGCCTCTTTCCACTAGATGCCAGTAGCAGCCTTCCTTCTCTCCCGTCCCCACCCCGGTATGAAAACCAAAAATGTCTCCAAGCATTGCCAAATGTCCCCTGGGCGGAAACCACCCTCAGTCGACAACCACTACTCTATACCAATAGTTCTCCACCTGGCCACACATTCAGACTCACCTGAACATTTACACTCAGCCTGGAAGTCAGGGGGACCTAGATCCAAATCCTGGCTCTGTCACTCCCTTTGTAACCCTGGACAAGTCGCTTCACTTTTTTTTATCCTGTTTTATCGTCTTAAGATGAATAAATATCCCTTCTCACAATCTTGTTGTGAAGATTAAATGATCCGCAGCGTGACCTAGAAAGGGTTTAATAAATGGACTGTTTAGAATTTCTAAGTCGCTCCTAAAGCACGAGGGTGAGGAACTGGGGAAAGTTCGCTGCGCCGCCAGGGGGCGCCATCATAAACCACGTCGGTGGGTGGCCGCCAGGCTCAGCTTTGTTTCCCAGCCAAGCAAACTTTGCAATGTGGGCCTGAGTCTGAGCTACTTCGTAGCTGGAGGAAATGACACTCCTCGTCATCCCCCAAAATAATTCTCAAAATAAAATCGAATCTTATTTTATCTTTTCATGACATACATGTTCAATATGCTTTTCACAGGGGAGAGGGAAAAAAGAAATGGATGAGAATATATGAGGATATTATGAAAGAAATCATTTTATATGATTTATAATAGATGACTCATTACTTATAATATTACTTGTTAATCATAAAATTACTTATAATAATAGCTGACATGTTTTAAGAACTCCTGTGTCTCAGGCATTGTTCTAAGCACTTCACATTTATCTCATTTTATCCTCACAGAAATCTTATGCATTTTACATTTTTTTACTTTTCATTTTTCAGACTTTCAAAAATATTGTAAAAATAGTCAGAGTTCCAGTATATCCTTCATCCAGCTTTTTCAAATAACCTTAACTCTAATGCAATTATCAAAATCAGTCACCTAGCATTGATACAAAAAATTTTTAAATATAGAAATATGGGGCCGGGCACGGTGGCTCACGCCTTTAATCCCAGTACTTTGGGAGGCCAAGGCGGGTAGATCACGAGGTGAGAAGATCGAGACCATCCTGGCTAACACGATGAAACCCCGTCTCTACTAAAAATACAAAAATTAGCCAGGCGTGGTGGCGGGTACCTGTAATCCCAGCTACTCAGGAGGCTGAAGCAGGAGAATCTCTTGAACTCGGGAGGTGGGGGTTGCAGTGAGCCCAGATCGAGCCACTGCACTCCAGCCTTGGTGACAGAGTGAGACTCTGTCTCCAAAAAAAAAGAAATATTAAAATTTTGTTAATCATCCCAGTCATGTCTTTTTTCTGCTCCAGAGTCCAACCCAGGATCCCACACTGAATAACACTGTCACATTTCCTAGGCCTCCTCCAAACTGGGGGAGTTTCCCACTCTTTCCCTCTCTCAGGACCTTGATGCTTTTGAGGAGGTCTGGTCAGTTGTTTTGTAGAATGCCCCTCAATTTGGGTTTGTCTCATGTTTCCTTGGGATGTTTCAGGTTATGCATTTTGGGCAAGATTAGCACAGAAGTGATGTGTCTTTCTCAGGACATCCCAGCCGGAGCCCCAGGATGTCGATATCTCTCATTACCGATGAGGTTCACTTTAAGCGCTTGGTTCAGGTGGCATCTGCCAGGTTTCTCTACTGTGAAGTTACTATTCATCTCATTGTAATTAATAAGTATCTTGTGGACAGGTACTTTGGAAATATGCAAATAGCCAGTTTGTTCTTCGCATACTTTTACCAATTAATCTCTAGAATCCAGAGATAATTGTAGCCGATAAACAATTCTTACTGTGGTGTTAGTCAAACAGTGATTTTCTGTTTCCATCATTGCTTCTACACTGATTAACTGGAACGCTGCTGTAAGAAAGAGCTACTTCTTCTTTCTCATTTATTTATGTATTCACTTATTTATATATATCAGCATGGACTCTCAAGTATTTATCGGTTGGACTACATTACTATTATTATTGATTATGTTGCTATATTGTCCCCAAATTGGCCATTGGGAGCTTCTTCTAGTTGGCATTTGTGATATTTTCCACACATCCCCATCATTTTTCAAGCTGTGCCTTACTCTCAGGCCCCGCAAGATGCTCCAGTCTCCTCTTGTGGTTTCCTGCCCCAGCCCTGGAATCAGCCATTTCTCCAGGGAACCCTGGTTCCTTTCATGGGAGAATGATGTTTACAGACCATGGGCGCCCATATGCCCATTGCTAGTAGGTGCCGGTGCTTCTATGCCCTCTAGTGGTCAGAGCTGGGAAATAACACACGCACAGTAGTGTATTGTTACCCACATTTCACAAATTAGGTAAATGAGGCACAAGAAAACTTAGGCAACTTGACCAACATCACAGAGAAAATAGATAGTGGAACTGGGAAATGAAAATAATGACAGATGCACCACAAGTCCTAAAAAGCAAAAGTAGCTTTTTCACACATCCACATCAGCAGAAAGGCACAAGCCCAATATTCCAGCGTAGACACTCTTTGAAAACCAGAATTCCACAGCAATAACCACGATGACAACCACCATGTACTCAACACCCGCCTGGGCATGGGGCCCCCACAGCAGCTCACTTATTCCCAACAACTCTGCAAGGAGGATTTTACCATCCTCCTTTCACAAATCAGGGAATCAAGGATCATAAAGCCAAGTGACTTGTCCAAGTCAACATAGTTAAGTGACAGAACCATTCGCTGTCCCCAGGTACATCTGGACATAAAGTCCATGCTTATGCCACTGTGTCAGCATTTCCAAAAACTGATTTTAGGCGAAACGTAAGTAAGCTTTTTAAAAACTTTAATACTTATGCGTTTATTTTAATACACATTGAGAAAACATTTAAGCACACATCAAATCTGTAATTTCATGGACAATATTGCATAAGACAAGGATGTTTTGTCTCCAACTCCTGGCCTCAAGCCATCCTCCCACCTTAGCCTCTCGAGTAGCTGGGATCACAGATCTGAGCCACCGATCCCTGCTAGGACAAGATGTTTTGTAAACTAAATTTATTTAGAAAAAAGGATGAAATATATAATAATAAAGGTGGTACAAGCTAGAGAGAAAATCATAAAGTCAGCCTAGAAATGTCTGGTGTCTGGATGACATAAAGCTACAGCACTGTGAAGCCTCATTCTCAGTTACTCGCAGGAAATTAGAGTCACATAACACTGCAGAAAGAACAACTCAGAATCTTAGATCCGGGCTTTAGCCCTAGATATGTCCATTTGTAGAACCCCAAACATCTCTGTGACCTCCTTGCTGGGAGTAAATCCAACCTTCCCAGACATGTGAGAACAGTAAGAAGACCCTGCACACACAAAGGAGTTTCTCTGTCACAGAGAAAATAACACCAGGTTCAGGGACCCCAGGGACTCTGCATGGTGCTGACAGACCCAAGGCCAAGGCATAGCAGAGGTCCACGCTGGGGAGGGAGGGTCATCCTGTTATGAAACAGGGATCCAAATAAGCCTTGCTTCTCAGAGCCTGGTCTGGGGAGCACAAATGTAGACAGAAGGGAGAAAGGAAGAAGAGAAAATGAGGCAAAACTGAGAGGGGAGGGGACAGAGAGGTGACCTGGGCAGAGCTTCACCCATGACCCTAGAAAGTGCTCCTGCCCTGGGAGGAGGCTCAGCATGGAAAGAGGAAGGACAGCAGAGCCTACAGTCACAGTAGCCCTGACTACAGCGTTCCTGGAGCCCAGGCTCTTTTCCACAGAGGAGGAAAGAGTAGGCAGCAGAGACCATGGGGCCCCCCTCAGCCTCTCCCCACAGAGAATGCATCCCCTGGCAGGGGCTTCTGCTCACAGGTGAGTGAAGGATTCCTGGGAGTGGGCAAGAGGAGGGATCACAGAGAATGGCTGGGGTCTCCTGGGGAGGATGGGGCTCTGATAGGGGAGAGAGGGCTTCTGCTGAAGCCTCAGGGGAGAGAACATCAGAGTGGGATACGGGTCACAACAAGACAATCACATTGAACTGGGATTGATAAGAGGGAGGAAAATCCATTGATCATGTTTTCCAAGTTAATCACTACTGGTCACTACAATTAGAAAATGATAAGAATAAGAATTACATCAGGGTGATACTTTAAATAAAAATATAACCAGGGCACTAAACCCTGTCCTTGACCACCAACCACAAGTTGCAAAATAACCACCACTCCTTAACTCATCCACGAGTATTTGCAATCAAATTTTAGGCACTGGCGTACAACAAATATCAGACAAGTCTCTGTGTTCAAAGAGCTTACACTCTTGCAGAGATGAAGATAGACACCCAAAGAGATCTAGAATGTGAGGTCAGGTGTTGGCAAGAGCCCTGGAGGGAACACAGCAGAAAAAGGTCAGAAAGGGAAGACCCAGGGTGTCTATGGGAGGTGTCAGGGGAGGGGTCTCCCAAGGATGCCCTAATGTGAGCAGGATCTGAGGGCAGTGGGGAGGGAGCCATGCAGACCCCTGGGGAAGGGGATTCCAAACAGGAAAATGCCAAGGTCAGAGGTGCTGAAGAAAGAAAGGTCACACTACTGACCTTGACCAAGTGGGACACACACACACTCTCCAAGGCTGAAGGGTGAAGAGACTCTCTCAGGACTCAGGGCCCCATCTTTCCATCCCAATACATGGGTCCCAATACTGACTGATGCTTTCTCCCTCCTAGCCTCACTTCTAAACTTCTGGAACCCGCCCACCAGTGCCCAGCTCACTATTGAATCCACGCCGTTCAATGTCGCAGAAGGAAAGGAGGTTCTTCTACTCGCCCACAGTCTGCCCCAGAATCGTATTGGCTACACCTGGTACAAAGGGGAAAGAGTGGATGGCAACAGTCTAATTGTAGGATATGCAGTAGGAATTCAACAAGCTACCCCAGGGCCCACATACAGTGGTCGGGAGACAATAAACCCCAATGCATCCCTGCTGATCCAGAACGTCACCCAGAATGACACAGGATTCTACACCCTACAAGTCATAAAGTCAGATCTTGTGAATGAAGAAGCAACCGGACAGTTCCATGTATACCGTGAGTATTTCCACATGACCTCTGGGTGTTGGGGGTTAGTTCTACTTCCCACATATGGGATTGTCAGGCCTGGGCTATGCCTGTGGCCCTCTCTGCATTACATCCTGTATCAGGGTTTGGACATTTAGTGCAGGACACACACGGGGAAGACAAACTTCCACAGATCAGAATTCCTTTCCTGCATCCAGACCCTGCAGACGCTCGCTGCAGAGGAAGGACAGTCTGATGGGGGGACTCAGCAGGGCGAGGTCAGTGTCAGACAAGCACCCCATGGTCTCCCCATGGACCTGACCCTGAGAAAGACCCTGGAGAACTGGATCAGGGCCTGGCCTGAGGGGTCCCCCTAGGATTCTCAGAGAGAAGCTCAACTCTTCCCAGAAATGAGCCCTTGTGCAAATCCCTGTCCCAGATTCCTGACTCCAGGTGACCCTGGGGACCCTAGGGATCCTGTGCCAGGGCTGAGTGAGGCCTCCTGGGCAGGGCTGACTGGGAGCAAGAATTTACCAGCTGTCTGAGGGTCGTGGCTCCTGGAGTTGGTCACCAGCCAGGGTCCAGCCCCAAGAACCTCTTCTGGGCAAGGACAGGGCCTCATCCTTCAACTGAGACTCAGCATGGAGTGAACAGATGGACAAGATTACTAGGGCACGAGCCCACTGCCCACGGGAACTTAGATGACTCCATGGGAAGTTCAGTATCCCCAGGGGGAGGAAAAGAAGAGAGAAGATGCTCCCAGCAGCTCCTTTTCCACAAGGGATCAGACTCAGGGACCTCTCTTTTGGAGGCAAATAAGCATAGATGCTGTTCATTTGGGCAGCTCCTCTACACACAGCTGAGGTCAAGTAATTGTAAATATTTTGAGTTAATTCACAAACAACCTCACAGCCAAATAGCACTTATCCTACTTATTGAAAAAAAATTGAGGAACAGGGAGACACAGTCACCGACTAGGGTCACACAAGTCAAAGGTGTCAGATTAGAGCCACGCGAGGTCTCTCTGCAGCCACAGCTGCCTCTTCTCCACCAGGGGATGGCTGGCGTTATTGTTAGACATCTGCAGACCTGAGACCGGTCCTAAGTTCTCTTTCCTTTTTCTTGGGCATCCACATCTCAGAGGGGTAGATTTTGGTCTGGAGAGTAAGGGGCAAATGGAAAATTAATCAATTTTTCCTGGTATAGTTTGGATGTTTATCCTCTCCAAATCTCATGTTGAAATGTGATCCCCAACGTTGGAGGTGAGGCCTGGTGGGAGGCGATCGGATCATGGGGGGCTGTTTCTCATGAGTGGCTCAGCACCATCCCCTTGGTGACAAGTCAGTTCTCACTTTGAGTGCACAGGAGATCTGGTTCTTTAAAAGTGTGTGGCACCTCCAAACTCTCTCTTGCTCCTGCTTTTGCCACATGACACCACCTGCTCCCCCTTCTCCTTCCACCATGATTGTAAGCTTGCTGGGTCTCACCAGAAGACGAGAAGACGCTGCTGCCATGCCTGTATAGCCTGCAGATCCCTGCATCAATTAAATCTCTTTTCTTTATAAATTACCCAGCCTCAGACATTTCCTTACAGTAACAAAAAATAGCCTATCACATTAGCCTAACCTAGAACTAAATCCCTTGTGTCAACAGAGTCAGTGCCAGGAATGTCCGGGCCTCCCTCTCATATGCGCACCACTGCCCTCACTTGACCTGAAATCCTGTGTTTCCTGATGTGTCAGTGTCACTCCCACAAGAGGATAAAACACTCCCCACTCACACCCTGCACCAGGGCAGGGCCCAGTGAGAGACACACACTCAGTAGTTCTCTGACAAAGGAGGGAAGGAATGAATGATGAATAATTCTTAAACTCTTCAGAGACCGGATCTTGGATGCAGAATCCTATAAGGTTCTGGCCACACATGTTTCCTGTCCCTCCAGGGGCCAGGATCCTTGTTGCATTCCTCTAACCCCTGCCCCTAAAGCCACCCCAAGAACCGCATCTCATGGGACTCTGGCACAGCTTATCTGTGGGAAGGTTTTCAGGTCTCCCTGGTCCTGGTTTGTGGGCGGCAGGCCACCCAGGCGCCGAGGCAAGAGACCGAGGACACGAGCTGTTCCAGTATAATAAAATATAAAAAAAGAATAGTTATACCAGATATAGATCTTAGATATGATTATATGTGAATATCATTAATCATTAGTTGGTAGCAATTACTCTTTTTTCCAGTATTATAATAATCCTCGCTCTATAATCATAACCTAGGAAAAGCCAGGCTATACAGAGACAGGAGCTGGGGAGACATAGTGAGAAGTGACCAGAAGACAAGAGTGCGAGCCTTCTGTTATGCCCAGACAGGGCCACCAGAAGGGCTCCTTGGTCTAGCGGTGACACCAGCGCCTGGGAAGACGCCCGTTGCCAGGCAGACCGAGGTCTAGCGGTAGCGTAACTGTCAAGGGAAAACACCCACTACTTGGCAGACTGGGAAAGGCAGTCTCCCTTTCCCTGGGGGAGTTTAGAGAAGACTCTCCTCCTCCACCTCTTGTGGAGGGCCTGACATCAGTCAGGTCCACCCACAGTTATCCAGAGGCCTAACCGTCTCCCTGTGATGCTGTGCTTCAGTGGTCACGCTCCTAGTCCGCCTTCATGTTCCATCCTGTACACCTGGCTCTGCCTTCTAGATAGCAGTAGTAAATTAGTGAAAGTACTAAAAGTCTCTGATATGCAGAAATAATGGCATAAGCTGTCTTTCTCTTTGTCTCCTCTCTCTCTCTGCCTCATCTGCCAGGCAGGGAAGGGCCCCCTGTCCAGTGGACACTTGACCCACGTGACCTTACCTATCACTGGAGATGACTCACACTCTTTACCCTCCCCCTTTTGCTTTGTATCCAATAAATAACAGCGCAGCCAGACATTCGGGGCCACTACCGGTCTCCGCGCATTGGTGGTAGTGATCCCCCGGGCCCAGCTGTCTTTTCTTTTATCTCTTTGTCTTGTGTCTTCATTTCTACACTCTCTTGTCTCCGCACACGGGGAGAGACCCACCGACCCTGTGGGGCTGGTCCCTACACTGGTTCTAGAATAACCAGGGGTCTCCTGGTTCCTGGGGTCTCTGAGGTCACTGTAGTCCCCACAGCTCACTGCGATGTAATCTCTGGCTATCTCTGTTCCCCCTTGTCCCTTATCTTCCTCCCCTTTCACACCAGTGAGGATGCCCCTGCCCTGCACAGCTTCCTCCACCTTTAGGTCTTGCCCAGGAACTCCCTCTAACAAGACTGGCTGTTCTGTTCCCTTCCCACTCACACTGTGGCCTGGCCCACCTCCGGGGCAATAAAAAAAGGCACAGAAATCAGCTGGATCAGAGCCCCTGCTAGGCTTCATCATGAGCCAGTGTCTCCAGGCCACCAGGAGAACGAGCTTCCACTGTGTCCCCACCCAGGGCTCTTTCCCTTCATGAGGCCAACATGTGGAAAAGGCCACAGGACAGGGACGAGTGACTCCTCCACCTACTCTTGTAATTTCCCAGCAGGTTTTTCCTGCCACTGCACAGACAAAACCAGTTCACTGAGACCACGATATTGCAGTCAAGAAAGAGTTTAATTAATGCTAAGTGAGCCAAACAGTAAGACAAGAGTTTATTATTACTTAAATCAGCCTCCCTGGAGGCTTGAGGTTAGAGTTTTTCATGGATAGTTTGATGGCAGGGGACTAGGGAATGGGGAAAGCTGATTGGTTGGGGATAAAATCATAGGGATGTGGCAACTGATCCTGGTGTGCTGAAACTGCCTCTGAGTGGGGGCCACAAGACCACTGAATCATGCATGGGTCACGGTCCAGGTGGAGTCAGTCAGTTGCCAGAATGCAAAAGTCTGAGAAACATCTCAAAAGACCAATCTCAGGTTCTACAATAGTGATATTATCTATGGGAGCAATTAGGGAAGTCACAAATCTTGTGACCCTCCCATAATGCTAATCTCGTAACGTTTCATTAGTTTACAAAGGCAATCCCTGACAAAGAGGGAGTTAGTTTTAGGGAGGGACTTTAATCATCCTTGCTTCAAAGTTAAACTATACACTGAATTTTTCCCGTGGCTAGCCTGGCTTGTGCCCAGGAATGAGCAAGGACAGCCACCCTGAGGCTAGAAGCCAGATGAAGTCAGCCATGCTAGCTTACTCTCGCCATCTTAATCTTTGCAAAAGTGGTTTCACTCTCTACAATGACTCACCAGGGGTCAGAGGCAAGAGGAGAGGTCTGCAGTCCCCAAAGCTCATGGTTCATTTCACCCATTTCCCTCCCGACTCCACCCTCATTCAGCTATGGGGCTCCCATCCTCCAGTCGTTCCCTAGAGACTTCTGGTGTCCAATTTGGCATGTAAGAAGCTTGAAATCTGTCACTCAGTTATAACAACAAGTATAAAACTGAACAAACTGAAAAATCAACAACTCTTTTAGATCCCTCAGAGAAGCTAGGCCTCGGTGTTAACTGCCCCGCATATTGGAGAGACCGACAGGCAAAGATGGAGCAGCACACCTCACCTGGGCAGAAGCCCAGGGACAGAAACCCTGCAGAACCAGCGCTGGGGTCGGAAATCTGAACTGTAACTGACAAATTGCTGGAGGCTCAGCGTAGACAAGCCCCAGAGTTAAACTAAACACTCCAGGGGAGGGATCAATCTTGGGGCTGGGACAAGGAGGGACTCTTTTGTGAGTCTCAACTCCTAGAGCTACCAGATTCTCATAGTGAATAGGCAACAAAGTTCCCCTCCTCCTTCCTGAAGCGGGAGGGGGAAAGGAACTATTTGGAAAGATCTCCGTGAATTCTATTCTTCTTAGCAACAGCTGCCTTTAAGAGAAACTTTTACCAGAGCCTGACCTGCTGGGGTTTTATGGGAGCCTAACTGGCCTGGCAGTGGGTAAATGTCCAACTCCAGCCCCCTGCAGCCATCATGTCCCACCGAAGGGGGCAAAAATACAGAGAGTCACTTATGAAGTTCACAGCCCAGGCTGCAGACCTCATCCAGGACCACAGAACCCTTCCCTCCCCACACTCACCACAGCATCACTGAACACCTGCTCACCCAAGTTCCTTTTACCCAGAATATCATGTCTGGCTTTCAATAAAATTGCACAAGACAGACTAAGGCAAAAACAAAAAAAATGCAATTTGAAACTCAGAACAACAATCAGAACCAGACTTAGATGTGGCAGGGATGTTGAAATTAGCAGAACAGGAATTTAAAACAACTCTGGTTAATACAGTAAAGGTTATGATGGAAAAAGTAGACCCCATGCAGGAACAAATGGATGATGTAAGCAGAGAGATCAATATTCTAAGACAGAACGAAAAGAAATGCTAGAGATAAAAAAAGAAACCCTCCTGTAAGATACATGAAGAATGCCCTCAATGGGCTTACTGGTAGCCTGGACACAGCTGAGGAAAGAATCTCTAGCTTGAGGGTGTGTCAGTAGAAACTTCCAAAACTGAACAGCAAAGTTTTGTGTCTGTGTGTGTGTTGTTGTATTTTTTTTTTTTTTTTTTTGAGACGGAGTCTCGCTCTGTACCCCAGGCTGGAGTGAAGCGATGCTATCTCAGCTCACTGCAAGCTCCGCCTCCTGGGTTCACGCCATTCTCCTGCCTCAGCCTCCCAAATAGCTGGGACCACAGGCACCTGCCACCATGCCCAGCTAATTTTTTGTATTTTTAGTAGAGACGGAGTTTCACCATGTTATCCAGGATGGTCTCGATCTCCCAACCTCATGATCCACCCGCCTTGGCCTCCCAAAGTGCTGGGATTACAGGCATGAGCCACCACGCCCAGCCTGAAACAGCAAAGTTTTAAAAGAGTGGGAAAAGGCCGGGCGTGGTTGTTCATGCTTGTAATCCCTGCACTTTGGGAGGCTGAGGCGGGTGGATCACCTGAGGTCAGGAGTTCGAGACCAGCCTGGCCAACATGATGATACCCTGTCTCCACTAAAAATACAAAAAATTAGCCAGGCATGATGACAGATGCCTATAATCCCAGCTACTCAGGAGGCTGAGGCAGGAGAATTGCTTGAACCTGGGAGGTAGAGGTTGCAGTGAGCCAAGATAGCACGATTTCACTCCAGCCTGGGCAACAAGAGCAAAACTCTGCCTCAAAAAAAAAAAAAAGAGTGGGGAAAAAAGTGGAAAAGCATATTCAACTTCACATTCAATATTCTGTATTGACAATGGCATATTTTATATTTTCTAAAAGCTGTAACATACATGTAATGGGAATACTGGTGGTTCCTGGGACCAGGTGGAGCTGGCCAGCCCTGTGCTGTCTGATGGGCCCACTGCCTGTTCCACACACACCTGTGTCCCTCGTGATGATGCCATTATCATAAGATGGGGTCTTCGGGTGGGGAGATGCACAAGCCACCGGCATCTCACTTAGACTCTGCCCAATTCGGGCTAATTTAATCAAATTCTAGTTGTGTTTCCTGAGGCCTAAAGAAAAGGAGGAAGGTGTTTCATATGGCTGTTTAGGCCCCTTCCTATTTTGCCTAACTCTGCACAGGAAATTGAGGTGAGGGCTCTTTTGACATTTACTGACATATACACATCACATCTCCTAATTTGGTATTTTTCTTCTCTGTGTATTATTGAGACATCTCAGACTTTCCCTCTGACCAGTTCTGTCTTCCTAACAGGACTCACAATTCTCTCTCTACCCAGAGAGTCACTGATTTCAAACCAAAGTCAGCATCTTCTTTGAGCTTAACATGATTATGCTGGTCTTCAGCATTTAGCAGACCTAAACCTTATTATGTTATCAAGAGAAATGCTACAGCAACCAATTGACCTCAGACCTTTCGACCATTAATAATAATTTCCACTGATAGAAAAAAAATTAATTTCCCCCAAATTTCTTTTTTTTTTTTCACTATAGTGAGATCATAACTCCTTTGTCTAAACTCCTGACAAATTTTTAAGGGCAAAATGGACTATTACAGATGGGGAATCCCAAATCCAAAAATCCAAACTGCAAAATGTGCCAATATCCAAAATTTTTTGACCACTGGCATGATGTTCAAAGCAAATGCTCACTGGAGCATTTTGAAATTTTAGATTTTCAGATTTGGGATGCTAAACCGATACTTGTAATACAAATATTCCAAAATAAAAAATAATTAGAAATCCAAAACACTTTTGCTCTTATGCATAAGAGATACTCAAACTCTATTAATTATAGACACCAAGCTGTAGAGCAGATCTCTAGAACCTCCATATTTTGCATAATTGAAACTGCACACCCAAGGAACAACTCCCTGCCAGCCCTTGGAAATCACCACTCTGCTCTTTTATTCTTTTTTCTTCTTCTTCTTCTTCTTTTTAGATAGAGTTTTACTCTTGTCACCCAGGCTGGAGTGCAATGGTGTGATCTTGGCTCATTGCAACCTCCACCTCCCAGGTTCAAGCAATTCTCCCTAGCCTTCTTAAGTAGCTGGGATTAGAGGCATGCCACCACACCTGGCTAATTTTTGTATTTTTAGTAGAGACGGGGTTTCACCATGTTGGCCAGGCTGGTCTGGAACTACCGACCTCAGGTGATCCGCCCGCCTCAGCATCCCAAAATGCTGGGATTACAGGCATGAGCCACCGCACCCGGTCTGCATTCTACTCTCTGATTCCATGAGTTTGACTACTCTAGGGACCTCGTATTCGTGGAACCGTACAGTAGTTGTCCTTGTACGACTGACTTCTTTCACTTAACATAATCTCCAATGGGAGAAAATATTTGCAAAGATTCTTCCCAAATGTCTCTCTCATATCCATCAAACACACAGAGTCCATGAGGACCAGATTGCCAGCAGCTTCATGCTCCCTCTTTCCACCAGTCAGTTCTGCATTTGCAAGCATTCATATGTATTTCTTATTAAGTTCCACAGAGTCCTCACCTGCCCTCTGCAGGAGGAGAAAACACATTAAGGACTGAGGACAGAGAACATGGTTCTGCTCCAAAGCCACCAGCTCCTGCATGTCCCCTCCCTCTTTCTAAGTTGGTATTCTACTCTTCCTGTTGTTGTTGTTGTTGTTGTTGTTGTTGTTGTTGTTGTTGTTGTTGTTTGTTGTTTGTTGTTGTTACGGAGTCTTGCTCTGTCACTCAGGCTGGAGTGCAGTCGTGTAATCTCGGCTCACTACAACCTCTGCCTCCCAGGTTCAAGTGATTCTCCTTCCTCAGCCTCCCGAGTAGCTGGAATTACAGGCATGCTCCACCACACCCAGCTAATTTTTGTATTTTTAGTAGAGACTGGGTTTTTCGCCCTGTTGGTCAGGCTGGTCTTGAACTCCTGACCTCAGGTGATCTGCCCACCTCGGCCTCCCCAAGTGCTGGGATTACAGGTGTGAGCCACCGCACCCGGCCTTCTACTATACCTTTTATTGACTCACTGTCTCATGTCAGTCACCATGATATACCTGGAAAGAATAACCTCACCTTGTAATTCTGAGACCTCAGCACCAGCATGTTCCAGGTGAGGACCCCAAGGTCAGCCAGGCAGTCAGCCATCAGGGAAGGAACAGGAGAGGTGCCAGGGGATGTGACTCCTGGTCCTGTGTCTGTCCAACACCCAATGCTGCTGCTTAATTCACAGTTGAGAAAGTCTTTGCTTCTTTCACAGGCAGGCAGCCTCACAGTCTCTGAGCCCTCAGATGGTCATGCATCTGTCTGTGACACACACATCTGTCTTCGTCTTTTTTTGTTTGTGTGTTTGTTTGTTTGTTTGCTTGTTTGTTTTGAGAGACAGAGTCTCACTCTGTCGCCCAGGCTGGAGTGCAGTGGTGCGATCTCGGCTCACTGCAAGCTCTGCCTCCCAGGTTCACACCATTCTCCTGCCTCAGCCTCCCAAGTAGCTGGGACTACAGGCGCCTGCCACCATGCCTGGCTAATTTTTTGTATTTTTTAGTAGAGACGGGGTTTCACCGTGTTAGCCAGGATGGTCTCGATCTCGTGACCTCATGATCCGCCCGCCTCGGCCTCCCAAAGTGCTGGGATTACAGGCGTGAGCCACCGCACCCGGCCCTGTCTTGGTCTTTTAAGGAGTGGAGTTGGCCAAAGAATAGGAGATGTTGATTCTGATTAAAATATGCCTGTGGAGGAATCACAGGTGCCACACAGGGCAATCTTCTCTCTGTTTTCTGCACAGCGGAGCTGCCCAAGCCCTCCATCTCCAGCAACAACTCCAACCCCAAGGAGGACAAGGATGCTGTGGCCTTCACCTGTGAACCTGAGATTCACAGCACAACCTGCCTGTAGTGGGTAAATGGTCAGAGCCTCCCAGTCAGTTCCAGGCTGCAGCTGTCCAATGACAAGAGGACCCTCACTCTACTCAGTGTCACAAGGAATGACACAGGACCCTATGAGTGTGAAATACCGAACCCAGTGGGTGCCAGCTACAGTGACCCAGTCATGCTGAATGTCCTCTGTATCTTCTGTTCCTCTGTGGCCCAGGCTTCCAGCCCAAATCCACACAGCCAGAGGCCAGGCCTCTCAGTCCCTCTCAAGTCCAGGGACTCAGACTCTCACCCAGGCTGGCCATCACTTCCTGTCCCAAGCAAACCTGGGCAGACCCAGCCTTGACCAAAAATAGGAGGGGAGAGGCTGCTCCTGTCCTGGGAGGCTCAGGGTCCACAGCCTGTGATGGGAGAAACAGGTGAATATCTCAGACCCAGACTCAGTGGACAGATTGGGTTTCGTTAGGACTTCAAGGTTGTGACTTGGCTCACAGGGACACTGTGGCTCTTCCACAGACCAGGAGCTTCCCCTTCCCTTTGATGATATCATCTATGACTTTATTCTCGCTGCTCCAGATGGACCGGGCATTCCCACCATTTCCCCCCCAGACTCCTATTACCATCCAGGGGCAAATCTCAATCTCTCCTGCCACATGGCCTCTAACCCACCTGCACAGTACTCCTGGTTTGTCAGTGGAATGCTCCAGCAACACACACAAAAGCTCTTTATCCCCAACATCACAGTGGATAATAGTGGATCCTATGCTTGCCTCACCCATAACTCAGCCACTGGCCTCAGTACAATCACAGTCAAGACAATCACAGTTTCTGCTAAGTGGATCCCTGGAGCATAGGCCCTGAGCCCTGGGTAAAGCCACTCAGTTTTCTGAAAGAGCCTAGAAGTTTATTTCCCAGCCCGTGTCTTGGACACAAGCAAATCCCAAACTCTACCCTGAGCCCTCTCTCCATCTCTGCAGGACCCCTCCTCCCCTTGTTGTTCTGATTTCTCACAGCTGACCTTGGGGCCAGCCTGGAATGTTGTACAAATTTTGTTTGATCACTTACAAGTTCTGTGACCTTCCTTGACTTACTGAGGTGCTTTAAGTCTCAGATTCTAACTCTGAGCTGGGGATGATGCCCCCTCTCCCTCAAGGTGATGTAAGGATGAGATGAGTTGTAGGTAGGTTGGTGCCCACTGGAACTGGCACATGGAAGGCCCCTGAAAACAGTCAATGAACATCATCCCTGCTTATCAGCATTGAGTTGATGGCAAGGGCCTGCCCTTTGTGAGTGTCATGGGATGGAAAAGGAGAAACAGAGGGAAGAGGCATGATGCGAGAGGAAGGAGGGACTAAAAGGCACATGAGCAGGATGAGGTGCAGGCACCTCTGGGAGAATGTATGAGTTGGTGCCGCGCAGTGTGTCAAGCCTGCAGAAAATGGTGCCACCATGGAAAGCAAGGGAATCCGTGATGAGGACAACACAAGAGACTACACTCAGGCCCCATGGCATCTCCTTCTTCCCTGACTGCACACCTTCCCTGCAAGGCCCCTGTGGTTTCCTCTGGGATAGACTTGGGCCTCTATCCCCTTTGCCTTCTTCTTTCTGCAGAAGAAAATGCCCCAGGCCTTCCTGTGGGGGCCGTCGCCGGCATCGTGACCGGGGTCCTGGTCGGAGTGGCGCTGGTGGCCGCCCTGGTGTGTTTCCTGCTCCTTGCCAAAACTGGAAGGTACCACAGCTTTTTCCCATCCTTCTCCCACCCCCTAGGCTGACTCCAGGCCAAAAGAAAGGAGACCTTGTCCTGTATTCAGGGCCAGGCTCTCCACGGCCTCCCAAGTCCCCAGGGATCCTTCCCTCTTATTCCACGGCTCCTCCCTCATCAGCTCCTGACCCTGGGTTGCTGCCTCAACAGCTTCCTCCTCTGTGAATTCGGCCCAATTAAGGCCCCGCCCCTGAGTGTGGCACTAGTTCCCTCACACAGCAAAGCCACAGCTGCCTGGAGGGAGGGAGAGAAAGAGGGAGGGAAGTAGGGAGGGAGGGAGGGAGGGCGTGCTCTGTACTTGGTACCTCCCATTGTTCATTGAATCCATCCACACAGTGAGGGGGATTTGCAGGCTCCGGATCCTGGGCACCGTCACACAATGGGGAGTGGACCAGCCTGGACAGGCTGGGTGGGGTCAGTGCCCCCCATGGCTGATGTGGTAACCATAGGCCCTGAGGTGTGAGATGGGAGAACCTGGGCCTCAGAACAGCATGTCCTGGAGCGTCCTTTGTGTCTCTTGCCAAGGGGTTGAGAGAGAGGACAAGGACACTGTCCCATTTCAGTATCACCAGCCCTGAGTGCAGGGTCTGGCCACAGCAGGGACACTGAGTTCCAGGAGAATCCAAGACACTTGCGGTCCCCTCCGTGTCCTGCACACGTGGCCCTGCTTTCCCTCTGGGGACTTGACCCTTCCTCTCAGGCAAACCCTCATGGTCTGTTTCCTTCCTTGGGTCCTTAGTCCCTTTCCTGGGTCCCTGGGTCAATGTTCTCCTGGCCCAGCATCTGCCTGAGGGTCCTTCCCCTCTGCTCAGGACAGATGTGGCTTCCTAAAGCCTTTCCTCAACTCCCCTCTGCTGGGCTCCCCCTAACACAAACCTGAGGGAGACAGGAGGTCTCCATGCCCATCCTTGAAAATGGGGTTCCCTTCTTGTTCCCTGTTCGAACTCCAAAGTTGTGGCTTTTAACCTGGCACCCTCCCAAATGACCCTGACCTTTCCTAGAACCAGCATCCAGCGTGACCTCAAGGAGCAGCAGCCCCAAGCCCTTGCCCCTGGTGAGTGTCCTCTCAGCCCAGGTGTGGCTGGGAACCCCTAGGACAGCCCCAAAGTGTCCGCTTCTGCCGGTCACTGCCAGGCAGACTCTGATCCTTTCCCGGGGGCTGCAAGGAGGATCTCATAAAACATCACACAGGGGACCCCAACTGGTTGGGTCAGGCCTCACCTGTGGGCTCTGGGTCATGGGTCACCTCCCCAACCTCAGCTGCTCAGGTATCTTAGAGCTGAGGACCCCCTACGCCTTCCTGGAGAGGGGATAAGGCTCTCCTCCCACCCTGCTGCTCACTCCTGTCTCTGTTTCCAGGCCGTGGTCCCTCCCACAGCTCTGCCTTCTCGGTAAGCCTGTCCCCTTCCAGCCCCTTTCTACTGGGGTCCCAGCTGTGCAGGCTCTGGGCAGAGGGACCATCAGCCCCCCAGCACAGAACAGACCCACCTTCCCCCAAAACACACAGGACAAGGCTAGCCCTGCCCTGGCCAGGAGCTGGGCCTCCCTACAGGGTCAGGACCACCCACGCCCTGTGCTGACCCCTCCCCGGGACCCTCCATCACCTGAGGAGACCCCTGGAGTGCAGCAGGTGCAGAGTGGACACTGGGACCATCAGTCAGGGGCCCACATTAACAAGGGTGCAGGGTGGGCCCAGCCAGGAAAAGGGTCAGGGTGCTGTGTCCACACTGGGAGGCTGAGCTCAGGGGCAGAGCTGGTCACTCCTGAGGGGAAATGACCAGAAGTAGACACAGAGAAGTAAATCCTGGCCAATCGGAGACAGGAAACTTCCAGGCTGGGCCTCCATGACCCTCCCTCCCTGTCCACAGATGTCCCCTCTCTCCACTGCCCAGGCCCCCCTACCCAACCCCAGGACAGCAGCTTCCATCTATGAGGTAAGTGTGGGCCATGGATGTTCTGGTCCCACAGGCCCCAGGGGACCCAGGATCTTCCCCTACTGGCATCGGCTGAGCTCTGAGATTCAGGAAACTGCTGTGAAAATAAGAACGGGGGTGGCGAGCAGAGGAGGGAGGGGCTTGGGAGCAGGAACCCCCTGAGCACAGCCAGGTTCAGCCCCAGAGCAGCCCTGGATGGGCCCAGAGCCTGGGAGACGCCACACCCTGTTCTGAGGAGACTACAGGGGTCCAGGCCTCTTCTCTGTTTTTACAGGAATTGCTAAAACATGACACAAACATTTACTGCCGGATGGACCACAAAGCAGAAGTGGCTTCTTAGCTTCCTCCAGGAGCTGCTCCTGTGGGTTGATGGAGAGTCCCCAAGGCCCCCAGCCCTGGGGATGGCGAAGGACAAGAAGCCTGAGCCAGAGAACCAGCTATGAGTCCTGAGAAGACACTGGGGTCTGGGGACAGGGAGGGATGGGGGTCCCTGATGAATATCTGGAGACCTCGACAGGCTGCCCTAGGCCCTGGGTGGGTCAGGACAAAGGCCTCTCATCACCGCAGAAAGCGGGGGCTTGCAGGGAAAGTGAATGGGCCTGTGGCTCACCTGGGGTCACTTGGAAAGGATCTGAATAAAGGGGACCCTTCCTCTCATTAGCTGTTTTTCTGCTAGTGGGAACTTAGCAAAAATTCGCCTGAAACTCCATATCCATTCTCTGTTGGGTCACACAAGGAAAATGTCATCTCCAACTTATTTCAACCCCAGTCTCTCTTCCCTGGGAGGCAGAAATAGGGGGTTGGGAGCCAGGCTGGGGTGGACCCTACACAGGAAAGGGTGGGATTCACAGGAGCCCTGCCCAGCCAGCAGAGCGCTCGGCTGTGTTCATACTGCCCCAGGGACCCACGGTGCCTAGCCCTGGCCACTGGGTTTCTTCTCTGTCCAAAAGGCCAGTGCTGAGGACATCTTTGCCCATATCAGGGGACACACAGAGGGGCTGTCAGAGTAATCAAGGTGAGGACAGACCCAGAATTTAGTCCTGGAGTAAGATCCCCCCAGACACTACCTGGGACTCTAGCCCATCATTTCCCATCAGTTCCCACTTTACCCCCTGGAGTGGATCTCACTGAACAATCCTCCACTCCACACAGGAGATTCCAGGTCAGAGACACAGGGCTCTCTCACCTAAAGCTCACGCAGTCTACCATGGCAATGGGACAACCTCTCTCCTCTTCTCCCTGGCCTGCAGGGCCCTCCACTCAGGCCTCACCAGCCGCTCCACCACATACCTGGGCCGGCGGTTCTCTATCCCTCCTGAGGGACCTGGGGAGTGTAATGATCTCACGTAGGTTCACTCAGGCCAGGTGTCACCTTCCCACAATCAGGCTGGTCCCTGCACTAAAGCACAGAGCCACGGTTCCTGAGGGTATTCTGCCACTGCCCAGGGTTGTTTGCCATGAGATGGGAAGTAGGAAAAACAACCTGCAAATTTACATCAGGATTTAGCTCTACATGACTCCTTATCTCACTTGTACACATCATCAGATGCGACAAGGTGATGTCTCTTGTGTCAGTTTCCTGTTGATGCTGTGACAAATTCCCACAGGCCAGGCATGTTGGTGTGTGTTTTGGTCCCAATTACTCAAGAGGCTGAGGCAGGAGGATCGCTTGAGCCCAGGAGGTTGAGGCTGCAGTGAGCTCTGATCACACCACTGCACGCTGGCCTAGGCAACAGAGATGACAACTCCATTGTTAACTTAGTGGCATAAAACAACAACGTGTCCACTTGGCTGTGTTCTTCCTGGCAGCTCCAGGGAAAAGTCTGTTCCCTCACCTTTTCCAATTACTAGAGGCCGCCTGCATCCTTAACTTTGGCCCCTTCCTCCATCTTCAAAGCGAGCAGTACAGCATCTTGAAACCTCTCTGTGCTCTGCTTCCATCCTCACTGGCTTCCCCGCCTCCCTGTCTCACTTGTATGGTTATTTTGGGCCCACCTGGATAAACCACAGTAATCTCCCCATCTCATCATCCTTCATTTATCTGCTAAGTGTCTTTGACCATGTGCCGTATTCACAGATCTTGGGATGCGGATGTGTGCATCTTTGAGAGGGGCTTGTTCTATCCATCTCTCCTCTCAAGGCCATTTTATCATGATTGTTCACTACAAACTACACGTGGGCACCTGGATAGGGTTATCCTGACTGTGGCGTCAGTTTTTGCAGTGACGTCCCAGCACCCTCCAGGTCCTGAGAGAGGGAGACGGAGGGCTCTCCATGCCCCTAGTACCTCTCCACCTTCTCCTCGGTGACAAGCTTAGTTGTTAAGAATAAAAGAGATGTGGCCGGGCGTGGTGGCTCACACCTGTAATCTCAGCACTTTGGGAGGCAGAGGCAGGCAGATCACCTGAGGTCAGGAGTTCGAGACCAGCCTGACCAACATGGCAAAACCCCGGCTCTACTAAAATTACAAAAATTAGCTGCACGTGCTGGCGCACGCCCGTAATCCCAGCTACTCCGGGGGCTGAGGCAGGAGGATCACTTGAACCTGGGAGGTGGAGGTTGCAGTGAGCCAAAATAATGCCACTGCACTCCAGCCTGGGTGACAGAGTGAGACTCCATCTCAAAAAAAAAAAAGAAAAGAAAAGAAAAACAAAGAATAAAAGAGATGTGACTGGAAGATCACAACTCACCAGCCCTTCAATAGTTCATGGACATCAGCACCATGGATAGTGACCATGGAAGGGTCATCCCCAGGCACTGTGGCAGGGAGCACACAGGTGGAAAGAAACTGCTGGGAAAAGCCACCCAGTCTATTCTGCCTGAGAAAGACACAATGAGGGAGAAACTGATTCTTCTCTAATTTATTTGTTGTGAGCCCTGTGCACATGACTAAATGTTAGGGTTGTTGGCAAAGGTTGTTGACACCCCTGGCAGGGCTGATTTCTGTACCCAAAGTATGACCTTGGAGAGGCTGAGTCTGCTCTGGTTTCCCAGTGAATGTCCCTACCTCTGAGACTCAAGCCATTGTCTCTGCCTACAACACAGTGGGAACTTTTCATGATTAACTTCCGACCCCAGTGCCTGACCTTGGAACCACTACCATCACCCAGCCTGGAGCACCGCCTGAGCACAGCATCCTGTTCCCTGAGCTCCAGCTAAGCCCCTGGGAAGCTGAGCTGAACCGAGCCCCTGAACAATCCTCTCAGTGACTCCAGGCCAGGCCTCGTGCCCCATGTCAGAGGCCTTTGCCATCTGCCAGTCCTTCCCACACAATCCTCCTGAGGGACAAGTGGGGGCCTGAACATCTGTCTCCCAGGGTAGGGCCCAACTTCTCCAGGAGACAAAAACAGACCAGAGTCCTCCCAGTCACCCTCGCCCTCCTCATTCCCACCACTTCCCACCCACAGAGGCAACTCTGGTCCTACAGACCCACCCCTGCCCTTCCCAAGAGCTCAGGTCCAGTCAATCAGTGTCCCTGCAGGTCACACACAGACACCACTCAGAGTGCTCAGTGGAAGGGTCACTCAGGTCCCCACCGAGAGTCTCCCCTGCTTTGGATGGGTCAGAATCCTCTTCACATCCCACATCTGGGCAGTCACCAAGGTCTTCTCTGCCCTGTCCTCCCACCTACAGTGTCTGTCCTGGTCATCCTCGTCATCTTTTCTGAGCACGGCCACAGCTCCTAACAAGTGGGGTTAAGGCTCCTGACAGATAGGGTTAAGGCATAGGACCGTGATTCTGAGGGCTTCTCAGGTCTTGCCTGTTATGTGAAATTAGCATGTACAACACATAAAATTTGTATGTTTACCTCATAATTTTAATGTGCACACCCTTTGATCATTAATTAGTCACATTAAGAAGAGCCTCCCCTGAATCGTGAGTTCTAAGGAGGCAGGAGTACACCTGTCCTGGTCTCTGCTAAGTCCAGTGACAAGCACCCAGTCTGGCACAAGGATGCTTCATAAATACATGTGGAATAAATGAGATCCTCTTACACCCTGCTCACTTCCCTGACTTATGTGACCAGACGGAAACTCCTAATGTATAGGAGAGAAAGGCAGAAACGCTGGAGACCAGTGAGAAAGCTCTTTTTTGAAAGAGCAGCAAGTTCCAGGCCTCTAAAGATACTTCTGGACTTTACGTGGTGCAGAGAAAAAGACAAAACCAATACATTCCCTTCAAACCACTAAAGTGGGTGGGGCCATAGCCTAACTGAGAAAGAAAAAGACCAAGATAGGGTACAGTTCCGCTAACCCACTTTGTTTCCAGACATCAAAAAATACAGTTTGTGGTCTTGGACTCTGATGTGGAAAAAGTACAAACCAAAAATGGTGTTACCACTAATTTCCTTGCTATGAGCAGTCATGAAATATCAATGTACAACCGTACATGCAAAGATACAAATTCAAAGAGCACTTCAGTGAACATTCACAGGATCAGTGTCAGAGGTCTGCAAACTAACTACATTTGTTTTAACTTTGAATTTTTAAATAATTGTAGATTCACAGAAACTTGAAAAAAAATGTACTTGGAGGCCCATCACCCTTCACCCAGCCTCCACCAATGTTCACATCTTGCATAACTATAATTCAGTGTCAAAACCAGAAAAGCGACATTGGTACAATCTGCATAGCTTTTTTCATATTTCACTAGTTATACATGCATGTGTGCATGCATACATGTGTGCATTTGTGTGTGGGTGTGGATGTGCACGTGTGTGTCTCTATGCTATGCGGCTACCACAGTCACAACAGTATATGTTGCCACCCCTTCATAACCACAATACCCTCCCTGTCCCATAACTACCTCTGGCAAGCACTAATCTAGTCTACATCTCTATGGTTATGTTATTTCAAGAATGTTACATAAATGGAATTGTACAGTATGTATGCTTTTTTTTTTTTTTTTTTTTTTTTTTTGGAGATAGAGTCTTGCTCTGTCACCCAGGCTAGAGTGCAGTGGCATGATCTTGGCTCACTGCAACCTCTGCCTCCCGGGTTTAAGCAATTCTCTTGCCTCAGCCTCCCAAGTAGCTGGGATTACAGGGATTACAGACATGCACCACCACACCCAGGTAGTTTTTGTGGTTTGTTTGTTTGTTTGTTTGTTTGGAGACAGAGTTCCGCTCTTGTTGCCTGGGCTGGAGTGCAAAGGCGCAATCTCTACTCATCACAACCTCTGCCTCCCGGGTTCGAGCGATTCTCCTGCCTCAGCCTCCTGAGTAGCTGGGATTACAGGCATGCACCACCACGCCCGGCTAATTTTTGTATTTTTAGTACAGACGGGGCTTCTCCATGTTGGTCAGGCTGGTCTTGAACCCCCGACCTTAGGTGATCTGCCCGCCTTGGCCTCCCAAAGTGCTGGGATTACAGGTGTGAGCCACCTTGCCCAGCCTTGTTTTTTTCTTTTTTAAGTAGAGATGGTGTTTCACCACTTTGGCCAGGCTGGTCTCGAACTCCTGACCTCAGGGGATCCACCTGCCTTGGTCTCCCAAAGTGCCGGGATTACAGGGTTGAGCTACCATGCCCAGCCATCATGCAGTAGGTATGCTTTTGTTTTTTTTGCTTTTTGTTTTTTGTTTCTGCTCTTGTTGCCCAGGCTGGAGTGCAGTGGTGCAATCTTGGCTCACTGCAACCTCCACCTCCCAGGTTCAAGTGAGTCTCCTGCCTCAGCCTCCCAAGTAGCTGGGATTACAGGTGTGTACCACTACGCACAGCTAATTTTGTAGTTTTAGTAGAGACGGGGTTTCACCATGTTAGCCAGGCCGGTCTCAAACTCCCAACCTCAGGTTATCCGCCCTCCTCGGCCTCCCAACTTGCATTTTTTTTAAATTTTTTATTTATTTATTTTTTTTAATTGATCATTCTTGGGTGTTTCTCGCAGAGGAGGATTTGGCAGGGTCATAGGACAATAGTGGAGGGAAGGTCAGCAGATAAACAAGTGAACAAAGTTCTCTGGTTTTCCTAGGCAGAGGACCCTGCGGCCTTCCGCAGTGTTTGTGTCCCTGGGTACTTGAGATTAGGGAGTGGTGATGACTCTTAACGAGCATGCTGCCTTCAAGCATCTGTTTAACAAAGCACATCTTGCACCGCCCTTAATCCATTTAACCCTGAGTGGACACAGCACATGTTTCAGAGAGCACAGGGTTGGGGGTAAGGTCATAGATCAACAGGATCCCAAGGCAGAAGAATTTTTCTTAGTACAGAACAAAATGAAAAGTCTCCCATGTCTACTTCTTTCTACACAGACACAGCAACCATCCGATTTCTCAATCTTTTCCCCACCTTTCCCCCTTTTCTATTCCACAAAACCGCCATTGTCATCATGGCCCGTTCTCAATGAGCTGTTGGGTACACCTCCCAGACGGGGTGGTGGCCGGGCAGAGGCGCCCCTCACCTCCCGGACGGGGCGGCTGGCCAGGCGGGGGGCTGAGCCCCCACCTCCCTCCCGGACGGGGCGGCTGGCCGGGCGGGGGGCTGACCCCCCCACCTCTCTCCCGGACGGGGCGGCTGACCCCCCCCACCTCCCTCCCGGACGGGGCGGATGGCCGGGCGGGGGGCTGACCCCCACCTCCCTCCCGGACGGGGTGGCTGCCGGGCGGAGACGCTCCTCACTTCCCAGACGGGGTGGCAGCCGGGTGGAGGGTCTCCTCACTTCTCAGACGGGGTGGCAGCCGGGCGGAGGGGCTCCTCACTTCTCAGACGGGGCGGTTGCCAGGCGGAGGGTCTCCTCACTTCTCAGATGGGGAGGCCGGGCAGAGAGGCTCCTCACCTCCCAGACGGGGTCACGGCCGGGCAGAGGCGCTCCCCACATCTCAGATGATGGGCTGCCGGGAAGAGGCGCTCCTCACTTCCTAGGTGGGATGGCGGCCGGGCAAAGACGCTCCTCACCTTCCAGACTGGGCAGCCAGGCAGAGGGGCTCCTCACGTCCCAGACGATGGGCGGCCAGGCAGAGACGCTCCTCACTTCCCAGACGGGGTGGCGGCCGGGCAGAGGCTGCAGTCTCGGCACTTTGGGGGGCCAAGGCAGGCGGCTGGGAGGTGGAGGTTGTAGCGAGCCGAGATCAGGCCACTGCACTCCAGCCTGGGCACCATTGAGCACTGAGTTAACGAGACTCCGTCTGCAATCCCGGCACCTCGGGAGGCCGAGGCTGGCAGATCACTCGCGGCTAGGAACTGGAGACCAGCCCGGCCAACACAGAGAAACCCCATCTCCACCAAAAAAATACGAAAACCAGTCAGGCATGGCGGCGCGCGCCTGCAATCTCAGGCACTGGGCAGGCTGAGGCAGGAGAATCAGGCAGGGAGGTTGCAGTGAGCCGAGATGGCAGCAGCACAGTCCCGCTTCGGCTCAGCATCAGAGGGAGATCATGGAAAGAGAGGGAGAGGGAGACCGTGGGGAGAGGGAGAGGGAGAGGGAGAGGCCCAACTTGCATTTTTAATGGCTAATAATGTTGAGCATCTTTTCATGTGTTTACCTGCATATTCTTTTTGCTGAAATATCTATGCAGGTCTTTTCCTTTTTTTTTTTTTTTTTTTTGAGAAGGAGTCTTACTCCTGCCCAGGCTGGAATGCAGTGGCATGATCTTGGCTCACTGCAACCTCCACCTCCCGGGTTCAAGCCATTCTCCTGCCTCAGCCTCCCTCGTAGCTGGGATTACAGGTGCGTGCCACCACGCCTAGCTAATTTTAGTATTTTTAGTAGAGAAGCGGTTTCACCGTGTTGGCCAGGCTGGTCTCGAACTCCTAACTTCAAGTGATCCATCCACCTCATCCTCCCAAAGTGCTGGGATTACAGGCGTGAGCCACCATGCCCAGCCTCTTTTCACATTTTCTAATTGGAATTTTTTTTTTTTTTTTCTTGAGACGGAGTCTCACTCTGTCGCCCAGGCTGGAGTGCAGTGGTGTGATCTCGGCTCACTGCAAGCTCCGCCTCCCGGGTTCAAGCCATTCTCCTGCCTCAGCCTCCCGAGTAGCTGGGACTACAGGCGCCCACCATCACACCTGGCTAATTTTTTGTATTTTTAGTAGAGACAGGGTTTCACTGTGTTAGCCAGGATGGTCTCGATCTTCCTGTGATCTGCCCGCCTCTGCCTCCCAAAGTGCTTGGGAGGTACCTTGTGATCCACCCACCTCGGCCTCCCAAAGTGCTGGGATTACAGGCATGAGCCACCGCGCCCAGCCTCTAACTGGATTTTTTAATGTTGAGTTTTGAGCATTCTTTATGTATTCTAGACACAACTCCTTGGCTGGATATCTGATTTGCAAATATTTTCTCCCAATCTGTATTTGTCTTCTTTTTCTCTTGACAAGGTCTTTCACAGAGCAGAAGATTTTAACTTTGATTTAAAAATTCATCAGCATTTCTTTTATGGATCGCATTTTGGGTGTCGAGTCTAAGAACTCTCTGCTTTCACTTTGTTGAAAATTAACGCATATACCTGTGCGCACCTATTTCTAAGTCCCCTATTCTCTCCCATTGATATATGTGTCTATCCCTCAATCAGTCCCATGTTGTCTTGATTACTATAACTATATAGCAAGCCTTATCAGGAAGAGTGATTTTTCCCATCTTATTATTCCTTTTCCAAATGATTTTGGCTATTTTAGGGCCTTTCCTTTTCCATATAAATTTTAGAGTAAGCTTATCTAGGTCTATGGAAAAAAATTGCTGACATTTAGCTAGGAATTGCATTAATGTAGATCAATTTAGGGACAATGAACATCTTTACTGTCTTGAGTTGTCCAATTCATGAACACATGTCTCTCCAAGTATTTAGTTCTCCTTTGATTTCTTCATCGGCATTTTGTAATTTTTATCATATAGTTCCTGTACATGTTTTGGTAGAGTTATGTCCGAGTATTTCATTTTCTCTGGAGCAATTGTAAGTGCTACTAGGTTTTTATTTTGGTTTCCACTAGTTCATTGTCTGTATACAAAAATGCAGTTGAATTTTGCATGTTGATCTTGTATCTTGTGACTTTATTGAACTCACTTATTAGTTCTAAAAGATACATTTTTGTAAATTCCTGGAGATCTTTTACATAGATAATCAAGTCATCTTCAAATAGAGACAGTTTTATTTATTATTTTCTTCTTCTTTTTTATTTTTTGAGACAGGATCTCACTCTATAGCCCAGGCTGGAGTGCAGTGGCACAATCTCTGCTCACTGCAGTCTCAACCTCCCAGGCTGAAGCAATCCTTCTACCTCAGCTTCCTGAGTAGCTGGAACTACAGGCACATGCCACAGTGCCTGGCTTTTTTTTGTTTTTGTTTTTGTTTTCTTTTTTTGTTTAAGACGGCGTCTCACTCTGTCACCCTGGCTGGAGTGCAGTGGCGTGATTTAGGCTCACTACAAGCTCCGCTTCCCAGATTCATGCTATTCTCCTGCCTCAGCTTCCCGAGTAGCTGGGACTACAGGCGTCTGCCACCACGTCCGGCTAATTTTTTGTATTTTTAGTAGAGATGGGGTTTCACCGTGTCAGCCAGGATGGTCTCGATCTCCTGACCTCATGATCCACCCGCCTTGGCCTCCCAAAGTGCTGGGAGTACAGGCGTGAGCCACCACGCCCGGCCGCCTGGCTTTTTTTTGTAGAGATGGGATCTCATTATGTTGCCCAGGCTGGTTTCAGACTCCTGAGCCCAAGCAATCCACTCACCTCGGCGCTCCAAACATCTGGGACCGCACCCAGGCATGCACCACTGCACCCAGCCTATTTCTTACTTTCTTTTTTTTTTTTTTTTTTTTTGAGACACAGTCTTGCTCTTGTCTCCCAGGCTAAAGTGCAATGGCATGATCTTGGCTTACTGCAACCTCCACCTCCCAGGTTCAAGCAATTCTCCTGCCTCAGCCTCCCAAGTAGCTGGGATTACAGGCGCCCACCACCATGCCTGGCTAATTTTTGTATTTTTAGTAGAGACAGGGTTTCACCTTGTTGGCCAGGCTGGTCTTGAACTCCTGACCTCAGGTGATCTGCCCGCTTCAGCCTCCCAAAGTGCTGGGATTACAGCTGTGAGCCACCGCACCTGGCCCTATTTCTTACTTTCTAGTCCATATGTATTGATTTCCTTTTCTTACCTTATTCCAGTGCTGAAACTTCCAGTAGTATATTGAATAAGGATGATGAGAGTGGGCACCCTTGCCCTTTTCTTAGTATTAGAGGGAAAACATTCAGTCTTACACCATTGAAAGTGCAACCAGGCATGGTGGCTCACACCTGTAATCCCAGCACTTTGAGAGGCCAAGTTGGGCGGATAACTTGAGGTGAGGAGTTCGAGACCAGCCTGGCCAACATGGTGAAACACCGTCTCTACCAAAAATACAAAAAAAAAAAAAAAAAAATAGCCGAGTGTGCTGGCCTGCACCTGTAGTCCCAGCTACTCAGGAGGCTGAGGCAGGAGAATCACCTGAACCTGAAAGGAGGAGGTTGCAGTAAGTGGAGACGGTGCCACTGCATTCCAGCCTCGGTGACAGAGCAACCCCTATCTCAAAAACAAAAAAATTTTTAAGGAATGATGTTAAATGACAGAAGATGAGAAAGACAGCAGAGTAAGTCTCTCCAGCCATTATCTCCCAGCAGAAACATCCAGTTGAGCAACTGTCCACACACAAAATTACTTTCACAAGAGCCAAAAACAAAAAACAAAACTCGAACACACGAGTGAAGTTGGGAAGCGCCCTTGGACCACAAAGACAAGCAAAACCACGGTTGGAAGGTAAAGGGATCAGTTCTCTGTGCTTGCAACATGCCTCCCCTCAAGCCATTATGGCACCACATGTGGAAACTCCCCCTGGACCCATGATTTTTACACTGGAAAAAGTGAGCTAGGGGTGGACATACAGATTCCCCATCATTCCAGGCCCCTCCACAAAAGACTCACTCCTGTATTGGCCCATAGAGAACACTGCAAGTACCTAAGGCCAGCTAAAGACAAAAAGAAGGGGTGGGGTTGGGCAGCCACTGCAAGGAACTTGGCAGTGGCTCTCCATCCCTGCCAGAGGAGATGCTGCACCAAAGACACTGTTTACAGAAACCATGCTGCAGGAAGCATGGTCCACAGATCCTCTGGCCTTGAGGGCCTGGCTGGTTCTCCACAGGGCCCAGGTGCCCTCTGTGGCTCTCCCACCTGCCCCATCCAGGTCCGACATTTCATCAGCAGTGAAGATAGTGCCAGACTCGCCTCTAACCTGGGCTTAGGGTACCCCCTAGTGTTGAAATGGAAGACAACAGTCAGTCCACTCACAATTTCTAAATAAGCCCACTGAAATAGAATGGTCACAAACAAACTCAGGCTGTAAAGACCGTAATAAACACCTAATTCACCAATGCATAGATAGAGACGCAGATCTAGGAATAAGAATAGCCTAGGAACGTGCCTCGTCAAATAGACAAAACAAAATGCCAATGAATTATCCTAAAAACATGCAAATGAATGGTCTGGCAGGCAAAGAATTCAAAACGGCTGTTTTAAGAAAACTCAGAGAACTTAAAGAAAACATAGAGAAACAATTCAGACATCTGTCAGAGAAATTTAACAGCAAAAGTAAAATAATAAGAAACAAACAGAAACCTTGAAGCTGAGAAGTACAATATGAAATGAAAAATGTGCCGGGCGCGGTGGCTCATGCCTGTAATCCCAGCACTCCGGGAGGCCGAGGCGGACGGATCACGAGGTCAGGAAATCGAGACCATCCTGGATAACACGGTGAAACCCCGTCTCTACTAAAAATACAAAAAATTAGCCGGGCGTGGTGGGGGGCGCCTGTAGTCCCAGCTACTCGGGAGGCTGAGGCAGGAGAATGGCGTGAACCCGGGAGGTGGAGCTTGCAGTGAGCCGAGATCGGGCCATTGCACTCCAGCCTGAGAGACAGAGCAAGACTCCGTCTCAAAAAAAAAAAAAAAAAGTGTCGGGCATAGTGCTACATGAGTATAGTCTCAGTTATTCAGGAGAATGAAGTGAGAGGATCACTTGAGTCCAGGAGTTTGAGACCAACCTGCTCAATATAGTGAGACCCCCGTCTCTGAAAAAATAAAAAATGTACTGTGTTCATGGACTGGAAGAATTAATATCGTTAAAATGTCCATACTAACCATGATGAACTACAAATTCAACTCAGTCTCTAGCAATATTTCAATGGCATTCTTCACAGAAGTAGAAATATAGGCCATTCGCAGTGGCTCGCGCCTGTAATTTCAGCACTTTGGGAGGCCACAGTGAGTGGATCACCTGAGGCCAGGAGTTAAACTACACTGACCAACCTGGCCAATCCCATCTGTACTACAATACAAAAATTAGCCAGGCACGGTGGTGCATGCCTGTAATCCCAGCTACTCAGGAGGGTGAGGCAAGAGAATTGTTTGAACATGGGAGGCCGAGTTTGTAGTGAGCCAAGATGGCGCCACTGTACTCCACCCTGGGCAGCACAGCAAGACTCTGTCTCAAAAAAAAAGAAAAAAGAAAAATGCTCCCAATATTCTGGGAGGCCGAAGCAGGTGGATTACCTGATGTCAGGAGTTCGAGACCAGCCTGGCCAACATGGTGAAACCCCATTTCTACTAAAAACACAAAAATGTGCTGGGTGTGGTGGTGTGCACCTATAATCCCAGCTACCTAGGAGGCTGAGGCTGGAGAAATTTTTTTATTTCCTTATTAATTTCTTCATTTACCCTTTGGTGGCTCAGTAGTATGTTGTTTAATTTCCATGTGCTGGTGTGTTTTCTGGGATTTCTCCCATTATTAATTTCTAGTTTTATACCCCTGTGGTAAAAAAAATATACTTACGCCAGGCCTGGTGGCTCACGCCTATAATCTCAACACTTTGGGAAGCCAAGATGGGAAGATCACTTGAGGCCAGGAGTTCAAGACCAGCCTGAACAACATAGTGAGATTCCATCTCCACAAAAGTAAAAAAAAAAATTAGCTGGGCATTGTGGGGCACTCCTGTAATCCCAGCTATCTGGGGGGCTGAGCGAGGGGGATCATTTGAGCCCAGGAGTTGGAGGCTGCAGTGAACTATGATCTCACCACTGCACTCCATCCTGGGCAACAGAGTAAGACCCAATCTCTTTTAAAAAAAGAAAAGATACTTAATAAGATTCCTACTTTTTTGAATTTATTGAGACTTGGTTTGTGGCCTAAGATAGAGTCTACTCTGGAGAATGTTCCATGTGCTGATGGAAAGAATATCTATTCTGCAGCAGTTGGGTGAAATGTTCTGTAAATATCAGGCCTGTTTGGTCTAAAGTGTAGTTTAACTCCAATGTTTCTTCGTTGATTTTCCGTCTGGGTGATCTGTCCATTATTGACAGTGGGGTGTTGAAGTCCCCGGCTATTATTGTATTGCAGTCTATCTCTCCCTTTAGATCTATTAATGTTTGTTTTATACACTTTGGTGCTCCAGTGTTGAGTACATAAATATTTATAATTTTTATATCCTCTCACTACATTGACTCCTTTAGCGTTATATAGTGACCTTCTTTCTCTCTTTTGATAGTCTTTGGCTTGTAGTCTATTTTATCTGATATAAGTACAGTTTCTTATGATCTAGCAATCCCACTACTGGGCATTTATCCAAAGGAAAGGAAATTATACTGAAGAGACATCTACACCTTCATGTTTATTGCAGCACTATTCACAATAGCTAAGATAAAAAATCAACCTAGGTTTCCAACAACAGATAAATGGATAAAGAAAATGTGGTATATACATAAACCATGGAATACATTCAGCCTTAAAAAAAAAGAATAAAATCCTGTCTTTTGGAGCAACATGGTGGAACTGGAGGACATTAAGTAAAATAAGCCATGAACAGAAGGTAAAACCCCACATGTTCTCATTCATACGTAGAAGCTTTAAAAAAAGTTGATCTCATAGAAGTAAAAAGTAGAACAGAGAATACTAGAGGATGGGAAGGGAGGAATGGAAAGCAATTTGTTAAAGGATACAGAATTATAGCTGGATAATAGGATAAGTTCTAGTGCTCTATACCACTGTAGGATGACTATATTTAACAATAATATATTGTATAGTTTCAAGTGGCTAGGAGGATGTTGAACATTCCCAACACAAAGAAATGATAAATGCTTGAGATGATAGGTATGCTGGTTGCCCTGATCCAATCACTATAAATTGTGTGTATCAAAACATCACTATGTACCCCATGACTATGTACAATTGTTATTTGTCAATTAAAAATAAAATACAATGTTTAAAAAATAAAAATAAGTATTGCTACTCCTACACTTTTTTGGTTTCCACTTGCATGGAATTTTTTTTCCATCCCTTCACTTTCAGTCTACGTGTGTCTTTATAGGTGAAGTGGGCTTGTTGTAGGCAGTATGTAGTTGGGTCTTGTTTCTTTATCCCTTTAGCCACTCTTTTTTTTTTTTTTTTTGAGACAGGGTCTCGCTTTGTTGCCCAGGCTAGAGTACAGTGGCGCGATCTCAGCTCCCTGCAAGCTCCGCCTCCTAGGTTCACGCCATTCTCCTGCCTCAGCCTCCCAAGTAGCTGGGACTACAGGCACCCGCCACCTTGCCGGCTAATTTTTTGTATTTTTAGTAGAGACGGGGTCTCACCGTGTTAGCCAGGATGGTCTCGATCTCCTGACCTCATGATCTGCCCGCCTCGGCCTCTCAAAGTGCTGGGATTACAGGCGTGAGACACCGCTCCCAGCCCATTCTGTGTCTTTTAAATGGAGAATTGCATCCATTAACATTCACATGATTATTAATTAGTACTGCAGTTTTGTTGCTTGTTTTCTGGTTGTTTTGCAACTCCCTCTTCTTTTTCTTTCTTTCCTATTGTCTTCCTTTGTAGTTAAGTGATTTTCTCTGGTAGTATGTTTTAATTCATTTATCTTTAAGTGAATATATTATAGGTTTTGGCATTATGATTACCTTGAGCTTTACAAAAAACATCTTATGGATTATAACAAATTAACTTAAGGAGATGACAACTTATCTTAGATCATAAAGAACAGAAATGAAGAAAGCAGGAAAAAAAAACTCTAGACTTTAACTCCCTTCCCCCACCCCCTACATTTTGACTTTATGTTGTCTCAATTTACATATTTTTATATCGCCTATCTCTTAACAGGTTGCTGTAGCTATTACGTTCTTGATATTTTTGTCTTTTGGGCTTCATACTAGAGTTATTAGTGGATTTTACACCACAGTGATAGTTTAGAGTACATATTCATGTACTTAATTTTATCAGTGATTTTTACACCTTTGTTTTCTTTTTACATGTTAGTGTTTTTTCTTTCCAATTGAAGAACCGCTTTAGCATTTCTTGTAAGATGAGTCTGCTGGTGGTGAATTTTCTCAGCTGTTGTTTGTCTGGAAGAAACTTTCTCTCTCCTTCGTATTTGTAGGGTGGCTTTGCTGGATACAGTGTTCTTGGAGAGCAGGGGTTTTTACCTTCAGCACTTTGAATATGCCATCCCACCCCTACCTGGCCTGTATGATTTCCACTAAGAAGTCTGTTGCTTGGCCGAGTGTGTTGGCTCATGCCTGTAATCCCAGCACTTTGGGAGGCCGAGGCGGGTGGATCACCTGACGTCAGGAGTTCGAGACTAGCCTGGCCAACATGGAAAAACCCTGTCTCTACCAAAAATACAAAAATTAGCTGGGCGTGGTTGTGCACACCTGTAATCCCAGCTACTCGGGAGGCTGAAACAGGAGAATCGTTTGAACCCAGGAGGCGGAGGTTGCAGTGAGCCGAGATTGTACCACTGGACTCCAGCCTGAGTGACAGAGTGATATTCTGTCAAAAAAAAAAAAAAAAGTCTGTTGCCAAATTGGAACTCCTTTGTATATTATTTGCTTATTTTCTCCTGCTGCTTTTAGGATTCTCTCTTCGTCCTTGACCTTTGCAAGTTTATTATATGCCGTAGGGTAGTCATATTTGGGTCAAATCTGTTTGGTGTTCTCTGACCTTGTTGTACCTAAATACTTATCTTTTTCTAGTTTTGAAAGTTTTCTGTTTTATTTCTTTGAATAAGCTTTCTACCTCTTGCTCTTTCCCAACTCCCTCTTAAACATCAATAATTTTTAGATTTGGTTTGGGGCATTTTGTTACTTTTTTTTCTTTTTTTTTTTTTTTTTTAGACAGAATCTCACTCTGTCACCAGGCAGCAGTGCAGTAGCATGATCTCTGCTCACTGCAACAAATTTTTTTGTATTTTTAGTAGAGACAGGGTTTCACTATGTTGGCCAGGCTTATCTCAAGCTCCTGACCTCAAGTGATCCACCCACCTCAGCCTCCTAAAGTTGGGATTACAGGCAGGAGCCACCACACCCGGCCAGATTTGGTCTTTTGAGGTAATTTTCTATATCTTGTAGGTGATCATCATTCTTGTTCATTCCTTTTTTTCTCCTCTGTGTATTTTCAAAAAGCCTGTGTTTGAGCTCACTGATTCTTTTCTCTGCTTGATCCATTCTGCTGTTGAGAGACTTTAATAAATTTTTCAGTTCAGCAAATGTATTTCTCAGTTCCAAGATCTCTTTTTTGTTTTTTTGTTTGTTTGTTTGTTTGTTTGTTTTTGAGACAATGTCTCACTCTGTTCCCTAGGTTGTAGTACAGTGGCATGATCATGGCTCACTGCAGCCTCGACATCCTGGGCTCAAATGATCCTCCCGCCTGAGCCTCCCAAGTAGCTGGGACCACAAGCACACACCACCATGCCTGGTTAATTTTTTGGTTTTTTGTAGAGACAGGGTTTTGCCATGTTGCCCAGGCTGGTCTCGAACTCCTGAGCTCAAGCAATCCACCTGCCTTGACCTCCAAAAGTACAGAGATTACAGTGTAAGCCACCATGCCCAGCCAGTTCTGAGATTTTTGTTTGTTTGTTTTATTTCAATATGTTTGTTAAATCACTGAGTTTCCTTAAAACTGCTCTTTTGAATTCTTGGTCAGAGAGCTCACATACTGTAGTCTCCTTAGGGTCAGTCACTGATTCCCTACTTTGTCCAGTTGGGGAAGTCATGATTCCGTTTGCTGTTGTTTCTTGTGGATTTACATCTATGTCTTTGCATTAAATAATTATATATTCCAATCCTGTCTGGATGGCTTGTTTTGGTTTTCATTAGATGTATTTGCTTAGAGATTCTTTGTAATTTATCTGTTGATTTTTTTTCCTACTAGGTTGCTGCCTCTTTTCTGGCAGTAAATGATACCTTAACCCCTGGTTTGCCTTGGTTCTAGTAAACAATCAGAGCCAGGCATGGTGGCTCACACCTGTAATCCCACCTACTCAGGAGGCTGAGGTGGGAGGATCACTTAAGCCCAGAAGTTCAAGACCAGCCTGGGGAACATAACAAGACTCTGTCTCAAAACAAAAACAAAACAAAACAAAAAAAACGCCAGGCATGGTGGCTCACACCTGTAATCCCAGCACTTTGGGAGGCCAAGGCAGGCGAATCACCTGAGGTCGGGAGTTAGTGACCAGCCTGACCAACATGGAGAAACCCCGTCTCTGCTAAAAATACAAAATTAGCCAGGCATGGTGGCGCATGCCTGTAATCCCAGCTACTCGGGAAGCTGAGGCAGGAGAATCGTTTGAACCTGGGAGGTGGAGATTGTGGTGATCTGAGATCGTGCCATTGCACTCCAGCCTGGGCAACAAGAGCAAAACTCCATCTCAAAAAAAAAAAAAATCAGAGCGTTGTCCATCCCAAATGAGAGAAGTCCCAAAGGGTCCTGGTAGTGTGGGAAGGCTGGATAAGCAGTTTGTGCTCAGGGCAGCTGTGGAAGGAACCTGCTATAGCATAGTGCTGCTGAAAAGCCACTCATATTTGGTGTCTCATTTAGCCAAATTGCAGCGCAGAGTTTCCAGAACTGAAGATGGTAGTGCAGACTCCCCCGCCCTTGTCTCTGCCTATCCTCAGGGATATTTCTCCCTCCAAGCACTCTCTCTGCTTTCTGTGGATTGAGAAAAGGTCAGGTTTCCCATCAGGAAACCCAAGATAGTGGGGAGGCTATTTGCCATCTCCATCTCACTTTTTTCAGTATAGAAGCCATGAGTCGGGGGAAATTTTCTGTACACTTGGAGCCTGGCAGACTGGGGGGAAGGGCATCATGGATATGGATTTTTTTTTTAAACTGCAAGGGTGAGTCTTACGTGTTTACAAACAAAATTATATGATTTCTGATATTTAACCCAGGGGGTGAAAGAGTAGATGAGTATAGATATAATAAAATTTGTCATGAGTATATATATATATATTTTCGAGATGGAATCTCGCTTGTTGCCCAGGCTGCAGTGCAGTGGTACAATCTCAGCTCACTGCAACCTCCGCCTTCTGGGTTCAAGCGATTCTTCTGCCTCAGCCTCCTAAGTAGCTGGAACTACAAGTACATGCCACCAAGCCTGGCTAATTTTTATTGTATTTTTAGTAGAGATACGGTTTCACCATATTGGCCAGGCTGGTCTTAAACTTCTGACCTCAAGGGATCTGCCTGCCTGGGCCTCCCAAAGTACTAAAGTTACAGGTGTGAGCCATCACACCCAGCCCATGAGTTGATATTTTTGAAACTGTTGATGGGTACATGGGAGTTCACTATACCTTTCTCTTCAGTATAATAAACTAGAGTTTGTGGGACAGGCGGAGTGGCTCAGGCCTGTAATCCCAGCACTTTAGGAGGCCGAGGCGGGTAGATCACAAGGTGAGGAGATGGAGACCATCTTGGCTAACATGGTGAAACCCCGCCTCTACTAAAAACACAAAAAAAATTAGCCAGGCGTGGTGGCGGGCGCCTGTAGTCCCAGCCACTTGGGAGGCTGAGGCAGGAGAACGGCATGAACCTGGGAGGCGGAGCTTGCAGTGAGCCGAGATCGCACCACTGCACTGCAGCCTGGGCGACAGAGCGAGACTCCATCTCAAAATAAAAACAAAATAAAATAAAAAGTAAACTAGAGTTTGTGTGTATATGTTTGTGTACAAACTCTCCTTGTATACAATTTGAAATTTTCTATATGAAAAGTTTTTTAAAAGAGAGGAAAAAAATATCTAGCCCAGAAGAGAGAAAAAAAATAGCCCAAAAGTTTTTGGTTTTAGTTTCGGTTTTGTGTTTTTGAGACAGGGTCTCACTCTGTTGTCCAGGCTGGAGTGCAGTGGTACGATCACGTCTCACTATAGCCTTGACTTCGTGCAGCCCAGAAGTTTTATCAGTGATTTCTACAGAATTTTCATGATGGATCATCTCAATCTTATACAAACTCTTCCACAGGGAAGAAAAGGAAGGAGTATTTCCCCAACTCATTCTATTAGGTTAGTATAAACTTGACATTGAAACCAGAACCAAAAAAAAAGTACAAAAGAGGAAATTATCAGGCCAATCACATTCATGAACAGAGATGCATAAAAACCTAAACAAGGCATTAGGAAATCAAATCAACAGTATATTAAAAAATGAAACACTATGACTAGGTTTTGTTTGTTCCAGGAAAAGCAAAAAGGTGATTTAACATTATAAATCTATAAGTGGGCTTTTCTGCCCATGGACGCCGCCAAAGAAGCATCGTTAGAGTCTCGGTTCTCCCTGCCGTCATGTCTAAGTCAGAGTGTCCTGAAGAGCCTGAACAGCTGAGGAAGCTCTTCATTGGAGGGCTGAGCTTTGAAACAACTGATAAGAGCCTGAGAAGCCATTTTGAGCAATGGAGAATGCTCATGGACTGTGTGGTAATGAGAGATCCAAACACCAAGCGCTCCAGGAGCTTTGGGCTTGTCACATATGCCACTGTGAAGGAGGCAGATGCGCCATGAATGCTAGGCCACACAAGGTGGATAGGAGAGTTGTGGAACCAAAGAGAGCTGTCTCAAGGGAAGATTCTCAAAGACCAGGTGCCCAGTTAACTGTGAAAAAGATATTTGTTGGTGGCATTAAAGAAGACACTGAAGGCCAGGTGCGGTGACTCATGCCTATAATCCCAGCACTTTGGGAGGCCGAGGAGGGCAGATAACCTGAGGTCGGGAGTTCAAGACCAGCCTGACCAACATGAGAAACCCCTCTCTACTAAAAATACAAAATTAGCTGGGCGTGGTGGCGCATGCCTGTAATCCCAACTACTCGGGAGGCTGAGGCAGGAAAATCGCTTGATCCCTGGAGGCGGAGGTTGTGGTGAGCCAAGGTTGCGCCATTGCACTCCAGCCTGGACGACAGACTGAGACTCTGTCTAAAAAAAAAAAAAAAAGAAGACACTGAAGAACATCACCTAAGAGATTATTTTGAACAGTATAGAAAAATTGAAGTGACTGAAATCATGACTGACTGAAGCAGTGGCAAGAAAAGGGGCTTTGCCTTTCTAACCTTTGATGACCATGACTCCGTGGGTAAGATTATCATTCAGAAATACCATACAGTGAATGGCCACAACTGTGAAATTAGGGAAGCCCTATCAAAGCAAGAGATACCTAGTGCTTCATCCAGCCAAAGAGATCAAAGCAGTTCTGGAAATTTTGGTGGTGGTCATGGAGGTGGTTTTGGTGGGAATGACAACTTTGGTCATGGAGGAAACTTCAGTGGTCATGGTGGCTTTGGTGGCAGCCGTGTTGTTGGTGGATATGGTGGCAGTGGGGATGGCTATAATGGATTTGGTAATGATGGAAGCAACTTTGGACGTAGTGGAAGCTACAATGATTTTGGCAATTACAACAATCAGTCTTCAAATTTTGGACCCATGAAGAGAGGAAACTTTGGAGGCAGAAGCTCTGGCCCCTATAGTGGTGGAGGCCAATATTTGCCAAACCACGAAACCAAGGTGGCTATGGCGGTTCCAGTAGCAGCAGTAGCTATGGCAGTGGCAGAAAATTTTAATTAGGAAACAAAGCTTAGCAGGAGAGGAGAGCCAGAGAAGTGACAGGGAAGCTACAGGTTACAACAGATTTGTGAACTCAGCCACGCACAGTGGTGGCAGGGCCTAGCTGCTAAAAAGAAGACATGTTTTAGACAAATACTCATGTGTATGGGCAAAAAACTCGAGGACTGTATTTGCAACTAATTGTATAACAGGTTATTTTAGTCTCTGTTCTGTGGAAAATGTAAAGCATTCCAACAAAGAGTTTTAATGTAGATTTTTTTTTTGCGTTGATGCTGTTGATCGCTAAATGTAATAGTCTGATCGTGATGCTGAATAAATGTCTTTTTTTAAAAAAAAATCTATAAGTGGAAGGGGGCATGAGGGAGCTTCTAGTGTGCTAGGAAGGTTTTGTTTCCTTATCTAGCTACTATTTACATGGGTGTGTTCAATTTTTGAAAAGGCATCAAACAATACATTTATAATCTATGCACTTTTCTATATATAAGTAATGTATCAATTTTTAAAGTATTTTAAAGTATATATTACTTGCCATATTAAGAGAATAAAGGGAAAACTCATGACTATCTCAATAGATGCAGAAAAATCATGTAATAATATTTCCTGAGCTGGGTGTGGGGGCTAATGCCTGTAATTCCAGTATTTGGGGAGGCTGAGGCAGCAAGATTGCTTGAGGCCAAAAGTTTGAAACCAGCCTGGGCAACATAGCAAGACCCTGTCTCTACAAAAAAAATCCAAAAAAAACTAATAACATTTGCCATCCATTTCTTAAAAATATTACACTAGGATAGAAGAGAACTTCCTTACTCTGCTAAAGCACATCTATCCCCCCAACCCCCAAAAAAGAAAGCAAAAAAACAGCAACCAAAAAAAATCATTGTTAATAGGAAAATGGGAGCATTCCACTGAAAATCAAGGATAATCCAAGAGGGCCAAGCACAATGGTTCATGCCTGTAATCCCAACACTTTGGGAGGCTGAGGTGAGCAGATCACTTAAGGTCAGAAGTTCAAGACATGCCTGGCCAACATGGCGAAACCTCATCTCTACTAAAAATACAAAAGTTAAGGCTGGATGTGATGGCTCACGCCTGTAATCCCAGCACTTTGGGAGGCCAAGGTGGGTGGATCACTTGAGGTCAGGAGTTCAAGATCGGCCTGGCCAACATGGTGAAACCCCATCTCTACTAAAAACACAAAAATCAGCCAGGCATAGTGGCACACACCTGTAGTCCCAGCTACTCGGGAGGCTGAGACACAAGAATTGCTAGAACCCAGAAGGCAGAGGCTGCAGTGAGCCAAGAATGTGCCACTGTGCTCCAGCCTGAGTGACTGAGTGAGACTCCATCTCAAATTAAAAAAAATAAACAAATAAACAGAAATTAGCCAGGTGTGGTGGCAGGTGCCTATAGTCCCAGGTACTCAGGAGGCTGGGGCATGGGAATTGCTTGAACCCAGAAGGCAGAGGTTGCAGCGAGCTGAGATCACACCATTGCACTCCAGCCTGGGCAACAGAGAGATTGTCTCAAAAAAAAAAAAGAAGAATCCAAGGGGCAGGGCAGGCACCTGTAATCTCAGTACTTTGGGAGGCCAAGGCAGGAGAATCACTTGAGGACAAGAGTTCAAGACCAGCCTGGGCAACATAACAAGATACCAGCTGTACAAAATATATTTTTTAAAAAAGAATAATCCAAGGATGCCCAGCATTGTCAATATTGTACTGGGATGGCCTAGCCAACACAGATCAGCTGTCAGTATTTTTTTTTTTTTTGAGACGGAGTCTCACTCTGTTGCCCAGGCTAAAGTGCAGTGGCGCGATCTCTGCTCACTGTAAGCTCCACCTCCCAGGTTCACGCCATTCTCCTGCCTCAGCCTCTGGAGTAGCTGGGACTACAGGCATCTGCCACCACCCCCAGCTAATTTTTTTGTATTTTTAGTAGAGACGGGGTTTCACCGTGTTAGCCAGGATGGTCTCAATCTCCTGACCTTGTGATCCACCCGCCTTGGCCTCCCAAAGTGCTGGGATTACAGGCGTGAGCCACCGCGCCTGGCCAGTATTTTTTTATTATTATTTTTAGAAACAGGGCCTTGCTCTGTCACCCATGCTGGAATGCACTGGCATGATCATAGCTCACTGTAGCCTTGAACTCCTAGGCTCATGTGATTCTCTCACCTCAGCCTCCCAAAGTGCTGGGATTACAGGCGTGAGCCACCGCGCCTGGCCAGTATTTTTTTATTATTATTTTTAGAAACAGGGCCTTGCTCTGTCACCCATGCTGGAATGCACTGGCATGATCATAGCTCACTGTAGCCTTGAACTCCTAGGCTCATGTGATTCTCTCACCTCAGCCTCCCAAATGGCTGGGAGTACAGGCACACGCCACCACACTGAGTTAATTTTTATTTTTTTACAGGTGTAAGCCACCACCCCGGGCCAGCTGTTGTTATTAACAGGTTATTATTATCTGCCCAGAAAACCCCAAAAAAAGCCTACAAACAAATTATTAGAAGTTATAAAAGAGTCTAGAAAGATGCCTGGTTTTAAGATCAATATACTATACAAAAATCAATGGCGACCAGGCATGGTGGCTCACGCCTGTAATTCTAGCATTCTGGGAAGCCGAAGTGGGTGGATTACCTGAGCTCAGGAGTTCAAGACCAGCCTGGCCAACATGGTGAAACCCCATCTCTGCTAAAATACAAAAAAATAGCCAGACATGGTGGCTCGTGCCTGTAGTCCCAGCTACTCGGAAGGCTGAGGCACAAGAATCGTTTGAACCCGGTAAGCAGAGGTTGCAGTAAGCCGAGATCACACCACTACACTCCAGCCTAGGTGACAGAGTGAGACTCTGTCTAAAAAAAAAAAATCAATTTCGCGTCTATACATTAGAAACAAATAGAAAATATAACTTTCAAGAGACACCATTTATAATAACAATAAATACTACAGATTATTTTAGACTAAATATAACAAAAGATGTGCCAAATCCTAATACAGAAAACTTTTTAACTTTATTGAAAAATATTAACGACCTTAAAAAATTGAGAGGCCAGGCGCGGTGGCTCATGCCTGTAATCCCAGCACTTTGGGAGGCCGAGGTGGGCAGATCACCTGAGGTCGGGAGTTTGAGACCAGCCTGACCAACATGGAGAAACCCTGTGTCTACTAAAAATACAAAATTGCCGGGCGTGGTGGCGCATGCCTGTAATCCCAACTACTCGGGAGGCTGAGGCAGGAGAATCACATGAACCCGGGAGGCGCAGGTTGCAGTGAGCCGAGACCGCACCATTGCACTCCAGCCTGGGCAACAAGAGCGAAACTCTGTCTCAAAAAAAAAAAAAAAAAACCCATAAGGAATGAAGACAAATAATCTAACAAAGAGTTAGTATATAATATATAAAATATAAAAGAAAGCTTACATATCAAGAAGAAAAAGTTAACCCTATAGAACAATACAGCCCCCACCAAAATGGTCATTTTACAAAAGCAGCACAGTCAATGCACATATGAAAAGAAGCTCAACCTACTTAGTAACCAGGAAAATACAAATTCAGACCATAATGAGGTATCATTTCACACCCAACAGAGTGGCAAAAATTTTTAAGTGTGAAAAGTTGAAGGGCATGTATTTCAACAAAAATTCTTTACCCTCTCACCAGTAATGTATAACTGCTACAACCATTTTGGAAAACAATTTGGCATTTACTCCCAAAGCTGAACAAACCCTACAGCCAGCAATTGTACTCCTGGGTGTATATCTATGAGAAACTCTTACACATATGTACAAGACATGTACAAGAGGACATGCATAAGAATATTCATAGTGGCAGTAGCCAGAGTATCCAAAAACTGGGGAAGAAATCCACACATAATTGACAGAGAATAGATCAATTGTGATACAATAGCACAGTAGGATGTAATACAACAGTGAAAATGGAAGAACAAAGTCCCACACGGGAACGTGGGTGAATGTTAGAAACATAATGACGAGTTGTTTAAAAGCAAGTTCCAAGCCTGGGCAACATAGCAAGACCTTGTCTCTACTAAAAATTTAAAAAATTAGTGGAGTGTGGTGGCACATGCATGTAGTCCCAGCTACTCAGGAGGCTGAAACGAGAGGATCACTTGAGCCTGGGAGGTCAAGGCTGCAGTGAGCCATGATCCTGTCACTATGTTCCAGCCTGGGTGATACAGCAAGACCCTGTCCCTAAAAATAACAATAATAAAATAAAAAGCAAGTTCCAGAAAACTACATATGATACCATTTTTACAGAGCTCAAAACCAGGCAAATCTAAACAATATTTATTGTTTAAATGTATAATACATACATGACAAAGCATATAAAAATCCAATCCAAGCCAAACTAAATAAAATATTGCCTCATGAGGAGGCAAAGGAGTGGATGGGGAAAAGAACACAGGTAAAAAGCAAGTTACTGCTGATGCTCCATTTCTTGGGCTAAGTGATGATGAGTCCATGGGGTTTGTTAAATCACACTCCACATCCAATATTTTTGTTACATATAATCCTTTGTATGTAGCAAATATGTCCTGTCCCTGGTATCAGGATTAAGCCATCCATTTGTGACACTTAGGACACCATTTCCTTTGACTTGTTAATTCCCTTTGAAGGTCATTGATGTCCTCAACCACCTTGGCTAGTGGGATGAAGACAATCTGTGGAAGTATGTCTTGGCCCACCCAGGTCTCAGCTCAGCCTTCTAAAACTAATAGCCCAGCTGGTCAGATGTTAGGAAGAGGTGGGCAAAGCCCACTGATAAAACTCATCTACTAAAACCTCCCTCTATGACCTAAAGCCTCTTGTCGTAGGCTCGCTGGTCTCCACCCAGCCCTGTCCCACTTGCTGTGACTATTCTGGCTTCCCAACCACCCCTTCCAGAACCTAGATTGGTCATGGAGGTCACAGAGGTCCATGGTAACCGAAACCTCGTGTCAGTCCCACTTCTGAGGCCAGGTGCAGGCACCTGTGCTTCAGACCCCACTTGCTCAAGCTACTAACAAAGGTCGGCTCCGTGGCCTTGAGGAGTTAAGCCTGTGTCCTCGCCTGTAAAATGCGAATACAGAAGTGATGACATCTATTTAATAAGGTTGTAGTAAGGATGAACGAGGTAATGCACAGAAAATGCCTAACCCACAGTAAAGGTACCCTACGTCACTGCCTCTAAACCTCACAAGATAGTGGGAGAGAATTAAACTGAGCTCCCACACATAAATGGCCTGACACAGAGACTCTCCATTCCCTACTTCCCACCCCTAAACACACAAACTCTGTCACACACACACACACACACTCATTCACTCAACTTAAAAAGGCATGAAGTTGCAGGGTGAGTGTATCTGCTGCCCCCTTATGGCTAGAGAAAAGAATCACACTGTTCTCCTTTCCTAGGAACCCAGAACCAAAACTCCGGGTGAAAAACAACCATCCCAGCCCTGCTCTTTCCTCTCTCCCCTATTTGCCAACTTACCAAAAAAAAAAAAAAAAAAAACTACTACTGAGCAGATAAAATAATCTCAGGTCTCCAAATCTCTCAATGAAATTGCCTCAGCAGGGACAGAAATCTGCAGGGGAGGTAAGGGAGATGCTACTTTGAGCAGGTTTCACCTCCTAGAGCTAGTTTCTTCTTTGCAAAATAGAGACAAAAGCTGCCTCACTGAGGTCTTGTGAGGATTAAATGATATCCTGTATGTAAAACACTAGCACAGATACTAGCACAGTGTCTGGCACACATAGTAGATACTCAGTAAGTAATCCCAGATAATAATCACCCTGGTGGTCAAACACTGTAGCTCCCATGTAAAATCCCAGCTACTGGGGAAGCTGAGGCAGGAGGATCACTTGAGGCCAAAGATTCGAGACCAGACCGGGCAACATGGTGAGACAGACCCCCAAGTCAAGAAAAGGAAAAAAAAAAAAAGAATTGGCCTGAGGAGGCTCTTCTCTAACTCATAAGACCCTTCCTTTTAAAGAGGAGAAAACTGAGGCCCATAAAAAGGGAGAGATTTGGCCAGGGTCTCGGAAATCAGACCCTGATTAGTAGCTGAATCCAGGCTGGAGCTCAAGCCTCCAGAGGAAGGGGAAGGAGAAAAGGAATATTTCAGCTCCCCCAGTTGCTGGGCAGGACACTGTCACTTTGCCAGGCTCCTCTTCCTGGGTCCCCACCTCCCTGGACATGCTTGGCCTTCCTCACACCTTCCTCACCTCTGCACTCTCATGGACCACAGGACAACGCAGAAAGGGAACTCTGCTATTTTATTTGTTATATGAAAGAGTCTGGATGCTTGTCGGGTGCAGCTAGATGGTCAGTCCCTGAAGGCAAACAGGAGGCCTAAGACGACACCCCAAGCAGGATCTTGCCTGGAGGATGCTGCACCAACAATCTGAGACTTCTCTAAGATGTTGAGGACCTCAGTCACTTTGATGCTCCCAATATGATGAAAATCCGCTAAAAGCTGGTTATGTTCACGAGCACACCCCATGAGGAGGAAGGTGGTATTGAGAAACCCTGTAAGGAAGAGAGGGAGAAGTCAGGAGCACTTTCAAGACTCAAGAGCCCTGCCTTCAGCCAGGTGCAGTGGCTCACACCTGTAATCCCAGCACTTTGGGAGGCCGAGGCAGGTGGATCACTTGAGGACTTGAGGCCAGGAGTTTGAGACTAGCCTGGCCAACATGGCAAAACCCCATCTCCCTTAAAAATACAAAAATTAGCCAGGTATGGTGGCACATGCCTATAATCCCAGCTACTTAGGAGGCTGGGGTATGAGAATCACTTGAACCTGGGAGGCAGAGGTTGCAGTGAGCCGAGATCGGACCACTGCACTCCAGCCTGGGCAACAGAGCAAGACTCCCATCTCAAAAAAAAAAAAAAAAAAGACCCCTGCCTTCTCCCCAGAGGCCCCTCACAAACCAGAACACCTGCTCTCCCATGAGAGACTTAGGCACCAGGCGCCTTCCCCTTCCTCCTTGGAATTCATGTGCCCTGTTCTTTGCAACCCCAATCCCATCTCTGAATCCCACCAGCCTCTCTGAGATGTGAAGGTGCTGGACAATGCCTGGCAGAGAGTAGGCATTTGATAAACAAAATTCCTCTCCTCTCACCTGCCTGAAATTTTAAGGTGGAACTGTAACACGTAGAAGCAGCCAAGGGGCAAGAATTAGTGGTGACAAAATTTGGGAGGCAATCCTTCATGTGCTCGCCCACACAGGTCGGGCAGCTATGGGACGCAGATGTGATAGACTTAGGAGCGCTGGCCTTGAGTTTCACAAAAGGCTCCAAGTTGGTGAGGTTGTTGCAGAGATAAGACCGGCAGACGCGACTGTAGGAGGCAATGGACACTCCGGGTGGGGAAACAAGGTAGGAGATTTGCGCAGGGTAAGACGAAGACGAGCTGCAGCCTTTAAAGCCCACGACTCCCTTTGCAGTCCCTGAGGAGCAGAGGATTGAGAGAGCTCGGATCAGTGTCACTGGCCTCACCCAGAGTCCTCCCTCCCCCCAGCTCTTTCTGCACCCACCCTGCCTGTCACAATCTGTGCCTCCCTCCCCAACCCCTGTGTCCACTCAATGCAGCTGCACAGGGCTCAGATGCTGGGGTCTCCATCTGGATCTCCTCATTCTTCCACTGCAGGACCCCCCCAGCCCCCGCTCCTCTCTCCCTTGTGCCCTCCTCCAGGGATCTGTCCACCTCCATTCTACCCACTTACCCAGCCCACACCACAACCAGTGGGGCCCTGCCCCTCTCCTGCCAGTGTCCTGACATTATCCAGATATAAATGATGGCCAGGCACAGTAGCTTATGCCTGTAATCTGGACACTTTGGGAGGCCAAGGTGGGCAGATCGCTTGAGCTCAGGAGTTTGAGACCAGCCTGGGCAACATAGTAAGAACTCCCCATCTCAAAAAAAATTTTTTTTTAAAAAATATATATATAGTAACTATGTGGAATTCTAATCTAGAGTCCCTTGGTGCTGGGAGTGGAGCTGGGGGTCAGAAGAGCAAGCAAAACGAAATTGATCAAACCTAGACTGCTTCACCTGTCTCAATGAACACTAGCGTCTCCTCGCAGCCCTCTTGCAGCTTACACACCATGTTCCTTATCAGAAGCCACTTCCAGTTATGGAAAGCAACAGCTCTGAATCTTGAGGCTGTTGCTTCATAGCACAAAAGAGCTCCAGCCCCTAAAAAGAGAATGCTCTCCCAGTCATTGGCCCCTCATATCATCTTCTGAGCCCGTGAACTGCCAACCAAGAGTTCAGCCCCCACAGGTCCTGTCCCCAGCGAAACCTAGATACCCAGCCCTCGTTCCACCAGTGACATGAATCCAGCCTCCCACCTTTCTGGGTCTTATAGCATCCAGCCCCACAGGACATACGAGGCAGAGTGGAGATGGCCCCTAGGAGGCAGAACAGCTGCACAAGTCTCAAATGCTGGGGTCCCATGGCCCTGTGTCTGGGTCCTGGGTGCTAGAGGTCAGTCTGGAATCAGTTTCAGTCTGGATCCCAAGCTCAGTTCCCGTCAGTCCCCGAATTCTTTGTCCACCTGTCTCTGGGTCACTGTTTCTGGAGCAGAAAGTTGATTGCATCAGCTTCTAGGACATAGGCTCCCTCAGACCTTCTGGGTCACAGGTCTTCCCATCTCCACTGTCTGCCCTCCAGTCTAACCTGCACCATCCACCATCTTAGCTTCTCAAAGCAGGACTCTCACTCTCCCACTTAGGTCCTCCCATTGGACAAGGTGCTGAGCAGAGAATCCTGGCTTACTGATATGCAGGCTGTTCTCCAGCCAGAGGCAATGAGATCAGAGAAACAAATAAATGTGTCAAACTCGTGTGTGTGTGTGTGTGTGTGTGTGTGTGTGTGTGTGTGTGTAAGTTAACATATCACTAAATAACCCTTGGTTCAACATGGAAATTTAAAAGTATTTAGAACTGAGGTCAGGAGCAGTGGCTCACGCCTGTAATCCCATCACTTTGGGAGGCTAAGGCAGGTGGATCACCAGAGGTCAGGAGTCCAAGACCAGCCTGCCAAAATGGTAAAACCCCATCTCTACTAAAAAATATAAATTAGCCAGGGGTGGTGGCACAAGCCTATAGTCCCAGCTACTCAGGAGGCTGAAGCATGAGAATCGCTTGAACCCAGGAGGCGGAGGTTGCAGTGAACCGAGATCACGCCACTGCACTCCAGCCTGGGCAACAGAGAGAGAGACTCCATTTCAAAAAAAAAAAAAAGTATTTAGAACTGAATAATAATAAACATACTACATAACACACACATTCACACACAGACATAGACACAGACAGACACACACATAAGTGCATGTAAAATCTGCTGAAAACTGAATAAGGTCTGAAGTCTAGGTAAGAGTACTGTACACCAGCCCAGGCATCACGACAAAACGCCATCTCTACAAAAAATACAAAAATTGGCCAGGCATGGTGGCATGCACCTGTGGTCCCAGCTACTTGGGAGGCTGAGGTGGGAGGACCACTTGAGCCCCGGGGATGGAGGTTGCAGTGAGCTATGACTGTACAAACAGTATTGTACAAATGTCAATTTCCTGCTCATATACTATGGTTATATAAGATGCCCCTACAGGGAAACTGGAGGAAGGATCCAAGGGACTCTATGTACCACTTTTGCAACTTCCTGTGAGCCAATAATCATTTCAAAATTAAAGGGTTTTTAAAACATATACAGCCGGGTGCAGTATCTCACGCCTGTAATCCCAGCACTTTGGGAGGCCGAGGCAGGCGGATCACGAGGTCAGGAGATCAAGACCATCCTGGCTAACACGGTGAAACCCCATCTCTAAAAACACAAAAAAATTAGCCAGGCATGGTCGCGGACGCCTGTAGTCCCAACTACTTGGGAGGCTGAGGCAGGAGAATGGTGTGAACCCAGGAGGTGGAGCTTGCAGTGAGCCAAGATTGCGATGCTGCACTCCAGCCTGAATGACAGAGCGAAACTCCGTCTCAAAAAAAAAATAAAATAAAATAAAATATATACATCAAAATTTGAGACACAGCTAAAGCAGTATTTAGAAGTAAATTTATACTTTTAAATACATGTATCAGGAAATATGAAGCATTAAAAAATAAATATATTCATGAACTAGTTCAAGAAATTGTATAAGGAGCAACAAAGCAATTCTCTCCTACCCAAAAAAGAATGGAAATAAGGATGATAGCAGAAATCAATGAAATAGTGAACAACAACAAACATTATTACAAAAAAGATCCATTCTATGAAAAGATTTAGTTAGTTCACTGGCTAATCTGATGAAGGGAGAAGATGCAGGCCGGCACAGTGGCTCATGCCTCTAATCCCAGTGCTTTGGGAGGCTGAGCCAGGAGGATCCCTTGAGGTCAGGAGTTCAAGACCAGCCTGGGCAACACAGTGGCTCATGCTGGTAATTCCAGTGCTTTGGGAGGCTGAGCCAGGAGGACTGCTCGAGGTCAGCAATTTGAGACCAGCCTGGGCAACACCTTGTCTATACCAAAAAAAAAAAAAAAAAAAAAGTTTAAAAATTAGCCAAGCATGGGAGTGCCTGTAGTCCCAGCTACTCAGGAGGCTAATGTTGAAGGATTGCTTTAGCCTCAAATCACAAGGTCAGGAGTTCGAGACCAGCCTGGCCAACAAGGTGAAACACTGTCTCTACTACAAATACAAAAATTAGCCGGGTGTGGTGGTACGTGCCTGCAGTCCCAGCTACTAGGGAGGCTGAGGAGGGAGGATCACTTGAACCCAGAAGCCAGAGGTTGCAGTGAGCCGAGATCACGCCACTGCACTCCAGCCTGGGCAATAGAACAAGACCCTGTCTCAAAAAAAAAAAAAAAAAAAAGGTGAAGAAATGCACAAACCTAGCAATAACCAAGGAAATGCAATCTGTCAAATTGTACATCTATCAGACTGGTAAGGATCAGAAAGCTGGGAAAAGACAAGTGTTGGCAGGTATGTGGGGATAAAGGAACCCTTCGCCCCTGATGCTCATGGCGTTATTTGGAGGGCTGGGGAATAAAACACTATTTCTAGACTCTGAGAAACAAAGGAGTTGAGAGTTCTGACCAGGATCTCAGGCCCAAAGCAGCATTGCAGGGGTCTGACACTACATGGTCAAATTGGGTTTATAAATACCCATTTCCAGTATACCCTACATAGGTATTACAAAAATGTCCACCTTCATCTACAAAGGAACATGCACAATAATGCAGCATTTTTTTTTTTCTGAGACTGGGTCTCGCTCTGTTGCCCAGGCTGGAGGACAGCTGTGCTCACTGCAGCCCCCACCTGCCAGGCTCATGCAATCCTCTCACCTCGGCCACCCAAATAGCTGGGACTACAGGTGTGCGCCAACACACCCAGCTTTGTAGAGATGGGGTTTTTCCATGTTGCCCCAGCTGTTATCAAACTCCTGGGCTCAAGCAATCCACCCACCTCGGCCTCCCAAAGTGCTGGGATTACAGGCATGAGCTCCCATGCCCAGCGAATGCAGCATTATTGTGGTGATGGTAGGTTGAGACAACAGGAGCTTCCCTCTCTGAGACCAAGTGAATGCAAAACATGCTGGGGATGTATGCTATGGAATATCACGCAGGAATTGGAAGAAGTTGATTAGATGTACACAGGATGTGAGGCAGGGTACAGTGGCTCACGCCTGTAATCCCAGCACTTCGGGAGGCTGAGGTGGGCGGATCACCTGAGGTCAGGAGTTCAAGACCAAGCTGGTCAACATGGCAAAATCCTGACTCTACTAAAAATACAAAAATTAGTCGAGTGTGGTGGTGGGAGCCTGTAATCCCAGCTACTCAAGAGGCTGTGGCAGCAGGAGAATCGCTTGAACCCGGGAGGTGGAGGGTGCAGTAAGCCAAGATCACACCATTGCACTCCAGCCTGGGCAATAAGAGTGAAACTCCGTCTAAACAAAAAACAAAACAAAAAAAAAAGTACACATCATGACAGAATGACAGAATGTGTACATGGATAGATTGTAAAATCACAGTGCTGATTATTATAAATAGTATATAACATAATATCACTTGCATAAATTAAAAACTCAAACAGAGGTCGGGTGTGGTCGTTCATGCCTGTGATCCCAGCACTTTGGGAGGCCAAGGCAGACAGATCACTTCAGGCCAGGAGTTCTGGACCAGCCTGGTTAATATGGCAAAACCCCATCGCTAAAAAAAAAAAAAGCAACAACAACACTACACACATCCTGGGAGAACACACACACAAACCAAAAGATACATATTAACCACCTTAGAATGAGAATTGCCTATAAGAAGGTTAAGGAATGAAAGTGGGGAATTGGTGGAAAATAACAGTGCAGGAGGGGGTACAAAGATCACTGACCTTGGCCTCAGAGACCCAGGTTGGAATCTTTACCCCTTCATTTACTAGCTGTCCAATTTGTTGAACTCAGAGCCTACTGCCTTCTTTATAAAATGAAGTATAATACATCTCATAGGGTCATTGTGAATATCAATAAAATTATTACCATAAGTATTAGGCAAATGCTAAGCTCTTTATAATCGTTGGTTACCCTGTTCCTCTACCACTATCCCTCCCTCCCACACACACTTCCTCTCACTCTCTCTCCACTACCTAAAGGATCAAGTTCAACCTCTTTAGCTGGCCTTTAAGCCTCCCCCGACCACACCCCACCCCACCCCACCCCAGATAAGCGCCACCCAACCTTTCCAATTTTATCTAGGACAGCTCCCCTGCCCAGCAGTCCAGCTAGAGGTCACGTCGGCCACCCTTTTCTGCCTGCAATGCCTCAGACACACATGCTCTGTAACCCAGAAATCTGTGGCCAAGAAAGGTGCCAAGACCCGCAGAAAAGCTGGGACACAGGAAAGAGAAACGAAGGCTGACAACAGATCTCACGGGGGTGAGGGGGATTAGGCCAATCAGAGAAGATAGCACACGCCAGCCTCAGATGCAGAACAACTGGACCTGGACCTAACAAGCTGAGTACAAGTGGAGACGCAACTAGAAAAGATTGAAGTGAAATCCTCAAGCAAAAAAAAAAAAAAAAAAAAAAAAAAGGATGGAACAGTAGTCAGAGGAGATGCCACCCCTACAAAAGACAAACAAATTGATGGAATGGAACCTTGCAGGGAGACAGAGGACCAGCAGAGAGAGGGAGGCGTAGGAAAATGAGGAGTGGGGCACAAAGGTGGGGCTCTCAGGGAGAAGAGGAGTCGATTTTAGAGGGGGAGAAGAAAAGGACACAGAGCTGGCTGCACAGAGAAAAGGGGCCAAGGCAGAGAAGATGGCGGGATGGCGTGAGACGGAGTTCACAGAGATACCCAGAGAAGGCGACGATTACACAGAGGAGCCTCTAGAGGGGCGAACTCTTGAGGAAGGTGAACGCGGAGGGTGGAGCCAGCCGGAAATTCAGAAAAACTAGAGGCGTCCCCAGTAGCGAAGGAAGCAGGGAAGGGGCCAGGCTATCAGGGCATGAAGCACGGGAGAAAATGGGTCCGAAGAGGGAGAGCGTCCGAGAGAAAAGGAAAATCAGAGATTAGGAAAATCACAACCGACACAAAGACAAGAAGAGACACAAGGAAAGGGGTGCGATCTGAGGAAGGAGGGCCCGGTAAGCAACCGGTAATCACAGGGCTGGGAGAGAACGCATAAAAGAAGGGTAGCTCAGGAGTTGTGGGGCACCGGAAGAGACGTAACAGAAAACGCGGGCCTCCACTCAGCAAAAACAAGCCACGCGCGAAGTCGAGGTACAAGGCAAGGGAAGGCCAGAAACGAGGCAACCCGTGCGCAGACCGGGCTTGGTCAACGCCCCAGGGGTGGGGCCAGGCGGGCCGTTCCTGGGGGGCGGGGCCAGCCTCGGTCCAATAAGGGGTACTCGACGCCCCATTGGCCACCTGCCTCGAAAGGGGAAAGACAGTCTGGGCGGGCAGGACGCGCGGAGGGAGAGGCAGCGGTGGGGCGAGGCTCAACTCGAAGCGCTATTGGTGGGACTGATAGTCTTGTGCGCCAAGAAGCTGGCAGAAGGGAAGGGGCGGGACATCAGTTGAGGATCTCAAACCGCATTGGTCGTCTGCCTCGGCTGAGAGAGGCGATGCTTGAAGTTCATTGGTCCTTGTGAGACAGGGTAAGAAAAGCAGCGCGAGCTTGGCCGTTCCTCTGGCCACTTTCTCACAGTGTCTTTGGGCGTCTTCTTGACTGAATCTGACTCCATTGGAGGCTGTGGTAACCGTGAACTAGCTGCACGAACACGGTCCCTCCTGCCTTTCCGTCCTCCTCCCTCTTAGCCGGACTCCCTAACCCAGGCATCCCCTCTCCTCCCCCTCGCGCCCCTCCCGTCCTCGCGCCCCCTCTCCCCTTCCCTGCCTCGCGGGCCCCTTGGCGCGTTCCCGGTTCCCCGCTCGCTCCCTGGGGCATGGGAAGGGGGGAGGGGGACATGCATGAAATTAATTGTTGGTAGTGGGCACAGGAGCAGGAAGCGCTGGACACAGCGACTTCACATGTTTACACAAAAACCTGAATAAGGTGTGAGCGCAAGAGAGACATTAGTGCCCCAAGGAGAAGGTTTTTGGCCCAGATCAGGGCCTAGCACATGACAGGGGCTCAGTAACCATTTGTGGAATGAATGAAGGAGTGAAGGAAAATAACTTGAAAGTGGGACAGGTGGCGGGTGCGGTGGCTCATGCCTGTAATCCCAACACTTTGGGAGGCCGAAGCAGGCAGGTCACTTGAGGAAGGTCAGGAGTTCAAGACCAGCCTGGCCAACATGCTGAAACCCCATCTCTACTAAAAATACAAAAATTAGACGGGCGTGGTGGCACAGGCCTGTAATCCCAGGTACTCGGGAGGCTGAGGCAGGAGAATTGCTTGAACCCAGGAGGCGGAGTTTGCAGTGAGCCAGGATTGCACTACTGCACTACAGCCTGGGCTACAGAGTGAGACTCCATCTCAAAACAAAAAAAAGAAAGAAAGAAAGTGGGACAGGGGAGCCAAGCGCAGTGGCTCCAGCCTGTGGTCCCAGCTACTGGGGAGGTTGAGGCAAGAGGATTGCTTGAGCTCAGGAGGTGGAGGCTGCAGTGAGCCATGATCACGCCACTGCGCTCCAGCCTGGGCAACAGAGCGAGACCCTGTCAATAAAAAAAAAAGAAAGTGGAGCAGGGAATCCATGAGAATAAGGTAATTATTGGGGGTGCAAGAGAGGGTTCTGATTTAAAGGGGTACAAGAACAAAATAAGACTGAAGGAATGCAAGGAGGCAGTTGCTTTGCAGGGCATAGATGAGACTAAGAATTGAAATTGAACTAAGAATTGAAAGGGGCATAAAACTACTGGTAGGCATTGGTTAAATGCATGAGAGTGGGGTGAGCATTGTTGAAGAGGATGCCAGAAAACACTGTTGGGATGGAACAGGGTGCTTGTGAAAAGGGGATGTAGGACTCGCTGAAGGGGTATGTGAGAACATGAGTAGGTTGGAACCTAGGATGTGTGTGTGGGTGGGAAAGTGTTTGGATTGAAAGAAAAGAATGTTTGAATTGAAAGAATACAGAATGCCGGGCGCAGCGGCTCATGCCTCTGATCCTAGCACTTTGGGAGGCCAAGGCAGGAGGATCGCTTGAGCCCAGGAGTTCGAGACCAGACCAGCCTGGGAAACATAATGAGACCTTGTCTCTATAAAAATAAAAATAAACAATTAAAAAAAATTTTTTTTTTGAGACAGAGTCTTGCTCTGTCACCCAGGCTAAAGTGCAGTGGCGCGATCATGGCTCACTGCCAGCTCCGCCTCCCGGGTTCACGCCATTCTCCTGCCTCAGCCTCCCGAGTAGCTGGGACTACAGGCGCCCGCCACCACGCCCAGCTAATTTTTTGTATTTTTAGTAGAGACGGGGTTTCACTGTGTTAGCCATGATGGTCTCGATCTCCTGACCTTGTGATCCACCCACCTTGGCCTCCCAAAGTGCTGGGATTATAGGCTTGAGCCACTGCACCCGGCCTAAAAATTTTTAAATTTAAAAAAAGGGGGGACGGGTGCAGTGGCTCATGGCTGTAATTCCAGCACTTTGGGAGGCCGAGACAGGCAGATCACTTGAGGCCAGGAGTTCGAGACCAGCCTGGCCAACATGGTGAAACACCATCTCTACTAAACGTACAAAAAAAAAAAAAAATAGCCGGGCATGGTCGCTCTTGCCTGTAATCCCAGCTACTCAGGAGGCTGAGGCAGGAGAATCGCTTGAACCCGGGAGGTGGAGGTTGCAGCGAGCCAAGATCGTGCCACTGCACTCCAGCCTGGGAGACAGAGTGAGACTCCATTTCAAAAAAAAAAAAAAAAAGAAAGAACACAGAAGAGGAAGAGGAGAGGGGTTTCTGAAGAAGGAAGATACCTGAGAAATGTCATGGGGTAAAGAGGGGAGAAAGCTGGGAAAGAAGCCAGGATCAGGGCGGGGTCTAAAGAGGGGCAGGATGGAGACCTGCAGGTGTGGTCTCCAGGGCAGGAGGGTTGTTAGGGGCAGGCCCACCTGGCTATGCTCACCTTCCACTCCTGCCCCTAGATCCATGGAACCCAGTGACATGCCTGCTGGCTACCACTGCCCCTTAGACTCTGCCCCCCAGGATGAGACCAGAGACCCCCAGAGCACAGAGCTGATCCCCAGGAGAGCCATCAGCCGCTCTCCAACTTGCGCCCGCTGCCGCAACCACGGTGTCACCGCCCATCTCAAGGGCCACAAGCGCCTCTGCCTCTTCCAGGCTTGCGAGTGTCACAAATGTGTCCTCATCCTGTGAGTATGAGGTCTGGGAGGGGAGGAGGATGAGCCTCCTCCAAAGGGTGGCTGACCTTTGACTTGAAACTCCCCACTTTTAGGGAGCGCCGCAGGGTCATGGCTGCCCAGGTGGCCTTGCGTAGGCAGCAGGAGGCGCAGCTAAAGAAGCACCTGATGAGGAGAGGGGAAGCCTCTCCCAAAGCTCCCAACCACTTCAGAAAGGGAACCACTCAGCCACAGGTCCCCTGTGAGTGTCTCTGACCAGCGATGGGGCAGGAGTTTGGGTACAGGAGGCAGGTATGGGAAAAAGAGGCCCAGTCCTGCTGCTGAATTGGTGTGCGACCTTGAACTAAGGGTTTCTACTCCCTCGGCCTCGGCTGTCCCAGCGTTGAGAGAATGCAGCAAGTTCTGTGGGTCAAAAATGGGCTAGAGGCCGGGCACAGTGGCTCACGCCTGTAATCCGAGCACTTTGGGAGGCTGAGGCAGGCAGACCACGAGGTCAAGAGATCGAGACCATCCTGGCCAACATGGTGAAACCCTGTCTCTACTAAAAATACAAAAATTAGCTGGGCTTGGTGGCGCATGCCTGTAGTCCCAGCTACTTGGGAAGCTGAGGCAGGAGAATCACTTGAACCCAGGAGGCGGAGGTTTTGTGAGCCAAGATCGCGCCACTGCACTCCAGCCTGGGCGACACAGCAAGACTTCATCTCAAAAAAAAAAATGAGCTAGATGGGGGAGATGAGAACTGTCTGGGGTTGGAGTAGGATAGGGGTCAGGAGAAAGGGCTCATTAGAGCTCTTCCTGGTCCTTCACAGCTGGAAAGGAGAACATAGCACCCCAGCCTCAGACCCCCCATGGGGCAGTCCTGCTGGCACCGACACCCCCCGGGAAGGTAAGGAGAAGCTGGGGCCTGAGAACGTGTCCCCCATCCTAGTTCCTACCCAGACCCTTTCTTCTGTGCCCTCAACACCTGGGTTCTAGCCCCAGCCCTGGTTTGCTATGTAATCTAGTCAAATTACTGCTCTTCTCTAGGCAAAATGAGGGGAAAACGAGGGCCTCCCAGCCCCAAAGTTTTGGGGTTCTGCCCGCATCCCAGAATACACTCAGTCCTTCTCCAGCCTTGTACCCAACTCCAGCCTGTGCCCTCTGCCCCTGCAGAACTCCTGTGGGCCTCTGCTGCTCAGCCATCCCCCGGAAGCCTCGCCCTTGTCCTGGACTCCGGTGCCTCCTGGCCCGTGGGTCCCTGGACACTGGCTGCCTCCAGGCTTCTCCATGCCACCACCAGTGGTGTGCCGCCTGCTGTACCAAGAACCTGCTGTCTCTCTGCCTCCCTTCCCTGGTAAGATGATAATTCAACATTCATTCAACAGATATTTGAGTGCCAATCTGCCACATATTGGAGAGGGAAGAGGAAGAAAGCATAGGTGGGGAGAGGGAGGAAAGAAACTATGACCTTGACCCCTATACACTCTGCATTCTTTTATTCTTATTAGGCTTTGACCCTGGCACCTCCCTCCAGCTGCCCACTCATGGACCCTTCACCACCTGCCCAGGATCTCACCCAGTACTGACAGCTCCTCTTTCTGGAGAGCCCCAAGGGCCCCCTAGCCAGCCCCGCACGTGAGTAGGGAGAGAAGGATGTGTATCATAAGCTTAAGCCTGTGCTGTGTCCAACCACAGTGCTGGTGTCCAACCACAGTGGATAATGAAGATGAAAAGGTCTCTGACTAATAGGCAAGGCAGAGCTCTCCTAGTACTGCCATTTCCTAGCTGTGATGCTTTGGACAATTATCTTTACCTCTCTGAGCCTGTTTTTCTATCAGTAAATTGGAGACACTATTACTTACCTCTCTGATTGTTGTAAGAATTAGCAATAATGTATGGAATAGACCTAGCACAGACTCTTTAATGGTAGCTGTTATATCTGCTTAGACAGATTTGATGGGGTAAGATTGCCTGCTGATATGGGGGGCAGAGATGGTGAGAGCCTCAGAGACCCAGGAGAGGGGCCAGAGGCCATTAGGAAAAGCTTCCCAAAGGTGAGCCAAGCTCTCCTTCAAGTTCTGTGGGGATTGGGGAACTGGGGGAATGGGACCCAGACTCTGATAGGTCAGGGACAGTAATCCCAGTCTTCTAGGTGTTTTTTTTAAAAACTGGCATCAGGTGGGGCCTGGTGGCTCACACCTGTAATCCCAACACTTTGGGAGGCTGAGGTGGGAGGATTACTTGAGGCCAAGAGTTTGAGACCACCTGAGTAACTGAGCGAGACTTAGTCTCTACAAAAAAATTAAAACAGCCAGGAATGGTGGTGCACACCTGTTTTCCTGGCTACTTAGGAGGCTGAGGTGGGAAGATGGTGTAGGCCCAGGAGTTCAAGCTTATGGTGAGCCATGATCACACCGCCACTGCACTCCAGCCTAGGTGACAGAGCAAGAGCCTGTCTCAAAAAAAAAAAAAAAAAAAAGACACTAGTGATTTCCCATAATCCTCACAGTAGCCCTGGGAGGAAAAACTGGCAAGGATTTTTACTTTACTGAAAACAAAATAAGTCAAGACACAGCTTAATGGCCCAGCAGGCTCTCAGATTCCCAGATCAAAACATGGCAAAACCCTGCCCTTCTTTCAATGTGTGCATGTCTGTTCATCTGTTTAACCACCCTGGCATCTTCTCTCCTTGTTTCTAGACACTCAACTCTGATACTCCAGCCCTGTGGCACCCCAGACCCTCTTCAGCTACAGCCACAGGTCCTGGGAAAGAAGTGGGATCTAGGGCCCTGGGAGGAGGTTGAGCCTGGGGAAGGAAAAAGCAGGAAACTGAAGGAAGCAGGGGCTGAGGAACACTTAGAGGGTGGGCAGAAGCGGGGGTTCCCAGTCTGCTTGTCTCCCTTTCCCTTGCAGGCCTCTGGAGCCTCGTGCCTGGCCCGGACATCTGGCCCCTCAGAGTGGCAGCTGCAGCAAGAGGCAGCTGAAGCCCTCGTGGGGCTGAAAGATTCATCCCAGGCTCCTCGTGTGAGCCCTTCTGTGCCCCCCAACCCTGCCTGGATCTCCCTGCTTCACCCCTGTGGCCCACCAGGTGGGCCATGAAAGGAGAGGATGGATAGGGATGACTGGGAAATGGAGATCACTGAAGTACACAGGGACTAACCAAGGAGATGAGGGGGTCGACAGGTTGAACGTCTTCAGGCCCAGGACCCCAAGCTCCTCAGCCTGGCCCCTGGGATTGCAGTTGAGAGTTATTCAGTGAATCCATTTTATCAGTTTGGCACTCGACAGCAAATTTCTTGATATCAAGGAAAGTGGGGCACTGAGAAAGGCAGGGACTTGCCCAAGGGCATATAGTGAGACAGTGGCAGGGAACCCAATGCTCTGTCTCTGGACCCAGGCTGCCTGCTGAAGTCTGAAGTGGGGTCTGGCCTGGGAGGAGGTCTGATAAGTGCCTTCAAGGAGCTTCCGTTCTAGTTAGGGAAATTGGATGCCTTCACAAGGCTCAGTGACAAACCTGGAGAAGATTGGAGGAACCTTGAAGAGTGAGAAACACCTAGGGGGACAGACAGGGAAAGCTGCGAATTCTCTTGTCCAAATAGTGGATCGGGCAGACTGGCCTGGAGGAAATGCTAGAACAGAGGGAAAGGAGGCTGGAGAGGCTTCTGATGCTGGAGATCTGGCATGCCAGGCTTAGGTGTCTAGAACAGCAACCCTATGTGAAGGGGAGCCAGGGAACGTTTCTGAACTAAGCAAGGACAAATTCAGAGACCCTGAGCTTTAGAAAGACAAGTGGGTGGCTTTGATGGACGGTTTGGAGGAGGCAAGACTGGAGGTGGGAAAATTAGCAAGGAGGTCTGTGAAATAATCCAGGAGAACAATGATGAGGCCTGGATTGGATTCGGTAAAAAGAGGGGGTTGCTAGAAGGAAAAACAGGTGTGACCTGATCCTGCCCCTTCCTTCTTGCCTGTAGCTCCTGCTGGAGGAAGAGGATTCCAGCCTGTTGGCCCCTGTCTTCGACCCAGCCCAGCCCCCTCTGTTGCTCTGCATATTGGCCGTCTGGGGTCCATCTCCCTCCTGAGCTAGAAACCCGGAGATGGAGGCTGTCTTGCTATGGCAGGGAGGTGACAGCCTGCTGGCACTGTATATTTAGTGTCTTACTTAAGGATTTATGCATGGAATTTAATGTAGTACAAGCTTCGGGCTTTTTTGTTTGTTTGTTTGTTTAAGCTTTCAGGTGCTTCATTAGCTTTCAGTTCCTTTGGTAGTGTGGGCATTTCCTTGGCTGACAGTGGATATTCTTGTACCCTTCTTGGGTCCTGGGATCTCTTGACATCCCCAATAAAGAGAGAGTTGTGCTATTTAAGCTGACCAGTATCTATAAACGTGTTTACATGAGTTTACATCCCAGGATTCCATGATTCTGTAAATGCCTATGCATTCATGTCTGTCTCCATGCATGTGAAAACAGGAGAGTGTTTTCATTTTGTGTCTAGGTTTGTGTGAGTAAGCAAGAAATAAACCTTTGTTGTTGTAAGCCACTGAGATTTGGAGATTGTTACCACAGCCTAACCTAGTCTATCCTGACTGACAGAAAGGACTTGTTCAATTCACTTCTCACAGTGAAAAATCTGTTATCCAATAGCTACCATAGATGAAAACAAACTTGGATTTTTTTCTTTGTCCAAATAAAAAAAAATGATGTAAAGAAATAATGGGGGATTCACTGATTAATTGCCCGCTCTGTGCCAGGCATAGACAGTTTCCAGCTGTCTAGAGGGGCTACAAATCGAAATGCCTACAGGGCTAAGCAGATCAAATAAATGAGTAAAGAAGGCCAGATGGACCCTGGCAAACTGAGAATGGATGCCTTGCCTAAGGAGCAGCCTCCTTTTGGCCCTAGCAGATTACTGCCAGGTGGGAATGTGGACTCAGTGTTGCTCCATCTTCTGATTTTTTAAGAGAAACTGGAAAACTAGATTTCCATGTAAAACATCTTAATTTTCAAATGTTGGCTCAGTTTTCTTCTTTAAATTCTATACATGCCAAATAAAACATATTTTCAGGCTAGCTTTGGCCAATGGAATACCAATTTGATACATTTTCCAGATGGGGAAATTGAGGCTAACCAGAATAGAAAGAATCGAGTTAGTCTTTATCACAAGTTTTTCCTCAACTAGGGAGGTTCACGTGTCTGAGTTTCGAAGGATCCATAAAAGGTTAAGAAACATTTATTACCATTTATTGAGTGCCCACTCCATTTGATTCACATATCTTCACAGCAACCCTGGAAGTTATGCAGGATGGTTCCCATTTTACAAGTGAAGAAACAAGCTTAAAGAGGTAAAGTAACTTGCCCAAGTGTTTTAGGGGAAATTTCTAGGCAGAGATCAGAGGAGGGTTCCTTCTCTTTGCCAGGCTCCAAATTAGTTAATAATGTTTATAAAGCATTGGGCCGGGTGTGATAGCTCCCACCTGTAATCCCAGCACTTTGGGAGGCCAAGGCAGGAGGATCGCTTGAGCCCAGGAGTTTGAGACCAGCCTGAGTAACACAGGGAGACCCTGTCTCTATAAAAACAAATAAATAAAAGCATAGAATGAAAGATGCACCACTCCTTTCCCCAATCAGGACTCCAGAAGATAGATACAAGTCAAGAGTTTTTCAAAAAAGTCTTTTATTTTTCTCCTCAAGATATCATTAAGAATAAGATCTTACCTGCATTTGTTTCTCAATCCTCTGGTGTCAAGTCCTTCTCCTTGAACCATTCCGTACATAGGAAAACCTGCTGAGCTATTCCAAAGACATGAAGCCTGGAGACCCCCTTCCCATTCCCACCCTTAGAAGGGGCTCAAGGGATGTGCTTGATCACTGATTCTTTTTCCTGATGTTACCTACACCCCTTGTTTTACTCAAGATGATTGATGGTGATGACATCCAATTACAACTTGTTATTTCTTATTTGGGATTTTGAGAGGGTGGGTTTCTTCTCCTCCCTAGCAGAGTACAGAGTAACAAACCTGCAGCACTTCTGAGGAGGTACTGAGATATCAGGAGACCAAAGTCGGCTTCACACCCTTCTTCCCTCCCCTTAGCTATAACTTAGATATATGATTGCTCCTTAATAGACCTGCCTAAGACTTGGTGTGCCATGCTTTCCTAGTGACAGATGACCAGGGCCACAAAGTCACAGAGAAAGGAAGCACTGCAACATGCAACATGGCTGAGAGTCTGCTACTCAGCACTGACCAAGGGTCCTCTGTACACCAAGGTCACAGAGCTGAGAAGGGTAAAAGAGAAAGTATAATTTGGGGTTAAAGGATGGCATGAAAAGGGGAGGAAAAGAGGAAGTGATGGAGATTGGGGGAAGGAGTAGACTAGAGGCCACCTCTCCTTCACCTCTCCTTCAGTACCCGGCCTTCAGTACCCGGCCTGGGCAAGGCTTTTCACACCAGTTGGCCAGGCCAACTTTGTCTTTCAAATCGTTAGGGCCCCCCATTAGTGCCTGAGGGAAAGGGCCAGAGCTTCTGCAGATGTCAGTCTTAGGGAAAAGAGCAGATTTAAGAGTTGCTCATGCTCCTAAGTTGTTGCCTGTTCAGGTGCAGCACTCTTCACCTGTGGTTGTAGGGAGCCAGTAGGCTCCTGGCCTCTTCTCGGCTCTGAGAGATTACAGATAATAGACTGTGAGCACTGTTTCCTATACTGCCCCCTTTCCCACTTCCCAGTGCCAGGTAGGGAAAGGTATTGCCATGGTCCAATAAAGTACTGAGTAAATCATCTCCCTTCTAAACCTTCTTTGTGTACCCTCTTGGCACTCTGCAGACTTAACCAATGAGGTCCCAAATATGAAGCACCGTCCCTGTTCCTCTCTCTCCTCACAAGACTCCTCCCCACAGTCACCCAGGTTTTATTTCAGGAGCTTATTTCACATTCTGCCCTTTGGGAATCCATGCTCCTTTCACTTCAGCCCTACATTAACTTGCTCCACTCCTGACCTCAATTCTCATCCAACGTAGAACTGACATCATACACTTATCCCATCCAGCCTATATGCAGACCCTCATTGTTTCGTCCACATAGGCCTCATTCTGCACCCCTGTTCCATTGTGTAGCTGGCTTTGCAGCCCTGACACGTTTGCATAAATACAGTCCTATAACCCCTACCCTGCATGGGCCTTCACAAGATCCTGAACTCTTCACAAAACCAAAGTTCATCCTTTTCATCCAACTCAAAATAATATGTTAAGCCTCTCAGGCAGAGTTCCCTATGTTCCCAAGGGGCCACTGGTCTCTACTTCATAGTCCTGATCACCCTGAGCTGTGCCTATCTATGTCCATCTATGTCTCCCCCTCAGAGAATAAGCACTCTCAGAGCACTGGACTTGCCTGCAGCTCCTCCCTGGGAGCTCAGAATAAATGACTGAGTAAAATACGTTCTGTCTGATTTCTTAGGAATTGTTTTTTCCTACTGAGTTAACACACTCTAATGCTGCCCCTCTCCTCATCAAAATATGAACTTTCTGACCTCAAACCATTTTTTCTAAGACAGTCTCTGTCACCCAAGCTGGAGTACAGTGGCACAGTCATGGCTCACGGCAGCCTCAACCTCCCAGGCTCAAGTGACCCTCCAGCCTCAGCCTCCTGAGTAGCTGGGACTACAGGCATACACCTCCATGTGAGACTAATTTTTATTTTTTGTAGAGACAGTGTCTCACTATGTTGCCCAGGCTGGTCTTGAATGTCTGAGCTCAACCGATCCTCCTGTCTCAGCCTCCCAAAGTGCTGGGATTAGAGTGGTTTTGTTTGTATGTGTGTATTTTTGTTTCTTATTATTTTGGGATTAGAGTTGTGAGCCACCGTACCCAGCAAAAAAACCTTCAGGGGCCAGATGCAGTGGCTCGCACCTCTGATCTCGGAACTTTGGGAGGCCAAGGTGGGAGGATTGCTTAAGCTCAGGAGTTCGGGACCAGCCTGGGCAACATGGCAAAACCCCCTTTCTGCAAAAAATACAAAATTTAGCCAGGCATGGTGGCGTGCACCTGTAGTCCCAGCTACTCAGGAGGCTGAGGTGGGAGAATAGCTTGAGCCCAGGAGGTCAAGGCTGCAGTGAGCCATGATTACACCACTGCACTCCAGCCTGGGTGACAGAGCAAGACTGTCTCATATATATGTGTGTGTGCATATACATGCAACACACATATATACACACATATACATATACATATGTATACATATATATATTGTATATGTTCATAGCAAAATTTAGTGGAAAGTACCGAATTCCCATAGTCCCCTTGCCAACACACAGGGATGGCCTCCCTTTTGTATCAACATTCCACACCAGAGTGGTACCTTTGCTACAATCAAGGAACACAGTATTATCACCCAAAGTCTGCAGTTTACATCAGTGTTCACTCTTGTTGTATGTTCTGCAAGTTTTGGCAAATGTGTAATGACACGTATCCACCATTACAGTTTCATAGAGAATAGTTTCATTGCCCTAAACAACACCCATTCATCCCTCCATCCCTCCAAGCCGACAACCAATTATCATTTTATCATTTTATTGTCATCACAATTTTGCCTTTTTCCAGAATGTCATATAGTTGGAATCATACATTTGGATTGGCTTCTTTCAGTTAGTAAGGCATTTAAGGTTCCCCCGTATCTTTCTTTTGGCGGGGTGGAGGGGAGGGGGAGGCAGACAGGGTCCTGCTGTGGAGTGCAGTGGTGCTGGAACGCAGTGCACTTGGCTCACTGCAACCTCCGCCTCCCAGGTTCAAGTGATTCTCGTGCCTCATCTTCCTGAGTAGCTGGGATTACAGGCGTGCACCACCACACCTAGCTAATTTTTGTATTTTTTTAATAGAGACGGGATTTCGTTTTTTTGTTTTGTTTTATTTTGTTTTGAGACGGAGTCTCGCTCTGTCTCCCAGGCTAGAGTGCAGTGGCACAATCTCGGCTCACTGCAAACTCCGCCTCCAGGGTTCAGGCCATTCTCCTGCCTCAGCCTCCCAAGTAGCTGGGACTACAGGCGCCCACCACCTCCCCCAGCTAATGTTTTGTATTTTTAGTAGAGACGGGGTTTCACCATGTTAGCCAGGATGGTCTCCATCCCCTGACCTCGTGATCCGCCCGCCTCGGCCTCCCAGAGTGCTGGGATTACAGGCGTGAGCCACCGCGCCCGGCCTAATTTTTTGTATTTTAGTAGAGAGGGGGTTTCACCGTGTTGCCCAGGCTGGTCAAGAACTCCTAAACTCAGGCAATCCGCCCATCTCAGCTTCCCAAAGTGCTGCGATTACAGGCATGAGCCACCGCTCCCGGCCAGCTCATTTCTTTTTAGGGCTGAATAATATCCCACTGTTTGTAGGTACTACAGCCTCAACCCATTTTTAAAACTGTGTTTAAAGAGTTTATTGAGGCCGGGTGCGGTGGCTCACGCCTGTAATCCCAGCACTCCAGTGCCACTGCACTCCAGAGCAGGACCCTGTCTGCCTCCCCCTCCCCTCCACCCCGCCAAAAGAAAGATACGGGGGAACCTTAAATGCCTTACTAACTGAAAGAAGCCAATCCAAATGTATGATTCCAACTATATGACATTCTGGAAAAAGGCAAAATTGTGATGACAATAAAATGATAAAATGATAATTGGTTGTCGGCTTGGAGGGATGGAGGGATGAATGGGTGTTGTTTAGGGCAATGAAGCTATTCTCTATGAAACTGTAATGGTGGATACGTGTCATTACACATTTGCCAAAACTTGCAGAACATACAACAAGAGTGAACACTGATGTAAACTGCGGACTTTGGGTGATAATATTGTGTTCCTTGATTGTAGCAAAGGTACCACTCTGGTGTGGAATGTTGATAGAAAGGGAGGCCATCCCTGTGTGTCGGCATGGGGACTATGGGAATTCTGTACTTTACACTAAATTTACAGGCATGAGCCTGTAATCCCAGCACTCTGGGAGACCAAGGCGGGTGGATCACAAGGTCAGGAGATCAAGACCATCCTGGCTAACACGATGAAACCCCGTCTCTACTAAAAATACAAAAAATTACCCAGGCGTGGTGGCGGGAAACTGTAGTACCAGCTACTCGACAGGCTGAGGTAGGAGAATGGTGTGAACCCGGGAGGCGGAGCTTGCACAAGCAGAGATCACACCACTGCACTCCAGCCTGGGCGACAGAGCGAGACTCCGTCTCAAAAAAAAAAAAAGTTTATTGCAAGAGCTTGAGTATCTTCAGTTGTGGCTTCAAATCCGGGCTCAGGCTTTAACCTTATGTGACCCTGGACAAATGACTTGACTCTAAGGCTCAGTTGACTGGTCTATAACCACCTCACAGAGTTGTCAATTATGAACCTGTAAAAACTAACATGTACAAAAATTAACACCAGGGACACAGTGCTGAGAAACTGTGTTCTCTAAAATCACAGACTGCCAGAATTTTTAAAAATCTTTAAAATCATAACAATAGTGAAAATGGGACATCTCATTCTTACCTGGAAAGTCTAAGTCACTTTGACACAGAGAAGCAGTCATGATCTCAGAGAAGCGGTTTTTAGAGACAACATTGTACATTTATCTAAACTTTCTAATGTCCAAGGAAACAGAATCCTGGGTCTGCTCCTAGCCCAGGCATGATGTTAGCTCCGTTGCATAAATACATGCCTGCTTTGCCTTATGTCCATCAAAACTCTGCTTTATATAAATTTTACCTAAGCTTCACTCTTCCCAAAATCCTATATTCACCCTGTCTCTTCCTTTGGTCAGGCACTCCAGAGTTCCTCTGGAGAGCTTTAAAAAAAAAAATTAAATTTAATGAAATGACTCAAATGAATTACGTGTAAATGATTCAGAACTGGTATTAGAAATTATTAAAAGTGGGGGCCAGGCACGGTGGCTCACACCTGTAATCCCAGCATTTTGGGAGGCCAACGCAGGTGGATCACCTGAGGTCAGGAGTTCGAGACCAGCCTGGCCAACGTGGTGAAAACCCGTCTCTATAAAAATACAAAAATTAGCCAGGTGTGGTGGCAGGCGCCTGTAATCCCAGCTACTTGGGAGCCTGAGGCCAGAGAATCGCTTGAACCCGGGAGGTGGAGGTTGCAGTGAACCAAGATCACATCATTGCACTCCTGCCTGGGCGACAAAGCGAGACTCCAACTCAAAAAAAAAATAAATAATAATTACTTAATTAAATTATAAAAAGTGAATATAAATTACCCAAGTACATGGAGATTTCCAGTTAGACATGCATATATTACCCACTTTGAATACATATGGAAATATGTATGTGTTGGTTCTGGAAAAACAATTGAGATAATGAAAATATTTTCTCAAGTTTTAGAAACAGTATGAGATAGGTTTCAACAACATTCTACATGAATGTAAAACCTTGATTTAAATATATGATCTTATGCTAGAAGCATGGTTGGTTTTAATTTTTCTAACAGATACGAGTCTTGGCTTATTAATAATTAACACATTTTGCAGCCACAATATCAGTGTGGGGTAAAATTCTAATATTTGCTCTGATGTTTTAAATTCTCAGTCTTTCCAACATAAGAAAATAGCTACACACATTTCAGTGTTTCCTTTTTGCAACAAGTTAACATAATTTTATTGGACCACATGTTATTTAGTTGTTGGGCCTTGTAAGGATTAAATGAGATCATGCATGTAACACTACAGTAACAGCCACATGATAAATGTCCAGATAATATTTACCTGTGCCTGGCACAGAGCAGGCACTCAAAAAATATTTTTTAGAGCATGTGACGCGCCATGAACCAGAGGAGCCACTTTAAATGGGCAAACGGGGATCTCATTTTTTTTTTTTTTTTTTAATGGTGAGACAAGCCCTGAGAAGGCAAATGGACTGCCTAAAGCTACACAGGTCAGCGGGGCAGGTAAATCTAAATTGGCAAAGTAAGGGCTGAGCGAACAGACTCCGACACTAGAAGGCAGAGCTGAACTAACTTCTGCTAAGGTCCCGCCTCTGCCGCTTTGTCCCGCCCTTATCTTCTCCCCTCCTCCAGCGCCTCATTCCCTTTTCGTTCGCCCCGGCCGTGCTGAAGCAACTTCCGCCCTGAGAAGGGTGGGGCTTCCGTCTCCCGCTCTCGGGACTCCTGGCGGTGAAGGACGGAAGATGATAGCCATATTTCTTCCTCGCCCTTCCCCTAGGTTCCCTGTCAGAGTTCCGCCCTTACTACTCCCACTTCCGGCCAGGGAACAGCCACTTCCACCCGGAAAAGGGGTTGTTCCGCCGTGGGGCGCCAGCTGTGGCCCACCCATCCTGCCCCGTACTTTCACCATCATAGTCTTCTCCACCACTGTTCCTTCCAGCCACGAACGACGCAAACGAAGCCAAGTTCCCACAGCTCCGAACAGGAGCTCTCTATCCTCTCTCTATTACACTCCGGGAGAAGGAAACGCGGGAGGAAACCCAGGCCTCCACGCCCGACCCCTTGGCCCTCCCCTTTACCTCTCCACCCCTCACTAGACACCCTCCGCTCTAGGCGGGGACGAAGCCACTTTCGCCCTGAGAGAGGCGGAGCCTCAGCGTCTACCCTCGCTCTCGCGAGCTTTCGGAACTCTCGCGAGACCCTACGCCCGACTTGTGCGCCCGGGAAACCCCGTCGCTCCCTTTCCCCTGGCTGGCAGCGCGGAGGCCGCACGGTAAGCGGGGGCTCCGAGCTGGACCGGGCGCGAGGCTGCAGGGCCGGACGCCGAAGCCTCAGAGCGCGTGCCTGAGGGCCCCGAGGCGCCAGGCGCGGGCCCGTCCCGCCCCCTAGAGCCGCGGCCACGTGCGAGCGGCAGGCCCGGACATGCCCGGTCAGCGCCGTCCGGGAACCGAGCGTGGGCCCCGGGGGGCAGCGGCGGGGTGCGTGGGGCGTCCGGAGTCCCGGGGCTGGGGAGTGGGGTCGCGCAGGATCCTCACACGCAGGGGCCGGGCTCTGTTAGTACGATCCAGAGAGGCCGTGGGCGTCGGTGAGCTCCTTCAGACCCGCAGGAGCCGGAGCCCGGCGTTGAAGGGGCCGTGGGAAGTAACGGGGGGTACCACGGTTTAGGATGCGTTGGAGCGAAAGGATTGGGGTGGGGTCCGTGCTCTTGGCAGTCGTCTCCGCCAGGCCTGTGTTCACATGCTTGACTTTCTCCCGCAGATGCCTGGAGTTACTGTAAAAGACGTGAACCAGCAGGAGTTCGTCAGAGCTCTGGCAGCCTTCCTCAAAAAGTGAGTTTGGGGACTGAGGTTCAAAACGGGTGGAGGCTGTCGCCTTAGCCTGCCCATCTGAGCCCCAGTGTTTGCCGGTCCTGGCAGGGGAGGCTTGTTTGGGGCCTCCGTGGTTCCTTTCAGCGTGAGGCTTGGCTTGTGTTCCGGTTCCAGCCTCTCTTTGTACTCTGGGCACAGCATAGTTGTGTTGAGGGGAGGGCATTTGGGATATGGGGCAGTTTGTGGAGATGACTGAATCGTGCTTTTCCCACTGTTTTGGTCTTAGGTCCGGGAAGCTGAAAGTCCCCGAATGGGTGGACACCGTCAAGCTGGCCAAGCACAAAGAGCTTGCTCCCTACGATGAGAACTGGTTCTACACGCGAGCTGGTGAGGAACTTAGGTCTTTGGCTGGAGAGTGGGGAGCTGGGTGACCCCTGGCACAAACCATACTTCCCTGTCTCCTCTGAGCTCTTTCCTGCCCCAAGAGGGAGAGAAACCCTTGGTTGTGTCACCACTTGCTTTGTGTGATGTGACATTCGATAACTTGGTACTCCAAGTTTTTATGACATTCTAAGAGCTTTGTGAGAGGAGGACCTGTGGCTTTGAGCCTCAGGGGAAACCAGAGACAGATGAATGTTCATATTTTGCTTACAGGTGGTTTAATCCTTTCTATATACACGGAGGCAGACTCCCTGGGTGTTTGGATCCATCTTTTACATCTGGCCGTGTGTCCTCTGGCAAGTTGGTTAACCTGCCTGTGCACTCTGTCATCCCCAAAATGGGACTAATTATTGTACCAGTACTAGAGTATTGCGAGGATTGAATGAATTTAAAGCAGAGTGTTTAGAACGTGTCTGTTGCACAGTAGTTATTCAGGAAAAAGCCAGTTATCTTTACTATTTCTCAGATCATCAAGTTAGCCTTCTCCATGTCTCTAACAGGCTGTTTCTAACTAAATGGTTGGAGATCTGGCCAGGTCAGTCCCTGCTTTAAATCTTGACTTCTGATCTTACGGACACCCTGCAACCTCGTGCCAGCCCCGTCTCTTTTCGATCTTCCAATAATAATTTACGTACAGTCCCTGACTAGTTAGTTCTCACGTGTCTTAATATTTCAGTACTCACTAAATCTTCACTTTCAGGAAGATGTAACAGGGTGGGCGGTGGCAGTGCCGTGTTATGTCAAGGTGACAGCCTTAGCACCGACCTTCACTAAAGGGCCTCAGCCTCTCCAGTCTTAAACCTTCTCTCTCTGTGAAGTGGGGCCTCCATCCTGACCACAACTTGTCTCCAGATAAGAAGTAGGTGGGAAGCAGGGTTTGGAAATCAGCAAAACTCCTCAATGACCCTGAAAAGAGTTGGCCTTGGTACAGGTTGCTTGGCCCTTCAGAATATGAAGCATTTTGTAGATTTGTGGTACACTTGTGCCTCAAATGTCTGTTGGGGCCCACTCTTTCAGGCCATGGAGTGAGCACAGAGGACCAGCATAACTCAGCCGCGGCCTCTGAGGACTGAAAGATGAACTTGCTGAGGTGGGTCGGGTTGCTGGCATACCACCTACCCACCGTTTGTTTTAGACAGAAAATGGGGCGGATGAAGAGAAGCTGACTTCCCTGGGCGCACAGCAGTGACAAGGCCTGGAAGTTACATATCCCCTCCACCTGTCCCCCCATCTTGCTTTGGCAGTGCCTCAAGGGTCAGTAGGTCAGAGCAGCTTTGGATCTGGGATTACCCTTTCTCATTTGCTGGGGTGAAGACACGTTCTGCACATACCAAATACCTCCAAAGTAGGACTGTATGTGTCTTGTACATTTTTTTTTTTTTTTTTACATGGGGAGGGATTAACAAGAGATGGCATTAAGACCTTGGATAATAAACCTAGTTGCATCTGCTGGTCATGGTAGAGCTGCTGTGGTCCCTTGCAGCCCACGGTGGCCCTGCCTGGAAACCTCGAGCAGGATGTGCATCTTCTGCCTGCCTACTGATCTCCATCACTTGGAGTACCCCAAAGGCCTCTTTTTCACCTCACTTGCCCAGCTGCCCTAGCGGCATAGGATGGTTGTGTGGTAGACCAGAGGCCTGTTGTGTGTATTTTTGTTGGGATATAGCCATCCCTGTGTGTCTACATGCACAACGGCAGAGTTGTAGTTGTGGCAGAAGCTGTAGCCTACAAAGCCTGAAATATTTCCTACCTGACCCTTTATTATTTATTTTCAGGGACAGGGTCTAGCCCTGTCACCCAGGTTGGAGTGCAGTGGCACAATTATAGCTCACTGCAGCTTCCTGGGCTCAAGTGATCCTCCTGCCCCACCCTCCTAAGTAGCTGGGACTACAGGTGCCTATCAGTCACCATGCCTAGCTAATTTTTTTTATTTGTAGAGATGGAGTCTCACTATGTTGAACTCCCAAGCTCAAGCGGTCCTCCCGCCTCAGCCTTCCAAAGCACTGGGATTACAGGCAAAGTTGACCAGCCTCTATTCTAGAGTTTAACATGTTACACCCAGTTTGGCAGCTAGCTTATACTGGTCACGGGAGTGATCTTGTTTTACCGAAGAGGAAGCTTGTGGTGCAGACAGGCGAAGGGACTTGGCTGCAAGTTACCCTGGGAGGGCTTGGCAGGGTGGCTCTGTCCAAAACTAGGTTCCCTGCATATTCCCTTTTTTCTACTCATAAGAGTCTGGCCTATTTTGCCTCCTCAGATTTGAGGCTAAAGTGTGCTAAAGCTGCGCCCTTGCTGAACAGGGCCAAATTGTGGAGACCTGTAGGAATGAGTGTGAGGTAGACAGGTCTTAATCCTGGGGTATGGGGTAAAGAGGCCCATGGTAGAAGATGGGGCCCTCTTGAGGGTGGTCTGGAAATGGAGCAGAGCTGTAGGAGTAAGCAGTCCCAAGGCAGTGGTGTAGGAGGCAGGGCAAGGTAGAGGAAGAACCCGCAAAGACTTGCTCTCACTGGACGTTCAAGGGATGGCTGCCATGGGTCTTTATGAAGGGGGTGGTGCAGTGTAGCCCTGGACAGGCTTTTTTTTTTTTTTTTTAAACAGAGTCTTGCACTGTCACCAGGCTGGAGTACACTGGTGCCGTCTCGGCTAACTGCAACCTCTGCCTGCCGGGTTCAAGCGATTCTCCTACCTCAGCCTTCCGAGTACCTGGGACTACAGGTGCCCGCCACCACGCCCAGCTAATTTTTCTATTTTTAGTAGAGACGGGGTTTCACCATGTTGGCCGGGATGCTCTCGATCTCTTGACCTCGTGATCCGCCCGCCTTGGCCTCCCAAAGTGCTGGGATTACAGGCATGAGCTCCCGCACCCGGCTGGACAAGCCTCTTGCTGTCTTAATTCTTTAAAGGACCTGCTGAAGATGGAGATGTGGGAGTCCAGTTTGGTGTCCTGGTGTGCGTCTGAGAGCAGCTGCTGAATTGGGATGTCTGGAAACACTTCTTGTAGGTTGGAGGCTGCTCCATCTCCGGCTCCTGCATGGGGCTGGGCACGCACTTGTGCTATGATAGTAGAAAGAATGAGATCTGGGAGGCGTCACAGAAGTGAGTTAAGGGATGAATCAAGGTCAGGAGAGTGGTTTCTTACAAGTTCGGCAGAGAAGGGTCAGCTAGAGTGTGCTGGGGAAGTTCTTCCTTGCCTTTGACTCAGTAGGTCAGGATGGGACCACCGGTCTCGACTTTGCTGAGCTGTGATGACTCCTAAGGAGCCGTGCTTGGTTGGTCTGCCCCGTGCTCAGATCCAGAGGGACCCTCCCTCTCAGTCTAGCAGGAACACAGCTGCTCTCCCTTGACCATGAACTCACAGTAGAGTGGAGAGGGGTGGCCTCCTTTACAGTTCCAGGTAGGGGGTGATTCCTGGACAGGGGTTCCTGAGAGGAGTGGGTTGCCATCCGAAGAATGCACACAGCAGAGGAGCAGAAGGCCTCTAGCGTGGAGGAACTGGAGGAGAACCCATTTGTGACAGCAACTTGCTCGCAATTGGCCTCATGAGTACCAGCTACGGCGGTCTGCATTTGTGCAGCTCCACATCAAAAGCTGGGGCTGGAACCTTGGTCTCCAGGGGGTGAGGAAAAAGGTCAGTGTTTTAATAGAATGCGGTATTTCAACTCTTAGCATTTTCCAATTTGTGAAGTTAATAACCCTTCCTCTCCCTTCTAGTGGGTCAGAAAAAAATAATTAGCATGAACTGGGATAGCAAGGGAGGAGCTTGTGATATCTGACCAAGGTTCTCCATGCCAAAAGGTTTTTATACAGCCTTAAGAAAAATTTAAGCCTCCATTGAAGAACCTAATAGGCCTTTGGGAGGCCAAGGCAGGCGGATCACCTGAGGTCAAGAGTTCGAGACCATCCTGACCAATGTGGTGAAACCCCGTCTCTACTAAAAATAAAAATTAGCCAGGCGTGGTAGCAGGCACCTGTAGTCCCAGCTACTGGGGAGGCTGAGACAGAAGAATTGCTTGAACCCTGGAGGCAGAGGTTGCAGTGAGCCTGAGATCACACCACTGCACTCCAGCCTGGGCAACAGAGCGAGACTGCCTCAAAAAAAAAAAAAAACACCTAATAGGCTTTATGGGAGCTTGTTCTCTACCAGTCACTGTGCTCAAGGTTTAAGTAAAGTGTCTCCTTAAGTACCACAGCACAAACCACCTGGAGGATAGGTGCATCCTGTGTCCCTCCTGAGGAGGAACGGTGTCAGGGTTCAAGCTCCTGTCTGACTGCTCTGGGCGCTGGTCCCAACCCAACAAGACTGAGGTTGAGTGTCCCATTTCTGGTGTACAGCCGCTTTGGGCATCTCTGCGCTTAGGAGTGTGTGCCTTACTCTTAAAAAGCAAGATAACAGAGGCCCGGCGCGGCGGCTCACGCCTGTAATCCCAGCACTTTGGGAGGCCGAGGCGGGCGGATCATGAGGTCAAGAGATCGAGACCATCCTGGCTAACATGGTGAAACCCCATGTCTACTAAAAATACGAAAAAATTAGCTGGGCGTGGTGGCGGGCGCCTGTAGTCCCAGTTACTGTGGAGGCTGAGGAAGGAGAATGGCATGAACCCGGGAGGCGGAGCTTGCAGTGAGCTGAGATCGCACCACTGCACTCCAGCCTGGGCGACAGAGTGAGACTCCGTCTTAAAAAAAAAAAAAAAAAAGCCGGGCGCGGTGGCTCATGCCTGTAATCCCAGCACTTTGGGAGGCTGAGGCAGGCGGATCAGGAGGTCAGGAGTTAGAGACCAGCATGGTGAAACCCCATCTCTACTAAAAATACAAAAAATTAGCCAGGTGTGGTGGTGTGTGCCTGTAGTCCCAGCTACTCGGGAGGCTGAGACAGGAGAATTGCTTGAACCCGGGAGGCGGAGCTTGCAGTGAGCCCAGACGACACCACTGCACTCCAACCTAGGCAACAGAGAAAGACTCCATCTCAAAAAAAAAAAATAAAGCAGGATAACAGGAAAAGCTATTCTGCGTTCCCCAGTCCTGGGTACTGTAGTTCAAATGGGAGAGCAGGTCTCCACCCAGAGCCCCAGGGCACAACCAGCTACAGGGCCCAGAGGGATGGCAGCAGCTGCTGGGTATTTGAGCTGGTCTGAAAGGGTGGAGGTTTCCAGTGATGTCACTCTCTGGCAGAAGGATTGGGGGTGGCTTACGCCAGGTGAGTCTGTCTGTTGGTCCTGGTTATGGGCACTTATTACCAGGCAGTGGCGTAGGGGGTAGGGCCTGGAGTGAGGTGGGGATTTTAAAGTGGGCAGATGCCAGAGGTAGTGAGCCAACAGCAGGGCTGTGCTCTTGGCCCCCAGCAGAGCATGGTTGTACAGTATCAGCTAAGGATTGGTTCCAGGATGAACCCCAATACCCAAGTCCACAGATGCTCACCCTTACTATAAAATGGTGTAATATCGGGGCCAGGGGCCGGGTGCAGTGGCTCAACCCTGTAATCCCAGCACTTTGGGAGGCTGAGGCAGGTGGATCACGAGGTCAGGAGATCGAGACCATCCTGGCTAACACGGTGAAACCCCGTCTCTACTAAAAATACAAAAAAATTAGCCAGGCGTGGTGGCGGGCGCCTGTAGTCCCAGCTACTCTGGAGGCTGAGGCAGGAGAATGGAGTGAACCCGGAAGGCAGAGCTTGCAGTGAGCCGAGATTGCGCCACTGCACTCCAGCCTAGGCGACAGAGCGAGAGACTCCGTCTCAGAAAAAAAAAAAAAATATCGGGGCCAGCACAGTGGCACGCACCTGTAATCCCAGCACTTTGGGAGGCCGAGATGGGTGGATCACTTCACTCCAGGAGTTCAGCCAGAGCAACATGGCAAAACCGGGTCTCTTCAGAAATTATCTGGGCGTGGTGGCTTGCACCTGTAGTCCCAGCTATTCAGGAGGTCAAAGCTACAGTGAGCTGTTACCACTGCACTCCAGCCTGGGTGACAGAATGATGCCCTGTCTCCAAAAAAAAAAAAAAAAGGTATAATATTTGCATATATCCTATGTAGATGTTTTACTTTTGAGACAGAGTCTCACTCTGTCACCCAGGCTGGAGTGTAGTGGCATGATCTTGGCTAACTGCAACCTCTGCCTCCCAGGTTCAAGTGATTCTCCTGCCCTGCCTCAGCCTCCCAGGTAGCTGGGGTTACAGGGGGTGTGCCACCACACCTGGCTAATTTTCTTGTAATTTCAGTAGAGATGGGGTTTCACCATGTTGGCCAGGCTGGTCTCAAACTCCTGACCTCAGGTGATTCTCCCGCCTCAGCCTCCCAAAGTGGTGGGATTACAGGCGTGAGCCACTGCGCCCGGCCTGATCCCATATATTTTAAATCATCTGTAGATTACTTATAGATTAATACAGGCCAGACATGGCACATACTTATAGTCCCAGCTACTTAGGAGGCTGAGGCAAGAGGATTGCTTAAGCCCAGGAGTTCGAGGCTGCAGTGAGCTATGATCACACCACAGCACTCCAGCCTGGGTGACAGAATGAGGCCCTTTTGTGTTCTAAGAAAAAGCACTAATACGGTGTAAATAATTGTTACACTGTTTTGAATTGTAGTTTTTTTCCCCTAAATATTTTTGATCCACTCTTGGTTGAGTCTGTGGATATGAAGGGCTGGCTGTATCTGGACCTGATCTCAGGGCAGGAGTGGGCTGGGAACAAGCGGTGTGCAAGAACTGTTTCTGGGCAGAAGCAGCCCACCCCACACAGACTACTGCCTGGCACTTGGCAGTTATGGAAGAACCCCCAACTCCCCCACTTGATCTTTAGAACTAGAGGAAAGAAGTCACTTGAGCAGACTCAGACCAACTTGCTGATCTCTGGGTCCCAGGAACAAACCAGACTCTGCTCTGAGCTCCAGAGCTAGGCAGGACCATGTGATGGCTGAAATCTGGGTGCTTCCTGCATGTAGGCCCCGGTGCCATCACAGTGGCAGGACAGGGCAGTTCCTCCAGAGCTGTGTGACACGGAGCCAAGTGAGTACCCTCTGGCACCTCAGTTTCACTCTTTAAAGGAGAGTAGCACTTGACACACCTGTTGAGTCCTCACAGTAACCCGGCCCTCAGGTGAAGCAGGGTGGAGAGATTGAAAAGCATTTGGCACAGGGCCTGGCAGATGTGTGCTCCAGTTAATAGAAGCGTGCAAGCGTTTCTGGGGAGGCTGGTGTGTCGACTGGATTTTACGGAGCTTTTTTTGCAGGCAAGGAGGCTGGCTGGGGTGGACCAGGGACTTGCCCAAGCCAGCCTTCCTTGTGTCCGCAGAGGGGCTGGTACACATTCCAAGCAGGGGGCACCCACTGCACAGAGTGTCTGCTCTGCCCTTGTTATCCTGAGCTCTCCAGAGTGAGGTGGCCCGGAGAATGGCAATAGGTCCCTTCACTTCTGCTTCTCCGGGGCCCATGGAGATGGTCACAGCTAGGCTCCACCTCTACATAACCTCAGGTTCAATTCAGCAGCAGTGCTGCTGGGATAGTAACCACTAAAGAAGTTGGCCCTGGTGATGGTGGGAGTGCCCACCCAGGGTGCAGGGCTGCTTGTCAAGGAAGAGCTAGCCGGGGGGTGGGTGAGGAGAGGGGGCTGTCAGTTTCTGGGTGTTAGTGTGTGTTTTCAGTTTCCCTTCTTATAAAACAGTGAGAATTAGCTGTTTACACACAAGGAATTGTTTACTTGAGACCTTGATCAAGACCCTTAAATCTCCCTCTCACACTACCCCCAGCTTCCACAGCGCGGCACCTGTACCTCCGGGGTGGCGCTGGGGTTGGCTCCATGACCAAGATCTATGGGGGACGTCAGAGAAACGGCGTCATGCCCAGCCACTTCAGCCGAGGCTCCAAGAGTGTGGCCCGGCGGGTCCTGCAAGCCCTGGAGGGGCTGAAAATGGTGGAAAAGGACCAAGATGGGTAAGCAGGGTAGGGAGGGCTGCATTGATGGAGTAGCCTTGAGGCCCGGTCATCACTTCCCCAACGAATGGTCCTGCATAGTCTGCCCAGCCCCTCAGGCCCCTCCTATCAGAGGCAGGCAGGAGGGGATTCTGCAGAAAAGCGAACAGCACAGGGCCTCACCCCGACCTCTCTGGCTGACTAGCCCAGGCTCCAGGAGGGTAATTTAGCGACTATCTGCTTTCATTAGCCTGCTCGCTAACTTTTCCCAATTGGTTTTTCGGGGCTTTTGATCTAAATGCTTGCACAAACGACACCCTGTCAGCTCCCAGGGGGGCTCCCACTACTGCCCCCAGCTCGTTAGAATGCACCTGACTAGGGCCCTCACTGGGACTTGGCTGGCGGCAGGTGGCTTTTTGAGAAGCCTGGCTCACAGCCAGGAGGGAAGGGGCTGAGAACAGGACCTGTGCTCACTGGGGCGTACATGACCCTTCCCTCCCCACAGCGGCCGCAAACTGACACCTCAGGGACAAAGAGATCTGGACAGAATCGCCGGACAGGTAAGGCCTGCGTTTGGGGTGGGGCTGGGTCCCTTAGTCGCTGCCCAAGCATTTCCAAAGCCCATGCTTTGTCAGGTAGACTTATTTCCTTCTCTGGAGGGCACAGCCCAGGGTGCTAGTGGGGTCAGAGGAGGGCTGCCCAGAGACAGGAGAAAGGACAGTCCTGTCTGACTTTTCCTGTTGGTGCTGCTTAGAAATTTGGAGGCAGGCTGGCTGTGGTGTCTCACCCCTGTAATCCAGCACTTTGGGATGCCGAGGCAGGCGAATTATCTCAGGTCAGGAGTTCAAGACCATTCTGACCAACATGGAGAAACCCTGTCTCTACTAAAAATACAAAATTAGCCGGGTGTGGTGGCACATTCCTGTAATCTCACCTACTGGGGAGGCTGAGGCACAAGAATCGCTTGAACCCAGGAGGTGGAGGTTGCGGTGAGCCAAGATCACGCCATTGCACCCCAGCCTGGGCAACAAGAGCGAAACTCCATCTCAAAAAAAAAAAATTGGAGGGAACTCCAGTCCAGGTGCCACTGGGCATCTATCCACAGAGCTCATAGCTGTACCTGTAGATGACTCCCCCTCCCCAGGTCAGCCTGCAATGTTTCCCCTTAGTCCTCATGCATACTGAGCATCACATGGGCTGCTTGGGAGAGGTGGAGATAAGGGAGGGGGGCTGGTTCAGAACCCAGGTCTCCATTCAGATCCTGGCTGGCCGACACCCTGGGGCAGAGTGGCCACACCCCTGGTGCCACAGTCTCCTGTCTTGGCCTCCCTGTGGCCAAAATCTACCCTTGGCCACCTCAAGCATGGTAGTGAGGAGTCAGTGAGCTATAGTACAGCAGGAGCACCCAGGGCCTGGCATGAGCTCAATTCTGTATCACTGACTCAGGCCTCCTAGTAGCCTTGGAGCATTTAGTCAGTCAAGTGTCACAAAAGAATGGAGAGTGTCAGCCCTCTAGGAGTTGGGGGTGGTCTGGAAGGAGAAAGCTCTTCCAGGCAGAGTGGGGCTTGGCGCACACATCATTGCAGGTGGTTGGATGTTGGCCTTCTCACATGGCAGTGGGCAGAATTTGGACTCCACTCCGCCACTCCCTTCTCTCTTTTTTTTTTTTTTTTCTTTTTGAGACAGAGTCTTGCTCTGTCACCCAGGCTGGAGTGCAGTGGTGCAATGTCAGCTCACTGCAACCTCTGCCACCCGGGTTCAAGCAGTTCTCCTGTCTCAGCCTCCCGAGTAGCTGGGACTACAGGCACACACCACCACACCTGGCTAGTTTTTATATTTTTAGTAGAGACAGGGTTTCACCATATTGGTCAGGCTGGTCTTGAACTCTTGACCTCAGGTGATCCACCTGCCTCGGCCTTCCAGAGTGCTGGGATTAAAGGTGTGAGCCACTGTGCCCGGCCACTCCCTTGAGACCCAGTTTCCACGTCTGTGAAATGGGGGAATACCCACAGTGAGAATTAGATGAGATAGATGCATTTGAAACCACAAATCGGGGTGCCCACCTCTGGTGGGTAGTTAGGTAGCTGTTACAAAGTGCCCCAGCAGAGACCCCCTTGACTAACTTTTATTCTTCCATCTTTTCCCACAGGTGGCAGCTGCCAACAAGAAGCATTAGAACAAACCATGCTGGGTTAATAAATTGCCTCATTCGTAATCCTGGTCTGGGTCTCTTTTTTGAGTCTCTTGCTCTGTCGCCCAGGCTGGAGTGCAGTGGCGCCATCTCAGCTCACTGCAATCTCCGCCTTCTGGGTTCAAATGATTCTTCTGCCTCAGCCTCCCAAAGTGCTGGGATTACAAGTGTGAGCCACTGTGCCTGGTCTGGTTTGGGTCTCTTGATTGTTCTTCAGGGGCATGAGGAAGAGGCGCTTCCTCCCTTCCCTTGGGTGAGGGGGCCCAGGGTGATTGGGTGGCTGTGTACCCGGCAGCCAGTCGGGCCTTCCCAGGTCAAACAGTTCCCATCTGGGTTTGGAGGAAGGACCCAGGGGCCCTTGTGGCTCCCTCCCCCACATCCTGTCTTTGCAATTGTCAGAAAGTGAGAAACGAAAGGATGGCTGTGTGAGCTGTGACCTCAGCTGGGCCTGGGCTGCAGAGGTGGCTTCCACTGGAGTAAAGCAAGAGGGCCCAGGGTTCATGCTCTTCCCTGGAAGGTAGAAAAGGACAGACCACAAGGGAGCCTCCACCGCAGACTGACCTGTGCTGCCTACACACTAACTTTCCTGGGCCTGCACAGGCTGAATGGTCCTTGAGCCTTCACTCTGCATCTGAGCGGTCTTGGGCCCGCTGAGTGGCAGTGGCAGGAAGTCGGTGGAAGCAGATCCCTGTGCAGAAGTTGAATTCCCAGGGCGGCCACACACGGGCTGCACAACCTTTGCAGTCGTGCACGGCAAGTGGGATGTGGCCTCCGCCCATGATTGGGCACCTGGTCAGGCTGGGAGATCCAAATAGCACCCAGTGGGCAGCTGTCCGACCCCTGGAGGGGCAAGCCAGGAAAGAACCTTAGGGCCCGCTGTGACCAGATGTCCCTCCCAGTTGGGAAGACTAAACTGGTTTGGCCAATATCTCCCAGGATTCCCCTGTCCAAATTATTCCTGGGGTCTGACCCATTTCCTGGAAAGGGGCGAGCCTGGGTTTTGAAGTTCAAACTACTTGAGTTTAAATCACAGCTCTGCCCCTAATCCCATGTAACCCTGTGCACCTTATCCTCTGAGCCTTCGTCTCCTCGTGTGTAAGCCTGCTAACTCCCGAGAGACTGGACAAGATGCCATGGAGAGCCTTGGCTCTGAGTAGCTCTGCTGCTGGACAGTTCAGTTGGCAGTCCCCAAACGTAAGGCGTAAGAGTTTAAGAAGTATCAGCCAGGCACAGTGGCTCACACCTGTAATCTCAACACTTTGGGAGGCCGAGACGGGCTGATCACTTGAGGTTGGGAGCTTGAGAATAGCCTGACCAACATGGAGGAACCCTGTCTCTAAAAATACCAAAATTAGTTGGGCATGGTGGCGCGCACCTGTAATCCCAGCTATTCAGGAGGCTGAGGCAGAAGAATTGCTCGAACCCGGGAGGCGGAGGTTGCAGTGGGCTGAGATCGAGCAATTGCAATCCAGCCTGGGCAACAGAGCGAGACTCCATTTCAAAAAAAGAATCAATAAAAATGTTAAAAGCACCGTTGTTTACACTCAGCAACTCTGTGAAGTAAGTGCCGAAAAGTGCTTTGGAGGTAGGTAAGCCATAGACTGGGTAACTTGCCAGATATCCCACAGCTGGAGCCATCATTTGAAGCCAAGCAACCCAGCTGCAGCCTGGACCTAGCCACTCCAAGGGCTCTGTGCCTCAGAAAAGAGGCCCAAAGGGTTGCACTCTAGCTGCAGGCCAGTCACTCTCCATTCTGGGCTCTAGTTTCCTCTTTTGGCCATTAATGAAAACATTTCCCAGAGCTGATATGAGAACTCAATGCCAAGCGTCCGGTTTGCACAGCAGCAGGCACTGCGCTTCCCAGGTAGGAAGCAAGGTCTAGGTGTCCCGAGCAGGCCTGCAATCCCGCAGCCGCGCCCCTCCAGCCACTGGGGGGCAGTAGAGGGCCTAGAAAGAAGATCAGCCACCGAAGGCTCTTGAAGGTGAATTCCTAGGGCTTCCAGGTCTGGAGCCAGGCTTATTCCTGGGAGGGGGTCGTAACGGGGAATTGAAGTGCAGAGGGGCTAGTGACTCCAGCAGAACACCTGGGGTCCTGGTCCCCAGGGGTACAGAACTGTCCTAGATACTGTGCCAAATGCACTGCAGAATATTCTTGCAGTCTTATCAGGTGGGGGGTTTGTACCCATGTTACAGGAGAAAAAACTGAGTTTCAGATGACCAGTCAGTTGGCAGAGCTGAGTTGTAAAAGAATCCTGGACTCTTGAGGCCCAGGCTCTTCTGCGTGGATGGCAATTGCACTTTTCCCGTCTCTTGGGTTCACGCCATTCTGCCTCAGCCTCCCCAGCAGCTGGGACTACAGGCACACGCCGCCATGCCCGGCTAATTTTTGTATTTTTAGTAGAGATGGGGTTTCACTGTGTTAGCCAGGATGGTTTTGATCTCCTGACCTTCTGATCCGCCCGCCTCAGCCTCCCAAAGTGCTGGGATTACAGGCGTGAGCCACCGCGCCCGGCTGGCAATTGCACTTTTTTAAAATTCTGCACTCTAGGAGGCAGAGGTGGGCAGATCACTTGAGGTCAAGAGTTTGAGACCTTGGCCTGGAGTGGTGGCTCACACCTGTAATCCCAACACTTGGAGAGGCCAAGGCAGGTGGATCACCTGAGGTCAGAAGTTCGAGACCAGCCTGGCCAACATGGTGGAACCCTGTCTCTACTAAAAATTACAAAAATTAGCCGGACGTGGTGGCAGGTGCTTGTAATACCAGCTACTCAGGAGGCTGAGGCAGGAGAATCGCTTGAATGCAGGAACTGGAGGTCACAGTGAGCCAAGATTGCACCACTGTACTCCAGTCTGGGCGACAAGAGTGAAACACAGTCTCAAAAAAAAAAAAAAAAAAAAGAGTTCGAGACCAGCCTGGCCAACATGGTGAAACCCTGTGTCTCTTAAAAAAAAAATTGGCTGGGCATGGTGGTGCACACCTGTAATTCCAGCTACTTGGGAGGCTGAGACAGGAGAACAGCTTGAACCCAGGAGGCGGAGGCTGCAGTGAGCCAAGATTGTGCCGCCACTGCACTTCAGCCTGGGCAACAGAGCAAGACTCCATCTCAAAAAAAAAAAATCTGAAATACTTCAGGCATGCAAGTATTTAGCATTCAGTATTCATAATGTAAGAAAAACCTATGAAGCACAACCCAGTTTAAGTAACACAGGCAGGGCAGGGTGCAGTGCCTATAATCCCAGCACTTCGGGAGGCCAAGCCGGGAGAATCACTTGAGGTCAGGACTTCCAGGCCAGCCTGGGCAACACAGTGAGACCCCATCTTTACAAAAAATTTTAAAAATAGGCCCGGCGCGGTGGATCATGCCTGTAATCCCAGCACTCTGGGAGGCCGAGGCGAGTGGATCATGAGGTCAGGAGATTGAGACCATCCTGGCTAACACGGTGAAACCCCATCTCTACTAAAAAAAATACAAAAAATTAGCCGGTCATGGTGGCATCTGCCTGTAGTCCCAGCTACTCAGGAGGCTGAGGCAGGAGAATCACTTGAACCCGGGAGGCGGAGGTTGCAGTGAGCCAAGATCACACCATCGCAGTCCAGCCTGGGCTACACAGCGAGACTCTGTCTCAAAAGAAAAAAAAAATTAAAAATAGCCAGCCATGGTGGTGTGCACCTGTAATCCCAGCTACTCAGGAGGCTGAGGCAGGAGAATCACTTGAACCCGGGAGGCGGAGGTTGCAGTGAGCCAAGATCACACCATCGCAGTCCAGCCTGGGCTACACAGCGAGACTCTGTCTCAAAAGAAAAAAAAAATTAAAAATAGCCAGCCATGGTGGTGTGCACCTGTAATCCCAGCTACTTGGGAAGCTGAGGCAAGAGAATCACTTGAGCCCAGGAGTTTGAGGTTATGATCATGCCACTGGACACCAGCCTTGGCGACAGAGAGAGGCCCTATCTCTAAAAAAGAAAAAAGAAAAAAAATTGGCCAGCCACGGTGGCTCCCGCCTGTAATCCCAGCACTTTGGGGGGCTGAGGTGGGTGGATTACCTGAGGTCAGGAGTGTGAGACCAGCCTGCCCAACATGGTGAAACCTGGTCTCTACTAAAAATACAAAAATATAGCCAGGCATGGTGGCGGCCGCCTGTAATCCCAGCTACTCAGGAGGCTGAGGCAGGAGAATCACTTGAACCTGGGAGGCAGAGGTTGCAGTGAGCCAAGATCATGCCACTGCACTTCAGCCTGGGTAACAAAGCGAGACTCCGTCTCAAAAAAAAAAAAAAAAAAAAGTAACACAGGAAATAAAACCAAGACAAGATGAGCTCTCTGTGTCTCTGTGTGTCCCTCCCCAGACCCAACCCTGGCATCCCCCAGAGGTAACCCCTCCCAGGAACTGGGCGTTTGCCACTCCCCTGCACGGGTCTACACCTCTGCTACAAACGTGTGTCCCTAAGCAGCGGACGCCTTTTGAAAACAAGTCAACCGTATCATGCTACGATATTTTTTCTGATGTTTGTGCTGTTTCTGAGACAGGCTTATGACACCTTCCCCTATTCTGTAGCATTCTGTTGGCTCACTTTGCCACAGTGTATGTACCCATTCTCCCACAAATGGACTTTTCATTTGCTTCTCAATGTTTGCTACCAAAAATCTCCCTGCAATAAATTTATTTTATATATCCCCTTGTATGTGTGTGAGGGTCCCCTAACTGCTAACAAATATCTCAGCAACTCCGCCCTCCCCACTCAGACCTCATTTCCCTCCTACCAGACATGCTCAAAGGAAACTGGGAGCAACACAAAGATGACTTTGAATCTCTGTCCACCACCCCTAGACTGTATGACACCAGCAAGTGACAACCTCCCCCTCTGGCCTCGGTTTCCCCCTCTGTAAAATGGGGGATGGCCTACCTTGCCAGTCATGGCAGGTCAATATAAAACAACTTCTGGCTGTGCGCAGTGGCACATGCCTGTAATCCCAGCACTTTGGGAAGCTGAGGCAGGAGGATTGCTTGAGGCCAGGAGTTCAAGACCAGCCTGGGCAATATAGCAAGATCCCATCCCTCTAAAAAAAAAAAAAAGAAGAAAAATATATGTTGTTATTATTATTATTAGAGACAGAGTTTCACTCTTATTATTATTATTATTAGAGACAGAGTTTCACTTTTGTCACCCAGGCTGGAGTGCAATGGTGTGATCTCGGCTCACTGCAACCTCCACCTCCTGGGTTCAACTGATTCTCCTGCCTCAGCCTCCTGAGTAGCTGGAATAATAGGCATGTGCCACAACATCTGGCTAATTTTGTATTTTTAGTAGAGATGGGGTTTCGCCATGTTGGCCAGGCTGGTCTCAAACTCGACCTCAGGTGATTCTCCTGTCTCAGCCTCCCAAAGTGCTGTGATTACAGGCATAAGCCACCATAGCTGGCCTGTTTTTTTTTTAAAAAGAATTCCAGTAAAGAGCTGATCGTGGCTCTCACTCCTTGAATACCAGGAACACCATCTCCTATCACATAATGAGACAGGGAGACATTCTGGTCCTCATCTCACAGATGAAAAATGTCAAGCTTCGAAGGATCAAAGTGCCCACCTAGTCACACGGGTAGTCAGCCACAGGTCAGCCTGCCTTATTTATTCTTCATGAGTATTTATAGTGACTAACATTTACTGGGCGCCTACTGTGGGCCATTTCTGTGCATGCGACAACCCCTTTAAGTCCTTGTTTCTAATCCCAAGAAGCAAGCAAATGGGGTCAGGGAAGGGACAAGGTTTGCCCAAGTCCAGGCAGGGGGAGAGGTCAAGCTCAGAACCATCACCTGCCCATGACACATGCCCAGGACTCAGGTTCCCTAGGCTTCCTTCCAAAGGCTCAGCAGTGACGAGCCAGCCCTTGAACCAGCCTCTTCCCCCACCCAAGCAGCCACCTCTCAGGGGAATTGTGGCCACCACAGGTGCAGGGAGCAGTTTCTCTCCACTCACAGCCTGAAGCATACCCAGCAGGGGCTGTCCCCAGGCCCAACAAGAAAAGGGCCCAGTAGCGAGGGCCACTGGAGCCCATCTCCGGGGGGCTGGGCAGGAAGTAGGGTGGGGTTTGGGGTAGGGATCTGGTACCCTGGGACTGCTGCAACTCAAACTAACCAACCCACTGGGAGAAGATGCCTGGGGGTCCAGGAGTCCTCCAAGCTCTGCCTGCCACCATCTTCCTCCTCTTCCTGCTGTCTGCTTCCTACCTGGGTATGTGGCCAAAGGGCAGGAACTGGCGGGAGGTGGGGGAAGCTGTGGAGGCTGCAGAGAGGGCACAGGCAGAGGGAAGGGGGCTCAGGGAAAGGGGAAGAGGAGGCAGAGGATAGGGGACCCAGGGAAGATGCCTATAGAAATCGTATCTGTGCCAAGATGGGCCAAGGTGGGGCTGGAGGGAGCCCAGCGAAGGAGAAGGGGCATCCACAGTCTCACAGAGGGAGGCAGGAGCAAGAGTCACCTCCCCCACCTCCTGTTCCCCACAGGCCAAAATAAGGAACTAAAGTTGCTCTTGACTGAGCACCAGGGCTGGGGGCAGGAAGGGGACTTAGGGGTAGCAGCATTCAGCGTCTGTCAAGGGGAGAAAAAGCTTTCTCTGCCTTAAACCTCAGGTGCCTCTCTCTGTTGGGAGTCCCTTCTCAGCACTGGGGGAATGGGTGTCTCATGGACTCCCCCTCACCTGCTCAAGGACAGCTGGCAGGGGCTGTGGCCACCCTAACCCAGGAGTTCAGAGAAAAAGGTTCCCCACCCAAGGGGACACTGGGAGCAAGGATTGGAGTTCACGTCTGAGTCTTAAGCCCGTGACGATGAGGGTGCTCGGCCCCTCTCCCCATCTCTTCCTCCTTCTCTCTTCCTCACCTCCCTCCTCCGCCTACCTCCAGAAGAGGGGACCGGCCATGTGGGAGGCCTGGCTGAGAGCTGGGGCTTCCCAGAGGAGCCCGGATTGGACACTGCAGCCAGCCTGAGCCACCTCGTCTCACTCAGAGACACCCCCAGTCTCCACCCCGCTCTGAGCCCCTTCGATCACCAGCAGCCCAGCCCAAGGACTGAACTCACCCCTGACCCCTAGGTTGACACATACAACTTACAGAATGAGGGCCGGGCACAGGGTCACAGGCCAGGGCAGGCCACAGACCGGCTCCTCAGCCCAGGCAGGGAGAGGCCAGGGAGCCAAGAGTTTGAGCCCAGTGCCACTCCTGACTGCCTGGTGATGCTGGCAACCCGCCTGCCCTCCCAGAGCCTCAGCCATCCCTCCTGTAAAATGGGGCTAAGGAGAGAACCTACTTCTAGGGTTCTGTGAATGATTACACAAGAAAAAGCGCCAGGTGCTGGGCCTGGCTGAGGCTGGGGTGCAAAAATGGACCGGGAAGGCTGCGGGAGGAGGGGACGCCTGCACTGCTTCTGGAAGGAGCTGTCTGGACAGCGGTCCTCCAGTGCCTGGAACAAACATCCAAAATCCAGAGAGTTCACAGGGCCAGAGTACAAAGTGGATATGCGGGAGGGGGGCAAGAGATGGCGCTGCAGAGGTGAGAAGGGCCTCCCAGGGGTCTTACCATCCCAGGGAGTCTCATTCTCCTCCCCCAGGATGTCCTCACCCACCCCAACCAGGTATGTCCTCCCTCCTTCCCAGGGGCTTCTTCACTTTCCCGCATCCCCCCTCTCCCCAGGATGCATCAGCCCCTGTCAGGGGCTCTCCCTCTCCCTCCCCACCCAGGAGAGTCCTCACCCTCCTCCCCTCCCGACCCAGGAGAGTCCTCACCCTCCTCCCCTCCCCACCCAGGCGTGTCCTCATCCTCTTCCCAGGAATGCTGGAACTGCAGGGGCCAGGGCTGGGGAAATGTGTCGCCATCCCCAGTCCCTGACCCACCCACCCTGTCTCTTCACAGGCCCTGGGTGCCAGGCCCTGTGGATGCACAAGGTCCCAGCATCATTGATGGTGAGCCTGGGGGAAGACGCCCACTTCCAATGCCCGCACAATAGCAGCAACAACGCCAACGTCACCTGGTGGCGCGTCCTCCATGGCAACTACACGTGGCCCCCTGAGTTCTTGGGCCCGGGCGAGGCCCCCAATGGTACGCTGATCATCCAGAATGTGAACAAGAGCCATGGGGGCATATACGTGTGCCGGGTCCAGGAGGGCAACGAGTCATACCAGCAGTCCTGCGGCACCTACCTCCGCGTGCGCCGTGAGTGGCCCAGCCCTGGCCCCTACTCCCACTGTCCCACTGGGGATACTCGGTTTATCTTTGAAATGGGGATAGAGCCAGTACCTTCAATGTGGGTTTCAAACCGGCTTGGACAGAGGGACGGACGTTCTCCTCTGCAGAGTGGGGTCTCTGGGGGGTCTGGGGCCTTGCAGGAGGTGGGTGGGGCCAGGAGGCTGGGGAGGGCAAGAGGGGCCAGGGCTCTGAGCCATACCACCTCCTTGCAGAGCCGCCCCCCAGGCCCTTCCTGGACATGGGGGAGGGCACCAAGAACCGAATCATCACAGCCGAGGGGATCATCCTCCTGTTCTGCGCGGTAGTGCCTGGGACGCTGCTGCTGTTCAGGGTGAGCCCCCTCGGACCCCTGAGTCAGCCGGGCGAGGGCCTGGGCCGAGGGACCCCCAATGCCCAGGTAGCCCTCTAGAGCCTGAGGTTCCCCGTCCAAAACTTGGGAGAATGAAAGCACCCACCACATAGGGACTGTGGAAGTTAAATGAATGAATATAAAGAAGGGACTTGAACTGGCGCTGAGCCCAGGGGGTGTCTTCAATTTAGTTTCCCCTTCTGGGCTGTCCTCACGTCCACCTCCCCCCAAGAAGAGTCTCATTCTTCTCCCTAAAAGTGTCCTCACTCCCCTCCTGCCCTCACCCAGGAGTGTGGTTACCCTCCAGGTGTAGCCAAGACCAGGGAAGGTGGGGCCTGGGGTCCTCCCAGAATCTCTGATCTGTACCAGCCTCTCCTTAGGCACTACAGAAAGTGTGACTGTTATTGTTATTATTCATGGAGAATAGTAAGGGAGTGGAGAGTCAAGAAGACGCTAGCTTGGGAGGCCGAGGCAAGAGGATCACTTGAGGCCACAAGTTTGAGTCCAGCCTGGGCAACACAGCAAGACCCTATCTCTACACACACACACACACAAAGTCTTAAAAAAAAATTAGCCAGGCATGGTAGCACACACCTATAGTCCCAGCTACTCAGGAGGCTGAGGTGGGAGGATTGCTTGAGCCCGGGAGTTCAAGGCTGCAGTGAAATATGATGTTGCCACAGACTCCAGCCTGGGCAACTGAGGGAGAAGAAAGAGAGAGAGAGAGAGAGAAAGAGAGAGAGAAAGAGAAAGAGAGAGAGAGAGGGAGAGAGGGAGAGAGGGAGGGAGGGAAGGAAGGGAAGGAAGGAAGGAAGGAAGGAAAGAAGGAAGGAAGGAGAACACTGGTTGTAGACTCAGAGAGAACTGCTACGTAACCAGTATGTGGCCTTGGGGACATCTCTTACCCTTTCTGGAAAAGTACTTCCTGGCATCCAGGATGGTCTGAAAGATATTCACCTCCCCCTGCTCACTGAGGCACCCACCCCACCCACCCCTACAGAAACGATGGCAGAACGAGAAGCTCGGGTTGGATGCCGGGGATGAATATGAAGATGAAAACCTTTATGAAGTGAGTGAAGGGTGGGGATGGGGTAGGGGCAGTTGTGTTAGGGGTGGGGGTGTTCCCTCTGGGGGTGGCTGGGGGCAGGGACCCCAGGTGTCAGGGTGCTGATGTTCGCTGCCTCATTTCCATCCCAGGGCCTGAACCTGGACGACTGCTCCATGTATGAGGACATCTCCCGGGGCCTCCAGGGCACCTACCAGGATGTGGGCAGCCTCAACATAGGAGATGTCCAGCTGGAGAAGCCGTGACACCCCTACTCCTGCCAGGCTGCCCCCGCCTGCTGTGCACCCAGCTCCAGTGTCTCAGCTCACTTCCCTGGGACATTCTCCCTTCAGCCCTCCTGGGGGCTTCCTTAGTCATATTCCCCCAGTGGGGGGTGGGAGGGTAACCTCACTCTTCTCCAGGCCAGGCCTCCTTGGACTCCCCCGGGGGTGTCCCACTCTTCTTCCCTCTAAACTGCCCCACCTCCTAACCTAATCCCCCCACCCCGCTGCCTTTCCCAGGCTCCCCTCACCCCAGCGGGTAATGAGCCCTTAATCGCTGCCTCTAAGGGAGCTGATTGTAGCAGCCTCATTAGTGTCACCCCCTCCTCCCTGATCAGTCAGGGCCACTTAGTGATAATAAATTCTTCCCAACTGCAGACCTTGGCAGGAGTCGTGGATCTTATGGGAACCGCCTCTCCCACATGTCCCTCAGACCCAGGAGTCCCAGCCCAAGCCACTCCCTGCCCACTCCCCACACCTGGGACCAGGTAGCCAGTCTGGGCTGCCCTCCTGGGAGAACAAGATGTCTCTTGGGAAGGTCCCCAGACCAACTGAAGGACTGGTTTGGCCCTCTTTGCAGGGCCTCACCCTAGGGTCATATCCTTAAGCAAGAAGGGGACAAGATCAAGATAGCTGTGGCTACCAAATTATTTACGCTTTTTTTTTTTTTGAGACAGAGTCTCACTCTGTTGCTCAGGTTGGAGTGCTCACTGCAACCTCTGCCTCCTGGGTTCAAGCGATTCTCCTGCCTCAGCCTCCCAAGTAGCTGGGATTACAGGCGCCTGCCACCACGCCCAGCTAATTTTTGTATTTTTAGTAGAGGCGGGGTTTCACCATGTTGGCCAGGCTGGTCTTGAACCTCTGACCTCAGGTGATCCACCCGCCTTGGCCTCCCAAAGTGCTGGGATTACAGGCGCCTGACACCACGCCCGGTCGCTTTTTTTTTTTTTTTTTTTTTTTGAGGCAGAGTCTGACTCTGTCACCCAGGCTGGAGTGCAGTGGCGCAATCTCAGCCCACTTCAACCTCCACCTCAAGCGATTCTTGTACCTCAGGCTCCCGAGTAGCTGGGATGACAGGCATGTGCCACCACACCCAGCTAATTTTTGTTTTAGTAGAGACAGGGTTTCGCCATGTTGGCCGGGCTGGTCTCGAACTCCTGACCTCAAGTGATCCACCATGCTTCGACCTCCCAAAGTGCTGGGATTACAGGCATGAGCCACTTTATGCGTATTTAAGCCTTGGAAACACAGGGACTATCTTGTGGATTGGGGCTAGTACAGAATTCAGACTGCAGCCTTTTCCCGATGCGTTGACTTACAGAAGGGGCATTTTGGAGGGTCTGTGGTCCTAACCTGGGGATAGCAGGGAGATCCAGGGGCAATGACAGAGAGGCACAGAGACACGGATTTCCTGAGAAAGGGAGAGGAGAGAGGCTGGGACCCAGGGATCAGGAAGGGGACGAGCAAGGGAAGGAAGAGATGATGAGACCCTGGGAATCCGGGAGAGAGACAGGGACGTGGAGAGAAAGGGACAGAGACAGAGCGAGAAGGAAAGGAAGAGACAGAAGAGAGAAGGGGCAACCGAAAATGGGCACGAAGAGGCCCAGGCACAGCAACAGCTGAGGAAATGACAGAGACTGAGACGGAGATGCAGAAAGTTACAGAGAGAGCTGGAGAGGGTAGAGAAGGGCTTTCGGGGAGAAAGTGATGGAGGGACAGAGAAGAGAGGTGGAGGCCAAGGAGGGAAAGACCCCAGTAGAGAAAGACAGAGGGACAGAGAAGGGGACGCAGACGCAGGCGGGAGCACACCCACAGAGGCGGAAGGAAGGGCGCAAGACCAAGAGAACCACAGACGCGGAAAGCCGGGGAGGTCGTGGCTCGGTCTAGGGCGCACGGGGAGCAGGGCTTGCCCCCCAGCACCTCCGGGGAGGTGACCCCAGCCGGGAGATGCGAGTCCCGCGGAGCCCGCGCCCGGCGGACGGACCGATGGACAAAGCCGGGGAGAGCTCGGGCGCGGCCGGGGCGGGGGCCGGTGCCCGCAGGGACCCGGGCGTAGCGGGGAAAGGAGGGGCGGGCAAGCGGCGAGAAGGGGAAGGAAGCGGAGGTGCCGGGCGGGCGCGGGGCGCGGGCAGGAAGCGGGGAGGGGCGGCGGGGCGGGGGCCTCCGGAAAAACGCCCCGACTTCCTGCCCCGCCAGAGCCAGGAAGCGGGAGCCGGGACCCAGGGCCCGGGATCGCCGAGCCCGACCTCGGGCGCCCCGCCGGTCACCTCCGCGCGGACACCAGGTACTCGGTCCCCGGCCCCGCCCGGCCTCCTCCCCTCGGCTGTTGGGGGAAGTGGGGAGGAGGAGGGAGGGGCTGGGGCGCTGCCGGCAGCGGAGGGGCCCCCTTCGGACCCCACGGAACCAGCGGCCGCCCCTCCTCGGGCCTCAGTTTTCCCATCTGTCAAAGGGAGCAAAGAGGGGAGAACTCACACTTGACGAGTGCCCCATAGGTGGGGACGAACGGTGCGAGGCCGGGGCCAAGGCCTCCCACCTGCTCAGTGGAGAACGGACGATCACTCCCATTGTACGGGTGGGGAAACCGAGGCCCGGGGAGCCAAACCGACTCGTCCCAGGGAACGCACATCGTGAGACAGTGTGGAGTTGGGATTTGAACTCGCACGTGCTTTCCGCAAAGCGCCATTCTCCAACCCCCGCATGCTTTAGGGCCACCTAAAAAAGGAAAACAACAATAACAACAACGACGAGGGCCGCTGTGAAGCTGAAAGTTGGAGTGCATTTGACAGAGTTTTCCGAAAGCTCTTTTCTAGGTCATTAATTATACCGTGGGAGACAGGTGTAGGGAGAGAGCTGGAGGCCTTCTCCCATTGTACGGATGGGAAGACTGAGGTCTACAGAGAAGTCATTACTTTTTGCAGATTATACTGCACGTCAGAGGGAAAGTTGTGCTGGAACTCAAGACTATTGCTTTTCCGGTTCCAAAGGAAGGGGGTGGGGGTGGGAGACGGAGGGGATTGATGTACGAGGGTTGGAAATTCAGCGGGTCCCCTAAGTGGGGAGACTAATAGGACGGGGAGCCCCAGTCCGCCGTCCGAGTGCTCAGCGCTGGGGTGACTAGGAGATCTCGGATCGAACTCGGGAGGAGTTGGACCCATCTGCACCTCCGGGCGCGGGGCGGGGCCCGGGGAGTGACGGGGGCAGTCGAGATACGGAAACGCTGGCCCTCCAAGACAGGCCAGAGCGGCCCTATCTGGCCTGCGTGGCGCAGTGCAGCGCTAGAGCGGCCGGCGGGAGGAGTAGAGTCGTCGGGGCCGGAGCCCGGCAGGAGCCGGGCTAGAGCGGCTGGCAGGAGGAGTGGAGCTGGGCGCAAAGGTGGACTCAGGGCGGCTAGAGCGACGCGGCGGCAGGGGTGGGGAGAGTGCGGAGCCGGCGCGCGGAGGCTTCGGTTCCGGTGGCGGCGATGGCTTCTCTTTCCACCTGGAGCAGGTGAGGGACGCGGTCCCCAGCGGGTGTCAGACCCTGACTCTGCACGTCCTCCTCGGCATCCCTGGCCGTGCACACTGCCACGTCCCCCGTAGGATTTAGGGCCCGCGTAAGACCCGCCACGTCCATGTAAGATTTGGGTCTCGTGTAGACCCGCCGCATTCCGTATAAAGTCTTACAGACCCTCCAGGTTCCTGCCAGCCCCCCATGGAGAACTGGCTTCTTATAGACGTGGGGTCCTCATAGATCAGTGGCATCCCCTAGAATCCGGGGCTCTATAGACCATGGGTCTCGGGACCCACCACGCACCCCTATGGAATTCTGAGCCCCTTTTAAGTCTCCAGAGGTTCCACAGACTGGCAGCTGTCCCTATAGAATCATGATCCTGTGTGATCCCTGGGTCCTTTAGAGCCACTGCGTGTCAAATAGAATCTGGGGAGTTACACATTCCAAGGACTCTTTTAGGTTCTTTAAGGCTCCCAGAAGTTCTTGGAGACCCTGAGTCACCTGCTCAACACCTTATAGACCCTGAGACCTCCATAGAACTCGACACCCATGTGGCCCCCCAACCCATGGACCTTCTAAACCAGCCCTAACCCCCCAGCGCCCCATGCACGCAGTGCTCCCTCTGCTGGACCCCCCAGGCCTTGTCAGTTGCCTATAGATCCATCTATTCTCTGACAGCTTCACCTATAATTCTCCAGCCTTTGTGGGACTCCCCCAAACGCCTCCTCCTAAACAGGCGACACTCCTCGCCTCCATCATCTCCAGCCCCCAAGCCTCTGTGGAGCAGCCGTATCCATATCCAACTTGCACTCCTGCCTAGGCCATAGTGACCACATACCCGTGACTTTTCCAGGCATCCATAAGAAGACATGATGTGTCTCAGAGCTTTGGTTCAGATTTTAGTTTCTGAAGGGTAGGGTGGGGGCTCCCCATGCTCTGAAGCAATGCTCTCTGTTTTATTTTGTTTTATTTATTTATTTATTTATTTTTGAGACGAAGTCTCACTTCTGTTACCAGGCTGGAGTGCAGTGGCGCTATCTCAGCTCACTGCAACCTCTGCCTCCCAGATTCAAGTGATTCTCCTGCCTCAGCCTCCTGAGTAGCTGGGACTACAGGCTCGTGCCACCACGCCCAGCTAATTTTGGTATTTTTAGTAGAGACAGGGTTTCACTATGTTGGTCAGGATGGTGTCGATCTCTTGACTTCGTGATCCGCCCACCTTGGTCTCCCAAAGTGCTGGGATTACAGGCGAAACCCACCGTGCCTAGCCTATTTTATTTTAAGACAAGGTCTCACTCTGTCGCCCAGGCTGGAGGGCAGTGGCACAATTTTGGCTCACTGCAACCTCTGCCTCCTGGGCTCAAGCGATCCTCTCATCTTAGCCTCCCAAGTAGCTGTGACTACAGGCATGAACCACCACACCTGGCTATCTTTTGTAGAGATGGGGGTTTCACCATGTTAGCCAGGCTGGTCTCGAACTCCTGAGCTCAAGTGATCCACCTGCCTTGGTCTCCCAAAGTGCTGGGATTACAGGTGTGAGCCACTGCGTCCACCAAATGCAGTTTATTTTAAATGCGTAAACTCTGTAGCCCGACTGCCCAGGTCTGAGTCCTGGTTCTGCGTCTTATGAGCTGTGCCTCAGTTTCCTTCTTTGTTAAATGGAGATAAGAATAATAATGATCTCTTGGAGTCACCGAGAGGATTAAATGAGTTATTACCTGTAAACCAGCGATGCCATGCCTGGCACATACTAAGTGTCTCTTATGTGTCAGCTGTCATTTCATTATTATTGTGATAAGGAATAAGGAGATAAGAACTTGGCAAGTGCACAGTTCCAGACCTGGCACCAAGCACTTGCAAAGATAATGAGTATCCCCTCCTTTGCCTTTTTAAAATCTCCCTGCCTCAGTTGAGCGTTTCTACCTCTAAGTGGGATGAGCATGCACCCTCCACGTCCGTGGTCATGTTTCATAGTGAGACAGCACGTCCGTGTTCATGTTTCATAGTGAGACAGGGTCTCACTGTGTTCCCCAGGCTGGTCTCAAACTCCTGAGCTCAAGCGATCTTCCCACCTTGGCCTCCCAAAGGGCTGGGGTTACAGGCATGAACCACCTCGCCTGGCCAGTTTGCAAATTTATTAAAGTGAATGTTTAACAGTACTTGAATCTTGAATTGCCCAAGCTTAGATATTGGACAATACACTTTGTGGGAAATAATAAAAATGATGCCTTCCCCAGGTGGACCCACAGGGTGGCATTTGGACACTCCAGAAAGCATCACTGTTTAATCATCAAAATCCTGGTTACCATTTACTGGGGAGCTAGGGAGGAGGCCCATAAAGCAGGAGAAGGGCGGGTCTCTGCTGGCTTGGGTTATAAATAGCTTTGGGCTGTGGGGAGCCCCGCCACTGGTCCACCCCACCCCTCTTTCCACAGCTCCTTCCCGCCTGACACGGGCTCCGTGGCATTAGTCAGACTAATTAAGGACACAGAAGATGTCGGTGGAAAGACTCAGAGAGAAGTGGAGACTCAAGGAGAGACAAAGATGGGAAAGACAGCAAGAGATGGGGGAGAAAAAGGGATGGAGAGAGATGAGAGACAGCACATGAGACCGTGACTCAGAGAGGTGTGAGGATGGTGGCTGCAGAAACCAGATGTGGGAGGACAGAGGCACAGAGACAGGGACAGGACAGACGGAGCTACAGAAGCAGGAAGGGGGTGTCACCGCTGAGAGGGAGAGATGGAGGGAGGGATGGAGAGATGCAGGGATGGTGGGGAAAATGAGACAGTTCTGGAGGAAGGGAAAGAGAAAAATCAGGAAACAGGGTGAAAAGAGACCAAGACATGAGACAGATTCAAGGGACAGACAGCCAAGGAGAGCTGGCTGCGGACAGACCAAGGCGCACCTAGGGTGGAGGGGGACAGACCCACCTTGGAGATGGGCTGTCTGAGGCCCCATCACTTGGTTTCTGGGACTGGAAGCCTGGGAAGAGATGAGGTCCCTGGGGGAAAGAAGAACTTCTGGGTTTGGGGACTCCCAGTCCCTGAGGGAGGAGGGTTCTGAGTTTTGTTTTCTTATGTGGAGAGTTGGGGGTTGGGGGTTTGCCATTGTGACTTCCTGTCACAGGAAGTGGGGCTGGTGGGTTCCAAGGCAACATCCTGTCCCAGGCCTGTCACAGACCAGAGGAGACCCCTGCACCCCACTTCTCTCCCGCCTCTCCTCTAACCCTCCCATCCCCGCTTGCCTCTGGGCTGTGCCCTCAGGAATTAGCCCCCAGGCCCCTGGTCCCTCCATCCTGGGAGTCCAGGCCCCCAGCCCCCTCTTCCATTAGGGCATTAGGGACCCCAGATTGCAGGCTGTCAGACTCAGCCTTCCCATGGACCCAGGCTCCTGAGCCTCCAACGCCTGCCCCCGCAAGGCTCCCGTCCCTGGGCTCCCGCCCCCTGGCGGGTCTCTGAAGGGCTCTTTGTGGCCACACAGAGGCCCCATTGAGCTGCGGAGGCTGGGATGGGGGAGGCTGTTTACTCACCTTCACACCTGGGCCAGGAATCTGTGAGTAACCACCCTGGGCCGCCTCCTCCCACCCTCCTAACCACAGCCCCTCCTCTTCCCCCAGCCCTGCAGAGCCCAGGGAGATGGAAGACTTCGCCCGAGGGGCGGTGAGTGGACAGAGCAAGGGGTGAGGGGACTCTGGGGCTGAGGGTGGGGAGTCCTGTGGACTGAAGCTGCCCTCCCTTTCCACAGGCCTCCCCAGGCCCCTCCCGGCCTGGCCTGGTTCCCGTCAGCATCATCGGGGCTGAGGATGAGGATTTTGAGAACGAGCTGGAGACAGTGAGTGGGAGATAGGGTGGAAAAGCTCTGTCCCAGGCTCAGTGTCCCGCCCCAGGTCCCCTCCCACCCGCAGATGCTGTCTTCTTGGCCTCTTCCCACGGTCTGTCTCATCCTCTCATCTCCCTGGTACCTCCTTCCTCACCTCGCCGACCCCACACAGCAGCATAGACGCCCACCCTTCTTACTCTTAACCCCATTTCTTATCGTTGCTCTCTCCTCCCCCAGCATGGACCCCAATTTCTTCTCTCCTAATTTCTGTCCTCATCATCCACCATTATAATATTAAGTCTCATCCATTCTCCCTGACCACCTGCCCTTGCTGTCACCATCATTTTTTGGACACTGTCACCATTCCCCACTTCCCAGGAGCTAACCCTGGCTTGGATCCCTTGTGAAGTGCCAGGAATGGGTAGGGTCAACCCTAAGGCCCCTCCTCTTCTCCCCATTGTACTCACCCCTTCCTGCACCCCCAGAACTCAGAAGAGCAAAACAGCCAGTTCCAGAGCCTGGAGCAGGTGAAGCGGCGCCCAGCCCACCTCATGGCCCTCCTGCAGCACGTGGCCCTGCAGTTTGAGCCAGGACCCCTGGTGAGGGCAGGGCTGGGTGGGCACAGGGAGGGGTGGGGCTGGGACAGGCACAGCTTTTAGTGAATTAAACCAGCGAGCTAGTGCCTGGAGGGTCTGGAAAAGCAGATCTAGAACACAGAGTGCCAGATCTAGAAAGAGAGAATGCTTTAGACAAGAGCCAGAAAGCATGCCACGTGACCTCAACAGGCTTACAAGTGCCCAGGGTAGATCTCAGTGTGCAGCGGGCAGGGTACACACGGCAGGACCCCGCGGAGCCACAGAGAGTCCAGCAGCCTGGCAGAAACCACATCCCATCCCACTCTGTGCCTGTGGCAGCGCCCCCATCAGCCTGTGGCAGCGCCCTTCCGTGGACTCTAGGGGACCAAATCCTTCTCTCCAAAGCCTTTTTGGCAGATGCCAGCACGCAGTCATTCACAGTTGATGGTTGGGAAAAAGAAGCTGTTAGCCATCCCAGGTCTAGGGAGCACAGCAGGCCCTGATCTGGAAACAAGAAAACCACCACACACAGCTCACAAGGCAGACCACACAATTGTGGATCCAGAAGCCTCCGGATGAGGCAGAAGATACCTGGGAGATGTGGATGGACAACCGTGCCATCCAGAAACACCCACAGAGTCTAGAAAACCCAGCAGGTGATTTAGAAAGGGAGAGGCCACAGTGCTGGCTGTCAGGGGATCTGTAGACAAGGGTCTCATCCCAAGAAGACCCAGTCCAGCCCAGCACAGGATAGGAGGACAGCCTGGGGACAGCCAGGGCACTGCACCATGTGGACATGCATAGTGGACCCCTCCAGAAAACAAGGAAACCGATAGAGTGGGGAGAAGTGCCCGAGGCATGCAGAAAGAAGAACATGTCAGCTGCAAGACCAGAGGCTGGTCGTCCGGACGCCAAACCATCAGATATGCAGAAAATTAGGAAATTGCAGTCTTTCCCCCATCTACATTCTCTTTCCAGAAGAGTGGTTCCCCCCACAACCACATGCATGGAGACTCTGGCCCTCTGAGCAAGGGGGTCCCCTATTCAAGCCTTGGGGTTTCTAGAACACCAGATTGTGGACATCAACCCAGGGATCGTGCTGACTACCATGTTCTTTTACAGATGTGGAAACTGAGGCCTCGAGAGGGTCAGGGACTTGCCTGAGGTGACCCCGGTGGCCTCTGGGCATTTTGAGGTTTATTGTCGCATAGCTCCCTCACCTCATCAGCTTGTGGGGAGCCGATCAGAGATAGCTGTGGTCCCCTGGGCAGCTTCGTGTTGGCCTGTCTTAGAATTTTGCTATATTTGGGGGGTGTGAAGAGTGGATATAGATGTGTTAAAACTGTTTAAAGTGGAGAAGGAGGACCGGGCCTGGTGGTTCATGACTGTAGTCCCAACGCTTTGGGAGGCTGAGGCAGGAGGATAGCTTGAGCCTGGGAGGTTGAGGCTGCCGTGATTGCACCACTGCACTCCAGCCTGGGCGACAAGAGTGAAACCCTGTCTTGAAAAAAAAAAAAAAAAGTGGGGCCGGGCATGGTGGCTCACACCTATAATCCCAGAACTTTGGAGGCTGAGGTGGGTAGATGACTTGAGATCAGGAGTTCGAGACCAGCGTGGCCAACATGGTAAAACCCCGTCTCTACTAAAAATATGAAAATTGGCCAGGCGCAGTGACTCACGCATATAATCCCAGCACTTTGGGAGGCTGAGGCAGGTGGATCACCCGACGTCAGGAGGTCAAGACCAGCCTGGCCAACATGGTGAAATCCCATCTCTACTAAAATACAAAAATTAGCCAGGCACCGTGGTACACACCTGTAATTCCAGCTACTCGGGAGGCTGAGGCAGGAGACTCACTTGAACTTGGGAGGTGGTGGTTGCAATGAGCCGAGATTGCACCATTGCAATCCAGCCTAGGCGAGAAAAAAAAAAAATTAGCCAGGCATGGTGGTAGGCACCTATAATCCAAGCTACTCCAGAGGCTGGGGCAGGAGAATCGCTTGAACCCAGGAGGAGGTTGCAGTGAGCCGAGATCACGCCACTGCACTCCAGCCTGGGTGACAGAGCGAGACTCCATCTCAAAAAAGAAAAAGGAGAAAAAGTCCCACTCCCATTGGAATGAGTTCATTTCCCAGATGAGAGCCCCCAGGAGCCAGGACAGGTTGGAGTCCCCACTGTCACCCAGCACAGGGGCGGGCACTCAGGAAATGCTTGACGAATGACAGTGAGCCCCACTTGTCCACCTGTTCTTTCTAAGCCCTCAGTATGCACAAGGCACCATCTGGGACACAGATGGATCAACCTACAACACCCCTCAACACACACAAACCCTTAAGCTGCTCACAGTCTTTCCAGGCAGTGGAGTGTAGTGGAGACAGGCTGCCTGGATTCGAATCCTAACTTTGCCACTTAGTAGCTGTGTGATTTGGGGTTTTATTTATTTATTTATTTATGAAACAGTCTCGCTCTGTGTCACCCAGGCTGGAGTGCAGTGGCACAATCTCCACTCACTGCAACCTCCATCTCCTGGGTTCAAGCAGTTCTCCCTGCCTCAGCCTCCCGAGTAGCTGGGATCACAGGTGCCCACCACCACACCCGGCTAATTTTTTTATTTTTAGTAGAGACAGGGTTTCGCCATGTTGGCCAGGCCGGTCACAAATTCCTGACCTCATGTGATCCACCTGCCTTGGCCTCCCAAAGTGCTGGGATTACAGGTGTGAGCCACTGTGCCTAGCCTAGCTGTGCGACTAAGCTTGACTAAACTTCTTGAGCTCTGTTTTCTCATCTGTAAAATGGGGATAATGACGGTCCCTATGATTGAACACGTTAATGCATGTAGAGGGTGTAGAGCCGCATCTGGTATACACTAAGCCGTCAGTATAGACAGTAGTAGTAGTTGTTGTCATTATTGCCGGGAGGAGACCATGATGAAGAACCACAAAGGACCATAGCACAGGATGGAAAATTAGAAAATGCTCATGGCAGCCCCAGGGAGCCTGCAGGGGAACCCAGGGCCTGGCTTTAGGGGTGGAGGTCAGGGAGTGCTTCCCAGAGGAGGTGGCAGTTGAGTCCCACAGCCATAGGATGGCCAGGAGGTGGGGAAGGCCCTTTTCAAAGGGAGAGTGTGGTTTGAGGCAGGGTGAGGGAGCGGAGAGTCATGCTGTGTGTCTCCCCCAGCTTTGCTGTCTGCATGCCGACATGCTGGGCTCACTGGGCCCCAAGGAGGCCAAGAAGGCCTTCCTGGACTTCTACCACAGCTTCCTGGAGAAGACAGCGGTGAGAGACCTTCAAGCTGCCCCAACCCTGCAATCCCTGTTTGGGCCTGCAGAGTCACCATGCGGTCCCCAACCTCTGCCCTGAGGGCAGCTGCTGACCCAGGCCTTCCCCAGCACCCTCGCTTAGACCAGGGTTCCTGGCAGTCCTCCCGGCCTGCATCTCAGCACACCAAGTCCTCCTCTTCACCCCATTCTCTCTCGAGCAGGTTCTCCGGGTGCCGGTCCCTCCCAACGTCGCCTTTGAACTTGGTAAGGAGAAGGATGGGATGAGGGAGAGGTGTCTAGCGGGGACCACACCTCCCAGGAGGCCAAGGGGAGGGAGGCCGCACTCCCATGCTCTGCTCGGACAGCCGAGATTCATTCATTCCTTCTTGGCAGCAGCCTCAGGACGTGTGGCTGTTGGAGTCCAAGGGTGGGTGGGGACCGTGGTCCAAGCCACCAGGGAACTGGACCCTAGCCCCCATGTGTGTCCCTGCAGACCGCACTAGGGCTGACCTCATCTCCGAGGATGTCCAGCGGCGGTTCGTGCAGGAGGTGGTACAAAGCCAGCAGGCAGCCGTGGGCCGGCAGCTGGAGGACTTCCGCTCCAAGCGGCTCATGGGCATGACGCCCTGGGAGCAGGAGCTGGCCCAGCTGGAGGCTTGGGTTGGGCGGGACCGAGCCAGCTACGAGGCCCGGGAGCGGCACGTGGCAGAGCGGCTGCTCATGCACCTGGAGGAGATGCAGTGAGTAGGCCAGCCCTGGTGGGAGCGTCGCCCCTCCCCAGCACCAGGGCACCCGTGCTACCTCTGGCATGTTCCATCCCGTTTGCAGGTTCCCTCTTCAGGGTCAGAGTTCATTTCTTGGCACTGGGGGTCTTCCTCTACCCTGGCGTTTTAACTCACCTTGAATCCGAGTCTTCCCTTTCCAGCTTTGGGGTTCCCTTGTCATTTCTGGGTCTTGTCCATGATCTGGCACTTGGATCCCATCCTCCTGGATGAGAGACCTCCCTCCCTCTTGTGACAGTCCTTCCCGATCCCTTCCACAGTGTCCCCTCTCTGTCTCTCTTCCCCCTGCCTATCCCAGGACAGCAACCCTGAGATGTATCCTGGGTGGGTGGGGACCCCAGGCCTAGCAAATATGTCACAAACATCTCTCTTCCTCCTACAGACATACCATCTCTACCGACGAAGAAAAGAGGTGAGGGGGGCAGGGAGGGTGGCAGGGAGAGGCGTGCGGCCTCCTGGGTCTGAGGGAGGAGGGGGCAGGGAGAGGCGTGCGGCCTCCTGGGTCTGAGGGAGGAGGGGGCTGGGGGCCTGGATTCCTGGGTCTGAGGGAGGAGGAGGCTGGGGGGCCTGGATTCCTGGGTCTGAGGGAGGAGGGGGCTGGGGGCCTGAACGCCTGGGTCTGAGGGAGGAGGGGGCTGGGGGGCCTGGACGCCTGGGTCTGAGGGAGGAGGGGGATGGGGGGCCTGGACGCCTGGGTCTGAGGGAGGAGGGGCTGGGGGCCTGGACTCCTGGGTCTGAGGGAGGAGGGGGCTGGGGGCCTGGATTCCTGGGTCTGAGGGAGGAGGAGGCTGGGGGGCCTGGATGCCTGGGTCTGAGGGAGGAGGGGGCTGGGGGCCTGAACACCTGGGTCTGAGGGAGGAGGGGGCTGGGGGCCTGGACGCCTGGGTCTGAGGGAGGAGGGGGCTGGGGGCCTGGACGCCTGGGTCTGAGGGAGGAGGGGGCTGGGGGGCCTGGACGCCTGGGTCTGAGGGAGGAGGGGGCTGGGGGGCCTGGACGCCTGGGTCTGAGGGAGGAGGGGCTGGGGGCCTGGACTCCTGGGTCTGAGGGAGGAGGAGCCTGGGGCCTGGACACTTGGGTCCTGGGCATTGGGTAAAAGCCCTTGCCCCTGTCCTTTTGAACCCTCTCATCTCTCCTCAGAGTCTCACAGGAAGTAGTTGTGGGGTCAGGATGGGAAGGCCGGGCCTCTGCCTCTAGGGAGAGAGAGAGAGAGAGAGAGAGTGCGTGTGTGTGTGTGTGCGTGTGTGTGTGTGGGGCCGGGCCTCTGCGTCTAGGGAGAGAGAGAGTGTGTGTGTGTGAGTGTGTGTGTGTGTGTGTGTGTGTGTGTGTCTTCGTGTGTGTTGAGCCCTCACTGTCCCTTCCATACAGTGCTGCAGTGGTCAACGCCATTGGCCTGTACATGCGCCACCTTGGGGTGCGGACCAAGAGTGGAGACAAGAAGTCGGGGAGGAACTTCTTCCGGAAAAAGGTGCTTCCCTCAGTGCCCCGTCCTGACCCTTTCCTCTCCAGAGACGCCCTGGGAGCCTCATGGCTCTGGACACCTAGTGTCAAATTCTGCTTTGTTGTTGTCTCAGAGATGCTCAGCCTGGTCTTCCTCCCCGCCCTCTCACAGGTGATGGGGAACCGGCGGTCGGACGAGCCTGCCAAGACCAAGAAGGGGCTGAGCAGCATCCTGGATGCCGCCCGCTGGAACCGGGGAGAGCCCCAGGGTAAGGCGGCTCTGGCCTCTGCCCTCCCGTCTTCCCCAGCTGCTCCCACTCACTGTCTCATTCTCTCTCGTTTCAGTTCCAGATTTTCGACACCTCAAAGCAGAGGTTGATGGTAATGGACCTGTAGCCATAGCATCCATACTGGGGGCCTGTGTGGGAGAGGCTGGGACCTGGACGCCTGGGTCTGAGGGAGGAGGGACTGGGCCTGGACCCCTGGCTCTGAGGGAGGAGGGGCTGGGGGAGCTCCTAGGTCTGAGGGAGGGAGGCGTGGGGCCTGGACCCCTGGGTCTGAGGTAGGAGCGGCTCAGACTCGGACTCTTAGGTCTGAGGAGGAAGGGCTGGGCCTAGACCCCTGGGTCTGAGGAAGGAGGGGCTGGGGCCTGGACCCCTGGGTCTGAGGGAGGAGGGGCTGGGGGAGTTCCTGGGTCTGAGGGAGGAAGGTCTGGGGCCTGGACCTCTGGGTCTGAGGGAGGAGGGGCTGGGGGCCTGGACTCCTGTGTCTGAGGGAGGAGGGGATGAGGGCTCCTGGGTCTGAGGGAGGAAGGGGCTCCTTGTCATGGTGGGAAAGGGCCTGAGCACAGCCTCTTGCATCCTCTGGCGATTGTGGATTTGAGTTACTGTTCTCTTATCTCCCTCTTTCTCCCTCACTGTCTTCCCAGCTGAGAAGCCAGGTGCTACAGACCGGAAGGGAGGCGTGGGGATGCCCTCTCGGGACCGGAATATCGGGGCTCCTGGGCAGGACACCCCTGGAGTCTCTCTGCACCCTCTGTCCCTGGACAGCCCAGACCGGGAACCAGGTGAGAGTTTCCTGGGCCAGGGCTCCATGAGGCCCGGCGATCCAGGGTAGGGGTGCTGCCTGCCCCCTTGGCACCCCCAGATAGAAGCCATTCCCCAGCAACACCTCCCCTTTGCTCTCAGCATCCACTCCTCCCTGCTCCTGGTCACCACTGTCATTCATAACTTTCCCCTTCCCTCAGTTTGCCCTTTCCACAGCTTTCCTCCCAGGCTCTGACCTCTCTGCTGGTGCTGCGTCTCCCACCCCCTTGGACTACGTTTTCCATCAACCCTTCCTTTTCCAGAACCTTCCCTGAGTACATGACCAGTCCACCCTCTGAGCTGCATTGCTGGCCCCCTAGGTGGGGAGCCCGCCAGCCCCATGAGCTTCATCCCTCACCATCCTTACACTGCTGTGGCCTCAGGCCCTTGGATCTCTGCATGGCCAGGCCAGGGCTCACACACCGGCTCTGCTGACTGCTTGTGTTTATTTAGTATCTTGGATATGACTCCCCTTTCTTAGCCTCCGTTTGCTTTTCTCTAAAGGAGTATGAGAGGGTGGGGAGGATGAATGGACGAGGAGGCAGCACGGAATCCAGGGCCCTCCCGACCTCAGGGGGCTGCAGTCTGGTTGGGTGGGAGAGATGTTTGTGACCTATTTGCTAGGCCTGGGGTCCCCATCCACCCAGGACACACAGGGGCACCCACTTCTGTTGCATCTTCATGCTCCTGCCCCTAGTGGCCATGTTCTGAGAGGTCTTAACATCTGTCCGTCGCGTGCTGAAGTACAGAGCAGCCGTGTGGTGTCTGCCGGGCACTGGGTAGCTTTAGCCCCTGCATTTCCAGGCCCCCAGAGTGTGGGTCTCGTGGCCGCAGAGGCCTTCCAGCCAGCCCTGCTCCCTCCACCCCACAGGTGCTGACGCCCCCCTGGAGCTGGGGGACTCATCCCCGCAGGGCCCAATGAGCCTGGAGTCCTTGGCGCCCCCAGAGAGTACCGATGAGGGGGCCGAAACCGAGAGGTGCCCAGGCTGGGGTGCAGGGGCGGGAGGTGTGGCTTACTGGGCGCTGGTGGGTGGGTGCAGGGTCGCCGCTGCCATCTGTGCCTGCCTGTCCCAGGCTCTTGCTCCCCCTGCTCCTCTGCTGCTCTCTGGGTCTCACCATTCCTCTCCCTTCTTCTTCTTTCCTTTTCTCATCTCCCTCCTGCTTCCTCATTGCCCCCCTTTCCTTTTATCCTTCCTTTTTCCTCTGCTCCTTCCTCTCCTTCCTTTTTTCACTAATCCTTCTCCTCCTCCCTTCCTCTCCACCACTCCTTCCATCTCCTTTATTTCCCCCTCCTCTCTCACTTCCCCTCTCTTCTTTCACCTCCCCCCTCCTCTCTCACCTCCCCCCTCCTCTCTCACCTCCCCCCACCTCTCTCACCTCCGTCTTCCTCTCTCACCTCCCCCCTCCTCTCTCACCTTCCCCCTCCTCTCTTACCTCCCCACTCCTCTCTCACCTGAGTTTTCTTTCCCCACCTTCCATCCCCCTCCGATCTCCCTGCCACTTTTCATTTTTGCAGCCCTTCCTCCCCTTCTCTTTCAAGCCCCCCTGCCCCCTGCCCCCCACCCCCTGCCTCGCTCCTGCCTCCTGGTGCCCGTCCCTCAACCCCCCACCCCTCTGCTCTGTGCCCTGGGGGCCCTGTCCCCCTTACAGCTGGGGGGCAGGCTCTGCCTCCTGCCCGTCCTTGTGCCGCTGCTTTGGGGACCCTTTGGTGGGTGCGGGGAGGTGGGTCAGGTTCCATCTGGGCCCACCTCTGACCCTGTGCCCCTCTCTCCCCAGAAGGTGGAAGAGGTGGGTGCCTGGGCCCTGGGCGGGGGAAGGGCTAGCCCCTCCCCCATTTCTCCCAGCCCCTCCCCTCTCCCCATGGCCACTCCCTCCCCTTCACTCCTTGTGAGGGGTGGGTGGGGACATCACCCTCCCAGTTGAAGAGCTAAGTATGGAAATCCTCCCCACCCCATAACACCCCCTCTGTTGCCATCCCCCTGCCTCAGGGAAGGGAGGGGGTCAGTCCTATGCTCCATCCTGGGTTCCCCATCCCTTCCCCCATCAAATTTCAGTATCCCCCCTCCCCCAAGACCCCCCACTACCCCAGTGCCCCTAAAATCCCACCACTCCTCTGACTCTCTCCTCTCTTCTGTTGCATGTTTGATCCCTGTCCTGGTCACCCCTGCCCCGGTCCTGGTCTCTCCCTGTCTCTGTCCCTGTTCTGGTCTCTCCCCGTCTCTGTCCCTGTCCTGGTCTCTCCCTGTCTCTGTCCCTGTCCTGGTCTCTCCCGTCTCTGTCCCTGTCCTCGTCTCTCCCCAATCTCTGTCCCTGCCCTGGCCTCTCCCCACCTCTGTCCCTGCCCTGGTCTCTCCCCGTCTCTGTCCCTGTCCTGGTTTCTCTTCGTCTCTGTTCTTGTCTTGGTCTCTCCTTGTCTCTGTCCCCGGCATCTGCCTGACTCTGTCCTTGGCCTCGGGGTCCAGGCTATCAGGGCGTCTGGGGCGCTCAGAGAGCCTGCGGGTGAGTGACCGCCGCCGGCCTTCCCGGGGCAGCCTCGGGGCTAAGGGCCGGGGTGGGGGCCGCTCCCGGAGCGACGTGGACATGGACCCCAGTTCCGCCACGGCAGTGCTTGGCCCTGCCCGACGAGCCACGTATGTCAACCCTCTCCCTTCCCCCATCCACTAAGGCAGCCTGGAGAATCAGGGAGGGATTGTTGTCAGAGTCACAGAGGAATGGGCGTTGGAGACCGAGGTCATTGAGGCCAACTGTGGTCACAGACCTTGGAGGAGGAGCGGGTAGAATGCTTCTAGAGATCTGGGAACTCTAGTGTGGTCCGATCTAGAGACCTGGTCTGCTGCACGGGCCACCCTGCGGGCATCGAATGCCAAGGCCACTGACCGGGGTTGAACACTCTAAGAGGTTGAAGGCTGCTTCTTGGGATGGCCCAAGCTGGGGCCCTAACAAGGCCTCTGTCCACAGCCCCGAGCCTGGAGATGAGGGGGAGCCGGGGCGGTCGGGACTGGAGCTTGAACCAGAAGAGCCTCCCGGCTGGCGGGAACTCGTCCCCCCAGACACCCTGCACAGCCTGCCCAAGAGCCAGGTGAAGCGACAGGAGGTCATCAGCGGTGAGTACTGCCCCCATCACCCCACTGTGGCCAAGGACACAGTCCAGCTCTGGCAAAGGCAAAGACAGGCGCAGAGAGATGTTCATCTTGGTGTCATTTACCATCGGGAGAACTTGAAGGCAGCTTCAAATTCCCTCTTGTTCCAAGTTCAGATTGTTTCAACACAGAGCATTTTGATGGAATGTGAATGCCACTGTGGAAGGGACATTTCCGAAAATTTCTAGTAGTGCAATACAGTGCCGATGTTGAGAACACTGCATTTCTGGTGCAAGCCTTTATTTCCTTGCTTGTGAAATGTGGGCATTAATAGTTCCTACCTCAGATATTGTCATGAAAATGAGATGATTTGTGTGAAATGTTTAGCCTAGTGCTGGGCACAGAGGAAGAGCATTTTATTTTATTTATTTTTTTTAATTTTTATTTGAGGTAGAGTCTCAGTCAGTCTCTCAGGCTGGAGTGCAGTGGCACAATCACGGCTCACTGCAGCCTTACCCTCCCAGGCTCAACTGATCCTCCCACCTCAGCCTCCTGAGTAGCTGAACAGGCATGTACCACCATGCCTGGCTAATTTTTGTATTCTTTGTAGAGATGGGGTTTCGCCATGTTGGCCAGGCTGGTCTCGAACCCTTGGGCTCAAGTGATCCTCCTACCTCAGCCTCCCAAAGTCTTGGGATTACAAGTGTGAGCCACCAGGCCCAGTCAAGGAAGAGCATTTTAATGAGATTGTTGTTACTAGTTTGATCTTAATTGCTTAGGGGAGAAAAGATCCCCACAGGGGAAAGTTTGGGAGAATGATCAGTATATTAGCAGTGCTTCCTTCTGCATGGAGAGATGATGAGTGTATCATTTTTGTCTTTTTCCTTTTTTCCTGTGCTAATTGTGTGGTGGCTAGGGAGGCTGGTGGCAAAAAGAGAAAGCTTTTTTTTTTTTTTTTTTTTTAAGACAGAGTTTTGCTCGTTGCCCAGGCTGGAGTGCAATGGCACGATCTCGGCTCACCACAACCTACGCCTCCCAGGTTCAAGTGATTCTCCTGCCTCAGCCTCCTGAGTAGCTGGGATTACAGGCATGTGCCACCACGCCCGGCTAATTTTGTATTTTTAGTAGAGACGGGGTTTCTCCATCTTGGTCAGGCTGGTCTCGAACGCCCGCCTCAGCCTCCCAAAGTGCTGGGATTACAGGCGTGAGCCACTGTGCCTAGCCCAAGAGAAAGGTTTGGGACTTGACTGAAAGCTTATTTACAGATTACTTCATAGTGAAAAAGATACTTATTCAAAAATTTTAGGGGAGTAGTTGAGTACTTTTTGGGTCACAGATCCTTCTAAGGACATGATAAAAAAAAAAAAAAACATGAGCCATGTGCTACCCATTAGGACTTTCTGGAAGATGGAAATGTGCTTTATTTGTACTGCTCACCATGGGGACCATCAGCCACCTATGGCTGGTGAGCACTTGAAATGCACTAGGCCGGGCACAGTGGCTCATGCCTGTGATCCCAGCACTTTGGGAAGCCGAGGTGGGCAGATCACTTGAGGTCAGGAGTTCGAGACTAGCCTGGCCAACATGGTGAAACCCCATCTCTACTAAACATACAAAAATTAGCTGAGCATAGTGGCGCATGCCTGTAATCCCAGATACTCGAGAGAGTAAGCCAGGAGAATTGCTTGAACCCAGGAAGCAGGAGGTGGAGGTTGCAATGAACCCGGATCACTCCACCGCACTCCAATCTAGGTGACAGAGCAAGACTGTGTCTCAAAAAAAAAAGCACTAAATACAACTGAGCACTGACTTAAAATTTCATTGCAATTAACGAAAATGTAAAGAGTTGTACATGGCTGGTGACTATCACGTTGGACAGGATAGCAATTTCTTTCCCCAGAAAGAATATGCATAATGTACAAAATCGTGCTTTTAGTCTCAGGGGACTTCTAGGGCCCCTGAAACTCACACATATGCCCTCCGGGGATGTGGGGGTCCCCGGATCTGAGGCTGTCAACCACTGTTTAATGTGGCTTGATGGTTAGACACTAGGCTGCAAGCTTGCTGGCAGGTGGGATGACTAGCTTGTCCCCATTTGCTCAGGATATTCACAGTTTTATCACTGAAAGCCCAGGCTGGCAAATGAGGACCATTGGTCACTCTGGCCAGCTGCCACAGCGAAAAGGGAAAGGCAGTGGGTTGAGGAATCCTCACTGGTTTTTTTTTTTGTTTTTTGTTTTTTGTTTTTTTTGAGACGATCTCGCTCTGTCGCCCAGGCTAGAGTGCAGTGGCGCGATCTCGGCTCACTGCAACCTCCACCTCCCAGGTTCAAGCGATTGTCCTGCCTCAGCCTCCCGAGTAGCTGGAACTACAGGTGCCCGCCACCACTCCTGGCTAATTTTTGTATTTTTAGTAGAGATGGGGTTTCACCATGTTGGCCAGGATGGTCTTGATCTCTTGACCTCGTGATCTGCCCACCTCAGCCTCCCAAATTGCTGGGATTACAGGCATGAGCCACTGCACCCGGCCACTCAGTGGCTATTTAAGAGGGCAAATGACTCCACCCAGAGAGGTTTTTTTTTTATTTGTTTGTTTTGTTTCGTTTTTTTGAGACGGAGTCTTGTTCTGTCACCAGGCTGGAGTGCAGTGGTGTGATCTCAGCTCACTGCAACCTCTGTCTCCCGGGTTCAAGAGATTCTCCTGCCTCAGCCTCCCGAGTAGCTGGGACTACAAGAGCCCGCCCCCACACCTGGCTAATTTTTGTATTTTTTTAGTAGAGATGGGGTTTCACCATGTTGGCCAGGCTGGTCTCGAACTCCTGACCTTGTGATCCACCTGCCTCGGCCTCCCAAAATGCTGGGATTATAGGCATGAGCCACTGTGCCCAGCCATTTTGTTTTGAGACAAGGTCTCACTCTGTTGCTTGAGCTGGGGTGCAGTAATGCCATCATAGCTCACTGCAGCCTCAACCTCCTGGGCTCAAGGGATCCTCCCACTTGAGCCTCCCAAGTAGCTGGGACTACAGGCACACACCAACATGCCTGGGCTAATTTTTTTTGTTTTTTAAATTTTTGGTAGAAACAGGGTTTCACCATGTTGCCCAGGCTGATGTTGGACTCCTGGGTTCAAGCAATCCTCTTGCCTTGGCCTCCCAAAGTGCTGGGATTACAAGTGTGAACCACCATGGCTAGCCAGAGAGAGTTTTTTCCCACCAACTTCTAGGAAGCTTTCCTCCCTGCTCTGCCTCATTCCTCTAGCCTGCCCATGAGGTCATGCCCCCTAGTCTGCACCCTCCCCAATGTGCTTCCTGCTTTGGTGGCCCTGCAGAGCTGCTGGTGACAGAGGCGGCCCACGTGCGCATGCTGCGGGTGCTGCACGACCTCTTCTTCCAGCCCATGGCAGAATGCCTGTTCTTCCCCTTGGAGGAGCTGCAGAACATCTTCCCCAGCCTGGACGAGCTCATCGAGGTGCATTGTGAGTGCAGAGCCAGGGTCCCTCTGTGTACCCCACTGCCCCACGGCCAGCTCTGTTCTAGCCCTGGGTTCAACCTGCTCGGGAACCCCAGGGTTCACATGGGGTGGGGGCAGATACGCCATCCGGTCCCGAGGATCAGACACAGACACACCTGCAGCCCTACCCCCACCACACTGCAGCAGGCCCTGCACAGCATCTTCCAGACCCTGGTGGAGCATCCCTTTCCTCCTGCCCCCGCAGCCCTGTTCCTCGATCGCCTGATGAAGCGGAGGCAGGAGAGTGGCTACCTCATCGAGGAGATCGGAGACGTGCTGCTGGCCCGGGTGAGATGCCCAGCCCTCCCGCTCCTCCCAGCTAGACACGTGGAATTCAGGCCCGGGGCGGGTCCTGAGCCCACCCTACTCCAGTCCCAGGGTCTGGGCTTCCAGCCTGTCGTACTTTAGTCCCTGTTCTTGCCCATCCCCACTGAGACACCTGCCTGGCCTGAATCTCGCTGTAGTTTGATGGTGCTGAGGGCTCCTGGTTCCAGAAAATCTCCTCCCGCTTCTGCAGCCGCCAGTCATTTGCCTTAGAGCAGCTCAAAGCCAAGCAACGCAAGGACCCTCGGTTCTGTGCCTTCGTGCAGGTGAGATGGGGTCTGGACTCCAGCTTCCCAGGGAGGAGGGGCCTGGAGACCCAGACTCCTAGGTGCCTGAGCCCTGGGGTGAGCCCAAAGCCTGGGCCATCGCAACGCCAGCATGTTTCCCGCAGGAAGCTGAGAGCCGCCCGCGGTGCCGCCGCCTGCAGCTGAAGGACATGATCCCCACGGAGATGCAGCGGCTGACCAAGTACCCCCTGCTCCTGCAGAGCATCGGGCAGAACACAGGTACCGCGGGCCCGGATCTCTGGGCCTCGGCTCTCCTCTTTTTTTTTTACATTTTTTTTCTCACTCATTTTCATCAGTGATACCATCACAGCTCACTGCAGCCTCAACCTCCCAGGATCTACCATCCTCCCACCTCAGCTCCCCAAGTAGCTGGGACCCCAAGGGCACACCACCATGCCCAGCTAATTTTTTTAGTTTTTTTTTTAGAGACGAGGTCTCGCCATGTTGCCCAGGCTGGCTTTGAACTCCTGGTCTCAAGCTATCCTCCCGCCTCAGCCTCCCAAAGTGCTTGGATTACAGGCGTGAGCCACCATGCCCGGCCAGCTGTCCTTTGTCTAACCTTGGCTGCCCAATCTGGAGCCTCCAGGGCAGGGGTTCACCAGAGCTGCTCTCTCCCTTGCCTGCAGAAGAGCCCACAGAACGGGAGAAAGTGGAGCTGGCAGCCGAGTGTTGCCGGGAAATTCTACACCACGTCAACCAAGCCGTGCGTGACATGGAGGACCTGCTGGTGAGCCTGGGCTGGCCCCACACCCGGGACAGTGGATGGTGTGAGAGCAGGGGGCGGACCCTACCTCAGCCTGTCCAGAAGTCACACCCCACCCCTTGGCTTGTCTCCCTCAAGGGTCACTGTGTGTCCAGGGGTTGGCTTGGCCCTCAGCATCTCCCTCTCAGGGTCATTGGAGGTCAGGCCCAACCCTCAGCTTGCCCCCATCAGAAGTTGGTCTTGGCTCTCATCTTACCAATGTGGGTCACTGCAGGTCAGCCCCAGCACTTAGCTTGTCCCCATAATGCTCCCGTCTCTGCCCCAGAGGCTCAAGGACTATCAGCGGCGCCTGGACTTGTCCCACCTTCGGCAGAGCAGCGACCCTATGCTGAGCGAGTTCAAGGTGTGACCGTACCCTCCTGCCTCCCCCGCCCCCCTCCTCCTTGGCCCAGGGGATTCCGTGATACAGCCCCCAGCCTGTCCTGCCCATCCCATAATACACCCAGGAAGCGAGAGCTGTGTCCCCCACCTCATGCCAATCCCATGATCCCCAGCCTGTGGTCATCCCCGGCCACTGCCCTGCCCTTCCCCTCCCCACCAACCCCAATCACACCCTGCCAACCTGCACGAACCATCACCCCCTCCTGCCCCAGAACCTGGACATCACCAAGAAGAAATTGGTCCACGAGGGCCCACTGACGTGGCGGGTGACTAAGGACAAGGCAGTGGGTGAGTGCCAGAGCAGCTGCCTAGTGCAGGGTGTTGGGGCAGTGAGCCAAGGGCGGGGAGGGGGTCGCACGGGGGCGCGCCGTGTGAGCACTGCTTGCCCTGTAGAGGTGCATGTGCTGCTGCTGGACGACCTGCTGCTGCTGCTCCAGCGCCAGGACGAGCGGCTGCTGCTCAAGTCCCATAGCCGGACACTGACGCCCACGCCCGATGGCAAGACCATGCTGCGGCCCGTGCTGCGGCTCACCTCCGCCATGACCCGCGAGGTGGCCACCGGTGAGTGCAGCCACTGCATGGCCCAGGGCAGAGGGTGTCTCTTTTGGGCAGAGCTGCCTGTGGAGTGGGGAGCAGAACCCTCTAGAGAGCCAGGGAGCCAGCATTCTAGCAAAGAGGTTGAGAAGTGGGTGGAGGTGGGCAGGGCGGGGCCAGGCCTAGCGGGTTTATAAGTGAGGTAGGAACTGCTGCAGGTGTTTGCACAGAGGCGTGTCTTGTGTAAACAACGAGAAGAAAGGCCAGGAGTCCAGTGAGGAGGGATTTGTAAACATACTACTAGGAAGTTGCACCAGGGCCACAAACACTGGAAGCGGCTGGAGGGTGGGAGTGGCTGGAGGGGTTTTGTTAGGTAAGCCAGGGTATATGCCCGATTCCATAAGGAGGTGTGAGAGGTGGGGCTCAGGAGGACACATCGGGCCCTGGATATTAGCAGACAGTGAGTGGTGAGTTGAGCCATGGGAGCCTTGAGAGCACCACCACTGTGGGTGACTTCTCCAGCTTGTGCTCAGGGAGGGGCAGGCACTGGGGGGACCTGGGCTCTGAGCCCCATCTCCCTCTCTCCCTGCAGATCACAAAGCCTTCTACGTCCTTTTTACCTGGGACCAGGAGGCCCAGATATACGAGCTGGTGGCACAGACTGTGTCGGAGCGGAAAAAGTGAGGGGGGGTCTGAGTTCTGAGTGTGGGTGGAGGACGCCCAGGTTTCTGGGTTCCCAGGGACAGGAGGGCTGTGGGGAGGCCCCGGCATAGGGTCTGGGGGCTCTGACTGCCCAGGGATTTGGCCTTTCTCCCCAGCTGGTGTGCCCTCATCACTGAGACTGCCGGATCCCTGAAAGTCCCTGCCCCTGCCTCTCGCCCTAAGCCCCGGCCCAGCCCGAGCAGGTGAGGGGGGCCATGGAGAGAGCTGGAGGTTCAGGGAGTGGGGCCGGAAGGCGGGGCAGGCTTCCCTCCACAACTCCAGAACCGTCTCTGTGTGAGCATGCACATGTGTGAATGCATGTGTGTGCATACATGTGTGTCTGTACGCAAGTATGTGACTGTGTGCATATATAGTGTGTGTATGCATGCATGTATGCGTGTGCATGTGTGTGTGTGTATGGTGTGTATGCATATGTGTGCATGTGTGTGACAGCGTGTGCATGCATGTGTGTGTGTGCGCATGTGCCGATCCCACCACTGCCCCGTCTGTCTCCTGTCTCCAGGCCTCTGTGTCTTCCATTGTCTGGGCCTCTCTGTCTCCCTGTCTCCCGGCCTCGACCTCTGTCTCTGTCTCCGGACCTCCCTGCCTCCCCACCTCCAGCTCTCTGTCTCCCTGCCCCTGCGGCCCCCCAGGGCCAGGGGTGTGGGGTCACCCAGCACTTCCTCCCTTCAGCACCCGAGAACCCCTCCTCAGCAGCTCTGAGAACGGCAATGGTGGCCGAGAGACGTCTCCAGCTGATGGTGAGACCAGAGGGATGCTGGGTGAGGGGCCAGGTTGGGGCTGCCGGGTGAAGAGAGGCATCCACAGGAGGCCCGGCAGGATCTGAGCTCCCTCCCTGTTCCCCAACCCAGCCCGGACCGAGAGAATCCTCAGTGACCTCCTGCCCTTCTGCAGACCAGGCCCCGAGGGCCAGCTCGCTGCCACGGCCCTTCGGAAAGGTAGCCCAGCCCTGCCCCTCCAGGGTGGCCACCAGCCCAAACAGTGCCTCTGTTCCAACTAGAACAAGGCTCTCCACGTCAAAAATTTCCTTATGCCCAGCTGCCAGAAAACAAATGCTCCAAACCCACCCAGCCCGCACCACTGTCCTGGGTGCCCACGTCCCTCTTCTGCAGCCACCATCCCTTGCTTGATTCTATATTTAGCCTCTTCCTGAACACATCTCTGTCTTCAGTACCTTCCTGCCCTGTCCCAACCCTAAACCCAGCCTCACTTCACCTCCCTTTGGATCCCTGAACCCCATCTGCTCAGCCTTGCCTGGCACCCACCTTCACCTCCAGCCCCTACACATCCCCTTCGGAATCCCCCATCCCAGATCCCAGCCCAGCCCCCTGGTCTCCTGACTCTGCCCCCCCTTGCCCCTGGCCAGTGCTGTCCCTGAAGCAGCTTCTGTTTCCGGCGGAGGAAGACAATGGGGCGGGGCCTCCTCGAGATGGGGATGGGGTCCCAGGGGGCGGCCCCCTGAGCCCAGCACGGACCCAGGAAATCCAGGAGAACCTGCTCAGCTTGGAGGAGACCATGAAGCAGCTGGAGGTGGGGCGGGACGGGCCAGGGGTGCCCTGAGTGGGCCGGGGAAGGAAGGGGCCCCCCTCATCCATGACCCCCACCCCACCAGGAGTTGGAGGAGGAATTTTGCCGCCTGAGACCCCTCCTGTCTCAGCTTGGGGGGAACTCTGTCCCCCAGCCTGGCTGCACTTGAGGTTCCCGCCCAGGAAGGTGAGTGGGGCACCTGGGGGCCAGGGCGCTGTCCTGAAAGGAGGGTCCCCTTCCAGAGCTCGCATCCCTACAGCCCCTTCTGTCCATCTCCCTCTTTGTCTTTTCTGAATCTCCCCACTCCACCTCGTGTTTCTCATCTCTGTGTCTCTGTTTCTGATAATCTGTTTCTCTGTCTCTGTGCCCGCCTGCCTCTCCCCACCTCCCCTTCTCTCTCTGCTCTCCCTGTCTTGTCTCTGTGTCTGTCTCTCCCTGTCTCTCTCTCCATCTCTCCCCGTCTCCCCTCTTCTCCTACATCCCCCAGGCCTTTTGCAAGAAGGAGAGGAATGGGGGAGAGGACGTGAGGGAGCACCCCCACCCACACAGCTGCCGCAGCATCTCACACCCCGAGGGCCTGAGGAGAGGGAGCTGTGGGCCACGCCTGGGAGGGGCCCAGCTGGGGTTACTGGCCCCGCATGAGCCTCGGCCATCTCTCCCTCCTGCCCTCTGCTTGGGGGACTCAGGGCTCCATTCTGGAGGGCACCACGGTGACCCGGGCCATCTCAGTATTGCCTGTGGGGGCCACCCCTCCACCCCCACCCCCAAGTGCCTTCGCTCTGTTTTTATACCCTGAATTGGAGGTTTATTTTTTAATATATATTATCTAAGAAGAGATCTGTGTGTGTGATGGCGGGGTGGGGCCTGGCATGGCGTCTGGAACTCTCTGTGCTGTCTGGCGTTGACTTCCTGGGTCTGTGCCTCTGCGCCTCCCTCCAATTGTTCATTCATTCATTCATTCATTCATTTCTTTGTTTGAACCGTTACTCCCCAGGCACTCCGCACACACACTGGGTATGAGGCGTCTCCCTGACACCGCCCTCCAGCTCCCACCCCCGATCCCCCATGCTCAGCACTGGGCACCCCGAGTCTCACTCTCTGTTCTTTTATTTCTGTAGTAAACTCTCTGGAGGTGACTGTCGGGATCATGGGGAGCTGGTGGGGAGGGGGGCCCCTCCTGGGTGGGGGCTGGGGGCGGGGTTATTGCTCTGAGCTCCCTGTCCCCAGGGGGGCCTATATGGGGGGGTGTCAGGACTGGGGCCAGCACAGGGGTTTTGGAGACACGGCCACACAAACACTTGGGGCATAGCACAGGGGTGGGCAGGCGGGGCAGGCTGGGCGCCATATTGCACTTTGGGAGTGGGGCCAGGCGGGGACCCCCCTCAAACTGGAGCCTGGGGAGGAGGCTGGAGGCCATCACATTCCCTCTGTCCTCTGTGGAGGGGGAAGTGAGACCCCCCACTCTGGGGCTGGAGAAGGAGACTGGGGCAGCAATGTGCCCAGACCTGGGAGGTGCTGAGGGCTGGTCCTGGGCCTTGGGCCAGGCATCAAGGGCAGACGGGCAGCCACCCTGGTCCCTGCCTCAGCAGAATCCATTGCCCCCTGCTGGCTCAGCTGCCGGTCCCCCCTTTGCCCGCCTTTGCCTTGGGGGGTGCCGGGAGACCCTCATCGCCCTCGCTGTCAGAGCTGCAGCCGCTGACGTCGGTGATCTCCAGCTCCGAGTCGCTGTCCTCCTTCCCACCAAGGGCAGCCTCTGGACCCCCAGCCCCCGGCAGCGCCAGGCGAGGGGCCGCTGCCAGGCCCGGGGGGCGCTCGGGGCCCAGGCCCTCCCCTGTCGAGGCCAGCAGGGGCGCGGCTGTGGGGCCTCCCCCTGCCCCTGACGAGGGCAGGTGGCCCAGGGAACTGGCCAGAGGGTTGGGGTAGAAGTGCGGGGGGTAGAGAGAGGGAGGCAGCTTGGGGAAGGGGCCTGTGAGGTACGGGTTAAAGTTCCAGGGGTACTCAGGGAAGGCGCGGCCATAAGGACCCAGCAGGCCAGGGGGCTTGGAATAGCTGGTGGCACCTGGGGGGCACAGGGGTAGGTCAGGCTGGGGCACCTGCCTGCCTGGGGACCAGTAAAGGGGGCTGCCTCCCTGCCATATCCCACCCCATCTCCCCGCATCCCTCCTACATGGCATCTTACCCCCTCACACAGCTTCCCCCAACTCCATCTCCTCCCACTCCCCCACTTGTCTTCCCATTCCTTAGGCACCCCTGAAAGCCCCTGTCTCCCTCATTTCCCCTCCCTCACATCACATCCTTTTCTGGGTTTTACACACACACACCCTACAACCTGGCCCTGGGCCCCCTTCCCCATCTCTTCTCTTGTCTTTTCTCATCCTCTTCCCTCAAGCCTGCAGCTTCTCCCACTGTGCCCCCAGCACCCCAGAACCTCCAGGCTCTTACCAGAGCCCAGGAACGGGAAAGGGCTGTCCAGACGCAGTTTATCTGTCTCGGAGGTGAACAGGGGTGTCCGGGCCCCTGGCTCTCCCAGGCGTGGGGCAGAGAACAGGGTTTGCAGGGTCTAGAGAGGGAGTGGGAGAAGCCGCCCTGCTCAGACTGTCCCCTCCCCAGAGTGGGCACCAAGTGCCTCGGTTCCAGGACCCCAGTACCCAGACTCACCTCAGGGGTGAGGGGAGGAGCATCTGGCCCTGGGGCCCCCGCAAAGGGACTGGGGGTCAGCAAGAGTGGGGAGCCAGTGGCAGCTGCCGCCATGTCCAGCAGCGGGTAATTGACAAGCACGACTTTGCTGAAGTTGAACTTGTAGGTGAACCTCTTCCCTTTGGTCTTGTGGAGAATCCGCTTGTTGTAGTAGTAACTGTGGGGAGAGCGGTGGTGTTGGGGAGGTGCAGGGGGAGCCCTGGGGCGGGATCTGGGGTTTCTTAATGCGTGTGCTGTCCCAGGCATGGTGCACAGAGCACTAGAACTTGGGGAAACTGAGGCTCACAGAAGTCCCTTAATAGGGATCACAGGGCAAGGAAGGGATGAGGCAGGAGCGGGGACCCTGCTCTGCAAGACTCCAAAGCCCAGGTTTAGGGGTCCCTCCTCCTCGCCTCCCTTCCACTCACAAGTAGTGATGGCGGCTACTCACGCACAGCCCTGTGCCTTGTGGGATCCAGCAGGAACCTGCCCCAGGATGCAGAGGGGGCACCAGAGGGACAGTTGGGGGAAAAGGACAAGGTGGGATCCAGCCCCAAGCCCTTCCTCACCGCAGGGCCCGGCTCAGCTTGTCGTAATTCATGTGGGGCTTGCATTTGCGAATACCCCACAGCCGGGCCACCTCATCGGGGTCTTTGATGACGAATTCCCCGTAGTCCCCCTGCCAGGCTATGACGCCCTGGTACTCCTCCTTCTGCAGCAGCTCCAGGATAAAGTGCCACAGCTGGATCTGCCTCGAGCCAGGGGATGACTCTGGCTTGTAGGCCCAATCCGGGAAGGCAAACCCTGGGGACGGGAGGCAGGGAGTGGCCTGGGGTCAGGATGCCAAGTCCAGGGCTCTGGGTCCTGCTGGACTCAGTAACCTGGGAGGCATGTAGTTCTCCAGTCTCAGGCATCTTTAGGGACCTGGTTTCCACTCTCCAAACCTCCTCCCTTTGTGTCTGGTCCCCAAATTACCCAAATAAGGGCAAGAACCCAGTCATCCAGGGAGCCTGGGTTGGTACCAGTCTGATCCCCTACCTTGGCATAGCTCCCCCAGGCTCAGCATCCAGAGGTGGAGTTGGGAGGGACTGGCTTCCTGCACCCATGACAGTGAGGAGGAATGGGAGGGAGGGGCACCCGCCTCCAACAGCGTTAGTCCTCTCACTGCCCCCAGCCAGCCCCAGGAGGTCTCTAGTCTCTTGTACCCTGCAGTGCCCTCAGCTCTTACTGTCTGTTCCCCATTCCCTGTCCCCTGCTCCACCTTTCGACATTCCCCAGAACCCCCCACTGACCCATCCTGGCATATCCAGGCTGGGGCTCTGCGCATGTCTGTACCTGCCTGTGTATTTGTACCTTTCCCGTCCCTGTGTCCCCTCCACCCCATATCCATGCCCATGTCCGTCCAAGAGCAGTCCAGAACGGTGTGTGTGTGTGCGTGGACACACACATGCCCACGGAAGACATGTCACACAGACATCAGTTCACTTGCCTGAGACACACAGCCACACTGGGACACAGGCACACCGGAGTGCCACACTCATGCTGGGGGCCACCAAGGCTGACATGGCAGACACGGGCTGCGCAAGACTCAAGGTCACGTCATCTCAACAACCCCACAGTGCACACCCATCACAACACACAAATTACACACCTCAAGACTGGGACTTACTAACAACACAAATGCCTGACAAGACACACACAGGACCCCAAATGCCCAAAGAACACACTGGACGATGGAGACGGTGAACACAGCAGCAAGATATCCATGTCCCCAGACACACAAGGTGACAGCATGTCAGTAGAGCAACTTCCCAAACCTGCACACAGAGGCACCCACATGTCAGCACTGACACCCCCGGCTCACTCAGCATCACGTCTCGCATGCAGAGGGGAGTACTCCACTGTCCACATACCCCCAGGAGCTGGGCACCCCGAAATATCACCTCCCATGCAGAAGGCCCCAAGCCCTGGGTCCAACTTCTGTGTTCACTCTTATGCCACATCCTCTGTCCCCTTCCCCCTCCTCAGAGACCCCAGACCCAGGCATGAAAATAGAAGGCAGAGTGAGTCCATAAAAAGCTGGCAGCAGTGCAGGAGAGAGGAGACTGCTGTGCGCCAGGGCAGGGGAGACCAGCATCGCCGTGTCCACTTGCTGTGTGATTACGGGCAGGTCCTTACCCGCTCTGGTTTAGAACTGCACAGGTGGAAGGCAAGGGGGCGCAGGGTCCCACCCAGGCTGCCTGGTATAGAAAAGTGGGTGCTTGTGCCTCCTGGCCTGAAGGCCAGGGAGCTCCAGGCAGTCTCCTTGAGGGAGAATTTTTATCTCAATTCATTTTTGGGTCTTTCTCACCTCCCATGACAGGGCTGGATCCAGACTCCAGCTCTGACCCATTCCACACCCAGAACACATCCTACTGGGGAGGCAACTGTATCACAGACACGCCCACAGGACCCCAAGGTGACAACAGGACACCCAACCCAATACTCCATCTGTCCTCGAATGCACACCCTCAAATATGTTGTACCTATGAGGCACAGGCACAGCTAGAGAGCGGACCCCCAAACTCAGTAGGCAGACACACATGTGACAGACAAACCCCCAGAATTCACTCATGTGCACATGGACCCTACGCTGAAAACCAGACACAGCCCCCAACACAGAGGCCCAGGGATGCATCCCCCCCACAGCCCCAAATGCACCAAGACATCCATGCGGAACGCCACACACCACGAGACAGACCGCAAGAAACAGGCAAAGGCTCCTCACCCCACTCAGGCAGAGGCACAGTCGGCAAGCCGGCAGACACCCCCATCCCAAAATGCGGACACGCCCAGCCCAGAGACACTCAAGTAGCCTCAGATGTGCACGTACAAGCAAATACACAAGCTCACACAAAGACAGGCTCTGCAGACACATTCTCCCAGTGTGACCCCTTCTAGAAACACTGAAGTGTGACACAGGGACACACTGAAATGAGACCCCAAATAACCTAGGACAGAGTCTGTCTGTCTCTCATACACACACACACACCCCTCCCGCTGCACATCGGCGTGGTGTCTGACCAGCTTCACCGTCCACCACCCCCAGTTCCAAGCCTCCACTCTGAGCAAGCTGTCCTCTTTCCTGGGTCTCGGTCTGGCCGGGTCGTGCCTGCACGTACCCCTGACCGGGCAGTGCCGTCTGTCTACCTGTCCATCCGTGCCTGGCCTAGTGCCCCCTCCAGCCCAGTCCCTGCTCTCTTTTCCCCGCAGGTCCTGCGTGGGAGCAGGCTGAGACGTGCGTGGCAGGGATGCCCCCCTCCGTCCTCACCCCTCACTCACTTCCGTACCCTCCCAGAAGACCCACCTACCTATCCCCCCAGCACGCAGGCGGCAGGGGAATCTGGCTGCGAAGTTTTTAGCCAAGTTTCTCAGAAGGGGTTTGATTTGGGGGACTGACCAAGACTGAGAGAGAAGGACCCACGGACTAGAGTGAGACACGTGGAGACACGGAGAGAAGGGGGATGCGGCTCACTGGGGAAGCCTGAGGGGTGGGGGAAGGGGTGGGGGAGGTCCGGGCCAGTTACCGGGGGTCCAGAGAGCCGGCAGGGCGGGCGGGGCGAAGAGAAGGTCGGAGACGCAGCTACAGTCCATGGCGGAGCCGGCCCTGCAGAGGCCGGGAGGGACACACGGGGACGGGGTGGGCAGGAGAGACAGACACAGGTCAGCCAGCGGGGCGCTGCCCGGGGCCTTCCCCTCTCCCAGGTCCCCACCCCAGCCTGACACCCTCTCCCCGCAATCCCTCCTGCCCACTCCCTCCCGCAGGCACCGCTCTGTCCCCAGCCGCTCCCGGCCCCGAGACCCCGTTCCTTCCCTCCCAGCCTCTCCTCCCGCAGCCTCCTCCTCACTCGGTGCCTCCATCACTAACTACGCCGCTCCCAGCCTCCCTCCCCGCTCCCCGCCACTGGCTCACGCTCTCACACTCGCTGGCTCTCACGCACGCCCGCCCGCCGCTCGCGCCCCGCACCGTCTCTGCTGCCGTCTCCCGTCCCCGCTCTCCCGCCTGACCTCCCGGGTCGGTCGGTCCCTGCGTCTCTGGGTCTCCCTCTGTCTCTCTCTCTGGCTGCCCCAGATTTATCTTGTTCTATAACTTGCCCCCACACCCGCCCCACCCGGACGACCCCCAGGCGGGCTCTTCCAGCCCAGGCGCAGCCCTGACCCGCAGCCGCCCAGGACGGGCTGCAGGGGGGCAGGCCCAGCACCCCCTCCTCCAGTCCTCAACCCCACAGGGCAGCCCCCAGCGCCCTGCAGGAGGCCTCCACAGACCCCAGACCTGCTGCTCACCCTGAAGACCCCTGTCACTTGGATCTGCCTCCCTCCTCAGACACCCCTTCCCCTCACATCTGCCTCCCGTCAGACCCCCTCCCTCAGACACTCCCTCTCCCTAGATATCTTACGCCCCTAAGATACTCCATCCCCTCCTCACTCCAGTCTCCCCGCACCTTTCCCCCTCTTATGGCGCCTCCCCTCCACACACACACCCTTGCAATCCACTCCCTCTCACACCCCTCCGCAGACACACGCTGCCCTCGCGCTCCTGAGACCCCTCCCCTCGGGCACTTCAGCCCCTCACTGCCACCCTCAGACCCCACCTCTGGAGCACCTTCTTCCTGGAGACCCCCCAGACGCTCTCAAAAACCCACTCCTCTTAGACACCCTGATACTCCCCACTGCTCCCATGCGCCCCCCAGCCAGAAACCCCTCAGACCCTGGCAGCCCACACTGTGTTCCCCCGTGAGCCCCGCCTACCCCCTGGACACTGGACAAGACTTTTCAGACACCCCATGTCCCCTCAGACTCGCCAGGTCTCCCCACAGAGGCCCCAACCTCAGATGCCCCCACCTCCCATCTGCCTCCCGGAGCCTCCCCTGTCCCAGGCCCCCTCTGTTCCCACACCTGTCTCCCCGTCTTTCTCCATCTGCCCCGTCTCGGTATCTCTCCCTCTCCATCTCTGTCTCTCCCGTCACTTGGTCTCTTCTCCCTTCCGTCTCCCCCCACCATCTCCCTTCCATTTCTGTCTGTCTCCTCCACCAAGGGGGTCTCTCTCCCCACCTCACTGCCCTCTCCCTCTCTCTCCATCTCCTCCTCCACCCCTCAGTCTCTTCCCTGTTTCTCCATCTCCCACCCCTGCTTCTTCTCCGTCTGTCTCTCCATCTTCCCAGTGTGTCCATCTCTATCTGCCTATGACTTTCTCCCCATCTCTGCTATCCGTCTTTCCCTCCCTTTCCACCATCTCTGTCTCTGTCTCTCCCTCCCCTTCCACCATCTCTGTCTCTGTCTATCCTTCCCCTTCCACCATCTCTGTCTCTCCCTCCCTTTCCACCATCTCTGTCTTTCCCTCCCCCTCCACCATCTCTGTCTCTGTCTCTCCCTCCCTTTCCACCATCTCTGTCTCTCCCCCCTCCACCATCTCTGTCTCTGTCTCTCCCTCCCTTTCCACCATCTCTGTCTCTCCCCCCTCCACCATCTCTGTCTCTGTCTTTCCCTCCCTTTCCACCATCTCTGTCTCTGTCTCTCCCTCCCCTTCCACCATCTCTGTCTCTGTCTATCCTTCCCCTTCCACCATCTCTGTCTCTCCCTCCCCCTCCACCATCTCTGTCTCTCCCTCCCCCTCCACCATCTCTGTCTCTGTCTCTCCCTCCCTTTCCACCGTCTCTGTCTCTCCCTCCCCTCCATCATCTCTATCTCTGTCTCTCCCACCCCCTCCACCATCTCCGTCTCTGTCTCTCCCTCCTCTTCCACTATCTCTGTCTCTGTCTCTCCCTCCCCCTCCAGCATCTCTGTCTCTCCTGTCTCTGCCCCCACCGTGTCCCTGTCCCACGTCTCTCCAGCAGCCCCCCTCCCCCACACCTCTCCCCCACCCATCGCTCTCCCACCTCCCGCTCTCTTTGCCTCTCAGGGTCCCCCTCCTTCCTCCCCCCACCCCCACCCCCTATTGGCCCCTCTCATTTCCGTGTTGGTTTTGATTTCTCTTCCCGACGCTTTCAACTCCCCGCCGCCTCCTCCGGACACGTTATAACGAGGAGCCGTGGGATCGGCGCTCCGGGCCCTGCTCCCACGCTCCCCCCGCCGTGTCTCACACGCATCTCTGCCATCTCGCGGTCTCTGTGGCCACTTCTCCCCGTCTCTGTGCCCAGCCTTCATCCTGTGTCAGGCCCCACAGGGACCTGGACCCCTCGCCCTTGCCCATCGCCTCTGCCGCCCTGTCCCCGTCCATCCGTCCGTCCCTCCCATCTCTGGGTCTCCATGCCTCCCTGTCTCTTGGTTCCCACGTCGTCTCCACTTCTGTGTCCCCACGTCTCTGTGTCCCCATGTCTCTGGGTCTCCACATGGCTCTGTTTTAATGTCTAGGGTCTCCACACCCCTGTCTCTGTCTCCACATCTCCATATCTCCTCCTCCTCAAGTCCCTGTCCTGTCCCCATGTCCCCCATCTCTGTCTCATCTGTCTCTGTCTCCATGCCCCATCTCCCTGTCTCTGTGTCTCTGTCTCCATATCTCCATCTCCATGTCTCTGTCTCTGTTTCTGTCCCGGTGTCCGTCTCTTGGGGTCCCTTTGATCTCACCCTGCCCCTGGCGCCCCCCTGGCCCCATTGATCGCTGATCGACCGATGGAGGGAGCGCGGCCTGCGGGGCCTGGGGCTGCAGGGCCAAACAGGGCCTGGCAGGACGACCGGACAGATGGACAAACGGCCCCAGCCCCAGTGGCCGTGGATGGGGAGCAGCCACAATCCCCCGCCCCCCTCCCCCCCGCCGGCCGGCGTGGTGCGGATGGGTACTCCAGGCAAGCTTTAATTTTTAATTTTATTTTGCTTCCTCCACCCCCCCTTCGCCCCCCATCTCTACCGCCCGCAGCCATGGCACCGAATGTGTGTGCGCATGTGAGCGAAGCGGTGTGCAGAGGCGCTGGGCAGGCGAGGGCCCTCCTCCCTTCTCTCCCTGCCAAGCACAACCACACAGGCCCACACACCAACCCAGGCACGCACACCACCACGTCCCACACAGCACACATCACACAGATGCACACACCAGCACAGCCACACACACATCATCACATACCACACACTGCATGAGCCCACATGTCAACAAAGTCACACACAGCACCACGTCCCACACAACACATCACACACACCAACAAAGCAACGCATACCACTGCTGCCACACACAACCCACATCACACAGATGCATGTGTCAGTAAAGTCACACACCAACACTGTCACACAGTCACACACACACATCAGCATAGTCACAGACGCACAGAAACAGACACACAGTTTTACACAAATACACACATGACACATCAATTCAATCTCACACAGAAACAAAGACACAAAATCACAAATCCTAGACACACTGTGTAAACACATAATCACACATTGAGGCTCACAATCAAATACAGAAACCCAGATTCCCAAGCACACAATCACACACTGAGACAACAGCACACAGAAACAGACACACAGTCACACAACCAAGCACCACCGACCCTCAAGCGCATACACATGCACTTGGTCACGCATGGAGCCGTAGAGATACACACACCAGCACCAACCCAGACAGCCAATGCACACGGCCACACACACACCCATTCACAGACACAGTCACAATCACACACACACACCAAGATCACGGACCCAAACATACGACCGACACAGCGGCCCCTGCAGAGGTACACACAGACACACCCAGACACACTGGGTAGGGGTGGGCACTCAGAGATGACCCCAACCCAAGGCCCCTGCCACTCCTGCTCCCACCATCCCCATCTGTCTGCCTGTCCCTCCATCTGCGAACTTCCCGAGCGTGTCTCTGCATGGGTGCGTGTGTGTGTGCACATATGTGACACGTGCCCTTGTCTCAGACCTGCTTCTGCGGCTGTCTCTCCAGACACAGGTCTCTCGGTCTCTCTCAGCCCCTTCGGGTGTCGGTGCATCTTTCTGTCTGTCTCTGTCACTGAGGGTCTTTTCTGCTCATCTTGGCCTGCCTGTCTTTCTAAATATCTCCATCTCTGAGTGTCTCTGTTTCCCCCATCTCTCTCTCTGGGTGCCTCTCTCTGTCTCTCTCTGTCTCTGTCCCTCTCTGTCTCTGAGCTCTCTGTCATCTCTCTCTGCCTCTGTCTCCTAACGCCCCATCACCACGCCCCCCTGGGCTGGGGTTTAACCAGTTGTTTTGATTTCTCTAAGCTGCGCCGGCCGCCTCGGGAGCCGCCTCAGGCCTCGCACCCCCACCACCAGCCCCTTCATCCCTCACCCAGGCCCCCCCATCCCCACCTCCCCTTAACACAATCTGCACAAGTGGAATGAAAATTGATTTTTTTTTTAAATTTCATATCTTCTCCGGGGCTCTGTCTAAAGAGGAGAGAGACGCGGCCCAAGACCCTTCTGCCACCACCGCCCCCGCATGCACACACCATGCCCCAAAGCACACGCACGCACACACACACACACCCCAACTGCACCCACCCATGGCCACACGTTCAGGCACAATCTGGGGACATATCCCTCCTTACGCCACACGCCCATGTAGGACACATCTGTGCACACAGTAGAGACCCACAGTGACACCCACTAGTAGGCACACACACACCATGCACAGCCCCAGCCATGGGCCGGCTGCCAGCCCCACCCATCTGTTGCCACACAAACGAGCCCCCAACACCCTGTCCCATCTGGGTGCACGAAGCCAGCTCCCCGCGGTCACACACTGTGTGTGTGTGCTCACACACCTGTCTGTCCAGACTATAGCCACGTCCATGTGTACTCAGAGCAGGCTCAGGGGCCGGCCCTCGACAGGCACCAGGAGACCCTGTGCCTGTCTTGGAGAGGAGGGGGTTCAGGGGTGATGTGGGGTTTCCTGCAAGGGCATGCCCCCCCATCCCGGACGCCACCCCCATTCCCACACTGCCCACATCAAATGCTCTGGCCTGACCCTGGTTGGGGGTGCCTTTGTGCCTGGGGTGTACCCATACCCCACACGTATACACCACATATACACCACACATACCACATATACACACCACAAACACACCATACATACACACCCCCACCACACACATACCCACCACATACACCACACACACACCTAGCCCCACACACCACATACACGCACATGGTACACACCACATACACCACACACCATACCACACACACCACACATACACCACATACACACACCATATCACACACACCACACACATCACACACACACATAAATACACCACACATCCACCACATACACACCACACACGCACCACGCACACCACACACACACCACACACACATCACACACACACCATACACTCACCATACACACACACCACATCACTAACCCTCACATACATCACACACAGTACATACACTACCCATCACAGACACACCACACACACCACATATCCGCCACACACCACGTACACACCACACACCACCCCACACATACACACACCACATCCACACCACATATACATCTACCACACACACCACACACCACACACTGCATACACACCATACACACACACACCACATCACTCTCACATACACCACACACGCTACACTACCCATCAGACACACCACACACCGCATATCCACACACACCACATACACTACCCATTACACACATACACCACACACACATCATACACACCACATACACTACTCACCATACACACATGCACACCACACACCACACACACACCATACACACACACCGCATACACACCACACACATCACATACACACCATACCACAGACACTATACATCACACCACATACACAACACTGCATACACACACACACCCACACACATTACACCACACCACATGCCACACACAACACACATACCACACACATCACCCACATACCACACACCACACTCACACACCACTTGAAGCTTACTACTCTCAATACCACACCTTGTAATCCCCACATGGACACACACAAAACCAGTCATCCTGGTGAAGCTGACACCAGAAACAGCTTCACACACAGACTTTGGCACAAGTTCACAGAAGTTGCACACACATGTGCCATCCAACAGCCACACATAAACATGCAACCACACAAACATACACAATCAAACATACACAAACAGTCATCAGTGCTCTTTAGGGCTGGACACACAGTATCACTCAATTGTTATGAACCAACACTCAAGCTGATACATTTAGCTCCTACAAATTACCACGCACGTGTGCACGTGCACGTGTACACACACACACACACACGTCCACATCTGAACCCAGACTCAGACACAAGCCCACAAGCTCAGAGACACAACAGCAACCCCTGAACACCAACACAGTGCCACACAAACACACAGCTGGTCTGTGACACACAAGATTTTGGGGGCTCTTCCTCAGCTGCGTCCTTCACACCCACACTCACCAGCCCAGCTGCCAGGGTCCTCTCAGGGTCGCACTCACTTGGTCCTTCCACCCTGTTTCTCTGGGACTGAGCCTCCTCATCTTGCCCTCAGAGATAAGAGCTGCCCCAGGTCCCTGAGGCCCACCCTGCACAGCCACACCATGTGAAAACACCAGACATGGTACAACTCCAGAGCTTTGGACGGTCACACCAGATGCAGCTGAGCACCACACACGTCACACAGACATGACACGCTCACAGACATGACGCGCTCACAGACATGATACGCCCAGACGTGACGAACTCACAGACATGACACGCCCACAGACGTGACACACCCAGACATGATGAGCTCACAGACATGACATGCTCACAGACATGACACGCTCACAGACATGACACACCCAGATGTGACACACTCACAGACATGACACGCTCACAGACATGCGCTCACAGACATGACACGCTCACACATGCGCTCACAGACATGACACGCCCAGACGTGATGCACTCACAGACATGACACGCTCACAGACATGCGCTCAGACATGACACGCCCAGACGTGACACACTCAGACGTGACGCGCTCAGACGTGAGGCACAGACATGACACGCTCACAGACATGACACGCTCACAGACATGACACGCCCAGACATGATGAACTCACAGACATGACACACAGACATGACGCACTCACAGACATGACACGCTCACAGACATGATGCACTCACAGACAGGACATGCCCAGATGTTACGCACTCACAGACGTGATGCGCTCACAGACAGGACATGTGTGGCTCCACTCAGCACCCATACTTAGTCACCTGTGCCCAGGAGCACGCATGTCTACACAGGTCACATTCACAGACACTGTGACACAAGTCACACAGTCATGTGCACACGCACACACACACTCGGTCTTCTGCCTCGACTGCACTGTGCAGGACACACAGAGGGACAGAATGGCAGACAGGGCACTGGATTCCCAGGCTGGGGAAGGTGTGTCTGCTACCCTCGCTTGAGAGGTGGGGAGGCTCCAGGCCAGAGACAGAGAGGCCTGTGTGTGGGGCAGGGGTGGAGACCCACACCCCCCTCCCTCTGTCTCTCCCTCTCTGTCTCTGTCTCTGCCTCCGGCCCTGTGTGTGTGTCTCTGCATCTCTGTCTCTCTCCCTGAGTCTCAGTCTCCGCACGATGTCCCTGGGGCTGCGGACAGCAGCGCTCCGAATGGTGTCAGTTGAGGGGTGGCGAGGGAGCGTCCCTGGGGAGGTGGGAGCCGTAGTGCCACGCACCCCGCCTACCAAACAGCTCTGGGGGAGGGGAGAGGGAGGGCGGAGGTGCCACCGCGAGGCGAGGCGGAGGGAGGTGTCGCTGCTCCCCGACCTCACTCGTGGACCCCGCCTCCCCTCAGAGACCCAGAGAGACGGAGGAACTGGAGGCTGGGGTGGGGGCACAGAGAAGGGGAGACGTGCAGGGAGGAAGGGAGACTGAGGGTGTGGAGCGTGACACATGGAGGACTGAGAGGAAGCAGGAGTGAGACACGGAGGGAGATGGAGGGGGAGAGGCGGGACATGGGGAACCCCACCAGGGGAAGGCACAGAGAAGGAAAGAGACACAGAGGACAAGAACGGGTCCCACAGAAACAGGAAGCAGACTGGGAGCCACATGCACACGCAGAGAGAAGAGAGAGACAGAGACAGAGAGACAGGCGGGAGAGATCCGAGGTGGGGAAACACGGCAGAAGGAGCGAACCAGAGAGGCTGAGACAAAAGTAGATTAGAAAGCTGGAGGTCACGGGAGAGCGAGGGCCGCACCGGAGACCCTGGGTTGGGAGGAAGGAGAGAAGGGGGCAGAGATGCGGAAAATTGAGGGATTAGGGCAGAGGCAGGAGAGGGATGCAGGCGAGCCCGGCCCTGGAGGTGGGAGTGGAAGGCTCAGGTGTAGGCCGGGTGGCGGGCAGACCTAAGGTGTGGATTCCTCGTCCTCTGCCCCACCTCGCCCTTCTTCAGTCCTAGGAGGTTGGTGTCCCCTGGGAGTCCGACCCATCCCAGCTTCAAAGCCCACCCTACCCCTCCTCCTCCTCATCTCCACCAGGCCCCACCCCACCCAGACCCCAGCTCCATCCTCTACCTCTCCTCCTGGTCCTCATCCCCAACTCCCACCCCTTCCCCACCCTTGCCTTCATTCTACCTCCACCCCCAGCCTCACTCCACATCGGGCCCCACCCCTCTATCAGAGTGACAGACGGTAGGGAAATGACTGTTATTTGGTGATGCTGGAGGGGTGGGGGCAGAGAGCTGAAGCGGGGTGTGGTGTACACCAGAACCAGCTACTCAGGGAGCCCAGAGACCCAGAGTCCTTCTAGATGGCAACCACCAAGGGCCAGGGCTCAGGCATCCCGACAGAGCCCGGGGCTTGGCACCAAGAGTGTACTGAGGAAATTATGTTGAGGTGGAATCCAGATTAAACTGTGCTCAGCAGGGAATCAGGGAGACAGAGATAGCAGATCAAAGGGACAGAAAGCAGGAGATCAAGGGACAGAAATGAGGAGGGCAAAGAGACAGGGTCAGAGGGCTGGGGAAATAGGGATGGAGCCGAGAGCTAGAGGGGCAGATGGATGGGACTGAGATGCGGGAGCACACAGGGACAGGGAATCGGATGACAAGGAATTGAGGACAAAAATGGGGAGAAGTGGGTGATCCAGGGTTAGAGAAAAGGAGGAACAGAGAAATGGGGTCAAAGACCCAGGAGGGCAAACATGAGGGGCAGATAACTGGGAACCGGAGAGAGACTCCGACGACGAGGGACCGGAGACAGTGGGGCAGGCCTGAGGGCTAGGGCGAGGGGCGGGTCCTGGGTGGGCTGAGGCTGGAGCTGGGTGCCGGGCCACCAGGGATCCCACAAGGGCCGGGGTCCAGCCGGGCTGGGGGGGACTCAGGGCTCCAGGGGCATCAGGCGCGGTACTAATTCAGCGCCATCGATCAGACGGGATGAGAGCAATAAATTATTGTGACAAGATGCAATCCTGGCCCGCGCACTGCCGCCGAGGCGGATCGATCCCTGTCCCCAGCCCCACACCGGGTCCCATGCCCAGGCCTGGGCTGGCGGGGATGCCTCTGCCCACCTCTCCCTCCATTCTCCACCCTGAACACACTCACTCCCACTGACAGCCAGGTGAAGGGAATGTGAGGGGCAGCCTAGGGAAGAGGCGGGAGGGGGCTGGGGGAACCCACAGAAGGAAGTTCAGCGCCCCCTCTGACCCAGGCCTTTTGCTTCCCTCAGCACCCCATCCTCACCACCACCTGTGAGGTAGGAACTGCCATGATGGATGCCCATTTCACAGATGTGGAAACTGAGGTTCTGACAGGAAAAGTAACTTGGCCAAAGTCCCACAGGGACGAGGTGAGCCTGGACTTGAATGCAGGTCAGTATGACTCTAGGCCCCCGATATTTGTACTGTCAGAGGACAGAGCAAGGGCCAGAGACAGAAAAGGAGGAAAGAGACAAGACAAGGAGACAGACACAGAGTCCAGGATATGGAGAAACTGAGAGAGAGTCAGAGAGCTGTAAAGACCCTGTATGGAGAAAAACAGGCACAGACAAAGACAACCAGAGAAATACAGAGAACAAAGAGAGACTGGGAGACAGACAGACAGAGACAAAAAGACAGGGTGAGACAGAGGAGTGGAGAGGCCAGAAACCAAGAGAGACAGAGAGACTCAGAATCAAGACAGGCAGACATGGACAGGGACAAGGAGACATGGGCAGGTGGTGGCAAAGGTGGAAATGGAGAAAGGAAATGAAAGTGAGGGTGGGCAGAAAGGAAAGGCCAGCATGCAGGGAGGGGCGGTGTGGGAGGCAGGAGTGTGTCTGGGGAGACAGGGGTGTGCTGGGAGGGGGCTGTGCTGGGGGTGTGTCTGGGGAGGTGGGGGTGGATCTGGGGAGGCGGGGGTGTGCTGGGAGGGAGCTGTGCTGGGGGGGTGTCTGGGGAGGCGGGGGTGTGCTGGGAGGTGGCTGTGCTGGGGGGGTGTCTGGGGAGGTGGGGGTGGATCTGGGGAGGCGGGGGTGTGCTGGGAGGGAGCTGTGCTAGGGGGGTTGTCTGGGGAGGCGGGGGTGTGCTGGGAGGGGGCTGTGCTGGGGGGGTGTCTGGGGAGGTGGGGGTGCCCTGGGAGGGGGCTGTGCTGGCCCCAAACAGCTTGTGGGGGAGGTGGGGGTGAGCATGTGGAATGACAGCCTTAGCCCCAGGAGTCAATGGAGGGTGAGAAAGTGAGCCTGGAGAGTAGGGGAGATGGGGTTGGGAGGTAATGGAGAAGCAAGTGTCACCAAAGTCCCTGGGTGGATAGGTGTGTCTGTGGAGGGAAGAGGTCACCTGAGGGGCAGATGAGGGAGGTAAGGACACCTGGATGGCTAGGAGGGCAGTCTCTGAAGTCAGACAGCCTTGACTTGACTCAAATCTCTAACATCTACCTGTTTCTGGGACCTCAAAGAAACTCTCTGTACTCAGTTTCCTTCTCTGTAAAATGGGGACAAGAGGCAAGTACCTGCCTCATGAGGGTCCTGTGAGGACAAATGAGACAATGGGTGTGAAGAACTTGGTGTCTGTCACAGAGATGGATGGTGGTCTTAGTAATCGGGAGCTGTCATCACCATCACCCTCACCTTTATCCTCATTCTCATTGTCGCCATCAGTATATATGGGGAGGGGAGGTGTTATGTGGTGGAACAGGTGGGGCACACATTACAAGCACCTGCTACTCAGAGAGTGATACCTGGACCAGGTGTTTCTGATACACATTGAAGTCAGACAACCTCGGACTTAAGATGCTGTGCAGTGCGGGGAACAGGTGTGGGGGTGGCTGGGAACAGGCGACACATGTGTCTAACACATGCTACAGGTGTTATGCACGCGGAGGAAGGCGCTCCTCGAGGAGAGAGCTGGTCAGAGACACGTGCTAGGAAAGGGGACCGGTGTTTCTGGAGAGAAGCAGGTTGGAGACAGGTGTGAGAGATCTGAAGGTTTCTTCCTAAAGGTGTGGGGGTGACAGGCTGCAGGGACAGGTATCAAAAGTGAACATAGCAGAGAATGGGGCAGAGGTGTGCAGTGGGTTCCCAATGCTTGCAAAAGGTGCAAAGGGACTCCGGTCACATGGATGTTTGGGGGGAGGAAAAGGAGAGAGGTGGCTGGAGTGTGGGGAACCAGGTGCATGTCCATGGGACAGGGCTGTTTCCAGGAGAAGGTGACCCCTAGACCCAGCTGAAGAGATGTGAAGCAAAGAGAGATTAAGTGGGGGTATGTGTAGTGGGTGTTGAAGCCTCGGTATCTGTTTGCTGATTAAATGATTGAATGTGTTACCAGGGCAGAGGATTCCCTGGGATAAACAGGTGAGGAATGGCAGGTGCAGGGGGTTACTGGTGTGACCTTGTGCAGCAAGAGAGAGAGAGAAACATGGGAAATTAGGTATGTGGGAAAGAAGAGAAGTGGATAGAGAGTACCTGAGGGACAGGTGTGGGAAAACAGGTATACAGGTGATGCAGATACCTGTGGCCAAGGACAGACTCCTGCCCCAAACATGTGTGTGTAAAGTAATGTTGCGTATAGTGAGAGACCAGGAGAGGCAAAGACAGTGCAAGAAGGAGTGAGACACAGGTGAGCAAGTGTGCAGGTGGGACCGGGAAACTCTGAGGGGACAAGAGCTTGGAGGAAGGTATAATGGCAGGGAAGGCCATGAGGAGGGTACTAGTGTGTGGGTTGGTGTCAGGTGGTGCTTGGGGTTAGGACACAGGTGGGGAAGGTGCTTCTGTTGTCTGTGATGAGTAACCCGAAATGACAAGTAGGAAAGACAGGTACGGGGGAATCCTTGGAAGTCAGTGTACCTTGGAAGTCAGGTACAGGTAGAGAAGGATGTGAGCGGCAAGTGTGCTCTTAGGTGACCTGTGTGTGGCCAGCTCTTCTGGAAGGGCAGGTGTTGGGGTGGTTAAGGAGGTGCAACACTGTCACGGAGGAGGATGGGTGAGGGCCAGGAGGCTGGGGACTGGCGGGGGCAGGCCTTACCTGAGGGGACAGGTTAGCAGGTTGCATGTGTGAGTGCTTGTGTGCAAAGGAAGGAATGTGTATGTGAGTGTGTGCATGTGTGGTGACTCGGTACTGCTTGAGAGGAGGAAGAGGTGAAGAAATATGAATGTGTGAGGAACACGTGAGTTTGCAGCTTTAGGGGACAGGTGGGATGGCTCACGTACAGGTAGGAAGGGGCCAGTGTGACATGAAATGGGATAAAATGCAGGGATTCCAGTGGAAGGGGCAGATTTTAGAGAACAGGTATTACCTGGAGGGGCAGGTAAGAGGGCACGTATGCTCCCCGAGAGACCAGACATCTTAAGGGCAGGTGTGAGGGGGACAAGTGTTACCTGGAGGGGCAGGTGAGAGGAAATAGGTGTTACCTCCAGGGCAGATGAAGGGAACAGGTATGGAGGACAGGTGTTGCGTGCAGGCAGGTATGAGGAGATAGATGTTACCTGGAAGTCCAGATTTGGGGAGTTGAAGGGGGAACATGGATGTGACAGGTGCATTGATAGACAGGTGTGAGTGAAAGGTTAGTTACCTGAGGCCACAGGTGGGTGCAGTGTGACTCTGCCAGATGGTCTGCCACCTCGATTTCTCTCGCTCCCCTGTCCTCCCCTCCCTGGGGAGCCAGTTCTGGCTCTCGGGTCCCTCCCATGGCTCTGGCCCTGGGTGGGGCACAGAGTTAGCTCTGGGCTAGGCAAGGCCCGGCCTGCTGGCCTGCCGGGCAGCCAGGGCTCCTGAGGCTGCTTGGCGATGCGGAGCGCGTCTGGGCCGCGGCGGCCGGCCGGGCCGGGGGAGCGGGCGGGGGGGCCGTTTAGCCGTGATAGATCCGCGCGCCGCTTGTCTCTTAATCTCCGGAGCGACCGATCGATTCGCTATTTCCCTTTGTTGCCAGAAAATTCGATCCTGGGCCTGGAATTAGGTCCCCGGCTTAATCTGAGCGGAAACCAGTGAGGGGGAGACAGAGACAGAGATGCTGGGAGAGACAGAGACGGAGAGACAGTAAGAGACAGAGAGAGGCAGAGAGAGAGAGATAGAAAGACAGAGATGCCGAGAAAGGAAGAGACACAGGGAGAGATAAGCACAGAGATTTAGAGAGAGAGAGTCTAAGAGTTGGACCCAAAAAGGAAGAGAGAGATGCTGTGAGAGACAGAGATAGAGAGACAGATCCTGGGAGAGTTAGAGGTGGACACAGAGATGCTGTGAGAGACAGAGACAGAGAGACAGTGAGGAGAGACCCAGCCAGGGGAGAGATAACAGAAGTGGCCCAGCAGGGCCCTGCGACAGTGGTGGAATGATAGATAGAAAGGGTGTCCCAGAGGGCCCCGGCCCCACGAAGGTCAGGGCCAGGCCTGTACTCCCTGCCCCGAAGTGTGCAGACCCCAGAATTGGCCCAAATGTCCTTCCCACAGACCCTGTGACCCCTCATACCAAATATCCAGACCCCAGATATCCAGATCCAAATTAGCAGACCCTTAGCTTTGAACTCCAACTCCAAATCCAGACTTCTGGCCCCCTCAAGTCCAAACTCCTATGCTGACCCCCAGTCCCAGATATCCACACCCCCAGTCCTGACTCCCAGCCCCAGTCAGCTCCCAACCTCAGATATCTAGATCTTCCGCCCCAAGTGTCCAGTCTCTTGGCTTTGAGCCCCTAGGTCCCAAATATGCAAGCCCTCAGCCCTGACCTCTGAACCCCACTCAGAATCTAGCCCCAAATATCCAGACTCCTCAGCCCCAAACATCCAAATCCACCTTCAGGTCGGCCACCAACCCCCGTTCCCAGATTTTCAGTCCAGTCTCTTGCAGACCCCATCTCCGTGGCTCTCACTCGCTCTCCCTCCCCGCCCCCAAATCTCGCACTCCTGTCCCGAGGCCGCACCTCTAGCGCTACCCGCCTCCCACCTTCCCAGAGTTGGGCGCTGCCCCACCTGCCCCTTACAGCCGGGGCGGACGATCCCATCCGCCTACCCCTCCACCGGCTCGGAGGCCCAGCTTCTCAGGCCTCCCGGGACCACCCCCGCGCCCGCCCCCTCCTGGGGCGGGAATCCCCGCCCCCTCCCCGCCCCTGCGCCGTCCCGCGGCGCTCACTCACTTTCTGGGCTTTGCGCATCCACTCCGGTCCGGGGAGAAGTGTTTAAAGTTCGGATCCCGCAGCCATGGCCCCCGCGGCGTCCTGGGGAGGGGGCACCGGGGCGAGGGGCGGGGTGGGGGGAGATGCCCGGAGCCCCAGGGAGGCAGAGACCCAGAGGACGAGGAGAGGGAGTCTCTGAGACGTCGGGACAGGAGAGACTCAGAGACGGAGAGACAGCCAAGGAGACAGAGACGGGGAGACGAGCAGAGACGGGGAGATGCAGAGAGGGAGAGAGACAGCGAGATAGACGCGCAAAGAGAGCAGAGACGCGGAGAGCTGAGGACGGAGCTCCGGGCTGGAGCTCAGCGCAGCGAGCGCGGGCGGGCGCGCGCCGGGGACAGCCTGGCCGGCTGGGGGCGCGGGGCGGCCCTGCCTCCTGCGCCTTCTCCTCTTCCTCCTCTTCCTCCTGCTCCTCCTCCTCCTCGTTCTCCTCCTCCTCCCTCCACTCCTCTGCGCGCCGCGCGCCTCCCGCCCTCGCGGCCGCCCGGCCGGGCTCGGCTCGCAGATATATGGAGGCGGCGGCGGCGGCGCGGGGGAGGGGGCGGGGGCGCGATCGATGGAATATAATTTTCCTCAAACTCGGAAAATAAAGTTCAGAGCTGATCAAATTTGAAAACAGATGTCGAATCGCGACTCTAAATAAGGTTCGATCCCGGGACTGAGGGAGTGGGGGTGGGGCGGGGGTGGGTGGAGAGGTGGAGAGACCCCCCTCCTCTCCCCTTCCCTTCTCCTCCGCCCCGCTCCTCCCCAAGTGGACGCGCGGACAAACGGACAGGCGCGAGGTGGAGGTGGCGACGATGCGGCCAGGACCCCTGCTGGACACGCAAGCCTGGACCGGGACTGGAACACGGACCCGCACACACGCAGCCTGGATAGGAGATACATGGACAGAGGGACATATGGATACAGTAAGACAGTGCAAACACACACTCAGGGACACACAACCCTACAGAGAGACAGACACAGACACACACACACAGACCTGCCATCTGTACACGCAGCACACATATGCGGACCGTAATACAGGAAGTGGAAACACAACCGGTACACGGAGACATTCAGGCACACACAGAGAAACATATGCACAAACAGCCTGCACACCACACCTTCCCCAACCCACAGCCACTCCCTGATCCACTGACCCACAAACTGGACACAAAGACACCCAGATGCACACACAGCCACACTCCACTCCCAACACACAGCCTGGACACACAAGCCCTCACTGACACATAGGCAGAACCCAGGGCTGGCACAGACACTCCCCTTCACACTCCCACAAGGTCACAGGCACACACACGCACACCTGCAGTGACAGGGAAGGGCCCCGCCCAGCCGGATCTGCTCCCATTGAAATAACAAGTCAATATCGACCAGCCTCAGGGCGGGTCAGACCCACAGTTCAGCTCCCGGCCGGCCGGACCTCCTGGCCCAACCTGACCCTCACCCTCACTGTCTACCCTCCTATTCCCTCCCTTGTCCCTTGCCCCTCGCCCCTTGCCCCTCACCCTGCCCTCTCTCCCGCTTCCACTCCCCAACCCCCCACCCCTGACTTTTCTCTCCCATTCCCAGGTCAGGCTCCGCCCCGCCAAGCCCCACACCACCTTCCCTGAGGAAAGGCAGCTCTCACCTGGGCAGCCCCTGGAGGCTCCTACCCCCAGAGGGGAAAATAGGTCTCACGGCAAGACAGCAGTCCCCAGGTGGATATTCGGGGGCCAGGACAGCTCTGTGGGATCTCACCAACCCCACCAGCGCCCAGGTGCTGAGACCGAGGTGCTGAGAGGCTAGAAGAGAACTTCAGCCCCGCCTGACAGACAGGGTTCAGCCTCACTCCCGCTCACCACTCACTCAGGCAAGTCGCTAAACATCCCTGAGCCTCAAGTTTCCTCATCTGCAAAATGGGACAATGACCTCCCTCCTAGAGTGGTTGGGAGGGTTAAACCACAGGGCACATGGAGCACAGCTGGTACTGCACCAAGTACCAAGTAAGCACGCATTTGCTGTGAGCTTGCTGCTTCCGAATAATCTCATTAAAAATATTAAGAATTTTGCCAGAAAACAAGAATTCCTTCACTTGTCTGCACCTTCACTTGTCTGAAAGGGAACATTCTTTCAAGGAGCCAACAGGCTTCACTGGGCTCCATTTACAACCCTTTCCCCCAGAGCCATGGTTCTCTGGGTGTCCATAACAGCCCCGGGACTGTCCACAGCCTACTTGAACACAGGTCACCAGCTACAGTGTTTGTGCATATGTTTCTGTGCGTGTGCCTGAATGTCTCCATGTACAGGTCGTGTGTTCCCACTTCCTGTATTACAGTATGCACGTGTGTGCCACGTGTGTAGATGGCAGGTCTGTGTATGTGTATCTGTCTATCTCTGAGTTTATCTGTAACACCCAGCACACTACAGAGAGCATTCCCCCTCTACCTGCCCAGTGCCTGGCTCTGAAAGCCAAGGAGGAGGTTCCGGAACACCCTCTGGAAGGCAGGACTCCTCCCACACAGGACACCCTTTGGGAGAAAGGTGACACCCTCTGGGTAGATATGACTCCTTGGCTACACCCTTCAAGAGAGCTGGGACACCACTAAGGCTTCAAGTACACCAACTGGAATGCATTTCATGACCATTAAACCCCTGTGAAGAGGGACAGAACACCTTCTAAGCAGAAAGAGCTCAATTGACTGTAGATAACACCCTTCAGTAAGATAGGACATCCTCTGGAGAGATACAGTTTATCACACCATACACGACACCCTACTGGAAAATAGAACATCTTTGGAATGTGAGGGACAGACACCCTTAAGATAGCAAAGACCATCAGTCAATAGGGCTTTAAGACTTTATCTCTAAACCACGCCCCTCTGGGAGACAGGAAAACGTCCCCAGGTGTCAGAAACACCTGGACTGTAACGTTAACACCTTTGAGGGTCTTGCAATGCCCAATCAGAGGGTGGGGAGGACCCCCCAAGGAGAGCTCTGATGCTCTTGGGGCTGGGGTTGGGGGGGCCAGGACCCATTGCCCTGTGCATCCCACACACCGGTAGGAATGGGAACAGCACCCGTCTGACTGTTTAGAACACCCTCAGCACCCCCCACCCCCAGAAGACACCGTCTTGATCTCTGGAACACCTCTGGGGGCTGTGCATTTTGGAGTAATTTATGCTCCCTCTCTGAGTCCTAGGGTTCGGGAGGATTTGTGAAAAGGAGACCAGAGCGTGCAGTGCTGTGTGAGGCACATAGTAGGTGCTCAGTGAAAGAGACCCCTCACTGCACAGCACCCCCGCGGCCGGCAGGGGCACACGTTCCCTCGTTAGCAGTGTTGCCCACTCTGCCTACTTGGCTGAAGGAAGCGTCTCACAGGAGGGGGATCGTTAAGCTGTACTTAACATCCCCAGGGAGGCTGCAGCAGCAGAAGACTGTAGTTAATACCCCACTGAGAGAGGACGCCCTCAGGGTGTTTAATGCCCCCTAGGAGAGAGGGAGACAGAGAGAGGGAGCAGGAGAATACCCTCACCAGCCTCTAACACCCAGTGGACTGAATTTATTACCCGTGAAGGAGAGAGCATACCTCTGGGGTCTGTAATATCCGCTAGACTCTTGAAACCCCCAAGAGCAAGAGGACCCCTCCGTGAGGGCTATCGGCTCTCTCGAGATTGCTTTTAACAAAGATGCCTCCTGGTGCAGCTGAAAGCACTAAAGGTGAAAGAGGGTGAAACCAGGAGCCCCCCACCCCAAGATTCCATCTCCTTAACTCCCTCCCCACCACTGCAGCCCTCCCGGAACCACAGGAACAAAAGGGAAGGTGGGGGTGGTGTGGGTAGGGGAGGTTGAATGGGGCCCAAATCCCAGCATGTCAATAGTCATGACAAGGACCATTTAATGGGATGTGCCTGGCAGTGGCCTAAACTCTATACACAGATTAACTCAAGCAAGTCTCACGGCACAACTCTAAGAGGTAGATGCTGTTATAAGCATCACCCCCACTTTACTGATGAGGAAACTGAGGCACAGAATCACTTGCCGGCTGTCACACAGCTAGTTAGTATTGGAAGGGGACCTGGAGCCAAGCAGCCTGGCCGAGGGGTCTGTGTTCTTAACCACCAGACCACCCTGCCCTCCCCCCTGCCCCCATATTGGACTAGGAGCTTGCGCCGACAAGCGCCCTGCCTACACGGCTCTGCGTCCTCCCAGAGTAGGGCCCACCCTACCACTGTGTCCTCTGGCTCAGTATGACCGCCCACCATCCCCGATCCCTCGGGGCTTGAGGCTCCCTGTGGGCAGGGCCTGGGCCTGATTCATCTCTGGGTCCCTGCTGAGGGCAAAGCCTAGCCCACAGGGCCTGGGGAGGAGGCAGGGAGGGAGGGAGAGGGGAGGAGGGAGGCAGGGAGAGGACGTTAAAGAGAGCAGGGAGGGAGATGAGGAGAAAGCAGGCAGAGAGGGGCTGGGGAGAAGGACGGGGAGTCCCGGGGGAGCCGGGCCTGGAGCTGGGCCAAGCCACACTGCTGTGGATGTTGGGGACAGCAGAGGGAATGGGGGAGTCCAGTCAGCTGCGAGAGGGGTGCAAACAAACAGCATGGCCACCCCTCCCTCACCCCACCCCCTATCCCGGGTGGGAGAAGATGGACCGAGATGGGCCTGGAAGGTGAAGGATGAAGGCCTGGGACGAACAAGATGCAAGGAGGGCAGACAGACAGACACAGGACAGATGGGAGCCAGGAGAGCACGGGGAGGCAGCCAGCCAGGGCGTGTGCCTGGGGGCGGGAATTCAGACAGACAGACAAGGGTGAGGGAAAGGATGGGCGAGGGTGTTGGAAGACTGGAGACAGATGTGGGGGCTGGTCCAGGAAAAGGACAGACAAACTTAGGGCTTGGGGCTGGGGCAGGAGGGACAGACAGACAGAAGGGGAGAGTGGCCAGGAAGGAGGGGAGGATGGACACAGGGCGTCTGCAGAATTGGTGGGCAGATGGACGGAGGGACGGGCCGTGCAGTGCGGCCGGCGGGGCCAGGGCCAGGCCGAGGGCACGCAGTGGCAGCCGGCCCGGGGAGGCGGAGGCTGAGCGAGCGGTGGTGTTTGTGGAGCTGTCGGCTGCGGTGGAATTATGAAAAATAGCAGGCATCGGAGCCGGCCTTCAGCTTCGATTAGGGGAGATGGGACATGACAGGTGCGATCAATACGCAGCCGTTCTATAAAGTGTCAAGTAATGAATCAATTTCGACTAAATTTTCCATTTTTCAGAGGCCGTTCTCCGAGAGAAGAATATCCTCTTTTGTAAAGATATTATTATCGATTTCGGCGGCAATTTGACATCAGGGGTAGTTAATTCCACTCAGAATAAAATTGAAAACACTTGAGAGAGAAAAGAGAGAGGCAAAGAGTGAGACAGAGAGGGAAAGAGGGGGAGGGAGGGAGGGGCTGGGAGAGAGAGATGGATGGACAGAGAGACAGAGACAGGGAGACAGAGAGGAACAGACAGTGAGAGAGACGAGAGAGAGAAGAGAGATGCAGAGATGCAGAGACACGAAGAGAAACTTGGAGACTGCAAAGCCTAGAGTTATAGAGAGACACAGGGACTGACAGAGACATTCAGAGAGACTCAGAGAGCAGAGACACCCTAAGAAAGGGCGACAGAGAGACAAATTGAGAGTGGCTCAGAGAGAAAATCCCAGATGTTACTAACTGGCTACAGAGAAGCAAAGAAATGGACAAAGACAATTCAGAGAAAAAGACAGATGGAGGACTGGGCAGCAGAAACTGATGACACAGACAGACAGACACACAGAAGTGAGAGGCTGAGAAACAGGAACTTAGGGAACTGGGGAGAGGGGCTGAAGGGTGTGGGGAGCATGAGCAACAGAGAAAAGCGAGCCTGGCAGAGGAGAGGCCAGAGAGGCAGAGTGGAGGGGTGGGGGGCAGAGGGTAGGAGAGGGGCCAAGAGGCTGAGAACCTGCCAGGAAGTGGGGAGGAAGGGGCAAGGGTGCCAGGAGAAAGGCAGAGGCTGAGGGTTTGGGGCTGAGGGCCAATCTGGAGATGAGAGTTTGGGGAGATCCTCCTGTCCTATCTATGCTGTCCCCAAAGTCAGTTGCCCTGAATGGGCAGAAGCTCAGTGTGTGTGTGTGTGTGTGTGTGTGTGTGTGTATGTGTGTGTGTGTGTGTCCCTGAGTTCTGGTGTGCATGTGTGTTGGCTGGTGTCTGTGTGTCCTTGCATGTTGACTGAATCCCGTATCCCATTACGTTTGTGTTTCCTGGACACACACACAATCTGTTTGTGTCCCTGTCCGTGTGCCTGCACATGCTGTGGGTCCCTGGTCTCCCAGTCCCTTGGGTCTCAGCTGCAGGCAATGGTGACAACATTTCTGGTTAGTGCCTGTCAGTCCCCAGCTGAAATCTCCATTTATCCCTGAGCAGGTCACAGGCTGCCTGGGAGGAAGAGAGAGGAGGCGGGTAGAGGATAGGACCCCTGGGTTCTGAGAGAGATGACCCAGGACCTGTACTCCTGGGTCTGAGGGAGGATGGTCTCAGATCCTGGGCTTCTGGGTCTGAGGGAGGAGGGGCTGGGGATTGGACCCACTGGGTCTGAGGGAGGAGGAGCTGGGAGCCTGGACTCCTGGGTCTGAGGCAGGAGGGCCTGGGGGCCTGGACTCCTGGGTCTGAGGCAGGAGGGCCTGGGGGCCTGGACTCCTGGGTCTGAGGGAGGAGGCTGCTGGGGGCCGGGACTCCTGGTTGTGAGGGAGGAGGGGCTGGGGGCCTAGACTCCTGGGTCTGAGGGAGGAGGGACTGGGGGCCTGGACTGCTGGGTCTGAGAGAGGAGGGGCTGGGAGCCTGGATTCCTGGGTCTGAGGGAGGAGGGAGTGGGGCTGGGACACCCCATGGACAGGATAGTCAGCAGACAAGTAGGTAACAGGGCTGGCTGGGAAGCCCCCGAGCCATCACCAGCCTCCCCTCCAGAAAAGCCTGTGCCTGCTGCCCCCTAGTGGACATGGAGATTAGGCCAGACCAGGGACAGGGAACTGACAGGTCAAGGAGGGAAGCCAGAGGCGCTGACCCAAGTGGGAGCAGAGACAGGGGAGAGGGAGAGAGAGAGGAGGGAAGAGAGAAGGAGGAGATGGGTGGACAGACAGGCGGACACAGACAGGGACAAAGATGAATAGAGAAGTGGGCTGGGGTCAGGCCTACAGGATTGAGGACTCGACCTTGGTGGAGAAGAAAGAGAGACTGGGGAGTGAGTTCAGGGCTGGAACTGGAGATGGACAGGGAAAGATGGAGGACACAGGGGGTCTGCAGCAGACGGCAGGCAGAGGGTGAGGGTGACAGAGAGACTCTTGGACAGACAGAGGCTGGGCTGGCGAGACCTGGGTACAGACAGTACAAGAGACAGGACAGGAGCCATATGTACAGATGGACAGTGACAGAGGGATGGGAGCTAGGTCTAAAGGAGGGAGAAAACCCAGAGAACAGGCAGCGAAGAGGACAGGTGGACAGGGACAAGGGCAGGCACTCATGGAGAGACAGACGGACATCGGAGGGAACCACAGACACACCCAGAAGAAAGAGGTGGACAGAGAGAGAGAAAGAGAGACAGGTGGCCACACACAGAGAGACAGACGGATGCGGAGAAATCAGGGCTCCCCAAGCCAAGTGGACACCCGGAGATGAAGCAGAGAGCGGTATGTGGGGGGAGCCTGGAGCCCGGCGGGGATTCCAGGCTGAGGGGCTCCCTGTGGCAAAGCCTAGGAGAGTTGCTGGGGAACAGGCTCCCCTGGCCGGGGTCTCTGCCCGCCACCCCCTCCCAGGCTCCCCCCCCACCCGGCGGGCTGCCCGGCGGAGGCGACAGATTGAGCGATGAGACGCATTATGCACTTAATCCGCCTGATTGAATGTTTTGCTTTCGCCCAAATTGAAACATTAAACAACACGGGACAAGAAGAGGCGGCCGCAAATCACTCATGAAAGATTCATCTTCTCCCAGGCAGCCGCCACTGCCCGCCTCCAGTGCTGCCCGCCCCAGCCGGGAAGCCTCAGGGTGGGGGTGGGGGTGGGGCAGCACTCCTGCTCACTCTGGGGAGCCCCAGCCCTAGTGGTCTGGGGAAGTTCTTCCCACTGTCTCGCCTCAATCCTACAGGTGGTCTCAGAGACTAGAACCCTGGATCCCTGGGCCTTCCCTGGACAGCATGACCTTAGCCCTGTCCCTGTCCCTCTCTGGCTGGGGAATCCTTGCCCTCTCTGGGGTCCATCTCTCCAGCTACCTTCCTGGACTAGCCTGGACCTTTGGGACATGGAAGGGGCTGCTCAGAGTTGGGGGATGAGGTCTGGGAGCCTCCTCCCCGTGCAGTGGGGCTTTCTGGGTTCTTGATCCGAGAGTGGGGGTGGTGTCTGGGGGCTGAGTCAGAGGGAGGTGGCCGCTGTGTCAGGATCAGTGCAAATGGGCAGACAGGGAGTGTGTTCCCTGCCACTCGGGAGCTCAGTGTGTCTCTGTGTCTGCCTGCGTATATGACTGTGTATCTTCTGTCTCGCTCTGCCCATGTTGGTGTAACTTGCTTTGCGATTGTCCCTGTGTCACTACACTCAGGTCTCGGTGACCCTGCGTGTGACGGTAACTCTGTGGGCTTGTGGGTATGTCTGTCTGCCTGTCTGGCACTTTCTGTATGTGCGTCCTGTGGGCAGCATTTTTGTGTGGTGTGTGTCTGTATCAGTGTGACTTTTGGGGTGTGGCTGTGTGTGACTCCCTGTGTGTAAGTCTGTGGATGACTGTGTGCCGTGTCTGTCTGTCTGTGTGTTGCCTGCTCTGGGTCTGTCTGCAGGTCTGTGTTGAACTATTTCTGTGTCTGGGTCTCTTTTCTGCATCCGCATGTCCCTGTGTCTCTTTCAGCCTCTGTCTCTGTCTCTGCCTGAGGGGGCACCTGCTGGGGCCACTAGAGGAAGGCCTGGGTGCGGAGAAGCTGGGGAGAGAGGAGGCAAGAAAGACGGAGAGACAGGACAGCGGTGACGCCTGAGAACCAGGGAGCAGGGAGCAAGCGCGAGGGAGCTGGGGGGGCCGTCGTGGGCGCCACGGCCGGAGTGGGTGATCAATATTCGATTTAGGTTTTAATTCCGGGGCTTTCGGAGCCTGTCAGCCCTGATGTATGAGCTCACACTGGGGCCGCCCAGCCAGCCACCCCACCAGTGCCCATGGCCTGGTGGCCTGTCCTGGGCTCACTGGCCCTGCCGGCGGTGGACTATAGGAGAGGGGGGAAGGGGAGAGGGGCCCAGTGAACTTGAGCTTGGTCCCTTGCCCACCCAGTGTACCTATGGCCCCTGCTCCTGCCTGGCCTGCCAAGCAAGGGGCCCCTAGAGGTCCTCAAACACTATCTCAGGGACACCTGGTCAGGTCCCACAGCCTGCCTGTCTGCATGGACCACATGTTCAGACACACACATAGCTCTGGACTCATATATGCCTGTGCCCATGCAAACTCTAACACATACACCCCGGGTTCAAACACACATGTGCACACACAAGCCACCATGCATCTCCTCTGACATACATGTGTGTCCACATACAAACTCTGACACACATACGTGGTCCACACACATAACCCCAACGCATAGACACATAAAAGCACCACATGAACCGGAGGTGGGAACCCTGGGGACACAGCATTCTGGCAAGAGAGGCAAGAGACGGAGACACAGAAACTCAGACAGGCTAACAGTGAGAGATGGGAGAGACGGACCAGTGAAGAGCTCAGAGAAGAGCTTGAGAGTGGGGACAGACGCGGAGAGCCCCCGAGGGGAGGTTGGAGGCCACAGGGCGGAGCAGTGGACAGGGCTCAGCAGTGAGGGGGATGGGAGCCCCCCCAAACCCTGTCTCTTTCTCAGGAAGATGGATCCACCGCCCTCCCTGATGACAATGCTGTCTGCGCAAACTTTAATTAACACTTTGAGTTAATTAGTTCGAGATCATTTAGGAGTAAAATGTTTTTATTAGGGAGGCTGCGAGCCTGTTGATGGATGGGGCGCGATTCGCTCTTCCGCCTGCGGGGACAGCCGGTAAACAGAAATCAATCAGGGGCCTCCCAACCCAGCCCCCCCAGAGCCAAGCTCCCGGCCTAGAGCCCAGGAGTGGAGGCTCCCAGCCTCCTCCTTCCCCCAGGCCCCAGATTTCAGGCCCCAGCCCCTCCTCCCTCAGACCCAGGAGTCTAAAACCCCAGCTTCCTCTTCCCCCAAGACCTACGAGTCCAGGCTCCCAGCCCCTCCTCCATTAGGCTCACGAATCCAGGCCCCCAGCAGTCTCTTCCCTCAGACCCAGGAGTCCAGGCACCCCTGCAGCCTCCTCCCTCAGACCCAGGAGTCCAGGCCCCCAGCAGCCTCCTCCCTCAGTCTCATAAGTCCAGGCCCCAGCCTCTCCTCCCTCAGACCCAGGAGTCCAGGCCCCAAGCCCTCCCTCCCTCAGACCCAGGAGTCCAGGCCCCCAGCCCCTCCTCCCTCAGACCCAGGAGTCCAGGCCCCCAGCCCCTCCTCCCTCAGACCCAGGAGTCCAGGCCCCCAGCCCCTCCTCCCTCAGACCCAGGAGTCCAGGCCCCCAGCCCCTCCTCCCTCAGACCCAGGAGTCCAGGCCCCCAGCCCCTCCTCCCTCAGACCCAGGAGTCCAGGCCCCCAGCCCCTCCTTCCTCAGACCCAGGAGTCCAGGCCCCCCAGACCTTCCTCTCCCAGACCCAGGAGTCCAGGCACCCCTGCAGCCTCCTCCCTCAGACCCAGGAGTCCAGGCCCCCAGCAGCCTCCTCCCTCAGACCCAGGAGTCCAGGCCCCCAGCAGCCTCCTCCCTCAAACCCAGGAGTCCAGGCCCCCAGCCTCTCCTCCCTCAGACCCAGGAGTCCAGGCCCCCAGCCCCTCCTCCCTCAGACCCAGGAGTCCATGCCCCCAGCCCCTCCTCCCTCAGACCCAGGAGATCAGGCCCCCAGCCTCTCCTCAGACCAGGAGTCCAGGCCCCCAGGCCCTCCTCCCTCAGACCCAGGAGTCCAGGCCACCCCGGTTTCCTCCTTCAGACCCATGAGTCCAGGTCCCTGCCCCTCCTGGTCCCAGCTTGGTCGGGAGTCCACTTCTGTCGCAGGACCCGGCTTCTGGGCCCCCACCTCTAACCTCCCTCGGATGCCTGAAAACCCTGCCTGGTCCTCCGGGCAGCCGCCCCCCTCTCCCACCCGCGCCGGATTCTTGGACACAGCACTAGGGTCGGATTCACAGTTGGGAGCTCCCTCGGCTGCGGGTCAGACCCTCCCCTCCACTCCCTCTCGAGGACCCTGACTCCGCGGCCCCGGAACTGTCTCCTCGCCGCCCCTCGGCGTCTCTGCGCGCCTGTCTCGTCGGGTCTCGGCCAAGAGACATCTCGGGCGTCCCCTTCCCCCGCGGTGACGGCTTCATCAGGTGTCCGCGCGGGCGGGGGCAGGGCGAGGCCTGGCGGGCGCGGGGAGCCCGGGGGCGGAGGGGCGGGGGTTCCGGGGCCGATAAATCTTCATCAGGCGGCGGCGGGGGGGCCATTAGGCGCTAATGGGAAGATGGAGGGGCCTGTCGGCCGCGCGGGCCGGGCCTCATTTGTCCTGCTTCCCGCTCCATTGGCCGCTGCCCCCGCCCCGCCCCTCCCCCGCCGCCGCGCGCCCCATTTCCGCTTCAAACCTTTGGAGGGGACGTGGGGGGGATCCCGGGGGCTGCTGAAAAAGAGGCGACTGGAAGGCAGGGACAGATTCAGGAAAGGGGAGGGGGCTCAGGGCATGGAGGGGAAGGGGGTTCGGTCGCAGAGCCAGTTTAGAACGTGGGTGGCTCAGCTAGAACGCAGGCGGAGTGGGCAGGAGAACGCGGCGGGGAGGGCTTGGAACGCGGAGAACGTGAATAGAAGTCCCCGAAGGAAAAGAGAAAGCGGGAGGGGGCCGTCGGGGACGCGAGAGGGGACTTGGAAGATGGGAGTGGTGGGGACTGGAACAAGGCGGGAGTGGCCGGGAGAGGGTGCAGGATTGGAATTAGGGGAGGGGGTCGGATCGCCGGCCCCAGCCTCCAAGGGCGGGGATCCGGGAAGGCGAGGGGGCGGCGTCCCCCGAGGCAGAAAGCGCGGACCCCGCCCGTCGTCGCCGCCGCCGCCGCCCGCTCCCGGACTCGCGCCCCCCGCGCGTCCACTCTGATTTCTCGGCCCATTTTTCTTCCTCTCCTGTCACTCCGGCGCTCGCCCTCCCGCCGCCGGCTGCCCCGCCGCGCTCCGCTTCCCGCGGGAACCCCCGCTGCAGCCAGCCCCGGGGGCTTAGCCGGCTCCGCGCAGCAGCGCCCCCACCCCCACCACGCCTGGCCCCGATCAGTCCCCACCAGGACCACCTATTTCCCCAAGTCGGTCACCCACAAATGGACTGCCTCCCCGAACACCCCCAGGAGAGGCCCAGCCTTGGGGTGTAGCACTGGGGTTGGCTCCCCCAGCCCCTGGGACTAGATCCCTAGGACCTCAGGATCCTAGTCTGAGATTCCCCCAAAGGAGGCATCTAGATACCCACAAACCAGGCCTTCGAACCCCTACCCTCCCTCTGAAGCCCTCACATGGACTGAAGACCCCTGGGATCAGACCTAGACATGGGCCTGGATCACCCCAGGCCGAGCGAATGGCTACCCGGACTCACAAACAGAAGGTGATAACCCAGCCTAGCTCCAGACACCCCAAAATGAGGATTCTGGGGCCCAGCTCCATTCACCCCCAAACAAGTCCTCCAGCCCAAGACACTCAGAGAATAAGGGAAATGGACCTTAGCTCAGTCACCCCAAAATAAGCATCAGTAACCACAAGCCCCCCCAAACTAGGCATTTATTCCCCCATACTGTCACCCCCAAATTAGACGTTGGGGCCCCAAATTTGGCACACCTAAACTAGACTTTCCTCATTAAACCTCATCAGGACCCCAAGATACACCACCCACAATCTACAAAAGTAGGCCCCAGCTGCTATCACCCACTCAGCATGTGACCCCATTCTCAACACATACAAACTAGAAAATGGGACTGAAATTCAAACACCCTTAAACTGGGCAACCCCAAATGTGACAACTGGATCCTCCGACTCAAGTCAAAATGAGGATCTGGGCCTCACCCACCCTAAGGCTCCCCCAAACTAGACATCTGGCTCTCCAGACTCAGTTTCCACTAAACCAAGGAACCTCAGAAATGCCCCAGCAAGTCACCTTAACACTAGTCAGGTAGGTCTCTACGTAGCATCACCCCTAAACCTTGCGTCCAGACCCAATCATTGGTCACCCTAACCTATGCATGTGGACAACCAACTTTTTTTTTTTTTTTTTTTTTTTTTTGAGACGGAGTCTCCCTGTCGCCCAGGCTGGAGTGCAGTGGCGCGATCTCAGCTCACTGCAAGCTCCGCCTCCTGGGTTCACGCCATTGTCCTGCCTCAGCCTCCTGAGCAGCTGGGACTACAGGTGCCCACCACCATGCCTGGCTATTTATTTATTTATATATTTATTTTTGAGACAGAGTCTTGCTCTGTCGCCCAGGCTGGAGTGCAGTGGTGTGATCTCGGCTCACTGCAAGCTCCGCCTCCCGGGTTCAGGCCATTCTCCTGCCTCAGCCTCCCGAACAGCTGGGACTACAGGCGCCCACCACCACACCTGGCGGCTAATTTTTTTGTATTTTTAGTAGAGACGGGGTTTCACCGTGTTAGCCAGGATGGTCTCGATCTCCTGAGCTCGTGATCCGCCCGCCTCAGCCTCCCAAAGTGCTGGGATTACAGGCGTGAGCCACCGCACCTGGCTTTTTTTTTTTTTTTTTTTTTTTTAAAGACAGGGTCTTGCTCTCTTGCCCAGGCTGGAGCTGGAGTGGCATGATCTCGTCTTACTATAGCCTCGACCTCCCAGGCTCAAGTGATCCTCCTGCCTCAGCCTCCCAAGTAACTGGGACAACAGGTATGAGCCACCACTCCTGGTCAACAAGCAGCTTTAGAAGCCCCCCAACTTGGCACCTGGAATTCCAGCATCACCTGCCCTTACAATACACATCTGAGCTTTCACCCCCACTCATAAGAGTTAGAGACCCCTCTAAGTTACCCCACAAACTCAGCATCTAGCCTCCCAACCTCAGACACCCCCAAAGTTAGGAGGACTCTGTGGCACTGAAGCTCAGATCTCCAAACTACCCCTTTTGTCCCCAAACTTCAGTCACCCTACACTAAGCACCCCATAGGCTGTTACCCCCAGAAGTAGGCAAGTCAAGAACCCCCAAATGAGGTATGTGCAGCTGACCCTCAAGGTCAGTCTTCCTAATCCAAACACCAAGAAGCTCATAATCAGAGAGACCTGAACTTGGGATTTAGAGTACCTGCCTCAAACACCCTCATAGCAGGTTGGATGGTGACCCCCAAAAAGGTATGTCCACATCCTAACCCCAGAACCTGCTAATGTGACCTTACAGGAAGAGTCTGTTCAGATGCAATTAAATGAAGGATCTTGAGATGGGATTATCCTGAGTTGCTGGGATGGGCCCTCAATCCATGTTAAGGGACCTGGTAACAGACAAGAAGAGGCCGGACGCGGTGGTTTACACCTGTAATCCCAGTACTTTGGGAGGCCGAGGCAGGAGGATCCCTTGAGCCCAGGAGTTGGAGGCCAGCCTGAGTAGCATACCGAGACCTCACCTCTACAAAAAATAAAATTAGCTAGGCATGGTGGTGCACGGCTTAGTCCCAGCTACTCGGGAGGCTGAAGCGGGAGGATCGCTTGAGTTTGGGAGATCAAGGCTGCAGTGAGCTGTGATGATACCACTGCACTCCAGTCCGGGCGACAGTGAGACCTCTTCACAAAAAAAAAAAAAAGGTGGGGGGGCCGGGCACAGTGGCTCACACCTGTAATCCCAGCACTTTGGGAGGCCGAGGCATGTGGATCACGAGGTCAGGAGATCGAGACCATCCTGGTTAACAGGGTGAAACCCTGTCTCTACTAAAAATACAAGAAAAAAAAAATTAGCCGGGCGTGGTGGCAGGCGCCTGTAGTCCCAGCTACTTGGAAGGTTGAGGCAGGAGAATGGTGTGAACCCGGGAGGCGGAGCTTGCTGTGAGCTGAGATCGCGCCACTGCACTCCAGCCTGGGCGACAGAGCAAGCGAGACTCTGTCTAAAAAAAAAAAAAATCCGATTGAAGCCACTCCTAATTCAGGCATTGAGCCTCCCCGAGAATCTGAGTCTCTGTGTCAGTCACCCCTAACTAGGTATCTGGGTGATTAGCCTCAGACATTCCCACACTAAGGAACAACACCCCGGGCCGGGCGCGGTGGCTCACGCCTGTAATCCCGGCACTTTGGGAGGCCAGGTGGGCGGATCACCTGAGGTCAGGAGTTCAAGACCAGCCTGGCCAACATGGCGAAACCCTGTCTCTACTAAAAATACAAAAATTAGTTGGGCATTGTGGTGGGCTCCTGTAATCCCAGCTACTCAGGAGGCTGAGGCATGAGAATGGCTTGAACCAGGAGGCGGAGGTTGCAGTGAGCCGAGATCACACCACTGCACTCCAGCCTGGGTGACAGAGCAAGACTCTGTCTCAAAAAAAAAAAAAAAAAAAGGAACAACACCCCAAACTCCATCACCCCAAACTAGGTTACAAAGAACCACAAGCCCTGGCAACTAGGTCTTGAGACTCAGTGAGCCCCAAATTGTATATAAATGTTAGGAACTCATAACTAGTAGCCCTCAAACCAGACATCTGGTTGCCTTCTCTTAACCTCCCAAAGATGGGCTTCTCATACACGAGAGTGACACCCCCAGGAGGCATGTGATGACACAAACCCAGCTTGGCACTGGATCTGCTGAGGGACATCTGGGCCCCAGCTATCACCCCAGATTGATGTTTGGGCTCTCAGATGGTCATCCCAACCTCAACATCTGGGCAGCTGGGATTACACACTCCTAAACTAGACATCTGAATGTTTTGCCACAGCTACCCACAATCTAAGGCATTTTGGATTTGAGCCCCAAACTTGGGCTCTGAACCACGCCCCCAGCCTCAGAACCCCCTAACTGAACATCATGGTAAGTCACTTCTATTTTGGATTTAGGGTCCCAGCCTTAATTTGTCCCCAGATTAGAATATAGGCCCACAGGCTGGGCGCAGTGGCTCACGCCTGTAATCCTAGCACTTTGGGAGGCCAAGGCAGGTGGATTGCCTAAGCTCAAGAGTTTGAGACCAGCCTGGGCAACACGGTGAAACCCTGTCTCTACTAAAATACAAAAAAATTAGCTGGGCATAGCAGCGTGCGCCTGTAGTCCCAGCTACTTGGGAGGCTGAGGCAGGAGAATTGTTTGAACCCAAGTCCCAGCTACTTGGGAGGCAGAGGTTGCAGTGAGCCAAGATCATGCCACTGCACTCCAGCCTGGGTGACAGAGCAAGACTCCATTTCCAAAAAAAAAAAAAAGAATACAGGCCCACAGTTTCACTCACCCCTAAATTAACCTTCAGGGCCTCAAGGTCAGCAAAACCACAGCAAGTCACTCTCAAAATAGGCATCTGAGCTCCACAGCCACCCACCCACACACTTTGCATATAGCCTCCCAGACTCAGATGTCCCCAAAACTAGGGCCTGGGGCACCCAGGCTCAGTGACCCCCAAACTAAGCAAGTGAGCTCCAAACTTCAGTCAGCCCTAAGGTAATCAGTAGGACCCCCAAATCAACATGTGGGCTGCCAACCTCGGTCACCGCTAAACCTCAAAACCAGTCACCCTAGACTTGACACCTGAGTCTCCGAACTGACTCACCCCAAACATGACAGGTGAAATGCCGCAGGAAGTCACTTCTAATCTAGACAGTAGGCCCCCACTGTCGTCACTAATGTGGGTGTCAGTAGCCCCCGTCCCCGGCCTCAGTGACGAAGCCACACAACTGCAGACATCTAGAGCCGGGTGTTGGGTGTCCCAAAACAGGAACAAGGGCTCACACGTGCCCAGAACTGGGCAGGAGGAACTCCAGGCACCCCAAATTCAGGATCTTGAGCCCCAGCATCCATCTTCTCAAAGTGAGAATCTGAGTCCTCAGTGTTAGTCACCCATAAACAATGCATCTTGACTACCACAACCAACCATTTGCCCCCAAACTAGGGTTTTTTTTGAGACAGGGTCTTGCTCTGTCACCCAGGCTGGAGTGCAATCATGGTGCAATCATGGCTCGCTGCAGCCTCAAACTCCTGGGCTCAAGAGGTCCTCCCTCAGCCTCCTGAATAGCTGGGACTGCAGGCAGTTGCCACTGTGCCCAGCTAATTTTTTTGTTTATTGTTGTAGAGATGGGGTCTCACTATGTTGCCCAGGCTACTCTTGAACTCCTGCCCTCAAGGGATCCTCCCACCTTGGCGGGACTAGCTGGGACTACAGCCCAGCTAGTTTATTTTTATTTATTTTATTTTATTTTTTTTTTGGAGATGGAGTCTCGCTCTGTTGCCCAGGCTGGAGTGCAGTGGCGCAATGTTGGTTCACTGCAACCTCCACCTCCCAAGTTCAAGCGAATCTCCTGCCTCAGCCTCCCAAGTAGCTGGGATTATAGGCGCACACCACACCCCAGCTAATTTTTGTATTTTTAGTAGAGATGGGGTTTCACCATGTTGGCCAGGCTGGTCTTAAACTCCTGACCTCAGGCGATCTACCTGCCTCAGCCTCCCAAAGTGCTGGGATTACAAGCGTGAGCCACCGCGCCCGGTCCAGACTAGGGTTTAGACGCACAGGATCCTCTTGTGTCCAGTAAAGGGCAGCTGGGTCTCCAGGGCCAGAAATCCCAAGGTTACCTGTGCCCCAGCCACAGCGACCCCTAGGCCAGGCATTAGAGCCTCAGTCTCCATCTTCCCCCGGGGGTCTTTATCACTGCCACCCACAGGTGTGGAGGTGCTTTGAAAACACTGGCCCTCCATGTCATAGACATGAAGCACTCCTCAAGTGGGTCCTGAGTCCTGGGGCCCTGACCTCTTGACACCTCCATTCCAAATACCCAGACTCCTAGCTTCAGTGACCTTCACACAAAGCTCCACACTGCTGGCCACACTCACTCAGAGACCCCACACCTGAGTACAGGAAACCCTTGACTCAGTTGTCCCAGGAACATTCAGGCATCAGCACTCTCAGGCTCAGCCATGTTTAGAAGGGACCAGCACCCTAGACTCTGCGCCCCAGACTGGAGGACTGAAATGACAGCTCCTGCCGCCCCAAGTCAAAACAGGCACCCCTCAGCCTCATCCCTCCAGCTGCACAACTACGCCCCAAGTCTCTGTCCCCCAAACTAGGCAGTCTCTGCCACCCAGAACTGGGAAACTGTATCTCCATCTCTGTTACCCCAAGGCCGGGCCTTGACTTCTGGTCTCATCACCCCAAACTAGACCACTCATGCCAAATAAGACAAGCTAACTTCCATTCTATGCCATCCTAAACTAGACCCTGGAACCCCTATCATTTCATCTCACCCTGGACAACTGATCCCTAATATCTGTCATTACAAACTAGGCAGCTAACCTCCTAGCCCCTGTCACCCCGAATTCAACTTCCCAGTCTCTGTGCCCCAGGCTAGGTCCTGGGATCCCAGTCTTTATCCCACAAAATTAGAAACCAAAACCCCCTGATTCCGCCACTCCAATCTAGGCAAAGAAACCCCCACTTCTGTTTCTTTTTTTTTTTTTTTTTTCAAGACAAGAGTCTCATTCTTTCACCCAGGCTGGAATGCAGTGGTGCGATCATAACTCACTGCAGCCTGGACCTCCTGTGCTCATGTGATCCTCCCACCTCAGTTTCCCCAAGTAGCTGGGACTACAGGCACGCGCCACCAGGCCTGGTTGATTTATTTTTATTTTTTATTGAGACAGGGTCTTGCTGTTTCCCAGGCTAACCCCCACTTCTGTTGTCCCAAACTGGACATCTGGAACCCCGATCTCCAGCATCCCATACTATCCAACCAGATCCCAGTCTGTTACCCCAACTAGGCAACCAGACCTATAATGGCTGCAGCCTCAAACTAGCCAACTGGTCACCCCAGGTCTTCCACCCCAAACCAAGGCCCTGACCCCCCCAACTGGTCACCCCAGGTCTTCCACCCCAAGCCAAGGCCCTGACCCCCCCAACTGGTCACCCCAGGTCTTCCACCCCAAGCCAAGGCCCTGACCCCCACAACTGGTCACCCCAGGTCTTCCACCCCAAGCCAAGGCCCTGACCCCCAGGGCTTTGGTCTTCAGCCAAAATTAGTTGGCCAGTCTTTTGGCCTCTGTAACCCCACCCAGATAATTGGACTGGTGGCCTCTGGCACCAAAGTGAGATAACCAGACCTCCAGTATCAGATACCACGGTGGAGTTCACCAGATCCCCAGTTACTCTTGCTCTAAACTGGTCATCAAACCCTCAGTCTGGTACCCCAAACCTTAAATTTCAGTCTCAACCCAGTGTCACCTCAAAAGAGCCAAGACTCTACATCCAATACCCCTAAGGAGGTGCCGGAAGTCCCAGTCTTCGTCACGAGAAACTAGACAATCAGAACCCAGTCTATCACCCCAAAACAGACCTTAGAATCTCAGCCCCCATCACCCCAACCTAGACAAGAACATTAGTCTCTGCCACCTCCAACAACTGGTTCCTGTCACCCCAACCAGATGCAAGTCCCTAATCTGTCACTTAAAGAGAACTGGGCTGGGCGCGGTGGCTCACGACGCCTGTAATCCCAGCACTTTGGGAGGCCGAGGCGGGCAGATCATGAGGTCAGGAGATCGAGACCATCCTGGCTAACACAGTGAAACCCCGTCTCTACTAAAAATACAAAAAATTAGCTGGGCGTGGTGGTGGGTGCCTGTAGTCCCAGCTACTCGGGAGGCTGAGGCAGGAGAACGGCGTGAAACCAGGAGGCGGAGGTTGCAGTGAGCGGAGATCGCGCTACTGCACTCCAGCCTGGGCAACAGAGTGAGACTCTGTTTCAAAAAAAAAAAAAAATTGAGAACTGAACCCATTTTCTTTTTTAAAGACAGGGTCTCCCAGGCTGGAGCTCAGCGTATGATCCTAGCTCGCTGCAGCGTCAAACTCTTGGACTCAAGTGATCCTCCTGTCTCAGCCTCCCAAGTAGCTGGAACCACAGGCATGCACCACCATACCCAGCTAATTTTTTCTTTTTTTCTTTTTTTTTTTTTTTGTAGAGACGGGACCTCATTTTTTTACCCAAGCTGCTTTCAAACTCCTGGCCTCCCAAACAGATCTCCAATTACTGTTACCCCAAATCAGAAACTGGATCCCAGGCTATATCACCAAACAAGACAACCAGATTCCCAATCTGTCACTTCCAACCAGCCAGCTGGATCCCAGACTGTCACCAAAATAGACAAGACCTTTGGTCTCTGTCCCCTTGATGAGACAGCAAGCCCTCCAATTTCTCCTACCCCAAACCAAACATCGAATCTCAAGGTTGTTCAGGAGAGACAGAGAAATGGTACTGTAGTTTTGTTTTTATTTTTATTTATTTATTTATTTTTTCTCGAGACAGAGTCTTGCTCTTTCGCCCAGGCTGGAGTGCAATGGCGCGAACTCGGATCACTGCAACCTCCACCTCCTGGGTTCAAGCCATTCTCCTGCCTCAGCCTCCCAAGTAGCTGGGATTACAAGCGTGCACCACCACACCTGGATAATTTTTTTTTTTTAAGTAGAGATGGGTTTCACCATGTTGGCCAGGCTGGTCTCAAACTCCTAACCTCGTGATCCGCCTGCCTCAACCTCCCAACTTGCTGGGATTACAGGCATGAGCCACCGCATCTGGCAGGTTTTCATTTTTTTGATGGAGTCTTACTATGTTGCCCAGGCTGATCTTGAACTCCTGGCTCAAGCGTCTTGGCCTTCCAAAGTGCTGGAATTACAGGCATGAACCACCACCTCCGGCCCTGGGACCCTAGTCTTGATCACCCCAGATGGAAGCTTCTGGTCTCAGCATCTCAATAACTCAACACCAGAATTTGAGACCTATAGCCAGTTGCCTTCAGAATAGGCCTTTGGCCTGAGTACCAACCTCCCCCTGACCCGCAGCTCTAGCCTGCTGCCTCAGTGATCTCAGAACTGAGTGCTTGAGTCTTTGGCATCAGTAGCCTCCAAGCAAAGCATCTCGATCATATTCACTGCAAACCCAGCGATGTAGACTGGACCTAGCGTCCACCCACCAACATGGGCACGGACACTCAGTATCCCCTGGGGAATACTGGCATTGAGGTCAACAAACACCCTCTGCTACTCCAAAATTGGGATTAGAACCCTGGCCTCTGAGTAGGCCCAGGTGACCTGACTTGGCCGGGGGCACCCCGCGTCCCCACCCTGCCTGGCGCCCCAGGATGAGTCCATCTCTAGCTCCCTCCCTGGCGAAAGCACTTGTCCGCCCTCTGGTGGCAGATTCTGGAAGTGCACTCCTGTGTGGCGTCAAGACACTCAGGCTACCCCTGGTCTTCCCATCTTGTGGGAAGCCTGAAGCCTGGGGGTCTTCCTGCTTCCTTCCACTCACCTCCCACGCAAGTCAGCCACCAAGACCTGTCCTTCAACCTCCTGAATCTCTCTTCCCTGTCTCGCCTCTCCCTGCCCCATCTTCCCCAGCTAGGATCATCCTCCCTCGTCTCACTCCCTCCAGCCCATCCGCCACACAGCCTCAGAGGGATAACCCTCTCTGCCCCGCCCCGCCCCTCCCCTGTCCCCCTCCCCTCCCCTCCCCTTCCCCTCCCCTCCCCTCCCTTTTCCCTCCCCTTCCCCTCTCCTCCCCTCTTTTCCTTTTATTTTTCCCTTCCCTTTTCTCCTTCCTCTCCTTTCCTTTCCTCTCTCTTTTTTTTTTTTTTTAGAGGGAGCCTCCCTCTGTTGCCCAGATTGGAGTGCGGTGGCGCGACCTTGGATCACTGCAACCTCCGCCCCCCAGGTTCAAGCGATTCTCCTGCCTCAGCCTCCCGAGTAGCTGGGATTACAGGTATGCACCACCATGCTGGGCTAATTTTTGTATTTTTAGTAGAGACAGGGTTTCGCCATGTTGGCCAGGCTGATCTCGAACTCCTGACCTCAGGTGATCCACTCACCTCAGCCTCCCAAAGTGCTAGGATTACAGGCGTGAGCCATCATGCCTGGGCTAACTTGCAATTTTCTATTTAATCCGCACACCCCCCGCCCCTGCCTTCTTTTTGAGACAGGGTCTCGCTCTGTCACCCAGGCTGGAGTGCAGTGGTGATGCAGTCTCGGCCCACTGCAGCCTTGACCAACTGGGCTCAAGCAACCCTCCCACCTCTGCCTCCCAAGTAGCTGGGACCACAGGCATGCGCCACCACACCTGGCTAATTTTTGTATTTTTTGTAGAGACAGGGTGTTGCCATGTTGCCCAGGCTGGTCTCGAAGTTCTGAGCTCATGCAGTCCACCCACCTTGGCTTCCCAAAGTGCTGGGATTATAGGCATGAGCCACCACACCCAGCAACTCTTGTTTGTTTGTTTTTTTTTAAAGAGATGGGGTATCTCTGTGTTGCCCAGGCTGAGTGCAGTGGCAGTCATGGCTCACTGTAGCATTGAACTCCTGGGCTCAAGTTATCCTCCCACCTCAGCCTCCCAAGTAGCTGGGACTACAGGCCCACACTACCATGCCCAAATAACTGTTTAACTTTTTTGCAGAGATGGGGGTCTTGTTGTGTTATCCAGGCTGGTCTCAAACTCTTGGGCTCATGCAATCCTCCCACCTTGGCTTCCCAAGGTGTTAGGATTATATAGGCATGAGCCATGGTGCCCAGCCTTAATCATGTTTTCTTTTTTTTTTTTTTTGAGATCAAGTTTCGCTCTGTCATCCAGGCTGAAGTGCAGTGGCGCGATCTTGGCTCACTGCAAGCTCCGCCTCCCAGGTTCACGCCATCCTCCCGCTGAGTAGCTGGGACTACAGGCGCCTGCCACCACGCCTGGCTAATTTTTTTGTATTTTTAGTAGAGACGGGGTTTCACCATGTTAGCCAGGGTGGTCTCGATCTCCTGACCTCGTGATCCGCCCACCTCGGTCTCCCAAAGTGCCGGGATTACAGGCGTGAGCCACTGCGCCTGGCCTCTTAATCGTGTTTTTAAAAGTAAAAAACAAAAGATGAAATGAATAATAATTTAATCCACTATATCAATAAATTATCCTTCCAACACACATAATCAACATAAAAATTATTATTATTTTTGAGACAGAGTCTTTCTCTGTTACCCAGGCTGGGGTGCAGTGGCACAATCTTGGCTCACTGCAACCTCTGCGTCCCAGGTTCAAACAATTCTCCTGCCTTAACCTCCCAAGTAGCTGGGATTACAGGCATGTGCCACCATGCCCGGTTAATTTTTTTTTTTTTTTTTTTTTTTTGAGATGGAGTCCTGCTCTGTTGCCTAGGCTGGAGTGCAGTGGTGCTATCTTGGCTCACTGCAACCTCCGCCCCCTGGGTTCAAGCAATTCTCTGCCTCAGCCTCCCAAGTAGCTGGGATTACAGTGCACCACCACCACGCCCGGCCAATTTTTTTGTATTTTTAGTAGAGACAGGGTCTCACCATCTTGGCCAGGCTGGTCTTGAACTCCTGACCTCGTGATCCACCTGCCTCGGCCTCCCAAAGTGCTGGGATTACAGGCGTTAGCCACCGCGCCAGGCCAATTTTTGTACTTTTAGTAGACACAGGGTTTCACCATATTGGCCAGGCTGGTCTAAAACTCCTGGCCTCAAGTGATCTGCCTGCCTCAGCCTCCCAATAATGCTGGGATTACAGGTGTGAGCCACCATGCCCAGCCTATAAAAATTATTGAGATATTTTACTCCGTTTTCATGCTAAATCTTCGAAGTCTGGTGTGCATTTCACACTCAGAGCATGTCTCAGTTTGGACCAGCCGTGTTTGAGGCAGCCGCATATGGCTGGCCACCATATCTGACAGGAGAATTCCAGAACAACATTGGGCATCAGTGGGCTCTGGGTGAGCACCTGCTGCATCAAGGATGAGTGGGTGAGTTCTGCTGAGGAGACACGAGGTTGGAGAGGCTGCATCCCTGAGGCCTTGGCACTCGCTGTCCCTCTCCTTGGGAAACTCCACCCACTTCTTGTGTCTCCTCAGAGAGCCCTCCCAGACCACCCCTATCTAAAGTAATTGGCGGGGCACGGTGGCTCACACATGTAATCCTAGCACTTTGGGAGGCCAAGACAGGTGGATCACCTGAGGTCAGGAGTTCGAGACCAGCCTGGGCAACACAGTGAAACCCTGTCTCTACCAAAAATACAAAAAAATCAGCCGGGCGTGGTGGCAGGCGCCTGTAATCCCAGCTACTCCGGAGGCTGAGGCAGGAGAATCACTTGAAACCGGGAGGTGGAGGTTGCAGTGAGTCGAGATTGCGCCATTGCACTCCAGCATGGGCAACAAGAGTGAAACTCCATCTCAAAAAAATTAAAAAATAAAACTAAAAATACAAAAATTAGTCAGGCGTGTTGGTGGGCACCTATAATCCCAGCTACCTGGGAGGCTGAGGCAGGAGAATAGCTTGAATCTTGGAAGTGGAGGTTACAGTGAGCCGAGATCGCGCCATTGCACTCCAGCGTGGGCGACAGAGAGAGACTCTATCTCAAAAAAATAAACAAATAAAAATTAAAAAATCAAGTCACGTCTTAGGCCCTCTCGGCCACCTCCCTTGTCTTCATCTGCCTGGCACTTTCCCTCCCAAGTGTGTTTCTCTTTTGTTACTGCTACCACGTGGCAGTCTCCACCTCATGATGAAAGGCAAACTGGACCCAGCACGGTGGCTCATGCCTGTAATCCCAGAACTTTGAAAGGCTGAGGCAGGAGGATTGCTTCAGCCCAGGAGTTTGAAATCAGGCTAGGCAACATAGTGAGATCCTGTCTAATGAAAAGTTAAAAAAAAATTAGCTGGGTGTGGTGGCGTGCACCTGTGGTCCCAGCTGCTCAGGAGGCTGAGGTGGGAGGCTCACTTGAGCCCAAGAGGTAGATGCTGCAGTGAGCAGTGGTCACACCACTGCACTCCAGCCTGGGCCATAAAGTGAGACCCTGTCTCAAAAAAACAAAAGGCAAGAAGCAAACTGGGCTGGACACAGTGGCTCACACCAGTAGTCCCAGCACTTTGGGAGGCTGCAGGGGGAGAATCACTTGAGCCCAGGAATTTGGGACCAGCCTGGGAAACAAAGCAAAACCCATCTCACAAAAGCAAACTGTGTCTTTCATCTCAAGCAGAGTAAAACCCAAAGCCCTCACCGTGGCCCACAAGGCTCCCTGGCCTCCCCCACTGTCCCCCTCGCTTATCTGCCCCAGCCACGCCCACCTCCTGGCTGCCCTCGAGCCTCCTGGCTGCTGCCATCTCCCAGGCTATGCCCCTGTGGCTTCCTCTGCCCCAATTATTCTTCCTCCAAAGGATCTGGGCTGCTCCCTCTCTCAATTTAGGTCTTTGGTGAATGTCACGTCAGGGAGGCCTTTTCTGGTCACCCTCTTTAACCCACAACTCATTCCCGAACTTTCTCTGTGCAGAAAAGAGTTAACCTGGCAAGCTCCACAACAGACTGCTGTCCTTAGACAGGCCTGGGTGCACAGTTGGTCCTTGGCTGGGAACTTGGGTGTTGAGGGGGGGGTCTTATCACTTCCTGATAGAGTGGCTCGCTGCATCTATCTAGGCTGTTCGTGCAGGCCTAGAGTGGCTCGCTGCATCTATCTAGGCTGTTCATGCAGGCCTAGAGTGGCTCGCTGCATCTATCTAGGCTGTTCGTGCAGGCACAGGCCTTCTTTCTGGGAGCCTGGCATTTTGGTATATGTTGGAGAGAAGGTGCTCTTGTGGCCACCCCCATGAAACCAAGGGCGCTGAGGCTAGAATCAGAGTGTCCCTGGCTGACATTTCACACATGTCACCATGATCCACTGCTGGAGGAATTAGGTGTGGCCTCTGGAAGTGCATGCCTGGTTTCCTGAGTTCACTCCATGCACCTTTCCTTTTGGCTGACTTGGCTCCATATCCTTTGATGACAGTAAATCAGAGCTGTGAGTGCAATTGCATACTGAGTCCCCAGTCCCAGAGAACCATCAAACCTGGGGTGCTCTCTGATTCCTGAGTCCTAGAGAACCATCAAACCTGGGGGTGGTCTCGGGGACCCCCGGCACACTGTCCTTCTCAACTCTTTTCTCCTCCTGAACACTCACCACCGTTGGGCATCCCATAATATTTTACCTGTTTACCTTGTCATCGTCTTGAACACACCCCAGGTTCCACCCCAACCCTGCTCTGTGCAGTATTCCCAGCTCCACCCATAGAGACCCACAGAAGATGCTGGGGGAATATTTCCTGAATGACACCCGTAACAGCTTTATTTTCAAAGGCGGGATCCCTCCCCGGGCTTGTGATGGGATGGCGCTGTAGGCCCGAGCAGCAGAGCTGTGCAGGACAGGCATGGGCAGGGGTGGGGCAGCTGGCCCGGGAGGCCGGCAGGTCCCAGAAGACACCTCACACGGGTTCCATCTGCAGCTCCTCCCCGTCCACAGCCTCAATCTGGTGGAAGGCAGCGTGGGAGCCGATGACCACCAGGGTGGCTCCTGCAGGAAAGCCGGCAGCTCAGGGCCACACTCCTGCACCTGGCCCCCACCATCCACCCCAGCTGCTCAGACCCTGTACTCACCCAGCACCCAGAAGACGGCCGAGCCCGCACCAGCCAGCCAGAAGAAGGGGAAGGAGATGCCTCCAGCCAGAGCATACTGATGCGCTGGGCTCACCTCTCGGCCTGGGGGCAGATGGCATTGGGGCGCTGTTCCGACCCTCCATGCCCTCTCCCAGAGTAACCCCTGCTGCCCCCCAACAATCTGTACAAGCTCCAGGTTCTCGGGATCGAATCCAAACTCCTCATGCCAAGGCCCTCCAGGTCCTGGGGTCACCCTGTTCCCCTGCTGTCCCCACTGCCCTCCAGAACACAGCACACCGTCCTCGCCTGCCTCAGCCCCACCCTCTGCCCTCTGCCCCACATCCTCCAGGAAGTTCCTGGGATCCCGGCTTCCTGCTCCCTAGACTAGGGCTCTCCTGCTGCAACCCTCGCGCAGACCAGGGGTCTCAAACTGGTGGCCCGAGGGCCAAATCTGACCTGTGGATGTGTTTTTTGAGATGTTTTGCAAGGATGTGATTTGTGGCTGGCAAAGTGAACGATTTCACATAAAAATACCAACTTCAGGCTTCTCATAGAAGTCTCAGGGATGGGGTCTGCATGCTCTGGTGACGGTGATCAGCTGAAGCCAAGTCGTGCCTGTGCTTCAGGCACTCCCTCCACCCTAGCCCATCAAGCACATAACTTGCAGGCCCCTGAAGAGCCTGGCCTTCAGGTCTACCTAACTGTCCAATCCCAACTCCCTGACCCCACTCCAAACCTTGATTTTCCCCTGGGGGGAATTTCCCCTGGCATTTTGTTTTCCCAGTGGTCCTTGGTACTACTAGTCTGGGAACCACATGAAACATACTCCTCGGCTTCCCTCTCTAAGTTCCAAGTTCTTTCTGGTCACACCCCAGAAAGCAGGAAAAGAAACGGGAACAGATCTAGGCCAGTGTAAGGTGGCCACCTGGTGTCCAGTGTGGGCACCTGCAGCTGATGTTGGCCGCAGAGAGCGGCAAGGGGAGGAGAGAGAGGGGAGGAGTCATGTGGTTTGAAAAGGAGTAGGTTTAAGGCACAGCAGCCAGGTGGATCCTGGGTTTGAGGAATAGCAATTTGAGGGGGCTGAGACTCGACGGAAGGATCGGTTGTGTCTGAGATTTTAAGGGATCAGGTTTGGGGGATCTAGTGTACATCTAGGCTTGGGCGGACTTGGGTTTTGAAGGACTTGGATTTGGGGTCTGAGATCTGCATTCCAAAAGAACAAGATTTGAGGGACCAAGGATTCATCTGGGCAGGGGGTTTCTCACCAAAGAGCACAAGCTTGGACTCCAAGGTGCGCAGATAGAGAATGTAACAGGCGCCGAAAAAGACAGCCAGAGCCACCAGCAACATAGGGGACGTCACCCTGGAGGAGGAGTGCAGGGAGGCAGCGGTTAGACAGCTGGGGCTGGGCCAGCCAGGCGGCCCTGGCCTTCTCCACCGGCGGGCGGCAAGCTACATCCTGGAGACCAGGGAGGGCCAGGTGACATTTAGTCACACTGCATCCTGGCCAGGGTGATGGTGGGGTAGGGGACCTGGCCCTTTGGTGACAAGGTAGTCTAGCAGAGCCAATCCTTGGGGGCGGGGCCTGGGCGGTGAGAGGAGGGACCGGGCGGTGAAGGGCGGGTCCTGGGCGGTGAGAGGAGGGACCGGGCGGTGAAGGGCGGGGCCTGAGCGGTGAGAGGAGGGGTCCAGCAGGTCGGGGCTAGTGCGGGTGCGGGGCCCGGGAGGCACTCACACGCAGTACAGGATGAGGCCCAGGAACACGAACACATAGTTGCTCTGGTAGTACTCCACGTTGCGTACGAGGCGCTGGCACAGCTCGCCCAGGTTGCGGGGCCGTGAGAAGCGCTGCTGGTCCACGAAGGTGCTCCAGGGCCGGATGGTCGCGCGGCGCCGCTCCAGCCACTCCCGGCCTGCACCGGAGGGAATCAGCTTCGGCAGCAGGGTCCTGCGGGGGGTGGGGCCGGGTCAGTGGTGGACCGGGATGGAGCCCCAGACCCCCGCAAAAGAAGGGGACTAAGGGTGCCTCGACTCTCTCCCGGGACCCCAGATTCCTGGACAGCAGGCAGGGAGGGGGCTAGGGGCCCAGACTCCAGGGTCCCATTAGAGGAGACCGGGGCCAACACTTCTGCGGTTCGGGGCTGGGACTCCAGGCTCTCGAGGGAGGAGGGAGGAGGGGGCCGGGGGCCCGGACTCCCGGGTCTCTGGTCCGAGGGCCTAGAGCCAGCTCGCTCACGTGGCGCTCAGCCCTTCCGCCTCGGCATCTTTCTGCTGGTCCTTCTGCGCTGCCATGTCTGCGTCGTGAGCGGTAGAGCTGCTGTAACCAGCCCGGTACCCTGAAGACCCCGCCGGCCCCGCCCGACGCCGGCCCCGCCCGACGCCGGCCCCACCCAGCGGAGTCGACGTGGCGCAGCTCCGGAGCAGCTGGGGACTGTAGTTCTGCCGCCGAGTATTGTGGGAGTTGTAGTCCTGACGGTGACTAAGAGGATGGGCGCTATGATGGCGGTCTGACTCGCAAAACACCTTGGGAGATATAATCCCAGAAAGTGACGGCGCGCGCCTCTGGGTATTATGGGAGTTGTAGTTTCAGGAGGGTGCAGGTGGGCTGTCAGGAGCGAGGGCGTTATGGGAACTCTAACGGCAGAAGCGGGCGTTGTGTACTCTCCCAGGGAGGGCACAATGGGGACCGTGCAGAGCTGTCCTTCTGACTCTAGAGGGCATAAAAAAACACCTGGAGAGCTTGCTAAAACAGATTCCTGGGCCCTAGCCCAGATGTTTTCATTCAGCAAGTCTGGGGTGGAGCCCATAATTTCCATTTCTGAGTTCCCAGGTGATGCTGATGCCCCTGGTCCATGGACTACATTTTGAGTAGAAAGATTTAGATAATTTGTGGGAATTGATTCCTTCCTCAAGAGATTGAGGCTAGTGAGGGGGCCATGGTTGCTGGAGGGGTATCTGAGGTTGCCCCCTGCCCCACCTTGTGGAGTCCCAAAGATGAATGAGTTGGGGCTAGGGACACCTCCGACCCCCGCCACACACACCTTTGGAGAGAAGGGAGTGAAGTTGGGAAAGAGAAAAAGTTGAGAAGTTTTGTGGGCTTTTTTGAAATGGAGTCTCGCTCTTGTTGCCCAGGCTGGAGTGCAATGGCGCAATCTCGGCTCACTGCAACCTCCGCCTCCTGGGTTCAAGCGATTCTCCTGCCTCAGCCTCCCAAGTAGCTGGGATTACAGGCGCCCGCCACCACGCCCAGCTAATTTTTGTATTTTTTTTAGTAGAGACGGGGTTTCACCATGTTGGCCAGGCTGGTCTCGTACTCCTGACCTCGTGATCTTCCTGTCTCAGCCTCTCAAAGTGCTGGGATTACAGGCGTGAGCCATTGTGCCTGGCCCACAGGGCTGGAATTCTAATTGAATTCTAATGGGGTGAACCAGAACAGGGCCTCAAGAAATGTGTGTGGAAGTATAGGGAAGCCTGGGCTCCCTTAAGCAGACTGGGATCCTAATTTTCCAAAGCAGCTGGGTGGGGCTGGAAGGAGAATATCTATATGGGATAACCAGGTGACCTTTTTTTTTTTTTTTTTTGAAAATTTTTTTAAGTAGATAAGGGATTTTGCTGTGTTGGCCCAGTAGGTCTCAAACTCCTGGACTCAAGCGATCCTTCTGCCTTGGCCTTCCCAAGTATTGGGATTACAGGTGTGAGCCACCATGCCCAGGTTCAAGTGACCTTTTTTTTTTCTTTGAGACGGAGTCTCACTCTGTCGCCAGGGCTGGAGTGCAGTGGCACAATCTTGGCTCACTGCAACCTCCACCTCCTCCTGGGTTCAAGCGATTCTCCTGCCTCAGCCTCCCGAGTAGCTGGAATTACAGGCGCCCGCCACTATGCCCAGCTAATTTTTTGTATTTTTAGTAAAGATGGGGTTTCACCATGTTGGCCAGGCTGGTCTCGAACTCCTGACTTTGTGATTTGCCCGCCTCGGCCTCCCAAAGTGCTGGGATTACAGGCGTGAGCCACCGCGCCTGGCCCCAAATGACTCTTTTAGGCCCAGCTCTTGTCTTCCAAGATCTACAGCAGTTTAGGGTTTGTGCTTTGAGGCCTGCTGGAAGGTGTTCCCAGGAGGTGGGAGGAAGATGGCCCTGTCCAAGGGGCTGGTGGCGCAATAGGCAGAGAAGCCCTTTGCAAGGGCCCCACACTGAAGATGGAAGAGTTACACTTTGAAGATCAGATTGGCTAGTTACTGTTTATTTCCTCTTTGTCACCCCCAGGCTTTTAGTGGAATCGGGTTTCCTTTTTTTTTTTTTTTTTTTGAGATGGAGTTTCACTCTGTTGCTTAGGCTGGAGTACAGTGGCACAATGTCTACTCACTGCAACCTCCGCCTCCCGGGTTCAAGCGATTCTCCTGCCTCAGCCTCCTGAGTAGCTGGGATTACAGGTGTGCACCACCATGCCCAGCTAATTTGTGTATTTTTAGTAGAGACGGGGTTTCACCATGTTGGTCAGGCTGGTCTCAAACTCTGACCTCGTGATCTGCCCACCTCAGCCTCCCAAAGTGCTGGGATTACAGGCGTGACCCATCGCACCTGGCCTGGAATCAGGTTTTCTAAATAGGATTCAAACTTGAAAATCAAAGGAGGACTGCGGGGCTGGGCGTGGTCCTGTAATCCCAGCGCTTATGGGAGGCCCAGGAGGGTGGATCACTTGAGGTCAGGAGTTCAACACCAGCCTGGCCAACATGGCAAAAGCCCATCTCTACTAAAAAAAAAATACACATACCTGTAATCCCAGCTACTCGGGAGGCTGAGGCAGGAGAATCGCTTGAACCCAGGAGGCGGAGGTTGCAGTGAGCCAAGAGTGTGCTATCGCACTCCAGCCTGGGCGACAGAACGAGACCCTGTCTCAGAAACAAAACAAAACAAAACAAAACAAAACAAAAAACACCAAAGGAGGAGTGCAATAGCACAATTAGCCCCGAGCAGGAATAGGGGAGCAGCATCTGAATTCAAAGGGCCAAAGCAGCAGAGGCAGCCCTTGGAAGAACCTCCACCGAAAGACAGAGCTTGGAGAATAGAATTGGGACAGAGCTCCAGCTGCCTCTTCCGTGGTGGGCCGTAGGAGATTCAGGATGGACTTTTGTTATGAGAGCTGTTGGGTTTCCTTACAGGAACTGAATGAAAGCAATTTCATTCCAAAACCCACTGGTCTTTGTTCTGAGCAGAGAAAATAGAGGCAGAGGCCTGGAGGTGTCGAACAGCACAGGCCATGGCAAGAGACGGGGAGGAGGACAGTGGAGTCTGAGGGGCAAGGACATTGCAGGAGGGGTCCTAGGAGTGGGAGGGTGGGGGGGACTTTGAATAAGGGAATTTCAGGAGATGGGACCTGGACACAGGGGTAGTGTGGGAGAGGAGGGCCTGAGGCAGAGACATCATGAGATGGTGAGAAATGGGGTCCCTGAGGGAAGGGGCCTTTGGCAGATGGGCCCTGAATTAGGGGGGTAAGGGAGTTGGTGTGCTGGGAGATGAGGGGGCACCTGAGAAGATTGTGAGTCCCAGGCCAGGTGTGGCTCACGCCTGTAATCCAGCACTTTGGGAGGCCAAGATGGGCAGATCACTTAAGGCCAGGAGTTCGAGACCAGCCTGCCCAACATGGTGAAACCCCATCTTTACTAAACATACAAAAAAAAATTAGCTCAGCGTGATGGTGCACGCCTGTAATCCCAGCTACTCAGGAGGCTGAGTCAAGAGAATCGCTTGAACCCAGGAGGCAGAGATTGCAGTGAGCTGAGACTGTGCCACTGTACGAGACACTATCTCAAAAAAAAAAAAAAAAAGGAAAAGAAAAAGATGGGTGCCTCCAGCCTGAGGACTCCTCCCTCCCTCCTGGGATCCCCAAGGAAGTGGTGCTGGGAAAGCAGGAAGACCTTAGCACATTCAGCCAGAAATGTGGGTCACTGTCCCTGCTGTGTGACCTCAAGGAAAGCCCTCCCGTCTCTGGGCCTCAGTCTCCCCACCTGTCTATGGGAGCGTCTCTTCCCCTGCACCAGAAAAATAAAACAGTATGTGTGGGTTTCCTAGGAGAGGTCTGGGCTCATGTAGCCCCTACCAGGACCAGGCTGTACTCTGGGGTCACCAGGGGTGTCCAGCGCACATGGCCCCTGCCCTCCAACTGCCTTTCCCCCTCAGATTCAGGAGTTTCTCCCTCAGCCATTGTCTTGTGCAGTGGGTGTGTACATGCACTTGCACACTCACCCACTCACACTCGCTCTCAGCATCCTGGCCACAGACACTGGCATTGGGAGGCAGGCAGGCCCAGGCCTGGCCCCAGCCCCTCCGCTGACTTGCCTCCCTGAGCTGTGTTAGGAAGGCTGCCTCGAGGGAAATGGATTCACTGCCCCACCAAGGTGGCAAAAATGAAAAGGACTGACAACTCCCAGTGGAGGAAGGATGTGGAGCAGCTGCTGCTTCCTTACACTGTTGGATGCAGAATGGCACTCGAACTTTGGAAAGGGTCTGGCAACGTCCATGAAAACTAAACATGGTCTATCACATGAACCAGCAATTCCACTCCCAGGCACACGCGTACCCAACAGAGTGCACATCTGTCATCATTAAAAGACACAACTAGAGGGCTGGGCGCGGTGGCTCAGGCCTGTAATCCCAGCACTTTGGGAGCCCGAGGTGGGCAGATCACGAGGTCAGGAGTTCGAGACCAACCTGACCAACATGGTGAAACCCCATCTGTACTAAAAACATAAAAATTAGCTGGGCGTGGTGGTGCACGCCTGTAGTCCCAGCTACTCGGGAGGCTGAGGCAGAGGAATCACTTGAAGCCGGGAGGCAGAGATTGCAGTGAGCCAAGATTGTGCCAGTGCACTCCAGCCTGGTGACAGAGCGAGACTCCGTCTTAAAAAAAAAAAAAAAAAAAAAAAAGGCCGGGCGCGGTGGCTCATGCCTGTAATCCCAGCACTTTGGGAGGCCGAGGCGGGTGGATCACAAGGTCAGGAGATAGAGACCATCCTGGCTAACACGGTGAAACCCCGTCTCTACTAAACATATAAAAAATTAGCCGGGCGTAGTGGCGGGCACTTGTAGTCCCAGCTACTTGGGAGGCTGAGGCAGGAGAATAGCGTCAACCCAGGAGGCGGAGCTTGCAGTGAGCCGAGATCGCACCACTGCATTCTAGCCTGGGCGACAGAGCGAGACTCCGTCTCAAAAAAAAAAAAAAAAGACATAACTAGACGGCCGGGTGCAGTGGCTCGTGCCAGTAATCTCAGCACTTTAGGAGGCTGAGGTGGGTGGATCACTTTTTTTTTTTTTGTTGTTGTTGAGATGGAGTTTCACTCTTGTTGCCCAGGCTGGAGTGCAACGGCGCGATCTCAGCTCACTGGAACCTCTGCCTCCCGGGTTCAAGCAATTCTCCTGCCCCAGCCTCCCAAGTAGCTGGGATTAGAGGAGTGTGCCACCATGCCCGGCTAATTTTGTATTTTTAGTAGAGACGGGGTTTCTCCATGTTGGTCAGGCTGGTCTCGAACTCCCGACCTCAGGTGATCTGCCTGCCTCAGCCTCCCAAAGTGCTGGGATTATAGGTGTGAGCCACCGTGCCTGCCTGTTTTTTGTTTTTCTTTTTAGATGGGGTCTCACTCTGTCACCCAAGCTGAAGTGCAGTGGCGTGACCTCGGCTCACTGCAACCTCCACCTCCCAGGTTCAAGCGATTCTCCTGCCTCAGCCCTGTGAGTAGCTGGGATTACAAGCACATGCCACCACGCCCAGCTAGTTTTTGTATTTTTAGTAGAGATGGCGTTTCACCATGTTGGTGGGCGGATCACTTGAGGTCAGGAGTTTGAGACCAGCCTGGCCAACATGGCAAAACCCAGTCTCTAATAAAAATACAAAAACTAGCCGGGCATGATGGCAGGTGCCTGTAATCCCAGCTACTTGGGAGGCTGAGGCAGGAGAATCGCTTGAACCCGGGAGGTGAAGGTTGCAGTGAGCTGAGATGGTGCCACTGCACTCTAACCTGGGTGACAAAGCAAGACTCCATTTAAAAAAAAAAAAAAAAAAAAGACATGACTAGGATGTTCCCGTCCCTAGCAGCACCAATTGTAATAGCCCCAAACTGGAAACCCCTAAGTCCCCCAACAGGAGAATAGACAAATTGTGTTATAGTCCCACAATGGAATGAAAAGGAAGGGGCCACAGATGCAGGTGACAATATGGATGACTCCTATAGACATAATGCTGAGAACAAGGAGTCAGACACAGAGATCACATGCTGTAAGATTTCATTTGTATGAAGCTCAAGAACAGGCACAACTGATGTGTGGTAACAGAAACCAGATCAGCTCTTGCCTCTGGAGGGGAGGCGACTGAAGGGGCTCCAGTGAACTTTCTGGGTGGAGGGAAAGGTTCTATGCCTTGATGTGGGTGGTAGCTTTGCAGATGCAACTTTTTTTTTTTTTTTTGAGACGGGTTCTCGCTGTTGCCCAGGCTGGAGTGCAGTGGCATGATCTCGGATTACTGCAACCTCTGCCTCCCGGGTTCAAGCAATTCTCCTGCTTCAGCCTCCCGAGTAGCTGGGATTACAGGCATGCACCACCATGCCCAGCTAAGTTTTTTGTTTTTTTGTTTTTGAGACGGAGTCTCGCTTTGTCACCCAGGCTGGAGTGCAGTAGTGGGATCTTGGCTCACTGCAAGCTCCGCCTCCCAGGTTCATGCCATTCTCCTGCCTCAGCCTCCCAAGTAGCTGGGATTACAGATGAGTGCCGCCACGCCAAGCTAATTTTTTTTTAATTTTTAGTGGAGATGGGGTTTCACCGTGTTAGCCAGGATAGTCTCAATCTCCTGGCCTTGTGATCTGCCAGCCTCGGCCTTCCAAAGTGCTGGGATTACGGGTGTGAGCCACTGCGCCCAGTTTTTTTTTTTTTTGTATTTTTAGTAGAGATGGGGTTTCACCATGTTGGCCAGGCTGGTCTCGTACTCCTGACCTCGTGACCCGCCCGCCTGGGCCTCCCAAAGTGCTGGGATTACAGGCGGGAGCCACCGCGCTTGGCCTGCAGATGCAATTTTTAAAATCATTGAGCTGTACCCTTAAGATGTGTGCACTTCACTGTATGAAAGTTTATCTCAATAAAAAGAGAGAATAGCGTAGTGACCTAGAACTTTGGACAGCCTTGGTTCAAATCCCAGATTTGTCTCTTCTTAGCTGTGTGCAAATCACTTCTTCTCTCTGTGCACATTTAATGCGCACTTAGAAGTAGGCAGAGCACATAGCAGGCACTCAGTGAATCACTGTCATCACCATCATCATCGTCATTGTGTCCCCTGGGTCCTACTCCTATAGGAGAGGCTCCCAGTCACCATCCCACGTCTGCTTCCCTCCCTCTCCCCTGTTCTGATTCCACAATGCCATCGCCTGGTGAATTCAAGCTGCTCTGACTTTCGTGGAGTTGAAAACTCCGTGATTAGATGGCTCTGAGATTCCGTGACTTCCAAGCCAGTGCCAGGCTAAGTTCCTGCAGTTTTGAGAGTCGCCTGGCAGCGCGCCCCAGCAGAGGGGACGCTGTCCCAGCCGCAGTCCCCGTCTGGAAAGCAGGCACGACACACACACCGCTTCTCTCTCCCCACTGATATATTTGATAATTGTCCAGAACCAGAGATGGCATCAGCCGGGGGGCTGAAGGGGAGTAAAAAAGAGCCCAGGGAGGTGGCTGGGGCGGGAGGAATGGATAGAGGGGTGAGGAGAGGGAGAGAAACTGACAGAAAAGAGAGAGGAGAGAGGCTTGGGGCAGGGGAGAGAAGCCAGCCAGAGGGTGGGGGCGGCAGGAGATAGTGGAGGGGGTGGGGGCCAAGGTGGGGCCACGGAGAGAGAGGGCTCCTCCCCACAGAATACAAAATTGGGGGGACTGGCAGGGGCGGTCCTGGGCCTGGGGGACGGGGAAGAGATGGGCGATGTGGTGGGGCTGAGGTCAGTAGTAGGTTTCCTTCTCCACCCAACCTGGAGAGACAAAGAAGGAAAGAAAGAGACGGAGTAAGAGATGGAGAGAGACAGGCAAGGCGAGCCGCCCAGCAGAGAGAGGGACAGAGAGGGAGAGAGACAAGGAAACCACACAGACAGAGACCCGTGAGAAGACAGAGTGGGGGCCCGGAGAGATGGGAAGAGAGAGAAGTGTGGGAACCAGGTGGCAGAGCCATCCAGCAGGGCGAGGGGAGCCTGGGACCAGCTGCCTGAGACCCTGCTGCCCCCCGCCCCCTTCGGCTGCCTTGCCGAGCTCCCTCACCCCCTGGGTTCCTGCGCAGGATGAGTTTGCGGATTTCGTCGTAGACGAAGATGAGGAAACTGTAGGGGAAGGCACAGAACCACCAGCTGGGCCTGCAGAGGCGAGAGCAGGAGGGCTTGAGTATGGGGCCCTAACGAGAGGCAGAGCTTCGGGGGACAGGAGGGGACGAGGAGGGGCAGTCTCCCAGGATCCTTCGTGCTCACAGGTGGAGGGTGCCCTGGGCGGGGCTGGGGCCTGGGGTCTGCGGAGTAATCCGTGGTGGGAGCAGCCTATGGGGGAGGCTCGGGGGCATCAGAATGGGGACTGCAGTGGGAACACCAGGGGAGGTGGGGCCTGAGGTTCAGGCTGAGTCTAAGGGAAGGCTCCGTGGCAGGCGCTGGCGTGGGCAGGGCTGGGGGCAGCGGGGCACTCACTTGAGAGGGTACATGCGCAGGGCCACGTCCATGCCGGGGCAGTAGGACAGGAAGGCAGCCAGGGCCGTCTCCTCAAACAGCCCGAAGATCAGGATCTTGTTCCTGGAGGCACAGAAGGGCAGGGCTGGGCCCAGAGAGCACCCACCCTGCACCTGCCACCCCGCAGAGACAGGGGGTGGCACAGTGCAGACACCCAGAGACAGCAGCACAGACACAGAGACAGAGAGGCAGAGACATAGGGAGAGACAGAGATGGGGAGACATGCCCCGACAGAGAGAGACAAAGATAGAGGCAGAGCGATGGTGACACAGAAAGAGACAAAAGACAGGGACAGACACAGAGACAGACACAGAGACAGGGACAGACACAGAGACACACAGACAGGGACAGACACAGAGACAGACACAGAGAGGGACAGACACAGAGACAGGGACAGAAACAGACACAGAGACAGGGACAGACACAGAGAGGCACTGGTGTAAAAAGAAAAGGCCAGGGGCACCTCCACCACACACACAGAGGCTGAGAGAGAATCTAGGATACACAGGACCCCTTGAGAGAAAATCAGTGCAGTGGCAAAACCCAAAATGGGCTGGGCATGGTGGCTCACACCTGTAATCCTAGCACTCTGGGAGGCTGAGGCAGAAGGATTGCCTGAGCTCAGGAGTTTGAGACCAGCCTGGGCAACATGGTGAAACTCTACTAAAAATACAAAAAATTAGCCGAGCCTGGTGGTGCGTACCTGTAATCCCAGCTACTTGGGAGGCTGAGGCACGAGAATCGCTTGAACCCGGGAGGCGGAGGTTGCAGTGAGCCAAGACTGTGCCACTGCACTCCAGCCTGGGCAACAGAGCAAGACTCTGTCTCTAAATAAATAAATAAAAATTAGCCATATATGATGGTGCACACCTGTAGTCTCAGCTACTCAGGAGGCTGAGGTGGGTGGGTCACTTGAGCCCAGGAGGTCGAGGCTGCAGTGAGCTATGATTACACCACTGAACTCCAGTCTGGGTGACAGAGTGAGACCCTGCCTCAACAAAACAACAAAAAACCAAAGCAAGGACACAAGAGGAAGTACACAGACAGACAGACACTCGGACACGACAGATGGCTGTCCAGTCACCGTGTGCCCCCGGCCCTCACTTCATGCCCTGCTGGAAGACCGAGTTCCTCCGGGTCTTGCAGATGATCAGATCGGCCCACTGGACGACTACGATGCTCACAAAGAAGGCTGTGTGGCAGGTGAACTCCACCACCTTCCTCTGCTCGTATGTCTGCAGGAGCGGTGACCAGGGCACGGGACGTCAGTTAGTGGCACTGCAGCCCTAGCCGCCACCCCGACGTTCCGGTGCTCTTTGCCCCGCCCCATCCTGCATGGGGTCCTCAGGGCCTCAGGTGTGTCTTCCTTCTGCGGGCTCATAGTCCCGAGGGAGGAGTCAGGAGACGTACAAGGAAGAAGAAAGGTTAATGGTGATCTCACCGTCCACCAGGGGCCAGGGAGGAGGATAAGGACCCTGTGGGCCTCCCAAGGAGGACAGACAGCAGCTGGGCTTTGAAGGGACAGACAGAGGTGGGGAAGAAGCCCTGGCAGGGCAGAGAGCTCGGGCAGTGGGACACAAGGCTCCAGATGGGCTGGGCCAAGGGCATCCAGGAAGCCCCAGGTGCCCAGCAAAGGCCTTGATGCTGCCATGGGAGACTGAGGGGCCATCGTAGGAAGTGGCCATGCATGGCTGGAACAGCTCACCCCGGGGATCTTATGGTGGGCAGGGACACAGCACCCTGCCCTACTCACCCACTGCTGCCCGTAACTGTCTTCCAGGTCATTGACAGTGCGGTCATCCCAGTTCAGCCGGATGCCCACCAGGTTGCCGGGCAAGAAGCCATTTTCTGCCAGGATCACAAAGTAAGAGAAGAAGCCACCGAGAGCCTGGATCATTCCTGGAAGGAGGAGAGAGGAAGCCGAGGAGAGGCTCAGATTGGGGCCAGCAGCCAACCCAGGGCACCTCAGAGGGCCCGGAGGCCTCCTTGGAGAGGGGAGTATGCCCTCCTGGCCCTGTTATCTGGACACTGGTTCCCAGAGGGTGACCTGAGGTCTCACTTGGTGGTGAGGCCCTGAGATGGGTGGGCCACCTGGGACAGGGGCTTTGGAGAGGGGGCTCTCCCAGAGGGATAACCTGGAGCCCCTCTCCCACCTGACCTAGGCCACCTAAACATCATGAATTCTTGGGGGATCCCCAGCTTGAGCTCCCTACGCAGGAATGACCTCCCTGGGCCTGGAACCACTGCCATGAAGTCTCTGCTTGCTGGGACAGCCCCCAAGGGTGGCTGCTCCACTCCTCTGGGGATCCGCACACATCAACAGCAGAGAGGAGGAGGTGGAGAAGGATAGGGTGCAGACCCCGCCCTCAGATAGCTCACTGGTTGGTCCTGTCCACGTCTGCTCCCCTGAGTCAACGCCAGGGTCCCAAGCACCCACGGTGGGCCAGGCACTGCTCTAGGCCCGGCACTGGGCTGTAAGGAGATGGAGTCCCCGGTGCCTCACCAATCTGCCCATAGGCCATGCTGATGAGTCTCTCATTGACCAACTTGTCCGTCCGCGGGTTCCTGGGCTGTCTCTTCATGATGTCGCTTTCGGCAGCCTCGTATGCCAGTGAGATGGCAGGGACCTAGGTGGAGGAGGCCAGGTGAGCCGGAGAGGGGAGGACTCCATCTTCCTGGGCCCCAAGGGTGGCTCCCAGGGCTCACCATGTCAGTGCCCAGATCGATGCAGAGGATGGTGATGGTGCCCAGGGGCAGCGGGATGTTGGCCATGATGAACAGCAGGAAGGGCGTGATCTCCGGGATGTTGCTGGTCAGGGTGTAGGCGATGGACTTCTTTAGGTTGTCGAAGATCAGGCGGCCTGTGGCATGGGCAGGCTCAGAGCAGGTGCCCATGCCAGGGAGCCCCACTCCCTCTGCCCCTCCTCCGCCCTCATCCAACGTCCTTTTTTTTTTTTTTTTTTTGAGACAGAGTCTCGCTGTGTTGCCCAGGCTGGAGTGCAGTGGTGTGATCTCGGCTCACTGCAAGCTCCGCCTCCCGGGTTCACACCATTCTCCTGCCTCAGCCTCCCGAGTAGCTGGGACTACAGGCACCTGCCACCACGCCTGGCTAATTTTTTTGTATTTTTATTAGAGACGGGGTTTCACTGTGTTAGCCAGCATGGTCTCAATCTCCTGACCTCGTGATCTGCCCTCCTCAGCCTCCCGAAGTGCTGGGATTACAGGCGTGAGCCACCACGCCCGGCCTGTCCAGCGTCCTTTTCTACCCCCCAGCCCACCCACCATTATTTTCTTTTTGGGACAGGGTCTCACTCTGTTGCCCAGGCTGCAGTGCAGTGGCATGATCACGGCTCACTGCAACCTCGACTCCCAGGCTCGAGTGATCCTCCTGCCTCAGCCTCCCATGTAGCTGAGACTACAGGCACGCGCCACCACGTCCAGCTAATTTTTGTATTTTAGTAGAGACAGAGTCTCACCACTTTTCCTAGGCTTGTCTCTAATTTCTGGGCTGTGATTCCATCTCGGCCTCCCGAAGTGCTGGGATTACAGGTGTAAGTCTCCACACCTGGCCCCTCACCCACCTACCTTTCCACATAAACATCCAACCACATCGCCTTTGTGGAAACATTCTTGAAATAACCACTTTGGAAGATGGTTTCGGAGTTTCTATCAAACACCCCCCACCCCACCGACCGAGTAATCCAACTCCTAGGTTTTATACCCAAAAGAGAGGAGGACTGTTTATGCCCAGCGGAAAGCAAGTACGAGAATGTTCACCATAGCACCACTCATCAGAGCCAAAAGCCAGAGTCAACCCCATGTCCATCAACAGGTGAGGGATGAATAAACCACGGTACATCCATGCAGTCAAATACTACACAGCAAGAAGGGGCGAGCTACGGACACAACTCCACAGCTGGACCTTGGATCCTGTGCTGAGTGACACGAGCCAGACACAAAAGCATTCTTAGCATCCAACTCCAACTGGAGCAGGCTCAGCACCCGTCTCTGGGCTAAAAGTCAGGATAATGGTTATGTCTAGGAAGAGGGATATAGACTGGAAGAGAGCAGACAAAACCTAAATGGGGGGCTGGAATGGTTTTCTATCTTGACTGGGGTCTGGTGGTTGCATGGCTGTGTACATGTGTAAAAATTTATACACCCTGTCTGGTTGAATATTTTAATGAGATATAATATGCCCAACTCACTGTATGCATGCCATATCTCAATAAATATTCAACCAGTACAGGTTGTCTAAAGTAAACAAAATAAAGATTAATCCAGGCCAGGCGCTGTGGCTCGCACCTGTAATCCCAACACTGGGAGGCCGAAGCAGGAGGATTGCCTGAGATCAAGAGTCCAAGACCAGCCTGGCCAACATGATGAAACCCCATCTCTACTAAAAATACAAAAATTAGCTGGGCGTGGTGGTGGGCACCTGTAACCCCAGCTACTTGGGAGGCTGAGGCAGGAGAATCATTTGAACCTTGGAGGCGGAGGTTGCAGTGAGCCGCGATTGTGCCATTGCACTCCAGCCTGGGCAACAGAGCAAGACTCCGTCTCAAAAAAATAAAATAAAATAAAATAAACATTAGCCAGGCACGGTGGCTCGAGCCTGTGGTCGCAGCTACTTGGGAGGCTGAGGTGGGAGGATCACTTGAGGAGGTCAAGGTTGCAGTGACTGATGATTGCAGCACTGTGCTCCAGCCTGGGCAACAGAGTGAGACCTTGTCTCTAAATAAATAAATAAGTAAAAAGATTAGCCCATGAACAATGAGGTCAATCATTAAGAAAGAACAGGCCGGGCACGGTGGCAAACACCTGTAATCCCAGCACTTTGGGAGGCTGAGGCGGGTGGATCACGAGGTCAGGAGATCGAGACCATCCTGGCCAACATGGTGAAACCCCGTCTCTACTAAAACACAAAAAATTAGCTGGGAGTGGTGGTGCGTGCCTGTAGTTCCAGCTATGTGGGAGGCTGAGGCAGAAGAATCGCTTGAAGCTGGGAGGTGGAGGTTGCAGTGAGCCAACATCACGCCACTGCACTCCAGCCTGGCAACAGAGCAAGACTCCATCAAAAAAGGGGAGTGGAGGGGAGGGGGAAGGAAGGAAGGAAGGGAGGAAGGAAGGAAGGGAGGAAGGAAGGAAGGAAGGAAGGAAAGAAGGAAGGCAGGCAGGCAGGGACGGAGGGAGGGAGGGAGGAAGGGAGGGAGGGAGGGAGGGAGGGAAGGGAAGGTGAAGCAGGCTGCCTGTGGTGTGGCTGCTTTGATTGCTTTGATGTCTCTTGCATAGCAATAAGGGCCTGGGCCGCTCCCACCTGATATTCTCGTTCCCTGCATTGTGCTCTTCTCCACAAACTAGGGGTTTCTCATCCTAAAATATTTATGGATGAAATGATGACTTAAATGTGCATCAGCATAATCCAGTGTGTGTTCCAGGGGGTGGGGAAGAAACAAGGTGTGCCGTGCGCTGACTGCCGCTGCAGCTGGGATGGAGGCGCAGGGGCCCACTGTGCCTTTGCTCTACTTTTGGGTATATCTGGAATGCCCCCGTTGGAAGTTATTTTGTTTGTTTGTTTGTTTGAGACAGGATCTCGGATCTCGCTCTATCCCAGGCTGGAGTGCAGTGGCACCATTATGGTTCATGGCAGCCTCGACCACCCAGGCTCAAGTGATCCTCCTGCCTCAGCCCCCCAAGTCTCTGAGACTACAGGTGTGCGCCACCACACCCTGCTAATTTTTAAAATTTTTTGATCTTTGAGGTCTTAATTTGTCGTACAGGCAGGTCTTGAACTCCTGGGCTCAAGTGATCCTCCCGCCTTGGTCTCCCAAAGTGCTGGGATTACAGGCGTGAGCCCCCATGCCCAGCCCCTGACGGAAGTTAGGTATTTCTTCCCTCACTTCAGAGAGGCCTTCCCTGTCCGCCCCATCTGGGCAGGACCCTCACTATTATCTATCACAGCGGCCTGATTTCTTCGGGGCATATATCACAATTTGTAATTACATATCTGTTAACTTGTTTAAGGCTGTCTCTCCAGCCCCGTGAGAACAGGGATGGTGTCTGCTCTGCTCACAGCTGCCTCCCAGGCTTCCAGCATGCTGCACAAGATTGGGAAGGAGCAGATGGCTGTATCTGAGACAGTGTGTGTACTGTGTATGCATAGATGTCTTGGGGAGGCCAGGCGTGGTGGCTTATGCCTGTAATCCCAGCAAATTGGGAGGCCAAGGTGGGAGGATTGCTTGAGCCCAGGAGTTGAAGACCTCGCTGGGCAAGGTGGCTCACCCCTGCAATCCCAGCACTTTGGGAGGCCGAGGTGTGGGGATCACTTCAGGTCAGGAGATCAAGACCAGCCTGGCTAACATGGTGAAACCCCATCTCTACTAAAAATACAAAAATTAGCCTGGTGTGGTGGCATGCACCTGTAATTCTAGCTACTCAGGAGGCTGAAGCAGGAGAATTGCTTGAACCCAGGAGATGGAGGCTACAGTAAGCCGAGATTGCATGCCTGTACTCCAGCCTGGGTGACAGAGCAAGACTCTGTCTCAAAAAAAAAAAAAAAAAGACTAGTCTGGGCAACATGGCGAAACCCCATCTCTACAAAATCTTAAAAATCAGCCAGGTGTGATGGTGCATACCTGTAGTCTCAGCTACTTAGGGGCCTGAGGCAGGAGGATCGATTAAGTCCCGGAGGTGGAGGCTACAGTGAGCCGTGATTGTGCCACTGCACTCCATCCTGGGTGACAGATTGAGAACCTATCCCCGCCCCCAGCCCCCCAAAAAAGATGTCTCTTAGGGGATAAGAAGGTGTTAACCATGGTTTCCTCTGGGATATAGGAGACAAGGGCTGAGGACATTTAATCTGTTACTCTGGGCTCAGCTTTGCTGTTTGAATTCTCTTTTACCATGAACTACTTTTTACACCAGAGACATTTCAAATAGGAGAGAGAAATTGGAAGAAAATCCACCAAGGCATGAACCATGATTATTTCGGGATGGTGAGGTTATGGGTGTTTCCACTTTTTTCCTGAATGCTTTTCTGCATTTGTCTATAATTATCATGAATTAATTTGATGATCAAAATAAATCTGAATGTGAACCAACCCTTCTGTGGCCTCGTCCGGGCTGTCAGGAGGTGGTGCCTGTCGGCTCTGCAGCCCCCACCTCAGCAGCACCAGCCTCAGACCCAGCCCCTCACACCACCTTGCCTGTGTACCGGTTCCTCTGCCTGCGACTCCCTGGCACTAGTCTATGTGGATGTCACAGCATGGCCCCTGACTTGGCTCAGCCATCCCTGTCCACTCTGGGAAGCTCCCTTGACCCCCAGTCCAGGCTGGCAGAGGGGGTCTCCCCCAGGGTCCCTGGCTTCCCCCTGGTTGGACTTGAGAATTTTTTTTTTTTTTTTTTTTGAGACGGAGTCTCGCTCTGTTCCCCAGGCTGGAGTGCAGTGGCGCAATCTCAGCTCACTGCAACCTCCACCTCCTGGGTTCAAGCAATTCTCCTGCCTCAGCCTCCCGAGTAGCTGGGACTACAGGCAACCGCCACAATGCCCGGCTAATTTTTTGTATTTTTAGTAAAGACGGGGTTTCACCATGTTAGCCAGGATGGTCTCGATCTCCTGACCTCATGATCTGCCTGCTTCAGCCTTCCAAAGTGCTGGGATTACAGGCATGGCTACCGCCCCTGGCTGAGAATATCTTTAAAAAGCCTCCAAGTCAGCTTCACCCACCAGATGGGGCCTGGGCTGGATGATGCAGGGACCCTGAAGTGTGTCAGCTCAGTCCTGCCCAGGGGAGCTCCCGACCCCACAGGGGAGGAAGACAGAAAAGGACAGGCTCAAGCTCCTCCAGGGCCAGGTGGCCTGTGGTCTCTGCCACACATCCCCCTGCAGCCCTGGCCAGTTCCCCTTGCTGGTCTCAGGCCTCCGGTAGTGACCCTGGTCTCCAGGGCCACCCCTGGCCAACTCACCCTCCTCCACCCCTGTGACGATGGAGGCAAAGTTGTCATCCAGCAGGATCATGTCAGCTGCCTGCTTGGAGACGTCAGAGCCAGCGATGCCCATGGCCACCCCAATGTCGGCCTTCTTCAGAGCGGGGGAGTCGTTCACACCATCCCCGGTCACAGCCACAATTGCACCCTGGAGGGAGAGAGGGTAAGGATGACACCCAGAGGCCAGGCCCCAGAGTCCCCTCCCTCAGATCCAGAAGCCCAGGACCCCAGCCCCCTCCTTCAGACCTAGAAGTTCAGGTCCCCAACCTCCTCTTCCCCTCAGACCTAGGAGTTCAGGCCTCCAGACCTTCCTCCCTCAGACCCAGGGGTCCAGACCCCCAGACCCTCCTCCCTCAGACCCAGAGGTCCAGGCCCCCAGCCTCCTTCTCCCTCAGACCCAGCAGTCCAGGCCTCCCAGACCCTCCTCCCTCAGACCCAGGGGTCCAGGCCCCCACCCCCTCCTCCCTCAGACCCAGGAGTTCAGGCCCCTAGCCCCTCTTCCCTCAGACCCAGAAGTCCAGGCCCCCTCCCTCAGACCCAAGGGTCCAGGTCCCCAGCCCCCTCCTCCCTCAGACCCAGGAGTCCAGGCCCCCAGCCCCTCCTCTCTCAGACCCAGGGGTCCAGACCCCCAGCCCCTCCTCCCTCAGACCCAGGAAACCAGGCCCCGGCCTCAGTGAGGACCCAGGAGTCAAGGCCCCGTCCCCTCCTCTGCGGGAGCGCAGCCCACCTGTCTCTGACAGCCCTCCACAATGATGAGCTTCTGCTGGGGGGATGTGCGGGCGAAGACGATCTCGGTGTGATTCTGCAGGATCTCGTCGATTTGCTCGGAGGTGAAGTCCTTGAGGTCGGTGCCGTGGATCACGCAGGCCTTGGCATCCCTGGGAAGAGCAGAGAGGGCGATGGCTGAGGTCAGGGTGTGTGAGGAGTGGCAAAGTGATCCCTGAAAGACAGAGAAACAGAGGGGCCAGCCCCACAACCAGGAGAGCCAGAGGACCAGGGGCTGGGGGAAAAGGCCTCAGCGGGAAGCAAGGGAGAAGGGGGCTACTGCAGCAGGGCGTGCGGGCGGACCTGAGGAAGGACTTCGGGGCAGTGGATTTATTTATTTATTTATTTATTTTTGAGATGGAGTCTCGCTCTGTCACCCAAGCTGGAGTGCAGTGGCGCGATCTCGGCTCACTGCAACCTCTGCTTCTTGGGTTCAAGTGATTTTCCTGTCTCAGCCTCCCTAGTAGATAGGATTACAAGCGCCCACCACCACGCCTGGCTAATTTTTAAAAAATTTTTAGTGCAGATGGGGTTTTGCCATGTTGGCCAGGCTGCTCTCGAACTCCTGACCTCAAGTGATCCACCCACTTCGGCCTCCCAAAATGCTGGGATTACAGGCGTGAGCCACTGCGCCCGGCCAAGACGCAGTGGATTCAGAGGAACGGAGATAAATGGACAAGCCGAAGGAAGGCAGAGTCAGAGATAGGTGGGAAAGTTGAAGAAGTCAGAAAAACAGAACAGAAAAGAGAGAGACAATGACAGACAGACAGGAAAAAAGAGAGACAGACACAGAAGTACTGGATTCTACTGAATCCTCTGAGATAGGAATTATTAGTAGCCCATTTTAGAGATGGGCAAACTGAAGCTCATGGATGCTAAAGGACTTGCCCAATGTCACACAGCTTGTGAGCGGTAAAAGCTGGAATGCAGGCCGGGCGCAGTGGCTCACGCCTGTAATCCCAGCACTTTGGGAGGCCAAGGCAGGTGGATCACCTGAGGTCAGGAGTTCGAGACCAGCCTGGCCAACATAGTGAAACCCCGTCTCTACTAAAAATACAAAAAAAAAAAAAAAAATTAGCGGGGCATGGTGGAGGGCCCCTGTAATCCCAGCTACTCAAGAGGCTGAGGCAGATAATTGCTTGAACCCGGGAGGCGGAGGCTGCAGTGAGCTGAGGTTGCCCCACTGCACTCCAGCCTGGGCGACAGAGCAAGACTCCATCTCAAAAGCATAAATAAATAAATAAAATAAAATAAAGGCTGGGATGCAAACCTATGCCTGGCTACCTCTGTGGCTGCAATGTCCCCACACCGGAAGGAGGGCCAGACCCAGGGCCTGGTCCATGGAGGAGTCCCAGAAAGAATGGGACAGGCAGTGCAGAGGGAGGTTGGGGGGAAGCAGTCCCCCTGTGTCAACACCCTAGAGGGATGTCCAGGGCCCTGGCTGGGATGGGTGGCTCACCGGGGGTTAACCTGGCTGACGGGAATGTTGAGCCGGGCGGCGATGTCCTCCACAGTCTCGTTGCCCTCAGAGATGATGCCCACACCCTTGGCAATGGCCTTGGCCGTGATGGGGTGATCGCCGGTGACCATGATGACCTGCAGGCATTGTTTTTTAGGGATGGCCTCTCCCGCCCCACTCCTGGCTTTGCCTCCCCCAGCCACCCCAAGCCACACCTTGATGCCTGCGCTGCGACACTTGCCCACCGCGTCAGGGACGGCTGCCCGGGGTGGGTCGATCATGGACATGAGGCCCACAAAGCAGAGGTTGTCCGTGGTGAAGTTCACGTCATCACAGTCGAAGGCAAAGCCCTTGGGGAACTGCTCCTCGGGCAGGTAATAATGGCAGAAACCTGGTGGCAGGGAAGGGTTGGGGTGTGAGGGTCCCAGCCTCGGAACCTCCGCCCCATGCCCCTAGATGTCTGCATCGCCCGCATTCCATCTCCCCATCAGCAAGACGGCCAGTCAGCATTCATTTCCTAGGATGCCTTCCCCTCTCATCCATCCATCCATTCATTCATTCATTCATTTACAGTATATTCTGGGAGGCCCTGGGCTGAGCCAGGCTTTGGGCAGCATCACAACCCTCCTTGCCCTCCAGGGACCCCAGAGCCCGCCCGGCAGCCTCGCACCAAGCACGCGCTCGCCCAGGCCGCCGAGCTCAAGGTAGGCATTCTGGAAGGCCTCCTTCATTTCCTCGTCCAGAGGCTGCTCCTTGCCCTGTAGCAGGATGGTGGAGCAGCGGTCCAGGATGCGCTCGGGGGCACCCTTCATCACCAGCAGGTATCGGTTGTCGTTGGGGTCCTCGGTCTCATGGATGGAGAGCTGGGGACCGATCAGAGGGTGGCGTGCCTGAGCCACGCAGACACCAGGGAGCTCCCTGCCCCATCCTGTCTCCTGTCCAGAGCCACGGGTGCCAGGATAGGCCCACACCAGGGCTCCCCCACACTCTCTCACAGAGACCTCTGCTCATTCCTGTCCGCTCTATCTCATGGATATATATTTCTTTTTCTTTTTTTCTTTTTTTTTTTTTTTGAGACAGAGTCTCACTCTGTTGCCCAGGCTGGAGTGCAGTGGCACGATCTCAGCTCACTGCAACCTCCACCTCCTGGGTTCAAGCAATTCTCCTGCCTCAGCCTCCGGAGTAGCTTGGGATTACAGGCACCACCACCACACCCAGCTAACTTTTGTATTTTTAGTAGAGACGGGATTTTGCCATGTTGGCCCGGCTGGTCTTGAACTCCTGGCCTCAAGTGATCTGCCCTCCTCGGCCTCTCAAAGTTCTGGGATAACAGGCATAAGCCACCATGTCCGCGCTCCCCTCCTCCCACCCTGTTTTTTTTTTTAAGACAGGGTCTCACTCTGTCACCCAGGCTGGAGAACAGTGGCGAGATCACAGCTCACTGCAGCCTTGATCTCCCAGGCTCATGCGATCCTCCCGCTTCAGTCTCCCACGTAGCTGGGACCACAGGTCCACACCACCATGCCTGGCTAATTTTTTATAGAGACATGCTCTCCCTATGTTGCCCACGCTGGTCTCAATCTCCTGAGTTCAAGCGATCCTCCTGCCTCGGTCTCCCAAAGTGCTGGGATTACAGGCGTGAGCCACCACACCCAGCTGTATGCTTCCATTTTTATGAAATGTCCAGAATAGGCAAAACCATACGGATAGAAACTAGGTTAGTGGTTGCTTAGGGCTGGGAGTGTGGGGGAGGAGGGGGCGGGTGACAGCTGAGAGATGTGGGGTTTCTTTTTGGAGGTGATGAAAATGCTCTAAAATTGACTATGTGGACGGCTGCCTATATCTGCGAATATACTAAAACTATTAAATTATACACTTAGAGGGACGAGCTATGGTATGTTAATTATATCTTAATAAAGTTATTTTAAAAGCTCTGAGTCAACTCCTGTCTCTCTTTGGCTGAGAGCCCCCTGGAGGCTTATGTGCTCCTCAGAGTCACAGCCAAGTCCTCTCCATGCCCGTGGGGCCTGACAGGATCTGGCCAGCACCCACCACCCCCACCACGCTCCCTGGCTCCCAGCCCCTCCGCACTGGCTGGCTGGCTGGTGTTCAGATGCGTCAGCACACTCCCGCCTCTGGGCCTTTGCACAGGCTGTGCCTGCTACCGGAGCGCTCTTCTCCCAGACACCTGCAGGGTTCCCTCCCTCAGCACCACAACCACTACGATTACCTCCTCATGCCTTTGTTATTGTCTGTCTTCTAGAACCAGAGCGTAAGTCTCAGAGAGGGGTGACTTCATGTCACTCACTACTGTGTGTACACCCAGCACCCAAAACAGGGCCTAACATGTGGTGGCTGCTCAAAAAATGTATACTGAATGGGCCGGGCATGATGGCTTATGCCTGTAATGCCAGCACTTTGGGAGGCCGAGGTGGGTGGATCACTTGAGGTCAGGAGTTCAAGACCAGCCTGGCTAACATGATGAAACCCCATCAATACTAAAAATACAAAAACTAGCTGGGTGTGGTGGTGCACGCCTCTAATTCCAGCTACTCGGGAGGCTGAGATATGAGAATCACTTGAACCCAGAGACAGAGGTTGCAGTGAGCCAAGATCACACCACTGCCTTCTAGCCTGGGCGACAGAGCAAGACTCCATCTCAAAAAAAAGTTTACTGAGGCCGGGCGCGGTGGCTCATGCCTGTAATCCCAGCACTTTGGGAGGCTGAGGCAGGCAGATCACGAGGTCAGGAGATCGAGACCATCCTGGCTAACACGGTGAAACTCCATCTCTACTAAAAATACAAAAAATTAGCTGGGCATGGTGGTGGGCGCCTGTAGTCCCAGCTATTCTGGAGGCTGAGGCAGGAGAATGGTGTGAACCCGGGAGGCGGAGCTTGCAGTGAGCTGAGATCGCGCCACTGCACTCCAGCCTGGGTGACAGAGCGAAACTCTGTCTCAAAAAAAAAAAAAGTTTGCTGAATAATTTAAAGTTGCTGCTCTGCCCCAAGAGGTCTCCTGCTTGTTCCCACTCTCTGTAGGAAAACTGTTTTTTTTTTGAGTCAGGGTCTTGCTCTGTCACCCAGGCTGGAGTACAGTGCGTGATGTAGGCTCTCTGCAGCCCCAACCTCCCTGGCTCAGGCAATCCTCCTGCCTCAGACTCCCAAATCACTGAGACCACAGGCACATACCACCACACCTGGCTAATTTAAAAAAAGTTTCGTACAGATGGGGTTTTGCCATCTTGCCCAGGCTCGTCTCGAACTCCTGGCCTCAAGTGATCCCCCCACCTCAGCCTCCCAAAGTTCTGGTGTTAGAGGTGTGAGCCACCGCGCCTGGCCTGCAGGAAGATCTTTACTCCTCAGCGTCTCACTCCAACAGAGGTCCGGCTCCCACTCTCAAGCTCTCCCTGTTCCTCTCCCCACCAGGTGGGTATTATCATTCCCATTTTACAGACGGGAAAATCAAGGCTCTATGACACCTCTTTACAGGCATCATCAGGAACCTGAGGTCCAGGCTGGCTCTCCCGGAAAGCCCAGAGTACCTGGTATTTGTTGGTGGAATTGAAGGGAATCTCAGCCACTTTCTTGTTGCGTTCACGCATCAGCTTCACGGAGCCAGAGGACAGCTCGATGCACTTGAGCAGGGCAGACTCAGACGCATCCCCAGCCACATCCCTCTGCAAGGAGAAAGGGTTGTCAGAACAGGGACAGCTGAGGGGAGGACACAGGCAGGGCCGAGGTGAGGCCAGCAGCTGAACCCACCTTGAGCACAGGGATGTTGTCCTGACCACCCTTGAAGACAGCGCGATTGCAGAGTCCAGCGATGTGAGACAGGGCCACCCAGGTGTGTGAACTCTTGTCAAATGAGGTCCCTGGGGGAGGCATGTGTGAGGGCCAGGGAATCCTGGAGCCAGGCCCCCATGGTCCTCACCCGGGGCCTGCACTCACCTGACTGGTCCTCAGTGGTGTCAGCCTCGTGGATCTGGTTGTCAAACCACATGTGGGCGACTGTCATGCGGTTCTGAGTGAGGGTCCCTGTCTTGTCTGAGCAGATGGTGGACGTGGAGCCCAGGGTTTCTACAGCCTCCAGGTTCTTCACCAGGCAGTTCTTCCGGGCCATGCGCTTGGCGGTCAGCGTCAGACACACCTGGAGGACGAGCAAGGGCAGGCAAGTTACAGGGACAAGCCCGGCGGCAGGGTTGGATGAGTGACACGAGGGCCACAGCCCAGTTGCCCAGCCCCCAGAGAATCCTGAGGGCCTGGAAAAGAATGAGGCAGCACCCAGCAATGCCACCCCCAATTCAGACCAATAGAAACAGGGCAGAGACACCCAAAGACAGGGACTAGAATGCTCATAGCAGCCACATGCATAATAGTGCAAAACGGCCAGGTGCGGTGGCTCACGCCTGTAATTCCAGCACTTTGGGAGGCCGAGGTAGGCGCATCACTTGAGATCAGGAGTTCGAGACCAGCCTGGCTAACATGGTGAAACCCCATCCCTACTGAAAATACAAAAATTAGCAGGGCATGGTGGTACACGCCTGTAATCCCAGCTACTTGGGAAGCTGAGGCACAAGAATCCCTTGAACCCAGGAGGCGGAGGTTGCAGTGATCCGAAATTGTGACACTGCACTCCAGCCTGGGCAGCAGAGTGAGACTCCAACTCCAAAAAAAAAAAAATTGTCCAAAACTGCAAACTACTCAGATGTCCACTAACAGCAGAAAAGATAAATTGTGGACAATGGAATACTAACATTGATAAAAACAAATACATTACTGCTGCCTGCACCTGCATGGGTGAACGTCAAAAACATGCTCAGCCAAAAAGAGCCAGAAATGAGTTCATACTGAATTATTCCGTTAATACGAAGTTTGAACACAGGCAAAGTTAATCTATGCTGTTAGCAGCTGTTAGCAGCCAGATCAGGGGTTACCCTTGGGTTGGGGGGCAGGGGCTAAATAAGGTCTTGAGGGGGCTTCAGGGAGATGCAGTCTCGCTGCAGCTGACGTGATTGTGTTCAGTTTGCCCCAAATCATCAGACTATATGCTCACAATATGCTTAATCCTTTGCGTATAAAAATCCATTTGACATAGGGTAGCATTCAATATTGCTAATATGGAAAACAGTAAACTTTTTTTTTTTTTTTTTTGAGACACAGTCTTGCTCTGTCGTCCAGGCTGGAGTGCAGTGGCTCGATCTCAGCTCACTGCAACCTCCACCTCCCAGGTTCAAGCAATTCTTGTGCCTCAGCCTCCCGAGTAGCTGGGATTACAGGCGCCCACCATCACGCCTGGCTAATATTTGTATTTTTAGTAGAGATGGGGTTTTGCCATGTTGGCCAGGCTGGTCTTGAACTCCTGACCTCAAGTGATCCACCCACCTCGGATTCCCAAAGTGCTGGGATTACAGGCGTGAGCCACCCTGCCTGGCCCTAATATGGAAAACTTCACATAAAACATTAAGTCAAAGAATGAAAGAGGAGAATGGTATTTCTAAGATAGTCCCTGCCATGCACCTTGAAGACAGCATTTAGTCAATATGCTCACAGCTGTCAGGGGGAACCTCACAGAGAATGGACTTCTGGGGTGAAGCTGGCAGCAAAGCAGCCAGAGGAAAATTTTTTAAAAATAATAATAATAATAATAATAATAATTATTATTATTATTTTCTTGAGATGGAGTCTCCCTCTGTCACACAGGCTAGAGTGCAGTGGTTCAATCATGGCCCACTACAGCCTCAACCTCCCGGGTCAGCCTCCCAAATAGCTGGAACTACAGACATGTACCACCACGCCTCGCTAATTTTAAAAAAAATTTTTTTTTTTTTTTTTTGAGACAGAATCTCGCTTTTGTCGCCCAGGCTGGAGTGAGGTGGCATGATCTCGGCTCACTGCAAGCTCTGCCTCCTAGGCTCAAGCTATTCTCCTGTCTCAGCCTCCTGAGTAGCTGGGATTCCAGGCACCCATCACCACGCCTGGCTAATTTTTATACTTTTAGTAGAGATGGGGTTTTGCCATGTTGGCCAGTCTGGTCTCGAACTCCTGACCTCAGGTGATCCACCCGCCTCGGCCTCCCAAAGTCTTGGGACTACAGGCATGAGCCACTGCGCCCAGCCTTCACATTTTTTGGTAGAGATGGGTTCTTACTATGTTGTCCAGGCTTGTCTCAAACTCCTGACCTCAAGCAGTCCTCCTGCCTCAGCCTCCCAAACTGTTGGGATTAAAGGCGTGAGCCACTGCACCAGGCTTATTATTTTATTTTATTTATTTATTTATTTATTTATTTATTTTTGAGATGGAGTTTCACTCTTGTCACCCAGGCTGGAGTGCAATGGCGTGATCTTGGCTCACTGCAACCTCCGCCTCCCAGGTTCAAGCGATTCTCCTGCCTCAGCCTCCTGAGTAGCTAGGATTACAGGCATGTGCCACCACGCCCCACTAATTTTGTATTTTCAGTAGAGACAGGGTTTCACCATGTTGGCCAGGCTAGTCTTGAACTCCTGACCTCAGCTGATCTGCCCGCCTTGGCCCCCCAAAGTGCTGGGATTACAGCGTGAGCCAGTGCACCCAGCCTCATTATTTTATTTTTTAACTTGATGTACTCTTCAACTTTTCATCATGAGCGTGCACTTCTTAATTTTGCAACAGGATTGTTGGCTCTTTACGGCTTGCCAGTGTTTCTCAAGATTTTTGTTTGTTTCTTTCTTTGATTGTTTGCTTTGTTAATGAGGCCCTCTGAGTCAGGCCCAAGTTGTCTTTCACAAGAATACTGTGATCCAGGCCCCCAGCCCCTTCTCCGGACCCAGGGGTCCAGATCCCAGCCCCTCCTCCCCCAGACACACGGGTCCAGGCCTCTAGCCCCTCCTCCCTCAGACTCAGGGGTCCAGGATCCCAGCCCCTCCTCCCTCAGACCCAGGAGCCCAGACCCCCAGGCCCTCCCCACCCAGACCCAGGAGCCTGGCCTTACAGTGACAGTGGCCAGCAGACCCTCTGGGACATTGGCCACGATGATGCCGATGAGGAAGATGACAGCCTCAAGCCAGGTGTATCCGAGAATGAGGGAGAGGATGAAGAAGGAGACGCCCAGGAAGACAGCCACGCCGGTGATGAGCTGGATGAAGTGCTCAATCTCGATGGCGATGGGCGTCTTGCCCACCTCCAGCCCTGATGCCAGGGTGGCGATACGGCCCATGACAGTGCGGTCGCCCGTGGCCACCACCACGCCCCGAGCCGTGCCTGCAGGCCAGAGGGGTTAGGCTGAGGTGGGGTGGCTCAGGGAGGTTCTGGAGGCCTGACCCCCTGGGACACGTCCCTGTGTCTGCCCCAGCTATGTGTCTTCTTTGCACCCGCCTCACCTTCCACACAGTTGGTGGAAAAGAAGGTGATGTTCCGAGTCTCCAAGGGGTTGTCGTGCGTGCAGTCGGGAGAGCGAGTCTGGGGCTCGGATTCGCCAGTCAGGGAGGAGTTGTCCACCTGGGGGTAGGTGCAGCAGAGAGAGGGTTCAGTCCAGGGCCTGGGACAGGAGGGTATTTGTGCACAGGGCTTGGGGCTGAAGCCTGTGTGCCTGGAGATCACAGCTAGAAGCCTGGGTGCCCAGTGGGTGAGTGGTGTGTGGGAGGCCAGAGGCTGGGATCTTGAAGGTGGGGAAGCACAGTGCTGCTGGCCAAGGTCTAGGGTCCCTAAGGATCTCCGAAAGGTGAGGGCTGGGCCTGGACTCCTGACTGTTGGGTGAGGAGGTGGCCCAGGGCCTAAACTCCTGGGTCTGAGGGAGGAGGGGCTGGGACCTGGACTCCTGAGTGTGAGGGAGGAGGGGCTGGGCCTGAGCTCCTGGGCAGCCCGAGGGAGGGTAAAGCCGGGCCCCAGGCCCAGGCCCACCTTGCAGCCGTGGGCTGAGATGATCCGCAGGTCAGCTGGCACTCGGTCTCCACCCTTGATCTCCACCAGGTCCCCGACCACCACCTCCTCAGCGTTCACCTGCATCTTTTCACCTTCCCGGATCACCAGGGCTTGCTGAGGTGGGATGGAGTAATGTCACCTCCCAGACTCCCTCTGCCTGGGGGTCACTGGGCCCGGCCCCCAGCCCATACACTAACACCCCCGTCTGGCCCCTTGCTGGGCACCCTTCACCTGGGGCACCATGTTCTTGAAGGACTCCATGATCTTGGAGCTCTTGGCCTCCTGGTAGTAGGAGAAGCAGCCAGTGATGATCACCACGGCCGCCAGCACGATGCCCAGGTACAGCTGTGGGGAGATGTGGGGATGTTGATCAGGGGCCGCCCAAGCCACTCTCCACCAGTCCCTGCTCGCCCGGGGTCTGGGAAGGGAGCTTTGTGTCAGTGGGGGTCTGTATTTGTGTGTCTGACCCTAGGTTGGTTATAGGGGCTGGTGTGTCTGAGTCTCCCCGGTTTGTGCCTGAGCCCCTCTTTCTGTAATGGTTGCGTTTGAATCTAAGGGTCTGTCGATTGTTTTTTTTTGAGACGGAGTCTCGCTCTGTTGCCCAGGCTGGAGTGCAATGGCATGATCTTGGCTCACTGCAACCTCCGCCTCCTGGTTCAAGCGATCCTCCTGCCTCAGCCTCCTGAGTAGCTGGGACTACAGGTGCGTGTCACCACAGCTGGCTAATTTTGTGTATTTTTAGTAGAGATGGGGCTTCACCATGTTGGCTAGGATGGTCTTGATCTCCTGACCTTCTGATCCACCACCTTGGCCTCCCAAAGTGCTGGGATTACAGGCGTGAGCCACCGCGCCTGGCCTTTTTTTTTTTTTTTTTTTTTTTGAGACAGGGTCTCGCTCTGCTGCCTAGGATGGAGTACAGTGGCACAATCTCAGTTCACTGTAGCCTCAACCTCCCAGATTCAAGCAATCCTCCCACCTCAGCCTCCGGAGTAGCTAGGACTACAGGTGTGCGCCACCAGGCCCGGCTATGTTTTGTGTTTTTTTAGAAACTGGGTCTGTCTGGGTATGTTACTCAGGCTACTGGAACTCCTGGTCTCAAGTTACCCTCCTGCCTTGGCCTCCCAAGGTGCTGGGATGACAGGCGTGAGCCACCATGCCCGACTTGTCCATCTATTTTGTGTGTGTGTCTGTCCTCCTGCACATGTTGAGTCTGGGATGTGGCTGTCTGTCCGTGTGTCTGTCTGACTGGCTGCATGCCTGACTTTACATTCTACAAGGCAGCTTCTTTGGTTCTCTGTGTGTGGATCTCTGTCTCTGTGTCTCCAGCTCTGCGTCTCTGTGAGAGCTTATGTCTAAGACTGTTTAGATTTGAATATCTGAGGACACTCTCTGTGCCTGACTCTCATGTCTCTCTGTCACCAGGTTATGCCTGCATTGCTGTGTGTGTGTGTGTGCGTGTCAGTGTGTGTGTGTGAGTTTCTCTGTCAGTGTATGTCTGAGTCTGTGTCTGTGTTTCTGAATTAGGTGGCCATGTTTGAAACCATATCCTGGTGTGGCATCTGCGTTGACCCTCCGTGCACATGCGTGTGTGTTCACACACGCCTACCCAGGTGAGCAGCTTTGTGTGGCTGGTGTGTGGGTCTGTGTTATGCGCATGGGATCTGAGGCTGCATCTCGAATGTGTCCCTGTGTTATGGGGATGGACCCTGATGTATCAGCAGCGGGGTGTGCCTGGGTCTCTATGTGACACTCACTCTGGGTATCTGTCAAGCCATGACCACCTGCTGGTGTCTGTTCTTAAGGCCGCTGAGGCCACACAGCCTTGGGACAGAGCCCCGGCTCACACGTCCTGCTGTGGGGCCTTGGACAAGTAACCTGGCTTTTCTGAGCCTCAGTTTGCCTTGTATTTGATCTGGTTCTCTTGCTGGGTGATTGTGAGTTAGATGGGAAAAAGGGGGAGAGTGGGCTGTGAAAAGCTTAGAGGGATGGGAAGAAGTTGGGGTGCGTTGTCCGTAAATAAATGTGCAGAGCCTTGCACAGGGCAGGGTCCAGGCACTCACGTTGTCACCAGAGGGGTCGTCCTCGGTGCCCGCCTGGATACCGTAGGCCAGGAAGCAGAGGATGGCCCCGATCCACAGCAGGATGGAGAAGCCCCCGAAGAGCTGCCGGCAAAACTTGACCCACTCTGGGGTGGTAGGCGGTGGCGTGAGTGCGTTAGGCCCATCCCGGGCCAGGATCTCCTGGGCTTTGCTGTGGGTCAAACCCTGAGGGACAGAGGACTCACACAGAACCCTCCCTGGGCAACCCTGGCACCCCAGGCCTTCACCAGACCCCCAGAACTTAAGACACCAGCCCCAGCCCCTCCTCCCTCAGGCCCAGGGGTCCTAGCCCCCAGCTCCTCCTCCCTAGTTCCCAGGGTACCAGCCCACAGCCCGGCCACACCTGCACACAGTCTGTGTTGTATTTCCGGCAGACCTCTTCCACTGACATCTTGTGCTCTGTCTGAGGAACAGGAGTTTGGGGGAGACGGTGAGTGCCTAGGCCAGCCAAGAACTGGCGAGGTTCTCTGGGAGGGTGTGTGGGCAGAGGGCGAGGCTTACCATAGCCACCTCCTTCTTGAGGTCATCCAGGTCCCGGCGCTCCTTGCCCTTGTTCTTCTTGGGCGAGTCCTTGTCATCTTTCTTGTCCTGCGAGGTGGCGATACGATAGCTGTCAGAGCCACCAGACTGCGGGCGAGAAGGGGTTCCAGGGGGACACCGGCCCTCCGTGCCCCAGCTATCCTACTCGCCGGTGCCCCTGCATCTCTGGGTGGGGGTCTCTGTCTGCCTCTCGGGGTCTCCCTGTGTCTCCCGGAGCCTCTGGGTGATTTCACCTCCCTTCTGTCTCTGGTGACTCTTAGGCCTCGTGAGTCTCATCTGCTGCAATCGGCTTCCCTGTCTCTGGTTCTGTGTGTCTCTGAGTCTCTGTCCCCGAAGGTCCCTGTCTGGCTTCTGCCTGTGTTTCTGTCTCTCTCTGTTTCTGTGTCCATCTTTGCGGGGCTCTCCCCGTTTGTGTTCTGTGTCTGTGTGACTTTGTTTTCATTTTTTGAAACAATGTCTCACTCTGATGCCCAGGCTGGAGTGCAGCAATCACAGCTCACTGCAGCCTCGACTTCTGAGGCTCAGGTGATCCTCCCGCCTCCGCCTCCTGTGTAGCTGGGACTACAGGTGTGTGCCACCACGCCCGGCTAATTTTTAATTTTTTTCTAGAAATGGGGTCTCACTACACTGCCCAGGCTGGTCTCTAACTCCTGGACTCAAGCGATCCTCCTGCTTTAGCCTCCCAAACTGTTGGGATTATAGGAATAAGCCACCATGCCCCACCTCTATGTGACATTTTAACTCTGCTTCTGTCTCTTCTTCCCTCTCCCTGGCCCTGTCCAACCTTCCTACATATCTGTCTTTTTTTTTTGAGACGGAGTCTCGCTTAGTCGCCTAGGCTGGAGTGCAGTGGCATGATCTCAGCTCACTGCAAGCTCCGCCTCCCAGGTTCACGCCATTCTCCTGCCTCAGCCTCCCGAGTAGCTGGGACTACAGGCGCCCGCCACTATGCCCGGCTCATTTTTTTGTGTTTTTAGTAGAGACAGGGTTTCACTGTGTTAGCCAGGATGGTCGCAATCTCCTGACCTCGTGATCCGCCCGTCTCGGCCTCCCAAAGTGCTGGGATTACAGGTGTGAGCCACCGTGCCCGGCCTCGTATCTGTCTTTTCTATGTCTCCACCTGTATCTCCATCTCTTTCTCCTCTGTCTGTCTCCCTTGATGTGTATCTCCAGGTCTGTTTGTGGCTCTTGGTCTTATTGCTTTGTTTCATCATCTCTCTGTCTCCTGTCTCTTTATCTCTCCATCTCTGTATCTCTGTCTTTGCAAGGCTGTTTCTCTCTCTTGATAGCTCTCTCTCTCTCTATCGCTCTGATCTCTTTATGTTGTCTCTGTCATTCTCTATCCTGATCCCAGTCTCTGGGTCTCTCTGCATGTGTCTTTCTATGATTTTGTCTCTGTCTGATCTCTGGTTCTTTGTCTCTCTGTCTTGCATGATGTCTGTCTCCATCTCTTGGCTGTGTCTCCCCAGGTCTGGCTGAGTTTCTGTCTCTCTGGGTTCTTATTTCCCTCTGAGTTGGCGTCTCAAGGATCAGTACTTTCTGTCTCTGTCTTTTTCCGTCTTTCGGTCTGTCTCTCTCTGTCATTGTGTCTCTATCTTCATCTCTCAAGCTGTCTCCTCTGGGATGCTCACATCTCTCCCTACCTGTCTCTTTTCCTGTTTCAACCTCTCTCTGTCTCTCTCTCTGTCTCTCTAATTTCTCTCTCTGGGATCTGCCTATCTCTGTCTCTCTCCCACTCTCTCTCTCTGGGATCTCCTCTCTATCTCTGAATCTCTCTTTCTCTCTCACTATCACTAAGATCTCCTCTTTCTCTTTCTCTCTCTCTCTCTCCCTCTCTCTGTCTCTCTCGAATCTTCCGTCCCCCTCCTTCCCCATATATCTCTCATTCTCTTTCTCTCTTACTGCCTCATCCTGGAATTTTCCTCTCTAACTCTCTTTCTCCCACTGTCTCTCTCTGGGCTCTCCTCAATCTCTCTCTCTCTCTCTCTCTGTCCATATATATATATATATCTCTCTTTTTGTAGGATCTTCCTCTCTCTTTTGCTGTCTGTCTCTGGGATCTTCCTCTCTCTCTCTGTCTCTTTCTCTCACTTTCTTTCTGGGATCTTATTCTCTATTTCTGTCTCTCTGAGATCTCCTCTCTCTGTCTCTGGAATCTGCCTCTCTATCTCTGTCTATGTCTCTCTGTCTCTGTCTCTCTCACTGTCTCCCTCTGGTACCTTCCTCTATCTCTGTCTCTGCCTCTCTCTGGGATCTTCCATGTGTTGGGCCCATGGAGCGTCCTTAACAGAGGCTGGGCATGGCCAGGTTCCTGGAGGACAGAGCAGGAGAGTGAGAGGCAGAAGCCCTAGTCCTGGCTTGAACTGCGCGTGGTGTGAGTCCCTGAAGTTCCAGTTTGGGAGCCTGGGCGGATGGGGAGGGCAGTGTCCGAGGCTGGTGGGAGGGGTGGGGCGAGGCTGGGTGCTGCAGGGGCCGCTGACAGGTCCCGCAGGCCCAGGGCCAAGCTGGGATCGGAGGCTCAGCTCGGCTCAGCGCTAATCTCCTCATGACCTTGTAGAGGGCCTGAGCTGCCTGCTGTCTGCCCCCAGACCCAGAGGCTGAGTCGGAGGGTAGGGGTGTGCAGGGAGGGGCAGCAGCCTGGAGATCTGGGAGCCTCAAGAAGGGGTGCAGGGGGTGGGAGGGAGGCTTGGTCCCATGCCAGCCCTGCAGCAGCACTGCGTCTCAGACGCGGAGGCACAGAGGCTTGGGGGACGGGGAGACCATCTTTCCTACTCCCCTACAGTGCCAGGGGTGGTCTCAGCTTTGCCCGATGGGGTAGACCCAGGATGGAGAGACATGGAGAGATGGAGAGATGTGGAGCTACAAAGGCCTGGGGTCAAGTCCTGTGCAGGAGGCCAGGAGAGGGGTGAGATGGGGGTCAGGAGAGAGAGAGGGAGAAAATCAGCTGCCCACCCAGAAACCTTAGCTGAAGGCTGGGAGCTGATGCTCGGGGCCCCATAAAAGCTAAGGGCTGGGCCGGACTCTCAGATCCTGAGAGAGGCTGGGGTCCTGGACCCCTGGGTCTGAGGGAGGAGGGGCAGGGGTCTGGACCCCTGGGTCTGAGGGAGGAAGGACTGGGGGCCTGGAATCCTGGGTCTGAGGGAGGAGGGGCCAGGGCCTGGACTCCTGGGTCTGAGGGAGGAGGGGCTGGGGCCTGGATTCCTGGTCTGAGGGAGAAGAGGCTGGGGCCTGGACTCCTGGTCTGAGGGAGGAGGGACCGGGACCCTGGGACTCCTGGCTCACCCTGGCCCTGGCCTTGGCTCCTGCTTGCCCTTGCCACAGCCAGACCCCCTTGGGGAGCGGGCTCCCATCTGTTGGAGTGCACAGCTGAGGCTTTCCCAGTCAAGGCAGGAGGCCCAGATGGGCGCGCTGTGGGGCGGGAGCACCTCCAAGGGTGGGGACCATGCCTGTCTCGCTGTGGCCGCCTCTGCAGCTCCTTGCCATTTTCCATGCTGTCCGCCTCTCCCTGATCTGGCGCCAGCTCCCGCAGCCTCTGCGCCTGGGCCGGCCTCCCTTCCCCCTCGCAGGGGACCTGGCCCACATCTCTGACCATCCTTCCCTTGACCTCCCCCTTTGCCCTCTGCCTCCTCTTCCTGTCCCTCAGGCTGACTGTGGTTGCCGCTAGATAGGAAATATCTGTCCTTGTGTCTCTTCCTCTGAGCCTCAGTTTCTCATTTTCTCTCTCAATGTCTCTCCATGTGTCTCAGCCATGTCTCTCTGCTTGTCTCTGTCTCTTTGTCTCTATGTCCATGTCTCTTTCTCTGTCTCTTTCAGAGCATCTCTGTCTTTCCATGTGTCTCTGTCTTTCCTTCCCATGTCTAAGCTGCCTTCATTTCTCCTCTCGTCCCCACTCCGTTTCCTAAGACCACCTCCCTCTAACTTCCTTCTCTAGGGCTTTTAGCATCAGTCTTCTCCCAATCCATCCACAGCTTCCCTCCCTCCATCCCACTTACCTGACAGCCATCACTGACTACCCCTTTCTCCCTTCTCTCCCCTAGTCCTGCCCCAACCCAATCCTCCTTCCCAGCCCCCCGGCCCACCCTGCCCCACCCCACAGATCTGCAGCCCCATCCCCCACCTCCATCCCTGGGCCCATCAGCTTTTATCCGCCATCTTTCTCCCCAGCCCTCCTATTCTCCCTCCACTGGCCTCTCCCGCCCTCTTCATCCCACCTACCCCCACCCACCCCCTCCTCTCCTGATTCCCCCTCCCTTCAGCCCCGCCCCAGACACACAGGGAGGAATCCGGGGCTGCAGCAAGGGTCAGGTGGTCAGCCAGGGAGGGAGGCGGCATCTGCTGGAGAGACTCACAGACAGACAAGGACACACGGACACAGAGGCAAGGACACAGCCAGGCATGCACGCTCCCCACTACACAGTTGCACACGCACACCCTCAGCTGTGCACTCAGTCTCCCCACCGTGGCTCTCCTGTTCCTCTCCTCCTCCCAGCCTCCCATGCCTGCTCCCCTACATGAGGGGCTGCACACACACACACTGCAGCCCCAGGCTGCGACACTGCGGAGCCTGCACACACACACACACACACACACACTGCGGAGTCCCCCCATCCAGGCCTGGAAGGAGAAAGAGAGGTCATCTGGTGTCCATCCCACAACGTGGACCTATCCGCACCCTGCCAGGGAAGCAGGGGGGCCTCAATAACCCCAGACGCACTAACACGAGCTCTCACAGACACACCCAGACGCGATCGCAGACTTTCAGACACCACGGGGCCCACACACTCGCTGCCAGGGCCTGACAGAGCCAGCAGCTCTCATACGCACATGCAACTGTGCACATGCAACCGCACAAGGTCAGGCGGAGATGCTGAGGGCTGGCCCACAACCTCGCGGATCCCCGCACACAAAGCCATGCCAACGTGCGCCACAGACCCCCCGCCGCCCCCTGCGGCCCCACGACCACATGGATTGGCTGGGTCAGCCGGCTCCCCGGGTCTCGCAGGCCTGGCCCCGGAGCGCAGGGGTCCCGGTGCCCCCGCCCCCCGCGCACACCCAATGTCACCGGCCCCACAATGTCACACGGAAGCGGCGCCCAGCCGGCCCAGCACCTACCCCCATCTTGGCGGCTCCGCGGCGAGAGAGCCAGGCGGGCGGGGCGGGGACCTCGGGGCGGGCTCAGGCGCAGGCTTGGGCTGGGAGCCTCTGCAGCGCCCGCGCCTCGGTCGGTGCGCGCGTCCGTCAGTCCGTCCGTTGGTCCCACCGCACAGAGGCTGCGGCGGCCGCCGCCTCCGCCTCCTCATATGCCCGCGTCCGCGGGTGGGGGGCGGCGCTGGCCAATCAGGGGCGCCGCCGTGCTGACGGACGGCCCGCGGCCCCGCCCCTGGTACTGCAGCTGTCCTCCCCTTGGGCTCCGCAAAGTGGCGGCGCGGCCGCGAAGGGGGAGCGCTGCGGGGGTGGGGGGATTCCCAGAGACCTCCGCAATAGGGGACTTGGAGACCCCCTCAATATGGAGTAGGGCCTCCAAGAAGGGGCGCTCAGGGAAAGAAAACCCCGGAAATCCTCTCATTGTGGGGGTGTGCCATCACCGAGAAGGGTACGCTGGGGGAGGGGGGGCGGGTAGTGACACGGGGTGGGAGGAAAGCCCGGTGAATCACTGCAGTGTGGCACCAGGACCCCTGGAGACGGTGGGGGGTAGTGCTGTTCAGGGAGAGGGCCCTGCAGGAGGGGAAGTTGGAGGGGAACACAAGAGAGAAGGAAAGGCCTTGCAATTGAGGAGGGGTGCTGGCGGGAGGAGCCCTGAGATTCCCTCACTGTGGGTGCCCCCCCACTACGCCTGAGCTATCCAATGAGCCACAACCACACAGGGTACACGGGAGACACAACACGGTGGAGGATGGCCCCAGGAGGCCCAGAAAATGCCCAGCGTCACAGTTACACAGGACCATCACACTGATAGCCCAGATGCTGGGGAAACGCACACACCACAGGGTTGCACTCATATTCCACCACAGGCCAGCATGTACCCTCACACACACACCACCACCCCATCACACACAGAGTCTCAAACATAGAGTGAAACACACATAGGGCACACACCTTACACACCCATCACACCACAAGAGACTCACAATCACAGCCACAAAGTGCTGTGCAGACTAACACGGACACTCAGAAAATCGCAGGCTCACACATCACACACTCTACCACACCTGACCTCCCACCATCTCACATAGAAACCCACATCGTGCAACCCATAAACCAACACACACCTGCACTCAGCACCATCACACACGCACAGGCCTCACACTGCCTCCAGACAAACTACATCAGCCTTTGTGGACATCGTTGCATGATCCCACGATGTCGCACACATCCTCACACACACTGTTCCCCAGTGTGTCTGGGCATGAGCAACGGCCCACAGTGCAAAGTTGCCAATGCTAACTGTGAATGACAGACAAAAAGGTGCACACACTTACACATAGCACAATAATTCAAACACAAGTCACGTGACACCCACACACCTCCCACACATACACACATCACGTTATTGCAGCACTATCGCAGACATCTTTGTTGCACCTCCAAACACACCCCAACGCCCTCACCCACATGACACACAGACCTCGTCACAGTATATGTACACACACAGATGCACAGCCGGCACCCACACCCCAGGCCTGCTGCCGACACACAACACCCCATCAGCCACCCCACTGGAGCCCAAGAAGTTGAGGCCTCCCCACTCACTCCAACACCACTTTGTTCTATGAGGAACACCCCAGACTCTCCCTGGGGATGGCAGAAGGGGAAGAGAGAGAGAGAGAGACAGAGAGCATTTGACCTTGTAGTTTTCTCAGAATGTGGGTATCCTCTCCACCTATGGGATAGGAGATGTGGGGGACACAGGCAAGGGACAGGGAGTGAGCTTGGTGTATGAGGGTGGGTGGGTGAAGGTCGAGGACCTGGTGCAGGGAAATGTGTGAAAGGCTGAAGGCCAGAGAGAGGCACAGAAACACAGAGATTCAGAGCCACAGCATATGGACAGAGACAAGGCCAGAGAGTGAATGGAGGCTTTCCCCAGTGCCCAGAGCCCCATCCCAATCCTGTCCTCTGACCCGTCCCCATCTTTCTCGCTGTCCTTTGTTGCCATGGTAACAGGGAGCTGCTTCTGCAGCAAAGGAGGTTGGGCCTGCAGACTGGGCTGTTGCCATGGAGACTGGGAAAGGGGGAGGAGCCATATCTTTTAACCCAGATGCCTCACCCCCAGATGCCCCCTCCCCAACTCTGCCCTCTTCCTAGGGGAGGGAGAGCCTATCAACATACCCTCCTTTCCTTCTCTTGACACCTTGGCCTAGAGGCATGGGCCTGGACCATCGAGAATGGGATTGGGGAGATGGGGAAGCCTGGGGAGGTGGGGGAGGCCTGGATTCCAGGAGATTCTAGGCTCTGTCTGCTCTTGCTCTCCAGCTGGGCCGGGGGAGGCCTCGAGCCCTTCCCATCCCACCTCAGACACAAGCTCACATCCCCCCTCATGCACTCTCTCCTCAGGCACGAGCCTGATGAGACTGATGACTGTGCATCGTGCTCCTGGTGAGGCTCTGCAGAAGTAGGGGGGGCGGTGAGAAGGAAAGACCTGGGAAGGTCACAGGGATAAAGGGGAATAGGGGAGCTAGATGTGAGAGGCGGAAGGAGAGACACAGGGGGAGAAACAGACAGGCAGCCCAGAACCAGAGAGAGGCAGATACAAACAGATTGAAAAAGACAGACAGAGATTGGCAGACGCAGAGATGAGAACACGGAGACAGAGCAACGGAAGAGTTCAGTGAAGGTGACAGAGACAGAGGGACGTAGACAGCCAGGCAGAGACAGGCTTGGTAAACCAGGGAGACTCAGAGATAAAGGCCAGGGGGAGACTGAGCAGAAACCTGGTAGGGGACCGGGGACTCAGAAATGGGGGAGACCCCAGAGGGAATTGGCCTCGAGGCATTGGGACAGAGAAGGGGAAGAAACCACAAATGTCTGTAATCATGTTCTAGTCACCTCGACAAAGAGTCCGACCCAAGGGCAGAGACATTGATTGGAGTGTGTAAGAGACGTGGAGATAGAGATGCGAGACAACAGAGAGAGGCTGGTGCCTGCCCCCACACCTGTCCGAGGGGCACGCAACCAGGGTCTGAGACGCAGAAGGGGACGGGTGGCGACGGGGGGCGCTGTGTGCGGGGAGGGGTCTCCCAGGGTGTGGCCGGCCTGCCAGGACTGCGCTGGGCAGGCGGGCCCTGGAGGGAAGTCGGGCGCTCTGGGCTCAGGCTGGCCAACTGGGTGCTGAACGGACAGCTCCCAAGCCCCGGGCCGCCGCCCAGGAACGGGTGCAGCCTCGCTCTCTCTGGGACCCTTCCAGTCAGGCTTTCCTTTCCGTTCCAGTCCCCTCCAGGTTCCATTTAGTTTTTTATGGCTTCCTGTCTCTCACTCCAACTCCGGGTGTCTCTTACCCTCCCGCTTCACCTCTGGTCTCAGCCCTCTATTCTTTCTCCAGTCTTCTCTCACCTCACCCAGCCTCTCTCCCTGTCTCGCCGGCTCTGTGTCCTCTAGCTCTCTCTCCCCATCCCCCTCCCGCCCACTCTGCCCCCTTCGTTGTCTCTCCCCATCTCTGTCTCTCGCCATCCCTCCATCTCTCCCTTTCTGCTCGGCCTCGTTTTGGCTCTTGCTGTGTGACCTTCACTCGTCCTTCCTCAGCTGCAGTTTCCACAGAAACCTCCGGCGGGGCAGGGAGGGCGGGGACAGAAGGCGGACCCACCTTTCTCCTGCGCCATCAGCCCTTCAGCCTCTCCCACCCCTGCCCGCCCGCCCACCCCCCCAGTCTACTGGGATTCCTCACTTCCTCTCTTGGGGGTTGGGGAGGTACATTTTCAACAGAAACACGGGATTACAGTCACAGACAGTTGAAGATGGCCTCGCTGATGCGTGCACACACGATCACAACGTCACTGAATCACCCCGGCCCAGGCACACACTCGCCACCCCAGGCACGGCCACACTCAACAGCTCACTGGCCCTCCCCTCCCCCAGCCCCATCTGTTTTCTGTCTTTCTGTGTCTCCGCTTCCGGTGTCTCCGCGTCTCCAGATCCCTGCATCTCTCCATCTGTCTCAGGGTCTCTGTCGCAGCCTCCCTCTGTCCTGAGAGAAGGTCAGTGGAGAAGGGCCAGCTGCTGGGACCCGGGCTGGCCTGCAGCCTGTGGGCAGGGCTGAGGGTGGAGAGAGCATGGAAGTAACCATCGAGGCTCACACTGATTCTCAGCAGGTGCCCCGGGGACCCAAGCCTCCAAAGCCCTCACACCCCCAGGAAATGAGAGACGGTGTCCCCAGTTCTGGGGTTTTGTTCTTTTTTTTATTCCAACAGGGGCTGCGATGTGGCAAGGGAAGGGATGGGGGCCCAACTGACCCCCTCCCTGGGGGAGGTCTCATAGAAATTCCGAGGTTTCTCCCCCCAAAAAAGAGAGGAAGAGAAGAGTGGAGGGGCACCAGGGGACACCCATCTGTCCAGAGGCCCTCCCCACCTCCAGAAGCGTGGGGGGCTGCGTCAAGTCTTGGGGAGCCTGAGCAGTCCCAGAATGGGGTCCTCTCCGCTGACTGCTTTCCGCTTCCCAGAGCCGCCCCCGAAGTCCCCAGCCCCTGGAGTCCTCGGTTCCTGCGCCCTTCTCGCCCGCGGCACCCTCTCGCGAGTCCACTGGGGGGCGCAGGCGGGCTCCAGAGCCAGGCCTCGGACTTCACGGGGAACCAAAGGCAAAATCGCGGCGTCCGGGGCGCCGGCGCACAAGTCCTGTCCCGCGCCCGCTGCGGGAGCGGAGACTGCTGGGGCCTGGGGCGGGCCCCGTCCCTTCGGTCAGTCCGGGCGCCCGCACAGCCCCGCCCGTGGTCACTCGTGCTCCGCCAGCTCCCGGGGGCCGGCGGGGCCAGGCCGCGGCCGGGGCGGGCTGGTGGCTTCTGCGGGGGCGCCCAGGCCACGCGGAGGCGCGCCGGCCCCCGAGGCCCGCAGCGCCTGGATGCGCCGGCACTCCTGGCAGACGCGCACGTGGGTGCAGGGGGTGGGGGCGGCGGGTCGGGCTCCGCTGGGGGGCCCCGGGTCGTCCAGGAGGCGCTGCGGGCCCCCGTGCGCGCTGCCCGCATCCCCGCCCGCGCCGGCCGAGTAGAGCTTGCCGTTGCTGAGGCGCATCTCGCGGACCGCGCGCAGTGACAGCAGGGCCCGGCTCGGGCCGCCCGGGCGTCGGCGCCGGCGGGAACGCGACGTCTTGCGGCAAGAAACGGCGTGGCGCAGCTCCTGCAGCATCTCCTGGCACACCGACACCTGGGGACGGCGCGGGCGGTCACCGTCCCGGCGCAGTCCGCCTCCCGCCTCCCCCAGCCCCTCTCCACATCCCACTCCTCCTCCTCCTTTCCTCGCCCGGGTCTTTCTTCCTTCTGCCCTCGCTTCCCTTCCCACTTCTCTTCCCTTTATCTCCCCCGTGTTTTCTGCCTCCCCTCTCCACCTCTCCCCACTTATCTTCAATGTCTCCATTCTTCTCTGCGTTTGTTCCTGAATCTGCCCTTCACCTTCCACCTAAGCTCCTCTCTTTTCTCTGGTCTTTTCACTGTCTCTAAATTTTCTCCAGTTCTTCCTTCCTGATTTCCCATCTTCTGCCCCTCATCCATGCGTTCATTATTGCAAGGCATATTTACCTGTGGCCTGCTGTGTGCCCGGCACTGTTCTGGGCACTAGGGATATGGCAGAGAAGGAAACAGACAGAAGTCCCAGCCCTCGTGGAGGTTATGCTCAAGTGTGCAGAGACAGAAGATAACAGACATGTATGTAGTGTGTTAGGCGTGGTGAGTGCTTTGGAAAGAAAGAAAATCGGGAAGAGGCCTAAGGTGTATGGGTAGGGAGTGACAGGACAGTCAAGGAAGACCTCACTGAGAGAAGGATCCTTAAATAAAGACAGGGTGAGCCCCTGGAGACCTGGGAGGCCAGCCTGCTGGACAGATAACCGGGCAGGGCTGAAGTGCCCAGGTGGGAGTGACTTGGCACGTCTGAGGCACTGCAAGCAGGTCAGCATGGCTGGAGGGGGGCGTGCACAGGGAAGACAGGGAAATGAGGTCAAAGGAGCAGTGGCGGCCAGCTCTGGTAAGGCCCATAAACCACTGGAAGGATTTTTGGCTTTCATTCTGAAAATCAGAATGAAAGAGTCAGACGGGAATCACTGGGGAGCTTTAGGTAGAGGAGTGCTGTGTTTTCATAAGATCACTCTGTGTTGAGAACAGACTGTAGGGAGGCCTAGGCAAGAGCAGGGAGCTCATGGAGGAAGCTATGACAATAACCCGGGCAGGAGATGGGGATGGCTGGACCAGAGCGACCTGAGAAGGGTCTGGATTCTGGATATATTCTGAAGGTGGAGCCAATAGAATCTGCTAAGAGATCAGATACGGGGCATGGAAGAGAGAGAATAGTGAAAGAAAGCTCCAATATTTTGGCCCGAGCAACTGGAAGGACCAAATTGCCTCACAGGTGGGCAGAAGCCCAATGTTGGACACATCGCATCACGTGCACACCTATCAGATATCCAAGTGGAGATACCAAGTGTGGAGCTGAAGTTGCAGACCTTGGCTTCAGGGGAGACACATATTTGTGGGTTAAGGCAGGCAGCCTTCAAGATCCCACCTCCCGCGTCCACGCCCCTGTGTAATCCCCTCTGACACTGTATCAAAGCTGGTCTGTGTGACCAACAGAATAAGTTTCAGCCATTGCACATTCTGCTTCCGCCTTGCTCTCTCTAATCACTCGCCCTGGGGGATCTCAGCTGCCATGGTGTGAGGACACTCAAGCAGTCCTTGGAGAGGGCCTTGTTTGAGGAACTGAGGCCTCCTGCCAACTGCCATGTGAGTGTATTCATCATGTTTTTTATTTTCTGTGTCTTAGGATGTTTTGACACTTTAAACATCTTGCAGGCTGGGGAGAGACTACCCTCCCAGAACTAGCCAAGCCTTAGAGATAGCAGAGGGCTCAGCTGCCTTTCATGTGCAAACCAACCAATCTATACCCCCAACCTCCCCCTTTACCTAACTCTCACATACCAAGCCAATATTCTTCCTGACCTAAATCAACCCGGGGCCAGGTACCAGATAAGTAGGGACAGCCCCTATAGCCCAGAGTCCACTGACATTATCCAAACTGGTGAATTGTAAGCTGTTTCCCCTTCTCCTGGGAAATGTTAAAGAATAAAAATCATTTTTCTTTCTGTTTCTTTTTGAGACAGTCTCACTCTGTCACCCAGGCTAGAGGGCAGTGGTGCAATCTCGGCTCACTGCAACCTCCACCTCCCAGATTCAAGTAATTCTCCTGTCTCAGCCTCCTGAGTAGTTGGGACTACAGGTGTGCACCACCACGTCTGGCTAATTTTTGTGTTTTCAGTAGAGACAGGGTTTCACCATGTTGGCCATGCTGGTCTTGAACTCCTGGCCTCATGCGATCTGCCCTCCTCAGCCTCCCAAAGTGCTTGTTACAGGCGTGAGCCACCACACCTGGGCAAAAATCATCTTTCAATGAAATTGGTCTCTCCATGTTGTCACTTGGCCACCTCCAGAAACTAAAATCCCATGGGGACATTTGGGACAGTGAGCCATCTTAGAACGGAACCCTCCACCTTTTGTTGAGCCTTCAGACCACAGCAGTCTGGCCAAAAAACATGACTATGACCTCATCAGAGACCCATGGCAGCCAGAAACATCCAGCTAAGCTGCTCCCAGGCTCTGGACCCACAGAAACTGTGAACCAATGGAAGCTGGCTTTTTAAAAGCTGTTAAGGTCATTTGTTATGATAGCAATAGATAACTAACACAAGAATCACCAGCACATAGCGGGTCTTAAGAGCCATTTGGCTGGTGGGATCATTGAAGGAGTGGAGAAAGACCGAGAAGAGAAGCAGTCTAAGGACCGAGCCCTGGAGCCCCACAACAAACAGAGCCTGGGGAGAAAGAGGAACCCAACGAGGGAGCCTGGGAAGGAGTGACCGGAGAAGTGGGAGAAGGGAAAGAAGGGGCTTTGAGGATTGAGAGTGACTGGCTGTGCCGAAGCCCATTGCTACCTCATATACATGAGGCCTGAGACCGGGAATTTCAGACATGCAAGTTGCTGGTGACAAGAGTGGCTTCAGTGGAGTGGCAGGGACAGATGCCAGACTGGAGTGGGGGCAAGAGGAAATGGGAGGAAAGAAGAAACTGGAAGCATCAGGGAGACCCCCCACTGCTGCCAAGGCTGTAAAGAGAAGGGGAGAAAGTGGGCGGTGGCTGGGAGGGAAAGTGAGGTCAGGAGAGGGTTTAAGACTGGAGAAATGACAGCATATTTGTACGTTGGTGGCCTGAATCCAATAAAGAGAGGACAACTGATGCTGCAGGAGGAAAGGACAGACTTGCCGGAGGGATGTCCTTGAGAAGGCAACCTGGACACGGGTGGAGGGCACCTTTACTAGCAGCATGGACGGCTCCTTCAGAGGAGTCCTTGGGCCAAGTGCAGAACACTGGCAGGCAGCTGGATGCAGAGCTGGGGTCTGGGGAGTAGATGTAAGGTCAGCCACTGGATGTGAGGAGGGGGAGGAAGGGCTGGAGGCTGACAGAGAGAGGGGAAGCAGGGAACCAGCAGTCCAGGGGTGCAAGAGCATGAATGGGTCTGGAAATGCAGGGGTGTGGCTGGGCGGCCCCCACGGACATGGAAGCAGCCCTCCTGAACATAGTGTGGGACCAGTCCAGGGCTGTGTCCTCTTCCGGTTCCCTCTGTCACCCAGGCTGGAGTGCAGTGGTGCAATCTCAGCTTACTGCAATCTCCACCTCCCGGGTTCAAGCGATCCTCCCATCTCAGCCTCCCGAGTAGCTGGGATTACAGGTGTGCACCACCATGCCCGGCTAATTTTTGTATTTTTAGTAGAGATGGGGTTTCACCATGTTGGCCAGGCTGATCTTGAACTCCTGACCTCAGGTGATCCGCCAGCCTCGGCCTCCCAAAGTGCTGGGATTACAGGTGTGAGCCACTGCACTTGGCCCTGTTTCTCTTCTTATTTCTTCTTGCTTTTCTGCCTCTGTGGCTCCCCACATCCTGTCCCTCACCTCCTCTCCCTGCATCCTCATCACTCCCTGTGCCTACTTTCCCTCCTGTTCTTCCTCACACGCTGATTCTCTGGCCCCATCAGCTCTCTTACTTCCCCACCTCCTGCATTCCTCCGCCCCCTTCTCGCGATCCCCACCCCCCTCCAGGTATGGCTCCCAATGCCACAATCTTCACGCACCTCAGCCCCTGGGGGTCCCTGTTCCTGCCCACCCCCACCCCCAGCCTCCTCACCTCCTCGGACTCAGCTGACCTCCGTGTGGACCATATGAATTCCATGACCGCCACGAAGACAGCAATGATGAGGCCACAGATGAGCACGACAAAAATGCCGCCAATGTTCTCCATGCCCAAACCTGGAGGGCGAAGGGAGTTGGGGGGCAAAGGGAGTTGGGGAGCCACGGAGTTGGGGCCGTGTGGGAAGGGGGCTGGGAGGGAGCTGTGGGAAGGGGACACCATACGTGGGAGCTGACCTTTAGCTCGATGGTCCTCCTCCTTGGGGCACCGGCCCCCCTCCCACCACTTGCGCTTCAGGATCTCCAGCCGGTTGTTCTCCTGAAGCTGCAGGATGGCCAGTGTGATCTCATCCCGGAATGGGGAGCCTGGGCAGGCACATGAGGGGCTGGACCAGCCATCGGGCCCCGCAGCCCTGACCGCCCCAAACCCCAAACTGTGCCCTCACCACGGCCTTCCCCCGCCTCTACCACGTGCCCGGGGTCTTCCCTGCAGCCTCTCCTCACCCCCAGCCCAGTCTCCTCTCACCACAGCAGCCAGAGAGACAGTGTTAGGAAGAGTCAGAGGCCATACCTTTCCTGTGCTCAGGACTCTCCATGGCTTCCTATTGCAAGCTCCTCCCCTCGGCCACTCTCAGACACCCTCACCCCCACGGCTCTCAGCTCCAGCCTCATTAGCCTCCTGGCTGCTCCCCGAATTCATCACACACAGTCCTGTCTTAGGACCTTTGCCTCTGCCTGGAATGTCCCTCTCCGCACTTCATCCAGGTCTCTGCCCACATGCTGGCTCCCCAGGGAGTCTATTCTGATGACTTTATTTAAAATGGCACCAAGCGCCCCACTCCCTGTCAGTGTCTTCCCTTTAATTTACTTTGGAGCAGCTGCCACCACCTAACACTGTATTATATGGCTATGTGTTTATCATCTTTCGTCTGCATCCAGTGCGGGACTTGGCATGCAGTTGGACACCAGACGAATCCCCATCCACACCTCTCCCTGGACCACCTCTCCTCCCCACCCTCAGATCCTGCCCTTAAGCCATCCTTGGGCTTCAACACCCCAAACACCCTATTCTATACTTATTTCTTCATTGACTAAGATACTTCCTGACCAACTACCACAGAACCAGAGACACGGGCAGATGACAGTGATTAATATCTACCAGGCACCAACTGTGTGCCAGACCCTGGGTTTATTCAGGTCTTATGATGATCCTGTAGGACAGGTATCCCACCTGAGGCAAGTGTTTCTGAATGACGAAAGTGATACACTTGCTTAAGACTGTGCACTGAGTCAGGGAGGAAACTGAGATTTCTTCCTTTCTTTTGACAGAATCTCACTTGGTTACCCAGGCTGGCATACAGTGGCGTGATCATTGTTCACTGCCACCTCCACTTCCTGGGCTCAAGCGATCCTCCTACTTTAGCCTGTAGCTGAGACTACAGGTGCATACCACACCTGGCTAATTTTTTAATTTTTTGTAAAGACAGGGTCTTGCTATATTGCCCAAGCTGGTCTCAAAACTCTTAGGTTCAAGTGATCCTTCCGGCTTGGCCTCCCAAAGCACTGGAATCATAGGCATAAACCACAGTGGCCAGCCGGAACTGGGATTTGAATCCAGGTCGGTGTGACTCCTGAGCCTGTCCTCCAAGCACCAAGCTACACTGCTTCCCTGGCACCGACTCACCTACAAAGCTGCTAAGATCTGGGGCAATTTGCTATGCAGTAATAGATAACTAATACAGGTGTCATCAGTACATAAATGATTTTAAAAGCCAAAATGCCAAAATTTGGTGACAATTTGGTCGTGAGTTCCACCACTGAGTCCTGGAAAAACATGTCCTGGGCCATGCGAGGTGGCTCATACCTGTAATCCCAACACTTTGGGAGACCAAGGCGGGTGACAGAGCAAGACTCCGTCTCAAAAAAAAAAAAAAAAAAAAAACCACCAAACGTGTCCTGAAATATAAATAGGCACATACAAGTCTCCCTACCAGATCCTTCCATCCTTCCCATCCATCTTACAAGCATTTTTCAAGCACCTGCTCTGAGCCAGGCTATAGGTTTTTTCCAAGAAATAGGAAACAAGACCAGGTCCTCACCCCCACAGGGCCCTTGGGGGAAGACAGCAAGCCCCACCACCCACATATACTGAATTTTACACACAGTCTCACTGAATTCTCCCAACAGCTCTGGGAGGGCTGGATTGCTGCTAGGCCTGGTTTTGCAGGTTGGGGGTACAGAGGCTCAGGATGGTGATGTCGCCTGCCCAAGACCATACAGCCAGGAGGCCACATGCAACACACCCAGCCTGCCTCGGGGGTGCCTGGCCCGGTCCTGGGCCTGCTCACAGGTGGTTTTGGATGCCCATGGCCCTGCTGTGTTCCACACCGTGCTGTGCCGTACCCAGTGGCATGCCGATGCCGTAGCCCTTGGTGTCGAGGAGTCCCCCGATCTGGGTGAGGTTGCAGTTGAGGCGCCGGTGGTACTCGTTCATGGTGGACTCGAGCAGGAAGGCGTAGCGGGAGTTGAGGACGCGGGCAATGCCCTCTTCTGTGCTCTTGACGAACACGCTGGGCTGCTTCGACTGCATGTAGTTCCACATGCGCTGGTACGTTTGGTACCGTGAATTCTGGGCAGGGGGAGCACAAGGGGAAGACGGGAGGGTCTTTCCAGCCGCTTCCTTTCCCGGAGCCCTTCCCATCCTCCAGGAAGTCTCCCTCAACCCAGGAGAATGCAAGGTGATCAAAGGAAGACAGAGCCAAAGGCAGAGGAGAGAGATGAGACGGACAAACTGTCCAGGCCAGGTCCAAGTCATCCCCACAGCCACTGTGCCCACCACCCACCTGGGGGCCCGGTGAGTGCACCTCCACCTCCTTCCCCTTAACCCTCCAGCCAGTGGCCCCTGCCCACCTCAGGCCTCCTTTAGACCACTAGGGCCTCCCTGCCAAGCCTGCTTTCCTTTTCTTTCCTTCCCACCACCCCAAAATACAAAAGATCAAGCACTTTTCACCTTGAAGGGCCTTCCCTTCTCTCTGTCAGCCCATATTCCTGGTCCCGACCCTTCCAGCAGCCTCCTTGATCCCATTTGGCCCATATGACATTGACATTTGATACCACATATGCCTCCCTGCCCTCATTCCCCAGTTCCCTAGCCAGCCAGCTTCGAGCCCCATGACAGCACATGTGTGTTTTCTGCTCCCCAGCCTCCAGGCTGTCACTGACAATCAGTCCCTCTGACCCAGGAGACCCTGCCCAGACCCATCCTGAGCTGCTTTGCATGGCAGGGATCCCAACACCATGCCTGAGAGGCTCTGGTGGCCCCACCTGGAAGAAGGTCATGGTGGAGCCGGCGTGGATGGTGCCATACTCGATGTTGGTCTGATCTGCCAGGTCATCGGCCGACTCCACAGGCACCTCCATGCGCTGCACGGTGAGGAAGGCGGCCAGGTTGGCCGTGTAGGAGGAGATGATGATCAAGGTGAAGGCCCACCTGAAGGGTGGGAGGGGTGAGTCACGGGCTGGAGTCACCCCTGCCGACCTGCCCCCGTGGCCATGCCCCCCATTGGTGGTGCCCCTAAGTGACCCCAGCATCTGGAAGACTCAGTGACTGCTGGGTGCAGAAGCGGGGAGTGTGGATTCTGAAGCCAGACTTCCTGGTTGTAAATATTGCATCCGGAGACTTCTACTTCCAGATATAAAAGAGTAAGATGGTCTGGAAATACCCTCCCACCATAAACAGCTAAAGAGCTGGATAGAATACAGGAAACTTTTTTCTTTTTTTTTTTTTTGAGACAGATCTTTGTCAGCCAGGATGGAGTGCAGTGGCACGATCTCAGCTCACTGCAACCTCTACCTTTGGGGTTCAAGTGATTCTCCTGCCTCAGCCTCCCAAGTAGCTGAGATTACAGGTGCCCGCCATCACGCCCGGCTAATTTTTGTATTTTTAGCAGAGACGGGGTTTCACCATGTTGGCCAGGCTGGTCTCGAACTCCTGACCTCAGGTGATCCACCTGCCTCAGCCTCCCAAAGTGCTGGGATTACAGGTGTGAGCGACCACGCCCGGCCAGGAGACTATTTAAAACATAGGACAAGAGACATCATAGAACTGTGATCCCTGAGAAGAGAAACAAAATGAGTCTTATCATTGTCCAGGCTGCTTGGCTGGATTTAATTTATAGGAAGGGAAGCCCAGACAGCCCAGCAATCCTGCTGAGTTGCAGAGACGGAGACTGGTGATCAGGCAGGCCAAGATGGCTGGAATCTGGGGGATAGAGTGCCTGAGAGGAGGGAGCTGCAAAGAGAGAGAGGGTTCAGAAACCGGTGGTCCCCTTGAGTCTTTGGCTGAATATCAATCTGTGCATGCATGGGGTGAAACTCTGTGGGGCTGGACAAGAGCAACTTTCAAGGAGAAAACAATTCTTAGAGTTGACACAGGGCTGAGAGTCTTTTGAGCTCCCTGCAGCCAGAGTAGAAAGATTTCACTGAATACACGAGACATTCAGTAGAGACCCAAAAGTGTAACATACTAGAAATAGGATTAAGTTAGCCCTAGAATAAAGGCAATGCTAAAGCTGCACTAAAAAAGCTTAAAAACAGGCCTAGAAGTATCAAAGTAATTCACAAGTAACCTAACTAGATTCCAGAAAAAGTCTCTAATACTCTGTAAAAAAAATATATTCAGCAATGTAAACAATGTCTGTTATGTAATTTTTTTTTTTTTTCTTGAGACAGAGTCTCACCCTGTCACCCAGGCTGGAGTGCAGTGGTGTGATCTTGGCCACTCCCGGGTTCAAGTGATTCTCCCGCCTCAGCTTCCTGAGTAGTTGGGATTACAGGCACCTGCCAGCATGCCTGACTAATGTTTGTATTTTTAGTAGAGATGGGGTTTCACCATGTTGGCAGGTTGGCCTTGAACTCCTGACCTCAGGTGATCTGCCCACCTCGCCCACCCAAGGTGCTGGGATTACAGGCATGAGCCACTGTGCCCGGCCTATTACGTAATTTTTTAAAAAAAGACCAGGTTGGGCACGGTGGCTCACACCTGTAATCCCAGCATTTTAGGAGGCTGAGGTGGGCGGACTGCTTGAGGCCAGGAGTTCGAGGACAACCTGGCCAACATGGCAATACCCCGTCTCTACTAAAAATACAAAAATTAGCTGGGTGTGATAGCACACGCCCGTGATCCCAGCTACTTGGGAGGCTGAGGCACGAGAATCGTTGGAATCCAGGAGGTGGAGGTCGCAGTGAACTGAGATCACCACTGCACTCTGGCCTGGGCAACAAAGCAAGACTCTTGCCTCAAAAAAAAGGACCAGGTAAACAAAGGTGCAGGAAAATGTGATCTATAACCAAGAGAAAAATCACTCAATTGAAACAGACCCAGAATTGACATAGATGATGATGGAATTAGCAGACAAGGACATGAAAACAGCTATTATAAATACATTCAGAATGCTCAAGAGTATAAAGAAAAACATGAACGTAATGAAAGGAACAGAAGACATAAAAAGAAGTGAACTTTTAGAGAATGATATACACACATCTGAAAGAAAAATTTTACTGAAAGGGATTACACAGATTAGACACTGGCAGCAGAAAAGATGAGGGAATTTGGGCCAGGCACAGTAGCTCATGCCTGTAATCCTAGCACACTGGGAGGCCGAGGCAGGAGGATCACTTGAGGCTGGGACTTTGAGATAAGCCTGGTCAACATAGCCAGACCCTGTCTCTACAGAAAAATAAAAAAATTAAATGGGTGTGGTGGTGCCTGCCTACAGTCCCAGCAACTTGAGAGGCTGAGGGGGGAGGATCACTTGAGGCCAGCAGTTCAAGTCTACACTGAGCCTGGTCGTCACTGCACTCTAGTCTGAATGACTAAGTGAGACCTTATCGTTATTTTTTTATTTTATTTATTTATTTACTTTTGAGATAGAGTCTCGCTCTGTCCCAAGCTGAAGCTGGAGTGCAATGGCGCGATCTCGGCTCACTGCAACCTCTGCTTCCCGGGTTCAAGTGATTCTCCTGCCTCAGCCTCCTGAATAGCTGGGATTACAGGCACCCGCCACCATGCCCAGCTAATTTTTGTATTTTTCATAGAGATGGAGTTTTGCCACGTTGGCCAGGCTGAGACCTTATCTTTAAAAAAAAAAAAAAAAGGCTGGGCGCGGTGGCTCACGCCTGTAATCCCAGCACTTTGGGAGGCCAAGGAGGGAGGATAACTAATCTGAGTTCAGGAGTTTGCGACCAGCCTAACATGGCGAAAACCCTTCTCTACTAGAAATACAAAAATTAGCCAAGTGTGGTGGTGCATGCCTGTAATCCCAGTTACTCAGGAGGCTGAGGCAGGAGAATTGCCTGAACCTGGGAGGTAGAGGTTGCAGTGAGCTCAGATTGTGCCACCGCACTCCAGCCTGGGCAACAGAGTAAGACTTTGTCTCAAAAAAAAAAAAAAAAAAAAAGCCAGGCACAGCAGCCCACGCCTGTAATTCTAGCACTTTCGGAGGCCGATGGGGGCGGATTGCCTGAGCTCAGGGGTTCTAGACCAGCCTGACCAACATGGAGAAACCCCATCTCTACTAAAAATACAAAATTAGCCGACCATGGTGGTGCATGCCTGTAATCCCAGCTACTTGGGAGGCTGAGACAGGAGAACTGCTTGATCCCAGGAGGTGGAGGTTGCTGTGAGCTGAGATCACGCCACTGCACTCCAGCCTGGGCAACAAGAGTGGAACTCCATCTCAAAAAAAAAAAAAAAAAAAAGATTAGAGAATTTGAAGACTGCAATAGAATCTATCCAAAATAAAGCACAGAAATGAAAAAGTGATGAAAATGAGCACAGAGCCTCAATGGCCTGAGAAATAAGTGGCTTTACCTATGTGACTGGAGTTCCAGAAAGAGAGGAGAGAAAGGGGTAACCAAAAAAAAGTCTGATGAAGTAATGGCCTACAACTTTTCAAATTTGATGAAAACCATAAACTTGCAGATGTAAGCTCCATAAACCCCAGGTAGGCTAAACACACATATTTATAAAACGCACCAAGACACATTATAATCAATTGCTGAAAACCAGCAATAAAGAGAAACATCTTAAAAGCAGCTAGAAGGGGGGAAACATATTACATTCAGAGAATCAAAGATAACAGTGCCAGTCGACTTCTTGTCAGAGAGTGTGCAAGCCCAAAGACGATGCAACATGCTGAAAGAAAAATCAAAACAAACTGTCAACCTAGAATTCCACAGCAGGCAAAAATATCCCTCAAAGAAGACACACTAACACATTTTTCATACAAAACCAAAGCTGGGAGAATTAATTGCCAGCAGACCCGCACAGCAAGAAATATTAAAGGAAGTTCTGCAGGTAAAAGAAACACAACACCAGATAGAAACGTGGATGTACCAGAAGGGGTGAAGGGCACCCTCTTCAAATGGTAGATTTGTGGGTAAATACAAAAGATATATTCCTCACTTTCAAATTTCCTTACAAAGCATTTAGTGGTTTTATTTTGTTTTTGAGACAGGGTCCTGCTCTGGGGTGGAGAGGCGTGAACACAGCTCACTGCAGCCTCAACCTCCTGGACCCAAGCAATTCTCCCACCTCAGCCTCCCACGGAGCTGGGACCACAGGCATGCATCACCATGCCTGGCTAATGTTTCTTAGTTTTTGTAGAGATGAGGTCTTGCTATGTTGGCCAGGCTGGTGTTGGACGCCTGGGTTCAAGGAATCCTCCAGCCTCGGCCTCCCAAAGTGTTGGGATTACAGGCGTGAGCACCACACCCAGCTGCATTTACTATCTAACACACACACACACACACACACACACACCCCTAATGTATTGTGGGGTTCATAAGATATGCAGAGCTCAAAGGACGGGAGGGTGAGAGGAACATATCACGTTGTCAAGGTCTTATATCTTATGTGAAATGGTATAATGTTACTTGAAAGTATTTTGTGGCTGGGCGTGGTGGCTCACGCCTGTAATCCCAGCACTTTGGGAGGCCGAGGCAGGAGGATCACGAGGTCAGGAGATCGAGACCATCCTGGCTAACATGGTGAAAGCCCATCTCTACTAAAAATACAAAAAAATTAGCCAGGCGTGGTGGCGGGCGCCTGTAGTCCCAGCTACTCGGGAGGCTGAGGCAGAAGAACGGCATGAACCCAGGAGGCGGAGCTTGCAGTGAGCGGAGATTGCGCCACTGCACTCCAGCCTGGGCGACAGAGCGAGACTCCGTCTCAAAAAAAAAAAAAAAAGTATTTTGTAATAAATTAAAGATCCATATTGCAAACCCAGAAAACCACTAAGAAAAATAAAACAAAGAAGTACAGTTAACAAGTCAAGAGTAGAGATAAGCAGAATCTTGAAAATCCCAACAGGCCAGGCACAGTGGCTCACACTGTAATTCCATCACTTTGGGAGGCCAAGGTGGGCAAATTGCTTGAGCTCAGGAGTTTGAGACCAGCCTGGGCAATGAAGTGAGATCCCGTCTCTACAAAAAATTAAAAAAATTAGCTGGGCATGGCAGAGCGCACCTATGGTCCTAGCTACACAGGAGGCTGAGGCAGGAGGATGGCTTAAGCCCAGGAGTCGTGTTCGTGCCACTGCACTCCAGCGTGGGTGACAGAGTGAGACCCTGTCTCAAAAAGAAAAGAAAAAAAAAGTCCCAGTAAACCCCCTAAAGGTAGAAAAAGAGGAAAAGGGGAACAAAGAACAGATGGGACAAATAGCAGGTTGGTAGATTTAAACCTAACCATATCAGTAATTACATTAAGGGTAAGTGGTTTGAACCAGCGGCTGGCTAACTATGGCCCACAGGCCAAATCTGACCTGCTGTCTATTTTTGTACAGCCCCACATGTATATGTATATATACATGTATGGGTATTTATTTATTTATTTATTTGGAGACAGAGTCTCTCTCTGTTGCCCAGGTTGGAGTGCAGTGGCACGATCTCAGCTCACTGCAACCTCTGCCTCCCAGGTTCAAGCAATTCTCCTGCCTCAGCCTCCCGAGTAGCTGGGACTACAGGCGCACACCGCCACGCCTGGCTAATTTTTTGTATTTTAGTAGAGACGGGGTTTTACCTTGTTGCCCAGGTAGGTCTAGAACCCCTGAGCTCAGGCAATCCGCCCGCATCGGCCTCCCAAAGTGCTAGGATTACAGGCGTGAGCCACCACGCCTGGCTGGTTTTCACATTTTTAAATGGTTAAAATGAAATCAGAAGAACAGGCTGGGCGCAGTGGTTCACACCTATAATCCGAGCACTTTGGGAGGCCAAGGTGGGTGGATCGCTTGAGCCCAGGAATTGAGACTAGCCTGGGCAACATGGCAAAACCCTATCTCTACAAAAAGTTAGCCAGACTTGGTGGCACGTGCCTGTGGTTCCAGCTACTCAAGAGGCTGAGGTGGGAGGATTCCTTAAGCCTGGGAGGTTGAGGCTGCAGTGAGCCAAGATTGTACCACTGTACTCCAGCCTGGGCAACAGAGTGAGATATTGCCTCAAAAAAAAAAAAAAAAGGAATATTTTATGACACATGACTTACATAAAATTCAAATTTCAGTGTCAGTATCCATAAATAAAGTTTTATTGGAACACAGCCACACTCATTCATTTAATGTATCATCTACAACAGCTTCTATACTACAATGGAAGATTGAGTAGCTGGAACAAAGACCATATGATCAACAAAGTCCAAAATATTTACTTAGGGCCAGAGCAGTGGCTCATGCCTGTAATCGCAGCACTTTGGGAGGCTGAGGCAGGAAGATCGCTTGAGGCCAGGAGTTCAAGACCAGCCTGGGCAACAAAGTAAGAACTCTCTACAAAAAAAAAAAAAATGAAAATAATAAAAAATTAGCCAGGCATGTAGTCCTAGCTACTCAGTAGGCGGAGGCAGGAAGATCCCTTGAGCCCAGGAGTTTGAGGCTGTAGGGAGCTATAAACACACAGCACTCCAGCCTAGAGACAGAGCAAGATCCTGTCTTTAAAAAAATAAAGATAAAGATTTAAAAACATCTTTTTTTTTCTTTTTTTTTTTTTGAGACGGAGTCTTGCTCTGTCGCCCAGGCTGGAATGTAGTGGGGCGATCTCGGCTCACTGCAAGCTCCGCCTCCCAGGTTCGCGCCATTCTCCTGCCTCAGCCTCCGGAGTAGCTGGGACTACAGGCACCCGCCACTGCGCCCGGCTAATTTTTTGTATCTTTTAGTAGAGACAGGGTTTCACTGTGTTAGCCAGGACGGTCTCGATCCTCTGACCTCGTGATCCGCCCGCCTCGGCCTCCCAAAGTGCTGGGCTTACAGGCATGAGCCACCGCGCCCGGCCTAAAAACATCTTTACTTAGAGAAAATATAAATGTTTGAGGTGATGGATTTCCCAATTACCCTGATCCCAGCATTTCAGGATGCTGAGGTGGGAGGACTGCTTGAGCCCAAGAGTTTGAGACCAGCCTGGGCAACACAGTGAGACTTCGTCTCTACCAAAAATAAAAAAATTTAGCCAGGTGTGGCGTCGCACACCTGTGATCCCAGATACACAGGAGGCTAAAGTGGGAGGATCACTTGAGCCTGGGAGGTTGAGGCTGCAGTGACCCGTGATCACACTACTGCACTCCAGTCTGAGTGACAGAACAAGACTCCATCTCAAAAAAAAAAAAAAAAAAATCACCTGTACTCCCAAAAATATGTACAACTATTACATATAAATAAAATTTAAAAGAAAAATTACTGGCCAGACACGGTGGCTCACACCTGTAATCCCAGCACTTTGGGAGTCTGAGGCGGGTGGATTGCCTGAGCTCCAGAGTTCAAGACCAGCCTGGGCAACATGGTGAAACCCCATCTCTACTAAAATACAAAAAATTAGCCAGGCGTGCTGGCGTGCGCTTGTAGTCCCAGCTACTTGGGAGGCTGAGGCAGGAGAATTGCTTGAACCTGGGAGGCAGAGGTTGCAGTGAGCCGAGATCGCGCCGTTGCGCCACTGCACTCCAGCCTAGGCAACAGGTCAAAACTCCATCTCAAAAAAAAAAAAATTTTTACTATCTGGCCCAATGCAGAAAAAATTGGCCAAACCTTGCTCCAAGGCCTAAGTATACACTGTTTATAAGAAACGCACTTGGGGCTGGGCATGGTGGCTCATGCCTGTAATCCCAGCACTTTGGGAGGCAGAGGCAGGTGGATCACTTGAGGTCAGGAGTTTGAGACCAGCCTTGCCAACATGCTGAAACCCTGCCTCTACTAAAAATATAAAAATTAGCTGGGTGTGGTGGCATGAACCTGTAGTCCCAGCTACTTGGGAGGCTGAGGCAGGAGAACCACCTGAACCCAGGAGGTGGAGGTTGCAGTGAGCTGAGATCACACCATTGCACTCCCCAATACTCACCACACACTTGGTCAGGTGTGGTGGCTCATAGCTGTAATCCCAGCACTTTGGGAGGCCAAGATGGGAGAATCACTTGAGCCCAGGAGTTGGAGACCTGCCTGGGCAACAAAGTGAGACCCTATCTCTATTTAAAAGAAAAGAAAAGGAATGCTTTTTAAATATAATAATCTAGATGGGTCGAGAGTAAAAGAATGGGGAAAAGATATGCTATGCAAACAGTAAGCCTCAGAAAGCCAGAGTGCCTATATTAGTATTAAAAAAAGTTAACTTCAGAACACAGAATGTTACCAGGAATAAGGAGAGACATTATATAACGACACGAGTCAATTCACCTAGAGGACATAAGAGTCCTAAACATTTGTGCACCTAATTACAAAGCTTCAACATGCATGAGGCAAAAATGGATAGAATTGAAGAGAAATGGATAAATTTCCTGCAATTACAGGGTGAGATTTCAAAACTCCTCTCAATAATTGATGGAACAAGTAGAAAATCAGTAAGGATAGAGAAGACTTGAATAACATGATCAACCTACTGGCCCCAATGGACCCTTATAGAACACTGCACCCACCAACAGCAGAAACACATTCAATGCAACTCCACATAGAACATTTACCAGGACAGACCATATGCTGAGCTCTAAAGCAAGTCTCAATAAATTTAAAAGGATTAAAATCCTCTAGAGAACGTTCTCTGACCACGATGGAGCTAAATTAGAAATCAATCATAGAAAGATCTCTGGAAAATCCCCAAATCCTGTCTTCTCCATCACTGCCTTGCTGCGTGACCTTGGAAGTGTGCTGCAGTTTCCTCACCTGTGAAGTTAGTACAATCGTAGGCCCTTCCTCACTGGGTTTTGTGAAGAGTGACTGAGTTCATCCGGCACACAGCAAGTGCTATGCAAGTGTTTGCTCTCATTGTCTTGGTGACACAGGACCGACCCGGGAGAATAGGCTCCCACCTGCCTGGCTGCAGGACCCCAGAGCAACCGCTTGTCTTACCGTGGCCCCCTCTGTCCTCCCTCCTGGCAAGTAAGAATGGCCAGGGTCCCTGTAGACCATATAGATCTGAGGGGCCTGAAGGCAGAGGAGATGCTGAAAAGGGCCTCCCAGACCTCCCACCCTCACATTCCCAGCACGTAATAATGAAAACAGCAGCTGTCCTCCACAGAACACATGTGCAAAGCTATGCTAGGCACTGGGATGGGGATGGAGTGAGGGCTTGATAGAGAGACATGAATTAAACAGCCTCCTGAAAAATAAAACCAAAACCCCAAGACACAAAGACCCAGGGTCTGACTCAACCTCTCCAGAAACCAAGTCTCTCCAAACCCATCTTACAGGTCAATGCTGCCATTCATGCAAAACAAAATTATTTGGCCAGGCACAGTGGCTCACGCCTGTATCCCAGCACTTTGGAAGGCCGAGGTGGGTGGATCATCTGAGGTCAGGAGTTCAAGACCAGCCTGGCCAACATGATGAAACCCCGTCTCCACTAAAAATACAAAAAATTAGCCAGACGTGGTGGCTGGCACCTGTAATCCCAGCTACTCGGGAGGCTGAGCCAGGAGAATCGCTTGAACCCGGAAGGTGGAGGTTGCAGTGAGCCGAGATCGTGCCACTACACTCTAGCCTGGGCAACAAGAGCAAAACTCCATCTCAAAAATAAAAAAATAAAAACAAAACAACAACAACAAAAATTACTCAGTGCCTGGTACACACCAGGCACCCTCTGGCCCCTGAGGACACAGTGTGGATGACTGGTGGTGGTGATGGGGCCACTCACTAAGGCAGCAGAGGGAACACAGACTGGGAGTCAGATTTGGGAGTAAAGACATGAGCTCTGTTTTGCACAAGGTGAGTTTGGAGATGCCTGTTGGGCTCCCAAGAGGAGCAATCCCAGGGGGCTGGACACATGGAGGGGTCTAGAGATGACTTCGGAAGTGTTAGTATGCGCATAGCATGGGAAGTCCAGCAGCAGGTGAGATGGCCCCTGACGAGGTGTATGGAACAGTGGTCTCTGGCGGGGAGGGCACCCTGGGAGGTGTTTGGTAAAGTGTGGGCCGCTGGTGCTCAGCGTAGGACAGCTGGATAATTTGAGGCCTGGTCTGAACAACGGGGAATACCTGTTCTGTGATTATCTGAGCCTAACTCCTTGGTACATTAAAAACCCAAGTATTTTTTTTTTTGCATGATTATAATATAAACCAAAATCTCCAGAAATGCACCTCTTGTTTTAATCGAGGGATGACTGGATGTTGTTTTGTTTGGAATTTTGCTGAGAGCTGCTCACTGTTGGGGGAAATCATCTGTCTCTGACAGCAACTCCACTCGAACTCAAGACCCAAGTCAAGACCCTTGCACCAGCTGCATTAGCAAATCATCACGTTCACAGTGACTTGTATTTGCACAAACATACTCATTTGTCAACTATTTCGATGTGTCAGATATCAAGTGGCAACATAATTCTGTTAAATGATCTTACTTCTCATCATGCCACTTACTCATTCTAAGCAGGCGCCAACTGTCGCATTCTGTCTTCTGGCATAGCCACACCCAGGCATTTGTGTATTGCCATAATATTATTTTATTGGAAGTCACTTCCCTGCTTTTTCCCCTTCATATTGCAATTACGGCGTTAAATTGATTTTTTTACAAATTATGTGTGTAGGAAGATATATTAGCCTTGAATTTCAGCTCAGTGTGGAAAAGGACGTATTAAAAAATATTTGTTATAAGCCGGGCGAGGTGGCGGGCGCCTGTAGTCCCAGCTACTCGGGAGGCTGAGGCAGGAGAATGGCTTGAACCCCAGGGGTCGGAGCCTGCAGTGAGCCGAGATCGGGCCACTGCACTCCAGCCTGGACGACAGCGAGACTCCATCTCAAAAAAAAAAAAAAAAAAAAAAAATATTTGTTATAAAAAGAGGGTGTTGGGTCTGCAAGCACTGAAAACTCACTAGTGTCGGCGAGAAGCCCCATTTGAGGGGTGGCAAAGGCAAAAGGAACCCACAGCAAATGAAACAGGACCAGAGAGGTTGGAGGAAACCAGGAGGACACAGAGCCTAGAAGCAAGAAGAGAGTTTCTAGAAGGGTGGCTAACCGGGCGAATGCTGCCTGGAGGTAAGACAGAGACTGGAGGCATGGATAAGGGGTCGCATGTGCCCCTGGTGCAGCTGGGGTTGGGGGAAGGCAGGCAAAGCCAAGCTACTGGCTAGATCTGAGGTTTTGTGGTTTTCTGGCCAGGAGGGCGTGAGGAAAGGAGGACCTAGGGAAAAGTTGAGGACAATGGCTGCAGAGACAGCCTAGGAGCCACCTGGAGATGGACGAGTGAAAGCAGGAAGGGCTCAGAGAATGGAAACAGGGAGGTCAGAGGACTCATCGCACCAAGTGACCAAGGGAGAGTTGGGAGGGATGGGGGCTATGGTCAGAGTGAAACCTTAGAAATATTGACTCCCAGCCGGGCATGGTGGCTCACGCCTGTAATCTCTCCACTTTGGGAGGCCAAGGCGGGTGGATCACGAAGTCAGGAGATCGAGACCACCCTGGCTAACATGGTGAAACCCCATCTCTACTAAAAAAAAAAAAAAAAAAAAAATTCAGCCAGGCATGGTGTTGGGCGCCTGTAGTCCCAGCTACTCGGGAAGCTGAGGCAGGAGAATGGTGTTGACCCGGGAGGTGGAGCTTGCAGTGAGCCGGGATCGCACCACCACACTCCACACTGGGCGACAGAGCGAGACTCTGTCTCAAAAAAAAAAAAAAAAAAGAAAAGAAATAAAGAAATGTTGCTTCTCAGCCAGGTGCCGTGGCTCACGCCTGTAATCCCAGCACTTTGGGAGGCCGACCCAGGTGAGTGGATCACTTGAGGTCAGGAGTTAGAGATCATCCTGGCCAACATGGCAACACCCCATCTTTACTAAAAATACAAAAATTAGTGAAGCAAGGTGGTGCACGCCTGTAATCCCAGCTACTTGGGAGGCTGTGGCAGGAGAATCACTTGAACCCGGGAGGTGGAGATTGCAGTGAGCTGAGATCGTGCCACAGCACTCCAGCCTGAGCAACAGAGCAAGACTCTGTCTCAAAAAAAAGCGGGGGGGGGCGGGGGGCAGGGAGGAAAAGAAACGTTAACTCCTGAGGCAGAGCTGTCCTGAATAGTGACAAGCCCTCAGGTGTGGCTGCAGGAGGCTGTGGGCTGAGGGGGCCCTGGAGAGGAGGGGCCCGGGTAGTGGGCTGTGGCCAGGCTGCTGCAGATCAGCTACCAGGCAAGTCCTCGAGGGTGATGGCACCAAATCCCACCCCCTACACTGGACCCTGAGTCCCACGAGGGCGGGGACTGGCCTGCTGAGTCATGGTGCTACGTCACATCTGAAGATTCTCAAACATCTGCTGAATGAGTGAATGTGTGGGAGGACTTTGGGTGCAGAAGAGAGTGGGCCCCAGGGCCAAAGGCTCCGATGAGGGAGGGAACATGAGTGGGGGCTGTCTGGGTGACAGCGATGGGAAGGGGCAGAAAACAGCTGGCTAGAGAGTGTGACTCTCAGGAAGAGGGCCCCTGGCTGGGCGGCAGAAACAGTGGCCAGCAGAGATGAGGGCACTGGTCTCCCCCAACCCTCCTGTGAGGACGCCACTAGATTTGTCATAGCAGGTCTCCTGGGCGCCCTCCCAGCACCTCACACACCTGGCCCTCTCCCTCTGTCTAAAATGCTCCTCCCTCTCCTTGGCATGGACAACTCTGTTTCTGCCTTTAGGACTCAACCCAGTTCACCTCCTCAGGGGACCCTTCTCTGACTGCCCCCATGCTCTACTGTTCTCTTACTGTATCCTGTTTGGTTCCTCAATAGCACATTTTATGTGCATCTGCAACATCATTATATGGAAAATATTAGTACATTTCACTTGGACTGTGTGGCCGGCAGAATAGGCCCCGCCCACCAGCACCAAAGAAGTCTCTATCCTAATCCCCAGAACACATGAAGATGTGACCTTACTCAGCAAAAGGGACTTTGCAGCTGTGATTAAGTTAAGGATCTGGATATGGGGGGATTACTCTGGATTATCCAGGAAGGCCCAAAGGAATCACAAGGGTCCTTATGAGTGGAAGAAGGAAGTTAGAGAGAGAGATTTGTGGATCCTATGCTGCTGGTTCTGAAGATGGAGGAAGGGGCCACAAACCAAGGAATGCAAGTGGCTTCTAAATGCTGGAAAAGGTAAGGAAACAGATTCTCCCCCTGGAGCCTCCAGAAGGAACTAGCCCTGCCAGGAACTTGATTTTACGCCATTGAGATCTATTTCAGACTTCTGACCTCCAGAACTATAGGAGAATGTGTATTGTTTTAAGCCACCAAAATTGTGGTAATCTTTTGCAGTAGCAATAGGAAACAAACAGAGCTTTCATTGGGTTTTTTGGGGGGTTCTTTTTTTTTTTTCATTTGAGACAGTCTCACTCTGTCATCCAGGCTGGAGTGCCGTGGCACGATCACAGCTCACTGTAGCCTCAACATCCCAGGCTCAAACAATCCTCTACAGGGGTATAATTTGAAATGATGCCCATCCAAAACCGTTTAAAAAAGCCATCAAGACTCGCAAGTGTCCAAGCCAGTGGACCAAGTGAATTGCTAATGCCTGCCATACCAGTTAGTTCTACTTAGTTAGGAGAAGGGAAAAACCTGCCACCTATTAAGGTTAGTCTTGAATTGAAAAAGGCACAAATTAAGTAATATCTTTGGGACCTATTATTTGAATAAAATAGGATGTCCAGTGTTGATTTATCTGTTTACTTGTTTATTCTCAGCTCCTCTGCCTCTCCAGGGCAGGAATGGGGCTGATTCCTCACCTGAGTGCCTGGCACATGGACAGGCTCAACAGGCATCTGTGAAATTGTTAGAGGCGTGTGAACCAGAACAACTCCATTTTGAATAGGAGCTGGGTAAAATGAGGCTGAAACCTACTGGGCTGCATTCCCAGACGTTTAAGGCATTCTAAGTCACAGGATGAGATAGGAGGTTGGCACAAGATACAGGTCATAAAGACCTTGCTGATAAAAGGGGTTGCAGTAAAGAAGCCAGCTAAAACCCACCAAAACTAAGATGGCCACAAGAGTGACCTCCAGTCGTCCTCACTGCTACACTGCCACCAGCGCCATGACAGTTTACAAATGCCATGGCAACGTCAGGAAGTTAACCTATATGGTCTAAAAGGGGGAGGCATGAATAATCCACCCCTTGTTTAGCATGTCATCAAGAAATAACCATAAAAATGGGCAACCAGCAGCCCTCAGGGCTGCTCTGTCTTTGGAGTAGTCATTCTTTTATCTATTTATTTATTGAGACAGAGTCTTGCTCTGTTGCCCAGGCTGGAGTGCAGTGGGGAGTTCTCAGCTCACTACAACCTCTGCCTCCTGAGTTCAAGCAATTGGAGTAGCCATTCTTTTATTCCTTAGCAGCCTCACTGAATCCTCACAACCCTGAGACATGGGAATCTTTCTCCCCATCTTTCAGGGAAGGTCACTGAGGCAAAGGGAGGGTTGCGGTCTGGCCAAGCTCACATAGCCAGTAAGCGGCAGAGCTGGAGCTCAGCTCTCCCCCCCCATTCCTCGTCACACAGCTCTGCAAGGGAAAACGGGGAATCAAATCTTCCAGGAGATGCCACAGCCCCAACCCCATCCAGGCCTCAGATGGGTCCCTCCCCGGCCCCGGGCAGAGGCAGATAGAAAGCTTCTCACCAGACTCCGCTGACACAGCGCGTGGACAGCGCCCGGGGCATGATCTCCGAGCCCTGCTGCATGAAGCCCCCCACAGGAAACCACAGGCTGTTGCCCAGCGTGTACTGGTTCTCCAGGATGTGGGGGCGTGCCCGCAGGCACGGGTGCGGGTTATACCACTCATAGGGGCTCAGCCTGTGGAGAGACGTGCAGCATGTGGATGGGGCCCAGAGCCCAGGTGGGGAGGAAAAGGAAAGAAGCAAAGGAAAGTCACAGTGATCAGAAGAAAGGGGGAGAGATGGAAAAAGGAGCGAGATGGACAGAAGCACACAGAGAAAAGGCAGAGAGAGATGCACAGAGATGGAGACAGAAGAGGCAGAGAGAGACACAGAGATACACAGAGAGAAATAGAGAAGGGAGGAGGCAAAAAAGGGAGAGGCGGGAAGGGGAGAGACCCGAACAGAGAACCACAGAGCACAGTCAGAACCACAAGGGGAAGAATGAGACTCAGACACAGGGTACAAAACTGAGAAAGGAGGGCACAGGGAATCCGAGGCCCCAAAGGGGAGGCCAAGGACAGTTCCAAGAGAGAAGAGGCAGGTCGGTCCCAGAGGCCTCGGCTCGTGCCTCCTCCAGCCCCTTCCTTCCCAGTAGGCAGTGGACTCACCTGGCAGCCAGAAACAGGACGCAGCTGACAGCCAGGTAGGCAAGAAGCATGAAGAGCCACACAGCAGGGGAGAAGGGGTCCAGGAAGGAGAAGTAGCCAGGCTTGCGGCCCTGTGGGGAGAGTGAGTGAGACCCGGAGCCACCCCTGGCCTGAGCCTCACACCCAGCCCCTGCCCTACCAGGGACCTGGGAGCCTGACCAGCCCATCTGAGGTCCTGGGGCTGTCTGGCTCCCACTCGCAGGCCCTGAGCCTCCATGCCAGGCAAGCAGCCCATGGTCTCCAGGGGAACCATACCATGTGCACTCGGTAGAGGATGCTGATCCCCAGGGTCATAAAGGGCTTGGAAAAGTCGATGACCTTCTCCCGCTCAGCTGTGATGGTGAAGGCGGCCACAGCCAGGTCTGCCTTCTGCTGGAGGGGAAGCCGGGCAGGGGTGGAGGGGGACAGAGGGGAAGACAGAAGTGGACAGTTAGAGAGAAATGCACGGAAAGTGAGCAACTGAGGGAGGCGAGAGAGAGAGAGGTAGGGAGGGGGAGGGGCCAGGAGCATGGACTGACTCCAGGAGCCCACCTTGGGCCTGAAATCGGACCCTCATCGCATGTCCATCCTCATCATCTCACGTCTCCAGACACACTGACTCCGTCCCCTAGGACTCAACTGTGTCCCAGCATCAAGGGCTAGGGATGGAGGGGTTCCCCAAACTCCAATTCAAGCAGCAACTTCTCCCTAGGGCCATAAAAGAGCCAAGGTCCTGAAGGGGCTGAGATTGACAGCACTCGAGATAATACAGGCCCGGACAGAACACAGAGCAGGGAGACAGGAGGCAGGGCCCAGAAATGACCCCGGGTGGGGAGGAAGGGTGCAGGTCAGTATGTGCCCACAGCCAGTGGAGACATAACCCAGGCCCCGGCCCAGTGTATAGTCAGGGAGATAGGGCACAAGCCCCAAACAGCATCCTGGTCAGGAGACGACACTGGTACCAAAGCACAACCCTGGATGAAGGAGGGATGGCCCAGGCCCAAAACTTCAGCTGGAATCAGAAATAGATGGCACAGGACCCAGATACAAACCCAAGGTTGGTGAGAGATGGCACAGGCACAAATGATAACCACGAGGTAGAGAGAGGTGGCACAGGCTGAAAACAAAATCCACGGTCAAAGAGAGAGCAGACAGGCCCACCGTGAAATCCAGGGTCGGGGAGAAAGGACACAGACCCCAAAGATGACCCCAAGCAGAGAGGGAGATGGCGCAGGCTAAACAGCTAAAGCCGGGTACGGGAGAGATGGCACCAGCCTCGATAAAACCGAGGAGCAGAGTGAGACAGCACAGCCCTGAAGCATCATCCAGAGGCGGCAGTGTGGCAGGGGCCCAGAATGTGGATTCGGAGAATCTCTCTGGGAATTCCTGGGTGTTGAGCATAGGGAGCTTCCATCCCCTTTGTTGTACACTTGCCACTTTTATGACTAATACGTGAATTGTCGTGGAAATCATCACAGCTAATACAGGACTCCAATTATTTTAAGCACCCACTGGGGGTCTTTCCTAGCAAGGCCCTGCATGGTGCCCACATCCTCATTTCAGAGAGGAGGAAGCAATGGCCTTTCAGGTGGGCTCCGGTCCTGGGGCCAGGAGCTCAAGACCCCACTTCCTCCTGAAAGCCTAAGGGCCCCCATCCTTTGTTCCCACACTGGCCTTCTCCTCACTCATTCCTGGGGCCATGCCTCGGGCCAGACACCTGCCTCTTGCTGGGCTGGGCAAGGACAGCGGCTCTGCTCCCGAAACACTCCTCAGATCTGTCCATTTCTCTACAACTCCACCACCCGGGCCTGGGCCACTGATATCTCACTCCTGACTACAGCACTGGCCGCCTCATCAGCGCCCCCTGCCGCCACTCATAACCTCCCAGTCCATTCCTCACATATAAGCCAAGAGGACAGTCTCCTGTTTAAAACCTGCCATGGCTTCCCCCAGCACCTAACACAAAACCTTCTCATGGCCAAGAGGCCCTGGCGACCTAGGGCTCAGCTGCCCTGCCAGCCTCCCCTCATATCTTCTGTCTTGCCAGCTGTGCTCCAGCCATGATGGCCTGTTCTTTCCTCAATGCAACAGGCTCATGCCCGCCTCAGAGCCTTTGCACATGCTCTCCCCCAAGCTCTTCTTCCCCGTTCCAGGCTCCCATCATACCCACCCCTTCAGCCCTCCCCAAAGCAGCCTCCAGACCCCACCTCACTCCCACCCTAGGGTCTCTCTCACATTCCCCATGGCCCTTTTTTTTTTTTTTTTTTTTTTTGAGATGGAGTCTCACTCTGTCACCCAGGCTGGAGTGCACTGGTGCAATCTCAGGTCACTGCAACTTCTGCCTCCTGGGTTCAAGCAATTCTCCTGCCTCAGCCTCCCGAGTAGCTGAGATTACAGGGGCATGCCACCATGCCTGGCTGATTTTTGTGTTTTTTGTAGAGACGGGGTTTCACCATATTGGTTAGGCTGGTCTTGAACTCCTGACCTCAGGTGACCTGCCCACCTCAGCCTCCCAAAGTGTTGGGATTACAGGCGTGAGCCACCGCGCCTGGCCCCATCGCCCTGTTCTTAGCACGACTGGAGATGGCCTTGCTCAGGTGCTTGGTAATAGGCTGTCTTCACTCCATACAAGTTCCTTGCCTGTCTGGCTCAGTGAGGCAGCCCAGAGCCCGCAGAGAGCAGGTTCCCAACAGATCCTGCTCGGGTTTGACCGAGTACAGCCTCTCTGACTGGCATTCCAGGCAGCCGACGGCTCCCCCACCGCATTCCTGGGCCACTCGCCACCCCTCTCTCTCGTGCCAGCTTCTTTCTGGCTACGCCTGAGGCGCCTGTCCACTCTGTAGACCTGGATCCCATCCATCCCTCCAGGGCTCCTCACACCTTCACTCCTCTGGGAAGCCATTCATGGACCCCCACTCTCTGGACACCACTTGATCTCAACAACTTGCTCAATTTGGAAAATATCTGTCTCTTCTCTGCCTCTGCTGCTAAACCACAGGCGTTTCAGAAGCAAGGCCAGCTGGACATGTCATGTGTTTCTGGCACTGCTCAGGGGCCAGCTTAGAGCAGGATCTGCTGTGTCTCATGTCCCATCCTCCTCCGCTGAAACCCAGGAATGTTGCTGCTTCCTCTGGGGCCCTCCCAGATGCAGAGACCTCTTCTTCCCTGGTGCCACAATGAAACCTCACGCAGTCAGACGCTTGCATGCACACAGCACTTACCCCATGCAGCCACTGTCCCAGGGTTTTCCCCAGAGTAGCCTGTTTGGTCCCCAGAGCAACCCAATGCAGAGGGACCTCCATTTCTACCATTCTACGCATGAGGAAACTGAGGCACAGAGACTAAGCCTCTTGCCACAGTTGACCCTTGGATTCGGAACCACTCCCCTCCTAGGGGCTTTATCTGCCTGCTGCCCTGGTCGCTCCATGGCTGGGGGTGTCTGAGGTCTGGCCCAGGTGAGTGACTCCTCCCTGGATCCCAGGGAGTTCAAGAAATGAGGGCTGACTGATGGGAGGAGTCAGTGAGTCCTTGAACCTCTGGCCAATATGGCGGCGGCAGCAGCCTCCACCTCTCCCTGACACTGCTCCACATCCAGTCTTCCAGCCAGCACCATCCCAGACAGAAACATGGGGGTTGTCCTGTACACAGCCTCTCCCTCACCCCTCACTGCATCCATCCTCAAGCCTCCTGATTTTGACCCCTAAACACCTCTGGAACGGAGTCACTGCCCTCTGCCTCCACTGCCCACACCCACCCAGGCCACCATCTCTGACTGAATAGCTGGTCTCTGCCTCCCAGGACACACAGCCTGCAGCCCCAGAAATACCAACATATGACAGTCTGGTCACAGTATTTCCCTGCTTAGATTCTGCAATGGGCTGGGCACAGTGGCTCATGCCTGTTAACTCAGCACTTTGGGAGGCCGTCAAGAGGATTGCTTGAGCCAAAAGTTCAAGATCAGCCAGGGTAATGTAGCAAGACCCCATCTCTACTAAAACTAAAAATAAATAAATAAATTCTGCAATGACTCTGCTTGTTTGTATTTTTCTTTTTAGAGACAGTGTCTTGCTTTGTTAACTAGGCTGGAACGCAGTGGTGCAATCATAAGTCACTGCAGCCTTGAACTCCTCAAGTGATCCTCCCACCTCAGCCTCCTGAGTAGCTGGAACCACAGGTGCGAGCCACTACGCCTGACTAATTTTGTTTATTTCTTAGAAAGACCAGGGTCTGGCTATGTTCCCCAGGCTGGTCTCGAACTGCTGGGCTCAAGTGATCCTCCTGCCTCAGCCTCCCAAAGTGCTTGGATTACAGGCATGAGACACGGTGCCTTGTTCTTTTTATTATTATTATTATTTTTTAGATCAAGTCTTGCTCTGTAGCTCAACCTCTGCCTCCTGGGTTTCAGCAATTCTCCTGCCTCAGTCTCCCGAATAGCTGGGACTACAGGCAGATGCCACCACACCTGGCTAATATTTTATTTTTAGTAGAGATGGGGTTTCACCACATTGGCCAGGTTGATCTCGAACTCCTGACCTCAGGTAATCCACCTGCCTCAGCCTCCCAAAGTGCTGGGATTACAGGCATGAGCCACCGCACCCGGCCCTATTTATTATTATTATTATTATTATCATTATTTTTGGAGACGGAGTCTCACTTGTCACCCAAGCTGGAGTGCAGTGGTGCAATCATGGCTCAGTGCAACCTCCACCTCCCGGGCTCAAGCAATTATCCTGCCTCAGCCTCCCGAGTAGCTGGGATTACAGGTGAATGCCACCATGCCCGGCTAATTTTTGTATTTTAGTAGAGACGGGGTTTTGCCATGTTGCCCAGGCTGGTCTTGAACTCCTGACCTCAGGTGATCCACCTGCCTCAGCCTCCCAAAGTGCTGGGATTACAGACATGAGCCACCGCACCCGGCCACCTTGTTCTTAAACTGTCATCCAAACGCCTCACCCGGCCCAATGAGGCCCTGACTACACCTATCACCCCAATAAGACTATGTGCCACGCCTGTTCCCCTTATGAGACCCTGTCTTACACCTCGCCCCAAAACGTCCCGCACCATCCAACCCCCACAGCCTCTCCCCCTACCATCTCACCCTGTGTCCCACATTGCAGCCACACTGCCCTTTCCATTTGTTCATTCTTTCATTTACCTGCCTGACAAATATTTGTGTAGCGCCCTCCACTAGCCCAGCACAATTCTAGCTTTGGGGATACGGCAGTGAATAGAAACATACAACGTCAGGTAGTGACAAGTGCTGTGATGAAAAATCAAGCAGGCAGCAAGAGAGAGACTGGAGGGAGATGCTGTTTTGGATCTGCTCCCCACTGTTGCAAGGGGGGTCTTATTTGAATAGCAACATGAAGGAAGTACAGAAAAGGCAGGAGAAGACCTAGGGGGAAGGTTCCAGGCTGAGGGACCAGCGGGTTCAGTCCCTGAGGTGGGAAGAGACTTGCAGCATCCAGCAAGGCTGGAGCAGAATAGGAGGGGCTGGGAAGGCAGCAGAGTGGGGCCAAGAGCCTGGCAGGGCCTTGCGGGCCACAGTAAGGTAACTGGATTCTGCACCTTGGGCAACGGAGGACATTGCATGAGGATGTCATATAGGAAGGTGTGAACAGAGGGTGACATTATCAGACCACAGGCACAAGGGTGGATGTGGGAACCAGGGAGCCAACTGCAGATGCCCATCACAGTGCTGGGGGCAGGACTGAGTGGCAGCACTGGTGGTGGAGAGAGACAGTGAGATTTGAGTCTCATCTGAAGGTGAGATGGAAGGATCCTAAATGCTGCAAGTTCCTCCTAGGCTCCTCCCAGAGCCTTTGGAGCCCCCTTCCCTCCTCCTACTCACTTTTCATTTCTAAAAGAAAGGCTTATTTATTTGTTTTTGTTTTTGAGACAGGGTTTTGCTCTGTCACCCAGGCTGGAGTTCAGTGGTGTGAAAATGGCTCACTGCAGCCTCAAACTCTTGGGCTCAAGCGATTCTCCTATACCTCAACCTCCTGAGTAGCTGGGACTACAGGTGTGTGCCACCTCGCCTGGCTAATTTTTTCATTTTTTTGTAGAGATGGGGGTCTTACTATGTTGCCCAGGCTGGTCTTGAACTCCTTGGCTCAAGCAATCCTCCCACCTTGGCTTCCCAAAGTGCTAGGGTTACAGGCGTAAGCCACCATGTATGGTAAAAGACCTATTCCTTAGAGATGACTTCCCCACCCTGACATATACCCTCTAGCCCCTACCCTGACGGGCCCCCTCACAGTTATTTAATCTCTGAAATGAAATCAGGAAGAATTTGAATGACAAGTCACCTGTAATGATGGGGGGGGGTGTCATCTAAATGCCCAAAGCCAATCAAAGCACTTGTGATAGTCCCTCAGCTCCCAACCCATCCTGTATACCCTGTTCTGTGTAAACCATATTCCTGCTTTGCCTGCTGCGCCCTGCCAGGATCTGCCAATAGGGGGCGCTAGCAGGAGGTTGCCAGACTGAGGAGGGAAGAGGGATTGCTCCTTCCTGTCTCCTCTCCCACCCCAGCCACCTTCCGCCCCTCCTGGCAGCATCGTTTCTTCTCCTGGCAGCAGATGAATCCGGTGTGCAGCTTCCCAACATCTACAAACCCATCTCATCCAGCCTCTCTCCAGAACCCAGCACCAGCTGTAAGCACCTCTCCCCAGGGTCTGACTTTCAGCTCCACAGAGCCCTTCCTCTAAGTTTCCAAGAGTTTCAGCTCTTCCCTTTCTTCCTAAAGAACTAGGGATGTGGCCACTTCCTGCCATGATACCTCCATGACACCTGAGAGTGAGGGGTGGGAAAGCTATGGCCCTTGGGCCAAGTCCAGCCCATCTGCCTGCCTTTGTACATAAAGTTTTATTGGAACACAGTGACACCCACTGTATTGTCCATGACTACTTTCCATACAACAGAAGAGCTAAGGAGTTATGACAGCAAGGCCTTAAAGCTGAAAATACTTACACTCTGGCCAGAAAAAGCTGGCTAGGTCAGTGCAGTGGCCCATGCCTATAATCTCAGCACTTTGAGAAGCCAAAGAAGGAGGATTGCTTGAGCCCAGGAATTCAAGACTAGCCTGGGCAACACAGTGAGACCCCATCTCTACAAAAAAAATTTTTTTTTTTTTTTTTTTGAGACAGAGTCTTGCTCTGTAGCTGGGCTAGAGTGCAGTGGCGCAATCTCAGCTCACTGCAACCTCCGCCTCCTGGGTTCAAGCAATTCTCCTGCCTCAGCCTTCCGAGTAGCTGGGACTACAGGCGTGTGCCACCATGCCCAGCTAATTTTTGTATTTTTAGTAGAGACGGTGTTTCACCATGTTGGCCAGGATGGTCTCGATCTCTTGACCTCGTGATCCGCCCTCCTCAGCCTCCCACGGTGCTGGGATTACAGGCGTGAGCCACCGAGCCTGGCTGCTACAAAAACTTTTAAGAATTAACTGAGCATAGGTGTTTGAGACCAGCCTAGCCAACATGGTGAAACCCCGTCTCTACTAAAAATACAAAAATTAGCCAGGCCTGGTGGCAGGCGCCTGTGTAATCCCAGCTACTTGGGAGGCTGAGGTTGCAGTGAGCCGAGATCGCGCCACTGCACTCCAGCCTGGGGGACAAGAGTGAGACTTCGTCTCAAAACAAACAAAAAAACCCTAGAGGTCTGCACCATGAGCTAGCCACTGGTGCTTGCTCAAGGCTCCATACAGCATTCCTATTTGCCATCAATACTTTGCGAATGAATCTCCCGATCTGCTGGCTACATCTGGCCCAGGTGGCAGATCAGCTCACATGCAGCCTGGACTGGCTGCAGAGTCTTTGATGCTCTGGACCTCACTCCAGATGAAAAGCCTTACGGGCTGTAGGGAAAGTAAATGGATTGAAGTAGCACATCCCAATGTGGTATGAGTTGCCACCAAAATCCAAAAAGTCCACCAAATGTCACAGCATCAACCAAACAGCACCCCCTCCTCAGCAGTCTGTCTCAGCTCTGTGGGGCCCTCCTCTAAGCTTCTAAGTTTTCATCTTTCAAACTCTTCTACTTGTCCCTTAAGGACTAAGTGTGGTAGCTGCTTTCTGCCGTTGCTACTGCCATGACCTCTTAGTTTTCTTTTTACCCCTTAAGTTAGCTGGTTAACAACTTTACATTTAGCTAACAATTCTTTATACTAAATACTCTCTGTTCAAATAACTGATATGATTCTATTCAAGTAAATGGAGCTGGGTTTTGTTTTTATTTTTGTTTTTGTTTTTGTGACAGTCTCGCTGTCACCCAGGCTGGAGTGCAGTGTCACGATCTTGGCTCACTGCAACCTCTGCCTCCTGGGTTCAAGCGATTCTTGTGCCTCAGCTTCCTGAGTAGCTGGGATTACAGGTGCGTGCCGCTGAGTCTGGCCAATTTTTGTATTTTTAGTAGAGATGGGGTTTCACTGTGTTGGCCAGGTGATCCACCCACCTCAGCCTCCCAAAGTGCTGGTATTAGAGGCACGAGCCACTGCGCCCAGCCAGGGTTTTGGTTTTGTTTTTAGACAGGGTCTTGCCCTGTCGCCCAGGCTGGAGTCCAGCAGCGTGATCATGGCTCACTGTAGTCTCGAACTCCCAGGCTCAAGTGATCCTCCCACCTCAGCCTTCCGAGTAACTGTGACTATAGGCATGCGCCATGCCCAGCTAATTTTTTTTTTTTTTTTTAATGTTTAGTAGAGACAAGGTCCTGCTATGCTGCCGAGGCTGGTCTTGAACTCCTGAGCTCAAGCAATCCTCCTGCCTTAGCCTTCCAAAGTGCTGGGATTACAGGCATTAGCCACTGCGTCTGGCAACCGGCGCTGTTTTGTATCCAGACTGGACCCTGCCAGACTGGACCCTGCCAGACTGCCATCCGCCAGGTTTAATGCCAACTGCACTTACTCAACTACTTCCTGCTCATCAGATCTGATCAACATAATGTTGTCAATGTAGGGGACCAGTGTGAGGCTATGTGGACTGTAGAGTTCAAGTTCTTTGCAGCCTAAATCAGGACAGAAAGTGGGAAAGTTGATGTCACACTGAGCAAGACTGTGAAGATGTGAACCTTGCCTTCTGGTAGCCCTTGGAAATTGGTATGGAGAAAAAAGCATCTGCCAGGTCAGTAGCTCATACCAGCTGCCAAGGGCTGTGCTGACTTGCTCCAATAGAGAAACTTCATTTGGGACAGCAACTGCAATTGGAGTCACCCCTGATCACGTTGACAATAATCCAAAGTCATTCTTCCAAAATCCATCTGCCTTCTGTACAGGCCAAACAGGCCAGCTGAATGTAGATGGGATCACTACCCCTGCTTCTTCCAAGCTGTTAATGGTGACACTAATCTCCACAATTTGCACAAAGGATAGAGAATTGCTTTTGAATTACTATTCTGGGAAAGACAGGGAGTTCTAGGAGCTTCCACGTGGCTCTTTCTACCATAATGGCCCCAACTCCATGGGTCAGTGCGCCAACGTGGGATTCTGCCAGCTACCATGTGTGTCTATTCCAGTTATACAACCAAGAACTGGGAAAACACAGGGTGGGACCATGGCCCCATCAGGCCCCTTCTGAGTTAACCTGGGCTCAGATTCCATCACTTGACCACATAAGTCCCACTGTGTGGTCTACCAGTCAAAGCAGGAAAAATCAAAATGATATGCCATCCATGAAAATGACAGGGAGTTGTCTAAATAGCTAAAAGCCGATAAAAACACTCAATGCTGAGAAGGAGCCTATATAGAAACTGTTGTAGTCTTTCTGGAAAATAATTCAACAAAATATCACGAAAGCCACAAAAAGTGTATTCTTCTTCCACCCAGTTATTCTGTTCAGAGAACCAATCCTAAGAAAATAGGCTGCAATGCAGGCAAAGCTTTTGTGCATAAAGATGCTTGTTGGCCAGGTGCAACGACCCATGCCTGTAATCGTAAAACTTTGGGAGGCCAAAATGGGTGAACCACTTGAGCCCAGGAACTCAAGACCAGCCTGGGCAACAAAATACAAAACAATTAGCCAGGCATGGTGGTGCACACCTGTAGTCCCAGCTACTCAGGAGGCTGAGGTGGAAGGAGCACCTGAGCCTGGGGAGGTTGAGGCTGCAGTGAGCTGTGATGGCACCACAGCACTCCAACCTAGGCAACTGAGTGAGACGCCAATCTCAAAAATAAAAAAAAGATGTTTGTTAATGATTATTTATAAGAGCACAAACAATAAAAACACCTGGAAACAACTAGTTATGAAAAATGGCTAAATAAATTATGGTACATCCACATGGAATTACTACTGTGCAGCCAAGTAACATTCTGTTTAGGTTAAAACAATGATATTATATTTGGCCTTTGAGATGGGCAAAGATTTTATTTTAGAGATTGATAACACTGACTGTTGGCAAGAGTATGGGAAATTTCACATTCTCATGCACTTTTGGTAGGAATATAAATTGGTGAAGCCTTTTTGAACAGCCATTTGGCAGTATACACTTAGAAAAAATTCATACCCTTTGACCCAGCACTTTCACTTCTTGGAATGTATCCCTCAGGAACACTCCCACAAATCCACAGGCCAAGTTTATCATGACACTGGCTATGCTAGCAAAGCTGGAAGCCATCCAAATAGCCATCAATAGGGGATATGGTAAATAATTCATGCTGAGCCACACAATGGAATCCTTATATCCTCACTTGAATTTTAAGCAGGCATCTCAAATGATCCATGACCAGAGAAAACTCTTGTTTCCCAGCCCCAGCAAACTGCTCCTCCCATGTCCTCCTTATATGGAAACTGGCCTCGCCATTCGCCAGCTGCCCTGGCCAAACCCCATAGTCACCCCGATTCCTCTCTTCCTCTTATGCACATCCAAGCTGGCTGCACGCCTGACACAGCTGCCACTCAAACCAAGGCAACATCTTCTCTCATCCACACCCTCCAACAGCCTCCTAAATGGACCATTCAGTTTCTACTCTTGTCCCACTAAGGTGTTCCTCAAGACAGCAGCCAGTGCAATCATTTTTAAATGATTTAAAAATTAGATCCTGCTGGCCTATGCATACAATGGAATATTATTCAGCCACAAAAAGGAATGCAGGCCAGGCGCAGTGGCTCACGCCTGTAATCCCAGCACTCTGGGAGGCTGAAGCGGGTGGATCACGTGGTCAGGAGATCGAGACCATCCTGGCCAACATGGTGAAAGCCTGTCTCTACTAAAAACACAAAAATTAGCCGGGTGTGGTGGCGTGTGCCCGTAGTCCCAGTTACTCAGGAGGCTGAGGCAGGAGAACTGCTTGAACTCATGAGGTGGAGGCTGCAGTGAACCGAGATCATGCCACTGCACTCCAGCCTGGGCGAGAAAGCAAGACTCCGTCTCAAAAAAAAAAAAAAAAAGGGAATGCAGTACTGGTATATGCCATGATGTGGATGAACTTTGAAAGTTGGAAACATCATGCCAAGTGAAAGAAGCCATACACAAAGACCGCATATTGGATGATTCCATTTATGTGAAATATTTGCAATAGGTAAACCCATGGAGACAGAAAGATGGGTGGTTGCCAGGGGTTGGGGTAGTGGGGAGGGAGTGGGGAGCGACTGCTTAATGGGTATGAGTTTTATGGGAGGTTATGAAAACGTTTTGGAGCTAGATAGCAGTAGTGATTACACAATACTGTGAATGTACTAAATGCCACTGAATTGCACTCCTTAAAGTGGTTATTTTTATGTGACATAAATTTCACCTCAATAAAAAAGAGAAAAAAATTGATCAGGCTGGGCACGGTGGCTAATGCTTGTAATCCCAGCACTTTTGGGGGGCCAAGGGAGATGGATCATTTGAGGCAAGGGGTTTAAGACCAGCATGGAAACAAGGCAAAACGCCGTCTCTATTAAAAATATGAAAATTAGCCAGGCATGGTGGTGTGCGCCTGTAATCCCAGCTACTTGGGTGGCTGAGGCACAGGAATTGTTTGAACCCAGGACGTGGAGGTCGCAGTGAGCCGTGGTCGTGCCACTGCACTCCAGCCTGGGCTACACAGTGAGACTCTGTCTCAAAATAAAATAAAATATCATGGCACATTCCTCGCTTAAAACCTTCCAGTGGCTCTGCAGCACAATAAAAATAACAGCCAAGGCCAGGCATGGTGGCTTACACCTGTAATCTCAGCACTTCAGGAGGTCGAGGCAGATAGATTGCTTGAGCCGAGGAGTTCAAGACCAGCCTGGCCAACATGGCAAAACTCTGCCTCTACAAAAATACAAAAATCAGCCAGGCGTGATGGAGCATGCCTGCAATCCCAGCTACTGGGAAAGCTGAGGTGGGAGGATTGCTTGAGCCTGGGAGGTTGAGGTTGCAGTGAGCCAAGATGGCACCACTGCATTGCACCACTGCACTCCAGCCTCGGTGACAGAGCAAGACCCTGTTTCAAAAACTAAAAAATAATAATAAAAAATAACAGCCACACTCCTTAGCAGTGACTGTGAGGCCCTGGGATGTGGGCCCTGCTCTCGGATCTCTCTGCCCCTCACTTTTTCCCCTCAACCACACTTTTCCCCCCAAGTCTTTATACATATGGGCTCTCTACTTGGAAAACACTCTTCCCCAGATCCATCCTTTCACTTGGCAATTATTTGCTGCGCACCAGCTGGGTGTCAGATGGTTCTAGGCGCTGGGGATGCAGAAGTGAGGAAAATAGTCAAACTTCTGCCCTCATGAAACCCTCCCTGGTGGCTCTTCTCAGGACTGTATTCCCCACCCCTTTTAGGTCTCTTCTCAAACGTTATCCAACCACCTTGTCTAAAACAGCATCCACGCACCAGACACTTTTATCTCCTTACCTCGCTTCACCTAACACGATATTAATATATCATACGCTGTCAGTTTCCCCCACTAGAACATCAGCAGTGGGGGCGGGGGGCGGGAAGGAGGGGACAAGGAGCACATCTGCTCATTACATTGCTGTCCCCTAGTGGCCAGGATGCAGTGGGTGCAGAATAGTTGCTCAGTAGTTATTCAGTAAGTGAATGACTAAATGTAGCTGGTTTGTTTTTGTTTTCGTTTCGCTCTTGTTGCCCAGGCTGGAGTGCAACGGCACCATCTCAGCTCACCACAACCTCTGCCTCCCAGGTTCAAGCAATTCTCCTGCCTCAGCCCCCTGAGTAGCTGGGATTACAGGCATGCGCCGCCACATCCAGCTAATTTTTTTGTATTTTCAGTAGAGATGGGGTTTCTCCATGTTGGTCAGGCTGGTCTCGAATTCCCAACCTCAGGTGATCCGCCCACCTCGGCCTCCCAAAGTGCTGGGATTATAGACGTGAGTCACTGCGCCTGGCCTAATCGTAGCTGTTTTTAAAGATGAGGCAGATCTATGTGTACTAACATGGGAAGATGGCCAAGTTACAAGTAAAAAAAGCAAACTACACAGCAGTAAGTATAGTAGGATATCATTTTTGCAAAAATAAAAATTTAAGAAATTTAGGCTGGGCATGGTGGCTCACGCCTTTAATCCCAGCACCTTGGGAGGCCAAGGTGAGCAGATCACCTGAGGTCAGGAGTCGAGACCAGCCTGGCCAACATGGTGAAATCCCCGTCTCTACTAAACAATACAAAAAAATTAGCCTGGCATGGTGGTGGGCGCCTGTAATCCCAGCTACTTGGGAAGCTGAGGCAGAAGAATTGCTTGAACCTGGGAGGTGGAGGTTGCAGTGAGCCAAGATCGTGCCACTGCACGCCAGCCTGGGCAACAGAGCCAGACTCTGTCTCAAAAAAATTAAGAAATTTAAAGATGTACCTGTATTAATGAATTTGTAGAAAATGAGTTGGAGGAATATGGTCTCTGAGGTGTAAGACCATCATGTATATCCAGTGTTTCTGCTATTTGTACCATTTGGTATTTTATCATTTAGTATTACATATATAAACAGAAAATAAAGGAGTTCCTTCTCAAATAATTGCTTATGAAAATTTCTGATGGTATGCAAAAATGCTTTTTTAATGCATATATACTTGCTATTGTTGTGCAAAATAGGATTATACTTAATACAAATATGTTTTATAACCGGAAACACAGTATAATGTAAAATTTTTTTAATGAAATGGACTTTATTTATTTATTTATTTATTTTTATTTTTGAGACAGAGTCTCACTCTTGTCGCCCAGGCTGGAATGCAGTGGCGCAATCTCGGCTCACTGTAACCTTCGCCTCCCAGGTTCAAGCGATTCTCCTGCCTCAGCCTCCTGAGTAGCTGGGATTACAGGTGCACACCACTACGCCTGGCTAATTTTTTTGTATTTTTAGTAGAGATGGGGTTTCACCATGTTGGCCAGGCTGGTCTCGAACTCCTGACCTCAGGTGATCTGCTCGCCTTGGCCTCCCAAAGTGCTGGGATTACAGATGTGAGCCACTGTGCCCAGCCTATTTTTTTAAAACAGGGTCTCACTCTGTCACCCAGGCTGGAATGCAGTGGTGCAATCATGGCTCACTGCAGCCTCAACCTCCCAGATTCAGGTGATCCTCCCACCTCCCAGCCTCCTGAGTGGCTGGGACTACAGGCACATGCCACCACACTTGGCTAATTTTTTTCAATTTTTGTAGAGATAGGGTTTCACCATGTTGCCAAGGTTGGTCTTGAACTCCTGGGCTCAAGTGATCCTCCCACTTCGGCCTCCCAAAGTACTGGGATTACAGGCGTGAGCCACCATGCCTGGCATGTGTGTGCGTCTTCTATCAGATGAAGAGAACTGGGGACAACATTTCTAAAGACTCCTTGATAGAATCAGTCAATTGCCCATTCAACACTAATTTACTGGAAACCTGCCATGTGTCAGGCCCTGAGCTGGGGACATAGCTAAGTAGACAAGGCTCCCATCCCCAGGGTGTGGAGGCCACAGGTGAGGTGGGTGGGTATCGTCTTGGTCATGCCAGCATCTATGACCTGTGCTGATCTCATCTGTCCCCTGTGATACCCCTCCAAGTTAGGGGGTCACCACTCCCCATTTGAGGGGACACTAAGGCTCAGAGGGGGCAGCCACCTGCCTGCAGGTCACAAAGCCAGTAAGGAGTAAGTCCAGATTTGAACCCAGGGTTAGCCGACTCCAAAGCCCATTCTTCTAACTACACTCACATACAGACCGCCTCAAGAAAGGTATCTAGCAGTAGTGACCACATGTGAGCCAGGCATGTGCCAGGCTCTGTGCAAATGCGCTCTCATTTAATTGCCTTAAAACTCACTGGCTGGGTGCAGTGGCTCATGCCTGTAATCCTAGCACTTTGGGAGGCCAAGGCGGACAGATCACTTGAGGTCCGGAGTTCGAGACCAGCCTGGCCAACATGGCGAAACCCCGTCTCCACTAAAAATACAAAAATAGCCGGGCATTGTGGTGCATTCCTATAATCCCAGCTACTTAGGAGGCTGAGGCAGGAAAATCGCTTGAACCCTGGAGGCAGAGGTTGCAGTGAGCCGAGATCACGCCATTGCACTCCAGCCTGGGCGACAGAGTGAGATTCTGCCTCAAAAAGAAAAACAAAAACAAACAAACAAAAAACCCTCTGTGAGGGAGGTAACATTAGCCCCTTTTCAAAAGGAGTGACTGACCTTCAGAGATAAGTGGCTTTGCAGGGATCATGTGGGAGCACTGGGGACCTGAAGCTGGCTCCTTCTGGCTCCTAACCAGTGCACTGCTATAGTGGACTCCATGGTGGCTACCCAGACTCTGTTTCAGGAGCGGGGCACTCATTGCCTCAGCTGCCCAGGGTGTAGGTGGCTGATGGCTCTCAGCTCTGTCAGTAGAAAAGCGTCCCCTCACCCAAAGTCCTGACTCTCCCCAAGAGCAGCCCACGTCCAGTGACATATCAGTGGGTGCTTAAAGGCCTGGCACCCTTACCACAGGGGGAGGTCCTTGATGGCCAGCTCAGCTCCAGAGCTGCCTGTGGGACAGCTAAGGCCCAGTTGTGACTGCAGCGCAGCTCAACTCCTCTGCCCAAGCCTGCTTCCTTCCCTCCCACACAGGGCAGGTTTCCAGGGGCACGCCATCACACCTCCTGCCTCTACATCTCCATCTCAGAGTCAGCTTCCTGGGACCCTGACCTAAGATCTTCTTTGCCCTTGAAGGCTAAGCTTTATCCTGAGGGCCTCAGGGGCTTCAGTTAAAGCATACAAGTGACAGATCAGACTCACACTGTAAAAAGGTTCTATTGGAGGACAAGCTGGGGAGTGGAGAGACTAGAAGCCAGGAGGCCAGTAAGGAGGCTGATGAGAGGGGTGGGACCTGAATTCACACCATGGCAGTGATGGCAGGGAGAAGGCCAATGTCAGCCATGGCCACTGGGTGGAAAAAATGGGTCATAATTCAAGACGGGCCAAGGAGCCCTGTGCCTGGCTCAGGGGTGACTGGCAGGATGCTGGTGCCCCAGGCTGTCTTCCATCTGGAAGTCACTCACCAGCTCTGGGCCACCCTGATGGGGTGCCCACCTTGGCTCTCCTGGTCACTAGCCATGGGCCTGGACATGAAACCTTGATGCCTCACTGTACATTTGAGAAAACGGGGCTAATACCAGTCCCTCCCTCACTGGGTGGCCATGAGGAGTCAAGGATGGAGACAAGTCAGAAAGCTCAGACAAGGGCCTGGCACAGTGTGCCACTCCATCAGTGTACTCCGAGCTTCCCAAGTTCCCAGCTGGAGGGCAGGAAAGGGCACAGGCCTTAAGTCAGACACACCTGGCTGCAGCCCTGTGCATTGGGGACTCCAGATCTCACACTGGGCAGTGATCCTCAGGCCATGAAGGACTGCTATGAAAATTATGTTAAGTAACACTTGAAAGGTTCCTCGCACATGCTGTGAAATCAACAAATGACAGCTGCTGCTGTTGTGATGACGGTGGTGACTATTCCTGTGCAGCTCGGCACACTCGGCTATCCCACAGCAGGGCAAGGCCAAACCCCGCCTATCCTTCATGCTCCAGCTCCTCCTCCAGTGTTCTCCCTGTAAATGTCATTGCCATCACCCAGATGCCCAAGCCAGACACAGGAGGAACGCTCTTCCTCCTGTCCTCTCCTGCATCCCCCACCCTAGGCAGTCACCAAGCCCTGGTGCTCTTTATCCCTTCCCCTAGTCTCTAGCTCTGACGTTCTCCCGCCTGAGGCCCACCAGCTCATTCCTTATCTCCTCACTGGTCTTCCTGTTACCACTGCTTCCCCCAACCCCAGGGCCAATTCACTTGAGCCAGATCAAAACCCTTCAAGGGGGGCCGGGCATGGTGGCTCATGCCTGTAATCCCAGCACTCTGGGAGGCTGAGGCAGGTGGATCACCTGAGTTCAGGAGTTTGAGACCAGCCTGGCCAACATGGCAAAACCCATCTCTACTAAAAATACAAAAATTAGCCAGGTGTGGTGGCATGCGCCTGTAGTCCCAGCTACTCAGGAGGCTGAGGCAGGAGAATCATTTGAACCCAGGAGGCAGAGGTTGCAGTGAGCCAAGATCACCCCACGGCACTCCAGCCTGCCTGGGCAGCAGAGCCAGAGTCCGTCTCAAAACAAAAACAAAAACAAAACTCTTCAAGGGCATCCCATGGGTTTTCTGCTGAGGCCCAAACCCTTTAGCCCACTCAGTAAGAGCACATCGGGCTTGTTCACCATGGTATCCCCAGGGTATAGCACAGGGCTTGGTATACAGTAGGCACTCAACAAACATTGGCCGAATGGAAAATGGATGAACACACAAATCTATGTATGTGCTGGCCATGCTGGTATGAATAATAACAATAATAAAAATAGTATAATCCCAGCACTTTGGAAGGCTGAGGTGGGAGGATTGCTTAAGCCCAGGAGTTCAAGACCGGCCTAGGCAACAGGGCCAGACCCCACCTCTACAAAAAACACAAAAATTACCTAGGCATTATGGCATATGCCTATAGTCCCAGCAACTCGGGAGGCTGAGGTGGGAGGATCGCTTGAGCCCAGGAGGTTGAGGCTGCAGTGAGCTGTGATTGCACTACTGCGCTCCAGCCTGGGCAACAGAGAGAGACCCAGTCTCAAAGGAAAAAAAAAAGGACACACGCATACAGCACTCACTATGCACCAGGCCCTGTTCTAAGTTCTTCACTGCATGTTGTTCTTCAAAACAACCCTATGTGCTAAAGGGCTGTTATTCCCCAATTTTACAGTTGAACAAACTACAACCTAAAGAAATGTTAAGCACTTGCCCAAAGCCACACAACCAGTGCACAGCAGAGCTAAGCTTCAAACAGCCAACCACAGACACTCTCAGCTGCCACACTTTGATGGCCCCAGGCCCCAAATCCTCTCACCCTACCCTACTGAGTAGGCCCTGAGACACAAAGGTCAGACAGCTGTAAATAAGGACTGTTCCAGACTTCTCTGTTGGTGAAAAAAGGGCATCCAGTTTAGAGTGACTTCAGGTGCAGGGCTACTCCCTTGGAGCCTGCTTATTTCTGGGATACCAGATGAAGGAATATTTCTGAGCCTACGTGACTAAAGACCAGGCTGTGGAAACAGGTCACGAGGAAGCCTGTGCCCTCAGGTGGGCATAGAGCTGTCAGCTCTGGGGCTTCTCATCTCCTGTCTCACCTGGGGCCTCTTTGGGCTTCAGGCTTTAAAATTCACCCTGGGCTGGGTGTGGTGTCTCATACTTGTAATCCTAGCACTTTGGGAGGTGAGGTGGGCGGATCACTTGAGGCCAGGAGTTCAAGACCAGCCTGGCCAACATGACGAAAACCTGTTGCTCCAAAAAATACAAAAATCAGCCAGGCACGGTGGCGCACCTGTAATCCCAGCTACTCGGAAGGCCAAGGCAGGAGAATCGCTTGAACCCGGGAGGTGGAGGTTGCAGGGAGGCAGAGGTTGCTGTGAGCAGAGATCGTGCCATTGCACTCCAGCCTGGGCAACAGAGGAGACTCTGTCTCCAAAATAAATAAATAAATAAATAAAATAATAATAATAATAAAATTCACCCTGACCTTAAAACTTACCCTGGGGCAGAAGTTTTCAAACCAGCTGGCAGCTTTATGGAGCAGCGCCTTGGGACCTGCCTGTGGGGTGGGGTGGGAGGCCCCCCCATCTCTGCCTTCACCAGAGCAGCTCTGCTCTTGCCCAGGGTTCTGAGGGAGTTTGCAATTGGAAAAAAAGTTCTGCTGTCAAAATAACTTTTGAAAGTCAGTGCCCTAAGGGATAAACGTCCTTGTCAAGCAAAGTGGCCCTCTCATGTCTTCCCTGGTGATGTTCAGGGGGTTGGATGCTGTAAATTCTGGCATGAGAGAGAGGAGGGTGAGAATCTCTGATGAGCTCTGTCAAGTCTAACGTCAAGGCTGCCCTGCCCATCTCTGGCCACAGCCCCTTGGTCTGCACACCAGCTCTGGGAGTGTCCTAATCAGGGGCCTACTTATCTCCCAGGGCACAGTCCTGCCTCTGGGAAGTTGTGCCCATAGTTTCTCCCACCTGGAATAAAAAGAGGAACTACATTTCAGTCCCCCAGTATCTGCCAAGCGATGTGTGAGGTACTTGTCCCCATGTCCTGTAACCCTCACTATAGACCTGCAAGGTATTATTATCCCCATCTTAGGGTGGGGAAAACTGAGGTTCAGAGGAGAGAAATGACACTTAAGGATTCAAATCTAGGAGTGTCTGACACCCAAAGATCCTTTCCACTGCACCCTTGCCTGCCACCTCCCATGGCCCTGCCTTCCATCCCTCCTCAGCTGCAACCAAATTCTGCCCACGCTCAGGCCCCGCTGGTTCCTCCAGTGCACCCCACTCCCTAGTATCACCCCATCTTTGTAGATGCTATTTCCCCTGCTCTAAATACGCTCCCCTTCTCCCACACCCCCTTCACCTTGCTAACTCCTTCATGACCTTTGGGAATCAGTTTGGGTATCATCTCTTCTGGGAAGCCCTCCTGGGATGCCTGACTGGGTCAGGAACCTCCTCTGGGACCCTCCTCTGAGCTCCCCAATCACAGCCCAGACGGCTCTGTGCTGTGGTCATTCACTGTCTTGCACCCCAAAGAGACTCTAAGCTCTTGGGGGCAGGGTCCAGATCCACTGTGCTCACAGTGGGATCCCATGCCCAGCAAGAGGCAAGGCACATAGTAGGTACTCAATAAACAGCCACTGAGTGGGTGAATGTATGAGTTCTACATGCAGCCCTCCAGGTCCATGATGTGCCAGGCCCTCCCTAGCAGGTGCTGGGCATAGCACACAGGTGAGGTGTGCTCCCTGCTCTCAGCCCTGCCTCCTGCAGGAAGCCTTTGACCTTCTCAGACCTTTTCCTGCTCCCCACTCCATGTCTCTTTCATTCACTTAACAAATCTTTGCACACCGACTAATCCAAGGTGGCATGAAAGGGGCATTTGGCAAAGCAGGACACAGGTGGTGATGCATGTACCACCTCTCCTCCTCTGTCCCATCCCACGGCACCCGCCAGGCACAGGCATACAGCGCAACATCAGTGAGGTGGTGTCAGGGGCCCTTCATGGCTCCTTCCTCTTCTGCCACCGGCCAGGCTGCTTCTAAGGTTCGACTGGCTGCCCAGCTGCCCGCCCTCCCTCACTCGCCGGATCCATGCCTCTTTCCCAGCCCCAGCCCAGCCATACCCGGTTGATGAGCTCGCCAACCATGCCCGTCCAGGAGCCGTTGGGCTCGGGCGCCCCGTACAGCCCATCCTCCACCAACCGCAGGCGGTAGCGGAAGCGCAGCAGCTCGGCCAGCTCCCGCAGCATGTCCACGCAGAAGCCCTCGAAGCGTTCATTCCCCGACAGGGCCTGGAAGTTGGGCCGGCGCATGACGTATGGGTTCTCCTGGGTGGGCAGAAGAAAGCAGTGGTCAGAGGCTGGGTGTCTAGTGGCTGGGTTGCGGATCCTGGAGCCCGGACCAGGCAGGTAGAGCAGGAATCTGCTTGCTGAGCAGGGATGATTTATTCATAGTACACATTTCTCACTTACAAATGCTCAGAGTGGGGAATAGACCTGAAAGCCAGGGAAAAACACATGGGTACTGCCAGTCCCTGGCAGATTGCAGGGAGCCATTTTAATCTCCAGCAGCCAACCTGATGCTCATTGGTCCCAAGCTCAAATGCGTACGAGGGAGGAGGTAACTTTAGAGTGAGTCAGACTGGATAGAGCTTGTGCCAAAGTGGATCAGGGGCTTTCAGATTTCTTATTACAATTCACAGTAAAAGATACATTTTACCCTGCAACCTAAGTCACCCACACATGAACACACGTAACTAGACTTAATTCCACAGAACAGTCCTTGCCCTAGTAACTATGGGCAATACACTGATATTTTCTATTCTGCTATACTTCATCTTTCCACATGGCCGGTAACGACTCAACAAACCAACTTCATGAGCCACTAATGGGTTAAAGATGGTATTCCCTCACCAGGGTTTAGCTCCAGTCCAATTCCCCATGAGGGAGGCAGGCTGAAGATGACAGATGGTGCAATTTTTTTTTTTTTTTTGGAGACAGAGTCTTGCTCTGTCACCCAGGCTGGAGTGCAGTGGCGCGATCTCAATTCACTGCAACCTCCACCTCCTGGATTTAAGCGATTCTCCTGCCTCACCCCCGCCAAGTAGCTTGGATTACAGGTGCCTGCCACCACGCCCGCCCAATTTTGTTTTTGTATTTTTAGTAGAGACGGGGTTTCACCATGTTGGCCAGGCTGGTCTTAAACTCCTGACCTCAAGTGATCCGCCCACCTCGGCCTCCCAAAGTGCTGGGATTACAGGTGTGAGCCATCGCACCTGGCCCAGATGGTGCAATTTTAAGAGAATTTGGAAACTTAAGATTGTTTTGTAAAGTCTCCTGGTTATAAATGTTAGCAACTCGCATGCCTGAAATCCCACTGCTTTGGAAGGCTGAGGTGGGAGGATTGCTTGAGCCCGAGTTTGAGGCTGCAGTGAGCTATGACTGTACCACTGCACTTCAGCCTGGGCAACTGAGCAACTCTGTCTCTAAAATAAAATAAAATAAATGTTAGCAACTGATACGGTTAGGCTTTGTGTCCCCACGCAAATCTCACCTTGAATGGTAATCCCCATAATCCCTATGTGTCAAGGGAGAGACCAGGTGGAGGTAACTGAATCAGGGGGGCGGTTTCCCCCATGCTCTTCTAGTGATAGTGAGTTCTCACGAGATCTGATGGTTTTATAACGGGCTCTTCCCCCTTCACTCGGCACATCTCTCTCCTGCTGCCTTGTGAAGAAGGTGCCTTGCTTCCCCTTCGCCTTCTGCTACGATTGTAAATTTCCCAAGGCCTCCCCAGCCATGCTGAACCTGTGAGTCAATTAAACCTCTTTCCTTCATAAATTACCAAGTCTCGGGCAGTTCTTTACAGCAGTATGAAAATGAACCAATACAGCAACCAATTCAAATTCTAATACCAATTATTATTAAATGTTCTGCAGGCCAAAACAAACGCAGTTTCTAGTTTGCAATCTCTGACCTACAGTCAGTTTGCCACATTGACGCTTATTTCTGAGGGGTTTGAGCAAACTTTACTGATCCCATGGTGCCAAAGAAACACAAAAGCAGAAAGAATGGTCCAAGTGCTAGGAAAACAAGGCATGTGATGATGGTAACAAATGGGAAACTTATCTGGACACAGCTATTGTCTAAATGGTTGTTTGTACAATGTCACTTTGGAATAATGAACAAAAGGACTTAGGACTTAGGGAAGAGCCAGGAAAGAGCTTTGGTTAAAATATACACAATGAGCCAGGTGTAGTACCTCAAGCCTGTAATTCTAACACTTTGGGAGGCCAAGGCAGGTGGATGGCTTGAGCCCAGGAGCTCAAGACCAGCCTAGGCAACATGGCAAAACCCCGTCTCTATAAAAAATACAAAAATTAGCCAGGCGTGCTGGTGTGCACCTGTAGTCTCAGCTACTTGGGAGGCTGAGGTAGAGTCCCAGAGGCTCAGGTTGCGGTGAGCCGAGATTGCACCACTGCAGGCCAGCCTGGGAGATGGAGTGAGACTCTCTCAAAAATAAAATAAAATAAAATATCCACAATGGTTATTGTGTATTGAGAACCTGTGCTGTGCGTTCTCTCGATGACATCATTTTAATTCCTTATGGTGACCTTACACTGAAATGGGCATAAGTAGATTCCTTTTACACATGTGGACATGGAGGCTCAAAGTGGTTAAGTGACCTCTGTCACCTCTCATTCATTCAACACACAATTACTGAGCTCCATGGTAGATGTGGCCACAATATTGTGCTGCTTCTTCTAGCAACAGATGGGGTCCATTTCTCCCTGGGTTCAGACTTTGTGGTCTGAGCTGGCCTTATGACTTGTTTTGGCCAACTGGATGTGGCAGAAGTGATGCTGTGTGAATTCCAGAGTCTCAGCCTTCAGAGCAGCCCCCATTTAAGGAAGCCCAGGCTGGCCTGCTGGAGGGTGAGTGAACCAAGGCATGCCAGCCAACAGCCAGCATCCACAGCCATTCTGCACTTTCCAGTCCAGTCTGGACACCAGCTGAATGCTGCCACAGTGTGCCCAAGTGAGACCAGCCAAAGAATCACTAAGTTGACCCATGGAATCATGCAAAATAATCAACTGCTATTGTTTCAGTTTCTGGGTTCTGGGTGGTTTGTCACACAGTAATAGAATCTCCTACTATGTGGCCAGGTCATAGGCTCTGGACTCCAGGACCCCACAGAGCCCTACAGCTACAGGGTGATGGAATGGAGAGCAGTCAGTGATTCTCTATTAAGCTGCCTTTCCAGAACCAAAATTGTGGAACGGGGAACAAGAATGTGAGATAATACTAATAATAGCGGCAACAGCCAGCATTTCTTGTGGGCTTGCTGTGTGACAGCAATTCTGTCAGCGTGGGATGGCAGTATTATTACGTCTCTTTTAGAGATGAGGATGCTGAGGTCCAGAGAAGTGAAGTAGTAAGTGGCTGAGAAGGACAAGTTGTCTGATTCCAAAGCTCCGCTCTTAAGCCCTGTGCTAGACTGAGCTCAAGTGGACAGAATCAGACAGTGGATATGGGAGAAGCCAGAGAGAGACGAGGGACCCAGGTTGGGTATCAAAGCTGGAGAATCAGAAACTGAGAATCCTAGAGACAAGGGCCTGGCTCCCATACAGCCCCCTTGACATATAGAGGATAGAACCAAGGCTCAGAGAGGTAAAGCATCTAGCCCAAGGCCACCCAGCTGAAGCAGGGCAGTGGGAAGGGAGACAGGGCAGAGCTGGGCTTCACAACCCAGTCACTGTGCACTCTGAACCCTGTTCCTTCCACTATGCCAAGCTGGTCTCTAAATTCAAGACTGAGGAACTTAGGTTCAGGGTCTCAGGACTGGGGTCTGAGCTTAGAGAGACAAAAAGAGACTGGGGCCTGTGAATAGAAATTAGATAACCATAATCTAGGACTCAACTTAGAGTCACAGACTATCAGAACAGAAGGGTCCTCAAGGAGCCTCAAATCCAGGGTCTTCAGACTTCAAAAAGAATCTTATGCAGAAGCCCAACACTGCAGCCACACAATGAGATACTGCTAAGTCCAATTCTAAGAATTTACCCTACAAATGGCTGTGCATCAAAAACGCAGGTCCAAGAAAGTCAGTGCAGCATTGCTTGTAGTGAGAACAAAGACTGAAACAACCTAATTTGGGCCAAGTTAAAAAGATTATCGATGTCATAAAAGAATCCCAGGCAACCACTAAAATAGCAAGGTCTACAAGATATATTAGGAGGAAAAAAACAAGCTACAGAACAACGTGTACAATATGCTACTCTTTGTTAAAGAAAGAGCAACGATGTGCTTGTATATGCATAGACATTTCTGGGAGGATGGTGGCCTCTGAAAAAAGAAAATGAGAGACCCAGGGAAGGAAGGAAACTGATTTTTCACTCCTCACCTGCCTTGTACTCTTTGAATTCTATTTTACGTAGGTTTGTATTAACTTCTGTCCCTTCCCCAATTTTATTTATTTATTTTTGAGACAGAGTCTTGCTCTGTTACCCAGGCTGGAGTGTAGTGGTGCGATCTCGGCTCACTAGAACCTCCGCCTCCTGGGCTCAAGTGATTCTCCCACCTCAGCCTCCGGAGTAGCTGGGACCACAGGTGCGATGCACTAAGCCTGGCTAATTTTTGTATTTTTTGTAGAGACAGGGTTTCATCATGTTGCCCAGGCTGGTCTCAAACTCCTGAGCTCAAGTGATCTGCCCACCCCGGCCTCCCAAACTGCTGGGATTACAGGCATGAGCCACCATGCTCAGCCCCCTTCCCCAGTGTAACAATTTTTTTTAAATTGAAGTATGATATTTAAGTGTGTATGAACACGCATGGTTGGCTGGGCTTGGTGGTTCACGCCTGTAGTCCCAGCACTTTGAGAGGCCAAGGAGGGAGGATCACTTGAGCCCAGGAGTTCAAGACCAGCCTGGGCAACATAGGAAGACCCCGTCTCAATAAAAATAACTTATAAAAAATAAAAAGAAATGCAAAGAGTCAAGAAGAACCAAAGTAATCCTAAAGAAGAAAAGCAAAACTGGGGGTTTACGCTGCCAAATGTTAACACTTAATTTAAAGCTATGGTATTTAAGACACTGCAGTACTAGAACAAAGACAGACAAACAGACAATAGAATGGAGTGTTTGGAAACCCACATATAAATGGATATTGATTTGTGACAAAGGTAAAACTGTCCTGAAGGGGGAAGAATTATTGTTATAATAAATGGTGCTGCTGAATTAAATACCCATATGGAAAAAAATGTATTCTGGCCAAGTGCGGTGGCTCATGCCTGTAATCCTAGCACTTTGGGAGGCTGAGGCAGGTGGATTACTTGAGGTCAGGAGTTCAAGACCAGCCTGGCCAATATGGTGAAACCCCTATCTCTACTAAAAATACAAAAATCAGCCAGGCGTGGTGGTGGGCGCCTGTAATCCCAGCTACTCGGGAGGCTGAGACAGGAGAATCACTTGAACCCAGGAGATGGAGGTTGCAGTTAGCCAAGATCGCATGCTACTACATTCCAGCCTGGGCAACAGAGTGAGACTCTGTCTCAAAAAAAAAAAAAAAGAAAAAAATGTATTTTGACTCTCCTACCTCACATGCTACATAAAAATCAATTTCAGGAGGATGGCAGACCCAAATGTAAAAGGCAAAATTATTACGTTTTTAGAACACAAATAGTAGAATATCTTCATGATATAGGGGTATACACGGAATTCTTAAATTCTAAAATCATTAACGATAAAGGAAAAAAGCTGATGAACAGAACTTTGGTAAAATTAAAAATCAAATCCTTTTATCCAAAATATACTACTGAGAATGAAAAGATAAGCCACAAAGGGGGACAGGACATTTGCAATACATACATCAGACAAATGACTTGTACCCAAGAATGTATAAATAACTCACAATCAGGCTGGGCGCAGTGGCTCACGCCTGTAATCCCAGCACTTTGGGAGGCCGAGGTGGGCAGATCACGAGGTCAGGAGATCGAGACCATCCTGGCTAATCGGTGAAACCCCATCTCTACTAAAAATACAAAAAATTAGCCAGGCGTGGTGGCGGGCGCCTGTAGTCCCAGCTACTTGGGAGGCTGAGGCAGGAGAATGGCGCAAACCGGGGAGGCAGAGCTTGCAGTGAGCCGAGATTGTGCCACTGCACTCCAGCCTGGGTGACAGAGCAAGACTCTGTCTCAAAATAAAAAAATAAAAAATAACTCACAAATCAATAAAAAGTCACATATCCCAATTTTTTTAAAATAGAAAAAGACATGAATAGGAACCTTGCAAATGAGGATTTCCAAATAGCCAATAAAGGGCCAAGTGTAGTGGCTCATGCCTGTAATCCCAGCACTTCAGGAGGTCAAGGTGGGTGGATCCCTTGAGCCCAGGAGTCCAAGACCAGGCTGGGCAACATCGTAAAACCCTGTCAATTAAAAAAAATTGTTTTTAATTAGCTGGGTGTGGTGGTGCACGACTGTGGTCCCAGCTACTCAGGAGGCTGAGATAGGAGAAGTGCTTGAGCCTGGAGGTCGAAGCTGCAGTGAGCTACGATTGGGCCACTGCACTCCAGCCTGGGTAACAGAGCAAGACCCTCTCTCAAAAAACAAAAACAAAGAAAAATCAAATAGCCAATAAACACAAAAAGGTGTTCTGCCTCCCTGATCATTAGGGAAATGCAAATGAAAACCACCATATATGGTTGGTACCTTTATACACTCACCACTGACAAACCGAGGAGCAAGTGGAATTTTCATTCATTTGCTGCCGCTGGGAATGAAAGTGAAAGTGGTTCAATCACTTTGGAAGACACTTTTACAATACCTGCTAAAGCTAGGACAAACACCCTGCGACCCAGCAACTAGAACACACCCAACAGAAACACCAGTACATGTTCACCAAAAGACATGGAAGAGAACCTTCCTAGTAGTACTATTCCTAACAGCAAAAAGCCAGAAACAAACGTCCATCCAGATTGGATGAATCAGGAAATTGCAGTACATTCAACATACAACAATGAGACTACACTACTTGCAATGACACAGATGAAACTCATAATGTTGCCAGAAGAAGCCAGTCTCAAGAAAGAACACACAGTACGATGCCATTTATATGAGGTTCAAGAGCGGGCAAAGCTGATCTGTGGTGACGGAAGCTGAGATGGGGGTTAGCCTTGGAGGGTTAGTGATTGGAAGGGCATGGGGAGGCTTTGGGTTGGGGACAGCTGGTTGGTTACACAGGTGTGTTCAGTTTTTGAAACTTCATTGAGAAGTAACACGATTTGTGCACATTTCTGTATGTGTGTTACGCTTCAGTGAAAATCTCTCAAAAGTAAAAACAAAAAATTAAAGTAGGGTAGGTTCTAGAACATTCCTTACAAGCTGATTGCTTGGACCCTTTCATGAACCTGGGATCCAAATCCTTGTCCAGGATTTCCTGCAGTGTAGTTTCAACAACACTGATCTAGTCCAACCTCCTCACTCTGCTATGAATATTTTATTTACGTATTTATTTATTATTATTATTTTTAGACAGGGTCTCACTCTGTCGCCCTGGCAGTGGTATGATCTGATGATCTGGGCTCACTGCAGCCTCAACCTCCTGAGTTCAAGTAATCCTCCTGCCTCAGCCTCCCAAGTAGCTGGGATTAAAGGTGTACACCACCACGCCCAGCTAATTTTTGTATTTTTAGTAGAGATGGGGTTTCGCCATGTTGCTCAGGCTGGTCTCAAACTCATGGGCCCAAGTGATCCTCCCGCCTCGGTCTCCCAAAGTGCTGGGGTTACAGGTGTGAACCACCATGCCCAGACTGCTAGGAATACTTTAATCCCCTCATTTTAAAGGAGGACACTGAGTATAGAGAGACCTGCTAGGGGCACACAGTGTGTGGATGGCAGTGCCAGGCTCAGGACACAGCCCTGAGGGCTCAGAAAGAAGTAGAAATAATGGAGGCAATGTGGCCTGGCACGGTGGCTCACGCCTGTAATCCCAGCACTTTGGGAGGCCGAGACGGGCGGATCACGAGGTCAGGAGATCAAGACCATCCTGGCTAACACGGTGAAACCCCGCCTCTACTAAAAATACAAAAAAATAGCCGGGTGTGATGACAGGCGCCTGTAGTCCCAGCTACTCGGGACACTGAGGCGGGAGAATGGTGTGAACCCAGGAGGCGGAGCTTGCAGTGAGCTGAGATCGCGCCACTGCACTCCAGCCTGGGTGACAGAGCAAGACTCTGTCTCAAAAATAAAAAAAAAATAAAAAAATAATAGAGGCAACGTGGTGCAAAAGACAGGCATGTGGGCTCTGCTGCCTTCTAGCTGGGCGACCTCGGGCACGTCATTTAACCCTCCTATGCCTGAGTTTCTTTATCCGAAAATCAGGGCTTCTGTGAAGATTGTGTCACATGAGCACAGGGCTTGGCACAATGCTCAAAGCCATGAACCACAAGCTCAGGAGAGGGAGGGAGGGAGGGAGGTGCTCTCACACGTACCTTGGGCACTGCAAGGGCCTTCTTAGCTCATGTGATCCTCCCACTGCTCCTCAAGGCGAGACGCAGACCCATTTTATAGATAAAGCAATGTATACTGTAGTTAAGTGACTTGAACTAATAAGAGTGGAGGAATGGGACTGAGGTCCCTCTGTCCGCGGCAGAGAGACTACTCTTAACTGCCACACTAGTCACCAAAGGGCAGAGTGAGGCATCTCAGCTCAATGAAGGGAATCCTCAGGACCACCTGGGTGCCCTGACAAATTCTCCAAGACTGGGGCGAGACCAGCAGCTGAGGAGGGCGGGCCTATGCACAGCCTCAACTCCGTGGGACTTCTGCACCCCCAGCTTCCCCATGGGGCCTCTCTCTATCTCAGCACCAGCCCATCCTGTCTCAGCACGAGATCCCTGAGCCTGCCCCAGGGGCAGCGCCAGCCTGCACCCCATCACCAGAGGCCCTCGCTCCCACACCTGGACCACCTCTAATCCCTAGCAGCATCCCTCATGGGCCAACAAGGAGCCTTCCTGACTCCAGATCTGGCCCCGCCCCTTCCTGCTCAACACTCTCTCCCCAAGGTAAAGCACAGGACAACTGAATCCTTCAGAGCCCCTTCCCCACCTGCTGCCCCGCAGCCCCTAGGCTGCCTCTGTCCCAACACTCACCACAACCCTCTGTACTTGCTAGGTATCAGTCACAGCTCTAGGCCCTGGGATAGAGCAGCGAATGAGACAAGTTCTAACCCACATCTTGCCCTAGGCACCCAGTTTGAGTCACATCTGAATCTCCAAGTGCCTGACACAGGTCTTGCCCAGAAACCCATGTCAGGCAATACCAGCGAATGAACGGGGCTTGTCTGGCTGTGTACACAGAGGCTGTTGCCTCCCTGTTCAACCTGACAAACACCTCCCAAAACCCCAGCTCCTGCCCCTCCTGCCGCTCCTGCTGCCTGGGATATTTTCTGGGCACCCAACTCCTATGCAACCCCATCTAATGCCACCTCTGCCAGGAAGCCTTCCTCCAGCCTCCTAAAGCTGACTCAGTCCCTCCTTTCTTTGGTAGTCCCTCATTGTGGGAATGACTGTGTCCAGGTCTATCTCCTCCATCAGACTGGGACAGCCTCCCGGTGCCACCTGAGAGCTCCTGACTCATATATGTGCTTCTAGAATGTAAGGGCCAGCACCATACAGCTTTGGTAAATATTTATGGAATGAATAAGTGAATCAACCCATCAAGAGATGGGTGAACATCAGGAAGGGAAGAAAAATACAAGCTCCCAGGCCTTGAGGAGAAGCAGGGAGGAGAGTGAAGACACTTGAAGCTCCCAGGGTCACAGCTCAGCTCTCCTGACCTCCCCTCCCTGACCTTTGCACCCTGTTCCCCACCAAGGCCCCCAACTCTTCTGCCTCCAGGAGGCTTCAGGGATTGACCGCACACCACAGCACAGAGGGTCTGACTGCTCCTAGCCAAGCCCCCAGGGCCCCCTGGGGAGGCTGTTAGGAGATGTCTGGTTTCCCGTCTGCAGACCATCTGTCCCTCCACAACAGGATCACTGGCCCTGCTCCAGAGGGACTTGAGGTCCATTTTAGATGAGGAGTTCCCTAGGGACTGAGGGAACTGCTCTGCGACTCACTGCTTTAGGTGGCCCTCTAACATCCTGCAAAACCCTCTTGTAACCCTCTCTGAATGTCAGCATCCACAGCGAATAGCTGACACAGCTCAGAGTTACTGAGCGGCTCCCTCAGTAACAACGAGTGCTGACAGGCCACGGACTTGGCCACTGTGAAGAGCATGGCTGCCTGGCATGTCCAGCCTCCAGGCCAGCCGCTTGGGGAAGCCTCCTGCTTGCCAGGCCCTGTGGATCACCCCCTCCCTGACCTCCTAAGGCACTGGAAGCCCATTGTGCCTGGCAGGAGGCAGCATGGTGCAGCAGAGAGGGCACCAGCTCCGAGCCTGACACTAGCTCTGCCGGGGACTCACTGTGTGACCTGCTTCCTTACCCTCAAAAGGGGGAAATAAGACGAAGCTCACAAGGGTAGCCGTGAGGTCTAAAGAATGACGCTTGGAAAGGGCCTAGCACAGTGCCCGGTGCAGAACAGGCGATCAATAAATACTTGACATACAAAGGCCCCTCTGCCTCTGATTTGGTGAAATGCAGGAGTGGCACCCCCAGGGCTACAGGACAACGCCCCTGTCTGGTGCTTGGGTACTGAGAGGTCTGGAGCTTCAGAACACAGAGGTCAAGACTCAGGCTCTGAAGGATTAGAGACATAGCTTCCAGTCCTGGCTGTGCCGGGTGCTTGCTGTGTGACCCTGGGCAAGTCACCTCCCCTCTCTGAGCCTCAGTTTCCACAACTTCAAGATGGACACTGAGTTGGCATTGTTGATACATGTTGTTGGCAAGGGTGGCAAAACAACTGTTCTGGCAATCATGATTCATCAGGATTGACCAGGGCCAGATACTGTGCAAAGAGCTGGGTTAAATCTGGCCCTGAGGGCAGTCTGCTCCCTCCCTGCTCTGGCAGCGTTTAGGATGGTAGCGCCTTGTTCACAACCTGGAGTTGCTGCGTGCAGGAATCCCAGCCCCCACTGGCCTATGCGCTGTGCCAGCCAATGCATCCCTCCACCTCACGGTGGGAGCTAGGACTGGGCTCAGGGCAGCGCCAGGGAAGGCCCAGCGTTCAGGCCCCTTCACTTACCACTCCCAGGCCCCCATCTAGGGCCACTCACCAGGATGGTTGTGACCACCAGGGTCTTGTTGGCCAGTGTCTGCGACAGGTTGATGTCCAGGGTGGTGGCATTCATGGCCAGGGTGCGGTTAGAGTACCACACCCCAATCTAGGGGGCAGAGAGGGTGCTGTCAGCTCAGGCCCTGCCTGAGGTCATGGCAGCCTCTGGGCCCGCCCCCACCCTCACCCCAGCAGGGCTCTGGCGTCACCCTGGGTCTGCTCACCTCACGGTGGCCCTGCCGGGACTTTTCTAGGATGCGCAGGGTGTAGTTGGTTCTCTGCCCTTTGCTGTTGAACTCAACCCGCCCGGTCAGCCCATCATACTCTACCTGGCAGGGTGGGGAGGTGGGGCAGAGGGAGAGTGCAGGGGCCCAGAGATGGGCAGGGAAGGCCCAGCGTGGTGAGACATCCACAGAGAAAGGCACAGACAGACCGGGGTGGAGGGGACAAGAGAGAGAAGAGGAAGATCACAGTCAAAAGAGAAAGATAACATGCAAGGAAGCAAGAGGAGATGGGACAAAAGGCATGAAGAGGGCAAGACTCAGAAAGAGAGAGAAAGAGTAACCCAGATAGGCAGCAACAGCCAGGAGTGGACAGGGGAGGCAGTGGGTACGGTGGGAAGAGCAGGGAGGGCGGAGGGCCACAGGGTGGTCACAGTGAGCGCTCCCACCTGAGGTGGCCGTGTCCTGCCTCCTCCACCCATCCCCGCTCGGGCTCACCATGCGCAGGTAGTTCATGAGGCTGGTCCCGTGGGGCCAAATGTTGGCCGATGTACAGGCCAGAGGCTTCACACCAATCTCCTGGCTGCGGTTCAGCTCTCGGACAGCGCTCACCACCACGTGCACGGCGTCAAACATCAGGGCAGCTGACAGCTGCGGTGGGACAGAGGCGGGGGTGGGATGGATAAGAGGCTGCTTAGGCAGAGGAGCCCCAAAGGCCCCTGAGCTGCCACCCTCAAACCCTCAAATAACTTCCCTCTCCCCAGGAATGGGAAACTGGGTGGGTCAGGAGTGAGGAAGTGGCTCTGGTGTCTTTCTTGGGAAGTGGAATTGACAGCGGGAAAGGTGTGTGTGCTTCCCATGTCTTGGTGGGAGTAGGTCTCCCAGACTGTATGTGGCCATGTATCTCTCAGAGGGTGCCTGGATAGCTAGCTGTGTCACCTGCATGGGCAGGTATGTCTGGGAATCTGGGTGATGCAGGCCAGGGAAGATGGCCATAGTCCCCGTCTGAGTGTGTCTGGGGCACGTTTACATGAGTGGGGCTGGATGACCATGCCCATTCATCTATACGCAGCTTGGGTGTGGTGTCAGAGAGGCAGGAGCATACAATGATTGGTCGCGGGCCTGGGAGGCAGGTGGCTCAGAGCTAGAGCCCTGGCTCTGCTATTTTCTCATTCTTTGACAGGGCTAAGTCCTCATTCCTCCCTGAACCTCAGTTTCCTTCTCTGTAAAATGAGGATAATAGTAATCTCTACCTTCACGTGCTGTTATGGGGCTCTGGTGACATAACGCCTGTAAAGCACTCAGAACAGTGCCTGGCACACAGTTAGCATCCCATACACTCTAGTCCCCAATCTGTGACACAACCACGGTGTCTGTGTGTGCTTCTTAGGGTGTGCCCCAGCTGTGTTAGTGTGAAGGTCTGAGTATCTGTGTTGTGTAGATGTGCACAGGGGTACACACAAATGTGCCTCTGTGTTGGGGTGTGTGATGTCCCTGTGTGGACACATCTGACTGGACAGCTTGGTGTCCATGTGTGCTCTGCGCGTAGAAGTGTCTTGGTGTCTTGGTATCTGAGTAGATGTCTGTGAACAAATACACATAAATATGCATTTTTTGTATGCTGGTATTTATTCAACATCTATTATCAGACACCTGTTATGAGCTAGGCTATTTTAAGTGCTGGGGATACAATGGTGAACAAAATAAACAGAACCCCCTGCCCTCATGGAACTTACAGTCCTCAAATCCATATCTCTATGTAAGTCTAATATACAGTAAGCCACATTGTGATGAAATAAGCAAATATAAGTGCTATGGAAAAAGACAAGGCAGGGAGGGGTGAAAAAATAGGTAGTTTACCTTTTTTTTTTTTCTTTTGAGACAGAGTCTTGCTCTGTCACCCAGGCTGGAGTGCAGTGGCACAATCTTGGCTCACTGCAACCTCTTCTACCTCCCAGGTTCAAGCGACTCTTGTGCCTCAGCCACCCAAGTAGCTGGGATTACAGGCATACGCCACCACACCCAGCTAATGTTTGTATTTTTAGCAGAAACAGGATTTCACCATGTTGGCCAGGCTGATCTCGAACTCCTGGACTAAAGTGATCCTCCTGCCTCAGCCTCCCAAAGTGCTGGGATTACAAGTATAAGCCACCATGCCTGGCCAATTTACTTTTTTTTTTTTTTTGAGACGGAGTCTTGCTCTCTCACCCAGGCTGGAGTGCAATGGCACAATCTCAGCTCACTGCAACCTCCGCCTCCCAGGTTCAAGTGATTCTTCCACCTCAGCCTCCCAAGTAGCTGGATTACAGGCACCTGCCATCATGCCCAGCTAATTTTTGTACTTTTGTAGAGATGGGGTTTCTCCATGTTGGCCAGGCTGGTCTTGAACTGCTGACCTCAGGTGATTCACCTGCCTCGGCCTCCCAAAGTGCTGGGATTACAGGTGTGAGCCACTGCGCTGGGCCAAGTTTACCATTTTTTAAACAGGAGGAGGAAGGAAAAATCTTATACCTGAGGGGACACTGGAGCAATGTCCTAGTGATGGGGAGCAAGCCACTGCTTCTCTCGGAAAGTGCACAGGAAGCAGGGGGAAGAGGGTGTGCAGAGGCCCTGAGGTGCACCTGCTTGGGGCATCAGAGGCACCTCGAGGAGCTGGTGTGGCCAGAGTGGTGTGGGAGGTAGAGAGAGAGGAGGACATGGGTCCAATGCATCACAAGGCCACACCACGAGGCCTCAGGGAGGGCGAGAGGGTTCTGAGCATGATCTGAGCGAGGTCTGAAAGGGGGCCCTAGAAGTATCTGTGCACAGAGTGTTTCTGGGTGTGACTGGGTATCTGTGTGCTCACCGCAGGGCCTGGGTAGGTGCTGGCTTCACAGTTCTCCCTCCAGGACATGTTGAGGCTGCGGACAAACTCAGGGTAGAAGGGGTGGGACGTGTTGAACATGGAGAAGCCCAGGATGTTGGAGGAGTCCTCCACAATACCGTCCAGATGCAGGATGGGGAAGTCCTGGGACCAGGAAGAGGTGATGAGGCCTGGGGCCGAGCCCTAATGGGACAGCTGTGATGGGAAGGAAGTGGGGGCAGAGATGGGCCAGAGGGCATACACACCATGGTGGTGAGGATGTACTTGTAAAACGCTGAGGTCATTCCCAGTTCCGAGGCCTGGAAAACACAGGAGGCAAAGAGGCAGAGTGAGAGACAGAGACCCACAGGCAGAGATGGGGAGGATTCAAGAGAAGAAGAAAGATTTAGAGACAGGCCTGGTGAGAAGACACCCCATGGGAAACACAGTAAAGTAAGAAATGCTCAGAGATAGACAGACAGGGAGGAGGAGACAAGTGGGGGCAGAGGGAGGGCTTAGTCCCTGGTGTCCCGCCATGCTGACTGCTGTCCCAGGTGGGACATTTTGCTAGAGGAGAGATTTTGCTAGAGGAGATTTTGCTAGAGGAGAGAATAGGACTCCCAAATGCCCCCTGTCTCTCATGAAGGCACTTAGAAGATTTCCTTCTGGAGATAGGCAAGAAGAAGCCTCAGAAATAGGGCAGGAAGGGGAATTATCTTTTTTTTTTTTTCTAAAGACAAGATCTTGCTCTGTCACTCAGACTGGAGTGCAGTGGTGGGATCATAGCTCACTGAAGCCTTGACCTCTCAGGCTCAAGTGATCCTCCCACCTCAGCTCCTGAGTACCTGGAATCATAGGCATGCACCACAATGCCCAGCTAATTTTTTAAAAATTGGTTTTTTGTAGAGATGGGGTCTTGCTATGGTCCCAAGCTCCTGGCCTCAAGCAATCCTCCTGCCTTGGCCTCCCATGGTGCTGGGATTATAAAGGTGTGAGCCACCAGCCCCAGCAGAGAGGAGAGCCTTAATTTTAAGCCCTACACTCTCCAAAAGCCAAGGTTGGGCTGCAAATGTGTAGGACTCAGCCTAGGCATGAGGTCAGAAAATCGATTCCCTGCAATCTTTAAAAGTGCTTTGCAATAATAGCAGCCAGTTTGAACGTCAAGATTCATTCTTGAGACCCTTTTCTCATAATCCTCGAGGAAAACAAAGCTGGAAAAATTCTTCCTGCCAGAAGCACCCAAGTCTGTCCCCCCACGAGAATTATAACATTAAAGGGCACCAGCTTGCATTTCCTGGGTGGCAGGAGTTGGGCTCTCATCACGTGGGTGTCAGGGAAGGGCAGGCTTGGAGAGGGAAGAGACAACTGTTCACACGGCTGGCACAGGAGGGGCCGGGATCCCAGCCCAGGCCTGCCTGGCTCCCAAACCTGAAACCTCCTCCTTAAGCCATCCTGTCTCAAGAACCCAGTGGATTCTGTTCACACTTCCTGTGGGCTACAGTCAGCAGCGATATATGGCTTTGTTTGTTTGTTTTTTGTTTTTTGAGATGGAGTCTTGCTCTGTCACCCAGACTGGAGTCCAGTGGTGCAATCTCAGCTCACTGCAAGCTCCACCTCCCGGGTTCAAGCGATTCTCCTGCCTCAGCCTCCCGAGTAGCTGGGACTACAGGCGTCCGCCACCACGCCCGGCTAATTATTTTGTATTTTTAGTAGAGATGGGGTTTCACCGTGTTACCCAGGATGGTCCCGATCTCCTGACCTCGTGATCCGCCCGCCTCAGCCTCCCAAAGTGCTGGGATTACAGGCATGAGCCACTGCACCTGGCTGACATATGGTTTTAATTTAAAAAAAAAAATAGAGAAAAATAAATAATACAAATTTGGCTATTGGCCGGGCGTGGTGGCTCACGCCTGTAATTCCAGCACTTTAGGAGGCTGAGGCAGGCAGATCACGAGGTTAGGAGTTCAAGACCATCCTGGCCAATATGGTGAAACCCCGTCTCTACTAAAAATACAAAAATTAGCCGAGTGTGGTGGCAGGTACCTATAGTCCCAGCTACTTGGGAGGCTGACACAGGAGAATCACTTGAACCCGGGAGACTGAGGTTGCAGTGAGCTGAGATTGTACCACTGCTCTCCAGCCTGGGCGACAGAGAAAGACTCCGTCTCAAAAAAAAAAAAAAAAAAGAAAAAAGAAAAAAAATACATGCAAAAACACCTTAACGCAGAGCTCAATAAAAAATGTTTAAAAATCCTTCAGAGCTACGATGTAGCCAGATCTGACTCGGGGCCAGGCACTGCCCTGCGTACTTTACCTGCCCCTGCCCACAGCCCCTCCTCTCCCCATCACTTGCTCTCTGGGCTTGAGCCACACTGCCTCCTTGCTGTTCTGTACACACCACAGTCTTGCTCCTGTCCTGCAGCCTTAACGCTGGCTGTTCCCTTGGCCTCACTCATTAACCCTCACAACCCACCGAGCAGGGACTATTCACAGGGAGATGCGGTGACTGCTCAGGACCACACAACCAGGAAGCAGGCAGGCTGAGAGACAAACTTTACAATTATCATCTTCATGGAAGAAGAAGGTCTTGAAGCCCCCTTTTGACTCCTGAGGCCCATGGGCATTGGGTGACTTGCTCGGTCACCCCAAGTTTCTGGCCCCAGTCCTTAGGGAAATCAGAGGTAGGGGCCTCACCTTACGGAGGATGAGGTGGGAGATGGAGGCGTTGGCGTCAATGATGATGGTGGACACCTTGTCATCACGGATCTCCTTGAGCAGTGGTGTGGGGTCCCGGCTGTCGTCCAACATCCTCACTGACAGCGTCTCCTTGGAGATGAGGAAGCCACGCACCAGTTCCTCCAATCGCAGCAGGCCTGAGGGAGGGGTGGGGCCTTGGGTTGGAGCCCTTCTGGGTACCCAGGCATGGCGTAGACACTCCCTCCTCCTCAACATGGGGCAGTTGGGCAGAGGACTGGAGGGTGTGCAAGGACATGGGGCAGCTGGGTCCCATGGGGTAATGGGCTTGGGGACCCAAAGCCTGGGCCCTCCCCAATTAAAATCCCAACCTAGACCTCTTCCTAGAACTCCAGATTCCTGTCTCTGCCACCTTCCTGACCCCTCATTGGGTGTCTTGACAGGTATCTCATGCTTAATCTCCTTGCTCAACCACCACGGCTTCCCCATGTTGGTGAACAGCATCTCTAGTGTGCCAGTCGCTCAGGCCAAAACTCTGGCTTCCTCTCTTTCACACCCAATCCATCAAGGCCCTCCCTTCCAAACACATCAGATCCCCTCACACCGTGCCACTGTCACCACCCTGTCCTGAGCCACCACCAACTCCTGCCTGCTGCAATTCCCAAGCCTGCCCCTGAGTCTGTTCCCTACACAGTAGCCAGAATGATACGGGTCAGATGTGCTCCTCCTCTGCCCCAAACCCTCAAATGCCTGCCCAGCTCAGTCAGAGTCCTAGAGGCCAAAGTCCTCACAGCCTCCAAAGCCACACAATCTGCCCAACTCACCCCCTTGTTACTGCCCAGACTGCGGGAATTCAAGACCAGCCTGGCCAATATAGTGAGAAGCCATCTCTTAAAAAAAAAAAAAAAGGTACTTGTTGAGCATGTGCTCTGTGCCAGGCTCTGCTCTTGGTATTGGGGGTCAGCCGTGAGTGAAGCAGACCAGGTACAGGATGAGGAGATGAGTTGGGCAACAAACACCGCAAATAAATGCATTACATGGTTAGAAATAATGAGTTCTACGTTAAAGCAGAAATGAGTTATGAAGACTGGGAGTCTAGTGTGGGTGTGGGGTGCAACTTTAAATGAAATGGTGGGCGAGGGCCTCATTGAGACACTAGAGTAGAGACTGATCCCTAATAGCCTAATATCAAGAGCCAGGCCTGACACACAGCAGCTGCTCAATAAATACCTTTTTTTTTTTTTAACCACCCAGCCCACAGCTCCTCCTCTCCCCATCACTCACTCTCTGGGCTTGAGCCACACCACCTCCTTGCTGTTCTGCACACACCATAGTCTTGCTACTGTCCTGCGGTCTTCACGCTGGCTGTTCCCTTGGCCTAGAACCCTCTCTTCTCACATCCTTACACAGCTCCCTCCTTCCCCTCCTCCAGGTCTCTATTCCAACATCACCTTCTCAATGAGGCCCTCGCCCACCATTTCATTTAAAGTTGCACCCCACGCCCACACCATTCTTCATAAGTCATTTCTACTTTTCCATAGAACTCACTACTTCTAACCATGTAATGCACTTATTTGCGGTGTTTTTTGCCCAAGTCCTCTCCTCAGAATGTACCTGGACTACTTCACCCACGGCTGACCCCTAATACCAAGATCAGAGCCTGGCACAGAGCAGGTGCTTAATAAATACCTTTATTTATTTATTTATTTATTTATTTTTGAGATGGAGTCTCGCTCTGTCGCCCAGGCTGGAGTGCAGTGGCGTGATCTCGGCTCACTGCAAGCTCTGCCTCCCGGGTTCATGCCATTCTCCTGCCTCAGCCTCCTGAGTAGCTGGGACTACAGTTGCCCGCCACCACACCCGGCTAATTTTTTGTATTTTTAGTAGAGACAGGGTTTCACCATTCACAGGATGGTCTCGATCTCCTGACCTCGTGATTCGCCCGCCTCGGCCTCCCAAAGTGCTGGGATTACAGGCGTGAGCCATCGCGCCCGGCCATAAATACCTTTTTTTTAAGAGATGGGGTCTCGCCATGTTGCCCAGGCTGGTCTTGAACTCCTGGCCTCAAGCCATCCTCCCACCTTGGCCTCCCAAAGTGCTGGGATTACAGGCATGAGCCACCACACCTGGCCCAATAAATACTTCTTGAAGGAGGAATTCCTTCTAGAGGCTATGGAGCACAGTCCCTCCTTGCCTCAAGCTCCATACCCACAAATCCACCAGCCTACCAGACATCTCACATGAATGTCTCAAAGACACACCATGCCCGACGTGTGCCCCTGATGAATCGTGTTCCTCCTTGGCAAAGGCCTTGCACCATCCCTAGCCCCACCCTCTTCTTTCCCTCACGCCTCTCACATCACCCTGGCCCCCTCATTCCAACTGCCACCACCTGGGCCCAGACCAGTGTCGCCTCTCCCCTGCCTTTCACTTGTCTCCTTGCCACCCCACTTGTCACTCTCCAGCCTGTTCTCTACACTGCAGCCAAAGGGCTCTTCCTAGAACACGAATCTGACCTTGTCCCCTCGCCCTGCCCGGCGTGGGGACTTCCCATGGCTCCCATCATCTCTTGCTTCGTTGTTCTCACATTTCAGCCACTGGGAGTATCTGCAAGCCTCTTGAAGGGCTGTGCTCCCTGGGCCCTCTACCTCTGCCCCTGTCACACTCTCTACTTAGAACCTGTTCCCTCTTTCTTCCCACACCCTTCAGGTTCAGCTTGGATGTCTCTTTCTCATAGACACAGGCTCTGAACCTCCCAGATGGATTAGGATCCCTCCTATGTGATACCAGAGGCTCCACGTGCCTCCTGGCAGCACACATACCACTCTGTATCACAACAGCTCAATGACCAACAACCTCCACTAGAACCGGAGTTCCAAGCACCCAGGCACCACGCCCAGGGCCTAGCAGAGGGCCTTGACATGGCAGGTGCTTAGTCACCATCTGGGGACTAAATGGATCTCTTTGGGGAGAGAAGGGGTCTGTGGAACCAGAGGCCTTGGTTTCTGAAGATGGGAGAAGAGCCTGGTGCCTGGGTGCCCCAGGGTTCTAACTAGGGCGCAGTGAACCACTGTGTGGGACACCAGATCTCTTGGGAAGGGGTGTCTGGGGGAACAGAAAACAAAACATTCAGTTCTCCCTCACACTCAGCCTTGGCGCAGATGAGGCTGGCCGAGGGGTAGTTGAAGGACTTGAGGATTCGGGAGACCGCCAAGCTGACATCCTCGTTACTGGGGTACAGGCTGACAGACGCGAAGCGAAGGTACTGAAGGCGGGGTGTCTCCTCGGGACCCACCTTGATGTGGGGGATCTGGACAGAGAGGAAACTTTGGCCTCCATCCTGCTTCTCCGCCCAGCCCTCGCCTCCCAGGGACCCGCTCCCCACAAAGCGCCGGCCCACACTCCCCATCTCACCTCCTTCTCTCCACAGATATGGCTCACGGTGGAGGCAGATGCTGGGCTAGAGGAGGGCCCAAGGACAGACACAACCCCTTTGGGTAAGATCTGACACACTGCGTGGGAAGGGGAAGAGACCGCAGAGTCAGGGACCCCCTGCCTCCTCTCCTTCCCCATCCCTCAGGGAGCCGCCATGGCCCAGGAGAGGATCAGACACTGGCAACTGCCTGATCCTCTTCTGCCATCCGGGACCCAGAAGGCCAGTCTCTGACCCCAACCAACAAGTGAACATGAGGGGGCATGAGATGGAGAGAGATGAGGACACAGCAACAGAGGGACAGGTCAGGCCAAGGGAGATCAAAGGAAGGGATGAAGAGAAAGAGACACCAGGGGCCTCCTCTGCCTACAAAGCCTGTGCCTAGTCCCTCAGCCACTGTTGTTCTCAACCTTTTCAGCCATGCCACAACCCACGGTGCACTCACCACCTCCTCCCCTGACCCCACAGCCCAGGTCCCCTGGAGCCTTCCCATACTCCAAACACCACTCTCCCACTGCACTTACTTCCTCCTCTTTCTTCTGCTCTCTTCCTCCTTATACACATGTGTATCTCAAGACTGGGAGGTGGAAAGCTCTTGTTTTTGCTTGTCCAGTGCCTGTTCTCATGGCAGAACCCTAACTTCTCCTGGGGGAACTATCCTCACCCTTCAGTCCAGGGTTCCCAGGATTGACTGGCACCTGATGCAGGCCTTGGGGAGTCACAGAACTCCATTCTTCTAGCCATGGCAACTGGTTCAGAAATACATATGGGTGCAAATCAGACCATGGAGCACCTTCCCCAGGTCTTTTGCTACAATTATCACTGGGTTTGCTAAACTGGTGAGATGTAAGCTTGGTGCTGCTGGGGCCATCTCACCACCAGTTGAGAGAGCATTTCTGAAAATGAAGCCAACTCAGAGGAAAGCAGGCCTCAGAGGTAAAGACACAGAGAGATTCCCAGGATGTCATCTGAATGCCTGAATCCAGCCATGCCTGAAACAATCCTAGGCCATCGTTTGAACACCTGGATTCAGCCATGCCTGAAATTTGTCCTTAGGTCTTTTAGTGACATGAGCTAATAAGTTCTCTTTTTTCCTTAAACCAGGCTGAGTTTGGTTTCTGCCACCTCTAACTAAAGGCATCATAACTCAACACCTCATTTCCTCCAAACTGGCTCCTTCTGGACCTTCCACACTGGTGAGGGCCCCACCATTCACACAGACCAGATGCCTGGAAATGGTCCTTGCCTTCAATCTCTCTCCTGACAGCCAGTTAGTCACCATGTCCTGTCTCTTCTTTGTCCTCAAATTTCTCACATGTATCCCCTTCTCTTCAACCCCTTGGCCCCTGCCCTAATTTAGGACTCTCAACTCAGACATATATCAGAGTACACACTCATCACCCAAATCCAGTCTCCAGATTCTCTTTCCAGAAGCCTCACTCCCTGGTATAGACCTATCAATGGCTTCCCAGTGCCTGTGGGTGAAGGTGGCATCTTTCACCCTGGCATTGTAGCCTCCTTGAGCCAGCCTGACAATCTGCACAGCCTCGCTTCCTACCACCCTGTCACACTTAGCTCTGAAGTATCTCACAGTCTCTCCAAATATGTCCTGAATCCAGGTGGATTCAGGATGGGCTCAACCCCACACCCCCCCGCCATTTCTTGGCTCCAAATACTTCCCTCTGCTCCCACCCCGATCCCCACCTCATCTCCAGACTCTAGGCACATGACTGGAATGCCATCTGCCTCCTTACCCTCCATCCCAGCTTCTCCCAAGTTGTACTCTGTGCCACATCAGCGAAAAAAGCCTGTGAAATGCCATACCCCATTCTTCCTCTTACTGATCTGAAACATACACGAACACCATAAAGCCTCTGATAAGGCCTGCAGGAAAGAAACCTGTCTAAAACATGTTTTAAGGCAGCATCTCCCAAAAGTCTAACTCCAGCACATCTGTTCAAGTGACACCTTTGAACATTCAGCCCATCAGTATTCCATAGACACTTCCACACCCCTGTGATGTGGCCGGCCGTGCTTGGAGCCACGCCACTCTTTCTACATCCTGTTCACCTTTCAGAGCTCAGTTTCAGACTAGCCTTCTCCAGAATGCCTTTGCTGACCCTCGCCCAAGCCTCCTGCCCTCCATGCCTGGGGCTTGTTATTAAGCTCTGGGGGCTAACAAGCATCCCCAGCCAGCTGGGATGATAGGGCTTATCTTTTCAATGCCGCCCCGTGCTCCTCCAGAGCAGAACTGGGGCTTATGCTCTCCCTCCTCTCCAACCCCCAGGCCCAGCAGCAGCCATGTCTGGGAAGGAGGCAGAGACAAACACAAAAGAAGGGGGAGGATGGAGCTAGAAGAGGACAAGGCCAGGCCAGAGGCCAGGGGCAGAGGGATGGACTGAGGGCCACCAACCTGCCCTGCCTCACCCCACGCCCCCATGGCCCCGCTCACTGGTGTCCGTGGTCTCGTACTGGCTGTCCCGCTGCAGCTCAAAGATGTCTACTTCCACTCGGGCCTTGGCTGGGACCTCGATGATCCCGTTGATCTGCTCCCGGGCCAAGGCCAAGGCCAGACGCTCGCCGCGGCCACACACTGTCTGATCATCCAGGATTGCAGCTGAGGGGACACATGGGTTGGGGACCAGACTCCTGAGTCCTGAGGAAGGAGGGGGCTGTGGTCTTAGACTCCAGGGCTCTAGGGTGAGGTGGGTATACGGACCAGGGGTCTAGACACCTGGATCTGAGGTTGGTGGGAGCTAGGGGTCTGGACTCCTGGGTCCTGGGGGAAGGAGGAACTGGAGGCTGGGACTCCTTGCTGCTGAAGAGAGCTGAGACCTGGACCCTGATGGACTGGCATGCCTGGGTCCCCAGAGGAGCCCCAGGGCCTGAGGATGCAGGGGCAGGGTGCGGGAGGGCCTCACCCATGCGCAGTGATGAGAGCACCTGGCAGCTGGGGCTGGCGAAGGCAACAATCAGCAGCAGCAGCAGCTCAGCCGGCATCTTCCTCCCCTCCTCATGGGGACGCAGCTGCCGCGGCCCCCACTTGCCACCTGCAGGGAGACCCCCCCAGCCCAAGGGTAGATTACTATGTGGTGAGATGGAACCCCTTGGAGGCCTGCTGGATGGGGTGGTCACAGAAGCCTTGGGGACATTGTTGGCAAGCAGTTCACAGCTCTGCAGAGCCCTGCTCTGTTTAGAAGCTGGCAATACTGAGGGCATTGCAAGAAGGGAAGCTCAGCTCAGAGGGGCACTACCAGAGTGGAGGTCACAGTGCTCAGGCGCTGAGTAGGACAGGCTGCAAGAGAGAGGATGGGCACAGCTACCAAAACAGGAGGGAGGCGTGCGAGGTTCTCAGGTAGGAGTGAATTCCTGGGACCAGCCCCACCCAAATAGGAAACCAGGAAGTGCCACCCCCCACCCAGTCCCGCCCCTGTCTCTGGGCAGGCAGCCGTTACTAGGCAACAGAAACCGGCTGGAGAGGATGCGGTGGTTGCTAGGCAACCCCATCCCAGGCCTCACTTGCCACTTTCCTAACGTCCCCGGTTCCCACAATCCCATGGGGAGAGAGGCCTGGACATCCGAGGTCTGGAGGAGAGAGTATCTGGGAGTTAGGAAACTTCGGGAGAGATGGAGAGATGGAGAAAAAGAGAGAGAGGCACACACAGAACCCCATAGATGAATGGACCCAGAGCAGTAAAAGGGAAAAAAAAAAAAAAAAAGCAAAGAGAGAGAAGGGAGGAAACAGAGAAAGTGAAAGAGAGGCTTAGAGAAGGGAAAGACAGAGAGACTCAGAAAGAGAGAAAGGACAAAATAGATAGAAATACAAGGGAAGAGAAAGACAAGACAATAGGAAAATGGGGGTAGAAATGGAGAGAAAAGAAGAGAGTTACAGGGAGGCAGGGAGAGGACTAGGAGGGAGAAAGAGGGAAGAGACAGGAGGATGAGGAGGCAAGATAAAGAAAGGACAGAGCAGGGAGCGGAGAAAAGAGGGGCAGGCTGGAGGGGGGGAAACCAAGGCACAGGCGAGACACAGGAAGAGGGAGACAGAGGATGGAGAAAAGATAGGAACCGACTCGGATACAAGCAGGAAGAGCTGGAAGGGAGGAGTGAGTAAGGCAGGGAGTGAGCTGCCTGCCAGAAGTGGGTGCCATACCACTGCCCCCCACCCTACTGGGGAGCAGAAGTAAAGGTGGAGATGGTGCATCTTTGCTCTTCACAACTCTCCACCCCTAAGGAGTCAGGGATTCCTCTAGGCACCCCAGCTTTCTGCAGGGCAACCACTGGGCAAGGAGTTTGGCCAGATGCACAGCTCCACTTCCCCTGGCTGAGGGCTGTGCCCCACGGGAAGGGATGCTTGGGTTTCCATGGAGTAGGGTTACTGTGGGGGGCACAGAATGCTGTGAAGTGGGCCTGGACACCGGACCCCACTCAGTCCCCATGGAACGACAGCTTGAGCTGGTGAAACTGTGGAATGAGAACTTCGAGGGAAGGATAGAGGCACAAGTCCTTCTCACCATCTCAAGTGGCCTGGAAAACCTAGGCTGGGGATCAGTCCCAGCTCTGCCCCCGACTCACTGCGTGATCTTGAGCAAGTCACTGCCTTCTAGGTCTCTGAGAAGAAGAGAGTGCTGGGTGGGAGAGTATGCTGGACAGGCTGGGGACTGCAAACTATAATGTGGATTAAGGTGAAGGCTTGTCAAGGATGGAGGCGCAAGGGATGCTGGGAGACCCGGAAGGAGTGCTCAGAGTGGGAGGAGTGTGAAGGGCGGAGCTAGGAGAGAGGCAGGAGTGGAGTGGGTCATCCTGAGACACCAGGGACTCCTGGGGCAAATCAGGGAGCAGAGGACAAAGGACAGAAAGACCGAGGGAGAGATGGGGCAGAAGGACAGGGACCCACAGGTGGCAGCCAAAGGTGGGAGCAGACAGAGAAAGACAGGGTTGAGGGGCAGCAGGTGGACACAGAGATACACACAGAAAGACAGCCCAAGAGGTAGGAACTGAGGCTAAGTGAGAGAGCAAGAGACAGACACAGCCTAGAAGCGAGACACCAAAGGAGACAGAGACAGGGCGGGTAGGGTGTCAGGCAGGTCCAGGACTCAGCCCCAGAGACTGGGCAAAGCCAGATAAAAGTCAAAACCCAGCAGAGAGCTGAGCAACAGTGGGCACAGGAGAGACATCAGCAAAGGTGAGAGGCAAGGAGGGCCAGCAAAGGCACACAGGGTGAGGGAGAAGGCAAAGGGAGATAAAGAAATAGCAGCAGGTACAAGACTTGGGAGAAGGAAAGAAATGGCCAAACTCTACAAAGAGAGAGGGCCAGTCGGAAAGAGAGACAGTATGTCAGAGCTGCATGACAGGCCCATAGAAGAGGAAGGGGCAAGGGGGAAAAACACCTGGGAGAGAGAAAGGGGGAGTCAGGGAGGGAAACTGAGGTGGGGAGATGGAGTGAGTGCACTAGAGGGGCACAGGCAGGGACAGGACAAGCACCTGCAGGAGAGGCCAGACCCACACAGAGGCATAGCCACCCCAAGACACTCAGGAATGCCGTGCGGCGGAGCAGCAGATCCTGGGGCCTGAAAGCCCCCAGACATGGAGAGGAATGGGAGCAGAAAGGCCACGCGAGGTAACACAGAAGTCGGGAGAGAGAATGGGAGTGGAAAGAGCCAGACCAGCCAGGAAAAGTCAGCATGGACCACGGACAGGTGGGGCAGCAGCTGAGGAGGGAGGGACGGAGGAGCCGGGCACCCAGAGTGGATCTGGGGGAAAGAGGTGGAAAAGTGACAGAGGGAAGACAGCCTCCAAGCTCAGAGGCAGAGAGAGGGAGAAGGACAGGTGAGCGGAGGCACAGAATGGAAAGAGAAGTGGAAAGAGACCTGCCGAGGGAGACTTGGAAAGAGGGAAGCCAGGGTGGAGGAGTTCTGACAGAGAGAGGGATCTAAACAGAGACATGCCGAGAGCAACCTGGGCTAACAGCAAAGAGAGAAGTTGGGCAGAGTCAGAGAGGGGCCCAAGAGACACAGGAAATGGGGGCTCAAAAGCGGAAAGACATATCCAGGAGATAGAGACTGGACGGGGTGGGAACAGGGCCAAGGCCCACCGCAGGCAGAGGATGAGGCTCAGAGGAACAGAAAGAGCCAGTCTGGGACCAGGACGGAGGCTTGGAGACAGCAGGGGCACGGACATGCCAGGGGCCCGGGGTAAGTGAGAGCCCAAGTAAGAGCAATCAGCCCCGTAGGACCCCAGAAAGCTGGAGGGTCAGGGGCGGCAGTGAGCTATGTACCCAGAAGAAGAGGTGAGAAGAGGTCGAGGTGAATGGACGCTGAGGAGATGGAGGGCGCAGAGCAGGCCCCTAGTGGGGGAGGGTACTTGCCTGTCCGGAGAACAGGGAGAATGTGGTGCCCCCCTGCCAGGCAGCACCAAGCCCAGCCTTCCAGGACCCAGAACCCAGCCCAATCCCTGCCCTGCAGACACTCACGGATCCTGGTGGGACGGAGGTCTGGGCTCCCTCGAGGCCCGAGGACCGACAGCGGGAGGTGCTCTGGCGCTGGGTGGCGGTGGGGCTGGGCGGGGGGAGAGGGCAGTCCACAGGGCCCCCTCCCCCGCCGCCGGTGGTGGCTCCCAACTAATCCAAAACGGTGGCTCCACAGGAGCAGGGAGGAAGGACAGGTGGAAGAGGAGAGGGCGGGCCGGGGAGGGGAGGAAGGGGAAAGGAGAAAATGGAGGAGAGAAGGGGAGAGAGGAGAGGGGGAAGGAGCAAATGGATGGGAAGGAGGGAGGAAAGGAGGAGAGGAAGGTGAAAACGGAAGGGGGGGGCACAAGCAAAGCCGGGGGAGGGGGAAGCTGGCCCAGGAAAGGGCCCCCGCCCCCTCCCCTAGCCGGGCCGGCCTGGGGGGGCCACAGGGGGCGAGCACTGGGTGGAGAAAAGGAAGCCGGCCATCAGGAGAAGTGGGGGAGGGGAGGGCCTGCTGGGGGAGGGGGCCGCCCCCTTTCCCCCTCCCCCCTGGAGCCTGGGCCCTGCCCTGGTTGAGGCAAGGGCCCGGAGTCCTCAAGCCCTCAGCCCCCACGGGAAAAGCATGCTGGGGGCGGGGAGAGCCCGGGAGTGGAGAGCTGGGGAGGATGGAGAGCTGGGAGACCCGGAGAGGCCGAGAAGGGGGCAAATGAGGTGGAGAGATAGGGAGGAGGGAGAGGAGGATGGAGAGGAGCAGGTGGAAGAGAAAGGCGGAGGAGGGTGGGGTGTCCCAGGGGCTCCCGGTGGTGGGCCTCAGTGGGAGGGCCTGGCGACACACTCCTGGTCGCCTGTGAGGAGAAGCCGCTGCCGGCTCCAGTCCCCGGCTGGGCCTGCCTCCCCGCCGCTGGCTGCCGCCACCGCTCAGTCTCCCCTCCGAGGCCACCGCCTGCCTGCCCGCCTGCCGCCTGCGCTGGGTCCTGGAGCGTGGGGGGGTGGTTCGGGAGAGAGAGAAGAGGGAGGGAGGGAGGCAGGGAGGAGGGCGGGCAGGAGGAAGGGAGGGAGGCAGGCAAAGAGCTAGTAGGGAGGGGAGTCGGGGGAGGGGGAGCCTGTATTGGTTGGGGCTGGGGGCCCCCCACGAGGAGAATGCTGATGAGAAGAAGGAGCTGCATTGGATGGAGGGCCCACCCCTGAGCCACCCCCTCTACCACACCATGCCACCGCCCTGCCCAGGCAGCCCTGGGCACAGGAGCCCACAGAGATGAGAGGCAAGAAGACCCAGGGAGAAGGCCACTGAGATGAGGGGAGAGGGCTACAGAGATGAAGAGAAATGAAGAGAAAAGAGACAGCCGTCAAGACTGTCCAGAGAAGTGGGCCGAGGCCCACAAACCCCACAAGGACAAGGACAGGAAAAGCCCAGGGATAAGAAAGAAAGGCCCATGGAGACAAGGGAGCAGCCTACAGAGACAAGCAAAAGGACCTCGGAGACAAGGGGCAGTAATGTGGACATAGAAACCTCCCGCGAAGGAAAATGGGAGAAGCCAGAGACACAAGAGAGAGGCCCCTGGAAACAGAAAGCACTCCTCAGATATGGGGAGCGGTCCACAGGGCAGGGAGAGAGCCAAGGAGAGCCGAAGAAGGTCACAGAAACAAGGGAGGCCTACAGACACCAGGGTACCAAAAAGACAAGGATGTGGCTCATAGACACAAGAGAGCCACTGAGGCAGGAGCTGCCAGCCTGGAGATGTGGGGCAAGCCTCCCCCAATATAAATAGCTCCTATAGAGGTGAGGGGATGGGTGGTGAGTATGAGAATTCCCTGTAGTGCACAAAGAAATCCTTGGGACCCACAGAGATGAGTGGGTGGAGAGAAGGGGCCCTCATTCTCTAGTCACAGGAGCAGAGAGGCAGTGGGAAAGGTGGATGGGACAAGGAGAGGAAGCTGGAGGGCAGAGCCAGAAGTGGGAGACTCCTTCCCAGGGAACACCCTGCAGCCTCTCAGAAGGAGCTGAGCAGGACAGGGGGATGGAAGAGAGAAGCGACACAGATCTTGGAGTGGGGGTGGGTGGTGCATGGCTGGGTGGGGGGTGAAATTTGGGGGGAAGAAACATGACAGTTGGCGCCGAAGGCTGAGCCCGTGACTCACCACCACCCCCGATGCTCGTGATGGGGAGGAGACACTGACACACTCACGTGCGGCCCACAGCACATGTGACCGCATGCCTCGAACACACAGCTGGCACATGGCAACTCCTGGACCACATGCCAGCCCAGCACAGGAAGCCCTCTGCAAGCTGGCATGTGGGGCATCCTGGACACACATCTGACACATATATCTGACGCTGAAGGACCACCAACTTTGCACACACCTCCTTACCCCACTTGGTCAACATCTACACCCCCCCCCCTCAAACATCCACACTTAACTCCAGTCAGGCCTAAAAGCCCAGATTCACACCTGCCTCTGGGACTTTGCTTATGAAGGACCTCAACACAGAACACCATCCTTTCGACCAGGGCAGTGGCTCATTCCTGTAATCCCAGCACTTTGGAAGGCCGGGGCAGGTGGACCACCTGAGGATGGGAGTTCAAGACCAGCCTGGCCAACATGGCAAAACCCCGTCACTACTAAAAATACAAAAATTAGCCAGGCCCGGTGGCACACTCCTTTAGTCCCAGCTACTTGGGAGGCTGAGGCACAAGAATTGCTTGAACCTAGGAGGCAGAAGTTGCTGTGAGCCATGATCATGCCACTGCACTCCAGCATGGGAGACAGAGCGAGACTCCATCTCCAAAAAAAACCAAAAAACAAAAAACCACCACCATCCCCTCTAAATTCAACCTGTCCCGGAAATCCTAGCCAGTCCTGAGCTACCACCTCCAGAAAGACCGGTCCAGGCCTCAGCTTATTCCTATATGATCTGGAGAAAAGAGACCTGCACCACCCAAATCAAGTTGAGAAGTCCAAGCAAAAGGCCTGAGAAGTTACCCGGATCCTCAGATTTTCTTTTTTTTTTTTTTTTTTTTTTTTGAGATGGAGTCTCGCTCTGTTGTCCAGACTGGAGTGCAGTGGCATGATCTCGGCTCACTGCAAGCTCTGCCTCCTGGGTTCACACCATTCTCCTGCCTCAGCCTCCTGAGTAGCTGGTACTACAGGCGCCCACCACCACACCCGGCTAACTTTTTTTGTATTTTTAGTAGAGACGCAGTTTCACCATGTTAGCCAGGATGGTCTCGATCTCCTGACTTCGTGATCTGCCTGCCTCCCTGCCTCGGCCTCCCAAAGTGCTGGGATTACAGGCACGAGCCACTGCACCCGGCCAGATTTTCTTTTCTTTTCTTTTTCTTTCTTTTTTTTTTTTTTCTTGAGATGGAGTTTCGCACTTGTTGCCTAGGTTGGAGTGCAATGGCGCCATCTTGGCTCACTGCAACCTCCGCCTCTGGGGTTCAAGTGATTCTCCTGCCTCAGCCTCCCGTGTAGCTGGGATTACAGGCGTGCACCACCATGCCTGACTAATTTTGTATTTTTAGTAGAGACGGAGTTTCTCCATGTTGGTCAGGCTGGTCTTGAACTCCTGACATCGGGTGATCAGCCTGTCTCGGTCTCCCAAAGTGTTGGGATTACAGGTGTGACCCACCGCACCCAGCCTGATCCTCAGATTTTCAAGTGGGGAAAAGGAGGTTTCAGCAGAAGCAAGAATCTGCCCAAGGTCACACAGCCTGTCAAAAACTGAGCATGGCTTCCACTTCTCTGACACCTACCCCAGGTGATTTTGAGGGCAAACCCAGACTGCTTCAGAGCAGGCCGAGCCTAGCTTTAGCTCACTAATTTCCACCAACTCTTTCCTCCACTTCTTGCATTCAACCCTTCAACATGCAACCACTTGAACTTCCCGCCTGGCAGGCAGGTGAGCCTGGGGGCCAAGAATGTAGACTGTAAGGTCAACTCCTGGGTTGGAATCCTGACTCTTCCTAACTATGGGAACTACGACTAGTTACTTCTCTGGGGCCTCAATGTTTTGTAGAGTCAGCATGACAGTTTCTCTCTCATAGGGTTGTTGAGAGGATTAAACTGAGTAATGCATGTAAGCATTGAGCATAATACCTAGCACGTCATAATACACTCAAGAGATGTTAGTTATTATTATTAGGCTCCCGGAGATACTAATAAAAATAACAACTGGCCAGACACAGTGGCTCACACATGTAATCCCACCATTTTGGGAGGCCAATGCAGGAGGATAGCTTGAGCCCAGGAGTTCCGAGACCAGCCTGGGCAACATAGTGAGACCCTATCTCTTTAAAAAAAAAAAAAAAACCCGGGCATGGTGGCTCATGCCTGTAATCCCAGCACTTTGGGAGGTCGAGGTAGATGGATCAACTTGAGGCCAGGAGTTCAAGACCAGCCCGGCCAACGTGGCAAAAACCCATCTCTACCAAAAACTCTGAAAAATTAGCAGGGCATGGCGGTGTATGCCTGTAATCCCAGCTACTCAGGAGGCTGAAAATCGCTTGAGCCTGGGAGGCAGAGGTTGCAGTTAGCTGAGATCACACCCCTGCACTCCAGCCTGGGTGACAGAGCTAGACTGTCTCAAAAAAAAAAAAAAAAAAAAAAAAATTAGGGACTGGGCACAGTGGCTCACTCCTGTAATCCCAACACTTTGAGAGGCTGGGGGGGGGGGGGGGGTGGATCACCTGAGGTCAAGAGTTCGAGACCAGCCTGGCCAACATTGCAAAAACCTGTCTCTACTAAAAATACAAAAATTAGCCGAGAGTGGTGGTGTCTGCCTGTAGTCCCAGCTACTCAGGAGGCTTAGGCAGGAGAATCACTTGAACCCAGGAGGCGGAGGTTGCAGTGAGTGAGATCGTGCCACTGTACTCCGGCCTGGGCGGTGGGCGACAGAGTGAGACTCCCTCTCAAAAAAAAAAAATTTTTAATTTAATTTAAAAAATAGGCCAGGTGCAGTGGCTCACGCCTATAATCCCAGCACTTTGGGAAGCCAAGGCAGGTGGATCACGAGGTCAGGAGATTGAGACCATCCTGGCCAACATGGTGAAACCCCGTCTCTACTAAATATACAAAAATTAGCCAGGCGTGGTGGCGAGCGCCTGTAGTCACAGGTACTCAGGAGGCTGAGGCAGGAGAATCGCTTGAACCTGGGAGGCGGAGGTTGCAGTGAGCAGAGATCGCGCCACTGCACTCCAGCCTGGGCGGCAGAGAAAGACTCTGTCTCATAAATAAATAAAATAAAATAAAAATAAAATGAGTAACTCCTAGATGTCTTTTACTCTCTGCCTCACATGAGATGAAATGGGGCTCACATGAAATGGGGCTGTTATTAGCCCCATTTCACAGATTAGAAACTTAGGCTCAGGACAGTTGACTTGCCCTAGAACCAAGATTCCAATCCGGGAATCTGTTTTAACTATACATGCCTGGTGTTAGGGAATTTAATCCATGAGAAGGTTAGGATATCTAGTGACCAAATGGCCATAGAATTGGCCCCGGGTCTCACTGTGAGACGCATCCCATAGTGGCTTCAGGTAAGTAAATAAATAACACAATTCTGAGAGTCAGTTTCCTCATCCGGGAAGTTGAAATTCCTCTGTGTTTGGGTTCAAGGAGTAGGTCTGGAAACGTTTCTTTTCTTCTTTTAGATGGAGTCTCGCTCTGTCGCCCAGGCGGGAGTGCAGTGGCGTGATCTCGGCTCACTGCAACCTCGGCCTCCTGGGTGCAATCAAATCTCGTGTCTCAGCCTCCCGAGTTGCTGGGGTTACAGGCACGAGCCACCACGCCCAGCTAATGTTTTGTATTTTTAGTAAAGATGGTAGTTTCACCAGGTTGGCCAGGTGGATCTCGAATGCCTGACATCAAGTGATGAACCCGCCTCAGCGTCCCAAAATGTTGGGATTACAGGCGTGAGCCACCACGCTCAGCCTGGAAACGTTTCTAACAGTACTGGGGCAACTCCCTCCCAAGGCCCTGAGGGGCGCAGGAACGAGGTGAGTAGGAATGGCCAGAGCCCCTTGGACACATGGGGCCCCACTCTCGAGGTGTAAGAGTCAGAGTCACCCCGGAAGGAGGTGGAGTGGAGTCCGCCCGCTACCGGCTCACTTCCTTCAGGCTCTCACCCCGATTGTCCTTCACGTCCTCTACCCAGCACACTCCCTATTTCTTCCAGTGAAATTGTCCCTGCTTCTTTTTCTCCATATCCTCGCTCTCCTTGCTTCCCCTCTGACATTTCTCCTCTCTCCACCTCCCAAAAGTCCCCTCGGTCTTTTCTCTGTTTCTTCCTGTTGCCTTCATCCCCCTCCTTTTAATAAAGTGAGTCTGGAGCCTTGGTTTCCCTTTTCTCTCTCCATGTGACTGGTGCTGCATGCAGTTTGCCCTCTCCCCATCGCGCTAAGTGGTTTCACTTTCTCCCTCTGACCCTCGGGGAAACCACAAAGGTTCCCGTGCCTCCATTCCCCCGCTCCAGCCCTCAAGGTGCCGCGTGCCTCAACTTCCCAGGCTCTTTTCCTCCCTCTCCCTGTCCCCAACGCTGACTCCCTCACGGCGTCCCCAAGATGGCGCCCGCGGCCGCGCTCCGCCGCCTGACGTCATCGCGCCGCCCTCCGCTCAGAGTTCCCCACTGGAGCCGTCGGAGGCGGAGTCGAGGAGGAGGAGGAGCATCCTCTAGGGAGGATTAAAGGGGCGGGCACTATCCACCCGAGGGCTGACCGGTGAGGGAACGACGATAAAGGATTGGTTGGGCGCGGCGGGGAATCTCGACGCTCCTCACTATTGGCCCAAGCCTCAGAGACATGAACGTCGATTGGCCGAACGGCAGGGCCCGAGCAGGCAATGATTGGTTGCGTCCGGCCGTCCGTGCGGCGGCCGAGGAGGAAGGTGGGAGGGGCGTTGCTGAGGGTAGCTGGGGGCGAGAGCGAGGCTACGGAGCAGGCGAGAGGCGACGGCGAGAGCTAGAGCGGGCGCAGCGTTAGGGTGGCCGTGCAAGGGGAGCTGTGGCCCGGGCCCGGGGCGTGCGAGACGGCGGAAGCAGGTGAGCGCGAGCGGGCGCGCGGAGGCCGGCCGGGCTGCCCCCCCTGCCGCCGCGGCCTCCTCTTGCCGGGTCGCCTGCGCACTGAGGGCCTGAGGGGGTGCGCGCCGGGCAGTTAGGGCGGAGCGGCACCAACGGCTGACCCGGCGCGCGGGCAGCCAGGCGGGGGCTGGGCTGGAGCGGCGGGTGGGAAAGGGGCCTGGAGTCGCGTGCGGGGCTGAGTGAGGAGGGGCGGGGCTCGGGCTGGGGCTTTGCTGGGGCACCTGGGCGGGAAGGGGAGGCCTCAGAGCTGTCCCAGGAGGGCTCCGCGGCTCCCCAGGGTTTGGGGTAAAGGACTTGATGGTGTGGCAAGTCCAGGACGAAGGGGCTGGGCCGGTTAGACGGCACGTGGGTGCCCAGTTAGGGGCTTAGGGCGTGAGAAAGATAATTAAGTTAATGCAGGGGGAAAATATCTAGTTCTTCCTGGAAAGAATTGGGGCGGTGAGAGGGGTTTTGGTGTGAAAAGATATTAGGAAATCGATATCCCCAAGGGAACGGTTTAGAGCTAAGGAGGGGTCCAGTTGTAATGGATGGGGTTAAATTAATGTGAAGAGGCCTTAAACCAATGTGTCAGGAGGTTGGGTACCCTTGGAATGCGTGGAGAGGGGTCTTTGTACAAAGAAGGATTAGGTGTATTTTAAAAGGGTGTCTGGGTGTCCCTAGAATGAGCTGGGGAAGGTAGTCTTTTTTAAGTACAGGTAATTAGGCCAAGGTGAAGATGGGATTTGGTTATTGGAAGGGGAGGAAGTAGGGTGGGAGAGATCTGTGTGCTAAAGTGAGGGGTGCCTGGGAATTCCTGGAATGAGACTGAGAGGTTGCTAAGACGTTGGGGGGTCTGAGTGCCCCCAGAATAGGAGGCTGGTGAGAGGGGCTTGAGTGTGAGGAAGAGGGGTCTGTGCTGGATTAAGGTGGTGATGGGGGTTCTGTATGAGAATAGGAGGTCCGGGTATCCCTAAAGGGGGTTTGGGCAGCAGGAGGGGTGTGTGTAAAAGGAGCTTAAGCCATTGTGAAAGATGGGTGTGTGGATCTTTACACAAGAGGAGTTATGTTGCTACGAAGAGGAGGGTCTGAGCATCCCTAGAATGGGTTAGGGTGGGTTGGGTCTTTTAGCAAATTAAAAAAGATTAGGTTAATAATGTGGAGGAGGATCTGGATATTCCCGAGATGGATTTGAGGGGGGTCTGTTTGCAAGAGAGGCATAGGTTGATATGAAATGAGGGTATGGGCGTCCCTGAATGAGTGGCTGTGTATGAACAGGAAGGGTTTAAATCAATGGGAAGAGGGGATCTGGGTATCTCAGAGGGGATTAGAATTGTTGATTTGGTCTTGGTACAAAGAAGAGGTGATGAATGTAAAGAGTGGATAGATACCCTGGAGACAGGACTTAGGGTGGTGGAAGGGCCTAGGTCCGAAGCGGGGAGGAGTAGGCTTTTGTGAAAATGGGTCTGGGTATTCTGGATAGGGGGTTAGGGTTGTAGGAGAGGGCCTTGATTTGTAGAGGAGGTTAAGTAATTAAACAGGGCTGCGTATCATGAAGTGGTTAAGGTGGGCAAAGTCTGGGTGTGGAGATGGGTTAGGCCAGTGTGAGAAAATTTGACTGGGGGGAAGGGATATAGTTTGACGTGAGGAATCTGGGCACCTGAGGAAGAGTTGGTGGGTAGCAGGGGTTGCGTGTAAAGGGGAGGGGTGGCACCGTGTACAGTGCTGAAAGTGGAGTGGTGGGGCATTGGGCAGTTTGAGTGGTCTGAGTGTAAAAAGAAGTCTGAGAACCTGGGAGAAGGAGCAGAGGCCATGGGAGGGGTGTGGCTGGGAGAAACAGGTGGGGAAGGCCTATATGGGGTTTCAGTTGGGTACCTTGGAGAGGAATGGGGTGAGGTGAGTTGGTAAGAAAAGGAGTCAGTGGAAGGAGGTCTGAGTGGAGGTTCCCATGTGCTGGGCGGAACTGTGGGGCCCACTGTGAGGTGTGGGAGATGAGGGGACTGGACAGGTTACAAGGATCTGGTGGGTGGAGTTTGATGCAAGTTGATACAGAGGTGAGACTGTGGGTAAATTCCTGGGGAAGGGACTGCCTGGGAGATTTGTGTTTGGTGTTTGTTATGCTGAGGGGAGGAAGGATTATTGGGAGGGAGGCAGAATTTTAAAAATCGAAGGAAGAACTTAAGGGGGCGTAGATCTAAGGTATTAGGAGTGGAGAGTGATAAAGGGAAGAGCTGAGGAATCGGTGACCTAACTGGTTTGTCCCCACTGTCTCCTCTTCCAGCCCAGGGCCTTGCTGCCGCCATGACTGAGGAATCAGAGGAGACAGTCCTGTACATTGAGCACCGCTATGTCTGCTCTGAGTGCAACCAGCTGTATGGATCACTGGAAGAGGTGCTCATGCACCAAAACTCCCACGTGCCCCAGCAGCACTTTGAGCTCGTGGGCGTGGCTGATCCCGGAGTCACTGTGGCCACAGACACAGCTTCAGGCACGGGCCTCTATCAGACCCTTGTGCAGGAGAGCCAGTACCAGTGCCTGGAGTGCGGTCAACTGCTGATGTCACCCAGCCAGCTCCTGGAGCACCAGGAGCTGCACCTGAAGATGATGGCACCCCAGGAGGCAGTGCCAGCTGAGCCACCACCTAAGGCACCACCCCTGAGCTCCAGCACCATCCACTACGAGTGTGTGGATTGCAAGGCTCTCTTTGCCAGCCAGGAGCTCTGGCTGAACCACCGGCAGACGCACCTCCGGGCCACACCCACCAAGACTCCTGCCCCTGTTGTCCTGGGGTCCCCAGTTGTTCTAGGGCCTCCCGTGGGCCAGGCCCGAGTGGCTGTGGAGCACTCATACCGAAAGGCAGAAGAGGGTGGGGAAGGGGCGACTGTCCCATCTGCCGCTGCCACCACCACTGAGGTAGTGACTGAGGTGGAGCTGCTCCTCTACAAGTGCTCTGAGTGCTCCCAGCTCTTCCAGCTGCCGGCGGATTTCCTGGAGCACCAGGCCACTCACTTCCCTCCTCCTGTACCCGAGTCTCAGGAGCCTGCCTTACAGCAGGAGGTGCAGGCCTCGTCACCTGCAGAGGTGCCTGTGTCTCAGCCTGACCCCTTGCCAGCTTCTGACCACAGTTACGAGCTGCGCAATGGTGAAGCCATTGGGCGGGATCGCCGGGGGCGCAGGGCCCGGAGGAACAACAGTGGAGAAGCAGGCGGGGCAGCCACACAGGAGCTCTTCTGCTCAGCCTGTGACCAGCTCTTTCTCTCACCCCACCAGCTACAGCAGCACCTGCGGAGTCACCGGGAGGGCGTCTTTAAGTGCCCCCTGTGCAGTCGTGTCTTCCCCAGCCCTTCCAGTCTGGACCAGCACCTTGGAGACCACAGCAGCGAGTCACACTTCCTGTGTGTAGACTGTGGCCTGGCCTTCGGCACAGAGGCCCTCCTCCTGGCCCACCGGCGAGCCCACACCCCGAATCCTCTGCATTCCTGTCCATGTGGGAAGACCTTTGTCAACCTTACCAAGTTCCTTTATCACCGGCGTACTCATGGGGTAGGGGGTGTCCCTCTGCCCACAACGCCAGTCCCACCAGAGGAACCTGTCATTGGTTTCCCTGAGCCAGCCCCAGCAGAGACTGGAGAGCCAGAGGCCCCTGAGCCCCCTGTGTCTGAGGAGACCTCAGCAGGGCCCGCTGCCCCAGGCACCTACCGCTGCCTCCTGTGCAGCCGTGAATTTGGAAAGGCCTTGCAGCTGACCCGGCACCAGCGTTTTGTGCATCGGCTGGAGCGGCGCCATAAATGCAGCATTTGTGGCAAGATGTTCAAGAAGAAGTCTCACGTACGTAACCACCTGCGCACACACACAGGGGAGCGGCCCTTCCCCTGCCCTGACTGCTCCAAGCCCTTCAACTCACCTGCCAACCTGGCCCGCCACCGGCTCACACACACAGGAGAGCGGCCCTACCGGTGTGGGGACTGTGGCAAGGCTTTCACGCAAAGCTCCACACTGAGGCAGCACCGCTTGGTGCATGCCCAGCACTTCCCCTACCGCTGCCAGGAATGTGGGGTGCGTTTTCACCGTCCTTACCGCCTGCTTATGCACCGCTACCATCACACAGGTGAATACCCCTACAAGTGTCGTGAGTGCCCCCGCTCCTTCTTGCTGCGTCGGCTGCTGGAGGTGCACCAGCTCGTGGTCCATGCCGGGCGCCAGCCCCACCGCTGCCCATCCTGTGGGGCTGCCTTCCCCTCCTCACTGCGGCTCCGGGAGCACCGCTGTGCAGCCGCTGCTGCCCAGGCCCCACGGCGCTTTGAGTGTGGCACCTGTGGCAAGAAAGTGGGCTCAGCTGCTCGACTGCAGGCACACGAGGCGGCCCATGCAGCTGCCGGGCCTGGAGAGGTCCTGGCTAAGGAGCCCCCTGCCCCTCGAGCCCCACGGGCCACTCGTGCACCAGTTGCCTCTCCAGCAGCCCTTGGAAGCACTGCTACAGCATCCTCTGCGGCCCCTGCCCGCCGCCGGGGTCTAGAGTGCAGCGAGTGCAAGAAGCTGTTCAGCACAGAGACGTCACTGCAGGTGCACCGGCGCATCCACACAGGTGAGCGGCCATACCCCTGTCCAGACTGTGGCAAAGCGTTCCGTCAGAGTACCCACCTGAAAGACCACCGGCGCCTGCACACAGGTGAGCGGCCCTTTGCCTGTGAAGTGTGTGGCAAGGCCTTTGCCATCTCCATGCGCCTGGCAGAACATCGCCGCATCCACACAGGCGAACGACCCTACTCCTGCCCTGACTGTGGCAAGAGCTACCGCTCCTTCTCCAACCTCTGGAAGCACCGCAAGACCCATCAGCAGCAGCATCAGGCAGCTGTGCGGCAGCAGCTGGCAGAGGCGGAGGCTGCCGTTGGCCTGGCCGTGATGGAGACTGCTGTGGAGGCGCTACCCCTGGTGGAAGCCATTGAGATCTACCCTCTGGCCGAGGCTGAGGGGGTCCAGATCAGTGGCTGACTCTGCCCGACTTCCTCTTCGGCACCTCCATGCCCTGTTGCTGAAGGCCCTCCAGCATCCCCTTAAGCATCTGTACATACTGTGTCCCTTCCTCTTCCCATCCCCACCACCTTGTAAGTTCTAAATTGGATTTATTCTCTCGTGAGAGGGGTGCTCTGGGGTCCTTGACACACATAAAGGTGCCCCCCCCCACCTTCCACCTCTTAGCACTGGTGACCCCAAAAATGAAACTATCAATAAAGACTGAGTTGCCAGCAGTGTGTAGAGTGGAATTTGGGAGTCATGGGTCTTACCTCTCATGGCTGCATCACCAACACCCAGAAGTGGGCCTGGCAGGTATTAGGGGTAGTAGGAGCTCAGTAAACATTTGCTGGGCTGAAGAGAATGACCTGGTGTTCATGGGCATGGCTCTCAGAGCAGGGCCTTCACTTTACTGCTAGATGGAGGTAGCATGGCTCTCTTGCCACTAGAGGTCCCATGGCTCTGTGGAAAAGCTCAAGAGTGTTTGTACTGGTGGCAGGAACTTTCAGAGAAATCAGATTCTTACACTCCTGTCCCTGACTCCTGGCCTGATGTGGACCTTGTCTCCCAAGGTCATCTGATTTTCTCATTGATCCCCAAGAGCAAATGCAGGTAGGCATGATCTCTAGAGCTGTGGAATTAAAGGAGATTCTGAATAATATGTGTCTGGACGTAGGAAGATTCATGAGAGGTGGTGACTTGAATTCCCCTGGAGTTGGACTTTGGCTCAGCCAACAGATTTTTATTGTGAGTGATGGATTGTTGGGATGGCTGGCCAATGTTTGAACATCTAGTCAGTCTCAAGTACTATATAACTGAATAATATTCACACTGATTACGTGAGAACATTTTGCAGGGAAGGAATCTCCAGTCAAAAGCATTGAGATGACTTGCCCAAGGTCAAATTCAATCCGGGCAGGGCAGAGCTTGAATTTAAGCCTGATTTCATTTCATTTGGTTTAATCACCCATATGCTTTTCTCTCTACTCTGTTGCCTTCTGCATACTTTGGGGAGGGTGGTAGAGACAAGATGGGAGTATGTGACTGGTGGGATGCTAGGCTGCTGTGCTAGCCTTGCTTCTGAGACCCCCCCTCTCCCCAAAGATTATTCCAGATCTTTCTGTTGAACTCTTTTTCCTTTTTTTTTTTTTGAGGTGGAGTCTTTGCCGCCCAGGCTGGAGTGCAGTGGTGTGATCTCGGCTCACTGCAGCCTCCACCTCCCAGGTTCAAGCGTTTCTCCTGCCTCAGCTTTCCGAGTAGCTGGGATTATAGGCGCGTGCCACCACACCCGGCTACGTTTTTGTATTTTCAGTAGAGACGGGGTTTCACCATGTTGGCCAGGCTGGTCTCGAACTCCTGACCTCAGGTGATCCACCCACCTCAGCCTCCCAAAGTCCTGGGATTACAGGCATGAGCCACTGTGCCCGGCCTGAAAGAACTCCTTTTTTAAGACAGGGTCTCTATCGCCCAGGCTGGAGTGCAATGGCACGATCTCGGCTCACTGCAACCTCCGCCTCCTGGGTTCAAGCAATTCTGCCTCACCCTCCCAGGTAGCTGGGATTAGAGCTGCGCACCACCATGCCAGGCTAGTTTTTTGTATTTTTAGTAGAGACAGGGTTTCACCATGTTGGTCGGGCTGGTCTTGAACTCCTGACCTCAGGTGATCCACCTGCCTCAGCCTCCCAAAGTGCTGGGATTACAGGCATGAGCCACCGCGTCTGGCCTAAAACAAATTCTAATAATTGTTCTTGTAAAATAAATGACATAACATTTGAAAAGTTAATGTATTAGGGTTCTGTTTATACAAAAAAAAATCAGGTTATGTGCATGTGTGTGTGTATGTGTGTATCCTACCTGTTATATGTATATAAATTACATAACACAGTAAATAATATATATGTATATAAAGACTTTTTTATAGTTTGTTTTACTCTATAGACATACAAACATACATTTTAATGTTTATATACATATATATAGTTCCAAATCCTAGGACTTGGAGTATTCTTAATTAAGTTCTAGGGTACATGTGCAGAACATGCAGGTTTGTTACATAGGTATACACATGCCATGGTAGTTTGCTGTACCCATCAACCTGTCATCTGCATTAGGTGTTTCTCCTAATGCTATCCCTCCCTAGCCCCTCACCCTCTGACAGGCCCTGGTGTGTGATGCTCCCCTCCCTGTGTCCACATGTTCTCATTGTTCGGCTTCCACTTAAGAGTGAGAACATGTGGCGTTTGGTTTTCTGTTCCTGTGTTAGGTTTTATTTTTATCTTTTTATTAAAAATGGGGTCTTGCTGTGTTGGCCAGGCTGGTCTCAAACTCCTGGCCTCTAGGGATCATCCCATTTTGGCCTCCCAAAGTGCTGGGATGAGAGGCATGAGGCACCACACCTGGCCTGTTTTTTTCTATTTTTCAGAGTCTCGCTCTGTCACCCAGGCTGGAATGCAGTTGCACAATCACAGCTCACTGCAGCCTCAACCTCCTAGGCTCAAGTGATTCTGTGATCCTCCTGCCTCAGCCTCCCAAGTAGCTGGAACGACAGGCGAGCACCACCACGTCTGGCTACTTTATTTTGTAGAGATGGCATCTTGGGTTCTGTTTGGTTCTGACTGTGCCACCTTGAAGATGGGCCTGAACCAAATGATCTTCCTCCATGTACTATTTTTATGTCGCATCCCTGCTGATTTGTTTTGAGAGTTGGGCTTTGCTTTCTTTGCCTTGCCAAAACACTGCAATGCTGACACTTTTTGTCTTACTAAATATGAAACCTGTCTTTCACTCTATTCCTTTTTCCTGTGCCTCAATTCCCCCAACCCTCACTATCGACTTTGCAGGATCCCAGCCCCTGTGTGCCAAGCATACATTAGAGGATGGAACAGTGCTGAGGAAACGCAACAGCTTTTTTTTTCCTGAGATGGAGTCTTGCTCTGTCACCCAGGCTGGAGTGCAGTGGCATGATCTCAGCTCACTGCAACCTCTACCTCCCAGCTTCAAGTGATTCTTGTGCCTCAGCTGCCCGAGTAGCTGGGATTACAGGTGTGCACTACCACGCCCGGCTAATTTTTGTATTTTTAGTAGAATGGGGCTTCACCATGTTGGCCAGGCTAGTCTTGAACTCCTGGCCTCAAGTGATTCACCGGCCTGGGCCTCCCAAAGTGCTGGGATTATAGGCATGAACCACCATGCCCAGCCTTCCAGTGCATTTTCATTAATACCACTTCTGCTTTTCAGTGGTGAGGTCTTAGGGATCAGTCCATGGCCTGACGGCCTGCGGAAGCTGTTGCTACTGCCAAATAACAGATGGGCACAATAATTTGAGTAAGAGTTAATGTTGCTCTAAAAAGGAAGGGGGTTGGTGTGTACATTGTACCACCAGAAAACTTCAAAAGCAACTCTGGTTGGTTGGTTTGAGACAGGGTCTCGCTCTGTCACGACCCAGGCTGGAGTGCAGTGGTGCTATCATAGCTCACTGCAGCCTTGGCCTCCTGGGCTCAAGAGATCCACCTCAGCCTTCTGAGTAGCTGGGACCACAGATGCACACCATCATGCCCAGTTAATTGTGTTCATGTTTTTTTTTTTTTTTTTTTTTTTTTTGAAACAGTCTTGCTCTGTCACCCAGGCTGGAGTGCAGTGGCACAATCTTGGCTCACTGCAACCTCCACCTCCCAGGTTCAAGTGATTCTTCTGCCTCAGCCTCCCAAGTAGCTGGGACTACAGGCGTACACCACCACGCCCAGCTAATTTTTGTATTTTTAGTACAGACGGGGTTTCACCATATTGGCCAGGCTGGTCTCGAAGTCCTGACCTAATGATCCACCTGCCTTGGCCTCCCAAAGTGCTGGGATTCCAGGCGTGAGCCACCACACCTGGCCCAATTTTGTTCAATTTTTGTAGAGATGGGGTCTCACTGTGTTGCCCAGGCTGGTGTCGAGCTCCTGGGCTCAAGGGTTTTTCCTGCCTTGGCCTCCTAAATTCTAGGGTTACAGGCATGAGCCACCACACATAGCCTGTTTTTTTTGTTTGTTTGTTTTTGAGACGGAGTCTCACTCTGTTGCCCAGGCTGGAGTGCAGTGGCGCATTCTCAGCTCACTGCAAGCTCTGACTCCGGGTTCATGCCATTCTCCTGCCTCAGCCTCCCGAGTAGCTGGCACCACAGGCGCCTGCCACCACGCCCAGCTAATTTTTTGTATTTTTAGTAGAGACGGGGTTTCACCGTGTTAGCCAGGATGGTCTCGATCTCCTGACCTCATGATCCACCCGCCTCGGCCTCCCAAAGTGCTGGGATTACAGGCGTGAGCCACTGCACCCGGACTTTTTTCTTTTTTTTTTTTTTTTGAGATGGATTCTTGCTCTGTCGCCTGGTCTGGAGTGCAGTGACACGACCTCAGCTCACTGCAGCTTCCACCTCCCGGATTCAAGCTATTCTCCAGCCTCAGCCTCCCGAGTAGCTGGGTTACAGGCGTGCGCCACCATGTCCGGCTAATTTTTGTATTTTTAGTAGAGACGGGGTTTCGCCATGTTGGCCAGGTTGATCTTGAACTCCTGACCTCAGGTGATCCGACCGCCTCGGCCTCCCAAAGTGTTGGGATTACAGGCATGAGCCACCGCTCCCGGCATTTTTGTTTGTTTTGGGGTTTTTTTTTTTTTTTGCATTTTTTTGGTGATGTGAAAAAATGACATATAACTCTTCTGTTAATTTATTTGACTATTTGTGAGGTTGAAACTTTTTAATGTGTTAATTGAAACTCTGGTTTTAAAGAGTCTCTTTAGTCCTCTGGGGAAGCATCCAGGGATGGAAATGGAGAGGTATTTGCTGGTTTCCTGGCTTTCTCATAGTTCTCATTTATTGAAGACAGTGTGCTGGAGCTCAGTCCTAAGCACTTTACTTAGACCATCATCCTACAACCTTGTGAGGTAGGTATTGTCCCTTATTTACAGATGAGGACACAGAAGCTCACATATTGAAGGTCATATATTTATAAAATGGCAGAACTGAGATTTGAATTCAGAAGTATGAATTCATCCTAAATTCAAAGACTTGGTTCTTTGGCAAGAACATTTGTGCAGGTTTTACTTCCAAACATTCACTATTTTTTAAAATTTAATTTTTTTTTGTTTTTGTTTTTTTTGTTTTTTTAGACAAGGTCTCTGTTACCCAGACTGGAGTGCAGTGGCATGATTACGGTTCACTGCGGCCTTGACATCCCGGGCTCAAGCAATCCTCCCACCTCAGTCTCCCAAGTAGCTAGGACTAGACAACAGGCACATGCCACCATGCCGAGTTGAGTTTTTGGGGCTTTTTTAGAGAAGAGTTCTATGTTGCCCAGACTGTGAACATTCACTATTGGAACAGAAGTAAAACCCTCCCCTCCCCAGCATACAGATCTCCAACCCCACACCCTGATTTCTTCACCACTCTTCCCAGGACAGAGAGGAGACCAAGGGAGAGCAGGCTTCATTTCTCTCTGTACAGTTTTTAATTTTTTATTTTTTGATGTTTGTTGTTCAGATGAATGACACACTCAAGTTACAAAAATGGGGCCTTAAAAGAAGCACATTGTACAATGAACAAGCAGATTGGAGTTAAGAACACTGAAACACTAACCCGCTACCACGAGAAGAGACAGGGAGGGGGTACAGGAAGGGAAGGAAGGGGCTACCAACACAGGGGTCAGACGGAACTGAAAGGGAGGCTAACTTGGTGAGGATGGAGGAAAGGCAGGTCTACTTCAGGGCTGATTTCTGGATGTCGGTTCTTGGGCACCCTTGCCTTGTACTTGCTACCCCCTCCAACTTCACCCACCCCCATTCCAACCTGGTCATTCTGGGTGGTGAAAGACACCCACACCAGAACGGGCTGTGCCAATCAGGTCTTTACGAAGTAGGGTGGTCACCTTGCCCTAGTGCAGCCCTGGATTTGGAAGGTGATGGTGGAAGCAGTGGGACAAGAGGCCAGAAAGGAGTTGAAAGTTCAGGCCCCTGCTCTTCCCAAAGACTCCTCGCCCATTCCCCACCCTGCCATTATCCAAAGGCTCTCTACGAGTTGCCGAGAGAGGCCCCCAGTCACCCTGCAATTATATAAATAAATAAATACTGAGCCCCTGGGTTTGGGGGACATGTTGGGGGAGGGGCAGCAAGGATAGAGGACAGGAAAGAGAGGAAGGGGAGGGAGGTAGAAGGGAGGGGTCACAGACATAGTAAATAGTTGTCTCCGTCCCAGCAACACTTCCCTCTGGATTTTTCTCTCCTTTTGTTTGTTTAACAAGGAGCTAACAATTCAAGGACAAATACTTAAAAATATACATTATTTTTTCTTTGTTTCCGCCTTTGTCATCGTCGTCTTGCTTTGGAGACTGCTGAGGTCAAAGTTTAAACCGCATGAAGGACCTGCGGCTTGGAGTTTTTGTGTATTTTTTTTTTATTTTTATTTTTAATTTTTTTTCACTTTTTTTCCAACATATAAAAAGGTAGCGGAGTTGTCTGTGGGTTTTTTTTTTTTTTTAAATGGTTAAATCTTTGGTTTGTTTCTTTTTTCTCTTGGAGGCCTTTATCTCTCGCACTTGCCTTTCCCACTCAGAGACCAGTGGGGGCCCGCGTGTCTCAATCTTGCTGTCTGTCTCACTCTCTCTCTCACTCAGGTCCCCCTACCCTGGGCTAGAGGAAGAGAGAGGCACCCTGGTATTCGTGTGGGTTAGAAAAACTAGTCAGGTCAAGAGGTCACCCTGACTTGGCTAGTCCCTCGCCGGATCTCCCCAGGGCTTGGAGAGCCCGTCATGGCCTTCTCCAGGGACATGGATGGAAAACTCATATCCTTCCCCTCCTCCTGATCTCAGCCCCAACTCCTACTGGGGCTTGGGTTCCCCATCCCTACCCACCCCCACACACACACCCACCCCACCCCCCAGAAGAGAACAGAGAGAGGTGGTTTAGTTACTGGCATCAATTTTTTTTTTTTTTTTGGCACAATGAAAAGGCCCACCATTAGGGTAGACCCAGTCTCTGTCCCTCCCTTAAGTAGGAGGTCAGGGTTGGGGAGAAGAGAAATTCAGAGGGCTCCCCACTGCTCCAACCCACTCATCTCTCCTCTCTTTCTAGCCCAGGCCCTTGGCCCCCAACCTCGGACATCTAACCTAGCCCATAGCCTAGCCTGGGGTTGCCCTCCCCATCCCCCACATAAAGCTCCCCAGCCCTCCAACTCTCTCACTCACACACAGACACACGGACACAGGCTCTGTACAGACCACAAAATAAAAACGATGAGATAGTTTTGTTTCCCGGAGTCGAGACGGGGGACCAGAGTGTAAGGGGCAGATGGGGGTAGGGGGCATGAATTCCCCCATCACCTTCCCAACCCTGGCTCCCTCCAGCCCCCCAGCCCCTTGCCCTGGCTGGCCCCCAGCCAACGATATTTGGTTTCCTTTTTTTAACATTAAAGTTCTATGAGGTATTTGGTGCCTTATCTCGAGTCCTCAGGGGAGGGGGGCCCAGGGGGAGACCTGGGGCTCACCTGCCCCTCCCTCCCTCCTACCCCCTTCCCAATATTTGGTTTCACAGCTGTAGTTAAAGCTTGGGATTTGGTTATTTTTCCCCCTCCCAGGAATTTTTTTTTCTTGTTTTTCTTTTCCTAGGTGTGAGGGTTGGATGGGGAGGGTCCCCAGCACCCCCGGCTGCACAAGGGTCCCTCCACCAACATCAGGGCATCTGCCCCATCCCTGCCCCCTGCTCCTCCTCTCCTCTTTACCCCACTCCCACATACTGGGGTGGGGAGAGGTCCCAGGTGGTGGGACTTGATGGGGAGGAAGCAGGATGAAGTGGGTGGTGGTGAGTCCTGGATTTTCTTTCCTTTTTTTTTTTTTTCCTTTTTGGTCTAGAATCATAGTTTTTGTTTGAGTCATCTCCACCATGCCTTCCATGCTGCCTGTCTTCTCGGAGGGGGTTTTTGGTTGTAATTCCTTTCATTTTGCTCTGCTCAAATGTCCTTCCTATTTGGTCAGGAGCCCTTGGCCCCCTCTCCACCCTTGGGCTGGGGCCCAAGCCCTCTTGCCAGTCCCTTCTCTCTTCAGGAAATAAACATGGACAAACTCAGAGGTAGGGTAAGGGCAGGGAGTTGTTCAGCGGAGATGCTTACATTCCGGTGAGGTTGGGTAGACGAGGTGCCAGGCCCCATCGTGCCGGGGTGGGAGGGGCGGCTACTTCACCACTGCCCGGACAAGGCACCCAGAGGCCCCTGCAATGGCCGAGTCTCTGCTGCCTCCGTCGCCCAGCCCAACAGTTTCGTTTCCCGGGTGGGAGAAGGGAGACAAGGAAAAAAGAGAACGCTGAGGCCTGGAGCTCCATCTGCCTCTCCTCAGAGTGTCCGGCAGAAAGTGGAAGCTGCCCAGGCCAAAGCCCTGCGGTCTCAGGGCTCTCCTCTCTCTCTGCTCCTGCCCAACAAGGGGCAGGGACCACACTACGGCTGTCAGGCCCCACCCTGATTTCAATGGCTCGTGTCCTTCACTGCAACACTTTGGTTTGAGGAGAGACACAGAAAGAACAAGATTGAGAGAGAAGAGAGGAGAGCAAAGGGAGAGAGAGGAGACAGGAAGGAGGAGAGGAGAGAGGAAGGAGGGGAGGAGAGAGGAAGGAGGGGAGGAGAGAGGTCAGACAAAAGAGAACCGAAAAAGAAATCAAAGGAGGAATCAAACCACCCAAAAGTTAAGTTTTCCTTCATCTGTTCTTTTTGCTTTCTTACTCCTTTTTTTCCTGTCTTTTTTTAAAGCTTTTTCAGTTGATTTGGGAGGGGAGTTTGGGGCTCTTCACCCCTGTCCCTGACACCCTCTCTCAGCCCCGCCCACCCGCTTCCATCTGCCCTGGCCGAGGGACAGGCCCTGCCCCAGCCGCCCCCTCCGGCTTTCCCAAAGACGACGTCCATGAGGTATTTGTGAAGAGAAAGAAGCATCCGTCCTTCCGTCCGCCTTGGGGAACAAGGGCCTGGACCACCGGTGCAGGGGCTTGGCTCCGCCTCGCGGTTCCATCTTATTCTTGAAGAGTCCTCATCTTCTTTCCCTTTTATATATATATATATATTTATATATATATATAAATTCTTTTTTTCTAGTTTAAATTTATTGTTTGTTTCTGTTTTTTTGGTTTTCGGTTCAAAACTTTGTTGGCCTCCACAATAGCAGGAGGGCAGGGTGGCTCCCAGTGGTGTCTCTCCTCTGTCCGTCGTCAGTGGAGACGTGTCCGGGGCTGGTCAAACACAGGGTCCAGCCAAGAGTTGTGGAGGTCTTGTGGGAGTGGTGGCCACCACCGCGCCCTCTCAGATGGGGACCACAGGCTGTGGCACTGTCCCCACCACATGGACCCTGATGGGGATGCCATCTCGAGGAACCCCACCACTGGGGTGTGTGCGTGTGTGCATGTGGGGGGAGGGAGAGGCATTCGCCAGTACCAGAGGGGCACAGGGTGGGAAGAGCGAGGTGAGTTCTCTTTTTGGTTTCTGGTTAATGTCAAAGAACGTGAAGGATCCCACGGATAGGCACTGGAATATGAATTTTTTTTTTTTTTCAGGGAAACAGGATGGAAAAAGACAACTGAATGCCCTCAACTGAATGTCTTCATCCCCTCTTGCCTGAAATTTCCACCTTCCCATAGGCTGGGGAGGGAGTCAATTCCAGAGCAGAGGAGGGTGACAGGGTTGAGGAGGGACTTGTGAGAGCTAGAACTTGGCAAAATGGCCCAGCCCACCCTTCAAAGGGGAAAAGAGGGAGGAACAGGGGATGAAAAGTTGTCCGCAGGCCTTCCCTTGAACTCTCCCCTGCTGGGGGGAGGGAGGAGGTTAAAGCAAGACCCCCTGCCCAGGTGGGGAGAGCTGGGGGCCAGGGGAGAAGGGGACACATGGTAGGGACACATTCTGTTGAGCACAATGCTAAAAATTCTGTACATCCTTTGGATGAAGCTACTGAATATTTGGTGTAAGGTTGTTCAGGCCCTTTCTCTTTCACCTTCTGGAAAAGAACATTTGGTGGGTGGTGCTAAGCCCCAGCCCATCTGCCCAGGCTGTGCCCTGTCTTCGCTGGCCCAGGGCTGGGGGCTGGGACTAGGAAGCTGGCATCTTCTCTTTTTCCTTCTGTAGCCCCCACGGGGGAGGCAGGGTTGGGGGTTGGTCCCACAGCCAGGGCTCGGTGGCATGAGGTCTGACCTGCTGGAGGCTTCTCCGCCCCTGGCTGGGGTTTTTATTTGGCGTCGTAGCAGTGAGGGTGAGCACGCTGAGGTCTGGCTCGCGACTGGTTTTTTGGTTTGTTTGATTTTGTGGGGTTTTTTTTTTTTGGTTTGTTTTTGTTTTTTTTTTGTTTGTTTTTCACCTCTGGTTCCTTTGGGGCAGCTGGTTTCTGTTGTGATTATTTTTGGTTTTCTCTTTTGTTGGTTAGTTTCTTTCCTTTTTTTTTTTTTTTTTTTTTTTTGGTTGGTTGTTTTTTTGGTCTTTCCTCCCTTGTCACTCCTGCTCTGAGGACCCTCTGCGTCCCCACCACTGGCCTCCTCGCCCTCTTCCCAGGCAAGGGACCAAGGCAGGGACCAGAGGAATGGGAGGGGAGGCATGGCTGGCCCTCACTCAGGTTTGGACCCTGCCTCGGGCCCCCCTGGACCTCCAGGGGTCTGTGCTGCTGTCTCGCTGCAAGTGGAGGAGGAGGAGGATGAGGATGAAGAGGATGAGGAGGAGAGGCCAGGAGACTTGCTGGAGATGGAGGCTGCCACAGCCGCAGCCGCTGCTGAGACCAGGCCCACACCAGGTGGGGTGCTGAGCAGGGGCAGCCCAGCATGGTTCAAGAAGAGCGGCGAGGTCACCAGGCCAGGGCTCCCCGGGGCTGCGCCGGCTGCCCCCAGCACCAGATTCCCGCTGCCATCAAGGCTGGTAAGGGGCAGGGTTCCACCAGAGGCCAGGGCTGGCGGGGAGAGAGAGAGGCTGGGCTAAGGGCACGCCGGGCCAGGGGAGACCTTTGCCTTCCAGCATCCTGCCCAGAGTGCCCCCCATCTCCCCATCGGTCCCACTGACCCCCATCAGCACCCCTCACACCTTCCCCAAAGGTGAGATGGGTATGAAGACGCGAGCAATGCAGTGAGCAGGGGCGGGATGGCATGGCTGGAGCAGCAATGGCAGGGCTTGAGGCCCCAGAGGATAGGGCTGGTGACGATGGGTGTGACATGAGGCAGCACGCACCTTGGATAGTGGCCAAAGGGTTGTTGCTCATGAGGGCTGGACTCAGCCCGGAGCTCAACCCCACCATTGTGCTTCTGCAAGAGGCAAAGCAGAGGCATTAGCAGGGGCAGGGACCTGCCAACATAACTGGGGTGCCGCTCCCCACCCTAGAAGCAGCAGCGACCCTGCTTCTCCCCACAGCTTCCCACGTGCACCCACTTACCCCGTGCTGGGGTTCAGGCCTGACAAGCCGATAGCCGAGTGGCTGCCTTGAGGGCTGGGGTTTGTGCTGTTGGTGGTGGCCGGGGGTGGGGGAGTGACAGAGGGGATGGAATTGAGGGGGGGCGCAGCCCCGCCCCCGCCCCCACCCCCTCCAGCTGTCCGGCTGGGGTGGAGCGTCCCCACAGCTGAGGATAAGGTAGTAACTGCCAGAGAGAGACAGAAAGATGGGGTCTTCAGCTTCCACTCGTCCCCCACTGAGGAACCTGGGGTCAGCTCCTACTTGTCCTCCCGCCCAGCTTACGCAGCATCTCCTCAGTCAGAACAGCCTTAGACCTCCCTGCCCTCTCTTCCCAGAGTCATTTCCCTGTGCCTCTGCCATGGTGACCCCTGTCATAACAATGGAAGTCAGAGCAGCTGCTTCCTGCTGAGCCCTGGCACTCTACACTCCCTGCCCTGAACCACTTTTTTACTGACTAGAAACGGGGGCACCCAGGAGACAAAGCCCTATGGCTCCCTCTAGGGGCTGGGGAGGGGCGAAGGGTGCCAGGCACACTGCCACATCTGAGGGATGGGCAACCTGGCAGGGGCTGAGGGCCCAGACTCCGCCAGACTGCTGGGGTAGAAACTCCTGGCTCTGTCTCATCCCAGTGGTGCCCTTGGGTGAGTGCCTTAACCTCTCTGACCTTCAGATCCCTTGTCTGGAAAATGGGGATAATAATAGAACCTATCTCATAAAATGAGTTTGAGAATTAAGTCAGTCAATGCAGTTTAGAAAGAGTTTAGTACAGTGCCAGGCAAGCACTTACTACTTTATAAATCTCCACTTACTATTTTCTAGCCTGGGGAGGGGCAATATGTTGTTTTATGTGTATATATATTATGTGTATATATATTATGTATATATATATTGTGTGTGTGTGTGTGTATATATATATATATATATATATATATATATTTTTTTTTTTTTTTTGAGATGGAATCTCACTCTGTCACCAGGCTAGAGTGCAGTGGTGTGATCTCAGTTCACTGCAACCTCCTCCTCCCGGATTCAAGTGATTCTCCTGCCTCAGCCTCCCGAGTAGCTGGGATTACAGACACACGCCACCACGCCCAGCTAATTTTTGTATTTTTAGTAGAGACAGGGCTTACCATGTTGGCCAGGCTAGTCTCGAACTCCTGACCTCAGGTGATCCGCCTGCCTTGGCCTCCCAAAGAGCAGGGATTATAGGCATGAGCCACCACACCCAGCGAATTTTATATTATTATTATATATATGGTGTATAACCATACATATAAACCTACCGTGTCCCAGGAAGAGGGAGGGGAACTCTGGATACAAGACTATGTATGTATGCATGTATGTGTGTATATGTACATACACATACACTCTTACATACATGTGTTTATGTCTTTTTATGTTTTACACATTCATAATAATTTTATAAAAACTGAGGCTTAGAAGGATAAAATAAGCGCTTGAATTCACACAGTTTAAAAATGACAGAGGCCAGGCACAAAACTCAAGTGCCTCACCTTTTACCAGGCCCATGCTTTTCTCATATGAAATCGTGAAGCAGATTAAAGCTGAATTGCTCCTGCAGAGGAGGGGTGAGTCCTACCCTCTTCCCACTGTCTCTCCCATTCCCCCACCCACACTCCCCAGGCCCCCACCCACACTCCCCAGGCCCAGTCTTGAGACCCATGGACACCCAGAGCCACTTGGGAACCTCAGGCTCCAGCCTGTGCCACATCCTCCCAGTCCCCCCTCACCATTTTCTGCCCTCCCTGACCTGTTGTGCTCAGACTGCTGGAAGCTTGGGACAACGGTAAGGTCCCTGCGCCCCCTTGGGGTGTGACCTGAGGAGAGAAGAAAGGAGGTATGGTTAGCCACTGTCTGCCAGCAGCCCCCGTGATGCTCCCTGTAGGACCCCACTCCTCTGTCCCAGGATGGGGGCAGGGGGCTTTGGCACAATGCTGCATTTGTATTATTCCACATGCTTTCTTCACACTTGCCCTAGCTGATCCTGAGCCACAAGCAGGAAGGGCTAATTCTCCATTGAGAACACTCCCCACCTCTCTTCTGACACCGCCCCATCTGGCTAGTCTTTGCAGGGTTGCGTCCTGTCTGAAGTGACTGCACCGGAAGAGTGGCTGCTCTACATGCTCCTGATATTGTTGGTTCTGCAAAACTAAAACTCTTTTCCCTGGACAAGCAAACACCACCCTTTTACTAGTAGGGTTGGCAAGCAATGCAGGAGAGACTGTTCAAAGTGACCCAGGCAGGGAAAGAGCAGATCTAAAGTGCAAGGCTAAATGGATGCATATCTTTGCATCGGGGTGTTGAGATGTCATATTACTTGATTTTTCTGGGACCACCAGCTTCCTTCTTGGCCACCCCACCTCCAGTCTCACCTTTGCATCAGCCCCAGAAACCTCACTAAATGTGACTCTCTCCTTCCCCAGCTCAAAACCACTCCTTACCTCCTCACTGCCCATGGTTCAAATTCCAGCTCTTCACTGTAAAACTTGGGGTACATGCCCCCACTCCTTCCCCAACCTCATTCATATAAACTGCAGCACCAACCACACTAAATTGCACTGGAGTTTCTCAAATTGAGCTGGGCACACCCTGGCTTCTAGGCCTTAGTACACACTGGTCCAGGAAGGCTCTTTGCCTTCTTGTGGCTGGCTAACTCTCCCTTGTCCTTTAGAACTCAGTTCAGACAGTGCCTCCTTCACACCGATGGGGGCAGGGGCTCCTCTCTGGAGCATCACAGCTCTTTCCAGAAATGGAAATAAAAGGATGGGATAAAGGATGTCCCAGCTGTGTCTGATATCAAGTGGGCCTGTGTATAGCTGTGGACCTGAGAGTACACCCATGGGTGTGACAATTTCCCCGAACGGCAAATAAGTGCCTCTCCCTGCCTCTGTGTGGTTGTGAGCCTGTGTGTTCTAACCTGGACCACGTCCCTGGACATATATCCCTTCCTGTGTGGCTATGGCACTGTGATAACTCTGTGTCTGGCTATGTCGGTGTGTATCTAGGGGTGCTTGTATCCCCCATGTAAGACCACAGTTCCCTGGAAACCTTCCCTGTGTGACTGTGCCCATCTACGTGATGGCCTGTCTCCAAGAGTGACTCTTCTTGTCTCTGTTCTAGGCTCTGTGGACAACCAGGTAGGGTGGGCTTCACACAGGTGCCTGCGGAGCTCTGTGGTCTCCCCACCCCCCAGGCGGGCTCTTGGTACCATATGGGGGCTGTAGCTGGCCGGCTTCCCTGGGCTGGGCAGCATGGGGGCCGCACTGCAGGGGTTGATGCGTTTCTCCTTCTGGCGCCGGTTGCAGAACCAGACGCGGATCACTTCCTTCTCCATGTGCAGCTGCTCGGCGATCAGCAGGATCTCCTCTGAGGTAGGCTTCTGGTTCTGCAGGCAGAGGGCTCGTTAGCCCGAGGCCCACCGCCCGCCACCCCTCAGGTGAGGGCCACCCAGGAGAGGGGGGCCTCACCGCTAGAAAACTCTTCTCTAAGGCGAAGCGGACGTTTGTCTCGATGCTGGTCCTCTTCTTGCGTCTCCGGCCGGGCAGGCCGTCGAAACCCAGGCTGGGGCTGCTCAGCTGGTTGGGGCTGGGCAGGCTTGAGTCCACAGACATAGTCTCTGTGCGCCGGGGGAGACGTGAGCATAAGAAGGGGCCTCCCGCGGCAAGCGGCCACTGCCCGCCCCCTACGCGGGAACCCCAGCCTGGTCCCACCTGCGTCGTTGAGCCACTTCTCCAGGAGGGGCTTGAGTTTGCACATGTTCTTGAAGCTCAGGTTGAGGGCCTCGAAGCGGGAAATGGTCGTCTGGCTGAAGTCGTTGCCGTAGAGCTTGCCCATGGCCAGGCCCACATCACCCTGGGCCAGTGGGGCGGGGAAGGGCCCGAAGTCAGGGTGGGGCCTTCCGGCACTGGGCCCGCTCCGCCCACCCACTGGCCACGCCCCTCGCGGCATCTATCAACTGGCCACGCCCCCACGCCCACCGCCCAGCCTGCAAGGTGCCTCCAGACCTGCGTGAAGCCCAGCTTGATGCGGCGTTGCTTGAAGGTGCGGGCGAATTGCTCCAGCTCCTCCAGATCACTGGGCTCCTCGGGGTGGGATGGTGGCTCCAAGCATTTGGGGGGCTGCGGGTGCGAGAGGTGCGGGTCGGGCAGCGTAGGGCGGGTCACGGCCTGGTGGGGTGGGCAGGTGGGTGGGATGCAGGGCGGAGGACCAGGATGGGGCTCAGCGATGGGTGCATAGTCCCCCTCCCGCCCTCTTCGCCCCTGCGTTCCATCCGCCGCCTGCAGACTCCCCCCGCCTTCCTCCACAAGCACTGTCAATCCCTTTAAATGTCCCTCCACACGCACTGTTAATCCCTTTAAAGGTCCGACTCTGCTGCCCTACATGGGTTTCCTCATTGCCTGGGACTCTCTGCACTGTCCCTTCACGCCTGCGAACTCCCAGAAGGAGCAGCCAGCTTTTTGTGCCAGGGCTCTTTCCCTGGAGCTGGAGGCAGTGGTTCCTCCTCATCTCAACCTGGGAATCAAGGACTGGCCCTGCCACCAAATCACTGCTTAGCCCAGGCCTCACTTTCCCCCTCTGCAGGATGGGAACAATCACTGCTGTTCTGTCTACCCAGTGGGGCTGTTGAGAGAATCGGGTTAAAAATGAGTAGGTCGTGCAGACCCACGGACTGTACAATGCCAAGAGTGAACCCTAATGTCAGCTATGAACTTTGGGTAATAGTGATGTGTCAATGTAGGTTCATCACCTGTTAACGCTTGTACCACTCTGGTTGGGGATGTAGATAATGCGGGAAGCTGTGCATGTGTAGGGGCAGAGATAGATGGGATATCTCTATATCTTCCACTCAGTTTTGCTGTGAATCTAAAACAGCTCTTAAGAAATTAAGTCCTAAGCAATGAGTAGATTGCAAATAAAGTAAAAGTTAAAAAAAAAAAAAAAGGACTGGGAGGGCAATTAGAGAGATTTACAAAAAAGCAACAGCTCTATCTGGGATTCTTCATTGCCCTAACAATAAAGGATATGAAGCAGGTGGTGGGTACAGGGATGTTTGTCGCTGAGTTCCTTTATCCATTATTCTCCAAAATGCTGGGGCAGATGTTTAGGAATTTTTCGGTTTTTTTTTTTTTTTTTTTGAGATGGAGTTTCACCCTTGTTGCCTAGGCTGGAATGCAATGGTGCGATCTTGGCTAACCATAACCTCTGCCTCCTGGGTTCAAGTGATTCTCCTGCCTCAGCCTCCCGAATAGCTGGGATTATAGGCATACGCCACCACACCCGGCTAATTTTGTATTTTTAGTAGAGATGGGGTTTCTTCATGTTGGTCAGGCTGGTCTTGAACTCCCGACCTCAGGTGATCCACCCGCTTTGGCCTCCCAAAGTGCTGGGATTACAGGGGTGACCACTGCGCCCTGCCTTTTTTGTGTGTGTGTGTGTAAATTTAAGGACAGCCGAGTGCAATGGCTCACACCTGTAATCCCAATACTTTAGGAAGCCAAAGTGGGAGGATCCCTTGAGCACAGGAATTTGAGACTAGCCTGGGCAACATGGCGAAACCCTATCTCTACAAAAATTTTAAAAATTAACCAAGCATGTGGGGCGTGACTGTAGTACCAGCAACTCAGGAGGACTGGGGACTGCTTCACTTGAGCCCAGGAGGCTGAGACTGCAGTAAGCTGTGATCACACCACTGCACTCCAGCCTGGGTGACAGAGTAAGACCCTGTCTCAAACAAAAAACAAAATGTTAAGGGGTACAAGTGCAATTTTGTTACACAAATGTATTGTGTAGTGATGAAGCATAGGCTTTTAGTGTATCCATCACCCAAACAGTGTACATTGTACCCAGTAAGTAATTTCTCATCATCCACCCACTCTCACCCCTCTCAGGTTTTGTTGTTGTTGTTGTTTTAGAGACCAGTCTTGCTATGTTGCCCAGGCTGGCCTCAAACTCCTGGGCTCAAGGGATCCTCTTGCCTCAGGCTCACAAATAGCTGAGACTATAGGCATGCACCACCGTGCCTGTTTCAGTTTTCAGAAAACCTACACAGGCAGCCAGGCACAGTGGCTCATGCCTGTAATCCCAGCACTTTAGGAGGCCGAGGAAGGTGGATCACCTGAAGTCAGGAGTTCGAGACCAGCCTGGCCAACATGGTGAAACCCCATCTCTATTAAAAATACAAAAATTAGCTGGGTGTGGTGGCGCATGCCTGTAATCCCAGCTACTTGGGAGGCTGAGGTAGGAGAATCGCTTGAACCTGGGAGGCAGAGGGTGCAGTGAACTGATAGTGAGCCACTGCACTCCAGCCTGGGCAACAGAGCGAGACTCCATCTCGAAAAAAAAAAAAAAAAGAAAGAAAGAAAGCCTACATAGGATGTATATCATAGATAATGTGGCCCGGCCCCCACCCCCACTAGGGTCAAGGATATTACTCCTTAATCAGATACAGTAACAGTTTTGCAGCAGCAAAAATGCCATACCAAGAGGGACAAAGAAAAGTCATACACTGGCTTATATCATGGCAGGGCAGGTTTTGCAGTCAAATAATTCTCATGCCAATGGTGGAAGAACAACTTGACTTTCTGAGCATTTGGGATTTCAGAACTGCAGTTAAGACCTGTATTAGTCTCTAATCTCTTCAGTCAGTCCTTCTGAAATAGTTCACATATATTTTTTTAAAGGGCTATAAAAAATGGGTAGAAAAAAACTTTGAAATTCATAAAAGGTAGTGAAAATTATCATTAAAGTCTAGAACTCAGGCAGCAAACTGAAAGAAAGGCCTCGGGGTCCAGGTGCCAAGGTGGCCTGGAGAGCTGGCACCCTCTCTAAGGGGCCTCTGCTCCTGCCAGTGGCCAGGCCAACTGCTCACTGCGCCAAGCCACCACATAGACACAGGTACAGCCCTGCCAGATTTTCTGGTTTATCAAGAGGAGCTAGAAATGTGGTGCTTTCTGGGAATTTAGTTGACAACGGCCAAATAAAAGACACCTGTGGGCCTTGTTTTCAGTCTCCAGTCTGGGAAGTGGATGTGAAATAATCACCTAACGAATGCCTTGTTCAGAGAATCCTCCGTTGCAGTGCTGGAAGAGGCCCGAGGCATTTGTAGCCTAAAGGCTCGCAGCCCCCTGCAATTTTGTGTGTTTTTACACGTGAGCATTTGGGGGGAATGGGGATCAGATCTAAATCTTTCATCATATTCTCAAAGGAGCCCATGTGCTAGAAAGGGTTAAGAACCACTTGTCTGGGCCAGCTCCCCTCATTCTATAGAGGAAGAGGCTGACCCAGACAGGGAGATGGGCTTGCCTGAGGTCTCACAGCAAATCACTGGCAGAGTGTGGCTGGGTCAAATGGAAAGGAGACTCTCACTCATCCCCCACCCCCGTTTACCCAGCTTTCAGCAGGCCTTGCTGCTGGCCTGGCCTGGTGCACTCAATGGACAGTCTCACCTGTGTGGGAAGCCCGGCCCGGGGCTGGGAGGTCAGAAGAGCTCCCTGGGTTTGCTGAGGTAGCTGGAATAGATTTGGTGTCGGTAGCAGGCCTGGAGAGACAAGGGGAAATACACAGGGTGAGGGGGGAGGGGAAGGTGAGGAAGTTCTGTGGAGGCGTCAGGGAGGCCATCTGGGGTGGGGGCCTTACCTGGCTGGCTCTGCTGGGCCTGCGGTAGCAGGAACTGAGCAGGTGGCTGGAGGTGGTGGCCTGGCACAAGCACCAGCTGCTGGAGCTGGAGGAGCTGCTGTATGTCCTGGCAGGGAGCGGGGTGGACAGAAAGACAGCCTGAGTCCTGGCTGGGTTTCATCCTCTCTGCATCACCTGAACCTTGAGGGGCTGAAACCAGGAAGCTGCTCCACATGGCGATCTGGCACTGGGCAGTGAGGGATCGTCCACTCGGTCTCTGAATGGCATCCCTGAGCTAAGGGCACCCAGAGGCTTCTCTCTACCATGGGGTACCAGAGAGTCCCAACTGGGCAGTCCTGGGAGGGCTCACTCTTTATTTACCCTTTCTTTCTTTTTTTTTTTTTTGAGACAGAGTCTCGCTCTGTCGCCCAGGCTGGAGTGCAGTGGTGTGATCTCGGCTCACTGAAATCTCTGCCTCCTGGGTTCACGCCATTCTCCTGCCTCAGCCTCCCAAGTAGCTGGGACTACAGGTGCCCGCCACCACTCCCAGCTAATTTTTTGTATTTTTAGTAGAGACAGTTTCACCATGATAGCCAGGATGGTCTCAGTCTCCTGACCTTGTGATCTGTCCACCTCGGCCTCCCAAAGTGCTGGGATTACAGGCATGAGCCACTGCACCCGGCTACCCTTTCTTTCTTGATGAAATATTTTCCTTGTTTTAACATTTCCACAGAACAAATAGAATCATTTAAAAATGTAAGCCAGGCCGGGTGTGGTGACTCATGCCTGTAATCCCAGCAATTTGGGAGGCTGAGGCAGGCGGACATACCTGAGGCCAGGTGTTTAACACCAGCCTGGCCAACATGGCAAAATCTCGTCTCTACTAAAAATACAAAATTAGCCAGGTGTGGTGGTACATGCCTGTAGTCCCAGCTACTCTGGAGGCTGATGCAGGAGAATTGCTTGAACCCAGGAGGCATAGGTTGCAGTGAGCCGAGATCACGCCCCTTCACTCCAACCTGGGTGACAGAGCAAGACTCTGTCTCAAAAATAAATAAATAAATAAATAATAAAATTGTAAACCAGACCAGGTCTTTCCTCCTTTAAAAACACTCCTGGCTGGGCACGGTGGCTCACACCTGTAATCCCAGCAATTTGGGAGGCCGAGCCGGGCAGATCACGAGGTCAGGAGATCGAGACCATCCTGGCTAACACAGTGAAACCCTGTCTCTACTAAAAATACAAACAATTAGCCAGGCATGGTGGCACACACTTGTAGTCCCAGCTACTCGGGAGGCTGAGGCAGGAGAATCACTTGAACCCGGAGGTGGAGATTGCAATGAGCTGAGATCATGCCACTGTGTCTGCACTCCAGCCTGGGTGACAGAGCAAGACTCTGTCTCAAAAAACACAACAAAACAAACAAACAAAAAACACTCCCAAGGCAAATGATTTCATGTCTGGAATTAGCTTTAAAATACTCCAGCAAATAGTGTAAATTAGTACAACCACTCCGGGAAGCTCTTTAGCACTGTTATAGGTTGCAGTGTCTCCCCCCACTCCCTGCCACCCCCCAAAAAGGTAAGTTGGAATCCTAACCACCAGAACCTCAGAGATTAACCTTATTTGGATATAGGGTCTTTGGCAGATGATCAAGTTAAAATGAGGTCATTAGGGTGGGCTCTAATCCTATATGACTTGTGTCCTTATAAAAAGGGCACATTTGGACATAGACATGGATAACGGGAAGATGATGTGAAGAGACACAGGGAAAAGACAGCCACGTGCAAGCCAAGGAGAGAGGCCTGGAACAGATCTCTCCCTCACAGCCCTCAGAAGGGACAGATCCTTCCCTCACAACCCTGCTGACAGCTTGATTTCTGACTTCCAGCCTCCAGAACTGTGAGGCAATATATTTACCTCAAGTCACCCAGTTTGTGGTTCTTTGTTTTGGCAGCCCTAGCAAACTAATATAGGCGCTATCTAAGAAAACTGGCTGGGCTTGGTGGCTCATGCCTGTAATCCCAGCACTTTGGGAGGCCGAGGCGGGAGGATCACGAGGTCAGGAGTTTGAGACCAGCCTGGCCACATAGTGGAACCCCATCTCTACTAAAAATACAAAAAATTAGCTGGGCGTGGTGGTGGGCACCTGTAATCCCAGTTGCTTGGGAGGCTGAGGCAAGAGAATCGCTTGAAGCCGGGAGGCGGAGGTTGCAGTGAGTTCAGATTGCGCCACTGCACTCCAGCTCGGGCAACAGTGCGAGACTCCATCTCAAAAAAAAAAAAAAAAAAAGAAAGAAAGCTGAACATACACCACCCTTATGACCCAGCAACTCCACTCCTGCATGTAACCCACCATACATGTGTATGTGTTTACTACAATGTTCACGTGGACCATTTGAAATAGGCAAGATTTGAAGATAGCCCAAGTGCGCACAACAGTAGAATGGGTAAAGAAACTGTTTCAGTGGAAGCTACAGCAATGAGAATGAGCAGTCCACAAGTCACGGTTACATGCCACAACGTAGACTTCCCAAACATAATCAGTGAGAGAGCTAGTCATGACAGAGGACATCCTGTACGATTCTAATGGTTGAAGTTTGGGGAGTAAAGACTGCAAAGAGTCACCAGGGGGCTTCTGGGAGCTGGCCACATTATTTCTAGATCTGGGTACCAGTTCCATGGGTGTGCTCACAGCTGTATACCTATGATTTGTGCACCTTTATATATGCATTATATTTTAATGAAAGTATTTTTTAAGACAGGGCCAGGCACAGTGGTATATGCCTGTAATCCCAGCACCTTGGGTGGTTGAGGCAGGAGGACTGCTTGAGGCCAGGAGTTCAAGACCAGCCTGGACAACATAGTGAGACCCCCATCTCAAAAAAAAAATCTTGTTTGTATAGTGGTGAGTAAAAAATAAAGTAAAATAAAGGGAAAAAAGGGGGGATGAGGTAGGGAAAGAGGGAGAGGAAAAAAAATCCAATCCTCCACCCACCAAAAAAAGTGAGGAGTTTAGATGAAATCCTATTTGCCAATAGGACAGGCAAAATGTTGATATCTATTGAGCTTGGTGAAGAGTATGTGGGGTTCATGACATAATTCTCTCTACTTTTACGTTTAAACATTTCTGAAAGAAAAAACAAAACCGCCTTACACACACAATCCAATGGCTTCTCATAGCCCTCAACAATGCAAACAAAACCCCTCACCTGCCTACAAGCCCCTTTATACTGAGGCCTGTGATCGTCTCCCTGCTCACCTCCCACTGCCCTATCCCTCCCTGGCTGTGCTCCAGCCATTTAGCCCTTTTCTGTTTTTTTTCAAATGCACCAAGCTTGTTCCTGCCTCAGGGCCTTTATACATGCTGTTCCCTCTCCTGGGCAGTTCTACTTCTGACACTAATGCCTGGATCCTAACACAAAGTCACCCTCTCAGAGATGCCCTCTTTGACCACCCAGTCTATACCAGCCCCCGGCCTGGCCTCGCCTTATCACCCCATTTCATCTCCCTCACAAGGCTTAACACCATCTCCAGGCATCGCTCCTCCTGTTTACTCATTCATGACATGCCCCTCTCACTGGAACGTCAGCTCCATGAGAGCATGATCTTGACTGTTTCAGTCACCGCTGTATCCTCAGTGCCTAGAACAGCACCTGGCACCCAGTAGGTGTTCCACATAGATATGTTAATGAACCAAGACTGATGCTTCATCATTTACTTGGCAAATTTTATGTAGAGTTGAAAGCTATAACATGTTACTTACAATTTTTTCCTTCTGGGAAATTGTGGGGGTTGGCACATGCCCCTCAATTCTTCCCAATGCTATTATTCTAAAGACCAATTTGATGTGCCAGGAAGTGAACAAACTGGGAAAATATATAAGCAATTCAACAGAAGGGGCTCATTTCTTTCTTTCTTTTTTTTTTTTTTTGAGATGGAGTCTCGCTCTGTTGTCCAGGCTGGAGTGCAGTGGCACCATCTCGGCTCACTGCAAGCTCCGCCTCCCAGGTTCACGCCATTCTCCTGCCTCAGCCTCCCAAGTAGCTGGGACTACAGGTGCCCGCCACCACGCCTGGCTAATTTTTTTGTATTTTTATTAGAGATGAGGTTTCACCGTGTTAGCCAGGATGGTCTCGATCTCCTGACCTCATGATCCGCCTGCCTTGGCCTCCCAAAGAGCTGGGATTACAGGCGTGAGCCACCCTGCCCAGGCCAGAAGGGGCTCATTTCTTTAATATACAAAGAGTGATTTTGCAAATAACTCTATATAATTAAAAAAGAAGAAGAAAAAAATAGTGATTACAAATCCATAAGTAAAAAACTGACAACCCAGTAGTAATGTGGCTGACAGACAGGTCTGGAGAGTGCCCAGTGAAATTAATGTGAACAGCTCTGGATGGAAATACACTCAGATTCACTCGCAATAAGATAAACACGACTGCAATTGCACTGAGATATCATTTTTACCTCTCAGATCACCAAATATAAAAATAGTGTGTAATACCACATTGGGGAGTGTGGGGAAACACACATTCTTGTACATGCTGGTGAGAGGGTGATTTGGCAATGTCTGTCAAAATTACAACTGCACACAGCCTTCAACTCAGCCATTCTACTGCTAAAAATTTATCTATTCTCACTCTAGAAGGCTGGGAATAGCCTTCTAGAGAGGTGCAAAATGACCTCTCTAGAAGGCTATTCCCAGCAGCAAGTGGCATTCTGGCAAAAGAGTAGAAGGTAGCTGAGCATGCAGCAAGACAGGATGGGTTGGATGAATGAGGGCAGAGCTCTACAGTGGAATACTATGCAGTCACCAGCAAGAATGAGGAGTCTCTTTGTGTCCTGATATGGAACAATCTGCAGGATGTCCTGTTGAGTGGAAAGCTCAAGAGGCAGAACAGAGGGTATGAGGTGGTACTGTTTGTGTCACACACACAAAAAAAGTATATCTGGATATTTGCTTGGGTATGCATAGTTGATGTCTGGAAAACCATACCAGAAGGCCACGCTGTCAATCCATTCATACCTCTGGGATTTGAAACATGTACCTGGTCTGAGTAAATAAATATCCCAGTGTCTCACCCCCACCCACCCAAACAGTCACTGCTGATCAACATCCCTGCTTTTCGACAGCTGAACGCTATTCCCTGACCCCCTGGGGGTGCCTCTGCTTATTCCGTGTATGGCAGTGGACTGGGTACTCCTGTGCTCCTGACCTCTCTCACTCTTGCTGCTAATCATCTCAGAATCCAGCTTAAGGGTTCTGAAGTCCTAGCACTCTATCCTGTGAAACAATGTCCACCCTGCCTTCCCTTTCCCAGCTACCCCAGCCCAGTAACACCTCCATGGTCACCTCCCTCCAGATGTGGATCAACTGTGAAGCGGGCAACACTTATGCTTCAGGGCCCCCCATTTACAGTGAACCCTTTCAAGGCCCCATACCTAATTTTTGTTTCAAACATTGTCTTTTTCTTTCAAAGGGACTCCAAGTTGCATAATCTTTTGGCCCCACAAAACAAGACCCACCTGCCCTGTGCTACACGTCTCCCAAGTCAATGCATTTGCTTATGTGTACTTTTCCTCTGCCAGACTGACTCTAGCAGACCAGAGGCATATCTTATTCTTCGTGTATCCCTAACTCATATCGGAACCTGGTAAGCCCCCATTAAATGCCCACTGAATTGAATCTAATGAATAAGACTAGAAATCAAGTCTTATTACCAGCATTTTTCTGATTTCCTATAACCCTTAGCTTGTTGATTAAAGTATTTGTTAACTCCTGTTCCTCCCTAGCATGACTCTCAATGAAAATTCCCCTTTCCTCCAGAAGCCTAGAGAGGTGTCTGTGGGTTTCGTTCTGAATCACCAGAGAGAGGAAAGAATGGGGAAAGTGCATCCCAGTTTGCAGAAGGTCTCATGGTGAGAAGTTCAGATGGGAAACATTTAATCACATCCCTGTCTAGTTTCTCAGACCAGAGACTTAGGGGTCAGCCTTAATCCCACCTTCCCTTCCTCTCCCCATCCATCCAATCCATCTGCAATGCAAGTCTTCCCAGTTCCCTCTACATCTCTTCCTGTCCACAGTGACTGTCCTGGTCCAAACCACCATCCTTCTACCCCAGACCATCCATTCGCCCCCAGGCAGGCAGAGAGGGGTCTAAAACAATAGAGTTCTAAATGTTTTTGTGCGCTGAATTCTTCAGCATCTGAAAAAAAAAAAACCTATTGCCCTCTTCTCAGAATTAAAAACACATAACATATGATATATAGGATCTTTCTTATTCTTTCTTTCTTTCTTTCTTTCTTTCTTTCTTTCTTTCCTTTCTTTCTTTCTTCTTTCTTTCTTTTTCTTTCTTTTCTTTCTTTCCCTTCTCTCTCTCTTTCTTTTTTTGAGATGAGATGGAGTCTCCCTCTGTCACCCTGGCTGGAGTACAGTGGCTCAATCTTCCTTGGCTCACTGCAACCTCTGCCTCCCGGGTTCAAGCAATTATCCTGCCTTAGACTTCCAAGTAGCTGAGGCTACAGGTGCACCCACCATGCCCATGCCCAGCTAATTTTTGTATTTTTAGTAGAGAAGGGGTTTCACCATGTTGGCTAGGCTGGTCTCAAACTCCCGACCTCAGATGATCCACCCACCTCGTCCTCTCAAAGTGCTGGGGTCACAGGTGTGAGCCACCATGTCCAGCCAGATATATAGAATTTCAAATGAAATCAATCACATATAATTATAGTCATCATCACTAGGGACTCCAAAGGGAGGGAGAAGGGCAAAGGCTGAAAAACTTCCCACTGGGTACTGTATTCACTACTAGGTGACAGGAACAATTATACCCCAAACCTCAGCATCCATGCAATATAACCCTTGTAACATACCTACACATGTATCCCTGAATCTAAAATAAAAACTGGCTGGGCACAGTGGCTCATGCCTATAATCCCAGCACTTTGGGAGGCTAGATGTGAGAATCTTTTGAGCCCAGGAGTTTGAGACCAGCCTGGGCAAGATGGCAAGACCCTGTCTCTACAAAAAGAAAAAAACAAGAAGGAGGAAGAGGAGAAGGAGGAAGAGGAGGAGGAGGAGGAAGAGGAAGAGGAGGAGGAGGAGGAGGAGGAGGAGGAGGAGGAGCAGGAGGAGAAGGAGAAGGAGAAGGAGGAGAAGGAAAATTAGCCAGGCATGGTGGTGCATGCCTGTGGTCCCAGCTACTCAGGATGCTGAGGTGGGAGGATCCCTTGAACCCAGGAGTTTGAGGTGGCAGTAAGCTATGATCACACCATGGCACTGCAGCCTAGGCAACAAAGGGAGACACCCGTCTCCAAAAAACAAAATAAAATTAAATTAAATTAAATTAAATTAATTAATTAAAATTTGGCTGGGTGCGGTGGCTCATGCCTGTAATCCCAGCATTTTGGAAGGCCAAGGTGGGCGAATCACTTGAGGTCAGGAGTTTGAGACCAGCCTGGCCAACATGGTGGAACCCCATCTCTACCAAAAAAATACAGAAAAAAAATTAGCCAGGTGTGGTGGCGGGCGCCTGTAGTTGCAGCTACATGGGAGGCTGAGGAAGGAGAATCACTTGAACCCAGGAGGCAGAGGTTGCAGTGAGCTGAGATCACGCCACTGCACTCCAGCTCGAGCAACAGAGTGAGACTCCATCTCAAAAAAAAATTAATTAATTAAAATTTTAAAAAATATAGGCATCAAACATATTTTGAGTGGTCATATAATCATTTATGGGTTTCTTTATTAGCACATTAAGTAACAAGATCCAGCAATAGATCTGATGACTACTGTAATTTCAAAGCAATCATGAGTGAAAACAGTGTTTTGAGAGATCTGCAACAACTGTAAGAGAATTTGAAAATCTGCGTACATTCTCTTGGTGACAAAGTCTCAGTACCGCTAATACTACTGTTGTCTGTTGTCTATATTCATGATAGAGGGACATGCTATGGTTTGGTCAGAAGATAGTAAAAATTGAGATGTAATTTTTTTCCCATCCAAGTTCATGGACTCTGAATTCCATGCACAGACTCTTCTAGGGGTGTTCTATGGAGTCCAAGTCCCTGTTTTAAAATATAAATTAAGCCATAAGGCCTCTACTGATTTTCATCACATTTGTGGTATAATCCAGATCCAGGCCATGGTCCTGCATGGCCTGCCCACCACCCCCGCTTACCTCTCCTTCCTTGCCTCACATGACTCTAACTCCCTAACTCTGATCCAGCCCCACTGGTCTCCTTCCTGTTACTGAACCCACAAAGAAGTCCCCACCTCAGTACCTTTGCTATACCCTTTCTAGATCTACACAGAGGTGGTCCCTCCTCATCATTTAAGTCTCCATCAAACGCCCCCTCCTCAGAGAGGCCTTCTCTGGCCACACACTCTTATGAAGTCTTCGTTTTCCTCCAACACTCTCTATTACACTCTTTTCTTTCCTTCATAGCAATTATCTGCTTCCTGCCTATCTCCCCAACTACAGCGGGTGTCAGCTCCAAGAGGGCACAGACTTATCTACCTCATTCCCCGCTATATCCTCACCCAGAAAGGCACTTGGGCATGGTGATATTCACTAAATATTTGCCAACTAAAGGAATGAAAGAAGGGGAGAAAGATGATGGGGCATGGTGGCTCGCACCTAAAGTTCCAGCACTTTGGGAGGCTGAGACAGATGGATTGCTTGAGCCCAGGAGTTCCAGACCAGCCTGGGCAACATGACGGGGTCTCTACAAAAAATCCAGGCATGGTGGCACGTGCCTGTAGTCCCAGCTACTCGGGAGACTGAGGTGGGAGGATGGCCTGACCCTGGGAGGTCAAGGCTGCAGTGAGCCATGGTCACGCCACTGCACTCCAGCTTGGGTGACACAGCGAGACCCTGTCTCAAAATAAAACAAAGAAAAAAAAAGAAAGAAAGGAGAGAAGATAAGATTCTGGGTGAACAGGAACAGTAAGTTGGCTCAGGACTAGGGTAAGCCGGTAGGAGGCGCCATTTCTCCACAATCCAGCGGCAGCATGGCCCTCTGAAGCCACTTGAGAGCGTGTTACGTCCGAGTCAGAGCACACCAGTCAGAGGGTGGAGAAGGTATAGTAAGTGGAGACAGGCCAGAGAAAAGACCCTGGCTGGCATATTTCGTGGATCAGCTGCTCTGTCCCTAAGCTTTAAGGAAACCTAGCACAAGAGCTAGTATGCCTGTGAAAGCTGAGATGGGACGGTACCGATTCTTGCTCATTGCTGTATTTTGATCACCCTCCCAGTGCAGGAGCCTCATAGGTGATCAATACATTTTCAATGAATGAATGAGGTGAAACCTCAGGACAGACTGGCAGTACTTTGCCATAGCTGGGACTTTGGCTATGACTGGGGGCAGAAAGGTTGATACATGGGTGAATTGCCCACTTGCCTACCAGGGCTCAGTTCCACCTGGGGGGGAAGAGAAAGCCATGACAGTGAACTTGAGGAGTTCACTGAGGAGGAGCCCCAGAGCCGGCCGGCTGCAACGGCCCAGGTGCTGCACCTCACTCCAGTGCACAGGCCAGACGGCCCATCCCCCATGGCCTCTCGCGCCCCCATTAGAGGCCTCCACACAAGCTCTGGCAGCCACCATGACTGCAATGGTGTTGGCACATGAGTTGACATTCCTTTGCCATCCCTGATATGGCAAATTGTGACCAGCTCTGGATCTTCCCTCTCTAAGACAAGTTAAGTCCAGAGTAGCGGAGAACAGGAAGGAGTGGGGTCTGGGAACTATGTAAACTATATCGTGATAGATTGTGTTCAAAATGAAGAGGGGAGGATGGATGGGGAAAGGGAAGGCGGACAACGGACACAGTTTCAGTGAGATAACAGGAATACATTCTGGTGTTCTATTGCACAGTGACTACTGCTAATAATGTACTGCATATTTCAAAATATCAAAGACAGAGTTTTAGTTTTAGTTTTTGTTTTTTAAGAGACAGGGTCTTGCTCTGTTACCCAAGCTGGAGTGCAGTGCGTGATTATAGCTCACTGCAGCCTTGAACTCGTGGGCTCAGGCCATCCTCCCGCTTCAGACTCCCAAGTAGCTGGGATTACACTGCGCCACTGTGTCTGGCAAGAAGAGTACTTTAAATGTTTTCACCACGAAGAAATGATAAATATTTGAGGTGATAAGTATGCTAATTAGCCTGATTTGATCATTCCACAATGTATACCTGTATCAAAACATCATATTTTACCCCATAAATATATACAATGATTATTTGCTACTTAAAAATAAAATAAAACTCAGCTGGATGCAGTGACTCATGCTTACAATCCCTGCACTTTGGGAGGCTGAGGTGGGAGGATCACTTGAGGCCAGAAGTTCAAGACCAGTTGGGCAACATAGTGAAACCCCATATCCATAAATTTTTTTTTTTTTTTTACTTATCCAGATATGATGGTACATGCCTGTAGTCTCAGCTACTTGGGAGGCTGAGGTGGGAGGATTGCTTCAGCCAGGAGGTTGAGGTTGCAGTGAGTTATGATGGCGCCACTGCACCTCACTGCAGTGAGTTATGATGGTGATAGAGCAAGACCTCGTCTCTAAAAAAATGAATAACTACATAAATAAAATAAAACTTAAAATTAAAATGAGGTCAGGCTTTCTGACACTCTGAGTAATCTCAGTCTGTCTGGTGGTGGGATGCACTGCCTGGGAAGGGAGTGGGTGCCTGCCATGGAAGCCACCTGGGTGAAAATCCCCACCTGGCAACAACACCAACAAGGAAACGCCTAACCTAGGGGAAGGTTAGACTAGTGGGGTGCAAGGGTCCCTTCCAGCTTGGAAACTCGGGGGTTTGAGCCTTAGCCCTCTCACCTGCTTCTTGCTGTGTGCCTGGGGGAAGCCACTTTCCCTCTGGGCCTCAGCCTCCTTAACTGTACAGGATCACGATGCAAGTTGTTATGGAGAGACCTGGGCCTTGGAGCCCAGAATCCTGACTGCCCCTCACACACCTCAGGCCGTTCCTTACCCTCTTTAAGCCTCAGTTTCCTCAGGTGACACCACAATAAGTCTTACTTCATGGAGCTGTTAAAGGAATTAAATGAGACAATATGTGTAGAATGTTTAGCCTGATTCCTCTTCACTTAATTGGTCCTTCATAAATGGCAGTCATTATGACTGAGTCATTTCTCTCTCAGGGCCTCAGTTTTCTTATCTGTAAAATGGGGATAATAATGTCTACTTTTTCACTGGGTTGTTCCGAGGCCTGAGTAATATTATCTAGAAAGCATTTTGGAAATTACAACATATCCCTCAAAATCAGCATTTGCTACCATTGCCCACCTCATGTCACCACACTTGAATGTGAGCTCTTGAGGGTGGGAACCCAATCTGGCTGAGTCTTTCCTTCCTTCCTTCCATCTGTCCATCTATCCTTCTTTCCTTTTCTTTCTTTCTCTCTTTCTTTGGAGACAGGGTCTTACTCTATCTTCCGGGCTGGAGTGTCATGGTGCAATCATAGCTCACTGCCATCTTGACCTCCTATGCTCAAGCGATCCTCCTGCCTCAGCCTCTCAAGTAGCTTGGGGGCTATGGGCATGCATCACCACACCTGGTTAATTTTTTTTTTTTTAAGATACAGGGTCTCTCTATGTTGCCCAGGCTAGTCTCGAACTCGCCTCAAGCCATCCTCCTGCTTTGGCCTCCTAAAGTGTTGGGATTATAGGCATAAGCCACTGTGCCTGGCCAAATTCATTCTCTTCCTGACAACTAACAACTTCCAGCTCCTGCCCAGATACTCTGCTGAGCTTCAGCCTCAAATATGCATCTGCTTAGTTGATGTTCCCATGTGGATGATTAATAGACTCTTCAAACCCTAACATGTCCAAAATGAAACTGCTGGCTCTCTACCCCAGCCTTCCAAAACATCCCATTCCTCCCATCTTCCCCAACTCAGGAAACCACGTCATTACCACCCAGCTGCTGAAGCCAAAATCCTAGGAGTCATCCTTGACCTATCCAATCAATACAAAATAGCAACCAGGATCCCCATCCTCACCCTCCTGGCTCAAGCCACCCTCATGTCCCATCTGTATGCCTTCAAGGACTTCCTACTGGGCTCTCTTTTCTACTCTTATCCCCTGCAGTCCATTCTCCTATCCCCTGCAGTCGATTAGTACAGTCACTCCACTAGGGCAAGCTCTAAAGATGGGAGTAGGGGCAGAGGAGTGGCCGTTCTCCAATGTGGGTTCTTCTCTGGACCCCCAGTGGTTGGCCCTGTGACATGGAACCCAGGAAGTTGTGGAGATCAGGGCAGAATACCACAAATGGAGAATGATTCAACAGGGAGAAAAAAATACCTACATATGGACTGCATATTACATCACATGCTACCTTATGCTAAAATTTCCGGACAGACAGGCAACAGCAGATCCCAACCCAGGAACCAGTGGGAGCAACTGGCATGCCTGGGCCAGGCTCCTGGACTCCAAGGCCCTGTGGATGAACTGACCACACACCTCGAGGTGGACAGTTTTGATTGGCCTGGTACCCACTGCCCCTTCTTCAACTTGTTCAAGCAACAGAACCCATCTCTTTCAGGGGTTACACTTTCCCATCCTCAAGTCACGAGGTCCAGGTAGGGCTGACCTTGCCTTCTCTGGGGTCGAGGGCAAGGACTCAAATCTAGCCAGGGGACGTGTTTTTGTTTGTTTGTTTTATTGAGACAGAGTCTCACTCTGTTGCCCAGGCTGGAGTGCAGTGGCACGATCTTGGCCCACTGCAGCCTCCACCTCCTGGGTTCAAGCAATTCTCTTGCCTCAGCCACCCGAGTAGCTAGGATGACAGGCGCATGCCACCATGGCCGGCTAATTTTTGTACTTTTAGTAGAGACGGGGTTTTACCATGTTGGCCAGACTGGTCTCGAACTCCTGACCTCAAGCAATCTGCCCACCTCGGCCTCCCAGAGTGCTGGAATTACAGGCCTGAGCCACCCCGCCCGGCCCAGGGGACGTATTTTATCTCCCTGGGCAGGATAGCTACAAGTCTGGAAATGCTGACACCCATTTTACCTGCCCTACAATGAAACAGGGAGACAGACCCCTGGAGCTGGGCCTGATATTCCAGACCAGGCCTTTTCAGTGATCTGAGCCAAATATTCCTGAGTCTTCTTCAGCCACCTGGACTTGGGCTTTGGCTCCTCCCTCCCAGCTCATCCATCCCTATTTGTGCGGCTACAGCCTGCCCTGTTTTCTCACTTTGCACTTGCCATTCCCACAGCCTGGAAGCCCCTTCCCAGCAAACTCCTTCCCATTCCCCTGAGTTCAGATCCCACCTCCTCCTGAAAGCCTGGACAGATGTGGGTCCTGATTCCCTCAGACACACATCACATTTCTCTTCCCACATTCCCATCACACTCAGTTGGTTTCTTTGGGAAACTTTCACTCGCTAGGTCCTAGCAGCCTAAAAGATTTTGTCAAGCTTTATTTGCCATGGTCCTATTAGGAAAATAGGAACTTTCCCCCCTACTCTCCAATACAAAATGATGTTTTAACTGTTAACGTAAGTTTTCAATCAATGCCTGCCCCTACCCCAGACATTCTGAAATACTTCCCTGGAGAGATATCTTTCCTATCCTTGATTGAAAATCTGCCGCAAAACATCCCTCATTGATTCGGTAAATATCCACACAGCCCCCTCGGCAGAAGGCAGCACACTGAGCAATGCACAGACAAATTATAGAACTGTATTATAATTGCCCCTTCGTCTGTACAAGCTAGGAGATTGCAGGGAAGGATCCTGCCAAACTGTTTAACCAGCATTACTTTGGAAGCTGACATCAGAGGGCTGGAAGGGGGGCTTTTCCTTGGTACTTTATATAATTTCAAAGGGATAGCATTTATGAGTGTTTTTTACTCTCTTTCCTGGGCTTCTTAGTATCTTTCAAGTGAAACATTTCTTAGTGGCTCACTGATGTGCTTGCTCCACTGCAGGACAGGGAGCCCCTCAGGGGCAAGGATGGCTGTGACTCACTCCTAAGTCTTCAGCTTCCTGCCATGGCCTGACACACAGGAGGCCAGGAAATGTTTGTGGAATGACTGCAGGATCAGAGCTTAGCAGGCATGAGAAGTGGACTGGGGGGTGGAGGGCATGAGATGCGGCCCAGGAGAGACATCCGAGCCTAGGAGCCGGGGAAGGCTGGAGCAGTGGGTAGGTAAGTCAGGAAGAGCTGGTCCCTCTGCAGCCTGGGCCCAGCACGGTGCCCATAGGAGGTGCTGTTGTAGAAATGACGTCAAAGGGCAACTCAGTTTGTGAGAGAGAATTCCCAGAAAACAAACTTGGCCCAGCTTTGCACTTGTTGAAGACAGAAAGGGAAAGATCAGAGCTGAGGGAAGCTGGGGAAGGAGGAGTGAGAGGAAAGGAGGAGGGGTTTAAGGAGACCTTGACAATCAGGGCCTGGGCTATATGGCAGGTGGTGGAGGCTCAGCTTGCTGCTGCTGGGTCCCTGGGGAGCTGGGGGAGGTGGCTCTAGGAGTGCATAGGCAAGAATGTCTGCTGCTCACAGAGATGGTGGCCTGGCTGGGTCTGCGCTAGGCTGCCCTGTTCCGCCTTCTATCCTCTAGTCTTTGTTCCTACAACTGATATTTCCTCGAGCAGATTCAGGCACGGCTGGGGGGAGGGAAGTCATCATGACTTCCTAGAGGTGTGGACTCCTGGGCTGGGGCTCAGATGAAGAGGAACTGTCCAGGTAAAGGAAGGGAGCAGACTTCCCGGGAAAAGAGAGAACAAGAGCAGGGCCACTGAGATGCAAAAGAGCCCAGCCCCAGTGAAGAGCCCCAAGCCCTTGGCGTTGCTCAGTAAAGGGCTGTCTATGCTACAAGGCAAATGGAACACCTGCTGCTGGAGTCTCTGGTGGCCGGGGTGGGAGGGGCTAGAAACCATGTTCCGTGAAGGACAGCTAAAAGCAGCAGCCGCAGATCATGTGGTTAGAGCCCTGGACTTCCAGGCCGGCTCTAACACTCATGCTTACAGAATAATCTGGGGCAGGTCACTTTACCCCTTGGAGCCTCAGCTGTGGGGAGGATTCATGGGAGCAAAGAGGCCATCACTGGCATGGTGCCTGGAACAAAGGTGGCACCCAACAGACTAAGTTACTGTTACTTCAAGAGCCAGGTATTGAAAGGCTACATCTGGGCTGAGCACCGTGGCTCATGCCTATAATCCCGCACCTTGAGAAGCCAAGGTGGGCAGATCGCTTGAGCTCAGGAGTTCAAGACCAGCCTGGGCAACATGGCAAAAACCTGTCTCTACAAAAAATATGTATATATAAAAAAATTAGCTGGGTGTGGTGGCATGCACTTGTAGTCCCAACTACTCAGGAGGCTGAGGTGGGAGGATTACTTGAGCCCAAAGAGGTTGAGGCTGCAGTGAGCCATAATCCACCACTGCACTCCAGCCTGGGCAGCAAAGCAAGACCTCATCTCAAAAAAAAAAAAAAAAAAAAAAAAAAAGGCTACATCTACAAGAGCCATCACGGAGCCATGGGCCCAGTTTACAGAGTGTCTCCACAGAACCAGGCCCAGTGGAAGGAAGTTCTAAGGAGGCAGGTTATCAGCTCAGTGTTAAGGAAAGTCCCAAATGGGAGCATTGGCCAATAATGGAACGGGCCATTATTGGGGTGAACTGTATCAAGGGAACAGCCTTACCAGGGCTGGACAGCTCCCTGCATGGACAGCATCTATATCTAGGGTTCTGTGGAAGTGGTTGGACGGAGTGAGAGAAAAGCCTTTTGTGGAGCAGTCACTGAGGGAAACGCCAGGCTAAGGGAAGTTAAACAGGTGGCTTTGCTGTAGGGCTTCCCACGACCTTCACTGCCCTGAAACTTGGCCACAGCTCTAAGGCTTATGAAAACCAGACAGACAACATGAATGGGTGACATGGGAAGGGGTGGACAGGAGTGGGCTGGAGACAGCTGCCCTTCGGAAGAGGAAGCCTACTCAGCTCCCACTCTGCTCCCCCAGCTGTTCTTATGGGAACTCTATTGGCCACTGTTAGGGGTTAAATTGTGTTCCCAAAAAGATATGTGGAAGCCCTCACTCCTGGTACCTGTAAATGTGACCTTATTTGGAAATAGGGTTGCAGATGTAATCAAGTTAAAATGAGGTCATTGGGGTGGGCCCTAAACTAATGACTAGTGTCCCTACAAGAAAGAAAAATTAAAAAAAAAAAAAAAGAAAGAAAAATTTGAATACAGAGACAGGTGCACAGAGAGAAGATGGCCATGTGATGACAGAGGAGGCAGAGATTGGAGTGAGCCATCTACTAAGCTATGGAACACCAAGGATTGACAGCACCATCAGAAGCCAGAAGAGGCAAGGACAGATTCTCCCTGGGAGCCTTCAGAGAGAGCACGGCCCTGCCAACACCTTGAGTTTGGACTTGTGGTTGGAGACAATATGTTTCTGTTGCCTTAAGCCACCCAGTTTATGGTATTATGTTATGGCAGCCCTAGGAAACTGAGACAGCCACTAATTCATGATTAACTATGGACCAGCAAAAGCTCCAGAGTCAGGGAGGTGATGGAGAACCTCCTAATTCATAGATCACGGGCCCCTTTTTTGAAAGAGCATCTTGTTGGATGAGCCAGGGGACGCGATGAGGGTAGGGCACTCATTCTTATTCTTAACCTTTTATTTTGTACCCACATGGTACCATTCACGGAAGTGACTCCTGGTTTCCTTACCTGTAAGTTGAGGACAACAATCTCAACCTCCCAGGAGGCTGTGAACTCCCAGCGAGATGCACAGGAAGCACTGCCCCCAACACACCACCAGAGGGAGGATTATGATGTGAGATATTCCTCCCTGTGAGCCTCACTTTACCCCTCTGTAAGATGGGACAGCAACATCTTCCAAAGCTTCCTAGGGTTGCTAGGAACTGCCTGGCATGTGGCTGGTGGTCAGAACAGTCCATGTGGACCAGTCAGCCCCTTCCCACACACTCACTGCTTCTGCATGTCCTTCACTGCAGGGAGCCTGGTCCCCAGTGGCTGCCCTTACCTGTGCTGTGAGCTGGATGGGTTGGGACAAGGTGAGCTGTGGGGTCCCAGGGGGCTGGCTGGCAGGCTGTGGTGGTGGCAGGTCACCCCCCCCAGAGGAGGCTGGGGGCTGTGAGGTCGAGGAGGAGGCAGAGGAGGAGGAGGAGGAGGAAGTAGAGGAGGAGGCGGAGGCAGCGGCGGCGGCAGCGGCGTTAGCGGCAGCGGCGGCACTGGACTGCTGCACGGCGGCGGCCAGGAGCTGGGCCTGGGCTTGCTGCAGGAGGAGCTGCTGCTGAGCTGGCATCAGTGCCGTGAGCTGCGGGGTGTCGGGGACAGCAGGAATTGGAGCAAGGGGTTGAAGAGGAGCAGAGAAGGCAGAGAGGGGTTAGTGCCTAAGCCAAGCAAGTAAGGGGACAAGACCTCCTAGAGGACAGAAGAGGGCAAGAGGCAGGCGTGAGAGAGTGGCCATGGCCTTGGTGGAACAGTTCATCCACTAGCCCTGTAACAGATGAGGGGTGGCTGGTTTGTCCCCTCGTCCCCATCCTTCCCCAAGTACTTACCCCAGCTAGCTGGCTGCCCGTCAACATGAGTTGGGCCTGGGGCAGATGAGGCTGGGCCGGCTGAGGGGGCAGGGGTGCTGCTGGGGCTGAATCGCCACTGGGGTCTTCAGCCTTGATCTGGGGGGGAGAGAGGCAGGGTCCGGGACCCCAGAATGTTAAGTGGAGGCCAGAGAGAATGCCCACCTGTGAACCAAAGAGAGGGCACGTGTGTGGCAATGGCAATCAGGCTGGCACAGGAGGAGCAGACTGGGGTATGGACATGAGGGTGCAGCCTGTGGTCCTGCACTGACCGCTGGGAGCTTCAAACCACTCCTCTGGCCTCAGTTTCCTCATCAATCAGATAGGGCTAACACAACACCTGCACCCAAACTCCCTACAGAAGTCGCCTTTGCAGAGCACTTTTCCCCCCCTGAGAGTCAGTTTTCCTGCCTGTAAAATGGAAAAGAGTGGCTGGGCACGGTGGCTCATACCTGTAACCCTAGCACTTTGGGAGGTCGAGGCAGGCGGATCACTTGGGGTCAGGAGTTTGAAACCAGCCTGGCCAACATGGTGAAACCCCATTTCTGAAAAAAAAAAAAAAAAAAAGGAAAATACTCCCACTGGGCACCTGGGAGGTCAAATAAGTGGCTTCTGAGTCCCACACCCTTCATCTGTATCACACAGAGGTACATCACTCTTGCTTTTTTTTTCTTTTTCTTTTTGAGACAAGGTCTTACTCTGTTGCCCAAGCTGAAGTGCAGTGGCATGATCACAGCTTACTGCAGCTTCTACCTCCCAGGCTCAAGCAATCCTCCCACCTCAGCTTTCCAAGCAGCTGAGACTACAGGTGCCCACCACCACACCTGGCTAATTTTTAAATTTTTCTGTAGAGACAGGGTATCACTATGTTGCCCAGGCTGGTCTTGAACTCCCAGGCTCAAGCGATCCTCCTGCCTTGGCCTCCCAAAATGCTGGAATTACAGGCATAAGCCACTGCACCTAGCCAGGTACATCCCTTATTTGTCCAATGAAGTAAGACTTTGTTGGAAGAAAAGGTTTTCAGGTACTAAGAAAAACCACCACCTTGGAACCTGGGCTACAAAGTCAGATGCTCACAGAAATGGGCACAAATGAATGACAGGAGTAGGGGTGGATGGAGGTGGGCTGGAGAGAGTGCCTGCCTAAGTGGAAATCTTATCTGGCTCCTACTCAGCTCCTGCTGGCCACTCTTTTCAAAATCTAGAACAAAAATACTGGCATAATAAGCAAAGCACAGCATTTGTCCTGCACTGTGGACAAGCCAGATGTGGCCTAGGAAATGCCAGGCTTCAGCCTCCGCTCCTGAGGTCTGCCAAGCCTCTCCATGTCTTTCTGAATATGATATGGACACATCTTGCACCATACACACAGAACAGACCAGCATAGAGCCACCCTGGCCTCCTCCACTCCTAGGTAAAAAGCCAGACAACAGCAGTTGTTGGCTGAAAGGCCTGTTGGCTGAAGCACACACAGTGGTGGGAGAAGGCATGGCCTGATGGATCACACACCCTCAGGCCTAAAGTGGACAGTGAGATTATCCTTCAGCCTGATAGCCCAACACCATTTTGTAAAAGGAAGTCCAGAGACAGAAAGCAACTTGGGCAAAATGACACAGTGTGTTGGCAGGAGGGTGATATTTGGAATGTGGACAGAGACAAACAGAGGCCAAGGAAAGGCCAAATAATAGACAGTGAATGGCGTGTCCCAAATTATGGAATATAAGTATTAGAAAGTTTAAGAGCTACAGAGGCCAAGTGTGGTGGTTCATGCCTGTAATCGCAGCATTTTGGGAGGCTGAGGCAGGAGGATTGCTTGAGGCCAGGAGTTTGAGACTAGCCTGGGCAACAGAGCAAGACACCGTCTCTTAAAAAAAAAAAAAGAGAGAGAGAGGTTAAAAAAAAAAAAGTGCTGCAGAGATGCAGCATGAAATGACGCTGAGTATGAGAAGTCAGGGTAGCGGCTATCCCTGGCAGGGGCATTAAGGGCCTCTGGAAGGCTGGTCGTGCTCTGCTTCTTGATCTGGTGCTAGTGACATGGGTGTGCTAAGTTTCTGAAAGTTCACAGAGTCATACATTGAAGATCTATGTGTGTTTTTAATGTGTATCATATTTTAATACAAAGTTTTTTAAAAAATAGTCTGAGCATGGTGGCTCGCCCCTTAATCCCAGCACTTTGGGAGCCAAGGTGGGAGGATCACTTGAGGTCCGGAGTTCGAGACCAGCCTGGCCAACATGGTGAAACCCCATCTCTACTAAAAATACAAAAATTAGCCAGGCATGGTGGCACACACCTGTAATCCCAGCTAATTGGGAGGCTAAGGCAAGAGAATCACCTGAAGCCGGGAGGCGGAGGTGCAGTTTGCCGAGATGGTGCCATCGCACTCCAGCCCGGGCAACAGAGCGAGACTCCGCCTCAAAAATTGCTTGAACCCAGGAGGTGGAGGTTGCAATGAGCCGAGATCATGCCATTGCACTCCAGCCCGGGTGACAGTGCGAGACTCCGTCTCAAAAAAAAAAAAAAAAGTTTAAAAAAAATAATGTTGAATGCCATGGTGAGCACACTATTCCCTTTTCAGTGCTTTTTTCATTGTTTCTGGTTATCTTAAAGTCTCTGATTGGTGCTTGAATGTCTTTACCATCTCTCCAATACTAGCTAATCTCCACTTCTATTTTAATTTAATTTTTTTTTGAGACAGGGTCTTGCTCTGTCACCCAAGCTGGAGTGCAGTGGCACCATCAGGACTCACTGCAGCCTCAACTTCCCAGACTCAAGCGATCCTCCTGCCTCTGTCTCAAGTAGCTGAGACTACAGGCGTGCACACCCAGCTAATTTTTGTATTTTCTGTAGAGACAGGGTCTCACTATGTTGCCCAGGCTGGGCTTGAACTCCCGGCCTCAAGCGATCTACCCACCTTGGCCTCCCAAAGTGTTAGGACTACAGGCTTGAGCCACTGCATCTGGCCTAATCTCCTTTTTTTTTTTTTTTTTTTTTGAGCTGGAGTCTTTCTTTGTTGCCCAGGCTGGAGTGCAGTGGTGCAATCTCGGCTCACTGCAACCTCTGCCTCCTGGGCACAAGCAATTCTCCACAATGCCTCAGCCTCCCAAGTAGCTGGGATTACAGGCACTCACCACCATGCCCGGCTAATTTTTGTATTTTTAGTAGAGTCGAAGTTTCACTGTGTTGGCCAGGCTGGTCTCAAGCTCCTGACCTCAGGTGATCTGCCCGCTTTGTCTCCCAAACTGTTGGGAATACAGGCATGAGCCACCGCGCCCAGCCCTAATCTCCTTTTTTAATAAGCAGAGAACAGGCCTCTGAGGTTTAGACCCTTCGGCACACAAGAGACTCTGGGTAAATTTTAATAATCATCGTATTTATTTCCGTGGCAAGTGATTCTGGTTTTCCATTTGTGAAATTTCCATTTAAAAAACATTTATTTAAAAAGCTGTCGAAAAGCAAGCCAGTTCATGAGTTGGTAATTGTTGAAGTTGATTGATGGGTATCTAGGGGCTTTATTTTCATTATAACCTTCTCTCTATTTCTGTATCCACTTCACATTTTCCATAATAAGGTGCTTTTTTAAAAAATTGAGCCAATTAACAAAATTATTATGTAAATAGTTGCGCACAGTGGTCTTATGCCTGAGACCGTGACAGGAGCACATGAATCACTTCAGTTAGGGAAAGACTGACACAGAAGAGATGGAGAGAAGTTGAGAGGCAAAGCCCAGAGAAACAGAGCGTACAGGGTAAGTTGTGGACAGAGCCCGAGGCCAGGAAGGGGAGGGAGAAACCTTCATTCCCTTGGTCCCACTGGCATCCCCAAAAGAAGGAAGCCTGCTGCCAGTTTGAGAACAGACTGCAAAGATCTGATTCAACTGAGGACAGGGTGGGGGCAATGGATACACGCTGTGCTCTGAGGGCTAAGGCAATAGCCAAACCTGCCATCAGAGGGTCAAGGAGGTCAAGATCGAGAGCCTGTCTCCCCTAGACCCCGTTCAAAGCGCTCAGCACAGAAGCAGGACATCTGCTCACAAAGCACTTTTATCCTCTCCTCTCATGGTGGCATGGGGGTACACCAGACATGGAGGCAACCACAGAGGCCATCCCATCTGACTGCCCCCTCCCCCCTGACCAATGATACTGAAGAGGAAACTGAGAGGCCCAGAGAGGGGAAGTGACTTTCCCATGGTCACAGAGCAAAGCTGTAGCAGGGTGGGGAGCAGTTCCCAGCCTCCCACCCCATCCCTCAGCCACCGCTGGTCAGGGTCTGGAGTCCTGCTCACACCTTCTCTGCCCCCACCTCCAGTGCTATCTTCAAGCCTCTGGACCTGCCTGCTACCCCTGGACCAGGCTGGAGGGTGGAGACTGGAGCCCAGGCAACCCCAAGAAGCCCAGAATGCCAGGCACAGGGCCCCATCTGGATGTGGAATTTGCACTGCCTGGCTGCTTCCGGCCTCCCTGTCATTCTCTCCTGCATTCCTATAGCTATCCTCAACTGGTACCAGCCCCCCCACCCCCACCTCAGCTGGCCGCTAAATGTGTATATTGGGGGACAGGCGGTGGTGCAGGCCTCTGTTGGGTCAGGGAAGTTGGGATGGGGGCGGGCCTTTGGCTTCCTGTTGTTCATCGCCCTGGGGCTCTGGGGGGGATTTCCCTGGCCACCCCCACCCCCTAGGGAAGGGGAAGGAGCCTGCGTGAGTCACAGGCCTGGGGTGGGAGCCCAAGAGTGAGAAGGGGCGGGAGGAACCTCGTTACCAAGGTACCAAGGCTCAGTGCTCTCTCAGCCCTTGGACTGAGGCAGGCCTCCTGAGGACCCTCTTCCAAGCGCTGCCCACTTCCCTGGCTGTTCCGACAGGTGCTTACCTTTGTACTGGGGCCAGTTGGGGACATGGAGAATGGGGAGGTCTTATTTTGGGGGTTCTGCAAAGAGAAAGTAGGAGCAAGGGGATGGGAATAGTGCAGTGAAGCAGCTTCTGACCACCCCCGCTCCCTGCCCTCCTACCACAGGCGGCACAGAGCCCCCTCTGAACCCCTCTCCCCATTCCTTCCCACCCCCTCCCGCTTATCCACTCCCTCCTAACCTGATGATTAGTGTCTGGTCCATTTCTTTCGGTGTCTGCAAAGAGAGGGAAAGGATGTGTTGTCATCAGCCACCCCCACCACACCTGTCCCCTCCCAGCTCTCTTCCCATCTGTCCCACTTCCCCTGCCCACGGTGACCCCTGCCCCCCTGCTCCCTGCCCACCCACCTGTGTGCTCTGATGGGGAGTCCAGACCTTGCTTCTCGGCCTCCAGGGGCTTAGACATTCTTATTTCTGGGGACAGAGGAGGAATGGAAGTGGGGTGAAGGAGGGGAAGCCAGGAGGGCTCTCGGGCCCCCATTCCACCACACTCCCCAAGCCTTTCCCCCAAATTCCCCCCTTACCCCCAGCCACCTTGGAAGTGTCTCTTCCCAAGAGACATGTCCTCCGTTCTGGGCCTCTGCCCTCCTCTGGCAAGATGAGACACAGCCCTTAGGCCTTGGGGGATCTTGCCTTATCCTTTTACCTCTCCAGAAAGTAACACAGGGGTGTTACCCACAGTGCAGCAAAGGGCAGGGCAGGAGATGGAAGGTGGTCGTGAGAAGGTATCAGCTGCCCAGGAGGAGGCTGGTGACGTCCCAAAGGAGGGAGAGCAGCCTTGGGCCTCCTCCTGGGGCGGGCCGCCCAGGCTCCCATCCTGCCCTACCAGGTTTCGGGTGAGACATGTTTTCCACTCTGAGTGGGGCCTCAGAGATGTGATGGGGCTGCAGCGTCCCCAAAGGAGGCAGTTGTCAGATCTCAGCATGTGTGATTCAGCCGCCCTCTGGCCCTCTTCCCACCCCACCACTTTCCCCATCCACATCTCACTCCCACCTGGACTTTCTTCCTATGTTTAGCACACCGGCCTAGCAGACCCAACCTGATCCTCTGTAACCCCAGCTCCATCTGGCTCTACCCCTGAGCTTGTCCTCCAATCTAAACCTGATCTGGGACTTCACGCTTGAGCCCCAGCTGCAGTCTCAAGTCCACCCCTGTAATACAACCCCATTCTATAGCTCCCTAGGCCCAGGAAATGAAAGGAGGCGGCCAAGGGAGGGTGGCAGGCAGCAAGCACATAAACCCATGGAGACAAATGCCTGTCCTCAAAGTGCTCTGATACTTTTCACAGAAAGGCAAGTGCTCACCAGTGCCAAGCATAGAGCTAGATATGACTCACAGCTCACATTAGCGGTTAGTGCTAATATTACCCCATTTTACAGAGGAGGAAACTGAGGCTCCAAGAAGGGATGTCACCTCCCCAAAAGCACAGCAAGACAGCAGATGTGCCCTGATTGGACCCCTGGTCTTCATGACTGCTGGGCTCCTACTTCTAATCGGATCCACTCTAGTCTAATGTCCCCCAGTCCTGACTTCCAGCCATCTCATCTCCAACAGTTCCCTCGCCCAAGCTCATCCTGAAACTGAATCCAACCCTTCCTGGTCCTAGACCCCAGGACAAATCTGGGCTTCAGCCTGACCCATCCTTAGTCCACTTACTCACCTTGAATCCCAAGTTGTGCCCAGATGGTTCAAGTCCTTCATCTGACCTTGACTCCCAACTGTCCTGAGATCCTGTCCCTGATCCAAACTCTTCCCACAACTCACTCCAAAATCCCTGCCTAAACCATGACCCCACTCCTACTAAAGGAGCTGTCCAACTCTAGTGTGCTCTGCACCAAGATACTTAAAGAAGACAGCTAGGCCAGGCACAGTGGTTCACGCCTGCAATCCCAGCACTTTGGGAGACTGAGGCAGCCAGATCTCTTGAACCCAGGAGTTCAAGACCAGCCTAGGCAACATGGAGAAACCCCATCTCTACTAAAGACACAAAAATTAGCTGGGCACGATGGCACGCACCTGTAGTCCCAGCTACTGGGGAGGCTGAGGCAGGAGAATCGCTTGAATCCAGGAGGTCAAGGCTACAGTGAGCTGTGACTGCACCACTGCACTCCAGCCTGGGTGACAGAGCGAGACCCTGTCTCAAAAAAAAAAAGAAAAAAGAAAAAAAAAGAATGGAGCTAAAGTAAGGGATAAGAAATAGGAAGAACTCAGTAACTCTAAAAAAAAAAAAGTCTAGAAATCTTGCAATTGAGTATTATTCAATGTGAAATGCTGCTTGAGTTTTAAATTCCTAATTAAAAAGACAGGTCATGCATTGCTGGTGGGAGTGTAAATTGATACAAGCACCACTCAGAAAAGCTGAAAAGATGCCCTCTCCCTAAGATGCAGCACGTCCACTCCTGGGCATCTGCCCAAAAGAAACACGTGTCCTGCCCATCAAAGGACATGGGCAGAATTCTTCTGCAGTCTTTCATAATGGCCCCAAACTGGAAACAGCCTAAGGGGCCATCAACAGGTGAATGGATAAATAAAATGTGGTATGTCCATACAATGAAATATGCCACAGTAATGAAAAAGAACAAACTCCTGCTTCATACACATGGCCGAAGCTTGGAGACATGAGGCTGAATGAAAGATGCCAAACACAAAGGCAGACATAATTTATGATTCCAATTACAGGAAATTCAAAAACAGGCAAGCTGATAGCAGATGATCACAGTCAGATGAGTGAGCACCTTGGGGGTACTGACTGGGAAAGGGCATGAGGAAGCCTGCACCAGGTGAGAAAGGATCTTGTTTGGTGGTTACAGGGTCCTTACATAAGCAAAAATTCATCAAGCTATACACTTAAAATTTGAGCACTTTACTCTATATACATTATGTTTTAACAAGCAAGAAAACATTTAAAAGCTAAAAAGCAAAACGCCAGCACACAGTCCCATTAAGATGCACACTGCACCAAGGCAGGTAGATCACTTGAGGCCAGGAGTTTGAGACCAGCCTGGGCAACATAGTGAAATCCCCGTCTCTCCAAAAAATAAAAAAGTTAACCGGACATGATGGTGGTGGGCACCTACAGTCCCAGCTACTCAGTAGGCTGAGATGGGAAGGTCGCTCGAGCCCAGGAGATTGAGGCTACAGTGAGCCGTGATTGTACCACTGCACTCCAGCTTGGATAATAGAGCAAGACTCTGTCTCAAAAAAAAAAAAAAAAAAAGATGTAGACTGTTGAGGGTGGGGGTGGGGAGTGGGTGCCCAGGACGCCACCAGAGTTCAGGTCCTGTTTCCTGGCCCTGGGGACAGGGCATTAAATGGCTACTGATACAAGATATAAGAAGGACAGGAAGGGAGCTGGGTGGCAAGTGTGTCCTGACTTTGGAGCAGTAAAGGCGGGAATCCTGCCTGATCCTAGCTCTAGTTCACCCAGACCCTAGCCCTACTTCAGGCAGCCACTAACCCTAACCTGGTCCTAAATCCCGCCCCTCCTAGCATCCCTAAAACTGCAGCTCCAGCCTCATCTGGCCCCCGTCCCTCCAGCGGAGCTCCACATTGCCTCAGGGCAATCCTTTCCTGGCTCCTCCTTATCTCCTGGAGAAATAAACAACCTGGCCTCCAGGGGCTGGCCCACCACCCTGTACTGCTCTTCTCTTGCAGCTCATGCACAGTGCTCTTCAACCACGTCGAGCATCTCCCCCTGCTTGGGGGTCTGCTTGACAGCAGGCTGTGCAGGTTCTACACTCCTACCTAGCTGGGCATCCCTCTCCCGTCCACAGAACAGGGCAGCCTCGGACCCCACTGCCAGCCCAGAAAGTCCACACTCATCCTTAACCTCTGCTATGGGCTAAGTTGCATCCACCAAAATTCATACACTGAAGTCCTAATTCCTGGTACCTCAAAATGTAATTGTATTTGGAGATAGGGTCTTTAAAGACGTAATTAAGGTAAAATAAGGTCATTAGGGTGGACCTTACTACAATCTGACTGGCATCCTTATAAGAAGAGGGGGCCGGGCGCGGTGGCTCATGCCTGTAATCCCACCACTTTGGGAGGCCGAGGTGGGCAGATCACCAGTTCAGGAGTTTGAGGCCAGCCTAACCAACAATGTGAAATCCTACCCCTACTAAAAATACAAAAATTAGCCGGGCATGGTAGTGTGTGCCTGTAATCCCAGCTACTCAGGAGGCTGAGGTAGGAGAATCACCTGAACCCAGGAGGCAGACGTTGCAGGCAGCCGAGATCGCGCCACTGCACTACAGCCTGAGTGACAGAGCAAGACTCCGTCTCAAAAAAAAAAAAAAAAAAGAAGAAAAAGAGGGAATTAGGTCACAGATGGGAACAGAGGGAAGACCATATGAAGACCCAGGAGAAGACCAGCGGACCACAAGCCAAGGAGAGAGGCCTTGGAAGAGACCAATCCTGCTGACATCCTTGTCTTTAACTTACAGCCTCCGTAATTGTGAAAATGAATTTCTCTTATTTCAGCCACCTAGTCTGTGGTACTTTGATGTGGAAGCCCTAGCAAACTAAGCCTCTCACAGCCCCTGCCCTCCTGCTGTCCCATCCCTGAGCCCCCAGTTGTGGCTGTCTGTGTCCAGGTTCCTTCCCCACAAGACCAATGCGACAGGCCTGGTCTGACTCATCACTGGGTCCCCAGCATCACAAGCCCAGAATGGGTTGTAACTGCTGAATGTCCCTCTCTTTAACAGTCTCCGTTTCCTACTACTTCTCACTCCTGTCCTACTGTCTCCCTGCTATTTATTTTATTTTATTTATATTTTGAGACAAGAGTCTTGCTCTGTCAGCCAGGCTGGAATGCAGTGGCACAATCATGGCTCACTGCAGCCTCGACCTCCTGGGGTCAAGCTATCCTCCCATCCCAGCCTCCTGAGTAGCTGGGACTACAGGTGTGCACCACCACATCCAGGGACTACAGCTGTGCACCACCACATCCAACTAATTAAAAAAAAAAAATTTTTTTTTTTTTGTAGAGACGGGTCTCCTTATGTTGTCCAGGCTGGTCTCAGACTCGTGGCCTCAAATGATCCTTATGCCTTGGCCTCCCAAAGTTCTGGGATTACAGGCATGAGCCACCACGCCTGCACTTTGCCATTTAAAACATTTCCTGAGGCCTTGGCATGGGCTGTTCCCTCTGTCTGGAACACTGTTCCCCAATCTGTCCACCTGACGACCCCTGACTCATCCTTCAGAACCCAGCATAAGCTCTGTTTTCTTTTCTTTCTTTTTTTTTTTTTTGAGATGGAGTCTTGCTGTGTTGTCCAGGCTGGAGTGCAGTGGTGGGATCTCGGCTCACTGCAAGCTCCAGAGGTCTCCTGGGTTCAAGCAATTCCCTGCCTCAGGCTCCCAAATAGCTAGGATTACATGTGTGCACCACTACGACCGGCTAATTTTTGTATATTTAGTAGAGAAGGGGTTTCACTGTGTTAGCCAGGATGGTCTCAATCTCCTGACCTCATGATCTGCCCGCCTCAGCCTCCCAAAGTGCTGGGATTACAGGCGTGAGCCACCACGCCCGGCCATAAGCTCTGTTTTCTATGAAACCACCACCTTGATGCTCCCAACTCCCAGCCAGGTCTCTCTCCAGCTCCCCATACCCTAGCACCTTCCCTTGTCACTGTCTTAGAGGCTGACTGTAGCTAGCCGGGCCCCACTATGTCTCCCCTGTCAGACTAGGAATTTTTCAAGGGCAGATCTGATCTCAGGTTCCTAAACACTGCCCAGCAGAAGACATGTGGATCAGTGGCCCCAAGGTCCTGATCTCCCTCCCCCAGGCCTTTGCCTCTGCTCGTCTCCCACTTGGGTGACCCTTTCCTTCTCTACTGGCAAACTCTTGCTCCTCTTTAAGGTCCAGCTCAAATGTCACCTCCTCTGTGAATTACTCTCTGATTCCCCAGATGGTCAGTGTCTCTCTCTTCTGGGCTTCACTGACCCTGTACTGTTCTCCATCACATCCTGATCATCCTGGGCAGAGACCTCCACCCCAACTGTGGGCTCCTCAGGAGCCCAGGCTGGAGTCATTGCTGCACAAGCCTAGGAGTATGTCTTTGGAATGAATGAATGCATTAAAGAATCCCCTAACTGACCAGGGCCCAATCCTGTCTAAAACAAACCCCTATCTCTACTGTCACCCAACATCCCCAAGAAACCCTAACTTAAATCTTTAAGGTAAGATTTCCTCTGCAGGGACTGTGGCTGGAAAGACAAGAGTGGTTTGAGGGAAATTTTTCACCATTCTGTTACCCTTATTCTCCCTAAATTATCCCAACCACTCCTACATATCCCTGCATACTCCGTGCCCCACACTTGGCTGGGTCACAACAAAATGGCCAACTGCTGCCCTTTGTCTTTTCTCTTTCCACCTCCCCTGTCAGAGCTCAATCTGAGAGAAGGGTCAGATCATTTCCACCAGGAATGAACAGGGAGCTCCATTTCCACCGTGAACTAAAAGCCAAATGACGCCTTAACAGGGACTCCAGGGCACCAGCAATCATAGACTTGGAGGGTCCATCAAATGGCTCAGCCTCAGCCTCAGCCTCAGCCCAGGCAGAGATGCCCATCGCCTATCACTCAACTCTAGAAAAATATTGATGCCTGTTCCCACCCTAGACTCTGATTTCAGTGGTACAGGGTGTGACTTGGGCATCCAGATATTTAAAAGCCCCTCCAGGTGATTCTTTTTTTTTTTTTTTTTTTTTTTTAGACAGAGTCTCACTCTGTCGCCCAGGCTGGAGTGCAATGGTATGATCTCAGCTCACTGCAACCTTTGCCTCCTGGGTTCAAACGATTCTCCTGCCTCAGCCTCCCGAGTAGCTGCAATTACAGGCATGCATCACCATGCCTGGCTAATTTTTGTATTTTTATTAGAGACGGGGTTTCACCATGTTGGGCAGGCTAGTCTCGAACTCCTGACCTCAAGTGATCCGCCCACCTCAGCATCCCAAAGTGCTGGGATTACAGGCATGAGCCACCGCACCCAGCCCCCTCCCGGTGATTCTAATGTGCTCCATCCCCTGGCACCTTCAGAAGCCCCTCTCAAAGCCTCATTCACACACAAAAGATTGGTTGGTTATGTATGGCTATTCCCACCCCTCATCATAGGTAATGTGTAATATTTTAGGGGAACTGAAAGAGAAAAAGCAATGCATAGCCCTACCAGGCCCCTTGGAGCCATGTTGCCCCTTGAATCCCACCTTCCTCAGGTCAGACACCCCTCAACCAGGGCTGCCCAGCCCTGAGCTCACACTCGCTTGCCCGACTGCCCCAGGCCTGGGACTCTTGGTCCTCTCCGCCCTCCCACTCCTCCCTCCCCGGACTTTCACTTCTCCTCTGCATTTCCCCCCGCCAGTTTTAGCAGACTTAGGCCAGCTTCTCGTTAGCACTTACCGAAAACGGGGCTAAATATAGAGGGCCCAAGGACTGCCCCTCACCCCTCCTGGCCCCACTTGTCCTGTCCCCTGGGTCCCCTGCCTCCGCAGCCTGCTTCAATTAGGGGTATGGCCTGGGAGCCCCTGTGGGCAGGTTGGTGCTGCCAGGAACCTCTGTGGGCCCAGCTGGCTGAGCCCCTGTCCTCCCCAGAAGCAGCACCTCACCCCTCCCCACCCCACAGCTGTCCCTGGGTGGCCTCAAGGGAGTGAACATTTCTGAGTTGTCAGGAGGGAGGGATGGAGATACGGGCAGCAGACACAACAAGAGAGGTGGCCCCACAGCTGCGCTGACAGCAGGCAAGAGCTGCCAACAGTACACACCCCATGGCCACAGCCAGGCAAGGCCCCGGCCAACACAATACAAGAAACAGATGTGCACAGATTCCAGACAGGAATGTGAACAGGTTTGCAGATACGACACATGCCCAGACATGATGCCACGGGCATATATGCAAAACACACACCCAGATGTGCGTACACACATGCACTCACACACACTCTCACACTGAGTGACACAGCCAGCCAGACACACATAAGAAGTATACAAACTCACACACCCGGAGTCGAACACAGACATACACCCTCCCCCTACATACTATACCCAGTCACTCACATACTCAGACATGTGTACGCACACATGTACTTACACATGTTCTCACACCAAGTCACATCAGTCCAGCCAGAGATACACACCCAGACATGCACATGCTCACACAGAGTCACACACACACACACAAGTGCACACACATACACCCAGAGTCACCTCATCCTGGAAGATGGCCAGGGCTGACCTCTGAACCCAGTTCACAGGTGTGGAGTCTGAGACCAGGCAGGGTGAGTGATCTGCCCACAGCCACACAGTGTATTAATTCATGTCCAGGCAGGGAAAATTCACCCCAGTCTTCCCACACTGGGCTGTTCTGTGAGAAATCCCAAGTAAAGGGTTTAGCCTACTGCCCAGCACCTCTGAGGTCCCCATTTAACCCCAGAGAGGAACGAGTCAGTGGGAGCAGACACCCTGGATCTCTGTGTCTATACTGTATGGACACACACACATATACACAGTTGCATACACAGTCACCTCAACAAATAAACACGTCACCCTGCAAATAGTCTTCCTTTCATCCCACCCCTCTCCTCACCGCCTTTGCTTGCTCATACCCACTCATTCTTCGTATCCCTGCTCAGACACCCCCTTCCTCCAGGAAGCCCTCCTTGACACTCTACCAACTAAATCACATGTTTTGAGGGCTCCTACGATCCCCTAATACCTCCCTGTCCTGGCCCAACCCCTCTACCTATGTCTCCCTATCCCAGCCCTGACCCCTCTGCCTGGGCCTCCCCCATCCCAGCCCCAACCCCTCTACCTATGTGCCCCCATCCCAGCCCTGACCCCTCTGCCTGGGGCCTCCCTCATCCCAGCCCCAACCCCTCTACCTTTGTCCCCCCATCCCACCCCGACACCTCTGCCTGTGCCCCCCACCCCAGCCCTGACCCTTCTGCCTGGGCCTCCCCCATCCCAGCCCTGACCCCTCTGCCTGGGCCTCCCCCATCCCAGCCCTGATCCCTCTGCCTGGACCTCCCCCATCCCAGCCCTGACCTGTCTGTGCTGTCATTGGTGACAGGTCTGTCTTCTCCAATAAACTGGGAGCTCCAGGAGGACAGACCTGAGCTACCCTTTTCCACTGTACTTCCAACACCCGACACAGAACTACTCAATAGATACATGTTGGTGGAGGACACACGGGTGCCCGCACACAATGGCGCATATAGGACAGCACACACCACCAAACCAAGACTCATGCCCATGGTCATGCCTACACAGCCACAAATGAAACAGGCATGAAGGGCTGAGTGCTTGCCATGTTCCAGGCACTGTGCTAAACATGCTACATGTATTACCTCATTTAAGACTCCCATCAACACTGCTGAGTGATAGCCATCACCATACAGACATGTACACATTCTACTAAATAAGCCAACAGCTATAAATTACCTTGTACAGTGCCTGGTGCACAATGTTCACTCAGCCAACTGACATTTGGTGGAGAAGGCATTTAATAAGCACACAAACAAACACATAATGAAATTCCCAGCAGTGATACGTGCCGTGAAGAAAAGATAAAGCAGGGTGAGGGGACTGAGAGTGACAGGATCAGTGCCAGTTTAGATGGGGAGGTGAGGGAAGGCTGCCCTGAGGAGGTGACATCCGAGGTGAATGAAGTGAAGAAGTGAGCCAGGCAATCATCACCCCACAATGCCACACACAACAGCCCCCTACACTCACAAGCACACAGCAGTCCCACTCAGAGCACTCAGAACTACTGCACACACACATGCACACGCACACCTGTACCAGATGTGCACACACACACTCAAAAGGGAATGACATCCCCCAAGTCCAGCAACTTGGCATTCCAATCCCTTTGCAGCCCTTATCCAAGGATCGCCCATGTCACCCACCCCACTGGTTCTCCACATGAGGGCCCGCTACCAACAACCAGCTCCCTCCCTCCCGTCCCCAGACCCTTCGGAACAGGGCAACAGAGAAGAGAAGATGTTGGAAGTTCCGGTGCCTGATGTGGAAAGAGAGGGCAAAGAGGAGCTGTGGGGGTTAGGGGGGACCCGGCATGGGAGAGAGGGAGTTGCTAAGAGTACAGAGGAGAAGGACAATGGAGACAGCTGAGGAGGAGGGGCAGGGAGGGCCCGCAGAGCAAACCTAAATGTGCTGCCTGTCCTCTGAGCAGTGGCGCAGGCACCAGCCCCCTTACCTGGAGCCCCCATGCTGGAGTGAACCATGCTGCCCGCCCCGCCAGGGCTGGGGGAACAACTGTGTCATCTCCCCACCCTCTCTGGGGGCCGAGCCCTCCCTGCCGGAAGTCACTCAGGGAGGAAACCACAGGGCAGGTCCGCCCCCTTCAGAAGGGAAAATACCCTGGCCCACAGACCCGCCCCGGCAGCCCGGCCCACCCCAAATCATGTGTGTGTGCTGGGGGGTGGGGGCTAGTGGGGCAGAGGATAAGCAGGCTGGAAGAGCCGACTCCTACGGCTGCGATCCAAGAGGTGCCTGCAACAGTTGCCCCCCGACTTCTATCGCCCCCATGGAGGCAAACAAGTCTGGAACAGGGAATGGGGGTCTGGGAGAGAAGGTGGATCCACAGCAGTAACAACAATAAAACATTAGCCAGCAGCTTATTGGAGAGAGGGCTTTGCCGATGCCTGACCCTGTGCCTCACTCTTGACAGGTGCCATCTCCAATGTGGTGGTCACTCTTATTTGCCCCATTTTGCAGATGAAAAGACTGAGGATCAGAGAGGTGAGCAGTAGCTTTCCCAAAGGCCCAGAGCCAAGAAGCGTTGAAGCTTAAAAGCACGCCGCTGCAGGGAAGATCAAGCAAGCCCCGCGCCTATTTGCAGGTGAGCTGTTGGGTGCCACCATTGGGAAGAAGTGGTGCCCGTGGGCAGTGGTAGTGGGGACGGTGGGTCGGGGACTTGGCCTGGGGCTACAATAAGTCGCCGGCCAAATGCGGGCGCCCGAGGCGGCTCCAGTGGAGGGGAGCACCAGGTCCCCGGGCTGCCGGCTGGCTCTTCGCGCTGCGGCGCTCCCATTTCAGCGCTTCCCTCCGTGCCCGCCAGAGGGCGGCAGCGCCCAGCCAATGGGCCGGAGGGCGGGGCCGGCTGCGGAGAAGGGAGCCCCTCCCTCCGCTCCCCTCCCCAACACCCTCCCAACACCCCCGCTCTCACACCTGCGAGGGTCACACAAAGGCGCAGGACTCCCGGCGCACCGCAGCTCAGACAAAGGCGCGCCCGAGTCCGCTGCCCTCTTCCTCTTGGTGCCCGAGGCCTGAGGCTGTGGGGCTGCCTGGCGTCTCCAGACACCCCACATGCCCGCCTGGGCCTCGCAGGACATCCTGCGCCCCATGGCTGGGGGGCCCCCTAAACCACAGGTGCATGCACAGACGCCTGGACTCACCCTCACACACACAAGTATTTCTACAGATGGACCCCAGCACTTCACACACACACACGTGTGCACACACAGACGTGCATGAACACATCTATGTGCACAGGCCCCAACACCAGCCCTCCCTGCTGACGATGGTCACTCCCATATACTGATACCTCCTCTACTCCTTCACATGGACCCATGGGCACAAGGGCACTTCTACACATATGTGCCCAAGCATACTTCCTGGCCACTCGCACCCACTCACACACAGGCACACTCAGAAAGGGTATACTACAGGCAGAACTACAGAAGTGCCCTCCCCTGACTGCACACGTGCCCTGTGCACCCAGACACACCCAGGCAAGCAGGTGGGCACAACAGGAAGGACTGGCAGTTCTCATATATGCACACGAGAGGTGACCGTTTCCCGGCATCTACACTCCACAACATCCCGTATCGTAAAGGCCATTTCACAGAGGAGATCCACAGACCACACAGCAACTGGCCACAGGATTTCTATACATGAGGGTCTTCCTGACAGCAGCCTGGTAGCGGTGGATACTGGAGCCTTGTCTCAAAGCGACATTTACGCAGTAAGCTTTGTTTTCAGTTAGGATTTGTTTTGGGGGGCTTGGAAATGGGGCTATAGGACATTATGGGGGGGGGCAAAACCTCACCAGCCACCCTTATGCTCCACCCTGGACAGACTCAACATCATCCACGTCAGGAACACGCTTTTGGATGTGACCCCATTCCAGCCCCCTAGAGCCAGCAGAGAAGGACCACCCACTTCCAGTGCGGCCAGGTCTGCAGTTCAGTCCTGGAGCCGGGGAAGGCTGTATACGCTCCCTGAAAGATGAAGCAACCCCACACCTCTTGCCTCCCATGCTGGCTCCATTCTCAGTGCCTCAGACCAGAGCTGGGCCTGGTGAGGGGATCTTGAAGGAGGATGGGCCTGCCTGAGAGAGGATAGAGGGGCAGAGTTTGGAACACACTGGCAGCTGGAACAGGGAGGCTCAAGGCAGGGGGAGATGGTGGCCTCGTTGCCACAGAAGAGGCCTCGAGCCATGCTGAGGGAGGCAGGTAGGGCATGGGAGCTAGGGAGCAGTGGGGGCCACTTGAGGTGCAGGGAGCTGGGAGGGAGGCGGTACAGGGGAGGCCAGGCTGGGCTCAGGGCTGAGCGGTAATTAAAGGAGACGTAGGGGGCTCCCCAGGGCCAGCGGGGCTGGTAACTGACACGCGGGCCCCATTGCTCCGCTCATATTTCTCGCCGGATCGATACGTTTGACTCCCGACAAGACAATAATCGCTTGTACGCGGCCGGCGAGTCGATCAAATACATTATTAGAGCGAGGTCCCCCGGGGGCCCGGCGGGGAGTGGTGGGGGGGAGCAGCCAGCCCACCGGGGACAGCAGAGCGAGATTCTTCACCCCTCAGGGCCCCCCAGCCATGGCCTCTTCCTCTTGGCCACCCCTGGGGACCCTCTCTGTGGCTCAGTTCCCCAGCCTCTCTCTGAATGCCTGCTGCTTTGGCGATCTCTCTAATCAGCCCCCAGCATCATCCTTGCTCTGTGAGAGAACCCAAGGGTTCTTTCCCCATAGGCACTGCCCTCATCTGTAGGGCTGTAGCATGTGGGAGCTCAGAGAGGCTCCTCAGACCCCTAGCTTGGCAGGAGACAGGGAGACCAAGCCTCAGGCCATACTCTGAGTCCATGGCTGGGCCAGGAGATGAACTTGGGCCCAAGACTCAATGATACCCACCTCCCTCTGCCCAGTCTCCTTGCTGCATCTAAGCACACGGGGCTTCAGCAGCGCCCAGGCCAGGGGCAGCCTCTGGGGGGTTAGGGGAAGCTAACCTAGGGACCCAAACAAGCAGGAAAACAGGATGATAGGGGTAGCAGGAAAACAGGATGATAGGGGTGGCAGACAAACACATACACAAAGAGATGTGTGTCTGCTCCTGCTGCAGGGCCATGTGGTCCCCCAGCGGGCCTCAGAGACCCTCAAACCATGCCCAGCCTCAGCTCTGGCCCACCCTAGACACTGCTTGCCACTCTTGCCCACTTTCCTGGCTTCTAGGCTCAAGCCTATTTACCCTTTTTAAAAAAATTAAATTAAGCTTTAGCTTTATTTTTAAAGTCCAGGCTCTTTTTTTTTTTCCCCCCCCTTTGAGACAGAGTCTCACTCTGTCGCTCAGGCTGGAGTGCAATGGCACAATCCCGGCTCACTGCAACCTCCGCCTCCTGGGTTCAAGCGCATCTCATGCCTCCTCAGCCTCTCGAGTAGCCGGGATTACAGGTGCACACCACCAGGCCAGGCTAATTTTTGTGTTTTTAGGAGAGACAGGGTTTCACCACATTGGCCAAACTGGTCTCGAACTCCTGAGATCATGTGATCCACCCACCTCAGCCTCCCAAAGTGCTGGGATTACAGACATGACCTCAAGCCTATTTCCTGTTTACACACCTGCTTTGCCCTCTAGACCCGAAGTGCCCCTTTGCTTCTCCAGCAGCCCTAAGTCAAAGTCAAGTTCTGCTTAGGAGTATCCAGCATTCGGGGACTTAAAATATATCTTCCTCTTTGTCTTCATTATCAGCAGCAGCCCCCACAGCATTGCGGTCTATGCTTTCCTTTTTTTTTTTTTTTTTTTTTTTTGAGATTGTCTGGCTCTGTCACTCAGGCTGGAGTGCAGTGGCACGATCTTGGCTCACTGCAAACTCTGCCTCCCAGGCTCATGCCATCCTCCCACCTCAGCCTCCCAGATAGCTGGGACCACAGGCGTGCACCACCACATCCAGCTAGTTTTGTATTTTTAGTAGAGACATGGGTTTTGCCATGTTGCCCAGGCTGGTCTCAGAACTCCTAGGCTCAAAGCCATCCACCCGCCTCAGCCTCCCAAAGTGCTGAGATTACAGTCGTGAGCCACTGTGCCCGGACTACTCTGTGCTATTTGAACCAATACATTATTTCTAAGTCCTCATGACAGTCTGAGGAGGTAAAGGTCTGCTATCATCCTCATTTTACTAACAAATTGAGCCTCAGAAAGGTGAAGTCTCCTGCCCCAAGTCACACAGCATGAGTGGTGGAGTCAGGATTTAAGCCCAGGTCTGTCCCCCTGACAGCTTGATCTCTCTATACTGAGCCATGGAGCTCCTTCTTGGAGGCGTGAAATGCTCCCTATCCTTCAGGAGACAACAGCAACAGCCAGCCACTCCTTGTCCAGTCAGCAATGCTGGAATACCTCTGCAGCTCACAGTCCAACGCCCACAGCCTTCGAGTCAGTTTCTTGATATTCAGCAATGCACTGGACTCCTGATCCCATCAGCTCCTGGCTGAAGGTGGGCCAACCCTTCCCCATTTCCTTCAATTCAAACATTTCCTCATGTCCCTCAGTGCCAAGCCCTGTGCTGGGAGCTGAGGACCCAGAGGTGAGCTAGATCTAAAATCTGACCTCAAGGAGCTAACAGTCTGAGAGGAAGACTGGAGTGGATAAAAATACCTTGGTAATTTATCACTTAATAAATATCCAATAAATGCTATTATGTGCCAAGCCATTGCTAAGCTCAGAGAATACAGTGGTTAAAAGCAACCCATAGAGCTTATAGTCTTTGGGGGAGAAATAATTTTTAAAAGTTATCAACTAGCAGGGCATGGTGGCATACCCCTGTAGTCCTGGCTCCTCTGGAGGGTAAAGCAGGAGGATCACTTGAGCCCAGGAGTTCAAGGCTGCAGTGAGCTATGATGGCGCCACTGCTCTCCAGCCTGAGTGACAGAGCAAGACTCAATCTCTAAAATAAATAAATAAATAAATAAAAAATAAAAAGCCATCAAATAAATATGTAATTCTAAGTTAGGAAAAGTGATTTCAAGAATAGGTAGAGGAGGGGCTGGGCATGGTGGCTCACACCTGTAATCCTGGCGCTTTGAGAGGCTGAGGTGGGAGAGTTGCTTGACACCAGGAGTTTGAGACCTGTCTGGACAACATATCGAGACCCCATCTCTACAAAAAAAATTGTTTTAACTTAGCTGGGTGTGGTGTTGTGCGTCTGTAGTCCCAGCTACTCGAGAGGCTGAGGCGGGAAGATTGCTTGAGGTCGAGGCTGCAGTGAGCTACGATCATGCCACTGCACTCCAGCCTGGGTGACAGAGAGAGACCCTGACTCTTAAAAAAAGTAGAAGGAGGATACCTGATGTAAACAAAGGATGGCAAGTTGCAGAAAACTGTCCCAAGGAAGTGACATTTACATAGCAATTAGACACAGTATTCTCGAGGCAAAGAATGTGAAGGAAGACACTCCAGGCAATGGGAACAGAGGAGGCGATGGCCCCATGGAAACAAACAGTGTGGCAATTCCAGGATCAGAAAGGAGGCCTATAGAGCTGGAGCAGAGTGAACAAAGAAGAGAAGACAGGAGACGAGGTGTGAGGTGGAGAGGCGGCCAGGGCCAGATCGCACAGGGCCTTGCAGGCCAAGGTAAGAATTTGGGACTTCAAGAACAGTGGGACACCTGAGAAGGTTTCAAGCAGGGGAGTGGCATGGTTCTATGAACACTTTTGTGACAATCCTGGCTGCTTTGGAGGCCGCAGTGAAGAACCAGAGGATGGGGTGTGGGGGTTAGCGTGAGGAAGCTGATGAATTCCACATCACCATCAGGTGATGATGACAGGAAGCAATAATTGGTGATTGGCTGAATGTGGGGCATGGGAGTCACGGAGAAGTCAAGAATGAGGTCCAGGTATATTAAAGTATCTTTCCTGGCACAGAAGATTGGGGCAGGTGGAAGAGCTTAAGCTCAGGTAAGAAAGATCAGGGTAGGACCTGAGGTCCTGAAGGATGAGAGGAAGGGCAGGAGGTGGGAAACAGCATTCAAGGGGGTTGCCAAGGTTGAAGACCCCAAGGTGGAGACAAACTTGGCTTTCCCAAGTTTGTCCTCAAGTTCCTTTGAGGTTGGATTTGAAATTGCAGGTGGAAGGCTTCTGAGCAGAAGTATTCTGTGTAAGGAAGTTCTACTGGGGACAAATGTGGGGACCGGCTGGTAGCATGGAATCTGGAGACAGGATGACCAATGGGGAGGCTGGGACAGTGGTCCAAGGCGGCAGGGGAGAAAGGAGCCATGAGGATTAGGATGAGGATACATATTCAAGCTGGAGTCTACAGGAACAGGATATGAGAAGTGGGTGCTGGGCTGGGGTGGCTGGGTGGATGCAAGGCCATCACTGAAAGACACAGTGAGAAGGGAAGCAGGGAGAAGACACTTGGGTCAGTTCCAGGGGGAAAGTCAGGAAGCAGCATCTTCCAAGAAGCAAGGTCTGTGGACCAGAAGTCAGCAGATGCTTAACAAATTCACATGGATACAAACATTCCTCATCATATCTCCCCACCACAGCCAATTTTCCACATCCACCAGAATTCCCAGTTCGCCTCATGTAAGAAAAGAAGCACTGTGATGTGGCTCAAAGAAGATAAAAGAAGACTAACTGGCCGGGTGTGGTGGCTCACACCTGTAATCCCAGCACTTTGCAAGGTCGATGAGGGCGGATCACCTGAGGTCAGGAGTTCAAGACCAGCCTGGCCAACATATAGTAAAACCGCATCTCTACTAAAAAATACAAAAATTAGCTGGGCATGGTGGCGCACGCCTGTAGTCCCAGCTACTTGAGAAACTGAGGCAGGAAAATCGCTTGAACCCAGGAGGCGGAGGTTGCAGTGAGCTGAGATCACACCACTCTACTTCAGCCTGGGTGACAGAGCGAGACTGTCTCTGAAAAACAAACAAACAAACAAACAAATAAAAGAAGACCAACCAGTCCCTGTTCTGAAATTCGCCCTCTAGTGACCTAGGGCCAGCCCCCTGAACTCCCTGGACCTCAGTTTCCCCAGATATATGTCTGAGATGGGCTGGAGAAGCACTCTAAGACTTCTTCCAGCTTGAACATTCTTTTATTTTATTTTATTTGGCTCACTGCAACCTCCACCTCCTGGGTTCAAGTGATTCTCTTGCCTCAGTCTCCTGAGTAGCTGGGGCTACAACCATGCGCCACCATGCCCAGCTAATTTTTGTATTTTTAGTAGAAACAGGGTTTCACCATGTTGGCCAGGCTGATCTCAAACTCCTGCCCTCAAGTGATCCACCCACCTCAGCCTCCCAAAGTGCTGGAATTACAGGCATGAGCCACCGTGGCCCGGCCCCAGCTCTAACATTCTGTAGCTTGAAAGAAACAAGAACGGGTGAGATGGACTGACGGCTCAACTGGCCATTGACAAATAGGGAGGTAAAGCATGGCCAACCTACTCTAAGGAGGCCCTGGCTGGGTATACTCGGCAACCCACTTACTCCTCACTGTCATCTTATGAGGGAGAGACCATTATCATCCTCACTTTAAAGATGAGGAAGCTGAGGCCCACAGTCACACAATGAGGCTGGAGTGAACCCAGAGGCTTGTTGACCCCAAAGCTTGTGCTTCAGCTGTTTTGTTGGGCTCACTGCTCCTCAACCTGGCTTGTGTGAGTCTCATTCAGACTGCAGATCCCCCAGGAACAGGGTCCCTTGGCATCCACTGCCATGTGCTCACCAGGGTCTCTGAATGACCTGTGGGAGCAGGCGCCTGGCCCTGGGTCTTTCTCAATGAGGCTCTGCCCTTGGCCCAGGAGTCCCTAGCCCCCTTGCTGCTGCCCCCAGGCTTTCCACAGCCCACGTGCGCACTTCCTGTTCTCTAGCTCCCACTGGGCGCAGCACCAACTCTGCAGGCTCAGAGGCCGCCGCTGTCATCCCAGCGCAGGGAGCTGTCCAAAGGCTGAAAAGCAAGAGCCCATGGCCTTGGTCCAGAGCCCTCCAGTCCTGCTGCCCCCAGGACAAACCCAGTCCCCTTACTGTGGCCTCCAGGGCCCTACAGGACCTCCCCGCTGGCCACAGGAGTACCACACCTCAGCCACACTGGAGGAAGCTAATTTTGTCCCCAACATGGGGCCTTCAACCTTGCCAGCCCCCTTGAATGCTGTTCCCCACCTCCTCCCCTTCCTCTCATCCTTCAAGACTCCACTCAAAGGCCACTCCTCAGAGAAACCCTCCCTAGTCATGCTCCGCTCCATTCCCAGTTTTATTTCCTTCAGAGCACTCTGAAATTCAATTGCCGCCTATTTGCTTTACTGTCTCTTTCACCCTCTAAAATGTAAGCTTTCTGAAGACAGGTGTCCTTTTCTGTCTTGTTCACTGTGGTATTCTTGGTGCTTTAACAGTGCCTGGCATATAGTTGATGCTTGAACTTTACTTGTTGAATGAATAAATCCTTCCAGCCACCCACGGTCCACAGAATAAAATCCAAGGCTGGCTCTCCAAACCCAAGTGGATATGGTGCCTCTCAACCTCCTCAGCTATCTCACCCTCAGAGCTCACCTTTCTCCTCTGTTCAATAACTTGGGCTCCCCATGTGTCCCATCCCTCATGCCTGCTTTGTCTGCCACAAATTCTGTACACACCAGCCTCTGCTCAAATATCCTCTCTCTGGAAGCCTTCCCTGACCTCAGTCTTGCCACAGCTCCAGGTAGTATCCCCGGGCTTTAGCACTAATTGTACTGCACTGAATCACTTCCCAGTGAGGCTGTACCTACAGACTGTGAGCTCCTTGAGAAGAGGGCTCAGTTTGACATGTTCTTGTAGACTCAGCACCCAGCACTGGGCCTGCATTTAGCTGAAGCTCCAGGAATGTTTGTTGGGTAAGGACAACTGCCCTGCAGATGGTTAACCATCTATACAGGTGAACATAATGACTAGTTTGGGAGTCAATCAGATGAGGGTTTGGAATCTGGTTCCTCCATTCATTTGCTGTGTGACCCTGGGCAGGTGACTTCTCTCTCTAAGCCTCAAGATCCTCATCTGTGAAATGGGGGCAGTAACATTGGCTGACAGGAACTTAATCTTTTTTTTTTTTTTTTTTGAGATGGAGTCTTGCTCTTGTTGCCCAGGCTGGAGTGCAATGGCACAGTCTTGGCTCACTACAACCTCTGCCTCCTGTGTTCAAGCGATTCTCCTGCCTCAGCCTCCTGAGTAGCTGGGATTACAGGCATGCGCCACCACACCTGGCTAATTTTGTATTTTAGTAGAGACGGGGTTTCTCCATGTTGGTCAGGCTGGTCTCGAACTCCCAACCTCAAGTGATCCACCTGCCTTGGCCTCCCAAAGTGCTGGGATTACAGGCAAGAGCCACCACGCCTGGCCAGGAACTTAATTAATCTTAAATATAATATTTGCCACCATGCCCTAAGAACAAACATGTTCACTAACTACATCAAGATTTGAGGTTGAGAAAAATAAGAAACAGTCTAGATGCCACCGATAGGACAGTGGCTAAGTAAATTATAATACATTCATACTCAGGAATACTATGCAGTTATGAAAGAGAATGAGACTGATCTATGGATGCGGACATGAAAAGTTCTCCAAGACACTGTTGAGTGAAAAAGCAAGTTGCAGAACAATTTATACAATTTGATATCATTGATGTAAAACACATACTTCTATTTTTAAAAACTATCTTTTCTATGGGTGTACAAGTATTAAGCAAATGCAGAAAAAATGGTCTGGAAGGTAACTAATTATAACCTCTTTTGTAGTAACTTCAGTTTTGGTTTGTTTGTTTGTTTGTTTGTTTTGAGACAGAGTCTCACTCTGTCACCCAGGCTGGAGTGCAGTGGTGTGATCTTGGCTCACTGCAACCTCTGCCTCCCGGGTTCAAGGGATTCTCCTGCCTCAGCCTCCTGAGTAGCTGGGATTACAGGCACGTGCCACCACACCAGGCTAATTTTTTGTATTTTCAGTAGAGATGGGGTTTCACCTTGTTAGCCAAGATAGTCTCAATCTCCTGACCTCGTGATCCTCCTGCCTTGGCCTCCCAAAGTGCTGGGATTACAGGCATGAGCCACTGTGCCCGGCCATCACTTCAGTTTTAATAATGAGATTGTACTTGTTTTTTGGTGGGGGTTTGGGGTTTGGGGGGTTTTTTGTTTGTTTTTGTTTTTGTTTTTGAGACAGGATCGTCTCGCTCTGTCAACCAGGCTGGAGTGCAGTGGTGCAATCTCAGCTCACTGCAACCGCCACCCCCCAGCAAGCAATCCTCCTACCTCAGCCTCCTGAGTAGCTGGGACCAAAGGCACATGCTACCACACCCGGCTAATTTTTGTACTTTTTGGTAGAGACAGGATTTCAACATGTTGCATGGGCTGGTCTTGAACTCCTGGGCTCAAGCGATCCTCCCTCCTCAGTCTCCCTACATGCTGGGGTTATAGTCATGAGCCACTGTGCCTGGCCTGTACTCATTTTTTTAATTAAAATTAGAACATAGTAAATGATACACATGCAGAAAATCAAATAAATGATTATCCCAAAAGTGAGAATTGTAGTTACCTCCAGCAGAGAGGAAGGAGTATGTTTGGAAAGGGACACACGGGGTGGGGCTTCTGGGTGCCTTTGACATCTCCACCCAAGTGGTGAATGCACAGATGTTCACTCGATCAAGATTCATTAAACTGGCCAGGGGTGGTGGTTCACACCTGTAATCTCAGCACTTTGGGAGACTGAGGCTGGGTCACTTGAGGCCAGGAGTTTGAGACCAGCCTGGCCAACATGGTGAAATCCTGTCTCTGCTAAAAATACAAAAAATTATGGTGTGGTAGTGCATGCTTGTAATCCCAGCTACTCAGGAGGCTAAGGCTTGAACCTGGGGGCCGAGGTTGCAGTGAGCCGAGATCACGCTGCTGCACTCCACCCTGGGCAAAAGAGCAAGACTCTGCCTCAAAAAAAAGAAAAAATTCATTAAACTGTACATTAACGTCTTGTCCAATGACTGTGTGCTTCCTGTGGGCAAGGGCCAATCATTGCGATATCATCTGTTTCCCCATCCCCATTTCACTGCCCAGAAACAGACTTAATATAAGTTGTGTGCTCAGTAGGGAGTGCCCATCACGGCAAGCGCTCAGGAGGGCCAAGGCCGCTGTCCAGGGTACTAACGACCCAAGCCTGGGAGGCCACAGAGAAGGCCAGCAAAGCGAGCCAGCTTCAAGATGCCTCATTCTGAAGGGCCCCTGCCCGCCTCAACTCCTCTCTCCCCACCCCCTTCACTCACTTCCTCCAAGCTGTCTGCCTTTCTGTTCCTGCAATCCATGCCCGCGCTTCTTCTTGCCTCAGGACTTTTGCTCTTGCCCTTCCTCCTGCCCGGTGCAGTCCTTCCCCAGGTGTTCCTAAGGCTCGTCCCCTTACTTACTCCAGAATTACACTTAAACACCCCCTCCACAGAGAGGCCTTTTGACATCCTGTCTCACATGGCACTTCTCACCACTACGTCCTCTACCAGGTTGCACTTTCTTCTAGCACTTTTTGCTGTCTCACCTTCAAGCCTCGTGTCACGTGCTTGTTTATTACCTCTTTTCCCCCAACCTGAATGTTTATGCCAGCACAGGGAGCATGTGTGTCCCATTATGTCTCATCCTGTCTTTTAGAAGGATCCCAGGTGCACAAAATTGGATTAATCATAATCCTTGGTTCACAGCGTACTCCCATCACTGGGCTGGATGGAGCCCTCTTTCTCTATCCATTCACTTATTGTTTTACTTATTTTTAATAATGAGTTAATGTGAACCCACATTCACCATTCAGATTAGAACCATGATAATAATCATACTAGCCTGTGTCTGTCCTCTTCACTGCTGTGTCTCCAGCACCTGCAACCCAGGAGGTGCTTGGTATTGATTTATTGAAGAAGCTGACAAAGGGGCAATGACCTCCACACCCTGCAAAAGGGAGCTAATGGGAGTGCCCACCTGGCCTTACAAGGCGGGAGAAGAAGGCAAAGGCCAGGCCCTCCATTCAGCTCCCCTGTCCTCCCCTGGTGCTACACTCCTGCTCAGCCTGGGCAAGCGCCTCTTCCACACGATTCAGTTCCACATCTTCAGGGAGGGCCCACTGTGCCAGACCTTGTGCCAGGAGCTAGGGACACAGGGTGGCTCAGCTTGGCCATGCTCCTGAGGAGCTCTCAAGCTTCGATGCTCCAGGCCCCTAGACCATCCCACTATTCTACTAAGTAACAAGAGCAGCTACATGGCACCTGCTCTGTGCAGGCATATGTTATGTGTATTCTTTGCATCATCTTTTGGCATCTTCCCAACAATTCACTAAAGCAGGGGCTGTTATTATCCACCCCCTTTTCAGAGGAGCACCCCAAGGCGGGTCAGAGAGGGCAAGGACTTGCCCAGACTCAGTCATGGGCAGGCCAATTCCAGAGCCCAGCTCCCCTTGCTCCAGGCCTTGCTGTTACACTGATCCCATGCACATTTCTCTTCCTCCAAAGTCCGTGAAGTCCTGGGCCTCTTGCATCTCTGCAAAAGCAACTGAGGATGGCTGAAAAGGTGTCAACTTTGGAGTCACATAAATAGGTAGTTAAGTCCCAGCTGTGGAGCTAGGTGTGGCCTATGTGTCACTTGGCCCGTGTGTCACATTCCTGAGGGGATGAAATTAAAACAAAATGTGTATTTTCTACTTTATAGTTGAATGACACTGCCAGACCACACCACCAGTAAGATAGTATGAATTTTATTTTAATAAATCCTGAAATGACCTTATAAATATCAGTTAACGTGGTATTTTATTGTTGTCATTGCTAAAAGCACAGGTCTGTAAATCCATTTCAGTATTCCTTCGTTCTTAGTACACTAGGAGGCTCAAGAATTAGAAGTTGCCTTGGCCTCTCTCAGCCTCTGCAAAGACTGCTGAGTCCTAGCTGTGCAACTTTGAGCAAGCCACTCAGCCTCTCTGTGCCTCTCTCAGAACTGTGCGGACCCTGAGCAGCATCCACAGAGGGCCCTGCCTACAGAAGATGCTCTACATTGATTCAGAGGAGTTTAACTTAACGGAACTGTATTAGCCCAGATCGCATGAGACACAGTGCCTGTCATCGTTGAAGCAAACTCTGAGCTCTGGACATTTGAAGGAAAGTGAGGGATCAAGGAAGAAGTCTAGGTTGTTGTTGTGACAACCGTTTACTGAGATGGACACAAGCTCCTGGAAAAGCTTGGGAGAGGGAATCAAGAGTTCTGCTTTAGGCTGGGCACAGTGGCTCATGCCTGTAATCCCAGCACTCTGGGAGGCCAAGGCAGGTGGATTGCTTGAGGTCAGGAGTTCGAGACCAGCCTGACCAACACAGTGAAATCCGTCTCTACTAAAAATACCAAAATTAGCTGGGCATGGTGGCACACACCTGTAATCCCAGCTACTCGGGAGGCTGAGGCAGAAGAATCACTTAAACCCGGGAGGCGGAGGTTGCAGTGAGCTGAGATTGCGCCACTGCACTCCAGCCTGGGTGACAAAGCGAGACTCTGTCTCAAAAAAAAGAGTTCTGCTTCCCAGGAGGTGGAGCTTGCAATGAGCCGAGATTGCGCCACTGCACTCCAGCCTGGGTGACAGAGCGAGACTCCGTCTCAAAAAAAAAAAAAAAAGAAAAAAAAGAGTTCTGCTTTAGACAAGTTAAAGAGAAGCCCTCCACCTACTATTAATATTTAGAAGCGTTTTCTCACTGAATCTTCTCAATACTCTACAAAAAAGCATTGTTAACATCCCCATTTTACAGAGGAAAACACTGATGCCCAGCAAAGTTAAATCACTTGGCTGGAGACACAGATGGAACCAGGACTGGCACCCAGGAAACTGGACTCCAAAGTCCACATTGCCATCCACTGTTCTCTTCCTCTCCCTCAAACCCTTGCCCACCTTGTCCCATTGGCTCAGCAGAAACACTGGCCTTGGACCTGGGCTTTGCTGTCTGAGACATCCATGTATCTCCCATCCCCGTCCCCAGTTATGGCCTTCTGCCAATATGAACCATTCACTGAGTGCCTTCACATCACCTGCCCACCTTGATTCACAACAATTCTGGGATGCAGATTGCACAATGCTCCTCAGCTCCACTTTGTGGGGCCCTAGCAGATTCTCCAAGCTCATACAGAAAGACCAGCTGTGAGGGGAGCCAACACCTTCAAATCTACTCGCTCCCTACACCACCTTACTCAGAGCTCACCTCCTCCATGGAGTCTCCTAAGGGAAGGCCCCCCCATTCACATCTGTGCAAGATCCTGGTCTGGCAAGAAACTTCTCAGTGCCAACCAGGCACTTTAGGGTTCACATGGAGAACATTAAATATAAGCAACCCAGGCATCTGCCTCATGGAGGCTTCCCGCAGCCTCCTAGGGAAAAAGTAGCACCTGACCTGGTAAGAGGAAAAGCTCAGGTTTGGAAGGGTCAGACTCTCACTCTCTGCTCTCCACTTCTTTGAGCCTTGATATTGTCACTAATTCCAAAAGCGCTGTCTGATTCCTCCACTCCTCCCACTGCAGTCCAGGCCACCACCATCTCTGGCCTGAGTGCCTTCAGTGGTCTCCTCCCCGAAGGTGTCCCTTCTTCCATGCCTGTCTCAGATAGTCTCGTCTCCCCTTGGCCCCCAGAGGGGGTCTTTCTAAAACGTAACCAGGTGGTGTCACTCCCTTGCTTAAGATTCTCCAGGGGCTTCCCATGCATTTGGGAATAAAACTCAATCACCTTAACCCAACCTATAAAGTCCTATGTCATCTCACCCCTGCTGACACCTCTCATCTCTTCCGCCATCACTCACGTCTTTGCCTACCCTGCTCCAAGCCATGCTGTCTCCTCTCTGTTCTTTAAACCATGCTCTTTGCAACCCTAGGCCCTTCGCATGTGCCATTCCCTCTGCCTGGAACACTGTTCCTGTGCTCTTTGCCCCATTAAATCCTACTCATCTTTTAAGGTTTGGCTTAAATAACTTGCCCTCTCTCCTGGCTCCCTATTCTAGTCTATTCTTTGGGATAGACTTATCAGTTTCTGATTTTGTATTTGATTGATGTTTACACTTAAAGATCTGCATCTTCTCTAGTTGTCAACTCCATGAAAATATGCCATGCTGGTTCTGCTGCCTGCTACATCTTTAGTGCCCAACAAACGCCGGGCACATAGTGGGTGCTCAACAGACAGGTGGAATGAATGACTTAAATGGATCCTGCATAGGGACAAGCACCGGAGGCAGAGTACTTAAGTCTTCGAAGCCTCAGTTTCCACTTCTGTAAAATCAAGATAATAATTCCTCCTTTACAAGGTAGTGGTGAGGATCCAAATAGTCAATGAATATTGACAGTGCGTTGGGAAAAAAATCCTCTGCAAATACAAAAGCTTAAAGACCTGGAACCTAGAGGACGGGCAGGAGTCAGAGAGAAGAGCAACAGGAAAGGGCATGGCCATTTATCAGGTGACACTGTGTTTTGTATTTCCCCTTTCCCTGACCCCTATGAGGTAGTAGTTATGACCCAGAGGAGGAAATAAGGCTCAGACAGGAGGAGCCCCCTTCCCAGGGTGTCATGGTGAGTCCATGGAAGAGCCGGGATTTGTACCCCTCACACTGAGGCAGGCAAGTTTCCTGAGCATCTCCAACAGAGCTTGACCCCTAGCAGTGGGCTCTTGACAAACATGAATGGAACCAATTCAGAGGGCCAGCCAGAATCACAGTCCTGTCTCTGCCTCTCACTGGCTAGAGACCTTGGGCAAGTCACTTCCCTTCTCTGAGCCTCAATGTCCCCATCTGCTAAGTGGGAATAATGAAAATGCCTACAGCCTAGGGTGGTCGGAGGTCAGCAGGAACACAGATTGAGGGCCTGACACACAGAAGGCAGTCCATAAGCAGCTGCCAGAATGGTTCCGCTTCCAGTGAGGGAACAGCATGAGCAAAGGATGGTAAGAGGCCAGCGGTCAGTCAGAGAGGACTCACAGAAGGGGCAGCCGGAGCCAGATGGAAAGGGACTCCCAAATCTGTGCCCAATTGCCTTCTCAAGGCAGGCAGTGGGAAACCTGGACATGTTCTGAACTCCAAAGAGCAGCCCCTGTCCAGGGGCCCTTCCTCAGGCAGCCAGGGAGGTGGCGAGATGGTCATTGCAGGAGAAGCATCCCCTGATCTCTTGCCCCCCTCTTCATCCTTCACCCCCAAAGCCCTCACCTCTTTCCAGGTTTCCCGGCCTTGGCCTGAATCTCATACTCCTCAGCTGATCCTGCCAACCTCATCTCCACCCCAAGACCCACCCAGCCCTGCCCCAGCTGACACCTGGTTCTTGTGCTCACATCCTGGCCTTTCCCACATGGCCCAGAGGGACCTTTCTGTCTTCTATTAGGAAGGCCTTGTACTAATTGGAAAACTTTTGTTTGACGGTAATGCCAAAAAATTCATAACTAGTGAAAAGTAAGCACTGTTTCAGGCATAAGCAAGCATATAGCATGTGGGTAAATACGTGGGTCTGTACACGCCTTTGAAACACAAATGCCGTCTTCCCACATCAGAGGGATCTCTCTAACACAGAGATCCTCACTCCCCTCCGCAAACCAGGTAGCTGTGAGGCCAGAGGTGGGGAACTGTGAAAGCTGCACTAATGTAGACCTTGTTGGTGTTGGGTGGAGGTGACTGGTCCTAGGTGAAGGAGAGAGGCTTGGAAAGGACACCCAGGGTCATCCTGAGATCCTCCTCCTCCTCCAAATGCCCCCATCTGTCAACTTCCCCTCAATTCAACCCAAAGATGTCTGAATCCCTCTGCTCCTCCGGCTGTGCCTCCCACTCAGGACTTGCTCCTCCCCACCCCACCCCACCCCAGCCTCTACTGTTGCACGGGTTCTTCCTCACTCGCTCCACAAATGTCCCTTGAATCCTGTCTGTGTGGCAAGCAATGAACCAGACACCAGTGATGTCACGGCCCCTGCTCTGGGGAGCTGACAATGGACATGGACCCAGGCGTCTTGAATCCACGCCCCATGTTCCTTAAAGCATGACCCTGGTTGGGCCTCGCTCCCACCCAGACCGAGAGGAAAAATCTTGGCACCCTAGACCTGCCCATGTCTGCAGCTTCACCTTCCCAAGCCACCACGAGAAGGAGAGAGGAGGGGCGACCATGTTCCCCAGCCTGAAGATCCTGCCCTCAACTCCCTCCCTAGGAGACAGAGGACCCTGGGCTTTCAAGGCAACATAATCCACAGGGGAGGCCGTAAACACCCTTGGAGCAGCTCGCTTTTCAGGGGAAACCAAGGCTCAGGGCCAGCATGACTTGAGCAAAGCCACACAGCGCGTCTGCGGCAGACAGACGGGCCCCACCCCTCAGTTCCCAGCTCCATCTCTGCGAGTGTAGACTTGTTTGAACTCCCCTAGACACTGACACTGCCAAGAGAAAGAACAGGGGCTTAAGACCCTTTTTCTGCGTGTTCTGCTGATGTTCCAAGGACCTGAGCCTCCGCTTCTTTCTATGGCTGTGGGAGGGGAGATGAACCAAGAGAGATGGGGCTAGACAAGGGATGTGGGGCGCAGGCAGGGTAGAAAAAGACAGAGTGAAAAGCATGCAGCAGGGCAGAGAAAAGAGGGGTGTAAGGAAAGAGTAACTGGGGACTATCAAGGTAGAACAGAGAAGTGTATGGGGGTTTTTAAATCCCTGGAGGGAGAGGCAGCAATAAAGGAAAGAGAGTCAGAGTCAAACAGAGAGACAGAGACAGGAAGATGCAGATAAAGAGGCAGAGAGAGAGAACAGCAGAAAGAGAGACAAAGAAAACAGGAGAGAAAAGAAAGAGGGAGGGAGGGGGAAGAGCAAGCAGAGGTGGGGCCACAAGGGCCTCCTGTAAATTGCTTCCCAACACCCTCTCCCCTGCCCCTCACACCAGCAGTCCGGCAGGGTGTGTGGTGTCGTCCCCATCCCTGAAGGGGCTGCTCCGGGCAGAGCTGAGACTGACACATGGGAAGGTGTCCAGCTCCCGGCCCTCTCTCTTTTCCTGCACCCAGCTGCCTCCCAAAGAAAAGGGCCAAGTTCAGTGCGGAAGGGGCAGAGACAGGCCCTGGGGGACTGAGAGCTGAAGTGCTGTAACCAGGGGCAGAGAGGCTGCAGTCTGTCTCCCCTCTTCAGTGCCTGGTCCCCACAGACACCCTACCTGTTCTTGTCCCCTGCTGGCTGCTGAGGGACAGGCTTTGGCTATCCTGACTTTGGCCAGTGCCTCCCTCAACCTGTGGCCATCGTCTCCCTGCCTGGTGACCCCAACACCCTCCTGTACCTCCTCCTACCCATCCCTGTGCCCCCCAAGACCACCCATCCCATGGCCACCTTTCTGCTCCTCTGCAGGTTTGGGGTTAGGGAAGGGAGCACAGAGGCCTAGATGGGGGGTGGAGGGCTTGGTGGATTATTGAAGATGTGCGGGCACTGTGGCTGACATGGATGAGGAGCAAGAGGAGGGGGTCTTGGTGATGGACGATGCTGATCCTGCGGTGGGGGGAATGGCAGGGGAGGGGGTGGAGAGGGCTGGGGGAGGGGTGGTGAGGAAGCAGGTTCGGGGGGGAGCAGGACCAGGCTCACATTTGGCATTCAGGGCAGCTGACAATAAAAATGCTTTATTGCCAAGAAACTGGATCGATCGGGGCTGGAGGGGGCCGGCAGGGGGGACGCGGAGGGCTCAGCGCAGAGGCCGGCGGCCGGCCTTCGCAGCGACCAGGGCCCGAGCCGCCCTCCCCCCTGCACCCCCCTCCCTGCCTCCTGCCCTTTCTCTCTCCTGCAGCCACCGCTTAGTTCTTATTATATTTTTTCTTATATATTTTTCCCCCAGCTTCTCCTGCTCCTGTTTTTTTTTTCTTTTAATTTTTTTTAAAACTCGCTGCACTCCCAATGCCGCAGGCCGGGTGGGGGTGGGGTGGGGGCATCTGCCTGGGCCAGGCCCCCTATCCACAGGGTGCCCAGAACTGCTGGCTCTGGGATGAGCCCCACTTTGCTTCTGTATCCCCCAATCTAACCAGGCTCCTCCTAGAGCCTGTCCTCTGTGGATGCCCATCTCCCCCTGCCACCCCTCCAAGGGGCCTCCTTCCAACCTCAGAGTACCCACACACACATATCCATGGTGGGCTGAGGGCCCTGGCCAGGCCTTCCTCCCCTCCCCCCTACCTGGCCCCCTGCTCACTCCCGGAGCCATTTGGCTGATGGTCAGAACTGTCCGTCAAGGTGGCTCTGAGCCCCTGGGGACCCAGATGGGAGGAGGGAGGGGGAGAGGTCGGGGGTCAGGCCACGTCCCCTCAGCTTGTCTCTTTCCCCTCCCCCTTCCTAACAAAGGGAGCATCGGCCTGACACTGGTGGGATGGCCTGGTACTCAGGGAAGCGGGGAGGAGAGGGGCTGTGGGGATGGCCATGGGCAGAAGGCGGGGGTGGGGGCCGCCTGCCCCTCCTCTGCCCTCCCCCTCGGGTCAAGGCTAAGGTGATTCCTCAACCTCTCGGAGGCTGGGCTGGGAGGAGAGGAGGATCTGGACAGACAAAGAACTGGAGCCCTGGGGAGTTGGGGGCTGGGGGGACGCACCTGGGACCAGGGCAATCCTGGCTGAGGGAGGGGCAACAGGCACCCCTCTGGCCCTGCTCTCACCCTCTGGATGGCCCTGCCTCCCATCTGTACCAATCCCTACGGATCCCAGAGCCATACAGACCTTCCAGCTTGGGCAAGGTCGGATGGGGGTGGGGGGAAACTGAGGCCGAGAGAGGGGAGACAGCCCAGGCCCAGGGTTCTCAGCGCTGTCCCAGAGTCTCTCCCCTCACTTCTCTTCCTACTAAGGGAAGACATCTTCCTCTCCTGCCCTCCCCCACCCAGGTCAGGGGAGGTTTGGTGGGGGCAGATGGTAGAAGGTTCTATGGAGAGGGAAGAGGAGGCTGAGGAAAAAGTGAGGCTAAGCGTTCTCCTCTCTTAAGCCAGGGGGCAGGGGAGGAAGCCAGAAGAGAAAAAGTCTAAATGTGACCTTGAGCACTGGCCTGGCACAGCTGTGGGAAGAAACTTAACGTCCGTCAGAAAGAGCAGGAAACCAACATAGACAGGGTGCTCCTGCGTACCTGGCTAGCGGTGGCTGGGGAAGAGGCCTTCAGACAGTTTTCCCCTTTTGCCCATGGCCACAGTGAAGGAGGAGGATTCACACTCTGGTTGGTCACAATCCACCCATGACACCGCGTCAGGGCCTCCCATCCACCCAGCCCGACTGTGGGGCGCAAAGGGTAGCTGAGGCAATGAACAGCTGTGAGCCCCCATGCCCACAGGGATATGGAGCCTCCAAAGAGACAGAAGGAAACAGGCAGATCTTCTGTGCTTAAATTCTCCTATGAAGGCTGAGATGACTCTCGGGGAGAGTGCCGCAGCCAAGAAGAAGAGGGGGAGAATAAGGCAGGCCTCTTTTGGAGGGGGTGGGATGGGCTCACACATGCCCCCACAGCCTGCCAAGAAGGCCCCAGATGGGCCGAGGACTATAGGGGTCCCGGCTGCCCTCCCCCAAACCTCCCCTCCCTTCTCTCCCTCTCTCTTTCTCGGCTGGCTATCGACCGGGGCTGTGACATGGTGGATCAATACGGCAGGGATATAAAGCCGGCTGGCTGGCTGCCTGCCTCTGCCTCTCTCTCTCTCCCTTGCTTGCCTTGCTTCCTTTTCCCGGAGCCGCACCCAGGTCCCCCACCATCATGTACCCCTTACCCAGGCCTCTGAGGGGCCAGGCACCCCCCACCACTCCCCTACAGCAGGAGAGCTTAGGGAGGCTGAGAGCTTGGACAGCCGGGAGAGGGGGTGAGTATGGGAGTGGGCAAGGAAGCAGACGGGGATGGGGGCCTAGTTTCAGGTAAGGGGGCTGGGAGAAATTGAGGGACAAGCCCCCTGGGAGAAAGCAGGCATCCCCTCAATTGGGAGCAGCTCAGAAAGATGGAGCCCTTTGAAGGTGTGTGACGGACAGAGCTCTGGGAGGTGGGCAGGGGGCACCTGTGGGTTCAGAGAGACACTGTCCTGAGCCCATGAGGCAGGGGAAGGTCTGGGGGAGGTGCTGGAGTAGGATACGGTGAATGGACACAAAGAACAGTGGGGCGAACCCTCAGGCCGGCCTGCGCCCACCCCCAGAGCTGCTGGCTGCCCCGCCTTTGGGTCCCTGCGGGTAGAAGTTGCCTTGGCCTCACCCCAGGGTCTGGCCTGAACATGTGTGGTTGGGGTGGGAGGCTTGTGCGGCTTTGGACAGGAGGTTCCAGCGAGAGGTCTGTGGTGTGCGAGCTGCCATGGACGCAGGGTGTGCATGTGTCCTCAGGCTCTGCTGGGGGATTCTAGGACTGCACACACCCGAGCGTCTTGGCCCCTGAGTCATGTCTGTGTGTGAACATGAGTTCATGGATGTGTCCCAGGAGCACTGGGTGGCTGTGTATGCACTTCCATGAGTGTTTCCCTGACCCTAAGTCTCTGTCTGTCCCTTGGGGATGTATCCCAGGAACACCTCAGGGATCTCCTCTGTCCCCAGTTAATGGGGTAGCTATGTGTTCCCATGTGCTCTGGGAAGCCTGTGTGTGTTGGCGTGCGCGTGCCCCTGACAGAGTGTGTCTGAGCACGGATGCTGCTGTGCGTGAGCCTCCATGGGTCCCGTGTGGATCCGTGCCTGTGCCTGTGGACAGCTGCGTGTGCTTCAGGGATCTGCACGGTGGTCTCTATGTGTACTGGAAGCAGGTTCTCCTCATGAGTGTCGGAGAGTCCATGCGGTTTCTCTGTGTGTCTATGTGATGCTGTGTGTCCCTGTGTGCCGATGGTCGAGTGTGTTTCCACAAGTGGGCTGGAGGCTCTGGGTGTGTCCCTGTGTGTGTCATGGTGACTTGGTGTACACGGCACGGTGTACGTGTGTAGAGGCTACAACCCTGAGTCTCTGAGTGGGGGAGGGTGGCGAGGCAGCAGGGGCTGCCACAGAGACACTGGCTGGCGGTTTTATCACTACATCATCTCCAAATCCCAATGTCAGGGCCTGCCTGCCTTCTTTCCCTTCCCTGCCAGAGACCCCAGACCCCTGCCAGGATGGGCCCAGGCCCCCGCCCCCCCGGCACCTTGGGCAGACTGTACCTCTGCTCCTCAACACCCCTGCTTTGGTGGATGCCACCTCAACTCCACCAAGCGACCTCCGTCCCTCCCAACCCCCCCAGCGCCACCCGCTCCCCCCGCCCTCCCCCCACGACAAGTCCAGTCCAACCCAGACAAAAGCAATTACTCCAGAGGTAGGATGTGAGTGTGGGTGTTAGAAACAGGAAAAAAAAAGGGGGGGCAGGGAGGGGGAGCGAGAGAGACACACACAGAGGCAGGGATGGACAGCCAGAGACCCCGAGAGACGACAAGAGAAAGAGAACGGCAGAGTGAGAGACAGAGGCACACGCAGAGAGATGCACAGAGAAGCAGAGACAGAAGATGAAAGAGACTAGAAGGGACACAGACACCAAAACCAGGAGGCAAAGGCAGAGAAAAAGAGCAGAGGAAGGGCAAATGCAGAGAGCACGACAGAGAGAGACACAGAGACAGAGACTGGAGAGACGGAGAGAGAAACAGAGAAAGAGCACACAACAGAGCAGAAAACCCAGTGATGGAGCCACACAGAGAGAAGACGCAGATAAAGAGAGAACGGGGGCCAGAGGCAGGGAGAACTAGAAAGGGGGCAATGCACAGAGAGGAACAGAAAGGCTGAGTGAGAGTGAGAGTGAGAGAGAAAGGAGACCAGAGAGATAAAAGGCAGACGGCAGATAGTGGTGGAGGGGAGTTGGTAACGCACTAGAGACTCTGAGATGGCAAAGCTAGAGAGAAACTGAAAGGGGATCACGTCCAAAGTGATGTCTCTCACACACACACACACACACACCTTTCTCCCCATTCCCCAGGCCAGAAGTCAGGGATGCTCAAGCCTTTTTCCACGTTCCTATGCGCCCCTGTGAGCCACGGTGGGGAGGGGACAGGGTGAATGGACAGGGATGATCTCAGGTAGCTTCAGGGACCAGCCAGAGCCGACTGGGACCTGATCACATGGGTAGGGAGAGCAGTACATCCCTCCTTACCACACACCGCCACCTCACCCTCCACACACAGTCCACACACACCAGGGCCTTGGCCAATTTCCTCGTACTCTGCCAGGCATGGCCAGCCTGGGGGGTGGGGGGCCAGGTGTGAGGTCCTTCCTTCCTGCCCCACAGTCCTGCCCACCTGCCTCAGCTGCAGCTGCCCCACACTGTTTTTCCTTTCTCATTGTCCCCTGCCTTCAGCCCGGCTGCCTTCATCTTTCTCTGATGCACTCTCATGCGCTCAGCTCGCATGCACGCGCCCTCTCTTTCTCTCTGTTCCTTTCTGTCCCTGAGTCCCTCACTCTGCTTTCCTGCCTCTGACTTTTCTGCTGTTTCCTCTTCCTCTTTGCTCCTCTCCGTTGCTCCGTTCCCCTCTCTGTGTTTCTGTCATGAGGTGCATGCTCTCTGGGTCTCCCTCTCCCTCCACTCCCATCTGGTGTATTCTGGATTCCCCTTTCTTAGACAATCCCTCTGGCCCTCCTATCCACCTCGTCCCCAAGAAAAGCAAGGTTGGGCACAGTGGTCCTAGCCTGTAGTCCCAGCTACATAGGAGACTGAGGCAGGAGGATTGCTTGAAAGTTTGAGAAAAGCAAGGGTGGATCACTGTGTAAAGGACCTCAGAAGCTGTCCTGGAGTGCTAGGAGTGGGTGAATACTTCCTTTCTTGTTTTTCCCTCAATCACCTTTTATCCTCCTCTCTTTCCTACCCCACCTCGCACCCACCCCAGGCCGGATCTCTGGATCTCCCCAGTCTCCAGATCTCAGTGTGGCTCTCTCTGGAGACAAAAGCTAAGACTCAACCCACAGGCAACACTCAACACAGAGATCCAGCTCAGAAAAAAAGGAGCTGACCAGGGAGGAATGGAGAGGCCAAGACACATAATGAAGACCAAGAAAAGGAAGAAAGATGATGCTGGGGCTGGAGCCAAAGGGAGAGGAAGAGGAAAGGAAGGAAAGCCAGGAGCAGAGACCCGGCAGGGCAGCGTGAGCCCAACAACCACGGGGTGGGGGTGGGGCGCGCATCAAGATTTCTAACAAGCGCAGCTGAAAACACCCAGGGTCGTTCTCTGAGGCCTTCTCTCTGCCTACCCGCCCTCACCAGTGCTTCGAAGAGCCCTGAGGAACGTCTCTCTATTTGAAGTCAGAGCCGAGTGCCTGCTCTCGGCACCTGGGGCTCCATGCTTACCAGGATAGTGGGTACTTGACCTTCATTTGCTGTGGGACTGTCAGGGATTCCAGGGACCCACTGGTCCCCGAACTAGCTCAGAGATGCAAGCCATTTTTACCTCCTACACATCTATAATCCCCACCCCATGGCTGACAAATATTTCCAGTCCACAGCTGTCTCCACCCACCCAGTGACAGAGCACAGGCAGCCAAAAGGATCAAGCAATCTCTTGCCACCTCCCAGCACCCCAGAATGCTAAACAGACCCTCACATCTGGACTCCACATCCAGCGAGGAGTGCCCCTGCCCACCACCCAGATCACACAGCTGCCATTTACAGACCACCCTATAGGTCCCACCACACAGCCATAGCCCACCAGCATCCCAGAGCTGCCTCTACACTAAAGCTCTGTCCCAGCCCAGCCATCCTTCAAGCCGCATCTGGAATAGCACACACCCTATTCCCCTAGCCAAAGCCCCCAGGGGTGCAATTCAGAAGGAGGCAGACTGGGCCTGGGGCATGTGGACAAGTCCCTGACACCACGCCCTGGCTTCTCCGGCTTGTCTGAAGAACCTGAACTGCCCTTAAGGCCTGCGCCTCCCATCCCAGGGCAGCCCCCCGCCATACCTACACTCTTGGCCATGGGAGAATGTCCTCATGTGCAGGTAAACATCCTCCTCATGCAGCCTTGAATTCTGTTCCTTCCACGTCACCTCACCAGACCCAGGATGAAAGCCGCTCACCTAGAGCAAAGCTTCTGCTTCCGAGGCATTCAGGACTCCCCTCAGGCTGTGTGAGCACCCTGCGGCACATCCCTGTTGCTTATGTCTGGGTTACCTCTGTGACCCTGGGACCGCTCCACATTGAAGGCCGTTGTGTCTTTTTGTGGAAGGATGGAAGGACAGAAGGGAAGGAGAGACAAAGTGGTACCACAGCCCTGTTCCTGCCCTGGCACTTGGAGGGCACCAGATACCCAGGGGACTGTAGCTGGCTGTGAGGACTCTAAGGCCAGGCCAGCATCCACAGTCCCCAATAGTGAGTAGGAGCCCAGTCAGTCCACACCCCTTCCCATCCACTCGAAATGTAACTTAGCCCTCGGCTTCTCCTTACCTTTCAGGAGTTCTCTCCTTACCCCCAAAGACTTCCTGAGGACCCCCTAGGCCAGCCAGTCTATCCCTCTCTCCCCTAACCCAGCATCCTGCAGTCCCCTGGTTCAGATTGGTGGTGTCTGTGCCTGAGCCCCCACGAGCCTGAAAGCCCCTCAAAGGCCACATGGGTCTCCCGCCTCTCTGCATCTCCAGATGGTGGCATGAGGCCTAGCACACAAGGAATCCCAGAAAATGTTGGCTGAAGGAATAAATGGATGGATCTGGGTTTATGTGTCTGTTTGCTCACTTATTTATTCATTCAGCTCATGCTTGCTGAGCACTTACACTGTGCCAGGGACTGAGTGTAGACAGATGTGTTAGACAAACAGAGAGGTCCCCTCACCCAGAGGCTTCTGAGAGCAGACATTAACCATATAGAATATAATCAGATATGGTGATAGTGCTCAGGAGGGAAAAGGAGGCATCATCCAGCCCAGGGGTCAAGAAAGGCCCTCAGAGTTGAGGAGCCTTAGATGGGGAGCTGAGGAGGTAGAGAAGTGAAGCCAACCCAGAGTGGAGAGAAGGCCCTGGTGTGGGTGGGAGGAGATTTGGAGGGAGGGCCAGAAGGGAGAGGAGGAGGGGGAGTCACATGGGAGCATAGGCAGCAGAGGCGACCACAACCCCAGGGCTGGGAGGGGGTCTCTCACTCATCCTGGGGCTCCAGCTCCCACACAGAGCATTGAGGAGGCCTCCAGACATGTTTGGGGCATCACTCACCTTCCAAGTGTGGCTATAAAGGAAAGACAGAGCAGGTGAGGGCGATGTTTATTGTAGTTGTTGTTTTGTAACAAAACTATACACCTAAAAGAGTATGGCTTCCTTCAAAGATGTCTCCTCAGGAGGCCGAACTTTTTCTTGAACCACCTGATATTTTGGCAACAGCCTTCAAGGCCAGTTTACAAACTCCATCAGCAAAGCATCTCTCTAGTGTATAATCATCTCTAGTTTCTATTGAAAAACCAACAAGTGGCCCCAGTATTATCATTGCTAAATTCATCAGAGCTGCTGCTAAATCAGACTTCAGGTGGTCTCCGAAATCAAATTCACTCCCAAAGTGCAAAAATTTGCCACACTGTGGAGATACCAAAAACAATGGTGGGTTTTGGTGAGGTAAAAGAATGAGAGCTTTAAGGTCAGGCAAACCCAGGTTCAAATTCTAACTCTACTGCTTACATGTTGGGTGGCCTTAGGCAAGTTGCCTTCACGCTCTGTGCCTCAGTTTCTTTCTCTTGTAACAGGTGCCAACACCCACTTCACAGGGTTGCTGTGAGGATTAAAAGCAAAATGCCCAGAACAGGCCCTCGCACAAAGGTGGCCCCTAATAAATATCAGTTTCCTCACTGGAATGTACCAGCCCTGTTACGTGTTACCAAGTCAGTCACCCATATGTCCATGAAATCATGGATGTTTAATGAACATCTATTTGAAGACAAATAATTGAAATCATAGACCTAACAGTGACCTCTACCAACTGGAAACATAATTAAACCCCTCTGTTACTTCAGCCCAACTTTCAGACATTCCTCAAAGCCAGTCTCTAGCTCCCAAACTAATTCTGCAACCTGGAAATTCCTTGACTCTCTTTTCGAGGATGTGAGGATTCCTGGAAAAACTGCAACTTCGGTTCCCTGGAGAAAGCACTCTAGAGAAATGACACATCCTGGAACGAACACTCTCAGCGATAACAGGGGTCCATGAATGAGCTTCAGGGGGTCTGTGATCATCCCAAAGTGTAGCACAACTGGGCAAATGTAGGTATGTGTTTTCCTGGGAGAAGCTCTATACTGTTGTGAAACTAGGTATCTATGGGCCAAAGTTTGCCTGAAATATGTGGTTTGGACCACGAGGAGATTTTGGAAGTTTTGCATTAGTTGCCAACATTTAAAGATTGGAAGACTTCACACACAAGTCTGGGTTCCTGGCTTCTCTTGAAAAATCAGAAACCCTGGCAAGTCAGGGTTGCATCTGTGCATGAGAACAGTCAGTGGAGCTAAAAGGCAGTCCCCCACCCCATGCAGTTTTCAGTCCATCATAGTCCCTACAATGCTGGGTTGCAAACCCTGGGCTACAGCTTCCATCTGCTTCTTAAAATGAGACTGTGATTCCTGGTACAGCAAAGGACTCCTACCCAGGAGTCCTACAAGGGCACCCAGAGGCCTCCCTGGGGTCCTGAGACCTGTGGGTTAAGCTTCTCTGGTGGGAATAGGGGTGGCAGTAGAGGGCTGTCCCACCCCAGAAGCCCTGTCCACCCTCCTCCCTAGATGCTCATTGCCAGGGCCTGACCAAGGAAGCTGGAGCAAACACCAGGGCAAATGGCCAGAGCCCCTGCTTCCCACAGAGGTGAGCAGCAGGAGAACTACGGCTTCTACCTGGGAGTCTCAGTGGGCTTCAGGGAGGTGCTTCATAAAACCTTCTTTGTTCAGGGGAATGCTTCCAGCCATATTTTGAGCTCCCACTTCCTGCAGCCACACGATTTCAAGGAATAAGTACTTTCATCTTCACGCCACCTCCGTGTGGTAAATGCTATTAATTACCCTCCTTTGACAGATGGGGAAACTGAGCCATGCCCAGGATCACTCAGCCACCTGGCTCTTCTTCCTCTATCTCCTTTTGCTCTCAGGATGGCACTTAAGGTGGGGTCTATTAGTATTCCCATTTACAGACAAGGAAATGGAAGCTCAAACTTTCCCAAGTCCCTCGAAGTCAGGAAAAGAGATTCGAACATAGGTGTGCTTGAACCCAAAGCTGTGATCTGAGCCACCGAGTTACCCCCATCTCTCTCCTACTGAGCCGTAACACTGATCAGCAGAAACACCCACAGTCATCAACACCAAGAACCACTGGTTTGGCCCAAAAGCCACAGGATGCATGGAGGGTGAAAACAAAGCAGTCAGATTCTAACCTCTGGGTGGGCAGAGTGGAGAAGGGCAGCAACACACCCAGGGTGAGGCCAGAGACGAGGATGGGAAAGCAGAGACTTCTGTGAGAAACCAGAAGGTGCATCAATAAGCAAAACTCTAAGGCCGTGGTCCTTACCTCTTGGGCAGACGCAGCGAAGCTAATACATTCAGGCCACCAACCCGGTCCAGTCGAGAACCTGGAGAGAGAGGAGAATGCAGTCAACATCCCGGAGAATTCCCCATCCTCATGCAGGATGATGCACTCCTCCAGTGGAGGAACCCTCCTCCTGTCACATCATCAGGAGCTGCAGTTGGCTAACTGTGGAGTCAGGTGCCTGGAACTCAGGTCCAGTCAGCCACTTGTTGCCTTCAGTAGTCACTTCTGGCCTCTGAGCCTCTGTGTCCCCAACTCATAAATGGGCATACTAGTGACTGCCACTGTGGAACATCTGTTTTTCCCATCAGACTGGAAGCTTCTTAAAGTGCAAGGACTGTAACTGTGTCTTGAAGCTTTTGTGTTTGGCAGAGGGCCTGGCAAATTTGAGATGCTCAATTAGTGCATAACGGACGACGGAGTGAATGGATGGGTGGATGGAGGAATTAACTGATTAAATGGTGTATCTCAAAGGACTGCTAGGAGGAACAAATGAGAAAGAAATTTGAAAAGGTTACTCATTATTAAGTTCCTATGTGCTGTGGGGAGATTAAAAATAAAAGTCATAATGATATTTCTGATTTGTACATTTGTCCATTCATTTGTGCATTTAGTTCATCAACAAATATTGAGATTTCTCTGGCTCCGAATCAAGTGTGGCAGGGGACAGAGATGAATTAGACAAGGTCTCTGTTCTATTACGGGGCTCACAGGCAAGTTGAGGAGACAGAAGGAAGAGCCAATGCCAACATGCTGGGGTAAGCAGAGGGTGCTGCGGACATCCTGGGTGAGATCACAGAAGACTTAGGGAGGAAACAACACCCAAGCCAAACCTGGAAGACAAATTTTAATCAGAGAAAGAACCAGGTGCAAGGAACGAGAATGCCAGGACTTTGCCTGTCCAGGGTTCAGTAAGAGAAATGGGAAAAGACGAGGCTTCCAGATTGCAGGGGCTGCTCCCCTGCAGGGCGTCAAGCGCCTGGTCCAAGCAGCCAGGGCTTCGTCAGAGAGGGAGAGGGATACAATCCAGTTTGCCTTTGGAAAGGTCCTTCCACCTCCTGTGTACAAGATGGAGAGAACAGAGAAGTAGGCAAGAGGTCAGGAGGCCCATCTCCAAAGAGGGTTTGCTGAGCCTCTCCACAGCCCTGCAGGAAGGAGGAGTGAGGAATTAAGGGAAGCACCAGAGTTCAAGAGGAGGAGGAGGAGAAAGAAAAAGACGGACTGAGAAGGAGGGGGAGAGAGAAAGAGAAGAGATGGGGAGAAACAGACAGAGAGGAATGAAGGGAGCGGGGGCAAAGAGACCAGGGAAAAGCCCAAACAAGAAGCAAAAGGGGGGTAAAAAGGGCCAAGGGTCTCCCCACTTCCTCCTCCATCTGTCCTGTCTCTCCCTGGGCCTTCATCTTCAGGGGCAGAAGCGGACCAGAACCCCTGGTCCCTGAGGGGAGGGAGGAGCTGGGGTTGCTCCCCGCTCAGGGGCTGCTTCCCCCCAGCCCCCGCCCTGGAGCTAATCAGCGGCTGTCATCTCCACAGTGAGGTCTTGGTTAAGGAGATTTAGGGCTGGGATCAATAGGAAATTTAAAAATCGATGCAGCGCGCAGGGCAAAATCGATGGCGTTTAATCGCCTTGCCGATTCCCAGTCAAAACAATTAGCCGTGCTGAGTGTTGAACACGGTGGCGACACGGCATTAACCGTCAATATTGGTGTAAGTGATGGGGTGGGCGAGGGAATCCCCAGGCCTCGGGGGGGCCAGAGTCAGACAGCGCCTTAGGGCTGGGGTCTTCCCCCAGGCAGTGCCCCCACCTTGGGCTTCCCTCCAGCAGGGCCCACACTTCAGTCTCCCTGCCCTCTGCTACCTGGGGCTGTGGTGCTCATAGGCAGCACCATCCCTGGCATATCTGCTTCCAACTCTCATCCCATCTCCCGGGTTCCCAAACCCCAATATGCCCTCCGACAGAGGGGAGAGGATCCCTCTCCCAAGCAGACAACACCTCCAAGTAGAGAGACAGTCCATGGGATCTAGGAGCTGTATTCCCAGGAGTGCCTTAAGACTGGGAGCTATTTAGAAGATGTCTTCCCCCATTGTACAGATGGGGACCCTGAGGAACAGAGAGGGGCAGCAGCTGGCCCACAGTTATCAGGCACAGGAAGAGTGGGAGCCAGAATTTGAACCTGATGTGTCTGACTCCAAAGCCTACATTTCCTGCAGCTGTGCACATAAAGGGTAGATTCCAGTGTTCACAGAGGGAAAGCAAGCTCAGGGTTTGGTCCTGGCCCCTCAAGTCTCCTCACAGCCAGTGTATATAATGGTTTGCTGTGTCCTGGGGTCAGTTTGCCATGTACATGGCAGACTGTGAGCTCCTTGAGGGCAAGGCAGGGCCTGGCTCCTTTGGGGGTCCGAAGCATTGCCCAGCACAGGGAATGACCCCAAGCCAGGGCTTGGGACAGGCCTAAGAATGATGATGCCACTTGCCCCCACAGACACAGAATGCCCACATACAACCCCACCGATGGACAGATGGAAACACTGGCACTCACAGACACATCAGTACTGGCATTTCCTGAGTGCTGGTCATGCACCAGGGGTGGGTCATTGCTCTGCAGGTGTGATCTCTCAGCATTTCACATTTGTTCGGCGAGTGTCATCCCATGACACTGCTGTGGAAAATGGAGGCTCAGACAGGTAAAGTCACTTGCTCAAGGTCACACAGCCAAGTGGGGGCAGCTCTATCTGATTGGACTCCGAGGGGCATGGGACATACAGCAAACAAGATCTAATGACTATGAGCAAGAGAGGTGGATGCAAGGAGAAGGTACAGGAACTGGGCACCTAAACAGAGAACCAGGAATGGCCCACAAAGGGCCATGGGGCTCCCGGTTCTGGGGTGCTGTGTTGGGAGAGCAGAGGCTTCTGTGGCCACCTGCTCCCTGGAGCAGAAGAACAGGAGGGAGTGTGTGGGCAGAGGAGGAGGCCCACGAGATGAGCCAGGGATTGATCTGACAAGGTCCTAATCAAATGGTCAATATCGCTGACCTGACCACTTAACCTATTGATAAGCTGGCAAGGATGGAGCAGGCGGTGAGTGGGCTCAGGGAGGGGGGCAGCGGAAGGGATGAGGGAAGCCTGAGTGGGCAGGACATAGGCCGGCATCACGCCTGGCTCTGGGGCCTGGAAGAGGGTGGTCTCCTCCTCAAGGGCCCCCGCTGACACGGCACATGTCTTATGTCTTGGGGGCTTCCTCTACCCAGGCTTTTCTCTCCTCTCGGGATCCCTCAGTCCCTCCCTGAGGGAGGCCAGGGACTGTTGCTGGCACCCAAGTGGTCCCCGGCACCCCTCTGACTGTGCCTTAGCTTTTCACACATGTGAGAGGCTTCACATCCAAGCCTCAATGTCTTCATTTGTAAACTGGGGATAATTATAATAGGGGAAATCAAAAACCAACCTAGATATCCTATGAGTGGGGACTGGTACAATAAATGATAGTATAGTGGCCATACAAAGAAGGACTGTAGAGTTGTTGAAAACATGTTTGAAATAAATTTTTTTTTACACTTCTCTCAGCTCATACCATGAAATAAAATCATTGACAAGGAAACCATGTTCATAATCTGTTGTTAGGAAGAAGAAAAGGCAAGTTATAAACAAGTATGTAGCATATCATCCCGTTTTTACAAAATACACATCCAGATGGTTCCCCCACCAAAAATAAATAAATTTGAAACAGAAATCAGAATTCTGAGTTTGGACCAGTCTGGCCAACATGGTGAAACTCCATCTCTACTAAAAATACAAATATTAGCCGGGTGTGGTGGTGCGCCTGTAATCCCAGCTACTCAGGAGGCTGAGGCAGGAGAATCTCTTGAACCCAGGAGGTGGAGGTTGCAGTGAGCTGAGATTGGGCCACTGCACTCCAGCCTGGACGACACACTGACATTCTGTCTCAAAAAAAAAAAAAAAAAAAGGCCTGGCATAGTGGCTCATGCCTGTAATCCCAACACTTTGGGAGGCCAAGGCAAGCCAATCACCTGAGGTCAGGAGTTTGAAACCCCATCTCTACTAAAAATATAAAAAAAGTTAGCTAGGCGTGGCAGCGGACACCTGTAATCCCAGCTACTCAGGAGGCTGAGGCAGGAGAATCGCTTGAACCTGGGAGGCAGAGGTTGCAGTAAGCCGAGATCATGCCATTGCACTTCAGCTCAGGTGACAGTGCGAGACTCTGTCTCAAAAAAAACAAAAATCTGAGTTTGGGTCCCAGGTATCTAAATTTTAATAAATTCTTTGGGTAAACTCATAGCCATAATCTCCTTTGGAGAAAAAAAAAAAAGCTAAGACAGACAGTCAGGGTGCAATGGCTCACACCTGTAATCCCAGCACTTTGGGAGGCCGAGGTGGGCAGATCCCTTGAGCCCAGGAGTTCAAGACCAGCCTGGGCAACATAGCAAGACTCTGTCTCTACAAAAAATACAAAAATTAGCTGGGTGTGGTGGCGCATACCTATAGTCTCAGCTACTTGGGAGGCTGAGATGGGAGGATCACTTAAGCCTCAGAGGTAGAGGCTGCAGTGAGCTGAGATCTCTCCACTGCACTCCAGCCTGGGTGACAGGCTATCTCAAAAAAAAAAAAAAAAGACAGATAGCAAAAGGTAATGTCCTTTTTGTTGTTCGTTTAACTAGATTATCATGGTCATTTTCTTCTCATCTCATTGAATTTCTGTTTTCTGTTATTTCTACAATGAACATGTGTCACACCATTTGTCTGTAATTGACAGACTGTGGCTAGGTACTTAGTGGAGGCACCCCTAGTGCTGTTTCTCTGCTTCCCTCTCCCTTTCCCAGCCAGGCTTGTCTTATGTCTTCCCTTATGTCCAAACCCAGCAGAGTTCAGTGCCCTCAAGAATGTGAATGAATTTGAAGTCTGCTGAATGGAGAAGAGCTCGCTCCTCTGGCTTCTGCTCTCAATAGAGTGGGCGGGGTAGTACCAAGCCAAATACAGTCCCCTGTCCCCTCTTCAGGAAACCGGCTGAGGGCTTATAGACAGGAGGAACTGCTGGAGGGAAAACGAAGACCCGGAGGGAGGGAAGGGATTTTCCCAGAGCTACTCAACTGGTCATGACACAGCTGGGACCAGAAGCTGGGGATCTGGGCTCCTGGATCAGAGTAGTGCCATCCAACTACTGGGAGGGGGACAACTGCAAGAACAAGTGTGCATGCAGACTCCTGAGATAATGTGCGCTTCTGTGGGGCAGAAGAGCACAGTGGGTAAACATGGGGTCGGCCACTTCCTCACTGTGTGGCCCTGGGCAAGTCACTTCACCTCTCTGAGCCTCAGTTTGCTCAAACATAGCATGAAGATAATAATAACAGCTGCCTCATTTTGCTGGTGTGAGAAGCCAACAAGACCGTGCTTATAAGGAACTTAGCAAAAGGCCTGACACACAAAAAAGGGGCAATGAGTGGGAGAAATTAATACTATTACCATCAGCAGCCATAAATGCTGTGAGTAGTAAGTGAAGGTGGTGGGTAGGGAAGGGAGAAGGTTTGTCTTGGTAACCTGAGCAAATGAACAAATGCAATGAAGACACTCAGCTAAATATATTCCTTTGTTCATTCATTCATTCATTCATTCAGTAAGCATTTCCTGAGGCCAATTCTAGGCCAGATCCCATGCTGGGCCCTGCAATCCAGATATGAACAATGGGAGCTCCCATTAGGTTGGTAAAGGGGAATTAAGGATGGCTGGGGATGGCCCCTTATCTCTGACAGCTGCCGCCGCAATGGCCCCCAAACTATCTCTTGGGCCTTCTGCAGAAAAGCATCGAGTAAAGGAGCACAAGCTCCCCATCACCTGACTGGTGTGACACTTTGGGTATGTGTGTGCACACACTGGAATAGTAAGCTCTGTGCAGATGGACTATGTTCACTTTTGTCATTCACAGCACTGGGCACCAGGTCTCATGCTCTGGGGACACTCTATGCTCAGAGTTTTTTTTTTTTCCTCCATTTTTTAAAATGAACAACAAAAAAAAAGTTCAAAGCACCTCACACAATGCCTAACACCTGGCAGGTACTCAATAAATAGCAGCTATTATTAGCGTCATCATCACACGTGCCACTGCTCTTCATCCCGACAAAAACCTTATTTTGCCGACAAGGAAACTCGAGGCTTAAAAGGAGTGATGTGACTCAAAGCCGGGTGTGTCTGACTCCACAGTCTGTGGTCTCCCCTCCTTTGTGTCTGGGGGCAGGGGCCATCAGAGTGTATGCTGGAGGTGAAGGAGGGGAAGGGCAGCAGTGTGCGTCAGGGGGTGAGCAGATCTGACAATGGGAGTAAGGAGGAGTTGATTGGAGTGAGGGGAGGGTCGTGAGGGAGATGAGGGTGCAGGATGGGAGCATACAGGCCCAGGATGATGATGGTTTTGGAGTCTGGCTGCTCTGAGGCTCAGGTAGGAGGTGGACTCACTTGCCAATGTACCCCTCCAGCACTGGTAAGTGCAGCCCCCTGAAGGTGAGCTCTGCTACCCTTGTCTGACACAGCAGACGTCTACCTCCACCATTATATTGGGCAAGCAGGTGATATATTGGGCAAGTAGGTGATATATTGGGCAAGTAGGTGACAGGGGATCCGGCTTCAGTTCATTTGACAAAACATTCAATGAGCACTTATCGTGTTCTGGGCACTGTGCTACACACTAGGGATACAACTATGAACAACACAAAGTCCCTGCCATCGTGGAATCCACCTTCTAGTGGAGGAAGAGATATGATATACAAGGAAATATATTTAAGACCTAAGAAGGAAAATAAAGCAGGGAGAAAGTGGCTTACAAGATGCTGCTATTGGCCAGGCACAGTGGCTCATGCCTGTAATCCCAGCACTTTGGGAGGCCGTGGCGGGCAGATCACCTGAAGTCAGGAGTTCGAGACCAGCCTGGCCAACATCATGAAACCCCGTCTCTACAAAAATACAAAAATTAGGTGGGCGTGGTGGCGCGCGCCTGTAGTCCCAGCTACTCAAGAGGCTGAGGTACAAGAATCGCTTGAACCTGGGAGGCAGAGGTTGCAGTGGGCTGAGATTGCACCACTGCACTCCAGCCTGGGCAACAGAGCAAGACTCTGTCCCCCCAACTCCAAAAAAAAAAAAAAAGCTGCTATTTTAAACATAAAGGAAAAGCCTATCAGAGAAGGTAGATTTTGACAGCTTTCCTGGCAAAGGAAACAGCAAGTGCAAAGGCCCTGGGGTCAGGAACAAGGTTTAAGGAACAGCAAGAAGGCCAGAATGGCTTGAGCTTCCAGAGCCAGGAGTGAGGGAGTAAAAGTTGAATAGACAGACAGGCGCTAGCTCATGCAGGGTTTGCAAGCCAAGAAAGATGTTCTAAGTGTGATGGGAGAAATGACAGGCTCCCTCTGTGGCAAGTGAGGGTTGGTCTCACCCTCACAAAACCAGGCTCCATCCTCACCCATTGCCCATATTGCCTATGGGGCCTTCTGACCCATTCATTCTCCAAGAACAAGCCCAAGAAGCCCTCAGTAAGCCCTCGGAGTCCCTTGACAGGGCTTTGTCAGGGTCAACCTCCCCAGACTGAGGACTACTCTAGAACATGGAAAGATCTGCCTCATCTGGGTGACTGGGCATGCAGCTCAGGCCTGGCCACAGGAGGCTCAGAAATCAATAGAATGTCAGTAGAAAGTAAGGGGGACTATAGCTCCTGACCCCCATTCCCTAGCAAATCTCCATTTGGGGGCAAGTCGTAGCAGTGGCCAAGATATGGGGCAGGGAGCAAGGGGAAGGTAGTTCTGTACCACCTCCCTCACCAGACCTTGGCCAGGGTTCCCAGACTGGACAGGTAGAGCAGAAGTCCTTGTGACTGGTGGCCTGCTCACTGGATCCCTTCCTCCAGGGGCTACCCATCCTGTCCCGCCCCCACACGAGGCTCAGAGAGATCAGACTTGGTACCTGGCTCACATGCCCTGTCTAGTCCCTTCTCAAAACTGTTTTGTGGTTATGTGGTGTGCCCTGAATAAATCCCAAGCCTCACAGTGCTTCCCAGTCATGTAAAGTCTCCTCTCAGTCCTCCTGAAGGTCCCATGACCCTGGGCCTCACATGATTGCTGGGAACAGTCTAGGCTTGTTCACATGTCCATGCCCTTGCCCAGGCAAGCATCTCCATTTAGACAGTCTTCTGCCTTCTTCTCTGCACCTTATCACCCTCTCCACGTCTCCTCCTTGGTGAATCTTCCTGGGCTCCCCACTCAGCACTGCCCCAGAATGCTTTGTGCACCTCACCCAGAGCCCAGAATCTGGGCCCCAGGTGAAAGGATCCCATTTCCCACCTAGGGACATGCCAGAGGAGTTTTCTAGAGGGAAAAGTGCGGCATAGTGGGGTAAGGGTAGGGGCATCTGAGTGCTGCATTATTTATGCCTGTGTGGGCTCTGTGAGTTTCAGGAGGGATATGTGTACACATTTAGAATCTGTGTGTTGTGCCTGATGTCAAGCTTAAATGTCACTTCCTCAGAGATGTTACACGTAGCCCACCAATCTAAACCAGGTTCTTCCGTGATGCCCTCCTGTAGCCCCTTTTTCCTCTCCTTACCAGACGTATTTATAACTAACTATACACTGAGGTCTGATCAGTGCCGGTCCTGTTGGCTTGGAGCTCTTGGAGAGCAAGGCCCAGGTCTGTCTTGTAAACCACTGTTTCCTCAGCTTCTAAGACAGGGCCTGACTCCTATAGAGGCTCAGTACCTATGTGATGAGTTAATTAATTCTATACACATTTTCACACTTGAACATCTACCTATTTTGTTTTGCTTTAAGAGGATGAGGCTAGCCTGGGGGGTGTTTGTGTGCTATAACTCAGGGCATGGCCCTTTCGGTCACCACGTGTGGCCTCCCTGTGGGATTTCTGAATGTGGCCTGAGTGCACCCACAGGCATATAGGCTGGGATGCTGCCATGTTTTAGTATTTCTATTCGTACATTTTCTATTGAAAAACAAATCTCCACACGAGGAGCACCCTGGTGTTTTGGTGTCTGTCTTGCCCTGAGAGGTCTCAGCACCTATGTGCCTGCACAGACATCTGGGTTTTCATACCTGTGTCTGAGTATGTGTTTATCCCTGTTTCCAAACCTGGTGTGTCCATTTTGGCATCTCTGTGGACAAATATACAAACGTCTATGTGCATCTGCAGGGTTTAGCATCTACGAATTTTCTTAGGGAATCTCTGACCAAAAGTATGGGTACCTGGCTCCCAGGACCCAAGGGTGCACATGGCTACCATGTGTTTCAGAATCTGTGTATGTCTCTTGCAGGATCATTGCATGTGTCTGCATGCTTATGTATTTCAGTATTTGCCTTGTGCATCCATTCAAGACTTATGTGGCCTCTCTAGTTTGGCGAGTGAGTGCGCACACACACGTGTGTGTGTGCGTGTGTGTGTGTGTCGGGGTGATATAAACACATGTGTGTGTGTACCTGTGTGTCTTTCTTCCCCTAGCTGCTGCTGCCTTCCCAGTCTGGATGAGTACCTTTTCTCTGTCTCTCTCTCTCTCTCTCACACACACACCCTTGCTCATATGTGCCTTGCAGATGGGGAGGGGGCCGGGGTGTCAGCAAGCTCCTGTGTCACAAGGTTAATTTCTCCACAGCCAGGCAGGCTGGGCCCTGAGGGGAGTGGTGGGGGAGGGGCTGGTCCCCACAGCCCCTCTGATAAATATGTATTTGGGGCTGCTGTGCTCAAAGGTCATGGGGGGAAAAGGAGGAGGAGGGGTGTCTGCACTGTGCTGTGCTGCTGGGTCCCAGCCGGGCTCAGCATGGGTTGTGTGACCCCCTCCAGAGGTCTGATGAGATTCAGGGAGATGCCCCCCTCATCCTGGTCTGGCCCACTCCACCCACATCCATGCTCCGAGGGAGATGCTGCTGTGGACACACAGATATTCAAACTCTGAAACAGGCAAGCACACAAGCCCACACCCGCCAACACCTAGACAGAGGCTCAAACAGATGCACAAAGACGGCCTCATGGGCCACCAGATACATGGAAGGCTCAGAGTGTAGAGCCAGACCCATTGCTTCTTCCCCACCCCAACCTTCAACCCAACGCCAAAAAAAAAAAAAAAATGCTCAAGAGTGCATAGTGTCTCACAGTAAGAAAGCTTTCTACACATTCAATAGACGCAAACACACACACGGACCCAAAAATGCACAGAGTCCAACAAGAAAGGTCCCTGAACACTTTGTGGGTGGGCATGTACACATAGACGCACAAGCAAACACACACACAAAGGCACATACATAGATGCACACCAGGAGTCCCAAAGACACAAAGTTCTACGAAGGTAGGCACATGCTGACAACTGCAGATAAATGTATGAACACACATGCACACAAACATGCACACATACAAAGACCCCAAGACACACACGGCAGGCAGGATGCATGGTGGATCCAGGCTGGGAAACCCACCCTGCTGCAACAGAGCCGGATCTGGCCCTTTCCCCACTGAGGCGAGAATGGCTGCCTGGTCTCTGGTCATGGGCCCCCCAGCCAGCTTCAGCCAAATGCGCCATCATTTGTCCAGCCCTGAGTCACATCAATTGTCGAGCCTCCCCTCCTCGCTGACCAGCCATCTCGGCCATCAGCGGCCTCAGCCATTAGTCGGCTCCTGCCTCTGGCCTGCATTTGTTGAATCTCCCTTACCTGGCAGAACCGTCCGGACCAATGGAACCCTTTTGGGGTCGGCCTGACCTTTTCCTCAAGGGATTCCGATGTACCCTGTTGTATGACCCTCGGCCCATGCCTCAGGGCGACCCTCCCCTCAGCACACTGCTCAGGCTGTCATTCCTCAATGACCGCTGGCCACAGTAGTTCTGGTGGATTGTGAGGCTGTGTGTTTGAGTATGTGTGGAAGTCCGCTTGTAGGTATATGTGTATGGGTGGTGGGATGGCTATAGCTGTGCTTTAAGTCAAAATGAGTGTGTGTGTGTATGCGTGTGTGTCTGTGTCTGTGTGTGAATAAGGGGATAGGAAGTCAGCAGCTGTGCTTAAAGTCAGAGTGCCTGAGTATATGGTTGTATATGTGGGGAGATGGAATGTCAGGGGCTGCACTTCGTGTGTGTGTGTGTGTGTGTGTGTGTGTGTGCACTTTAATGCAGGAGTGACTTGGTGTATTGGCCTGGGCTTGGCGTGGGGGGCCATGAGGGGCCGTGTCTGTTTTGGGCATGGGGGGCAGTGCGGTACAGGCGTCTGTTTCTCAAGCAGTTGTGAGCAAGTGGAATGTGCCTCTCTCAGACTCCGTTGCTTGTGTTTGTGAAAGTGACAGATGCTGCCTCCCTGGCCTCACTGCGGCGGATTAAGTCTGTGCATGCCACATGAGTCTGCACCCCGGGTGGGGGAGGGTCCCCAATCTGCTCTTATACTTGCGTGTGTGGGCCACAGACCTATACTTTACAGGATCCTGAGAGTGTGGACTAAAGTAACCCCCAACCTTGTTGGTTTCTGTGAGGGAGACCCTGAATGGATGCCAGAATAAAGGTCCCTGTGTGTGTGTGCACAAGCACACTCATGCTCATAGACAAGTCCGTATTGTCCAAAGTACGTTGTCACGAGATGCACGTGTATATGTGTATGTGTGTGTGATTGCAGGCATAATAGCTCCCTGCTGCCAGCCAGATCAAGTTCCAACTTCTCAGAGCAGCAGCTGAGCCTCCACAGACAGGGCCTTGCAACATTGTGCCAACCTCTACTCTTAAGACTACACCTCCAACCTGGGCTGCTTTCTCCTCACTTTCCTCTGCCATCTTTATGCCCTGCCACCAGCCTGCTTTTCTCAGTGTCTGAGCATCCTCAAAGACTCACCTTCCTGTCTAAACCCACACCATCTTCATTCCCCAGATTCCTAATGACCTGGAAACTTCCTTTGTGCTCACAGTCCAGGCGCCCAGAATCCTAAGGCTGGGATTGGTTCTGCTTCAGAGTCTAGGCCTGTGTTGGTCCACGGTCAGTGCCTAGCGATCATTTTCAGGTTAAGGAGTGATCATACCACCGTTGCCCGATTACCTCAGGGAACTCACTGGACTTTATTTGTTCAGTGATTCACACCACTCAATAAATACCTATTGAATGCAGGGACCTTGTATGTGGAGCCACCACCTTCAGCCTCCTTCCGAATGCGTCAGAGCTGGGAAAGCTGCCTGTCCCGAAGATCTAATGAAGTTGGGGTGGTGATCAAGTGAGGGAAAATGCACCTGCCTCCCAAGGCCACCATGTGGATTTGAAAAGGTGACACAGGGCTCACCAAAAGGGGTAGGGGGGACCATAAGCTCATGCAAACCCCTGTGTTTGAACAGGCCCAGCCCCAAACCATCACTGATGGAACGAGCTCAACCATGCTCATTTGCTGGCTCTCTCTTCATGATATAAAGCTAGACCCACGTCCTTAGAGCCCTCACTGAACCACATAAGGCATCCATCCACCCGACAGGTTCTGGGAGACAGGTCTGTGGATGGACATCTCAGGGGGCAGGGAGGAAGTGGGGGAAGAGACAGAGCCAGTGAAAGGAAATGGCACTGGGACAGCTAATGGGATAGGACAGACCTATAAGGACAGACAAGGCTCGGTATGAGGAGGACCTTGGTTCTAGCGCCAGCATGGTTGCTGACAGGCTGAGCAAATGATGTGGGCCTCAGAATTCTCATCTGTGAGAGGGACACCACTGGGGCTGCTGTGAGAGCGAGGTGGGTGTAAGGGACATCATGGTCATTATTATTATTAGATCAAGAGGTGTTGAGCCCAAGGGAAAAATGATGAGTGAAATATATTTAGAAGGAGGAATAGACATCCATCTGAGGAGGCCTTACACCCACTCTGTCTTCTAACAACTCTTCACACTTGGGTTTCTCAACCATCTCCATCCTGAAATATCTTGGAAATTAACCAGCACATGCCAGAGATGGAAATTTCTCCCTTGCCATCATCGATGTCCAAGTAGCCCCTGGTGTGGCCATCTGTCCCTGCTCCCCTCGTTGCAAGTCATGCCTCTACACATTATGATTATGCACCAGGGCTATGAAAAGCTCTACCCAGTGGGGTGCTAAGGTTGGGGCCCTTGCTTTGCTGTCACATTGGTGGAGGAAGAAGTTCTGGCTTATGGGCCCTGTATACAAGAAGGGAGTGTATATGAACCAGAATGGAGGTGGCCTGGAGTGGCCACTGACGGACTTGCTGGAAAAAAAAAAAAAAAAACACCTGGCCAGCATGCTGTCTAGGACGTATAGGCTAACAACCTCTACACACACAGCATGGGTATAGGTGTGTGCATACACACACACTGTGGCTGAGTTCTTTCCCTACTACAGCCCTGACACAGACACCTTCCATTTTCCCTGCAAAGACTAGCAGAGGGAAGTGAGCGCAACCAAGACCCCCAAAGATGACACTGCAACCTGCCACAGAGTTCACCAGCACATGCCAGCACAGCCTCAGGGAAATGGGGGTCTGGACCTCTCCAACGGCAAGGATGGGCCTCTGTCCAGCATTACCCATAAATCAGGAAGTAGATGTGGAATCGCATTATCAGCAACTGGAGATGCTGCCTATGGCCCTGATCGGCTTTACTCCTGGCCTGCCTGTCGCCCCCTGACATGGGACGCTTTGTTACTACAGAAGGTCCAGGGAAGGTTTTCATGGGCTGATAGACTGCGGGGAGAGGGGATCTTTTCTTGTTTTGTTTTCTTGAACCCAGCTTCAAGGCTGCTGTGCAAGCATGCCGTCAAACTCAGCCATACACCCGTGACCTCTGTGCACTCACACATCTCTCATCACTCTACCCAGACCCTGCTTCACAAACCCACCCTCCCTCTTACCCAGGACACGCAGAGACCCCGAGCAATAACAATAATAATATCTCCATGCAGAAATGGTACTTTCACATATGTGACTTTTTTTTATGTGCACCCTTGTGTGCACACACTATGTTCAGACCTAGTACCCATACACAGAGCCTTCACTCCAAACACGCTGCACATACAAAGTGTCACGTGTCCACTGCTGAAGCCAGACTCGGCACACGGGCCTGCACACGCGTGGACGGCTTCCACACACAGAGCCAAAGAGGGCCTCCTGAATGCACACATAGCGAGTGGTACATAAACATCAAGACGAGGGAGAGATCAGTACAAATACGCACTGACTCCCTTCTGCACATATGTCACCCATGATGGGGACCCCCAGTACCCAACCCCCCACTGAAAACACATGTCACAATTCTACACCTTTGGCTCCTCACTCTGCCAAGGCTTCCAGGCCCAGCACACACAGTTAGTCCTTCCTGAACACATCTCGCCACGCATGCAGGCCTTACACACATGCATGCTGCCGTCATGGTCTGACTCTGTACACACCAGCCCCCCACTGCACACTGACTCTGTACCCACCAGCCCCCCACTGCACACTGACTCTGTACCTTCCCCTTATATCCTGGGGGGTGGAAGGACAAATCCACCTGACAAGATGGCAAGAGACTAAAAGCTACTGAGCGAAGCAGCTGATTGGGTCTTTCTCTAAATCCAGGACCTACTCCCCAACTCCACAGGCCCCAGGAAGGAGGCAGAAAGTGGGGAGTGGTCATCAGGCCAAAGGCTTTCTCTCAGGATCTTTTACCTGGACTCAAAAGCTCTAAGGACTCTCTCAGATGGACTTCCGCCCCAATTTCCTCCCGTTTTCACTTCCCGCTAGGCATCCATGTCATTTTCTTCTCTGTCCACACCCTTCTCAGTGGGGCTGAGTCCACAGCCATGAGCCCTCACTTAAGATCTTCCCCTCCCCCTCCCAGAGCCCCAGTGAGCATCCAGCAGGACTTCTCCAGGAGGCCACAAGGAAGTAGGGGGTGGCGCTAGAACCCAGGGGACAGACCCAAACCCCCACTCAGGGTAAAAAAGAGGGTAGAAATACATGGGGTTTCAGAACAGGGGTTAGGCTCTGGTAGGAAGTTGGGGATTCCTGCCTTTGCATGGAGCCCCTTTCCCTGGCACCCTGTTGAAGGCCAGAGCAGCAAGAGTGATGAATAAATGAAACTGAGGGAGGGGGTAGAAAGAGCTGGCAACAGGGGAAATGAGTGGCAGGAAGGGAAGAATAAAAGAAAGGGGGAAAGGGGGAAGGGAAAAAACGGAGAAAAAAGAAGGGAAGGAGGTGGAGATAAGGGAGGTAGAAAAAGAAAAACTAAGGGGTGGGGAGGAGGAGAAAGAGCTTTTATTGAGAAAAGGAAGAGACAGAAACTGGAAAACAGTGAGAAAGAAAAAACAGTAAAGGAGATGGAAATAAAGGAGCTGAGAAAGGACATGAAAAGGGAAAGAAAAGAGAGCAAAAAGGCAGCAGGCAGTCGAAGGGGTTCCCCAAGTTACAGACTTTGTCCAGAGAGCTGAGGGGTGCACCGCGGCTCCCCAACCTCACTCTGGGGCCCTGGAGCTCCGTTTTCCACCTCTCCTCCTGCCTGAGATGCCACCGCCTCTGAGTGCCCCATCCCGGCTGCTTTTTCCTATTTCTCACCGTTTCTGCTGTCCAAGGCACCCCGTTCCTTTCTCTCACCCCTCATTCCTACCCCCCAGCCCTTTCTCGTTCCCTGTGCCCTCTTACCTCTCCCCCCCATGCACCCTGCTTGCTTCGGAGCTTCAGACAGCATCACCGACCAATATCCTCACCATCATCATACTAAACCGGCCCCCACACCCCCAGGAAAGGAGAGAGAGAGAGAAAAAAAAAAAACAGGCGGAACCGCCACCAGCCCTGACCCCCTCTCGCCTCATTTTCTCCACAGTCGCCCCTTCCTCAAATGCAGGGTCAAAATGGGGGTCCCGCCCAGCCCGGGGAGCCTCTCCGAAGCGCCGCAGCCAGACGGGAGCAGATGCCACCTCGCCTCTCTTCTCTGTCCTCGCTCCTTTTTGTGTTCAGTGGCCCTGGTTGCGATGTGTTTTATTTTCATCGTCTTTTTATTGGTATTGTTTTTTTTCTCTTTTTCTTTTATTTTTTGGCCCGGGGGCAGCAGCGGCGAAGCGCCCACTGCCTGCCTCTTTCCTCAGCTCTGCGGCCGTCAGGCTCTTTCTCTAGTCTGCGCTCTTGACTCCCTCCTTTCTCCTCTGCCTCGGCTCTCGCTCCTCCGCTCCTCCGTCCTTTCAGCTCCGTCCTCAGCCGACTGCCCTCTCCTCTCTCTACTGCTTCCCCCTCCACGCCTCTCCTTTCCTCATCCTTCTTGCCCCTTCTCCCTTTTTCCTCTCCCTCTTCACCTCCTCTCCGTCCCCATTTCTTTCCATCCCTTCCCCCCGCCCCCACGTACACCTCTCCTTTGGTTCCCTCACTGCCATCGAGAGCAAGCTGACCCCCCCCCCCATCCCCAAATAATAAAAATACCCAGCCAGGGGGCAAAGCCCCGGCGCCGGGCGCCGAGAGGGAGGCGAGAGGGCCGGGGCCGCGGCGGCGGCTGGCAGCCGGAGCGCGGTGCGGAGTGAGCGGCGCCCGCCCGGCTCCCGCCCGGAGAGCTCTCTGCAATAGGCCGAGCCGGCTGCATTAAGCTTCTTGCAATCAATAAAGCGCGGGTCAGATTATGCAAAGCGCAGATATTAATATGCAAAGTTTTAAAGATTTTTAAATGGAAGGGCAAGCGCGGCGCGGGCGGGCGGGCGGGCAGGGGCTGCGAGGGGAGAGGGAGGAAGGGAGGGCAGGCGGGCGGGCGCGCAGGCGAGCTGGGGAGAGGAGGAGGCTGCCCGCCGCCCGCCCGCCCGGCTGCGCCGCGCCGCCTTGCCTTACCGCTGCTCCCATCGGTAGGCGCCGCTGTCTTCGCCATGCGCGTCAGCTGCACGGCTCCGAGGGGATGGCCGAGGAGGAGCCGCCGCCGCCAACGCTACCCCCGCTCCCGCTCCCGCTCCCGCGCCCGCTCGCTGCCTGCTGCTGGCGCTGCTCTGGCCGCTGCTCCTCGCCTGAGCTGCCGGCGCGAGCCCAGGCGCGCGCCATCCCCGGCTCCCACCTTGTCCCCATGGCAACCCCGGGCCCAAGGATGCTCAGAGAGAGAGCGCGAGCGAGAGAGCGAGGGGGGAGAGAGGGAGAGGGAGAGGGAGAGGGTGGGGAGCGCAGGGGACACGGAGGCAGGGAGAGGCCCGAGACCCACAGAGACACAGAGAGACACAGAGACGGAGAGATGCAGACATATGCAGAAACAGAGACACAGAGATAGAGGAGAGGGGTAGGAATAGAAGGGGACACGGAAACAAGGAGAATCCTTGGGACCGACAGAGGCCCACAGAGATACTGAGAGACACAGAGACACACGGACACACAGAGACACAGAGACACACGGACACACAGTAAGAGACAGAGGGGTAAGGGCGAGGGGCAGGGAGCAGAGAGGGATTCAAAGGTATGGAGAGACACTGAGGTCCAGAGACTAACAGAGATACTCAGAGACACAGAGACACCCAGAGATAGAGACAGAGAAAAAAGAGAGAGGGGACAGGACAGGGAGCACAGAAGATGCAGAGGCAGAGAAAGACTCCTAGAGGCAGAGAGATGCTCAGAGACACAGAGACACACAGAAACAAATAGACACGGGGACACATAGAGAGAAAAGAGACAGAGAAGGGTGGGGAGCACAGGGGACTCAAAGGCAGGGAGAGGCCCTAAAAGCCAGAGACTCAAAGAGACACCCAGAGACAAAGAGGAAAAGGAGAAGGGAGAGGGCAGGAAGTATAGGGGACATGGAGGCAGAGAGATGTCCAGAGACACACAGAAATATAGAGACACAGGAACAGAGTGGGGGGAGAGGAGGGAGGAGGGAGCAGATGGGGACACAAAGGGGCACCAAGAACCACAGAGACACCCAGAGACAAAGAGAGAAGGAGAAGAGGTCCATGCAGAGAGAGAGATGCAGAGTCAGAAAGATAGCCACAGAGAAGTAGACACACAGAGACAGAGAGATAGTGAAAAAATATATATGGGGAGAGAAAGAGACTAATTCACAAAGAGAGAGACACAGAAATAAGAGAGATAGATATGCACAAATCAGAGATAGGAGAAAGCTACATGCAAAGAGAGACAAATGAAGATGTAAGGCAATGTTGCAGAGATACAGAGATAGGAAGACATAGAGACAGAGGCAGACACACACAGAGGTAAGAGAGATAGACCTGCGGAAACAGACAGAGATTAAGAAAGAGCCGTTGAAAGAGCCATTGAAAGAGACAGAGAAACAGAGATGGAGAGATGCAAAGCCAGAAAGACAGACATTGACAGAGACCAAAAGATACAGAGACTGAGACTGAGACAGAGAAAAAGGCACAGAGAGAGTCAAACAAGGAGACAGAGTCAAACAAGAAGGTGTAGACAGAAACACAGAGAAATATACATAGGGATTCTGAGAGAGAACCTAAGAAACAGAGACAGAAAGAAATGTGCAAAGAGAGAAACAGAGATCAAGACATAAAAAGAGATGAAAAGAAATACAGAGATGGTGAGAGAAAGAAAGCAAAGACAGAGACCCAGAGAGTCAAAGTGAGGCAGAGAAATGCAGAGACATGGACAGAGACTGCAAGAAAGTGACAGGAACAGAGAAACCTCAGGAGACACACAGAGAGACACAGTGAGATGGAGAAAGGCACTGGAAGAGGCTTTCAGTTGGACAGAGATCCACAGAGAGATGCGAGACAGAGACAAGAAGAGACAAATGGAGAGTCAGAAATAGAGAATGAGGTCTGGTAGACGAGGCTGGGGATGGGGGGCAGAGACAGAGCCCAGGTAAAGGAGGAAGGGACAGGCTGGGGTGAAAGCAGAAAGTAGGAAGGTGACAAGAGGGTCCAGGGAAGCACCAAGGGGGAAAGGGCAGACAGGAGGGGAGAGAAGAACAGCAGAAAGGAGAGGAGTGGGGAAGGGAGAGGAGGAGAAGAAAGAGAGGAGGGCAGTGCCCGGTCACCAAGCACCTCCCCTGTGCCAGGCACATTATGGCTTGGAGACAGGGAGGAAGGAAAGGAAGGCCAAGGGTGAAGGGGCTCTGACCAGGGGAAGGTGGGCACAGGGTCTTGGGAGGGTGCATGGCTCCCGCCCCCTGCAGGCGGGGGCGCAGTGGTGCAAAGAGGAGGATAGGGTTGCAAGTGGTACCCAGACCTGGGAGGGGGTGTGAGAGGGAGGGAACGGGAGGGGGAAGGCAGGGAGGGAAAGGGAGGAGGAGGAGGAGGACGCAGGCATGCGCTGCGCGGTCTTAGCTTAGCAGCTGCAGCCGCCCTTCGCTTTGTTACCAGCAAGGCTACCCCGTGCGTACTGAGTGGACACGCGGGACCCTCGTGTGTGTGAGAAACACAAGAATCACCAACTGCCCACGTGTATGGAGAACGCTCCCAAGACCTACACTGGAAGTGCGTAACATAAATAAATATAGGAAACACCTACCCCGTGGGCGTACAAAGTAAGTACCCAGGACCTGTGCAGCATGTGCATAATAGACACAGAACTACCTACTACTCCCTGTACGGAGCAGCCTCCTGGGACCCGCACTGTGTGCGCAACACAAATAAATGCAAGGAATACTACCCTCTGTCCATACAAAGTAGGTATATGGGTCTTATGCAGCAGATGCATAATGGACATGGGACCATTTAATACCCCCATACAGAGCAGACTCCTGGGATCCACACAGTGTGTTCACAACACAAATAAATACAGGAAACGCCCACTCCAACTGCACACAAACTAGGCACATGGGCCTACAGGGCATGAACACAGTGGACACGGAACCACCCCATAGCCACCTACCAACCAGCCTCCCTGGGACCCATACTGTGTGGGCACAACATAAATGAATGCAGGAAGTAACCTATCCCCCGTGCCTACAAAGCTGGCACACCAACCTAATAGACTTAGCTAGTGTGAACATAAGAGACACCCATGAGCAGGTTCTGGTGATCCACGAAGGCACATAACAAAACTGAACATAAGAAACACCCACTCCGCTTGCATACAAAGGCACATGGGGTCCCAATAGTGAGGAGAGAACTCAAAAAAGGGTGTATATAATGACAACCCACACACTATCCATTCTGGAAGGAGCAACAAGGAATACTGGACCCTGTAATGAATCTACCCAGCAGACTCCCAGGTCCCTCCATCTGTACGTGTACAATAGACCTAGGAGGAGCTATGGACAGCCTGAGTACCTACTAGAAGGGAAGCAGGGACAGGGCAGAGATCAAGGATGTCCTGTTCCCTGCCTTGGCCCTGGCACCTACAAGGACCAGCACATGGGTGGGGTGGGGGGCGGTCATCCTTCCTAAGAATGACCAAGTACATAATAATTGTGTATACAGTGAGTATACACTAAGCACACAGCACCAATGTTTGTTTGTTTGTTTGTTTGTTTTGAGACAGGGTCTCCCTCTGTCACCCAGGCTGGAGTGCCGCAGCATGATCATGGCTCACTGCAGCCTCAAACTCCTGGGCTCAAGCAATCCCCTCTTGCCTCAGCCTCCCAAGTAGCTGGGACTACAGGCATGCACCACCACACCCATCTATTATTTTTTTTTTTAAGCAGAGATGAGGTCTCCATATGTTCCCCAGGCTAAAGCACCAATTTTAAGGATCCAAAAAACTTGGTTTGATATCTGCTAAGTCCATATCATATGCTTACTTGCCAGTATGTTAAGAGTCTGTGGTCCACAACCTATGCATGATTGGTATCTTAATTATCCAGAATATCCATATTAAGCAGAAGCTGACATCCCTCACGGACTTACAAAAGTCAGATCCAATAGGAGACTCAAGCAATCTGCACATGCAGGTTGTCCTAACTGATTTCTAGGGCTCCGCCCAGCCCCGAGTCATGATTCCACGAAGGCTGATGCAGCACATGTATACACACCAGGCACATGCAAAGATGTACACCATACACCGTACACAATACAGCAAAAACATGTGTGCTCTCTCTGCTTCTGAAATAGCATAATTCCAGAAGTACCAGATTCCTCTGAGGAATGTGTGTGTGTGCATGTCTGAGTGAGGGCCATCTCTGGGTACAGGTGTGCATGTACATGGCTCTTCCTGTACGAATGAGCTCAGCTCTTATTCCCTCCTCATTCTGCCTGTTCATCTTTCAGAAACATGTATACAAATAATAGTACCTGATGTATACTAAGTACAAAACACTGCAAGCTATGGATGCCCTTAATTGTGTGTGTGCGTCTGAACATACATTTATTTATTTATTTATTTATTTATTTATTTATTTAGAGACAGAGCCTTGCTTTGTCACTCAGGCTGGACTGCAGTGGCACAATCTCGGCTCTCTGCAACCTCTGCCTCCCGGGTTCAAGCTATTCTCCTGCCTCAGCCTCCCGAGTAGCTGGGATTACAGGCACATGCCACCATGCCCAGCTAATTTTTGTATTTTTTAGTAGAGACGGGGTTTCACCATGTTGGTCAAGCTGGACTCAAACTCCTGACCTGGTGGTCCACCCACCTCGGCCTCCCAAAGTGCTGGGATTACAGGCGTGAGCCAACACTCCCGGCCTTGAACATACCTTTAGATAGATGCATTTGTTCATTAATGAAACATTTGTTCACACATCTGTGGCCATGTGTGTGCGTGTGTGTACATCTTGGTGTCTTGGTTACAAGTCTTGGGGCTCCCTTATAATCTCTGAGGATAAAGGGTGTAAGATAAGGGAAACGAAGGCACACAAAGCAGGAAGGGAAGAAACTGGGGAGAAGGAAAAAAGTGGTGCAAGGACAAGGAGCAAAAAGAAGAGACCTGTTATTCAGGAGGCTGAGGCACAAGAATCACTTGAACTCAGGAGGCGGAGGTTGCAGTAAGCCAAGATTGTGCCACTGCACTGCCCTGGGCGATAGAGCAAGACTCTGTCTCAAAAAAGAGAGAGAGAGAGACCTGGAACTGGAACTGGATGTATGGAAGGAAGGGAGGAGGCCCTGAGGACACAGGCAGAGGGAGATGTGGTGCAGGAGAAAGGAAGAGAACAAGGACAGGAGGAGAATGGGTGTGAGAGAAAAGAGGAAGCTAGGAGGAGGAAGGGAGGTGAATGGTGAGCAGAGCAGAGTGAGGGTATCAGGAAGAGTGAAGGGGACTGGGGAGAGGAGAAAGGAGATGGGAGAAGGAGATAAAGACCCAAGGGAAAGAAATAAGAAACAGACAGAGGCTTTTCTGGTCTGAATGAAATTTAGAGGTTGCCCCAGTGGCCTCCTATGGGAAGGTGTTCGAGTCGGAGGATGAAGGTGAAGCAAAAGAGAGAAAGGAAGAGGAATCACAACCTAGCTCCCTAGGATGGGGCAGCTAGCTGTCTCCATCAGCCTAGAAGGGGCCCAGAGAGAGGGACCCGGAGGCACAGACAGAGAGGTATGCAAAGCTGGACTGAGATGTGGAGTCATCTGAAGTGGGTAGGGTCCTGGGACAGGAGGAGGAGTGGAGAGACTTGCAGGCTCAGGGAGGCCAGAGCTCAGTGGTGTGGAGACTTCCAAAGACCAGGAGGAGGCTGGAGCAGGCAATGGAGCAGGGCCCTGAGACCACAAGCGGGGAGTTGAAGACCAGGTAAAGGGAAGCAGGTTAGAGAAGGGCAGAGAAGTGAGGGCCTGCTGAGCAGAACCAGCCAAAGTAAATGGAGGAACAGCTGGAGTGGGATGAAAAGGCCATGAGGCATCTTGCAGATGGGTCCTGCCTTATGCACACCCGGGTTCAGAAGCTCTCCCAGGCTGACTCTCCCCAAGCATTCAGTTTGGTTCCATTTAAGACACGCATACTGAATACTATCACAAATTAGCACTATGCTGTAAGCTGAAGAAACAAATGCAAATGAGACACAACTCTGCCCTCATAGAGACCCTCGTCTGAAGTTGTTGGTGGGGGAGGGAATGAACAATAAATACACAGTTACTGATACACACAGCAACACAGAAGTACCTCAAAACCAAAGTAAGAGATGCAGAAGACCACACACTGTAGGATTCCATTTACATGAAATTCTAGACAGCAAAACTACTGTGACAGAAAAGCAAATGAGTGGTTGAAAAGGGCTGGAGTGGAAAGAGGGGACTGACAGCAAAGGCGCCGGAGGGAACTTTTTAGGGTAATGGAAATGTTTTGTAACATGATTGTGGTGGTGGTTACACAACTGCGTGTGTGTGTAAACTCATTAAACTGTACATTTACAACTGGTGAATTTTACTGCATGCAAATTATATCACAATAAAGCTGACTGCAAATAAATAAATAAATTATTACCAGCCAGAATATTCAAGACTCAGGATAGGGCTCTATGGGAGCCAAGAGGAGGTGGATGGGGCAGTGAAGGAAGGCTTCTGAGAATAGGTGATGCCTGAGATAAGACCTGAAGGATAAACAGGAGGCAGGATGGAGAAAGCGTTCCCATGGAAGAAGAGCTTTCACATGGAAGCAGGTGAGAACTGAAAAAAGTTCACTATGTTTTGAACACAGAATGGAGAGTAAGACTATCAAGAAGTGAGAGCAAAGAAAATCAGGGTTCAAAATACAAACCCATGGCTATTCGAAGTACCTTGAATAAAACCCACCTGCACCTGAAAAGGCCCAGAGAGAAGGAAACTATGAGATACGACTGGGGATTTTTTTTTTTTTTTTGAGACAGGGTCTCCTCCCTCTGTCATCCAGGCTGGAGTGCAGTGGCACAATCACAACTCACTGCCACCTCGACCTTCTCCTGCCTCAACCTCCTGAGTAGCTGGGATGACAGGCGTGCACCACCACAACCTGCTAATTTTTGTATTTTGTGGTAGAGACAGGTTTTTGCCATGTTGCATAGCCTGGTCTTGAACTCCTCGGCTTAAGCGATCTACTGGCCTTGATCTCCCAAAGTGCCAAGATTACAGGCATGAGCCACCGCTCTGGGCCAAGACTGGGGATTTCTAATTGGCCTCCTGTCTGCCCCACAGAAAGGTCTCCTTCCCGCCGCCCTTCCCAGAACTTCCTCCCTGCTCTTTTCACATGGGGATGTCTCTCTCCATTAGGAAACAGCCTCTGCTCTGGACCTGTCCCCCAACCCTGCCCACATCTCCGAGAGTTTGTGGGCCCCAGTGAATCCCTCCAACCTGGATTCCATGTGGCCACTGCCCCCTGGTGGCTGAAGTGATGCATTACTAAGGATGAAGGGACACCTCCAAGTCCAGGCCCAGCATGCCCTTCCAGAGGCCAGTCCAAGCCACTCCCACTACTGCCCCCCAAGACACACCCCTGTTCCTGACAGTCTCCTCCTTGCTAAATCCAACGAGCACTTTTCAGTCCTATCTGACTCTCCTCTGCAGCATGCAGCCACAAATATCTTTTCAAAATCCTCTTGGCATCTAAGAAACCTCACTCTCTTGGTTCTCCAGCTCTGTCTGGGCTGCTCTCCCAGGGTGAATCATCCCCTCCCACAACTGCTTTCTCTATGCTGGTAATCCCTAAATTTGTCTCCAGTTTAGCCCTCTCTCCTAAGCTTCACATCAGGATACCCAGCCACCTCCTAGAGGTTCCAAAAATACCTCAAAATCAACATGTCTAATCTAATCATGTCATCTTCTCTACCATGCCCCTAGACCTTGGTTCCCACTCCCCATGGTGATACTCCATCCAATCTAGCATTCAAGTCAGAAAAATTGTCCCTGTCCTTGACACCTTCCTCTTCCTCATATTCACATCCAATCAGGCTTGAAATCCCATCCAGTTCATTTACTTCATTAATATTAAAATTTTAAACCATATGAAATTGACAATATCACCCAGCTTTTTCTTACAAAATGGGAATTTCATAGAGTTCAACTGAGTATTTCTCAAATCCATCTCCTTCTCTCTTCCCTGCTCCCAGTGTCCTAGTTCAGGCCTCCACATCTCCTGCTTGGCCCATGAATCTCCTTACTACCTGGCCTCCCAGTCTCCCCTCTTGCCCCCTTTCTAGTCTATCCTCCACACTGGCTACTGGGGTAATGTTTCTACAATATGGCTCTGATCAAATCACTCCCCTGCTTCAAACTCTTACTTCCTGTTGCACACAGGACAAAAGCCAAACTCCTCAATCAGCTTTTCAGACCCTTCACAGTAACTGGCTCCCCTCCCTCTACAGGGAGCACCACTATGCATCCTGTACTGCAACCACACCAAACCACCACCACTTCCTTGAATCTGCCTCCCTTAACCTCCTGGCCTTTGTACTTGCAGTTCCCTATAATTGGAATGTCTTTCTCACTCTTGTCCCCCTGACTAACTTCTATTTGACTCCAAGAACCAACTTATAAATCATATGTTAATGTAAACCTCCAGTTCATCCATTCATCCATCCAATACACATAGCTTGAGTATCTATACTTGTATGATCTCCATAGAAGGTACCGGGGACACAAAGGGGAATAGGACACAATTTCTGCCATCAAGAAAGCTCACGGTCCAGTAAGAGACACAAATGCATATATAAATCACAACACTATAGTGTGCTAGGACACAAAACTAGACTGGGAAAATTGAATTTTACTTATTTTTGAGATGATGTTTCACTCTGTTGCCCAGGTTGGAGTGCAGTGGCACTATTATGGCTCACTGCACACTTGAACTCCTGGGCTCACGTTATCCTCCTGCCTCGGCCGCCCCAGTAGCTGGGACTATAGATGCGCACAACTACACCCGGCATTTTCTTGAATTTTAAAGGGAACTGGGAGGACGAGGCAGGTGGATCATGAGGTCAGGAGATTGAGACCATCCTGGCTAACACGGTGAAACCCCATCTCTACTAAAAATACAAAAAAAAATTAGCCGGGTGTGGTGGCGGGCATCTGTAGTCCCAGCTACTTGGGAGGCTGAAGCAGGAGAATGGTGTGAACCCGGGAGGCAGAGCTTGCAGTGAGCCGAGACTGCGCCACGGCACTCTAGCCAGGCTACCCTGGCTGGACAGAGCGAGACTCCATCTCAAACAAAAACAAAAACAAAAAAAGAATTGTAAAGGGGAAATAGTCCTTCTGAAGGAGTCATTAAAATTGGAGGGAAGCATGAACAAGAGCACACAGGTGAGGAAGAGTAGGGTGTGTGCAGGGAGGCAGTTGGGATTGCTAAAGCGTAAACCATAAGAGAAAAATGCTGCTGGAGAGGTTAGATGGGGCCCAATCATTAAGTATCTTTTGATCTAGGAGGCCATGGGGAGCCGCTGATAGGTTTTCATCAAGAGCAGCTTTGCATTTTTGAGAATATGAATCTGAGCAGACAAGAATGAAAGCAGGAAAAACCAGGAAGCTACTGCAATAGCCTAGGCAAGAGATGCTAATGGCCAGTATTGACATTGGTATCAGGGACATGAAGGAGGCAACAGGTTTAAAAAACCCGGAGGTAACTCAAGTCAGCAGGGCTTTATGTTTGGATATGAGCGTCAGGGAAAGGGTGGTGCCAAGGATGATGCCCACGTTTCTCACTTGGATGCCCGGATGGATGGAGGTGACATTCATTGAGACGGGAGAAAATAAGAGGAGGCACAGAACTTATTCGACAAAGTTCTTTCTTGAACCTCTTATATCTGAGGTGCCTATGGGACATGTCCTGGATCCAGCAAAGAGTTATATTAGTTCTTCAGTCTATATTGGGATACAGTTGTGTGCAGTGTCATGGAGAGAGGTCTCTGGGCTGAAGATCTGGACATCATTAGCATAGAGTTGATAGCTGAAATCACGAGTTGATGATGTCCCTCAGGAAGAACACGCCGAATGTGAAGAGCTCTAAGCCCAGAAAAGAGCCCAGGAGAAGTGCCACATTTCAAAGGTGGGCAGAGGTCAGGTGCAGTGGTTCACGCCTGTAATCCCAGCATTTTGGGAGGCTGAGGCGGGCGGATCACCTGAGGTCAGGAGTTCAAGACCAGCCTGGCCAACATGGCGAAACCCCGTCTCTACTAAAAATACAAAAAATTAGTCGGGCGTGGTGGAGGGTGCCTGTAATCCCAGTTACTCAGGAGGCTGAAGCCGAAACAGGAGAATCACTTGAACCCAGGAGGTGGAGGCTACAGTGAGCTGAGATTGTGCCACTGCACTCCAGCCTAGGTGAGACTCTGTCTCAAAAAAACAAAAAAAAAAAACAAAAAAAAACAGGCCAGGTGAGGTGGCTCAAGCTTGTAATCCTAGCACTTCGGGAGGCCAAGGCGGGCAGATCACCTGAGATCAGGAGTTTGAGATCAGCCTGGCAAACATGGTGAAATCCCATCTCTACTAAAACTACAAAAATTAGCTGGGCATGGTGGTGGGCGCCTGTAATCCAGCTACTTGGGAGGCTGAGGTAGGGAGAATAGCTTGAACCCAGAGGTGGAGGTTGCAGTCAGCCGAGATCATGCCACTGCATTCCAGTCTGGACGACAGAGCGAGACTCCATCACAAAAAAAAACAAAAAACAGGTGGGCAGAGAAATGGAGTCCCTAAATGGACCACAGAAGAAGCTGTCAGGGAGAAGAGAAGAGAACCATGAGCCTGCTTCATTATGGAGGCTGTGGTAGGCCACCCCTAAGAGGTCCCAGTGACCCCTGCCTCCTGATACTCATGCCCTCGTGTGGTGCCCTCTGCTTGAACGTGGGCTGAACCTTTTGACTCACTTATTTTTTTAAATCATTCTATATTTCATTTCAAAAGTGACCCACTTCTCATGAATAGAATGTGGCAAAAGTGATGGGATATTACTTCTGAGATTAGGTTATAAAAGACTATGGCCTGGCGCAGTGGCTCATGCCTATAATCCCTGCACTTTCGGAGACCAAGGCAGGCAGATCGCTTGAGCTCAGGAGTTCGAGACCAGCCTGGGCAACACGGTGAAACCCCATCTCTACCAAAAATACAAAAAATTAGCCAGGCGTGGTGGTGCGTGCCTGTGGTCCCAGCTACTCAGGAGGCTGAGGTGGGAGGATCACCTAAGTCTGGGAGGCAGAGGTTGCAGTAAGCTGAAATGATGCCACTGCACTGCAACCTGGGTGACAGAGTGAGACCCTGTCTCCAAAAAAAAAAAAGAAAAAGAAAAAAAGGGCCGGGTGCAGTGGCTCACGCCTGTAATCCCAACACTTTGGGAGGCTGAGGCAGGTGGATCACCTGAGGTCAGGAGTTTGAGACCAGTCTGGCCAACATGGTGAAATCCCATCTCTACTAAAAATACAAAAATTAGCCAGGCGTGGTGGCAGATGCCTGTAATCCCAGCTACTCGGGAGGCTGAGGCAGGAGAATTGCTTGAACACGGGAGGCGGAGGTTGCAGTGAGCCGAGATCGCGCCATTGCACTCCAGCCTGGGGGACGAGAGACAGTTCATCTCAAAAAAAAAAAAAGAAAGAAAATGAAAGAAAGACAGAGAGAGGGAGGGAGGGAGGGAAGAAGAAGGGAGGGAAGGAGAAAGGAAGGAAGGCAGGGAGGGAGGGAAAGGGAGAGGGAAAGAAAGAGAAAGAAAGAAAGAAAGAGAGAGGAAGAAAAAAAGAAAGGGAGAGAGAGAGAAAGAAAGAAAGAAAGAAAGAAAGAAAGAAAGAAAGAAAGAAAGAAAGAAAGAAAAAGAAAGAAAGAGAAAGAAAGGGAGAGAGGAAGGAAGGGAGGAAGAGAAGAGAGAGGAAGGAAGGAAGGAAGGGAGTTTTATGCAGAAGCCAAGGAAGGAAAGATTTCTAAAAGAGAGGTACTGGTCGATGGAGTTAAAGCTTTAGATAAAGATGAAAAATGTACTTGGATTTGGCAAGAGAAAGTCCTTAACAAGCTCAGTGTGAGTGGTTTCAGTGAGTTGTGACTCAAATGCAAGGTGAAGGCCGGGGCTGGTAAGCAGGAATGGATACCAGTGTTTCTGCCCACCCAGCATCCATTTTGCTATCCTCTGTAATGGCTCCCTGACTTTTCACTGAGTAACCATTACCCACGTCCTACTGGATATGCTTCCATGAGACTGTCAGGGCACTCAGCTGTCCACAGGCCAAGGGGAGTCATGGGAGGCCACATGACTCAAGCTGCACCGTCAGAAGCTCTCCCTGGAATTTGAATCATGAGCTTATGTGACAGGAGGCCCAAATCTGATTGCAGCTGATTTATGCTGTACCCAGGGCCCTGAGGAAGCTGCCATTCCTTCCTGCTACTTCAATCCCTGCTACTGCCCTGGTTCTAGTCTTTTCTGAAGGCTGCTTCTTCAGTCTCTCCCTCTGTTGTGAGTGCCATCTTAATCTCCTTCTAATAAATATATTTCTTGCTTAAGTTAGCAAGAGTCGGTCTCTGTTGTTGCAGCCAAAGAACCCTAACTCATACTTGTCCTTTCAAGAATTTGGGATGAGATGAGGAGGACAATGAAGGACAAGCACGAGGGGAGCATAGCCTGGAGGAAGGTAGAGGTTTTTTTGAGTTGTGGGGGGGGAGTTTGTTTTGTTGCTTTGTTTTTGAGATAGGGTCTCACTCTGTCACCTAGGCTGGAGTGCAGTGGTGGGATCATGGCTCACTGTAGCCTCAATCTCCCAGGCTCCAGCAATCCTCCTCCCTCAGCCTCCTGAGTAGCTGGGACCACAACAAGTGCACACCACCATACTTGGCTATTTTTTTTTTATTTTTAGCAGAGACAGGGTCTCACTATGTTGCCCATTCTGGTCTTGAACTCTTGGTTCAAGCAATCCTCCCGCCTCAGCCTCCCAAAGTGCTGGGATTACAGGCATAAGCCACTGCACCTGGTGAGTTTTTTTCTTTTAGTTAGTTTCTAAGGTGGTAGAAATGTGGACGTATCTATAGGTTAAGAAGGAGGACAGGGAAGAGGGAAGGTGTGGAAACAGGGAAGGGAAGAAAGATGGAGTAAGAGTCATGCTGGGAGTCATGCTGGGATGAGCAATATACAGGTGGAGAGGAGGACCAGAACAGAGCCTGAAGAAGTGAAATAAATATGGGTGTGGCTACATGAAGGGTTGTTTCATTTGTTTACAAAAATCTTTATATATATGTATAAAAACCTATATATATATATGTTTGATAACAAGTTGAAGGAAATCATGGTCCATTTGTCTCAATTTTATTTGTTGAGACTGAAAGGGTAGGGTTGTAGGGATGCTCAAGGGAGAAGGGTAAGTGAGAGAGGGGGCTGGCTAAGAAGTTTGAGTGACACCTGTATGTGCTACTCTGCCACCATTTTTCCCTGAGCCAAGTTCTACCACCTGGACCACAGTTAGGGATATGCTGGCAAATGAGGCAGAAGGCTGGGGGTATAAGGGGCTGGGCACGATGGCTCACACCTGTAATCCCAGCACTTTGTGAGGCCGAGGCAGGCTGATCACTTGAGGTCAGGAATTCGAGACCAGCCTGGCCAAGATGGTGAAACCCCGTCTCTATTAAAAATACAAAAATTATAAAAATTATTAGTATGAATGCTGTTAGTGAGATAAATGAGCCTATGGATGAGATAATATTTCATGTGGTATATGTATCAGGATAGTCGGAGTAACGTCGAGGCATACCTGGTAGGCCAAGGAAGTTCTGTGGGATAAAGGTTAAATTAACACCTATAGAGGTAATGGTAAAGTGGATTTTAGCATAGGTCTGGTTAAGTGTGTAACCTGAAAAAATGGGGAATCAGTGGACACCTGTGATCCCAGCTACTTGGGAGGCTGAGGCACAAGAATCACGTGAACCCAAGAGGTGGAGGTTGCGTTGCGGTGAGCTGAGATCGCGCCATTGCACTCCACACTCCAACCTGGGTGACAGAGCGAGACTCAGTTTCAAAAAAAAAAAAAAAAAAAAAAGGCTAGGGTTGTAGGGTTGTAAGGGAATTGAGAGCATATGCTGGTCATTTTCCATTTGCCCTCCAGGTCCACCCTCCATCCTTCTCTACCCATATGGGTGGCATCATCGGACCCTCCCCTTGCTCTCTGACTTCAAATTAGGTTCCTCCCTAAAAGAAGTACCAGCAGGGCATCAGAGAACAGAAAAAGAAAGCATTCTGGATACTTCTCCAACTCCCAGCTCTGTGTCAGCACCTTGGTTCTGGCAGTGGCTGTGCCCCTCCACAACTCCAGCTCCTCTCAGGCATGTTCCATGACTCTCACAGCAATCCAGTAATACCAATCCTTTCCTCACTCCTTCAGACCTAAGGGTGGTCACAGCTTCCTGCCGCCTTCACCTCCCTTGTTGGTTACCTCAACCCTGCCCACACCTCTGCAAAGAGTCCCTTCATTAAATTATCTTCAAAATCCCAGCTGTGGTGCCTTCTGTTTCCTGCTGGGACCTTGACTATTAGAGAGCTAGTGAAAGAGCTCAGATGGTCCAATATGAGACTCTGGCTGGGCAAGGAAGGGAGAGAAGCCAGGAGGGGTCTGGCAGACTGGCAGAAAACAGAGGGATCAAGGGAGTAGAGCTCTCTTTGAGTTGACGCCACAGGTGTGATGGCAGTGAGGGGCTGTCAGATCTGAAAGGCAGGTGCTGGGATCAGAGAGCAGGATGCTGGATTTTGAACTGGGTTGTGGTTAAAATCAGGGATTTTTTATTTGGAACTCAGAAAGTCATGTGTTAGAATCCCGACTCTGCCATTTTACTAAATGTGTCACCCAGGCAAGTGACTTTACCTTCCCGAGTGTATATCCTCATCTGTAAAATGAGGATACTAACACCAGCCTTCCAGGTTTGTGTCAGGGGTAAACACATGTAAAGCATTTGGCAAAGTGCCTGGCATGTGGTATAAGTGCTCTGTAAATGTTCACTATGTATGTTACACTTCCTGGTAATGACTAAACCCAAGGTGTGGTCATGGGAGTGGATGACTAAAGTGGGATGAAGGTCACCAGAGATGAAGTGGAAAGAGACTGTGAGGCTAGATCATTACGAGGATGGATTATCAGGGACAGTTAAATATCCCAGCAGGAGAGCATGGGTTGGGGTGGAGAGGAAGTCTATGAGCAGGTGCTAGTCTTCAGTAACGAGGTGAAGTGACCAGGGAGTCAACGGATGTCAATAGGGAAGTGGGATAGAGGGTGGTGGAACCTAAGGACATAAGCCTCAAGGAAATCTGGGTCCTCAGTCCCTCTTACATCCCTTTGAGATGTCCCCAGTGATCATGTTCCCTACTAAGCCAGAGTTTATCAAGGGTGGGGTTGGATCTAACTCATCTTGTAGTACCTAGGACAGGTGTTTAAGCTGGTAAATGCTTGTTGAATGACTTGGTGTTTGAGGGAAACAGAAAAGTCTACCTCTGCATCGTATTTACCCTTGGTAATAATAATTCTCTTTATTTTAAGTAACCTAATGCTTCTTTTAAACCTCTTATTCAATTTAAACAAATATTTCCTGAGACCTTCATAAATGCTATTCCATCTACCTGGAATACCCTCACCCACTCTATACACTCAAAGACCTCCTACTCCTCATTCAAGAAAGAGCAGAATTTAATTATTAGGAAGAAGAAAAGTAAACCACAATGATAAACTGCTACACATCCATCAGATCAGCAAAATTAAAGCATCTGACAACACATAGTATTGGTGACAATGTGAAGCAAAGAGAGCTCTCATTCAGTGCTGGTGGGAGACTAAACTGGTACTGACACTTCAGAAAAATAGTTGGAGAGTGTAGTGTGCAGAAAAATTTCCTGCAAAAGCCAGGTGCGGTGGCTCACGCCTGTAATTCCAGCACTTTGGGAGGCCGAGGCGGGCGGATCACGAGGTCAGGAGATCAAGACTATCCTGGCTAACACGGTGAAATCCCGTCTCTACTAAAAATACAAAAAAAAAAAAAAAATAGCCGGGCGTGGTGGTGGGCGACTGTAGTCCCAGCTACTCGGGAGGCTGAGGCAGGAGAATGGCGGGAGGTGGAGCTTGCAGTGAGCCAAGATGGGGCCACTGCACTCCAACCTGGGCGACAGAGCGAGACTCCGTCTCAAAAAAAAAAAAAAAAGAAAAGAAAAAAGAAAAATTTCCTGCGAAAGATGTCCAGACTGAAGCTCTGGAACCTGTGAATGTTACCTTAAATGGCAAAAAGGACTTTGCAGATGTAATTAAAGATTGTGAAATGAAGAGATTATCCTGGATTATTTGGGTGGGCCCTTAAAGCAATCACATATACCCTTCTAAGAGGGAGGCAGAGGAAGATTTGACACAGACAGAAGAGAAGGCACCACAGAAGCAGAGATTGGAGTGATGCTGCCACAAGCCAAGGGATGGTGGTGGCTACCAGAAGCTGGGATAGGCAAGGAACACATTCTCCCCTAAGCCTCAGGAGGGAGTGCAGTCCTGCTGGCACCTTGATTTCAGTCTAGTGGAACTGGTTTTAGATTTCTGGCTTCCTGAACTGTGAGAAAATACATTTATATTGTGTTAAGCCAGCACGTTTATGGTAATTTGTTATAGCAGTTACAAGAAACAGTATAGACAGCCAAACCCATGCATACCCATAACTATGTCCAGCAATTCTATTTCCAGGTATATCCCTATAGAAACATAAGCATTTGTTCACCAAAAACCACGCACAAGAATGTTCATAGCAGCATTATTCGTAATAGCTTCCAACTGGAAACAACCCAAATGTCCATCAACAGGTCAGTGCATGAACTCATTGTGTATATTCATACAATGGAGTACCATGATACACCAATAAAAATGAGTCAACTACAGATAAGCAGAACATAGAAGAATCTCACAAACACAACGCTGGGTAAAGGAAACCAGACACAACAGCAAACATATGGTATGATTCCATTTATATTATGTTCAAGAAGAGATAAAATTAACTCTATCACTGAGTGATGAAAAACTAGAAAATTGAAGAAAAGCAAGGCGGTGGCTCATGCCTGTAATCCCAGCACTTTAGGAGGCTGAGGCGGATCGCTTGAGCCCAGGAGTTCAAGACCAGCCTGGGCAACATAGTGAGACCCCGTCTCTACAAAAAAAAAAATAGTAATAAGCCAGGTGTGGTGGTGCATGCCTGTAGTCCCAGCTACTCAAGAGGCTGAGGTGGATTGCTTGAGCCAGGAGTTTGAGGTTACAATGAGTTGTGATCGTGCCACTGCACTCCATTCTGGGTAACAGAGCAAGACCCTGTTGAAAGAAGCAAAAGAAAAAGAGAAAGAGGAAGAAAGAAATGAAGGAAGAAAGTGAGGGAGAGAGGAAGGAAGGAAGAAAAGAAGGAAGGAAGGGAGGAAGAAAGAAAGGAAGAGGTCAGGTGCCGTGGCTCATGCCTGTAATCCCAGCACTTTGGGAGGCCGAGGCTGGCGGATCACCTGAGATCAGGAGTTCGAGACCAGCCTGGCCAACATGGTGAAACCCCGTATCTACTAAAAATATAAAAATTAGCCAGGCGTTGTGGCACACGCCTGTAATCCCAACTACCAGGGAGTCTGAAGCAGAAGGATCTCTTGAACCTGGGAGGTGGAGGTTGCAGTGAGCCGAAATCACGCCACTGAAGTCCAGCCTGGGCAACAGAGTGAGACTCTGTCTCAAAAAAAAAAAAAAAAAAAAAGACAGGAAGGGAGGGAGGGAGGAAGAAGGAAGAAAGGCAGAAATGGAGGGAGGAAGGGAGGAAGGGAAGGAGGGAAGGTGGAAAGAAGGAAAAAAGGAAGGAAGGAAGAAAGGGAGGGAGGGAAGGAGGAAGGAAGGGAAGGAGGGAAGAAAGGGAAGGAAGGGAAGGAAACGAAGGAGGGGGGAGGGAGGGAGGAAGGGACGGAGTGAGGGAGGAAGGAAGGGAGGGAGGGAGGAAGGAAGGAAGGGAGGAAGGGAGAAAGGAAGGGAGGGAGGGAGGAAGGAAGGGAGGGAGGGAGGGAGGAACGAAGGGAGGGAGGAACGAAGGGAGGGAGGGAAAGAAGGGAGGGGGAATGGAGGAAGGAAGGGAGAGCATGACAGAAAGGTGGGCAGGTGGCTCCCTGATGTCCCCCAGCGTCCCTGCTGTTAATGCATTTCTTGGCATGGGTAACACAGGAAAGGAGGGAGGTTTCCTCCTTCATTTCCTTCCCTTCCTTCCGTCCCTCCTTCCCTTTTTTTTTTTTTTTTTTTTTTGAGACGGAGTCTCATTCTGTCACCCAGGCTGGAGCGCAGTGGCGCAATCTCGGCTCACGGCAAGCTCCGCCTCCCGGGTTCACACCATTCTCCTGCCTCGGCCTCCCCAGTACCTGGAACTACAGGCGCCCGCCACCACGCCAGGCTAATTTTTTGTATTTTTAGTAGAGAAGGGGTTTCCCAGTATTACCTAGAATGGTCTTGATCTCCTGACTTCGTGATCCACCTGCCTCAGCCTCCCAAAGTGCTGGGATTACAGGCGTGAGCCACCGCGCCCGGCCCCCTCCCTCCCTTTCTTCCCTCCCTCCCTTCCTTCCTCTTTCCCTCCCTCCCTTTCTTCCTTCCTTCGTTCCTTTTTTCCTTCCTTCCACCACCTTCCCTCCCTCCCTCCCTCCCTTTCTCCCTTTCTGCCTTTCTTCCTCCCTCCCTCCCCTTCCTTTTTTTTTTCTGAGACAGAGTCTCACTCTGTTGCCCAGGCTGGACTTCAGTGGCGTGATTTCGGCTCACTGCAACCTCCACCTCCCAGGTTCAAGAGATCCTTCTGCTTCAGCCTCCCTGGCAGTTGGGATTACAGGCATGTGCCACCATACTCGGCTAATTTTTATATTTTTAGTAGATACGGGGTTTCACCATGTTGGCCAGGCTGGTCTCGAACTCCTGACCTCAGGTAATATGAACAGTTTGTTTCTGTCCTGCACTTTTCAGAATGTTATTTCACAACTAAACGTTATCCGGGCGGTGGTGGTGGTGATTCGTAGCAGAAAGCACAGGGAGCTTCCCGGTGCCCCCAGCGTCCCCTGGGCTCCGACCCGCTGTGTCCGCATCATCGCAGGTGCCCTCCAGAGCCAGTACCCAGGCCACAGTCCCCTCAAAGACCTGTGGGCCATTTGCTGGGCCTGTCTCACATGATCTCCTTGTAACTGTCGGGTTTCGGGCCTGTGTCCCCACCTGTGCCTGCTCCCCACGCGGAAAAACATGGGGACAATGGCTAATGACCCTCGAATGGGTGGTGGCGGCACGTTCCCACTTACCTTTGACTCTGTCCGTCTGACTACATCCCATTCAGGCACGTCCCGAGGCCTTCACAAGGGCCGAAAAATTCCAGCAAAGGCTGTCCCCTGCCCAGAATATCCCATCACTCTGTTGAATTCCTCCTCAGCCCGCATGGGCCAACCCAAGATTCCGCTCCTCCGTGGGGCCACGCCGGCCTCCCACATCTCCCATGGGCTCCGATCTCCTGTGGCCCCACGCCCTGTCCCCACACGATCCTGTTTCTCTACCCGATGCTCCCAGGGTTGTCCTCCGGGCTCAGATCTGACCCACCTCCAGGCCCCGAGGGTCTGTCCCTCACCCCCCGCGCCTCGCCCGCTCTCTTGACTAGCTCAAGGGAGCTCCACGGCGCATGCGCTCAGGGAAGCTCTGGAGGCGCGAGCCTCTGCCTCACGGTTCCCGCCAAGTGCACTGCGCCAGTGCAGATCCCTTCAGCCTCAAGGTTGGCCTTCCTGACTTCTGGCAGGCACGTGCTGGCCAGAGGCACGTCTGGGGCTGAACAAGGTTAAGGGGGAGGTGACCCAGAGAATGGGGTGGGGCCAATGACATGGAACGGAAGCAGGGGCAGAGCCTGAAATGTGTCCAGCCTTGAGGTGGGACCCGTATTCAAATGAGGCCAGGAGACAAGCCAGGGGCTAGGGGCTCAAGGGAATGGCAGGTCCTAGAATTTGGCCCAGTAATTGGGAGCCCAAACACAGGTAACCCCACCTAGAGGAGAGCCTCAGCCTTAGGTCATGAAAATGGAAGGGTCAGGGCAAGGGAGTGGAATTCCCCACCTCATTCCCCGCCTAACTGCTGTCACTAAGGTACTCTCCATCTCAATGCTCCCACCACTCAGGTAAATCACCTGCCCTCTCTCAGTCCATTTCACATCAAACATGGGTTTAAAATCCCACAGGGTGGCTGGGTGCTAAATAGATCTTGAGTAGGTGTCCAGTGGAACTCAGCTTCCTCCCAGAGAGGGTCAAGGCAGAACCTGGGATCACACAGCAGCTGGCTCGACCAGGCCTTGGCTCCTGGATAGGACTCACGACTAGAGTTTGCCACTCCCCTCCTGCACATCAAGACGGGTCGAAATTCCAGGACAGGCTCCAAGGTGTGGGCAGGGGCACCCATCCCTGCAAGAAAGGCAGCCTTGGAAATCCCTGCCACCCTACCCCCCACTCCCCACTCCTGAGGAAGGAAAACCCTGAATATTGAGTAAGAGAAACGAGTTCCTGAGCCCTTACATGAGGGGTGGGGGAAGGGCAGGAGGCCACAACCTCAGCTGGAGCCACAGAACAGCAGGAGGAAGTGTTTGGCCTCAGAAAGAACAGAGATCCAGGTGAAGAGAAAGTGAATGTCCAGGTGTGACCAGTGGGGAGCCACGTGGAGACAAATTCCAGGCAGAGAACCCCTGGCTGCCTATCCAGAGGGTGTGACCAGTGGGGAGCCACGTGGAGATAAATTCCAGGCAGAGAACCTCTGGCTGCCTATCTTTTCAATTTCCAAAGCTTAGGTGCTCCATCAGCCTTGGGTGTAGCTGGCCCACCTCACTGAACAAATTAAAAATCCTGGGAGTGGCCGGGTGCAGCAGCTCATGCCTGTAATCCCAGCGCTTTGGGAGGCTGAGGCGGGCGGATCACGAGGTCGGGAGATCGAGACCATCCTGGCTAACACGGTGAAACCCCGTCTCTACTAAAAATACAAAAAATTAGCCAGGTGTGGTGGCGGGCGCCTGTAGTCCCAGCTACTCGGGAGGCTGAGGCAGGAGAATGGCGTGAACCTGGGAGGCGGAGCTTGCAGTGAGCTGAGATCATGCCACTGCACTCCAGCCTGGGCAACAGAGCAAGACTCCGTCTCAAAAAAAAAAAAAAAAAATTCCTGGGAGCCCCCAAGGACATACAGGAGCAAAGCATGTGTGAACATGGTTGGAAGGGTTTCTGACTCCGAGGCAGTATTCTATTTCTTCCTTTGACAGAGGACAAGACTGACGCCCAGAGGGGAGGACAAGCGTGTGGTTATCAGCTGGCATGTGGTCCAGCATCCTGCCCACACTCCAGTCCCTAACGCTGGGCCAGGAACACTCCTCCTCCCAGCCCACTGAGGTCCAAAAGCTGGGCATGGTGACGGGCACCTGTAGTCCCAGCTACTTGGGAGGCTGAGGCAGTAGGATCGCTTGAGCCCAGGAATTTGAGGCTGGCCTGGGCAACATATCAAGACCCTCAACTCTAAAAAAAAAATTTAAATTAAATAATAAATAAAGAGTCCTAGAGAGGCCGATGCCCACCTATGCCCTTTCCAGGGCAGTTTAATTGGTATCATTTGTAAAAGGTCTTTTCCATCACCCCCAAAGCCTTTGCATTCCCTTTCCAAGAAGGTGGCTGTTTACTGGTTTTGGCCCCATGTGCAACAGTAGGCCTTGGTATGATGCTGCCATAACACTCCCATGTGACACTCCAGGTGACATCCAAGCGCAAGTCTATGTTCAGCTCTGGACAGCAGGGGGAAGGTGAGAAGAGTCAGGTCTGTAAATTGAAGCTGGGCAGGGCCCTGGCTGGCTGGAGATGTGTGGGCAAGGTGAGCAGGCCCCATGTGCACCCCAGCTCCAGTGCCCACTGATGTGGCTGAAGCCCAGGTTGGGTGTGGTCAAATTAGAGGTCCTGAGAGAGAAGCCCTTAGGCCAAAGAAGTGTGTGCTGGGAAGCAGGCCAGGGAAGAGGCCCAGAGAAGATCTCAGCAGGGGCAGTGTGAGCTTGAGCGAGTGTGTGCACCTGTGAGAGTGCAGACAGCCCAAGATCAGAGATACAATGTGCAGGGGGGCCTTTGGTGAGTGTGTAGCTGTGCCCCTCCCTTCTGAGATACAGGCCCAGCCCCCGCCTCCAGAGGCTAAGGGGGCACACCTGGGGGTAGGAGGAGTCTGGGAAGGAAACTCAGCTGGAAATGGTTTAGGCCTCAGAGCCCACATCCTGTGGGAGGGGCTGTCAAGGGGCCTGCTGTCCTGGTCCTGTCGCAGTCCTCAAAGATGCTAGAGTGACAGTCCTCTAGGGGTAGAGATGGTCGTCCTCCCAGGAGAAGGTGGCCCAGAGACTTGGAGGTGGGATCAATCCTGCCAGTCCTGGATCAGGAGGCCTCTGTCGGGCGCCGCCCCCCTTCCTCCTCCATCAGCAACAGGCGGCGCCGGCCAGCCTCATAGTCAGCCTCATCCACACTGACCAGCAGGCGAACAGCCTCCCGGCCCACAGCCTCTCGCAGGGCCTCAGTCAGGAACACGCCCCGCAGGGCCTGCAGCAGGGCGCCACTCAGGTAGTCGCCCCAGAAGGCGTCCAGATAGGAGAGCTCTGAGAACTTGATGTCACAAACCACGGAGCCCAGGTCCCTTGAGCGCAGCACTGCGGTGGCCTGCCCAAACACGTCCAGCTGCCGCGCCAGCGCCTGGGGCCGCCGGGATGCCACGCCCTGCTCCAAGGCTGGCCCATGCTCGCAGTACTCTGCTCGAACCCGGAGCCGGATGTCTGCAGGGGAAGGAGGGATTTGTCAGGGAGGGGGCCAACACTAGACACACTTATGGGGAACGCCACCCTTCCTCCCTCCAGCCTTCTCCCTCCACCCCCTTCCGGTAGCCTAGTCCTGACACAGCCTCCCCGGCTCTGTGGGGTTCCCTGACCAAATACGTCCTCCTCTTCTCCAGCCCCACCACCTCCTCACTGCTCCAACAAGCCTCCCCCCCGCCAGGGGTGCTCTTTCCCTGGATCTGCACAACACTTGCTCCCTCTCTTCCTGTAGGTCTTTGCTCAAAAGCCACCTTGCCAACAAGGCCCACCTAGGCCAACCTATTTACAACTGTAACCACCCACCCAGCCCTCTCCACAGCATGCCAGGTCCCACACCCTGCTCCATTTTTGTCCAAGGCACTTATCACTTTCTAACCTCCTCTGTCAGTTACTATCTGCTCATCATCTGTCTCTACACTCAGCATGGAAAGACAGATGACAGCAAGGAAGGGGTTTTTGTCTGTTTTGTTCACTTGTGTAACTGCGGCACATAGTAGGCGTTCAATATGTATTTGTGAAGAACTAATGCATGAACTAATGGACTTGCCTTAAGGCAACCAGCCTCACACCCTGCCCCCAAACAATGAGATTCACATGGTGCCAACCACATCCCCATCCCTCCCATCCACCTGAGCCAGCACTGCGGATGCGCAGGGTCCTGACCAGGCCCGGGAGGCTTGCGGCTGGACCTGTGCTGGCTCTACTGGGAGTCAGGTACTCTCTTGCCACAGAGCTGCTAAGATGATGGGTTGGAAGCCCAGAGCTGCTGGGGGCCACTGTGCCAAGAGGAAAGAAGGAAGCCTACGCAGGGCCAGCCCCGGAGATAAAAAGATTCCTGAGGTCATCACATGAGCCCACGATCGTAGCTGGATTTTCAGCTACACTCAACTCCCCTTTTTGCTGAAGCCAGTTTGAGTTGGTTTCTGTCACAACTCTCCCCACATCTGCGCAAAAGAGGTGGCAGCTGTGTACAGGGGACAGGACACTGGACTTCTAAGGCTATCCTGTAATCATGAACTTCACATACCACCTCTCTTCCGGGATTTCTGAATTCCCACCCATCACTTAGGCTAGTGACAATACCCCCTCTCTCTACACACCCAATGAGGCTGTCCTGAGGATCAGCTGTGAGCCAGAAACAGCAGCAGCCAACACTAACAGAGTGCCGACTATCTGCCAGGCGCCAAGTGCTTGAATCACAGAAACTCATTTAACCTATAAATGACCCTGTGGGACAGGTCCTATTATCACCCCCAACTTACAGATGAAAAAATGGAGGCCAAGAGAAGTGAAGTGACTCGCCCAAGGTCACACGGCCAGACAATGGCAGTGCCTGACAGAGGTCATTTAACCTCCTATGTCCCTGAGAGTAGGCTCCTCAATCAATGAAGTGGATTCCCACACAGGAGCCTTCAGCAGTGTGACCTGTGACAAGTCACAACCTCTCTGAACATGGGTTCCTGCCTAAACAAGGGGACAATTCCTACTGTGAGGAGCTGTTAAGAGGATTAAAAAGAGAGCAATGGATAGAAAGGAACAAGCTAGCACTGCACACAGTGTCCAAGGGGTGCTCCCAGAATGGCAGCCACCAACCCCTCTGATAGGTCAATTGCCTGACCCTTGGGGATGCACTAGAATCAGCCCTGTGGGGCAGAGGCCACCTTCAGCCCACTTGACAGATGAGGAAACAAGGCTCTGGGAGGGAATGTCTCACGCTGTGGCTCCCTTCAACTTTCACAGACCATGTCAGCCACAGAGCAGAAAGCAGAATGCAGGGCCCCTGCTCCCCAAGACAACTTCACAGCCCTGCCCACTTCCTCCTCCCACCCCAAACCCTTCCTCTTTCTGGCTCTAGGGGAACCGCATCCTCTCCACCCAACGCCCAGGGAAGCCTGCCCAGCCTCAGCCCCCAGGCCCTCCCATGGCATTCAGACCCAGCTGTCTCTACCCAGACGACCAGATCCTTGACTGCATCCTTGACTCCAGTAAGCAACTGGCCATGACCTCAATCAATGTGGGTGGGAGAGCAGGGGGCTGGGAGGAGCGGCACCTGTTCCAGGCCACCCAGGAGTGGTTGGCCACAGAGGCAGGGCCAGGTGGCAGAGTCCAACAGACCTTGAGGTGAGTCCCAGCTCTGCCACTCTCTAAGCTGTGGGGCCTTGGGCATGTGACCTTACCTCTCTGAGCCTGTTTCCCCATCTGAAACACAAACAAACAAGAGGTCCCTGCTGCACATTGAAGTCACAAGGATTAAATGAGGCAACTCATAAAATGCTTGCTCACAGCCCTACGACAAAGAAGGCTCCCAGAAACAGGAACTGTAATTTCGACACCCAACTCCCTACCCCCATGGCCCTCATCCAGGCCTTCATCTCTGTCTCACGGGTCCCTAAGCCAACCTCCTCCTTGGACTCCTCCAATCCCTGCCATGTCCCCCCATACCCTGCACTCCAGTCACAAGAAAATGTTCCCAACAAGAGCCTTACTTACAAAATGACCTGTCCACCTCCTCCATCCAGAACATTTGCCAAGGCTCAGCTTGTGGGACCCCCACATCCTGCCCAGTTGAATCCTCTCTCAGCTCGTCCTTCTCCCCAGCATGGACCTCTGGTGTAAGTTCTCAATCCACCCAGAGCCCCCACCATGTCAGAGTGGACAGGGTACAGGGACAAGGCCAGAGCAGATCTCCATGCCCCCATCCAATCTCTTATTCAACAGATATTTTATGAATGCCAGGCATGCTAGGGTGACACGAGAACCTTGCCACAAGTGGGACGGGGAGACATGTAACCCACAGTTAGGAAGCACTCCCCACAAGCCAGGCTCTACTCAAGGGCTTTCCTCTCTCAGCCCACCTAATCCTCAGAGTACTTTCACCAGCCCCATTCACAGATGAGCAAATCCTTCAGCAGACCACACTCCCACCTCTGAGCTGGAAAACATGATCATGGTGCACAGGGAAAAGACAGGGAGGTGCCACCAGGCAATAGGAGTAGGCGAGGCTTCTCTGAGCCTCTGCTCCACCCTTAGCACCCAATCACGTGCTTTACCCCTCCCCAAAATAATGACAACAGGTGACAGGTGACACCTGCCTATAGCTTTTACTACAGGCTGGCACGGTACTACATACTTCACATCTGCTGACCCCTTTGATTGTCCCCACAACAATCAGGTGATGCTGTTATTATTCCTTTTCTGCAGATGGGGAAATTGAGGCACACAGGTTGAGTCACCTGCCTAAGGCCACCAGATAGGAAATGGCAGAGCTGGAATTTTACCTCAAGTGTATGGCTCCAGTGCCCGAGCTCTTAACTACCCCTATCCTGTTTGCTACCTCACACAGAACCATACACATCAAATACACAACTAAAAGACATCCTGAGAGCCAGCAGAGAAAATTAGACAGGGTGAGTTATAGTTTAGATTGAAAGGATCAGACAGGATCTCTCTAGGAAATGACATCTGAAGTAAAATGTGAAGGAGGACAAGTAGGTTTAGAAAGAAAAACAGGAGAGAAAAAAAGAATGGCATTCTCAGGAGAGATGAGCATTTATGGAAGTCCAGAGAGAAAATAAACTTCAGGCCTGCACAGGCTGAGGGGCCGGCGTGGCAGGAACGTGGAGGGGAGAAGGGCACTAAGGGAGAACGGGCAGCCAGGTCAGGGAGGCTGATCTCAATCCCAATCGCCAGCAGACTCAAGATTCTAGGGCCTCTGGAAGTGACCACACCTCTCTGTACCTCGGTGGCCTCCTGTGTAAAACAAGGCTCCCCCTAACATCCGCCCATGTGGGGCTACTGTGAGAATTCAAGGCTCAATGCAAGGAAAGAGGGGAGGCCAGGAAGGCCAGGCATGCAGAGAGGACAGGAGGCAGGACCTGCCAACTTAGGGGCGACTCCAGCTGTGCTGTGAAGTGGCAGGTGGGTAGAAACAGGGCCAGGGCAGCAGGCGGGGGAAGGGTCACAAATGGCTGTCCAGGATGGGAGCAGTAGACATGGAGAGAAGTGGAGGAACTGTCCAGTGTGGCCCTGAGGCGGGAGGCGGGAAGAGCACCCAGCACCATGTGCGCTGGACCGGGAGCTGGCTGCATCTTTTCCATTTTGGCAGCTGTGGGGAAAAGTTCCCTGTCCCTGGGAGGGTGGGGGGCAGGTGCCATGCCTTCCTAGAGAGGAGAGCTGCTCCTGCTTCCTGCACTCAGGTGGGCCCAGCACCCTCTTGTCCCCCACTCCCATCTCACCAGTCTCTCTTCTGGGGCAAATGGGACATCAAGTGAAATGGGCTTCTCAGTGGGGGACCAGGGTGAAGTTCAAGGGAGCAGGCCCTGGGCTGGGTGTGTCTGGGAGCCCAGAGATGAACCTCACTCAAGTCGTCCCTCTAAGAGTTCCTAGTTGGGTGGTGATAAGGTTTGGATGTGTGTTCTCTCCAAATCTCATGCGGAAATGTGACTCCAACATTGTAGGTGGGACCTCATGGAAGGTGTTGGATCATGGGGCTGGGTCCCTCATGAATCCCTTGGTGATGAGTGAGTTCTTGCTCTGGTATTTCCCGTGAGAGCTGGTTAAGAGTGTGGCAGCTCCCCCACCCCCCACCTCTCACCATGTGACAAGCCTGTTCCCCTTGGCCTTCCACCATGAATGGAAGCTTCCGGAGGTCCTCAACAGAAGCAGATGCTGGCACCATGCTTCTTGTACAGCCTGCAGAACCGTGAGCCAAGTAAATCTCTTTTCTTTACAAATTACACAGTCTCAGGTATTTCTTTATAGCAACACAAAAATGAACTAACAAAGACGGGCTGGGGAAGAAGAGGACCTGTGCTCCCACAACACTGGGAGATGCTTCCAGCTTTGCTGGAGAGAGGCAGCCAATGTGCTTCAGTGGAGAGACCCCACCCCCGCCCCGCCACCACACCAGGACCAGCACCAGCCCCCTCTGGACAATGGTGGGAACCCTCCCAGCATCTTGGCTTGCCTCCCTCGTCTCTTCTCCACAACAAAGCCAGCATCATCATGTCAAATGGAAAGTTTTTCAACTCCTACTGAGTTCAACTCCTACTGAATTGAGGCAATGAGGAGAAGCTGCCTCCAACTCCAGAGAGGGATAAGCAGCCATCACCTGCTTCCTGATGGAGGCGCACAACACACCCTCAGAAGCGGGACTGAGGAAAACAAAACATCAAACCAGAATCTGATCAAGCCTCTCCATACCCCACTACCCATCTTCAGGAAATACAAAAGACAGGGTAGAACACACTGAATCAACCCTACTGCAGGATACAGTCAGCAAAATCCAGTCTTCGGGAAATGCCACAGGACAACTGCTTTAGAAAAATACAACGCAAGGCGGAGAAAGAGAGATGGTAGGGGAAAGGAGAGACTTCAGAGAACCTACATTTATAAAACAACTGAAAATCTGAGCACTGATCAGATATCTGATAGTAAGGAGTTACTAATCTTTTTTGGCGTGAAACCCTATTTTTATCTTTGGCCAGCCACAGTGGCTCACACCTGTAATCCCAGCACTTTGGGAGGCCAAGGCAGGTGAATCGCTTTGAGCTCAGGAGTTCGAGACCAGCCTGGGCAACAGGGCAAGACCCTGCCTCTAAAAAAACACACAGAAATTAGCCAGGCATGCTGGTTCACACTTGTAGTTCCAGCTACTCAGGAGGCTGAGGCTGAAGAATCCCTTCAACCCGGGAGGCAGAGGTTGCGGTAGGCTGAGATCACGTCATTGCACTCCAGCCTGGGCAACAACAGCAAAACTCCATCTCAAAAAAAAAAAATCTCTTTTCAAGATACACAGTGAAACATCTACAGATGAGATCATAGGGCAACCAGAATTGACTCCAAAATTCCTAATTATCCTAAGATGAGATCAGCCATGAGTTGACAATGGCTGAAGCTAGTCTATCTACTTTGGTATATTTTCCATAGAAAAAATTGCAGGGGCCAGGCGGTGGCTCATGCCTGTAATCCCAGCACTTTGGGAGGCCAAGGCAGGTGAATCGCTTTGAGCTCAGGAGTTCGAGACCAGCCTGGGCAACAGGACAAGACCCTGCCTCTAAAAAAACACACAGAAATTAGCCAGGCATGCTGGATCACGCTTGTAGTTCCAGCTACTCAGGAGGCTGAGGCTGGAGAATCACTTGACCTGGGAAGCAGAGGCTGCAGTGAGCTGAGACTGCGCCACTGTCTGTGCTCCAGCCTGGGCGACGGAGACCCTGTCCCATAATTTAAAAAAAAAAAAAAAAAAAAAAAATTGCAGGGGAGAAGCAAAGCTGATCCTGTCATTCAAATCCTCCAAGTGCTTTCCATAATAAAAAAAAAAAAATGCAAAGCCCAGGCCCTGCAGGATCTGCCCTGGTTCCCTCTCCCGCCCTCACCTCCTAGGGGTCTCCACCCTACTCCTCCATTCCTGTCAGTTTCCTTGCCATCCTCCACGCTGCCCTTGAGCACTGGCACATCCCACTTGGGCCTGTGCTCCCGCTGTCCTCTCCATCGGGAACACCCTTCCCCTGACATCTGAAATCTCTCTCTTGGCTTTCTCCCACCACAGCACAAGCTCAATGAGGGCAAGGTCTCCCACCCTGGCTGACCTAGCATATAGTAAATACCCTATAAATACATATGGAATAAACAAATAAACAAACCCAAGTTTCAGCCAAGCTCTGCCCCCTGCCACTCAGACTAGTGACCGCCTTTCCCTGAGCACGCCTCTTCCTTTGCAAGGTGTCATCCCACCTCAATGGCTGTCTTGAGAATTCAGGGCCGAGTAGTGCCCACCACAGACCCTGAGAGGCACATGGTCGCTCAGATGTCCTGTGTCCAACCCTAGGACCACCAAGGTGTCCTTCCTCACTGTCTCAGGCAGTCGAGAGTTTGTCTAGTTCTATCTCTCAATGGAGGGCAGCTGGCTGGGGGTCACAGGTATCACAGGCGAGGAGGGGTCAAGAATAGCAGGCCTCTTCTTCAGTCAGGCCTCCTTCCACCTCTGGCATTCGGCCTCTCTAAAAAGTAAGCCATTCCATTTTTCAGAGGGAAAAACAGGAGCCCAGATGGGGAGAGCCTCACTCCAGCCCCACCCTGCCTGGTGAGTCAGCAGTCAGACCTGCTCACCCATCTCCCATCAAGACCTAGCCAAGCCCTGGTTAACAACCTCCTCGCCTCGGGAAAGAGACCTGAAGCCTCCCTTGGCCTGTTCCTGTCTTCCTTGAGGCAATGACTCCCTCACCTGCCCAGCCAGCCTGGTGGCTCTGGGAATTACTGGCTGATTCGAGGGGGAGTCACCACCAGGCAACCACCCCCTCAAACCCTGCTGCGCAAGCCCACATAGCTGCCTGAGGACCCAGGGCTGGCTCTCTAGGTCTGTTCCTTCTGACAGCACCCAGCACAGGTTATCTGCTGCCTCATCTACAAAGCAGGCATGATGCCCACTCCCTGGAGGGCCATTATGGGCACTAGGAGGGGGCAGGTGTGCGTGCTTTGTGGGCTGGAGAAAGCTCTGCAGATGGCAGAAGGAAGCACCCCCAGGCCAAGGTCTCCTAGAAGACAGGACATGCCAGCATCTCACCAGCTCCAACGTGGTCTTCTGACCTCCAGCTTCCACACTGGCCTCCTCCACTGAACCCTTCCACTCCCCCCAGGGGCCTCCTCCCCTCCCTCAGCAGCCTCAGCCCTTTGCAGGGGCTCGGCACCACCCCTGGCCTCATGTTTCATTAGGGCACTTGTCACTAGCTGATGCCGTCTGCTACGCTGGCTTATTTTCGAGTTATCTGTCTTGCCCACTATAATGTAAACTCCTGGAGGCTGAGGACTTTCTTCACCTGGTCCAATTCTGAGCCCTCCGTGCCTGGAACAGTGCTTGGCATAAAGATGATCCTAATAAAAACTGGATGAAGGAATTAACAAACCCTTCCATGGCTCCCCCACCCACCGCCCCCTGTAATAAAATCCAAACCTTCAAGGCCCCCCGCCTGCCTCATCTCCCCCTGCTCCCACCCACAAAGCCTCTGCTCCAGACAGTCTCAGCCCTGACCACATCCGGCTGGGGACATTGTACGCATGAGTCACTCTGCCAGAATCACCCTTCCCAGCTCCTCTTCCAGCTTCCTTGAGCTTGTTCTAGACATGGCACCTCCACAAGGAAACTGGGGCTGGCCAGGAGACTCCCTGCACACCCCAGAGCCCCTGCACTCACAATACCCGTGCCACCTGTCACACCAGCCTGGCTGCCACTTCCCTCATCTGTCTTCCCTGCAGTCTGAGAGCTCGAAGACCATATTTGATCCCTTCTGTGTTTCCCAAGCTTGCCCAACTAGAGAAAGGAGTACTACAGTTGAGGGGGTGCTCATTGCTGTGTCCTCCCCACATGACCAAGTGGAATTTCTCAAGAGCAAGGTCAAAGTAGTCTCACAGTGGAGTCCCCAACCCACCCAACCCATCGTGTCTACAGTCAGCCCTATGGCCAGTGCCCTTCCTTATTTCCTAGGTTACTTCTCCTCACCCTCTCCAACACGACCCCCAGGCCAGACCTCTACCTAGTCCTTCTCCACAGACCTCACAGCCTCTTCAAGCGATTAATTTAATCTACTTAACACACGCCTAGCAGAGCACCTACTAGAAGCCCAGTGCATCCTAAACACTTCGAAAACCCTAACTTGCTTATTAACTGATTTTCCAGATGGAGTTAGAGTTCCCTGAAGAGGTATCACATCACGTCACCCTCCTGCTCAAAACCCACTGCCAGTGCCTGGCGCATGGAATAAAATCCAAACTGTCATCCCTGCCGTGGCCCGCGAGGCCAAGCTGCTCCGGCCCCAGCCTGGCTCCTCCACCTGCTCCCACCCTCTCTTGGTGGCACTTATCATTGTCTAAAATGATCTTCAGTTTCACTGGTCACCTGACTAGGTCAGCTCCACAAGAGCCGGGAACCTTGCTGCAGCACTCCTGCCCCAGGCACACTGCACAGCAACAGTGAGAACAAACCCTCGTACAGCGTGTGCCGGGTTGGGCACTGCTCCAGGCATACTGTGGGTAAATTTGTTTTCTCACAACAACCCAAACAGGGAGGTGATTATCAGCCTCACTTTACAGATGTAGAAACTGAGGTGGATGGCTGGGTGCGGTGGCTCACGCCTGTAATCCCAGAACTTTGGAAGGCTGAGGCGGGTGGATCACTTGAGGTCAGGAGTTCAAGACCAGCCTGGCCAACATAGTGAAACCCATCTCTACTAACTAAAAATACAAAAATTAGCTGGGCGTGGCAGTGGGTGCCAGTAATCCCAGCTACTTGGGAGGCTGAGGCAGGAGAACTGCTTGAACCCGGGAGGTGGAGGTGGAGGTTGCAGTAAGCCAAGATCACACCACTGCACTCCAGCCTGGGAGACAGAGGGAGATGGCGTCTCAAAAAAAAAGAAAAGAAAAGAAACGAAACTGAGGCAGAGAGGTTCAATTACTGGCCTGAGGTCGGACAACTTATTTAAGTGCCAAGATCAGGATGTAAATCAGGCAGCCTGATCCAGGATCGTTGTTTTTTTACCCCTTGATATGCTGCCACTGCACAAGAAATGTCTGAATAAGTAAACCCCGGCAGACGTTTGCTGAATACACAAATGAAACTAGGGCAGGGGGTTGTCAGGAAAGGCTTCCTGAAGGAGGTGGCACAAGATCTGATCCTTCAATGGACATGTAGACAGGTAAGATGGCGAGAGAAAGGACAAGAATTCCACTGTGGTGAACGAGAGCTGACACCCATCTGCCAAGTGTGTCACATCCCCCAGAAAAATGCTCATTTCTCCCACCCTCTGAACCCACCCGGGGCACTCTACATGCATTGCCAAGGCCTACAGACACCTACCACAGGTCACTTTGCCTTCAGAGGAAGGTCTGGCGGGCTCTGGCTGCTGCTGGGGTGCGGCTGGGGCCCCTCTCCGCCGCCGTCTGGCACCACCACTGGGCCGGCCCCGACTCCGCCGCTGCCGCTTGGTTGGGGGGGAGCCTGAGGGGAAAAAAATGGGGCAAGTTGAGGACCAGGATGACAGCTAGAGTGCCCAAGTGTATGCCTGGAAAAGAACTCAAGGTGTTCTCAGTGCTGAGACCCTGAGTGAGCCACTCTGCCTCCCTTCTTCAGTGGCCCTGTCTAAAAGATGAACAGTACCACCTAGCATCATCTAGAAGGGCAGATGAGTACACCCCAGCACGCTGCAGCAGGCTCACTCCAGGTGTGATGTGACCCTAGAGAAATCCCTGCACACTTACACCAGGAGACACACACGACAACCGCCACCAGGGCATTGTTTATCATGATGAAAACCTGAGAACAACATATCTGGCAAGAAGAAACAGGAATATAGGGAGATGTCCAGGATAGACTGTTTAAGGAAATAAAGCAAGATACAAAGTAAGTGTCTACAGTGTGCTGTACTTTGCATAAGGAGAGAAATTAAGATTATATATATTTGCAAAATGAAACACTAGAAGCACAGACTAGAAAAGAATGAATTGGGGGTGAGGGGCGCCCAGCAGTAGAAGTGACATGTCTAAAAATACTTTTCATAGTTTTTTTTTTTAAGACCGAGTTTCGCTCTTGTTGCCCAGGCTGGAGTGCAATGGCACAATCTTGGCTCACTGCAATCTCCGCCTCCCGGGTTCAAGCAATTCTCCTGCCTCAGGTTCCCAAGTAACTGGGATTACAGGTGTCTGCCACGACAACCGGCTAATTTTTTGTATTTTAAGTAGAGATGGGTTTCACCATGTTGGCCAGGCTGGTCTCAAACTCCTGACCTCAAGTGATCCACCTGCCTCGGCGTCCCAAAGTACTGGGATTATGGGCATTGAGTCACCAAGCCCGGCCCCACACTTTAGTTTTGACTTTTGACTCATATAACCGATTTACACACTTAAAATGTTAAAATGAAATAAACCATAAAATTAACACAAATAGGCCGCACACGGTGTGGCTCCCGCCTACAATCCCAACACTTTTGGAAGGCCGAGGTGGGTGGATCACTTGAGATCAGCAGTTCAAGACCAGTTTGACCAACATGGTGAAACCCTGTCTCTACTAAAAATACAAAAATCAGCTGGCCGTGGTGGCGCCTACCTGTAATCCCAGCTACTGGGGAAGCTGAGGCAGAAGAATTGCTTGAACCCAGGAGCTGGAGGCTGCAGTGAGCCGAGATTGTGCCACTGCACTCCAGCCTGGGTGACAGTGTGAGACCCTGTCTCAAAAAAAAAAAAAAAAAAATTAAACACAAACAGAAGAAAATGAACCTGGTCGGATGTTGTGGTTCATGTCTGTAATCCCAGCCTACGGCCTAGGAGTTCAAGACCAACCTGGAACCCGGGCAACATGGAAAAACCCGTCTCTATTAAAGTAAAATAAAAATTAGCCGGGTGTGGTGGCACGTGCCTGTAGTCCCAGCTACTTGGGAGGCTGAGGTGGGAGGGCTGCTTGAGCCCAGGAGATCTAGGCTGCAGTAAGCAGTGTTTGCGCCACTGGACTCCAGCCTGGGAAAGAGAGCTAGACCCTCAAAGGGAGAAGGGAGAAGAAAAGGAAGGAAGGAAGGAAGGGAGAGAGGGACGGAGGGAGGGAGGGAGGGAAGGAGGAAGAGAGGGAGGGAGGAAGGGAGGGAGGGGATTGTATACATAATTGGTAACAGGAATACTCAGATGAAACAATTATTCAAGTAACTTGAAGAACATTCTGACTGTAAAATCTCAATGGGATATGCTCAGAGAACAAGAAACACAAATAAAATCTATATTTCATTCACTAGATACAGTCAGCAGTTGTACTGACTTTGTTATTTTGATGCTATTTAATTACTGTTGTAAAATAAATCAAACAAACCCACATCTTAATGTTATTAAGAGGAAAGACTTTTAGTATAAAAAAGTCTGGCTGGGGCTGGGTGCAGTGGCTCACACCTATAATCCCAGCACTTTGGGAGGCCGAGGCGGGCGGATCACCTCAAGTCGGGAGTTCGAGACCAGCCTGACCAACATGGAGAAACCCTGTCTCCACTAAAAATACAAAATTAGTCGGGCGTGGTGGCACATGCCTGTAATCCCAGCTACTCAGGAGGCTGAGGCAGGAGAATCGCTTGAACCCGGGAGGCGGAGGTTGCGGTGAGCCAAGATTGTGCCATTGCACTGCAGCCTGGGCAACAAGAGTGAAACTCTTTCTCAATAATAATAATAATAATAATAATAATAATAAATTAATTAATTAATTAAAAAGTCTGGCTGGGAGCAGTGGCTCACACCTATAATCCCAGCACTTTGGGAGGCCAAGGCAAGCAGGTCACCTGAGGTCAGGACTTCGAGACTAGCCTGGCCAACATGGTGAAACTGCGTCCCTACTAAAAATACAAAAATTAGCTGGATATGGTGGTGTGTACCTGTAGTCCCCGCTACTCAGGAGGCTGAGGCAGGAGGATCGCTTAAACCTGGGAGGCAGAGGTTGCAGTGAGCTGAGATGGCGCCACTGTACTCCAGCCTGGGTGACAGAGTGAGACTCCATCTCAAAAAAAAGTATCTGTAATGTTATTGTTTCTTTGTTTAGAGTGGGGATCTCGTTCTGTTGCCCGGGCTGGAGTCCAGTGGCATGCCACCACACCCGGCTCGTTTTTTTTTCTCTGAGACAGGGTCTTGCTCTGTCACCCAGACTGGAGTGCAGTGGCGTGATCTCAGCTCACTGCAACCTCCACCTTCCCAACTCAAGCAATCCTCCTACCTCAGCCTCCTGAATAGCTGGGACTACACGTGCACATCACCATGCCAGGCTAATTTTTGTATTTTTTATAGAGACAGGGTTTTGCCATGTTGCCCAGGCTGGTCTCAAACGCCTGGGCTGAAGCAGTGCACCCGCCTTAGCCTCCCAAACTGCTGGGGCTACAGGTGTGAGCCACTGCACCCGGCTAGGTTTTTTATCTTTTTAGACACAGGGTCTTACTATATTGCCCAGGCTGATCTCGAACTCCTGGCCTCAGGCAATCCTCCTGCCTCAGCCACACAAAGCACTAAGATTACAGGCATGAGCCACCAAACATGGCTATAACATTAATCTTTAAAATACTAACAGAAACTTTTTGAAAAGTCAAGTCTCTAACACTGTTCACTGAAAGAACCTAGAAACAATATACACACTCAGCACCCAGGTTTTGGTCTCTAAATACCACAGCTTCCTTGAAAAACAGCTGATTCTAGGGTGCGGAAGGGAAAGTTCAAAATCAGCTCAGGACATCTTGCAGTGCCACAAAGCAGGAAGCACACAAAGAATGATACAAACACATGAAGAAGACACAAGAGGCTAGCCAGTTGGAACTGCAGGAAGACTGACTGACTGTAACAAGTCAGTAAATAGTGTATGGGTCTATAGTGACACTCAAACTCAAAGGGGCATTGGGGGAATACCTCTTGAAAGAGAAAGGAAAAAGAAAAAGAATTAGAAAAATCACCATTTTGCAAACACCAATGTGATAACTGGTTCAGGCAAAGCTCATAGATGTGAAACCCACTGAGTAAATGGCTATTAGGGAACAGGATATGCCAAAGTATCACCCCACAGACTGTTTACTAACCATGAGAACTAAATGTCCCTTCACAATGGACAAACATGGCAGATATCCCCTTAACCAAGTGACCAAACTTTCCCACATCAGAAAAGCCAGGCCGTACATGCCTGGAGATGTACTCCAATATGAACTAGATGGCAGCAACCAAGGATTATTCCTGCTAAAGACGTGTAAACTGAATCTAACCAAGCCTCAGACACAATTCCCATTTAAAAAAAAATGTAAGGGAAAGAGGGACGAGTTACATAACTCCATCAGGAAAAAAACAGACAGATAAAGAAACAATCAGGACATTCTACAAAACAACCGGCCTGCTAGGGTGAATAAATCAATGTTACAGGAAAAAGAAAAAGGTATGGGGTGTAGGGGCAGTTTCTGTGCTATAGCAGGAGACATAACAACTGAATGCATACCAACTCAACTATGAATAGATTCTGAATGGCCCCACAATCTGGGGATTTTTGAAAATGGACCATTAGAATATCAGAGAATTCGTGTTTACTTTCTTAGGTATAATAGTCTTAAAGTGGTACAGGAGAATATCCTTATTCTCCACGGATGCCTAATTTAGGGGTAAAGCATCCTGATGTCTGTAATTTACTTTCAAAGGGTTCAACAAAAAATCCAGAATTACGTATACACATAAAGCAAAAGTAGCAAAATCTTAACAATTATTGAACCTAAGTGGAAGATGTTAACTGTACTAATCTTTCAACTTGTATGTTTGAAATTTCACATAATAAAGAGGGGTGGCCAGGGCGCAGTGGCTCAAGCCTGTAATCCCAACACTTTCGGAGGCCCAGGTGGGCAGATCTCTTGAGGCCAGGAGTTCGAGACCAGCTTGAACAACATGGTGAAACCTCATCTCTACTAAAAATACAAAAAAATTAGCCAGGCATGGTGTCATGCGCCTGTAGTTCCAGCTACTTGGGAGGCTGAGGCAGGAGAATTGCTTGAATCTGGGTGGCAGAGGTTGCAGTGAGCCGAGATTGCACCACTGCACCCCAGCCTGAGTGACAGAGTGAGATTCTGCCTCAAAACAACAACAACTAAAGGTGGCTGGCATGATGGCTCATGCCTGTAATCCAGCACTTTGGGAGGCTGTGGGAGGACTGCTTGAGGCTAGGAGTTCAAGACCAGCCTGGACAACAAGGGAGAGACCACACCTCTATAAAGGATGAAAAAATTAGCCAGGCATGGTGGCATACCCCTGTAGTTCTAGTTACTTGAGAGGCTGAGGTGGAAGGACAGCTTGAGCCCAGGAGTTCAAGGCCGCAGAGAGCCATGATTTCATCACTGCACTCCAGCCTGGGTGAGAGACCAAGCCCCTATCTTGAAAAAGCCAAACAGAAAAAAACAAAAACTGGGGGTGGTGAGAATAAATAAGTTAATTGGGGCATGGCAATTAAAATAATACAATTAGAGATACTCAGCATGAATAAATCTCAGACACATCTAGCAAAGACAGCCAGGTGCAGAGTAATATCCACAATGTAATACCATTTAAACGAAACACGAAACTATGTGCAACAATTCCGTATGTTGCTTCAGAACAGAGTATCTGTAGCAATAAACACACACACACACACACACACAGTGAAAATGAGACAGAATAACCCCTCAGGCCCCTTCCTTGATGGGCACAATTCATAAGGAAAAGAGGGATGCTGCCATTACACCCACCCAGCTGGACTCACCTGTCTCCCACTGACCCTGCTGAGAATTTGCAGAACTGCTTGACTGCCGACGGCGACGGCAGCTACCCTCTGTCCTCTTTGAAGAGCTGGAGGTGCCATAGCTATAGCGTTCTGGAGACACTGGAGGAAGAGAAGAACAGGAAGAAGCATTCAGCCTCCTGGCCCTAATTCCCACCCCTGGAAGAATGCCTGCACCACGAGGTGCCTAAGTTCCCCAGAAGTCAGAGCCCAAATACCCACTCATTCTCAAACACCTCCTGCAGAGGTTGCTCAGATGCCTCCTAAGAGAGAGAACTTATCACGACTTGGGGCAATCTAACCCACGTCTACGGCAGCTCAAACTGTCAAGGTTATTCTGTTGATAGTCATGGTGAGGGTCCCTGTAATGGCCCTTTGCCCTGGCATCAACTGCCCCCAGCTCTCCCCAAGGAGTAAGCAGGCCGCTGTGCAGGCTTCCCAAATCTTCTCTTCTAGAGCGTGATCTTCAGACATAGATATCCAAAAATGCTGTCAGCTCTTCCCTAGAGCTGTCCTTCTCCTGCTTATCTAAATCCTGTGGGCTTACTCTGGGCCAGGGAAGGCCATAATCCCCCCTCCCCAAACTAGCCACTGCCCCTTTAGTAACCCAGACAAAGGCTTGGTCTATGCATGCACAGGGCTACCGGCAGCCTGAACCCCCCCCAGCTTCTCATGTGAAGACTGCTATCCTCCAGGAGCACTTCCTTCACAAGGATTAAGGGCATCAACTCTGGGGACAAGTTGGCTGGGTTTGAATCCTGGCTCCCACACTTCCCAGCTACGTTCTCTGCAAGCCCCTTCATGACATAACTTCTTACCTCCCTCTCTTCCCTAGCTTGGGTCCCCTCTGCTCCTGCCACACTGGCCTCTGATGATGCCAAACTCATTCCCACCTCAGGCCTTGGATGCTCCCTGGGATTTTCTCCCCTGGGGTCTATGCATGGCTGGCAGTGCAGCCTCAGGCCAAAGCCTCCCTTCACCTTGCTGCTCTCCTGACTCTCTCTATTCCATTACTTTTAGTCTTCCTACAACAGCGTCTAAAAATAAGTTCTCTTATTATCTGATTGCCCCACTAAACTTAAACTTCATGGAACAAACACCTTGTCAGCTCCATCATCCTGTATCCCTCCTAGGCCCAGCAAACAGGATTGTTATTATACGTGCAAACTGCTTAACTTCTCTGAACTTGTTATTTTCCTGGTTACAGTGAAGACAGTAACAGGACTTCCTTGTGAGATTACTGGGAGACTATAAGGCACTAGTTCATATGAAGGGCTGACAGCTGTGCCTGGCATGAAACAAGCCCTCCGTAAACAGTAGCCAAAATCATCATCACTGATGTGGCCAAATTCCCAAAGCCATGCTTTCTTCCTCTTATGTTGCTCATTGATATTGTGGAAAGAGAGAGTAGCAGAATGGGACATAAGCTGCCTGATATGGCACTGTCCGTATCAGGGCACCAGGGAGGCCCAGCGGGAGCCAGGCCCTTTCCTCCCAGGAAGTGTGACACCCTCCCATTCAACCGTACCTGGCCGGCGCCGCTTGCGCGCCAGGTGCGGCAGCAGGTCGTGGCGGGCCAGCACGCGCAGGAGTTGCCCCAGCAGCCGCAGGTTGCTCTCGTCGCACTGCCCGCGGCGCTCCAGCTCCAGCAGGAGCTCTAGGCCGCTGCGGGCCCGGGCTAAGCCTCCGGCGGCGCCAGGAGCCTCATCCAGCAGAAAGGCCAGGAGCTCCAGCTCGCACTCGGTCAGTTGCCCGCCCACCACCTCGAACATACGGTGAAGCGACAGCATCCCGTAGTAGTCCAGGCACTCATCCTCCTCCCAGCACGGGGCCGAGGTCGACCCGGATAGCGCCATTCCCGGGGGAGGGAGGCGGAACAAGCTCAGAACCCGGCCTAGAACCCACACAGCGGGGAGGGGGCAGTGGTCAGCGACGCGGAGGCCCGAACCCCACACCGCCAGCGCGTCTCCCCCGCCCAATCGCGCCGGGCAGGGCCGCTCCCGCACCCCCAACCGCCTCGGCCTCCCCCTCCCCCGGGAGGGAATGGTCCCGCCCGAGATCCCCTAAGAACAGGTCGGGACGCCGGAGCCCGCTCGGCTTCTGCCCCCCCTACCGTGCTACGTTCGGAGCTCGCCTTCGGACCTGACCAAACGATGCGGCCCAAACAAGCCTCGGGGCCCACCCCGGGGCTCCCTGCTGACTGCCCCTGACTCTGGGTAGGAATGCCCAGACGAGCCCCTTTTCTCCGTCCAGTGGTACCGTCTGATGAGTCCCGCGGCTCTACGCAAGTGGTACCTCCCGAAAGTGACCCTCTGCCCCCTACACAGAGGAGCGACCCAGGCAGCCCCTTTGCTCCACACAGGTGGTACCGTCCGAACCCGACCCCCTCGCCATGCAAGGGCGGCCCCGCCCGCTCCCCAGAGTCCAGGTGGTCCTGTCTACCCGCCACCAGTCACCATTAGGCCTCTCTGGATCCTCACCAGATTCTGACGTCCGGTGACTCCTGGGCGACGGCCGCAGCCACTTGTTTTGGATCTTTCTGGCACCTTCTCTATTATTACGCCTGCGTCACCTCGCCCCTCCTCCTTCCCCCAACTCGCGCAGGTGCGACCGCCACGCCCCTTCGGCGCATGCGCAGAACGAGGCCTCCAAGCCCCGCCCTTCCTGGGCCGCTTGACCTGCCCCCAACCGAAGCGTCTTGGTTCGCGAGTGCTGCGCTTGCGCAGAGCGAGAGCACGCCGCCTCTGGGGCTGTATCTGGTACCCGGTTCCAGGTCCCTACTTCCCGCCCGTGACTCAAGCCACCGGGGCCATGTAGCGCCACGTCACGAGTAGTTGTAACTACTCATCTCATAAACTACAGCCCCCTCCTGATCACGAGCTAGACGCCCACATCACCACTGCCCCTAGTTGCCGTGGCAAAGTAACACAATCACTACTTTCCCGTCTCCCAGTAACTCCCAGGCCTTATATGATCTGGTCCTGGGCACTCCTCCATTAGATTGTCCCTCACTTCTAGTGACAACCAGGGATCTACATCTCAACTGTGCTCTCTCGTGATCCCAAATGGAAATCCCGCCCCCCCACCACCACCCCCGCAGTCTATAAGTTCCTTCCCCTGATCAAAACCAGAATTCCCTCATCTCACGTTCAGGACGGATACCTCCTTCCAAGCGGCAACAGAACCCTCCATTCCGACTGTGTACATCTCGATGGCGTCCATCACGACCCCCATCACAGTCAGATGTCTCCACCCAGAGCCAAAACGGCCCCTCCGTAACCCCTTCCAATCTCTGCCCTCCAGCGTCGCCCAGATACCCGCTCCCTAACTTGCAACAACTAGAGAGGGTCTGTCAGGGAGTCTAGGCTGTGGTGTATGCGTGTCCCCTTACCGCGGGGCCTTGGGTGTGACGGTCGCCACGCCCCCCACTTAGGTGACTCAAGGTCAGGACCTGCATGTACTTGAGACAAGTCCCCTCCCTGGACCTCTTCCCACCCCCGCAATTAACTCCTCTTGGGAGTCGGGAGATCTGGGTCCTGCCTAGCACTGGCCCAGTACTGGCTCTGCCTGAGCTGTAGCAGTGAATTCAAAAGAATCAGCTGGGCGCGGTAGCTCACGTCTGTAATCCCAGCACTTTGAGAAGCCGAGGTGGGCGGATCACACGAGGCCAGGAGTTCGAGACCAGCCTGGCCAACATGATGAAACCCTGTCTGTTCTTAGCCGGACGTGGTGGCACGCGCCTGAAATCCCAACTACTTGGGAGGCTGAGACAAGAGAATCTGTTGAACCAGGGAGCAGTGAGCAGAGATAGTGCCACTGCACTCCAGCCTGGGCCACAGGGCGAGACTTTGTCTCAAGAAACAAACAAACGCCGGGTGCGGTGGCTCACGCCTGCATTCCCAGCACTTTGGGAGGCCGAGGCGGGCGGATCACCTGAGGTCGGGAGTTCGAGACCAGTCTGACCAACATGGAGAAACCCCATCTCTACTAAAAATACAAAATTAGCCGGGCGTGGTGACGCATGCCTGTAATCCCAGCTACTCGGGAGGCTGACGCAGGAGAATCGCTTGAACCCTGGAGGCGGAGGTTGCCGTGAGCCGAGATTGCGCCATTGCACTCCAGTCCGGGCAACAATAGCAAAACTCTGTCTCAAACAAACAAACAAACAAACAAGACCGGACGCGGTGGTTCACGCCTGTAATCCCAGCACTTTGGGAGGCCGAGACGGGTGGATCACCTGAGATCAGGAGTTCGAGAGCAGCCTCACCAATATGGCAAAACCCCGTCTCTACTAAAAATACAAACGTTAGCCGGGCGTGGTGGTGGACACCTGTAATCCCAACTACTCGGGAGGCTGAGGCAGGAGAATCGGTTGAACCCGGGAGGCGGAGTTTGCAGTGAGCCAAGATCGTGCCACTGCACTCCAGTCTGGGCGACAGAGCGAGACTCCGTCTCAAACAAACAAACAAACAAACCCTCCAAGAAATCCCTTCCCCTCTCTGGGCCTCAGTTGCCCTACTTGTGAAACAAATGGATGGCAATGGTAAGCTACGGAAGCATAGTCCTGGGCTAAACTCACAAGGGGGCCTGGTAAGTGACTATCATTAAATCAAACGAAGAGTAGGGAGAATAGGAAAGCAATTTAACAAACTGTGAAGGATTCTGTCTTGCTAAGTGGGTTGTAGTGGGCGCCTACAGTGTATGAGCGCTGTGCATGTGTGATATCATCCAATCCCCTAAACAACCTTTGAGGTGGCTGTGACTCAAGCTCACTTCACACCAGTAAAACAGAGGCCCGGAGAGGAGAATAACTCCAAGTGTGTCGGGCTCTAAAGCTGTACTCTCAGAAATGCTCCGTCTCTTCAGCTTTGAAATGACATCTCTGTCAAGGTCTCCCGCCGCCCAGTTCACTCCATGGGCCCAACGCTCACCAAAGGTTGCCCGAGTTTCTGTACAGAACTTGCCGACGCTTAGCCCGGGAGCGACCCAGAGAAATGCGCAGGCGCATCTCCTCGCCCTGAGCCCCGCCCACAGGGCGCAGATGTGTGCGTGGATAACTCCCAGAGCCCCGCCTGTGTGGCAACACGCAGGCGCAAGGTCGCGTGCCCTGCGCTGCGGGCTCTGATTGGTCGCCACGGGTAAGGGCACCGCCCAATGGGAGGTGTGGATAGTGAGGGGTCCCACACGCCTGGAGCCGAGGGTCTGTGTCAAGAGCGGCAGGGGCTGCAGGAGATAAGAGAAACGGGTGAGGGCGCCGCGCGGGGCTGGACTGGGAAGAGAACGCTGGGCGGACGGAGGGGGCGGAAGGAAAACTAAGGGGTCTGCAGGGATCGAAGAGCCTTGGGGCCTGCGCTAGGGCGGGAGCGGCGCGGGCTGGAAGGAGAGCACTCCTTCCTGTGTGCCCTGGGGCTCCTTTAGTGTGCGGGAGCCTACGCTGGAACTCGCCCACCACCCACTGCTGCGAGCTCTCACCCTGCCGAGGAGCTGAGTCTGGTAGGAGACAAGCGTTGTAAAGCGGGAAAGTTGAATTTCCAGGGCCCTAGTGGGTTCCTTCCTGGAAAGACTTACTGATATACTGTGTGAAAAACCCCCATTCCTTCCCTAAGTAGTTCACAATTCAAGAGTGGGAGAAAGAATCGTAGACGAGGAAAGGGCAAATTTCAAGTCTCCCGGGCCACCTCGTAGACATTTATTGGGTACCTGCTTTGTGCAAGCTTTGCAGCAGGCACTGGGCCTCGCCCTAGGGGAGTTCCCTGTTGGAAATGGGGCTGTAATCAAGGAAAAATGGAACTCTCGGGCCCCTGGTTGCCTACTTCCAGGAAGGTCCTTTGTGGAATGGCTGTTGTGTGCAGGGGCCTGGCAACTCAAAAATTAGGAAGGGGATTGGAATAGTAGATAAGGAAAGTTTAGCTCCAGGTCCTTTAGTGAATAATTTACTCAAGGAGTATGTATTGGGCATTAACTGAAAGCAGGGCCCTGTACTGGGCTGTGTATTTTGGGAATTCACAGTCTAATGGGGAAGTTGGTCTGGTAGAAATGGACTGTGCATAGGGACAGTTAAATTCAGGGTCGGCCAAGCAGTGGCTCACACCTGTAATTCCAGCGCTTTGGGAGGCCTGGGTGGGAGGATTGCTTGAGCTCAGTAGTTCGAGACCAGCCTGGGCAACATAGGGAGACCTTCTCTCTACAAATAATTTAAAAATTAGCCAGGGGCTAGGTGTGGTGGCTCACACCTGTAATCCCAGCACTTTGGGAGACCATGGTGGGTGGATTTCTTGAGGTCAGGAGTTGAAGACCAGCCTGGGCAACATGATGAAACCCCATCTCTACTGAAAATACAAAAATTATCCAGGCGTGGTGGTGAATGCCTGTAGTTCCAGCTACTCGGGTGACCGAGGCGGGAGAATCGCTTGGACCCAAGAGGCGGAGGTTGCAGTGAGCTGAGATCATGCCACTGCACTCCAGCCTGGGCAAAAAGAGAGAAATTCTGTCTCAAAAAAAGTAAAATAAAATAAATAAAAATAAAAATTTGCCAGGCATGGTGGCAGATACCTGTGGTCCCAGCTACTCAAGAGGCTGAGGCAGGAGGATCACCTGAGTCCAGGAGGTGGAGGCCTCAGTGAGCCAAGATCGCACCACTGCACTGCAGCCTGGGCAACAGAGTGAGACCCTGTCTCAAAAAGAGGAAAAAAAAAAAAAACCTCTCAAGGTCTCACTTCCTAGGGGAGGCTCACTGCAGCCTCCACCTCCTGGGCTCAAGTGATCAAACCACCTTAGCCTCCCAAAGTGCTAGGATTGCAGATGTGGGCCACCACACCTGGCCTGGGAGCATTTCTCAGTCACTAAATATGTACTGTGTGCTAGACGTTGTTCTTGGCACTGGACATGCTTCAGTGATGTGCAGGCTAAACTGCTACCGTCTAGGTGCTTAATATGAGCAACTTTTTTTTTTTTTTTTTCTCCTTGAGACAGAGTCTCACTCTGTCTCCAGGCTGGAGTGCAGTGGCGCAATCTCGGCTCACTGCAACCTCCGCCTCCCGGTTTCAAGCCATTCTCCTGCCTCAGCCTCCCAAGTAGCTGGGATTACAGGCGTGCACCACCACGCCCAGCTAATTTTTGTATTTTTTTTTTAGTAGAGACGGGGTTTCATCATGTTGGCCAGCATGGTCTCGATCTCTTGACCTTGTGATCGCCTGCCTTGGCCCCCAGAGTGTTGGGATTACAGGCGTGAGCCACTGCGCCCGGCAATATGAGCAACTTCTATATGCAAGGCTGTAAACCAGACTTCACCTGCCCTCTGGCACTAATAGATTAGGTGAAAAAGAGGTAAAGAAGGTGGGTTTGAATTCATAAGATTAGCTGCTAGGCCTGGGAGGGAGGCAGTCATTTGCCGAGTGTACTCTGAGTCCCTGCTGTGTGAAGGGGCCTGGGTGGGGTTGAGCCCACGTACGTAGAAGGGAACATGGGGCATATAGAGGGAAGTTTGAAAGTTAAAATTCCTGTCCCCGCTCAGAGGTTTTGTTGCTGACTGGAGCCTCCACAATGAATCAGACCCACAAACTCTCAGTCCAGTGAGGAACTGAGATGCCACCCCAAACTCATGATATTTGCCATGATAGAGGTGGCACAGGATATCATAGGAACCCTGAGGATGTAGAGATGTCAGAGAAGGCTTCACAAAAGGTGCTGGGTAGGAGTTTGTCAGACAAAAAGAGGAGAGAAGTTTCTTGGCAAAGGGAATAGTAACATCAAAGACTTAGGGTCCAAAAACAATCTTTCTGGAGAACTACACAGGGTTACAGCTGACCTTTACAAGTACCAGGGACTTTGTGTCAGTACTACTTTTAGCCCCATTTTACAGGTAAGAAGACAACCTCAGAGGAAGTAAGTGGTAGAGCTCAGATTCAAGCCAAGGGCAGTCTGGTTCCAGGGCCTGTGTTTTTAAACACTTGGGTGTATCTGTGTGTGTATATGTAAGAGGCAGAGGAAAAGCGTTGCACAAAGAGAAAGCTGCATGCAGGCAAAGGCTATGGTATTCTCAGAAAAGGTGTGCCTGGCCCTCTCGGTAAAGAGGCCAGGCTGGCTGGGCCGGGTGTGGTGGCTCACACCTGTAATCCCAGCACTTTGGGAGGCCAAGGCAGGCGGATCACGAGGTCAAGAGATCGAGACCATCCTGGCCAACATGGTGAAACCCCATCTCTACTAAAAATACAAAAATTGGCCGGGCGCGGTGGCTCATGCCTGTAATCCCAGCACTTTGGGACGCCCAGGCGGGCAGATCACGAGGTCAGGAGATCGAGATTGTCCTGGCTAACACGGTGAAACCCTGTCTCTACTAAAAATACAAAAAATTAGCCGGGCGTGGTTGCAGGCGCCTGTAGTCCCAGCTACTCGGGAGGCTGAGCCAGGAGAATGGCCTGAACCCGGGAGGCAGAGCTTGCAGTGAGCAGAGATTGCACCACTGCACTCCAGCCTGGGCGACAGAGCGAGCCTCCATCTCAACAATAACAACAAAAAAATACAAAAATTAGCTGGGCATGGTGGCGCACACTTGTAGTCCCAGCTACTCGGGAGGCTGAGATAGGAGAATCACTTGAACCTAGGAGGTGGAGGTTGTAGTGAGCCGAGATTGCGCCACTGTACTCTAGCCTGGCAACAGAGCTAGAGTCCATCTCAAAAAAAAAAAAAGGAGGCCGGGCTGTTGGCCGGGGTCGTGGCTCACATCTGTAATCCCAGCACTTTGGGAGGCCAAGGCGGGTGGATCACCTGAGGTCAGGAGTTCAAGACCAGCCTGGCCAACATGGTGAAACCTTGTCTCTACTAAAAAAAAATATATATATATATATATACAAAAATTAGCCAGGCGTGGTGGCACACCCCTGTAGTCCCGGCCACTCAGGAGGCTGAGGCACGAGAATAGCTTGAACCCAGGAGCGAGAGGTTGCAGTGAGCCAAGATTGTGCCACTGCACTCCAGCTTGGGTGACACACCAAGTCTCTGTCTCAGAAGAAAAAAAAAAAAAAAAGAGGCTGGGCTGAGTGCTGTTTCTCTCCTGCAGGCTGCCGTGGGGTGTGTGTAGGCTTCAGAGACATGGGATCATGGAAGACTGAAGCAGAAACAGTGGATTAAGACTTCCTGAGCGATACAGGCTGGTGAGTAGTGGGATGGGCAAGAGAATTCCACCTCCCCTTGGTTTCCTGCTGTCTCACTGGCTCCTGCCCCTCTTTCTTCAGGCACTGCCTTCCCCACAATGGCAGAGGTGGTGGCTGAGGTGGCCGAGATGCCAACACAGATGTCACCAGGGGCAGTGGAGATGTCAACACCTATGTCGGCGGAGATGATGGAGATGTCAACAGAAGTGACTGAGATGACACCTGGGGAGGCCCTTGCCTCATCCCTCTTCTTCCAGCATCACCAGTTCATGTGCTCTGAGTGTGGCAGCCTCTATAACACACTGGAGGAAGTCCTCTCACACCAGGAGCAGCACATGCTTGCTGTCTCAGAGGAGGAGGCACTGACCACACAGAATGTTGGCCTGGAGCCGGAGCTGGTGCCGGGTGCTGAGGGGCCCTTCCAGTGTGGTGAATGCAGCCAGCTCATCCTCTCCCCTGGGGAGCTCCTGGCCCACCAGGATGCCCACCTCCGAGAGTCTGCAAACCAGATCCAATACCAGTGCTGGGACTGCCAGGAGCTGTTCCCCTCGCCCGAGCTGTGGGTGGCTCATCGAAAGGCCCAGCACCTTTCTGCTACGGTAGCTGAGCCACCAGTGCCACCTCCTTTGCCTCCCCCAACACCACTGCCTCCACCTTCTCCCCCATCCGAAGTCAAGATGGAGCCCTATGAGTGTCCTGAGTGCTCTACCCTCTGCGCCACCCCTGAGGAGTTCTTGGAGCATCAGGGCACCCACTTTGACTCCCTAGAGAAAGAGGAGCGCAATGGGTTGGAGGAGGAGGAAGAGGACGATGAGGAGGATGAAGAAGATGATGAAGAGACAGAGGATGAGGAGGCCATGGCAGAGGTCGGTGATGATGCTGTGGGAGGTGATGAGTCCACAGCTGGCTGGGCTCAGGGCTGCGGGGACTGTCCCCAGCACCAGCCCTCAGCAGGGGCTCGCCGGCAACACCGGCGGACGGCTCACAGCCCGGCATCTGCCGCCCACCCCTTCCACTGCAGCCAGTGTCAGCGCAGTTTCAGCTCTGCCAACCGGCTGCAGGCTCATGGGCGGGCCCATGTTGGTGGCACACATGAGTGTACAACCTGCTCCAAGGTCTTCAAGAAAGCAGCATCGCTTGAGCAGCACTTGAGGCTGCATCGCGGGGAAGCCCGCTACCTCTGTGTAGACTGTGGCCGCGGCTTTGGCACAGAACTCACGTTGGTGGCTCACCGGCGGGCCCACACTGCCAACCCATTGCATCGCTGTCGTTGCGGCAAGACGTTCAGCAACATGACCAAGTTCCTCTACCACCGGCGCACTCACGCCGGCAAAAGCGGGGCACCTCCCACAGGAGCAACAGCTCCCCCAGCTCCAGCGGAGCCCACCCCTCCACCACCACCCCCTGCCCCACCTGCCCAGCTGCCATGCCCACAGTGCTCCAAGTCCTTTGCCTCAGCTTCCCGGCTGTCCCGGCACCGGCGTGCAGTACACGGGCCCCCTGAACGGCGTCACCGCTGTGGGGTTTGTGGCAAGGGCTTCAAGAAGCTGATCCACGTGCGCAACCACCTGCGGACACACACGGGTGAGAGGCCCTTCCAGTGCCACTCATGTGGCAAGACCTTTGCTTCTTTGGCCAACCTCAGCCGCCACCAGCTGACCCACACGGGTGCACGTCCCTACCAGTGCCTGGACTGTGGCAAGCGCTTCACACAGAGCTCCAACCTGCAGCAGCACCGGCGGTTGCACTTGCGGCCAGTCGCCTTTGCCCGCGCCCCCCGCCTCCCCATCACTGGTCTCTACAACAAGAGTCCCTACTACTGCGGGACTTGTGGCCGCTGGTTCCGCGCCATGGCGGGCTTGCGACTGCATCAGCGGGTCCATGCCCGAGCTCGGACTTTGACGCTACAGCCTCCCAGATCACCACCTCCTGCCCCACCCCCACCCCCAGAGCCTCAACAGACTATCATGTGCACAGAGCTGGGGGAGACCATCGCCATCATTGAGACATCCCAGCCACTGGCGCTTGAGGACACCCTGCAGCTGTGCCAGGCTGCACTGGGGGCCAGTGAAGCAGGCGGGCTCTTGCAGTTGGACACGGCCTTCGTGTGACACAGCTGAAAAGCAACAACAAAAGGGTTTGGTTGCAACAGCCAGTGTGGGTACCTCTGGGGAGAGAGGACCTCCTCTGGCAAACTGATCTGGTACCCACCATGTGCCAGGATCCACCCTGGCCTCTTTTACCCACTGACTCCCCAGAACAACCCTTCCAGGCTTCTCTTGTCATCTTTCTCTGCCTGAGGGGAAACTGAAGCTCTGAGATGCGATGTGATCTGTACCAGGTCACCCAGCTATGCTGCAAAGCGGGTTGGCCAAGGCCCTTTGCACTGCATCACCCTGGTGCCCAGCAACATCAGGTAACCTTCACTGAGCACCAAGCTTGTGCCAGGTCTGTGCTGGCCACTCTCATATACCTCTTCAGATCCTCTGCTTGTACCCCCAGCCCTTGCCTTCCCTGGATTTTGGGCACCCAGGACTTTGCTCTGCCTGGTGGAGGGTACTTGATTTCTCTGGGCTTCCTTCATCTCAATTCTGACAGTGTGGAAGGAAATCTGTAGGTACCCAGGTCCTTAGCTCCAGACTGGGTGATGCTGGAGACCCAGGAGCAAGTCAGCACAGGCTCTGCCCACAGGAGGCATGCACAATCTGGTAGGAGAAACACACAAGTACAGATAGCTTGCTCTCTGAGTGTGTCTCATTGATTCATTCAGCCTGTGTGTCCTAAAGCCTCCCTTCTCCCATACTGGGTGATGCTGGGGGCAGAGATGAGTCAGGCCTAAGGCTTCTCAGGGCTGTGATGGGGATGTGCAGGGACAGTGGGATCCCAGGAAACAGACCTCCATGGTGGGAGATCAGGAGTTAAGGACTTCCTAGAGAAGGTAGTCCCTGAAGGAAAAGTAGGAATCTGGTAGTGAAAGAGGAAAAGAACATTCCAGGCAGACAGCACTGCAAGAGGGTGAGCTCTAGGTGTATTTGGAGACCATCCAGTTATTCATCTGACTGCCTACCTGAGGCAAGCACCACACTTAACACTGTATGTGTACTATGATCCCAACAGGCTTGTGACATAGATTTTATATTATCCCTGTTGTATAGATTTTTAAAACTGGTGGCTGGGCGTGGTGGCTCACGCCTGTAATCCCAGCACTTTGGGAGGCCGAGGCGGGCAGATCACGAGGTCAGGAGATCGAGACCATCCTGGCTAACACGGTGAAACCCCGTCTCTACTAAAAATACAAAAAATTAGCCGGGAGTGGTGGCGGGCGCCTGTGGTGGCCAGCTACTCAGGAGGCTGAGGCAGGAGAATGGCGTGAACCTGGGAGGCAGAGCTTGCAGTGAGCCGAGATCGTGCCACTGCACTCCAGCCTGGGCGACAGAGTGAGACTCCGTCTCGAAAAGAAAAATAAAAATAAACTGGCCAGGTGCGGTGGCTCACGCTTGCAATCCCAGTGCTTTGGGAGACTGAAGCAGGAGGATCACTTAAGGCCAGGAGTTCGAGACCAGCCTGGGCAACAGCAAGATCTCATCTCTACAAAAATTAAAAGTTAGCCAGGCCTGGTGGCACATGCCTGTAATCCGAGTGCTTTGGGAGGCTGAGGCAGGAGGATCACTCGAGCTCAAGAATTCAAGACCTGGGCAAGAGAGAGAGACTTTGTCTCTATTAAAAATAAAAATGATTGGCCGAGCATGGTGGTGCACACCAGTATTCCCAGCAACTCTGGAGGCTGAGGCAGAGGCAGGATTGCTTGATATGGGGGAGATTGAGGCTGCAGTGAGCTGTGTTCACACCACTGCACTCCAGTCTGGGCAACAGTGCAAGACCCTGTCACTTAAAAAAAAAAAAGGAAAAAAAAGAAAACTAAGGACAGAGATTTGCCCAAGGTTTCACAGCTAGGCAGAGACGTGAGATTTGAGTACGGGAGGCCCCTGCGGCCCACATTTGTAACCCATACTATTCTGAGTGATTAAGACCTGAAACTTGTGCAGGGGTAGGGGATCAGAGGAAGATTCATTCTAACTAGAGGAAAAGTAAACCAGTGTCAGAGCTATTGGGATTTGAAGGGGCCTTGAAACATCAAAGGTCTTGGGAGCAGGAAGATTCCAACCTTGTTCAGAGGTTACCTAGGATAATAGTCTTTCTCTCCATTGATTGATTGATTGATTGAGATGGAGTCTTGCTCTGTTGCCCAGGCTGGAGCACAGTGGTGCAGTCTCAGCTCACTGCAACCTCCACCTTCCAGGCTCAAGCGACTCTCCTGCCTCAGTCTCCCTAATAGCTGGGATTACAGGCCCCCACCACTGCACCCAGCTAATTTTTGTATTTTAGTAGAGGCGGGGTTTTGCCACGTTGACCAGGCTGGTCTCGATCTTCTGACCTCAGGTGATCTGCCCGCCTTGGCCTCCCTAAGTGCTAGGATTACACGTGTGTGCCACCGCGCCCGGCCATAATAGTCTTTATCTCCCTAAGCAGATGCAGGTGATTCCTGATAGGCTCCTCCCAGGCCCCTGCAGCCCAGGGTGCTCAGGCAGGGGAGGCAGAATGCAGTTGGGGATGGAATTGTCCAGGAGGGAGGCCTAGACTTTGGAAGGCCTTGAAAGCTGGCTGAGTAGTTCCGGGTTGGGGGAGGGTCGTAACTGGTGTTAGATCTGGGCTCAAAGTGGGGTGAGTGGGAAGCTAAAGATGGTCCAGCAGAAGACAGGGCTGGACCTGGGAAGGGGTCATGGGGTGGTAGAAGGGTGAGGGACACCTCAGTGACTTCACGGCTGACCACGTGTGAGTAGCAGGGAGGAAGGCGTCCCCAGGATCCCAAGGTCTGCCCCTCACCCAGAACAGCCATCCTCCCCCTTATCCATCAGCTTGCTCTGTATATTCATTCACTGATACTACAAACCAGGCGAAATCTGGGTGGTGTTGAGCAAGGAAGGGGCAGGGTCTGTCCTATCCCAGGCAGTGTAAAGATGCCCCTGGAGTGGGGTGAGCAAACTGGAGAGCCCAGACCCCGCAGGAACAGTCCCTTCACTCCATCTGGGACATGTGAAACTCCTCCCTTTTTGTTCACCGGTGGAATCCAGTAGGGGGCATACCCATTACTCCTCCCCAGGCCCCCTTCCACCTCTGGGGTGTCCTGGCCACACTCACTGCTTGGTGCCATGTGGAGGAGATAACATTTCCTTCCGCCCATGCCCCACTATCTGGCCCCAGCATGTTTTAAGTGAGGATAAAAGTCAAGTTATCTGCCCCCACCTTCACAGGGTTGTCACTTCCCAACATCCCTAAGAGGTGGACCAGGTAGGTGTCCTGTTTAAGACTTGGAAATGAAGGCTTGGAATCTTCTAGGGTTCCGCCTCCAGCCATGGCCACCCAACAAAGAGTCTAGAAGCAGGCTAAGTTTTGGCCTGAGTGACTCCTCATCATCTCATGTCCCCCCAGACCCTAGAGCAGCAGGCAGCTTGGGCTAAGACAGACAGCCCATTGTTCAAGTCCTGACTCCTGTGTCACTTAAGCTCCATGGCCTTCCCCTCTCTGATCCCCAATTGGCTCACCAGTTACTGGGAGGTTAATCCCTCCCTCCCTAAGCAGAAGCAGATGATTTATGCTGGGTCATGGAGCAGGCTCCTCCTAGGCGTCTACAGCAGATAACCCAGATGGAGCTCATCACCACACGTGCAGAGAAAGCCACGGTGTGAGAAGGTTGGGCACCTGAGCCAGGGCCTTCGGACAGCCCTCTGCCTGAGATGCAGCTCACTCCCGTCCCAGAACAGTCCCCCCACCAGAAGCCCCCACCACCTCAGCGGAAACAGGCAGCCGGACAGAAAGCAGGTTTTCATGCCAATAATTTATTGAACGGAGGTCTGTACACAGGCAAACCTTACTGTGGAAACTAAGACATCAGGAGCTCTCTCCACTCCCCTGGCCCTCCAGGGTGGGGTGAGGAGGGAGTAGACCTTGGGGGCAGAGGACAGGAGGGGAGTTACAGCTGTAGGAGGGGCGGGGCCAGGTTGGACGGTGCGAATCGACGTTTTCTTTAAGAAAAAAATTATAACAATCTATTTACACCCGGGGGCCAGGGAAGGGAAGAGGAGACGGGCTGGGCTGGTTCTATTTACAAGGGACACAGGAGGGGAGGGGGTCTGGAGGAGGTGGAGGTCTGGGGGAGGGGAGGGGGCCAAGGGGGTAGGAGGTCCTCATCCCCCCAACACCCTGTCCTTCTCTTCCCTCCCCACAACCAGTTAAAATCCTCTTAAAAAGCCCACCACAGGGGTGAGGCTGGTGAGGGAGGGACTGGAGGTGGGGACAGGGACTCATTTACCTCTGCCCTCTAGTCTAGGGGCCCAGCCAGGGCAGGAGCTTGATGGGCTATGGCCCCCCTTCCCAGCCCCTCTTGGGGCTCCCAGATGGAAGTGGAAGGGTGCTTGGTGGGGCCCTCAGGAGGAGTTAGTGAGGGTAGGTGTGGCATCGGTCGACTGCCAGTCTGAGCTGGTCGGAGTCTCAGTTAAAGCTGGAGGGAGGCAGGGAAGGAGCAGAGTTAGCCTTTGCCTTTCAGACACCCCTTCGCCCAACCCAAAAGTAGGAATTCTCTTGTCATAGATGCTACATTAAAAGTTACAAGCTGTTACTTTAGGTGAAGGGTTGCAAACTCAAGTGCTAAAGGGCCAGGATAGTAACTGAGTGACACACCAGAGTGCCAGGCTCCATATAAGGCGGTGGCTGGGCTGGGCACAGTGGCTCACACCTGTAATCCCAGCACTTTGGGAGGCCGAGGTGGGCAGATCACAAGGTCAGCAGTTCGAGACCAGCCTGGCCAACATGGTGAAACTCCATCTCTACTCAAAATACAAAAATAAGCCAGGCATGGTGGTATGCGCGTGTAATCCTAGGTACTTGGGAGGCTGAGGCAGGAGAATCACTTGAACCCAGGAGGCAGAAGTTGGAGTGAGCCAGGATTGTGCCACTGCACTCCAGCCTGGGTGACAGAACAAGACTCCGTCTAAAAAATATAAAGGGCGCCCACTGTCTACTGTCAGTAGGATGGGCGGGCCCATTGCTGCCCAATCTGATTTTCTTCCCCAAGAGAAACAGGAAATCTGAATTTTTACATAAAATAGCCCCATTTTTAAACGTGGGCACCATGGCCAGGCACAGTGGTTCACGCCTGTAATCCCAACACTTTAGGAGGCCAAGCGGGAAAATCACCTGAAGTTCAAGACCAGTCTGGCCAACATGGTGAAACCTCATCTCTAGTAAAAATACAAAAATTAGCCAGGCGTAGTGGTGTATGTCTGTAATCCCAGCTACTCGGAGGCTGGGGCAGGAGAATTGCCTGAGCCCAGGAGGCGGAGATTGCAGTGAGCCGAGATCGAGCCACTGTACTGCAGCCTGGGTGGCGAGTGAAACTCTATCGCGCAAAAAAAAAAAAAAAAAAAAAAAAAAAACAAAACTTGGGCAACGAATTCAACTTTTTGTTTGTGTTCAGGCCAGACGTTATTTCTCTGGCTTTCCCATTGGCATTAAACACATTTAAACATTTGTACGCAAGAATGCCCTCTAAAGGTGGTCATTCACATGTTGTAAGATGTGTTTCCTATGCCATCAAAATGTCAATGATTTAAAAATACATTCAGGAAACCCAGCCACTGAGCGAACAGCCCCACCCTCCCCAGGCTGAGAGAAACTTTAACCCCCAGCAGATGGTCCCCACTTACCTTGTGAGGACTGGGTGAGGGTGGTAGTGCCCGCTGGGGACCTCAAGTGAGGAGGGATGAGAATGGCGTTGAGAGACGGTTGGATGGAGAGTTCTAGAAACAGGAATTGACATGCCAGTCAGGGTAGACTACAGCAGGGTTATGATGGGCACCAAATGGGAACCCAGCTGTTGGGAAGGCCAGTTGTTTGTGGACACCTTCAGCCACAGACCTCTCTCAATGAAAAACCAGAAAAAGCTTAGCACGAGGCAGATCACAGTAAAGCACAACTGAAGCAGGTTCGATTCCCCCTGAATCTGGGAGTCATCTTTCCTGAGCCCCAGGCCTGCCTTGTACCCTGCCCTTAGCTCCCCACTCCTGCTTCAACACCAAGCTCCTCACAATCTTTGGCTGCCCCCCTACCCCGCCCCACTCCCCAGATCCCAGGCTATGCCCTCACCACCAGCACTGAAGTTGAAGAGAGGAGGAAGTGGGCGGTTGTTAGGCAGCTGGGTTCCCAGACATCGCAGTTCATCAAAGAAGCTATGCGCACAGGCCTCTAGTGGGGAGAGCCTTGAGGATGGGGTGTACTCCAGCAGGCTAGAGCAGAGCGCGATGGCCTCTGGCGGCGTTCGAGATTTGAACACCTGAGGGATGGGTGCAGGGGTCATGAGGGTGAGATGCCCTGGACACTGGCATACTCCTGTTATCTCACTGCCACAGTGCCTGCGGCAAGTTATGACTGGTTGCTTCCCACACCCCCACCTTCCAAATGAAGAAACTAAGGCCCAACCACTAAGGAGAGGTCAGTTTGTATCGGGTAAGCAGGCAGCCCAGGTCTGGGACTATATGAGCCCTGCTGACCCTCCATAAATATTGGAATCTTGAATTTACTTGTGGGTTCTCAACTTTTAAAATGCCATAAACTTTGAAAGCGGATGGATGTTATTGATCCCTGGATAACTCTTCAAATCCTCCCAAGCCGTGATTCTGAGGCTAGGTCCACAGAACAGTTGACCTCCAAGGGGGACCAGCTCTCAGCCATACTGCCCTGAGCCCCTAGCCCTACGCCACCTTTGTCCAGGGGTGAGCTTTAATCTGAGGGAACTTGAACTCCGTGTAGTTGGGGTTCATCTCTCGGATTTGTTCCCGGGTTGGTGTTCCCAGCACCTGTAAAGAGAGGGAGGGGTCTGAGACAAGGGCCCTATCCCTCAGCCCCACCCCCTGCCCAGCCCAGCCCCGCCCCTCACCTTGATGATCTCCACCAGCTGGTCCACCCCACTGTCCCCAGGGAAGATGGGCTGGCCCAAGAGGAGCTCCGCCAGTACACAGCCAGCTGACCAAACATCTGAGGGGAAATGGAGGGAGCGTCAGGGCTAGGCGAGTAGGGCCACCAACCTCCCAATGCTTTTATTCCTCATGGCCATCCTAAGAGTGTCAGGAGCCCCGTTTTCTCAAAGACAAAGCACCTGGCCCAAGGTCACATGCAGCTTAGAAACACGGGCCCGACCTTGACCCTGCCTTTGCTGCACTCTCTAGTCTAGGTGTGTTTCCAGCCCTCAGTTCCTCTCTCTGCTAAGGACCCCAATGAGCTCCTTCTCTCCTGCTAGCCTTGGACGACAGACCAAATTAGGCCCAAACCTGCCAACAGGCACCCATGTTCTTTGGGCCACAGGAAGGTACAGCCTTAAATCCTGGACTGCCTTCCTCTTGTTCCAGCCTCTCTCCTGCCCATGAGAAGAGCTGCAGCCTGGCAGTCTCACCCCTCCCTGCTTTGTACCTTGACCCCCACAGCACGAGTTCATACCTAAGGACTCCACAGTTCGTCATGCTGCTGTGGAAGGTGCCCTTTCAAACTCTCATGCCCATTCCCTCAATTCAGACTTCCCCTCATGCCTGGAAAATGGCAGTTGTCCCCACAAACAGGGAAGGACACAGAGGCCCTGGGAGCAAGTTGCACCTTCATGGTGGCAAAGCCTTGCTTCCCGGTTCCCCCAAGGTCTCCGGCAGCCCTTCCCCCTAGCTGAGAACGGAGGGCTGACAGGGAGGTTCCAGAGCTGGTATGGACTCTGGAGTCAGGTCAGCTTTCAAATCCCAGTCCTGCCCAGTCCCAGTGGTGCCAGTGCGGGCAGGCGGCCTCACAGCTCTAAGCTCATCTGTAAAATTAGCATTCAACAGCATCAGCCTCCTAAGTTTGTGAGGACTGGATACAAGAACAGAAGTTAAGCTTTCATCACCAAGCTTGGCATACAGCATACAGAAAACTCCAAAACTTCCCAGATTGCCACTCCCCCCGCCACCCTCCCATAACTCTGACCGATGGATGAGGTGTAATCAGTGGCTCCAAAGATGAGCTCTGGGGCCCGGTAGTAGCGAGAACAGATGTAGGAGACATTGGGCTCCCCTCGGACCAACTGCTTTGCACTGTGGGAAGAGATGGGCAGGGGTACACATGAGGCAAGGGTTGGGGTCCCCCCTGCCTCTTCAGCCACCCAACATGCCCCAGGCCCACCTGCCAAAATCGCAGAGCTTGAGGACAGCAGTGTCAGGGTCCACCAGCAGGTTCTGGGGCTTGATGTCACGGTGACACACGCCCTGGGAGTGGATGTAGGCCAAGCTGCGGAAGAGCTGGTACATGTACACCTGCGGCAGGCACAGGATAGCAGAACTTTAGCCCAGCTTTCCCCATACAGCACCACTACCCCACCAGCTTGGCCTGAAGAGCCCTTCCAGGCCCACTCTCCCTGCTGCCCCCACAGCTTTGAGGAAACCCATTTGAAACCTTGGTTCTCTTAATGTGCACCACAATCACTTAAAGGACTTGTTAAAACAGGGACTACTGGCTGGGCATGGTGGGTCACGCCTGTAATCCCAGTATTTTGGGAGGCCAAGACCAGCCTCGCCAACATGTTGAGATCCCGTCTCTACTAAAAATACAAAAATTAGCCGGGCGTGGTGGTGCACACCTGTAATCCCAGCTACTCGGGAGGCTGAGGCAGAAGAATCACTTGAACTCAGGAGGCAGAGGTTGCAGTGAGCCGAGATTGCACCACTGCACTCCAGTGTGGGAGACAGAGTGAGACCCTGTCTCAAAAAAAACAAAAAAACAGGGACTGCTGGGCCCCACTCTTAGAGTTTCTGATCAGTGAGTTCCGAATGAGGCATTTGCAACAAGCTCTCCAGCACTGATGCTGGTCCCCGGACCACACTCTGAGAACCACTGCTTTAATCACAACCCTTGGCAGAAGCCTGATAAGTAAGGTACATCGGGAGGTTGTCATAAAACAGGCTAGGGAGCCAGGCACTCAGCTTCCCCCTCACCAAAACCACTGGCTCCTTAATGCGACAATCAAAACCACCCCTGAGCCTGCCCCCTCTCGAGCTCCATTTTCCTGCCACTCTCCCTCCCACTGACTAGAACAGAAGTACCATGAGAGCAGGATTTTGAGTTTCAGTTACTGCTGCATCCCCCAGGGCCTAGACAGACCAGGTCCTGACATGGCTGCTTCCTAGGCCCCCTTCCTTTTATTCCAGTTCCCCTCGGCCAAAGATGCCACTTCCTTGCCCTGTGCTTGGTCTCCTCCAGGAAGCCTTCCTTGATCCTTCTCACCCACAAACCAGGCTGGGTGCTTCCTCCATTTCCAGAATTCCCTGTGCTCCTTCTGGTATGGCAGCAGCTAGTTCATTTAACAGTTTTCTGTGATGACGCCTTTCTACCCTACCAAACTGAGAGCTCTTCAAGGCCAAGGCCTGGGTCGCAGTCAGTGGTGCCTCTGGAATTCCTCAGCCCTGGGACCCGTATGCAGGCAGCCACAGGACAGATTAGCCAAACCAGAGAGCTCCCCTCCTGGGAAGTGAGGTCCAACAGCCACAACCACTGGTAGAGCCCACATCGGCTCACCCGTGCTTGGGTACGTAAAGCCAGCAGGAGCAGCAGCTGGGCCCCAAGTGACCTTCAGCAAACAAACCCACCCACCTCCTTCCAATGCAGTAGGCTGCTCCAGCCTGTTCGCCACATCATCCCTGGGCTGCAATCATTCATTCATTCATTCAAACACCTCCTGAAGGTCTGTAACACCCAGGGCACGATGCCAGGCACTGGGGAATGAGCCTGCACAGATGATGGACGGAGATGCATTCCTGGCTCTGTGGATGCTAACCTTCCTCCAGCCCTAACTCCTTCCCACCTACCCCCAGCCAAGGCTCTAAAGGCCCGAACTCTGGCCTCAGCAGCTGTCTCTGTGCAGTCCTGGTCCCCACCACCCCCTTATCCTGAGCTAACTCCAACATCTCTGGTGCCACTGGACTCCCTGTATGGACCTGAGCAAGTACCTGGCAGCTTCTGCAACCCCAGGTCAGGCTGCCTTCCTGATTCAGTCAGGCCTTGCCTGCCTTGGCCCTCCCCTGTGTTAGGTGAGCTCCATCTCTGGGGGTTATGGGAACAACAGCAGGGGACATGGGGCCTCCAAAAACCAACATAAACTTGGCGGATGAGGGATCCCATAAAAGGCAGGAGGCTCCAGAGCCCCTGGCTTTGTGGGCCTGGGTCCCAGCAGCCCACCTGCCGGCCTACCTTGACATAGAGAATAGGGATGGTCAACTTGGCCTTGGTGAAGTGGCGGGCCACCCGGTACACTGTCTCGGGCACATATTCCAGCACCAGATTTAGGTAAAGCTCGTCTTTCTGCAGGGAGCAAAGGAGAGGTGTGAGGTACTGTGAGAAGAGTGAGGAGGGGGAAGGAAGGTATGCAGGGAGCAGTGGGGGAAAGGCAGGCAGGCAGGAAAATGGCTGGAGCAACCCACCACCACCACCTCGAGATCTCACCTTCTCGCCACTGGAGTAGAAAAAGTATCTCAGCCTCACAATATTGCAGTGGTCCAGCTTACGCATGATCTGCAGCTCTCGGTTCTTGAGGGCAAAGGGAGAGTCTCAGAATACGACCAACTCTCTCGGCTGCTCCTCCCTACTCACACTCACTCCCAACAACAGCCAGGCAGCTACTCCCTGTGTCCCGGCTCCAAGGTCCCCTGGAGTATCCTCCAATTCCTTGTCTCCAGACTATTCCCCTCCCACAGGAGCTGGAAGCCCACAGGTTAAACCCAGGCCACAGATATGTTTTCTTCACCCCATTTTTTTTTTTTTTTTTGAGACAGAGTCTTGCTCTGTTGCCAGGCTGGCATGCAGTGGCTCGATATCGGCTCACTGCAACCTCTGCCTCCCTGGATCAAGCAATTCTCCTGCCTCAGCCTTCCAAGTAGCTGGGATTACAGGCATGCACCACCACACCCAGCTAATTTTTGTATTTTTAGTAGAGATGGGGTTTCACCACGTTAGCCAGGATGGTCTCCATCTCCTGACCTCGTGATCCACCTGCCTCGGCCTCCCTGACCTCATGATCCACAGGCCTCAGCCTCCCAAAGTGCTGGGATTACAGGTGTGAGGCACCGCGCCCAGCCACCCCACTTTTAAAAAAAAAAAATTTCAACTTATTGCTGACATGTAAAAGCCAAATGGCACCTTCTGATTTTTTTCTCCAAAATAAAGTTTTAAAAAGGATAGGCCGGGGCCAGGCGTGGTGGCTCACGCCTGTAATCCCAGCACTTTGGGAGGCTGAGGTGGGTGGATCACGAGGTCAGGAGATTGAGACCATCCTGGTTAACACGGTGAAACCCTGTCTCTACTAAAAATACAAAAAAAATTAGCCAAGCATGGTGGCAGGCGCCTGTAGTCCCAGCTACTCGGGAGGCTTAGGCAGGAGAATGGCGTGAACCCAGGTGGCGGAGCTTGCAGTGAGCTGAGATCGCGCCACTGCACTCCAGCCTGGGCGACAGACTCTGTCTCAAAAAATAATAATAATAAATAAAACAAATAAAAAAGATAAAATTTATTATTATTATTATTTTTAAAAGAACCTGGCTATGTTGGCCAGGTTGGTTTTGAACTCCTAGTCTCAGGCAGTCCTCCTGCCTCAGGCTCTCCAAGTTCAAGGATTACAGGCGTGAGCTACCATACCCAGCCGTAAAATAAAAATAAAATAAAATAAAAAACAGCTGGGCATGGTGGCTCACCCCTGTAATCCCAGCACTTTGGGAGGCCAAGGCAGGGAAATCACTTGAGGCCAGGAGTTCGAGACCAGCCTGGCCAACATGGCAAAACCCCATCTCTACTAAAAATACAAAAAAATTAGCTGGGCATGGTGGCGCACACCTGTGATTCCAACTACTCAGGTGGATGAGGTACAAGAATTGCTTGAACCCAGGAGGCAGAGGTTGCAGCGCTTGAACCCAGGAGGCAGAGGTTGCAGTGAGCCGACATCACACCACTGCACTCCAGCCTTGGTGACAGAATGAGATTCTGTCTTAAAAAAAAAAAAATAGAGACCATCCTGGCTAACACGGTGAAACCCCGTCCCTACTAGAAATACAAAAAATTAGCCGAGAGTGGTGGCACACGCCTGTAGTCCCAGCTACTAGGGAGGCTGAGGCAGAGGAATCGCTTGAACCTGGCAGGCGGAGGTTGCAGTGACCCGAGATCACGCCACCACACTCCAGCCTGGGTGACAGCATGAGACTCCGTCTCAAAAAAAAAAAAAAAAGAGATTTCACATCTAAATCCAGTTTTCAGTTTGTCTTGAAAAATCAGGGCTAGGTATGCTGGCTCATGCCTGTAATACCAGCACTTTGGGAGGTCGAGGCGGGGGCGGATTACTTGAGGTCAGGAGTTCGAGACCAGCCTGGCCAACATGGCAAAACCCTGTCTCTACTAAAAATACAAAAAAAAAAAAATTAGCCAGGCATAGTGGCCCACGCCTGCAATCCCAGCTACTCAGGTGGTTGAGGCACGAGAATCGCTTGAACCCGGGAGGCAGAGGTTGCAGCGGGCCAAGATCGTGCCACTGCACTCCTGCCTGGGTGACAGAGTAAGACTCCATCTCAAAAAAAAAAAAAATCAGGCATGGGCACATGAGGCTTGCCCCCCTACCTGGCACAAGCAACAACAGACAGGTAGTGGCCATCCAGCTCACTTTGGTCCCGTGGAAGCATCTGGGTCCTCGAACTCTATCTAGGATCCTGAGTCCCAGACTCCAGGCATTGGACTTTTCCCAGAACGCGGTCTCAGCATTCTTCCCCATTCTCTATTCCTCAGTGAGGCCTAGGAACTCCCTGCCCCTACATCCCTCTTACTTCTGGAACTCAACTCCAATCAAATTCTGACACCCTGGAGCTCCTCCTGCCCAAGGGCCCTCCCTGCCAAGACCGAGGCCCTGGTCTGGTTCCTTTCCAGTCTAGGCTCAGTTCTCCTACACCCAGACTAGTCTAAGCTCCAAATGCCAGGCCCTTAAACACCAATTATTCCTCAACTTCCACTTCCTCCATCTCCTTCTAGTTCCCCGAGCCTCTCCTAGCTCAACAGGGCACCTCCATTCCATTCTGCACTGGCCAAACACCTGGGAAGAGCGCGACCTTCAGAACCACCCGCGCTAGCCCTGCCAGGTCCCTTTCTCTCCTGGGAAGAAGTGTAACCAAATGGTTAAGGTATCAGATTCCAGCCTTGACTGGGGCACTTGCTCTATGACCTCAGGCAATCCTCTTATCTGAGTTTGTTTCCCTGCTTTTAAACTTAGCTTACACTTAGAATGGGTATAACCATAGTACCTACCCTCAGAGAATCTTTATGTAAATTAAACAAGAATTTGCTTATTAAGCACTTACATTGAGCAAATGCCCAGTAAAAGCTCTGGGCTCTCCTGGGATCCACATTTCCCATCTTCCACAGGTCTCATTTCCTCTTTTCCCCCTTCTCTTCTGGCCCATGGCTCTGAAACCCAAGCCTCCAGCTCTCTGGCTAGGGTTCTCCCACCAGTCACACCCAGTCCCCAAACCTCCCTGTCCCCATCCCGCCCAAGCTACCTTGAACCTCTTGTCCTGGAGAACCTTCTTAATGGCGACTAGTTCCCTGGTCTCTGCCAGCCGTGCCTGGTACACGACCCCAAATGAGCCATTGCCAATCACTTTGATGTCCGTGTAAGCCACTTCTTGGGAGCGCTCTGGGCCTTGGCCTAGAGTGGCTACGACTGTGGTCACCTTCCCGCTGTCACCTGGGGAACAAAGGGGATACACAATCCACTGACCCATCCTGTCTGCGCATCACCCTATCCTGGGGCTGTGGGAGGAAGGGAAATCTCTGCAGGAAGCTCGTTGGGGACCTCTTTGTCCCCTCCTCCTCTTTGAGGAAAGGTGGATGCTGGGACCTTCCCAGTGACTTTTCCCCTCTTCCTTTCTGGGAATCTTAAGTCCTGCTCCCCTCCACATAGGAGGATATTGATACCTTAAATCTCTCTGCTTCAAGGGTTGGCAACCCCAAATTTCTACTTCTAGGAAGCAACAGATCACTGGTCCATCTTGGTACTGGGAGACATCAGATGTTGACTCCATCTACTCTGGATCTACTGCCCTCTGGCCCCTCCTATTTGGAGAAAGCTTGACCGAGCCTCTTCCACTTCAGGGAGCAGTAACCCTGAGGTACTCCTACTTTAGGAAAGCACTAACCTCTCTCACAGCCTAGAGGATACTGATGTCTAAATCCTCCCCTGTAGAGCTGGTAACTTTACTGGTTCTTGGTGACAGAAATGAATGTCCTCTCCTGCTATATGTACCAGTGCCCTGACCCTCACTTTTTGGTACTTTGAGATTAGAAAAAAACACTGACCTGACCTCTTCATCTGAGTGGTCCAGAGACCCAGACCCCTCACTATATGTGGGTGGTCCCTAATGGACAAGCACCAAATTATGAGAATGATGAACCTGACCTTTATTATCAAGGAGCTATTCCAGCCTCAGTCCTTTGAAGGAAAGCTATAATTCCCAATTCCCATTATTCAAATGGTGGCAAACCTTGGTGCCATTCTTAGAGGACAGTGATCCCTTTGAGTAACTGATGAACCAAATCCATTTTTTTTTTTTTTTTTTTTTTGAGACACAGTTTCGCTCTCGTTGCCCAGCTGGAGTGCAATGGCATGATCTCGACTCACTGCAACCTCCGCCTGCTGGGTTCAAGCGATTCTCCTGCCTCAGCCTCCCGAGAAGCTGGGATTACAGGCGCCCGCCACCACGCCCAGCTAATTTTTTATATTTTTAGTAGAGACAGGGTTCCACCAGTTGGCCAGGCTGGTCTCGAACTCCTGACCGCAGGTGATCCGCCCACCTCAGCCTCCCAAAGTGCTGGGATTACAGGCGTGAGCCACCGCGCCCGGCCACCAAATCCATTTTGAGGGGCCAGTGACAAGTTCTTTCAGAGGGAGATAACCCTACATCACTTTTTTTTTTCAGAGCCAATGACACCATACCTTAGAACAATTATTAAAAAAGTATAACCTTAGATCCATATTCTATAGGAAACTGTGACCTACCCTGCTCCATTCCATTTTTGTTAAAGGAGACACACCAAGCCATGTATTTTAAAACATGGACTATGGACTTGGTTTGAAGGATATGCTGACTCCCAATGTCTTTATATCTAAGAGGCAGTAACTATTCTCACCATTGGCAGTACAGCTCAACAAGATTTAGGGTGGGTAATGATGCCAGGTCTTGGTTTTAATAGGGAAGATGATCTGAGTACCAGGTTTGGAAAGCCTGGCCCTATTCTTCGGGGACAAAACACAGTAACCTCAAAGCCCTGCTTCTAAGTGATATTCGCTCCAAATCCCCGTCTTCTGAAGGACAGCGAATGCAGATCCCTCTTTTTCGGGGTTGGTCTTATTCTTGTTCTCTTAGGAGACAATAACCCTAGATCCCCATTTGCAAGCGACTGTGACCTCTGATCCAATATTATAATGAATAGCAACGTCAGATACCTGTTCTTAAGGCTCAAGGACCCAAGACCTCAATAATGGAAGAACAGAGACTTGTAACCCCTGTTTCTTTGAGTGTTAGTAATTCTGATCCAAGAGTAATTATGATCTCCAAGAGATGGTAACCCCAAGACTCCTTTTCCTGGGAGGAAGAGGGCTCGGATCCCCGGTATGGGGAGGCACAGTGACCTCGAGCTCCTATCTAAGCACATGAAAGAATCTGATGGATGTCTGAGGAGCTTTGGGAACCCTGATCACCACCCTACACGGGCGCCACTAGTACTCACGGCCCAGCTTCACCCCGGGCGGCGGGAAGCTAGTGCCTGCGCCGGGGCCTCCGCTGCCTCCTCCGCCGCTGCCGCCGGGTCCACCCCCGGAGCTCGAGGCCCCGACGCCCCCACCCATGGCCCCGACAGATGCCTTTCCGCCGCCGGTGCCGCCTGGGCCGGAGGCCGAGCCTCCGGGGCCGCCGCCGCCTCCTCCGCCTCCGCCGCCGGGCTCCGCGAACGAGCTGGTCCGCGCCCTGCCCGAGCCCCCAGGGCCGCCTCCCGAAGGCCCGCCGCCGCTCATGGCGCCGAGCACAGGCCCAGGCTGCGGGGCTCGGGCTGCCCGGGCTGCCCCAGCCGCCGCCGCTGCCGCCGCCTCCCCCGGGCTCTGGCCTCTTCCAGGCCGCGCCGCTCTGGCTTGGGCTCCGGCTCCGGCCCAGCGCCCGCCGCGGGGCACGCCGGGAGATGCAGTCCGGCTGTCGTCCGCGCCGCCGTCACCGCCCTCGGCCCGCACAGAGAGCCGCGTGGCACGCCGGGAAATGAAGTCCACAAAAGCCTCAGAGTAGACCGCGGGAATGATGAGCGGGAATGACGGGTCACGCTGTACGTCGGGAAATGGAGTCCAGGGTAATCTGTCAGCCGACTGTACGACGGGGAGCCCTGAAGCACTTTGGGAAGCAGAGAGCCTGATGCACGCTGGGAAACGGAGTCCACTCACTCAGTCTATTAGCTGTGTATGCGTCCCAGAGCCCGGTGCGCTCTGGGAAATTGAGTCGGCCCGCGTGAACCTGCGGGTCTCTGGCCGTGAGGCAAGCCGGGAAATGGAGTCGTCGCCACGCCCTCACCGCATTGCAGGTGTAAAGCGATTTTTAAAGCACGCCGGGAAATGGAGTCTCAGGTGGTTTTTAAGCCCCAAGTGGATACTGCAGTTCCGGAGATGGGCGAGGAAATGGAGTAGGTTTACGCGCTCCTCTTTCCAGGTACGCTGGGCCGCAGTCTCTGCCGGGAAGTGTAGTCAGCACCAAGGCCTCAGTGCAGTTGCCACAGCGAGCCCTGGTGTGTTCTGGGAAATGGAGTTCGACGTATCCTCCCCATTGACTGAGGGGGCGGGATCGCCCATGAGCTCCAAGCATGCTGGGGAATAGTCCAGACCTGACCCTTTGTGAGGCCAGTCTGCGGAGGCTTGCCGGGAAGCGAAGTCCAATGGCCACCATCAGGGGCGTGTGAACGAAAGGTTAGAGACTGCGGCAGTTCCCTGGAGAGACTTAAAAGTGTTTCAGCGCCTCCTTCCTCGCCCCCAGGTCCTTCTTTCAGAAAGAGCCGAGGTCGATCAAGGACTGCTGGAAAATGGATCCAAGCACCTTTAAGTTCCAGGTGACCATAGATCAGGAAAGAAAAAATGTCCCCTCTCTAACCGCAACTCTGCAAAGATTCGGGAAACAAAGTTCCCGGCGGTTTCTCAGAACACTAACTAGTCTTCGGATACAGTCTAGCTTTTCCTAGCAATGTGGTTCGCACCAGGAAGATGAATGGAGCATTAAAAAGACGGAAACATCATTTCTGGGCCTGGCGCTGTGGCTCAGGCTGGGCGCCGGTAGCTCACGCCTGTAATCCCAGCACTTTGGGAGGCCGAGGCTGGCGGATCATCCGAGGTCAGGAGTTCGAGACCAGCCCGGCCAACATAGCGAAACCCCCGTCTCTACTAAAAGTACAAAAATTAGCCGGGTGTGGTGGCGGGCGCCTGTAATACCAGCTACTCAGGAGGCTGAAGCAGGAGAATCGCTTGAACCCGGGAGGCGTAGGTTGCAGTGAGCCGAGATCGCGCCACTGCACTCCAGTCTGGGCGACAAGAGTGAGACTCCGTCTCAAAAAAAAAAAAAAAAAAAAAAAAAAAAATCCTGTCTTGAACCACCATTCAGTTTTCAGTTTTTGGTTTGTTTTGAGACAGGGTCTCGCTCTGTCGCCCAGGCTGGCGGGCAGTGGCGCAATCATAGGTCACTGCAGCCTCTAACTCCCAGGCTCAAGCAATCCCGCCACCTAAGCCTCCCATGTAGGTGGGACTACAGGCGTGCACCATCACGCCCAGCTAATTTGGTTTGGTTTGGTTTTTGGGGTGGTGGTGGGTAGCGGGGTGGGCTTCGCCATGTTGCCCAGGCTGGTCTCCAATTCCTGGGCTCAAGCGATTCTACCTCAGCCTCCAACGTGCTGGTATTTCAGGCTTGAGCCACGGCACCGGGCCTCCCACTCTTGTGTTTTGCGTCCTCCGCTTCCTAAATTACAAGATCCCGGAAAGCCAAAAATAAGGAAGCCAGCTGCAAAGAGTAGCCTCAGGTTTTGTGTACTCAGTGAGTCGTCCTATTTATCGATTAATACCCGAAGGAGAGTAGCCCCCAAAGGGCGCTGGGAAACAGAGTTCCTGTGTCTGTATGTGTCTCTTCCTCCCCCGGAAATACTTAGAAGTAGAATGAAAGCATTCTCAGCCCCTCCCGCATCCTGGAATGGTGGGAAATGGAGTCTCTGGACTTCACGTTAATCCGAGCTTGTGCTTATACTAACTGTCCTGTCCTTTCTGAAACCAGAAGAAAGTCCTGTCCACTCAGTTTGTTCCTGACTGCGATTCCCCGCGGACACAACTGCGGGGGTCGGTAGCGCCAAAGCCTGTTGAGACTACATTACCCAGAAGGCAAAGTGCGGACACGCTTCCGCTCCCTTGACAAAGCAGGTGGCCGCACCACCTGCGGCTAGGCGCGGGCGTTTCTGGGAGTTGCAGTTTCCCAGCCAAATGGTACCTGCTGCCCTCTGATGGCAGCTCTGAGTCAAAAAGTAAAAATTTCAGTCAAGCCCTTTGGCCTAGGGATTCCAACACGGGACCAAGACGGCTCAAAAGGGCGGCGACATGGGGCAGGATAGCGAGGGTTATTTAACCGCCAGAACCCGTGGGGCATGCGCCGCTGCGTGTGGGCAACCGCCACGAGGGGATTGGGCTCCGTGGGAGTTTGAAGGTGACGGTCTGCAATCTATCAGGATGTTTGTAGAGGATGAGAATGTTCATAGAGGGATGCTAGGAAGGGTTGTAAACGTCTGAGAGAGGCCTATGGGTGTCTAGAAGGGCTAAGAGGAGTGCGTGGAGCGGTGAAGGGGTCTTTGATGAGCTTAGTTGACAGGATAATTACTGGGGACCAGTGGAGAAGCCTGAGGGGACTTAAGCTGTCTGCTAAAAGTTCTATGGGTGGGTGGACGCGATGGCTTACACTTGCAATCCCAGCACTTTGTGAGGTCAAGGCCGTGGATCACTTGAGGTCAGTCAGAAGTTCGAGACCCGCCTGGCCAACATGGAGGAAGCCCCATCTCTACTAAAAACACACAAAAAAATTAGCCGGGCGTGGTGGCCCACGCCTGTAATCCCAGCTACTCGGGAAGCTGAGGCACAAGAATCTCTTGAACCTGGGAGGCTGAGGTTGCAGTGGGCTGAGATTGCACCACTGCACTCCACCCTGGGCAACAAAGTGAGACTCTGTTTTGAAAAAAAGAAAAAAAAAAAAAAAAGGTCTATGGGAGACAGAAATTACTGGTGACCAAAGGGATCTCTGAGCGACCTGAAGGGGTGAGGGATGGTTGAGAAGCATTGGGAAGGGGCTTTGAGAGTCTGTGGAGGTACTGGGGCTACAGGTACAAAGCAGGGAGGTCTCTAATGAGATTAATTAATATGTGAAGTGCCTTGAGAGCATCTGTAAAGGGCTTTCTACTTGGAAGCAAGGATCTCAGAGGATATGGATGGGACCAAGGGTGTCTTCTTGCAGGAACATTTCAAGCCAGCTAGCTAATAGATTTAGGTGGGCGATTAAAGGTTAGAGTAGCCGCTGGAGTTTTCAAGGCCAAATGCCACCTGTGACATCCTACACAGCCAGAATCTGGGGCAACTTGTCTGGTAGGGCTGTGGTCTGACCTGGACAGCAGTTAGGGAGCTGAGCTGAGCACTTATGATTCCATATTAGATGTGGTTAGAGGTGCTTTGAAGGCACTGGGTTCAGGGGCTGAGGCCAGTAGTTAGGGTCCTCTCCTCCCTAGTGACAACATCCCCTTCTCCATCACCCCACCACCACCACCAACTCAGCTGCAACTATGTTGCCTGGAGACATGTCTCATCCCAGCTTCCAGAAATAGCCCACTGGCCCCCACCCCAGGGAATGACTTACATCACCCAGGAGAGGGAGCAGTTTCCCGCAGGCCGCCTCGGGAGCCTCGGTTTCCTGCCAGTATCCTAGTCCTGGATCCTCTCTTCCCTGCCAACCGACATCATCTGGGACCACCCACCCTGGCTGGCATGAAATGAGATGCGAGTGGGTAGCAGTTGCCAGTCAACGTTTCTTCCCCCTCAGGGTTGCACAGGGTGGAGTTTCATGGCGAAGCCAGTCCAACAAGCCCTCAATTGCCACTCCATCTCTTAGCAGCTGTGTGGCCTTGGGGAAACCCCTTCCCCTTTCTGGGCCTCAGGCACCTCACCTGCATGAAGGAGACAGAACTTGTCTCTAAGGGCACTTCCAGCCTGGATTATTCCTCCTAATTCTTTCATCCCTGATTCAAGCTCTCCAATCTCAGCTTCTAGCTTTATGAGCTCATCTCAAATCCTCTGATCCTGAAAGCCTGATCTGGATCCAACTATCTTGGTGTTAGGAAGGAAAAGTCAGGAGTTGTTGAAAGAACGTGGGCTTTGAAGTCCTGGCTCAGGCACAGGGCCCTGGGCAAGTCACTTAGCAGCACTGGTTGCCCCTACCTTACTGGATACTGAAAGAGCTACAACACTGCAGCTCTTAACTATTGGACACACAGTAGGTCAACAGCATCGATGACTAGTGAGCCAGTCCCTTGGCTGCGTGCTGGCTGGGGGTGTTCCCATAGCTGGACCTGAAGATCATCAAGTTACCTTGCAAGGTCTACATTTCAAGAGACACCACAGGCTGTTCTCCAAAGGACTCCCAGCTGAACTCAGAGCAACAAGAGAGGGGTGTGGGCAGGGTGCGAGGGGCAGTGCAAAAGGGAGCTCCTAGTCTTCACTGGGGACCTGGGGTGTGGGAAGAATTCCTAGCCACAAGTGGGAAGGCGTCCAGGCAATCAGAAGAGCAAGGGCAGTGGGGTTGTGGTGAAAAACAATGGGAAGAGCTTTCAAGGACAAGGTCCCCATGGAACAGGGGAGCAGTCAGATGAAGCCGGCGCATGCCCGAGACCACTATCATCAAGCTCTGGGGCTCATGTGCCTCTGAGGTCAGGAGACGGTTTCCCAGGCCTGGATTTGGCCCATTCTGATTAGGGTTAGGCCCTCTATACTGATCTGGCCACAGACCCACTAGCAGCCAGGCTGGGGCCCCTCCTTCAGAATCAAGCAAAAGCTGTGGTCCTCAGGGGGCTGCACCGAGCACCTAGGACATTGATCACTGCATCCAAAGGTCCAAAGTTTTATTGTTTTGAATACATTCTCCAGCGGCCCCTCTACTCCCCCCACCCTCAGTCCCCAATACAGAATAAGGCTTGACCACAGCCCCCCACCCCACCCCAGAGGCCCCAGCTGGGAGGCAGAGGGGGCTTCCAGTTTGGTTTCAGGGCACCCCCTTCCCATCCCCCCACCCGCCTGCCCATGGGCCAGTCCTAGGAGCAGCTGGGGATGAAGGGGTTGGACCGGTGCTGGGGTGGGGAGTGGGAGAGGGATAGCAGGCACTTGTAGAGATTTGTGGCCCATGGGCGGCACCCCTCACCCTCCTCCGCCCCCCACCCCCCAACACATGGAATTTTTGGTTCATTATAAAATTGTCCCTCCCTCCCCTGCTGTGACCTTGTGGGGTATGAGAAACCTAGGCACTCATGGCCCCCTGGAGGGGCAGGGCAGGCAGGGCTGGGGCTGAGGAGGGCTGGGAGTGGGACAGAGCGGGTGGGTCAGAGGGGTACAAGAGGCAGAGAACAGGGAGGGAGACAAGGCTTTACTTCCTAAGCGATTGTAATAGAAAAGTTCCTGGGTGTTAAGGCCAAAGCCTCAATTCAAATATAAATTCCCCAGAATGGAGGTGACCCCCTTAACTTCCCCCTCCCTCCCCCTACCACCACTTTGCCCAGAGCTTAGAAACCCACAGAGACAGGGAACAGCCCCTAGCCCTGGGCACCCACCCACCCCCACCATTTAAAAAAAAGAAATTAAAGTTTTATACAAAATGTGGGGATGGAAAAGGGAGGAGGCAGGGAAGAGACAAGAGAGCTGCCCTCACCTCCAGGGCATAGGGGGCTTAAGGCAGCAAAAGAAGCATGGGGGGTGGGGGGCACACAGGTCCCCTGCCCACAGCCCTCAGGAGTCTCGGTGCTCCAGGGAGAGCTGGGCCGTGGCATGCTGGAGGTCAGAGCTCACCCGCCTTGGGGTGAGGGGCCCCCCAGCCTCCCCAGGCCCCTCCCCACGCACCTTCTTGTCCTCGCCCTCATCCTCAAAGCCCCCAGCGGGGCCCCCACCCCCTTCGAGGCGACAGTCTTCACTCCAGCGCCGCTTAAAGCGTAGCTTGAGGGGCATGCACTGGGATGCCCCGGGTGCCTCGCCGGGCTCAGGCTTAGGGGGTGCAGGTGGGGCACGGGGCGTCTTGAACACCTCCCCGTCTTCCTCATCCTCATCACTGATGTCAGTCACCTCCACCTCCTCCGACTCGCCTTCCGAGATGGGCTCCACCTTGATCTGTGGTGGCGGGGGCGGTGGGGCTAGCGCCCCTGCCCCCTCGGCCAGCCCGCCCGCACCGCCACCGCTCTTGTCAGCACCGGCTGCGGCCTTCTCCCCAGCTGCCCGCTGCCGGCGTCCGAGTGGGGGCGGCTGGAGCTTAAACTTGAATGGGGAGGAAGAAGAAGAAGAGGATGACGAGGCCGAGGAGGGGACCGGTGGGGTCTCGGGTGCCATGGGCGGCAGCGGGCACTTGTCAGGGCGCTGGGGCTGGGGCACCACCAGCCCAGGGTAGTGCAGGAAGGCGCGGGGGCTGAGGTGGTAGTTGTAGACGCTTTGGGTGTGGGCCTGCAGGTACCGTTTCATGTCCTCAGGGCTGAAGGAGAAGTGGGAGCCTCCCCCTGAGCCGCTGGGCCCCCCGCCACCACTGGGGTACATCGGGCTCAGCGTGGGCGAGGGAGTGTAGGCCAGGTGGGTGGGCGTCATGGGCAGAGCCGGGGAGAGCTGAGGGGGCAGCAGGGATCCAGGACCGGCCAGAGGTGACACAGGGAAGGGGCTGAGGGGTTCAGGGCCACCCCGAGGCCGGGGATAGACTCGGAAGACACCAGGGTCATGGGGCAGGCGGGCCAGCGGGGGCCCTCGGAAGGCACCCAGATCCGGAGGGCCAGGTGGTCGGGCCCGGGGATCCTCTCCCAGCGGTTCCTCCAGCTCTGACGTGCCATCACTACAGTCACTGACTGAGCCTCGGCCCAGGCGGCGGGCCACCACAGCCGAGAAGAGGGAAGATGAAGATGAAGAGCAGGCTGGTGGTGAGCGGGGGTCCTCGGTGGGGGACAGCACCTCGGAGGGCGTTGAGGGAGGGAAGCGGAAGTGGCTACCACCCGACGGCACTGGCGGGGCACTCTGGGGCACCGCACCCCCTGGCAGAAGGGAGACAGTGTCAAGGCCCCTGGCCTAGCCTGAAGGGGCATGTAGACCCTCTCCACACCAACCATCCCTGGTACTCACCAGCCAACCCCACATCAATGAAAGGGTAATTGACCAGCACCAGTTTGTTGAAATTGAACTTGTAGGTGAACCGTTTCCCCTTGGTCTTGTGCAGAATGCGCTTGTTATAGTAATAGCTGTGGGTACAGAAATGCCATTGGGAAGGTCAGGTACGTGGGACCCAGGTCTAGACTCCACACCTTAACACGCACTTAGGTGTGGTTTCCAAAGGCCAACTGAGGAACGTAGGCCACAAAAGACAAATCAAGTGCCCAGAGGGTGGGTACCAGCTCTCTCCTCACATCTAAGGCAGGACTAGAGGATTCACTGGTGACTGTAATCTCTCCTCCGGATATGTCTGCGTTACCAAGGGGCTCAGGGAAGGGCTGGGAGTGGCCCAAGGTCACACAGCTAGGATTTGGCAAAGCCAGGGGTCAGACCCAATGCTTGTTCCCACAGGCAAGGGGCTGTGCAACCCGGGGGGGCACTCCACATGTGCTCAGGGGTCCCCAGCCCGTCCTCACCGCAGGGCCCGGCTCAGCTTGTCGTAATTCATCTGGGGCTTGCACTTGCGGACGCCCCACAGCCGGGCCACCTCATCAGGGTCTTTGATGACGAATTCCCCGTAGTCCCCCTGCCAGGCAATGACGCCCTGGTACTCCTCCTTCCGCAGCAGCTCCAGGATAAAGTGCCACAGCTGGATCTGCCTTGAGCCAGGGGACGACTCTGGCTTGTAGGCCCAATCCGGGAAGGCAAACCCTGGGGACAGGAGGCAGGGAGTGGCCTGGGGTCAGGCTGCCAAGTCCAGGGCTCTGGGTCCGATCCCAGGGTCCACCTCTGCCCTGCCTTCAACATGGGGAAATCTGTCTCACCTCAGCCAAGTCAAGATCTGATTTAAGAGAACACAGTGTGTGTCTGTCTGTCTGCATGTGAGGGGCTAGACAGGAGCTGGGGGGGAGGGGAAGCTGGAGCCCGCTCCAGCGACACCGGGAGAAACAGGAAACCGTCGGCGGTGGGTCCCGGGGCCAGTGCCAGGGGGCCAGGCACCAAGCCAGGCTGGCGGGCAGGGCTGCCAGTGGGGGAGGGGCAGGGAGGGGCACACGTGGCCAGCCGGGTTGGGGTGCAGCCCCCCAGCTTACCCCCACTCCCATTCAGAGCCAGTTGCACCACCCCAGCTCCTCGGATGTCCTCCTTAGAAACATGCACTGTCTCCTCCAAAGACCCAACAGAGCCCCTACTCCCAACCCCAAGACCTGAGAGGAAGATTTTTTTTTTTTTTTTTTTCTTAAAAGGACCAAGGAGGGGTGGGGTGACTGGTTGCCGATGAGGTCAGCGCTTGCACACACAGAGGCTTCTGTCTTCCCTGGAGAGTGAAACCCAGACTGTCTGAGAGGCCCCCCCAAGCCCTGGACCCTCTGAGCTACACTGCCCTCCCCAGACCCAGGCATCCAGGCCCCACCTGGCTGGAGGGCCCAGCCCAGGCCTGGAGCTTGAGCAGGCACCCTGGAGCTGTCACCCTCTTCCCACTTCTGCGTTCTCATCTTCAGCTCCTTCCCTGCCCACCTGCCTGCCCACCCCCAGCATTAACCTTGGGTAGAGGTTGGCGGTGGGCTGGCTGGTCTCTGGAGGGGGTGGGCAGCCTGGGGTGGGGGGTTGGGGGGCTGCGGTTGTTGTCATTTCCCAAACCCCCGGGTAATCAGGGGCCATCAATAATTCAGCACCAGGCAGCCGGTAATGGAGGGGTGGGAGGAGGGAAAGGGGAGGAAGGGAAGGAGTGGGGAGGCAGGGCAGGGTCCCTGGTGCCACTAGAGAGAGAAGGCCAAGGTGGCCGGCTAAAGATGGGCGGCTCCCAAATCCAGTGAGGCTGCAGGGGTCAATCCGACTCCCTTGGCCCCAGCTCAAGCAGGTACCAACAAGGCCTCCGGGCAACACATCCACCCTCAAAGACTCCACCCAAGTCTGGAATCCAACAGGGGATCCTTCCCCTTGGGAATCCAGGGAATCAGTAGTTCCTGCTCCCACAGGGACCACCCCCTCCAAATCCAGAGCTCACTGTAGGCCCCCAACTCCTGCCCAGACTGGGCTGCAGTACCACATAGCCCCCGGAGTCCCTGCCCCATTCAGATATATCCCAGCCTTCCACCAGCCCCTCAGGGTGCCAGGGATATGACCTCCGGCTGTTCACAGACCAGCACCAACAGCCCCTGTTCCATTTAAAAGTGACAGCCTTTGACATCCCCTTCCAGAGACCCCAGAGCCCCATCGCTCTCTTGGGAATCTAGGTGTTCACCCCATTATCCTCACCCTTCTAGAGAATCCAGATCACAAGGTCTCCTGCAAGGCCCAGGGTCCTTTGGAACCCAGGTGACCCAGCCACCAGCTTCATGGACCCTCACATCCCCTCCAAAAAGCTCCCAGCCCCTCTCAGGGAACCAAGCTCCATGCTACTTCCACCTCAGCCCCAATCTGGCTCTAGACCTAGGGGAGCCGAAGCCCCTGAGACATCAATCTGGGGGTGGGGGATGTACTGACTTCCACCCTCCCCCCAAAATTAAAGCCACCCTTCCCAGCCCACCCGCCCCAGCCTCCGTGTCCCGGTAACCAGGCAACGTGTGTGCAGCGACAGTCCTGGGAGCGGGGGAGCAGGAGGCTAAAAATAAACTTTGCAGAAGAGAGGGAGTGAGAGAGACTACATGCAACACAAAGGGAACTCGGAAAGGAGGTGGGGGGGCTCTGGAAAGGCCTCAAGCCGCATTCTGGGAGCTGTCCCAGGCCCCCTTGTTAAACTCCTTCCCTGAGCAACCCCTCCTCCAGGGCCTGGACCCTGGCTCCCACTTCTGGCAGGGACCCTTCCCCACTCCCAGGCCCACCACAACGGCGGCTTTCCTCATCGGACACAGCATACATGAAGGCCTGTTCCCGGCTTTGGGGGGGAGAATGAAGAGGGGGTGACGTCAGGGTGTCTCAATGGGGCTCTGTTCCCCAGGCCTTGGAGCCAGGAGCCAGGCACGGGCAAGGGGAGCATGTGTGAGTGTGCTGTGTATGCGTCCACGTGCTTAAAACAGGGAAACACCAGACCTGCACGGAGGAAGCTTGGGGGTGCGGGACCTCGGGAACATGGGGGCCAGTGAGGCAGGGAGAGAGCAGGCACATGGAGAGAGGGGTTCAGGAGACTGGGAGACAGAGTGCAGAAGTGGCAGCAGTCAGACAGCAAGGGCTGGGATGGCGAGGTCCCAGAAGCACACCTGGGTCCCACAGAGGCGGGGTAGGGATTCTCCCAGACAGACTATGCAAGCCTGGGGGGGACAAAACTCCTGGGCACCCCCCAACCTCACGTGACGGCCCAAACTTTTTTTAAGGGACTATGAGGGTCGGAAGGGAGGAGTGGTGGCAGAGGAAGAACACACCGGCCTCCTGGGGGGCCCCACCACCTCCCCCACTCCAGGCGGCCCTCTATGGCGCCAGAGCCGGGAAGAAAACAGGAAGTGGGAAACAGCCACGGCAGAGAGAGGGACCGGGATGGAGGACTGGATGGAGGGGTGCGGAGCGGCAGGCCAGGAGGCAGACGGGAAAGATGCACCGATCGGAGGCCATTCCAGGCCTCCTTCCCCTCCCCTCCCCCAGCCGGAAAACCCACACACTGTCCCGCCCCCCGACAGGGTTGGGGAAGCGACCCGCGGATCCTATCAGGCCAAGGCCGATAGCAGGGAGAGAAGATGAAGCGAGGTTGTCTGGGTGCCTCGGCCTCCTCCTTGGGCGAGGGTAGGCTCCTGCTGCCCCCCAGGGCCCAGCCACCCGGGAGCGAGTGGAAGCCGGGGGAGTGTGTAGGACGCACGTGACTGACCCTACCGCACTCCGCACCCCGGCCCCACCCCCAGGGCCCCTCCTCGGTCCGGGTCCCAATCCCCTGGCGCCGGATCCCAGCTCGGAGCCCTTTAAGATTAAGCCGCCCCCACCCGCCGAGCAGGGGGATGGGGATGGGAATGGGGTGGGGATGGGGTGGGGATGGGGTGGGTGGGCCGGTCGGGGCACACACCCGCACACAGGAGCCCGAGCCGCCGCCGCCGCCGCCGCCGCCGGGGGAAGGAAACAAGTTTGAACAGCGGCGCCCGGCCCCCTTCCCCCTCCCCCGTCCCCGCCCCGGGCCGGATTCCGACGGGGTAGACGGGCAGGGGGCCGCTGGGACCCCTCCCCCTGCGCGCTCGGGCGCAAAGTCCAGCCCGCGCGAGCCCGGGGGCGGCGGGGGAGGGGAGGGGGAAAAGTCCGAGTGGGAGGGGGGTTAATCCCGCTGCCCCCCGCCCGCCGACCGAGGGGGAGGGGAACCTTGGCCCCTTAAGGAGGAGCAAGTTGGCGGGGAAGAGAGGGGCGGAGGGAAGAGACGGCCCGCTGAAAGAGAAGAGGTGGATCCGGGAGGGGGGCGAGGGGGGAGCCTCTGCGTCTCCCCCCACCTTCCCCACCCTCCTCAACCCCGGGCCCCCGGTGGCGCGGGAGGAGGGTACCCAGGTCTCCCCGGAGCCACCTTAAAGCCGCGCGTTCTAAGGTCGGAAACAAAAAGTTCCTTTTTCGAACGTTCGGGCTGCGCTTTGGAACTTTGCGACTCGGCGAGGGCGGGGGAGCGAGGAGCCGACAGAGGCGGGCGGGGGAGGGGCGGCGCAGCCAGGACCCCGAGTCCCGGGCTCCCCACTCACGCCCTCCTCCTAGAGGCCATCCCGTATCCCCCGCTAACCTGGTGCAGGGCACGCGCCGCCGTGAAGGTCACCAGCCGGACCGTGCAGCGCAGAACCAGGGATAGCGGGCCCGGTGGACGAGCCCCCCCGCCCCGCACACGTCCCGGCCCCCAGAGTGCAACGTGACAAGAGCGGAGGGGAAGGACCCCGCCACCCCCGTGATCCCGGGAGTGGGGGAGAGCCCGGCCTGCGGGGTCCCGGTAGGGATACAGGACCAAGACCCGCAGCACCCACACCACTCCGCCCGGAGCCAGGAATCGGGGGTCCCAGGCAGCAACCCCGCTCGCGCCACGAGAAGCAACAGGTCTCCAGTGCTTGAGGGGTCCCCCAGAACTGGGGATCACTCGGGCTCCCCCGGACCCCTTCAGCCCCCCCAAAGTTTCTCCGTTCGGTTTCCCGGGGCAACAAGTCTCCCCCACACGTGCTGCCCCCGCCCCCACCTGTGTCCGCCGGGGTCTTCATGCTGGGGGGCCCAGGGCGAAGCGCCCCGACTCCGGGCCGCGGCTCCCGGCGCCCTCGCTGCCCCGTCCCGTCCCGCGCCCGTCGGGCCGCCCTCGCCGCCTCACCCGGCCTCGCCTCTCAGAGCCTCTCCCCTCCCCGCCGCCGCCTCCCGGGTTAATATCGCACTCCGGGGCCGGGACGCCCACGCCCCCCGGCCGGCGACGTCACCGCCGCGTCGCCATGGAGACACTGCGCCCGCCCCCTCCCCGCGCACTCACACACACGCTCGTCGGCGCGCAGCCACTGAGGACCGGCCGGCTCTGGGCTTAAAGGGGCCGCGCGGCGGGGGAGGGAGGAAGGAGGGGGTGGGGGTGGGATGGGGTCCCGCGGGTCATGACCCTAGTCAGAGGCTCCGAGTCTGCAGCTAACTTAAGTCCTCGGCACTCGCTACCTGCTGCCCCTCCTCCTCTCCTGCCCACTGCGGGCTCCAGAGTTTCTTTTGGGAGCCTGTATGGGAAAACGGGGGGCCCTTCCGAGGAAGCGGGGGTCAGAAACTTTTGTGGGGAGGGGGCAGAATCTTCTCTGCAGAGGGGCGGGGTCAGGACCTTAGAAGATGATGAAGACCACAGCATTTCCCAGCTTGGTTTTACCCAACCCCCCAACCCTGAGCCTGAATGGGGGCAGCTGTCCAGGGGTGGGGTGGAATGGGTGGGATGCATTTCCCAGCATCGGAAATGGGGAGGTGGCTGTGCCCTCCGCTCCTGTGGGGATGGGGTCTTGGCTTTCCTGATAGCCCCAGTCCAGCTGGGGAGGAAGTGACCAGAGAGAATGCATTTGGAAGCCCCCACCACCACCGTCCCCAGGCTGCAGCTGTCCCGGGGATAGGGCTGGCGCCGGAGGTCCCCCCACGTCCACTACTAGGACCGGGGGTTCCGGAGGCGGGGCCGGGATACGAGGGGGCGACCAAAGTCTGAACAAATGTGCTCCCAAGGGGCACTGAGGGTCGCCAGGAGAGAGGAAGACAGGGCTTAAGATCGAAAGCCAGAGCGTAGAGAAGTGTTAAGTCTCCGTTCTCTGCCTCTGCCGGGAGGGAAGGATGAAGCCTGAGTCTCTGGGAAACAGGAAATCACAGCGCAGATCTGATGGAGCCCAGGAGCCGGCAGCAGGGTAGAGGCCAAATAGAAGCAATATTCACAGGCATAGCCTGGAAACAGGGTCTCAAAAAAGACTCTGAGGTTCCGAAGGAGGGGCGTATGGGTGGCGGGCGGGAGTTGGGGGGGCAGGGTGGGGGACGAATCCAGAAGATGGGCGGGGAGACAGAAAAGTCACAGATAGGGAAGGCCTGCGGAGCTCAGGCTCCCGGTACCCAGGGCTTCAATCCCAGCCTCCTCGCTTGCGGGGTACCTAGTCCGCCTTAGACAGGCTCCTCACCAGTGCCTCAAAAAAAAAAAAGTCTCAGGCCTCCTCCTTGGGGAGACCAAAGGCTCCAGGGAAGCTTTCCCCTACAACCCCCGGGAATTATGTAACCTTGCCTACGGACAGTACAGCTCCCCCACGGATATTGTAACCCTCTGGGAGCGGTGTGGTCCAGCAATAATAATCATCATCATTGTTCGAATAACAGCTCCCGAATTCCGAGTGTTCATGATGTGCCAGGCACCGGGCCAAGCATTGTCAGGGGCATCTTCTCATTTAATCCTCACAAAATCCCAACGAGGGGAATTACTGCTGTTATCCCCATTTACAGATAAAGAAAGTGATGCTCTCTGAGGGAAAATCAGTCCACTAAATCTTACAGCCAGGAAGTATTGGAACTAAGATTCGAACCCAGATCTAACCAATTCCAAACCACCACATTTACCATTTACCATTATGCTTTATTACCTCTTTTACTACCCCCTCCAAAAAAAAAAAAAATGCAGATTTTCAAAGATATTACATCAGGGCCCGGCGCAGTGGCGCACGCCTGTAAACCTAGCACTTTGGGAGCCGAGGCGGGAGATCATTTCAGGTCAGAAGTTCCAGACCAGCCTGGCCAACATGGTGAAACCCCATCTCTACTAAAAATACAGAAATTTGCCAGGCGTGGTGGCGCGCCTGTAATCCCGGCTACTCAGGAGGCTGAGGCAGGAGAATCGCTTGAACCCAGGAGTATCGCTTGAATCCAGGAGGCGGAGGCTGTAGTGAGCCGAGATCGCTCCGCTGCACTCCACCCTGGGTAACAGCAAAACTCCGTCTAAAAATAAATAAATAAAAAGGCCGGGCGCGGTGGCTCACGCCTGTAATCCCAGCACTTTGGGAGGCCGAGGCAGGTGGATCACCTGAGGTCTGTAGTTCGAGACCAGCCTGACCAACATGGAGAAACCCCGTCTCTACTAAAAATACAAAATATTAGCCGGGCTTGGTGGTGCATGTCTGTAATCCCAGCTGCTCAGGAGGCTAAGGTAGAATCGCTTGAACCCGGGAGGGGGGTGGTTGCAGTGAGCCGAGATCGCGCCATTGCACTCCAGCCTGGGCAACAAGAGCGAAACTCAGTTTCAAAACAAACAAGCAAAAAGATAACACATCAGTAACAAACCCAGTGACCCCTACCCTCCCACCAGCAAGACAGAGATCTGAGTTACACCCAACCTTTTTTTTTTTTTTTTTTTTGAGAGGGAGTCTCACTCTGTCACCCAGGGTGGAGTGCAGTGGCCCCATCTCGGCTCACTGCAAGCTCCGCCTCCCGGGTTCACGCCATTCTCCTGCCTCAGCCTCCTGAGTAGCTGGGACTACAGGCGCCCCCCACCACGCCCGGCTAATCTTTTGTATTTTTAGTGGAGACAGGGTTTCACCGTGTTAGCCAGGATGGTCTCAATCTTCTGACCTCGTGATCCGCCCGCCTCAGCCTCCCAAAGTGCTGGGATTACAGGTGTGAGCCACCACACCTAGCCGTTACACCCAACCTTTGCTACTTCTTGTCTCTGACAAGGCAAGTGAACTCAGTTCACCTCTTTTTTTTTTTTTTTTTTTTTTTTTGAGATAGGGGTCTCACTGTGTTGCCCAGGCTGGATTGCAGTGGTACAATAATGGCTCACTACAGCCTCGACTTCCCTGCCTCAAGCAATTCTCCCACTTCAGCCTCCTGAGTAGCTGGGACTACAGACACATGCCACCATGCCCAGTTACTTTTTTTTTTTTTTTTTTTTGAGATGGAATTTTGCTCTTGTCACCCAGGCTGTAAGTGCAATGGCACGATCTTGACTCACTGCAACCTCTGCCTCCCTGGTTCAAGCAATTTTCCTGTCTCAGCCTCCTGAGTAGCTGGAATTACAAGCGCCCACCACCATGCCCAGCTTTTTTTTTTTTTTTTTTTGAGACGCAGTTTTGCTCTCCTTGCCCAGGCTGGAGTGCAATGACACCATCTTGGCACATCACAACCTCCGTCTCCCGGGTTCAAGCAATTCTCCTGCCTCAGCCTCCCGAGTAGCTAGGATTACAGGCATGCGCCACCACGCCCAGCTAATTTGTATTTTTAGTAGAGACGGGGTTTTTCCATGTTGGTCAGGCTGGTTTTGAACTCCTGACCTCAGATGATCCACCCGCCTCAGCATCCCAAAGTGCTGGGATTACAGGCGTGAGCCACCATGCCCAGCCAACCCAGCTAATTTTTTTTTATTTTTAGTGGAGTTGGGGTCTCTCTGTGTTGACCATGATAGTCTCCAACTCCTGGGCTCAAACGATCCGCCCACCTTGGCCTCCCAGAGTGCTGGAATTACAGGTGTGAGTCACCCTGCCTAGCCAAGTTCACCTCTTTTTTTTTTTTTTTGAGATGGAGTCTCGCTCTTTCGCCCAGGCCGGACTGCAGTGGCGCTATCTCGGCTCACTGCAAGCTCCACCTCCCGGGTTCATGCCATTCTCCTGCCTCAGCCTCCCGAGTAGCTGGGACTACAGGCACCCGCCATCACGCCCAGCTAATTTTGTGTATTTTTAGTAGAGACGGGGTTTCACCGTGTTAGCCAGAATGGTCTCGATCTCCTGACCTCGTGATCCGCCCTCCTTGGCCTCCCAAAGTGCTGGGATTACAGGCGTGAGCCACTGCGCCTGGCCAAGTTCACCTCTTTGAGCCTCAATTTTCCTCATTTGTAAAATGGAGGTGTTAATAGATCCTACATGATCAAGTTATTGTGAAAAATCAGAGATGTGGCCAGGCGAGGTGGCTCACGCCTGTAATCCCAGCACTTTGGGAGGCCGAGGCAGGTGGATCACCTGAGGTCAGGAGTTCCAGACCATCCTGGCCAACATGGTGAAACCCCGTCTCTATTAAAAATACAAAAATTAGCTGGGCGTGGTGGCTGGCGCCTGTAATCCTAGCTACTCAGGAGGCTGAGGCAGGAGAATCATTTGAACCCGGGAGGCAGAGGTTGCAGTGAGCCGAGATCATGCCATTGCACTCCAGCCTGAGTGACGGGGTGATACTCCGTCTTAAAAAAAAAAAAAAAGAAAAATCAGAGATGCGAAGTAAGTATGCAATAAATACTGTTAATAATTATTAGCAGAGTGAACTCTATGCCCCATGGATAACAAGAGCACTCTACCCTACAGACTCCAACTGTAACAACAGTTAGAGTAAACAGCAATAAACAGGCTGGCTGCAGTTTGTGTCTGACACATGTAATCCCAGCACTTTGGGAGGCCGAAGCAGGAGAATTTCAAGAGGCCAGGAGTTCAAGACCAGCCTGGGCAACAGAGTGAGACTCTCTCTACAAAAAATTTATTTATTTATTTATTTATTTGAGATGGAGTCTCCCTGTGTCACCCAGGATGCAGTGCAGTGACAGGATCTCGGCTCACTGCAACCTCTCCCTCCCAGGTTCAAGCAATTCTCCTGCCTCAGCCTCCCGAGTAGCCTAGATTACAGGCATGTGCCACCACGCCCGGCTAATTTTGTGTTTTTAGTAGAGACAGGGTTTCTCCATGTTGGCCAGGCTGGTCTCGAACTCCTGACCTCAGGTGATCCGCCCACCTCGGCCTCCCAAAGAGCTGGGATTACAGGCGTGAGCCACCAAGCCTGGCCGGGAGGATGGTTCTTACTGGCAGATCTGTGTCCGTGGTGTCCAAAGGGCAGCCCAGGCTTATGTTTTCTTTTTCTTTTTTTTTTAATTTTTATTTTAAGTTCTGGGATACATGTGCAGGAGGTACAGGTTTGTTACATAGGTAAACGTGCATCATGGTGGTTTACTGCACCTATCAACCCATCACCTAGGTGTTAAGGGACCTTTTCTCTTTAAAATTTAAAAAAATAAAGCACTCAGCACTGACAGTGTGAAATTGTGTATTAATGTCATAATCCCACTCTGACCCAGATGGATGGCTCAAACTCAGTGTTTCTATGAAACACAATCACGGATGATCGGCATGCCTCGTGGGAGAATCTGAACGATCCACGGAGAGTGAAAGTCCCTCGTGAAAATGTCGTCTGGACCTCTTAAGTTTGGTGGTTTGTGCAAACGTGTCCATGGATATTGTAATCTTTCAGTGGCCTATGTGACTCCAATTGCTTTATCAACACTGATACCCACCCCCAGAGATGGTAGAGATGGTGAAATATTGGCCAGGTGCGGTGGCTCATGCCCGTAATCCCAGCACTTTGGGAGGCTGAGGTGGGCGGGTGGATCACCTGAGGTCAGGAGTTCAAGTCCAGCCTGGCCAACATGGTGAAACCTCGTCTCTACTAAAACTACAAAAATTAGCTGGACGTGGTGTCGGGTGCCTGTAACCCCAGCTACTCGGAAGGCTGAGGCAGGAGAATTGATTGAACCCAGGAGGCAGATGTTGCAGTGAGCTGAGATTGGGTTCAAGTGATTCTCCTGCCTCAGACTCCCGAGTAGCTAGGATTACAGGCGCACGCCACCATGCCCAGCTAATTTGTTTTTGTATTTTTAGTAGAGGCAGGGTTTCACCATGTTGCCACGCTGGTCTCAAACTCCTGACCTCAGGTAACCACCCTCTTTGGCCTCCTGAAGTGCTGAGATTACAGGCCTGAGCCACCACACCCAGCTTTTTTATTTTTTATTTATTATTATTTTTTTTTGAGGTGGAATTTCGCTTCGTCGCCCAGGCTGGAGTGCGGTGGCACGATCTCGGCTCACTGCCACCTCCACCTCTTGGGTTCAAGCAATTCTGCTGCCTCAGCCTCCCAAGTAGCTGCGATTACAAGTACCCGCCACCACGCCTGGCTGAAAACCCTGTTTTTTTCCCCCCCGAGACAGAGTCTTTCTCTATCACCCAGGCTGGAGTGCAGTGGCACAATCTTGGCTCACTGCAACCACCGCCTCCCGGGTTCAAGCTATTCTTCTGCCTCAGCCTCCCAAGTAGCTGGGATTACAGGTGCCCACCACCACACCTGGCTAATTTTTGTATTTTTAGTAGAGATGGGGTTTCAACATGTTGGACAGGCTGGTCTTGAACTCCTGACCTCGTGATCTGCCTCAGCCTCCCAAAGTGCTGGGATTACAGGCGTGAGCCACCGAGCCCTGTTTCTTTTTTTTTTTTTTTGAGACGGAGTCTCACTATGTCGCCCAGGCTGGAGTGCAGTGGCGCAATCTCAGCTCACTGCAACTCAGCCTCCTGGGTTCACGCCATTCTCCTGCCTCAGTCTCCCAAGTAGCTGGGACTACAGAGGCCCACCACCACGCCCAGCTAATTTTTTGTATTTTTTGTAGAGATGGGCTTTCACCATGTTAGCTAGGATGGTCTCGATCTCCTGACCTCGTGATCCGCCCGCCTCAGCCTCCAAAAGTGCTGGGATTACAGGCGTGAGCCACTGCGCCCGGCCTAACCCTGTTTCTTAAGAAAAAAAAATAGTGTGATGCGGGGGATTGAGTCCAATCTCTCCCCCTCTGCAAAACCCTGTTGCAGTGTTCTCTATCAAAACAAAACAAAAATTTAAAAAATGAATAGTATGACTCATCTCATATGGTATAGCCACCATAAACAGTGTGACCACCTCTAAACAGAATGTCACCCCCTTAGAGTATCACTCTTTCTCATCTCCCAGACTGAAGATGCTGAAGGCACCAGGGCTCAGATCCCTCTTTTCTCCTGTCTAGACTCATTCCCTTGATAACCTCCACCAGTCCCACGGTGGGTATGCCATCTCTATATTGATTACACCCACAGTTATTTATTTATTTATTGGTTTATTTCTCTCTCTCTTCTCTCCTTCTGTCTCCCTCCCTCTCTCTCTCTCTCTCGTCTCTGATCTCTCTCTCTTTCTTTCTTTCCTCTTTTTCCTTCTTGACAGGGTCTCACTCTGTTGTCTGGCTGCAGTGCAGTGGTGCGATCACAGCTCACAGCAGCCTTGACACCCTTAGGCTCAGGTGATCCTCCCACCTCAGCCTCCTGAGCAGCTGAGACTACAGCTGTGCACCACCACACCTGGCTAATTTTTGTATCTTTTTGGAGAGATGGGGATCTTACTGTGTTGGCCAGACTGGTCTTGAACTCCTGGGCTCAAGTGATGCTCCCACCTCAGCCTCCCAATAGTGTTGGGATTACAGCTGTGAACCACCGCGCCCAGCCTCCGCCCACAATTCTATCTCGATCTCGACTCTCCCCTGAACTCCAATCTGGCACATCCAACTACCTCACCAGTGTGTCTGGATTTCTCAAGCTTGCCAAATCAAAAATGGTCTTCCTGAACTCCCCCAAACTGCTGTCCCCACAAGCTTCCCCATCTCAGGAAATTGCAATTCCATTTTGCTGGCTGTTCAGGCTGAATACCTTGGAGTCATCCTTGCCCCCTTTCTCTCATCCGATATCCAATCTGAAGGGAATTTCCACCAGCTGTACCTTTGACTATTCTAAAATCAGCTACTTTTTTCTTCCTTTTTTTGAGATAGGGTTTGGCTCTGTTGCCCAGGGTGGAGTGCAGTGACACCATCTCGGCTCACTGCAACCTCCGCCTGCCAGGCTCAAGCCATCCTCCTACCTCAGCCTCCCAAGTAAGTGGGACCAAGTCATATGCCACCACTCCTGGCTAATTTTTTTTTTTTTTTTTTTTGAGACGGAGTCTCGCTCTGTTGCCAGGCTGGAGTGCAATGGCGTGATCTCAGCTCACTGCAACCTCCGCCTCCCAGGTTCAAGGGATTCTCCTGCCTCAGCCTCCTGAGTAGCTGGGACTACAGGCGCCCGCCCCCATGCCCGACTAATTTTTGTAATTTTAGTAGAGACGGGGTTCCACCATATTGGCCAGGATGGTCTCAAACTCCTGACCTTGTGATCTGCCCGCCTCGGCCTCCCAAAGTGCTGGGATTACAGGCGTGAGTCACCATGCCCAGCCACTCCTGGCTAACTTTTTTTTGTATTTTTTTTGTTGAGATGGGGTTTCACTATGTTGCTCAGGCTGGTCTCAAACTCCTGGACTCAAGTGATCCTCCCATCTCAGCCTCCCAAAGTGCTGGGATTACAAGCGGGAGGCATTGTATCCAGCTTATTTTATTTATTTATTTATTTATTTATTTATTTATTTATTTATTTATTTATATTTTTCTGAGACAGAGTTTCGTTCTTGTGTGTTGCCCAGGCTGGAGTGCAATGGCACAATCTTGGTTCACTGCAACCTCTGCCTCCCGGGTTCAAGCAATTCTCCTGCCTCAGCCTCCTGAGTAGCTGGGATTACAGGTCAGGGTGGTCTCAAATTCCTGAGCTCAAATGATCCACCTGCCTTGGCCTCCCAAAGTGTTGGAATTACAGGCCTGAGCCACTGAACCGAACTGGATTCAGTCTATATTTTTCACTGCCTTGTCACCAGTGCCTAGACCAGTGAGTGTCATAGAATAGGTTTGTAATATTGGCTGGGCACGATGGCTCATGTCTATAATCTCAGCACTTTGGGAGGCCGAGGCAGGCGGATCATGAGGTCCCAAGATGGAGACCATCCTGGCTAACACAGTGAAACCCCATCTCTACTAAAAATACAAAAAATTAGCCGGGCATGGTGGCATGCACCTGTAGTCCCAGCTACTCGGGAGGCTAAGGCAGGAGAATTGATTGATCCCAGGAGACAGATGTTGCAGCGGACCGAGATCACGCCACTGCACTCCAGTCTGGGCAACAGAGCAAGACTCTGTCTCAAAAAAAAAAAAAAAAAAAAAAAAGAGAATAGGCTGATAATATGTATTTGCTGAAGTAAGTGAACTGAGTGCACATTCACCTGGTCCAACCCACAAAAAATATGAACCCATACAAATGGTGCAATGTCCATAACTAATAAACCCCCACATACAGTGTGAGCCCCAGTGTAGAAAGTGAGACCCTCAAATGCATTGTGAGTCTCTCATATAGATGGCGAGATAGCATATAAATAATTTGTGGGTCACGCGCAGTGGCTCATGCCTGTAATCCCAGCACTTTGGGAGGCTGAGGTGACTGGATCACTTAAGGTCAGGAGTTCGAGACCAGCCTCACCAACATGGTGAAACCATGTCTCTACTAAAAATACAAAAAAATTAGCCAGGTGTGGTGACGTGCACCTGTAATCTCAACTACTTGGGAAGCTGAGGCATGAGAATCGCTTAAACCCGGGAGGCGGAGGCTGCAGTGAGGTGAGGTATTACCACTGCACTCTAGCTCTGGCCAACAGAGCAAGACTGTCTCAAAACAAACAAACAAACAAACAAACAAAAAAACAATTTGTGCCCCACACAATCTACTTGTGAGTGTTATCGAGGCAGTATAATTTCTTTTTTTTTTTTTGAGATTGTGAGGCAGAGTCTCGCTCTGTCGCACAATCTTGGCTCACTGCAACCACCACCTTCCAGGTTCAAGTGATTCTCCCGCCTCAGCCTCCCAAGTAGCTGGGATTATAGGCGCTTGCCGCCACGCCCGGCTACTTTTTGTATTTTTAGTAGAGATGGGGTTTCTCCATGTTGGCCAGGCTGGTCTCAAACTCCTGACCTCAGGTGATTCGCCCGCCTTGGCCTCCCAAAGTGCTAGGATTACAGGCGTGAGCCACCGCGCCCGGCCATTTCTTCTTTTTTTTGAGACGGAGTCTCACTCTGTTGCCCACTACAGGCGTGTGCCACCACACTCAGCTAATTTTTTGTATTTTTAATAGAGACGGGGTTTCACCGTGTTAGCCAGGATGGTCTTGATCTCCTGACCTCGTGATCTGCCCGCCTTAGCCTCCCAAAACGCTGGGAGTACAGGCGTGAGCCACCGCGCCTGGCCTGTATTTTTATTTTTTGGAGACACAGTCTTGTTCTGTTGCTCAGGCTGGAGTGCAATGACGCAATCTCAGCTCACTGCCACCTCTGTCTCCTGGGCTCAAGCAATTCTCTTGCCTCTGCCTCCCGAGTAGTTGGGATTACAGGCACCCGTCACCATGCCTGGCTAATTTTTGTGGTATTTTTAGTAAAGACAGGGTTTTACCATATTGGCCAGGCTGGTCTCAAACTCCTGATCTCAGGTGATCCACCCATCTCGGCCTCCCAAAGTGCTGGGAGTACAGGCGTGAGCCATCACACCCAGCCGAATTTTTGTATTTTTAGTAGAGATGGGGTTTCACCATGTTGGCCAGGCTGGTCTTGAACTCCTGACCTCAAGTGATCTGCCTTCTTGGCATCCCAACATGGTATAACTCTTGTAAGCAGGGGGGATCCCTACATGGACATTTTAAATTCACCACAGCCAGAGAACATCCTAAACTGACAGTCGAGACCTCCTTTCACTGCAGCAGGCTCCCTAGGCCAAGTGAATTCCCTCATGCAGAGTACACACCTCTCTGCTAAAAGTCTAATTCTCCCTCACTCCTGATGCAAACAGACTGTGGAACACAAAACCCTACCCTAATCAATAAAAATCTCCCCCAAACATAATGTAAGCTCCCATGGGCAATGTGAACCTCTGTCCCTTATAAGCCTCCCCACAGACAGTGTAATCTCTTTCATATCGATGACAAAGTTAACACAGACAGGGCACATCTCCATGCATGGAGAACTCTCTGTGGCTGCTGTGAACCCCTTTTGTGATACCATGAAGCACTCCCCATGGGGCTACCTACAAAGGCAGTGTGCACTCTCTTGAGTGTAAATTTCCCCCAGATTCAGCATCTACCCAATGTGCACAATATAAACTGCTTTGTCAGACCTCCCTCAACTCCGGGTCCACCCAATATGGAAGGATGAATTGTCTTTTAGGATTACATTAACAGCTAGATGCAGCGGCTTATGCTTATAATCCCAGCACTTTGAGAGGCCAAGATGGAAGGATGGCTTGAGGCTAGAAATTGGAGACCAGCCTGGACAACATAGTGAGACTCCATCCCTACAAAAAAAAAAAAAAAAAAAAAAATTAGCAGGGCATGGTGGTGCATGCCTGTGGTCCCAGCTACTCAGGAGGCTGAGGCAGGAAGATCGCTTGAGCCCAGGCACTCAAGGTTGCAGTGAGCTATCATGCTGCTACTGCACTCCAGCCTGGGCGACAGAGTGAGACCCTGTCTGAAAAAAAAAATAATAAAATAAAAATAAATAAAATTAGGCCGGGAGCAGTGGCTCATGCCTGTAATCCCAGCACTTTGAGAGGCCGAGGTGGGCAGGTCATGAGGTCAGGAGTTCGAGACCAGCCTGACCAAAATGGTGAATCCCCATGTCTACTAAAAATACAAAAATTAACCAGGCATGGTGGCATGCGCCTGTAATCCCAGCTACTTAGGAAGCTAAGGCAGGAGAATCGCTTGAACCCAGGAGGCACAGGTTGCAGTGAGCCGAGATCGCGCCACTGCACTCCAGCCTGGGTGACAGAGCAAGACTCCGTCTCAAAAAAAATAAATTTAATTAAAAATAAATAAATAGGCCGGGCGCGGTGGCTCACACCTGTAATCCCAGCACTCTGGGAGGCCGAGGTGTGCAGATCACGAGGTCAGGAGATCGAGACCATCCTGGCTAACACAGTGAAACCTCGTCTCTACTAAAAATACAAAAAATTAGCCGGGCGCAGTGGCAGGCGCCTGCAGTCCCAGCTACTCGGGAGGCTGAGGCGTGAACCCGGGAGGCAGAGTGTGCAGTGAGCCGAGATCATGCCACTGCACTCTGGCCTGGGCGACAGAGCGAGACTCCGTCTCAAATAAATAAATAAATAAATACAATTATATTGCAGTAGTACTAGTAGTATGATAGTTTAAGATTATATAAATAATATAACAGGGCCGGGTGCAGTGGCTCACGCCTGTAATCCCAATACTTTGGGAGGCCGAAGTGGGCGGATCATGAGGTCAGGAGTTCAAGACCATCCTGACCAACATGGTGAAACCCCGTGTGTACTAAAAATACAAAAATTAGCCGGGTGTGGTGGTGTGTGCCTGTAATCCCAGCTACTCAGGAGGCTTAGACAGGAGAAACACTTGAACCCAGGAGGCGGAGGTTGCAGTGAGCCGAGGTTGCGACATTGCACTCCAGTCTGGGCGACAGAGCAAGACTCTGTTTCGGGGAAAAAATAATAATAATAATAATATAACAGTGTAGGTTATAAGATTCCTTCCGAGTGTGAACTCCTCGTGGACAGTGAATTTCCCCCAATCTCAACACAAATAATTTGTGAACAGCGGGACTTTCTCATAGATGTGAATATCCTTCATATTCCATGAACCCCATTGGACAACTAATATTTCTTCTATGCTATGAACTAGCTCTATGCCCTAGCACATTCTTTCACACGTAGTTTGAGTGTTTCATGGACAGTATGACTTGCAATAGACTGGATGCAGTTTCCTCACAAGTGGTGTGAATTCCAGTGTGAAATCTGAACCTGTCACAGGCAAAAGAAAGCCTCCCTGCGGCCAGCGTACCCATATTGCTTCCCATTAGCCTCGGACCAGGGCGAATACAAAGTGGAGGGCATAGATGCATTGCAGACAGGTTCACATCTGGTTGTAAACCCGTATCTGGGCAGCGGGCATCTACTACAAACAGGGCATCTCCCTGTCCTCCTCCACTCCAGCGTGATACCCCCCTACCCCTGGGATCTTTAAAAATCTGCCTCTGTCAGGGGCGTACACCCACAAAGTGTAGCTCTCCACGTAATGCAGTGCGAAGCCCCAAGAAGCGCTGCATTTCGTCATCTCGGCCCCCTGCCCCAATGCCTAGTGGGCTGTCAAACTGCGCTGTCCTAAATGTCAAACTCTTGGAGGAGGTGACCTGTCCCCCGGGCCCCAGGCCGCGCGCGTTGCCTATACTGCAGCGCGCGACACCCCACAAGCGCGCGTTCTCTCCCCTCCCGGTGGCAACAGGGCTTTCCGCGGGGCCGCGCCAGACTTTTCGAGACCGTCAATTGGTCGTAGTCCCGGCCACCCGGCAGCCAATCAAGAAGGGGAAAGGTGACATCACTGGTTCTCCTCCCCTCCCCCAATCCAAACTTCCCTACTCCGTCTACCGGCAGCAACAACCACGTGGGGGAGGGGTAAGAGAGTAGAACCGGTGAGGTCATTGCACCGCCCCGGCCGCTGCTGATTGGCTGCGGGGCTCGCGGGTGGCGGTTGGCTGCTCCTTGCACCTCCCCCTCGTGCCGCTACCGCTGCCACTGAGAGGAGCCACCGGCGACGCCAGAGCCAGGAATACGGGTGAGTCGGGGCCCTGGGTCTAAGATACTCCTGGCGTCCAGTGAGACTCACGACGAACTGCCCTTTTCGACTTTTTCTCCTCGCCGGGTTTCTTTGGTGCTCCAAGCACTCTGTCACATGGGAGTTGTAGTCTGCCTTGTACTGTCGGCTATGGGCCGAAGACGTGAGAAGACTACGATTCCCAGCAGGAACTGCGACTAGCCGGTCAACAAACGTTCGGGCCACGCCTTCTACCTCCGTTCATTGGACAACCTGTCCCTTAGCCCCTCCTCCTTTCATTTCATTGGCTACTGTCCCTCACAGAGGCTGGGTTCCGGCCTAGGCTGCATGGCGACTGGGTACTGTATTTGTCATTTGGAACTAAGACGGCCTGCAATTGGACACGGCTGGTGTCCTTCACTTGTTGTAGGGTAGGGCCCTAGGCAGATCAGGCAGTCGTAGGCTCAGGTTGGTGTCGGTCCCGGAGGGAGGCCGGTCTTGGACTTTGGCCCCGCCCCCTAGCGGTGCCCGATGGGCCCAATTGGTCGCCGCGAGCGTCGCTCGTCGTCGAGAGGCGGAGCCGACCAGTCTGCGGATATCTATTGGTCTAGGCTGGCGCCGGTCAGCGGGGTTGTGATCGCTGATTGGCTGGCTGCTCCAGCTGTTGCAGGTCCATTCACCATTTTGTGTGTTGGAGTAAAAAAAAAAGGGAGAATCGAGAGGGAGAGCCGGAGGGGGGGCGGGGAGGGACCGGACCGGACCGAGCCGGGGCCACGGCCCCCCGCCCCGAAACCCCGCCGAGCCCAAGGTGAGGGGCGGGGCCAGGGTTGACACAGGAAAGGGGGGTCCGGGGGGCTGGGGGCCGAGAGGGGACAGGTGGCAGGGACGGGGAGGGGGTACAGGGGGAAAGGGGTGGGCGGAATGGTGGGAAGGGAGGAGGGAGTGGAGGAAGTGGTGGGGGTTTGACAGAAAAAGGGTAACTGGGGGAGGGGGTGGTGGGCAAAGAAGGGTAACAGGAATGGAGGGGTGACAGGACTAGATCAGGGTGACAGGGAGAGGGAGGGGACAGAGTTGGAGAGTGTGACAAGGAGAGGTGATGGGGAGACAAGGTGACAGGTCCGGAGATGGCTGACAGGAGAGTGACTGGGAGGAATAGGTGACAGAGATAAATGGGGGTGACAAGGAGGGGTGACAGGAGGGGGCCTAGGGCATTTTAACAGAGAGGTAGAGATAGAGGTAGTGACAGGATGGGAGAGAGAGTGTCAGAGAAGCTGGTGCCAGGAGGGCTAATGGGAACAGAGGGTATGAGACCCCAAAGAGCCAGGGCCTGGGCTGGCCTGGGCTCCGGGAGTTACTACTCAGATCTGAGGAAGGTGAGGGCCCCCGGGGCTTGGGTGGGAGTTATTCAGACAGGGTGGACAGGAAGAGAGTAGGCCCTAGGGGAAAGAAAGCAGCTCTGGGGCGAAGAGAGGCTGGGCCAGGCAGCAAGGTCTAGGGGGGCCAGGCGGCATAGTTGTAGGCCCTGGGTGGGGTATGCAAAGGTTTGTGTTTGGAAAAAACTGGAGCCAGATCTCAGTGCCCAACATGGTAGTCTAGTGGGTCAGTGGGTATTAGGTGGTGATGGCTGCCCAACTTCTGGGCATTTGGGTACCAGCCCCGGGACGCCCTCCAGGCTCTGCCTGTGAGGACCCCAGGATTGGCCCAAGAAAGGGCAGGCCTGGGACTCCAGGGTCCACAGGAGGAGCAGGCCCCTAGTGAGAGAGCATGAGGTCAAGGGTCCCCCAGTAGCTGGAAGACTGAGTCGGGGTTGCCTCTCATTGTGTTTGGCTTATGGTTCTGGGCCCCCCAACCCTCCTAGAGGCCTCTGTTTTGGCCTCTCAGGTTCTCTTAGTCACTTCAGAGTAAAGTTTTTTCCCCTTTTCTTTTCTCAGGGCAGCTCGAAAGGGGGCGGGCAGTAATGACTGTTCAGGAAGTGGGTGAGGTTGGCCTGTTGGGCTTGTCCTGCTTTCTTTGACCTTATCCCACCTATCCCCACTTGGAGTTGGAGGGCATATTTGGGGGCCTGCGGGGGGCTAGCCGACTCAGCCACCCTGCCAGAGCCAGCCCAGCCAGGGCGGGGATGCATGCAGGCAAGAAGAGGGGGGCTGGGCTTGCGGGTATCACGCTGGGTGCTGTGGGGGGAGGAGCAGGCTCCCATCCAGTGGGACAGAGAAACCCTGGGGTGTAGCTCTGTGTCCCACTGTGTGATGACGTGTGCGTGCTTCTGTGCGTGTGTGTTTGTGCGCGTGCGTGTGCTCATGCACGGCCCCGTGGCAGTGCTGGGTATGAGCTCTTGCCCCAGACATGCCCCTGCCTGCTCCCTGCCAGGATCTGGGGAGATGGCTGTACCTGGCAGCCCTAGGGTGCAGAGCAGAGTGGGCAGCCGTCCCTCGGGACTCTCAGCTGCCCACTTCTTCCCACAGTGCCTGGCCATGCCAGGCCGCCCAGAGGGGCAGAGGGAGGGTGGGGGGGTGGAGAAAGGCTCATATCACAGCTCAGTCACCACCCTTTTTGTGACTTGGTACTTGTGCATGTGTGTGTGTGTCTGAGTGCATGTACTCTGCATGGTGACAGTGCGAGTAAATGTGCCCTCTGGATCATGTGACAGGCAGCACACTGAAATGGTCAGGAGCACGGACTCTGGAGCCAGAGAGCCTGGGTTCAGACCCTAGCACTGCTGTTTCCCACCTGGATGATCTTGGACAAGTTGCCTCATCTTTTTGTGGCTCAGTTTCCTCAGGTGTGAAATGAGGCCGATAGTAGCACCTGTTTTTAGGGCTGTTGTGAGGATGAAATGGGTTAATAAAGGCAAGCTTAGCATGGAGCTCAGGACACAGGGAGTGCTCCATAGGTGTGAACTGTTAGTGCTTTTGATGTCCCCTTGGAGCGTTCAGAGCATGTGCTCTGTGTCCTTTGCAGAGCCAGCAGGTGTCTGTTCCCCAAGGAGCCAGAGTGTGTATACTCAGGAGACTCAGGTGCTCACCTGTGCCTGATGCTGACTGAGGCATCACATGAGTTGACAGCAGCCAGAGAGGAGGCCTTGGGGATGGTGGGATGGAGACAGTAGAACCGGCAAGTGGGAACTCTTAGGGTACACTGGCTCTGGGGGGGGTTCCTGAGTTGCTCCGCGTAATCCTCTGCTCTCCCACCCTGCAGGTGGACAAAAATGAAGCCAATGAAGAAGGCATGCACTGGCCTTTCAGGTCCTGGCAGTGGCAGCAAGTCCCCCCCAGCCACCAGGGCCAAGGCTCTGAGGCGGCGAGGGGCTGGGGAGGGTGACAAGCCAGAGGAGGAGGACGACGAGGCACAGCAGCCGCAACCACAGCCGGGGCCCGAAGAGGCTGAGGAAGGGGAGGAGGAGGAGGCTGAGCGGGGCCCTGGGGCTGAAGGTCCTCCACTGGAGCTGCACCCTGGCGACCCGGCTCCAGGCCCAGCAGAGGACCCCAAAGGGGATGGGGAGGCAGGCCGCTGGGAGCCCTCACTTAGCCGCAAGACAGCCACGTTCAAGTCTCGAGCACCCAAGAAGAAGTATGTGGAGGAGCACGGAGCTGGCAGCAGTGGGGTGGCTGGGGCCCCTGAAGAGCGGGTGCGGACCCCTGAGGAGGCCAGTGGCCTGGGGGTGCCTCCACGGCCACCCACCTCCACTCGTTCCTCCTCCACTGACACAGCCAGCGAGCACTCAGCGGACCTGGAGGATGAGCCGGCTGAGGCTTGTGGTCCAGGCCCTTGGCCCCCTGGCAGCACCAGTGGCAGCTATGACCTGCGGCAGCTGCGGTCCCAGCGGGTGCTGGCTCGGCGTGGTGACGGCCTCTTCCTGCCGGCTGTGGTGCGCCAGGTGCGCCGAAGCCAGGACCTGGGTGTGCAGTTCCCTGGTGACCGAGCCCTGACTTTCTATGAGGGGGTGCCAGGCGCTGGTGTGGATGTAGTTTTGGATGCCACACCCCCACCAGGTGCCCTGGTGGTGGGCACAGCTGTCTGTACCTGTGTGGAGCCCGGCGTGGCTGCCTACCGGGAAGGTGTGGTGGTGGAGGTGGCCACCAAGCCAGCTGCCTACAAAGTCCGTCTCAGCCCTGGCCCCAGCTCCCAGCCAGGCCCACCAGGCAGCCTCCCGCAGCCCCCACAGCCACTGCACCGTGAGCCAGAGGAGGCTGTGTGGGTGGCCCGCTCCAGCCTACGCCTGCTGCGCCCCCCCTGGGAACCTGAGACCATGCTGAGGAAGCCCCCTACAGGCCCTGAGGAAGAGCAGGCAGAGCCTGGGGCCACCCTGCCACCCTGCCCTGCTGCCCTGGACCCCAAACAGCCCGAGGACGCTGAGGTCTCTAAGATCAGCTTTGGTGGCAACCTGGGTACTCACTGTGAGGAGGGCGAGGAGAAGCACCCTCCAGCCCTGGGTACCCCAGCCCTGCTCCCACTACCCCCACCCCAGCTCCTGTCACCGCCACCCAAGTCTCCAGCCTTTGTGGGCCCCGGCCGCCCTGGCGAGCAGCCCTCGCCCTGCCAGGAGGGGAGCCAGGGCGGCAGCCGCAGCAGCAGCGTGGCCTCCCTGGAAAAGGGGACAGCACCGGCAGCCCGGGCCCGCACGCCACTGACAGCCGCCCAGCAGAAGTACAAGAAGGGCGATGTGGTCTGCACACCCAGCGGAATACGAAAGAAGTTCAACGGCAAGCAGTGGCGTCGGCTGTGCTCACGAGATGGCTGCATGAAGGAGTCACAGCGGCGAGGCTACTGCTCACGCCACCTGTCCATGCGAACCAAAGAGATGGAAGGCCTGGCAGACAGTGGGCCTGGGGGGGCGGGCCGGCCCGCGGCCGTGGCAGCCCGTGAGGGCAGCACGGAGTTTGACTGGGGTGATGAGACGTCGAGGGACAGTGAGGCCAGCAGTGTGGCTGCTCGTGGAGACTCACGGCCACGCCTGGTGGCCCCTGCTGACTTGTCACGCTTTGAGTTTGACGAGTGTGAGGCGGCCGTGATGCTGGTGTCGCTGGGCAGCTCGCGCTCAGGCACGCCCTCCTTCTCACCCGTCTCTACTCAATCGCCCTTCTCGCCAGCCCCGTCACCCTCACCCTCGCCACTCTTCGGCTTCCGACCTGCCAACTTCAGCCCCATCAATGCCTCGCCAGTCATCCAGCGCACTGCAGTCCGCAGTCGCCACCTGAGTGCCAGCACCCCTAAGGCAGGCGTGCTGACGCCACCAGACCTGGGCCCCCACCCACCGCCACCTGCCCCCCGAGAGCGCCACTCCTCTGGAATCCTACCCACCTTCCAGACCAACCTGACCTTCACCGTGCCCATCAGCCCTGGGCGACGGAAGACAGAGCTGTTGCCGCATCCAGGGGCCTTGGGGGCCCCTGGCGCAGGGGGTGGAGGAGCCGCCCCAGACTTTCCCAAGAGTGACAGCTTAGACTCTGGTGTGGACTCAGTGTCCCACACACCTACACCCTCCACGCCGGCTGGCTTCCGGGCCGTGTCCCCTGCTGTGCCCTTCTCTCGCTCCCGCCAGCCCTCACCATTGCTGCTGTTGCCACCCCCTGCCGGCCTGACCTCGGATCCGGGGCCCTCTGTGCGCAGGGTGCCTGCTGTGCAGCGGGACTCACCTGTTATTGTCCGCAACCCTGATGTGCCACTGCCCTCCAAATTCCCTGGGGAGGTGGGCACTGCTGGTGAGGTGCGGGCTGGGGGACCTGGGCGGGGCTGCCGCGAAACCCCAGTGCCCTCTGGGATGGCCAGTGGGAAGCCTGGCCTGCCCCCACCTCTGCCAGCCCCCGTGCCCATCACCGTGCCTCCAGCTGCACCAACTGCCGTGGCCCAGCCGATGCCCACCTTTGGCCTGGCTTCTTCACCCTTTCAGCCTGTGGCCTTCCACCCCTCACCTGCTGCCCTGTTGCCCGTTTTGGTGCCCAGCAGCTATACCAGCCACCCTGCCCCCAAGAAGGAAGTCATCATGGGCCGGCCTGGAACAGGTAAGAGGTGGAAGTGGATGGGCTGCGCCAGGCTCACCTCGTAGAGGGCCTCTTGCAAGCTGAACTCTTGAGAGGTGAGCTCCTCACCTTGGGAGGGCTTCAAGGGGAGGCCGGCCTCCTCTCTGCACAGATGTTGCAGTTGGAATTCACATGTCAGGAAAGGGATTGGACTTTTAAGGCTCAAGGCACCGTTTCCAGAGGCCTCCTGTCAGAGAACGTGGTCTCAAGAGGTCTATCAGTCAGCAAACCTTTCTTGAGTGCAGACTAAGTCAGGTCTCCATGGAGCTGATGGGATAAGAGAATGATAATTGTGGCAACAGCTTCCATGTCTTGGGGGACTGGGTGAGGGCATTGCCATGGTAAGCACTGCATGTAGGTGAGCTTGCCAAATTTTCACATCCACCTCATAGAGCACTTACCACCTGTTCTAAAGACCCTTTTCAAATATTAGCTCATTTTATCTTCATAACCACCCTAACAGGAAAGTGCTGTGATTATGCTTCTTTAGAGGAAACTAAGGCCAGGGTCATAATTTGTCCAGGGTTACATGGCTAGTAAATCCTGGAGCAGCCCTCAAACCCAGGCAGGCTGGCCCGTGACCACGTGGTCATAGTGCTGGATTACAGATGGGCAGATGGAGGCTCTAACAGGTCCTTCCCAGGAGGTGGCAGGACCAGGACTGGAGCCCTCATCTTTACCACTGTGTCCAGTAAACATCACAGGCACAGCCATGGAAGGCAGCGGGGGTGTGCTGGGCACTTCTCCAGGTGTGAATCTAGCCTGGCTGCCCTGAGGACAGGGCGTGTAAGCCAGGAGTTGAAGGATGAGTGGGAACCTGCAACCGTGGGGTGGAAGAGCCTCCTGGGAGGAGGGCAATGGGACAGCCCCGAGGCCGGAAGGAGCACAGCCTAGGAGGGGAAGAGGGAAGGCCAGGGTGGCTGGAGAGCTGAGGCTGGGGGTGGAAGAGTAGCATTTCTGAGATGGTGCTGAACAGCCACGGACCCAGGCTAGGCTGGGCCTTGTAGGAGCAACACAGAGAGGGTGACAGACCTGTCGGAAGCTCCTTCCTAGCATTTCTTTCTTATTTGTTTATTTATGTATGTATTTTTTTATTTTTATAGAGATGGGGTCTCGCTGTATTGCTCAGGCTGGTCTCGAATTCCTGGGCTCAAGCAGTCTTCCTGTCTTGGCCTCCCAAAATGCTGGGATTACAGGTGTGAGCCACTGCACCTGGCCTTATTTATTTTTATTTATTTAGTAATCTACTGTTGATTCAGGGCCTGGCCCTGTGCTGTGCCTGGCCCTGTGCTGGATGGTGCTGAGGACACAGCCCTACTTACACAGGGCTCACAGCCTCTGGAAAAAACAGACCCCTCCCTAGACACTAACAGTCTGGGGTGGTCAGAGATGGGGTGGAGGAAGCCAGGAGGCCGTGGGAGCCCAGAGAAGATGCCTGTCCAGCCTGAGAAGTCAGGGAAGGCTTCTTGGAAGAAGGGCCAGATGCCTATGAACTGAAACCTGAAGGGTGTGCAGATGTGAGCCCGTCAGGGTAGGCAGGAAGGATCTTCAGGCAGAGGAAAGAGTTTGTGCAAAGGCCTTAAGGCAAAAGCAGATATTTGTAAGATGTTGAATCTGGAAAGTCAAAGGCTCTAGATGGCAGGTGAGTGTTGGGGATGTGTGGCTGGATTGGTGAGCAAGGGTCAGATCAGAGAGGACCCTTAAGTAAGATCATTATGAACTGTATCCTGAGGGTACTAGGGAGCCACGGAAGGTTTTGAGCAGATTCAACCACTGCTGCACCATAGAGGGTGTGTTTGAGTCTCTGAGGCCAGAAGCAGGGAGACCAGGGAGGAAGGAGGCTGGGTGTGGATGTGGGTAGGAGCCACTGTGGCTTGGGCTTGGGGCAAGAGCCCTTTCAGGAAGGAGCACTGGCCTGGCCCTGCCCTTTTGGGGCTCCAGCCCAGGCCAGTCCCGAGGGACAGGGCACAGGGACACGGGTTATGCCTGCCCCTGATGTTCATATACAGAACTGAGGCTGTGAGCTGTGTGTTTCACCCTGACACCAACATTTTTTACATTTGTTGTTATAGGTGGTACAAGCAAAATTTCACGGCAGGGATTTCTGTCCTTAGGCAATGAAGAAACTAAATCAGAGGGTCTCTAACCACTCCCCTACCCTTCACCCCCCCATATGCCCACAACCCCCAACACGGCCCCTACAGCATTGTCTCATGTGGCCACTCCTGCTGTGTGGGGAGGAATGGCTCTGGTGCAGGGGATGCTGAGGCTTACCAGAGTAGGCCCAGCAGGGCTCTTGTTACCATTTTCCAGATGAGGAAAAGTGAGGCCCTGACAAATGGAGAGTCTTGATTGAGGCTAGCCAGCCAGTGAGGGGCAGGATGAGAGCCTTGAGTCATCTCCCAACCTCTAGACTGTGGGACTCTCACTACCAAAAGTGGCAGTAATAATAACTCACCGAGCAGCACTGGTGATGCACGTGCCTGGCACACTTCAATGAGTCCTGCTGAGCCTTTACTCCCTGAATCCTCACAATGCCCCAGGCTAGTACCATGATTATTAGTTCCATTGGACAGAGGAGGAAACCATAGCCTGAAAGGCTAAGTGACTTGCCCGGGTCCTCCAGCTAGGAAGAGAGAGAGCCAGGATTTTGAGACAGAGTCTGGCTCTGTCACCCAGGCTGCAGTGCAGTAGCACAATCTTGGTTCATTGCAACCTCTGCCTCCTGGGTTCCAGCGATTCTCCCGCCTCAGCCTCCCGAGTAGCTGGGATTACAGGAGTGTGCCACCAAGCCCGGCTAATTTTTGTATTTTTAGTAGAGCCGAGGTTTCACCATGTTGGCCAGGCTGGTCTTCAACTCCTGACTTCAGGTGGTCCTCCTACCTTGGCCTCCCAAAGTGCTGGGATTACAGGCTTGAGTCACCACACCCAGCTGTCAAGAGCCAGGATTTGAACTCAGACTGTGCGGCTCCAGATCCCAGGCCCTTAAGCACTTTCAATAATAACAATGATAACAATAATACCTACTCTACTGAGCGAAGACTGTGTGCCTAACCCCAGGCTTGGGGCCGTTTCATCAGCTCCGCCTGATGCTGTGAAGTAGATTGCCAGGCCTGTTGTCCAGGGGTAGACTGAGGATCAGAGAAGGGAGGCCCCTTGCTGGGGGCCACCTGGTTGTCATAACTTGTCCAGTGCCTATCCTGGCAGTTCTGAGGAGCGCCTCCCTAACAACACCCATGCTGAGGTATCCAGGCTGCCTTCAGGTTCCTGAACAGCCGGCCCTTTCATTCTTCTCCCAGAGGCCTCCCTAAGCCCTTGGGAGGTAGGCAGCTTGGAGCCTTCTCCCCATGGGGCCCAGATAGGGCAGACTGTGTTCAGTGGTATAGTGAGGTTGCAGGCCTGGTCCCTTCTGCTGGCCCATGCCAGGGCCTGACCCTCCATCAGAGGGCAGCAGGTGTGAGGGGGCGGCCCAGGGCAGCCTGCCTGCTCCTGCCCCCAGCCAGGCATTTGCTTCCGCTGGGGGACTTGCTGGGGCAGGCGGCTGGCATTCTCTACATTCTGTGCATGGCATGGCCAACCAGCTGCCGTTGCCACCTCCCTCTGAATCTTCCCGCCTGCTCCCCGGGAGAGGATCCCGCCCCAGGGCCTGCAGCCCCAGTCCAGGAGGCCAGATGTCTCAGCCCCATTCCTGGTATGGCCTCCCTCCCAGCTCCCAGCTTCCTGCCTGGCTTCCCCTTGTTGACAGGCATTGCTCCTTCTCCTGGGCCTCTGTCTGGCGGTCTGGCTCTGTCTGTCTGTCTTATCCTTGGCTTCCTATATCTCTCTGGTCTCTTATTTCTAGGTCTATACGTGTGTCTCTCTTTGGACTTCTGTCTGTCTGACTCTTCTTTGAGTCTGGGGGCTCCCTATGCCTTCCTGGGTTTGTCCCTCTCTGGACTTCAGTCCTTGTCTGAGCTTTCAGCCCACCCTCTTTCTGTTTTGGCTGCCAGCTGGCATCCTGTGTCTCTGAGCCAGCCTTGGCCTCTCTTTGGCCCTCCTACTCCCGCTCTTTAGATGGACTTGCTGCCCCCATGCCAGCCTCCCAGCCCCACCCTGTGCATATCAGGTGTTCTGTTCTTTTAAGACAGTGGCCAGTTGCCAAGCACCAGGTCTCCTACTTCCTTCTTGGGGAGTGTTGGGAGGTTGTCCAGGCAAGGGAGCCCCCTCATGCTCTTTGACAAATTAACTGCCTACTACTGTCCCTGAAATCTGCTGAGAAGTGCTGAGATCCATCCTGCAGACCCATCCACCATCCAAGCACCTGTTCTCAAGACAGGCAGGAAAGCGGGGGCTGTATGGACCAAGCTAGGAGATCCGGCTGTAGGGGGCGGCAGGAAAGAAGCTTCAGTGCCCACCCACCTGCCAGAGGGCATGACCCAGGTCATCCTACCTCCCCCGTTACCCCTTGCCTTTCATTTGATGCCAGCTTCATTGAAACGAGTCCCAGATATAGTGCACCCCAATGGGTAGGGCCTCAGAGACGAGGCAGTACCCACCAACTATGCTTGGACAGGTGGGGAAAAAGAGGGGCCAAAGGGGTTAAGCCTGGGTCTCCTGACTCCCCAGATACAGGTACTGCCCACCATAATTTCCATTTTGTTTCAGACAGTGAACCCTATCTCCACCAGCAGGAGCCAGCTCCCTCCTCATCCCTCTGCCAGGCCCAGGGCTGAGCAGTCCTGGGGCAAGTGGGTGAGGAAGGCAGATGTGGATGCAGGCACAGGCAAGGATGAACCCAGGGAGGTACTGAGTCTGGGGAAGCCAGGGGGCAGGGACAACTCAGTGGTTCATGGGGGCTGATAAGGGAGGATCAGGTAGGTTTCTCATTGGAGGTGACATTTGAGCTGAAGTATGAGGAATGAGTAGACTTCAGAATAGTCAAAGAAAGGAAAAGGCAATTCCACCTGAAACAGCTGCATGAACAAAGACCAGGAGGAGTGAAAGTGCATGAACTCCGAGTGGCTAGTTGAGGCTGGAGCTGACACCAGAGTCCAGGCTTAGCAGAAGGGTGCCGTGGACGACAGGCCCAGCTTGAATGCCAGGCTGAGAAGCTGGGGCTCTACGCGGGCCAGTAAAGAGCCAAGAAGGCATTTAGAGCAGGGGAGGGAAAATGTTGGATCTAGGTGTCAGACACCCCTGGAGACCGCCCTGGAAAGGCAGGAGTTGGGAAGAAGATGGCTTGGGGAAGAGGAGGAGAGGAGGAAGAGCTTGTGAAGGTGCAGGAGTGAGTCTTGGTAACTGTAGAAGAGACCCCAGCTCCCCCAGCTTAGCAGCCCCCAGCACCAGGAGCTGCGAGGCGTCAGGCTGCCTCCTGGCGGCAGGCGGCGGCGGGACAGCAGGCGCGCGCATGCGCGGCAGAGGGGGTTGGGGGGTACGTCCCGGAGCCCCCGGTGCCCGCGTATTAATGGCACCATTAGTGGCCGGGAGGGAGGCGCATTAGCGGCGGCGACGGCGTCTGGCTCCCATTACCACCGGCGGCAGCGGCTGCACCGCAGGCGGCTGGACCCTAGCCCGCCGCGCCGCCTCCTCCACCCCCACCCTATCCCCTGTTCCCGCTCCCCACGAGGGCCCGGGCAGGGAACTCCCGTCCGCCTATTTCGGCGGAAAAGCTGATTGTGAAGCCAGATAGATTTGGGTTCAAATCCCGGCCGTGCCACCTCGCGGCTGCAAGATGCTATCCCCCCTCTGAGCCTGTTTCTTGCGAAGTAGTCGGGGAAACCGGGTGCTCCGGGGGCTGTGTAGAAGCGGACTGGCACCCAGCGAGGGCCGCGCCCAGCCCCCGCTGGCACCTAGGGGTGTGGGTTCCCGCGCGCCCCTGGGTGCAGACCTCCTGTGTTGGGCCTCCGTCCTTCCCATTGGCTGCCGTCTCGCCCGCTGACCGCTGATTGGCCGAGACCTGCTTCTCCGCCCCTGAGCGATTAACCCCTGCGCGGCCGCGTCCTCGAGCTGGGTGGGGGACCCTCCCTCCCACCGCAGACAGCTCGGGTGCCAGCTGGCCGGCGCCCCGCCGCGGCCCGCGTGGGTGTCAGGCCGGCCGGGCACCCGCCCGCCCTCCCTGCACAAAGCGGCTTTGTGGGGCCTGCCGGGGGTTGGCTAGGGGCCAGGCGGCGAGTGGAAAATCTCGTGAGCGCGGGGAGGGGAGGGGAACGCAGGGCGGCGCCCCCTCCTCTGCTCGGGCCTTGGCGCCTCCCTCAGCCCGCGCCGACCAACCCTCCCAGCCCCAGCGCCTGTACACCCCTTTCCCGCCCCCGCACCTTCCCTTCCCCAAACCCACGTCTCTCAACCCCCCACCCCCGCATCCCACCCATCTCCCAATCCCTGGGGACCATCCCCCACACACTCTCCCCAGTCTCTCTTTTCCTCCTGGTCCCCCTGCCTACCCCAGCCCCACTCACACTGACTCACCCCGGCGCTATTTTTAGCCCCCCATCCTTGCCGAGCCGCGCCAGCCCAATCCTGGGCTCGTTCCCCAGGCAACCCTGGCCGTCGCCGACGCCGCCCGGGGTGGGTGGGTGGGTGTGTATGTGGAAAGCGGGTGAGGGGAGCTGGGGACACCGGGGTGGTGAGCTGAGGCGGGGACCCGGGCCTGGAGAGCAGGGTGGGGAGCCGCAGGCGGCCGGCAGGGGTGCGGTGCCTCGCGGGCTCAATAAATGGGCCCCGTGAGTTTAGAGTGCGCGTCTGCCTGTCCCTCAGTCTGTCAGCATCCCTGGCTGCTCGCCCCAGGCCTCTGGGCAGGCCTCAGCCTGTACCGCCCGCCCGGGTGGCTGTTGATGTCTTCCTCTGGGTTCCCTGTCCCCAGGCCTGGGTGTGGTGGCACAGTGGGGGCTGTTTAGGGGCAGTCCTTCTGTGGAGTTGGTTCGGGGTTGGTGCAGGGGGTGGCTGCCACCACAGTCCTGCTCAGTACCTTTGTCCAACTAGGGAGGCCCTAGTTAGGGTTGGGGATGGCAAGAGAGAGGGAGCTGTCTAGGGATAGGACCTGCTCCCTCTCCTCTGCTCCTAATCCACCCCCACCCAGGGTTCCTCCACCCTGAACAATAGAAGCTAAGTATAGGGCTGGCCCAGCGCCCAGGGCAGGGGGGCCCTTCCCGCCCGGATTCCCGCCCCTCCCTGCCAGGCTAGGCCCCCACTTGGTTGTACCCTGCCCCGGACGGGGCCTCTTCCCATCTCTCCTCCGTGGGCACTGTGTATTCTACCAGATGTGCACCCCTCCCAGATGTGTGGGGCCCTCTTTCCCTCCTGTGCCATGCCTGGCTCTTTTTCTCAACCAACAGAAGTGGGGGATCTGGGGAGCAGAGCTCCTCTGAGCTCTGTCCTTGGACTGCATTGCAGTAGAGAAGGGGTTAACTTGCCAGTAGGTGACTCACTCACCGGTGGGGAGAGGAGGGGGCAGTGGTGGGGGCAGTGGCGGGGAGATAGCGGGCCACATTGATTTCAGCCTCAATTCGTGCCTCACATTGCAGTCCCTGGGGCAGTGAGGTAATGGAGGGTCTGAGTCTGGGGCTGCATAGGAAGGAGGGGGCAGTCACCTAATAGTCCCTCTGGTTGCCCCTCCAGGCTCACAGCCAAGTGTCTGGCCCTGCAGTCTCTGGAGGTCAGAGGGCTACAGACCTTCCCTTCCCTTTTGGGCTCAGGTTACCCAGTTTTTGCCCCCTCTCCATTCCTTCAGCTCTGTCAGTGGATGAGGCAGATTGGGGAAAGGGCTCGTCTGCTCCTGTTGACCATCCAACCTGTGTAAGAGCCCAGTCTTGGTCCATCTGAGCCTGTGCAACCTTTACGTGCCCAAGTGTGTGACCCCAGTCCTGTGCCTTTACTGGGTATGGCTCCAGGGCCCCTCTTGGGTGATCCAGGGCCTCTGGGTCTCTGCCAGATGGGCTCCACATCCTTGCCTGTGTCTTTGTGTGCGCCCCCCTCACCTTTCTGTGGTCCACGTGGCTCTGTATCATTGTCTAACTATATTCCCCAGTCTCTGTTTGGAGTTCCCTCCCTGGGTCCACCCTGAGGTTAAGCCTTGAGTAATGGAAACAGCACTTGAGTTAGAGCTCTGGGCTGGTACATCTTGACTGCATGATCTTGCCACAGTTTATTCAATCTCTGAGGCTCATTTTCTCACCTGAACAATGGGTGTAATAAAGCATACCTCCCTAGGTGGCTGTGAGGATTCAATGAACCAGATAATACATACAAGCTCCCAGCACACAGCAGCCCCAGTAAGTGTTAGTTTCCTTTCTTCCTGGCCCTTTTTTTCTGGGAGGGGGGGCGGGGTTAGTGGGTGGCTGGCAGAGTAGTGTGGTGGGGCCAGCCATGGTGTGCTCTGTGGTTCCCTGCCTTATGCTGCTAGACAGAGGGTCCAGAGTGGCCAATGAGTGTCAGGGTGGGTGGCTGAATGATGGCGGTGGCCACTGAGCTCTGTATACCTGATGTGCCTGGGTACTGAAGCAGGTATCGCCCATTAGGGTAGGATTATATAGAGGGTGGGGTCGGTATGATGGTGTCTGTGAGAGCTGAGTGTGCACTGGGGATAGGAGGCGCTTTGTGAGTGCTAGGAAGGCTGTGTGTGTGACGGAGGAGTGTGTGGTTGTGTGGGAGGGGTGTGGAGTGTGTGTAGTGGACAAGCAGGGCTATGCTGAGTTCCTCCTGTTTGACATGTTGTCTGTTTGCATGATTCATGTGGGCTGGTGGGGGTGTGATGAGGATGCGGGTTGGCGAGGCATGTGTGACAGGGCATGGATGAGATGCGTGATGTGAACAGGATGGGTGAATGCACGATGGTGGGTGGGGAGCGATGGACCGTGAGCGTGTGAGGTTGTACATCTGTGTGAGCAGGTATGTGAGGTGTGACAGTGTGGGTGTAAGACAGAGGGCATATGTGCCCGTGGGGTGTGTAGGAGATAATGGGTGTGGCACGAAAGTGTGTCTGTGTATGTCTGTGAGGAGTGTGAGTGTGAGTAGGTGAGGGCTCAGGATGCCTCGCCCAGCCCTACGCGCAGTTTGTCTGCCCAGCGGGGCCAGGCGCGCCCAGGCGGGTGTGCGGGAGGCGGGCCGAGCCGCGCGTGAGCGTGTTCCTCGCGCGGACTGGACACACAACAGCAACACGCACAACCCAGAGACCTCCGCAGCGCGGCGCCCCGAACCGCCCCCCTGGCTCGGTGCCTTTACTGCAGTGCGCCCTCCCTGCCACCCTCCTACCGCGGCCCCGCCCCCGGCCGGCTCGGGGCCAACCGGAGCCCGCCCCGCCCTGCCCTTATTTGCATATGACTGACGTTCCCCCGGGGCGGCCAATGGGGGCGGGCGCGGCGGGGCCTGACCCGCGCGCGGCGGCGGCAGCCAATGGGCTCACGCGCGGGGGGCCGGGCTTGCGCGGAAGGCCGCGGGGGAAGCGGGGAAGGGGCGGGGGGAGGCGCGGCGGGGGGAGGGGAGCGCGTAGTAGTGGCGGGGCGGGGAGGCGGCGGTGGTTCGGCGCGGGGCTCGCTCGGAGCGCACGGACGCACGCACGCTGGTCCATCTGCCCGCCCGGGGCCGGAGGTCGACCCGGCGCTGAGCCTCGGGCCCGGGGCCCGGAAAGGCGGGGCGGCGGCGCCGGCAGCCGGGACGCGCGGGGCCAGAGCCGTTACCCGCCGGAGCTGCGAGGGAGGGAGGGAGCGAGAGAGCCAGCGAGCGGGGAAGGGAGGGGGCCGCCCCCGCGCACGCGCGCCGCGCCCCGCCCCGCCTGCCCCGCCTGCCCCGCCCGCCAGACTCCGCGAGGGAGGAGGGAGAGGGAGGGGGCGGTGCCGATGGCCCCCGTGCCGCGCGCCCCGTGACGGCCCCCGCGCGCGCCGGGGGGCGGGGCGGGGCCGGTGCGCGCTGACCTCCCCCGCCCCCCGGGCGGCGGGAGGCAGGCGGCGCTGTGCGCAGGCGCGCCCGGCGGAGACCCCCGCGTGGGGCGGCCGGAGGGGGGCGGCGGGGGGGGGGGCATGCGGCGACGGCCTCCCGCTCCCCCCGGGCCCAAGCGGCGACGGCCGAGGAGCGGGCTGCGGGCGGAGCGGCGTCGGCCGCTGAGGAGGTGCGAGCCCCTGCCGGGTCCCCCCTGCGCCGGACCATGTATTCGGCCCACAGGCCCCTGATGCCCGCGTCCAGCGCGGCCTCCCGTGGCCTCGGCATGTTCGGTCAGTAGCGCCTGGGCCCTGGGACTGCAGGGGTCAAGGTGTCGGGGTGCTAAGTGCGGAGTAACGGTGGTGGGGGTATAGTAGGGGAGAGAACAGTAGAGGCAGAGTAAAGGGATGACGGGGAAAGTTACGGAGCTCGGCCGGGCCGAGTGGTTAGTGATGGCAGGTGGGAGTGTAGCGGAGTGGGGCGTATCTGGGGACAGCTGTGATGTTAAAGTGATGGGATGGCACAGGTCCGCTGTAATAGAAAGGTGAGGGGTGCAGAGTAACTGGCTCTGGAGCATGGGGTAGAATAGGAACAGCACGAGACCTGCTGGTCCTAGGGGAGGAGGCTTGGATTGGGTAGTGGGGCTAAGGAAAGGGCTCAGGAAGCGAGTGAGGCACTGTTAGCTGAGATCAGAGTGACAGGCTGCAGTGTGTGTGGTGTAGTTTGCAGAGAGCGCGACACCTAAGAACCTGGAGGGTTGTGCACTGGGGAGGGGTTCAGGAGGGAGCAGGACCAAAGGACTGCCCTCCATTGTCTGCTGGGTCCCTTTTCCCCACCCCCCAGAAAAGAGGAGGCCTTGATGGGAAAGATGTTTGCAAAGAGAGGCACAGGTCTAAGTCCCTGGAGGTTTTTATATGGGGTTGGAGAGCCCAGCGGGTTTTCAGGGGTAAGGGACAGGGTCATCGTAGTCTTGAGTGCTCTTCAGTGCTGTCTTCGTGATCCCAGTCCCTTGTTTCCTGAGGTCTACTGTTTCCTTTGTCAGCCCCTCACAGAATCAGGTCTCGAGGCCAGTGCCTCGCACAGAGCTCCCCACTGTCCAGGCTTCTGAAGGCATGGGGAGGTCACCTCAGGTCAGGTTGATCTGGATCAAGGGAAGGCCTGGAATGATGGAGAGCAGGGCTAGGGCGGTTCCCTCCTCCCTTCATCTTCCCCGAGCAGGGGCCTCTTTCCTCTGCTGGTTGCACTTCCCCCAGGGAGCCAGGCAGTGCGAGGGGAAGCCCACTGGTATCCTAGGCCCACCCCAAAAGTCCAACCAGGGGTAGGTCCCAGCCTAGGGCTTGCTCTTCCACCACCCACCTCTTGGGGCTGAAGGTTGGACCCCTGGGACCAGCCTCTTGGTGAGGAAGCATCTTCTTGTGCATATCCTCAAGGAAACACCTGGCACTTGTGCCCTCTCTGGGTAGAGACTTGTTACAATTCTCTCTTCTGGCCCATTGTCTGTGGTTTTTCTTCCAAGGAGTTTACCACACCCTCCCCTGTTTTGGGCAAGGGGGCTGGACCCTGGACTACAGATAAGCTGAGGGGCTGATGGGGAAGGGAGGCTGGGAGGCCGATTTCTGGATGGTGCATTGTCTTTGTGGGGGCAAAAGAGAGAGCTGCTGGAGCCACCTGTGCCCAGCCAGGAAGGGCAGGTCTGGCACTCTGTGGTGGGGGAGGAAGGCAAGGAGCAGGACCTCTCCCACACCACAGTTGTAAGAGACCCCACAGCCTGTGCATAGTGAACGGAGAGTTGGAGGGGAGGGGACGTGGGGCCGTATGCCTCAGGAAAGGTAAAGAGAGCATGAGGCCAAGATGAGAGGCTGTGTTGGGTGGCGACTGGGTTGCTGGGAATGTGGCATGACGGGGGTGGGGGTCCCAGCCCGTAGAGGTCTGGGGCCTTGGGAGTGTGGGATGGCAGCCAAGCATGACCTGGTTTGTGGCAGGAGCAAATCGTTCCTCTGGCCTGGTCCCTGGTGGCAGGGCTGGTGGAGATTGGTGGGGGGGAGGAGTGGGGCGTGAGTACTATTTCCCTTCCCCGCTTCTGTTTTCTTTTTTATAAATCTAGAAACCTTTCAGGGAGGAGTTTTTCCTGAGTGACGTTGCATGGACGAGTCCAAGAGGCTCTGGTGTTGGGGGTGGGGGGTAGACAAAAGGGGTGGGGCTACCTCATCTAGGGTGGGGAAGAGCTTGAGTTGGGGTTGGGGCCAGGCTGTCCTGCTGCACAGCTCACCTGGCTCCTTTCCACAGTGTGGACGAATGTGGAACCTCGCTCTGTGGCTGTGTTCCCTTGGCACTCCTTAGTCCCCTTCCTGGCACCCAGCCAGCCTGACCCCTCCGTGCAGCCGAGCGAGGCCCAGCAACCTGCCAGCCACCCAGTGGCCTCCAACCAGAGCAAAGGTGAGGGCTGGGGGGGACTGGGGGGGAGGCAAGGGTGTGGGGTCCAGGTGGCCTAGGAGCCCTCTGATCTACCTCTGTGTCCCCAGAACCTGCTGAGTCGGCAGCTGTTGCTCATGAACGGCCACCAGGTGGGACAGGGAGTGCTGACCCTGGGCGGCCCCCTGGAGCCACATGCCCTGAGAGCCCAGGACCCGGACCCCCACACCCTTTGGGGGTGGTGGAACCTGGTAAGGGTCCGCCTCCCACCACGGAGGAGGAGGCCTCCGGCCCCCCAGGAGAGCCCCGGCTGGACAGTGAGACAGAGAGTGACCATGATGATGCGTGAGTTCCCTGAGGCCTGGGACTTGGGGGTGGGATGGCCAGAGACATGGCCCTCACTGTCCCTGCTGCCCCGCCGCAGCTTCCTCTCCATCATGTCTCCTGAGATCCAGTTGCCTCTACCGCCCGGAAAACGTCGGACCCAGTCCCTCAGTGCCCTACCCAAGGAACGGGACTCATCTTCTGAGAAGGATGGACGCAGCCCCAACAAGGTACTTTATCCCTGCCTGTCCCGTGCTCACCCCGTGGCCACCCACACCTGTCTGCCAGGTCCTAACTGTCCCGCTCTGGGCTGCGTTTAATGCAGCGGGAGAAGGACCACATCCGGCGGCCCATGAATGCCTTCATGATCTTCAGCAAGCGGCACCGGGCCCTGGTCCACCAGCGTCATCCCAACCAGGACAACCGGACCGTCAGCAAGATCCTGGGCGAGTGGTGGTACGCCCTGGGGCCCAAGGAGAAGCAGAAGTACCACGACCTGGCCTTCCAGGTAACGCTGTTGCCTCTTGGCTCCTCCCAGCTTCTTCTGGTGGGGTGGGTGAGTGAAGGGTTGCCCTGCCCTCTCCTGCCAGGTGAAGGAGGCCCACTTCAAGGCCCACCCAGATTGGAAGTGGTGCAACAAGGACCGAAAGAAGTCCAGCTCAGAGGCCAAGCCCACGAGCCTGGGGCTGGCAGGAGGGCACAAGGAGACGCGGGAGCGGAGCATGTCGGAGACGGGCACTGCTGCTGCCCCTGGGGGTTAGTCAGCCCCTTGGCTCTCCCACCCTGCCACCTCCCTCCCCGAGAGCCACCAGCTACCCCCTTGCTTGCTCCTCCCCTGCCCCAGCAGCTCCTCTCTGCTCTATCGCTTTAATTTGGCGACCCTTATCCGTAAAGGAACCGGCAGTTGATTCATGTGACGGAGCCAGGGAGATCCACACAGATACTAAGATTCCCAAACAGCACTCTTATTATCAACTGTTGTTTAACGAGTGTTTACTATGTGCCAGGCACTACAGGGAATATAAGCTGTAGTCTGCAAAACCCCATTCTATTTCTAGAAGAAGAAACTGAGGTTCAGAGAGGCAAAATCACTTGCTTAAAGTCATAAACAAGCAAATGACAGAGCCAGAATGTAAACCCCAGTTCGGCCGGCCCTCAGCACCATAGTTGGAGCCACTGCAGCTCGCAAACACCCCTGATGGGCGGCTGCTTCCACTTATTGAGGGTGTCTGGTGTGCCTGGCGGTGTTCTGGGGCACATTTTTGGAGTGAGCCTATGGGTATGGCAGTTCTGTGAGGTTAGACGGATAGTTGCTATGGATATGCACTTCTATGAGAGTGGGGACACTAGTTACTTCCTCTTTGAGATGAGGGAACCGAGGCTCAGGCCAGCGGTTGGCTAGCCAGCACCACATGAACCTCTCTCCAGGCCTCCTTACTTTCAGGAGGGCTGCTCCCGCAGGGAATGGGCCTGCTGCAACCCCAGAGGGCAGGAATCAGCAGGAAGGAGATGCTGGGCTGGTGGTGGGTGGTGGTTTTTTTTTTTTTCACCAAGTGGCCCAGAAATTCTAGCCTGCTTCTGCCTAGTACCTAGAAATATCTATAGGTTGTTGGGCCAGTCTAGGTGCTGGTGACAGGCTTACTGACTGTCATAGCGCCACCCTCTACTTTACAGTGTCCTCTGAGCTCCTGTCCGTTGCAGCCCAGACACTCCTGAGCTCAGACGCCAAGGCTCCGGGGAGCAGCTCCTGTGGGGCAGAACGGCTACACACAGTTGGGGGACCTGGCTCAGCCCGGCCCCGAGCTTTCTCCCACAGTGGGGTACACAGCCTGGACGGCGGAGAAGTAGACAGTCAGGCGCTACAGGAACTGACGCAGGTTTGGGGTGCAGGCCACCTAGTGAGGGTGGGCAGGGAACCTGTCCAGGGCAGCAGCCCCGCTGAACCCTCTCTGCCACCTATCCTGCAGATGGTGTCTGGCCCTGCATCGTACTCTGGCCCAAAGCCTTCTACCCAGTATGGAGCTCCAGGACCCTTTGCAGCCCCTGGTGAGGGAGGTGCCTTGGCGGCCACCGGGCGGCCCCCGCTGCTGCCCACCCGAGCTTCTCGTTCTCAGCGTGCGGCCAGTGAGGACATGACGAGTGATGAGGAGCGCATGGTCATCTGTGAGGAGGAAGGAGATGATGATGTCATTGGTGAGCATTGCAGGACCCAGAATCTTGCCCAGGACCTAGCAGGCCAAGGCTCAGAGGGTGGGCAGAACTTGGATCCAGGCCCCTAGGCCCCTTTGTTTTCTTTTCCACTTGGTTTATGTTTGCATGTGGCCAGTTCAGGCCCTGCCGAGTAAACCCAGCCCTGCCCTCAGGAAGCCCCCAGCCCTGCAGGAAATCTAGAGGACAGGGGGCGTGACCAGATCTTCAGGTGCAGTGTTAGGGGCTCTTTCCTGCAGGCTCATAGGCTCCTGCACTGGGCATTGGGCACTGGGCATGTGGGCACAGCCCTGGGTTGAGGAGTAGCCTTCCTGGACAGCACTCCCTGCCGGTTTGGAGCAGAGCTGAGATCCAGGCTCCAGACTGTTTCTCCTGGGTCTCCTTGCATCTAGCCCCCTCCCCATACTGTTCCCTCCATTCCCTCAGCTGACGATGGCTTCGGCACCACTGACATTGATCTCAAGTGCAAGGAGCGGGTGACCGACAGCGAGAGTGGGGACAGCTCTGGGGAGGACCCAGAGGGCAACAAGGTGAGGGCTTGGGTCACGGTGCTGTCCCATCACACTCCCTCCTAAGCCATGGGAATGTCTGTTTCTCCCGGGCTTGAGAGAGGGGGAGATTAAGGTCCAGAGAGGGCAAGCTGCTTGCCCCGTGGGGAGTTGGGTCATAGTCAGGATGAATTGAGGCCTTCAGCTGGCAGGGGTGCAGCCCTAGGCTGGCCTGGCTGACAGGCTAGATGGGCATGGCTAGGGGGCTGCTATCGAGGTGTCGGAGTGTCCTGACCTGGGGTGTCTCCCTTCCTTTCATGCAGGGCTTTGGTCGGAAGGTGTTTTCACCTGTGATCCGTTCCTCCTTTACCCACTGCCGCCCCCCACTGGACCCTGAGCCCCCAGGGCCCCCGGATCCTCCTGTAGCCTTTGGCAAAGGCTATGGTTCCGCCCCATCCTCCTCTGCGTCCTCGCCTGCTTCCTCCTCAGCCTCGGCAGCCACCTCCTTCTCACTGGGCTCAGGAACCTTCAAGGCCCAGGAGTCTGGTCAGGGCAGCACAGCGGGCCCCCTACGGCCCCCACCCCCTGGGGCTGGGGGTCCAGCGACACCTTCCAAGGCAACCCGGTTCCTCCAAACGGATCCTGCCACCTTCCGGCGCAAGAGACCTGAAAGTGTGGGTGGCCTGGAGCCACCAGGCCCCTCAGTCATCGCGGCCCCTCCCAGCGGAGGAGGAAACATCCTGCAGACACTGGTGCTGCCCCCAAACAAGGAGGAGCAAGAGGGCGGCGGAGCCAGAGTGCCCTCCGCCCCCGCCCCATCACTGGCCTACGGGGCCCCAGCAGCTCCCCTGTCCCGTCCTGCCGCCACCATGGTCACCAATGTGGTGCGGCCTGTCAGCAGCACTCCTGTGCCCATCGCCTCTAAGCCCTTCCCCACCTCTGGCCGGGCTGAGGCATCTCCAAATGACACAGCAGGTGCCAGGACTGAAATGGGCACTGGGTCTCGGGTGCCTGGGGGCTCCCCGCTGGGTGTCAGCTTAGTGTATTCGGACAAGAAGTCGGCAGCAGCCACCTCACCAGCCCCACACTTGGTGGCTGGACCCCTGCTGGGCACTGTGGGGAAGGCGCCTGCCACTGTCACTAACCTACTGGTGGGCACCCCGGGGTATGGGGCCCCTGCACCCCCTGCTGTCCAGTTCATTGCCCAGGGGGCCCCTGGTGGTGGGACCACTGCGGGCTCAGGAGCAGGTGCTGGGAGTGGCCCCAATGGGCCAGTACCCCTGGGCATCCTGCAACCAGGTGCCCTGGGCAAGGCTGGGGGAATCACCCAGGTACAGTACATCCTGCCCACGCTGCCCCAGCAGCTTCAGGTGGCACCTGCCCCAGCACCAGCCCCTGGGACCAAGGCAGCGGCTCCCAGCGGCCCTGCACCCACCACCAGCATCCGTTTCACCCTCCCACCGGGCACTTCCACCAACGGCAAAGTCCTGGCCGCCACTGCACCCACTCCTGGCATCCCCATCCTGCAGTCTGTACCCTCCGCCCCACCCCCCAAAGGTGAGACCTGGGCCGGGCAGCACTAGGAGAGGGGCCATAGTCCTGTTTGGCTCCCTTGTAACCTTTTCCTTTCTTGCCTTTTAACTTCCAGCCCAGTCAGTTTCTCCCGTGCAGGCCCCGCCCCCGGGTGGCTCAGCCCAGCTGCTGCCTGGGAAGGTCCTAGTGCCTCTGGCCGCCCCTAGCATGTCAGTGCGGGGTGGAGGGGCCGGCCAGCCGCTGCCACTGGTGAGCCCGCCCTTCTCAGTACCTGTGCAGAATGGTGCCCAGCCCCCCAGCAAGGTGAGGGCCTGCCTGTCTCTCTACCTGCTGGATGTTGGCCCCTGTACCCCATCATTTCTTTGTCTTTTTTTCAGTCTTTTCTCCTTCTCCATGTATCTGGTTCTTTGTCTTGCCATCTTCCGTGATGTCTCTGTGCATCCTGACTCAAGTCCTCAGCGTCTGTACCCTCCTCCTTCTCTGTGTCCCCACCTCTCACTGTCATCTTGCCCATCCTGTTCTCACCCCAAGTTCTGTGTTCCTTGCTTTTGCTTAGAGTCCCACTTGAGGTCTTGGTCTTCCCCTGCCCCAGTCTGGGGCCACAGCTAACCCTGGCCTATGGGTGCCCTTCTCCACAGATCATACAGCTGACCCCGGTGCCTGTGAGCACACCCAGCGGCCTGGTGCCGCCCCTGAGCCCAGCCACACTCCCTGGACCCACCTCGCAGCCTCAGAAGGTCCTGTTGCCCTCCTCCACTAGGTAATTGCAGCTGAGCCCATACTCAGAGGCCAGGGAAGGGGTGGGGCGGGGCCGGCTTACCTCACTCCTCCCCATTTCCTCTCCTGCGGCAGAATCACCTATGTGCAGTCAGCGGGCGGGCACGCGCTGCCCCTGGGTACCAGCCCTGCGTCCAGCCAGGCTGGAACAGTCACCTCGTACGGGCCCACGAGCTCTGTAGCTCTAGGCTTCACCTCGCTGGGGCCCAGCGGCCCCGCCTTCGTGCAGCCCCTGCTCTCAGGTGAGGGGCGGCCTGGCAGGCAGTGCTGGGGACCCAGGGTGGGGCTGAGGCAGTCCGGGCCCTAACTTGGTCTCCTGCTTCTCCTTCTCTGTCTTTCAGCAGGCCAAGCCCCACTGCTGGCTCCCGGTCAGGTGGGCGTGTCACCTGTGCCCAGTCCCCAGCTGCCGCCTGCCTGTGCAGCCCCCGGAGGTCCTGTCATAACAGCGTTTTACTCTGGCAGCCCTGCACCCACCTCCTCAGCACCCCTGGCCCAGCCATCCCAGGCCCCCCCAAGCCTGGTCTACACTGTGGCCACCAGCACAACCCCACCTGCAGCCACCATTCTGCCCAAGGGCCCGCCAGCCCCTGCCACTGCCACCCCAGCCCCGACTAGCCCTTTCCCCAGTGCCACAGGTAGGTGTCAGATCAACCCAGAGCAGAGTGAGTTGGGGGACCCAGGGGATGGGCTCCAGTCAGGCCTGGCTCAGCAAACACTTTTCTCCCCACTAGCAGGTTCCATGACCTACAGCTTAGTGGCCCCCAAGGCCCAGCGGCCCAGCCCGAAGGCCCCCCAGAAAGTGAAGGCAGCCATCGCCAGCATTCCCGTGGGGTCCTTTGAGGCAGGTGCCTCTGGGCGGCCTGGCCCTGCACCCCGGCAGCCTCTGGAGCCTGGCCCAGTCCGAGAGCCAACTGCCCCAGAGTCTGAGCTTGAGGGGCAGCCCACACCACCAGCCCCTCCACCCCTGCCAGAGACCTGGACTCCCACGGCCCGGAGCAGCCCCCCACTGCCCCCACCTGCTGAGGAGCGGACCAGCGCCAAGGGCCCTGAGACCATGGTGAGCACCTGCAGGCCGTGGGGCTCCCACTGCCACTTGGCTGTGCCTCTCCATTGACGTCTTTGCTTTTCTGTCCTACTCTTCTTTCCATGCCTGTGTGTTTCTCAGGTTAAAGGGTCCCCTCTGTCCCTTCTGCCTGCCTGTGTTGTCTCCTCTCCCATCTGAGGCCCCTGTCTTGGCCTTCCTGAAGCCGTGTGACAGCCTTCTCAAGGGTCTGCTGGGCGGGCTGAGATCCAACTCTTTGTTTCTGGCCTTTGCCCCAGAGTCTGAGCTCAGTGTTCGCCATCTCCCTGCCCATCTCCACCCCAGGCCAGCAAATTCCCCAGCTCATCTTCAGACTGGCGCGTCCCTGGGCAGGGCCTGGAGAATCGTGGGGAGCCTCCCACTCCTCCCAGCCCGGCCCCAGCTCCAGCCGTAGCTCCTGGTGGCAGCAGCGAGAGCAGCAGTGGGCGGGCAGCTGGGGACACCCCCGAGCGCAAGGAGGCGGCTGGTACTGGCAAGAAGGTGAAGGTGCGGCCCCCGCCCCTGAAGAAGACCTTTGACTCTGTGGACAAGTGAGCATGGGCTGGGGCCTTGGTGGAGCGTGTTAGGGTGGCGGGAGTGGGAGCAGCTGCAGGCTGAGGCGGGGGAGGTGACCCTGCCGGCCCTCCAGCAGGGTCCTGTCAGAAGTGGACTTCGAAGAGCGCTTTGCTGAGCTGCCTGAGTTTCGGCCTGAGGAGGTGCTGCCCTCCCCCACCCTGCAGTCTCTGGCCACCTCACCCCGGGCCATCCTGGGCTCTTACCGCAAGAAGAGGAAGAACTCCACGGGTAGGCGAGCATCGGGCACCCAGGGTCCTTAGGTGGAGGGCAGACTGGGGCTACCTGCACTGAGTCTGCTTCTGTTTGGCCAGACCTGGATTCAGCACCCGAGGACCCCACCTCGCCCAAGCGCAAGATGAGAAGACGCTCCAGCTGCAGCTCGGAGCCCAACACCCCCAAGAGTGCCAAGTGCGAGGGGGACATCTTCACCTTTGACCGTACAGGTGCCGTGGTGGGCAGAACTTTGGGAGCCTGGGGGCCTGCAAAAGGAGTGGGTCTCTGGAAGGCGGTTAGAGAGTGAGAGAGGTAGGGTGGGTCCATCCAGGCTGGGAGGAAGCACAGCCTGTCAGTGGTGGGTTCTGGAGTCTGGCAGGCCCCTAGGTTGCCCTGTGACTGTGGGCAGGACCCCTCTCTGACTCCCCCGTGAAATAGAATGCAGTGAGGGCTTGGGTGGGCACTCAGACGGTGGCAGGAAGGCCCTGCCGCTGCTGCAGCCTTGCCATGCTGCCCGTGCCCTGCACAGGTACAGAAGCCGAGGACGTGCTTGGGGAGCTAGAGTATGACAAGGTGCCATACTCCTCCCTGCGGCGCACCCTGGACCAGCGCCGGGCCCTGGTCATGCAGCTCTTTCAGGACCATGGCTTCTTCCCGTCAGGTGAGCCTGTCTCGGAGTCTTGGGGTCACTCGGGTGGGACTTATCTGTACATCTCATCCTGTGCTCCCCACCGTTTTTCTGTCTCCAGCCCAGGCCACAGCCGCCTTCCAGGCCCGCTATGCAGACATCTTTCCCTCCAAGGTTTGTCTGCAGTTGAAGATCCGTGAGGTGCGCCAGAAGATCATGCAGGCTGCCACTCCCACGGAGCAGCCCCCTGGAGCTGAGGCTCCTCTCCCTGTACCGCCCCCCACTGGCACCGCTGCTGCCCCTGCCCCCACTCCCAGCCCTGCGGGGGGCCCTGACCCCACCTCACCCAGCTCGGACTCTGGCACGGCCCAGGCTGCCCCGCCACTGCCTCCACCCCCAGAGTCGGGGCCTGGACAGCCTGGCTGGGAGGGGGCTCCCCAGCCCTCCCCCCCACCCCCAGGTCCCTCCACAGCTGCCACAGGCAGGTGAGGGACCCCTGAGAAGATCCCAGGACTTATAGTACCCCCTCAGGACATGGACAGTATGTGGGGGCAGGAAGGTTATCTCCTCCCGGGTAAAGCCATTTCGTCCTCTCCAGTTTGGGGCGGAATGAGGCCTGCTCCTCTTGTAAATACCCCCTTCCCTCGAAGCTCCCTCCCGGTGCTGGGGGGCAGCTGAGGGGCTGCAGGGGCAGTCTCCCTCCTCCAAGCCCCTGTACATAACCTGGAGCGTGTGACCTTCAGAGCTTTTCACTTTATGCAAAATGGCTCCTGTGAGGGCTGCAAGCTGGAGGGTGGTGCGGGCCTTGGGCCACAGGGAGGCGCCTGTGGAATAGGGGGAGTTCATGCACCCCTTTTTTCCCCAGAGGGGCTGGACTCAGGTTAGTTTGGGGGTGGGGGCTCCTGCACTTTGCCACAGGCACGGGGAGGGTTTTCTCCTCACCCCCTCTGCCCTCCCAACTTGGGTTGTACTTTCTAAGAAGGTGATTTCCCCCTGCCCTTGCCCCCTTCCCCAGAACAAAACATGTTGATCATGTGCAATATTTCTTACTGTGCCGAGAAGCCGCAATGAGCGAGATTAAAGCTGTTTAACACACCTGTGTGGCTGCAGGCTCTTAACAGGGAGGGCTGTTGGTTGTACCAGTCCTGTCGTGAGTTGTCATGGAGCGGCAGGCTTTCCATGAGGTGGGGGCAACAATTCCAGTACCACTGCCCCCAACTTCAGAGGAACCGCATAGGCCAGGTCCCTGACTTGCTGTGGACCAGATGGCCCCTCTCCAGTTTAGGAGCCTGTGTGCTCCGGGAGCCTCAATGCCTGCTGGCCCTGTTCTCAGCCATTGGACTGCGTGAGTTTGGGGAAGGCCTGAGGCAAGATGCCACCGGATGGTTTACCCTCACTGGCTCTGGGGTCATTCGTACTCAGGAAACAGGTCCCAAGAGGTCCTAGCCCAGAGGTGGCAGTGGGTGGGAGGGAGCCTAGCCTACCTGGAGTACCCTTGGTCCTCAGTGTGACCCCTGCTGCCCCCATGTGGCCTGGGCCTGCACTGCAACTGGGCTTGAAGGAATCTCCCCTGGGTGACACCCCTCCCGCTCAGCATGTGGACACAGTGCCCACCTGAGGTGACAAGATACCTACACCCTGTGTGGAGGGATGACAACTAGGAGTGGGAGGGTCAGGACGCCTCCACAGAAGTGGCGTCTAAGCTAGAGATGGAGCGGCAGGAAGTTCCAGCCAGGGCAACAGCATATGCACTGGGTCACTATGTTCCCAGAATTCTTGCTTGACCTTGGTCCTGTAGGATAGTGCTGGAAAGCTGGTCTTAACTAGTGTTTACTGATTGGTAACGCCTGCCTGAAGCACACTATTGTGATAGTGGAAATTAACCTAACCACAAAAATCACAGTGCCTTAATGGATCAGTGATACCTGCCCTGGGCAGAAATAGAACCACAGCCAGGCATGGTGGCTCATGTCTGTAATGCCAGCACCCTGGGAGGCCGAGGCAGGTGGATTGCTTGAGCTCAGGAGTCAGACCAGCCTGGGCAACATGGCAAAACCACTTCTCTACAAAAAATACAATAAGCTGGACGTAGTGGCACATGCTTATAGTAGCAGCTATTCAGGAGGCTGAGGTGGGTGGATCACTTGAGCCTGGGAGGTTGAAGTTGCAGTGGGCTGTGGTCTCACCACTGTACTCTAGCCTGGGTGACGGAGAGAGACCCTGTCTCACACAAAAAACCTTGCAGAACTGCAGGGTCACAGATCAGGATAAGGACTAATGGTGGTACCCAGATACCCAGACAGGTTCGACCATAAAGCAGGAAACAGCACACTGAGGAAGGAGAGTTTAATGTTGTGGGAAGGCAGCAGGATGCTTAGGGTGCAGGCTCCAGCAGGGGAGCACCTTGGCCCTGGTCTTGGGCCAGCAGACGCAGAAGCAGGGAGTGCAGAGCCCGGCAAACAGGTGTGTAGCCCAGGCGGCTCAGATGCAGGTAATCATACATGTCATGGTGGCTGATGGTGCCATCTGAGTGCACAAAGCCAGGGTCGGCATCTAGGAAGTGGGCCCGAGGGTGGCCAGCCAGTGCCACCCGTACCAGCTCGTTCACCTGTCGGTTCTTCTCCCGAAGTGGGTTGGGATGTTGGCCTCGCGGAAGCAGGCCCTGAGCAGGAACACGAGGCGTAGTAAGGAAACAAGCATTTGAGTATCTTGTTCTCTGTGCCAACCTGTCCTCCACCCACCACCATGAAGTTTCCAGCTGCAGAAAACACTAGGGATGGGCAAGTGGGGAGGGTGGGAGGGTAGTTCCTAAATATCACATCCTAGCCCTCATTTAGCAAGAGACTTCTGGATTTTAGCCTCTTTCCTTTTCTTTTCTTTTTTTTTTTTGAGACAGAGTCTTGCTCTGTCGCCCAGACTGGAGTGCAGTGGCGCGATCTCGACTCACTGCAAGCTCCGCCTCCCAGGTTCAGGCCATTCTCCTGCCTCAGCCTCCCAAGTAGCTGGGACTACGGGCACCCACCATCATGCCTGGCTAATTTTTTGTATTTTTATTAGAGACGGGGTTTCACCATGTTAGCCAGGATGGTCTCGATCTCCTGACTTCATGATCCGCCCGCCTCGGCCTCCTAAAGTGTTGGGATTACAGGCGTGAGCCACCGCGCCCAGCCTAGCCTCTTTCAAAGTATCACTTAGAAAAATGTTGACATTGGCTAGGTTCAGTGGCTCACGCCTGTAATCCCAGCATGATGGGAGGCAGAGCTGGATAGGTCGCTTGAGCCCAGGAGTTCGAGACCAACCTGGGCAACATGGTGAAACCCCATCTCTAACAAAAATACACAAAAATTAGTGGGACATGATGGCATGTGCCTGTAGTCCCAGCTACTCGGGAGGCTGACATGGGAGAATCACTTGAGCCCTGGAAGCAGAATTTGCAGTGAGCTGAGATCATGCCACCGCACTCCAGCCTGGGCAACAGAGCCAGATCCTGTCTCAAAAAATAAATAGGCCAAGGGAGGTTGCTCACGCCTGTAATCCCAGCACTTTGGGAGGCTGAGACGGGTGGATCACTTGAGGTCAGGAGTTTGAGACCAGCCCGGCCAAAATGGTGAAATGCCATCTCTACTAAAAATACAAAAATTAGCCAGGCGTGGTGGCACGCGCCTGCAGTCTCAGCTACTGTGGAGGCTGAGGCAGGAGAATCGCTTGAACCCAGGAGGAGGTTGTAGTGAGGCCAGATTGCGTCACTGCACTCTGGCCTGGCAACAGAGCAAGACTCTGTCCCCAAAAAAATAAATAAAAGATATCAACATCACGGTTTATGCCAAGGGATCAATCCCCTTTCAGAAGAGGAAATGTCCTAGCTACCTACAAGTGATGGAGCCTAGATTTACCCCAGGAATGCCTGACAACTTTTGGCCTATTCAAGGTTTTTTGAGGGTTTTTCTTTTGTTTTCTGGTGAGACAGGGTCTCTGTCACCCAGGCTGGAGTGCGGTAGCATGATCACAGCTGTTACCTTGAATTCCTGGGCTCAAGTGATCCTTCCCCTTTAGCCTCCCAAGTAGCTGGGGTTACAGGTTTTGTGCACCATCATACTCAGCTAATTCTTTTTTTTTTTGAGATGGAGTCTTGCTCTGTTGCCCAGGCTGGAGTGCAGTGGCGCAATCTCGGCTCACTGCAAGCTCCGCCCCCCCAGGTTCATGCCATTCTCCTGCCTCAGCCTCCCAAGTAGCTGGGACTACAGACGCCTGCCACCACGCCCGGCTAATTTTTTGTATTTTTAGTAGAAACAGGGTTTCACCTTGTTAGCCAGGATGGTCTTGATCTCCTGACCTCGTGATCCACCCTCTTCAGCCTCCCAAAGTGCTGGGATTATAGGTTTACAGGCGTGAGCCACCGCACCCGGCTTTTTTTTTTTTTTTTTTTTTTTTGAGACAGAGTTTCGCTCTTGTTGCCCAGGCTGGAGTGCAATGGTGCAATCTTGGCTCACCCCAACCTCCACCTCCTGGGTTCAAGCGATTCTCCTGCCTTAGCCTCCCAAGTAGCTGGGATTACAGGCATGTGCCACCACGCCCAGCTAATTTTGTATTTTTAGTAGAGATGGGGTTTCTCCACGTGTGGTCAGGCTGGTCTTGAACTCCCGACCTCAGGTGATCTGCTTGCCTCGGCCTCCCAAAGTGCTGGGATTACAGGCATGAGCCACTGCGCCCAGCCCATGCCCAACTAATTTTTTTTTTTTTTTGAGACGGAGTCTCCCTCTGTCGCCCAGGCTGGAGTGCAGTGGCACAGTATCAGCTCACTGCAAGCTCCGCCTCCCAGGTTCACACCATTCTCCTGCCTCAGCCTGCCAAGTTAGCTCGAACTACAGGTGCCCGCCACCACGCCCGGCTAATTTTTTTTTGTATTTTTAGTAGAAATGGGGTTTCACTGTGTTAGCCAGGATGGTCTTGATCTCCTGACCTCGTGATCCACCTGCCTCAGTCTCCCAAAGTGCTGGGATTACAGGCGTGAGCCACCGTGCCTGGCCTGTTTTTTAGTTTTTCAATACCCCCAAAGTCTTAAGCCATCCCTGGGCAAAAAAGGCTAATTGGTCTCTGAGCATATTCTCAACCACAGCCACTCTGAAGAGTATAGCAAGCTCCAACGTGAGATTCTGCCTAAAAGCCACTGCTCTATGTCAAGCTGCCTAGAACTGTGCCAACTGTGGCTATATCTGAGGGGGTCCCAGACCACTGCCATTCTTCCTTTCCCACTCTCCCAGCCTCTCACCAGCACCACAACCCGGGCCTGGGGCTGTCGCTCATTCACCAGTTGCACAATGGCCTTGATGCCACCAGTCACCTGCTCTGCTGTGTGTCCGTGGTTGTTGGTGCCCACCCAGACCACCACAATCTGTCGAAAAAGAGACATGAAGCAGCGGTGAGGGGGCAGCCAAAAGATGTTTTAGAGCCCCACCCAAGCCCCGCTCACCTTGGGCCGGATGTGTTCCAGCTCCCCATTCTCCAGCCGCCACAGTACATGCTGTGTGCCGTCACCACCGATGCCAAAGTTAAGTGCATGCAGAGGAGAGAAAAGCTCGCGCCAGATCTGTGGGCAAGAAGTGGTATGGGCACAAGGGCACTGTCCGCATGGACCATCCCCCTCTGTCCAGGTGTTAACCAAATGCCATTATGGAAGAACCTTACTTCATGGAAGCAGTCTTAAAATTTCACCTGGAGCAAACTCCAGCATGGCTGAACCTCACTTTATAGAAATCTATTAGAGTCTCTCACTTATTTTATTTTATATTTTTGAGACAGAGTTATTTTATTTTTGAGACAGAGTCTCACTGTGTCACCCAGGCTGGAGTGCAGTGGCACTATCTCGGCTCACTGCAACCTCCACCTCCCTAGTTCAAGTGATTCTCATGTCTCAGCCTCCCGAGCAGCTGGGACTACAGGTGTACGCCACCACGTCCAGCTAATTTTTTGTATTTTTAGTAGAGATGGGGTTTCACCATGTGGGCCAGACTGGTCTCGAACTCCTGACCTCAGGTGATCCACCTGCCTCGGCCTCCCAAAGTGTTGGGATTACAGGCGTGAGCCCATGGTGCCCAGCCTATTTATTTTTTGAGACGGAGTTTTGCTCTTGTCGCCCAGGCTGGAGTGCAGTAGTGCGATCTCGGCTCATTGCAATCTCTGCTTCCCAGGTTCAAGTGATTCTCCTGCCTCAGCCTCCCAAGTAGCTGGGACTATAGGCATGTGACACCATGCCCAGCTAATTTTTGTATTTTTAGTAGAGACAGGGTTTCGCCATGTTGGCCAGGGTGGTCTCGAACTCCTGGCCTCAGGTCATCCGCCTGCCTTGGCCTCCCAAAGTGCTGGGATTACAGGCGTAAGCCACCACACCCTGCCTAGAGTCTCTCACTTTAAACCAAGCCCCAGGCTCTGTTGCTCATGCTGAGGTGGGCGGACTGCTTGAGCCCAGGAGTTCAAGACCAACCTACACAACAGGGCAAAACCCCATCTCTACAAAAATTACAAAAATTAGCCAGGTGCATAGTGATGTGCACCTGTAGTCCCAGCTACTCGGGAGGCTGAGGTGGGAGGATCACTTGAGCCCAGGAGGCAGAGGTTGCAGTGAACAGAGATCATACCACTGCACGCCAGCCTGGGTGACAGAGCAAGACCCTGTCTCAAAAACCAACCAACCAACAAATAAAACAAACCAAGCCCCATAGAAGCGACTCACTTTATGAAAATCCAGTCTGCTTGAGCCATGCATTGAATCAATGGCATTACAGTTGAAACTTATTTTGATCAAACCCATTACAGTTGGACATGCTTCGTGGAAAGATATTATTATGATTGAGTCCTCTTTGTAGAGTGCCATTAGAGTTGACCTTCGCTTCCTGTAAAGTGACTATAGCTTTGTGTAAACCCAACAGGGCTGTGCACTACTTAAAGCAAACAAGAAAGAGCCTCACTTTAGGCAAGCCTATGGCAGGAAAGCCTCATTTTAGGTCTTAGTACATTATACACAAATCCAATCTGATAAAACCAAGGCATACATTTCTTTCTCAATAGAATGTTGCACCTTACACCAAGATTCTCAGAGCCTCGGGCTGCCTCAGGCCAATCTGGGTACTCCCATAATACCTCACCTGGCCTGGGTTCTGGTCCAGATGTGTCAGCATGGACACAGGGCTGGATGGGGCAGGGGGAGAGGGACTGCCCTCACCTCGCACTGGTGCATGAGCTGGACCAAGGAGTCCCCGATGAAGACGACTTCGGGTTCCTTATCTTTGCTGTCAGCCACGAACCGATGGTGCTGCGGGAGCGCGCGAGAGGGAGTCAATGGCACGCACGCTCCAAGGCCCGCCCCGCCCGCCCCGCCCGCCCCGCCCTGCTCCCTTAGGCAGCGCCTCCTCAACTGCCCTCAGTTTCCCAATCAGGTAGTGAGAGTGGCACGAACCAGCCGTTCTCCTGAGCCACCCCCCGCCCCCCGGACTCCTCAATATCCCAGGTGGGAACGCTCACCAGGGACATCCAGCGCCCGTCGCCCTGTACGTCCTGCACCGGCGTGGGCTTGCTGGCTGGGTTCTCCTCGCCACTCATCTTGGCGCCGCAGCTCCTGCAGGATGAGCGAGTCGGGTCGGCCCGAGAGTGTTCCGGACGGAGCTGGCTCCGCCACGCCCACTCCTACCCCTCGCGGCAACAAAGGACCGTCCCAACGCTAGCACACCCGCGGAGGACGAAGGCCGATACAGGGCGCCGCCTCCTCTCCAGGGACGGAAGCCTTCACTTAGGAGGTAGGTGGAATCAGGAACCTTCGCTTCCCCCACGACGGCCGCACAGTGGGCTCGCCCGGCGCTTCCCGCTCGGGCCGCTGACTCCCAGGCCGCGCACCCGGCACGGGGTGGGGGGAGGGAGAGGCGAGACCATCTAGCTCCCGAGGCGGGGAGGAGGGAGAAACCACCCACCGGTCACGGGGAGGGGCGAACTACCTGAAGAGTCGAGAGTGGGCGGGGAAAATCTAGCCCTCTGTCTAGCAAATGGGAAGAAACCATTTGCTGTACAGAGCGAAATGTGCGGAAGGGACCACCTACTGTTGCGGGGTGGGGGTGACCCATTCACGTGGTGGGGGGAGGGGAGCGAGTGGACGAGTCCATTCTTATATTCCCTTGAAGGGGTGGCTCGAATGCACCTGGCTGGGGGGGACGCTCCCATTTTCTACTGATGTGGGGGACAGAAAAGGAAGATGACAAAATGTGAAAATTCGAGGCTCCCTTTTAAGGAGCCACTCTAAGGCCGCGCCAGGGCTTTAGTGAGCCTATCTACTCGTGGGCTTCCCCTACTCAAAACACCGTGTGTGTGTGTGTGTGTGTGTGTGTGTGTGTTGAAATCTAAAGTACATATCTTTGCATTCAAGACATCACAGGACCCCTACTCAAAACACCGTGTGTGTGTGCGCGCGCGTGGCATAACATATAAACTACATATCTTTGCATTCAAGACACCATAGGACCTGCGTGGAGGGTAGAAGAAGGTGCAGAAAGAGAAAGGAAATTAGAGACGCCTCCAGGGCTCAGGTCCAGTCTGGCGTCCCTCCGGCAGATCATCTTGCAGATCTGCAGCCTCTACACTCTCTCTAAACCCACAGGCCAACTGGGTATGTCTGAGCTCTGAAACCTACATCCATAGCCAAGGCCACCTAGGGTCGCGCCTCTCCCCCAACGCTGCCCCAAATTAATCTCAGACCTCAGTGTCTTCTCAGATCTCCCTCTTCTCTGGGACCAGGTGGGGGGCCCACTTCATGCTAAACGTCCTGGTCATGTTCTTGTAGCCTCACTCCAGGTGGGACCTTCCCATGTATTCATTCCTTCGAGGTGGATTGATACTGAGACAGAGATGAGTGTTATTCATTGTGTTTATGTTCTTTTTCAATCCACTTCCCTGGAACGGGGCCGGGCACACAGTGGTTATTCCACAAGTGCTTGCTGAATGAGTAGTAAATGAGTGGGTCAGCTCCTGACCTTGTCCCAATGTGTTTAGGGAGACAGATCCAGACACAGAGGTGTAGGGGTGTCAAAGTTGTGTTTGAGGGAGAGACAGGGACCTCTGGGGAGGAAGAGGAGAAGGACTCTGAGGACTATGGGTTTCCTAGGAGTAGTATCTCAGCTGGGTCTGAAAGATAATGAAGAATGGGCAAGCAGAAAGAAAAGACACAGGTAATCACTTTCTTATTAGGTGTGGGGAATATCGTGGAATAGCTTGATTTTAAAGTCTGAGGGAGGCCAGCGTGGAGGCTCACGCCTGTAATCCCAGCACTTTGGGAGGCTGACATGGTTGGATCACTTGAGGTCAACCAGCCTGGCCAACATGGCGAAACCACGTGTCTACTAAATATACAAAAAAAAAAAAAATTAGCTAGGCATGGCGGCACACGCCTGTAGTCCCAGCTACTTGGGAAGGCTGAGGCAGGAGAATTGCTTGAGTCTGGGAGGCAGAGGTTGCAGTGAGCTGAGATCGCGCCACCGCAGCCCAGCCTGGACGACAGTGGCCCAGCTTGGGTGACACAGCGAGACTCTGTCTTAATTACAAAAATAAACAAACAAATAAAGTCTGAGGGAGCCAGGTGCAGTGATGCATGCCTGTAGTCCCAGCTACTGGGGAGGCTGAGGTGCGAGGATCGCTTGAACCCAGAAGTTTGAGACCAGCCGGGGTAACATAGTGAGACCCTGTCTAAAAAAAAAAAAAAAAAAGGCCGGGCCCGGTGGCTCACGCCTGTAATCCCAGCACTTTGGGAGGCCGAGGTGGGCGGATCATGAGGTCAGGAGATCGAGACCATCCTGGCTAACACGGTGAAACCCCGTCTCTACTAAAAATACAAAAAATTAGCTGCGCGTGGTGGCAGGCGCCTGTAGTCCCAGCTACTCGGGAGGCTGAGGCAGGAGAATTGCGTGAACCTGGGAGGCAGAGCTTGCAGTGAGCCGAGATGGCACCACTGCACTTCAGCCTGGGAGACAGAGCGAGACGCTGTCTCAAAAAAAAAAAAAAAAAAGGCAAGTGCCTGTAGTCCCAGTTAGTTGGGAGGCTGAGGCAGGAGGATAGCTTGAGCCTGGGAGATGAGGTGGCAGTGGGCCATGATAGTGTCACTGCACTCCAGGTTGGGTGACAGAGTGAGTCCCTGTCTCCAAAAAAGAAGTCATAATCAGCTAGGCACGGTGGCTCACTCCTATAATCCCAGCACTTTGGGAGGCTGAGGTGGGCAGATCACTTGGCGTCAGGAGTTCAAGACCAGTCTGACCAACATAGCAAAACCCCATCTCTATTAAAAAATACAAAGATTAGCTGGGCAAGGTGGTCTGCGCCTGTAGTCCCAGCTACCTGGGAGGCTGAGGCAAGAGAATCGCTTGAACCCGGGAGGTGGAGGTTGCAGTGAGTTCAGACTGTGCCACTGCACTCCAGCCTCGGTGACAGATTTAAATTCCATCTCAAAAAGAAAAGGAAAGAAAAGAAAAGAAAAAAAAAGTCATAATTATGCCTTCAAGTCAGTGATATAATAAGAGAGAATTTTTTTTTTTTTTTTTTTGATAGAGTCTTGCTCTGTCGCCTAGGCTGGACTGCAATGACGTGATCTCGGCTCACTGCAACCTCTGCCTCCCAGGTTCAAGTGATTCTCCTGCCTCAGACTCCTGAGTAGCTGGGACTACAGGCGTGTGCCACCATGCCCAGCTAATTTTTTGTATTTTTAATAGAGAAGAGGTTTCACTGTGTTAGCCAGGATGGTCTCGATCTCCTGACCTCATGATCTACCTGCCTTGGCCTCCCAAAGTGCTGGGATTACAGGCGTGAGCCACCATACCCAACCGAGAAAAAAATTTTTTAAAATAAAGTCTTAGAGGATAAGTTGGAGCAGTTCCTGAAGCAAAGCTTAGTGAGAAACAAAGCTTCCAGGCATTCTTCATTCACCAGGCCCATTTCAAGCTAGACATATTGGTCTAGTTTATCCTTCTAGCAACCAAATGACGAAGGTAGTTTTATTACCAACCCAATTTTACGGGTCAGAAAACTAAGTCTGACCAGTTACAAACATTTCCAAGGTCACACAGCCCAGTTGTGCCATTTTGGGCATTTAAACCAAGCCTAGCTATGAATCACAACACTACACTAACTTTTTTTTGAGATGGAGTCTTACTCTGTCACCCAGGCTGGAATGCAGTGGTGTGATCTCGGCTCACTGCATCCTCCACTTCCCAGGTTCAAGCAATTCTCCTGCCCCAGCCTGCTGAGTCGCTGAATATACAGTCGTGAGCCAATGTGCCTGGCCTAATTTTTGTTCTTTTACAGGGTCTTGCCGTCTCCCTCAGGCGGGCGTGATCATGGCTCACTGCTGCCTCCACCTCCTAGGCTTAAGTGATCCTCCTGCATCAGCCTCCCAAGTAGCTGGGCCCACAGGCAAGAGCCACTGCGCCCAACTTATTTGTTTATTTAGAGACGGAGTCTCGCTCTGTCGCCCAGGCTGAAATGCATCTCGGCTCACTGCAAGCTCCGCCTCCCGAGTTCACGCCATTCTCCTGCCTCAGCCTCCCGAGTAGTTAGGACTACAGGCGCCCGCCACCACGCCCGGCTAATTTTTTGTATTTTTAGTAGAGACGGGGTTTCACCGTGTTAGCCAGGATGGTCTCGATCTCCTGACCTTGTGATCCGCCCACCTCGGCCTCCCAAAGTGCTGGGATTACAGGCGTGAGCCACCACGCCCAAAGCTAATTTATTTTTTGTAGTGAGGGTCTCCCTATGTTGTCCAGGGTGGTCTTGAACTCTTGGGCTCAAGCCAGCCTCCTGCCTCTGCCTCCCAAAGTGCTGGGATTACAGACGTGAGCCACCACGCCCGGCCAGCTATATAAGTTTTCTAGGGATTATGTCTGTGGCTGCTTGGGGGACAGCTGTGCATGGGGGCTACCATGACCCTTCTTCCCTTTGGCACGCCTGGTCTCAACTAGCCCTCGAAAGACCGCTGATAGCTATCTGAACCAATCAGCATTCAGGAAGGGGGCGGACCTAGTGAACCTCACAGCCAATTGAGGGCTGGGAGGTGCTGAGACCAAGAAAGGGAGATTTCTGAAATTGAGGCTGGGAGGGGAGGGGCTATAACCGGCGCTTCCCTGGCACGCGCCTCTAGGTTTCCGTCTTCTCAGAGCCACGAAGCCAAAGGGCATGGAAAGGGCACGCGCATGCGTGTGGGGGAGCCCGAGGCCCGGAACAGCGCCAGGTGACTTCGAGAGCTGGGGTCACCGCGGAAAAGAAGCCATTGCGCCCCACAGCTACGTGAAGTGGGAAGTGCCGGGGTTCGTTGGGGCGAGAGAGGTGCCCTTCCCCCACCCTGCTCCTACCAACCGTACCCCACTCCCTTCACTCTGCCCACCCTGCCCTACCGCGGCTGGCCACCATGCTTCCTCTCCTGCCCTAGGCCCTTCCTTTGTGATCAGGCCCTGTCCCTGATCGCGCCTCTGTCTCCCTTCCTGTTCTCTCGAGGTTTTCTCAGGCTTTCCAGACTTCTCATGCTGCTCTCCCTCTCCTGCTTTTCTTTCTCTACCATCTCTTTCCACTTTCTGCATTCCCCTGTACCTCGTCTACCCCTGGATTTCTCCGTCCAGAATCACTTTCTGGTCCCCCAAATCCCTCCAATCTCATGACCCCTTCACCACCCTCCATCTTTTGTTGTTGTTGTTGTTGTTGTTTTGTTGTTGTTGAGACAGAGTCTCGTTGTGTCCCCCAGGCTGGAGTGCAGTGGCGCGATCTCGGCTCACTGCAACCTCCGCCTCCCGATTTCAAGCGATTCTCCTGCCTCAGCCTCTTGAGTAGGTGCGATTACAGACATTCACCACCACGCCGGCTAATTTTTGTATTTTTAGTAGAGGCGAGGTTTCACATGTTGCCCAGGCTGGTCTCGAACTCCTGACCTCAAATGATCCACCCACCTCGGCCTCCCAAAGTGCTGGGACTACAGGCGTGAGCCACTGCGCCTGGCCCCCACCCTCCATCTTTTTTTTTTTTTTTTTTTTGAGATGGAGTCTCGCTCGGTCATCCAGGCTGGAGGGCAGTGGCGCGATCTCGGCTCACTGCAAGCTCCGCCTCCTGGGTTCACGCCATTCTCCTGCCTCAGCCTCCCGAGTAGCTGGGACTACAGGCGCCCGCCACCGCACCCGGCTAATTTTTGGTATTTTTAGTAGAGATGGGATTTCACCGTGTTAGCCAGGATGGTCTCCGTCTCCTGACCTGGTGATCCGCCCACCTCGGCCTCCCAAAGTGCTGGGATTACAGGTGTGAGTCACCGCGCCCGGCTCACCCTCCATCTTTTAACTGTTTCCCCATGTCCCTGTTCCTAATAGCCTCTCTCTATTTCCTGACTTATCTTCCCATTAGCTGTGACTCCTTCGACTTCATCTTACCCCTGTGATTCCTTATCTGACCAAACCTTTTCCAATCTCTCTCTGCTCACTTATTTTCTCTCATCTTCTCTCTCTCTTTTAAGAGACAAGGTCTCACTCTCTTGCCCAGGCTGGGGCACAGTGATGCAATCATAGCTCAGAGTAACCTCCAACTCCTGGGCTCAAGTGATCCTCCTACCTCAGCTTCCCTAGCAGCTGGGACTACAGGTGTGGCCCACCGAATCCAGCTTTTTTTTTTTTTTTTTTTTGAGATGGAGTCTCACTCTGTCACTCAGGTTAAAGCGCAGTGGCGCAATCTCGGCTTACTGCAACCTCCGTCTCCTGGGTTCAAGCGATTCTCCTGCCTCAGCCTCCAGAGTAGCTGGGATTACAGGCGCGCACCATCACATGCAGCTAATTTTTGTATTTTTAGTAGAGACAGGATTTCGGCATGTTGGCCAGGCTGGTCTCGAACTCCTGGCCTCAAGTGATCTGCTCGCCTTGGCCTCCCAAAGTGCTGGGATTACAGGCATGAGCCACCACACCTGGCATCATCCAGCTAATTTTTATTTTTATTTTTTGTAGAGATGAGGGTCTCACTTTGCTGCTCAGGTTGGTCTTGAATTCCTAGCCTCAAGCGATACTCCCGCCTCAGCCTCCCAAAGTGCTAGGATTACAGATTTGAGCCACCATGCCTGGCCTCATCTGGTCATTCTAAATAGTATTCCCACCGCACCCCAAAACATCTCCCTATTCACTTGTTTTGTTTTGTTTTGTTTTTGAGATGGAGTCTCACTCTATTGCCCAGACTGAAGTGCAGTGGCACAATCTTGACTCACTGCAACTTCTGCCTTCTGGGTTCAAGCGATTCTCCTGCCTCAGCCTCCTGCCTCAGCCTCCTGAGTAGCTGGGATTACAGGCGTGCACCACCACGCCCAGCTAATTTTTTTTTTTTTTTTTGAGGTGGAGTCTTGCTCTGTTGCCCAGGCTGGAGTGCAATGGCATGATCTCAGCTCACCGCAACCTCCACCTCCTGGGTTCAAGTGATTCTCCTGCCTCAGCCTCCTGAGTAGCTGGAATTACAGGTGCATGCCACCACATCTGGCTAATTTTTGTATTTTTAGTAGAGACGGGGTTTCGGCATGTTGGCCAGGCTGGTCTCGAACTCCTGACCTCAGGTGATCCACCTGCCTTGGCCTCCCAAAGTACTAGGATTATAGGTATGGGCCACTGCGGCTGGCCAATTTTTGTATTTTCAGTAAAGACAGGGTTTTGCCATGTTGGCTAGGCTGGTCTAAAGTGACCTGGCCTAAGTGATCCGCCTGCCTTGGCCTACCCCAGTGTTGGTATTACAGGCATAAGCCACCGCGCCCAGCCCTCCCTATTCACTTTGCTACTCCCCTTGACTTATCTGCATGCTGATGGCCACCCTATCTTTATATTCCAGGACACCATGGATACCCAGGGACCAGTCTCCCAGCCTTTTCAGCAGCCTGAGAAACCTGGTCGTGTCCGTCGTCGGAAGACTAGGCGGGAACGTAACAAGGCCCTGGTGGGCAGCCGCCGGCCATTAGCCCACCACGATCCTCCTGTGGCCATTCGGGATCCACCTGTGGTCCCTACTGCCTCCAAGCTCGTGGTCATAACCCAGGGCCGGCTGAGCCGGGAGCACCGGGGTCTCTTCAACCACGAGGTGAAATCCCTAGATGTTGCAAGGCTGCTTAGCAGTGGGACCCTGGTGCCAGGCAGCCCCACACTCCCCGCCAAGCCCTCCCCAAGCCCAGGCAGGGCCCAGGAACCAGCCCCGCAGTCCAGGGACAAAGAGAACCAGGTGCCTGGAGGTTCGGGCCCAGGCCCACCCAGTTCCCCAGAGTTGTCTGGCGTGGGGCAGCTGCTGGCAGAGCTGCAGTGTCAGCTGAGTTTGCCACAGGCCTTCCCCCGGAGGAACCTGATTCAGGATGCCAGGGATGCCATCGTGCACACCTTGCAGGCCTGTCATGGTTGTGTGCCTGACCTTGCCCTGGTGCTTCAGGGCTGCCAGCCACCCTTGCCAGGTGAGCATCCCTCCTGCCCCTGTACTCCCTTTTCCTTTGTCGGCTCTAGCTCAGCTAGCCTCTATGCTTCTTTCCTCTGTGCCAGGGGCCAAGCCTGGGGTCTCTGAGAGAAAGATGACACCCTTCTGGATTAATAGCCCTGATCAAGTCCCAGAGCAGGAGAGGCAAAGGAAGCAACAAGGGACAAAGGAGTTCACCTTCCCCATGCCCTACACCTCCAGCATGCCCACTGCACACAGGGGGAGTCTGGCACCGCCAAGAGGTCCCTGGCCACCACACTTTCCCTCACTGTCTTCGCCATCTGGAACAGCCTGGGGTCCCCCAACAGCGTTTGACTTGTTAAAAAGCATCTGGCTGGTAGCCACGCCACCCCCTCCTCGGCCCTGGGGGGTTGGCCTCCCTCAGCCCCTGCCTCAGCCTTCATCACCCCTGTTGCCCCGAACCTCTGTCCTGGACTGGAGCCCCAGCCCCCCTTCCCCACTGCCCAGCCTCTCCTGGGTAGTGGCCCAGAGCAGTCCGGAAGCCTGGTCTTTTCCACCCATGAGACTGTACTGAGGAGAGGCTGAGGCTAGGGCTGGGGACAGATATCTTGTACTCCCAGTGACCTCAATAAAGTACTTTTCATGGTCCTCTTGATTTTCAGTGAGTTGCTGACTCAGAAGAGCAGCTTTTCTTAGCTCTGAGTTCTAGGTCCAAGATGGAGGGGAAGGTACTGTTGCTTGTTACCTTCATAGGGCCTGAGGAGCCAGCATGGTGGGGAAAATTGGGACTTCAATTAGTCCAACACATAATGCCCACTGTGGCTAACTGTGTACCTGACCCTGAGCTCTGGTGATGCTGGGGCTCCAGAGTGAGTGAGACAAAGTCCTTGTCCTCATGAGGCTCCCAGTTTGGTGGTCGGCACACACAACCCCAGCTCCAATGGTTGTGTCTAGGAGAGCAAGAGAGGTGCAGGGGCTGGGGCAGTCCAAGGAGGGAGTGATGGCTGCCCTAGTGAGGAGGGAATTCTTCGTAGAAGAGCTGTGTTTTTATTTCTTTCTTTCTCTCTTTCTTTCTTTCTTTTCTTTCTTTCTTTCTTTCTTTCTTTCTTTCTTTCTTTCTTTCTTTCTTTCTTTCTTTCTTTCCTTCCTTCCTTCCTTCCTTCCTTCCTTCCTTCCTTTCCTTCTCTCTTTCTTTCTTTCCTTTTCTTTTCTTTTTTTTTTGGAGACAGAGTCTTGTTTTCTTGCCCAGGCTAGAGTGCAATGGCACAATCTTGGCTCACTGCAACCTCCGCTACCCAGGTTCAAGCGATTCTCCTGCCTCAGCCTCCCGAGGAGCTCAGATTACAGGTGTGTGCCACCATACACGGCTAATTTTTGTATTTTAAGCAGAGATGGGGTTTCGCCATGTTGGCCAGGCTGGTCTCGAACTCCTGGTCTCAAGTGATCCTCCTACCTTGGCCTCCCAAAGAGCTGCAATTACAGGCATGAGCCACCGTGCCCTGCCAACCCTGTATTTTTCAAGGTTGGTGGAAACTTGGTACTTGAGGAAAAGAACATTTCAGGCAAGGGGAACAGCATATGCAAGTCCTGGAGGAGGCTGCATAGCAGATACAGGGCCATTTTCACTCAGCAAATCCCTAGGCCATGCTGGGACCTAGAGTAAGCCACATCTGGGCCTGCCCTTGAGCGCCTCCTGGTCTGTGAACACAGGGAACAGTGTATGTGCAGGCTCAGGGCAGGAGTGACAGATCAGGGCTGAATCTGGCCCACAGGCTTTTTTTAATTTCACCCACGATATGTTTTAAATGTTGGAATCAATTGCCTACTGTTACAAACCAGGCAGTTTGCTTTTTTTTTTTTTTAATTGCATTTCTGGCTTCTTTCAGAAAGAAAGAAAAAATAAAAAAGGATCTGGCAGCAGAACTACAATCCTTCCTGGCAACAACTGGCCAAGTAGCAGAGGCCCCCTCTTTGTGGGATCCACGCTCTCCATTAAAAATGTTTCACTTATATTTCCAGCTTGGCCCCTTGGCTTAGAAAATTTGTAAAAAATGGTATTTTGAGCAGCCCCCGTTTTCTGCAGTGGAGAAGGATGAAGCTAGAAATGTTTGTTGGAGTCTGATCAGGAAAATTAAGGTGAAGGGCGTGGCTTCTACTCTGGAAAAGCCTTTCTAGGGCTTGCTGTTGTCCACTGGGAAACCATAGGGTTGATATCTGCATAGAGGGGACTGGGCTAGGAGATCATAGGGCTGAATGACTTGGCCCAGGTCTTATGGTGGACAAGTGACAAAGTAGGGGTCAGGCTGGGATTTGAATGAACCCAAGCAAGTTATTTCAACTTGGATCTGAAACATGCTTTTGGCTATCTCACACTACCACCTCTGTCTCTCACAGCAACCCAGCTTCACAGCATGGTAAGCAGTGACAGGTCATGGTCAGGCAGAGGGGTACGGTGGTTATACTGAAGCCTCCACCACCACCATGTGGTGTAACAAATGGCTTCCCCTCTCTGTGCCTCCATGGGCACTTTGCAGGGTGCATCAGATCTAGAACGCTGGCAACTCCAGGATGGACACAGCTGGGGATGGCTGCAATAGAGGTGGTGATGGGCAATCAAAGACTTGTTGGCCAGGCGCGGTGGCTCACGCCTGTAATCCTAGCACTCTGGGAGGCCGAGGTGAGCAGATCACTTTAGGTTAGAAGTTCGAAACCAGCCTGGCCAACATGGTGAAACTCTGTCTCTACTAAAAATACGAAAAAATCATCCGGGCATGGTGGTGGGCGCCTGTAATCCCCGCTACTCAGGAGGCTGAGGCAGGAGAATCGCTTGAACCTGGGAGGTGGAGGTTGCAGTGAGCCGAGGTCGCGCCACTGCACTCCAGCCTGGGTGACAAAGCAAGACTCTGTCTCAAAAAAAAAATTAGTTTGGGGACTACATTGAGGGGAGGCCAGGACAGAGCATGGGTCTGGGGATCCGAAGAAGGCAGTCTGGAGGAGGCATGGCTTTGGAAGACGTGAGTTCAGTTTAGGACACAGGAAACCATAGGTATCTACGGGACTCCAGGAGGGGAGGGCTGGGGCGGGGTGACAGAGGATGAACGTCCCCCTCCCACGCGGAGAAGATAGGAGTCAGGTTGGGCCCTCTTGGAGGAGGGGGCAGGGAGCGCGGCGCCCGGCGGCCCCTTTAATCGGGGGCGCGCGCTGGCCAGCCCGCGCACTCTCGCCTCCGTCGCCGGGCCAGTGCGGGAGCCGGAGCGGAGCCGGGGCCGGAGCGGGCGGAATGGAGCCCCTGCGCGCGCCCGCGCTGCGCCGCCTGCTGCCACCGCTGCTGCTCCTGCTGCTGTCACTGCCCCCCCGCGCCCGGGCCAAGTACGTGCGGGGCAACCTTAGTTCCAAGGAGGTGAGCATGCCGAGCCCTCCTCTGCCGCCCGCCGGCCCCCGGGGGACGCAAGGGAGGCGAGAGGAGCGGGTACCGCCCCGCCCCCTGCCGCCCCTCCTGGCGGACTCCGGGAGCCTCGGGGGAATGGGGCCGAGGGCGATGGGGGACTGGGCCAGAGTCGAGGCTAAGGGGAGCCGTAGGGTCGCGGCCAGACTTGGGGGTTGTAGGAGGGACGTTGAGGTCAGAGCTGAGCGGGGAGGGGGAGCGGGTTGGGAGAGTCAGAGTTTGGGAAGGGGGGGTGGTGCAGAGGTGGTGCTGAAGGGACAGCACTTTTCACTCAGCAGAGAGCCCCGAGCTCGCCGCCACACTCCCGCTCAGGACCGGGAGGGGGCCGTTTGGAAGATTCCCCCGCGCGGGATGGTCTTTGGGAGCACGGGTGGGGTGCAGGGGAGTGTGGATATTGGGGGAACGGGGTTAGATATTGGCCAGGACATGAGGTGGCCAGGATGAGCATCTGGCCCCTAAGGTCTTTCTCCCCAGAGAGATCCCGGGAAATGCAGGGAGGAGTGTTTGAATGGTGGGGAGGAAACTTGGGGGGGCAATGGAGGGAGAAAATCAGGGCGGCAGGAATCCTGGACCTGCAGTGACGGGATCAGGGAAGGAGTTTGGAGGTGACCTGGTCTCCTTCTAGTACTTGGGAAGCCAGGTACCTGGGGGGTAGGGAAGAAAAGTTGGGGGTCTATGGAGTAAAGAGTTCTTGAAGGACTCAGCAGAGGGTCAGACTGGGCCCCTTTTTCAGGACTGGGTGTTCCTGACAAGATTTTGTTTCCTCTCGGATTACGGCCGACTGGACTTCCGTTTCCGCTACCCTGAGGTGAGTCTCCCCCAACACTCGCCATGCTGAGGCTGGGTACTTCCCTTGGCCTCCAAAGGCACAGGCTGCCCCAGCTCCTGGTCCCCAACATCTCTGGTCTGCAGGCCAAGTGCTGTCAGAACATCCTCCTCTATTTTGACGACCCATCCCAGTGGCCAGCCGTGTACAAGGCAGGGGACAAGGTGAGGGCTGTGAAGAGGGCATAGGGGGAGAGGGGAGAAGGTCGTTGCTGGCCGGGGGAGTGACCCTGTCCCTGCCTTCCCCAGGACTGCCTGGCCAAGGAGTCAGTGATCCGGCCGGAGAACAACCAGGTCATCAACCTCACCACCCAGTATGCCTGGTCCGGCTGTCAGGTGCAGGCTCAGCCTGGGGGAGTGGGCAGGTGCTGAAGGATGAGGCCTTCAGGGCATCAAGGACAGGCTTCAGCCTTCTCGTTTGTCCCCAGGTGGTATCAGAGGAGGGAACTCGCTACCTGAGCTGCTCCAGTGGCCGCAGCTTCCGCTCAGTGCGTGAACGGTGGTGGTATATTGCGCTCAGCAAGTGTGGGGTAAGGGGCTGGGGTGGCCACCTGGACCACCTTCTCTTTGCCTTCCTGCCAACCCCCAACTTGCCCAGGGCCCCCCTTAGGCCTCCCTACCCCCCACAGGGTGATGGATTGCAGCTGGAGTATGAGATGGTCCTCACCAATGGCAAGTCCTTCTGGACACGACACTTCTCCGCTGATGAGTTTGGTGAGCACATGGGGACCTAGAAACCAGGCTCTCTGTGGGACACCAGAGCTGGGTGCCCACTGAGGGGACATCCACCTGAATGAACCTTACTCCTCCTACCAAATCGGCAGGGATCCTGGAGACAGATGTGACCTTCCTCCTCATCTTCATCCTCATCTTCTTCCTCTCTTGTTACTTTGGATGTGAGTCTGGCACATGGGGTGTGGGGGAAGAGATAGGAGGGAGCAGGGTTGGGGGAGGTGAGCTGCTCTCCCTTTCTGCCTGTGGACAGCCTTTCCCTACCTTGCTTCCTAGATTTGCTGAAAGGTCGTCAGTTGCTCCACACAACTTATAAAATGTTCATGGCCGCAGCAGGAGTAGAGGGTGAGGTTCCGTGTCCCAACTTTTGGGTTCTGAAAGAGAAGGCACTTGGGGCCAGACACCTGGGCCTAAGAGGAATGCCTGGGGGCCTGGACTCCTGGGTCCTGGGGGAGGAGGGGCTGGGGGCCTGGACTCCTGGGTCCAAGGGAGAAGGGCCTGTGGGCTTGGACTCCTGGGTCCTGGGGGAGAAGGGGCTGGAGCCCTAGTTCCTGGGGGAGGATGGGCTGGGGACCTGGACCCCTGGTTCCTGGGGCAGGAGGGGGTGGGACCTGACACCCCTGGGTCCTTGAGGGAGTATAAAGGCCTGAACTAGGCTGGGCACGGTGGCTCACACCTGTAATCCTAGCACTTGGGGAGGCCAAGGTGGGCGGATCACGAGGCCAGGAGTTCAAGACCAGCCTGACCAACATGGTGAAACCCTGTCTCCACTAAAACTACAAAAATTAGCTGGACATGGTGGCGTGTGCCTGTAATCCTAGCTACTCAGGAGGCTGAGGCAGGAGAATTGCTTGAACCCGGGAGGTGGAGATTGCAGTGAGCCGAGATCACGCCACTGCATTCCAACCTGGGTGACAGAGAAAGACTCTGTCTCAAAAAAACAAAACAAAACAAAACAAAACAATAAAGGCCTGAACTCCTGAGTCTGGGGGAGGAGGGGCTGGGAGCCTGGACTCCTGGGTCTGAGGGAGGAGGAGCTGGGGGTCTGGACCCCTGGGTCCTGGAGGAGGAGGGCCTGGGGGCCTGAGCCCCTGGGTCTGAAGGAGGAGGGGGTGGGGGCCTGGACCCCTGGGTCCTTGGGGAGCAGGGTTGGGGGCTGGACTCCAGATTCTCCTAGCAGGTGAGTCGGGGTAGAAGGTCTGGAGTCCTGAGGGAGGAGGCGGGGTTCAGACTGCCTGGATGGTAGTGCTACAGGACAGTGATGCCCCAGAGCTGCTTTCTATCCTTTCTTCTCTGCCCATCCTCCCCCCAGTCCTGAGCCTCCTGTTTTTCTGCATCTACTGGGGTCAATATGCCACTGATGGCATTGGCAACAAGAGTGTGAAGATCTTGGGTGAGAATGAAGCCGGGTGGGGAGAGGGTGGAGCCCAGGGCTCAGGTTGGGCATCAGGTCTGAGCCTGGCTCTGAGCCGCCCCCTCCTCCCTTCTCCCAGCCAAGCTGCTCTTCTCCTCCAGCTTCCTCATCTTCCTGCTGATGCTTATCCTCCTGGGGAAGGGATTCACGGTGACACGGTGCCCGGGCAGGGCGTGCTCGTGGGGCGGCTGGTGGGGGAGCAGGGCAGGGGCAGGGTTGGGGGGCTGGGTGCATCCTCCTCCCTGACGGCCCCCACCCTGCTGTCTCCCCTCATGGCCTGCTGCCAGGGGCCGCATCAGCCACGCGGGCTCCGTGAAGTTGTCTGTCTACATGACCCTGTACACGCTCACCCATGTGGTGCTGCTCATCTACGAGGCGGAAGTGAGTCCGACTGGCCCCTGGCCGGGCCCCGCCTTCCCCTGCTTTTGGCGCCGCCTCCCCCTTGACCTGTCTGCTCGCCCTTGCCCACATCCTGCTCCTGCTGGCTCGCTCTCTCTCCCACTCTTCGATTTTCTGCTTTCCCATCTGTCTAAGTGATTCCTCCTCTCTTCACCATCCCGCAGCAGCTTTCTTTCTCCTCCCTCTGTCTCTCACTGTCTGTCACATTTGTGCTCAATATCGTGACTAAGAGTTCAGGAGTCACACAGACCTGGATTCCACACCAGCTCTCCCACTTCCTAGCTGCCTGACCTTGGGTGACGACCCCCGTCTCTGGGCCCATTTTCTTCTTGGAAAATTGGGAGGATCTTACCTACCCCATGGAGCCCCTCTAAGGCTTTCTATCGTCTGTATGGCTTTGGCCAAAGGGCTTCCCTCTTAGCCTTAGATTCCTCTTCTGTGAGATGGAGCAGTAATAAGACCTACCTCGTTGAGTAGATGCTGATGGAAAAACTCACACATGGGAGGGGTTTAGCCCTGTGTTGAGCAAACAGTAACTGATTTATTCTCTTCCTGTCTTTTTCACCCTCTCTCTCTACCTCAATATGCTTCTGTCTCCGTGCCTGGCTTTCCTGTTGCTTGTGTTCTGACCGAGTACCTCTGTTCCCAAGTGCCCAGGGGTGGGGTCCGGGGACCCTAATAGAGGGGAGGAGGCCAGGCTGTGATGGACCCTCTCCTGCGGGTCTAGTTCTTTGACCCAGGCCAGGTACTGTACACGTATGAGTCGCCGGCCGGCTACGGGCTCATTGGACTGCAGGTGGCGGCCTACGTGTGGTTCTGCTATGCTGTGCTTGTCTCACTGCGACACTTTCCCGAGAAGCAGCCTTTTTATGTGCCCTTCTTTGCTGCCTATACCCTCTGGTGAGAATTGGTGGGCCCCAGCCTGTCCCTGCCTCCCTCTCGGGGCTCCCCAGAAGTGGTTGCCCCCATCTCAGACCCTCCATAGTGAGGGAGATGGACTTTTCACTCAGGCAGCTGTCGCCCAGAATCTGCCACTTACTCACTTTGTGAAAAATTACTTTCACAAGAAGTGCATCAGGTTTACCCACAAAACAACAGGATCTCGCCAGGCGTGGTGGCTCACGCCTATAATCCCAGCACTTTGGGAGGCCGAGGTGGGCGGATCACAAGGTCAGGAGATTGAGACCATCCTGGCTAACACAGTGAAACCCCGTCTCTACTAAAAATACAAAAAAATTAGCCGGCCATGGCAGTGTGCACCTGTAGTTCCAGCTGCTGGGGAGGCTGAGGCAGGAGAATGGCATGAACCCAGGAGGCGGAGCTTGCAGTGAACCAAGATCGTGCCACTGCACTCCAGCCTGGGCCACAGAGCAAGACTCCATCTCAAAAAAAAAAACAAAAACCAAACAGGATCTCCTCAGGCCGGGCGTGGTGGCTCACATCTGTAATTCCATCACTTTGGGAGGCCAAGGCGGGTGGATCACCTGAGGTCAGGAGTTCGAGACCAGCCTGATCAACATGGTGAAACCCCATCTCTACCAAAAAATAAAAAAATTAGCCGGGCATGCTGGTGGGCACCTGTAATCCCAGCTACTCAGGAGGCTGAGGCAGGAGAATTGCTTGAACCCAGGAGGCAGAGGTTGCAGTGAGCCGAGATCACATCATTGCATTCCAACCTGGGCAATAGAGCAAGACTTCATCAAAAAAAAAAAAAAAAAACAAACAAAAAAAACAGGATCTCCTCAAAGGGATATCTTGAGCAAGCATAGGCCACTATATGAGGGCCGAGTGTCTGGCACGTAGTAAATGTTCAGTAAAAAACTATCGTAGGCTGGGTGCGGTGGCTCATGCCTGTACCCCCAGCACTTTGGGAGGCCAAGGTGGGTGGATCATTTGAGGTCAGGAGTTCAAGACCAGCCTGGCCAACATGGTAAAATCCCGTCTTTACTAAAAATACAAAAAAATTAGCCAGGCATGGTGGTGCACGCCTGTACTGTCAGTTACTCGGGAAGCTGAAGCAGGAGAATAGCTTGAACCTGGGAGACTGAGGTTGCAGTGAGTTGAGATCATGCCCCTGTACTCTAGCCTGGGCAACAGAGTGAGACTCCATCTCAAAAACAAACAAAAAACAACAACAACAAACAAAACAAAAAAACACCCAAAACTATTGTAATTATTATCGTTCACCATAACATAGCAATAAGGTTGGCAGATTCTGAGCCAGACTATCTGGGTTCAGATCTCAGCTCTAAAGCTTATAGATGATGTGACCTCAGACAAGCCCATTAACTTCTCTCTGCCTCAGTTTCCTCACCTTTTAATGGGGATGGAAATTTTATCTGCTTCATAGAGTCACTGTGAGAGTTAAATGAGTTTATATACATCAAATGCTTAGAAACAGGCCTGGCATGCAATAAGTCCTTACTTCTTATTATCATTTGTTCATTCATTCGTCAAATATCTATTTTTTTTTTTTTTTTGAGACGGAGTCTTGCTCTGTCACCCAGGCTGGAGTGCAGTGGCATGATCTCAGCTCACTGCAACCTCCGCCTCCTGAGTTCAAGTGATTCTTCTGCCTCAGCCTCCCCAGTAGCTGGGACTACAGGCGCATGCCACCATGCCCCGCTAATTTATGTATTTTTAGTAGAGATGTGGTTTCCACCATATTGGCCAGGCTGGTCTGGAACTCCTGACCTCAGGTGATCCACCTGCCTTGGCCTCCCAAAGTACTGGGATTACAGGCATGAGCCACTGTGCCCGGCCTGATTTTTTTTTTTTTTTTTTGAGATGGAATTTCGCTATTGTTGCCCAGGCTGGAGTGCAGTGGTACAATCTCCGCTCACTGCAGCCTCCGCCTCCCAGGTTCAAGTGATTCCCCTGCTTCAGCCTCCCAAATAGCTGGGATTACAGGTGCATGCCACCACACCCAACTAATTTTGTATTTTTAATAGAGACGGGGTTTCACCATGTTGGTCAGGCTGGTCTCGAACTCCCAACCTCAGGTGATCTGCCTGCCTTGGCCTCCCAAAGTGCTGGGATTATAGGTGTGAGCCACTGTGCCCGGCCTGTCTATTGATTTCTTATCAGATGCCAGGATTTGGGGTGGTGTGGAACTGAGTTAAATTGAACCTCGTTCTTGCCCCTCAGAATTTCCCAGTCCAGTCCTGCCCCATTTCAGTCTCTGGCTTCTGAAGGTCACACTGGCTTCCCTCCAGTTTGGGACCTGCCTGGGGTCTGCGTGTGTACATGGCAGGCGAGGTGGGGCTATAGGGTGGGGTGGAGGACAGGAGCAGTGTCTCTACTGACCCAATACTTGCCCTTCAGGTTCTTTGCAGTTCCTGTCATGGCCCTGATTGCCAATTTCGGCATCCCCAAGTGGGCCCGGGAGAAGATTGTCAATGGCATCCAGCTGGGGATCCACTTGTACGCCCATGGCGTGTTTCTGGTGAGGATGGGCATCTGTGGGGGGCGGAGGGGAGGACCCGAGGGCAGAAGATGTGTGAGGCTCCTATACCTGATCTGCTGGACCTCCTGTTCCGAGGTTTTGATCCATTTTCCTTTTAGTCATTCTCCCTTTATTGAGAGCCTGCTTGGTTCCTGCAGTCTCCTCTATTGTGCTCCTCAGAGTCCATTTTCTTCTCTTTTTTTTTTTCGAGACAGAGTCTCACTCTGTCTCCCAGGCTGGAGTGCAATGGCTTGATCTCGGCTCCCTGCAAACTCCGCCTCCCGGGTTCAAGTGATTCTTCTGCCTCAGCCTCCCGAGTAGCTGGGATTACAGGTGCCCACCACCACATGCAGCTAATTTTTTGTATTTTTAGTAAAGGCGGGGTTTCACCATGTTGGTCAGGCTGGTCTCAAACTCCTGACCTCAGGTGATCCACCCGTCTCAGCCTCCCAAAGTGCTGGGATTACAGGCATCGGCCACCTCGCCGGGCCCATGCCCATTTTCTTCTGTTCCCCTCTCCCACTTTGTGTCCTGGCTTCTTTCCTCAACCCCCATCCTCTCTCTTTGCCCTCCCTTCCCATTTTCATTCCTGACCCTGTGTCCCCAGATTCTTCCATTTCTCTTCTGTATCCCCACTGCCTTCCCCACCCTCCTTGATCTCTTCACTCTCTCCCTGCCCCTGCCCAAATTCTGCCATCACAGGCCACTGTTCAGGAAGAAGCATCTGGGGTGGCACCGGGTGAAGCTTTTGGGCTCCTGGGTCGGCATCAGGAGGGTACAGCACCACATCTTTTTTTTTTTTTTTTTGAGACGGAGTCTCACTCTGTCACTAGGCTGGAGTGCAGTGGCGTGATCTTGGCTCACTGCAACCTCCACCTCCCAGGTTCTCCTGCCTCAGCCTGCGGAGTAGCTGGGACTACAGGAGCATGCCACCATGCCCGGCTAAGTGTTTTTTTTTTGTTTTTTTTGTTTTTTTTTTTTTTGAGACGGAGTCTTGCTCTGTTGCCCAGGCTGGAGTGCAGAGGTGCGATCTCGGCTCACTGCAACTTCTGCCTCCCGAGTTCATGCCATTCCCCTGCCTCAGCTTCCCTAGTAGCTGGGACTACAGGCGCCCACCACCACGCCTAGCAAAATTTTTTTGTATTTTTAGTAGAGACGGGGTTTCACCGTGTTGGCCAGGATGGTCTCGATCTCCTGACCTCATGATCCGCCCGCCTCGGCCTCCCAAAGTGCTGGGATTACAGGCGTGAGCCACTGCGCCTGGCCCCCACCACGTCTGTTCTTTGCCCTGGTTCACATCCTAGCTGACATTCTTGGTGACAGTTCTAATATTCATTAATGTATTCATCAATTGTTCACTGGGCACCTGTCTTGAACCAGTCTGTTTCATTCTAGGAACATCCATATGCATTTACTCCTGCCCTGTTGTTTAATTGTCAGAGCAGCTCCAGGAGAGGGTGGATAATTGACATTGTACCCACTACACAGAGCGGGGAAGCTAAGGCCCAGAGAGGAGAAGTGACGTGCTAGGGCTCCGTGGCCTTTGGCGGCAGGCAAATACTTTGAACCCTATCCTTCTCCAGCAGACCACAAGGTCTGAAATGAAGGGGAACCAGAAAGGGCAACAGGCATGACCCAGTGTCCCAGCTTCTGACTCCAGGGATCTACAACGTACCCCATGTAGGGAGTGGGCCCAGCCACCGAGGGAGGGGACAGGTCCCCATCCTTTGCCTCAGAGGCTGACACACGTACAGACTCGCTCACCTTCCCAGGCTGGTCCATCCTGAAGCTCTGCAGGAAGTCAGAAAGGGACAGAAAGAGGAGAAATGCTGAGAACCCATCATGTGCTGGGCTCTGCACCAGTGGTTTTCATTTCCACCCTCTCATCTTTCCAAGTAGGCGCTACAATCCCTTCTCCCCACAGCGAGGCTCAGGGAGTTTAATCAACATGCCCCAGATCCCATACTCAGTGAGCTACAGATCCCAGAGGCGGGATGCAGGCTCAGAACAGCAAGCACAGCGCCCTTCCTGCTGTATCTCAGCCAGCTTCCTTCCTAAGGATGCTCACGTTAGCTCAGCACAGCTCCACCTGGGTATCTCAATGCTCATTGCTTTCAGCTCCTTGTTCATTTTTTTCAGCACAACCTTAGAAGAGCTGTGTTAGGTTTCCGGGATATGGCGGTGGAGTCACACCCAGTCCCTGCCTTCACAGCCTATCAGACTAACTGGTACCAGACATCCCTACATTCCACCAATATTTATTTATTTATTAAAATTTTTTTTTTTGAGATGGAATCTTGCTCTGTCGTCCAGGTTGGAGTGCAGTGGCATGATCTCAGCTCACTGCAACCTCTGCCTCCTGGGTTCAAGCAATTCTCCTGCCTTAGCCTCCCAAGTAGCTGGGATTACAGGCGCACCACCACACCTGGCTAATTTTTGTATTTTTAGTAGAGATGGAGTTTCACCATGTTGGCCATGCTGGTCTCAAACTCCTGACCTCAGGTGATCCGCCCGCCTCGGCCTCCCCAAGTGCTGGGATTACAGGCGTGAGCCATGGCGCCCGGCCCACCAATATTTACTGAAGGCTTATATGCGCCAGACATGGTTCTAGAAGGTACTAGGGACTCAGTAGGGAACAGAAGAGTCTGGTTCCTGCCTCATCGAGACATTTTAGAGTCTATTACTTGCTGTCCAATTGAACTTTCTGTATTTATGAAAATATCCTATTACCTGCACTTTCCAATATGGGAGCTACTAACCACATGTGGCTGTTGAGCACTTGAATGTGGGTAGTGCATAGTGAGTGTGTAGTGAGGAGTGTGACTGACCAAAATTTAAATTTTATTTTGATTAAATTTAAGCTACATGCAGCCAGTGGCTATCATACAGTGCAGGACGCTGATCCTAACCAATCAGTGACAGCTCAGTGATCAGCCCTCTGATGGAGGAAGCACAGGCCGAGTTTTGTTGAAGGGAAAAGGTGAGGGTCCAGGGCATTTGGAGAGCCCAGAGGGGGCGCATAATCCAGTGTGAATGGCTTCAGGGAAGTGTGGTGGATGTCAATTGAAAGGGAATCCTTCGGACCCCAAGTTTATGGGGACAGCCTCCGGCCTGACAGTGCCTCTCACACCTGCTCCTGGCCCTGGCCTCAGATCATGACCCGCCCATCAGCGGCCAACAAGAACTTCCCGTACCACGTGCGCACGTCGCAGATCGCATCAGCCGGAGTCCCTGGACCCGGAGGGAGCCAATCCGCTGACAAGGCCTTCCCGCAGCACGTCTATGGGAACGTGACGTTTATCAGCGACTCTGTGCCCAACTTCACGGAGCTCTTCTCCATCCCCCCGCCCGCCACCTCCGTAAGCCCCGCGGCCCCAGCGCCCGAGGAGCTGCTGGCGCCGCCCCTGGAGTACCTGACCCCGCTCCCGGCCCCGCCGCCGCCCCCAGCGCCCGGACCCCTGAGCCCTCCTCCTGCCTTTCGCACTCCCCGCGCCCCAACACCGCGCCGCGACCGTCCCCTGGCGCCCGCGCCCACCCTGCCTGACTGGGTTCTGGCGCTGTTGCGCACACCCCCGCAGACTCCCTGCGCCGTGCCCCCACCGCCCGCCTTCCGCGGCTCTCCCCCAGCTCCCCGGCCGCCGCCGGAGTTCGCCCCGCGCGCCCCGACGCCGCCCTTTGAGTACCTGGCTCCGCTGCCCAGGCGCCCCGCCACCCAGTCCTTCCCTGACTGACAACGTGCGTCCACACCTGGGGTGGAAGGGTTCTCCGGGGGAGGGGGACGGGCCTTCGGGGCCGCATCTGCCCCCCGAGGGTCCCGGACGGCCTCTGACCCTGACCCCCCTCCCAGGCCGGGAAGCAGGTGGAGGAGACAGCGGTGGCGGCGGCGGTGGCCCCGAGGGGCCGCGTGGTGACCATGGCCGAGCCGGGCGCAGCCTCCCCCCCACTTCCCGCTCGGTTCCCCAAGGCGGCCGACTCGGGCTGGGACAGCCCGACGCCGCCCTACCAGCCGCTCGTGCCCCAGACGGCAGCGCCGCACACCGGCTTCACCGAATACTTCAGCATGCACACGGCCGGGGGCACTGCACCCCCGGTCTGAGCACCCCTGCCCGCCCCTGCCCCATGGGCCGTGACCGGGCCCCGGCCGGGCTCCGGACCCCTGCTTTATCCCGGCCCGAGAGCTCGGCCATCCCCGGCCTTCCCGACCCTTCCCACCCCGCGCGCCCAGGTTGGGTACGCTGCGTCCCGCCCCCCTCCCCTCTGTGCCAAACGGTCCCGCGGGAGCCGCTCTCCCCGTCCCCTCCCTCAGCCCCTGCCCCGAGCGGCGCCGGATTCTGGGCTCCCGCTGTTCCGTGACCTCCGGCCCCCTGGCCCCCTTCGAGACCTCTGACCCCGCTGGACTCCGGATCACCCGTGGTGACCGCCGGGACCCTGCCTGTGACTCTCCAGGACTCTGCGACCCCGGGATGGATATTGCGATGCTGGTCTCGACCCTGAAACCCTCCCTCGGATCTGTGACCTCGGACCCGTACTCCGTCTGCCCCTATCTCCATTCCGGGGGCCTTCCCTCGGGTCCCTGGCAGAAAGACATTTTACCCCTTCTTGCCAAAATAAAAAAGGATTCGTTTTTATCTATAACATGGCTTCTTTTGCATCTTGATGGTGTTCAGCGGCGGGGCTGAGCCAGAACTATGTCAGGCTCGGGACCTCAGTGTGTCCATCTGTGAAATGGGAATTTGGAACCCGAGGCAGGGGCCTGTATAACCTGATCTTTATGTTGCCCCAGAATGTGGGAACATTGAAGATGATCAAACATCTAGCAGGGTCTTGCACCGCTCCTTTATTTTTGCCTTTCTTTCCTCACTCAGAGGTAGAGGCGCCCTCCAGTGGCCCATGCTTTGCTGAACCACAGGCACCCAGAGTTTGGGTTACGATCTTAGCACTGCGCATATGTGTATTTCTCTCCCTCCAGGAGGACGCTGCTGCGCATGCGGTTGGGAACAAATGGGCGGGGAATTTCCCCGGAAGTCTCCCTTTATGGAGGGTTGGGGTTGGGCGCTCCGCAGTCCTCCCAGGGCCGCTCTGACCGGCCGCTCTGTAACTTCTCGCCTCCTCTTCGCCGTCCCTCCCACAGCGGCTGCTCGGCTCCCGCCCCCTCGCCCTCCCACAGCGGGTCTTCCCGCGGCCGCTCTGGCCCAAGCGTCCCCTCGTCTCTCTGATCTGGCCCATCCGGCTTCGGAGGGAGGAGAGGGTGGGTGAGCAAAGGGATTGGGTCTGTGGGGTCCAGGCCCGAGCCCCTGAAGACGGGCTCCGCCCCCGGCACCCGCTCGCGCCCCGCCCCCGGCTGGAGGAGTCTCTCCTGGACCATCCGAGCCTAGCCTGTCCCGGCCCGCAGCCTCTATGGAGGCTCCTGCCGGGCCGTAGAGCCCTTCGCCCCCTGGGGACCCACCCGTCTATAAGGTCCGTTTGGCCTGCAGCAGCCTGAGTCCGTAATGCTGGGCACTGTTCATGGGATCGGCCCCCTCTGGAGGCCCGTGTCTATAGGGGACCCCCACGGTCCCTAGGGGTCGGCCCCGTCCATAATGACTCCATATACAGGGCCTTCCATCGCTCTATAGGGCCCAGCCCTCGGCTTCCAGAGCCTGTCAGCAGTGGCCGTTCCCTTCGCCGGGACTGCGTCTCCGGGACCTCTTCGGTCTACAAGGTCATGTTATGCCTATAGAGGTCGCATTTGCAGGGCCTCACCCCGGGTAGAGGGTCCTCTCCAGGTTTTTACGGCCCGTCCCCGCTCTAAGGGTCAGTGCAGGAGGCGGCGATGGCCCTGGGCAAGGTTCTGGCCACGGCACTGGCTTTGGCCTTGGCCGTGCTGGGGTCGCTGTCCCCTGGGGCCCGGGCGGGGGACTGCAAGGGGCAGCGGCAGGTGCTGCGGGAGGCGCCAGGCTTCGTGACGGATGGTGCGGGCAACTACAGCGTCAATGGCAACTGCGAGTGGCTCATCGAGGGTGAGTGGGGCCGCGTGGGTCACTCACTAATTCGCTGGTAGTTCATGTGTGCATTCATCCACTCACCACATTCCCAGAGCTCGGTTCTGGTCCAGGCCTTTTGCTCTAAAATGCCTGACACCCAGGGTTGCAGCCAACCTGGGCCCTGCCCTGGAAGGCCTCCAAGTCTGGTGGGGGAGATGCACCTACACCCAGATTTACAATTACAAGACAGGAGCATCAGTGCCGGGTCTTCTGAGTAACTGTTAAGAACTCAGGGTCTGGGTCCAATCATCTGGCTTTGAATTTGGTTCTACTACTACTACTATTTTTTTTTTTTTTTTTTTTTTGAGATGGGGGCCTCACTCTGTCACCCAGGCTGGAGTGCAATGGTACCAACACAATTTACTTACTGCAGCCTCGACCTCCTGGGCTCAAGTGATCCTCCCACCTCAGCCTCCCAAGTAACTGAGTGTGTAGAGACAGAGTCTCACCATGTTGCCCAGGCTAGTCCCGAACTCCTGGGCTCAAACGATCCTCGCACCTCAGCCTCCCAAAGTGTTGGGATTGTAGGTGTGAGCCACTGTGCCTGGCTTCTTATTATTAGCTTTGTGACTTTGAGCAGGTGGTTTTCTTTCTCTGAGGTTCTGTTTCCTTCCCCCACAAATGGGATAACAACAGTACTCACCTCATAGAGTTGTTGGAATGAAATGAAAACAGGTATTTAACATGCCTGATGTGTGGCATATAGTAACTGTTCAATAAATGGCATTAGGATTATTGTTGTTGTTATTTGTGAAGTACTTCAATAAAAGCATTTTTCTTCAGTCATTCATGTGCCAGACATTATGTTTCCCATTGGACATAGCCCAGACTGAGACAGCTCCAGCAGTCCCTGGTGACTTAGGTCTTGGAGTCTAGTTGGGGAGACAAACACGTTAATAGTGAGAGACAAGAGTGGTCTTTGATGGAGGAACCCCAGAGGCCTGGGAGAGCCCAGAGAAAGTGCCTGATCTGGGGCCGGGGAGAACAGAGAGAGGCTTCCTGGAGGAGGAAATGTCTAAGCTGAGACTTAAAGGACCAATAGGAATCTGTCAGGAGTGGGAGGAAAGGCCCCAGCCCTACCCTTCTGGGCTCCCAGTCAGTGGGAGAGACAAACCCACTCCAAGGCTGTTTGTTTTCCTTTTCCACCCAATAAACTCCTATGCATGCCTCAGAACCCTGCCTCAGTGGCTCTTTCTCTGTGAAGACATGTGACTTAACCTGGGGTATAGCTGAGATCAGAGGCATCTGTACGAGGGAGCAGAAGGGCATTCCGGGCAAGAATAGCCGTGCAAAGGCGGGGAAGCGGGAGAGTGATGCTTTTGAAGAACTAGAAATCCAGTGTGTTAAAACATAGAATACTGGCAGGGCATGGTGGCTCATGCCTGTAATCCCAGCACTTTGGGAGGCTGAGGCCAGCAGATCACCTGAAGTCAGGAGTTTGAGACCAGCCTGGGCAGTATGGTGAAACCCCATCTCTACTAAAAATACAAAAATTAGCTGGGTGTGATGGCGCGCGCCTGTAGTCCCAGCTTCTCAGGAGGCTGAGGCACAAGAATCACTTGAACCTGGAGGTTGCAGTGAGCCGATATTGTGCCACTACGCTCCAGTCTGGGCGGCAGAGCGAGACTCCATCTTAAACAAAAACAAAAACATAGAATACAAGACAACGAATGAGCCAGAGGCTGCAGGGTGGGAGGAGCCAGCAGGTGTAGGGCTCTGTGATTTTGAGCTGTATCCTGAGGGCAATACAGGGGTGGAAGAGAAGTTGAAAGGCAGTACCTGCAGAAGCCCAGGAAGGCCTCACAGAGTAGTGGATGTAGAAGCTGGCCTCCAGACAGGGGAGGTCCTGGGCAAAGGCCAGAGGTGTGACAGAGCCTGGATCATGCAGGGCCTCCCTTGGGAGGCTGTGGAGCTTTGTCTTTGTCTGGGGGCTCTGGGGAGCTATGGAAGGGTTTTGAGCAGGGAGAGGACATGATCTGATTTATGTTTTAGAAGATCTCTCTGGCTGCTGTGTGGGGTATGGATGAAGGCCTGTTTCTCAGTGACAGCATGTCTACCTGTTCCCAGGTTGGGGGCCATTCCTGTCAAGCTAGTGGGATGAGAACAGAATAGGAAGTGTGTGTGTGTGTGTGTGTGGCGAAGGGGTCTGTGTGCTGGATATAAATCACTCTCTGGCCTTAAAGAGTCCCAGACTGGTTAGGCCAGGTGCGGTGGCTCACGCCTGTAATCCCAGCACTTTGGGAGACCAAGTGGGGCGGATCACCTGACGTCAGGCGTTAGAGACCAGCCTGGCCAACATGAAGAAACCCCCTCTCTACTAAAACTACAAAAATTAGCCCTGCGTGGTGGCGCACATCCGAGGTTCCAGCCTGGGTGACAGAGCGAGACTCTACCTCAAAAAAAAGAAAAAACGTCTCAGACTGGTTGGGAATGGTGGGGCTGGACACAGATATTCAGCCCCCAGTGTGTTCACTGAGACAGTGCTCAGGGCTAAGAAGGGAAGTGGAGGGGTGGGGTGGATGTACCTAGGGAGGAAAGAGGACTGTGCTGCAGATAACAGAGCAGGAGCCACTAAAACAGGGTTCTGAAGCATGCATAGGAGGTTATTGAGTGGGAAAAGGGAACAAACAGCCTCTATGAAGACATGAGGGTGGCTGGAGTGTCTCAGGATCCCTATCTAGGTTTGCCTGGTCTTATGGCACTTTTGACTGGGAGGTAATGAGAGCCAGAAGCAGGGAAGAGGGGCCTTGAATGTCACACTGAGCAGCCTGGCCTTCCCCTTGGGGTTGATGGGCAGCCACAGGAGGTTTTGAGCAGGAGTAGGGCATTGCCCTCAGGTTGGGTGGGGGGCAGACTGGAGACTTGATGAGCTGATCTGGCAAGAGAGGATGAGTTCCTAACTAGGGCAGGGGCTTAGAGGGGTGGAGAGGTGTAGACAGTGCAATTGATGTTTGTGGAGTTTCACCTATAAGACTTGGGGACCAACTGGGTAGATGTTGGGGTGAGGGAGGAGGCTGGGAGACCTCCAGACCCCCCTTGATGATCTTCTGTTCTTACCAATGCCTGTCACTTCTTACCTATAAGAACCAACATATTCCTCTATCTATTATAAAATAAACAACCAGCCAGGGCAGTGGCACATGCCTGTAATCCCAGCACTTTGGGAATCTGAGATGCAAGGATTACTTGAGCCCAGGAGTTAGAGACTAGCCTGAACAACATGGTAAGACACTATCTCTACAAAAAAATTACAAAAGATTAGCTGGGCGTGGTGGGTGGTGGCATGTGCCTATAGCTCCAGCTACCGGGGAGGCTGAGGTGGGCAGATCCCTTGAGCCTAGGAAGCTGAGGTCTCAGTGAGCCGAGATTGCGCTGCTATACTCCAGCCTGGGCAGCAGAGCGAGACCCTGTCTCAGGGAAAAAAAAAAAAAAAAAGATAAACAACCAACCTACTAACTTTTGTATTATGTTCATACTTTATCTAGTCCTAGACTTTTCTTTTTTTTTCCGAGAGAGAATCTTGCTCTGTTGCCCAGGCTGGAGTGCAGTGGCTTGATCTCGGCTCACTGCAGCTTCTGCTTCCCAGGTTCAAGTGATTCTTGTGCCTTGGTTTCCTGAGCAGCTGGGATTACAGGCATGTGCCACCATGCCGGGCTAATTTTTGTATTTTTAGTAGAGGCGGGGTTTCTCTGTGTTGGCCAGGCTGGTCTCAAACTCCTGGCCTCAAATGATCTGCCCTGGGATTACAGACGTGAGCCACCACGTCCAGCCCAGTCCTAGTCCTTATAACATCCTCATGGATAAGAGGCATCCTGCTTTTGAGCAGGAGGGAGTTTGGGATCAGATTTCTGTCTGGAGTGGTATGGGGGTTGGGTGGAAACAGAAGACCTTCAACTTAGGGAAGAACTTGGGGAGGCAGATGGTGAGCTGGCCTCCAGCAGGCACTTAACAAACATGTACTTGTGATTCCAGAAACAGAGCTTTATAGTTTGGTTGAGGCTGGTAAGATTCTGGGAGGTCTGGTTGTGTGGCCGTGCTGAATGGTTCTTCTGCATTCCCCAAAGCATGGGTGGGGTCTGCGTCTGATGTCTTGGGGGCTCTGGTCAGAGCCTGAGGGAGAGCTTCCAGCTTTAGTATTCTGTCTTTTGTGTATTTCTTCATTCCATCATCCAGCATTTCCTGAGCCTTTGCCAAGCCCGGGTCTGGGCAATGCTGCAGAGGGAATTAGGTCCACATCCAGGCCCTGCTCTATGGGCCTTGTAGGCTGCAGGGAGACAGACCTGGACATAGATGTTCCTGGCCCAGAGGAATGAAGGTTATAATGGGATGTGAGAACCCTGGAGAGGGGGCATCTAACCCAGCTAGGGGGCATCAGTAAGAGGCCTGGTGGTGGGAAGGGATAATATGTTGCAGACAGAGGTAGAAGCTTGTACAAAGGCCCAGCTCCCATTAGAGCTGTAAGCAGTGGGGTGATTTGAGACAAAGCGAGGGTCTGAACAGCAGGTTAGGGACCTGGACTTTCTCCTAGGGTGGTAGGGAGCCATGCAGGGCTTTGGGGCAGGGGAGGGACGGGGCCAGATGTTGAGTTGGGAAGATCAGAGACTCATGTCAGGGGAAGAAGGAGGTTGGATCAGTGGTTCTGGTGAGACAGGATGAGGCCGGGCAGCCAGGGCACACTCTGGCTCTAAGCTGGCAGGCTGGAGTCATCACCTCGTTGAATGTTCACCCCAGCCTTTGTGGGTGGGGGGAATTATCCCCATTTTACAGTCATGGAAACTAAGGCTCAGAGAGCCCATGGAACTGGCCCAGGATCACCCAGCCATTGGCAGTGGTGGCTGAGTGTCTCCAGGATCCAGATAGGCACACTGAGGGTCATGGGGGAAAGGGCTGGCCCAGGGTCCTCCAGCTGGTCATGGGCAGAGCCAGAGCCGGAGCCTAGGCCTCCTAATTTCCCTCACCCAGAGGACTCCCCTGAGCTGCCTGTTCAGAAGGCTTCTCATGTGGGATGTGGAATGAGAGAGGCTACCTGAACTAGGACTGGCAGAAAACAAGACAGTGACAGTGTTAGGGGTAGTGGCACTCACCAAGATATGTGGGCCCCGTTGTCAGCATTTCTTTTTTTTTTTTTTTGAAACAGAGTTTCACTCTTGTCGCCCAGGCTGGAGTGCAATGGCATGATCTCAGCTCACTGTAACCTCTGCCTCCCGGGTTCAAGAATTCTCCTGCCTCAGCCTCCCAAATAGCTGGGATTATAAGCATGTGCCACCATATCCAGCTAATTTTTTATATTTTTAGTAGAGACGGGGTTTCACCATGTTGGCCAGGCTGGTCTCGAACTCCTGACCTCAAGCGATCCACCCACCTTGGCCTCCCAAAGTGCTGGGATTATAGGCGTGACCCATGGCACCCAGCCTCTTTTTTTTTTTTTGAGTCCCCTCTGTCGCCCAGGCTGGAGTGCAGTGGTGCAATCTTGGCTCACTGCAACCTCTGCCTCCCGGGTTCAAGCAATTCTCCTGCCTCAGCCTCCTGAGTAGCTGGGACTCGCACCACCATGCCCGGCTAATTTTTGTATTTTTTTTTTAGTAAGAGACAGGGTTTCACCATGTTGGCCAGGCTGTTCTGGAACTCCTGACCTCAGGTGATCCACCTGCCCTGGCCTCTCAAAAGTGTTGGGATTACAGGCGTGAGCCACCCACCCCACTCCGTTGTCACCATTTCGTGTGCATTATTGCTCCTCATGAGGTTGCAGTCAGATGTCAGCTGGGGCTGCAGTCAGCTGAATGTTCACCTTGGCTGGACATCCAGGAAGGTCCCTCCCAGGGCTAGCAGTTGATGCTGGCTGTCAGCTGGAAGCTCAGTTGGGACTGTCAGCCGGAATGCCTGTGTGTGGCCTTTTCTTGTGGCTTTGGCTTTTCTTTGTTTTTTTTTTGAGATGAAGTCTCGCTCTTGTCCCCCAGGCTAGAGTGCAATGGCACAATCTCGGCTCACTGCAACCTCTGCCTCCCAGGTTCAAGCAATTCTCCTGCCTCAGCCTCCCAAGTAGCTGGGATTACAGGCACCCGCCACCATGCCCAGCTAATTTTTGTATTTTTAGTAGAGACGGGGTTTCGCCATGTTGGCTAGGCTGGTCTCAAACTCCTGACCTCGTGATCTGCCCGCCTTGGCCTCCAAAAGTGCTGGGATTACAGGTGTGAGCCACCGTGCCCAGCCGGCTTTGGCTTTTCCTATCATGACAGCTGTGTTCTGAGAAGGAGCATTCTACGAGGCCCAGGTGAAAGGTACAAGTCTTCTTATGATCTAGCCTTGGAAGTTTCAGAATTTCTGCTGTTTTTTTATTGGTCAAGCAAGTCACTAAGGCTCTTCCCAGATACGAGAGGCAGGGAATTAACTTTCAATGGCAGGAGTGGCCTATAAGTTTGATTCCACCACAGTACCACTATATCCCACTTTAGAGATGAGGAGACCGATCCAGAGGGGGTGGGTTACTTGGCCAAGATCACACAGCTGGTAGCTATTTGGTGGCAGAGCCAAGACATAAGCTCAGGCAGTCTGGTTCCAGAGTTTGTGCTTGTAGCCATCACAATAAGCAGAGGTGAGACTCTGGATGGGGACAGAGGGGAACTATGCCGCTCCAGGGTTAGGCCTCTGTTCTGGGGGAAGAAGCTGGACTCTTCTCTTGCAGCTCTATTCAGCATGGGCCAGGGGTGGTATCACGGAGGTGCTCGTCTCACTGGGATTATGACCTTGACCCTCCAGCCTGGACATGTCTGAAACTCAGGCATGGACAGGAAGAGAGAGGCATCAGGAACACTGTGGATTCTGCTCTGTGTGGCCACTGGGATGGGGTTTTCTCTGTACTTTATTTTCCCATCTGAATGGTGCGAGTGTTCATTCTGATCTCAGGTGACCTTTCTAGAGGTCTGGAATATTATGATTCTTTCACTGGGCTCCTGTCCCTCTGGCTGTCACAGCCCTTGACTGCCCTAGGTTATGAGACTGGGAGCCCCTTCAAGGCGGGGCCCAGGTCTGACTCATTCTTGAGCCCCCAGCATCACCTGGAGCAGGGTTTGGTGTACAATTGTGGGAGGCTGCAGGGAGGTGTGGGGAGAAGGTCCGCTTTAGAGCTTGGTCCCTCTGTGCTCACCTCCCAGCCCCAAGCCCCCAGCACCGGATCCTGCTGGACTTCCTTTTCCTGGACACAGAGTGCACGTATGACTACCTGTTCGTGTATGACGGTGACTCCCCGCGAGGGCCGCTGCTTGCCAGTCTAAGCGGTAGCACCCGACCTCCGCCCATCGAAGCTTCCTCAGGCAAGGTTAGTGGGGATGGGGCCGTGGGTAGATACACCGAGGGAAATGGAAGAAGAAAGGAGGGACAGAGAGTCAGTAAGAGGGCATCCAAGAGCAGAGCACAGAGACAAGGGAAGGTGGAGAGAGGCAAAGGAAGGAGATGAGGCTCTGGGTCCCCCAGGGTGGAAGGGGGCAGGAGTGGGCCACCCTCCCAGGACAATCCCCAGGCCCTGCCCACCTTACCCAGCACACCTTGTGCCCGCAGATGCTGCTGCACCTCTTCAGTGATGCCAACTACAACCTGCTGGGCTTTAACGCCTCATTCCGCTTCTCCCTGTGCCCTGGTGGCTGCCAGAGCCACGGGCAGTGCCAGCCACCGGGTGTGTGTGCCTGCGAGCCGGGCTGGGGGGGTCCTGACTGTGGCCTGCAGGAGTGCTCAGCCTACTGTGGCAGCCACGGCACCTGCGCCTCGGTGAGCCGGTCCCCAGCCCTGTTTCCCCTGGGGCCCTGATCTGTGAGCGCACCCTCCACGCCCATCTCCTAGGTCTGACCTTGCTCCTGCATGAAACTCCCCCCACCACCCCACCCTCCTCTGTGACACCCACTTCCCTCTCCTTCCAGAGCTTGCCCCCCACCTGTTACTCCAACCCCACCCCACCTTCACCTGCAGGCCCTCCTCTGCTGAGCATATCCCACTCTCGTCTATACCCCACTCTCACCTGTGAACACCACCCTCCTTCCTTCAGCCAGGCCCAAATCCGTCCTCCCATCCAGCCACTCTGTGTGGCCTTGGACCCCCGCCATGACTTCCAGCCTCGCACCACTGACCTTACGCCGAAGCTGTGCACATCAAGCTTTCAATCTGGATTGCGCTTTGAGCCCTCCCCGCCTTGACCTCCCCAGATCTGAGCTCTTTCAGTTCAGGCTGAACGTCAACTATGCTGTCTGTCTTCTCCCAGCCTGCCGTCTTTCTGTCTTTTCTCCTTTTTCTCTGTGTGTCTTTTCCTTTTTCTGTTGGTCTTCTTTTTTCCATCTGTCTGCTTCCTTCTGGTTGTTTCTCTTTGTCTCTTGTTTCTGTCTGACAGTTTGCCTTTCCCCTCTTCCTGTCTCTCTCTGTCTCCCTTTCTCTCTCTCTCTTTCCTTTTCCATCCTCTCCCTTCCTGTCTGTCTCTTTCTCTCTCCCTTTGTGCCCTGTCTGTCTCATTCTGCCTCTTTTCCTCTTTGTGTCTTCTTTGTCTCTCTGTCCTTGTCTCTCCCTCTCTTATCTCTGCCTTTATGTCTCCTTTCCCGCAGCCCCTGGGACCATGCCGCTGTGAGCCTGGCTTCTTGGGACGTGCCTGTGACCTGCACCTGTGGGAGAACCAGGGGGCTGGGTGGTGGCACAACGTGAGTGCCAGGGACCCTGCCTTCTCTGCCCGTATTGGGGCAGCTGGCGCCTTCCTGTCCCCACCGGGGCTGCTGGCAGTTTTCGGAGGTGAGCAGATGGGGCGAGTATCTGGGATCTGGAGGCCCGGCAGCCTATGGCCAGGGCATGAGACTATCCACCCCTCCACAGGCCAGGACCTCAACAATGCCCTGGGTGACCTCGTCCTATACAACTTCTCCGCCAACACCTGGGATTCTTGGGACCTGAGTCCTGCCCCGGTATGGACCCCTTCTCTGCCCTGGAGGAGCCTTTCCACCCAATCAGACCCAGCCGGGGACCCCCAGAATGATCCCCTATCACCTAGTGCTCCCCCAGTTCCTGCAGCTTGATATAGGAACCTACTTCTCCCTGTTTCTGCCTTCTCTCTCTGGTTTTCTTTTTTCTTCTTCCTCTTCCTTTATCTGCCTTTGTGCATCTTATTTTTCCACGTGTCTCCTGTTGCTCAATCAGTCTCTGTTTTCATCTGTCTGACTTTTGGGCTTCTGTGTTCTCTGTTTCTGTGTCTCCATCTCTCTGGGTCTGTTTCTCTCTGCCATTTGTCCCTTTAACTCTGTCTCCTTGCCTCTTCTCTCTCTTATTGTATTTCTCTGTTTCTATGAGTCTGTCTCTTCTTTTCTCTCTCTGCCGGTCTCTGCCTTTCTCTTTGTCTCTGTCTTTATCTCGCCTTCTCTCCATGTTTCTCTGGCTCTGCATCTCTCTGTCTAAGCCTGGCTCTGGCTCTCTTGCTGTGTCTCTACCTCTGTCTCTTTTCTCTTCCTCACAGGCTGCCCGTCACTCCCATGTGGCCGTGGCCTGGGCCGGCTCCCTGGTGCTGATGGGTGGTGAGCTGGCTGACGGCTCGCTCACCAACGACGTGTGGGCCTTCAGTCCACTGGGCAGGGGACACTGGGAGCTCCTGGCACCACCTGCCTCCAGCTCCTCGGGGCCCCCAGGCCTGGCAGGTCACGCGGCTGCCCTGGTGGATGATGTCTGGCTATATGTGTCTGGAGGCCGCACCCAGCACGACCTCTTCTCCTCTGGCCTCTTCCGTTTCCGCCTTGACAGCACCAGCAGGGGCTATTGGGAGCAGGTGATTCCGGCAGGCGGACGGCCCCCTGCTGCCACTGGCCACTCCATGGTGTTCCATGCCCCCTCCCGTGCCCTGCTGGTCCATGGTGGACACCGGCCCTCCACTGCCCGGTAAGTGACCTGTCCCATAACCCATGCTCCACAGGCCAGGCCCAGCTCAACACCATAGGCCTTTAGTCTTTAGAGGTCTTTGCCCACTGTCGGACTCCTGTGGTCTCTCAGTCACTCCTTCCTTCATGTATTTACTTATTCCTTCGTTCACTCATTCATTCATTCACCCACTCACACATTCTCTGATGTTTTATTCAATCTCTTGATGAATTGCCTCCCACACACTCCCACCCATGTATCCATTCAACAGAGCCCTGCTTTGTGTCCAACCCTTGCTAGCTTATGCAGGTAACTCAGAGATGACTCAGGGTCCTGCCCACAGGGAACTTCTAGTTTGGAGGGGACATAGAGTCAGTCATGGCCAGTCTCATCCCTGGGTGATCACATGGCTCCAAAGAGCCTGGAGGAGGGAGAGAGACGCTTCCTGCCCTGAGCCCCTGCCCTGCTTCTCGTTCGGTAGGTTCTCTGTGCGAGTGAACTCCACTGAGCTTTTCCACGTGGATCGGCATGTGTGGACGACGCTGAAGGGGCGGGATGGGCTTCAGGGCCCAAGGGAGCGAGCCTTCCACACAGCCAGTGTTCTGGGCAATTACATGGTGGTCTATGGTGAGGAGGCTCCCCAATCCTGCCTGCCTGCCTGCTGAGGGCCTGAGCCAACCCTGAGCTGAGGCTCCCTGCAGGGGAGTCCCCCCACCTCCCCTAGGCTTGCCAGCTATGCCCCTTTCCTCCTTTCCCAGGGGGCAATGTGCACACCCATTACCAGGAGGAAAAGTGCTATGAAGATGGCATCTTCTTCTACCACCTTGGCTGCCATCAGTGGGTGTCAGGAGCTGAGCTTGCCCCTCCAGGAACCCCTGAGGGTGAGTGGTCCCTGTTCTTCCCTAGGGGCTCCTGAGGGTCCCACCTCTCTCCATAGTGATTCTGGGCTCAAGCCACCTCAGTCCGTAAGGGTGAGCCTGACATCCAGGCCAGTTGGTGCCAGCCTTAGGAGGCAAGCCTGGGATGGAGATGGGACTAGGGCATCGTCACCATGGAGATGGGAGGCCCTTACCGCAGTATCCAATGTGGGTTCCAATCCAGGTTTTGCCAGTTTCCAGCTGCCCCAGGGAAATGCCTAAGAGGCAGCAACTTTTCCTTCTTTTTAACTTTCTTTTCTTTTCTTTTTTTTTTTTTTTGAGACGGAGTCTCGCTGTTGCCCAGGCTAGAGTGCAGTGATGTGATCTCAGCTCACTGCAGGCTCCACCCCCCGGGTTTCACGCCATTCTCCTGCCTCAGCCTCCCGCGTCGCTGGGACTACAGGCGCCCGCCACCTCACCTGGCTAATTTTTTGTATTTTTAGTAGAGACGGGGTTTCACCGTGTTGGCCAGGGTGGTCTCGATTTCCTGACCTCATGATCTGCCCGCCTCGGCCTCCCAAAGTGCTGGGATTACAGGCGTGAGCCACCATGCCTGGCCTCTTTTCTGTTTTTTTGAGAGAGAGTCTCGCTCCGTCGCCCGGGCTAGAGTGCAGTAGCATGATCTCAGCTCACTGCGACCTCCACCTCCCGGGTTCAAGCGATTCTCCTGTCTCAGTCTCCTGAGTAGCTGGGATTATAGGCATGCATCTCCATGCCTGGCTAATTTTTTTGTGTTTTTAGTAGAGACAGTGTTTCATCATGTTGGCCAGGCCAGTCTCAAACTCCTGACCTCAAGTGATCCGCCCACCTCAGCCTCCCAAAGTACTGGGATCACATGTGTGAGCCACCATGCTTGGCCTTTTTAACTTTCAATTTAGGTTCAGTGGTACAAGTACAGGTTTATTATATAGGTAAATTGTGTGTCATGGGGATTTGGTGTACTGATTATTTCATCACCCAGGTATTAAGCCTAGTACTCAACAGGTAGGTTTTTTTTTGTTTTTTGTTTTTTGTTTTGGGATGGAGTCTTACTGTGTTGCCCAGGCTGGAATGCAGTGGTGCAGTCTTGGCTCACTGCAACTTCCACCTCCTGGGTTCAAGTGATCCTCCCGCCTCAGCCTCCTAAGTAGCTGGGAGTATAGGCGCATGCCACCACACCCGGCTAATCTTTTTGTATTTTTAGTAGAGACGAGGTTTTGCCATGTTGGCCAGGCTGGTCTGGAACTCCTGACCTCAGGTGATCCGCCCACCTCGGCCTCCCAAAGTGCTGCGATTACAGGCGTGAGCCACTGTGCCCAGCCCCAGTAGGTAGTTTTTTGATCCTCTCCCTCCTCCAACCCTCAGGTAGGCCCCTCAAGTGTTTGTTGTTCCCTTCTTTGTGTCCATGTACACTCGATGTTTGGTTCCCACTTGTGAGAACACGCAGTATTTGGTTTTCTGTTCCTGTATTAGTCTGCTGAGGATAAGGGCCTCCAGCTCCATCCATGCTGATGCAAAGAACATGATCTCATTCTTTTTTATAGCCACATAGTATTCTATGATGTATACGTACCACATTTTCTTTTTTTTTTTTCTTTCTATGTATTTTTTTTTGAGATGGAGTTTCACTCTTGTCACCCAGGCTGGAGTGCAATGGCACGATCTCAGCTCACTGCAACCTCCACCTCCCAGATTCAAGCGATTCTCCTGCCTCAGCCTCCCGAGTAGATAGGATTACAGGTGCCTACCACCACAGCCAGCTAATTTTTGTATTTTTAGTAGAGACGGGGTTTCACCATGTTGGCCAGGCTGGTCTCAAACTCCTGACCTCAGGTGATCCACCTGCCTCGGCCTCCCAAATTGCTGGGATTACAGGCGTGAGCCAATGCACCTGGCCTCCATTTTCTTTATCCAGTCTATCACTGATGGGCATTTAGGTTGATTCCATGTCTTTGCTATTGTGAACAGTGCTGCGATGAACATACACATGTTAGAACAATTTATATTCCTTGGGGTATATACCCGATAATGGGATTGCTGGGTCAAATGGTAATTCTGTTTTAAGTTATTTGAGAAATCTTCAAACTGCTTTCCACAATGCCTGAACTAATTTACATTCCCATCTGCAACCTCACTCGCATGTGTTATTTTTTGACTTTTTGATAATAGCCATTCTGACTGGTGTGAGATGGTATCTCATTGTGGTTTTGATTTGCATTTCTCTCATGATTAGTGATATTGAGCATTTTTTCATATGCTTATTGGCCACGCATATGTCTTCTTTTGAAAAATGTCTGTTCATGTCCTTTGTCTACTTTTTAATGGGGTTGTTTTTTGCTTGTTAGTTTATTTAAGCTCCTTATAGGTTCTGGATGTTAGATCTTTGTTGGATGCATAGTTTGCAAATATTTTCTCACATTCTGTACATTGTTTGTTTACTCTGTTGATAGTATCTTTAGCAGCAACTTTTTCAAGATCACAGTAGATAAGTGACAGAGCCAGCATGGCTATCCCCAAACAACAATCTGTATAAAACTATCACTTAAGGCTGGGTGCAGTGGCTCACACCTGTAATCCCAGCACTTTAGGACGCCATGGCGGGCAGATCATGAGGTCAGGAGTTTGAGGCCATCCTGGTTAACATGGTAAAACCCCATCTCCACTAAAAATACAAAAAATTAGCCAGTCATGGTGGCATGCGCCTGCAGTCCCAGCTACTCGGGAGACTGAGGCAGGAGAATTGCTTGAACCTGGGAGGCAGAGCTTGCAGTGAGCTGAGTTCACACCACTGCACTCCCACCTGGGCAACAGAGTGAGATTCCGTCCCCAAAAAAACAAAAACAAAAACAAAAAACTATTACTTAATCTCTGTGCCTCAGTTTGCTCATCTGTGAAATGAAAATTATAACACTTACGCCATTGGATAGCTGTAAGAGTAAATTGAGATGATCCTTCAAGAATGATGCCCAGTGAAGTGCTCCACACATTTCCTTTCTTTTTTAAAATTTTTATTATTTATTTTTGAGACAGAGTCTTGCTCTGTTGCCCAGACTGAAGTGCAGTGGTGTGATCTTGGCTCACTCCAATCTCTGCCTCCGAGGTTCAAGCAATTCTCATGCTTCAGCCTTCTGAGTAGCTGGGACTAGAGGCGTGTGCCACCACACCCGGCTAATTTTTGTATTTTTAGTAGAGATGGGGTTTGCCATGTTGACCAGGTGGGTCTCGAACTCCTGGCCTCAAGTGATCCATCTGCCTCGGCTTCCCAAAGTGCTGGGATTACAGGCCTGAGCCACCATGCCTGGCCTAATTTTTGTATTTTTTTAGTAGAGATGGGGTTTCACTGTGTTGACCTTGTGATCTGCCCGCCTGGGCCTCCCAAAGTGCTAGGATTATAAGCATGAGCCACCGTGCCTGGCCAGGCATTATTATTATTGTTGTTACTATTTTATTTTATTTTACTTGAGATGGAGTCTTGCTCTGTCACCCAGGCTGGAGTGCGGTAGCACAGTCTCCACTCACTGCAACCTCCACCTCCCGTGTTCAAGCTATTCTCCTGCCTCAGCCTCCTGAGTAGCTGGGATTATAGATGTGCACCACCACTCCTGGCTAATTTTTGTATTTTTGGTAGAGTTGAAGTTTTGCCATGTTTGCCAGGCTGGTCTTGAAGTCCTGACCTTAAGTAATCTGCCTGCCTGGGCCTCCCAAAGTTCTGGGATTACAGGCATGAGCCACCACGCCCGGCCTGTTGTTACTATTTTAGAGGCAGAGTCTTGTTCTGTTGCCCAACCTGGAGTGCAGTGGTGTAGTCATAGCCCACTGCAGCCTTGACCTCCCGGGCTCAAGCAGTCCTCCCACCTCTGCCTCCCAAGTAGTTGGGACCACAGGCCCATGCTACCCTTCCCAGCTAATTAAAAACAGAATTTTTGGCCAGGCACTGTGGCTCATTCCTGTAATGCCAGCACTTTGGGAGGCCAAGGCGGGCAAATCATGAGGTCAGGAGTTCGAGACCAGCCTGGTCAATATGGTGAAACCCTGTCTCTACTAAAAATACAAAAATTAGCTGGCGTGGTGGTAGATGCCTGTGGTCACAGCTACTCAGGAGGCTGAGGCAGGAGAATCGCTTGAACCCAGGAGGCGGAGGTTGCAGTGAGCCAAGATCATGCCACTGCACTCCAGCCTGGGTAACAGAGGGAAACTCCATCTCCAAAAAAAAAAAAAAAACAACACACAAAAACAGATTTTTTAAAATTTTTTGTAGAGATGAGGCCTCCCTATGTTGCCCAGAGTGGTCTTGAGCTCCTAGGCTCAAGTCATCCTTCCATCTCAGCCTCCCAAATAGCTGTGACCATAGGCACACAATACCACGCCTGGCTAATTAAATAAAATATTTTTGTTTTTAGAGATAGGGTCTTGCTCTGTTGTCCAGGCTAGTGTTGAACTCCTGGCCTCAAGCGAGCCTCGTGAGATCCAGCCTCCCAACGTGCTGTGATTATAGACGTGAACTACCACGCCCAGACATATTGTCTTTCTTATAGCAGTTAGGGTCCTGTCTCAGGGCCAGAGGGGTCACCAGGGAGGAGATATGGAGAAACCTTTCACTCTCATTAAATCAGACACTGCTTTGAAATCGGATGAAAGCCACAGGCTCTCTCTTCAGAAGATGCTTATACCCGCAAGTTGGGCGTATCACTTCGGGGACGTGTGAGCTTCCCAGAGTCGCATCTGTTCACTCCTCCTCCCTGAAAAGGAGAGAGAGGAGAGGACAAGCGTAAGGAAGGAACCTTAGCACTTAAGGGATGGGAAGGAGGAAAGGCCCCAGAGGAACCCTGTGTGACCATCAGGAATAAAGTCCAGGCCTGGTGTCTGAGGCCGTCATTCTAGGTCTCGTCTGCGTATCCCTTGGTCCCCTTCACTGGGCAGGAGTCAGGAGTGTGATGTTTCTGGAGGCCTCTTCCTGCTTCGCAGTTTGTGATTCCCTGGGCCAAGTCCCACACGTTTACAGTGCATGCAGGTCGGTAAGAGGGTAGGGAAGTCACCATTCACTGACCACTTACCTGTCAGTCAGGATTCTTGGCTGTAACTGACAGAAACCCAACCCAGCTGGCTTAAGCAAAAAGGAGAATTTCTGGCTGGGCACGGTGGCTCATGCCTGTAATCCCAGCACTTTGGGAGGCCGAGGCGGGTGGATCACGAGGTCAGGAGATCGAGACTGTCCTGGCTAACACAGTAAAACCCCGTTTTTACTAAAAACACAAAAAATTAGCCGGGCATGGTGGCGGGCGCCTGTAGTCTCAGCTACTTGGGAGGCTGAGGCAGGAGAATGGTGTGAACCCGGGAGGCAGAGCTTGCAGTGAGCTGAGATCGTGGCACTGCACTGCAGCCTGGGTGACAGAGCGAGACTCTGTCTCAAAAAAAAAAAAAAAAGAAGGGGAATTTCCTGGCTCACTTGAGTGAAAACTGTAGGGGCTGTCTTCAGGCTGGGCTGGATCTAGGTGCTCACAAAATGGCATCAGCCATTTCTCACTCAGTTTTTCAGCTGGGTTCACTTCAGTCTCTTGCCTTGTGTAGATGGTCACAGGCAGCTCGTGGATTATCTTCTGCCATAAAATGCCCAGAAAGAAGGGAGTGTCTTTGCCCCAAGAATTGAGAATCAGTCCCTGTACCCCTCCCTGAGCCAGTCACTGAGACTGATGGGCCTGGGCTAAGGCCTCACTTCTGCCAGAACCAGGTACAACTCCACCTAAGTCTCACAGATTGGGAGAGGGAAAGATTGGTTTTCCAGAGGAAAATCAGGCGCTATCACCAGAAGAGAGGCTGGTACTAGACAGACAAAAATGGGAGACTGAGGCAGCCTACTGGGGGCTCAGCAGATTCTTCAGTCCTCCCAGCTCCCTGAGGACGAGATGATGGTTCTTTTTATAGAGGAGGAAACCAAGACTCAGAGAAGTTCAGTCTCCTGTCCAGGGTCACACAGCTAGTCAGTAGTTGATCCACGATTTGAACCCAAGTAAGTGGTAGATGCAGGATTTGAACCCAAGTCTTTCTGACCCTAAAGATCAGAAAGATGATTTGGGTAGGGGTGAGGGAGCTCAGCTTGTTCAGGGCCAGGTGGGCTGGGAGAGTGTCCTTGGGCAGGTGAGGTTGAAGCAGCCACCGGAATAGAAGGCTGGGCTGTGGCCCAGGAGAGTCAGGAGCCATGGAGGTGGTGGAGGGGCTGGGGGTCTAATAATGTCATTGGGGTCTCTATTCCCCTAGGCCGAGCAGCGCCTCCCAGTGGTCGGTACTCACATGTAGCTGCGGTGCTTGGTGGCAGCGTCCTGTTGGTGGCTGGGGGGTACAGCGGCCGGCCCCGTGGGGACTTGATGGCGTACAAGGTGCCCCCCTTTGTGTTCCAGGCACCTGCCCCTGACGTGAGCACTGGGGTGACAGGGAAAGGGTGGCTGGGGGGAGGAGGTAGTGGGGTTTCCACAGGTGAGGGGAAAGGCAGGAGGGGATCCCTGGGAGAAGGAGTGGGGATCCCTAGGGCCATGAGAGAAGGGAAGGAGGTCCCTGGGGCAGAGGAAAGAGGAGCTAGAGGTCCCTGGGCCTGGGGGAGGAATGGATGGGCATGCTGAGCACTCAGGGTCCTCTGGGATAGCTAAAGCGAGCGGGGACTTGGGAGGCCGGCCCAGGTCTGAGAGGCCTCCTCCTCCGTCCCCTTGCCTCCCCCTCTGTCCCCTTGCCTCCCTGCAGTACCACTTGGACTACTGCTCCATGTACACAGACCACAGCGTCTGCTCCCGGGACCCGGAATGCAGTTGGTGCCAAGGAGCCTGCCAAGCTGCACCCCCTCCTGGGACCCCCTTGGGGGCTGTGAGTGACAGCCCTAGACCCTCTGTTCCCTAGCACAGAGACCTGCCCTCAGTGTCTCCCTCTGCCTAACCAGACGGACAAGAACTTTCCCTCAACTGGGAGACTTGTTTTCATGCCGGAGATCCTCCTTCCTGATTCCTGACTGTGGAGCCCTGAACCTTTGCCTATCCCACCCAGCCCGACCCCTTTGAGCCCGTGACCCCATCCCCGCATCCCCCGTCCTCTGGATCTCCCACATTCCAAGTCAACTCCCTGTTCTTCAGTTGTTTGGCTCTTTCCATCGCAGGACCCTATATCCACAGCCCTTCCTTCCCAGATCTCTTGAGCTCCAGTCGACAGTGAGCCCTTTCCCCTCTCCTCCTCGCAGTGTCCAGCCGCCAGCTGCCTGGGCCTGGGCCGCCTCCTGGGTGACTGCCAGGCCTGCCTGGCCTTCAGCAGCCCCACAGCCCCTCCACGGGGACCTGGCACCCTGGGCTGGTGCGTGCACAATGAGAGCTGCCTCCCTAGGCCTGGTGAGTGTCCGCAGCAGTGGGCCGGCGGGAGGGGGCCAGAGCACTCCACACTGACCCACCGGCCCCCACCCCCTGTCCTCTCAGAGCAGGCCCGCTGCCGAGGGGAGCAGATCTCAGGCACTGTGGGCTGGTGGGGGCCTGCGCCTGTCTTCGTCACGTCCCTGGAGGCCTGCGTCACCCAGAGCTTCCTGCCTGGCCTGCACTTGCTCACCTTTCAGCAGCCACCCAATACCTCCCAGCCCGACAAGGTGGGTAGGAGGCGTGGCCCTGGGTGGGGTGTTGATGATCCTGATCCTAGGGTTTGTTTTTTCTCAAATGCATCTTTATCACTCTTATGTTTACTCCAAAACTCTTTACATTCAAGGGTCTTATTTTCCTCATGGACTTTATTTTTTATTTTTTTTGAGAGGGAGTCTTGCTCTGTCACCCAGGCTGAAGTGCGGTGGCGCAGTCTCAGCTCACTGTAACCTCTGCCTCCTGGGTTCAAGCGATTCTCCTGCCTCAGCCTCCTGAGTAGCCGAGATTACAGATGCCCGCCACTGCACCCAGCTAATTTTTGTATTTTAGTAGAAGACGAAGTTTCACCATGTTGGTCAGGCTGGTCTTGAGCTCTTGACCTTAAATGATCTGCCTGCCTTGGCCTCCCAAAACGCTGGGATTACAGGCATGAGCCACTGTGCCTGGCCTCCTTATAGATTTTAAAAAGAATTTTTGCATTGTGGTAAAATACACATAAAATTTTTCATCAGTGACATTTAGCACATTTACAATATTGTGCAACCATCACCACTATCTTGTTACAGAACATTTTCATCACCCCAGAGGACAACCCTGGACTCACTAAGTAGTCACTCTCTATTCCACTCTCCCCCCCGGTCCCTGGCAGCTACTAATCTGTTTTCCATCTCTGGATTTGCCAGTTCTGGACATTTCATGTACATGGAGGCCTGTACTATGTGGCCTTTTGTGTCTGGCTTCTTTCACTCAGCATAATGTTTTCAAGGCTCATTCATTTTATAACTTCATTTGGAAAGGAACTCTATTCCTTTTTATGGTTGAGTAATATTCCATTGTATAGATGTACCACATTTTGTTTATCCATTCGTCAGCTGATGGACGTTTGGGCTGTTTCCATCTTTTGACTATTGTGAATAATGCTGCTATGAGCACTTGTGTACACGTTTTTGTTTGAACATCTGTTTTCAATTCTTGTGGCTGTATACCTAGGAGCAGAATTGCTGGGTTATATGTTAATTCCATATTCATCTTATTGAGGAATGTCCAAACTGTTTTCCACAGTACCTCTTTATTGATTTTTTGTTGTTGTTGTTGAGACAGAGTCTCTCTCTGTCGCCCAGGCTGGAGTGCAGTGGCACGATCTCGGCTCACTGCAACCTCCAGCTCCCGGGTTCAAGTGATTCTCCTGTCTCAGCCTGCTGAGTAGCTGGAACTACAGGCACTTGCCACCACACTCGGCTAATTTTTTGTATTTTTAGTAGAGATGGGGTTTCACCATGTTAGCTAGCATGGTCTCGATCTCCTGACCTCATGATCTGCCTGCCTCAGCCTCCCAAAGTGCTGGGATTACAGGCGTGAGCCACCACGCCCGGCCTCTTTATTGATTTTAAAAATAGCTCATATATTCACATGGTTCAAAAATCACAGTGATATCAAAAGTCGTTGGGGCTGGGCACGGTGGCTCACGCCTGTAATTCCAGCACTTTGGGAGGCCGAGGTGGGCGGATCTCTTGGGGTCAGGAGTTTGAGATCAGCCTGGCCAACATTACGAAATCCCATCTCTACTAAAAATACAAAAATTAGCTGCTCATGGTGATGCGTGCCTGTAGTCCCAGCTACCTGGGAGGCTGAGGGAGGAGTATCTCTTGAGCCTGGGAGGCAGAGGTTACAGTGACCCAAGATCACGCCACTGCATTGCAGCCTGGGTGACAGAGTGAGACTCCATTTTAATTAAAAATAAATAAATAAATAAAAGGCTGGGCACGGTGGCTTACGCCGGTAATCCCAGCACTTTGTGAGGCCAAGGCAGGCGGATTACAAGGTCAGGAGAGCGAGACCATCCTGGCTAACACAGTGAAGCCCTGTCTCTAATAAAAATACAAAAAAATTAGCTGGGTGTGGTGGTGAGCACCTGTAGTCCCAGCTACTCAGGAGTCTGAGGCAGGAGAATGGCGTGAACCCGAGAGGTGGAGCTTGCAGTCAGCTGAGATCATGCCACTGCACTCCAGCCTGGGTGACAGAGAGAGACTCTGTCTCAAAAAAAAAAAAAAAAAAGAAAAAGAAAAAGAAAAAAAAGTCACTAAATGAACAGTCTCTCTCATTTACCCCACTCCCTACCCCTTAAGTGGTCCAAAATTATCTAGCTCCAGCATGGCTGCAACTTAAGGCCACCATACCTCCCTGGAAGATCCATTTGGGTTTCTTTGATCTTATTCCAGAATTTACCTATTCAGGTGCAAGTAAGCATGACATCATATCATTTTTCTTTCTCACAAAAGTAATGTACTATGAACATTATACGACTGCTTCCTTTTTTTCTTCCTGGCAAGCTTCCCATAACAGAACTTAAGAAACACTCTCATTCTTTTTTTTTTTTTTTTTTGAGATGGAGTCTCTCTCTATCGCCCAGGCTGGAGTGCAGTGGCAAGCGATTTCAGCTCACTGCAACCCTGCCTCCCGGGCTTAAGTGATCTTCCCACCTTAGCCTCCCAAGTAGCTGGGATTACAAACATGCACCACCATGCCTGGCTGTTTTTTGTATATTTTTGTTTGTTTTGAGACGGAGTTTTGCTCTTGTTGCACAGGCTGGAGTGCAATGGCACAATCTCGGCTCACTGCAACCTCTGCCTCCCGGGTTTGAACGATTCTCCTGCCTCAGGCTCCCAAGTAGCTGGGATTACAAGTGCACGCTACCACTCCCTGCTAATTTTTTGTATTTAGTAGAGATGGGGTTTCACCATGTTGGTCAGGCTGGTCTTGAACTCCTGACCTCAAGTGACCTGCCCACCTCGGCCTCCCAAAGTGCCGGCCGTGCCCAGCCTTCATTCTTCTTTTTTTTTTTTAAGTTGTATAATATTCCATTTACATTTGTAGTTTATTTAAATAGCCTCCCACTGGTGAACACTTGGACTGTTCCACTCTTCTGCTATTACAAAATCACACACCTGGAAAATAAATCTTGCACTTTGTCTGCCACTTTGAATATTAGATCTGGGCTTTGAAGTGCTTAGCTGGAAAGGTGAGGAGTTGGATAAGAAGACACTGAAGTGTCCAGTCCTGGAGTTTTAATGTGAGATGGAAATGGCGAGAGGCCAGGGGTAAAGGTGGGCTCTGGGACCCTGTCGTCTATTGTCTGAATTTAGGTCTTGCCTCTTTTCCCAGAGTGACCTTTGAGAAGCCACCTAACCCCTGTCCCTCTGCCTCAGTCTCTCATTTGGTAAAATGGGGAAGAAGGTTGGGTTGACCAGTCTTTTCTGGCTCTGATGTGGCCTGTGAGTCCAGAAAGGGACTCACACATACACCCATCCCTGGTGGCACAGGTCTCAATTGTCCGCAGCACGACCATCACCCTGACACCCAGCGCAGAGACAGATGTGTCCCTGGTCTACCGTGGCTTCATCTACCCAATGCTGCCTGGAGGGCCAGGTGGACCAGGGGCTGAGGATGTGGCCGTGTGGACGCGGGCCCAGCGCCTACACGTCCTGGCCCGGATGGCCCGTGGCCCTGACACAGAGAACATGGTGAGGCCGCCTGGGACATTCATGGGGTGTTTATGGTAAATATGGGAGTTAGGGGTGTGGTATAGGGCATCTGTGGTGATTTGAAGGTTCTGGGGAAGGGCTGGGGAGAAATTAGAGGCAGGAGATGGATTTTTTGTGTGTGTGTGAGACAGAGTCTCACTCTGTTGTCCAGGCTGGAGTGCAGTGGCGCGATCTCAGCTCACTGCTACCTTCACCTCCCAGGTTCAAGCAATTCTCCTGCCTCAGCCTCCCGAGTAGCTGGGATTACAGATGTGCATCAGCACTCCTGGCTAATTTTTTTGCATTTTAAGTAAAGATGGGTTTTCACCATGTTGGCCAGGCTGGTTTGGAACTCCTGACCTCAGATGATCCGCCACCTTGGCCTCCCAAAGTGCTGGGATTACAGGCGTAAGCCACTGCGCCTGGCTGGGAATGGATCTTTAGTAGAGGAGGGAGGGTGCTGAGGTTTTCAATTGTGAGCAGAATTTGAGGGAAACTTTGAAGCAGGTGAGGAAGGTCTGAGTCAGACTTGAAAGGCCCCTGAAGGCTGGGCATGGAGGTGTACACCTGTAATCCCAGCCCTTTGGGAGGTAGGGGCAGGTGGATTGCCTGAACCCAGAAGTTTGGGACTAGCCTGGGAAACGTGGTGAGACATCATCTCTCCAAAAAATACAAAAATTAGCTGGCCATGGTAGCATGCACCTGTAGTCCCAGCTATTTGGGAGGCTGAGGTGGGAGGATCACTTGAACCTGGGAAGTTGAGGCTGCAGTGAGCCATGATCGCATCACTGCACTTCAGCCTGGGTGATGGAATGAGACCCTGTCTCAAGAAAAAAAAAAAAAAAAAAAAAAGCCCCTGAGGAGGAGGGTCCCTGGGGGTCTCACCTCTGAGGTTCTCAGGATCTAAGGAGCTCTGAGGCCCTCTTCTTAGGAGGGGGTGGGGTACAGTGTGGGTTTGGAGGTATCAGGGGTCTGAGGAAGGAATGAGAAGGGTTCTGAGGCCCCTGCCTCTCACTCACACCTACCCCAGGAGGAGGTGGGGCGCTGGGTGGCTCATCAGGAGAAGGAGACGCGGCGGCTTCAGCGCCCTGGGTCTGCTCGCCTCTTCCCTCTGCCTGGGCGGGACCACAAGTATGCAGTAGAGATCCAGGGCCAGCTCAACGGCTCGGCAGGCCCTGGGCATAGCGAGCTAACTTTGCTGTGGGATCGGACTGGTGTGCCAGGAGGCAGCGTGAGTACCCAGGACCTACCTCCAACCCTAGCCGCAGGCCCCAGCCTCAGATCACCTGGGCTTTCTGAACCCCAGGCCACAAACTCTGAAATCCCTAGATTCTGGCCTCGGACTCCTTAACTCTTGGCCTCTGAACTCTGGACCTCCTCTTGAACCCTGTGGCCCCTGACGTCTGCCTATAGACCCTAACCTGATCCCATATTTTGACCCCCATCTTCTGACTCCTCACCCTTGACCCTGCTGACCCTGACCTCTGCCCTCCATACTTTGACCTATAATAATCTCCAGATTCCTCCAGACCTTGGACCTCTTTACTGATTTCCTAAATCCTGACTTCCTATGTGCCTGAGTTCTCAACCTGGGCTCCAAACCCTTACTTCCAGTTAGCGCCAGACTCTGACCCCTGCCCCAGACCTTGACTGCTGCCTTCCTGTGACCCCTTCCCCAGGAGATCTCCTTCTTCTTCCTGGAGCCCTACCGCTCGTCGTCCTGCACCTCCTATTCTTCCTGCCTGGGCTGCTTGGCAGACCAGGGCTGTGGCTGGTGCCTGACCAGTGCCACCTGCCACCTGCGCCAGGGCGGAGCCCATTGCGGGGATGACGGGGCTGGTGGGTCCCTGCTGGTGCTGGTGCCTACCCTCTGCCCACTCTGCGAGGAGCATCGGGACTGCCACGCCTGCACCCAGGTGCCTGTGGGGCCACCAGGGGAGGTCACAAGGTGGAGGGAGCCAGAGCAGGCAATGGGCAGCCAAGGGAATCCCTGGTGGGGGGTGTGTGGGGGAAACAGCAAGGGCTTTTGGCCTTGATCTGCAGAGCCTGGTGGGGAGGGTGAGATGGAGCTGGAGAGAGAGGCACCTGGGAGTCCGGACTCTCCCTGTTGTAGGGGCCAGAGAATGCAACTCCATCCTTTTCCACTAGCGGGGAGTTTCTCAGCATAGGCACTGGAGCCCAGGAGTAGGCCTTCAGGCCTGCCACCTCCAAGTGATGTCAGGCAGCCCTCGACACCCTGCTTCCTCTTGTTCCCTGGGAGGGTTTGTTTCCTTGTGAGTGGCAAAGGAGCCGTTAAGGGTCCAGGCTCTAAGTCCCTGCTCTGTCTCAAACAGAGTGAGGCTTCCTATTTCTCTCCCCCCACCCCACCACCATCCAGGAGCTCAACAGAAGTCCCAGAATTGCACTTCTGTGGCTCTGGTTGGGCCTTGTACAGGCTCCTGGGCCAATGACTGGAGTTGTGGGGAGGGAATGTGGCCCCTTGCCCACCTCTGGATCCTGAGGATTGAATAAGCCCCACCCGGACCACACAGAAGGGGTGCTATTGCCCAAAGGAGACAGTGGGTGCTGGGCAGGCCGACCCATGGGTGTCTGTGGTCGAAGGGAGGGGTCCAGAGACGCAGGCAGCTGAGGAGGGAGATGGCCTTACAGGGACAGTCTGCAGGGTGGGGCAGGGGGTGGGATGGGCACTGGGAGCCCAAAGGAAAGGGCTGAGTGGGGTTCTGACTCCTCTGCCCAACTGACCCCCAGGACCCCTTCTGTGAGTGGCATCAGAGCACCAGCCGCAAAGGGGACGCGGCATGCAGCCGGCGGGGCCGGGGTCGGGGTGCCCTGAAGAGTCCAGAGGAGTGTCCTCCGCTCTGCAGCCAGTGAGTCCGGCTGGGTGCAGGGAGTGGGTGGGTGGATGTGCCCGGGGATGTGTGCTGGCTGTGGAGTGACCTGGCCCCCTGCTCCCCGCCCCAGGCGACTGACCTGTGAGGACTGCCTGGCCAACTCTAGCCAGTGCGCCTGGTGCCAGTCCACCCACACCTGCTTCCTGTTTGCCGCCTACTTGGCCCGGTACCCACACGGGGGCTGTCGAGGCTGGGATGACAGGTATGGTCCCTGGGGCAGGGCTAACAGAGGAAGATTCCCCACCGGCAAGGGGCTGGGTCTCTGACCCCCACCCCTGCCATCCTGCAGTGTGCACTCGGAGCCACGGTGCCGGAGCTGTGATGGCTTCCTGACCTGCCATGAGTGTCTGCAGAGCCACGAGTGTGGCTGGTGTGGCAATGAGGACAACCCCACACTGGGACGGTGAGCCCAGGCAGGCGGGTGGGCAGGGTGCCCGGCTGTGTCCTTCCTCCATGACCGGTCATTCTAATGGCCTCTTTGCTTCTCTGCCCTCTTGCCCTGACCCCATCCCATGGCCACCTTCCCTTTTCCGTACTGTTTTCTGTTGTTTATTTTACCCTCCCGCTCTTTTTTCTCCATTTTTCCTCCTTTTCCGGGTCTCTGCGATTCGTTTTCTTTCTCCTTGTCTGTTTCTGTCTCTCCGCTCTCCCTTTCACTGCATCTCCGTCTATGTCTCTCTTCTGTCTTCCAAAATTGTTTTTGTCTGCGACTTCTCCTGGTTTCTCTGTCTCTCTTTCCAAATTTATATTTGCGTCCCTCTCCTTCCAATTGGCCTCCTCTCTCCTTGTCATTGTTTCTATGTATGGCTCCTGTTTCTATGTTGTCCCCTGCTTCTTCACTCTCCCACCCTGCAGGTGCCTACAGGGGGACTTCTCAGGGCCCCTCGGTGGGGGTAACTGCTCCCTGTGGGTGGGGGAGGGCCTGGGGCTTCCCGTGGCCCTCCCTGCCCGCTGGGCATACGCCCGCTGTCCTGACGTGGATGAGTGTCGCCTGGGCCTGGCCCGGTGCCACCCTCGGGCAACCTGCCTGAACACGCCCCTCAGCTACGAGTGTCACTGCCAGCGGGGCTACCAGGGTGATGGCATCTCACACTGCAACCGCACGTGAGTGAGGCGGGGGTTGCTATGGAGATGTTGCCCCAGGCTGGGGCACATGGAGGTGGAGGGAGGAAGCCATCATGGCACTGGGTCCCCTCCTGTGGAACCAGCATCCCCAGTTAGCCAGGGGTTTTTACCTTGCACACTAGGTCCTTGTTAGAGTGACAGGGTCCCCATTGTAACCCTGGTTACCATGGAAATGGGGCACCCATAGGCTGTGGGCCATAGTCTTCAGCGTTGCCATGGAGGCGGAGGAGGACCTAGTTGAAAGAGGTTTTCACAGTGGTGCTATGTGGTTGCTATAGAGACAGGCTTGGTGATGCATGGAGTTACCTTGGAGACAGGGTCACCCACATAGCCCAAAACCATGGAAACAGCCAGTGGCTTTGATGGTGTCATGGTGGGTGGAGGTGATGGGGTGCTTTAGGGGCTCTGGGCCTGCCTGGCGCTTTCCCCACCCCCCAACACGGCCCCTCAGGTGCTTGGAGGACTGTGGCCATGGTGTGTGCAGTGGCCCCCCGGACTTTACCTGCGTGTGTGACCTGGGCTGGACATCAGACCTGCCCCCGCCCACACCCGCCCCGGGTCCGCCAGCCCCCCGCTGCTCCCGGGACTGTGGCTGCAGCTTCCACAGCCACTGCCGCAAGCGGGGCCCTGGCTTCTGCGACGAGTGCCAGGGTAAGCAGCCCTTGTCCTGGGCCCAGCCTGGACCCAGAGAGCCTCCTCCCTTCTTGGGTCTCCAGTTTGCTCTTCTCGGAGGGGGCCTCAGTGTCCTCTCATGCAGCTCTAGGTCCCCTGCCCCATTCCTGTTCCTGACTCAAACAGGTTTCAGTGCCACCCATCGCTCTGGCTGGGCTTCAGTTCCCCCTCCTGGGACTTGCTGTTTCCCCTGATCTGGGCCTTGGTTTCTCACCTTTGAAGCAGCTGGGTGGGGTCAGGGTTTAGCTGAGCCAGTAGGCCTGGGCCTGTTTCCACCTTTGACTTGACTCTGTCCCACCTGCTGGGGCCTCCACAGACTGGACATGGGGAGAGCACTGCGAACGATGCCGGCCCGGCAGCTTCGGCAACGCCACAGGCTCTAGGGGCTGCCGGCCCTGCCAGTGCAACGGGCACGGGGACCCACGCCGTGGCCACTGCGACAACCTCAGTGGGCTCTGCTTCTGCCAGGACCACACCGAGGGTGCCCACTGTCAGCTCTGTTCCCCAGGCTATTATGGGGATCCCCGGTGAGCCAGCGGGCCAGCCAGGGCTGGGTAGGGTGTGCTTGGGGACACAGTGGGGAGGGGCAGGACTGGTCTGACACTGGCTCTTCTCCATCTCCCCAGGGCCGGTGGTTCCTGCTTTCGGGAGTGTGGGGGTCGCGCCCTCCTCACCAACGTGTCCTCAGTGGCACTGGGCTCACGCCGGGTCGGGGGGCTGCTGCCTCCAGGTGGCGGGGCTGCAAGAGCCGGGCCTGGCCTGTCCTACTGTGTGTGGGTTGTCTCGGCCACTGAGGAGCTACAGCCCTGTGCTCCCGGGACCCTCTGTCCCCCACTCACCCTCACCTTCTCCCCCGACAGCAGCACCCCCTGCACGGTGAGCACTGAGGAAACGAGGGTTCAGGCGCATGAGCCAGAACCGTGTCCCCTGACCTAGCCTGCATCCTCAGACCCTGACCCTAGTATTGCTGTTTTTTTTTGTTTGTTTTTTTAATCCTTCAAAACCCAAACTCCTCCTCAGATCCCCAGCACTTTGTTCCTAGGCCCACAGACAGACCCCCCCCATTTCCCAGATAGCTTCCTATTTCCTCAGCTCCCATCTCCAATTCTCCAGATCCTCAATCTCCCCATTCCTAGAGCAGGAATGGTAAATTGTTACACCTTGTACACCAACTCTGATTGATTGGTACTGACTGCCAGGAGCTGCATGTTGAGAAAGGGGCTCAATGCAAGAGTGCCTGATAGATGAGCCGTGTCTACTTTGGACACAGGAAGGGGAGTGGTGGCCTTATGCCATAGTTTGACAGTCTCTCCTGGATGTTCAAACAGCCCATTTCCCAGTCGCAGATTGCCCTCCCCTCTTGAACCCCTCCTCCTCCCAGACCCCAGGGGTCGTTCTCATCCTCATTGTCTCCTAATCCTCGATTCTGCACCCCTCTAGCTGAGCTACGTCCTGGCGTTCGATGGATTCCCACGCTTCCTGGACACTGGTGTTGTCCAGTCGGACCGCAGCCTCATAGCTGCCTTCTGCGGCCAGCGACGGGACAGGCCCCTCACTGTTCAGGCCCTGTCTGGTACGGGGGCTAGGGGAAGTGGGACCTCTTAGTCCTGGGCTATGTATCCCTTGCCCCTGAACTCACCACCTGAAGTGGGCTCAGGACCCAGCTCTGCCGCTGCTTATGGGGTGATGTAGTCCCTCACCATCTCTGGACCTCAGTGTCCTTAGTTGAGAGGAAAATAGGATTGCGCCAGCTGAGCTACGTCTGCAGAGAGAAGGGCTGAATGAGACATGTCTCTGGGGCACATAGAGTGTGGCTGGTGTGAGGACCCCACACCACTCACTCTTTCCAGCTAGGCAGGAGTGTAGTAGCGCAATCTCAGCTCACTGCAACTTCTGCCTCCTGGGCTCCAGCGATTCTCCTGCCTCAGCCTCCCGAGTAGCTGGGATTACAGGCGCATGCCACCATGCCTGGCTAATTTTTGTATTTTTAGTAGAGACGGGGTTCCACCATGTTGGCCAGTCTGGTCTTGAACTCCTGACCTCAAGTGATTCGCCGACCTTGGCCTCCCAAAATGCTGGGATTACAGACATAAGCCGCTGCGCCCGGCGTATATATATATATAACTTTATTGAGGCATATTTTATATATACTAACATATCAAGTAATTCCTGTCACACCTACCCCCAAATCAGTATCTTTTCTAAAGAGATCCAATCTCATGTAAGGGCAGTAGGAGTTGTGGAAGGTTTGGAGCTTGCTGATTACAGGGCCCAATTCACGTTTTGAGGATCGCTGGGCCACCATGAGTGGGGAGTGTAGGCAGCCAGGAGGACCAGTAGGGGGTGGGTGCCGGTGTCCAGGTGGGACAGGACTTGGGCTTGGATAGCAGCTCAGGAGGTAGCTAGCAGTTGGTGAGAGATTTAGGCTTGAAGATCAATCTTGATGGGTTGGCTGAGGGAGGGGGTGCAGAATGGTTCATCCTGGCGATGATTATGAATAATATGGTGCCTTCCTTCATGCCCAGTCACACTGAGTTTTCTCAGCATCTGGGGGTGGAAGGGGCCAGGAGCATGGCTTTGCTACCAGCCTCTGGCCTCTCTCTTCACAGGGCTGCTCGTGCTGCACTGGGAGGCCAATGGCTCCTCATCGTGGGGCTTCAATGCTTCGGTGGGCTCTGCCCGCTGTGGGTCAGGGGGCCCTGGGAGCTGTCCCGTCCCCCAGGAATGTGTGCCCCAGGACGGTGCTGCAGGTGCGGGGCTCTGCCGATGTCCTCAGGGCTGGGCTGGCCCACACTGCCGCATGGCTCTGTGTCCTGAGAACTGCAATGCCCACACTGGGGCAGGAACTTGTAACCAGGTACGGGTGGGAGAGGTCAAGCCTGGTGGGACAGGGCTGGTGATCAGGGCTCCCCTGAGTCCCTTGTCATCCCCCAGAGCCTGGGCGTGTGCATCTGTGCTGAGGGCTTCGGGGGCCCTGACTGCGCCACCAAGCTGGATGGCGGGCAGCTGGTCTGGGAGACCCTCATGGACAGCCGCCTCTCAGCCGTGAGTTGTGGGTACCCGCTGTCTAGGGATGGTTGTCCCCAGGTCGTTCTCCCACCTCCACTCCTGGGATCACCCCTACACCCAGGCCTGGCACTTTGTCCTGACCCTAGCCTGATCCCCGATGTCCGCACCCACCCCTAGGACACTGCCAGCCGCTTCCTGCACCGCCTGGGCCACACCATGGTGGATGGACCCGATGCCACCTTGTGGATGTTTGGGGGCCTGGGCCTGCCCCAGGGGCTGCTGGGAAACCTGTACAGGTGAGGACTGCCCTGGGCAGGTGGGATTCGCAAATAAGAGAAGGTCACCTCGGGATGCTAAGAGTCACCTCAGAGGAGTGCAGAAAAGCCTCTAAGGTAAAGGACAGCCCAAAGGATGCTGGGACACTTGTCACAGGAGGCTCACCCGGGGACACTTGGGGACCAGGGTACTTATTTGGGTGGTGCTACCCCAGGGAATGGTGAGAGGACTGTCATAGGAAGGTCACCCCAGGGGATGCGGGGACATCTGTCAGGCAGGGTCACCTTGAAGGATGCTGGGATGACTGTAATGAGGCTGCTTTTTTGCACCCTGGCCCCAGGTACTCAGTGAGTGAGCGGCGGTGGACACAGATGCTGGCGGGAGCTGAGGACGGGGGCCCAGGCCCATCGCCCCGCTCCTTCCATGCGGCCGCATATGTGCCCGCTGGCCGTGGTGCCATGTATCTGCTGGGGGGACTTACTGCTGGAGGCGTCACCCGTGATTTCTGGGTCCTCAACCTCACCACCCTGCAATGGCGGCAGGAGAAGGTGAGCATCTCTCCCCAGCCCACTCCCCAGCCCTCACACTGGGCCCTGACAGAGACAGCTGTGGTAGCTCCTGCCAGCTCCACCCCCAGAGGAAACAGAAGCCCCAAACTTGAATTTCCTCGGCCATCCTGGGTCACGCTGTTGTCCTGAGCCAGTCCTGGGCTGGGACACAGCTTCACTCCGCAGCAGAGAGAGGCCAGGGGAGCAAGGGCTTCCCAAAGCCATACCAGGCTTGAGCAGGTGGAAATGCCAAGGGGCCCACTGTGCCTCTGCCAGGACCCAGGCTGGTCCGACTGGCCTCGGGGGGGTCATTCCCTCCTTAGTACTTCAGGGAGGACTGTGGGGGGCTGAGGCTCGCTTCTACCCACAAGGTGACCCCTGACCTCTAGCCCCATCGGTGACCTTGCCCCTCCATCCCTCAGGCCCCCCAGACCGTGGAGCTGCCAGCTGTTGCTGGTCACACCCTTACTGCCCGCCGAGGTCTGTCTCTGCTCCTGGTGGGCGGTTACTCCCCGGAAAATGGCTTCAACCAGCAGCTGCTCGAGTACCAGCTGGCAACCGGCACCTGGGTGTCAGGAGCCCAGAGTGGGACACCCCCCACAGGTGGGGCTGGGGACCGGGAGGGGACAGCCCCCGGGGACCTCCCGGACATCCGGGCTTCCTGTGGGCTCTCCATCCATTCCTGTGCTCTGTGGCCACCTGTCTCCCTCTCTTTCCCGTCCCCATGCAGATTCTCAGGGCACCCTCTTGAATGTTCAGATTTTCTGACTGTCCTTCCCAGACTCCACAACTAACTGCCCACTCCCGGCCACATGTGGCCACCGTCCCCTGCCCCCAGGGTCTGAGCTCCCTGCTACTCAGGGGTTCTTCCTCGATCACACCTCCTTTCTTTGATCACTGTCCCCTAGACATTCTGGACGCCCTGTCTCCCTCCTGAGAGCCTGGCAGAACTTACTGCCAGTTGAGGACTCCCTTCTCTTTCCTAGAGTCTCTAATGATTGTCCATTTGAACCCAACTGAGAGGGACAGGTGGAGAGGGGCTCCCAGGCCTCCAGTCTCAGGGCCGGGGAAGGGAGTGGTCACCGAACAGGGGACCGGGAGATCGGCGGGGTCAGTGCTGTTGTCAGCCCCTCCCCCAGCCTGTCACCGTGCCCCTCACCAGGTCTCTATGGTCACTCTGCTGTCTACCACGAGGCCACTGACTCCCTCTACGTGTTTGGGGGGTTCCGATTCCATGTGGAGCTGGCGGCCCCATCCCCCGAGCTCTACTCCCTGCACTGTCCTGACCGCACCTGGAGTCTGCTGGCCCCTTCTCAGGGGGCAAAGGTTAGGAAAAGAGGCTCAGACCCAAGGATGTATGGGACAGGAGGGAGGGGGCCTCTTTCCCAGTGCCCCAGGGACTGGCTCCATCCCAGATTCCTGCTTCCCCTCCTTTCTATGTTCCCTAACTAAGCGACACCCCCACATCTCCCCTGCTTCCATCCCTGATTTGGAGGAGAGAACCCGAGGCCAGGAGGTCAGAGGCATGAGTTCTGCCCAGCTCTGCCCTGAGTCTTGGTGTGGCCCTGGCAGGCCCCTTCCCCATCCTGGGTTTTTCCACTCGTATAAACCAGGACTGAGGCTCCCCGCTCTTTCTGCCTTCACGGCCAAGGAGAATGTGTGTGGGAGGGCAGGGAGCCCCGTCTGCACTGGTTAGAGAGGCTGGCGGTTTCAGTCCACACGTTTCCAAGCCCATCTTGGAGGCAGGGGGCTAGAAGCAAGAGACTCGAGGAGCCTCAACCCCAGGACGCCCCCACTGTCACTAGCGAGATCGTATGAGGAATGTGCGTGGCTCATCTCGGGGTCTGGGCCAAGTTCCTGGGGAGCAGCCTGGGTCATGGGGGTTCTGGGAAGTCAGGAAGGAGATGGCTCTGTGGGCTGCTCTTGCTGGTACAGGAGGTTTCCTGGAGGAAATCTCACCTCACCTGAAGGAGGTGAGATTTGAAGAGGGTTAGGATTGGGTGGGCTGGTAGTGGGGGACAGGTAGGGAAGTACAGGGGTGGCTGGAGGGCTAAGAGGGAGCAGAGGACAGCTCTGACAGGCTGTCCTGTCTCCCCACCCCCTGTCTCCCCAACAGCCCCGCCCCCGGCTTTTCCACGCCTCAGCCCTGTTAGGGGACACCATGGTGGTTCTTGGGGGGCGCTCGGACCCTGACGAGTTCAGCAGCGACGTTCTGCTCTACCAGGTCAACTGCAATGCCTGGCTTCTGCCCGACCTCACCCGTAAGTCCCCATTGTGGCTCCCAGGAGGCTGAGGGACATCCAGGAGGAGCCCCATCCCCATCCTGGGACTCCCACTTCTTAGGAGTCACTGGGCCCCTGCAGACCCACTGGCAGAACTCCCGCCCTTTTGGATTATCTGAACACCAGGACATGCCCTCCTTCCTTTTTTTTTCTTAGAGAAGTTTATTTTTTACTCTGTAAAAGTAACAATGTTCACTGTATATAATTTGTAAAATAGGAAAGAAAAAAAACACCCATAATCCCCCTCTCTAGAGACAACCACTATTAGACATTGGGGTGTTTCCTACCAGTCTTTGCTGTTCATAGGTTAGAAGCATGCCTGTCACTTGCCTTTTTATTTCAATGTTGTGAGTGACTGTTGTGAGTGTGTTTCTGGGTCTGTCTCCTTTTCTTTTTGCTTCTCTCTCTGACCCTTTGTCTCTTTTTCTATTTTTATTAGCAACAGGGTCTAACTGTGTTGCCTAGGCTGGAGTGCAGTGATGCTATCTTGGCTCACTGTAGCCTCTGCCTCCCAGGCTCAAGCAAGCAATCTTCCCTCCTCAGCCTCCCAAGAAGCTGGGACTACAGGCATGCCACCACGCCTGGATAATTTTTTTTTTTTTTTTTTTTTTTTTGTAGAGACAGGGTTTTGCTATGTTGCCCAGGCTGGTCTTGAACTCCTGGGCCCAAGCAGTCCACCTGCCTCAGCCTCCCAAAGTGCTGGGATTTAATTCCCTTTTTCTCTTAATCTGTCTTTTCAGATTCAGTAGACAGAGACTACTTCATGTCTGTGTCTCTCAGTTATTTTTTGAGGATTTAAAAAAATTGAGGTGAAAGTCACATAACATAAAATTAGCCATCTTAAAAATGCATTGGCTGCAGCCTGGGTGACAGAGCAAGACTCTTTCTCAAAAGAAAAAAAATGCATTGGCATTTAGTGCCTTCAGAGAGTTGTCCAGCCGCCACATCTATCTGGTTCCAAAACATTTGTCTCTCTTCTTATTTCCTTCTTTGTGTTCCTTTGTTCTCTGCTTGTGTCTCTCTCCCTCTCTTTTTTTTTTTTTGCTTGCTGTCTATCCTCATGTGTTTCCTCTCTGCTTCTGCTTTTTTTTTTTTGGAGACATGGTGTTGTTCTGTTGCCCAGGCTGGAGTGCAGTGGTGCAATCTCAGCTCACTGCAGCCTCAACCTCCTGGGCTCAAGTGATCCTCCTAATTTAGCTTCCCAAGTAGCTGGGGCCACAGGTGCGCACCACCATGCCCAGCTAATTTTTTATTGTTTGTAGAGACGGGGTCCTTCTACGTTGCCCAGGCTGGTCTTGAACTCCTGGGCTCAAGCAGTCTTCCTGCCTCAGCCTCCCAAAGTGTTGGGATCACAGGTGTGAGCCACCGCCCTTGGCCTTGTTTCTGCTGTCCTTTGACCCTGTGTTTCTCCTCTTTCCCTGCATCCTTCTCTGACTGGCATCATGGTATGGGTCTCTTCCTGGAGTCTCCTGCTCTCTATCTGTCTGAATACGCCATCTTTCCTCAGGCCCGGCCTCTGTGGGGCCCCCAATGGAGGAGTCTGTGGCCCATGCTGTGGCAGCAGTCGGGAGCCGCCTGTATATCTCTGGGGGTTTCGGGGGAGTGGCCCTGGGCCGCCTGCTGGCACTGACCCTGCCCCCTGACCCCTGCCGCCTGCTGTCCTCACCTGAAGCTTGTAACCAGTCTGGGGCCTGCACCTGGTGCCATGGGGCCTGCTTGTCCGGGGATCAGGCCCACAGGTAACCATGGCGACCATGACAGGCGGTGGGGAGTGGAGCCCTCTAATGGGGTTCCTGTGCTAGGCCGCACCAGGACGGAGGCCTCAGGAGTATACCGTCTGGTTCAGGAAAGGGGTGAATCACCGCAGGCAGGGTGGCCGGGGGAGCTCTGAGTGGGGATCCCTGCCTGGGACTGGGGTCTCATGCAAGAATGCTTGCTGGAGGAGCTGGGTCTGAACTGGGCCCTAAAAGAACGGTAGAGTGGGGACCATCAGTGATTCAGAAGTGAGGCTGAGGCCGGAAGCTGGAGGGGATCAGCTCAGAAAGGGCTTCCCATGCCTGGCAGAGGCACTGGCTCTGTCCAGCTCCACAGATCCCTCAGCTGCGCTTCCGGGAATGCAGACATCCTGGACACTGAAAGTGTTTTCTTAGGCTTAGCACAGACTCACTTCGCTGCCCAGTCACCCTCACTGATATGAGGCTATTAGTTGGCCTTATTTGCCCGAAGGGTGTGTTGTCAGTTACTACAGGAATGTTAATGGTCTGATTTCGGGGCGCTCCTTCCCCCAGACCCCACTGGAGGTATTGTGTAACAGTGGGTACACCCACTGCTTTTCTAAAATCCAGAACAGTCTGAAACGTGTGTACCTCTTGGGATTTGGGGTAAGGGATTGTGGAGCCCTCCTGTGCAGGACAGGGAGCCATGGAAGGCCTGAGCAGAACAGGGCAGGGACGGGCCTGGGCAGTGAGATCCCTGGCGCTGTTGTGAGGGGTAGAGTGACGAGAGGCTGCAGGTGGGGACCAAGTTGGGCAAGGGGCTGCAGGGGTGGGGAGGAGGGGACGGTCAGAGAGAAATCCAGGAGGCAGAAGGCTTCGGTGGCTGCATGGGCATGAGGACCCGGGGTGTGGTCCAGCGTCTCCAGCCTGGGTGACAGGTGGATGTGGGACCATCTATTACCAAATGGTGGTGGGGACAGCCAGGCTCAGGAGGCCTGTGCTATGTCCAGCTTGGGATGCAGGGTTGGGGGCCTGCAGGACAGTGTCTGGGAGGCAGAAGGAGGGGGTCTGGATCGGTGTGAATGAGCCAGGCCTCATGTCCTTTAGGCTGGGCTGCGGGGGCTCCCCCTGCTCCCCAATGCCTCGCTCCCCGGAGGAATGTCGACGTCTCCGGACCTGCAGTGAGTGCCTGGCCCGCCATCCTCGGACCCTGCAACCTGGAGATGGAGAGGTGAGTGGTGGGGAAGGCAGGGATGAGAAGCAGCAGGTGTAGGGCAGGGAGGTCCTGGTCTCCACTCTGGTCAGCTGTCCCACCCACCCCAGGGTCTCAGGAACCACCGAGTTCTCAGCTGGTTCAGGAGGGGTGCTGAGGGTTCCATCTAGCCTGTCTTCCCTCACCAGGCATCCACCCCCCGCTGTAAGTGGTGTACCAACTGCCCCGAAGGTGCTTGCATTGGACGCAATGGGTCTTGCACCTCTGAGAATGACTGTCGGATCAACCAGCGAGAGGTCTTCTGGGCAGGGAACTGCTCCGAGGCTGCGTGCGGGGCTGCTGACTGCGAGCAGTGCACGCGGGAGGGCAAGTGCATGTGGACGCGGCAGTTCAAGAGGACAGGTGAGCAGTGGGCCTAGTTCCTGAGAGGGGAGTCTTGGGGCCTGGACTCCTGGGTCTGAGGGAGGAGGGGCTGGGGGCCTGGTCTCCTGGGTTTGAGGGAGGAGGGGCTGGGGGCCTGGACTCCTGGGTCTGAGGGAGGAGGGGATGGGGGCCTGGACTCCTGGGTCTGAGGGAGGAGGGGATGGGGGCCTGGACTCCTGGGTCTGAGGGAGGAGGGGATGGGGGCCTGGACTCCTGGGTCTGAGGGAGAAGGGGCTGGGCCCCTGATCTCCTGGGTCTGAGGGAGGATGGACTGGGGCCTGGACTCCTGGGTCTGAGGGAGGAGGGGCTGGGGGCCTGGACTCCTGGGTCTGAGGGAGGAGGGACTGGGCCTTGATTCCTGGATCTGAGGGAGGAGGGGCTGGGCACCTGATCTCTTGGGTCTGAGGGAGGAGGGGCTGGGGCTGGATTCCTGGGTTTAAGGGAGGAGGGGCTGGATTCCTGGGTTTAAGGGAGGAGGGGCTGGGCCTGAGCTCCTGGGTCTGAGGGAGGAGGGGCTGGGCTTGCGATCTCCTGGGTCTGAGGTTCTAATCCCCGTGCCCCACCCCCAGGGGAAACCCGCCGCATCCTCTCCGTGCAGCCCACCTATGACTGGACGTGCTTCAGCCACTCTCTGCTGAATGTGTCCCCCATGCCGGTGGAATCATCACCCCCACTGCCCTGCCCCACCCCTTGTCACCTCCTACCCAACTGTACCTCCTGCCTGGACTCTAAGGGAGCAGATGGGGGCTGGCAGCACTGTGTCTGGAGCAGCAGCCTGCAGCAGGTACTGCACCTGGCCAGGACCGTGCCAGGCAAGGGCCCGGGCAGGTCTCCCTCCTCTCTGCCCTGGCAGGGACCTTTCTTCCACCATCTCCTCCACCCTCCTCCTTCCATCTCCCTGGCTCTAGCCGCAGTCATGCTTCCTTCTCGTGCCACCATCTCTTTCCTCCCTTGTTGCCTCATGAGGGTCCCTGTTGTGTCCTCCAGCCATGCTTCTGTGTGTGCCACTTTCTCAACCCCCGGCCTCTGCCTCTCCAACTCTTGTCCATGGTATCATGGTCTCCTCATACTTTCCATGACTTTAAAAAATTTTTAATTTAATTTTTTGTTTTTAATTTTGTCGATATAATTCATAGGTTCACATCCATGACTCTTAATGCTTCTTCCTTCAACCTCCCAAACCTTTTCTGCTTCCCTCCTCTCTCTCTTTCTCTCTCTACTTATGGAACTTTTGGTTGTAAGAAACAGACACTCCCTCGAGCTGGTTTTCTTATAAGGAAGTGTGGGTATTTGATGGACTCTGAGAGCAGGAAGTGTTTCTGCTCTGTCGCTCTCAGGCCACATGACCCGTAATCTCAGCTGTTCTCCGCACTTCTCCATTGTCGGGTTTCTGTCGGTCTGATAGTCAACACACATGGCCTCAGATGGCAGCCTTGACCCCCAGTCTAGATGCCTTCTAATTCCAGAGACCACGTTCATCTCTGTGTTTGTCGGTTAGCTCACATTCTCGAGGAGAAACTCTGACTTAGTGCACGAGCTACATGTCCAGCCTTGGTGTAGTGGGATGTGGCCAGGGAGGGCTAGGAGCACGTGGTTCAAACGTGGCACGTCAGATCTAGGCCTCTTCTAGGCTGTGGGGTGGAGAGATGATTCCTGAAGGTGGGTGTGGCCTAGGCAGGCATGTGTGTACCCGTGACAGTCCACCCCTTGGAGTGCCTGGCACATGCTCTCTTGTTTCCAGAAACTCCATTCCAAAGATGCTTCCACCTGACATGATTAAACTGTTGCGGTGGCAAAGGCATTCGCACCCCACCCCACTGCCCCCCCGTGGGAGATAAGACACATTCACCTCCCACTGTCACGTGTGGAAGCAATGTCACTCAGCCAGAGCCCACTCCTCATTCATACCTCGATTATGCAAGACCCAATTGAGGCAAAACTACTCACCATCCGACAACCCATGAACTAAGTGATCCGTCCAGCCACCACCCAGACACTAGTAGACAACAGTGCAGGGATGTGGGACACTTGCCATTTTGAGAGGTGGACTAAAGAAACCAACAGCACTTCGTGGAAATTCGAGACCAGGAGGGCAGGGTGTGGAGGACCAAGAATCCCACAGACCTTGGCATCCAGTGCCAGGAGCCCTGCCTGGGAGTGGTACATTAGCTCTCACCCGGAGGTAGTTTGCCTTGCGATCAAAAGCTCAGGCTGTGAAGTCAGTGGGATCTGGGTTTGACTCCAACTTGGCCACTTCCTGGCTGTTTGACTTTGGATGAGTGACTTCCCCTCTCCAAGACCTCAGGGAGAGTTTGCTAAAATGGGAATCATTTCACTAGATCCTGTCCCCTAGGGAGGTTGTACCAGTTAAATGGGGGAGAATTTGCTTAGAGCATAGAGCAATGCCTGCCATTCAGGAAGCACTAAAAAATGGCTAATGTTCGTGATCATTGTTACTGTAATGAGCAGTGGTGAGAGGGCCAATCTGGCTGACCCAAGTCCTGCCACTGGGAGGATTCCCAGTCTCCACTGTATGGGACACACCAAGAGGGTGGCTGCGGGAGTTCCCCATGGGGGCTGTCAATGTGGCCAGAAGGGCAGAAGCCCCTGTGATTTTGGTCTGTGGTAAGCAGAGGCCTCTCGTCTCCAAGCCTGGGGTCCTAATGGTAGTATGGGTTCTCCCCAGATATTATTGAAATTTCCATCATTTATCTTTGTAGGAGCTCCAGGGAGCAGAAGGCATACCCACAGTCCTGTAGGCATGCGCTCTTCCCCCAGCCTCTCGGTGCCTGCCAAGTTCTCACACGCTGAAGAGCTGGGGCGGCTAAGGAGATGGGGGAGTGGCCAGGAGGGTGGCAAGGGGAAGAGGTGGGGCCAGTGAATTGGAGAGCACAGCCTGTCCCCAGGGGCCAGACGAGCACAGTGTTGATGGTGTATGTGAATGTGAGAGGGGACTTTTACCAGACTTTCTATGAAACCTCCTAGCTTTAAAGTGATGGCTTAGCTGGGTGGGGTGGCTCAGGCCTGTAATCCCAACACTTCAAGAAGCTGAGACAGATTGATTACTTGAGGCCAGGAGTTCGAGACCTGCCTGGGCAACATAGCAAGACCCTCATCTCTACAAAAAAAAAATTAGCCAGGCATAATGGTGTGTGTCTGTAGTCCCACCTACTTGGGAGGCTGAGGTGGGAGGATCACTTGTGCCTGGGAGGTTGAGACTGCAGTGAGCCATTATTACAGCACTGCACTCCAGCATGGGTGACAGAGCGAGATCCCATCTCTAAAAAAAAAAAAAAAATTAGGCCAGGTGCAGTGGCTCACACCTGTAATCCCAGCACTTTGGGAGGCTGAGGTGGGTGGATCGTGAGGTCAGGAGTTCAAGACCAGCTTGACCAATATGGTGAAACCCTGTCTCTACTAAAAATACAAAAATTAACCAGGCATGGTGGCAGGTGCCTGTAATCCCAGCTACTCGGGAGGCTGAGGCAGGAGAGTCGCTTGAACCTGGGTGGCAGAGGTTGCAGTGAACTGAGATCGCACCACTGTACTCCAGCCTGGGTGACAGAGTGAGACTCCGTCTAAAAAAAAAAAAAAAAAAGAAGGGTTGGCTTAGATTCCACCGCACAAATCAAACATAATAGGCGTGCAGGTGATACCTGTTATGATTTGGCTCAAGGGCTGCCTGATTCTAACCATCCGGCATTGTTCTTTTTTTCTTTTTTTGAAACAGAGTCTCGCTCTGTCGCCCAGGCTGTAGTGCAGTGGCATGATCTCGGCTCACTGCAGTCTCCACCTCCCAGGTTCAAGTGATTATCCTGCTTCAGCCTCCCAAGCATCTGGGACTATAGGTGCACGCCACCACACCTGGCTAATTTTTGTATCTTTAGTAGAGACTGGGTGTCACCATATTGGCCAGGCTGGTCTCGAACTCCTGACTTTGTGATCCACCTGCCTTGGCCTCCCAAAGTGCTGGGATTACAGGCATGAGCCACCACGCCTGGCCCAGCATTGTTCTTTTTAATGGCTTTGGCCTGTGAGTCTGGGGCAGGCAGCGGAGACACTCCTTCTCTGGTCTGCCTCCTTCCTCTCATCCTCCCTCCCTCTCTTCAGCGAATTTATCATTGAGCACCTTCTTTCTGCTGGGTGCTTTGCTAGACAGGGTGGAGTGTCAGCAGATGAGCTAGAGTCCTGCTCTCAGAACTTATGTTCATACACCTTTTCCATGAACTCAGGAAATGCAGTGTATGGTGTTGGGCATCTTTACATTTGGTCACTAGGGAGATCACAGCAGAAAGTGCTGTCCAGGACTGAGGATTCAGGGTTCTCTACCCCTCCCAGATTGTCCCACCATCTGCCAACAAGTGCCCTAAATTTAGATCTGGAAGCCCAGCCCAGCAGAGAATTTGCCTCTGGCAGTTCAGCAAGTCTCAGTGATTTGCAGGCCCCTCAGTGGGCTCAGAGCTCCAGCCACAGCAGTCAGGGTTTTCTATTTCAGGATTCCATGGTTGCTTTGCCTTTTCCTAAGTGCTTTCAGGCAGCCGGCCCAAATTAACCTCTTTCCTCTTATTCTTCACTTATGGCCCAAGCAATAAATAAAATGCCTTATACACTGAGGTAAGTTCCCAAGAGCCTGAATCTCATTGTGCACATTTTTGGGGTCCTGACATACAAATATGGCTTGTGAGTTGCTACCCAGCCCCTAACCAAGGACTCTTCAGGTTCTCAGTGTGGGGTGAGAGAAGCCTTTTTGCCTCAGCAGCCACATTTTTTCTTTTTCTTGTCTTTTCTTTCTTTCTTTTTTTTTTTTTTTTTGAGATGGAGTCTCGCTCTGTCATCCAGGCTGGAGTGCAGTGGCGTGATCTCCGCTCACTGCAAGCTCCGCCTCCTGGGTTCACGCCATTCTCCTGCCTCAGCCTCCTGCGTAGCTGGGACTACAGGCGCCCGCCACCATGCCTGGCTAATTTTTTCTATTTTTAGTAGAGACGGGGTTTCACCATGTTAGCCAGGATGGTGTTGGTCTCCTGACCTCGTGATCCGCCCGCCTCGGCCTCCCAAAGTGCTGGGATTACATTTTTCTAAGAAACTGTGGTTTGCAACCCCACTCCTGATACTCTTTTCTGTCTCCTTCTGGGATCATTGCCATTGTTCCTTTACCTGGAAGAAACAGAAGCGCCCTTAGTGAGGAGGGGAACTCCCTCCACCAATGCAATAGTACCTGTTGGAACCCAGGATAGAAAGTACAGCAGGGCCTCACAAGGAACTGGAGACAGACTGGAAAGCTGCCTTTCTATCTGTCTTTAGGGCACGTGGTTCTCATCTCTGTCTCTTTCTACAGCCTGCTCTTTTCCTGCCTGTCTGCGTCCTCTTTATTTGATCATCATTTGCTTATCTAAACAATCCCTTCAACCCAAGTCTACGCGATCTTCCAGTTTATTTTCTTTTTTTGAGACAGAGTCTTACTCTGTTGTCCAGGCTGGAGTGCAGTGGTGCAGTCATGACTCATTGCAGCCTCAAACTCCCGGGCTCAAAAAATCCTACCTCAGCCCCCCAGGTAGCTGGGTCTACAGATGTGTGCCACCACGCCCAGCTAATTTTTTATATTTTGTAGAGATGGTGTCTCACTGTGCTGCCCAGGCTGGTCTGGAACTCTTGGGCTCAAGTGATCCTCCCACTGTAGCCTCCCAAAGTATTGGGATTACAGGTGTGAGCCACTGCGGCCAGGCAACCTTCCAGTTTCAAGATCCTCCCCAGCCTGACTTCCCGCCTTGGTGTGTAGTTACAAACGCTTGAGAGGGAAAACGTGATGACCCCAGCTAGTGTCCACTTTGCTCTACCTGTGGCCAGGGAGGGGTGAGACCTCAAAGAGGGTGTGATCTGGGAAGATACCCAGAATGTGTTTGTTTAAGCTTATTTCCCCATCTCTCTCTTCCCTGCATCCCCATCCCCTCCCCCGCATACAGTGTCTGAGCCCTTCCTACCTGCCCCTGCGATGTATGGCCGGAGGCTGTGGGCGGCTGCTCCGGGGACCTGAGAGCTGCTCCCTGGGCTGTGCTCAGGCAACCCAGTGCGCCTTGTGCCTGCGGCGCCCCCATTGCGGCTGGTGTGCCTGGGGGGGCCAGGATGGGGGTGGCCGCTGCATGGAGGGTGGACTCAGCGGCCCCCGTGATGGTGAGAGGGCTTTGGGCATGGGGGGAGAGGGGCTGGCCCTTGGCTGGGGTCTGATACAGTGAACATAGGGATACTGGGCCAGACCCAGAGGTGGGGCTCAGAGGAGGCAGGAGGGAGGGCCTAGGCAACTGGGGCAGGTGGTACAGAGGTCCAGGTAAAATGCTATATCCCCGGTGCTAGGGCTGACATGTGGGCGTCCGGGGGCCTCCTGGGCCTTCCTGTCCTGCCCCCCTGAGGACGAGTGTGCAAACGGGCACCACGACTGCAACGAGACACAGAATTGCCACGACCAGCCCCACGGCTATGAGTGCAGCTGCAAGACCGGCTACACCATGGACAAGTGAGGCCGCAGGCGGCGCGGGGGCCAGACAGGCTAGGGTGGGAGAGTCTGTGGGGAGCAGTAATGGATGAGGCCTAGAGCCAAGCAGGACAGAAGAAAAGAAAGCTTGAGGCATGAAGGCAGTGGGATTGATTCCTGAAGGTCAAGAGTGGTGAGGCTGAGCAGGGAAGAGTGAGTTTCATAGGGTACCCCAATGGCCGGGCACAGTGGCTGATGCCTGTAATCCCAGCACTTTGGGAGGCCGAGGCAGGTGGATCACTTAAGGCCAGGAGTTCGAGACCAGTCCACAGGGAGACCCCATCTCTACAAAAAAATAAAAAAGAAAATAGGGTACCCTCAAAAGAGGAGAGAGGGTTGTGGGCTACACCTGGAGGGGGTGATGGGCTAGATCCTGAAGAGAAGATAGCAACGGGACAGAGCAGGGATGAGCAACCAGTTGAGAAGAGGGTGGGGTAGTTGGTTGGGTGCTAGGCCATGAAGCCACGAGGAGGGTGGCCACCTGCCCTGACCCCCACTTTGCCCCTGCAGCATGACAGGGCTGTGCCGCCCTGTGTGCGCCCAGGGCTGCGTGAACGGCTCATGTGTGGAGCCCGACCACTGCCGCTGCCACTTTGGCTTTGTGGGCCGCAACTGCTCCACGGAATGCCGCTGCAACCGCCACAGTGAATGCGCTGGTGTCGGGGCGCGTGACCACTGCCTGCTCTGCCGCAACCACACCAAGGTGGGCCGCCCGGGGCCTCAGACCCCCGACCCTGGGACCCAGGCCCTCACTTGCCTTCATCCCATGCTCAGGCGGCTCGCATCTCATCCTGAGCCCTGATAAGCCAGGGACAGATAAGCCAGAGCCCTGTCCCAGGGAGATGTGTGGAGACTTGGGGGACGCTGCCTGGGTTTGGATCCCAGAGGGTCTGCCCTGGAATAGTGGACGGAGTGGGTGCTGGGCCAGGCGGACAGGCACGTGGAGGAGGATTTGAGATAATGGAGGGAAGGGCTTTTGAACTCAGCACTTTGGGCTGCAGGTGTGCAAGGGAAGGCGGGGGCTAAATCCCAGGGAGGCTGGGATTGTCCAAACTAGGTACCCGAGCCTCTGCTGCCCTCCCGTGGGCTCTCAGAACCTGCCCCTGTGCCCCCAACGCCCTCCTACCCCTGATGACTCTCCAGCCTCTCTAACTACCCTGTCCTGGGTTCTCAGGGCAGCCACTGTGAGCAGTGCCTCCCGCTGTTTGTGGGTTCAGCTGTCGGAGGTGGGACCTGCCGGCCCTGCCACGCCTTTTGTCGTGGGAATAGCCACATCTGCATCTCCAGGAAGGAGTTACAAATGTCCAAGGGAGAGCCAAAGAAGTACTCACTGGACCCAGAGGAGGTGAAAGAGAGGGGTCAGATGCCTGGGTCTGAGGGAGGAGGGGCTGGGGAGCTCCTGGGTCTGAGGGAGGAGGGGGCTGGAGACCTGGACCCTTGGGTTGAAGGAGGAGGGGCTGGAGGCCTGGATTCCTGGGTCTGAGAGAGTAGAGGCGGGGGTCTTGAACTCCTGGGTCTGAGGGAAGAGGAGCTGGGGCCTGGACTCCTGGGTCTGAGGGAGGAGTGGGTGGGAGCCTGGACTCCTGGGTCTGAGGGAGGAGGGGGTTGGTCCAGGCCTTTCTATGAACACACTGTCCTTCCTTGGCCAGATTGAAAACTGGGTGACAGAGGGTCCTAGTGAAGACGAGGCCGTGTGCGTGAACTGCCAGAATAACAGCTATGGGGAGAAATGCGAGAGCTGCCTGCAGGGCTACTTCCTCCTGGACGGGAAGTGCACCAAGTAAGAGGAACGGGGGGGCCGGGGATCCCACCCTTCTCACTGGGAGTAGCTCTGGAGCCAGGCCCCCTCTTTAGTACTCCACACCCAGTCAGGAGAGGATGACATCCCCAGGGAGCGCCCAGGCTGGGGTCAGGGTAGGGAAGGAGCTGGAATGTGATGCCACTCCCTACCTCCAAGGCTAGTGCTGAAGTGCAGTCCACAGAGCGGCCCGATCGAGAACAAGATGGGGCGGCTGAGGGCAGAGGCCTTGGAACAACCTCCCCTTTCCATCTCCTTCTTTCTGAGTGTTCAGTGAGTGCTGGAGTCTGTGCAACTCGGGTTCTAATCCCAATGGTAATTTAACTGCTTTGTGGCCTTGGGCAAACAGCTTGACCTCTGTGAACCTCAGTTTCCTCTTCTGACCTGTTGCACAGAGTTGAGCTCACATATGGGGTGTCCATCCTGGACCACTGCAGGCCATGGGGGCTCCGTAACCCTCAACTTCTTCCCCAGATGCCAGTGTAATGGCCACGCGGACACATGTAACGAGCAGGATGGGACGGGCTGTCCGTGTCAGAATAACACAGAGACGGGCACATGCCAGGGCAGCTCCCCCAGTGACCGTCGAGACTGCTACAAGTACCAGGTGCGGCTGCAGAAGCTAGTGGTGGGCCGAGGGCCCTGCACCTTGTGGAGGTCAGGGCTGGGATGAGGTAGCCAGGCTCGGGCAGGACTGACAACATGGTTCCGAATCAGTGGTTTTGGGATCAAGTGCAGCTTGACAGACTGTTCCTGAGCCCCATTCAGTTACAGGCCCTAGGCAGTGATGCTGGGGACCAAGATATGAGCCTCTGGGGGACTCTCAGACTGGTGGGGAGACAGTCTCCATTACAGGTAGTCACAGCTAAAGGTAGCACATGCCAGAAAATCTATCCCATGGTAGCTCAACCGAAAAAAGAAAATGGGCTGGGCATGGTTGCTCATGTCTGTAATCCCAGAACTTTGGGAGGCTGAGGCGGGAGGATCACTTGAGCCTGGGAGTTCAAGACCAGCCTGGGCCATATAGTGCAACCCCATCTCTGAAAAAAATTTAAAAATTAGCCTGGCATGGTGGTGCACATCTGTGGTCCCAGCTACTTGGGAGGTGGAAGTGGGAGGATTGCTTGAGGCCAGGAGGTCGAGGCTGCAGGACTCTGTCTCAAAACAACAACAACAACAACAACAAAACACACACACACACACACACACACACACACACACACACACACACACACAAAACAGAAGAAAATAAAATGTATTGACTCTTAGAACTGAGGGTCTGGGGTCTGCCTTCAGGACTGGCTATATCCGGGTGCTCACACAATGCCATCAGAAGTCTCTCTGCATCTTGACTCTGCTTTCCTCTGCATTGGCTTCATTTTCAGGCAGATTCTTCCCAGTTGGCAGACCCCCTCTGATGAACTGAGGCTAGCAGAGATCTCATATCATTTAAAACCCAGATTCAAATTCCCCTCGAGTGCATTTCCCTTTTTCTTCTGCACAGAGGCTCCTGGAGCGCCTGCACTGGCCACCTGGCTGGCTGCTGTGTTCCAGACTTGCCTCCATGATGTCCCAGGCTCCTTCCTCAGAGGACAACTCCTGCCACCTCCCCGCCACCTTCTCTCTCCAGTCCCAGAGGGAAGAGAAAGTCCCTTGCTCTCAGTCTTCCTTACCCATCTACAGAAACATAATAGCTGCAAACATAATAGCTGCCACCCCAAATGGAAACAGTTTTACAAGCCTTACTGACCCTTAACATTTCTATCCTGGGCCAGAATTTCTGCTTTTTTATTTTTTTTTTAATTTTTAATTTAATTTAATTTTTTTTGGACACAGAGTATTGCTCTGTCTCCCAGGCTGGAGTGCAGTGGTGTGATCTTTGCTCGAGGCAGCCTCCACCTCCTGGGTTCAAGTGATTATCCTGCCTCAGCTTCCTGAGTAGCTGGGACTACAGGCGTGTGCCACCATGCCTGGCTAGTTTTCTGTATTTTAGTAGAGATGGGGTTTCACCATGTTGCCCAGGCTAGTCTCAAACTTCTGAGCTCAGGCAATCCACCTACCTTGGCCCCCCAAAGTGCTGGGATTACAGGCGTGAGCCACCACACCCAGCCCAGAGTTTCTGCTTTCTTGATAAGGGAAAGGCCTGTTGGCTTTTACCAGGGAGTCTCAGAGATTAAATCAGACCTCCTCCTCTACCAGGTCTGTTGGCTGCTTAGAAGTAGCAGTTTTTCTTGGTTCCTTTTTTTTTTTTGAGACGGAGTCTCACTCTGTCGCCAGGCTGGAGTGCAGTGGCATGATCTCGGCTCACTGCAACCTCCGCCTCCCAGGTTCAAGCGATTCTCCTGCCTCAGCCCCCCCGATAGCTGGGACTACAGGTGCGTACCACCACCCCCGGCTAATTTTTGTATTTTTAGTAGAGACGGGGTTTCACCATGTTGGCCAGGATGGTCTTGATCTCTTAACCTTGTGATCTGCCCACCTTGGCCTTCCAGAGTGCTGGGATCACAGGTGTGAGCCACCACCCCCGGCCGGTTCTTTTTTTTAATATATTTATTTTTAAGACAGGGTCTGGCTCTTTCACCCAGGCTAGAGTGCAGTGGTGCAATCTCAGCTCATTGCAACCTCTGCCTCCCTGGTTTCCATCATCCTCCCACCTCAGCCTCCTGAGTAGCTGAGACTACAAGCATGTGCTATCATACCTGGCTAATTTTTTTTTGTAGAGATGGGGTTTTAACCATGTTGCCCAGGCTAGTCTTGAACTCCTGAGCTCAAGCAATCCACTCACCTTGGCTTCTCAAAGTGTTGGGATTCTAGGCATGAGCCACCGTGCCTGGTTGGGCTTTTGGGTTTTTTTTTTTGTTTTTTTGTTTTTTTTTATACAGGGCTTACTCTGTCACCCAGGCTAGAGTATAATGGCGCAATCATAGTTCACTGCAGCCTTGAACTCCTGAGCTCAAGTGATCCTCCTGCCTCAGCCTCCTGAGTAACTGTAACTATAGGCACACACCACCATGCCTGGCTAATTTAAAAAAAAATTTTAAAGATGGAGGTCTTACTATGTTGCCCAGACTGGTCTCGAACTCCTGGGCTCAAGCGGCACTCCTACCTCAGCCTCCTGAAGCACTGGGATTACAAGCATGAGCCACTGGGTCTGTTTTCTCTTGGTTCTAATAGTGATTGCAGTAATAACTAGAATGCCAGGAGCGCCTGCCACAGAGCTGGATGCTGTGCTGTGTAGACAGTGGTGACAGCATAGATATGAAAGGCTTTGCAAGACTGTGCTGGGGCCTCAGTGGGGTACAGACTTAAGAGGAAGACAGATTCAGAGACATTAAATATCCTAGCTGGGCACAGTGGCTCATGCCAGCACTTTGAGAGGCTGAGGCGGGCAGATCACTTAAGGTCAGGAGTTCGAGACCAGCCTGGCCAACATGGTGAAACCCCTTCTCTACTAAAAATACAAAAATTAGTTGGGTGTGGTGGCGGACACCTGTAATCCCAGCTACTCGGGAGGCTGAGGCAAGAGAATCGCTTGAACCCGGGAGGCAGAGGTTGCAGTGAGCCGATATCACACCACTGCACTCCAGCCTGGGTAACAGAGCGAGACTCTGTCTCAAAAAAAAAAAAAAAAAAAAAAGTCTCACCCCAGATCACGTGGTCAGTTAGGCTTGGTGCCTGGAGTGACCGTGGTCTGATCTCAGAACTTGAGTGGTTTCCACTAAGCCACAGGAATCATAGCCGTCATCTATCCAGCCACACATTCATTCAGCACACAGTCATTGAGCACCTAGTATATGGCAAGCACTGTGCAGGTTGCTGGGGACACAGTAGGGAACAAAGCAGGCAAATGTTCTGTCTTTAGGAGTTTGCATTCTCATGGAGGCATCAGAAATGAACAAACAAGTCAGATGCTCGTGTGTTAGACAGCGATGAGCGCTAAGGAAAGTTAAGTAGGAAGCGAGGGCTAGGGCTGTTGGGGAGTGGGAATGGTAGACACAGGACACAGTGGCCAGGCAAGGCCTAGGTGAGAAGGAGGCTCTTGAGCAAAGACCTGAAGGAGGCAAGGGGGCTTGACAAGCTGACAAGTGACAGGAGAACCATGCAGGCAGAGGGTCCGCCAGTGCAAAGGCCCCAGGGTGGGAGGGCGCCTGGCACAGTATAGAAGCATCCAGGCAGGCAGGCGAGGCTGGCTGACCCTGCGCCGAGTGCCATGCACATGATCTCAGTGGTCCTGTGAGCGAGCCGTGGTTACTCCCTGTGTGCAGAGCTCATGGGTTAAGTCTGTGTGCTCAGGCTCAGTGAGGTTAAGTCACTAGTCCAAGGCCACACAGCTAACAAGGAGGTAGAGCCGGAATGCAGCAGCGTTCTTCATTGCTGTGCCTCAGAGTGCCAGAGGCCTCAGTATCAGGGTGCTCAGGTCACTAGGGTGGCACCAGGGGCAGCAGTGCTGGAGTGTCAGGTCCTGGCAAGGTCTACACTGTGGCAGAGAAGGTCCGGGGGGTCACAGGGAAGTGACTGGGGCAGTGGGGGTGAGGCCCAGGGCAATGGCTACTTAGCAGTGGGTATAGAGTATTCGTCACTGCTGCTTGGGGGACAGGCTGGCACCGCGCTCAGCCCTGATGGTCACCGCCTCTAACCCTGCCCGCAGTGCGCCAAGTGCCGGGAATCATTTCACGGGAGTCCGCTGGGCGGCCAGCAGTGCTACCGCCTCATCTCGGTGGAGCAGGAGTGCTGCCTGGACCCCACGTCCCAGACCAACTGCTTCCATGAGCCCAAACGCCGGGCACTAGGCCCCGGCCGCACTGTCCTCTTTGGCGTGCAGCCCAAATTCACCAATGTGGACATCCGCCTGACGCTGGACGTGACCTTCGGGGCCGTGGACCTCTATGTCTCCACCTCCTATGACACCTTCGTGGTCCGTGTGGCCCCTGACACTGGCGTCCATACTGTACACATCCAGCCACCCCCAGCCCCACCACCTCCACCACCCCCTGCAGATGGTGGGCCCCGGGGGGCCGGGGATCCAGGAGGAGCAGGGGCCAGCAGTGGGCCGGGCACCCCAGCAGAGCCACGGGTACGGGAGGTATGGCCGCGGGGCCTGATTACCTACGTGACAGTGACGGAGCCGTCGGCAGTGCTGGTGGTCCGCAGCGTGCGGGACCGGCTGGTCATCACCTACCCACACGAGCACCATGCCCTCAAGTCGAGCCGCTTCTACCTGCTGCTGCTGGGCGTGGGAGACCCAAGTGGGCCCGGCGCCAACGGCTCAGCCGACTCGCAGGGCCTGCTCTTCTTCCGGCAGGACCAGGCCCACATCGACCTGTTTGTCTTCTTCTCCGTCTTCTTCTCCTGCTTCTTCCTCTTCCTCTCACTCTGTGTGCTCCTCTGGAAGGCCAAGCAAGCCCTGGACCAGCGGCAGGAGCAGCGCCGGCACTTGCAGGAGATGACCAAGATGGCCAGCCGCCCCTTCGCCAAGGTCACCGTCTGCTTCCCACCTGACCCTACTGCCCCGGCCTCCGCCTGGAAGCCGGCTGGGCTCCCACCTCCCGCCTTCCGCCGCTCTGAGCCCTTCCTGGCACCCCTGCTGCTGACAGGGACCGGTGGGCCCTGGGGACCCATGGGAGGGGGCTGCTGCCCACCAGCCATCCCCGCCACCACTGCTGGGCTGCGAGCTGGGCCCATCACTCTCGAGCCCACAGAAGATGGCATGGCCGGCGTGGCCACACTGCTGCTCCAGCTGCCTGGTGGGCCCCATGCACCCAACGGCGCCTGCCTGGGGTCAGCCCTCGTCACACTGCGGCACAGGCTGCACGAGTACTGTGGGGGTGGTGGGGGTGCTGGGGGCAGTGGGCATGGGACTGGTGCGGGCCGGAAGGGACTGTTGAGCCAGGACAACCTCACCAGCATGTCCCTCTGACATGCCCAGGGTTCTCATCCACAGCAGCTGGGTCACCTGATAGGGCCGCCCTGGACTTGGGGTCCCTCCACCTGGGGGCCCCTGGACACTGTCTACTTGGAGACGGCTGGCTCCCTTCCCCGAGGGGTGCCCAGATGGGGCCTCCTTTGTTCTGCATTCAGCAGCTATTTATTGAGTACCTACTCTGTCAGGCACTGTCATAGGCGTGGGGCAAAGCAGGAACCAAGAGACGAGGTTCCCTGATCTCATGGGACTTGGGTTCTGGTGAAGGGAGACAATCAGTGCACACGCACACACCCCACACGCACACACACATGAACACATGCACATGTGCACACACAAGTAAGATGGCTTCAGAGAGGGAGAAGCGCTGTGAGGCCTCCAGAGGATGTGGCAGTGAGGGACGATGGGGTGAAGTAAGCTGGGCATTCAAAGAAGCTAGACTGAGAACGCCTGAGAAGAACCAGCTACGGGAAGAGCTTTGGGAAGCGAAGGCAGAGGCCCTGGGGTGGGAGCAGGCTTGTTTTATTGGAAGGACCAGAAAACTGGTAAGTGTGACCCAGATCAAGTGTGAGGAGATGAGGCTGGGGACAGGCAGGGGCTGGATCACCCAGGGCCTTGTGGGACCCACATAGGGTTTTGGGTTTTATTCTCAGGGCAACGGGAAGCTGTTGGATGGTTTGATGAAGGGGAGTGACAGGATCCGATGTACCTATTTAAGAATTTAAGAGGGTCGGGTGTGGTGGCTCATGCCTATAATCCTAGCACTTTGAGAGGCCAAGGCGGGCTGATCACAAGGTCAAGAGTTCGTGACCAGCCTGGCCAATATGGTGAAACCCCATGTCTATTAAAAATACAAAAATTAGCTGGGCATGGTGGCACACACTTGTAGTCCGAGCTACTCGGGAGGCTGAGGCAGAAGAGTCGCTTGAACCCAGGAGGCGGAGGTTGCAGTGAGCTCAGATTGCGTCACTGCACTCCAACCTGGGTGACAGAGCGAGACTCCACCTCAAAAAAAAAAAAAATTTAAGAGGTCACTCAGTTATGCTGTGGAGAATGGACCGGAGGGACAAGAGGGGCAGCAGGGATGGTGGGCTGGAGTAGGGTGCTGGCAATGAGGGAGTCTGGCTCAGATGTGGGGTGTGTGTGGAAGAATATAAATGATGGTGTGGACATCAGGGTGAGGGAGGAGACAAAATCACGATGACCCCTAGCTTTGTGGCCTGAACTGTGGGTGGCTGAGGGGGTTGTTCATTGAATGGGGCAGACTGGGGCTTGTGAGGAAGATCAGAGTCTGGTTCTTGACATGAGATGCCCTTCAGACATCTCTTCACTCAGGTCCAACTAGGGATACAGAAACACTGAATATTTCAACAGCAGAAATTGAATGGGGGGATTGATAGTGCTGGCGAGGGAAGCAGCTGGAAAGAGATGGCACCATGAGACAGCCCAGAGGTGAATAGGACCCCCAGGCTGCAGGGATAAAGCTCAGCGGTGGTGTTACCGGGGACCAGGGTCATGCAGCAAAGCTGGAACAACAGAGGCGTGTTGTGGGGGAGCCTCAGAGGGGACAAAACCTCTGCCTGAGATCCCACCCCAGGTGGGCATGGGGGCCACTGAGTTTGGGGATGAAAATGCCGGTACCGTCAGTGCACAGCCCTGTTCCAGACAGTGCTACCTGGAAGATTTCTGGGCTCTCCTGAGGCGCCACCCCACACCTGAGCCACCTCAGACTCCTGTCCTCTACCCCTTGAGGACCTCCCTCCCTTCTACCCTAGCTGTCTTCTTGAACTTGGGACTCTCCTTTCCCAAGACTTCCATCACTAGCTCCTGGAGGGACTGGACTCTGCATCTTCCCTTCGCGTGGAGCCTCAGTGTGAGAGGCCCTGCCAATGCGTGCATGTCAGAGGCGGTGGGGACCACATCGGAAGAAGGGGGGTGATGAAATTAACAAATAAAAAGTATGGGGAAAACCCAGGTGTCTGAGTGCATCTGCACGTGTCCCAGCAGGGCTAGGTCTCAACTCTGACCCAGCCCCGCATGCTGGATAACTTGGATAATTGCCCTTATGATGGTGCCACTTCCAAGCTGGGGTGGCTTTGTTCCTGGCTGCCCCTCTTAAAGGGGGAAGGGGGAAGGGTATGCCACAACAGAAGCATAATAAATACAAATAAACAGCTCTTGTTTCCCAGAAGGGATGCGCTGAGGGCAGACGTGGGCAGTGGCTTTTGACCCTTCCCTAGATCTTCCTCAGGGAGAACCCAGTTTGGCTCAGGAGGGAAAACAGGCTGCCTTGGTCCCAGCTATGGCTTTTTGTTGTTGTTTTGTTTTGCTTTTTGAGGGGACAGAGTCTCACTCTGTTGCCCAGGCTAGTGTGCAGTGGTGTGATCTTGGCTCACTGCAACCTCTATATCCCGGGTTCAAGTGATTTGCATGTCTCAGCCTCCCAAGTAGCTGGGATTACAGGCACGCGCCACCATGCCTGGCTAATTTTTTTCTATCTTTGGAGGAGACAAGGTTTCACCATGTTGGCCAGGCTGGTTTCAAACTCCTGACCTCAAATGGTCCGCCCATCTTGACTCCCAAAGTGCTGGGATTACAGTCATGAGCCACTGCACTTGGCCTTTTTTTTTTTTTTTTTTTTTTTTTTGAGACAGGGTGTCTCTTTTTCTGTGACACAGGCTGGAGTGAAGTGATGGAATCATTGCTCACTGAAGCCCCAACTTCCTGGGCTCAGGCAATCCCCCCACTTCAGTCTCCCGAGTAGCTGGAACTACAGACGTGTACCACCTCACCCAGCTAATTTTTGTAATTTTGGTAGAGATGAGGTTTCACCATGTTGCCCAGGCTGGTCTTGAATTCTGGAGCTCAAGTGATCCTCCCACCTTGGCTTCCCAAAGTGTTGGGATTATAGGTGTGAGCCACCATGCCTAGCCCAGGCACAGATTTTATTCTGGGCCCCAGTAGAAGGGTTCAAACCAGACAGGGCCGAGAATGAAATGAGACCCTAGCACAATGAGCTTTCTCTTTTTTTTTTTTTTCTGAGACGGAGTCTTGCTCTGTTGCCCAGGCTGGAGTGCAGTGGTGCAATCTCGGCTCACTGCAGGCTCTGCCCCCGGGGTTCACGCCATTCTCTCGCCTCAGCCTCCCGAGTAGCTGGGACTACAGGTGCCCACCACCTCGCCTGGTTAATTTTTTGTATTTTTAGTAGAGACGGGGTTTCTTCGTGGTAGCCAGGATGGTCTTGATCTCCTGACCTTGTGATCCGCCCGCCTCGGCCTCCCAAAGTGCTGGGATTACAGGCGTGAGCCACCGCGCCCAGCCCAATAGCTTTCTCTAATTCATTAGAGTCACAGTCAAAACCGAAAGCATCGTGAGAGCTGCTTTACCTAGCATGCACCTAGGCAAACAAAATCCCTGATTCCTCCCAGGTGGGAGCTGGAGATCTCTGTCCTCTCCATCAGCCTCAGCAGCATAGGCATCTTGCTGGGTGTGTTAAACAATGTATCTTTTCTGCACGTCCCGGCTCCAAAGTGCAAGCTGGTTTCTTCATCAGGTGCTCAGCGGAGGATGATGTGTGGGACCCAGAGAGTGTGTGAGTCTCCATTATGGGCCAGGAATAACACTGTATTTTCTTTTTCTTTTTTTTCGGAGATGCTCTTGCTTCGTCACTCAGGCTGGAGTGCAGTGATGTGATCTTGGTGCACTGTAGCTTCAACCTCCTGGGGTCAAGTGATCCTCCCACCTCAGCCTCCTAAGTAGCTGGGACTACAGATGCACGCCACCAGGCCCGGCTATTTTTTTTGTATTTTTGTAGAGACAAGTTTTCGCTGTATTGCCCAGGTTTAACATGGTATCTTCATACTTTGTGGGCAATTTAAGGGATTTCCAGGGGTTACCTTGACCTCACATGAGTTTTGCCTTTATGAGCTAATAGTAGCACCTACCCTCCAGGATATGACCGTGGACTTGCATTTATATGAACTGAGCAGCACATGCTGGACAGTTTGCATAACATACTGCTGTGGTTTCATTTGGTCTCTCCAGCAATCATATGAGGTCAGTAACCTGTAATCCCCATTTGCAGATGAGAACAAAAGGTCATAGACATGGTTTAGCTGTTGCATGAGAGCTGTCAATTGACTGTCAGATCCATGTGCCTGACCACCAGGCTCTTCCACCTCCCAAGGAAGGACCCCTTAAATTAGGTCGACATAGCTGAAAGCTGTCCCAGCACACGTTTAGAGGTGATGCCACATGACTACCTGTACCTCACAGCAGGAAGGGTGAGGCTTTTCCAAGCGTCTGTAACCACAAATCAAAAGGGTCAACAGTCCACCTCACTCATGCCTGTAATCCCAGCACTTTGAGAGGCCAAGGCAGGCGGATCACGAGGTCAGGAGTTCGAGATCAGCCTGATCCACATGGTGAAACCCTGTGTCTACTAAAAATACAAAAATTAGTTGGGCATGGTGGCGGGCGCCTGTAATCTCAGCTACTCAGGAGGCTGAGGCAGGAGAATTGCTTGAACCTGGAGGCAGAGGTTGCAGTGAGCCAAGATTATGCCACTGTACTCCAGCCTGGGCAACAGAGCAAGACTCTGTCTCAAAAAATAAATAAGTAAAAATAAAAATAAATAAATAAAAGTACAAAAATTAGCTGGGCGTGGTGGCGAATGCCTATAATCCCAGCTACTCAGGAGGCTGAGGCAGGAGAATCGCTTGAACCCGGGAGGTGGAGGTTGCAGTGAGCCGAGATCGCGCCACTGTACTCCAGCCTGGGCAACAAGAGCGAGACTCCGTCTCAAAAAACAAAAACGATAGCCAATTTCTGCTAGGGATAATGCAGAATATACCAACTAGAAAGCTAAGGAGTGTGAGATGTGCTGCCCTGAGAGAGGGAGTCCTGAGGCCTTGGAGTTCCTCCTGCATGAGCAGAAAGGAGCTAAGATTCTTTAGGACTCCTCTGTGTTATGTGTGGACCTCTCAGGTGAAGTGTCTTCCTAGCAGTCATCCTGTGACTTTGCCCTCCTAAGCAGATGATTTGCACCACGACTGGGCCTTTTCTGTGGGATGCATAGCCACACTCCCTCCGACTCTCACAAATGCTCTATGGTACGTGTTCCTCCCTCCACGTCAGCCCTCTGCCGTCACTTCTCCCTGCACATACCTGAGTGCAAGTGGCGTATGCTGAGGTGGGAGAGAGTCTGGGCATGGAAGGCTGGATGCCTGGTTCTAGGCTATGTACAGCTCCAAACCCCCTGGGGATTTCAGGGATAGAGGGAATATTGTACTGAGGGCCTACAGCCCTCCAGGCACTGTGCTGGGTGCTTGGTGTGAATCTTATCTTGCCAACATCACTGGGAGGTGCCAGCTTGGTTTTCCATTTTGCCCATTCGAAAGCTCTGTTGACTAAGAACTCAGGGCTAATTAAGAGACGAGCCAGATTGTGACACAAGCCTGTCTCTGTTGCCCCACACGTTACCTCCAAAGTTGCTTTCCTTTTCTAAGTCAATGTCTTCTGATTACCTACAATGGGCCCCGCATTGTGCTGGGAGCTGGGGACAGAGTAGTGAATAAGGTCTCTGCCCTCATGGAGCTCATAAGCCAGTGTGGTGCCCAATAATAAGTAAATGGTGCTGCATGCTGGAAAGTGATCAGAAAAGGCAGTGAGAGAGCAGGGGTTTGGCACTTGCTATTTTGCTTTTTTTTTTTTTTTGAGATGGAGTTTCGCTCTTGTTGCCCAGGCTGGAGTGCAATGGCGTGGTCTCAGCTCCCTGCAATCTCTGCCTCCCGGGTTCAAACGATTCTCTTGCCTCAGCCTCCCAAGTAGCTGGGATTACAGGTGCCTGTCACCACACCTGGCTAATTGTTGTATTTTTAGTAGAGACAGGGTTTCACTATGTTAGCCAGGCTGGTCGTGAACTCCTGATCTCAGGTGATGCACCCACCATGGCCTCCCAAAGTGCTGGAATTACAGGCATGAGCCACTGCACCCGGCCTGGGACTTGCTATTTAACATAGGTGGGATGGGAAGGCCTCTCTCGTAAGACGATACATGAGCAGAAATTAGGGAGCGAGCCAGAGGGACATTTGAGGGAGGAGCAATTCCAGGCCAAGGGAACAGCCAGTGCAAAGGCCCTGAGTTGGAGTGTGCCTGACATTTCAGAGAAACAAGACTCATGTGGTTGGAGCAAAGAAGGAATAAGGGGAGATAGGGAGACAAGGTCACAGAGGGAACAAGAGCCATGTCCTGTAGGTCTCTGCACCACGGTGAGGACTCAAGCTTCCACTCTGTCAGAGATGGCACCATGGGAGGATTCTGAGCTTGGGAAGAATGAGCTCTGACGCAGGTGTTCACAGGATTCCCCTGGGAGGAAGAGGCTAATGGGGTAGGAGAGGGGGGGAAGCCCATTGAGGAAGCCCCTGTGTCCGTGTTGAAGAGGAGAGTGGCTGCAACAAGGTCGGGATAGCAGAGTGGAGAGAAGTGGTGAGATTCTGGATATATTCTGAAAGCAGAACCAGCAGAATTTGTTGACAGATTGGACGTTGGGTGAGAGAGAAAGTGACTGAGCAATGGAACGGGTAGAGTTTGCTCTTTCCTGGCACGGCAAAGACTAGGCAGAGTCAGTTTGGGGGTTGGGGTACATCAGCAGTTAGGTTTTATATATGTTAAATTTGAGATGGCTGTTAGATACCCCGAGGGAAGATGTCACTCAATGAGTGGATACAGCTCCAGAAAGAGAGAGAGAGAGATAACAGCAAATAATAGTAATATATTAATATTAGAATAGGCCGGGCGTGGTGGCTCACGCCTGTAATCCCAGCATTTTGGGAGGCCAAGGCGGGTGGATCACGAGGTCAGGAGATCGAGACCATCCTGGCTACCACAGTGAAACCCCATCTCTACTAAAAATACAAAAACATTAGCTGTGCGTGATGGCGGGCGCCTATAGTCCCAGCTACTCAGGACGCTGAGGCAGGAGAATCGCTTGAACCCGGGAGGCGGAGCTTGCAGTGAGCCAAGATCATGCCACTGCACTCCAGCCTGGGCGACAGAGTGAGACTCTGTCTCAAAAAAAAAAAAAGAATAGTTACTATATTATACATATTATAGTAATATTAACAATGATTTTGGCCAGGTGTGGCAGCTCACCCCTGTAATCCCAGCACTTTGGTAGGCCAAGATAGGCAGATTGTTTGAGGTCAGGAGTTCGAGACCAGCCTGGCCAACATGGCGAAACCCTGTCTCTACTAAAAATAGAAAAATTAGCCAGGCGTGGTGGCACACGCTTGCAATCCTAGCTACTTGTAGGGCTGAGACACGAGAATTGCTTGAGCCCAGGAGGTGGAGGTTGCAGTAAGCTGAGATCATGCCACTGCATTCCAGTTTGGGTGACAGAGTGAGATTGTCTTAAGAAAACAAAAAACAATGATTTTGTTTTGTTTTGAGACAGGGTCTCTCTCTGTCACCTAGGCTGGAGTGCAGTGGCGTGATCACAGCTCACTGCAGCCTTGACTTTCTGGACTCAAGCAATCCTCCTGCCATAGCCTCCAGAATAGTTGGAACTATAGGTGTGAGCCACATGCACAGCTAATTTTTTTTTTTTTTTTTTGAGACGGAGTCTCGCTCTGTCGCCCAGGCTGGAGTGCAGTGGCGTGATCTCGGCTCACTGCAAGCTCCGCCTCCCGGGTTCATGCCATTCTCCTGCCTCAGCCTCCCGAGTAGCTGGGACTACAGGTGCCCGCCACCACGCCCAGCTAATTTTTTGTGTTTTTATTAGAGACGGGGTTTCACTGTGTTAGCCAGGATGGTCTTGATCTCCTGGCCTCGTGATCCGCCCACCTCCGCCTCCCAAAGTGCTGGGATTACAGGCGTGAGCCACCGTGCCCTTGCCCAGCTAATTTTTAAGAATTTTTTTCTTTTTCTTTTTCTTAGACAGGGTCTCATCTTGTGAGCTCATTGCAGGCTTCACCTTCTGGGCTCAAGTGATCATCCTACCTTAGCCTCTCAGTTAGCTGGGACTTCAGGTGCATCTCACCATGCCCAGCTAATTTTTTTCTTTTTTTTTGAGAAGGAGTCTTGCTCTGTCATCCAGGCTGGAGTGTAGTGGTGCAATCTCGGCTCACTGCAACCTCTGCCTCCCGGGTTCAAGTGATTCTCCTGCCTCAGCCTCCCAAGTGCTGGGATTACAGGCACCCACCACCATGCCTGGCTAATTTTTGTATTTTTAATAGAGGCGGGGTTTCACCATGTTGGCCAGGCTGGTCTTGCACTCCTGACCTCAGGTGATCCACCTGCCTCCGCCTCCCAAAGTGCCGGGATTACAGGCATGAGCCACCACGCCCCGCCTCATGCCTGGTTAATTTTTGTGTATTTTTTGTAGACACAGTTTTGCCATGTTGCCCAGGCTGGTCTCGAATTCCTGGGCTCAAGCGATCCTCCTGCCTCAGCCTCCCAAAGTGCTGGGATTATAGGCGTGACTGCTCCTGGCTCAAAAATTTTTCATAAATGCCAGGTGCAGTGACTCACGCCTGTAATCCCAGCACTTTGGGAGGCCAAGGTGGGCGGATCACGAGGTCAGGAGATTGAGACCATCCTGGCTAACACGGTGAAACCCTGTCTCTACTAAAAAATAAAAAAATTAGCCGGGTGTGGTGGCGGGCGCCTGTAGTCCCAGCTACTCGGGAGGCTGAGACAGAAGAATGGCGTGAACCTGGGAGGTGGAGCTTGCAGTGAGCCAAGATTGCGCCACTGCACTCCAGCCTGGGCGACAGAGTGAGACTCCATCTCAAAAAAAAAAAAAAAAAAAAAAATTTTTTTTTCATAGAGATGTCTCGCTGTGTCGCCCAGGCTAGTCTCCAAATCCTGGCCTGAAGTGATCCTCCTGCCTCAGCCCTCGGAAAGCATTGAGATTAGAGGCAGGAGCCAACACATCCAGCCCACAGTGATTTGAGTTCACACTTTGGCCTTTCCCTGTGTTCCATCTCTTGTTCTCACAATAGCCATATGACATGCTAGGGATTGTTAGTCCTATAGGGGGAATCAGGTTCAGAAAGGTTTATGAATTCACTAAGATAACACAGCTAAATGGTGAGGAGTCAAGATTAGATCCCAGGTCTGTCCAATTTTGAGACCTGAACATTTTTTGATCTGCTGTTGGTTGCTTTTGCAGGAAAGAGGGTTGATTGAAGTAGACAGTCCCTAAAAATTCCTTTTTAGGCCAGGCGCGGTGGCTCATGCCTGTAATCCCAGCACTTTGGGAGGCCGAGGCAGGAGGATCACCTGAGGTCAGGAGTTCGAGATCAGCCTGACCAACATGGAGAAACCCCGTCTCTACTAAAAATGCAAAATTAGCTGGGGATGGTGGCGCATGCCTGTAATCCCAACTACTCGGGAGGCTGAGGCAGGAGAATCGCTTGAACCCGGGAGGTGGAGGTTGCAGTGAGCTGAGATCACAACACTGCACTCCAGCCTGGGCAACAAGAGCGAAACTATGTCTCAAAAAAAAAAAAAAAAGGTCCGGGTGCGGTGGCTCACTCCTGTAATCCCAGCACTTTGGGAGGCCAAGGCAGGCGGATCACGAGGTCATGCGATTAAGACCATCCTGGCTAACACGGTGAAACCCTGTCTCTGCTAAAAAAAAAAAAAAAAAAAAAAACAGAAAAAAAAATTAGCTGGGCGTGGTGGCGGGCACCTTTAGTCCCAGCTACTCGGGAGGCTGAGGCAGGAGAATGGCGTGAACCCGGAGCTTACAGTGAGCCAAGATCGCGCCACTGCACTCCAGCCTGGGCGACAGAGTGAGACTCCGTCTCAAAAAAAAAAGAAAAAAAATTCGTTTTTAGCTCCAGAGAGCCTTAAGCTTATAAGTTCTCTGCTTTGGAGACAAAAGTCCCCCACGCCTGTTTGAATTGTGTGCAGGCCAACAGTCCATAGGTATGGAGCAAGCAAGGGCGCTCTCCTGTTTTTTCTTTGAACTTCAGTGCCCCGTCCTCCCAAGACTGACTTTCTGGTTTTGCTTATTTTCAGAATGCAGGCAGCTTCAGGCAGGGAGTCTGCAGCTAAAGAGTTAGTGGTTTTACTTTGTTAGGGTGAGGGCAACTGGGGTTTGGGAGGGATAACTTGCCAAAGTCACACACTGCCTGGCGGGGTCACACGTAGGCATCTGTCTTGTCCCCACCTCTCTCACCAATCCTCTCTCTCCACCCAGATTCCTACCCTGGGACAAAATGGATGTAGGCGGAGTTGGTTTTCAGGTTTTTATTGTGGGTGTATTTCTGGCAGCGGGACAGGGGTGGTGAGGCAGTCCCTCCCAGGAGTGGCCAGAGAAGGCCAGAGGCGAGACTGGTGGAAAAGGACGGGGAAGACAGGGAACTTCCTTACTCTCGGATCTTCAGCTCCCGAGCCATCTGGCAGAGGGCGCAGGGCAGACAAAAGGTGAGGGCCGCCCAGTCGTGCCCGACGGAGCCCTAGAGGGTGGGAGAGAGCGGTCAGGAGCCCCGCGGTGGGTCCCAGGAGGCCAGTCCCCAGCTCCCTGCTCCCGCGGGTCCCCAGCCCGGCGCGCACCTGGATATGGTAGCGCTCCCGCATGCCGGTGCGGATGGAGTGCAGGCCTCCGGGCAGGTACGGCGCGCAGCAGCACTCGCCGAAGTCGTCGGAGATGCGGCAGGCAAGGCACAGAGGAGCAAAAGTGCCGCACAGACCTGGGCGGGGCGCAGGCGCTCAGGGGCGGGGCCAGCCGGGGCCTCCCGACGGCTCCGCCCCGGGGAGGGGCGCGGTTGATTCGCCGCGGAGGGGCATTGAGGGTCCCAGCCAAGGAGAGGTCCCAGAGGGAATCAGAGGTCCGAGGAGAGGATGGCTTAGTGATTGGAAGACAGGGTTTTTCTTTTTTTTCTTCTTTTTTTTTTTTTTTTAGAAATTGGAGGCTGGGTGCAGTGGCTTACGCCTGTAATGCCAGCACTTTGGGAGGCCTAGGCGGGAGGATCACGAGGTCAGGGGTTTGAGACCAGCCTACCCAACACAGTGAAACCCCGTCTTTACTAAAAATACAAAAATTAGCCGGGCGTGGTGGTGTGTGCCTGTAATCCCAGCTACTAGGGAGGCTGAGGCAGGAGAATCGCTTGAACCCGGGAAGCGGAGGTTGCAGTGAGCATAGACTGTGCCATTGCATTCCAGCCCGGGCGACAGAGCAATACTCCGTCTCAAAAAAAAAAAAAAAAAAAAAAAAAGAACGAAAGAAAGAAAAAAAAGAAAAAGAAATTAAAGTCTCGGTCTGTCATCCAGGCTGGAGTGCAGTGGTGTGATCACATGTCTCAATGTAGCATCGACCTCCTGGGCTCAAGCAATCCTCCCGCCTCAGCCTCCCGAGTAGCTGGGACTACTGGTGTGTGCCACCACCTCGGGCTAATTTTATTTTTTATTTTTTATTTTTGAGACGGAATCTCGCTCTGTTGCCCAGACTGGAGTGCAGTGGTGTGATCTCGGCTCGCTGCAACCTCTGTCTCCCGGGTTCAATCAATTCTCTGTCTCAGCCTCCCAAGTAGCTGAGTTTACAGGCGCCTGCCACCATGCCTGGTTATTTTTTTGTATTTTTAGTAGAGACGGGGTTTCACCATCTTGGCCAGACTGGTCTTGAACTCCTGACCTTGTGGTCCACCTGCCACAGCCTCCCAAAGTCCTGGGATTACAGGCGTGAGCCACTGCACCCGACCTATTTTTTATTTTTATTTTTGTAGAGATGGGGATCTCATTATGTTGCCCAGGCTGATCTTGAATTCCTGGCCTCAAGGGATTGTCATGCCTTGGCCTCCCAAAGTGTTGGGATTACAGGCATGAGCCACTGCACTGGGCCAGGAGCTAGGGTTTGAAGAGGGAGTTGGGGGTCACAGTGAGGAAAGCTGAGCATGCAAAGGGGAGGTTGAGGGCCCGAGAAGTTGAGTGTAGGAAGGCATGAGGTAGTATCCTAAGGAGTGTTGGGGGTCTGAGGAAAGGGTGACTGTTAGAGTGGGAATTCCAAGTCCAGGGAAGGGAGGTGGGAGTGGGGTTAGCAAGCGGTGGGAGGAGGTTGGAGGTGAGCTTCCCTCTCCTGATTCCCCCCAAACCCGTCTTCCACCAGGCCTGGAGAGGGAGCAGGCAGGCACTCACAGACAGGCATGTCGTTGCAGCAGTCCGTGAGACCTGTGTGCCAGTCACTGAGCTGGGTCTGGTAGCAGCTGGTGGTGGCGCACTGGGGCTGACTGGTCACGGGGTAGGACATAGCTGCAGAGGTGGGAGGGTAGGGGTCAGCTGGCAGCCTCGCAGCACCTCCTGGGCCCCGCACTTCGGCCACCCTTCCATCTGCCGGGCAGTCTGGGCGGGGCTGCCAGGCCGCCCACTGAAGGGACACCACTGTGCCTCCCCCTTCCCTTCTGCTACATCTGGGCACCGGCAACCCCAGTCTGTCCCTGTTGCTGCTGGCTCCTGCACGTCTGGTTAGTCTGGGGGTGGGGGTCTCCTGCACATCTGAGGAAGGGTGGGGACCACATCTGGGTGGGGCCTGGCGGTGCCGCCTCCTCCTCCACGTCTGGGCCTGGGTTCTGGGTTGCAGCATTTCTGGGGCCTCTGGGGTGGAAGCAGGCGCCGTCTGTCTTCGAAGCAAGGGTGCCCAGGGGAGGGAGGCGGCCAGGTTCCAGTACTGAGAGGGTTGCTGGTCCACCCAGCGGTCCCACCTTTGCCTTTCACGTTGTCGTGCATCTCAAACTGCATCTTGCTGGCCCTGAGGAGGTGGCGTTGGGGACGGCAGAAGTGGCTGCGGCGACTGTGGCAGAGTCTGTCCAAGGGACGCTGGATACTGGGGAGGTGGGGGCAAGGGACTGGGGCACCGGGGGCTGGGCTCTCAGGGGGAGGGGAGCTGGGGAGAAAGAGGCCAAGTCAGCCTGCCAACCAGGAGAGACATGGAATAGGGAATGGATAGGGCGGGGGCGAGAAACTCGCCCATCTCTTTCCAACTGCCCGACAGATTGCAGAGGACCCTCCCCATACCTGAGATAGAGCTTGAGGGAGAACAAGAAATGGAGATGGACAGAGTCAGAGACAAGGGGAGAAAGATCAGCGTCAGGTGCCCGTAGAGATGTCACCAGTAATGCCCACATGTGCCCAGCACTTTGACTCCTCTGCAAGCCCATCTCACAGATGAGCACTGAGTCTCAGAGACATGAGGAGGAATGCCCCATGTCTGACGGCCCAGGCCAAGGGGTTCATAGAGGTGATGCTGGGCCCCAAGACTTCTAAATTCAGCTCAGCACACCCCAGTTAAGAAGGACAGATTTGGGGGCATTGGGAAGGACAGAGATGTCCCGAGAGACAGACAATCAGAGATATGAAAGGAGACAGAGTGATATGAGTGGGATGAGGAGGAGGGAGAACAGAGCAGAGGTGCCCAACCTCAAAGAAGAGGGCTGTGGAGGGGATGCTCCTACCTGCAGGACCGCGATGGCAGTGATGGAGGCAGACGTGTGGAGACACGGGCACTGACTTCTCCCTCTCAGCCCAGAGCCACTTATATGGGCGGCCACGCAGCCCTGGGCGGGGCTCTGACAGAGGTGCCCAGGGAGCCAAGCCGGTCTGATCGACCCTCTCCCCACACTGGGATTTCCCGCCCTCCCTCTCCACTCCCATCCCCCCACTTCTCCTCCTGCCTCAGCTCCCAGGACCCAGGGGAAAGAAGGCGGCGGCGGGTGGGAGGTTTGGGGGGGGTCTGGGGGGCCACAGCCGGGTCAATGTGCAGAGACCAAAAGAGAGGGAGAGACAGAAACACAGTGTCAGAAAGGCAGGCAGGGAAGTCCCTCTAGACAGAAGGGAGAGAGAGGAGATTCAGAGAGATGGAGAGACGCAGGAAGATGTAGAGAGATGGAGAGGTGCCAAGAAACAGAGGGGCACAAAAATGTGAAAAGAAATAACAAGAAGAGGGGAGATGGGCCAGGCATGGTGGCTCTCGCCTGTAATCCCAACCCTGTAATCGCCTGAGGTGAGAGGATTGCTGGAGCCCAGGAGTTGAAGAACAGCCTGGGCAACATAGGGAGACCCCATCTCTACAAAAAATACAAATAAAATTAGCCGGGCATGGTGGCATGTGCCTGTAGTCCCAGCTACTTGAGAGGCTGAGGCAGGAGGATCGCTTGAGTCCAGAAGTTTGAGGCTGCAGTGAGCCATGTTCCCGCCACTACACTCCGGCCTCAGTGACAGAGTGAGACCCTGTCTTAAAAAAAAAAAAGGAAAGAAAAGGGGAGATGGGAGACAGAAGAGAGACGGAGATGGAAAACTGGAGAGGCAGGTGGGGGGATCACTGAACAGTCTTAGAGGGCAGGGAAATGGGGAGAGGTGATGGGTGGGGAGAGAAAAAGTCCGGGTGGAGTGGGAGAGAGTGCCGTGTGGGACTCCCCTTTCAGGGTCTCGCTCATCTCTCTCAGTGATGTCCCCACTTCCCTGGGAGAGGGGGGCAGTGTCCTCCCCATTCAAGCCAGGAGACACATGGGGGGCAGTGTGTTTTGGGGAATGACTCATGTTGGAACCAAAGTAAATAAACACACCTCACCCCAGCTCCAAATTGGGAAGGGAGGAGGCTGGGAACTGAAAAGCCGCAGTTCCTGAAGGACGTGGACGTCACCTGGCACTCCTGGGTCCTAATGGAGCAAAGGACTGGGGGCTTGGACCCCTGGGTCTGAGGGAGGAGGGGCTGGGGCCCCGGACTCCTGCGTCTCATGAGGCCAGGCTGCACATCCCTCAGTAGGGTAGGGGTCCTGGGATTCCACACTGCTGGGCTTCTGAGCAGGGAAGGAGCTGGGGGTCTGGGTGCCTGAGTCGCCAAAGTTTCCCCCAACAGGCCTGACGGGGTTGGGAGGTGACTCAGTGAGGGAAGCAGCGTTAGAGCTGGGTGGGGTTCTCAGCACGGGTGTCACCCCAAAAATGTAGGAGGCACTAGAAAACTGGGGTGTCACCTGCAGAGAAGGTGGTGTCATCACCCTGCTGGGTATGGGGTGATGGCAGGTGGATCACCCTGCTAGCCTGGGATCCTAGGTATCCCCTCCCTCCCTCAAACACATTGGGACCCAAGCCTTGGTCTCCCAGCACCACCCAGATGGTTGGGTCTTCTTGTCCCCAGAACTCCCGGCAGCGCTCACTGTCTTGCCGGTGCACGTCCGTCATTGGTCCTAGAGCCTGGATGTCTGGGGAACATCTCCTCACTTGTGTCCTAACATCCCTGTCTCCTCATCTCTGAATCTTCGTCTCTCACCCTGCATCTTCACCTTTCCAGCTGTGAATCTGTCTTTCTTTCCTCATCTCTGCAAATCTCTTTCCAAATCTCTGTCTCTCCATCTCTGGGTCCCTCTCCTTCCAGGCTCTGTGTCTCTGTGCCCTTATCCCGGGGTCTCTGTCTCCTATGTCAAAATCTCTTCTGAATCTCACTTCCCATCTCTCTTCATCTCCAGACCTGCCCCATGGAGGCAGCCACAGGGCCCCATCCCCCCTGCTGTCCAGACTAAGGGTGCAGGTGACTCAAGGTCAGTCATCTCCGAGGACCCTAGGGCTCCCAGCATGACACTCTGAGTTGTCCTCAAGTTTCCTCTCTCACTCCTGACACAGCCTGGGGGCCCCAATTAGATCTAGCAATTCATGCAGGTGAGGAAATAGAGACTGGGGAAGCTGTGAGGTGGCCTGCTTGGGGGTGAGGAGGGCCGTGAGCAGGAGGAGGAGCTCCTGGGGGGCTGAGGAGTGATGGTGGCCCAGTCACCAGGCATCGGCCTACATCCTCCTCAAACAGGGTTGCCACATAAAATACAGGCTGTCCTATAAAATCTGAAATTCAAATAAGCAACAAACAGGTTTTTTTTTAGCATGTTTCATGCAGTATTTGGGACATATTTATACTAAAAAAGTATTTGTTATTTATCTAAAATTCAAATTAAATTGGGCTTCCTATAGTTTTATTTGCTAAATCTGGAACCCTACCATCAAAGACAGAGGAATTCAGGACTCCAGCCCCCTCTTTTCCCAGAACCTAGGAGTCCAGGCCCCAGCCTTCCCTCCTTAGGATCTGCGAGTCCAGGTCCCAGTCCTCCTGCTCCCCCTTAGAAGGAATGGGGCACCCAACCCCCTCCTCCTTTGGAAATACAGGAGTCCAGGCTCCCAGCCCCTTTCTCCCCAGAACCCAGGCATCCAGACCAGGTCTCAGTCCAGTTGCCCAATGTGGGTCAGTCATCACTTTGGGTTTCACAAGGTGGGTTGTGCCATCTGTGGCCCTGGTGGAACCGGTCCGGCTGAGCGGACAAGTGGCGTGGCCCCCCTTCCCTTCCTCAACCTGCTGTTTCCTTGAAGGCCAGCCCAGCGGGGCTGGGAGCGGAACAGGAGGGACTTGGGGAGCTCTGGGTGTGCCCCTGTGTTTGGGTGTATTGTGTCTCTGTGTGTGGTTGTGACCAATTGTCATGACAACCCCCGACTGTCATGATGTGTCTCTGTGCTTTTTCTGTGGTCTGCGGTGTGATATGAGAGGGTCTCTTCTATTTGTGTGTCTGTATTGCCCTCCTGTGAGTCTACACACTGTGCACTGCTGTTTGGGTGTGTTCGCAGTTACTGTGATTCTGTAATTCCGGTTGGATTAAGGCAGCAATTATTTATTGAATGGCAGCCTTATGTGATGGACTGTGGAGCCAGAAAGCCTGGGTTCAAATTCTTTTTTTTTTTTTTTTTTTTTTTGAGATGGAGTTTCACTCCTGTTGCCCAGGCTGGAGTGCAATGGTGTGATCTCAGCTCACCACAACCTCCACCTCCCAGGTTCAAGCAATTCACCTGCCTCAGCCTCCCGAGTAGCTGGGATTACAGGCATGCACCACCATGCCCGGCTAATTTTTTGTATTTTTAGTAGAGATGGAGTTTCTCCATGTTGGCAGGCTGGTCTCGAACTCCCGACCTCAGGTGATCCTCCCACCTCGGCCTCCCAAAGTGCTGGGATTATAGGCGTGAGCCACCGTGCCCACCCTCAAATTCTTTTTTTATTGAGACAAAGTCTCACTCTGTTCCCTAGGCTGGAGTGCAATGAGTGGGAGGACTCACTGCAGCCTTGACCTCCCCGACTCAAGTGATCCTCCCACTTGAGCCTCCTGAGTAGCTGGGGCCACAGGTGTGCACCACCATGCCAGCTAATTTCTAAAATTTTTTTGTAGTGACGGAGTCTTGCTATGTTGCTCAGGCTGGTCTCAAACTCCTGGGCCCAAGCAATCCTTCTGCTTTGGCCTCCTAAAGTGTTGGGATTAAAGGCATGAGCCACTATGCCCAGCCTGGGTTCAATTTCTGACTGCTGGCTGGGCACGGTGGCTCACACCTGTAATCCCAGCACTTTGGGAGGCTGAGGCAGGCAGGTCACTTGAGGTCAGGAGTTCAAGACCAGCCTGGTCAATATGGTGAAAACCCGTCTCCACTAAAAACGCACACAAAAACCCAGGTGTGGTGGCATGTGCCTGTAGTCCCAGCTATTTGGGAAGTTGAGGCAGGAGAATTGCTTGAACCCAGGAGGCGGAGGCTGTAGTGAGCCAAGATTGTGCCACTGCACTCTAGCCTGGGTGACAGAGCGAGACTCCATCTCAAAAAAAAAAAAAACAAAACCCACCAAATTCTGACCGCCTGTCAGTGGCTGTGAAACCTTGGGCAAGTCACTAAACTTCTTCGGATATCAATTTTCCCACCTATAAGATGGGTTGTTGCAAATAAGGTTGTTGAGAGCATTAAATAAAAAGTGCGGCCAGGCACAGTGGCTCACGCCTATAATCCCAGCACCTTGGGAGGTGGAGGTGGGCGGATCACCTGAGGTCAGGAGTTCATGACCAGCCTGGCCAACATGGTGAAACCCCATCTCTACTAAAAATACAAAAACTAGCCGGGCATGGTGGTGGGTGCCTGTAGTCCCAGCCACTTGGGAGGCTGGGGCAAGATAATCACTTGAACCCAGGAGGCAGAGGTTGCAGTGAGCTGAGATCGCACCACTGCACTCCAGCTTGGGCAACAGAGTGAGACCCCGCCTCAAAAAAAAAAAAAAAAGTGCTTGGAATTGTGCCTGTCACATAGGAAACATTTTTTGTTGCTGCTGCTGATGACGATGATGTGTTCTTCTGGTTGCCGGGGATACAGTAGGGAATTAACCCAGGTCTTTGCTCATGGTCCTCCTGGTAGGAGCTGGATGAGTGGCCTCTCAGTGACTGGCCATGTAACTGCATCGCTGGGGTGTCTGTTTTGCATGTGGAATAGGATATTTCTGGTGTGCTGTGATCACGGGCGATTCTGTGGTTGTGTGCCTATATTTGTGTTTGTGCTTGTAGGTGATTATATTGCTGCATGTGTGTGATTCTTTGTGTGGGTGCAAATGCAAGATCAAATCTAACACAAATTGTGGTGGCACGTGTTTGGTGTGATCTTGCATTTCTGACTCTGAGGTGCTGGGAGTGTGTCTATAATTGGAATCTTGAGAACCCTTCTCTCAGCTGTGAGGCCACTCCCTTACATAACATCCCATAGGTGACCCCTGGGAGAGATCCTTCCAAGATGAGCCTTGGTTTCTCCCTAATGGGGATAGTGGGCCCAGTGGCTCAAGGAGAAACGGGAGATTGAAAGGAAAGGTGGGAGGAGACCAGTGAGGTCAGGGAGAGGGTAAGAGACGTGATGGTGACACAGAAAAACGATGGCTGGATGGGGACAGAGGAAGAGCTGCCCAGAGATGGGGATCTCTGTCCACTCATTCCATGAGCATTTCCTGAGCCTCTGCAATGTGCCAGGACCTCTGGTCGGTTCAGGGTCTGGGGGAAAGCAGAGAGACCCAGAGAGATGACCCCCACCAGGAAAGCTGTTGCTGCCCCAAGGTGGCCCACTGCCTCCACAATGGGCCTCAGTGACAGTTCTGAGTGACCGAGATGCAGTGATGGGGAGGGACAGAGAAGGCCAGATCTGTCCAGATCAAAGAACAGAGGCCATGGGGGAAAGGTCCCTTCCAGGCGAAGGAGACCGCCATGAATCATGTTCTTATCACCTCCTAATAGGCTCATGATGCAAGTGCACCTCCTAATCACTATTTTCAACCCCAACCAGGCTCACGCCCACAGTCAGAAGGGTTGGACAAGCTTAGTATCGTGGATTCACGGGAGAAAATATCTGGGAGACCCCATCCTTGGCCCTGCTTTCCCCAGGACCCAGGAGTCCGAGTCCCCAGCTCTCCAGTCCCCCAGCCCCAGGAGTTCCAGCTCTCAGCCCCTCTCCTTTTGTTTGTTGCCTGCGTTTTCTTTTTTGTCTCTGGGCCTGTAACTCTTTGTTTATCTCCATCTGTGTTTTGTGTCTCTCTTGTATCTTTACATCTGTATCTGGATTCTCCCTCACTAGGCCTCAATTTTCTCACTTGTAAACTGGGGATAATACTACTAATAATAATCCAATCTCTCAGAGCTGTGGCGAGGAAGACATGAGATAATTATGTAAAATGCTCAGCACAGAACCAGGCCACAGTAAACTCAGTACAAGAGAGCTCTGTTATTATTACTGTTTTATTTTTGCCATCTCCCCTTTGGTATCTCTGTTTTTCTCTTAGTCTCACGTGAGTCTCCAGTCTCCTCTAGCTCTGGGTTCCTTTTGCAGACAGCACCTGCCTCTGACTTCCCTTTTCGGGATGAGGAAAGGGCACATCCAGGCCAGAGCTTCCCCTGAGCCTCTTCCTTCTCCCTCTCCATTCCAAGCTCCGCCTCATTACCCAGAACACTTGCCTGGGGGTAAGGCCTGGCTCCCTTCCCATAAATAGCCTCATAAAATCCTGAACCCCAAACCTGTCATCCCTGGGCGGGCGAGTGACTCAAGATCCCGGAGTTCCCGCTCCTAGACACCAAACCTTCAGGTTTCCAGCCCCCTCCTCCCTCTGACCCAGGAGTCCGGACCCCTAGTCCCTCCTTCCTCGGGTCCCAGACTTCTCCTCCTTCAGAACCAAGGAGTCTGAACTCTCAAATCCCCAACCTTCCTCAAGACCCAAGGATTGGGTCAGCAAACAGCCTAGGTATGTGGGGCCAGAAACTCCATTCACGACCATTCTGCGACCGTCTACGCCCAGGGATCCCACCCCGACTCAGTCCCTCCGGAGGCGGGTCCGACACGCGAGGCGCTTCCTTTGAGTCTGGCGGCGAAAGCTATCCATGACGTCAGTCACTATCTTCCAGCCAATGGACACTCGGCCTTCTACCTCCCTGGGCCACTCAGGACCCTTTGCCTGGTAGGCGGGGCCCACAGCCCAACTCGGACAGCGATAGGCTTTCGGAGACGCCAGTCTCTGCCAGGCCCCGTCAGTCGGCCAATAGACCCGGAACCTGAGGGATCGGAATCCTGGTCCACTCCGCAGAGGCCCGAGCGGGCTCGCGAGGGAACCGGTTCTCCGAGTCTGGCCGGGTAAGCCCTTTCCAGCACGCCTAGTATTTGGATTCTGCACATAGCTCGGGTGGGAAACCGTGAGGCTTAGTGAGGCTTGAGGCGGAGAGGGGAGCTCAGTCCCGGCGAACCCATCTTGCTTTCTTGGAGAAACTGAGACCGGGATACTGGATCTGTTATTCATCCATCCGTTCCTCCCACCCTAAGCCTGATTCTCGTCTGCTCCTGCCTTCCTGTTCCTTCATCCGTTCTGCCCTTCCTGGCCTCAATTCTCTCACGGATTCCCTCGTCTAGCCACTCACTCACACACTCTCCCACCTATTAGTTAGACAAACATTTCCTGAGGCTTCTGGTGTGCCAAGCCTCGTGCTGGGCGATGCTGGTGACCAAGATGAGTCAGGCCTGGGCCGTGCCCTCAAGGAGCCCGGGTCAGATGGGAGGATGGACGTTGATGGGAACGGGTGTGCGGAGACGGTGGGGAGCCCAGGAGAGACTTTTTTGAGTTTGGCGTGGTCGGGAAAGGGTTTCCAGGGGAGGGGCCATTGGAGCTGGATCTTGGAGGAGCAGAAGGTGCCAGGCAAAGTGGAGATGCCAGGCAAAATGGGTGTGGGGAGGGTGTTTCAGCGTGACCAAAGACAGGGAGGCATGCAGGAGCAGTACTGCGTGCAGGTGTCTAAGTGGAAGGCCAGTCAAGTCTGTATAGCCAGCAGGGGAACTGTAAGGCTGGAGGAGGCCGAAGAGATGAGCAGAGGCCAGGCTGAGGAGCTTGGACTTTGTCCTGAGGGTGAGGGGGTAGTGGAGAGCCATGGAAGGGTTGAGAGTAGTGGAGGACAAGGTCATAGTTGGTCCAGAACTGGAGGAATGAGACTGGAAGCCAGTAGCCCAGGAGGTGGCTCTGGCAGGGATTCAGGTAGGAGAGAGTGGAGCCTGGATCAGGGAAGAGGCTGAGGGGATAAGATAGAGATTCAGGAGGCAAGGCTTGGCGCTGTGGCTCATGTCTGTAATCCTAGCACTTTGGAAAGTTGAGGCGGGAAGATCACTTGAGCCAAGGAGTTCAAGACCAGCCTGGGCAACACAGTGACAGCCTCATCTCTACAAAAAATTAGCCAGGTGTGGCCAGGCGCGGTGACTCACTCCTGTAGTCCCAGCACTTTGGGAGACCAAGGCGGGTGGATCACAAGGTCAGGAGTTCAAGACCAGCCTGGCCAAGATGGTGAAACCCCGTCTTTACTAAAAATGCAAAAAGTTAGCCAGGCTTGGTTGTGGGCACCTGTAATCCCAGCTACTCGGGAGGCTAAGGCAGAAAATTGCTTGAACCCAGGACAGGGAGGTTGCAGTGAGCTGAGATCGCACCACTGCACCCCAGCCTGGGCCACAGAGTGAGACTCAAAATAAAAAAAAAAAGAAAAAGAAAAATTAGCCAGGTGTGGTGGTGCATGCCTATGGTCCAAGCTACTGAGGAGGCTGAAGCAGGAGGATCACTTGAGCCTGGGAAGTCGAGGCTGCAGTGAGCCAAGATGGTGCCACTGCACTCCAACCTGCACAAGAGTGAGACCTTATCTCAAAAAAAAAAAAAAAAAAAAAAGAAAGAAAAATAAATAAGGAGATTCAGGAGGCAGAGAGAACAGAAAGTGGGGATTGATGGGCTATGGGACAAGGGGTTGTCCAGGATGAGATCCAGAGCTCTAGTCTGGAGGACAGTGGAGCCATCTCTGAGGTGGGGACAAGAAAGAGGAGCAGGTTGATGGGTAGTGACTGTTTTGACAGAGGTGACCAAGGGGTTCTACAAGTTGGACAAGGAGAGTGGTGACTCAGGCCAGTGGATCTGGACCTTCAGGAAGAGTTCTTTCTGGGCTACAGCTCCCTGCCCCAGCACAGGCCCTGACTCAGAAGTCACTTGCTGGGTGAACGAGGACCTCTGAGCTGAGGAACCCTTGCTTCGCACCCCGTGAGGAAACGGCTTTCTTGTTTCTGCATCTTCAGTCTCTCCCACTCCTCCAGCATTCAAACATGTCCATCATCTCTAAACACATGTGCCCTGTATCAGGCTCTCTTGTGGCGCCCACTGGCTCAATCCCTTACCTTCCACTCCCTCTTCAACCCACTATGGCTGCCTAATGGCCGTGACCCTGCAGTGGCTCTGGACAAGGTCACTGAGGTCACCTGCTCATTGCTGACACCTGAGGGTAACATTTCAATCCTCATCTGACCTGGTCCACTCCCTGAAACTCCCTTCACCCTACATCCTCCTTCCTGGGCAGCTTCCTCCCTCTCTGGCTGCTCTTTAGAACCCACCAGCCTTGCCTTCCACTGCCCACCCCCGCCCACCCCTTTACTAGGGGCGTGATCCTCAGGGCTGTCTCTGTCCTGGCCCTCTTGTTGCTTGTCCCACCTGCCCAGGCTTCCTGGAAAGGTTCTAGTCCCTTGGTTCCACCTAGACTGCACTTTTTTTTTTTTTTTTTTTTTTTGAGGCAGAGTCTCATTCTATTGCCCAGGCTGGAGTGCAGTGGTGCAGTCTCGGCCGACTGCAACTTCTGCCTTCCATGTTCAAGCGATTCTCTTGCCTCAGCCTCTCAATTAGTTGGGATTACAGGCGTGCACCACCACACGTGGCTAATTTTTGTATTTTTAGTAGAGACAGGGTTTCACCATGTTGGCCGGGCTGGTCTTGAACTCCTGACCTCAGGTGATCCACCCGCCTCAGCCTCCCAAAGTGCTGGGATTACAGGTGTGAGCCACCACACCCAGCCCCAGACTGCACTTCTGACCCTTGTTGCCTCCTGGATTGTCTTCCTGAGACCTTCCAGCTCACCATGTCCAGAATGGCCCTCCACAGGTCCCACCTGTCACACACACACCTGAGCCTCCTCCCATTGAAGAGACAGCTTCACTGTCCACCTGCTTCCATGGCCAGACCTGGCTGTCATCTCTGTCCCCTTGCTCTCCTGTAACCTCATCAGTAGGTGCTGTTCTTCCCACCTTTTATGGCTCTGGGATGCTACACCTACACTCCCTACCCTTACGGCTCCTGCCCCAGCTCAGGCATCCTCCTTGGCCTGTAGGACTCCAGTTTTGCCCTTTTCTGTCCATCCCCCAGTGTCCCAGCAGGATCTTTCAGTGCCCTGAGCTGACCCTGGCCCTTTCCTGCTCAAAGCGCTCCTGTGGCTCCCCACTGCCCTCCAGTTTAGTCCAAATCGTACTCCAGGCTCTTCAGGCCCTGCTCCTGCTGACCACTCCAGGCCCCTCACGCCCCTCCCCACTTTGCACCTGACCTTCTGGTCAGGTGGAAGCTTTTTCTAGCCAGGTGGCAGCTTTGATCACTGCCAGCTGGCTCTCACAACCTGGCATGTTTTTTCTTCCTAGCAGACTTTTGTTCATCCTGTAGTGTCAGGCTCAGATCACCACCTCTGTGAAGCCCTCCCTGACTACCACAGGTGGAACCCCTGGGGACTGTGACAGCCTGTGTCTGTTCTTCCACCCTCTCTGAATCCAGGATCAGAAGCCCTTTGAAGGCACGTCTTGGGTATAAATCATCTCAACTCCAAACTCAGGGCTTACAAGGGGCCAGAGAGTTGGTCCAAGAGTTGATTGTCACAGCTGGACAGAGCTTGCATTTCCAGTTTTTGTTTTTTTTGGAAACAGGGTCCCACTCTTGCCCACGTTGGAGTGCAGTGGTGCGATCATAGCTCACTGCAACCTCGAACTCCTGGGCTTAAGTGATCCTCCTGCCTCACCCTCCTGAGTAGGTAGGACTGCAGGAGTGTGCCACCATGCCCGGCTAATTTTTAAATGTTTTTGTAGAGACTGGTCTATGTTGCCCAGGCTGGTCTCAAACCCCTGGACTCAAGCTATCCTCCTGTCTTGCCTCCCAAAGTGCTGGGATTACAGGCGTGAACCTCCGTGCCCGGCTGCATTTACAGTATTTTGAGCGCCAGTTTGTTTCTGATTTCCTGCTAACTTTGCTCCAGTTCTGTAGGGTGTTTGGGTCACTGGAGCCTTTGAGACCCGAGAGATTATTTTTAACTTTTATATCCCCCTGATGGATGCTGAGCCTGGTCTCCCTGGGACCAGGGTGAGTCCAGCTAACCGAAGGTCTTCAAGGGGAGGAGCTGAGGACCCAGCATCTCCTGGCAGTGTACCTGGATGAAGTCCGAGGGGAGGTGGGTCCGGGTTACCAAGGAGTCCACTCCCTTCTGGTCCCAAAAATCCAGGCCCCCATACCCCTCATTCCAGGTTTCTTGGTTCCCAGCCGCTTGAGTCCGATGCTGCCACCTGGTGGGCAAACACCCCACCGTATTTGAGAGAGGCCAAACTAATTAAATACTTTTATTTACAACAAGCAAACCGACCTGCAAGGGAGGGCCAGTCCCCGTCCCTGCGGCGGTCGCCGCAGCAGCAGCAGCAAAAGGCAGCGGTGGCGTGCAGGTCCAGCCGTCTCGGTGACCGGTGTGTGCGCGCGTCCCCCTCCCCGCGGCGCGGGTCTCAGCTTTCGGGCCCCCGCCCCGCCCCGCCCCCTTGCCACCCCCGACTTAAGTAAGGCACAGCCCGCGTCCCCTTCCGCCCGGCCCGGAACGCATTCATGACGGAGGCCGGCGCAAATGGGAACAACAGGCTTTTAGTGTCGCCCCCCGCAGCCCTCGTCTACCCCCGCAGCCCCCGTCTCCCCGCTCGGCCCGGCTCCGGCGGTCGGAGTGAGGACGAGGCGGATGCGCTCCACGCACAGCTCTGCGGCCTGGCGTGTCTCACGGCACAGCGCCGCCAGGGTCAGGAAGCCGTGCGGCAGGTCCTCCACCACGCGCAGCGTCACCGGCTGGCCCAGGTTGCGCAGTCGCCGCGCGAGCATGACCGAGTCGTCCAGCATGGGGTCCAGCGCGCACGCCTACGGGACAGCGGGGACGGACGTGGAGAGAGGGTGGGGGACAGACAGACCGGGGTCGGGTAGAGCGAGGAGGGGTTTGATGAACAAAGGGAGCGGGAAATACGGATACAGACAGGAGTGGACGGAGGCAGGAGACATGGTGGGTGAGGAGTTGGGGAGAGAATGGAGGGAATGGGGGGAGTTGTGGGAAGGATGGGAGAATGACTTTAACTGCGATCCCTGGCCTCTCTCCAGCCTCTCCCTCCCCACCCCGCCAAACCCACCTTTTTTTCTCTTGATTCTCCAAGCCCAAGGGGCTGCCCCACTGATCCTGTCTCTTGGTACTCAAAATTGCAAAGTAAAACGGAGGCAGCCCTGACTCTTGTCCTCCTCCCGTTCGTTCGGGCCATTGTTCTCCCCTGGGGACACGCCTGTCCCTTTCTCCCCACTCCGGAGCTCTTTTTCCCAGGTGCACCCGTGCCCAGTCCCCCTCCTCCCCGGGTGCCCTGCTCCTCTCTAAATGCACCTGTACCGGCCCCCTCTGTCGCTCACCACGATGTGCACAGGTGGCAGGCTCTTGAGCATGCTGTCGGGTGCCAGCAGCGGCGACATGAAGGGGTTCTTGACTATGGGTGAGGAGTAGAGGGGCATCTGTGTGGCACCCTGGCTGGAGCGTCGGGGGTGGAAACCCTCGGGGAAGGCGGCACGGACGCCCAGGCCTCCGTCCATGGGGCTCAGCTCATTTTTGGCCTCAGCCTCTTCCCCTGCATCCTCAGGCAGTAATAAGAAGTTGACATCGGAGGGTGTGGAGGGGCCAAGTGTCTCAGCTGACAGCGATATCTCGGGGGTGTCCGACGACGTCTCAGAGTTTCCCCTCAGGCTCAAGTCCCTCAGGGTCAGGTTCTTGAGGGAATCCGTGCCCAGTGGGCCCTGGGGCTGGGCCAGTGCTGCTTCAGACACACTGCGGCGCATCGGCTCTGAGAGAGGGAGAGCAGATAGGACTGGCTCCGTTAGTTTGGGTGTGTGTGTGGCTGGCAGGGAATGCCATGGGAAGGGCAGTCGCCTGTGGAGCCCTGTGAAAGGCTGTGTTTCCCCAGACTCTTGCCTAGGGGATGGGTGGAGTTCCAGATGCCCCAGGTGGTCATGGTGGGGGTCTTGGCAGTGGGGCAGTGTGTCCTAGTGAAGGATGTGTGTGTGTGTGTGTGTGTGTGTGTGTGTGTGTGTGTGTGTGTGTGTGTGACTGGGAAGATTAGGTGCAGTTTACCTCTAGGAACCTATTTTTTCTTCTAGATCAAGGAAATGAAAATAGTCCTTGGTTCATAGGTGGCAGGACTCAGTGGGATAAGATGTGGGATTAGGTACCGCTACCCACTGGGGATCATAATATATCGGGTTTTTTTTTTTTTTTTGAGACAAAGTCTTGCTCTGTCACCCAGGCTGGAGTGCAGTGGCAAGAACATGGCTCAGTGCAACCTCCACCTCCCAGGTTCAAGTGATTCTCGTGCCTCAGCTTCCTGAGTAGCTGGGACTATAGGCATGTGCCACCATGCCCGGCTAATTTTTGTGTTTTTTATTTAGCAGAGATGGGGTTTCGCCATGTTGGCCAGGCTGTTCTCGAATTCCTGGCCTCAAGTGATCCGCTCGCCTCGGCCTCCCATAGTGCTGGGATTATACTTACCACAAGGTGTAAATGGATCAAAATGATTTGAATAGTAAGCAGGCCCAGTGGCTTGAAGGGAGGCTCTGTTCACAGGGAGCTAACAAGTCTCCAGGGTGTATCACATTTCTAGGGGTCTGGCACCTGTAGCCACATGGATCTGCTTCCCCAAATTTCCTTTGTGTTCTTCAGTTTTATCCCTTCACGTGACCAGGCAAGCAAGTGCCCAAACGATGCTAAAGATACACTTCCAGCCCACCTGGCGTGCCCAGCGTGGCCTCAGCTCTGTTCATTTTATCAGACTCACATTGCCTACCATGAGGGCCAAGATGCTACAGTTTTAGTTTTTTACTTTTTTTTTTTTTTTTTGAGATGCAGTCTTGCTCTGTCGCCCAGGCTGGAGTGCAGTGGTGCGATCTCGGCTCACTGCAACCTCCACCTCCCGGGTTCAAGCAATTCTCCCGCCACAGCCTCCTGAGTAGCTGGGATTACAGGCATGCCACCATGTCCAGCTACTTTTTGTATTTTTTTTTTTTTTTTTTGAGACAGTCTCACTCTATTACCCAGGCTTGAGTGCAGTGGCGTGATCTCGGCTCACTGCAACCTCATCTCTTGGGTTCAGGTGATTCTCCTGCCTCAGCCTCCTGAGTAGCTGGGATTACAGATGCATGCCACCATGCCCGGCTAATTTTTGTATTTTTAGTAGGGATGGGGTTTCACCATGTTGGTGAGGCTGGTCTCAAACTCCTGACCTCGTGATCCGCCCGCCTCGGCCTCCCAAAGTGCTGGGATTACAGGTATGAGCCATTGCGCCTGGCCCATTTTTGTATTTTTAATAGAGATGGGGTTTCACTATGTTGGCCAAGCTGGTCTTGAACTCCTGACCTCAAGTGATCCGCCTGCCTTGGCTTCCCAAAGTGTTGGGATTATGGGCGTGAGCCACCACACCCAGCCTTACTTTATAAATCTGCGAAGGTGAGGTGCAAAACAATGTGAGAATAACTACTTAAGTACTTTGTGGCCCAGAGGGTCACTGGAACAGAATGGGCACACCAGGGGTGCTGGCATCTTCTAATAGCACCTACTGGGTGCCATTTATTGTACTGGCCACTTGACCCAAATGGTTGGAGGCAGACCTCACCACAGCCCAGTAAGGGTACTCTTTTTTTAAATTTTTTTTTTGAGACAAGGTATCGCTGTGTCACCCAGGCTGGAGTACAGAGGCTCAGTCTTGGCTCACTGCAACCTCTGCTACCCAGGTTCAAGCGGTTCTCATGCTTCAGCCTCTCTGGTAGCTGGGACTACAGGTGTACTCCACCATACCCTGCTAATTTATTTTTTTGTAGAGAAGGGGTTTTGCCATATTGGCCAGGCTGGTCTCGAACTCCTGACCTCAAGTGATCTGCCCACCTTGGCCTCCCAAAGTGCTGGGATTACAGGCGTGCACCACCACACCTGGCTAATATTTTTGTACTTTTACTAGAGACAGGGTTTCGTCATGTTGACCAGGCTGATCTTGAACCCCTGACCTCAAGTGGTCTGCCCACTTCAGCCTCCCAAAGTGCTGGGATTGCAGGTCTGAACCACCATGCCCAGCATCTTCCCTGGGACTTTTGCTGTGCTAGGCTGTCCCTCCTGCCCACCTTGGCTGGGCATGTGATGGGAGTGAATCACTCACCTGCTATGGGCTCCGACATCTTCTGGGACTTGCGCCCACTTAACTCCAGGAAGGAGTTGAGCCATGAGGAGGCACCCAGGCGGAAGTCTCGGAGGAGCAGGGCTGTGTCCCGCCTCACCAGCCCCATCATGCCCAGGGCTTTCTGGTCTGAGTTGGAGTGGTCCTCCGTCTTTGCACCTGCAGAGTATATGTGGGTAGCTGAGTTGTTTTCCCCTTTCTGGGCCCAGTTTTAACGCCCAGAACTTCAGGCATCTGTGGTCCCAGGGACCCGAGAATATCCAATTGCTTCAAAAGGGATAAGGAGGCTGGGCGCAGTGGCTCACGCCTGTAGTCCCAGTACTTTGGGAGGCCAAGGCGAGAGGATGGCTTGAGCCCAGGAGTTCAAGACCAGCCTGGGCAACATAGCAAAAAACACAAAAATTAGCTGGGCGTGGTCGTGGTGGTGCACGCCTGTAGTTCCAGCTACTTGGGAAGCTGAGGCAGGATGATTGCTTCAGCCTGGGAGGTCAAGGCTGCAGTGAGGTGTGTTTGAGCCACTGCACTCAGCCTGAGCGACATGACACCTTGTGTCTGTCTGTCTCTCTCTCTCTCTCTCACACACACACACACACACACACAAGAAAAAAAAAGGGACAAGGAGTCTTAGATTCCTCTGCCTGGCCTCTCCTTCCTCAGTCACAGGAGTCCTGGTCCCCAGCCCGTCCCTGCAGGACTCAGACATCCATGCAGTCCTGTTTCCCTGCCGAGGGTGTGGGCCTCACCAGCATAGGCGCTGACACACTTGGAGAGCACGCTGAGGGGCAGCAAGGGGTCCATGAGGCTCAGCAGGCGGGAGGGAGAGGCGGCAGGCTGCAGCATTGTGGCCGGGTAGGCTGCCATGATGCCATCTGGCACCCGCACCCCGTAGGCTGCTGCCCGAAGAGCCACGGTGAAGCAGAGGTTCCCGCCTGCACTGTCCCCCGCAAGGCAGATTCGTTCCCCTGTTGAGCCTGGTTTGGGAGAGGGGTGGTTGGTGACAACCTGGCAGGGGCAGAGGCCTGGGGAGGAGGGCAGGGAGGAACTCAAGCTGGGAGAACTGGGCTCTCCAAGGTGGGGTGTGGGGCACTCCAAGGCCTAGCAGACTGCAGTTTTAGAGACTGGCAGACTGAGGCACAGATTTGGGCTCATGTGGTAGACAGAGGGTCAGGATGACTCAGGACCTGGAGAGGCCCAGGGAAGCACTGGGAAAGTCTGTCGGGGCTGGAGGTTGGGAGCAGGGAGGGCAGGTGGTGGGAAAGGGGAGCTGAGCTCAGGCCTGTTGCAGGAGGGGGGCCTCAGAGGGTGGGAATGGCAGGTCAGGGTTCAGGGTCAGTACAGAGGGGCTGGGCTGCAGGCTCTGTGCCCTGGGGCATGGCCACACTCTGCTCTGTGCCTCAGTGTTCTCCCAAGATGTTGATCTTCGAAGAGGGAGGTCAGAGAAGCTGGACTGTGGGCCAGGAGGCTGGCAGGACAGGAGAGCAGGGCCTGGAGCTATCAGAGGGGGACGACAGAGGCCCAAGGAGACAGGACGGTGGGTGGGAAGTGGAGGTGGAGGAGATGGAGAGTCTGGGTGCCACAGTTGGGGACAGAGGATAAAGTGGCTGAGGTGGAAGATTGGGCAGGACCTGGGTGAGCAGGAGCTGGGAGGTGTGGGGGGAGAAAAAGGTAGAGGGTGTGAGGCTGAGGCTGGAGGAGCTTAAAGCAAGCTGGGTGGGATGGGAGCAGGCGCAGGTGGCTGTGGGGGCCTGAGGCTCACCAAGGAGGGCGCAGTGCTTGATGGCCCAGCAGTAGGCAAAGAAGCACTCCTCCAGCGCACGGGGGAAGGGGGCCTCAGGGGCCAGGGAGTAGTCGATGGAGATGATGGGGGCGCCCAGCTCCTGGGCCCAGCTCTTGAGGTAGGGCTCGTGGGATCTGGAGGTCTGGGCCACAAAGCCACCGCCGTGGAAGTGCACTATCAGGGACCGCGAGCGGGGTGCCTGCTGGGGGCGCGGCCACAGCTCCAGGCTCCGTTGGCCGTTGGACTTTACCAGGCTGCTGAGCTCCTCACTGTCCTGGGGGTGAGGAGGGAGACGGTGTGTGAGGTTGGGGAGAGCTGGCCAGGGCTGCACCCCTCCATGGGGATGCCAAGGTGGGGGCTGCCCACGCTCCTCGGCTCTGTCCCTGTCCCTGGCTGAGGCTGGAACCCTACCTGTCCTTCACGCAGGTCATAGGAGATGAGCCTGAAGAGGACGGGCCCAGGGCCCGTGTGGGCCAGTGGGGGTGAGATGGTGACCGTGAGCCTGGGGTCGGCAGTCAGTGGCATCTCAAAGGCTTCGGGTGGCAGGCTGAGCAGGCGGCTTACCCTCACGGTGGCCGATGCCATGTTGGCCAGAGACTGGAGGGAGGGGACAGAAGGCGTGCTGGGGAGGGTCTGCCTGCAGGGGCGCCCTTCACCTCTCCCTCTGATCCCCAGTCTTTCCCCTTGTGTGCCATCCCTGGGCCTGGAGCCCCACAGAGACCTACTGTGGCCTCAGATGAGTCTCTAGGCCTCAGTGTCCCCATCTGTAACAGGCCCTCACCGATAGCACTTCCATCTCGGTGATGTTCCAGAAGGCTTTCCAGAAGTGCACGTCCAGGTTCTGTGTGATCCGCTCAAACTCAGCCCCACGCAGCTCGGGGTCGATGGCAAAGCGGCCACTGGTGAAGAGAGAGCTGGCGGCCACACCTAGGGGTCAGAAGGGGTGTCAGGGAGCCCCAGTGGGTCAGGCTGCTTGGGCAGGAGTGGGGAGGAGGGCCAAGAAAGTAGGCTGCGAGTAGAACCTGGCTGGGACTCACTGAGGCCTGTCTCGTTGCGTTTGTAGTGCTCCCCGAAGGACACCAGCCCAATGGAGATGGTCTGCAGGAATGGCCGGATAGCAGGCGTGAACTGTGGAGAGATGTGGCTGCGTCACCCACCGCTCAAGAGAGGGATGGGGACAGGGCAGGAGCGAGGCGCAGGGATGTGCGGGGAAGACACATTCATTCAGTAAATGTTTCATGAGCTCCTACTGTGTGCTGGGCATAGCTCTCGCCTGGTTCATGGACCCGATGTTCTCAAAGGGAAAACAAATGATCAGCAGATAAGCAAAGCCATGCGCAGTATCATGACAAGGAATGACGAATGGTTTGGAAAAAAAAAAGGCAATAGGTGGAGAGGGCACCAGTGATGACTAGGCGTCAGGCTACTTAGCGGGTCTTGGAGGAGAGATCTGACTGAAGCGAGGGGAGGGTGTTCCCTGCACAGGGCACAGAGAGCATGAAGGCTTAAAGGTGAGCTCATAGGAGGCTGAGGCAGGAGAATTGCTTGAACCCAGGAGGCAGAGGTTGCAGTGAGTGGAGATCACACCACTGCATTCCAGCCTGGGCGACAGAGCGAGACTCTGTCTCAAAAAAAAAAAAAAAAAAAAAAAAGGTGAGCTCATGCTTGGTGCTTGACCTGGATAGCGACAGTCAGGGGGCCAGTGTGGCTGGAGCAGAGTGAGCAGTGGGGAGAGGGGCAGGCGGTGACATTGGAGACGCAAAGGGGGCTCATATAGGGCCTGGGCAGAGGAATTTGGATTTCATTCCCAGTGCGGGGTGGTGCCACTGGTAGGCTGTGAGGTGGGGAGTAGGATAGTGCAGGGACTTCCTGAAAGTCAGAGAGAGGATGGATGGGGAGAGGAGGCAGCTGGAAGACAGGAACAGGGAGATGGCCAGAGACAGCCCCCCAGGCACAGGGACCTGAGGCAAAAAGACAGCCAGAGAGGGAAACTGAGGCCAAACATGGGACCAGCCGGCCACCACGGGGGCAGGGAGAGACAGCATCTGACAGAGCAGACAGGCTGTTAAGGAAAGACAGTGGGGTCCAGGTGCGGTGGCTCATGCCTGTAAACCCAGTACTTTGGGAGGCCAAGGTGGGTGGATCACTTGAGGTCAGGAGTTTGAGACCAGCCTGGCCAACATGGTGAAACCCCATCTCTACTAAACAAAATACAAAAAAAAAAAAAAAAAGACAATCGGGACACAGGATTAGAGGAAATGGAGCCATAGGAGGCCAAGGCAAGGGATTGGCGGGTTCTTTTGTTCACTCTGTACTGGCCAAGTTCCTACTGCATGCTAGACACCGGGCTGGAGCAGTGACCAAGACAGGGGAGGCCTCTGCCCTCCCGGGGACGGACATTTTAGAGGGGAGACTGCCCTGCACCAAGGCAGAGCTGGGCCCTGCCCCTGGCTGTGCGCCCAGTAGGCCAGAGGGCACCTGATGCCTGGCTATTGTGGCTGGGATGCTGGTTTGGGCAGCCCCGGGATCTCTTTCTCATGACTCTAGGGTCACGGCTGGGACACAGGGAGGAGCTGGCTGGCCCAGCTGGGCTGATCAATACTTGTGGGTTCAGCCCTGGTGAGGGGAGGTTTCCAGGAATGCCTGGGCTGGGTTGCTGAGGATAGGCTAGCTCGCAGGGAAGCCTGGACATGTGGGGTGGGAGGGGGAGGCTGAGGTGCGGGGAGGCCCAGAGAGGGCCAGAAGGACTATAGGGTCACATGGCTCCAGATCCCTCCCTGAGGGGTCTCAAACTCAAGTGACTTCAGGGGCCAGACAGGTAACAAAGAGTGAATGCATCTCCTGCATGTAGGACAATAGAGAGTAGTGGATATCCTGGTGAAAAAAGCTCTGCAAGTTGCATTTCTTACCACCCAGCAGATATGACCTAGGGACCATGAGTTTGAGACCCCTGGTGCAGCTCTGTCTGAGTTCCAGCCAACTTCCCCTTTCTGTACCTGCTGTTTGCTGGGTCCGATAATGCTGACTGGTTACTTTACCATACTATAGGCCAGGCCAGGGGCCACCAGGTGCCTTCACTGTGGGCCCAGAGGGGCATGCGGCAGGGGGCTCACCTGGAAGCCCAGGCAGCGGCCATAGAAGCATCCCTTATGCAGCGTGACATACTCCCGGAGGAAGTCGGCGGTGAGCCCCTCGTCGCCCTCAAAGAAGAGTACCCCCGGCCGATTGGTAACCAGCAGGCGCTGGGCGTAGTAGACCAGAGCGCGGAGCTGGGTGAGGGCAGCCAGGTAGGCCTCCAGCTCGGCCAGGTTGTGGCTGGTGCGGAAGAAGATGCTGCGGCGGTTGGAGGCCACATAGCGGGATTTGTGCAGGAGGTGCGCCAGGCAGCAGCGGGCTGTGTGCACCAGGCTGCGGTACCCGTTGGCCGGTGTCTCTGGGTCCAGGTCAAAGAGGTGCGCCACACCCAGCAGGCGGCCCAGGGCCGGCTCCAGCCCCAGCGCCTGCTCCCGTACACCGGCAAAAACGCCTGACAGCCGCTGGGCCGTTTCCCCAGGACCCTGGCTCGAGAAGAAGGCTATGTTGTCCTCCGCCAGAGTCACCAGCGACTGTGTCATTGTGCGCAGGTCCATGTTGTGGATGAACCTTGAGGCTGTGGGCAGGTGGGGAGGCCTGTTAGGTGGGGCTGGATCAAGCCTTGATCAGCTGGGGCCCAGGAGTCTGGGCCATAGCTTACCTGCTCCTCTTTCAAACCTCAGTGCTGTCTTCTTTCAGTTCCAGGGGCCCAGGACCCCAGGTTCCTCCTCCCTTAGACATAAGAGGTCACCCTCTTGTCTCTGGGAATCAGAAGTTTGGGGCCCCAGTTCCCAGTGCCTTTGTCCCTCCTCGGGAGCCAGGAGTTTGGGCCCTCAGCTCCCTCCTCCCTCAGACCCAGGAGTCCAAGCCCCAAGCCCTTCCTCTTTAGGACCCAGGAGCCCCTGCTGTCACCTCTTTGGGACTCAGAAACTTGCTGCCCTGGCCTCCTGAATCCAGACATTCCCTGAGCCCACACGACTCTGCTTCCCTAACTCATTCACCTCTCCTGTGATCCAGGAGGCTGCCGGTCCTTCTTTCTTCTTTCCAGGAACCCAAGAGTCCAGTCACCTGTCTCCATGAACTCTCCTGGGGCCCAAGACTCCTTCTCCTAGATTCCAAGAAGTCTAGACCTCCAGTTGGTCCTCATTCTCAGGACCCAGGAGTCCGGGTCCCCCATCCCATCTTTCCTTCTTAGGCCCCAAGTGCTACCCACAGGCCCTTCCCCTCCAACAACATTTGGGAGAGTTCAGCCCCAGCCCTCCCATTCCCATCTCTCGGGACCCTGGTCCCCAAGTGCAGCTCTCCCTGAACTCAGGAGTTCACAATTCTAGACTTCACTGAAGAGTCATTCCTCGTCCTTCAAGTCTGGCTGTGGAACCCCCTCCAAATCCCAGTTCCCTCTGTTTCTCTGTGAGATCCCCAAAACTCAGTCTTGCTTCTCCCCCAGTGGGGTCCCCTGGCCTTCAGCCTTGTCCACTGGTCCTGGGTTGCATGGCCGGCCCTGCTCCCCTGCCTGGAACAGCGATACTCATCACTGGTGTCGACCTTGAGCATATCCTTGCAGGTCCCGTGCTGAGAGTTTTCTGTGTGTTTGCTGCTTTAGCGTGCTAACCCTCTGGGACCCACACCACCTAGGTTCAAATCTCTATTATTGCCAGCATCCCCCTTTTACAGGAGAGGAAACTGAGGCTCAGGTTTTAAGTGAGGAGGTTAAAGTTGCACTGCAAGTGGCAGAGCTTTTGTAAACCCAGCTCTCTGGGTCCACAGCCACACTTATGTGGGGCTCCCCGCTAGGACTCTAGAAGCCACATCTCAAAACTTGCCCTGGACTACGTCTGATCTCCACACTTTCCAGTCCCCAGTGATCTTTCCTCTGAGATCCTTTCCCAGCCATTCAGGCTGCCCTGTTTCTTGGATGCCCTGTCACCCAGGTCCTGAACAAGCTGCCCTTGGTGGAATGCTACCATCTGCTCCAGTGACTTCCCTCCCAAAGCCCAGCACCTTGCCTGTTCCCCTAGAAGAAGGTATTTCCTTTCCCTTCTAGGTCCTGGGGACTGGCAGCGGCCATTCCTGTCTCTCAGCTGGCTGGACACTCACCCCTCCTAGGCATCTTCCGAGCTTCCCTGGGCTGGGACTGCCGGTCTGTGGCTTGTGCCAGTAGCAGCCTGGGGCAATAAACCCGGGGGCGGGGCTGGCCTGCCCAGGGTGTAGCCGCACAAGCCACCTCCCACCCAGAAAGATCAGTGAGGACCACGTGCTGTAAACAGAGTAGAGGGCTCAGCTCCCTGCCCTGCCCCCCACCTGCTCCCAGACTCAGCTCAACTGGTAGTCCTGTTACAGGCTCCTCTGCCTTAGAACCCAGGAGTCCACACCCACAGCCCCTCCTCCCTCAGACCCAGGAGTCCAGGCCCCCAGCCCTTTCATCCTTTAGGAGTCCTAGCCCCAGTCCTAGGAGTCCTAGCCCCAGTCCTGAACAAACCGTCCCCTCTCACCCAGCCAGGCTGCCCTCTGTCCCCAGAGAGGACTCAGGGAGCCAAAGGCCCAGTGATCTCAGCTCCCGCCTCCTAGTCTGGCCCTGGCACAGCCAGCCCCAGCTGTTGGGGGGAGAGAGGAGGTAGCCAGCCCTGCCTGTCCCTCCTGGAAGGACAAAAGCCGATTAAGGGCAGTGCCAGGCTCAGCTAGGGGCCTGAGCTGCCTGCCGGTCCTACTGGGTGGTGTGACCACACTGGGTACCCTGGACCTGCCACTTACCCCTCTCAGCCCACCCTGCTGTGACTGGCATCCCCACCTCACACAGGGAAACAGAGGCTCAGAGAGAGAGATGCTTCACCCATGTCATTCACCCGTGTCATTCCACAGATTCCTTGTCTGGCCTCAGCTTGTCACTTCCAAGAGGTACTCCCCAGTTGCCTCTCCCCAGCTAAGATATGCACGCCCCCATTATTTTCTGCCATGATATTTAGTTCTGTTCCATCCTGCCATTTGACACTTTATAATTTGTTTACATGTTTGTTCATCTCCCCCAGGACAGGACTAGGTTTTATGGAGCCATGAAACTTATAAGGTACAGGGGTGTGGCCCTTTAGGAAGAAGAAATACAGAATTACAAATACAAGATTAGGGCCTTGGGCCAGGCGCGGTGGCTCACGCCTGTAATCCCAGCATTTTGGGAGGCTGAGGCGGGCGGATCATGAGGTCAGCAGATCAAGACCATCCTGGCTAACACGGTGAAACCCCGTCTCTACTAAAAATACAAAAAAATTAGCCGGGCATGGTGGCGGGCACCTGTAGTCCCAGCTACTCGGGAGGCGGAGGCAGGAGAATGGCGTGAACCTGGGAGGTGGAGCTTGCACTGAGCCAAGATCGTGCCACTGCACTCCAGCCTGGGTGACAGAGCGAGACTCTGTCTTAAAACAAAACAAAGCAAAAAAGATTAGGGCCTTGAAAGGGGCCTGTGTGACTGAGGGGCTCTGAGGCCTCAGGGTCATTTGCTTGGCTGGAAGTGAATCTTCTGTCCCGGACTGTCATCCCCCAGGTGGCCCTGGGGCCTATCATGGGACCTGGCACATAGCAGGTGCTCAGTGGATATCTGAAGCAGGAAGGAAGGCATGAAGAGGCAGAGTGAGGGCAGAGGGGCTAGTTAGCTCAGGAGAGGACGGCCCCTCCCCAGGGGTGGCAGACAGATGGATAGGCAGAGGCCTCAGGAGGCAGTGTTAGGCTTGCAGCTGTGAAAATGGGACGATGTGGGCCAGGCACAGTGGCTCATGCCTATAATGCCAGCACGTTGGGAGGCCGACGTGGGTGGACCACGAGGTCAGGAGATCGAGACCATCCTGGCCAACATGGTGAAACCCCGTCTCTACTAAAAATACAAAAATTAGCAGTATGGTGGTGGATGCCTATAGTCCCCACTATTGGGAGGCTGAGACAGGAGAATCACTTGAACCCAGGAGGCAGAGGTTGCAGTGAGCTGAGATCACGCCACTGTACTCCAGCCTGGCGATAAAGCGAGACTCTGTCAGAAAAGAAAGGAAAGGAAGGAAGGAAAGAAAGAAAGGAAAGAAGAAAAGAAAAGAAAAGGAAAGAAAGATGGCCCAAGCCCTTGCTGGCGACCCTGGATGAGTCTGTTTTCCTCATCTGGAAACTGCACTTGGCTGTTCTGCTGGCTCAGGGTGGGAGACAGAATTTATAAGTGGGGCCATGGCCGGCATGTTCTGCATGTGGTTTGCTTTGTGGGCTCACTTGGCCTTCCTGAGATGGTGTATTGGGTGATTTTTCTCTGCGGCACTTGTCACCATCTAGCACACTATACAGTTTACTACAGGAATACCTTGCTTCACTGTGCCTCGCACATACTGCATTTTTTACAAATTGAAGGTTTGTGGCAACCCTGTGTCAAACAAGTCTGTTGGCACCATTTTTCTGACAGCAGGTGCTCACTTTGTGTCTCTGTGTCACATTCTGGTAATTTTCACAGTGTTTCACACTTTTTCATTATTATTATATTTGTTATGATGATCTGTGATCAATGATCTCTGGTGTTACTATTGTGAGTGGGGGCACCACCAACCATGTCCACGTAAGAGGGCAAACTTTACCGATTAATGCTGTGTGTGTTCTGACTGCTCCACTGACCAGCCATTTCCCCCATCTCTCTTCTCGAGCCTCCATATTCCCTAAGACATACAATATTGAGGCCGGGCACGGTGGCTAATGCCTGTAATCCCAGCACTTTGGGAGGCTGAGGCAGGTGGATCACTTGAGGTCAGGAGGTTGAGACCAGCCTGGCAAACATGGTGAAACCCCATCTCTACTAAAAATACAAAAATTAGCCGGGCGTGGTGGTGTGTGCCTGTAATCCCAGCTACTGGGGAGGCTGAGGCAGGAGAATCGCTTGAACCCGGGAGGTGGAGGTTGTAGTGAGCCAAGATCACACCATTGTACTCCAGCCTGGGCAATAGAGCGAGAGTCTGTCTCAAATAAATGAAATGAGATGAAAAATAGAATAAAATAAAATAGAAATCAGGCCAATTAACAACCCTACAATGACCTCAAAGTGTTCAAGTGAAAGAAGAGTCTTATGTCTCTCACTTTAAATCAAAAGCTAGAAGTGATTAAGCTTAGTGAGGAAAGCATGTCCAGTGCTGAAACGGGCTAAAAACTAGGCCTCTTCTGCCAGTTAGCTAAGTTGTGAATGCAAAGGAAAAATTCATGAAAGTAATTAAAAGTGCTACTCCAGTGAACACATGAATGATAAGAAAGTGAACCAGTCTTAGCTGGGCATGGTGGCTCATGCCTGTAATCCCAGCACTTTGGGAGGCCGAGGCGGGCGGATCACGAAGTCAGGAGATCGGGACCATCCTGGCTAACACGGTGAAACCCCAGCTCTACTAAAAACACAAAAAATCAGCCGGGCGTGGTGGGTGCCTGTAGTCCCAGCTACTAGGGAGGCTGAGGCAGGAGAATGGCGTGAACCTGGGAAGCGGAGCTTGTAGTGAGCCGAGATCGCGCCACTGCACTCCAGCCTGGGCGACAGAGTGAGACTCGGTCTGGAAAAAAAAAAAAAAAAAAAAGTGAACTAGGCTTATTGTGGATATGGAGAAAGTTTGAACGGTCTGGATAGAAGGTCAAACCAGCCACATTTCCTTAAGCCAAAGCCTAATCCCAAGCAAAGCCCTATCCCTCTTCAATTCTTTGAAGGGTGAGAGAGGTGAGGAAGCTGCAGAAAAAAGGTTGGAAGCTAGCAAAGGTGGATTCATGAGATTTAAGGAAAGAAGGCATCTCTGTAACATAAAAGTGCAGGGTGACGGCCGGGCATCGTGGCTCACGATTGTAATCCCAGCACTTTGGGAGGCTGAGGCAGGTGAATCACCTGAGGTCGGGAGTTTGAGACCAGCCTGACCAACATGGAGAAACCCCATCTCAACTTAAAATACAAAAAAGAAGCCAGGCGTGGTGGCGCATGCCTGTAATCCCAGCTACTTGGGAGGCTGAGGCAGGAGAATCACTTGAACCTGGGAGGCGGTGGTTGCAGTGAGCCGAGATCGTGCCATTGCACTCCAGCCTGAGCAACAAGAGTGAAACTTTGTCTCAAAAAAAAAAAAAAAAAAAAAAAAAAAAGTGCAAGGTGATGTAGCAAGTGCTGCTGGAGGAGCCGCAGCAAGTTATGCAGAAGATCTAGCTAAGATCATTGATGAAGACGGCTACATTAAGCAACATATTTTCACTGTAGATAAAACCACCAGGTACTGGAAGAAGATGCCATCCAGGACTTTCCTAGCTGGAGGGGAGGTCAGTGCCTGGGCGCCAAAGCTTCAAGGCCAGGCTGACCCCCTTGTTAGGGGCTAATGCAGCTGGTGACTCAGTTGAAGCCGGTGTTCATTTATCATTCCAGAAATTCTAGGGCCCTCAGGATTACGCCAAATGTACTCTGCCTATGCTCTTAAATGGAACAAAGCCTGGATGACAGCACGTCTGTTTACAACATGGTTTACTGAATATTTCAAGCCCACTGTTGAGACGGACTGCACAGAAAACAACAAAATATTTCTCAATGACAATGCATGTGGTTACCAAAGGGCCCTGGTGGAGTAGATTAATGTGTTTTCCTGCCCGCTAACACATGATCTGTTCTGCAGCCCACCAGCCAAGGAGTAATTTCGACTTTTAAGTCTTGTTATTTGTTATTATTATTATATTTTTTTGAGACGGAGTCTCGCTCTGTAGCCCAGGTTGGAGTGCAGTGGCGCAATCTCAGCTCACTGCAAGCTCCGCCTCCCGGGTTCACGCCATTCTCCTGCCTCAGCCTCCTGAGTAGCTGGGACGACAGGCGCCCGCCACCACGCCTGGCTAATTTTTTGTATTTTTAGTAGAGACGGGGTTTCACCATGTTAGCTAGGATGGTCTCGATCTCCTGACCTCGTGATTCGCCTGCCTCGGCCTCCCAAAGTGCTGGGATTACAGGCGTGAGCCACTGCGCCCGGCCAATTTCAACTTTTAAGTCTTATTATTTGTTATTTTTAAAATTTTTGGTTTTAGAGATGGATTCTTGCTGTGTCACCTGGGCTGGAGTGCAGTGGCACGATCATATCTCACTGCAGCCTTGAACTTCTGGGCTCAAGTGATCCTCCTACTTCAGCCTCCCGAGTAGTGGGGACTACAGATGGGCACCACTATGCCTGGTTCATTTTTTTTTTTCCAGGTTTTCAGAGACAGAGTCTTGCTATATTGCCTAGGCTGGTTTTGAATTCCAGGCCTCAAGAGATCCTCCTGCCTTGGCCTCTTGAGTAGCTGGGATTACAGGTGAGAGTCACTGCATCTGGCTAATTTTTTGTGTTTTTTAAGAGACAGGGCTGTGTTGCCTAGCCTGGTCTTGAACACCGGACCTCAAGTGATCATCCTGCCTCAGCCTCTTGAATAGCTGGGATTACAGGCATGTGCCACTATGCCCAGCTCTAAGTCTTATTAAATAATAAAAAATAGAAATACATTTTGTAGGCTGAGTGCAGTGGCTCATACTTGTAATCGCAGCACTTTGGGAGGCCAAGGCAGGAAGATAGCTTGAGGCCAGTTTGAGATCAACCTGGGTAACATAGTGAGACCCTCCCCCTCTACAAAAAATAAATAAAAAAATAAAAAAAAGAAATACATTTGATAGCAGGAACAATGGCAACAAAGGATTTAGACTACGACATAGACTTGGCTGATAGAGCACCAGCAGGCTTTGACAGGACTGACCCCCATTTTTTTTTTTTTTTTTTGAGACAAGTTTCACTCTTGTTGCCCAGGCTGGAGTGCAATGGTGCGATCTCAGCTCACTGCAACCTCCGCCTCCCAGGTTCAAGTGATTCTCCTACCTCAGCCTCCTGAGTAGCTGGGACTACAGGTGCCTGCCACCGCACCTGGCTAATTTTAGTATTTTTAGTAGAGACGGGGTTTTACCATGTTGGCCAGGCTGGCCTCAAACTCCTGACCTTGGGTGATTTGCCCACCTCGGCCTCCCAAAGTGCTGGGATTATAGGTGTGAGCCACCGTGCCTGGCCTGACCCCAATTTTGAAAGTTCTACTGTGGGCCAAATGGTATCAAACAGCATCACATGTTACAGAGAACAGTTTTGTGAGTTAATCGAAGCAGAAAACTTCATTGTTACCTTACTTTAAGAAACTGCCACAGCCACTTTCTACAACCACCACCCTCGTGAGTCAGCAGCCACCACCACTGGGGCAAGACCCTCCACCAGCAAAAAGATGAGGATTTGCTGAAGGCTCAGATGATCATTAGCATAGTATGGGGCCAGGCGTGGTAGCTCATGCTTGTAATCCCGGCACTTTGGGAGGTCAAAGCAGGAGGCTCACTTGAGGCTAGGAGTTCGAGACTAGCCTGGGCAACATAGTGAGATTCCGTCTCTACAGAAAAAAAAAAAATTAAAATATGTACATGGTATTTTTAGACATATGCTGTTGTACACTTTAATAGACTATAGGATAGTGTAAACATAACTTTTCTATGCACTGGGAAACCAACAAATTTGTGTGACTCGCTTTATCAAGTGGTCTGGAACTGAACCCCAAATATCTCTGAGACATGCCTGAATTTATATTGTTTGCTCTCTGATCCCCCCACTAGATTGTAAACTCCCTGAGGGCAGGGACTTTTGCCTTTTTTATTCAGCCTTTGGACAGTGCCTGGTGCACTGCCGCCCCTTGGTAAAGTGGTAGCATCCATGCCGGTAGGGATCTTTTAAGATGAGGAGTGGGGGCCGGGCGCCGTGGCTCACACCTGTAATCCCACCACTTTGGGAGGCTGAGGCGGGTGGATCACCTGAGGTCGGGAGTTCGAGACCAGCCTGGCCAACATGGAGAAACCCTGTCTCTACTAAAAATACAAAATTAGCCGGGCATGGTGGCGCATGCCTGTAGTCCCAGCTACTCGGGAGGCTGAGGCAGGAGAATCACTTGAACCTGCGAGGCAGAGGTTGCGGTGAGTCAAGATCGCGCCATTGCACTCCAGCCTCGGCAACAAGACAGAAACTCTGTCTCAAAAAAATAAAAATAAAATAAAATAAATAAAAAGATGAGGAGAGAGGACATTTCCGACAAAACAAGTGACTGCACAAAGGAGTGGGGAAGGGGATGGACCCAGGCCCTAGGGACTCCAGAGCTCTGCCCTTTGTCCTGTTCCAGGCGGCTCCCTGAGGACTGGGCTGGGTGGAGCTGGCAGGAAGGGATGCTGAGGTTGCCAGCAACTCGCCAGGAATCCCTGGCAGAGGGCACTGGGGCAGGGGCAGGCCCACTGGGGCCGTGGGTAAGGACTAGGGGAGAGGTAGGGCAGAGGGGATTTGGCTTTGGGTGGTGTCCCACTGACTGGGCACTGGACCTTTCTTTGCCCTAAAGAGTTTCTGGACAGCTGAATCCGACTCCTGGGGACTGAGCAGGGGTAAGGAGGGCGGTGGGGAAGGAAGTGGGGTGGGGGTGGATGGGGGATGGAGGAAGGGCCAGGTGTGGGGCCTGGGAGGAAGCAAAGGCTTCTGAAGCCAGGAAGCCTGGAATCAGATGCAGGTGGGGACAATGAGTGGCTGGATCCCCGAGAGTGTCTGCATAAAAGAGCAAACATTGCACCAACAGCCTCTGCGTGCCTGGTCTCTTTCTCTCTCTGTGTGTGTGTTTAATTTAAAAAAAGGGATCGAGTCTAGCTGTGTTGCCTAAACTGGTCTCGAACTCCTGTGCTCAAGCAATCCTCCTACCTTGGTCTCCCAAAGTGCTGGGATTTCTTTTCTTTTTTTTTTTTTCATTCTCAAAGGAGGTGATGAGATTTCTTTATGTGTTTTATGTGAAGTGACTCATGTCGCCTGCCCCACAACCCAAGAGAGAGAGACCATTATCATCCTTTTTGGCAGATGACAAAATTGAGGCACAGAAAGGTGACATAACCCCCAGGGTCACACGGCCAGCAGGGGGCAGCTCCAGGGCAGCGCTGCTGATCTCTGCTGTGTTTCTGTGTGCTGCTCCCTCTGTCTGTGCTTCAAAGTATATGCTTTCTGGTCGGGTGTGAGTGTGTCTGGGGTTCACGTGTACATATGTACCTCTGCAGGTATGTGTCATGGCTGGCGTGTGTCCTGGCCTGTGTCCGTCGGCACTGGTACATTTGAAGGTATGAATGTTTGTATGCCTGTGAATGTATCTGTGTCTCTGTTTCTCTTGGCCTGTGAGCTTGTGTGGGCGTGTTTGTTTATGTATGAATGGATATACATGCTTGTGCGTGTCTTGGTCTCTGTGTGTGTGTTGAGAACAAACCTCTCCCCATTTGCTCAAGCTGGAACCTAGGATGTCATCCTGGCCACCTCCCCACCCCCCAACTCCCATGCAATCCATCCCCTAGTCCTGCCCACTATGCCTACTAAAGGCCTCTGGAACCTGGCCCTTCTCCCCAACTCCACTGCCTCCTCCCTGGTCCAGGCGGTAGCATCATTATCTGGGTGACTGTGACAGATCTTTATATATTTCTGATTTTGTTCTCTTTGATTTGTTGTCCACATAGCAGCCACAGGATCTTTTTAGCACACAAATCTGTTCACACACTTCCAACCCTTCAACACCCCCTCCCTTGCTTTCAGGATAAAGCCCCCAATCCTGCACATGGCCTCCCAAGCCAGGTACCATCCTCCTCTCTCTCTCTCTTTTTGAGACAAAGTCTCATTGTTGCCCAGGCTGGAGTAGAGTGGTACAATCACAGCTCACTGCAGCCTCAACCTCCTGGGCTCAATTGATCCTCCCACCTCAGCCTCCCAAGTAGCTGGGACTACAGGTACACCCCACCGTGCCCGGCTAATGTTTGTGTTTTTGGTAGAGACGGGGTCTCGCTATGTTGCCCACGCTGGCCTCAAACTCCTGGACTCAAGGGGTCCTCCCACCTTGGCCTCCCAAAGTGCCAGGATTACAGGTGTGAGCCACTGTACCCAGCTACCATCCTCCTCTCTTAAACTGCCTGCCCTGTTTCCTCTTCCTCTTCCTCCTGGCCCTGGCTGAGCTCCCTCTGCACTGTAACTCAGTGTTTCCTCAAGCCTCAGGTCTTTCTCCATACTGTCCTCTCTGTTCCCCTGCCTGCCCCCTGCACAGCACTTAACGCCTGTCCATCTTGGGACCAATATCGCCTCCTTGGGAAGCCTCCCAATTCTATCTTCCCAGGGTATTTTTCTCTGTTGTATTTATCACAGTTTACAATCATAGTCTTATCTGAGTAATATCTGTGTCCCCAGCTCAACTGTGAATCTGTCCTTTTTGCTACTGAGAGCCCAGGCCTGGCACAGCTCAGTGTTCAGTGAATGTCTGCTGAATGAATCTGTGTGACTGGAACCTCTTGGGCCCAGAATCAAGTTTGGGCCCACAACAGTTGTGCGTCCACAAACTCCCTGCCCCGAGGAGGCTGAGGCAGCCATCTCTTTGCCCTCACTGGCCAAGTAAGGAAGCCCAGGCGGCCTTGGTCCCTCAGAGCCCCAGTGTCGTCATCTGGGAAATGGAGTGATCATAAGGACACTAGCCTCATCCAGTTACTGGCAAGATGAAACTGATGACGAGGATTGCTCCAGCCAGCCCAGATGCCCTTGAGGCAGGAGTGAGGTCTGATTAATTTATCTAAAGCCTGGCACGAGGGCGGGGCTTCAGGAAATGACAGGCAAATCTTGGAGTTTGCAGGAATGAGCCTTTGTGAATGGCTCGTTTTGCAGGGAGCCCTGCCCAACTGGATTCTGACTCCTCATGACAACCCTAAGGGAAGCGTGATTATTATGATCTCTGTTACAGTTCACACATTCCTTCACTTATTAATCCAATAAATATTTGAGTGTCTATTTGCCTGGCATACCAGGCTCTGGAAATACAGGGTAAACAAGGCAGATACAGCCCTGCTTTTAGGATGTTCACTGTCCGGTGGGGACTAACAGTAACAATAACCTTCACTTCTCCTGAGGGTTTGCTGTGTGCCTGTGCCAAACGCTCTACATTCATTCTAACCTCACAAAAGGAGGTACTCCTATCATCATACCCATTTTAGAGCTCAGAAAGCTGAGGCAGGGAAAGAGGGAGTCTCCTGCCCAGAACATCACAGCTCCCAGCCTGAGGAACCAGATCTCCGACGCCCACGTTTCTTAACTACAGTCTGTACTGCCTCTGGGTATGCTATACTGGTGTGAGGCTCAGTGTCTTGCTGTGACAGCGAGTGCCCTTGGGCTCCAGTCCGTCTGCCCTCTGAGCCTGTCTGAGCCTGCGTGTGTCTGGAGCCAACTCCAGGTCTATTCTGGGCTGATGATGTGTTCTACGGCAGGGAAAGCAATGAGTTTGGGGTCCCTGGGGCTGAGGGGTGGTGTTAGTTTCCTTCCTGCATGGGAACTTCCCACGGGTCCCCATGCTGATTGATAAATGCTTGTAACTGAGGACCTGCCCCTGCCTGAGGCTTGCAGCATTTCTGTTGGTCTGTCAGCCTTTGTTCCGCCTTTTGAGACCTGAAAATAATGTGACACCCTAGAGAAATCAGGCCTTCCCTTTTGCTGAAGCAGGTGTGGAGGTCTGAAGCCAAGCCAGGGCCCGTTGTCCTGGAAAGGGTAGGGGTCAGGGCTAGGCCCCAGTGGAGCCGGCTGAAGGGGGTGGACTGACAATGAATGGATGGATGGATAGACTGACTTGCCGGGTGGGAGGCCGGGACTGCGATGAACTTTACTGGCCCCGCTGCACTCTCCACTATGGGCACCCCTTCCTCCTACCTCTCCTTGACTCACCCCTAGACTTCCTCTTTGAGTAACACCTGCTAACCTCCTTCCCCCTTATCCTCTCAAGAGCGCTGGAGCCCTGAACATCGGCACTTGAACCATTCCCCAGGTGGGAAACACTGAGGGCAGCCGTTGCCCTTGGTCACACAGCGAATACGGAATCCGAGCGGGAACCCTGGTCCACGAAGCTCGCATTCCGGACTCTGCTCCCAGGCCGATCCGGGCGTCAGCTAGTCCCTGTGCCAAGGTGGGCCTCTCGGCTGTCACATCACCCCCTTCTCACAATGGATCATCCCGTTGTCCCCGCAAGCGGCAATGGGCCAGTCCGCGGACCCCCCCAACTCCCTGTGGCAGTGGGCCAGTCCACGCTGTCCTCACTGCCCCGCAGGATGTACGAGGTTCCTTCCGGGCTGCTGCCGGTCTCCGCGCGCTCACCTTTGGCCTTGCCTTTTCGCCACCGCCGGCGACCGTGGCTCCTCGAGCCCTCTTTGGCATTCTTCGAGGCCGGGGCCATAGCGGCCTCGGCGGGCTCTGTTCCCCCGGCCAACTCCATCAATTCCCCGCGGTCCTCGCGCGGGGGCCAATTCCAGCTGCGAGGCCCTGCCCGGAGGGCCAATCCTCGCTACACACTACCGTCGGGCCCCCCTATTACCCAATCCCGAGCTTGCTCTTCTCTGGGTCCAGCTCCCTAACCAATTCTGGTTTCCCTCCGCTGCCGTGCTCCGCCCCCAACCGCCAGAATTTAAGATCTGGCTCCGCCCCCTATCGCGCATTAAAGGGCTCGCGGCCAACAAAAAGGCAACCCCGGGGGTGGCGAAAAGCGTCCTTCGGGCAGGACTGGTGCGGAGCCCCGCGGGGAGCACCCCAGCAGGGAAGTCCCGATCTTCCCACGTGCTGGGAAGCCTCCCATGTGCTGGCTCAGTCTCGCCATCCCACTCACCTTCCCAGGGAGGGATGCCCTAGAACGCGGCCCGGCCCGCCTTTTGAAGGGGGAAAGTGGGGCGCCTCTGAGCCTCTGCCTGGGGTGGGGGCGGGCCAGGTCCTCTGCCAACTCAAAGACGAGGCGGGGCGCCAGCGCTGGAGGCGTGGCTGTGCCTGAGGGCCGTTGGAGGAGGGAGCCCCGCCTTCCCTCTCCTGTCTTCTAGTTCTCCTATGGAGCTTTTCCTAGGGGATCTTTCTCTCTCTGTCTCCGCCCCCTAATCCATGCTCCCGATAATGAGGGTGGGGGATGGTGGTAGGAGAACGCTCGGCGCCTGCGCACTAGCTTCAGGCCGCGGGCTGGCCCAAGAGCGGAGGTAGAGGGAACGACGCATGCTTGAGAAATGGCGGGAAACAGAGGAGGCTCGAGGCTTGCGCACACGCACACAGCCAACTGCTTCTGGACCGCCTGAGAAGCAACCTCGCCCGCCGCGGTGGTGTGGGGCGGGCATCCCTTGAGACTGTGCTCTGGAGGCCTGGAGAAACAGCTTTCTATCCTCAGCACTGGGGAGAGCAGGCCTCAATCCCTGTCTTTGCCTGCCGCCCCTCCTCCTTCCCTCTCAAAGCATACTCAGCAGCCCCGGTGCTGAGAAACGCGTTACCCTCTTATCAGCTGTGGGAGAGACAAGACAGACTGGCCTCTGGGCGGAGGGGCCGCCATTGCCTGCCCTCTGGACCAGGGCCTCACAGATACCCTCAGCTTCAGGATTAGGGCTGCGTTGCTTTTTCCGCCCACATCAGGGGACTTCAACAAGTAACCTCCAGTTCCATAGATAAAACTTGCATTCCCCCCTTCTCCATGGCAGGGGTTTTGAGCCTAGAGAAGGAAGATCGGAGCTTCCTGGGGCTCCTGTGAAGCAGGCAGGGGGCAGCACTGGGCCCCGGGAAGAGGCGGAGAAGGCGAGGGAGTGCCTGCGGTGAGCCCAGAGCCTTGGGCCCGTTATCCTCTGATGCTGCTCCCCCAACTTTCCTGCCGTCAGTCCCTGACCTTGCCTGAGACCTTGGCGGCTCCCGCACCTCTCTCCCGGCTCCTCCTTGCTGAGAACACAACCCGCAAGGCCCTTCCGCCTGGCTGGACTGAGTCCCCTATGGAGGCAGCCTGGCAGGGAGCAGGTGTCTTCCTGGCAGAAGAGGACAGACCTGGTAAACTGAGGGACTGTTGATGCCCCGATGTTCTGCCTAGCCTGCCTGGAAACTCCAGAAGGGTAAGGTACCGTCTTTGTATTGTATTGCTGGGACTTACGCCCGTGTCTGCCCCAGAGCTGGTGCTCGGTCAGTTTCTGTGGATGGATGAACGAACACTGGCAAGAGGGCCGCTTTCCTGGTCTCCTGGTCCCTAGCTCAGAGTGCCTTCCCACTCTGGGATTTGATTTTCCCCAAATCCTCTGTAGGGAGGCAGCCTGGTCCAGGGGAGAAAGACCCCGGCTTCAAATCCTGACTTTGCCACTTCCTAACTGCATGGCCCTGTGCAAGAACCCTTACTTCTTTATTTTTCTACCTGATGTCCTCATTTCTAAAATGAGGATGTTGGCCAGGTGCTCGGTGGCTCATGCCTGTAATCTCAGCACTTTGGGAAGCTGAGGTGGGAGGCTTGCTTGGGGCCAGGAGTTCGAGACCAGCCTGGGCAACATAGCGAGGCCACGTCTCTATGGAAAATGTAAAAATTAGCAGGGCATGGTGGTGCACTTGTAGTCCCACCTACTCGGGAGGCTGAGGTAGGAGGATCGCTTGAGCCCAGGAGTTTGAGGCTGCAGTGAGCTATGATCATACCAGTGCGCCCCAGCCTGGGCGACAGAGTGAGACTTCGTTTTTTTCTTTTTTTGAGATGGAGTCTTACTCTGTCGCCCAGGCTGGAGTGCAGTGGCACGACCTCAGCTCATTGCAACCTCTGCCTCCCGGGTTCAAGTGTTTCTCTGCCTCAGCCTCCCGAGTAGCTGGGATTACAGGCACCTGCCACCACGCCTGGCTAATTTTTGTATTTTTAGTAGAGACGGTGTTTCACCATCTTGGCTAGGCTGGTCTTGAATTCCTGGCCTCAAGCAATCCACCTGCCTCGGCCTCCCAAAGTGCTGGGATTACAGGCGTGAGCCACTGCGCCCAGCCTTTTTTTTTTTTTTTTTTTTTTTAAATAATGGGGATGTTGATCTTTATCTCAAGATTGTTGAAGGATGACCAGAGCTAACCTGATACACCGTAAGTTTTTAGTATTTCTTAAGTAAATGAGTGACTGTCCCTGAGAGGCTTCAATTCCTCCAGATTCAAACTCACCTGTATCCTGGTAGTGTCTGTGATTCCGAGCACTGGTTTTCTCATGTGGCGACGTCCCACCGTATCCTGACATCACTTTATAACCAGATTTTCTTTTGAAGCCTAGCTTCACTCCCTGGGCCACCATTCCACCCATCGTGGCTGGAGAATCTGTGTCTGAAGATGATCCCACATCTGATTCTGACTCAGAATCTGTGACCCACTCAGAAAGTGCCTTCCACTCTAGGGCTGATCGCTGTATGGATAGTTCCTGAAGTTTTGTTAGAAATCCCAGCTCTGTCAAAGATCCCTGCCTGGATTTGGCTCCCTGGACTGGCGTTGTTTGCTTGTCTGACTGTTCAGGTGTCTCTTGGGACGTAGATTCAGTCGGGGCAGATGGCTCCCTTTTGGCTCCAGGTTTAGCCTGGGCCGCAGGTGTTGATTCAGCTTCTTGTTGAGCTGGAGGTGGCTCTCCTGGCCCAGGCCCTGGCTGGGCTACATGTCTTCGTCTCAATGCTGGCTCCTGTTGAGTTGTAGATTCTTTTCCTAGCCCAGGTCCCTGCTGGGAGGCAGCTTCCTGTTGAGTGAGCGGCACCCTTTGGATGTGAGGTGATTGCTGTGGTGCGGGCTTCTGTGGGGCAAGAAATTCCTCTTGTGAAGCAGATTTTTGTTGGGCTCTAGGTTCCTTCTGGGATTCAGCATCATGTTGTGCAGGGGTCTCCTGCTGGGTGAGGGGTCTTTGGTTTGAAGCAGGCTTCTGTTGGGTATTGGATCCCTGCAGAGTCTTTGATTCTGGCTGGGCTATGGGTGTCTTTTCTGACCCAGGCTCTGGCGGGGTTATAGGCCTCTGGTGTGGTTCAGGTTGCCAGTCTGACCTAGACACTGACTTAGAACCTGGCTCCATTGTTATTTCCCTCACGGGAGATATTGATCTTCCAGGTTTCATCCTTCTGGGCTCCCACCCAGCCCTCTCTCTTCACAGATCTCTCATTGATTCCTCATGATGGCACTTCCTCTTGGGTTTCACTCCATCCTAGCATCACTGGTCTTCCTTTTTAAGGCAGCTGGCAGTTGGCCGATCACAGCTGGCCCCCACTAAGTAATGAACTCTGTGCCTCTTTCTTTGGTGGGAGGATTAGGAATAGGAGGAGGCTATGTGCCTAGCACTCTCTTATAAGAAGGGAGGGGCTTGCTCTCTTGTGTCATAAATAGGGCCCCACCCCACCCACCACTCCGTTAAAATGTTTCTTTTCATAAGGCAAGCATCCCAATTTAGGCCTCCGTGTCATCTGGGATGACAGAAGCCAGATGCTGGATGAGTGTTCCTTTTTTCTCTTTCCTTCTGATGTCTGAGGAAAGCATCATTCAGGGGGCAGTCTCTGTAGTTGTTGTAATAATTATTTCCCTCTTTGTTCATTCCTACAAATGGTTGCCAGATTATTTATTTATTTACTTATTGAGAGAAGTCTTTCTCTGTTGCCCAGGCTGGAGTGCAGTGGTGCCATTTTGGCTCACTGAAGCCTCCACCTCCTGGGTTCAAGCGACTCTCCTGCCTCAGCCTCCCAAGTAGCTGGGACTACAGGCATGCACTGCCACACCCGGCTAATTTTTATATTTTTAGTAGAGATGGGGTTTTGCCATGTTGGCCAGGCTGGTCTCAAACTCCTGACCTTAAGTGATCCACCCCCACCCCCCGCCCCTGGGCCTCCCAAAGTGCTGGGTTTACAGGTGTGAGCCACCACGCCCAGCCAGGTTGCTAGTTTAATTTCCTTATATTGTCACTCTGATCTTTTAACTCTCATGTTAAAAACTAATGTCATGCCCTCCCACTTTTATAGCTTGAGGCCCTTCTGAATGGCATTTGGGATACTCCATGCCATCTCTCTAGCCCTGAACTATGATCCTGTACTAGATTGGAAACTCACAGAAGACAGTGACCACTGATGACAATGACTGATAATGATGGTGGTAATGGTGATGATAGTAGTCATAAATACCAAAGGCTGCCTAAGTGCTAAGAAACTGGGCCAAGTTTTTTTTTTTAAACCTATATTATCTTTAATAAGACCATGTCTGGTTCATTGGTATGCTTTTTTTTTTTTGTCCCACCTAGCTCTTACCTCAGAAAGATTTGTCGAATGAATGAAAGATGAACAAGTAGGCCAATGGAGACAGAGTGAGGGTCTTGGTGGGGATAAGTATGTGTAGAATCTGGATTCAGTCTGCAGTGAATAGGGTAAAATGGGTCATCTGGTTGTGAATTGGCAGACCCCATTTGAAGGAAACAATTTTGATCTGTGACATTTAAAAATATTTATTGACTTCTGTTTGCTACTTTCCTGATTGCATTTAAGGTTAAATGACACTAGCTAGGAAGCTACAGTTTCCTGGAATCTTTCAGGTAATTAAGCCTAAGCCTGGGTAAGGGGAGGGCACAGGATAAGACTGACGAGAGAAGAAGACACTAGAGAGAGCAACAAACAAAATGATCTTGAGAAACATGCTTTTTGAGAGCACTGGAATGATTTAGGGGTGGGTACAGTGGGAGAGTGAGGTGGGAGAAGAAGAGTTTCTGGTAGGTATGCTCACTGTCTTCTTGGCTGAGAATGTTTAATTGGAAGAGTGGGCGCTCAGAGCTCCTACAAAGGCAGAGCAAAGCTTCTTAGCTGACATTGTTTGAGAAATTGCTGGCAGGCTCTGGAATGCTTGTTTGGCTTTCTGTGGTGCCTTTGGTGTCCTAGGGTGCAAATAAAGGGGAGAGGCTAGTGTTAAAACCATTTTTAACATTTCTTTTTTTTTTTTTTGGAGATGGAGTCTTGCTCTATTGCCCAGGCTGGAGTGCAGTGGCAGGATCTCAACTCACTGCAACCTCTGCCTCCCGGGTTCAAGTGATTCTCCTGCCTCAGCCTCCCGAGTAGCTGGGATTACAGGTGCCTGCCACCATGGCTGGCTAATTTTTGTATTTTAGTAGAGACAGGGTTTCAACATTTTGGCCAGGCTGGTTTGGAACTCCTGACCTCATGTGATCCACCCGCCTCGGCCTCCCAAAGTGCTAGGATTACAGGCATGAGCCACCATGCCTGGCCTTCACATTTAATTTTTTTTTGAGATGGAGTCTCATTCAGTTGCCCAGGCTGGAGTGCAGTGGTGCAATCTTGGCTCACTGCAACCACTGTCTCCCAGATTCAAGCAATTCTCCTGTCTCAGCCTCTCGAGTAGCTGGGATTACAGGCACCCACCATCATGCCTGGCTAATTTTTGTATTTTAGTAGAGATGGGGTTTCACCATGTTGGCCAGGCTGGTCTTGAACTCCTGACCTCAGGTGATCCACCCGCTTTTGCCTCCCAAAATGCTAGGATTACAGGTGTGAGCCACTGTGCCCAGCCAACATTTAATTTTTATGAGAGTTTTAAAAATTATAAAAATAAGACTCATCCAGTGGAAAAAAAATTTAAAATCCAGTAAAAAGTAAAAGGACTCTTCCCACCCCAGCCTCTACAACACATTTTCCAGGGCTAACCACTGTTAATAGTTTGCTACGTATTTTTCCATACCTTCTGGTATATAAATACAATGTTTTATTTTAAAAACAAAAATGAGATTATACTATACGTATTGCCTTAGTTGACACCTTTAAGAAATCTGGCCGGGCATAGTGGCTTGTGCCTGTAATCTCAGCACTTTGGGAGGCCGACGTGGGCAGATTGCTTGAGCCCAGGAGTTAAAGACCAGCCTGAGCAACATGGCGAAATCCTATCTCTACAAAAATACAAAAATTAGCCAGGCATGGTGGTGTGTACCTGTGGTTCCAGTTGCTGGGGAGACTGAGGCAGGAGGAATGTTTCAGCCCAGGAGGTGAGCCGTGATCATGCCACTGCACTCCAGCCTGGGTGACAGAGCAAGACCTTGTCTCAACTGCGCCCCTCCCTCTGCAAAAAAAACAACTGAATCTGTTATTGCAAAGTATTATATATCTATAGAAGTTCATAGAAACCTATACATGCAATTCAATAAATAGTTATAAAGCAGATATTCATGAAACTACTACCTAGGCTTAGAAATAGAATATTGTGTCCGGGCACGGTGGCTCACGCCTGTAATCCCAGCACCTGGGGAGGCCGAGGCAGGCAGATCACCTGAGGTCAGGGGTTCGAGACCAGCCTGACCAACATGGAGAAATCCATCTCTACTAAAAATACAAAATTAGCTGGGTGTGGTGGCGCATCCCTGTAATCCCAGCTACTCAGGAGGCTGAGGCAGGAGAATTGCTTCAACCCGGGAGGCGGAGGTTGCAGTGAGCCGAGATTGCGCTATTGCACTCCAGCCTGGGCAACAAGAGCAGAACTCCATCTCAAAAAAAAAGAAAGAAAGAAAGAAAGAAATAGAATATTGCCAACAGCACCCCTCCTTTTCTGATCACTGCTTTCTCTCCCCCTCACAGTGATAATCCTGACTTTTATAGTAATTATTTACTTTCTTTTCTTTATTATTTACCACCTATGTGTATAGATTCCTAAATAATTTAGTTTATTTTTTCTCATTTTTAAACTTTATGTATATATTATGGTCTGAATGTTTATGTCTCTCCCCATTTTTTTTGTTTTTGTTTTTGAGATGGAGTCTCACTCTGTTGTCCAGGCTGGAGTGCAGTGGCGTGATCTTGGCTCACTGCAACCTCTGCCTCCCGGGTTCAAATAATTCTCCTGTCTCAGCCTCCTATGTAGCTGGGATTACAGATGTGCACCATCACGCCTGGCTAATTTTTTTGTATTTTAAGTAGAGACGGGGTTTCACCATGTTGGCCAGGCTGGTCTCGAACTCCTGACCTCAGGTGATCCCCCTGCCTTGGCCTCCCAAAAGTGCTGGGATTACAGGCATGAACCACTGCACCTGGCCTCACTTTAGTTTTAATTCACATTTTCTTGTAATAATAAGGTTGAGTGCCATTGCATCTGTTTATTAGCTGTTTGGGTTTCATCATCTGTGAAGTGGCTATTCAAGTATTTTTGCCCGTTTGTCTGTTGTATTTCCTGCCCTCCTCTCACTGGTCTGTAGCAATTCCTTACATATGTATTCTGAATACTAATCCTTTGAAGGTTGTGTATGTTACAGATATCGTCTCCTATTTGGCAGCTTGTCATTTTATTCTTTTGATGATCAAAATTTCATAATCTCAGTGAAGTCAGATTTATTTACTCTTTTACTTTATGGTTTGTGCATTTTGTATTTTGTTTAAGAAAGGCTTTCATACCTCAAGGTTGTGAATATATTCTCCTGTATTTCCTTGTAAATTTGTCTTTCAAATTTAGATCTGTAATCCACCTGAAACTTAACGTTAATGAAGGATGTGAAATAGGGGGTCTCTACGTGTTTTTTTCTCATTAATATATTGTGGCTATCTCTCCAGCCAACATATAATGATTTATCTCATTATTATTATTATTATATTTATTTTAGAGACAGGATCTTGCTATGTTTCCCAGGCTGGTCTTGAGCTCCTTGGCTTACTGGATCCTCCTGCCTCAGCCTCCTGAGTAGCTAGGATTATAGGCCTGAGCCACTGCCCCTGGTTTACCTAATTATTTTTGACAGTAATTAGTTTTTCCCAATTTGCCTTTAAAGAAAATTTCCCCCATTTATTTGTCAATACAAATACTGCTATAATTAATATTCTTGTACCTATATCTTTGAGCATCCGTGCTAGTATTCTATTGTTGAGATTTCCTAAAGTGAGATTACTAGATTAAAGTTATTATACTCATTTACAATTTTGATACAGCCAAATTTATTTTACTTCCGTCAATAGTGTATAAGGATCCTGATATATCCCATTCTTGATAATATCATAATATCAATCAGTTTAACGTTTGCCAATTTAGTTTTTTTTTTTTTTTTTTTTTTTTTGAGACAGAGTCTCACTCTCGCCCAGGCTGGAGTGCAGTGGCATGATCTCAACTCTCTGCAACTTCCACCTCCCAGATTAAAGCAATTCTCGTGCCTCAACCTCCCGAGTAGCTGGGTTTACAGGCATGCACCACTATGCCCTGCTAATTTTTGTATTTTTAGTAGAGACGGGGTTTCACCATGTTGGCCAGGCTGGTCTTGAACTCCTGGCCTCAAGCAATCCACCTGCCTCGGCCTCTCAAAGTACTGGGATTACAGGCATGAGCCACTGTGCCCGGCTGCCAATTTACTTTTTATATGACACTTAAAAACTGGTAGACTAAACTGGGTGTGGTGGTGTGTACCTCTAACCCCAGATCCTTGGGAGGCTGCGGTGGGAGGATCACTTGAGCCCAGGAGTTTGAGACCAACCTGGGCAACATGGCAAGACCCCCTACTCAAAAAACAGAACAAAATAACAAACACAAAACTGCTAGACTAGGGAGGAGTCAAATTCTGTTTGATGCTGACACTGGTGTAATCTTCAGAGATTAATGACCAGGTCTCCAACAGCTCCATCTACCCCCACTTTGGTAAGCAGTGAGGTTTTAAAATCTAAGAATTTGGTTAAACCTTTCCAGTATCAGGAAAATTGTATCCTGCTTTTCCTCTCTTCCTATTTCCCGACAAGTTGACATTGAGTAGAAAGGGCTGAGTTGTGTGCTTATCCTGGTCTTAATTTCACCTCTTTTTTCTATTCTCAACGTGCTTCTTCCCTAGTGATTTCACGGAGTGACTCTGGTATAAGGAAAATCATCCTTTGGAAACTTACTTGTTTTCTTCACATTGCCCTTGAAATGATCACAGGGGCACTGCTTCTTTGGCAGCCCAGACACTGTCATGAGTTTTCTTCTGGGGGCTCTCAGGAACCAATCTGGAACAACAGCATTGCTGCTTAGATGGGAGAGTTAATACATTTGATAGGAGGGAGTAGGACAGAGCTTTAATCGCCATCTTCTGTGCCTTGCATTTCCACTGCAATGGGGTGGGAAAAGGGGTCAACAGAGAACAGTGTCCATCCAGCTATTTGAATGCCAGTATTTCTGAGTTGTTTTTCCTGACAACTTTGGGCAAGGTTTGGGCAAGGGTTTGGGCAAGGGTTTGGTGGCAGGTTTGGAGGGTGCATCAGAATATCAATACTCCAAAGGAGGAGGAGTAAGGCTTGGGTGTCTGCTTTCCAGTGGCTGCTTTCCCTTGGGGAAGCCATTTTGCCTCTCTGCTTTCAGTCTTGCCTATGAGTAAAATAAGGCTGAGAATAGGATTCAGGAAGCTTTTGGAAGGCCAGGAAAAAATAAAAAGGCTTTTGGACGGTAGCTCTGGGTTCTTCAGGAAAAGGATAAGGGGCAGGGGGCAGCCTGACATTTGGCCGGCTTTCCCCTAGACCTTGGAGAAGTCCAGTTCTTGCCTGAGAGTCAGGAAGAAAGTGGGCACAGGTGCTGCATGTGGCAGGCTGTGGAGAGGGGAATGGGTGAGGTCAGCTGAGATAACATCTGCACTGGTCTCAGAGGGGCCCAAGGGAAAGAGCTGGGGTCATGGTGATGCCATCGCTGTTGTTGTTGCTGAATTACTGACCTTTGCACTCACATTCTTGGCCGCCTTCCTGGAGCCATCTCCTAGAAGCCTGGCCTCGGTCCCTGTGGCCTCTGGCGACCCCTGTCGGAAGGAAACAGGTCACATCCAGACACTGGAAAGGGAACAGAAATGATCCTCCCAGCATTGTTCTGCCTAGGTCAGCACAGTTCCATTTTTCCATTTTTACTTCAAGAATCTAGGTTACTTCAAGAGACGAATATTTTATTTTTATTTATATTTTTGAGATGGGGTCTTGCTATGTTGCCTAGGCTGGTCTTGAACTCTTGGGCTCCAGTGGTCCTCCTGCCTTGGCCTCCCAAAGTGCTAGGATTATAGGCGTGAGACACTGTGCCCAGCTGAGGGGTATTTTAATCGATAAGGGATTGAGGTTTAAAATCTGGCCTATACATAAGCATATTCAAAAATTTAATGATTAAAAAAATCTGGCCTAGAGAAAAGCTTAGCTGAAGGTAGGTGGAGAAAGAATGGCTTCTAGATGGAAGAGAGGATAAAAGGCAGGGGTTTGTCGAAACCTCCTGCCCTCTCCTCATACCTCACATTAAAACCCTCGTGACTTAAAAGAGTGAGAGCGAGGAGGAGATTATTCCTTAAATCAAGATTTTCCCTTGACCTCCAAGTTGCTGGGTTTTTTGTTTGTTTGTTTGTTTTTTGAGACAGAGTCTCACTCTGTCATCCAGGCTGGAGTGTAGTGGTGCAATCACGGCTCACTGCAGCGTTGACCTCCTCGGTTTGGTTGGTCCTCCCATCTCAGCCTCCTGGGTAGCTGAGGCTTCAGGCATGCACCACCACTCCTGGCTAGTTTTTTATATTTTTTGTAAAGATAGGGTTTTGCCAAGTTGCCCAGGTTGGTCTGGAGCTCATGGGCGTAAGCGATCTGCCCGTCTTGGACTCCCAAAGTGCTGTGATTATAGGCATGAGCCACCACACCCACCCCAAGTAGCTTATTTGAATCCAAAGTCCCAGTTCAACTATTAAACGATGGTATTTACCTTTGTTCCTCTGGAACAAATACATTCTTCTTTTGGCCTCTATCCGAGCCTGTTTTATTTTCTGATTCTATCTTATCTCCATTTTTTGATACTTAAAATATTCCTATGACAGGCCGGGCACGGTGGCTCATGCCTGGAATCCCAGCACTTTGGGAGGCTGAGGCAGGTGGATCATGAGGTCAGGAGGTCAAGACCATCCTGGCTAACATGGTGAAACCCCGTCTCTACTAAAAATACAAAAAATTAGGCGGGCGTGGTGGTGCACGCCTTTAGTCCCAGCTACTCAGGAGGCTGAGGCAGGAGAATCTCTTGAACCCAGGAGGCGGAAGTTACAGTGAGCTGAGATCGCACCACTGTACTCCAGCCTGGGCAACAGAGCGAGACACGATCTCAAAAAAAAAAAAAAAAAATTCCTAAGACAATCAAGGATGATGATTTATAGAGTTGAGATTCTCAAGTAAGAACTTGGCTCAGATGACACTTCCTTTATGGTAGTTTCTGATATTTCCTGTCAACATGAATTATACCTTCATATGGTTCCCATTGTTGTTGAATGCAGTTCTGTTATTGCACTGTAATGTTGTTGTTTGAAATCTTTTATGGACTGAATTGTGTCTCCCGAAATTCACATGTTGAATCCGTAACCCCCAGTACCTCAGAATGACTGTATATGGAGATAGGACCTTTAAAGAGGTGATTAAAATGAGGCTGTTATGGTGGGCCCTACGCCAGTCTGGCTGGTGTCCTTATAAGAAAAGGAGATTTGGGCTGGGCATGGTGGCTGACGCCTATAATCTCAGCAATTTGGGAGGCCGAGGTGGGTGAATCACAGGTCAGGAGTCTGAGACCAGCCTGGCCAACATAATGAAACCCTGTCTTTACTAAAAATACAAAAATGAGCAGGGCATGGTGGCGCGCGCCTGTAGTCCCAGCTACTTGGAAGGCTGAGGCAGGAGAATCGCTTGAACCCGGGAGGCAAAGGTTGCAGTGAGCTGAGATCGTACCATTCATTGCACTCCAGCATGGGCAACAAAGCAAGACTTTGTCTAAAAAGAAAAAAAAAAAGTAGGGGGGATCCTTGAGAGCTCTTTCATTCTCTTTCCACCTCTTGAAGATAAGAGGAGAAGTCCACTGTCTGCAGCCTGGAAGAGGACCCTTGCCAGAACCCAGCTGTGCTGGCACCCTGATTTCATATATCCAGCCTGCAGAACTGTGAGGAATAAATTTCTCTTGTTTATGCCACCCAGTCTGTGGTATTGTGTTATGGCAGTCCTAGCAAACTAAAATAAAATCTTTCTCCTTCACTAGACTCTGAACCATTGGTTCAGTAGTCATTCAGCTACGTGGTTCCTAACACATGGTAGGCATTTGGTAAATGTTTGTTCAACACGTGGATGGATAAGTTGTTTGGAGAGGACCCTTAGAGATCATATGGTTCAATTCAGGCCTTCTACTTCCCAGACTTCTGCCACACAGATGGAGGGGGTTGCGTCATTTTCCCAAGGGCTGCTTTTCCAGTGTTCTCATGTGCTGTTTTGAGTGTTATCAAAGTAATTTAAGCAGGCATAGCTCCTGCCATCTAAACTTTTCTAACATTTTTACTCTTGCCTGACCTCTACTCCTAGTTCCAGAGAAAAACCACAGAATATTAGACCTTGAAGGAAATCCCAGAGATTATTTAATTGAATTCCTTAATTCTGAAGTTTTTTTTTTTCAGTCTAAATGTAATTTAACTGTTGGAGAAAATTTTGAAAGTACAAACAGAGAAATTATTGTTCTTACCAACTGTTGGTATTTTGGCATATTTGTTACCTACATATGTTTTTTATTAATATAGTGATAACCATAGCATGTAAACACATTGTCTTTTTCCATTCATAGGCATGTTGCTGTGTCATCTTCATAACACATTTTTAATGAATGCATAATACTCTCAATAATTATGTGTTCCAAATTATTTAACTGCTTTCCCATTGCTGAATATTTAGAAAGTTTTATTTTTTAGATGTTGGTAAATTTCTTTGTTCTTGTAACTGTTTTCCAAATTTTAGATTATTTTCTTGAGAGAGAGTTCCCAAAGTGGAATTACTGGGTCAAAAGTTAAGAATTGCTTTCAGAAGAGCTGTACTAATGTTTAAATTTTTTTTCATTTAATTATTTATTTATTTTTTTTGAGACGGAGTCTCGCTCTGTCTCCCAGGCTGGAGTGCAGTGTTGTGATCTCGGCTCACTGCAACCTCTGCCTCCCGGGTTCAAGCAATTCTCCTTCCTCAGCCTCCCAAGTAGCTGGGATTACAGGCACCCACCACCATGCCTGGCTAATTTTTGTATTTTTAGTAGAGGCAGGTTTTACCATGTTGGTCAGGCTGGTCTTGAACTCTTAACCTCAAGTGATACGCTCCCCTCGGCCTCCCAAAGTGTTGGGATTACAGGCATGAGATGCTATGCCTGGCCACTTTATACTTTTTCTCTAAACAAATTTATTTTGCAAAACATCCTCATCCTATGCAATATTATCTGTGAAATTACAGGTTTGATGTATGATTAGTTTTTTCCTAACATGCATTGAAATAAACACATAAGTATTAAAGTAAAAAGAAGCTTATTTACTTTCCACCTAAAATCAGTTTTGGGAACCACTGATACAGTGGCATAAGCATGCACTTTATATCCACATAGGCCTGGGGTCAGCTACTGGCTCTGTCACTTAACTGTTGACTTGGACAAGTCACTTGGCTTCTATGATCCTTGATTCCCTGATTTGTGAAAGGAGGATGGTAAAATCCTCCTTGCAGAGTTGTTGGGAATAAGTGAGCTGCTGTGGGAGCCCCGTGCCTAGGCGGGTGTTGAGTACATGATGGTTATCATTGTGTTTATTGCCGTGGAATTCTGGTTATTTTCCAAAGTGAATGTCTATGCTGGAATATTGGGCTTGTGGCTTTCTGCTGATTTGGATGTGTAAAGAAGTTACTTCCACTTGTTAGGATTTGTGGTGCATCTGTCATTATTTTCATTTCCCAGATCCACTACATATTTGCTTTGTGATTTTGGACAAAGTTGTGTAACTTTTCTGTGCCTCATTTTCCTAATTTGTAAGATGTGGTTAATAATAGTACAGTAGTCCTCCCTTATCCACAGGGGATGCATTCCAAGACCCCCAAGATACTTCAAGTCTCAGATAGTACCAAACCCTATATATATATTTTTTCTACACATATACACTTATGATAAAGTCTTATTTATGAATTAGGCACAGTAAGAGATTAACAATAACTAATAAGATAGAACAATTTTAAAAATATACTGTAATAGGCCGGGTGGGGGCTCACGCCTGTAATCCCAGCACTTTGGGAGGCCGAGGCAGGCGGATCACGAGGTCAGGAGATCGAGACCATCCTGGCTAACACGGTGAAACCCCGTCTCTTCTAAAAATACAAAAAATTAGCCAGGTGTGGTGGCGCACGCCTTTAGTCCCAGCTACTTGGGAGGCTGAGGCAGGAGAATGGTGTGAACCCAGGAGGCAGAGCTTGCAGTGAGCCGAGATTGCACCACTGCACTCCAGCCTGGGCGACAAGAGACTCCGTCTCAAAAAAAAAAAAAATTATATATATATATATACACACACACACACACATATATATATATACTGTAATGAAAATGACGTGAATGTGGTCTCTCTCTCTCTTTGTCTCTTTCTCAAGATAACAATATTTTTGGACCACTGTTGGCGGGTAACTGAAACTGCGATTAAGTGGGGACTGCTGTACACGAGTGTGCGTGTGTGTTATTTCCCAGCTCTGACCACTAGAGGGCCTAGAAGCACCAGCACCTACTAGCAATGGACCTATCAGTCAGTGCCCATGGTCTGTAAATATCATTGTCCCATGAAAGGAACTAGGGCTTCCAGGAAAAATAGCTGATCCAGGGCTGGGGCAGAAAAACACAAGAGGAGCCCAAAGCTTCTTGTGGTGTCAGAAAGTAAGGAACTGCTCAAAAAATGATGGAGATGTGTCTAAAGGTCACAGAAGCCAACTAGAAGGAGCTCCCAATGGCCAATTTTGGGACAATATGAGCAACATAATAAATAATGATAGTAATGGATTCCAACCCATAAATACTCATGAGTCCATGCTGATATAAATAAATAACTGAACAAATAAATAAATAAGGAAGAGGCTAGGCATGGTGGCTCACGCCTGTAATCCCAGCACTTTGGGAGGCCAAAGTGGGGGGATCACTTGAGGCCAGGAATTAGAGACCAGCCTGGCTAACATGACAAAACCCCGTCTCTACTAAAAATACAAAAATTAGCTAGGTGTGGTGGTGTCTGCCTGTAGTCCCAGCTACTCAGGAGGCTGAGGTGGGAGGATCGCTTGAGCCCAGAAGGTGGAGGCGGCAGTGAGCCAAGATCACACCACTGCACTACAGCCTAGGCAACAGAGCAAGACTCTATCTCAAAAAAAAAAAAAAAAAAGAAAAAGAAAAAGGAATAACTCTTTCTTATGGCAGAATTCCGATTAAATAAATGTAGAAGGAACAATGGAAGTAGAAAATCACTATTTGGCCAGCACCACAGTAATAATTCTTTATAGGAAACAATCATCCATAGATTCTAAAAGTTAATGTTAAAAGTATGATGATGCCGTAACTGGTGAATAACAAGAAAAGAAGTATGATGAGAAGAAACAGGCTATTTACATATTTCCAAAGTGTCTCTCCACAAGATACTTATTAATTACAATGAGATGAATAGTAACTTTACAGTAGAGAAACCTGGCAAACACCACCAGAACCAAGTGCTTAAAGTGAACCTCATCAGTAATGAGAGATATCGACATCCTGGGGCTCTTGCTGGGATGTCCAGAGAAGGATACATCACTTCTGAAGTATTCTTGCCCAAAATGTGTAGCCGGAAATATCAGACAAACCCATATTCAGGGGGCATTCTACAAAACAACTGGCTAGAACTCTTCAAAAGTGTCAAGGTCCTGAAAGAGAGGGAAAGACTGAGAAACTATCCCAGGTTGGAGGAGAACTAGGAGATCTGACATTTTATTCAGTGGGATCCCAGATTGGAGTCTGGAGCAGAAAAAGGACATGAGTGGGATGATTAGCAAGATTTGAACATTTGTAGATTAGTTAATATTATGGTATCAATGCTAATCTCCTGGTTTTGATAATTGTATTATGGTTACATAAGATATTGTTTGAAAACAATTGGATGAAGGCTGTACTGGAACTCTATTTTTACAATATTTTTCAAAGTCTGAAAAATGAAAAGTAAGAAAAAGTAAGAAATGCATTAGATTTGTGAGGACAAATGAGATAGTAAGTGTGAAGTGATTAGAACAATGCTTGTGATATAGGAGTTCTTAATGTGTCTGATATAAGTAATTTTATAATTAAATAATATTACAATTAATGAATAATCTGTTATTTTAAGTAATTTATTTCCTAATGACCTCATATATTCTCACTTATTTCTATTTCCCTTAACCCTGTGAAAAGCATATTGAGCATGTATGTGATTAAGAGATAAAATAAGATTAGACTTTATTCTGAGATTTATTTTGGGGATGGAGGAGCTATTATTTCCTTTAGCCACTAAGTAGCTCAGACTCAGGCCTGCACTGCAAAACTTTGCTTGGCTGGGAAACAAGATTTGAGCCGGGCCGCCACCCACCCGACGTGGTTTGTGATGGCGCCCCCTGGTGGCGCAGGGAGCTTTCCCCAGTTCCTCACCCTCGTGCTTTAGGAGCGACTTAGAAACTACTCAGTCCATTTATTAAACCCTTTCTAGGTCACGCTGCGGATCATTTAATCTTCACAATTGTGTGTGACAAGTGGTATTTTCTTCATTTTAAGATGATAAAACTGAAACTCAAAAGTGAGGCGACTTGTCTAGGGTTGCAAAGTGTGTGGCAGAGCCAGGATCTAGGTCCCCCTGACTTCCAAGCTGAGTGTAAAGGTCTAGGTGAGTCTAAAAGTGTGGCCATGCAGAGAACTATTGGTGTAGAGCAGTGGTTGTTGACCAAGGGTGGTTCCCCCTCCGGGGACATTTGGCGATGTCTAGAGATATTTTTGGCTTCCATAACAGGGGTTTGGATGAGGGAGAGGGGAGGCTGCTATTGGCATGTAGGGGAGAGAGGTCACGCGGATGCTGCTGAACATCTCACAATACACAGAACAGCCCCCACCGCAAGGAACTGTTCAGCCCAAATGTCAGTAGAGCTGCTATGAAGCCCTGGTTTGATTTAGCAACCTGAGGATGCATTCTTGCCGTTAGCTAATGTTTGCTGAGTACTGAGCTGGATAGCGTGAGGGATATGGAAACAGTGCACCAGTCTGTGTCACCAAGTAGTTTGCAGCCTAGAAAGACAGGGGGTGGAGGCAGGAAAGGCACATGAAGGCCCTCAATATAAGGCAGCAGATGATAAGTGCAAGAAGAGAGTGTCCAGCAGGGCTAAGCCAGCACTCAGGAGGGAGACCACATGTCTGGCTGTGGGAGGAACTGAAGGAAGCTGTGGGAAGGTGGTTTTGAGCTGGGTGTGTGAGCAAAGTTGAACTGGTGGAAAAACACAATACCTGTTCAGGGAAGGGCAGACAGGTTAGTTTGGGTGGAGAAATAGTATTTTTAGTGAGTAGAGGGAGGTACACTAGAAAGGCAGGTTGGGCTACAGCTTTGAATCCAGGCAGAGGACTCTAGCCTGGGTGTCTGTCATAGTGATGGAAAAGTCTTCCCTTTCAGAACAGTGGTCTAGGCCCTAGGGATATGGGGCTTAACAGCTTCCAGAGCACTCTCTCTACAAAGGAGGGGATGTTGGAAATTGGGGTGGAGAAGGGAGAATGCCTCCTGATTTTAGGACCAAGTTGATGCTGAGTATGTAACATAGCCATTTCACCTCAAAGTGGCCTTTGGGGAGATGGTGCTCACAAGCAGAAATATACATGGGGATCAGGTCTCTTCTGCGTGGTTGCTCTGTGCAGGGCTGGGCCACTTTATAGTGAAAGCTGGAGCAGATTTGGAACCCCTAAGCTAAAGTCGGCTTCCCAAAATGTGAGCTGTTACAGCAGGGCTTGCTATGGATAAAGCTTCAAATATGGACACTACCTGGTGACAGGCTTTTTCTAGTTTATTACGTTACCAGTAAATAGCATTAAGACATGTTGGTGGCATTCTGGTGCACTGTAAAGAATAGAAGCAAGGACTTCCTGATCTTCTATAAAGGTACCATTGCCTTCAACACCCTCCCACCATCATCATTAAGTTTAGCCATGAGAATTATGTTACTCTTTTGGAAAAGTGTTGGGGGAGAAGGCATGGGAGCAAATCTTTGTTGAGCTAGTATATACATACATACATACATGTGTGTGTGAGGGGGATCAGCTACAATTGCAGATATCTTCTTTTCTTTTCTTTCTTTCCTTTTTTTTTTTTTTTTGAGATGGAGTCTCACTCTGTCACCCAGGCTGGAGTACAGTGGTGCTGTCTTGGCTCACTGCAGCCTCCGCCTCCCGGGTTCCAGCAATTCTCTGGCCTCAGCCCCCTGAGTAGCTGGGACTATAGGTGCGTGCCACCAGGTCTGGCTAATTTTTTGTATTTTTAGTAGAGATGGGGTTTCACCGTGTTAGCCAGGATGGTCTCGATCTCCTGACCTTGTAATCCGCCCTGCCTTGGCCTCCCAAAGTGCTGGGATTACAGGCGTGAGCCACCGCGCCCGGCCAGTTGCAGATATTTTCACATACAATATCTCGTTTAACTCTCTCAACATCGTTTGGGTGTAAGTACAGTTTGCTGTTTTTTTGTAAAGGAGGAAACTGGCATTGAGAAAGGCTCACTTGCCCCATCCCCCATAGCTAAGAGAAGCTGCATTTTGATGTGCCTGTGGCCTGTTTTGCCACATTTCCTCCCCCCATTTTCCCCTTCATAGACAGTCTTGTTTACCTGGATTCAGGCTGCTAGAGACCATGGACATCAGCATTAGTGGCAGCAACAGGAGGAGGGAAGAGATTAGAACTTTCATTGCAACTGTCGGTGCAGCTGTAAGTTGCTTGAAGAGTATAATGGAAGGTTCCCTGTTGGAGGCTCCTGATCCCTGGGGATGACTCAGGTCAGGGTACTCAGCCTGGTGGTCTATGCTTTAGTCCCAGGCCAGCGTTCCCATTTGAGGGCGAGAACAGGTGAGGTGACGCTGTCTTGCTGTTACGTAACAGATTAGACCATGTGCTTTATGGGAATCTGGGAGGTGAAACTGGTCAAACAAAAGAAATTCAGCATTCTTAAGAACATAAGAAGGTGACTGATAACTTGGCAGCAGTGCCGGTTCTCTCCTGTACTCTTTCCCGCCTCCTCACACCCCAATGCCTCATGATTTCTTCCTCAAATCTTTTTTTCTTGCTTGGATTTCCTTATACCTTTCAATGAGCCTCTCTATCTGAATATTTGGCAGGAAAGTGGATACTAAGTGTTGGTAGAAGAGACTTTGACAAGGTCTGTTTCCCCTCTGTGCTCCTGCTCCCATCCTTGGCAAAATATCGGCAATAGTAGTGTTGTTGCCTGGGAAGTTGCCCAGTCCTCTCTCTGTTCACAATTCCCTCCAATTCTGCAGCCACATAAGATGGCAGCAGAGCAGGATCCGGGACAAGAGGCAGCTCCCCTGCCGAGAACACCGCCCCTGGAGCAGTGGGTGACACCAGGCCTCCTTGTGTGTCCATCGGGAAGGTGGCCATGGCTTAGTTGTTCTGGTCTAAAAGGGAGGGAACTGGGTTGGGAGAAGAGACCCCCAGAGAGCTGCAGGTCCCAGAGGGTTTGAGAAACAGGAGCCACAGGAGGGAAGGAGCCCTGAAGTGTGTTTGCCCAGCTGCTGGGGCGCCTGGCTCCAGCCCTTGTTTGGAAATGGCCCCGGGCAAAAGAAGAAAGGTAATAATACTTGAAGTAAACATTAGGGGCATAGAATATCAGCACTCACTAAACTTGACATTTATTTGAGACTTTAGGAAATGTGCTCAAAGGGAGAGGAGAGGCTGGGCTTGAATGCTGGGTGATATTTATGGGGGCTGAAGGGAAGGCTAACAAGGGAGCCCTTTTTTTGGAAGCCTCCAGGCAGGAGTGAGAGCAGGGGGTGTGACTTTATTTCCCTGAGAGAAGGAAAGAGGAAAGGCATGAGTCAAAGCCCTTTGATTTTGTTTGACCATTCTTTTTTCTCCACGTTTTCAAATTATCTCGGCCTGTTGACTTGTCACAGAGTTGATTGTGGACTTTGCTACTGCAGTGTTTATAAAGCACTGCAGGGGCCAGGGACTGCTATGACTGAGCCTGTGTCCAAGTTGAAGGCTCTGGGTGGGCCTAAGCTTGTTCTGATGCAAATCACTGATGTGTCTTATTTCTGGAAAATTCTAAAATCAGGGAGATGACATCCACTTCATAAAGCCTAGAGATATGGGTGCAGTCATCTCTCAAAGTGGCAGGAGTGCAGGGGGACTGAGAGGGACTTGGTCGGGTGGAACTTGAGCTGGAGTTGGGGGAGGATTTGGGTTGGTGGAGGGCAGAGAGGAGGGCCGTGCAGAGCAGGGGCGTGTTGTAGGAGAGGTGCCTCCTGTAGCTCATTGGATGGGGATTTTAGAGGACAGGAGCTGCTCATGTTCATTTTTGTATTGCCTGAACTCACACAGGGCCTGGCACTTTGGGAGTATTCTATAAATGACTGTTGAATGGAATGATGGTTTTGTAGCCCGTTAACTGGGCCTGATGTATTAGAAAGTGTGCGAAAATGTAGCCCATTAGCAGAAAGAAAATCTTACTGAAAAACCATCCCATGTACAAATGGAGCCTGGTGTGGCCACTTTACTTATGCTGCTGAGTTCTGCATCAGTCCACACCGAGGCCACCGCAGGGGCCGGGAGCTCCTCCTCAGACCTACCTCCGGTGCCTCAGTCTCTTTACCCCTCTGTTCTTCCAGGTCCTGCTCCCTCTGGTTTCCCCTCCATGCACTTGGGGTGGGTGTTGCATCCTGTGTCCCATTGGAGGGGGCTTCTGGTCTGTTAGGTCTAGTAATATAAAACACCCCCAAGACAAATGGACTTTTTTCTTGTTAACATCACACCTTCTTATGACGCATCTCAAGAACATTATTTGTGTCAAGAGTCTCTCTGATGTACAGAGGCCCTCCCTTCCCCAGGAAGGAGGTAAGGGGAATTTGGGAGAAAACACCGCCCTGCCTGGGTTACTTATTTCCCTATTCTACAGTGTACTTGGTAGACATTCAAAAATATTTGTTGACTTTGTCCATGATCCACATGGCTCTCATATAGTCATTTATTCATACATACATTCAGTGAGACTTTGAGCGCCTAGTGTGTGCCTGGTATTTGCTAGATGGTAGATGCTGAGATCAGGTGTGCTGCTGTCTCTGAGGAGCTCTCACTATACAGTGGCACCTAGGGTGACTGAATCCACCTGCCCCACTTTACAGACATGGAAATTAAAGTGCAGGGAAGTTATAGGATTAGTTCAACAACACAGTCAGTAGCCTCAAAGTTACAGGAGTAAATCAAGTTTTCTGACTTGCTGGATTTTCTATTAGTGTGCAGCTACCTGGCTGCTGCAGGTGCAGACGTGGTGAGCTCTGATAGGAGAGAGGACGTTCAGAGTGAAATGGGAGCCCTGAGCACTCTGGATTAGCCAGGAGGACATGCCGGGTCCAGCTGTGACCGCACAAAGGACCATCAGGGATATTTGTATTCTCTTTTTCACTTTGAGCTTGAAATGAAGAAAACTGATCCCAGGAAACCAAGAGTGGAAGATTTTTCACAGGGGATTAGTGAGATGCATCAAAAAGCCTGTGTTGGATGGGTGCTTGTAATCCCAGCACTTTGGGAAGCTGAGGAAGGAGGATGGCTTGGGCCCAGGAGTTTGAGACCAGTGTGGACAACATGGTGAGACCTTGTCTCTATAAAAAGTTTTTTTGGTTTTTGTTTTAAAAAGAAAACCCTTTTCTGATGTCTGTCACAGTGTTTCTCACTGAATGGTAATGGTCTGACTTTGAGTGGGTTTCATCCATAGCCTGGAGCTCTGTGAGGCAGGGACCAGGTGTGATTTACCTTTGTCTCTCCAGTGACAGTACACAGCAGGATCCGATAAATATTTCTTACAAAATAAAACTGAATAAAAAGTAGACATCTGCACAGGTGTGGGATGACTAAGCAGCAGCAGGAGCAGGAAAAGTCAGCGTCCCCAGATCAGCTGATACAGCGTTCAGCTTCTAGATAGGGGTGAGGTGCCAGGACGGGGATGGGGTTCCTGTGGCTCTGCTGCTCTGGGGAACACCCCTAGGATTCAGAGTGTCGGCTGTGGTTGCTGCACTTCACTAGCCCGTGGGAAAGTGAGCAGTGGGTGTGGGGCTTCAGGTGACCCTACGTGGGAAACGGCCGAGGGAAGATGGGGTAGGTGGCACATAGAGGTTGTTTTTTTATTTTTTTATTTTTATTTTTGAGACGAAGTTTTGTTCTTATTGCCCAGGCTGGAGTGCAATGGTGCAATCTTGGCTCACCGCAACCTCTGCTTCCCAGGTTCAAGCAATTCTCCTTGCCTCAGCCTCCCAAGTAGCTAGGATTACAGGCATGCGCCACCATGCCCGGCTATTTTTTTTTTTTGTATTTTTAGTAGAGACAGGATTTCTCCATGTTGGTCAGGCTGATCTTGATCTCCCGACCTCAGGTGATCCACCCACCTTGGCCTCCCAAAGTGCTGGGATTACAGGCATGAGCCACTGTGCCCGGCCAAGGCTGTTTACCAATATTTGAAGGTCGGTTGTATGAAAAAGTGTTAGACTTGGCCGGGTGCATTGGCTCATGCCTGTAATCTCAACACTTTGGGAGGCTGAGGCAGGCAGATCACCTGAGGTCGGGAGTTTGAGACCAACCTGGCCAACATGGCAAAACCCTGTCTCTACTAAAAATACAAAAATTAGCCGGGTGCAGTGGCGGGCACCTGTAATCGCAGCTATTCAGGAGGCTGAGGCAGGAAAATTGCTTGAACCCAGGAGGGGGAGGTTGCAGTGAGCCAAGATTGTGCCACTGCACTCCATCCTGGGTGACAGAGCCAGACTCCATCTCAAAAAAAAAAAAAAAAAAGGAAAAGAAAAAATGTTAGTGTCACATGCATCCATGTGAAGAGACCACCAAACAGGCTTTGTGTGAGCAATAAAGCTTTTAATCACCTGGTGCAGGCAGGCTGAGTCTGAAAAGAGAGTCAGTGAAGGGAGTTAGGATGGGGCAGTTTTATAGGACTAGGGTAAGCAGTGGAAAGTTACAGTTAAAGGGGGTTTTTCTCTTGCGGGCATGGTGGGGAGATCATAAGACTCATTGTCCAGAAGAAGAATGTCACGAGGTTGATCAATAGATCAATTGGGACAGGGCAGGATCAAGTCATGACAGAATGGCATAAGGCTGGTCAATCGGTTAAGATAGGAGTTGGCTGTTTCCCTTCTTTTGTACTTTTCGGTTGCCTCAGGCCATCTGGATGTATACATGCAGGCTTGGGTTCAGAGGCCTGACATTCCTGTCTTCTTATATTAATAAGAAAAATAAAACAAAATAGTGTTGAAGTGTTGGGGTGGCGAAAAAATTGTTTTTGGGGTGGTATGGAGAGATAATGGGCCATGTTTCTCAGGGCTGCTTCGAACGGGATTAAGGGCTGCGTGGACACCTTAAAGAAAATTTTATAATAGGTTGCATGGAATAGGAGTTTAGGCTGTGGGGAGATCTTGGGGCAGAGGATGGTACTATGGGGTTGTTAAAAGTAGCATTTGTCATATAGAATGATTAGTGATGGTCTGAATGCAGTTTTGTGTGAATTGAGAAACCAAACGGAAGACACAAGGCCCGAATAAGAGGAGAAAAAGAGGTACCAGAGGACTAAGAATTGGGAGGACCCAGGATGTCCAATTAGAGAGTGCCCAAGGGGGTTCAGCATAATTACTTGCTTGTTGGCGAGTTTTTGGGCTATATCCTTGAGTTTTTTTTATGTTGTCATATACTAGGCCAGATTGATTTAGGTAAAAGCAACACTCTTCATTTAAAAATATAGAGAGTCCTCCTTTTTCAGCAGTGAGTAAGTCAAGGCCTCGGCGGTTTTGGAGGACAACTGCAGCTAAAGAGTCAACCTTGGCCTGAAGGACTCATAGAGTTTGTGATATGTCTGTGATGCTAGCAGAGAAGTCATTAGAGAGGCTCTGGAAGGTCGTGACAGAGGCTGAAATGCCTGCTATTCCAGTTCTGAGCGCAATAGCGGAGGCAGAAAGTCCTAAACCGACAAGTAAGGGAATTAGTGGAATAACCTTTTTTTTGTCATGTCGTTGTCATGAGGGGAACAGGAAGCTTTTCAGTCCCATTCGCAAATTGAATTTTGGAAGTAAGGTAAACTAGTGTGCATGTGCTTGTCCAATTAGCAGGTAGACACATGTAGGCAGAGGATCCACAGAGGAAGAAGAGACCTTGTGCAAGGCAAAACTGGAAATGCAAAGTAAAAAGATGAGAAGGAATACTAAAAGAGGTGTCTTGTACTCAGACTCCTAGGGATCCAGCTAGGGCGGCAGCTGTCAGAGGTTGTAATGGGGACTGATGGGGTAACTGCATAGAGGGGGAGGTTCGATTTTCATGGTGTATGAGAAAACGTTGAGTGTCTACGAGCAACCTTTCACTGAATATTTACAGGGCTGGGTATAAGCAAACAAGAAGAGGGCCTGGGAGGAGAGTCTGACGAGCAAGGGGAAGGTAGTCAAGGATGGAGTGAAATACAGGGTAAGTGTCTTCCTAGGCAATAATAACTGCTAATGTTTTTAAGTTTGCCAGTATTGATAGAGGGCTTTTCTGTAATACGGAGCTGGGAGGCCCCAATTGTTTCAGTGATATGTGTAGTTGGGCTTTGGAGATGAAGAGTGAAGGAACATGGAGAAGGTGAAAGGTTACTTAGGGGAATTCCAGTGGGTCTTTGCCAAGAGATACATAAAGGAGTGGCCACAGGAATAGTAGTTTGTGTTGTGAGGGGTCCAAATATGGGGGGAGTAGAATTGATATAAGGAGAAAGATTTTTTAAGTAAGTGCGGAGAAGGGCGGCAGCTTGCTGATGTGAAATGTCTGGGGAGGTCTCGCTGGACCTGTCTAGAAAGTAAAGAATTTCTTTAGGAGGGTTAAGGTGTGAGGGCTGTTAAAGGAAGTTCGGAGGTGTAGGGAGACAGGAGATGTTGCTTAGTCTGTATGTAAGGCGGGGACAGCTATGTAGGCACAGGAAGAAAGGGAAATGCAAAGCCAGCAATTGTTCTCTAAGGAGGGATCAGAGACGGCTAGGAGAGAGTGAATGAGACTGATAGTGTGGTGGAGATAGCTGGGGAGAGGTAGAGGGTGGCATAAGAATGGGAATGAGAATAAGAGTGAGTATAAAAGTAAAGAATAGAACTTCATCAGGGTGGAAGTATTGGAGGGTGCCCTGCCAGCAAAGATCATCTATCCACTCTAAGAGGGAGTTAAGAGTGGCAGTTTGGGGATAGCACCAGGAGATATCCACTGTGATGGTTTGGAGGAACAGTGTAAACCGGCAGTGTAAACAAGAGCAGGGCATTTATGAGTAGTTGAGAATGGTGAATAAGAGTATGACTAGACAGAAGATAGTAGGGATGACAAGTTTTTTGGGGTGCAGTCCAAGTAGTGGGGGTGACTGCATAAAGCCCTGTTGCAAAAAGTAGGGTAAGGATGAACAGACCTAATAGAATGAAGGGACATATTAGGCTCATGAGGGTTATTACTGTTCTTCAGAAATACGAGTGAGTTTAAGGGAAGTAGGGGAGAGTACTTGCGACTTCCAGGAGGAAGACGAGAGATTAGGCTGGCTGTTTGATGGACACAGCTTTATTCTGGAACGGTGAACCCAATGGGGAGGATCCTGCAGGCGGACAGCAGTTGGGGTGCTAGAGATGACTAAGTAGGGTCCAGTCCATTGAGGTTGTAGAGTTTGAGGGGTCAGATTCTTAACAAGAACGGGTTGTCCAGCTAGGGTGTCTTCATATGGCTGGGAATCTGGAGTAGGCAAGAGAAGATTAGCAGCCTGGGGAATTTCCTGTCTAGCCTGCTGGAGGCCTGGAAGATAGTTGCTTAGAGGGCCAGTGTCTGGGACAAGGTTGGGGCCAAGCAAGAAAGTGTGTCCATGTAAAAGTTCAAATGGACTGTACCCTGTAGCATCTCGAGGACAGGCTCTAATTCTGAGAAGGGCAAGAGGTAAAAGTACTGTCCAGTCCTTTTTAAGTTGGAGACTGAGCTTGGTGAGGTATGTCTTTAAAAGACCATTAGTCCGTTCTACTTTTCCTGAAGATTGAGGACGGTAAGGGGTATGAAGTTAGACTTATTTCAGCCTACAGAGAGTAGGATGAGAATTGGTGAGTGTGTATCAGACACATTTTGGCTCAGGATGGAAAAGAACTGTCACAGTAAAGTAAGTTTCCTTGGGAAATTACAAGTTTACTGGTGGAGTTCAGGCCTGAGCTGGGTGTCTGAAAATACCTGTTAAGAGTGATTTCTAAGGTTACATGGGCAGAGCTTGGCTTGAAACTAGGTTTCCCACTGATACCACATATTAGGTATTATACAAACTGTCCTTTGCAATGAGACACGGCCCTATGATGCAGGCTGAGCTCTCTGACAGTTACTTCCTGTCTTTGTGGGCGGTTGTGATTTTATCTCCTTTGTGACCTGGACTTTGCCTCCTACCCTTTGCTCTTGCCAGCCCTCCCACTTCCTTTACTGGTGACAAGGTTTAAGTGCATTTACTGATGATGGTCACAAGGTGGCAGCACTGCCTCACTGGTGTTTCCTAAGACCTCTGCTCGGACGTGGGCCAGTCTAAGATGCTGTTAGGATTAAGGGCATGAATGAGGCTAAAGGTAAACTTTATTTTCCTTTTTTTATCCTGTGAAGTAACAGAATTTGAGGTGAGTGTGAAATAATTGCATTTTAGAACTGGAAGTGCCATGTGCGGTGGCTCATGCCTGTAATCCCAACACTTTGGGAGGCTGAAGCAGGAGGATGGTTTGAGCCCAGGAGTTCCAGACCAGCCTGGGCAACATGGTGAGACCTCATCTCTACAAAAAATAAAAAAATTAGCCGGGCACGGTGACACATGCCTGTGGTCCCAGCTACTTGAGAGCCTGAGGCAGGAGGATTCCCTTGAACCCAGGAGGTCCAGGCTGCATTAAGCTATGATCCTGTCACTGCATTCCATCCAGCCTGGGTGACAGAATGAGACTCTGTCTCAAAAAACTCCAAAAATGAATACAAAATTAAAAAGTCTGGTAGAAATGCTTCACAAACTTTAATGTGCTCACAGATCACCCAAAGATCTTGTTTAAATGCAGATTCTGATTCTTCTGGTGGGGCCTGAGAGTCTGCATTTCTTTTTTTTATGATTGGCATTTTCACAAGATTCTGCATTTCTAAGGAGAATTTGGACGATGTCATTGCTGCTGGTTGGTGGAGCACACTTTGAGTAGCAAGGCTTGAGTATCATTTAGAGATTAATTCTCACTGCATCTGATTTATGGATGAGGAGAAACTGAGGTGTGGAGATGGAATAGAGCTTGCCCTCCATAGCCATGCCCTCACCGCATGACTTTTTGCGTTTAAACCCAGGGCTTCAGCTCTTTGTCCAGTCCTTGCCTCATGCATCACATGGCCCCTTCACTGTTGTTGGTGGCATCTCTTTAGCTTAGGAACTCAGAACCCCATTTTTATCACCCACTCTGGGCTTGGCTCAACATGTCACTTTGACTGGTTTTCCCCTTACTCAAAACCTTCACTGACTCTTCTGTAATTCACAAGATCAAGTTCGAATGTCTGTGTCCAGTGTTCATGCCTCTATAACATATGTATGATCCCCCTTTAGCAAGCTTACCTAACTTCCCTGGTTTATTTTTGTTTTTGTTTTTGTTTTTGAGACGGAGTCTTGCTCTGTTGCCCAGGCTGGAGTGCAGTGGCACCATCTTGGCTCACTGCAAGCTCCGCCTCCCGGGTTCACGCCATTCTCCTGCCTCAGCCTCCCTAGTAGCTGGGACTACAGGTGCTTGCCACCATGCCTGGCTAATTTTTTGTACTTTTAGTAGAGACGGGGTTTCACCGTGTTAGCCAGGGTGGTGATGGTCTCGATCTCCTGATCTCGTGATCTGTCTGCCTCAGCCTCAAAAGTGCTGGGATTACAGGCGTGAGCCCACCGCGCCTGGCCACTTCCCTGTTTTTAAACCATCTCTTTCTGCTCTAGCTCTCCCTGCTCCTTCCTGTTCCCTACACATACTCCGTTCTGGTCTCTCTCAGTGGTAGTGGTGGTGGCATGGGCTCTGGTGTTAGACTCACTGAGTTTCTAATCCAACATCCACCAACAACCTTGGCAAGTTACTTCACCTTTTTGAGGATCAGCATCCTCCTGTGAAAAAACCCCACATGGTGGTTGAGAGGAGTAAATAAAAAATCATCTGTACCTTATAAATATATATACCTACTATGTACCCCCAAATGTAGAAATTAAAAAAAAAAGTAAAACAACATCTGCAAACCCACTCTCATTCCTGAGACCCTCTTCAAAGCTAGCATCTACAGCAGTGCCTGCCACCTGGTTTCCTTGGCGTGTGTTTCTCCTTGTCTCTGCTTTCCTAAGGTTGAACCCTTCAGGACCTCACCTGAATCCCGTCTGTTCCATGAAACCTTTCCCAGCCATTCCTGACGCAGTTGATCCCTCGCTTCTATAAATTATTTTACCCATGTATGGGCATTTAATTACATGCCAGCCCTCTCAGTGAGACCCCATAGGGAGGCTGGAAGGGTATTGGATGTGTGCGAATTGAAGGTTAATTGAATGAATTCTTTTCTTACTACCCACTGAGGGTTAGAGCTGCCGTCTCTTTTTTTCAGCTAGTCCCAGCAGCAGTTCCTCCTGCACCAGCTGCACCAGACCCTGGCAGGCATGTGAATACCTTAGGGATTGCTCTTGTCAGGGTCCTTCCTGCCTCTGGGTTTTGGTTAAATTGGTGTTTCCTTTTGCACGATATCAGTGGTCCCTCTAAGGGAGAGATTGATGATATCTCTTTATGGAAATGCCAAGATAATAACTGAGGAAGTTGAACTCAATATCTTATTGCTTAACCAGCCTGGTTACAGGAGATGTGTACACACTTTCTTGTTTCATTAAAGTTACAACAGTCTTTACTCTCTTACTTCAGAAGAGACTGGGGACAAAAGACCAAGTGGGAGTGTGGGCAACATAGCGAGACCCCATCTCTACAAAAAAAAAATTAGCTGGGTGTGGTGGTGTGTGCCTATAGTCCCAGCTACTTTGGAGGTCGAGGTGTGAGGATTGTTTGAACCCAGGAGCTCAAAGCTGCAGTGAACTATGATCACGCTATTGCACTCTGGCCTGGGTGATAGACCAAGAAAGAAAAAAAAACAAGTGGGGAGGACAGGGTGGTTTAGGGGAGTTAATGTACCTCTAACCTGGATTCTCTGAATTGTTCTTTCAATCATGTCTGGAAGTGTACATCTTTGTATGTGTGGTCATATATTTATATCACATCACTCATAATTCCCTGCCTGTCAGTGGCAATTAGGAGATCACGTCAGTCAGGCTTAGGATATTAAAATTATATAGTATGTGCTTTCACTGGAGCAAAGGTTTCTCTGAAGTCTGGAGAGAAAATGGACCAGTAGGGCTGGACCCTTTACTTGAGGTCCTGCCTTCTCTTTTTATTGGACAGCAGCCTACTCAGCCATCACTTTCCCAATCAGGGGCTTTTTTTTTTTTTTTTTGAGATGGAGTCTCGCTCTGTCGTCCAGGCTGGAGTGCAGTGGCACGATCTCGGCTCACTGCAAGCTCCACCTCCCGGGTTCATGCCATTCTTCTGCCTCAGCCTCCTGAGTAGTTGGGACTACAGGCGCCCGCCACCATGCCTGGCTAATTTTTTGTATTTTTAGTAGAGACGGGGTTTCACCGTGTTAGCCAGGATGGTCTTGATCTCCTGAGCTCATGATCCACCCACCTCAGCCTCCCAAAGTGCTGGGATTACAGGCATGAGCCACCGCGCCCGGCCAATTAGGGGCTTTTTAACCTTCCCATTTTCCTATAAAGGGTCCATGCCAATGTTCAGATATATTTATTGTGCCTGGAACTGGATGTTCTTTTAAAAAGTGAATCCCAAGGATGGCTTCCTAGCAGATTTCCAGGATTCTAATCTTCACTGTCTAAACTGTGGGTTTCCAACCTTGGATACTGATTAGAGTCGCTTGTAGGGCATTTAAAACCTACCAATGCTTGTGCCTTCCCGCAAGAGAGTGTGATTTGATTGATGCATGATGTGGCCCACGCACTGGTTGTTTATGAATGCTTCCAAGGAAAATGGTCATTTTACAGTGGGGGAACTGTAGCCCAGTGCTCAAAGTTAACATCTCCAGTAATCAGAGATACTGACATCTTAGGGCATCCTAATATGATGGATGGAGAAGGCGCAGCATCACCTCTGTAGTATTCTTGCCCAATGTATATAACTTTAGTTTCATCATGAGAAACAACTAGAAAAGCCCAAACCGAGTGTCATTATACAAAATAACTCACCAATACTCTTCGCAAATGTTAAGGTCATGAAGGCAAGAGAAATTCTGAGGAACTGTCCCAGATTAAAGGAAACTGGGAGGACAGAGCAATGAGATGCAATGTCTGATCCTAGATTGGATCCTGGTCCAGAAAAAGAACATTAGTGGGAAGATAAAGGGGATTTGAATAAGGTCTACAGATTGATTCATTGTACAGTATCAGTGATCATTTACTGATTTTGATGATTATACTGTGGTTATCTAAAATGTTAATATTTGGGGAGGCTGAGTGAAAAGTATATGAAGACCCTGACTATTTTGTAGAAGTTTTTTGAAAGTCTGAAATTATTTCAGATGAAACTAAAGAAAGGAAAAGAAAGCTTCCAGGTAATTCTACTGAGTTGCCAAAGCTGAAAACCACTTCTCTAAGTTATCTTGCTTAATAATACTGTCAAGAGTAATCTTCCTGGAAATACCATATTGTTATGTTTGTGACCTTTTCAAAGCTTTCCAGTGATTGCTGTCATCTAGGATGAAGTTCCTGCTCCTTAGGCTACCATTTAAAGCCCCATAGCATGGCCTCAATCTACTCCGTTGATCTACGTGGAAGGACTTAACCTACATTTTACTTTCTCATGCCTGAGCTTATTCTAATTCTTTTACTCCTTCCTATATAATACCCTTGCCTTCCTGTTCAGCCTCCTGAGCTGTTCTTTGTGCTGTGGCCCATTTCAGACCCTGTCTCTTCATTGAAGCCTGTATAGTTATTCCTGTTAGAAGCAATCATCCTTCCTTTCTTTGAATTCTGGTAGGTACTGTGGTGTGGAGTGAACCACGAGCTTTAGATTCAGAAATATGTGAGTTTGAATCCTTTGACAGTTCCACCTTTAACCAGTTCTGAGATAAGAGACAAGTTTATCAACATCTTGGAATAGAGGGGTAATAGAGTACCTGCATCAAAGGGTCATTGTGACCATTAGATCAGATGCAAACATAAAGGTCCTCCGCACAGCATATAGCAGATTCTTTCCTCAGCAAACTCAAAGATAAAATCAAGATAAATGCCTTGATTTTAGCCCAGAGAAATCTATTTTGGACTTTTGACCTCCAGAACTATAAGAACTGGGAAAAATGTATGTAGTTTTTACATTCCAGGAGGTTGCAGTCTGCTACATAGTGAAAAGGGACTGGAAAAAATAGGCCAAAATGTTAAACAACGATTAGGTCTAGATTATGGGTGGAAAATAGAATATAAGTGATAGTTATTTTTTCTTTCATACTTTATGTCTTAATTTTCAAAGGTAAGAAATTAAAGGTAATTACTGTCAGGCCTCTGAGCCCAAGCTAAGTCATCATATCTCCAGTGATCTGCATGTATACATCCAGCTGGCCCGAAGCAACTGAAGAACCACAAAAGTAAAAAGAGCCAGTTCCTGCCTTAACTGATGACATTCTACCATTGTGATTTGTTTCTGCCCCACTCTAACTGATCAATTGACCTTGTGACATTCTTTTTCTTGGACAGTGAGTCTCATGATCTCTCCACCGTGCACCTTGTGACCTCCACCACTCCCCACAAGAGAAAACCACCTTTAACTGTAATTTTCCACTACCTACCCAAATCCTGTAAAACTGTCCCCCCCATTCTCCCTTTGCTGACTCTCTTTTCAGACTCAGCCCACTTGCACCCAAGTGCCTGTATAGTAGACTGTCTTCACATGGACGTGAGTAACAATTACATTGCGATGTTATAATAGAAGTATTTCAATGTACCTGTTAAATCCTCTGGGCGATCACTGAGAAGGCATATCTTTGAGTGTAAGGATGAATTTGCCAAGGACAGGAGTGACGTTATAGGCACAGTTTTTGCAAAGGCAGGAAGAGAGGGCCTTATCCTTCAATGTAAATGGTCCATCATTTCCATGGATCAAACTCAAAGGAATGACTAGTCATCAAGGAATGTGTTCAGTGACATCTTATGGGGGTAAACTGAGACATTCCGGGAGCCTGGAATCAATGTGAAGTAGTTTCAGACTTGGTGGCAGGGGAGAATGTGCTCCTAAAATCTGTTGTTTAGGGCTCAGCCTTTTCTGCTTTTTTCCTCCTATTATTTCTTAACAATGCTGAGGTGGGCAGGGCCCCAGTCCCGGAACAGGTCACCTGTACTTAATAGGAAGGTTTGTTTCCTTTGTTGAAAGGGGTGGGTATATAGCCCTGAGTTTGTTTTTTTTTTGTTTTTCTTTACTAGCAATTAGGGAAACATAGAGTGGCTCCTTTCTCTACTAATAGCCTCATAATGGAGCCATCTAAATCTCTTACTGATTCCTCTAACCTCCAGGGAGCCACAGCTTTCCCCAGTCCTCCTAGATCCTGGGGGAATCAGAGGACCTTGTGTAAGCACTATGTGAGGAAACCAGAAAACCTAGGGGTAAGAACTCTTGTAATTGCCTCTATTTTTTTTTCTCTCTTTTAAAATATTTTAAACTTTTATTTTAGGTTCAGGGCTCCATGTACAGGTTTTTTGTTTTTGTTTTTGTTTTTTGAGACAGAGTCTCGCTCTGTCGCCCATGCTGGAGTGTAGTGGCGCGATCTCTGCTCACTGCAACCTCCATCTCCTGAGTTCAAGCAGTTCTCCCACCTCAGCCTCCCGAGTAGCTGGGATTACAGGTGCCAGCCACCACTTCCAGCTAATTTTTATATTTTTGTTAGAGATGGGGTTTCACCATGTTGGCCAGGCTGGTCTGGAACTCCTGACCTGAGGCAATCCGCGGCCTCCCAAAATGCTGGAATTACAGGCGTGAGCTACCGTGCCTGGCCTGCAGGTTTGTTATACAGGTAAACTTGTGACTCAGGGGTTTCGTATACAGACTATTTTGTCACTCGGGTACTTAGTACCCAACAGGTTTTTTGTTTTTTTTTTCTGATCCTCTCCCTCTTCCCACCCTCCACCCTCAAGTAGGCCCCAGTGTCTGTTGTTCCCCTCTTTCTGTCCATGTGTTCTCATTTAGCTTCCACTTATAAGTGAGAAGACACAGTATTTGGTTTTCTGTTCCTGTATTAGTTTGCTAATCTATTTTATTAAAGTATGTTTCCCTTTCACCCCTCCTCCCTCCCCACCCTAATATTTTAGGGCTAAGCCCTCATCACTGGACACAAAGAAACTGGTTTCTTAGATGCTGCTATGCTTTGGTTCCACCCACCAAGACAATGGGCCTATTTTTTTCTATAATCAGAGGCCCTGTGTTTGGCCCGTACAGTTCTACCTTGAACTGGTGCCAAAGCTCACACCTTCCTGTTCCGTTCCTTCCAGGTCATCTCAGAATCTGCAGGCTTGTGGGGCAGGGTAGGGAGTCCTGAGTTGTGACCACAGAAAGGGGAAAGCTGTGGGAATCCAAGACAGTTGTTCTTGAGAGAGTCTTCTAGGCCTGTTGGCAGAAGAAGCAGAATTGTGGGCCAGGACCTGGGTCCTGGTGTTGGTGACTGAGCTCTGACTTTGAATGAGTAGATTTGCCTATCTAGGCCTTAGCTGTGCCTGCTGCAAAATGAGATTTGAGATGAACTCAAGCCCTTACAGCTTGACTGCTCTGGCCATACGTTTTCTTTTCTCTTCCTCATTGAAATCTATATCATTCCTTCAGGGCCCAAGGACCCACGCTCAGAAGAAATCAATTTGGCTAATGTCCTTATGAGAGGGGACCAACCCTCAGGCTTTATGTGCTCTTTGGCCTTTTACGCAAGAGTGGAGAGGGTGGATATTTTTGTTCTGGTCTTCTTTTGGTGCTCTTTGATAGCAGGAAGGGCAGAGTCCTGACAGACTGTGAAAGTCTTGACCACCAGCTTAAGGAGTCTGGACTCTTGTGAGTGTGGAACTACCAGAGGCTTAAAGTGGGAAGTGACCTGTGTCTCAGGACACATACTCTAGGAGAAGTGTGGCTGTGCAGAGTCCACATGAGAGACTCAGATCTGAAGTGAGAAATCAGAGGGCATGAAGAACAGGGGCATAGGCGTGAGCCATTTGAGGAAGAGTTGGAGGTCTTTGTGAGTGACCAGACGGGAGGAGATGGGAAGGAGGGGCCTGAAGATGGCTCTGAGCTGTGTCTAGTTTGGGATTTTGGGTGGACCAGATGTCATTAGCCCCAAGATAAGGGTGGGGCTAGGTTGATTAGGGGCTGAAATGCTAAACCTAGTTTTGAATGTTAGATAAGATGCCTATGGGCCATCCAGGTGGAACTACTGTGTGGGGAGTGGGAAGAATACAGCTGGGGCTGGAGCCAGGGAGTGGTAGAGGGTGAAGAGGAAAGAGGGAGTGAGCTGGGGGGGGTCTCTGCCTCTGTGGTAACTTCACACCTGCTCTCCTGCGTCGAGCTCGTGGCTGTGTTCTACTCTTTCCCTCTCTGTTCTCTGATCAGAGCAATTTTTCAGGGTTTTGGCTGGATAGATATTATTAGCCCAGGGGTCACATATTTACTACCAATAGGTCTTTTGGAAAATGGGGACTGTGAATCAATGAATGGAGAGGTGAAAAGAGAGTGAAGGAAGGACTTTTGGAGAAAGATAATAGGGAAGAGGAGGCAGGTGAAACACATGCTATAAAATGTGTTAGCATTCATTATAAACTATAAAAAGCACAATGCAAATGTAGAGTTCTGCTGAGAACACTGTGACCATGGGTTGGAAGGGGGAGAGGTGAGACTAGGAGGGTAAAGGGGAAGAAGTAGCTTAGAAGGATGAAGCCAAAAGCCAGGCTACTAGATCTAGATGTCTCCTTGGAAGGCTCTCTACTGCTTAAAAATTACTTGGCCTATCCACTCTCTTTGGTGTAATGAGTTTTTTTTTGTTTTGTTTTGAGACAGAGTTTTGCTCTTGTTGCCCAGGCTGGAGTGCAATGGCACAATCTTGACTCACCGCAACCTCCACCTACCGGATTCAAGTGATTCTTCTGCCTCAGCCTCTGGAGTAGAAGGGATTACAGGCATGTGCCACCACACCCGGCTAATTTTGTATTTTTAGTAGAGAGGGGGTTTTGCCATGTTGGCCAGGCTGGTCTTGAACTCCCGACCTCAGGTGATCCGCCCGCCTTGGCCTCCCAAAGTGCTGGGATTATAGGCATGAGCCACTGTGCCTGGCCTGGGTGTAATGAGTAATGGGTTTTATATGTTTATATGACAATATTAAATGCTAATAGCCAACAAATATTGTATGCTTACAATTAGTACATCTAACACAGCTAGTGTAACTAATATTGTGTACTAATAGTACAATGAGTGGCCAACAAATATTGTGTACTCAGTACATACCAAGCAGTGTGCTAAACACTTTAACTAGATTACCTCAGTTGATCCTCACAACAGCACATGTGGCGGGTACTTTTATTGGCCCCATTTTACAGATGAGGGGAGTGAGGTATAGTCATTTGCCCAGGGCCTTGCAGCTTGTATGCTGGAGCCAGAATATGAAGCCAGGCCGCCTGGGGGACTATATAGCATGTGGTCTTAATCACTCAGCAGTTCAGGGTAGTTCAGTACATTCTATACTTTTCTGTTTTTTTTTTTTTTTTTTTTTTTTTGAGATGGAGTCTTGCTCTGTCACCCAGGCTGGAGTGCAGTGGTGCAATCTCGGCTCACTGCAACCTCTGCCTCCCAGGTTCAAGTGATTCTCCTGCCTCAGCCTCCCGAGTAGCTGGGACTACAGGCACGCGCCACCACGCCCGGCTAATTTTTGTATTTTTAGTAGAGACAGGGTTTCACTGTGTTGGCCAGGGTGGTCTTGAACTCCTGACCTCGTGGTCTGCCCACCTCAGCCTCCCAAAGTGCTGGGATTACAGATATGAGCCACCGTGCCTGGCCTTTTCTGTGTTTTTTTTTGTTTGTTTTCTTTTGTTTCCTTTTACCTCTAACGAAGACATAGATAAAATGCAGCTCAGGTACAGAAAGTGTCAACTTTCAGGTTGACTCCCAGATTGAGAGCAGGAATGCTGAGGAAAGCAACAGGGTAGGACTTCTCATAGAGTGGTCCTTGGATCATCTGTATTGGAATCTTCGAAGATGTTTATTAAAAACTGAGATCTAGGCCGGGCGTGGTGGCTCACACCTGTAATCCCAGCACTTTGGGAGGCCGAAGTGGGCAGATCACAAGGTCAGGAGATTGAGACCATCCTGGCTAACACGGTGAAAACCCGTCTTTACTAAAAATACAAAAATCAGCCGGGCATGGCGGCGGGCGCCTATAGTCCTGGCTGATGGGGAGGCTGAGGTAGGAGAATGGCGTGAACCCAGGAGGCGGAGCCTGCAGTGAGCCGAGATCACGCCACTGCACTCCAGCCTGGGCAACAGAGCGAGACTCCATCTCAAAAACAAACAACCGAGATCTAGGCCAGGTGCGATGGCTCATGCCTGTAATCCCAGCACTTTGGGAGGCCGAGGTGGGGGATCTCTTGAGGTCAGGAGTTCAAGACGAGCCTGGCCAACATGGTGAAACCCTGTCTCTACTAAAAATATAAAAATTAGCTAAGCATGGGGGTGTGCACCTGTACTCTCAGCTACTCAGGAAGATGAGGTGGGAGAATTGCTTGAACCCAGGAGGCAGAGGTTGCAGTGAGCCGAGATTGCGCCACTGCACTCCAGCCTGGGCAACAGAGTGAGACGGTCTCAAAACAACAACAACAACAACAACAAACAAACAAACAAAACAAAAAAAACCCTGAGATCTATAGTTGTCACTTGGGCCAACTGAAAGAAGAATTTCTCAAACATTGATGTTTGAGGCCTACTGATTTAAGGCTGAATATCTGGTTCTGGAAGGAAATGGAATCTTGGCTTCTTCAGTCACCACAGTTTGGGTCTTGTTCCTCTGTAAAATTAACAATGTAGGCCGGCACGGTGGTTCACGCCTGTAATCCCAGCACTTTGGGAGTCTGAGGCGGGTGGATCCCTGATGTCAGGAGTTTGAGACCAGCCTGGCCAACATGGTGGAACCCTGTCTCTACTAAAAATACAAAAATTAGCCAGGCTTTGGTAGCGCATGCCTGTAATCCTGGCTACTAGGGAGGCTGAGGCAGGAGAATTGCTTGAACCTAGGGGGTAGAGGTAGCAGTGAGCCAAGATCACGCCACTGCACTCCAGCCTGGGCGACAGAGCGAGACTCCATTTCAAACAAACAAACAAACAAAACCCAAAACAATAATGTGGTCCGTGCTCTCTTTCTTTCTTTGGGCTCTTGGAGGGGTGGGGTGGGAGGACCAAGAGTGGCTAAAATTGCACTTGCCTTTATACCAGAGGAGGCAATGTGAGGCAGCATCTCTTACATTTGCCTTTCATTTATTTTTCTCCCCCAGATGGGTTTCACTTCTCTCTCTGTCCCGTTGGGGAACTTCCCAGCTGAGGACCTCCATGTGGTTTGGTGCTCGGTTGGGCGATGAGCATTGGGAGGGGAGCAGTTGTAGTGACTTCTCTCGGGCCTGCCATGCTCTGCCATGGAGGTGGAGTGACATGAAGTTTAGCTGCTTCACCTCAGTCTGCTCAACAGTGGGGACTGCTGAGAGCAGTGAATGGGGGACAGTGGAATTGCAGCCTGGGATGTGAAACGGGCATCCTGTTACCTGCTGCTGTACTCTTCACGTGTCCTCATCTTTTGTGACTCCCCTAGGGCCCTGAGCTGAGCAAGACAGACAAACAGGAGGAAGTATTAATCTTTCTGCTTCCATCTCATCCACTAGCAAGTTTGGAGGGCCAATCCAGTTATACCCACTGCCTCGGGTGAGGACATCAGAGAGTTTTATGCAGCTCAGTTTTGGGGATGTTCATACACTCTGGCCTCAGGAAGATCCAGAAGTGAGGGAAAGGCTCTGGGCTGGGAGTGAGGAGGCCTTGTTCTGTGTCAGCTAAGCTACCAACTTTCCTTGTTACCATGAGAAAGTCACTCGCTCACTCTGGACGGGAGTTTTCTTATCTGTAAGCTGTTGGATTTGAGTGAGATCATCTTTTGTGTTCTCAAGTTCTGATTCTGTGATTAACAGTGGTAGGTTGAGGCAGGTGTGGCAGAGCCCCGAATGCTGCTTTTTATGTCACATGTGCCTCCCTCCCCCAAAAGGAACAAGTAGTGAGTTTTATTTGCATCTCTTCTTGAATAGCTCTGTGTTTCTAAGGGCTGAAGAGGCCCACTGTGGGTGTGGTGAGGAGAGTCTGGAGGCAGGAGCTTCCTTTGGCTCTGGGGAAGGAGGCCCAGTTGGTAGCTTCCCTGCCATTGCACAGACTTCTCATGTTCCAGTAATAACATGACTCCCCTCCCTGTTCTGCCTGCCTCTCTAATATTCAGTTTCTAGAGTAGGCTATGATTGTTTTGATAGATTTCCCAACTGTTTCCTGCCTATGGGTCTTTGAAGCAAATAGCAGGAAATTCTTTTCATAGCCATCAGGGTCTCTGTTTCGTATTTCCCCTTTTCCATAGAACCTGACAGATCCAGGGCACAGAGAGACACATGTGCATGCTCCAGCTCCCAGTATTCATACAGATATGGTGAAGGGTAGGTGGAGTTAGATTCTTACGGTTTGGTTAGTATTGTCTGGGGAGCTCCTGTAACACATGTGAGATTCTGTGTTCTGTGATAATGTCTTGTATGTCACTGCTACTTAAGAGTTTAAGGTGAAGCTTTGTGAGTGTATTACATGTGTCTGGTGCATGCGTGTGGGTCAGAATGTGGATCAGTGGCTGCTGATGTGCTGATGCTGAGAGGAAGTGATTTAGGAGCTGGGCTTGCTCTCTTTATGTTTCTGCTTTTTGTGCAATGTCCTGGTAACTTGTCAGAGGCTGGATAAGATGTTAGAAATTTTCTTAATCCAGTCTGAAATCCGCCTTGTTTTATTCCTGGGTATGAATCATGTGAGGGGTTGGGAGGTGGAGGATGAAATTCCCATACCTTCTGAATAGTCCAAGGTCAGTTCTCAGAAATCAGATGTTGGGCCGGGCGCGGTGGCTCACGCCTGTAATCCCAGCACTTTGGGAGGCCGAGGCGGGCGGATCACGAGGTCAGGAGATCGAGACCATCCTGGCTAACACAGTGAAACCCCGTCTCTACTAAAAAATACAAAAAATTAGCCGGGCGTGGTGGCGGGCGCCTGTAGTCCCAGCTACGCGGGAGGCTGAGGCAGGAGAATGGCGTGAACCTGGGAGGCGGAGCTTGCAGTGAGCCGAGATCGCGCCACTGCACTCCAGCCTGGGCGACAGAGCGAGACTCCGTCTCAAAAATAAAATAAAATAAAATAAAATAAAAAAGAAAGAAATCAGATGTTGGTTGTTTAGCCATCACACCCTTAGATTTATGAGTTGGACCTAGAGGATTTGATCGCTTCTGTGACAGAGGTGTCATCCTGTTCCCGGAAAACTGGCGACACGTTGACATGCAGGAAATTGGTTAGATTTATGGCTTGTTTCTAACCAACATGTAGGCATTCTGCCCTTTAAAAACAATTAAATTTCACTGATGTTTTTCACGTATCTAACAAGGGCCAGGTGCTGAATTCTCCAAGATAAATAAAATAAGCCGGGTGCGGTGGCTCACGCCTGTAATCCCAGCACTTTGGGAGGCTGAGGCGGGTGGATCACTAGGTCAGGAGTTCAAGACAAGCCTGACCAAGATGGTGAAACCCCACTTCTACTAAAAATACAAAAATTAGCCGGGCATGGTGGCGGGCACCTGTAATCCCAGCTACTTGGGAGGCTGAGGCAGGAGAATCGCTTGAACCCAGGAGGCGGAGGTTGCAGTGAGCCGAGATCGTGCCACTGCACTCCAGCCTGGGCGACAGAGTGAGACTCCATCTCAAAAAAAGATAAATAAAATAGGATCTCTTTCCTCAGGAACAAACGGTTTGTCTTTTCTTGAACATTGCCTTCTGGGGCTAATTCTCACAGTACCCATCTGTCTGTCTTGCAAGCCTTTGGGAGCTCTCAGAACCAGACAGGCTAGCTCAGTCATGCAGCAGCTGACACAGGAGAGTGGGGTGTGAATCCAGCCCCTTGCCACTTTCTGACTCTCCCTTTTAGGACACAGTGGCCATGGGAAGGCAAGACACTGGGCTCCTTATGAAAGGCTGTGGGGGGAATGTGGTGGAGGTGGCAACTGCAATTATCCCTCAGCTTGCCCCTCATCTCTCCAGATACAACAGCATGGCCTCAAGCACACCCAGAGGTGGAGAATGAGTGTATGTTCCCTGGGGGACCAGAAATGGGATTTGTTAGTTGTTCTTACAAACAGTGGTAGTGAGATGGCAGGGCAATTTGAGCCTTGCGGAGTCATGAGTCATCCGTAGGGAACTATAATTACTTCTGTCCATTCAGACCAGGATGCTAGGCAGTAGTTAAATGGGGCAGGGTCAGGCACGGTGGCTCATGGCTTTAATCCCAGCAATTTGGGAGGCTGAAGTGGGAGGATTGCTTGAGGCCAAGAGTTTGAGACTAGACTGGCCAACTTGGTGAAACCTTGTCTACTAAAAATATAAAAATTAAGGCTGGGCGTGGTGGCTCATGCCTGTAATCCCTGTACTTTGGGAGGCCGAGGTAGGTGGATCACCTGAGGTCAGGAGTTTGAGACCAGCCTGGCCAACATGGTGAACCCCCATCTCTATCAAAAATACAAAAATTTGCTGGGCGAGGTGGCACACGCCTATAATCCCAGCTACTCAGGAGGCTGAGGCAGGAGAATTGCTTGAACCCGGGAGGAGGAGGTTGCAGGGAGCTAAAATCTTGCCAGTGTACTCCAGCCTGGGTGACAGAGTGAGACTTTGTCTAAAAAAAAAAATATATATATATATATATATATTTATACACACACATACGCACACATGCACAGATAGACATAGATATCTATATATATAGGTATCTATCTATATATAAAAATTAGCTGGGCATGGTGGTGCACACTTGTAATCCTAGCTACTCGGGAGGCTGAGGCATGAGAATCACTTGAACCCAGCAGGTGGAGGTTGCAGTGAGCTGAGATCATACCACTGCACTCCAGCCTGCGTAACAGAGTGAGACTCCATCTCAAAAAAAGGGAGGGAGGGGCATTTGTGGAGAAAGATGCACAAGAAATGCTCAGGCCAGGCATGGTGACACATGCCTGTAATCCCAATCCTTTGGGAGGCCGAGGTGGGAGGACTCCTTGAGCCCAGGAATTCAAGACCAGTCTGGGCAACATAGCGAGACCTTATCTCTAAAAAAAAAAAAAAAAAATTTTTTTAATTTAGCTGAGTATGGTGACACATGCCTGTAGTCCCAGCTACTTGAGAGGCTGAGGCAAGAAGATCACTAGAGCCTTGGTGGTCGAGGCTGCAGTGAGTCATGATTGCCCCACAGCACTCCAGCCTGAGTGACAGAGGGCAGAGTCTGTTTCAAAATAAGAAAATAAAAAAGGCATGCTCAGACCAACTGGTGCCAAATTTTTGTTGGAGGCTCATACATTAAGCTGCTGTCCCCTCCACCACACAGAGGCACAAAGGCAGTGGCAGCTGGGACTTCCTTCCCCGTTTTCTCCCATTCTTCTAATTCTTCATGATGCCCTTTTGTGACTTCTTTCCCCCTTTAATACTGCTTTTGATATCATTTCAGCCTGATGTCACTTGTGTAAAATCACTGGGGGTAGGGTGGGTGAAAATTTTCCAAACCACACATTCTTTTTTTTTTTTTGGGACAGAGTCTCACTCTGTTGCACAGGCTGGAGTACCCTGTCACAATCACGACTCACTGCAGCCACAACCTTTTGGGCTTAAGTGATTTTCCTGCCTCAGCTTCCAGAGCAGCTGGCGCATGCGACCACACTTGGCTAATTTTTTGTAGAGACAGGGTCTCACTTTGTTGCCTACACTGGTCTCAAACTCCTGGGCTCATGTGATCCTCCTGCATCAGCCTCCCAAAGTGCTAGGATTATATATCAGCTTGAGCTGCTGTGCTCAGCCCAAACCCCACATTCTTTTTTTATTTTTATTTTTTATTTTTTGAGACAGGGTCTTGCTATATCACCCAGGCTGAAGTGCAGTGGTGTGAACATACCTCACTGTAGTCTCAACCTCCTGGGCTCAAGCGATCCTCCCACCTCAGCCTCCTGGGTAGCTGAGACCACAGGTGTGAGGCGTGTGCCACCACATGTGGCTAACTTTTTAACTTATTTTTGTAGGGACGGGGTCTTGCTATATTGTTCAGGTTAGTCTCTAGCTCCTGGGGTCAAGTGATCCTCCTGCCTCAGCCTCCCATAGTGCTGGGATTATAGGCATGAGCCACTGCGTCTGGCCCAAACCCCACATTTTTTTTTTTTTTTGAGACGGATTCTCTGTCGCCTAGGCTGCAGTGCGATGGTGTGATCTTGGCTCACTGCAATCTCTGCCTCTTGGGTTCAAGTGATTCTCCTGCCTCAGCCTCCCTAGTAGCCAGGATTATAGGTGCCCACCACCACACCCAGCTAATTTTTGTTTGTATTTTTAGTAGAGACAGGGTTTCACCATATTGGCCAGGATGGTCTCGAACTCCTGACCTCAGCTGATCCACCCACTTGGGCCTCCCAAAATGCTGGGATTACAGGTCCGAGCCACCACGCCTGGCCCCAAACCCCACATTCTTAATGGCAGCTCTGGGCCCTACATAATTTCACTTCTTCAGGGTGACCCTGGGAACTTAATTCTAACTTGGGTCCTATTGTAGCTCTTTAACCACCCCAACAGCTCTGTAAGTATAGTTCAGCTTGAGAGAAAGAGACACAGAGAGAGAAACTTCAAGCACTGGGTGTTTGGTGCCTTCGGGGTCAGACAGACTGGACCTGGATTTAAATCCACTTTGTCCTCTATTATCTGCGTGATCTTGGACAACTGACTTAAGCTCTCCAGGGCTCAATTGCGACATTTGTAAAATGAAGATGATACCATGTAATAGTTATAATAGCTACTGTATTGAGCACTTTATATTTATTAATACAGTTAATCCCCATATATCTCTAGGAATTAGGTACTATTGTAGTTGTCATTTCTCAGATAAGAAAACTGAGGCATAGAGAGGTTAAGCAGCATGCCAACATTAACACAATTCTTAAGTTGTGGAGCTGGGATTCTGAACATGGAAGCCCAACCTCAGAGCCTATGTCCTTAACTACTGCAGTGGACTATAGTCCACAGAATGTTAACAAGGATTGAGGTGGGGGGAGAAAAACAAAAAAGCCCCCCAAAACCACAAAGCATTTAAAGCACCAGGTATAGAGCTTGGCAATAAGTTATTAAATTACATAACTGATGGCAGTAAATGGCAGCTGTTGCCACCAGGGTAGAAAAGCCTGTTTTCCAAGCTGTGTTTCCCCATGGGCACATGGAGGATGTGGCCCTCAGTCAGGGCAAGGCAGGAGAGAGACGGGTCTTCCCGCTGTCCAGGGTTTGCAAGGTGTCAGGGCTTCTTCCACTCAGACTCTGTTAGACACAGTTTGTTGGCAGAAGTCTTGTTTCTGTAATCCCAAAGTTGCCTAACAGGCCCCGAAAGGAAAACACAGGAGCAGGGTGGCCATAGGAAAGGGCTCCCTTCCAGTGAGCCAGTTGCTCAAGATCACTTTTCTCACTGCTTCAGAGGAATCTGGCTTTTTGTATCCTGCTGTCTTACCCATTTGGTCAGGGCTCCCGGATAAGCTACCTGGGGAACAGAGTGGGGCCTCTGCCTAAATTGGCACAAGGTGAAGAGTCAATGCCAAGAAACAAAGGAGACCCTGCAGGGACCTGGGGAAACCCAAATCTGGGCTTCAGGGGAAGGGAGCATCAAGCCTGCTCTGATTCTTTGTCATGTATACTTTGGCCCTCTGCCTGGGCTTGTGAATGTCTTGGTTAGTCACTGAGCAGTTCGGGCGCACCTGTCCCATTCAAGACACCAACTGGGTTAGAGGCAGCATGGTTTTTGGCTAAATGTTTTTATGGAAGCCGAGGAACCTGCATTTCACTATAGCTCTGCCACTTTTTAGTTAAGTTGTGTGATCTTGACAGTTTACTCTTTTGTGAGCCTCACTTTTCTCATTTGTGAGAAAATTATGAAGATCTTTTTTGAGACAGAGTCTCATTCTGTTACCAGGCTGGAGTGCAGTGGCTTGATCACAGCTCACTGTAGCCTCGTCTTCCTGGGCTCAAGCAATTTTCCCATCTCAGCCTCCCAAGTAGCTGGGACTACAGATGTGTGCCACCATGCCTGGCTAATTTTTAAATTTCTTGTGGAGATGAAGTCTCTCTATATTGCCCAGGCTCGTCTGAAACTGCTGGGCTCAAGCAGTCCTCCCACCTCAGCCACCTAAAGTTCTGGAATTATAGGCGTGAGCCACCGTGCCTGGCTGATTTATGAGGATCAAATGACATCACGTACACAAAGGCCTTAGAACAGCAACTTGGCCGGGCGCGGTGGCTCACGCCTGTAATCCCAGCACTTTGGGAGGCAGAGGCGGGCGGATCATGAGGTCAGGAGATCGAGACCGTCCTGGCTAACACAGTGAAACCCCGCCTCTACTAAAAATACAAAAAATTAGCTGGGTGTGGTGGCAGGCGCCTGTAGTCCCAGCTACTCGGGAGGCTGAGGCAGGAGAATGGCGTGAACCCAGGAGGCGGAGCTTGCAGTGAGCCGAGATCGCGCCACTGCACTCCAGCCTGGGCGACAGAGCGAGACTCCGTCTCAAAAAAAAAAAAAAAGAACAGCAACTTACACATTATAGGTGCTCAGTAAATGCTCACAGTCACAGGTTAGGTGCAGTTGGGAGCTGTGGAGAAATATAAAGTACAATCTCTTGCCTTTAAGGAGGTTGCAGTCTAGATGGGGTGAGAGGTAATAAGATAGAAAATCATGTAAATCACAGTGTTGGGAATGCATGTAACATAATACTGGCTGGTTGTGCGCAGTGGTATTATTGTAGCCAATGAGGTTTATCCGAGGTGCAATTATTGTGAATGGGAAACTTTCGCAATAACATCAGCCAACAAGTGTCATGGACCGTGAAGGCTTTGGGAGTTCAGAGCTATGAGAGCTGCCCCATGGGCTAAGCCAGGGAAGGCTTTCTGAACAAGTGAGTGTTGCAAACCTGCAAAGGTTGGAGAGGAAGGTGGAGGGACACTCCAGAAAAAGAACAGAATGAGGCCAAGTAGCATAAGTTCAGAGGATAGGAAGAAAACAGATTGGAACCAAGGGCTTGTAGGGGACATGAGAGGGAGATGAGATTGAATAGGTGGGTTGAGGTCAGGTTGTAAAGAGCTTTGAATGCCGTGCTAAGGAGTTTGGAATTTATCTGAAGGTTTTTGAGGAGGGGAATGATGTTCATATTGTGACCTTGATTTGGCCATGTATTCTTTTAATTTCTCTGGACCTTAGATCCCTTATCTATACAGTAAGAAGTTTGGATCATGTGATTGTAGAGGAGTTTCTCTAGCTAGAGAGTTTATGATTCTATGATACAGGAAGACTATTTTATTTTTGTCTTTATTTATTTATTTATTTTTGAGATGGTGTCTTGCTCTGTCACCAGGCTAGAGTGCAGTGGTGTGTGATCTCGGCTCACTGCAACCTCCGCCTTCCCGGGTTCAGCAATTCTCGTGCCTCAGCCTCCCGAGTAGCTGGGATTACCGACACATGCCATCACGCCTGGCTGATTTTTGTATTTTTAGTAGAGATGGGGTTTCACCATGTTGGCCAGGCTGGTCTTGAACCTGTGATCTTCCTGTCTTGGCCTCCCAAAGTGCTAGGATTACAAGCGTGAGCCACCGCACCTGGACAGGAAGATTATTTTAATGATAAAACGCAGAATCGGTATGAAGGGGAAAAACTATAGGTGGAGGATTGTTTAGAAAGCCAGTGCAATATCAGAGAAGAAGCCTCTTTTAAGAGACTCTGTGTGTGGGTGAGGAAGACCTTTATTGTATGTTATAGATACTTTGACATTATAACTCTATTAACAGTTTGAGTTCTGCAAGATACATCTCAGGAGACACCTAACTTGGGGCACCTGGAGAAGTGGATAAATAGATAAAATGTTTCAGGAAAGGAGTGATTATTTGGTAGGCTTCAGGTTTATACCATTCCTGTTCTGAAATAACCTAAGAAGGGCAGAAATAACATTATTGCTTCTCTTTAGATGTTTTGTATGCTTTTTCAATTTATAAAATAGTTTCACAGGTATTATCACATTTGCTTTTCACCAGAGTCTCCTGAGGGAGGTTAGGCAGGTGCTTTTTCAGAGTTTTTTTATTTTTCCCCCCCCCTCAAATCTAGGCCTCTTCATTCTTTCTTTTCCTTTCTCTTTTCTTTTCCTATTCTTCCTCCTCCTCCTCCTTCCCCCTCCCCCTCCTCTCCCTCCTCTTCCTCCTCCTCCTTCTTCTTCCTTCTCTCTTCTTTCTTCTTTGTAGAGACAGAGGGTCTCCTCTTGTTGCCCAGGCTAATCTTGAACTCCTGGGCTTAAGTGATCTTCCCACCTTGGCCTCCCAAAGTGTTAGGATTACAGGCATGAACCACTGCACCTGGAGTTACTGATTTTTTTAGTATGTGGCCAGATACTATTTATATTATAGACACCTATAAACCAAAGAGTGCCTGAGACAGATCTCAATCAATTTAGAGGTTTATTTTGCCAAGGTTGAGGATGCTGAGGATGCACCTGGAGAAAAAGAGCCATGTTGCAGTAGGATCTGTGGCCTTGCTTTTTCCAAAGAGGGTTTTGAGGACTTCTGTATATATATATTATATTATATTATATATAATACGTTATATATATTATATATATATAACATATTATATATAATATAATATAATATATATATATTTTTGGATACGGAGTCTCGCTCTGTTGCCCCGGCTGGAGTGCAGTGGCACGATCTCAGGGCTCACTGCAAGCTCCACCTCCCGGGTTCACGCCATTCTCCTGCTTCAGCCTCCTGAGTAGCTGGGACTACAGGTGCCCACCACCATGCCTGGCTAATTTTTTTTTTTTTGTATTTTTAGTAGAGACAGGGTTTCACCATGTTAGCCAGGATGGTCTCAATCTCCTGACCTCGTGATCCGCCCCCCTCGGCCTCCTAAAGTGCTGGGATTACAGGCGTAAGCCACCATGCCCAGCCGAGGACTTCAATATTTAAAGGAGAAAGAACAGGCAGGAGGAGGAGGAGGAAAGAAAAAGAAAGGGGAGGGTAGGCAGTGAGGCAAACAGTTACATTCTTGGGAGGCTTTGATTAGCACTCAGTGAATTCACATTTTACATGTGAAAAGAAAGGAATGGAGGGGAAGTCAATTATGCATTTATCTAGTGCTCAATAGATCTACATTTTACACAAGATAATGTAAGCCTGTGAAATTACAGCTATCTGTTTAGGAACAAAAAGAAGGCAGTTTCTGCATGAGTCAGTTCCCAAGCTTAACTTTTCCCTTTGGCATAGTGAATTTGGGATCCCAACATTTTATTTTCCTTTCACAAACTCAATACATTGATTAAGTTTAAGACTTCACCATGTGCCTCACACATGGAATCCAGTAAATGTTTGGTGCTATTTATTCATTCATTGAATTCCTTAATAAGCATGTAGTTTCCTGAATGCCTACTAGATACTAAGCAATATATTAGGTACTAAGTGTATTAATGGAAATAAAAACATGGTGGCCCTTAAGGAGCTCATAGTCTTATAAGGGAGACAAGTCAAACAGTTACAGAACAGAATGACAAGCATGGGTCAGGCGCGGTGGCTCATGCCTGTAATCCCAGCACTTTGGGAGGCTGAGGCAGTTGGATCACCTGAGGTCAGGAGTTTGAGACTAGCTTGGCCAACATGGAGAAACCCCATCTCTACTAAAAACACAAAAATTAGCCAGGCGTGATGATGGGCGCCTGTAATCCCAGCTACTTGGGAGGCTGAGGCAGGAGAATTGTTTGAACTTGGGAGGCGGAAGTTGCAGTGAGCTGAGATTGTGCCATTGTACTCCAGCCTGGGCGACAAGAGCGAGACTCTGTCGCAAAAAAAAAAGAAAAGAATGACAAGCGTTATGATTAAAGGACAAATCAAGTGTTACAGGAGCATAGGGGAGGGCTTACTAACTCATCCTGGGATGAGAATGCTGAGAACAGAGAAACCTTTTCTTTTCTTCTCTTTTCTTTCTATTTTTAAGAGCTAAGTTCTGAAAGAGGAGTAGAAATTGAGAGGAGGGCCGTCTAGGGAGAAGGAACAATACACGCAAAGTCTGTGATGTGAGGGAGTGCAGTCAGTGATGTGTTCAGGGAACTGCAAGTAGCTGAGCCTGTTGTCACAGAGAGTACACAGGCACAGTGATTAGAAATAATCAGGGACCAGATTACGAAGAGCCTGGAATGCTTGGTGAAGAAGTTTAGATTTTATCCTCAAGGTGATGGAGAACTACACCTAGATTTTAGGCAGGGTATTGATGTAACCACCCAACGGGTTCTTCCTGCCTGCTGTACAAATAATGACCACAGCATTGCAGTAAAGAAAGAGTTTATGGGGTGGGACGAAAGAGTTTAATTGACACAAGGCTGGCCACACCACATGGGAGATGGAGTTGTTATTCAAATCAACCTCATCTTCAGCTCATAGGTTAGAGGTTTTTCTTTTTTTCTTATTTTATTTTATTATTATTATACTTTAAGTTTTAGGGTACATGTGCACAATGTGCAGGTTTGTTACATATGTATAGGTGTGCCATGTTGGTGTGCTGCAACCATTTAACTCGTCATTTAGCATTAGGTATATCTCCAAATGCTATCCCTTCCACCTCCCCCCAGGTTAGAGGTTTTTCAAAGGCAGTTTGGGGGAAGGGGTTGGAGTGCTTGCTGCTGATTGGTTTGGGTGGAGATGAAATCATAGGATCTTGAAGCTGCTCTCTTGAGCGAGTTGCTTCTGGCTAGGGCCACAGGAGTGGAGTTGGCTGGTCCAGGTGGAGCTCTGGGTGTCAGACATGCAAAAAACCTGAAAAGATATCTCAAAAGGCCAATCTACAACAGTGATGTTATGTGCAGGACATATCTGGTGACCAGTCTACAGCTTAGCGGAATTCAGGTTCCTCTCCTCCCTCTAGCCTGATGGCCTTTCATAAGCTTTACAAAGGTGGTTGAGTTTTGGGGAAGGTTTCTTATCATTTAAACTATAAACTAAATGTCTCCCAAAGTTAGTTTAGCCTAAGCATAGGAATGATTAAGGGAAAGGCAAGGTGGGGGAGCATGGGTTAGATAAGATCTCTTACTGCCATATTTTTTTCACTGTTATAATTTTTCCAAAGGCAGTATCATTGACATTAGCAGACTTGTGTTTTAGGGTGATCTCTTTGACTGTCAAAGTGGAGGACAGATTGAATCAATGAGTTAGAGGAAGATGAAGCCCAGAAGCAGGATAAGTTGCGTTAGCTGTGATTGCTGCTTTCTTCTCTGGGATGCCCCTTTCCATCTTTACAGATCTTGCCTGTAGTACTTGCCATAGCACCAGGCAAATAGAAGGCATTTTACATCATGTGTTGGTTACTCCACTGCTGTGGCTTGTGCTAACAGTGACTGGGGCACTGATTTGAAAGTAAAGTGAGCACCCTTTTTCCTGTGGTCACAAATCAGGCAAAATTGCTTTCTTGGTTAGAACTGACATGGAAGATACACACACACACACACACACACACACACACACACACACACACACACATTTTTTGAGACAGAGTCTCACTCAATCGCCCAGGTTGGAGTGCAGTGGTGTGATCTTGGCTCACTGCAGTCTCTGCCTCCTGGGTTCAAGCAATTCTTCTGCCTTAGCCTCCTGAGTAGCTGGGGTTACAGGTGTGTGCCAACACGCCCAGCTAATTTTTGTATTTTCAGTTGAGACGAGGTTTCACCATGTTGGCCAGGCTGGTCTTGAACTCCTGACCTCAAATGATCCCCCTACCTCAGCCTCCCAAAGTGCTGAGATTATAGGCGTGAGCCATCGTGCCCAGCCAGAAGATATGTTTGGCTCGTCTCAAGATGTCTCCATAGGCATTTTCCATTTTGTGAAGAGTCTTTGTTCCAAAGTTGACAGTGGGTTCCTTTAGGGCAGGAAACATATTTTTATTCATTTTTTTAGTCCCTGGACTTATCACAATACATGATACATACTAGGCAATGATAGATATTTGTTTCATGAATTTGAAATTCATGTTTTGTATTTGAAATATGTTTCATGAAATATGCTGTAAATGTTGATTAGGTGCTCAGATTCCCCCTCAAAAGCCTTTTAAATCTAGAGCCTAATGGGGTACTGGGCATATCTAAGGCCTGAGAAGGAGGGAAACTCTAGGAAATGGCAGGAATTAGCAGAATGGAAGTAAGTTACTTCCCAGAAGTATTTAGCAGTTGAACTGAGACAGTTTCAGAAAGATTCTGGGCCAAAGGTTTTTAGAAAGACCTACTGGGGAGATTGGGAAGTTCTGAATTCCTTTTGCTACCTACTGTTATACAAATCGCTTTTGTTCTTCCTCATATACTTTAAAATACATTTGGCTGGCACAGTGGCTGATGCCTGTAATCCCAACACTTTGGAAGGCCAAGGTAGGAAGATTGCTTGAGGCCAGGAGTCCAAGAGCAGCCTGGGCAACACAGCAAGATCTCCATTAAAAAATTAGCCAGGTGTGGTGGCATGCACCTGTTGTCCCAGCTACTTGGGAGGCTGAGGTGAGAGGATCACTTGAGCCCAGCAGGTCAAGGCTGAGTGAGCCATGATTATACCACTGCACTCCAGCCTGGGTGACAGAGTGAGACCTTGTTTCTGGGGGAAAAAAAAAAAAAAAGAATAAAATTGGCAGGGTGCGGTGGCCCACACCTATAATCCCAGCACGTTGGGAGGCTAAAGTGGGAGGATCACTTGAGCCCAGGAGTTCTAGAGCAACCTGAGCAATGTAGAGAGACCTTGTCTTTTTTTTTTTTTTTCTTTTGAGACAGAGTCTCTTTCTGTCACTAGGCTGGAGTGCAGTTGTGCGATCTCGGCTCACTGCAACCTCCGCCTCCCGGGTTCAAGCGATTCTTTTGCCTCAGCCTCCCCAGTAGCTGGAACTACAGGCATGCACCACCACACCCAGCTAATTTTTGTATTTTTAGTAGAGACAGGGTTTCACCATGTTGGCCAGGATGGTCTCGATCTCTTGACCTCGTGATCTGCCTGCCTTGGTCTCCCAAAGTGTTAGGATTACAGGCGTGAGCCACCACGCCTGGCCGAGACCTTGTCTTTACAAAAAATAAACAAAATTAGCTGGGCATGGTGGTGCACACCTATAGTTCCAGCTACTTGAGAGGCTGAGGTGAGAAGATCACTTGTGAGCCCAGGAGGTCAAGGCCTCAGTGAGCCAAGATCGTATCACTGCACTCCAGCCTGGGCAACAGAGTGAGACCCCATCTAAATATAAATAAATAAATAAATAAATAAATAAATAAATAAATAACAGTTAAACTACATGACTTGCCATGGTTTCCTGATTCTTTGTCTTTTTATGTTTCCTTTCTTCGTTAGGAATGTTTTTTCCTTTATGCCATTGTCATCATTCTTCAGTGCCCTGCTGAAATGCTTTTCATGAAACCTTATGGAAAAAAAATCTCTCCCTACCGAAGTCATCTCAATTTTTAGACCCCCTTGTGGTACTTAATGCTCTCTGCCTAGAATTGTATATGGGTTATCATTCTTACACTAGAAGGAAGGAATCATATGTAATTTAGCTATGAGTATTCCAGAGTGTCTAGCACAGGTCTTTGTAAATGTTGAATGGACAATGTGGCTGAGCTGTATTACTAACTTAGTGTTATGGTTACTTTTACTTGTCAACCTAGCTGGACCATGATGTGCCCAGGGATTTGGTCAGACATTATTCTGGGTGTTTTTTTTTTTTCCCCCCAAGATGGAACCTTGCTCTGTCGCCCAGGCTGGAGTGCAATGGCGTGATCTCGGCTCACTGCAACCTCCACCTCCCAAGTTCAAGCAATTCTCCTGCCTCAGTCTCCTGAGTAGCTGGGATTACAGGCTCATGCCACCACACCTGGCTAATTTTTGTATTTTTGGTAGAGACGGGGTTTCTACATGTTGGCCAGGCTGGTCTTGAACTCCTGACCTCATGATCTGCCTACCTTGTCCTCCCAAAGTGCTGGATTACAGGCCTGAGCCACTGCTCCCGGCCTATTCTGGGTATTTCTGTGAAGATATTTTTGCATGAGATTAAGATTTAAATTGATAGATTGAATAAAGTAGATTGCTCTCCCTAATATGGGTAGGCCTCATCCAATCAGTTGAAAGCCTGAATAGAATAAAAAGACTTATCCTCCCTTGAGTAAAGGAATTCCTCCTGCCTGACCACTTTCAAACTGGGATATTGGCTTCTTCCTGTCTCCAGACTCAAACTGAATCATCAGCTCTTGAGCCTTGCTGGCCTTTGGACTGAAACTATACAACTGGCTCTCTTGGGTCTCTAGCTTTCCAGCTCACCCTGAAGCTCTTGGGACTTGTCAGCCTCCATAATTGTGTGAGACAATTCTTTATAATAAAGCTCTTTTTATACACACACACACACACACACACACACACCTTGTTGGTTCTGCTTCTCTGGAGAACCCTACTACACTTGGGTTCTAAATGTTAGAAATATCCCAGGGAAGGGAAAAGAGTCCTATCTACCATTCCTGGCACAGGATTAACATGAGGCACACTTTAAAAATGATGCTTACCTTTGATATCTTTTCATCTCTTGAACCCTTTTTATGAACTCTTCTCCCTCTTCTAAGATTTAAGGTATATAGGACTTTGATGCTACCCTTATCCCTCTACTTTAATATCTGATCCAGGTCTATCTTCCTCCTCATTTATGGCCCAAATTTCCTTTTGGCCCAAATTTCCTTTGCTTTTGAGTCATTTTCCCGATCCTACCCCATTCCCATTAAAGCTCCCAACTCAGTGTGTTAGATGGAAGCTGGGTGGTGAGGGAAAAGCAGTTTGTACAAGTGATTCATGTATAGCTGAAAGCTCTGTAATCTTCTCAGAATCATTTGCTAAATGAATTGGATGAAATACCATGTAGTTTAATAAAGTGGGATGAAAATTTTAGGCAGAGTGGGGGTAAAATCTTTGAGTAACTGCCCAATGGGAGTTACTCAACCCTACCTGGAGTCAGTCCTAGGGTTAGCATTCCTGTGCGCTTACTGCTTTGACAGATTCTTCCCTTTTCCATCTTTGAAACCAGTTTCACCAGGGGCGGTGGCTCACGCCTGTAATCCTAGCACTTTGGGAGGCTGAGGAGGGCGGATCACCTGTGGTAGGGAATTCGAGACCAGCCTGACCAACATGGAGAAACCTCGTCTCTACTAAAAATATGAAATTAGCTGGGCATGGTGGTACATACCTGCAATCCCAGCTACTCAGGAGGCTGAGGCAGGAGAATCACTTGAACCCGGGAGGCAGAGGTTGCGGTGAGTGGAGATCGCACCATTGCACTCCAGCCTGGGCAACAAGAGACTCTGTCTCAAAAAAAAAAAAAAAGAAAAAGAAAAAAAAAGAAACCACAGTTTCTCTCAAATAACAAACAAGCACTCCCACAGAAGTAGCAATGGAGATTCTACTGCTAGCATAGGAAGAGAGAAAGAAGGAAACCATTAGCAGTCTCCACTGGATTTTTCTAAGTTAGCAACTATTTATAGTTTTGAAAGTCCTATTTTAGAAGAATATGATTTGTTTAAAAGATGATGAGCAAATCAGTAGTTTTATATTATATGTGGTCATAAGCAGAGAAAAGACCTGGTTATAGGAGAGCAGATTTTAATGCGGTATGGAGGCATTATGTTTGAAATGTTGGTAAATCAAATCTGTCGTGAAGCTGGTCTGGCTTAAAATACTTAGGATCTGTCTTATCTTCAGCTAGCTCTTCCCTTCCAGATTTTGAAACCAGTGCAATTGTCCCACAGGACTAATGTTTACAGGTTTTTTTAATAAACATAGAAATTGACCTTCCCTAGTCTTAGAACTCTAAACTTGTATCTGTCTCATCTGAGTTCCTTCCTTAGGAAACCTACCCTCAGGCAAGGAACTGAAACTCATCAGATCCTCACACCCAGACAATGAGATACCAGACTCCTCATCCATTGTGACTGCTTCCCTACCCCTCCCTAATTTCTGTTTTCCCACCTTCCCTGCTATATAAACTCCCCAGTTTCAGTCTGTCAGAGACTGATCTGAGACTTTATCTCTTGTTGTCCTTCACCGCAGCACTGGATTCAAGCCCTCCTTCCTGGAAATACTTGTTGACTCAGTGACTGGCATTCTATGCAGCAAACCGCAGGACTAGGCTGAATGCTTGGTATTTCAGTAATAATTTCCTGTGAGAAGGAAGAAGTAGTTAGAAGAAAGAGCATGATCGTAATAGGAAACTAAAAACTCTGCATCTATTTCAATATTTCAATATATTTAAGCCTGTCTTATATTAAAAAATCCCCTTTTTGAACTCTACTTCTCTTACTGGCTTCTACCGTATCACTCTCTTCTTTTTTTAGAAACAAACATTTATTTATTTATGGTTATTATTTTTTTTTGAGACAGTATCTCGCTCTGTTGCCCAGGCTGGAGTGCAGTGTTGCAATCTCGGTTTACCGCAACCTACTACCGAGTTCAAGCAATTCTCCTGCCTCAGCCTCTCAAGTAGCTGGGACTACAGGCATGTACCACCACGCCCGGCTAATTTTTGTATTTTTAGTAGAGACGGGGTTTCACTATATTGGCCATGCTGGTCTCAAACTCCTGACCTCAGGTGATCCGCTCTCCTCGGCCTCCCAGATTGCTGGGATTACAGGCTTGAGCCACCGTGCCTGGCCTAAACTAATACTTAAAAAGAGTTTATAGTTACTATCTCCATTTACTTATCTCCCATCTACTCCTGAGCATCCTAGAGTAGATTTATTCCCGTTGCGCAACCAAAACTACTCTTACCAGCGTCGCCAATGATGACACAGTTGCAAAATAGAATGACCCTTTCACCCTTGTTTTACTTGGCGTTGCAGCCCACTTACCACAGTCTGCCAGTGCTTTGCTTTGGAACTGCCGCTCTGGCCCTCACACTGTTGGGTTCTCTTCTACCTCTTCGGCCGTTCCTTTTGAGTTTTCCTTACCACCTTCTCTGATGTGTCCATTCCATTCCTTAAATGTCATTTGTCTTTAGGGTTCTGTCCTAATGTCCTCTTCTCTTTCTATATACTCATGTTCCCTCTGTGACTTCAGTTATAATTGATACCTGATGAATGGCCCATCTCTCTCTCTCTCTCTTTTTTTTTTTTTGAGATGGTGTCTTGCTCTGTTGCCCCGGCTGGAATGCAGTGGTGTGATCTCGGCTCACTGCAACCTCTGCCTCCTGGGTTCATGCCATTTTCCTGCCTCAGCCTCCCGAGTAGCTGGGACTACAGGTGCCCACCACCACGCCTGGCTAATTTTTTGTATTTTTAGGAGAGACGGGGTTTCACTGTGTTAGCCAGGATGGTCTCGATCTCCTGACCTTGTGATCTGCCCGCCTCGGCCTCCCAAAGTGCTGGGATTACAGGCGTGAGCCATCACGCCAGCCATCTCTCTCTCTCTTTAAACAGAGGTGGGGTCTTACTCTTTCGCCCAGGCTAGAATGCAGTGGTGCGATCATAGCTCACTATAACTTTTAACTCCTGGACTCAAGCAATCCTTCCACTTTAGCATCCCAAAGTGCTGGGATACAGATGTGAGCCACTGTGCCCAGCTAATTTTTTTTTTTTTTTTTTTTTTTAGAGACAGAGTCTCGCTCTGTTGCCCGGGCTGGAATGCAGTGGCGCAATCTCAGCTCACTGCAAGCTCTGCCTCCCGGGTTCACTCCATTCTCCTGCCTCAGCCTCCCGAGTAGCTGGGACTACAGGTGCCCGCCACCACGCCCAGCTAATTTTTTTGTATTTTTAGTAGAGATGGGGTTTCACCGTGTTAGCCAGGATGGTCTCCATCTCCTGACCTCGTGATCCGCCCACCTCGGCCTCCCAAAGTGCTGGGATTACAGGTGTGAGCCACCGTGCCTGGCCAACTGTGCCCAGCTAATTAAAAACTTTTTTTTTTTTTTTTGGTAGAGACAGGGTCTTGCTATGTTGCACAGGCTGATCTTGAACTCCTCTGGCTTCGAGCTATTCAGCTACCTAAGCCTTTCAAAGGGCTGGGGTTACAGGTGTGAGCGACTGTGCCTGTCCTCCATCTCTCTCGTTCTCTCTCTCTTTTTTTTTTTTTTGAGACAGAGTCTCCGTTTGTCGCCCAGGCTGGAGTGCAGTGACATGATCTCTGCTCACTGAAACCTCTGCCTCCCGGGTTCAAGCGATTCTCCTGCCTCAGCCTCCCAGGTAGCTGAGATTACGGGTGCCCACCACCACACCTGGCTAGTTTTTGTATTTTTAGTGGAGACAGCGTTTCCCCTTGTTGGCCAGGCTGGTCTCCAACTACTGACCTCAAGTGCTCCGCCTGCCTTGGCCTCCCAAAGTGCTGGAATTACAGGTGTGAGCCACTGCACCCAGCCCTCCATCTCTCTGGAATTGTATATCTCAACAGTTTATTGGACATCTGCTTTTGAATATGCAACATGTCCAAAAAAACCGAACTTTTCTTGCCTCTAAACTTGATTGTTTAAAACAAAATTTTAGCCAGGTGCAGCAGCTCACACCTGTAATCCCAGCACTTTTGGGAGGCTGAGGCGGGAGGATTGCTTGAGTCCAGGAGTTTGTGACCAAGCAAAGAGTAAGACCCCATCTCTATTTAAAGAGAGACAGAGATGGCTGGGCGCGATGGCTCATGCCTGTGACCTGGGCAACATAATAAGACTTCATGTCTTAAAAAAAAAAATTAGCTCGCCGTGGTGGCATGTGCCTATAGTACCAGGTACTCAGGAGGTCGGGATTGCTTGAGCCCCGGAGGTTGAGTCTGCAGTGAACTGTGATCACATGACTGCACTGTAGCCTAGGGGACAGAGTGAGACCCTGTCTCAAAAAATTAAAAAAAAAATTTTAGTGGATGGTACCCCACAATGATCCACACCAGAAATCTGGCCACCATCTTTGATTACTCTTTTATCATCCCCACATCTAGTCAATCACTCAGTCTTGACAATACTACCTGCTAAATATCTCTCAAGCTGTCCACTTCTTTTTCCAACCTTACTCACACTACTGATTCAGCCATTTCCTTTTCTAGATCACTGCAGCAGCCTTCTCTCTGATTCCACTTTTTTGTCTTCAGTCTAATTCCATGCCACTCTAATTCATTTTCTGCAGTGTGGGTGAAGTGGATGTATGAAACAAAATTCTAATCACATTTTCCCTAATATTAAAGCCCTTTAAATGGTTCTCTGTTGCCCTCAGGATGCACTTTGATCTCTTCAATAGGGCCCCCAAGCTTTTTTGTTGTTGTTGTTATATTACAAATTTAAAAGAACTCAGTCTTCTCCAGCTTCATCTGTGCTAATCCTGCCCCCACCTTTCCCCCATTCTTGTACTCCAGGTACACAACACATACTTTAATTCCTTAAATACCCCTGTTCTCTATTGTATCTGGGCCTTTACACTTATTCTATCTGCCTAGAATGCTCCTGTTACGCCTCTTTCTTATCAACTTTAGTTATCTTTGGTTTAGACATCCCTTCTTCTGTGCTATGCTATGCTAACACCCCAACCCCAGGTCATGCTTCTGAAGTACCCAGTACTTACCCCTGTGTAGCGCTTACCATGCCCTCTCAAGATTACCTGGTGAATGTATTGTAAGCATTTTGTATGCAGGGACTACATGTCTCACTGTTGAATCCTGGGTCCTAGAAAAGTAGCTATCACATAATAGATGCTCAGTAAATACACATCGTTACTTTGGCTATGTTTGCCATTAAATCAATTAAACAAGTGGTACAAAGCTGGTAGGGAATGACCAAAAATGGGGTCCTAGGCTTTGATGTTAGGTTTTTTTTTAAAAAAAGTAAAGTCAAAGTTCAGATTATTGCAGTTTTACAGGTTGGCTATGGGTCTTAATGGGCTTATGGGATATTACAACTGAATCTAAACTCTGTCCAGCTGGTACAGTCTTTATCCAGGCGTCAGTGTTCTTTTTTTTTCTTAAAAAAAAAAAAAGCTTTATTGAGATATAATTTATATGCCATACCACTCACCCATTTAAAGTATATTCCTCAATGATTTTTTTCCAGAGCAAGAGTGGAATTTTATTTTATTTTTATTTATTTATTTTTTTAAAAAATGGCCATGCGTCTGCTCTTTAATGTTTTTCTATGATATATTAAAATAAAAACAAAGTTTCAGTCTCTTCACAAGAAGTAATTTATATTCTCTGAATTTTTTCAGCCACAACAACTGGATTCTCTTTTCTGATTTTTGCTGCAGCTTCTGCTTTGTAATCATATGGACAGTTGTGCTTGTCAGAGTTAACGGTGAAGTCCACAAAACAAATTTCCACGTCGGCAGTCAAACCCTGTAAGACCAACTTTCTTTCTGCACATGAAACATCTGTTTTTCTTTGGTTTGGGCAATTCAGGAGCTTTTTCTTCACTCTGAGAAGTACTGGGCTGAAAAACTGATGGACTGGGCTGAGTGACAACTGGCTCTCACACCTCTGTTTTCGGGGTAGTTATTTTGTCCTCTGTTGAAATGCTCATTTCTGTCATTTGCTGAGTTACAGGCAAGGCAGCCGCAGGCACATTTCTTGATTTTTCAGATGTGCTGCCAGCAGCACCTTCACAGTTGTTTAAGCTAGTGTCTGCTCTCTGTACAGATGCAGAATCTGAGGTAGGACTGTTGGAACCACTAGCTGTCCCCATTGGGCTCATTCTGCCACTATTCTGCTGCCTCTGAAGATGTTCTTTGTAGCAAACTGAACACATTCCATTTGTCCTAGGATTTCCATAAAAGCCACATCCTGTGCTACACAGCATGGGCCCCGGGGTCTGGTTAGTCTCCTGAGCCATATTTTTCTGCCAGGTCTGAGTTCCAACCATCCCCATGGCCAAAGGGATTTTATTTTATTTTTAAGATGGAGTCTTGCTCTTGTCGTCCAGGGTGGAGTGCAATGGTGTGATTTCGGCTCACTGCAACCTCTGCCTCCTGGGTTCAAACGATTCTCCTGCCTCAGCCTCCTGAGCAGCTGGGATTACAGGCGCCTGCCACCACGCCCAGCTAATTTTTTTTTTTTGTATTTTTAATAGAGATGGGGTTTCACCATGTTGGCCAGGCTGGTCTCCAACTCCTGACCTCAGGTGAACCACCCACCTCGGCTTCCCAAAGTGCTTGGGATTACAGGTGTAAGCCACCACGCCTGGCTGGAAGTTTATTTTTAAAAGTCTTCAGAAAATAAAAAAAGAGAAAGTATGCTTGGAAGACACCCAACTGCGTGACTTGAAGAACAACTGCCTGATTTTTAGTATAGTCACAGAATTGTGTAACTGTCACCATAATCAATCTTCAGAACATATTCATCACCCCAACAAGAGACCCCATACCCATTAGTAATCACTCCTTTTTTCACCCCACCCTTCAGCCTCCTCTCTCCAGCCCCTGGGAACCCTAATCTACTTGTTTGTTTCTGTGAACTTGCCTATTCTCAATATTTCATATAAATGGAATAGTATGTGTTCTTGTGACTGGCTTCTTTCACTTAGCATAATATTTTCAAGCTTTATCCATGTTGTATCATGTATCAATACTTTATTTCTTTTTATTTTTTACTTAAAATTCTTTTCCTATACAGATGAAGTCTCACTGTATTACCCAGGCTGGTCTCAAACAACTGGGCTCTAGCGATCCTCCCACCTTGGCCTTTCAAATTGTTGGGATTATAGGTGTGAGCCACTGTGCCCAGCCCCGTTTCTTTTTATTGCCAAATAATCTTCCGTTATATGTATATACCACGTTTTGTAAATCCATTCATCAGTTGGTGGACATTTGAGTTGTTTCTGCTTTTGGCTATTACAAACAATGCTGCTTATGAACATTTTTTTTCTTTCTAAGAGATGGAGTGTTGTTCGGCTCACTGAAACCTCCGTCTTTCCAGTTCAAATGATTCTCCTGGCCCAGCCTCCGGAGTAGCTGGGATTACAGGTGTACACAACTACACCCAGCTAATATTGGTATTTTTAGTAGAGACGCAGTTTCACCATGTTGGCCAGGCTGGTCTTGAACTCCTGAGCTCAAGTGATCTGCCCACCTCAGCCTCCCAAAGTGCTGGGATTACAGGGGTGAGCCATCAAGCCCAGCCGTGGACATCTGTGTATGAGTTTTTGTATAGACATGTTTTTATTTCTCTTGGGTATATACCTAGGAGTGCAATTGTTGGGTCATATTATTACCAGAATGGGGTCCTGATCAAGTCCCCAACAGAGGGTTCTTGGATCTTACACAGGAAAGAAGTCAGGGTAAGTCTGTAGAGTAAAGTGAAAGCAAGTTTATTAGAGAAGAAACAAAAGAATGGCTGGTCCATAGGCAGAGCAGCCCTGAGGGCTGCTGGTTGGATATTTTTATGGTTATTTCTTGATTATATGCTACATATGGGGTGGATTATTCATGAGTTTTCCAGGAAAGGGGTGGCGATTTCTTGGAACTGAGGGTTCCTTTTCCTTTTTGACCATTTAGGGTAACTTCTAGACATTGCCATGGTATTTGTAAACTGTCGTGGCACTGGTGGGAGTGTCTTCTAGCATGGTTACACATTATAATTAGTGTATAAAGAGCAATGAGGACAACCAGAAGTCAGTTCCATCTGTATCTTGGTTTGGGCGTGTTTTGGCCAGCTTCTTTACTGCATCCTGTTTTATCAGTGGGGTCTTTGTGACCTGTATTTTGTGCTGACCACCTATCTCATCCTGCAACTAAGAATGCCTAATCTGGGAATGCAGCCCAGCAGGTCTCAGCTTTATTTTACCCAGACCCTGTTGAAGATGGAGTTGCTCTGGTTCAAACACCTCTGACATATTTCCCCCCTCCTTTTTACAAGGGGATCTTTAATCCTAAGGGTTGCGGAGGGGCAAAGATCCATCTACTGTAACTTCTTTAGGCTGACTAGGGGCAATGATATTCCTGCCTATTAGGGTCTCTTGTATCCAGGGTAGAGAGGAGCTCAGTCAGAAAGCCTCAGTATGGTGAGGGCCCTTCATAACTCTGAGTTCTGACAAAAGGTGATATCTGAAAGACTAATAAGTGCTCAATTTAAGAAAACATTGAATAAGCTTATCTTGCATTTTTACACAAAGAATATGACAGCAATATATTCCACAAAAGTAAAGCGAAATAAGTAAAATTATTCCAAGTGAACTAAATAAGAAAGCTTTTCATGAACGGGGCAGTTGTTGGAACCAAGCTGATACAGTCACTCGCTGATTCCAATACATGCCCAGAATTAAGATACTGATCCAGATTTTTACATTACCTTCCTCTTTTGTTTCTTTTGAGCAGCAGCCAGAGATCACTGGTTGGTTCACAGGAAGAAGCAGAGTCAGTCTAAATTGCAGAAAAAACTCAACAGATGAGACTAGAATCTAATAACAGGTGTATCACGGTTTTTGAAAAATAATTTTTCTCTAATTCCCATTTTTATTAAAAACAAATCATGGTAGGACTCATTTATTTGCAAACTAAGTTTTAGTCTTATTATACTAGGTCTGATTATTTGTATAAAGTGCAGCAAGAGTAATTATTTGCCATATAGGCTCTTTTTAAATTGGATTTGATGGAACTTTGTTCCATAAGGAATCTCAGATTAGAGCTTTTAAAGCACTGATCCTAGCCACGGGTTTGTACCTTCAAATACTTGTATGAATTGGGTACATTTCTTTCCTCTCAATTTCCCAGGATAACTGGGACTCCTGGGCCAGAAAGTGACATTTTTGGCCAGGTGTGGTCGTCACACCTGTAACCCCAGCACTTTTGGAGGCTGAGGTGGGTTGATTACTTGATGTCAGGAGTTTGAGACCAGCCTGGCCAACATGGTGAAAAGCCTGTCTCTACTAATAATACAAAAAAATATTTAGCCTGGCATCGTGGCACATGCCTGTAATCCCAGCTGCTCAGAGGCTGAGTTAGGAGAATCACTTGAACCTGGGAGGCGGAGGTTGCAGTAAGCCAAGATCATATCACTGCACTCCAGCCTGGGTGACAGAGTGAAACACTCTCTCAAAAAAAAAAAAAAAAAAAGAAAGTGACATTCTTTACTTACCACAGGTCAGGATCCCTGTACAAGGACTGCATAGACAAGGCACGAGGCCAGTTTTCCCAGGGGGCTTTTTCTGACTCTGTAAGTCAACTTTGATTCCTTAAAAGTAGTCTTTTTGTACCTGGCATGCCATTCCAGTCAAAGCCTTCATAAAAGAACCATTGTCTCCAATGGTGTCCTGTTACGAAAGAAAACATTCTTATTGTACTTGTGCAAATATTGCCATAGTTAAGAATACTTACAGTTTCCAAATTTTGGAGAAATGAGGTAGGGAGAAAGAAATATGCTCCAAATTTTCTTTATAGGAATGTATTTTACTTGTTAAAAGCTGTAAATAGCTCAAAAGAAAAGTATTCTTGACTCTGAAAAGACAGAAAGGATCAGCAATGTTTTAGGCAAAAAGTCATAAAAAGATTATTTTCATCTTTTGTTAGTTCAGTCTATGCAATTAGTTCCTGTTTCACTCAACATTTATGTACACATTAGTTTTCCAAGAGAGTCTTTGAAGTTCTTTCTTCTCTATTTTAATGGCACACTTTCCAAAGTTATCAAAGGCCTGCATTTAAGAGTACTCATCAGAGTCCTATAGCTGATTATAAACTGTCCTTTAAAGAGGATCAAAATAAGACAACAATTGTCTGTGGATGACAAAAATTATTATGGCAGTCATGGTTACTTCTGTGGCATACAACAATTTTACAAAACAATTATAATTATTACTGATAATATACACTAAGTCATATCAGTATTATAGGAGTATAGCATAATTTTGGAAAACATACCAATAACACATTTATACAAATACACCCCAAAGAAAGCCAAACACTATTTCATATTTGACAGTGCTTCCTGTATGATTTTAATATACCAAATAAGCCAAATATGTCTCTTTTGGACTTTAGGGTACCTGATATCTAAAGGATTAATCAGGTCAGAAAAAGGCAACTTATAATTTGATTTTGGAAAGTTTTCAAATATTAAAGGTTTAAAATACTTGATATAAAATAGAATCCCAGCACACCGTAAGTCATTGAGCCAAAATGATAACTCAAAGATTTTAAAAAGGGAAAAACCTGGCCGGGAATGGTGGCTCATGCCTGTAATCCCAGCACTTTGGGAGGCTGAGGTGGGCGGATCATAAGGTCAGGAGTTTGAGATCAGCCTGGCCAATATGGTGAAACCCCGTCTCACTAAAAATACAAAAAATTAGCCAGGCATGATGGTGCATGCCTGTAATCCCAGCTACTCGGGAGGCTGAGGCAGGAGATTTGCTTGAACCTGGGAGGCGGAGGTTTCAGTGAGTCAAGATTGTGCCACTGCACTCCAGCCTGGGTGACAGAGTGAGACTCTACCTGAAAAAAAAAAAAAGGGGGGAAAACCTTTACTCATTGATAGAGGGAAGACTTAGCTTTCCAAATAATTTTCTCTTTTCTTTCATTCTTTTTCCTGTAGTTTATTCAAAAGGCAAACAAAAATCTTTCATTAAAAAAAATTACACAAAAATCTTGTTCAAGAGTGAAAGCCAAGTCTCACCTTTATGTTAGTGTACTATATTGATGTTAAATCCAGTTCTTAATAAAACCTAATAGACAGATCTGTTCAGGTGCAATGGCTCATGCCTGTAATCCTAACACTTTGGGAGGCTGAGGCAGGAGAATCACTTGAGCCCAGGAGTTCAAGACCAGCCTGGGCAACACAGTGAGACCCTGTCTCTTAAAAAAAAAAAATCTTTTTTTTTTTTTGAGACGGAGTCTTACTCTGTCACCAGGCTGGAGTGCAGTGGTGTGATCTTGGCTCACTGCAATTTCTGCCTTCCAGGTTCATGCCATTCCCCTGCCTCAGCCTCCCGAGTAGCTGGGATTACAGGTGTGCATCGCCACACCCAGCTAATTTTTGTATTTTTAGTAGAGACAGGATTTCACCATGTTGGCCAGGATGGTCTTCATCTCCTGACCTTATGATCCACCCGCCTTGGCCTCCCGCAGTGCTGGGATTACAGGCGTAAGCCACCGTGCCTGGCCAAAAAAAAAAATCTTATACACAAATCTGCCTAATCTTAATCGTTTTATCATAAGGTAAGGTTCTTATAAACCTTTTATAACTCTTTACAGTTTTTTTTTGGTTAAAGAATAGAACCATGCTCTAAGAAAGCCATGTTATGCTTTTATTCCAATGTTCAATTTACAGATAAATTGAATAATACCCCTTTAATTTTAGCCAATATCTTTTCATACAGAATTTCTTTTACAACACTAATCTTTCATAAACCTTTCACAACTTACTCAAACATCAGCTTTATCCTATCCTTTAACTCTCTAAATTAGGGAAAAAAACACATCCCCATACTTTCTTATAATCTTTTACCAAAAACACATTCTACTTTCCTTATATACCTTGCATGTAAAACTGTTTCTCTAGTAGTCTCAATTACATATGTTACAATGTTAACTCTTAGCAACTTTTATTTTTGGTGAAAGACCTGGTAAGTAAGCAATTTTATTTATGTACCAGGTGTGTAGCCTAGGACACCAGACAGAAATGCAGATAAGGTCTGACTATTTCCAACATAGATGGGCATGGATAACTCCGTATGTCCCCAGGCCTTACCTAGAATCTAGCTACAAAGCAGGTAAGTTGTACAAGTATCAAAAGTCAAAGAAGTAGTTTATAACCTTAAACCATCTAGCAAAGATAGTATTTGACCTGCCTAATTTAGACTAAATGTCTTAAGTGTTGAAGATGTTTTTATTTTACCAATAATCTTGAAAAGTGTCTTTATTTTATAAAGATTACTAAAGTCACGTGAACTAAAAGGCATTAAAGTTTTTATTTTTCTGACAAAATATTTGATTTCAGCACTTTTCTTAAAGCCAATTAATTGGAGCTTTTTATATAAATACCACACACACAACACATATAAATACACAGACAAGAAAAACAAAAACAAGAACAAAAAACAAAACTTAGATACACAGACAGAAGCAGAACCAATAGTTGTAAGATTTTTCATTTGCCAGTTTTTAAGTTTTTCTTTCCCATTTTATGAACCCTATCATGACTTACACAGACCATCTAGACTTTCTAACTTGTCTTACATTTCCCTTTTTCCTAAATAATCAGTCATTCTACTTTAGGACAAGGATTTACCATACAAGATCTTTTCTCACATAATATTTCTTTTCTTTATAACTTTCCTTACCAAAAATACATCTTCATATCCATAAGTTTCTTCACACCTCTCTCCCCTACTGTTTTTTTCTCTTTCTACCTTTTTTCTGTTTTCTTCTGTCCCCTGTCCTAATTGTCAGCTAAGCAATACTAAATTACATTTCCAAAGGGCCAACTCTTAGATGAAACAAAATAGAGAATTCATATTTTATTCAAACCAAGGAAAAATGGTGTGAATAACAGTTCAGTTAAGACAGCCAGGGCCAGGCGTGGTGGCTTATGCCTGTAATCCCAGCACTTTGGGAGGCCAAGTTGGGTGGATTACCTGAGGTCAGGAGTTTGTGATCAGCCTGGCCAACATGGTGAAACCCCGTCTCTAATAAAAAAATACAAAATTAGCTGGACGTGATGGCGGGTGCCTGTAATCCCAGCTACTCGGGAGGCTGAGGCAGGAGAAACACTTGAACCTGGGAGGTGGAGGTTGCAGTGAGCCGAGATTGCACCATTGCACTCCAGCCTTGGAAACAAGAGCAAAACTCTGTCTCAAAAAAAAAAAAAAAAAAAAAAAAAAAAGACAGCTAGGAAAAACATACACTCTTACACATGGAGATTTCTCTAAGGATGTAAGTTAAGTTAATTACTGACTGGCTTTAGGGTGGAGCCTTTTAAAGAACAATGCCAGGAAAGCATGCGGTTTCTAGAGCCTAATAAGCAGACACAGCTGGAAGGCAAAACAGATTCCCCAAGAATTAACGGACCCATTTTTTTTTTTTTGAGATGGAGTCTCGCTCTGTCGTCCAGGCTGGAGTGCAGTGGCACGGTCTCAGCTCACTGCAAGCTCCCCATCCTGGGTTCACACCATTCTCCTGCCTCAGCCTCCCGAGTAGCTGGGACCACAGGTGCCCGCCACCACACCTGGCTAATTTTTTGTATTTTTAGTAGAGACGGGGTTTCACCATGCCAGCCAGGATGGTCTCTAATCTCCTGACCTCGTGATCCGCCCGCCTCGGCCTCCCAAAGTGCTGGGATTACAGGCATGAGCCACCACGCCCTGCCAAGGGACCCATTTTTGTACTGGATCCTGGATCCCAAAAAAGAGGTAATCAGCCCATCTACCATGGGAGACTTATCTCTCAGTGGGAGTTGCTGATGTTTCCATACCTTTTAGGTGGCTGAGAGCATGTTTCTCTGATCCAAACATGCAAAGAGCTGAGTATCCCCCCATAACTGCCATTAGCCGTCCCTTAAATGTATTTCCTACCTGGTTATTACACATGGAGGCTAAAAGCTCTCTCATAATGCAAAGTAATTTCTTTTTTTTCTTTTTTGAGACAGAGTTTCTCTCTTGTTGCCCAGGCTGGAGTGCAATGGTGCAATCTCGGCTCACTGCAACCTCCGCCTCCCAGGTTCAAGCAATTCTCCTGCCTCAGCCTCCCGAGTAGCTGGGATTATAGGCATGTGCCACCATGCCCGGCTAATTTTGTATTTTTAGTAGAGACGGGGTTTCTCCATGTTGAGGCTGGTCTCAAACTCCTGACCTCAGGTGATCCACCTGCCTCGGCCTCCCAAAGTGCGGGGATTACAGGCGTGAGCCACTGCACCCAGCCAATGCAAAGTAATTTCTGATACCCCCCAAAAATAAAAATGTCAGGTAATGCAATGCAAAACAGAACACAGCCTTAGATTTTGAGAGGCATCTATCCGCTTTTATTTTATATTTTTTGAGACAGAGTCTTGCTCTGTCACCCAGGCTGGAGTGCAGTGGTGTAATCTCAGCTCACTGCAAACTCCGCCTCATGAGTTAAAGCAATTCTCTGCCTCAGCCTCCCAAGTAGCTGGGATTACAGGCGCCCGCCACCATGCTCAGCTAATTTTTGTATTTTTAGTAGAGATGAGGTTTCAGTATCTTGGCCAGGCTGGTCTTGAACTCCTGACCTCGTGATCCACCTGCCTCGGCCTCCCAAAGTGCTGGGATTACAGGTGTGAGCCACCGTGCCCGGCCTATCCACTTCTAATTGCTGGGGTTCCATGAAGAAAAGAGAAGTTTCCCTAAAATGGGGTCTATGTCACCCCTGTTTTTCCCAAGGAGTCCCAGCTGTTAGAAATTATCTTAGGTCCTCTTATGTGGGCATGAAGGTGGCAAGAATAAAAACTGGAGAAAGAGAATTCAGTCGTCTGAGAAGAAAAAGTTTTTGTTTTTGTTTTTTCCAGAAAAGTAAGATCCAAGAAAAAAACCATAAAGGCCTTTAAAACGTATGCATAGCTTGGACATCTGCTTTAAATTAAGCCAGCTTTTAACCAAATCTCTTATTACTGGACTCTAGTTAAGACAGCCAATATTTCTGGCTTTTGGACTTTACCAAAGGTAACTTCCCAGATGAAACCAATAAGTTTTAACTAAGGTTATGACTTAACTGTGGGTGTACCGGGTATTTCCAAAGAGTTGGTAAGCAGTTTTTACAAGATATAGAATCTCTAAAGGTAGCACAGAGAAAGGAAAATTTGAGAAGGGAAGCCAGAAGTTGTTCATGGATGGGGGCACATGTTCTCAGGATCTCCTGAGGGTTATGTCATGGGCAAAAACAAACAAACAAAAAGTAATAAAAATAAAAAATAAAAAAGAAGTTCATGGAGAGGAAAAGAATTAATAAATGGTAAAGGTCACACAAATAAACCAGAAAGGACTTATTCCCCAGGCTGGAAATTGAACCCAGGCCACCATTGTGAAAAGATGAAATCTTAGCTACTGAGCTACAACATTGGGCAGTTTCTGTTATTCTTCCCAGAAGGAGCCTAGAGCAGCCAATTTTGAACTTGCTAAGGCTTTTAACTGCTCAAGATAATTTTTAGGGCTGTGACATGAGCCCCCAAATTCCTGCCCTCCAGATGGCAGAGACCAAGAGAAAGTACCATGGTTACAATGTCAGACTCCCAAGGACATAAAACAAGATGAAGGAGAAACCTCATCCAGGTTTTTGGTTTGGTTGTTTTGTTTTTTGGTTTCATTAACCAGCAGCAATTTGTAACTGAACAGCTTTCTGGGGTGGCTTGAACAGAGGCCTTACAGGGGTCCTTGGCCTGCATTCTATCCTGTGGTATCTCTTTTTATGACAGAACGACACAGAAAGACAAATTCATAGCACAAATTACACTGGATTTGTTACAGCCTAAGATTAGCTTCATAAATCCTTTTTCCCAGTAATGAAAACTTTGCAGAGGAGATAAAAAGTGATTTTTACTATGCATTCAACTGGTTTGCGCAGAGAGAGAGAGGAAAGGGAAGGGAGAGGGAGAAAAGCATTGCCTGCAGCAGGGCAGGGGAGGCAAGGAGCTCGGGGGGCCAGGGAAAGACCCACCCATTGCAGCGACACTGGATCAAATGTTCAGGCAGCTGATCGTCAGTCTTGAAGGGATCTTTTCTGGTAGTCTCATTGGCTCTCAAGTTTCCCCCTTTAGGGAGAAAAAAGCTCCCTGTGTCCCACGATCCTGTACATGCCTAATCCTATCACTCATAGCCTTCAGCAAAGAGCGCAAGGCAGATTAATCCAAAGAGAATAGTGGTTAACATCCCGTAGTACCAAATCCATTTTTAACCAAGAACAATGTTACCAAGGGAGACCTCTAACTCCCTATGTCTTAGGAGGGACTCTGACCTTCCTAAGTTGAGCCTTTAACCCAAGTTCGGACAAGCGTCTTTGCCCTTTACTGTGATGGGCCTTTTAACCCCTTATGCCTGCCTGTCTGTCTGTCTGTCTGTCTGTCTGCCTGCCTTCCTTCCTGCCTGCCTGCCTTCCTTCCTTCCTTCCTTCCTTCCTTCCTTCCTTCCTTCCTTCCTTCCTCCCTCCCTCCCTCCCTCTCTCCCCCTTTCCCTCCTTCCCTTCCATCTTCCTTCCTCCCTCCCTCCCTTCCTTCCTTCCTTTTCTCTTTTAATATATAAAAATTTTTAGCTAATCTTCTCTGTATCAGTCCAATTTTAGTATATGTGTTGCTGAAGCGAGCACAACCCGCTATGTCTTAGGAGGTATTCTAACCCTTTCAGGTTGGGCCTCTAACCCAATTTTGTCCTTTACCGAGGATAAAATGTACCCCAGCACTTACCCAGAGTCAGCCAATTGGTGCTGCGTGGATAATTTTCCTTTGGAGTCGGTGGTCTCTCCAGTATTGTCCCTTCATGGTTCTCTGGAAGATGTTATGGGAAATGGGTCCCAATCCAGACCCCAAGAGAGGGTTATTGGATCTTGCACAAGAAAGAATTCAGGGCAAGTCCATAAAGTGAAAGCAAATTTATTAGAGAAGTAAAGAAACAAAAGAATGGCTGCTCCATAGGTAGAGCAGCCCTGAGTGCTGCTAGTTGGCTATTTCTATGGTTATTTTTTGATCATGTGCTAAATATAGGGTGAATTATTCACGAGTTTTCCAAGGAAGGGGCAGGGATTTCTCAGAACTGAGGGCTCCTCTTTTTTTTTAGACCATATAGGGTAACTTCCAGACATTGCCATGGCATTTGCAAACTGCCGTGGTGCTGGGGGGAGTGTCTTCTAGCATGCTAATACATTATAATTAGTGTATAATGAGCAGTGAGAGCAACCAGAGGTCAGTTTCATCGCTATCTTGGTTTTGGTGGGTTTTGACCACCTTCTTTACTGCATCCTGTTTTATCAGCAGGGGATTTGTGACCTGTATCTTGTGTTGACCTTCTAGCTCATCCTGCAGCTAAGAATGCCTAACCTCCTGGGAACGCAGCCCAGCAGGTCTCAGCCTCATTTTACCCAGCCCCAGTTCAATATGGAGTTGCTCTGGTTCAAACACCTCTGACAGTATGGAGGGTTTACAATTCTTAAGAAGAGAGAAGTTGCTGAGCTTTAGAGAATAAGCTGAAACATGCATGAAGCACTAATGACTCTTGCCCTGTACTTTGTTACTTTAGTGATAAATTTTACAGCTGGTTCTTTGAATAATTTACATTAATGAAGTTTCTCTGTCTGATGTGAAGTAGCCAGTGAATAAGCAAAGCCTAATTCTCCAATAAAGATAATAAAGCCCTTCTTGAGTTAAATGGAAGTGGGAGAATGTCATGTCTGTTTCTGTCCATTTCCATTCCTGCTCCTTCTCCTCTGGACGAAACAGGGCTGGCTGATGGAGTTAACCAGGAAGGCTTCAAATGGGGAAATTGGCTCATTTAAACTCCTGCTAGTATTAAACTGTTCCTCAGTCCTATGTAAGTTAAGACAAAAAAGTTATGAAACTCATGTGAGTTACAGGTATAGGATTCTGTTAACAAGTATATCATATCCAGATAAATATGGGCACCTTAAAAGTAGTTGTCCTGGGAATAAGTACACATCTATTCAAAAAATTCTGTCATCATTACTCAAAATATTTTGGTCAACTTGCCATGTAGAGTTACTTTCAAAACCAGTCTGAGGCCTACAAGAAAATCAGTTTCACTTCCTTATAATCACACTTAGGATTTCAGATACTTGCTACTCTGTTTATGTTTATTGGCCTTTTTTAAATAGTTACCCCTTTTTATTTCTCTAGCCCCAAGCAAGGAAAACTCTGGGTTCACATAGTGCTCCAAGTACAGGACAAGGCTCACATCATACAGAGCCTAAGCAATGAAGAAAGATCGGCATGCTTCACAAGACTTTGACCTTTAAACAAAGCATGGTCAGTCTGTTTTCTCCAGTGTCCTGTTTCTGCTTTGTGATCCCCTGCCCCACTCTTTTTGTATTAAAGAACCCTTAAACCTGAGGCTGGGGACATGGCCTTGAATTGTCCTCTCAGAGGAAACTGGGAGAATGGGTAGAGAGAGGTACTTCAGAGGTCTCTTTTTCCTTCTGCTCGTGGGTAGTTAGTTAATGATCTACCAGCAGTCCCCACTCTTGGGGAGACTGGGATCATGTTCCAGCCCCACATCACAGCTTAGGGCAGAGGGCACTTTGTACACAGAGGGAGCTGCATCTGACTTTCCTACTTCATCTGTAGAGTCAGTAGCCAATCTGTGGTCTTGCATGTTCTCAGTTTTCAGGCTCCGGATATGAAAATGGATCTTTCAATTTTCTTTCTCTCTGAGTCTGCTCTGAGGGAAAATGAGGACGTTTACTAGCAGAGGAAAAAGAAATACTGAAGTTTGCAAAAATTGATAGAAAGCTGGGATCCCTGCTCATCATGCCTCCTTCCTCCCTAGCAGTTTCTAAACCCCCAGAACATTGCAGTGAGATTTTAGCTGATGGTACAAACACGTCTACAGGATTTCGTCAAGCTGGGGCTACATTTGAAGGCTTTATATTTTGGCCATCTGACCTGCTTTTCTCTTTTCCAGAGGATTCTACTTTTCACAAATAGGTATGATCTAGGAGTTCAGCCTCCCTCACCCTTCACTAATTGCAGAATAAGCAATGCAGAGGCTGTTCAGAGAGTATCTTATCTGTGGGGAGAGGGAGAGGAAGCACTGGAACACTTGCCAGGGGAGGGACCAGAGGGCATAATTAATAAATGAACAACCCTGGAGCAGAATAGGGGATGAGTTAGACACAGGAAGGAAGCTAAAGGAAGCCAGAGAATTTCAGGAATTGAGGGTATCACATGGAGAAATAAAGAGCGAGTTAGAGGCTGTTGGTGGTCCCTACCCTGACACCTGAAAGAATTGCCTGATCAAGGCCTACTATGGGCATGGTCTTAGGCTAGGTTTTAGGCATAAAGAGAGAAATAAGACACAGTCCTTATTTTACAAGTTTACAGTCTAACAAAAAGGAGATAAATTAACAAATTGGAGGAGATTTTTCAGAATGTGTGGTATTGTGGGCTAGGAGTCTGCTACCGTTGCTAATAGCTGGCATTTATTTTTTACCCACCGTCTTCTAAGCATTTTATGCATTAAATAACTCATCAACTCCTGACATCGGCCCCTTGAAGTATATATTACTATTGCTATAATCCTTGTTTTATAGGTAAAGAATCTGAGGCACAGAGACATTACACATAGCCTGCCTGAGGTCTCACAGCAGGCACTCAGAAGCAGAACTCCAGCACAGGTAGTCTGGTTCTAGAACCTACGCTCACACTAACATAGCTGCTAATAAGTCATGTGAGGAAGCTCTGCCACTTCATGTCTACATGCCTTTGTACCCACTTGTCTTTCCTTGGCCTGAGATACTCTTCCTTAAAGCCTCTGGTCAACGAGGGACTCTTCTTTGATATCTTCTCTGACTCCTTCTGCCTATCCCAGAGCCATTGCTGCCCTTGGAGCTTACCCAACACTTTGTCATTGTATTCTATTTGTTGGAATGTCTGACTCCTTTTATTATAAGCTTCTGGAGAGCAAGGAATTTTTATTCTCGGAAAACAGTTATAAAAGTAGAGCCAATAATATAATGAGTTTACATGTACTTATCATCCAGCTTCAGTGATGAACATTTCAGTTCAATCTTAGGTCATCTATATTCCCCCTTCCAACCATGAATTATTTTGTAGAAAATCATAGACATCAAATCATTTCATCTGTAGATATTTCAACTTACTCCTAAAATACAAGGGCATTTTAAGAAACAGTATCACAAACATATCAGAAAACATTATCACAGTAAAAGATTATTTCCTCCTGGGCTGGGCGCGGTGGCTCACACCTGTAATCCCAGCACTTTGGGAGGCCGAGGCAGGTGAATCACAAGGTCAGGAGATCGAGACCATCCTGGCTAGCACGGTGAAACCCCGTCTCTACTAAAAATACAAAAAAATTAGCCGGGTGTGGTGGTGGGCGGCTGTAGTCCCAGCTACTCGGGAGGCTGAGGCAGGAGAATGGTGTGAACCTGGGAGGTGGAGCTTGCAGTGAGCGTAGATCACACCACTGCACTCCAGCCTGGGTGACAGAGCGAGACTCCATCTCAAAAAAAAAAAAAAAAAAGATTATTTCCTCCTTAATATCATAAAATATCCAGCCAATGATCAAATTTCTGCAATTACCTTATAATTGTTCTTCCTTTCCGTTTTTCATTTATTTGTTCTTTGATTCCTTTCTTTGTTCTTTCCCTCCCTCCTCCTCTTTTTTAAATAGTAAGATTGTTTGAACCAGAATCCAAATCAGGAGGACTTTATTTTTTAATGTTCATATTCTCTTCAATACCTAGCTTAGTATTTGACGTATAGTAAGTCCTCAATAAATGTTTGTTAAACAAATAATCAGAAACCTAGAAAAGGTCCTGTTTGATATTTGGTTGGTTTCTTGGAATGCCTTTCAATTTCTGATAACCTTAGTTTTTCAGGGGCTAACTTTGGTGCTAGCTATTGTCAGTGTATGAACATTGCTAGAGGTTTGAGGGCAATGGGTATATCCTTGACTCAGACATTTCTAGGCTAGGAGGAAATGGGGGGTCCTTTCTTTTTTTTTTTTTTTGCTTTGAGACAGAGTCTCATGCTGTCACCCAGGTTGCAGTACAGTGGCATGACCTTGGCTCACTGCAACCTCTACCTTCCAAGTTCAAGTGATTCTTGCGCCCCAGCCTCCCAAGTAGCTGGGATTACAGGCACGCACCACCATACCCAGCTAATTTTTTGTATTTTTAGTAGAGACAGGGTTTCACCATGTTGCCAAGGCTGGTCTTGAACTCCTGGCCTCAGGTGATCCGCCTGCCTCGGCCTCCCAAAGTGTTGGGATTACAGGTGTGAGCCACTGCGCCTGGCCTGGTCCTTGCTTTCTTGTTTCTGTTTTTTGTCCTTGGTCTCTGTCATGGGCTGAATTGTGTTCCCTTAAAATTCTTCTGTTGAAACCCTAACCCCTGGTGTCTCAGAATGTGACTTTATTTGGAAATAGGGGCTTTAAAGGTGATTAAGATAATGCCTGTAGGGTGGGCCCTAATTCATTCTGACTGATGTCCTTAAAGAAGAGGAAATTGGGACACAAAGAGAGACACCACAGATGTGTAGGTACAGAGAAGAGACCATGTGAGGAGACAGCAAGAAGGCACCTCCAAAACTATGAGAAATAAATTTCTGTTGTTTAAGCAATTCAGGCTTTCTGGTACTCAGCCATATAGTCATATGGCAGCCATATAGTGTTATAGCAGACTAATAACAGTATCTTATTGCACGTTAAATTGTCGCTCACTCCTGTAATCCCAGCACTTGTTTAGGCCGAGGCAGGAAGATTGCTTCTGTTCAGAAGTTCAAGAACAGCCTGGGCAACATAGTGAGACCCTGTCTCTACAACAAGTAAAAATATTAGCCCCATGTGGTGGTATGCGCTTGTGGTCCCACCTATTCAGGAGGCTGAGCCTGGGAATCGCCTGAGTCTGGGAGGTCAAGACTGCACTTAGCCATGATTGTGCCACTACGCTCCAGCCTGGGCAACATAGTGAGATCCTGTCTCAAAAAATAAAAGTTGGGGGCCAGGCACAGTGGCGGACACCTATAATCCCAGCACTCTGGGAGGCCAAGGTAGGTGGATCACTTGAGGCCAGGAGTTTGAGACCAGCCTGACCAACATGGCAAAACCCCATCTCTACTAAAAAGAATACAAAAATTAGCCTGGTGTGGTAGCATGCACCTGTAATCCCAGCTACTCAGGAGGCTGAGGCACGAGAATCACTTGAGCCCAGGATACTGAGGTTGCATTGGGCTGAGATTGTGCCACTGTACTCCAGCTTGGGTGACAGAGTGAGACTGTGTCAAAAAAAAAAAAAAAAAAAGTTGGATTGATCATTTTTGGCTTCTTTGCCACTTCCTCAGAACAGGATTGTAAAGGAGCTTCCAGAAAGCACCAGTGGCTTTATGTGTGCTTGGTACACAGAATTCTAAGATGGCCCCTAATACCTAGAACTATGAATATGATGAGATACCACACCCACGATTATGTTACCTTGTGTGGCAGACAGGATTTTGAAGACATAATTAAGGTTACAACTTAGTTGATTTTGAATTAATCAGAAGGGAAATGATCTGAGTGGACCTAATGTAATCACATGAGGTTTTTAAAAGCAAAATCAGAGCGTTTTCTCAGGCTGGTCTCAGAAGGGAAAATCAGAGATAGTAGAAGTGTGAGAGGGATTTGACTTGAGAGAGGTTCTCCATGGCTAAGATGGAGGAGGTCACAGTGCTAGGACCTGAGAAGGTCTTCTAGGAGCTAATAATAGTCCCTGGCCGACAACAGGACAGTGGGGAACTCAAACTATGACTTCAAGGAACTGAATTCTGCAAACTAATGAGTAAGTGTTGTTTTAAGCCACTAAATTAGTGGCGGTTTATTGTATAGCAATAGAACATGAATACAGGTGCTTTGTACCTGATAGATTGAATTAGTGGCTCCTTTCCTTAGTTTATATTTAAAACTTGAAGTAAAATTAAAATACATTGAAATGTCTGTAGATCTCAAGTATACAAGTTGATTTTTGGTAAATGTGTATACCCATGCAGTCACTACCTGAATTGAGATGTAGAACATTTCCATCAGCCCCAGAGCTCCCTTGAGCATCTTTGTCATTAATCCCACCCTCTAGGGCGAATTCTGTTTTTTTTTTTTTTTTTTTTTTTGAGAGAGAGTCTCGCTCCTCTGTCACCCAGGCTGGAGTGCAATGGCTCGATCTCAGCTCACTGCAAGCTCCGCCTCCTGGGTTCATCTCATTCTCCTGCCTCAGCCTCACGATTAGCTGGGACTACAGGCGCTTGTCAACACGCCCGGCTAATTTTTTGTATTTTTTAGTAGAGACGGGGTTTCACCGTGTTAGCAGGATGGTCTAGATCTCCTGACTTTGTGATCCACCTGCCTCGGCCTCCCAAAGTGCTGGGATTACAGGTGTGAGCCATCGCGCCTGGCCTAGGGCGAATTCTTAACATCTTTAATTGTAATTGCCTATTCTTGAGCTTCATTTAAATGGCATCATATAGGCTGGGCATAATGGCTCATGCTTGTAATTCCAGCACTTTGGGAGGGCCGAGGCAGGAAGATCACTTGCCTCCAGGAGTTCAAGACCAGTCTGGGCAACATAGCGAGACCTCCTCTCTACAAAAAATAAAAAATTAGCTGGGTGTGGTGGTGGCATGCATCTGTAGTCCCAGCTACTGAGGAGGTTGAAGTGGGAGGATTACTTGAGCCTGGGAGGTCAAGGCTGCAGTAAGCCGTGATCGTGCCACTACACTCGGCCTGGGTGACAGAGCGAGACCCCCTCTGAAAAAGAACAATGACATTATATAGCATGCGCTCCTTTGTGTCTGGCTTCTTTTGCATGGTATAATGTTTTCAAGATTTATCTTTTTTTTTTTTGAGATGCAGTCTTGCTCTGTCACCAGGCTGGAGTGCAGTGGTGCGATGTCGGCTCACTGCAACCTCCGCGTCCTGGGTTCAAGCGATTCTCCTGCTTTAGCCTCCCAAGAAGCTGGGACTACAGGCGCGCGCCACCATGCCCAGCTAATTTTTGTATTTTTCGTACAGACAGGGTTTCACCATGTTGGCCAGGATGGTCTCGATCTCTTGACCTCATGATCCGCCTGCCTCGGCCTCCCAAAGTGCTAGGATTACAGGCGTGAGCCACCACGCGTCCTTACAGGGAGGGTCTCATTCTGTTGTGCAGGCCGGAGTGCCATAGTATGATCATAGCTCACTGCAGCTTTGAACTCCTGGTCTCAAGCAGATCCTTCCACCTTGGCCTCCTAAAGTGCTGAGATTGAAGGTATGAGCCAGCCCATCCATTTTGTTTTGTCTGTAGATTGTACCCTTTGATTGCTGATTAGTATACTATTGTATGGATATTCCGTAATTTGTTAATCCATTCATCTGCTGATAGACATTTGGGTTTCCAGTTTTTGGCTATTATGAATAATACTGCTATGAGCATTCATGTATAACTGTTTGTGTGGATATGTATTTTCATTTCTCTTGGGTAAATATCTAGGAGTAGGATTGCTGGATTGTAAAAGTGCATATTGAACTTTATAAGAAAGTGTCAACTGTTTTCTAGAGTGGGTGTGCCGTTTTATATTTCCCCTAGCAATACATAAGAATACCAATCATTCCCCATCCTTACTTGGTATGGTCAAATCTTTTATTTTTTTGAAATATTTTATTTATTTATTTATTTATTGATCATTCTTGGGTGTTTCTCGCAGAGGGGGATTTGGCAGGGTCATAGGACAATAGTGGAGGGAAGGTCAGCAGATAAACAAGTGAACAAAGGTCTCTGGTTTTCCTAGGCAGAGGACCCTGCGGCCTTCTGCAGTGTTTGTGTCCCTGGGTACTTAAGATTAGGGAGTGGTGATGACTGTTAACGAGCATGCTGCCTTCAAGCATCTGTTTAACAAAGCACATCTTGCACCGCCCTTAATCCATTTAACCCTGAGTGGACACAGCACATGTTTCAGAGAGCACAGGGTTGGGGGTAAGGTCACAGATCAACAGGATCCCAAGGCAGAAGAATTTTTCTTGGTACAGAACAAAATGAAAAGTCTCCCTTGTCTACTTCTCTCCACACAGACCCGGCAACCGTCCGATTTCTCAATCTTTTCCCCACCCTTCCCGCCTTTCTATTCCACAAAACCGCCATTGTCATCATGGCCCGTCCCCAATGAGCCGCTGGGTACACCTCCCAGACGGGGTGGTGGCCGGGCAGAGGGGCTCCTCACTTCCCAGTAGGGGCGGCCGGGCAGAAGCGCCCCTCACCTCCCAGATGGGGCGGCTGGCCGGGCGGGGGGCTGACCCCACCACCTCCCTCCCGGACCGGGCGGCTGGCCGGGCAGAGGGGCTCCTCACTTCCCAGTAGGGGCGGCCGGGCAGAGGCGCCCCTCACCTCCTGGACGGGGCGGCTGGCCGGGCGGGGGGCTGACCCCACCACCTCCCTCCCGGACGGGGCGACTGGCCGGGCAGAGGGGCTCCTCACTTCCCAGTAGGGGCGGCCGGGCAGAGGCGCCCCTCACCTCCTGGACGGGGCGGCTGGCCGGGCGGGGGGCTGACCCCCCCACCTCCCTCCCGGACGGGGCGGCTGGCCGGCCGGGCAGAGGGGCTCCTCACTTCCCAGTAGGGGCGGCTGGGCAGAGGCGCCCCTCACCTCCTGGACGGGGCGGCTGGCCTGGCGGGGGGCTGACCCCCCCACCTCCCTCCCGGACGGGGCGACTGGCCGGGCGGGGGGCTGACCCCCCCACCTCCCTCCCGGATGGGGCGGCTGGCCAGGCGGGGGGCCGACCCCCCCCCGCCTCCCTCCCGGACGGGGCGGCTGGCCGGGCAGAGGGGCTCCTCACTTCCCAGTAGGGGCGGCCGGGCAGAGGCGCCCCTCACCTCCCGGACGGGGCGGCTGGCCGGGCGGGGGGCTGACCCCCCCACCTCCCTCCCGGACGGGGCAGCTGGCCGGGCGGGGGGCTGACCCCCCAACCTCCCTCCTGGACGGGGCCACTGGCCGGGCAGAGGGGCTCCTCACTTCCCAGTAGGGGCGGCCGGGCAGAGGAGCCCCTCACGGACGGGGTGGCTGGCCGGGCGGGGGGCCGAACCCCCCCACCTCCCTCCCGGATGGGGCGGCTGGCCGGGCAGGGGGCTGACCCCCCCACCTCCCTCCCGGATGGGGCGGCTGGCCAGGCAGCGGGCTGACCCCACCACCTCCCTCCTGGACGGGGCGACTGGCCGGGCAGAGGGGCTCCTCACTTCCCAGTAGGGGCGGCCGGGCAGAGGAGCCCCTCACCTCCCAGACGGGGCGGCTGGCCTGGCGGGGGGCTGACCCCCCCACCTCCCTCCCGGACGGGGCGGCTGGTCAGGCGGGGGGCTGACCCCCCCACCTCCCTCCCGGACGGGGCGGCTGGCCGGGTGGGGGGCTGACCCCCACCTCCCTCCCGGACGGGGTGGCTGCCGGGCAGAGACGCTCCTCACTTCCCAGACGGGGTGGCTGCCGGACGGAGGGGCTCCTCACTTCTCAGACGGGGCGGCTGCTGGGCGGAGGGGCTCCTCACTTCTCAGATGGGGCGGTTGCCAGGCAGAGGGTCTCCTCACTTCTCAGACAGGGCGGCCGGGCAGAGACGCTCCTCACCTCCCAGACGCGGTCGCGGCTGGGTAGAGGCGCTCCTCACATCCCAGACGGGGCGGCGGGGCAGAGGTGCTCCCCACATCTCAGACGATGGGCAGCCGGGCAGAGACGCTCCTCACTTCCTAGATGGGATGGTGGCGGGGAAGAGGCGCTCCTCGCTTCCTAGATGGGATGGCGGCCGGGCAGAGACGCTCCTCACTTTCCAGACTGGGCAGCCAGGCAGAGGGGCTCCTCACATCCCAGACAATGGGCGGCCAGGCAGAGACGCTCCTCACTTCTCAGACGGGGTGGCGGCCGGGCAGAGGCTGTAATCTCGGCTGTTTGGGAGGCCAAGGCAGGCGGCTGGGAGGTGGTTGTAGCGAGCCGAGATCACGCCACTGCACTCCAGCCTGGGCACCATTGAGCACTGAGTGAACGAGACTCCATCTGCAATCCCGGCACCTCGGGAGGCCGAGGCTGGCAGATCACTCGCGGTTAGGAGCTGGAGACCAGCCCAGCCAACACAGCGAAACCCCGTCTCCACCAAAAAAAATACGAAAACCAATCAGGCTGAGGCAGGAGAATCAGGCAGGGAGGTTGCAGTGAGCCGAGATGGCAGCAGTATAGTCCAGCTTCGGCTCGGCATGAGAGGGAGAGGGAGAGGGAGAGGGAGTGACTTATTCTTTATCCAAATCTTTTAAAGTTCAGCCAGTTGCTAACAATTTCTTCTTGAGTACCTCTCTGTGGTTTGCAGAATAGATTATTCATCTCATGCCCATCATATAGTATGTCCTTCCAACTCTTTTTATAATTTAATTCCTACCTATGCTTCAGGACACCGTTTCCTGACACGGAATAAATGTGAGAATCACTTGGGAGTGTTTCAGAATACACAAGCCCAGGTCTCACTACAGGCATAGTGTATCAGCTTTTCCAGGGATGGTATATATACTTACATATGTTGAAAACGTTCCCTAGGTAATTCTGATGCATACCCCTAGCTAAAAACCATTGATTTAGCCCCAGGTCTTACCTATTAGCTCCATCCTGGCTATATGTTAGTAGTGTCTGGGAAGGCTTAAAAATTACAAAGCCTGGGCCGGGCGCTGTGGCTCATGCCTGTCATTCCAGCACTTTGGGAGGCTGAGCGGGGTGGATAACAAGGTCAGGAGATTGAGACCATCCTGGCTAACAGTGAAACCCTGTCTCTACTAAAAATACAAAAAAATTAGCTGGGTGTGGTGGCAGGCGCCTGTAGTCCCAGCTACTCAGGAGGCTGAGGCAGGAGAATTGTTTGAACCTGGGAGGCAGAGCTTGCAGTGAGCTGAGATCACGCCACTGCACTCCAGTCTGGGCAACAGAGTGAAACTTGTCTCAAAAAAAAAAAAAAAAAAAAAAAGTTTACAAAGCCTGGGTCCCTCTCCAGACCAATTATATTGGAATTTGTGGATGGAGTCTGAGCATCAGTTGTTCTTTTAAAAAATTCCCCAGTTATTCCAACGTGTAGCCACATTTCCCATTAGATTTCTCTGAGTTCTTGTGGCATTTACGCCTTTCTTTTTTGGTATTATAATTATTTTTCAGGTCTTATCTCCTGTCTTGGGCTTTATATTCCTTGGGGTAGGGACCTTGCCTTTTTCATTTCTGTATCTTTCATGAACACATGAATTGGTCATCAGGAAGAGATTCTCAGCCACACATAGGTTGTGTCCTGGGTCTCAGGTTCACATGTTAATGCTACAGTCTTTGTTCTCCACAAGATCAGAGGTTGCTTGCTATGAAGGATGTGGGTAACTCCACAGTGCAGCTGGTAGACGGAGGTCACCCTGTTTGGTATGTTTTTAGGTGTAGCATTGGAAGTAAGAATTCTATGTGTGTGGGGTGGAGGGGCAGGGACATGTAGGGAGAGAGATCTAATTAGGATGGAGGAATTATACAAGGAAGTAGTGATAAAGGAAGGAAGAAACTTCTTTTTTTTCTTTTTTTTGAGATGGAGTCTGGCTCTGTCATCCAGGGTAGGGTGCAATAGCATGATCTCGGCTCACTGCAACCTCTGCCTTCCAGGTTCAAGTGATTCTCCTGCCTCAGCCTCCAGAGTAGCTGGGATTACAGGCGCCCACTACCACACTCAGTGAATTTTTGTATTTTTAGTAGAGACAGAATTTCACCATGTTGGCCAGGCTGGTCTCGAACTCCTGACCTCAAGTGATACACCCGTGTCGGCCTCCCAAAGTGCTGGGATTACAGGCATGAGCCACCCCACTCGGCCAGAAACATCTTCTCTTTAGAAGAAGTTTGAACTTATCTAATAGGCCAGAGTAGGCCACTGTAGATTTTTGAATAGGAGAGTGAACTAGGAGGGTAATGAGGCAGTCATATGCAAGAAAGATTTCGGAGAGACTGGAGACAAGAAGTCAAGCAAGACTTTGAGTGTTGTTGAGGGTCTGGGTCAGTTAGGTTTATGGGAATGGTGAGAACAGCATAACTGAGAGTTGTTAAAAAAGGATCAAGAGGCTTTCACAATGTATTGAATCTGGAAACAAATGAGCAGGGGCTGTGGAAACTTAGGGGGTGTCACTGGGAGAAATGAGTGAGCTGTGTGGGAGAGCTTGTTTAAATGGGTAACTTCAGACAGTATTTGGATGTGGGTGTCATGAGTTCTGGAAGTAGTTGGGGCTAGAGATATAAATTAAGAGCCATCTCCAGAGAGGTCACTAAGCTGATGGAAGAGGGTAGATGGAGGGAGACAAGAAGGGTCTGAGTACTAAATCTGTTGTGGGGGAGCAGTATGTAAGTGGGAAATGGAGGGAGGAGAGCTTTCCAGAAGGGAAAAGTTGTCTGTGATCTTAGATATTGTAAAAGGAAAAAGTGTGAGGTCCCTAAAAATGCCTTTGGATTTGGCCAAGACATGGATACTGATTTTGTGCTGTTTCCAGCGATCTTGGGTAGGGAGGCACTGCAGAGGGCCAGGAAAAATTAGGTGATGAGGAAAGGCAAAGACAACATATGTGTTTCAATTGCTTGGAAGTGAAGGAAATGAGGTTATAGCTTAGTACTTAGCAGAATTAATAAATGAAGGCTATTCGGGTTAGAAGAGATCCGACCCTCCTAGAGGGCAGAATAAAGGAATTGGGAACCAGGAAGAGTTAGAAGGTCTAGAGGGATTTCTATGTGAATGAACCTGTGGAGACCCTTGTATAGCTACATCTGATTCACTGGAGCCGCCGGTGTGGGAAGTGTTGTTGGCCCCTAATGAAGAGGCTGGGAGGTCTTTTACTCATGAGATCATCTTCCCTCCCAGAGGAAGATAGGCACTTCCTCCCAGGCAAGTTGGAGCTGTGGTCTGTTGCTCCCAGATATACTCACTTTGTTAGCAGGTATGCAAATGAATTTAGCTAATTCTCTGATCACTAGATCAAATATCTGTAGGCTTAAAAATAGTTTCACGGCCGGGCGCAGTGGCTCACGCCTGTAATCCCAGCACTTTGGGAGGCCAAGGCGGGCAGACTGCCTGAGGTCAGGAGTTTGAGACCAGTCTGGCCAATATGGTGAAACCCCGTCTCTACTAAAAATACAAAAAAATTAGCTGGGCATGGTGGCATGCACCTGTAATCCCAGCTACTTGGGGAGGCTGGGGCAGGGGAATTGCTTGAACCAGGGAAGTGGAGGTTGCAGTGAGCGGAGATTGCGCCACTGCACTCCAGCCTGGGCGACACAGTGAGACTCTGTCTCAAAAAAAAAAAAAAAAAAAAAAAAAAGAGTTTTACTCTGACTCCCCATTGAACAATTTGTTTATTCTGCCTGTAGAGAAAAACACTGTCTAAGGTAGTATCAACCATGAGGCAGCATGTCGATGTCTGATATATTATTTTTATTATAAAAACATAGAATAATTTTCATACATAATTCAGACATGATCTTAGCCAGGAAAAATTAAATAACACAGCACAGCATGGATGAGGGAAAGTATGCACAGTCCATGTCAGGGTTAGAAAACCCTGAAATAGGTACCTGAGTGTAGAGAACTCCAAGCTAATCCTCCTGGAGAAAGCCTCTTAGGCCTAACATGAGATCAGGTAAGCAATATAGAATAAAACCTTTCTCTTAGCCCCAAAGAGATTCCATCTGTGTAGAAGACTGGGTGAGAAGTACATTTGCCTGTCTTCCTCCTGTCATTCCTTTTTATTATAAGATACATTTATAGAACCCATAGAAGAAAAGATAAATTTCAGAGGCTGTTAAAAGAGGCTAGGCCTAAGTTATAATCCTCCTCCTCACAGCCCTGTTTCCCCAAGGGGCATTAGCACCAGTGCAGCTTTCTAGCTGTAAACAATGCCGCCAGCATGAGTGATAGTGTCCCTGTAGGGTGCTCCCACTTCTCAAGGACCAAATACACCTTAGCAGAGGCCAAGGTTTCCTGACAAAGTGAATGGGGGCAAACAGAAAATGCACAGGTGCAAACATGGAATAGAATGGTAGTTGATGATTGGTCTGAGGTGCCTAGAAACTGAGTTTAATCTAGCTCTAGCCATGAATGAAGAAAACCTTTTATTATTTTCTATTTGGAGCCTCTGACAAAAAAAATCTTGAGAGGCTCCTGACCAAGGGACCTGAGGGATTTCGGTGGTTTCTTTCACCTAAGGCAATCGGATTGGCTGACATAGCTAAGCTAAATAAAAATAACCCTTTTCACATAAATAAGCAGTTACAAAAATTAAAATGGTAGAATGTCTCAGAGAAAAGGAGAAAAATCCCAATACCCCATATTGTGTATTCTTTAACAATAATTTAAATAATCGCTGAAGGGCAGCTCTCTGATTCCTTTCCCAAGTTCCTAGCAGATTGTGTTTATCAGAAGCTGGTTCCCTCCTGAAGCTATAACCCCTCCCTCTCAGCACTGCCTTGAACAGAGCCCATAAAGATATTAAAACATATACGTGCTTTTGCATTTTCCATCAGGAATTGCCTTGGATTTTGTCAAGTGATTTTCCTAGTTGCTTCTAGTGGGTTCTCTGAAGACAGGCTTGCCAGAAGGATTAGATGGTATTCTAGCTAAGCACCAAGGTGCTTAGACCCTGATCCTACAGGTAGACAACCCTGATAGTGGACAAAGGTGTGGCATTTCACTATTGGTTATATACTTGATTTTCTTGTGTTTGGTGAGTTCACACAAGGCTTTGGAGAAATAGGAGAAGGCATTACTGCCTTTACTTTCTCTCTGTCTTGTTTCCTGGCACATGTACTTAATGGAAAAGGACATAACCTCAAGGCTATGGCAAATCCGAATTAGAGTGATAGGACAGGACTGGGGTGGGAAGGAATGAGTGCTCTGAACAGGCAAGTTTAAAACAAGTCCAGGTTGGGAAAAGGGGAAGGGAGGGGAAGTTCTGGTCCCTCTTTCCCAAAGTCAGCTTTGCCAAATTTCAATGACAAGAAGGTTGGGTTTCCTACAGACTCCCAATGTACTTTCATCTATTGACACTGAGGGAGGGGCAGTGACCAGGCAGCCTGGAGGTGCCTATTAGGAAGGAAGAGTAGGAGAAAATTGTTTCTGTCCCCACCCCTCTACCCCTACAGGGGAAAGGAATCTCCTAGTGATGAGGGTGAGAGACTTGAAATACATCAGCACTTCAGTGAGCAGGACAGGTTTCATTACTACTTTTTTACTTCTGAATAAATTATTTCTGTGGCTGTTGGGGATGGGGAGGCTGAAGTTGGTTGTGTGGGTTGCTGGGCTTCGAAGTTCAGGGTAGAATAAGTAACTTCATTCATCTGAAAAGCACAAGTAATGATCAGTTAAGTCAGTGACACAGGGCAGGGCCTCACCTTGCCTGGTGTGATTCAGCACCACAAGCTGTTACCACTTTGAAATTTTAGCTCTGGAGAAGGGCTTTTGTTGTTACCCATTCTCTGCTTGCTCACCTCCTGATGAATGATCATTAGAAGAGAGAAATTATGGTATATATGCAATGGGATAGGATAATGCAGCAATGAGAACCAGCAAACCACAAATACATACAATATGGATGAGTCTCACAAAGCAATGTTGAAGAAGCCACATATAAGGATATGTTGTATTTCTCCTTTAGATAAGAACAAAACCAAGCAATACTAATCTGGAGCATTAGAAGTCAGGATAGTGGTTACTCCTCTTTGGAGGGAAATGACTGGTAGAGTTTTTTTTTTTTTTTTTTTTTTTTGAGATGGAGTCTCGCTCTGTCGCCCAGGCTGGAGTGCAATGGCACGATCTCGGCTCACTGCAAGCTCTGCCTCCCGGGTTCAAACGATGCTCCTGTCTCAGCCTCCCAAGTAGCTGGGATTACAGGCATCCGCTACCACGCCCGGCTAATTTTTTGTATTTTTAGTAGAACAAGGTTTCACCATGTTGGCCAGGCTGGTTTACAACTCCTGACTTCTAGTGATCCACCTGCCTTGGCCTCCCAGAGTGCTGGGATTACAGGTGTGAGCCACTGCGCCTGGCTGGAAGGGTCTCTTTTTAAGGGGAGGTCATGTAGTATTTCATGATTTGGGTGCTGCTTACCTGGGTGTGTTCAACTTGTGAAAGTTCATACATTGTGAAAGTATAATTATGATTTAGCACTTTTCAGTATGTATGTTTGCTCTGTTGAAAAGGTAAAATGAAAAATTCTTTTTTTTTTGAGACAGAGTTTCCCTCTGTCGCCCAGGCTGGAGCGCAATGGCGCAATCTTGGCTCACTGCAAACTCCACCTCCTGGGTTCACGCCATTCTCCTGCCTCAGCCTCCCAAGTAGCTGGGACTACAGGCGCCCCCCACCACAGCTGGCTAATTTTTTTGTATTTTTAGTAGAGCTGGGGTTTCACCATGTTAGCCAGAATGGTCTCGATCTCCTGACCTTGTGATTCGCCTGCCTTGGCCTCCCAAAGTGCTGGGATTACAGGCATGAGCCACTGTGCCTGGCCATAAAATGAAAAATTCTATAAAATTATTATAAAAAACAGGATCTCAGATCTATTAAAATTGAAATTATCCTTTTGACAATAAGAGCAGGATCAGACTGAAGGTAGGGGAGTGAGAATGATTCAGTGCCTTCCTTTTTTAGGCCATTGTGCTGGGTGCTCTTTGTAGGTTATCTCGTTTAATCCCTTCAACTTCTCTTTGAAGTAGGCAGAATGCCCATTTTACAGATGACAAAGCTGAGGATCAAAGAGGTTAAGTTACTTGACAAGGGTCACAGAGCTACTAAGAGTCACATCCAGTATTCAGACACAGGATGGGAATAATTCCAAAATGCATGTTCTTGCTGCAAAGTAGACTCATGGGAGTGATTACAAATACGTCTTTGTTGTTGCACTGAGGAACATTAACCCAAACTTGATGTTACATTGTGTCTTCATGAATAATCAATTCTACACAGAATCATTTCCATGAGAAAATAAGCCCATGAAAACCGGCTATGCTTACCTTGTTAGGTGGGTCATTGGAGTGGTCCTGAGCTGGAGAAGCAAAAGAAGAGTTAGCGATCCATGGAAATGCAAAGCTGACTTCAGGTGATTCTAGCTGAAGGAGGTGGCAGTTGGAGGGTGGGGAGTTTAAGGATCAGTTAAGGAATTTACTTCCCTCAGAGTGTATGGTCCAGACCCAGCATGTTAGTACCAGAGAGGGGGCAGGGGCAGAACCACAGGAGGCCACAATCCACTTGTGAAGAGTTCTACCAGTTCACAAGGCCTTGATTTTTGCCCAGATGTGTTTCTCAGCAACATGCTTCAGTGGCAAGGAGGGGCATTGAGACTTGTAGCACCCACAGCACCCACAAGATAAGGAAAGTCTCACCAAGGGAGAGTGCCCACATCCGTAATAGAGGCAGGAGGCGGAAGGAGTAAGGCTGAGGAAATGGCTCCTGGAAACATGGGATCTTCCTCAGGCCTGCCTGGCCTAGGCAGAGTGAGCCTCTCTCCTCAGATGTGTCTCAGGGGACTCCTGTGGCTAGGAAGGGTGGGAAGACCTATGCCACCTTAGGGTTGGGAAATAGAGATCCTTTCTGTGAAAATTCAGAAGGGAGGGAGTGGTTTGGGAATCCAGGATTCCCTGCCAGGGGAGGGCACGTGGTGGAACATACCAGTTCTCACTGGGGTAAGTGGCTTTACTTACTGTGGTTGGAGACTGAGGGTTTGTGCTCTGTGAGATCACGCTGGTCGCTTGCCCTAAATAAATATCAGACATTGTGACTGCTATTCCCAAGCACAGGATCTTTGTTCCTTAAGTTAGGAAGGACACTGTGAGCAGGTAATTCCTTAGAGTCCTTGATGTTCATACTGCCTGCCTTCTGAGGGCCTCGTTCTTCAGTCTAACTACAATCCCTTCTAGTGTTTACTCTTTTCCTGTTTGCTGGATGTTCACATTTCATTTCATTCTTTATCAGCTGCTTCTGTGCCTACTTCTATCCTTAAAACCTTTCCCATTTTGTTTTCCGGGGTAGATACTTTTTTTTTTCTCTATTTATTGTTCAAGAGGACTTTGGTTGTTTTTGCTTTCTCTTAGGTTCTCTTCCTATGTTATTTCTTCCTCCTCTTCCAATGTGGTCAACAGAGCACATGACTTGCTTTCTCCTGCTGCTTCTTTCATTTTTTCATTTGTTTTCCTTCTTAGACCTTGCTTTCCCTGACTAGGGGACAGAGGAACATACTTGAGTCTCTTCCTCTAGATTAGATGGGGATTGGAATACCCATGTCCAAGAGATAATGGGAGACAGGGAGCACGAAGACCAGGGAAGAGGAAACCTGTGGGAATTAGTGCCGAGAAGCAGGAGTTTAGTGGGAGGAGTATGAGATCCAGGCCCAGAGACCGGCAAAGAATTCTTTCCCTCTCCCAAGCATGGCAGTCAGCCTTGGAGGAAACAGAACAAGAGGAAAGGTCATCATACCTGCCGGTCTTCCCGAAATGCAGAAAACATGCCAGGGCTACTGCTATCAGAACAACCAGGGCCAGTACTCCAATCACAATGCCAGCAATGGCCCCAGGTGAGAGGCCATTTTCTTGTGGTAGAGCATTATCTGTCATGGAGAGAAAAGAGGAGAAGAAACGAAAGTGAAATTATTTTACAATGGGGGCTGGGAAACAACTCTCAGAATGAAGTAGTTTCTAATTGTTCCTTCAAGGAATACAGTTTCGTTGTGGGAAGGTTGCTGGAAGGTGATTAGCTAACTATATCGTTGCAATTTTTTTTTTTTTTCAATCACCATGTTTCTTTTTTTCTTTTCTTTTTTTTTTTTTTTGAGACAGAGTCTTTTTTTTTTTTTTTTTTGAGGCGAAGTCTCGCTCTGTGGCCCAGGCGGGAGTGCAGTGGCGCAATCTCAGCTCACTGCAAGCTCCGCCTCCCGGGTTCACGCCATTCTCCTGCCTCAGCCTCCCGAGTAGCTGGGACTACAGGCGCCCGCCATCACGCCCGGCTAATTTTTTTGTATTTTTAGTAGAGACGGGGTTTCACCGTGTTAGCCAGGATGGTCTCGATCTCTTGACCTCGTGATCCGCCCGCCTCGGCCTCCCAAAGTGCTGGGATTACAAGCGTGAGCCACCGTGCCCGGCCTTGAGACAGAGTCTTGCTCTGTCTCTCAGGCTGGAGTGCAGTAGCATGATCTTGGCTCACTGCAACCTCCGCCTCCCAGGTTCAAGCGATTCTCCTGCCTCAGGCTGGACTACAGGCACGTGCCACCACACCTGGCTAATTTCTGTATTTTGTTAGTAGAGACGGGGTTTCACCATATTGGTCAGACTGGTCTTGAACTCCTGACCTCATGATCCGCCTGCCTCGGCCTCCCAAAGTGCTTGGATTATAGGCGTGAGCCGCTGCGCCCAACCCCAATCACCATGTTTCTAGGTTGATGATCTCTCTTCTGTCAATTCCACCCTGGCTTTTCTGCACTCAGACATTTTTAAGGCTTTGAAATATGAGAAAGGCTGATTGCTATTTTGTATGTGATTAGAACTTTCCACCTTTTTCGTGGTTGCATCTTTTTCTCAGTGTCTCAGTTGTGGCAGTTGGTGCATTCTGAATTCATCACCTCTTTTGCATAGAGAACTGGCTTCCCACAGGCTCCCAGCAGGGGTATGAAAGCTAGCCCAGTTTTGTGTGACTGTTTTATTCTGAAGTGTGAATGGCTGGAGGACTCCCTGTCAGCCTTGCAGAAACGCTCTTAGAACTGCACTGCAGGCCGGGCGCGGTGGCTCACGCCTGTAATCCCAGAACTTTGGGAGGCTGAGGTGGGTGGATCACGAGGTCAGGAGTTCAAGACCAGCCTGGCCAAGATGGTGAAACCCCATCTCTACTAAAAATACAAAATTTAGCTGGGTGCGGTGGCAGGTGCCTATAATCCCAGCTACTTGAGAGGCTGAGGCAGGAGAATCGCTTGAACCTGGAGGGCAGAGGTTTCAGTGAGCCGAGATCACACTACTGCACTCAAGCCTGGGCAACAGAGTGAGACTCTGTCTCAAAAAACAAACAAACAAAAACTGCACTGCAATCTAAAACTTCCTTCCTCTCTTTCTCTTCCACAGGAATCAGATCTGCATCATGGTCTGAGGTTCCTCTCACTCTCGCCTTACTTTCCCTCACAGGCATTTTCCCTAATAAATTATCTCGTATGTTTAATCCCATCTTCACTGTATCTCAGTAGATGGAAACTAACATACCAGGCTTGAGACTTTGCTTTACCTCCTTTTTTCCCCCTTTCCCATATTTGATCATAGCCATGTCCCAGTGGGTTTCTTGTATAATGCTTCTCCCCCCATAAATATATATATAAAATATATAAATAATACCTTTTGCATCTATTTGTTCTTCTTCTTTTTTTTTTTTTTGAGGCAGGTTCTCACTCTGTCACCCAGGCTGGAGTGCAGTGGCACAATCATGGCTCATTGTAGCCTCTTGGGATCAAGTGATCCTCCCACCTCAGTCTCCTCAGTAGCTGAGACTATAAGCACATGCCACCACACCTGGCTAATTTTTTTCTTTCTTTTTTTTTTTTTTGAGACCGAGTTTTGCTCTTGTTGCCCAGGCTAGAGTGCAATGGCGTGATCTCAGCTCACTGCAACCTCTGCCTCCCAGGTTCAAGCGATTCTCCTACCTCAGCCTCCTGAGTTGTTGGGATTACAGGCATGCGCCACCACGCCTGGCTAATTTTGTATTTTTAGTAGAGATGGGGTTTCTCCATCCTGGTCAGGCTGGTCTTGAACTCCCGACCTCAGGTGACCCGCCTGCCTCAACCTCCCAAAGTGTTGGGATTACAGGCGTGAGCCACCACGCCCACCCACCTGGCTAATTAAAAAAAATAATTTTTGTAGAGATAGGGTTCCACTATATTGCCCAGGCTGGTCTTGGACTCCTGGGCTCAAGAGATCCTCCAGCCTCGGCCTCCCAAGTGTTGGGATTACAGGTGTGAGCCACTGTGTCTAGCCTATTTCTTCTTTATATCTGTTGCAACTATTTGGGGCTTAACCCTCACCAGTCAACTCAGGCTGGTGACTAATGCTATGTTAGCTACTTTTGTGGAGTACTTCATGTGTGCCAGGCCCTGTGCTGCTAAATGCTTTACATGTATCTTATTTGATCCATAAAATAGTGCTGTCAGGTAGACATTATTTCCATTTTAAACATGAAAAAATGGAAGCTTAGAGTGGTAAAAAGCTTACCTAAAGTCAGATGGCTAGTGAGAGGTGGATCTGAGATTTGACCCTAGGACTACCTGATTTCAAGGCTAATGATAATAGTAGTAGTAATAGCAGCTAACATTTATGAAACATTTCCTCTGTGCGTGGTGTTTTGCTGAAGGTTTATTATTACATTAAATCTTTAAAATAACACTATGGGGCCAGGTGTGGTGGCTCACACCTGTAATCTCAGCACTTTGGGAAACAGATGGGAGGATTGCTTGATCCCAGGAGTTCGAGTCCAGCCTGGGTAACATGGTGAGATTCTGTCTCTCCGAAAACAAAAATAAAAATAAATTAGCCAGGTGTGGTAGTATGTACTACTTAGGAGGCTAAGGTGAGGGAATTGCTTGAGCCCAGGAGGTTGAGGCTGCAGTGAGCTGTGTTTGCACCACTGCACTCCAGTCTGGGTGACAGAGTGAGACCCTGTCTCAAAAACAAAACAAAAACCCCAAACCCGTGCAATACTATGGAGCAGGCATTCTCAGTGCAATTTTCGGTTGAGGAATCCGAGGCTCAGAGTAGTTAAGAATCTTGTGCAAGAAAGAAATTTATAACTGTAGGCCAGGTACAGTGGTGTACAACTGTAATCCCAGCAATTTGGGAGGCTGAGGCAGGTGTATCACTTGAGCTCAGGAATTTGAGACCAGCTGGGCAAGATGGTGAAACCCTGTCTCTACAAAAAATTACAAAAATTAGCCGGAGGTGGTAGTGCGTGTCTGTAGTTTCAACTACCCAGGAGGCTGAAGCAGGAGGATTGCTTGAACCTGGGAGGTTGAGGCTGCGGTGAGCCACGATCAGCCTCGGTGACAGAGTGAGAACCTGTCTCAAACCGAAAAAAAAAAGTTGTTCTTCAAAAAAGATCACTATAATTGACAACTTTTAACTAGATTGACTAAGAAAGAAAGAAGATTCAAATTACTGAAGTCAGAAATGAAAGTAAAACATTACTACTAATTCTGCAGAAATAATAAGGATTATAAGAGTACTATGAGTAATTGAATGCCAACAAATTGGATAACCTGGATGAAATGAACAAATTCCTAGAAACACAAAACCTGCCATGATAGAATCATGAATAAATAGAAAATCCGAATAGACCTATAACGAGTAATGAAAATGAGTCGATAAAAGCATTTGACAAAATTCAACATTCTTTCATGCTAAAAAACACTGAAACTAGGAATAGAAGGAAATTCTCAACATAATAAATGCTACATGTGAAAACCCCCAGCTACCATCATAGTCAATGGTGAAAGATTGAAAACTTTTCCTTTAAGATCAAGAACAAGACAAGGATGCCTGCTTTTGCGACTTCTATTCAATGTAGTATTGGAAGACCTAGACAGAACAATTAGGCAAGAAAAAAAAAGCATCTAGATTGGACAGAAGTAAAATTATACCTGTTTGCAGAATACACTAACTTATATATAGAAAACACTAGAGATTCCACAAAAAAACTATTAGAATAATAAATTCAGCAAAGTGGCAGGATACAAAATCCACATGCAAAAATCAGTTGTATTTTTGTATACTAATAACAATTCAAAGGAAAATTAAGAAAAAAATTCTGTTTATAAGAGCTTTAAAAATACTTAGAAATAGACTTAACCAAAGAGGTGAAAGATTTGTACCCTGAAAATACAAAACATTGCCAAAAGAAATTAAATAAGACATAAATGGAAAAGACACCCCATTTTCATGGATTAGAAGACTTAATATTGTTAAGATGACAGTACTACCCAAAGTGATCTACAGATTCAGTGCAATCTCTATCAAAATTCCAGTAATATTTTTTTGCAGAAATAGAAAAATTCATTCTAAAATTTATATAGACTCTGAAGGGACCATGGATAGCCAAAGCAATCTTGAAAAAAACAAAGTTGAAGGGCTCACACTTCCTGGTTTCAGAATTTTTTACAAAGCTACGGTAATCATCACACCCATAATCTTAGCACTTTGGGAGGTGGAGGCGGGTGGATTGCTTGAGCTCAGGAGTTTGAGACCAGCCTCGGCAACATGGTGAAACCCCATCTCTACAAAGAAAAGCAAAAAAACAAAACCAAAAAAAACCCCAAACAACAACAATAAAACAAACAAACAAACAAAATCCAAAAGCTACAGTAATCAAAACAGTATGGTACTGGCAAAAAGAAATAGAAACCAGTGGAATAAAATATAGAGCCCAGAAAGAAATGTTTGCATACATAGCCAAATGGTTTTTGACAAGTGTGCCAAGATCATTCAGTGGGGAAAGGATAGTCTTTTCAACAAATGGCATTGAAGAAATTGGATATCCATGCAAAAGAATGAAATTGAACCTTTATGAAACACCATATATAAAAATTAATTCAAAATGCATAAAAGACCTAAATGTAAGAGCTAAAACTATAAAGCTCTTGGAAGATAGAGTGAAAACTTTGGAACATTGAATTTGGCAATGATTTCTTGGCTATGACACTAAAAGCACAGGCAACGAAAGAAGAAGTAGAGAAATTGGACTTCATGAAAATTAAAAGCTTTTGTGTATCAAAGCACATTATCACAAAAGTGAAAAGACTTCTTATAGAATGGGAGAAAATATTTGAGAATCATATATATGATAAGGGATTAATGTCCAAAATATATAAAGAACTACTGCAACTCAACAAAAAATCCCCAAACAACCTAATTAAAACATGGGCAAAGGACTTGAATAAACATTTCTCCAAAGAAGATAAATGGCGAATAAGCACATGAAAAGATGCTAAATATTGCTAATCATTAGGGAAGTGCAAATCAAAACTCCAATGATATACCACCTTATAACCATTAGGATGGCCATTATAAAAAACAAAACAAAACAAAACCAGAAAGCAACAAATGTTTTTGAGGATGTAGAGAAATTGGAACTCTAGTGCATTGCTGGTGGGAATGTGAAATGGTATAGCCACTGTGGAAAATGGTATGATGGTTCTTCAAAATTAAACAGGATTACCATCTGATCCAGCAATTCCACTTCTGAGTATCTATTTAAAAGAACTGAAAGCAGGGATTTGAACAGATATTTGTATACCCATGTTTGTAATAGCATTATTCATAATAGCCAAAAGGTGGAAGCAACCTAACTGTCCATAGATGGATGAGTGGATAAGCAAAATGTGATGTATCTATCTACACAGCATAATATTATTCAGTCTCCAAAAGGAATGAAATTCTGATACATTCTACAACATAGATGGAGCTTGAAGACATTGTGCTAAATGAAGTAAGCCAGACACAAAAGGACAAATATTGCATGCTTCCATCTGTATGAGAGGTACTTAGAATAGTTAAATATGGGGTGGGCAGAGTGGCTCATTCCTGTAATCCCAGCACTTTGGGAGGCTGAGGCTGAGACCAGGAGATTGAGACCAGCCTGGGCAACACAGTGAAACCCCATCTCTACAAAAAAACTTAAAAACTTAGCCAGGCATGGTGGTGCAACCCGTAGTCCCAGCTACTCTGGAGGCTGAGGTGGCAGGATTGCTTGAGCCCAGGGGATTGAGGCGGGAGTGAGCTTTGATCACACCACAGCACTCCAGCCTGGGTGACAGAGTGAGACCCTGTCTCAAAACAACAAAACAAACAAACCCAACCAACCAAAAAAAAACCAACTAAGTATATGTATATTTGATTCAGAGCCTGAGCTCTTTTTCTTTTTTTCTTTTTTTTTTTTTTGAGACAGAGTCTTGCTCTGTTGCCCAGACTGGAGTGCAGTGGCGCCATCTCGGCTCACTGAAAGCTCTGCCTCCCGGGTTTACGCCATTCTCCCGCCTCAGCCTCCTGAGTAGCTGGGACTACAGGCGCCCGCCACCACGCCCAGCTAATTTTTTTTTGTATTTTTAGTAGACACGGGGTTTCACCATATTAGCCAGGATGGTCTCGATCTCCTGCCCTCGTGATCCGCCCGCCTTGGCCTCCCAAATTGCTGGGATTACAGGCGTGAGCCACTGTGCCCGGCCTGAGCTGAGCTCTTAACCACTTTGCAATTCTGTTTGCTATAATGGTCTCTTCATTGATATTCTGCCTCCTGTGAGTTTTATCCATTTTGCACATCATTGACAGAGTAATCCTAGAGGGACATATAGGAAGGGGTGAGGAGTCACTTACAGTTTACGTTCAGCATGATGGGGTCGCTTTGGTTCTTACTGATTGGGTTGAAGACCTCACACCAATACGTCCCAGCATCCTCCCTCTTGACAGGGTTTATGCTGAGGGTGGTGTTGCCCTGGGACAGCTTCATCCTCTCTGAGGACGGGAGACTCTGGTTTTTGAAGAACCAACGGATGGAGATTCCAGTGTCATTTGTGGAGCAGGTCAGGTTCACAGAGTCCTTATCTCCTGTGACTGTGGTCTTGCTGGCTTTGATTTGGGGCTTTGCTACTACTGGACTTAGCTCTGTGGACAAGCAGAGTATCTGAGATAACCTACTGAGAATAGGGTTGGGGCCTGGGGCCTAGGGCTATGCTCCTTTCCCTGAGATTTTAGCCAGCTCTCAGGTCCCACAGTGAGCTGTGCAAAGGTCACCAACCAGGGGATAGCCCTGACCCTCTGCAGAAGGTCGAGTGTCTTTGTTCAGGTGATGAATTGTAAGGAGAGGGCTGCACCTCCCTCCTGACCCCAGATCGTCTCAGAGTGACCCTCTGCAGAAGGTCGAGTGTCTTTGTTCAGGTGATGAATTGTAAGGAGAGGGCTGCACCTCCCTCCTGACCCCAGATCATCTCAGAGTGACCCTCTGGATATCTCTATATCTCCACTTGGAATCCTCTTCTCAGCGCACAGACCGAGCAACCTCATCATCAGGTAGAATGTTTTTCCCACTGACTTTTTTTTTTTTTTTCAGACGGAGTCTCGCTCTGTCACCCAGGCCGGAATGCAGTGGCATGATCTCAGCTCACTGCAAGCTCTGCCTCCCGGGTTCAAGCCATTCTCCTGCCTCAGCCTCCCGAGTAGCTGGGACTAAAGGCATGTGCCACCATGCCCAGCTAATTTTTTGTATTTTTAGTAGAGACGGGGTTTTACCGTGTTAGCCAGGATGGTCTTGATCTCCTGACCTCGTGATCCACCCGCCTCGGCCTCCCAAAGTGCTGGGATTACAGGCGTGAGCCACCGTGCCTGGCCTCCCACTGACCCTTTCCTGGAGCTTTCTGTGATCAGGCATCCTTCCTGTGACTGTCACTGTACATACAAAAGGGAAGGTAGTGTTTTTTTTCATTAAATAATTTTTTAGGGAATGATGATGCCCCATCCAGTCTTCATGACCTTACTATCTGGAGTTCCAATCCGAAGGATTTCCCACTGTAAAGAGGAGTTTTACTTCCTGGTCTGTGGATAGAATATCACGGTGAAGGAGATTCCTAGAGTAGGCACAGTGTTAACAAAAGGCTGATATTCTTACCTTCTCTACAAATACACGCTGTTTGGCATTGCCCATTCTCTCCAATGCAGAGCCCCTGTGGCTGAATCTCCCGATTTTTCCAAGTGTGGGTCACTTGCTGTGCTCTGTGCTATCCCATGTGCTGTGCCCACAGCCTCATACAGCTGGTGACTTCAGAGCCAGGACAAGCTCAGGGAGGCAGCCTGACCCAGGGGAGGCTCAGGTGTTGACTGCCTTTATTTATTTATTTATTTATTTATTTTTTGAGACAGAGTCTCTCTCTGTAGTCCAGGCTGGAGTGCAGTGGTGCCATCTCGGCTCATTGCAACCTCTGCCTCCCAGGTTCAAGTGATTCTTGTGCCTCAGCCTCCCTAGTGGCATGCCTAGTGGCATGTGCAACCATGCCTGGCTAATTTTTTTTTTTTGTATTTTTAGTAGAGATGGAGTTTTGCCATGTTGGTCAGGCTGGTCTCGAACTCCTGACCTCAGGTGATCTTCTCACCTCGGCCTTCCAAAGTGCTGGGATCACAGGCATGAACCACAGCGCCCAGCCATTGACTGCCATCTTGATTTAGCTGGATTCATGACAGGCCACCTGGACACCTTCCGCACACACCTGCGTCCTACCCCACATGGGGTCAGGGCAGAGCCAATCACCGGGCAAGCCGGGAGTAGAGCAGGGAGCAGAGTCTGAGCTGCTCATCCCTGATGAAGGGCATTTCCTTCTCTCATTTAGGGAAAACTATTGTGAGTCTGTTTTAAAACCTCACATATTCCTTATATCTCATGGAATAGGTAAAAGAAGGCCAAGAAGTTACAGAAAGGGACATGTTAGTGACAGAAGCAAATTGACCTTGAGGACCCTTTCTGCTTCCCCCTCTGTGAAGCCCCTCCTGCTACATGGGGCTTTCTGGGGCTGAGAGAACCCCCTCCCTACATTCCAGGCTGGACCTAAGGTCAGCTGTGAGAAATCAGAAAAACAAAGGGAAGAGAGTCTGCAGAGATGAATTGAGAGGGTTCAGGGGAGAATTTGGACTTGTTTGTGCCTGTTGGATACAGGCTGGAAAAGAAAATTTCTTCTCTGCTCCTATTTGAAAACCAGAAAGCTTGTACCCCAGATCTTAGTGTCGATGCTCCAGGAATTACTTACCAGTGACTATGATCGTCTTGACTGTGGTCCTGTTGCGGCCAGTGACTGAGTTATTGGCGTGGCAGGTATAGGATCCACTATTATTCACAGTGATGTTGGGGATAAAGAGCTCTTGTGTGCTTTGCTGGAATGTTCCATTGATAAGCCAGGAGTACTGTGCAGGTGGGTTAGAGGCTGCATAGCAGGAGAGGCTGAGGTTTGCCCCTGGATGGTAATAGGTGTCTGAAGGGGAAATGGTGGGGGTGTCCGGGCCATCTGGAGCAAAGAGAATAAAGCCACAGGTGATGTCATCAGAGGGAAGGGGAAGCTGCTGGTCTGGAGAAGGGCCACAGTGTTCCTCTCTACTAAGTCACAACCCTGAAGTCCTAACCAAACCTCCATTGTGTCCACTGAGTCTGGGTCTGAGACATTCACCTATTTCTCCCGTCACAGGCTGTGGACCCTGAGCCTCCCAGGACAGGAGCAGCCTCTCCCCTCCTATTCTTGGTTCAGGCTGGGGCTGCCCAGGTTTGCCTGGGGAAAGGAAGTCATGGCCAGCCTGGGTGTCCAGGGTTAAGGGTCTGCGTCCTTAGACCTGAGAGGGACTGAGAGGCCTGGCCTCTGGCTGCGTGGATTTGGGCTGGCAGCCTGGGCCACAGAGGAACAGAAGATACTCACAGGTGACATTCAAGGTGACTGGGTCACTGCGGTTTGCACTCACTGGGTTCTGTATTTCACACTCATAGGGTCCTGTGTCATTCCTTGTGACACTGAGTAGAGTGAGGGTCCTGTTGCCATTGGACAGCTGCAGCCTGGGACTGACCGGGAGGCTCTGATTGTTTATCCACCACAGGTAGGTTGTGTCCTGAGTCTCAGGTTCACAGGTGAAGGCCACAGCATCCTTGTCCTCCACGGGGTTGGAGTTGTTGCTGGAGATGGAGGGCTTGGGCAGCTCCGCTATGCAGAAAACAGAGAGAAGATTGCCCTGTGTGGCACCTTTGATTCCTCCACAGGCATTTTTCTTTTCTCTATTTTTTTTTTTTTTTTTGGAGATGGAGCCTCGCTCTGTCACCCAGGCTGGAGTGCAATGGCAGGATCTTGGCTCACTGCAACCTCCACCTCCTGGATTCAAGCAATTCTCCTGCCTCAGCTTCCTGAGTAGCTGGGATTACAGGCACATGCCACCATGCCTGACGGGGTTTCACCGTGTTGCCCAGGCTGGTCTCAAACTCCTGAGCTCTGGCAATCCGCCCGATTCGGCCTCTCAAAGTGCTGGGATTACAGGCGTGAGCCACAGTGCCTGGCTGGGCATTTTTCTTTCTTTCTTTTTTTTTTTTTTTTTGAGACAGAGTCTCGCTTTGTTGCCGAGGCTGGGGTGCAGTGGCACGATCTTGGCTCACTGCAACCTCTTCCTCCCAGGTTCAAGCGATTCTCCTGCCTCAGCCTCCTGAGTAGCTGGGACTACAGGTGCGTGCCACCATGCCCGGCTAGTTTTTTGTATTTTAGCCAGGATGGTCTCGACCTCCTGACCTCGTGATCTGCCCGCCTAGGCCTCCCAAAGTGCTGGGATTCCGTCCGGGCATTTTTCAATCAGAGTTGGCATCTCCCCACCTCTCAGCCAACCCAAGTCCTTAAAAGCCCATGGCAAGTGTGTGTTTCACAAGACAGATGTGCAATGATCTGAGGGCTCAGAGACTGTGAGGCCGCCTGCTCTGTGTGAGAGAAGCACAGACTTTCTCAAGTGTGAACTGAGCAGCAGTGTTGGGTCGTGGACAGACCCAGGACTGGGAGTCACAGCCCCAGGCACTTCTGGTCCTTCCCTGACTGGCTGATGCCTGCCTGACCCACCTGTGGGTCCTCACCTGGAACATACAGGTGCTGGGTCCCTTCCAGCTTCACAGTCCTACTTTGCCCCACTAGGTGTGTTTTCTCTGCAGCTTCCCTGTCTGAGGACATCCTAGAGATGGGTGATGATGGGACTTCCTATTGTCCTTAAACCCTGAGGATACTGAGCAGCCTGGCCTGGGACTGTATGTTTCAGCAGAAATAATAGGGGACACCAGGGGCAAGCCTGAAGGTCAGCTCAGTCGTCAGGCAGCAGAACCACAAGGTGGGGCAGTTTTTCCCAGGTGTTTGATGATGACTGACTTGAGCCAGTGACCCCCTAAAGATAGAGCAGAGTCCGAGGAATGATCTAGAAAAGAGTGAGGGTGACAGGCAGGGGCTGCCTGGATTTAACAGCATATCTATGGTCCTTGTCTTTGGTCTTTAATGTCCCTTTTCCCCCTGAAAAGAGAAGATGATGACACTGTGGATCTTTTCTGAAATATGTGGGTTTTTTGCAAATGCAGAATAACCAGCTAGTGGAATGGAAGGAGCATGAACTTGCTGAAAGCCTGACCCTCATGGACCGTGTGTGTTTGGTAGATCTGGGATATAAATTTGAGAAGTTAAATTATTCCATTTGTGAAAATTGTTATTAATACTCTGGATCTAACACCAATTAATAAGAGGAATATTCTCTAGAGAGCATGATAAACTCTTAAACCAAGCTCTGAAGTCCAGTAGGATCATGTTATGATCAAAGAAAGATGCTGAAGTCAGTTTGAAATCAGTGACTCCCTGGGTAGAAGGGACTCATGCGTCCTGTTAGGAAGACAGAACTTGTCAGAAAGGATATCTGAGAGTTCTCAGTTGCATTAAGAGAGAAACGATGCCATATGAGGAGAAGTGATGTATGTTATGTTAGTAAATTTAGAAAGAGTTCTATGTTACAAATTCCTGTGGAAATTCAGGTGAAAAGAGGAACCCAAAACAGTCATGTGAAATGCTTTCTTCCTTTTCTCTCAACCTCAGGAAACACAACTAGAGTTTGACCAAATTCATCCAAATTGGGCAGAGTCTAAGTGAGACACCAGTGGCTAATGCATCTCCCTGTCTGAGAGATCCCACCTTATGACAATGGTGTCATCATGAGGACACAGGTGTAGGTGGAATGGGCAGCAAACCCATCAGACAGCACCTGCCTGGCTAGCTCTACCTGAGGAAGGTCCCAGGAACCACTAGAGGATGTGAGCCCACAGCAGAACAGGGATGGAGTTAGGAGTCAAATGGGTGAAATGAGCCCATGGGCTTTGGGGACTGCAGACCTGTCCTTCTGCCTCTGATCCCCTGGTGAGTCAGTATAGAGAGTGTATGGAGGAGTCGCTCGTCCCTGTCCCCTGGCCTGTTCCACATGTCAGCCTCACTGAGGGACGTGGGCAGTGGCTTATGATGGACCTGGCAGGGGTGGCTGCTCTGGGCTCATTTCTGTGCCTTTCCTATTGCCTGGGAGGTGGGCCTGGCCACAGTGTGAGCGGGAAGGGAACAGGACAGTCAACCTTGTTAGACAGAGTGTCTGGGAAAGGCCTAAGGGTGGAGGAAACTGTGCAGTTCAGCTGGGATAAAAGGAGAGGAAAATGAGGACATGGAGGAGCAGAGAGAGTCAGAGATGCCCATGACAGTGAGCAGTGGGGGCTAAGTGACCTTAGAGACCCCAGCAACCAGGAGCCTCTGGTGTCCCAGAACCAAGACCAGGGAGCCCTGAAAACCTTCCCACAGCCGAGCAGCCCCAGAGTCACATGAAATATGGTACTTGGGGTGGCTTTAGGGGTAGATGGTCAGGGGATGGAACATGGGTCTCAGTCTCTGGAGGGATGGGGAGAAGGTATGGCAAGAACCTCCCAGGATTCTGCAACCAGATCCAGTCTCTAAAGAGGTTATGGATCATTCAATCATTCATTCATTCGTGAGAGAACTACTGAGTGTGTGTTTCATATTGGGCCCTGGCTGGTGCAGGGTGTGAGTGAGGAGAGAAAGCAAAGTCCTTTCCTTTATCCTCCTGTGGGAGTGACACCAACACATCAGGAAACACAGGATTTCAAGTCCGGGGAGCAGAGGTGTGGGTCTGAGGGGATAGGCCTGAACATTTTTTTTTTTTTTCTTGAGATAGAGTCTCACTCTGTCTCCCAGGCTGGAGCACAGTGACATGATCTTGGCTCACTGCAACCTCTGCCTCCTGGGTTCAAGCGATTCTACCACCTCAGCCTCCCAAGTAGCTGGGATTAGAGGCACGCATCACCATGCCCGACTAATTTTTTTTGTATTTTTAGTAGAGATGGGGTTTCACCATGTTGGCCAGGCTGGTCTTGAACTCCTGACCTCAAGTGATCCGCCCACCTTGGCATCCCAAAGTGCTGGGATTACAGGTGTGAGCCACCACACCTGACCCAGGCCTGAACATTTCTGACACTGACTCTAATTGTTGAATAAGTTCCAGAATAAAACTTGGTTAATTCTCCATTTGATCTCACTCCCCAGACCAGGATCTCCCCTCTGGGCTGCAGATGCCTAAGAAGAAAGGAACTGAACCAACTCTGGTATTGGGGTCCACAGATGCCAAATAAGGCCCCTGGAGTAGAGGAGAGGTTAAGACTGTGGCTGAAGACAAATCTCCTGTAACTGATCTTCCAGTTACGGTCTGTGTGACCTTGATATAGTGACTGTATTTATTGCCATGTGGCTCAGTTTCCCCTCAGTGAAATAGTATAAATGGTTAATGGTTTTGGCTTATCTTGTGGTCTGTGAATTAACCTTAAAATATTTATAATTGTTTGACCTCAGCTCTGCATAGGGGAGCTGCCCAAATAAACAATCTTATTTTATTTTATTTTATTTTTTTGAGACGGAGTCTCGCTCTGTCACCCAGGCTAGGGTGCAGTGGTGTGATCTTGGCTTACTGCAACCTCTGCCTCCCAGGTTCAAGCAATTCTCCTGCCTCAGCCTCCTGAGTAGCTGGGATTACAGGCACGCACCACCACGCCCGGCTAATTTTTTTGTATTTTTAGTAGAGTTGGCATTTGACCATGTTGGTCAGGCTGGTCTTGAACTCCTGACCTCATAGTCCGTCCACCTTGGCCTCCCAAAGTACTGGGATTACAGGCGTGAGCCACCGCTCCCGGCCGCAGCATCTATTATTGTTGGATTCCATGACAGTGCCTCTCAGCCTGATCCCTGGTGGACAGGGAGCTTTCAGGAGCATCCTGTCTCCTCTGTTCCTCCTCCTGGGGATGCTAAACTTCCTATGGCATCTCCTAAGCCCCCAGGGCAGTTGGCTGATGGTCTGGGGAGCTTGTCCATCTGTCCTCTCCAGGCTGAGACTAAGGTGAAGGATGAGGCTCCGTCCTTGCCCAAATGAGGCTCTAGTGCTTGAACCCTGGCTGGTTACCAGCTCCAGGAGCCACAGCCCTCGGATAGCTCAAATTCTTGTTCCTAGTCAGCCCTGCCCAGGAGGCCACAATCTAGCCCTGGCCCAGGCTCCTCAGGGTCACCAGGAGTTGAGAACCTTGGGATAGTGTTTTGGAGCAGGGGATTCCCAGGGCTGAGCTTGTCTGTGAGGATCCCAGAAGGCCCTTCAGGCCAGACCCTGACTGAGTCCTACTGGGTCTTTCTTAGGGACATGTTCACCAGGAGGGTCCCGGGGGGCTAGATTGAGACTGGTCTCCCCTCGATAAGTTACCCACATCAGATTGTCCTTCCTCTGAAGCAAATGTCTGCAGGATCAGGACTCCAGAGTAAGACATTCGGTATTTTGATGTCTGTCCCATAGTGTGTCCTGCACTAAATGCTCAAACCTTAACATGGGGTATAATGCAGAGGAGGACACAGGCACAGCCCAGGCCTGACAATCCCATGTGTGGGAAGTAGAACTAACCCCCCAATACCCAGAGGTCATGGGGAAATACTCACGGTATACATGGAACTGTCCAGTTGCTTCTTCATTCACAAGATCTGACTTTATGACTTGTAGGGTATAGAATCCTGTGTCATTCTGGGTGACGTTCTGGATCAGCAGGGATGCATTGGGGTTTATTGTCTCTCGACCACTGTATGCGGGCCCTGGGGTAGCTTGTTGAGTTGCTATTACATATCCTACAATTTGACGGTTGCCATCCACTCTTTCCCCTTTGTACCAGCTGTAGCCAAAAAGAGGCTGGGGCAGATTGTGGACAAGTAGAAGAACCTCCTTCCCCTCTGCGACATTGAATGGCATGGATTCAATAGTGAGCTGGGCAGTGGTGGGCGGGTTCCAGAAGGTTAGAAGTGAGGCTAGGAGAGAGGAGAGAGCATCAGTCAATATTGGGACCTATGCATTAGGGTGGAAAAATGGGGCCTTGGGTCCTGAGCAGGTGTCTTCACCCCTCCACCTTGGAGTGTGTGTGTGTGGGTGTGTGTGTGTGTGTGTGTCCTACTGGGTCAAGGTCAACAGTGTGACTCCCATTCCCTTAGTGCCTCTGACCTTGTCATTTCTGTGGAATGCTCTTCCCCAGGGATCCGCATGGCTCCCTCCCCACTGCCCTCAGATCTTGATCACATCAGGGTGCTCTTGGGAGATCCTTTCCCTGACACCTCCCCTAGAGACCCTGGATATTCCCTTTCTGACCTTTTTCTGCTCTGTTCCCTCCAGGGCTCTTGTCAACACCTGACCTCACATTCTAGATCTCTTTGCTTGTCTGTCTTCCCCACCCATGACAGCGTGAGCTCCGTGAGGGCAGGGATTTGTGTGATGTTGGTTGCACCCCAGTGCCTGGGATAGGCTGCAGACTCCTGTGGATGAGTTAGTGAGCATTCCCAGGGCTCTTCATGTCCTGGGGTTTATTTGCCAATATCTGAGGTTGGTGGCTCAGGGCTCTGTTTAATGCCCCTTTTAAAATGTTTTCCTTAATTGTCACGCTGACTTAAATTGTGATTATTGTCACCAGTTTTTGAAATTTATTGCTCATTGATGATTCAGTTGGAAAAGGTAAAAAATGGGAGATCGTTTATTCACTAACAGTTTCAGATCACTGAGACTTTCCTTTTATGATCTCTATCCCTTTCATGTCCTCTCTCCTATTTGGCTCCAAGAGAAGCCCTCTGTCCCCTCTTAGAGCTCCATCCTCCCCAGAGGACCCTAGCCATTCTCTGTGCGCCCTTTTTCTGCCCCTTCCCAGGGAGTCCTCCCCTCACCTGTGAGCAGAAGCCCCTGCCAGGGTACACGCACTCTGTGAAGTGGGGCTGAGAGGTGCCCCATGGTGTCTCCTGCTGGCCCTGTCTTCACCTGTGGAGGAGAGCTTGGGCTCCAGGAACGCTTCGAGCACGGCTGCTCTGTCAGCTCTGCTATTTTCCACCCTCTGTGCTGAGCCTCCTCCCTGGGGCCCAGAGCTTTGTCTGATCATGTGTGTTGGGGCGGGGTTTGTCCAGGAAGCTCTGTTTCCTCTCCTCTCATTCCTACCTTTGTCCTTAGTTTCTCTTTCCTTTCTGTCTACATTTTGGTTTCCCAGACCACACTTTGAGAATCAAGGCTGATGAGACCTCTGTCCCCATCAGGGGAGGAGGATCCCCCCTCTCCAGCACTGACGTCTATTGTGTCCTGGCCATGGGTCTGTCAGCAGCACACAGAGAACCCTGGCATATCCAAATGTGGTAATTATTTTCTTTGCAACACAGTGAGCTGCCAGGTCTCCCCATGCTCTTCAGTGTGCTGGGAAGGTAGGAAGACACCCAGCAGGAAGGTGACAGAGGTGGCTCTGGGGGATGGAAAGGGGCTCACTGGGGGATGACTGGGGAGGGACCAGCCCTCTGTCTCTAGTGTCACCAGCCTGGCCTCTAACCCAGGGACAGAGACCCAAGTCCAGGGGTCTCAGGTGGAGCTGCAGCTCCCGGATATGGAGGGGGAGGTGTCCTGTGTGTCCTGGGAAGAGAGGACTGTGATAGAGGGAGGTGGGTGGCTCTGGGCTCTACTGTCCTTGGGGAAGGCTTCAGGGGGACCCTCCCTCCCTTGACCTGAGGCTCAAGGCCTATCCATGTTCTCCCTGACCATCCTGGGTGGTCTCTGTCCTCTGCGAGGCTGATTGTCCTGTGGTCACCGCACCTTCCCCACAGGTGGTGCCAGGAGGGAATGGGGAGCTGCACAGGGACCCCTCACAGAACAGGGTCCTCAGAGGACCCAGGAAGGGACAGAGCAGGTACATGGGAGGGCCTGGAAGGGTGTTTTTGGAGCAAGGGATGGAAAGTGGGCTCTACCTTCACCTCCTTAGCAAAGCCAGGTTCATGACCAGGGGAATGTTTCCTGAGTGTTGTCTGTGTGCAGTGTCTCCCCCTGGAGGGCAAGACAAGACCTGCAGCCTTGTCAAGGGCTGCCCCAGGGATGCTGACCAGGGTCTACATGATGTGAGCTGGCCCTGACCCCTGGGCAGATGTGGGCTCTGACCTCCAGGCTTCAAGGTCAAGTCACCCCAGGTCCTGTTCACTGCGGGTCCCCAGGCTGCCCAGCTCCATGCGGTGCAGGATGAGCCCAGGGAGAGGACGTGAGTTGTCCAGAGGACTTCTGTCAAGATTGGAGAGAACTGTCCACCAGGGGGGTGGGCTGCCTTAAAAGGAGCCATCTGTCCCAGAGGTTTGAAAAACAAAAGCAAAAACAAAACAAAACAAAACAAAACAAAACGAAAAAACAAAGGCCCAGTGAGGTGCCTTTGGGGGCTTGAGAATGAAATCCTGTCACGTGTGGCAACATGAATGGAAGTGGGCTAGGAACAGAAAGTTAAACATCACATGTTCTTACTAATATGTGGAACCTAAAAACAGTTGATCTCATGGAAGGAAAAAGTAGAACAGAGCATACCAGAGGCTGGGAAGGGTAGAGGAAGGGAGGGACAGGGAAAGATGTGTTAAAGGATATAAAATTACAGCTAGATAGGCCGGGCACAGTGGCTCATGCCTGTAATCCCAGCACTTTGGGAGGCTGAGGCGGGTGGATCATGAGGTCAAGAGATTGAGACCATCCTGGCCAACATGGTGAAACCCCATCTCTACTGAAAATACAAAAAATTAGCCAGGTGTGGTGGTGGGCGCCTGTAGTCCCAGCTACTTGGAGGCTGAGGCAGGAGAATCACTGGAACCTGGGAGGCAGAGGTTACAATGAGCCAAGATTGCACCATTGCACTTCAGTGTGGCGACAGAGTGAGACTCCATCTTAAAAAAAAATAAAATACAGCTAGATAAGAGGAGGAATAAGTTCTAATGTTCTATACCACTGTAGGATGACTACAGATTTTTTTTTTTTTTTTTGAGACAGGGTCTGGAGTACACTGCAGCCTCAACCTCCTGCGATCAGGTGATCTTCCTGCCTCAGTCTCCCATGTAGCTGGAACTATAGGTGCACGCCACCACGCCTGGCTAATTTTTTGTTTTATTTTTCAATTTTTTTTTAAATAAAGAGACAGGGTATCACTATGTTGCCCAGGCTGGCCTTGAACTCCTAAGCTCAAGTGATCCTCCACCTAGGCCTCCCAAAGTGCTAGGATTACAGCCACCATGCCCAGCCAAGTGTTTGATTTTTTTGTAGAGACTGATCTCATTATGTTGGTCAGGCTGGTCTCGAACTCCTGGACTCAAGCAATCCTCCCGTCTCGGCCTTCCAAAGTGCTAAGATTATAGGTGTGACCCACCGCAACCGGCCTGACTATAGTTAACAATAATATATAGTTCCAAGTAGCTAGAAAGGGGATGTTGAATGTTCCTAACACAAAGAAATGCTAAATGTTTGAGATGATGGATATGCTAATCACCCTGACCTGATCACTGTACCTTATATGTATCACATCGCTATGGACCCATAAATATGTACAATTATTAGGTGTCAATTAAAAAATACAATTAAAAAAGTCATTTAGAGCTAAATCATGATGTGAAATGTTGTTTTCTTACCTCTCATCTCATGACAAACAACACTTGGCAATGGCAAAACATCCTCAGGAGTTGTGGCTGTGTGCTTTAGTGCACAGATCAGTTTGTGAGAATGTGTCACCTAATACGAGTGAACCTACATGAGATCATCACCCTTCCTGCGGGACCTCAGAGAAGAACTGAGAACCGCTGGCTCAGGTGTGTGGAGGAGGTTGCAGGTGAGTCACTTGCTGGAAGGAAGGTCTGTGGGCCAGCTTGAGGAGGAATCCATTTGTAGAGGCCACTGGATGGATGGGGCCACCTGGGCCTGGGTGAAGAGGGCCTGAGGGCACAGGACAAGGGGAGAGAGAAGGTGGTGCACATCGTCATGCAGGCAAGTGCTTTAAGTGTCTCTTCATTCATTCATGGCAGGCAACTCACACTTTAACATAGCAACTCAGCAAATAAAATGAGGATATTGACTGGGCGCAGTGGCTCATGCCTGTAATCCCAGCACTTTGGGAGGCTGAGGTGGGTGGATCACCTGAGGTCAGGAGTTCAAGACCAGCCTGGCCAACATGGTGAAACCCCGTCTCTACTAAAAATACAAAGATTAGCTGGGCGTGGTGGTGGACACCTGTAATCCCATCTACTCTGGAGGCTGAGGCAGGAGAATCGCTTGAACCCAGGAGGCGGAGGTTGCAGTGAACCAAGACTGCGCCATTGCATTCCAGCCTGGGTGACTAGAGCGAAACTCTGTCTTAAAAAAAAGAAAAAAAAATATTTTTTCTACTTAGTTCAAGTTCCTAAAGAGGTCTCCAGCTTGCCAGATTTCCCTGGAAGCAGGTCAGGGAATGGTCCCCATTAAGAACTATTGAAGGCCGGGCGCTGTGGCTCACGCCTGTAATCCCAGCACTTTGGGAGGCCGAGGTGGGCGGATCACGAGGTCAGGAGATCGAGACCACGGTGAAACCCCATCTCTACTAAAAATACAAAAAATTAGCCGGGCGCAGTGGCGGGCGCCTGTAGTCCCAGCTACTCGGGAGGCTGAGGCAGGAGAATGGCGTGAACCCGGGAGGCGGAGCTTGCAGTGAGCCGAGATTGCACCACTGCACTCCAGCCTGGGCGACAGAGCGAGACTCCGTCTCAAAAAAAAAAAAAAAAAAAAAAAAAAAAAAGAACTATTGAAATACATTAACAAAAAATAAAGACAGATAGAATAGCTGAAACAGTCTTGAAAAAGAAAATTGGAGGACTCACATTTCTTTCTTTCTTCTTTTTTTTTTGAGATGGAGTTTCACTCTTGTTGCCCAGGCTGGAGTGCAATGGCACGATCTCAGCTCACCGCAACCTCCGCCTCCCGGGTTCAAGCGGTTCTCCTGCCTCAGCTCCCGAGTAGCTGGAATTACAGGCATGCACCAACACGCCCGGCTAATTTTTTGTATTTTTAGTAGAGACGGGGTTTCTTCATGTTAGTCAGGCTAATCTCGAACTCCCGACCTCAGGTGATCTGCCTGACTCAGCCTCCCAAAGTTCTGGGATTACAGGCGTGAGCCACCGCGCCCGGCCAGGACTCACATTTCCTTATCCGAAAACTTACTATATGGTGTGTACAGTGTGCCTTGCTCCAGTGACGAATGCACTGAAGGCCTTGACTTTACCACAATGCAATATATCAGAATAGCAAAATTGGACTTGTACCCTATGATTATGCACATATTTTTAAAAAAGAAAATTTACTACAAAGTTACTGTAATCTGAAGAGTGTGGAACTGGCATAAAGATACACTTACACCAGTGGATTAGATTTGACAGTCTGGAAGTAAACCCTCACATTTACAGTCAGTTGATCTTTGACAAGGGTGCTGTGGTTTTTTAGGTGTCAATTTGCCTGGATTAAGAGACACCCTCATAGCTGGTAAAGCCTTGTATCTGGGTATGACTGTCAGGGTGTTTCCCGAAGAGACTGGCATTGGAGTCAGTGAACTCAGTAAGGAAGACCTGCCCTCACTCACTGTGGGTGGGCACCATCCACTTGGCTGAGGGCCTGGATAGAGCACAAAGGCAGAGGGATGATGAATTCTCTCTCTCTCTCTCCTGGAGCTGGGACACCCTTTTCCTTTTGTCTTTGGACATTAGAACTCCAGGTTGTTTGGCCTTTGGCCACGGACTGAGGGTACACCATGGCTTCTTTGGTCAGAACTGAGCCATGCTGCCAGCTTCCCTGGTTTTCCAGCATGTAACTGGCTAATCATGGGACTTCTCAGCCTCCGTATTCACACAAGCCAATTCCTCTAACAAATCCCCTCATATATTTAGATCTATTTCTATATCTACAACTATATCTCTATCTGGTTTTCTCTGTCTCTCTGAGGACCCCGACTAATACAGGTGCCAAGTTAATTGAATGGGGGAAGAATAATCTTTTCAAATAATGATGCTGGGACAACTGGATAACCACCTGCAGAGAAATGAAATTTTGGAACTCTATTTCTCACCATATTCAAAAATTAAAACAGATCAATGAGTTAAGTATAAGAGCTAAAATCATAAGAAACTCTCAGAAGAAAACATAAGGATAAGTCTTTATCACCTCAGATGTGGCAATGGACTTTTTAGATATGACACAAAAACATGAACAACAAAAGGAAAAATAAACTGGACTTTATCAAGATGAAAGCCTTTTGTGCATCAAAGGACATTATCAAGAAAGTGAAAAGATCACCCACTGAATGGGAGAAGAAATTTGCAGACCATTATATGAATAAGGTTTTATGTTCAGAAAATATAAAGAACTGCTACAACTCAATAATAAGAAAAACCCAAAAACCTGATTAAAAATGGGCAAAGGGTCTGGGCGCGGTGGCTCACGCCTGTAATCCCAGCACTTTGGGAGGCTGAGGCAGGCAGATCACGAGGTCAGGAGTTCAAGACCATCCTGGCTTACACGGTGAAACCCTGTCTCTACTAAAAATACAAAAAATTAGCCGGGCGTGGTGGCAGGCGCCTGTAGTCCCAGCTATTTGGGAGGCTGAGGCAGGAGAATGGGGTGAACCCAGGAGGCGGAGCTTGCAGTGAGCCAAGATTGCGCCACTGCACTCCAGCCTGGGCAACAGAGTGAGACTCGATCTCAACAACAACAACAAAAATGGGCAAAGGACTCAGATGGTATTTGTCTAAATGATATACAAATAGTCAATAAGCACATGAAAAGACACTTAGCATCAATAGTCACTAGTGAAATGCAAATCAAAACCACAGTAAGACACCACATCACACCTATAACAATTGCTACAATTCATTTAAAATGTTAAATAAGAAATGTTGGCAATATGTGGAGAAGTTGGAATCCTCATACATTGCTGGTGGGAATATAAAATGGCACAGTCACTGTGGGAAACGGTTTGGCTTTTCCTCAAAAAGCTGATCACAGAATTATATGAAATAGCAATTTCATTGTTAGGTATATGTCCAAAGAATTGAAAACAGGGACTCAAACAGATATTTGCATGGGAATGTTCACTGCAGCATTATTCACAATAGGTAAAGTGTAGAAACAACCCAAGTGTCCATCAACACATGAATGGATAAACAAATATGGTGATACATACAACAGAATGTCAATCAGCCTTAAAATGGAGTGAAGCTCTGACATCTGCTGCAACATAGATGGACCTTGGAAACATTATGCTAAGTGAAATAAGCCAGAAACAAAGTGACATGTGTATGATGCCATTTATATGAAAAATCAAGAATAAGTAAATTCAGAGACAGAAAGTAGATTAGAGATTATCAAGATCTGGGGGCAGGGAGCAATGGGGAATTATTGTTTTTTAATCTTTAATTTTTGTGGGTACATAGTAGGTGTATATATATATATGAGGTACATGAGACATTTTAGTACAGGCATGCACTGTATAATAATCATATCATGGAAAATTGGGTATCCATCCCCTCAAGCATTTATCCTTTGTGTTACAAACAATCCAATTGCATTCTTTTAGTTACTTTAAAATGTATAATTAGATTATTGTTGACTATAATCCCCTTGTGCTATTGAATAGTAGGTCTTATTCATTTTTTCTATTTTTTTATATCCATTAACTATATACCCACCTCTCCCCTGTCCCGCCACTACCCTTCCTAGTTTCTGTGAACCATCCTTCTCTTCTTTATCTCCATGAGTTCAATTGTTTTGATTTTTAGATCCCACAAATAAGTGAGAACATGTGATGTTTTTCTTCCTGTGCCTGGTTTATTTCACTTAATATGATGACCCTTAGCTCCATCCATATCGTTGCAAATGATAGAATCTCATTTTTTAATGGCTGAATAATACTCTATTGTGTATAAGTGCCACCTTTTCTTCATTCATTCATCTGTTGATGGACACTTAGGTTACGTCCAAATCATGGCTGTTATGAACAGCTCTGCAACAAACATGGGAGTGCAGATATCTCTTTGATATACTGATTTTCTTTCTTTTGGGTATATACCCAGTAGTAGGATTGCTGGATTGTATGGTAGTTCTATTTTTAGTTTTATGAGGAATCTCCAAACAGTTCTTCATTGTGGTTGTACTAATTTACATTCCCACCAACAGTGTACAAGGGTTCCCTTTACTCCATATCCTTGCTAGCATTTTTTATTGCCTGTCTTTTGAATAAAAGCCATTTTAACTGGGGCAAGATAATATCTCATTGTAGTTTTGATTTGCATTTCTCTGATGATCAGTGATGTTCAGCACCTTTTCATATGCCTGTCTGTTATTCGTATGTTTTCTTTTGAGAAAGTCTGTTCAGATATTTTGCCTTTCTTTTAATTGGATTATTAGATTTTTTTCCATAGAGTTGTTTGAGCTCCTTATATATTCTCGTTATTAGCATTTCTAGTTCTTTAAGATGCATCGTTAGGTTTTAGGTTATTTATTTGAAGTTCTTCTCTTTCTTTTTTGATGTAGGCACTTAGAGCTATAAACTTCCATCTTGGTACTGCTTTCATTGTATCCCACAGGTTTTGGTATGTTGTGTTTTCATTATCATTTGTTTTGAGAAATTTTCCAATTTCCTTCTTAATTTCTTTGTTGACCCACTGGCCGTTTAGGAGTATATCATTTAATTTCCATGTGTTTGTATAGTTTCCAAAATACCTCTTGTTATTGATTTCTAGTTTTATTCCATTGTAGTCAGGGAAGATACTTGATATTACTTCAATTTTTCTGAATGTTTTAAGACTTGTTTTGTGACCTAATATATAGCCTATTTTTGAGAATGATCCATGTACTGAGGAGAAGAATGTGTATTTTGCAGCCATTGAATGAAATGTTCTATAGTTCCATTTGTTCTATAGTTCAGATTAAGTCTGATGTTTCTTTGTTGATTTTCTGTCTGGGAGATCTGTCTAATGCTGAAAGTGGGGTGTTGAAGTCTCCAGCTATTATGGTATTGGGGTCTATCTCTCTAATATTTGATTTATATATTTGGGTGCTCCAGTTTTGGGTGCATATATGTTTACAATTGTTATATCCTCTTGCTGAATTGACCCTTTTATCATTGTATAATGACCTCCTTTTTCCCTTCTAACAGTTTTTGTCTTTCAATCTATTTTGTCTGATATAAGTATAGCTACTCCTACTCTTTTATTGGTTTCCATTGGCATGGAATATCTTTTTCCATCCCTTTAATTTCAGTCTATGTGTATCTTTATGGTTGAACTGTGTTTCTTGCAGGCAACAGATAATTGGGTCTTATTTTTCAGCCATTCAGCCATACTGTATCTTTTTTTTGGAGAATTTAGTCCATTTACATTCAATGTTATTACTGATAAGTAGGGACTTACTCCTGTCATTTTGTTATTTGTTTTTCAGTTTTTATTTATTGCAGTCTTCTCTTTCTTCTTTCCTTCCTTCCTGTCTTCCTTTTAGTGAAGGTGATTTCCTCTGGTGGTATACTTTAATTTCTAGCTTTTTATTTTTTGTGCGTCTGTTGTATGGTTTTTGATTTGTGGTTACTATGAGGCTTGCAAATACTATCTTAAAACCATTATTTTAAACTGGTGACAACTTAACACTGATTACATAAACAAACAAACATGCAAAAAGAAAACTAATAAAAGCTCTACACTTCAACTTCGTCACCCCACTTTTTAATGTTTTGTTGTTTCTGTTTATGTCGTATTGTACTGTCTGTGTCCTGAAAAGTTAATGTAGTTGTGATTTTTGATTGGTTCATCATTTAGTCTTTCTACATAAGAGAAGTTTATACACCACAATTACAGTGTTATACTATTCTGTGTGCTTAACTATTACCAGTGAGTTTTGTACCTTTACGTGATTTCTTCTTCATCATTAACATCCTTTCCTTTCAGATTAAAGGATTAAATTTAGCATTTCTCATAGGACAGGTCTGGTGTTGATGAAATCCCTCAGCTTTTGTTTGGGAAGGTCTTTATTTCTCCTTCGTGTTTGAAGGATATTTTTGCCTGATATACTATTCTAGGGTAAAAGTTGTTTTCCTTCAGCACTTTAAATATGCCATACACTCTCTCCTGGCCTGTAAGGTTTCCACTGAAAAGTCTGCTGCCAGATGTATTGGAGCTCCATTGTATGTTGTTTCTTTTCTCTCGCTGCTTTTAGGATCCTTTCATCTTTGATCTTAGGGAGTTTGATTGTTAAACGCCTTGAGGTAGTCTTCTTTGTGTTAAATCTGCTTGGTGTTCTATAACCTTCTTGTATTTGAATGTTGATATCTTTCTCTAGGGTTGGGAAGTTCTCTTATATTATTCCTTTGAATAAACCCTGTGTGCCTATCTTTTTCTCTACCTCCTCTTTAAGGCCAATAACCTTTTTTTTTTTTTTTTTCCCGGAGATGGAGTCTTGCTCTGTCACCAGGCTGGAGTGCAGTGGCACAGTCTCAGCTCACGGCAAGCTCCACCTCCCAGGTTCACGCCATTCTCCTGCCTCAGCCTCCTGAGTAGCTGGGACTACAGGCACCTGCCACCATGCCTGGCTAATTTTTTTGTATTTTTTAATAGAGACGGGGTTTCACCGTATTAGCCAGGATGGTCTCGATCTCCTGACCTCGTGATCCACCCGCCTAGGCCTCCCAAAGTGCTGGGATTACAGGCGTGAGCCACCGTGCCTGGCCTACGGCCAATAACTCTTAGATTTGCCATTTTGAGCCTATTTTCTAGATCTTATAGATATGCTTCTTTTTTTTTTGTCTCCTCTGTGTTTTCAAATAGACTGTCTTCAAGCTCACAAATTCTTCTGCTTGATCAATTCTGCTATTAAGAGACTCTGTTGCATTCTTCAACATGTCAATTGCATTTTTCAACTCTAGAATTTCTGCTTGAATCTTTTTAATTATTTTAATCTCTTTGTTAACATTTTAATTTTATTTATTTTATAGAGACAAGGTCTCACTCTGTTGCCCAGGCTGGTCTCAAACTCCTGAGTTGAAGTGATCCTCTGGCCTCTGTCTCCCGAAGTGTTAGGATTACAGGCACGAGCCACTGTGCCCAGCCTCTTTGTTAAATTTATCTGATAGGATTCTGAATTCCTTCTCTGTGTCGTCTTGAATTTGAGTTTGCTCAAAACAATTATTTTGAATTCTCTGTCTGAAAGGTCACATATTTCTCTTTCTCCAGGATTGGTTCCTGGTGTCTTATTTAGCCTGTTTAGTGAGGTCGTGTTTTCATGGATGGTGTTGATGCTTATAGGTGTTTGTTGGTGTCTGGTCACTGAAAAGTTAGGTATTTATTGTAGTCTTCATGTCATAGTCTGGGCTTGTTTATGCCTGTCTTTCTTGGGAAGGCTTTCCAGGTATTTGAAGGCACTTGGGTCCCAAGCCCAAGAATGCTGTGGTTTTTGCAGACTTACATAGGTACTGCCTTGGCAATCTTGGATAAGATCTGGAAGAATTATCTGGATTACCAGGTAGAGACTCTTGTTCTTTTCCCTTAATTTGTTTCAAACAAATGGAATCTCTCCGTTTGTGCAGAGCCACCTGGAACTGGGAGTGTGGTGATGCAAGCACCCTGTGGCCACCACCACTGGGATTGTGCTGGGTCAGACCTAAGCACCGCACTGGGTCTTGCCCAAGGCCCTTCCCTTCAGGGTGGTGAGGTCTCCCAAGCCTCAGATGTGTCTAGAAATGCTGTCTGGGAGGCAGGGATTGGAGTAAAAAACTGTGGCTGATTAGCCAGGCATGGTTGTGGGTGCCTGTAATCCCAGCTACTCAGGAAGCTGAGGCAGGAGAATCGCTTGAACCTGGGAGGCAGAGGTTGCAGTGATCAGAGATCATGCCATTGCACTCCAGCCTGGGCAACAAGAATGAGACTCCATTGCAACAAACAAATGAATAAACAAACTGTGGCTAATCTGGCACTCAAACAATGCAAAGTCCTTCCTGCTCTTCCTTCCCCTTTCTCCAGCACCACCACTGTTCCACAGGGGATTCCACCCGTCCTCTGCTGATGTTCACTTAAAGCCCAGGGATTCTTCCATCAGCTTGTGGTGAATGCTGCCGGGCCTGGGACTCACTCTTCAGGGCAGTGGGCTCCCCTCTGGCCCAGGGAAGGTCCAGAAATGTTCTCCAGGAACATAGGCCTGGACTCGGGGACCCCAAGAGACTGCTTGTTACTCTATCCCACTGTGGCTGAGCTGGTACCTGAGGCACAAGACAAAGTCCCCTTTACTTTTTCCTCTATTTTTCTCAAGTAGAAGGAGTCTTTCCCCATGGCTACCACAGCTGGGAATGCACTGGGTCACCCCTGAAGCCAGCATGTCTCAGAGCCCAAGGCCTACTGCATATTACCTGGGTATCACTACTGGTTATTCAGGGCCCAGGGGCTCTTTAGTCAGCAGGTGATGAGTTCTGCCAGGATTGGGTCCTTTCCTTCAAGGCAGTGGGCTCCCTTTTGGCTCACGGTGTGTCTAGAGATGTCATCTGGGAGCTAGGGCCTAGAATAAGGGCCTCATGACTCTGCCCAGTTCCCTGTCCTGCTGTGGCTGAGCTGGTATCCAAGATGCAAGACAAAATCCTCTTTACTCTTCTCTCTTCTCTCCTTAAGCAGAAGGAGGGAGTCACTTTCGTTGCCTCTAACTGCATTGCCTGGGGTTGGGGGAGGGGTGGTGAAAGCATTCCCTTAGCCATGCCAGCTGGTGTCTCCCTTGGTTACACGCCACCCTAGTCCACTGGCTTTAAGCCCAGCCTAACTAGGAGTTGCCTTTTAAGTTTACCTAGGACTCCAGAGCACATCAGCCCACCGTGGGGAGGCTTGCTGAAAAACTGAAGTTCTGACTGCTGGGATGGGTGATACCTGTCTGGCTAGGGCTGGTCCAAATACTGCCTCTGTGTGTGGGCACTGGCTGAGCCCAGCATGGCTTTATTCTTTGCTGTGATGGGGCAGCACTGAATTCAATCAATGTAAGGTCCTCCAGTGGCCGCACTCACCCTTCCCAAAGTGCAGATTCTCTCTCCATGTTGCAGGGCTGCTGCGGGTTGGTGGGGGATGGGTGAGGGGTGGTGTGGCCTCTCTCCGGCCCTCTTCAGTGCCTTTTTTCTTTCTTTTTGTAAGACAGAGCCTTGCTCTGTCGCCCAGGCTGGAGTGTAGTGGTGCAATCTCAGCTTACTGCAGCCTCTGCCTCCTGGGTTTAAGTGATTCTGACGCCTCAGCCTCTCGAGTAGCTGGGATTATGAAAGTGCGCCACCACACCTGGCTAATTTTTGTATTTTTTTTTTTTTTTTTGAGGTGGAGTCTCACTCTGTTGCCCAGGCTGGAGTGCAGTGGTGCAATCTCGGCTCTCTACAACCTCCGCCTCCTGGGTTCAAGCGATTCTTCTGCCTCAGCCTCCCGAGTAGCTGGGACTACAGGCACGTGCCACCGTGCCTGGCTAATTTTTGTATTTTTAATAGAGATGGGGTTTCACCATGTTGGCCAGGGTGGTCTCAAATTCCTGACCTTGTGATCCGCCCTCCTCAGCCTTCCAAAGTGCTGGGATTACAGGTGTGAGCCACTGTGTCCGGCCTAATTTTTGTATTTTTAGTAGAGATGGGGTCTATGTAGCCCAGGCTGGTCTCATGCTCCTGACCTCAAGTGATCCACCTGCCTTGGCCTCCCACAGTGCTGGGATTACAGGCATGAGCCACTGCACCTGGCCCAATGCCTCTTTCAGCGATATGAAGTTAAAACCAGGTACTGTGATTGCTCCCCTGGTTTTTGGTTCTTGTGACAGTGCTTTTCTCTGTGCAGATTAAAATGTAGTGTTCCAGTGGTGTGGGGCTGAGGGGACAAATGGTGTAGGCATCTATTCTACTGTCTGGCTGTTTGGGGTGATGAAAATTTTCTGGAAAAATTAGTGGTGATGGTGGTTTAACATTGTGAATATAGTTAATTCCACTTGTGTATTTAGAGACAGGGTCTCACCATGTTGCCCGGACTAGACTCCAACTCCTGGCCTCAAGCAATCCTCCCTCCTCAGCCTCCTGAGTAGCTGGGGCTACAGGAGCCCTCCATCAGGGTTCTGTAGTAAATTCCATTTAATTGTACAGTTTAAAATGGTTAAAAGATACATTTTTTGATATGTGTATTTTATTACAGTTTTAAATAAGTATTTGGTGAAAAAAACCCCACCATATAAAATACCCACCCTGGGCAGATAGTCCTCAAACTCATGTGCGGACCCCTCATGACGTTCTGTGCAGAGATCCAATGATTTAGACATGAGACTGACCAGACAACTGCAGATGCATGAAATAAATGTACTTTCAAAGAGACAGTTCCGCTGGGACCTGTGGGCCCCGCAGAGGGGAGGTCAGCAGCCCCCTGGAAAGGCCCTTGGCTGGGGCCCTCTGGTGGACAGTGAGGAAATTGTAGACGAAAAAGTCATGCCAGACTGGTTTGTTTTAAAAAAAATCCTTTGTTTTTAATGTGTCTAGACAAAATTTCAACACTGTCATGTTCCATATATTTTCTTTCGCAGTGTTCTTTGATTCTAGCTCTTCTCTGGTGTGTGTGTGTTTTTTTTTTTTTTTTTTTTTGAGACGGAGTCTCGCTGTCGCCCAGGTTGCAGTGTAGTGGCGCGATCTCGGCTCACTGCAGGCTCCGCCCCCCGGGGTTCACGCCATTCTCCTGCCTCAGCCTCCCGAGTAGTAGCTGGGACTACAGGCGCCCGCCACCTCACCCGGCTAATTTTTTGTATTTTTAGTAGAGACGGGGTTTCACCGTGTTAGCCAGTATGGTCTCGATCTCCTGACCTCTTGATCCGCCCGCCTCGGCCTCCCAACGTGCTGGGATTACAGGCGTGAGCCACCGCGCCCAGCCTCTCTGGTGTTTTAAAACAAGCTTACACTAAACTCAGATGTTCAAAGTCTGATGCCGTGCCACTTTCTTACTTCAGTGCATGTTTCTTTTTCGAGACGGAGTCTCGCTCTGTCGCCGAGGCTGGAGTGCAGTGGTTCTATCTCGGCTCTTGCAACCTCCGCCTCCTGGGTTCCAGCGATTTTCCTGCCTCAGCCTCCTGAGTAGCTGGGATTACAGGTGGGTGCCACCACACCCAGCTAATTTTTGTATTTTTAGTAGAGATGGGGTTTCACCATTTTAGCCAGGGTGGTCTCGAACTCAGGTGATCCACCTGTCTCCACCTCCCAAAGTTCTGGGATTATAGGCGTGAGCCACTGCGCCCGGCCTCAGCGCACGTTTCTTATAATTCCTTTTAAAATCTGACCATTGTCATGGGCATGCATCAAGTCTGTGAATGCAGACGTCTGGGATATGCCCAGTGGGAATACTGGGGACTCAGGGAATAGTTATCACCCAAGGTAGGATGGCATGAGGCAGTATCAAGGGACACCTGCAGGGGGGTGGGGGTTGTGTCCCACAGATGGTGGGAGCCACAGATGGTTTCATCAGGACAGAGGCACAATAACCACATCTTGATGGTCTCAGGGCTTAGACTCACCTGTTGCGTCCAGAACCAGGCATTGACCAGGGTTCAAATTAGTGCTCTACCTGCAGAGCCCTGGGCAGAGATGGACAACAACCTCCCCCTGCAGGACAGTCAGTGCAGGGCTGGGTCACCTCAGCACTCCACAGGCCTTTGCCTGCAGTGTTCTCCTGGCCAGGGAGGAGGCCAGGCCCATCCCTGTCACATCATCTAAGGGGCTTTCTGCCCTGAGGGTCTGCAGAAGAGTTGAACAGAGTAAGGGGCATAGGAAGCAGTAGAGCCGTGTCTCTTCTTGAGCTCTGTGAACTTTTGTCTTCTTAGTCCCTGAGGTCACTCCCAAATGTGGGCATCTAGACCTGAGGCAGGAGGGTAGGACGGGGCCAGCTTCTTGGCATGTGACCTGTGTTATCACATGGGGGCCTGTGCTTAGAAGGGTCCTGCACTTAATATAGTGCCCTTCTGTGGCTGTGTTGAAACCCTCTTAATCCTGTCTTGAAGAAGGATACTGCATTTTCAGGTTGCACTGAATCCCCCACATTATGTAGCTCTTCCTGGGTCAGGAGCAGGGAGAGGGAGAGGCCATGGGGTGAGGGGGAGGCTCAGGGCTGGATGGGACCCATGTCCCCTAGGGCTCTGTGCTGCCCCTGTCTTAGGACCTGCAGGGCGGTTTGGTCTCATCTGTTCGCTCCCAGTGTCCACTGAATGGTGCTTGTATAGCAGGGACTGTCCCACTATCCAGGACAAGCCTACAGTGTGTGTGCTCACTCAGTATGTGTGTCAGACTGGACAGAACCTCACTTTATCCCTGTCTGCTGTGGGATCTGCAGCAAGGATCCCCTCCTGGGAGTCTTGGTGTCTCTGTACCTGAGTGGTGGGATGAGGAGACCTCAAAGGGCCATCTCAGAGGGGACTCAACAGTGTTGGGGCTGGAGGAGGCCTGGGTTCTGGGGCCCGAGGATGTCACACACCTCTTGAGTCTTTTGAAATGGTTTCATCTGTTATTTTGAAAATCATATAGGTGGCTGGGCATAGTGGCTCACGCCTGTAATCCCAGCACTTTGGGAGGCTGAGGCGGGCGGATCATGAGGTCAGGAGATTGAGACCATCCTGGTTAACATGGTGAAACCCCATCTCTATTAAAATTACAAAAAATTAGCCAGGTATGGTGGCAGGCGCCTGTAGTCCCAGCTACTCAGGAGGCTGAGGCAGGAGAATGGCGTGAACTCGGGAGGTGGAGCTTGCAGTGAGCTGAGATCACACCACTGCACTCCAGCCTGGGCAACAGAGGGAGACTCCATCTCAAAAAACAAAAACAAAAAAAAAAAAAACAAAACAAAAAACGGTCACATAGGAAAGCACACTTATTGTAAATTCCAGCAATATAAGTGCTTGTAAAATGATGTGTCAGATCCCTGACCCCACCCCACTCCAATTCCATTTCCAGGATGTAACCACTGTTTGCAGTTGGCATGAATCTTTCAATAATACTTTCTCATTTGTCCCACTCATTGTTTATACAGCCAAACATTAATGAATTATATTATTAATTGGTAATGTTGTTTTATAGTGAAGCATGTATGGTGGACACTTCCTTTCTCAACACATGTGGATTTGCTCCAATTGTGTTTCTTTTTCTGTTTTAGAGGTTTTATTTTAGGTTCAGGGGTACATGTACAGGTTTATTATATACATAAACTGCATGTCACAGGGGTTTGGTGTACAGATGATTTTGTTACCCAGGTATTAAACCTAGTACCCAACAGGTGTTTTGTCTGATCCTCTCCCTCCTCCCACCCTCCACCCTCAAGTAGGCCCCAGTGTTTGTTCTTCTCTTTGTGTCCATGGGTTCCAATCATTTAGGTCCCACTTAAAAGTGAGAACATGCGGCTGGGCATGGTGGCTTACGCCTGTAATCCCAGCACTTTGGGTGGCTGAGGGGGGTGGATCATGAGGTCAGGAGTTCGAGACCAGCCTGCCCAGTATGGTGAAACCCCATCTCTACTAAAAATGCAAAAATGAGAACATGTGATATTTGGTTTTCTGTTCCTCTGTTAATTTGGTAAGGATAATGGCCTCCAGCTCCATCCATGTTTCTGCAAAGGAAATGACCTCATTCTTTTTTGTAGCTGTGTAGTATTCCATGGTGTGTATGTACCACATTTTCTTTATCCAGTCTACCATTGATGGACATTTATGTTGATTCCATGTCTTTGCTATTGTGAATAGTGCTGCAGTGAACATTTGTGTGCATGTGTCCTTATGGTAGAATGATTTATATTCCTCTGGGTGTATATCCAGTAATGGGGTTGCAGGGTCAAATGGTACTTTTGTTTTTAGCTCTTTGAGGAATTGCCATACTGCTTTTCACAATCGCTAAACTAATTTACATTCTCACCAACAGTGTATAAACGTTCCATTTTCTCTCTCTTTTTTCTTTTTTAGACAGTCTTGCTTTGTTGCCCAGGCTGGAGTGTAGTGGCACAGCCTCAGCTCTCTGCAACCTCCACCTCCTGGGTTCAAGTGATTCTCGTGCCTCAGCCTCCTAAGTAGCTGGGACTACAGGCGTGCACCACCATGCCTGGCTGATTTTTGTATTCTTAGTAGAGTCGAGGTTTCATCCTGTTGGGCAGGCTGCTCTTGAACTCCTGGCCTCAAGTGATCCTCCCTCCTTGGCTTCCCAAATTGCTGGGATTACAGGTATGAGCCACCGTGCCCAGCACATTCCTTTTTCTCTGCAACCTCAGCAGCATCTGTTATTTTTTGACTTTTTAATAATAGCCACTGTGGTGTGAAACGGTATCTTACTGTGGTTTTGATTTGCATTTCTCTAATAATTAGTGATGTTGAGCATTTTTTCATATGCATGTTGGTCCATATGTTCAAGCTTTTGAAAAGCATCTGTTGATGTTCTTTGCCCCAGTTGTGTTTTTTAATTGCTTTCCCCTTATTTATTTTATTGCATGGCTACACTGTGATGCTTTATCCACTCGCCTATTGGATTTGACGCTGTGTCCCACTCTTCATGTTGACAAGACATTCTGCAGTGACTATCCTCATACACATATCTTTTCCCCACCTGGAGTATTAATCCAGGAACTCATTCATTCAGCTCTTATAAAGTACCCTGACCAGGCTGTGGGCAGGTCAAGGGCTTTAACAGAGACAGGGCAGGCACAGTCCTGCCTTCTCAGAGCTCACCGCTCAGTGGGGCTCTCAGAAGTGGGATAGTGGTCAAAGTGTATGCACACTGAACACAATGAGGCCAGGGCTGGGTGTGATGGCTGAGCTCAAACCTGCAATTCCAGAGCTTTGGGAGGCCAAGGCAGGAGGTTGCTTGAAGCTAGGAGTTGAAGGCTGCAGTGAGCTATGATCATGCCACTGTACTCCTGCCTAGGCAACAGAGCGAGACTCCATCTCAAAAACCTCCACAAGACCTAAAAAATCATGGGCCAAAGTTGTTGTTGTAAGTATTGCAGTCCCATCAGGAATATATGAAAATGTCCATCTCCAGTATCCCCACCTTTCTTGGAATAATGATTGAAGTAGAAAGTGCCCGTGTTCTTGTGCCTACCTCTGCCCACACACCGTCTTCACTTACACTTAGTCATCCACCACTTACCCTTTCACTAAGTGCTATTGATTATGTCCCTGTGGTGGACCAGATGCCAGGAGCCCCAAGATGTCCTGAGCAGCTCCCTCTGCTCGTCCTTCCAAGAGTTCTGGTTCCACAGGTGACCCCTGTAGAACCTGTGATTACCACTGAAGGCTGACAGTGAGTGGTGGGTGTTCCAGGAGGGGCCGTCACCTCCATGTACAGGGTTGGGGAAGGTGGAAGGGAGCAAGTGGCTGATGACTTTGGCTGTAAGGCAGGTGGACAGGCTGATGTGGGCTCCTGGGAAGGAATGGAGAGGGGAGGGGAGGGGAGGGGAGGAGAGGGAAGGGGAGGGAAGAGAAGGGAATGATACAGAGGTTGGAACTTGCCTTCATGGACCAAGAACAGCAGGGAGGCCATCCAGGCTGCAGCTGGGGAGGGAAGATGTGGGGAGTAGTGGGTCAAGGGAGAAGCAGACTGTGATTGATCTTGGGGGCTGGGCGGTGAGCAGAGGTATGTTACGTGTGTCTGTCCCTGCCATTGATATGAGGAGGGGTGGGGCTGTGGGTGACACCTGGGTCAGTGGGATTTCCTAGTGTCTGCTGTTCCCCAAAGCCTCTCCATATAGAGGGTCAGTATAGATCTGATGCTGTGTCTGGGGGAAGGGGCTGGTGGTCCGAGGCAGCCTGTGGTGCTTACTGTCCCTAGGGATGAGAGGAAAGGGATGAGGAAGCCTCTTTACAGTGAAGCTTCAGGTATGTGAAGCCACAGGTGTCTCACCTGGTGACTGTCATCAGACATGTGCCTTGGGTGACAGTTTCAGGGTTCAGGTGGTTGTTATTGTTATGATGTTTGCCTGACAAGGACCCAGGTATCCAGGGATCGAGAGCACAAGACCCCTGGTGAGGGGAGGGTCAGATGAGAATGAGCAGGTTCAAGTGGTCAGAGTGGGAGGGACTCCTGGAGAGACTGAACCTCAACTCTTCCTGTCAGGAGCTGTGGCTGTGTCCAGGAGAGATGACAAGGGTGACCCAGGACATTGAGTGAGTCATCGAGACATTGGATATGAGGACAGGGCAGAGAGGACCCTGGTGGCTGCTCAGATGTGGGATGTGAGGAGGGCTCTGACTCATGCAAGTTACAGGATCCCCCCACCCCTGAGCCCACAGGTGACCCTTACACTGGGGATTCTGAGTGCTGTGTGTGCCCAGAAGGGACACTGGATTGGCTGGACCTGAGTCCCTGAAGGGCAGGGATGGTCTGTAGGGCCAGAGTCTTCTCTGTGGGTGTGATGTAAGCAGGAATGAGCAAGATAAGGCTTGGCTTGGAGGAGCTGGTAGAGGAGCCCAGGGGCTTGGGTCAGCTCCGCTTCCCAGGGGCTCAGCTGGGGCTGGAGGAGCAGGATGCTGTGCTCAGGGCGTGCTCCAGGCAGGGTGATGTGTGTGGTTCCAGGGTCAGGCAAGAGGGTAAAAAATTAATCATGAAAAATTCCCACCTTTTGTAGGCAGAGATAGTGGCCTGAGTGTCAGGGGCAGAAAGATGCATCATGAGGCAGGAGCAGGCACTCAGCCTCCCAGAGGCCACACCCGGGGTGCAGCACTCAGCCCTGCAGGGAGTGGCAACAGATGTGCCTACAACCCTAATGTCCAGGCACCTGCAACAAATGTTTCTCCCTCATTGCATCTTTCTCATGTGGAATAGAATGGGCAGTGATATGGTTTGGCTGTGTCCCCACCCAAATCTCATCTTGAATTGTAATTCCTATAATCCCTACATGTTGTGGGAGGGACCTGGTGAGAGGTAATTGAATCATGGGGGTCGTTCCCCCATGCTAGTCTAATGATAGTAAGTTCTCATGAGATCTGATGGTTTTATAAAGAGCCTCCCCCTTTGGATGGCTCTCATTCTTCTCATTGATGCTGCCATTTGAAGGACATGTTTGCTTCCCCTTCTGCCATGATTGTAAGTTTCCTGAGGCCTTCCCAGCCATGCTGAAGGTGAGTCAATTAAACCTCTTTCCTTTTTAGATTACCCAGTCTCCAGCAGTTCTTTATAGCAGCTTCGGAACGGACTAATACAGGCAGCTTTTCCTGCAGTCTCTTTCCATCCATGTGCTGCCTGCTGTGATGCCTGGGAATGGCAGGGGGGTGGGGGGGCACTGAGTCACTGTCCAGGGTTCTGATGTCCATGAACTGTTGAAGAGCTAATGAGTTGTCATCTCCCAGTTACTTCTGCTTTCTTTTATTCTTAACAACTGAGCATGTCACCAAGGAAAAGATAGAGAGGTACTAGGGGCATGGAGAGCCCTCTGTCTCTCTCTCTCAGGACGTGGAGGGTGCTGGGGACATCACTACAGTCAGGATGACCTCATCCAGGTACCCATGTATAGTTTGTAGTGAATGATGATGAGAAAATGGCCTTGAGAGGAGTGATGGGCAGAACAACAACCTCTCAAAGATGTGCTCATCCTCATCCCCATATCTGTGAATAAGTCTCATGGTAAAAGACACTTTACAGATTAAAGGAAAGATCATGAGATGGGGAGTGATAAGGCTTGGCTGTGTCCCCACCCAAATCTCATCTTGAATTCCTATGTATTGTGGGAGGGGCCTGGTGGGAGGTAATTGAATCATGGGGGCAAGTCTTTCCCATGCTGTTTTTTTTTTTTTTTTTTTTTGAGACGGAGTCTGGCTCTGTCGCCCAGGCTGGAGTGCAGTGGCGCAATCTCAGCTCACTGCAAACTCCGCCTCCCGGATTCACGCCATTCTCCTGCCTCAGCCTCCCGAGTAGCTGGGACTACAGGTGCCCGCCACCACACCCGGCTAATTTTTTGTACTTTTAGTAGAGATGGGGTTTCACTATGTTAGCCAGGATGGTCTCGATCTCCTGACCTCGTGATCCGCCCGCCTCGGCCTCCCAAAGTGCTGGGATTACAGGCGTGAGCCACCACGCCCGGCCCCATGCTGTTCTTGTGATGGTGAGTGGGTCTCAGAAGATCTGATAGGTTTATAAGGGGGAGTTTCCCTGTACAAACTCTCTTTTTGCCTGCTGCCATCCATGTAAGACATGACTTGCTCCTCCTTCCCTTCTGCCATGATTTTGAGGCCTCCCCAGCCATGTGGAACTGTAAGTCCATTAAACCTCTTTCTTTTGTAAATTGCCCAGTCTCAGGTATGTCTTTATCAGCAGCATGAAAACAGACTAATACAGTAAATTGGTACCAGTAGAGTGGGGTGCTGCTGAAAAGATACCCCAAAATGTGGAAGCAACTTTGGAATTGGGTAACAGGCAGGGGTTGGAACAGTTTGGAGGGGTCAGAAAAAGACAGGAAAATATGGGAAAGTTTGGAACCTCTTAGAGACTTGTTGAATAGCTTTGCCCAAAATGCCGATAGCAATATGGACAATAAAGTCCAGACTGAGGTGGTCTCAGATGGAAGTGAGGAACTTGTTAGGAACTGGAGCAAAGGTGACTCTTGTTTTGTTTTAGCAAAGAGACTGGTGGCATTTTGCTCCAGCCCTAGAGATTTGTGGAACTTTGAGCTTGAAAGAGATGATTTAGGGTATCTGGGGGAAGAAATTTCTTTTTCTTTTTCTTTTTTTTTTTTGAGACAGAGTTTCACTCTTGTTGCCTAGGCTGGTGTGCAATGGTACGATCTTGGCTCACTGCAACCTCCGCCTCCTGGGTTCAAGTGATTCTCCTGCCTCAGCCTCCCGAGTAGCTGGGATTACAGGCATGCACCACCACACCTGGCTAATTTTGTATTTTTAGTAGAGATGGGGTTTCTCCATGTTGGTCAGGCTGGTCTTGAACTCCTAACCTCAGGTGATCTGGCCACCTCGGCCACCCAAAGTGTTGGGATTACAGGCATGAGCCACCACACCCAGCCTTCTGGTGGAAGAAATTTCTAAGCAGTGAAGCATTCAAGAAATGACTTGGGTGCTGTTAAAGGCATTCAGTTTTATAAGGGAAGTGGAGCATAAACATTTGGAAAATTTGCAGCCTGACAATGCAATAGAAAAGAAAATCCCATTTTCTGAGGAGAAATTCAAGCTGGCTGAAGAAATTTGCATAAGTAATGAGGAGCCGAATGTTAATCCCCAAGACAATGGGGAAAATATCTTCAGGGCACGTCAGAGTTCTTCACAGCAGCCCCTCCCATCACAGGCCCAGAGGCTTAGGAGGAAAAAGTTTCATGGGTTGGGCCCAAGGTCTCTGTGTTGTGTGCAGTGTAGAGACTTGGTGCCCTGCATCCCATCTGCTCTAGCTGTGGCTGAAAGGGGCCAACATAGAGCTTGGGCCATGACTTCAGAGGGCGCACGCCCCAAGCCTTGGCAGCTTGCATGTGGTGTTGAGCCTATGGGTGCACAGAAGTCAAGAACTGGGGTTTCAGAACCTCCGCCTAGATTTCAGAAGAGGTATGGAAACGCCTGGATGCTCAGACAGGAGTTTGCTGCAGGGGCAGGGCCCTCATGGAGAACCTCTTCTAGGGCAGTGCAGAAGAGAAATATGGGGTTGGAGCCCCCACACAGAGTCCCTACTGGGGCACCACCTAGTGGCGCTGTGAGAAGAGGGCCACCGTCCTCCAGATCCCAGAATGGTATATCCACTGACAGCTTGTACCATGTGCCTGGAAAAGCTGCAGACACTCAATGCCAGCCCATGAAAGTAGCCAGGAGGGAGGCTGTATCTTGCAAAGCCACAGGGGCGGAGCTGCCCAAGACCGTAGGAACCCCCCTCTTGCATCAGCATGACCTGGATGTGAGACATGGAGTCAAAGGAGATCATTTTGGAGCTTTAAGATTTGACTGCCCCACTGGATTTCAGACTAGCATGGAGCCTATGGCCCATTCGTTTTGGCCAATTTCTCCCATTTGGAATGGCTGTATTTACCTAATGTGTGTGCCACCCTTGTATCTAGGAAGTAACTAACTTGCTTTTGATTTTGCAGGTTCATAGGCAGAAGGGACTTGCCTTGTCTCGGATGAGACTTTGGGCTGTGGACTTTTGAGTTAATGCTGAAATGAGTTAAGACTTTGGGGGACTGTTTGGAAGGCATGATTGGTTTTGAAATGTGAGGACATGAGATTTGGGAGGGGCCAGGGTGGAATAATATGGTTTGGCTCTGTCCCCACCCAAATCTCATTTTGAATTACCACATGTTGTGGGAGGAGCCTGGTGGGAGGTAATTGAATCATGGGGGCAGGTCTTTCCCATGCTGTTCTTGTGATGGTGAGTGGGTCTTATGAGATCTGATGGTTTTATAAGGGGGAGTTTCCCTGAACAAGCTCTCTCTTTTTGCCTGCTGCCATCCATGTAAGACATGACTTGGTCCTCCACCTTCTGCCATGATTGTGAGGCCTCCCCAGCCATGTGGAACTGTAAGTCCATTAAACCTATTTCTTTTGTAAATTGCCCAGTCTCAGGTGTGTCTTTATCAGCAGCATGAAAATGGACTAATACAGGGAGATTATTGTGGTTTATCCAAGATGTGTCCAAAATAACCACAAGGCCCCTTTCTTATAAGTAAGAGAGGGAGGCAGGTGTGGGTGGAGATGTGGAGACAGAAGCAGAGGACAGAGTGGTTTCAAGATGCTGCACTGCTGTCTCTGAAGATGGAGAAAGGACACAACCAAAGATGTAGGCACCTTCTAGGAGGTGGAAAAGGAGAAGAAACGGACTCTGACCTGGAGCTTCCAGAAAGCACACAGCCATGAGGGCACCTTGGTTCATGTTTTTATGTCACTCAGCTTGTGGTAATTTGTCATAGCATCAACAAGAAACTAAAAAGGTGTCACCTTTCCTCATCTGACGGTGTGTGCAGGTGGGATAAGGGGTCATTTAGAGTTAAATCCTGATGCAAATCCTGATGTAAATCAACCCATTACCAGTTGTTTTCTTACCTCTCATCTCATGACGAACAGCCTGTGGCAGTGGCAGAACACCCATGGGAACCATGGTTCTGTGCTTTAGTGCAGGGACTGGCTTGTTTGTTGGAAGGTGCTGCCTGGTCCAAGTGAACCTACATGAGATCGTCACCCTTCCAGGGGCCCTCAGGGAAGGTCTGAGAACCACTGGCCCAGGTGTGTGGAGGAGCTGCAGGTGAGGCAGGGCTGGAGGGGCCAGGCAGAGGAGCAGACAGGTTGTCCTGTCACCATGGGAGCCTGCATGAGCTTTAGGTTGGGGAGCCCTGCTCCTCTGACCTGGATGCTCCTGTGTGGAAAAGAGGCTTGCTCAATGAGATCCACGCCAGGGGGTAAATTGGGAACTGATGGGAAATGAGGGGCTAGAGTCCTGGGTAATGCCTTGGAGGACCTTGCTCGAGGACTGAATTTTTGGTCTGTCCCCACCTTGATTACTCTGACAGCCCCTCTCTGTGTCCCACCAGGGGTAAAAATGTCCTGAGCAGTGGCCACTGGGACAGAGGAGAACCTGGTGGCCAGGGCTAAGCATCCAGGATCCTGGATTTGGGGACAGGCAAACTCACTTGTGGAGGACAGTTATAGACAGGGCCGCCAGGGCCTGGGTGAAGAGGGCAGGAGGGCTCAGGACGCTGGAGGCTGTGTGGGGGTCACACCCACGATCTATACCACCCATGTATGCTCGTGCATTGCTCACCTTTGTGTGGACATCAGATGGCCCCATCTTCCACGCTCCTGAGACCCCACATGCATTCACAGAGGAACCCAGGCTGGGGCGGTGCATGGCCTTGGTCCCTGGGGTAGTGGAAAGACAGCTGAGTGCTTGGCTGGCTGGGCAGGGCTCCTGTGAATCCCGCCCTTTCCTGTGTAGGGTCCACCCCAGCCTGACTCCCAACCCCCTACTCCTGTCTCCCAGGAAAGAGAGACTGGGGTTGAGAAAAGGTGGAGATATTTTCCCTGTGTGAGCTGGGAGAGAATGGACGTGGAGTTTCAGGTGAGTTTCTGCTAAGTTCCCACGAGCAGAAAAAGAGCCAATGAGAGGAAGGTTCCCCTTTATTCAGATCCTTTCCAGGTGACCCTGGGTGGGCCATAGGCCCATTCACTTTCCCTGCAAGCCCCCACTTCCTGTGGTGATCGGAAGCCTTTGTCCTGACCCACCCAGAGCCCAGGGCAGTCTGTTGAGGTCTCCATATATTCAGCAGGGACCCCCATCCCTCCCTGTCCCCAGGCCAGTGTCTCCTCAGGACTCAGAGCTGGTTCTCTGGCTCAGGCTCCATGTCCTTCCCCATCCCCAGGGCTGGGAGCTTTGGGGACGCTCCAACAACCCACAGGAGCAGCTCCCAGAGGAACCTAAGAAACCACATCTGCTTTGTGGTTGACCCAGCAGTAAATGTTTGTGTCATGGTTTAGCAATTCCTGCAAAAAAAAAAAAAAAGAGAAGAGGCCTTGACCCCTGTGGCTTTCTGAGAACAGAGTCTGGTGTCTCCCAGGCTCTGGGCCCATCCAGGGCTGCTCTGATGCTGAACCTGGCTGTGCTCAGGGGGTTCCTGTTCCCAGGCCCCTTCCTCATCTGCTCACCACCCCCTGTTGCGTTTGCAGTTTCCTGAATCTTAGAGCTCAGCCAGGTGTGGGTGGGGGCAGATCCTGGGTCCCCCTGGAGCCTGTGGGACCAGAACACCTGTGGCCCACGCTCACCTCATAGATGGGAGCGGCTGTCCTGGGGTCGGGTAGCGGGGCCTGGGCAGGAGAGAGAGGGGATGTCAGGGGACAGAGAGGGAGAGACATGGAAGGTTCCTGTCTCTGATCGGCCAGGACTTACTTCCCTGGGTCTACTTATGGTCATTTCCCCTCAGGAGTGACCAGCTCTGCCCTTGAGCTCAGCCTCCCAGTGTGGACACAGCACCCCGACCCCTGTCCTGGCTGGGCCCACCCTGCAACCTTGTTAATGTGGACCCCTGACTGATTCTTCCAGTGTCCACTCTGCACCTGCTGCACTCCAGGGGTCTCAGGTGACGGAGGGCCCCGGGGTGGGGTCAGCACAGGGCATGGGTGGTCCTGGCCATGTAGGGAGGCCTGGATCTTGGCCGGAGGCACTCACTTTGACCTGACTGTTCTGGGGAAAGGTGGGTTTGTGCTATGCTGTGGGGTTGATGGTCCCCCTGCCCTGAACCTGTACTGCTGGGACCCCAGTAGAAAGGGGCTGGGGAGCGGATGGGCTTACAGGGTAGGTGGAGTTGTTTGAGGGACCATGGCCTGGGGGACAGAGACAGGAGTCAGCAGCCGGGTGGGAGGAGAGCCTGGGCCTCTCACGGAGGAGGGCATTGGGGTCCTGAACTCCCAGAGAGTCAGGGAGACAGGGCATCTTACCAGGAGAGACCCCTCCAGCCATTTTAGGGGCCAAGTGAGCAAGTGAGTTTGCAGAGGTGACCCATGACCAAGAGCCCACAGGTCAGGGCTGACCTGGCCAGTTGGGGTCCCCTGCAATGATGTTTTATGAGACTCCTCCTTGAAGCCCCATGGAAAGGATCAGAGGACCTCAGAGGGTGACTGGCAGGAGTGGACACTGTGGGCCAGGCCTAGGGGTTCCCAGCCACACCCAGGCTGAAGGGACACCGGGGAGCTGCTCTCTAAAGTCATGCTGGCCACTGGCCCTAGGAGAGGTCAGGCTTATTTGTGAGGAGTACAAGATTAAAAACCAAACTTTGGAGTTAGAACAGGGGATGAAGAGGGGACCCTATTTCCAAAGAGGGGCATGGAGATCTCCTTTCTCCATTGGTTCTGTAGCAGGAGGTGAGCCAGGTGAGGGGATCGAAGACTTTACAAAGGCACATCTGTCCTGGCCAGAGGGGAAGGACCCTCAGCCAGATGCTGGGCCAGGAGAACATTGACCCGGGGACACAGGAAAGGAACTGAGGGCCCAGGGAAGGAACCAGATCATGGGGGTTTGCCTGAGAGGAAGGGTTAACGCCCCAGAGGGAAAGCAGGGCCAGGCACATGTACAGGACACTGAGAGGACCACAGAAAACAGGTGTCTTGGATTCTCCCAGAACTCAGTGTCCCTGCTGTGGCCAGACCCTGCACTCAGGGCCAGTGATGCTGAAATGGGACAACAGCCTTGTCTTCTCTCTCTACCCCTTGGCAAGAGACATAAAGGACATTCCAGGACATGCCATCCTGGGGCCCAGTTTCTCTTGTCTCACAGCTCAGGGGCTGCGGGAACTGCATTAGCCATGGGGGCACTGACCCTACCCAGCCTGTCCAAGCTGTTACACCCTTCACCGTGTGACCATGCCCAGGACTCCCTCTCGGATGCCGAGCCTGCAAATCCCCCCTCGCTTGGTGGGTGGATTCAATAAACAGCAGGAGGTACCGGGGTTACTGAGCACTCCCTCCCCCGCTCCCTTCCTCCAGGCAGCTATGGCTTTGCTGTGTGAGGGAACTAGGACCACACTCAGGGGTGAGACCTTAACCGGGACGAATTCACAGAGGAGGAAGCTGTTGAAGCAGCCCAGGATCAGCAGCTGGTGAGGGAGGAGCTGTGGAATGAGAGGGAAGGATCACTTGGGGAGGGCTCAGAGAGCCTGGCCCTGAATACTGGGGGGAGTCTCCTTCCTCCTGGCGTGGGGTCAGCCTGGGGGGTGGGATGGAGGCCAGGGAAAAGCTGTAGTACCTTCCAGTCCTGACGAGGAGCAGGAAACATGCCAGGGTGGCCACCGGTGCCACCCTGACCAGAACCCTGGTCACGATGCCAGCGACGGCCCCCGCAGGAAGGCCTGGGGCATTTTTTTCTGCAGAAAGGGGAAGGCAAAGGGGATGAAGCCCAAGTCTGTTCCAGGCGGAACCATGAGGGGCCTTGCAGGGCAGGGGCTTGTTCAGGGAGGAAGGAAATGCCACGGAGTTTGAGTGTGGTCTGTTTTGCTGTCCTCATAGCTGACTCCCTTGCTCTCCATGGCTGCACCATTTTCTGTGTCTCAGGCTTGAAACACTGGGATGCACTGACTCCTACGTTCTCCCCCAGGAGCCTGCACCTCGCCCTGCTCCTGTGCCTTTAAATCCCTTCTTCCTCTCACTTCATGCCTCTTCCCGCTTTTTTCTTTAATTTTCTTTTTTTTTTGAAACGGAGTCTCGCTCTATCGCCAGACTGGAGTGCAGTTGTGTGATCTCGGCTCACTGCAACTTCCACCTCCCAGGTTAAAGCGATTCTTCTGCCTCAGCCTCCTGAGTAACTGGGATTTCAGGCGTGCACCACCACCCCCAGCTAATTTTTTGTATTTTAAGCAGAGACAGGGTTTCACCATGTTGGCCAGGATGGTCTCGATCTCTTGACCTCTTGATCCACCCACCTCGGCCTCCTAAAGTGCTAAGATTACAGGTGTGAGCCACCGCACCTGGCCTTTTCTTCTTTTGTTTTTTTAGACGGAGTCTCGTCCAGGCTGGAGTAGAGTGGCACGATCTCAGCTCACTGCAACCTCCATCTCCCGAGGTCAGACGGTTCTCCTGTCTCAGCCTCCCTCGTAACTGGGATTACAGGAATGTGCCATCATGCCAGGCTAATTTTTGTATTTTTAGTAGAGACGGAGTTTCACCATGTTGGCCAGGCTGGTCTCAAACTCCTGACCTCAGGCGATCCATCTGCCTCAGCCTCCCAAAGTGCTGGGATTACAGGCGTGAGCCACAGTACCCAGTCTTCCCTCTGTTTCTTCTTTTCCATTCCATGATTGTCATACAGAGCTAGCCCTCGCTGTCAAGTCAATGCTGATGAGCGGGGATGATGCTCTTTGACTGTTTTCAGGGGTCTTCCATGTGCCAGGCACAGTGGGCACCAACCTACCTACAGCTCATCTCATCCTCCTATCACTTTGAGGGAGGGGGGCATCACCGCCATCTGCAGAGTTAGAATCTGAGACTTACAGTGCCTCAGTAAGTCAAGGAAGGTCACAGAACTCGTACATGATAAAACCAAATTTTAACCAAGGTCTCCTTGACTTAGCTAATAACAAAGCTCATAAAAATAATAATACTAGTTGATAGCACTGATTGAGCCCTGGCTCTGTGCACTACCCTGTTAAGGGCTTTAATTACATTACTCTTCAAATAAACATCCTCACAACCATCCTGAGATCCAAATGTTTGTTAAAATTCTACAGATGAGGAAACTGAGGCCTAGGAGGTTGAGTGTCTTGCTCAAGGTCAAACACCTGGTATATTCCCGGCACTGACTGTCAGGCCTCTGAGCCCACTGCTAAGCCATCATAACCTGTGACCTGCATGTATACATCCAGATGGCCTGGAGCAACTGAAGAACCACAAAAGAAGTGAAACAGCCAATTCCTGCCTTAACTGATGACAGTCTACCATTGTGATTTGTTTCTGCCGCACCCTAACTAATCAATTGACCTTGTGACATTCCCCCCCGGACAATGAATCTCATGATCTCTCCACCGTGCACCTTGTGATCCGCCCCCTGCCCACAAGAGATAACTACCTTTAACTGTAATTTTCCGCTACCTACCCAAATCCTGTAAAACTGCCCCACCCCCATCTCCCTTTGCTGACTTTTTCAGATTCAGCCCACTTGCACCCAAGTGAATAAACAGCCTCGTTGCTCACACAAAGCCTGTTTGGTGGTCTCTTCACACAGATGTGCGTAACACTGACCCTGATAGTTGACACAAGGGATTTAGTTCCAGGTAAAAACTGGTGAATTCTCCTTTTGTTCCTCACTCCTCAGATCAGAATCTCCCCCTCTGCACTGTGGATGCCCAAGATGAAGGGAGATGAACCCATGACTGGTCTCAGGTCTGCAGATGCCTAATAACAAGCAGCCTCACACAACCCCAGTGGAGGAGAGGAGGGGGCTGTGGCTGCAGACAGACCTCGCATGACTAATCTGCCACCTATGGACTGTGTTGTTATAGGAGTTATTAGGAAGTTATTTTAGGGAGATAGAGAGGAAAGGGGGTCCTTGGGAAGTTTTTCTTTTTCTTTTTTTGAGACGGAGTCTTGCTCTGTTGCCCAGGCTGGAGTGCAGTGGCGTGGTCTCGGCTCACTGCAACCTCCGCCTCCCAGGTTCAAGCGATTCTTCTGCCTCAGCCTCCCCAGTAGCTGGGATTACAGGCACGCACCACCATGCCCGGCTAATTTTTGTGTGTTTAGTAGAGACGGAGTTTCACCATGTTGCCCAGGCTGGCCTCCAACTCCTGACCTCAGGTGATCCACCCACCTCAGCCTCCCAAAGTGCTGGGATTACAGGCATGAGCCACTGCTTGGCCAGTTTTTGTTTCTTTTAAAGCAGTTCCAGAAATGTTGCTTGTCTAGCAGAAAAGCCCCAGCTCTTAGAGCCTGGCTGGCAAGCTTTGATATACAAATGAAGGCCATTAGAAACTGGGTCCACCCAAACATGGGGATTCCTGCCCTCTTCTTGCCCTTGCTTCCATATGTGCCTGGCAACATGGTTGCCCTCACATATCCCCACGTGTGTAGAACCATCAAGGCTCCCTGCATTTGCATATTAAAAGGCCAGGGTGGAGGGCCAGTTTCTTCTTGGGCTACGTGAATGACATGGCTGGTCAAACCAATCCCCTGAGCCCTATGCAAATCAGACACCACGTCCTCTGGCCTCCTCATATAACTGGCTGTTTTCTGCTGCACTTAGGGTTTCCTCTCTTTGCTTGGAACCCCCCTCCGTCTGTCCCTGTATGGGGGAGCTTTTTCCTTCTTTTTTGCTTATTAAACTCTTTGCTCCACATGTGTCTGTGTTGTTTTATCTAAATTGGCACAAGACCGAGGATCCTGGTATTGCTCCAGTCATCAGAGCCATATCAGTGTGACCCTAGTCAGTGACTGTCTCCCTGTGCCTCAGTTTCCTTTCAATAAATAAGATAAATGCTATTTGGCTACAAGGTTGTTTATGAATTAACCTCAAAATGTTTACAATTACTTGATCTCAGCTCTGCACAGAGCAGCTGCCCAGATGAACAGCATGTATGTATTTGAAATGCTTGTTCCCCAGTGCTGTAAAGAAATAGCACTTGAACATAAATTTAATTTTCTCAGCAAGGCCATTTTTATATTTTCTGCAGGAAGGGTATACTCACCAGCAATTCTGTGACGAGAGTACACCGAACAAAGGAGACAGGGTCATTTATAATCTGACGTGTCTACCTTACTGCTGTGTCCGGTTTCCACTGGCTGGAACAGGACCTCACATTTCGTATTTGTCCTGATTGGCTAGCAACTTAGAACTTTTTAAAAGAGGCAAAGGCAGAGGAGAACAAAGGAAGGAGGAAGTAACTTGTGGAATGCTGAGAAAGGTAAAAACCATCTTCAAATAAAGAAGAGGAACAGGCTATGACCTAATGCTTGCTTGGACCAGTATAAGCATGCCAGGGCAAATATTTAGGCTAAATTGTGGGAGCTAAGAACATAAAATACATTGTTTTTTTTTTATTACAGCTAGCAGATATTTAAGAATGTTAGCACACATCTTTGAGTACATTTTGTTTCTAAGAGAAGTTGCTATTTATTCCTAATTAGACAGGGAGGAAAGTCTTTGAAGAGGAACCTCTACTTTACTTTTTACATATGCTTATTTGCCTGTAAGAGAAAGGGCCCTGGGCCTGATTTCAGGTGGAGAAGGAGCTGCTGGGAGCATCCTCTCTTTGTTCCTCCCCCTAGGGACCCTGAACTTCCAATGGAGTCACCTAAGTCCCCCAGGGCAATGGGCTCATGCCCTAGTAATCTTGTCCATCTGTGCTCTACATGCTGAGTCTCAGGTGAATGTTGAGGCTCTGTCTTTGCCCAGATGAGGGCCTGGGGGCTGAGCCCTGGCTAGTGACCAGCTCCAGGAGCCACTGCCCTTGGACAGCTGGTAAATTGTGGCTCCCGGTCAGCCCAGGAGGCAACAATCCAGCTCTGGCATAGGCTCCTCAGGGCTCCACAGGATTCCATAGACCCCTCAGGCCAGACCCTGACTTAATTCTCCAGGGTCTTCTCAAGGTCATGTCCATAGGGAGGGCACGGGGTGCTTGGCTGAGACTGACCTCCCCCTGCTGAGTCCCCCCCATCAGACTGTCCTTCCTCAGCAGTGAATGCCTGCAGGGTCTGGATACGGGAAAGGAATTCTGATCTGTTGAAGTTTGTCTACCCTGTATGTGTCCTGCAGTAAATGTTCAAACCCCAACATGGGACGTAATACAGAAGGGGACACAGGCACAGCCCAGGCCTGACAATCCCATGTATGTTAAGTAGAACTGACCCCCAACAGTCAGAGGCTGTGGGAGAATCACTCAGTATACATGGAACTGGCCAGATACTTCTTTTTTCTCAGGGTTTATCTTTATGGCGTGTAGGGTGTAGAATCCTGTGTCCTGGGTGACATTCTGAATTAGCAGGGATGCATTGGGGTATATTGTCCCTTGAATGCTGTGGGCAGGCCCTGGGGGTAGTTATTAGAGTTCCTATTACATATCCTGTAATATGGTGGTTGGCCTCCACCCTTTCCCCTTTGTACCAGTTATAGCCAATAAGATCATGGGGCAGATTGTGAGTGAGTAGAAGAACCTCCTTCCCCTTTGCGGCATTGGACAGCATGGCTTCAACAGTGATCATGGCAGTAGTGGGTGGGTTCCAGAAAGTTAAAACTGAGGCTAAGGTGGGGGAGAGAACATCAGCCAATATTGGGACCTATGTATTTGGATGGAAAGATGGGGCCCTGGGTTCTGAGGAGGCCTCTTCACCCCCTAGCCCTGGAGAGAGAGAGAGAGAGAGAGAGAGAGAGAGAGAGAACGTGCACGTGCATGCGTGGGTCCTGCTGAGTCAAGGTCAGCAGCATAACCCCCATTCCCTCAGCACCTCTGACCTTGGCACTTCCCAGTTTGGAATCCTCTTCTCCAGGAGTCTGCACAAGCCCCCACCCCTTATTGCCCTCAGATCCTGCTCACATCAGGACATCCTTGGGAGACCCTTCCCCTGACACCTCCTCTAGAGACCCTTGCTCTTCTCTTTCTGACCTTTCCCAGCTCTGTTCCCTCCAGGGCTCTTGTCAGCACCTGACCTCACATTCTAGATCTCTTTGGGTGTCTGTCTTCCTCCCATGAGAGTGTGAGCTCCGTGAGGGTGGGGACTTGTGTGATCTTGGTTGCACCACAGTGTCTGGGACAGGCTGCAGACTCCTGTGGATGAGTTCATGAGTGTTCCCAGGGTCCTCCATGGCCTGAGGTTTGTGGGTAAGGACAGTGTTTATTGGCCCTGGTTCTGTTTTTTTCTGGAGTGTTACTCTGACATAACATTTTATTGTCATCAGTTTTCAGAATTTATTGATCAGTGATGATTCACTTGCAGTATATTAACAGTGGAGATTGTTTCTCCATTAACAGCTTCAGATCATTGAGATTTTCCTGGTGTGACCCGTGTCCCTCTCTGGTGTCCTCTCCTCTGAGGCTCCAACAGAAGCCCTCTGTCCCCCCTCAGAGTCCCATCCTTCCCAGGAGATCCCAGTCAGTCTCTGTGCTCCCTCCTCCCACCCACTCCCAAGGAGTCCTCCCCTCACCTGTGAGAAGGAAACCCTGCCAGGGGATGCGCCCTCTGCAGGGAGGGCTGAGGGAAGAGCTTGAGCTCCAGGAACGCTCTTGTCAGGGCTGCTGTGACTGTCGGCTCTGCTGTCCTTCCTCCCTGTGTGCTGAGCCTCCTCCCAGGGCAGGAGCACTTCCCAGGGTCATGGGTGGGGGTGGGCTCTGCCCAGGAAGCCTCTCTGCCCCCTCCCCTCTCAGTCCTGCCTTCTTGTCCATTCTTCTTTTTTCCTTTCTGTCTTCATTTAAATTCCCCAGACTATGCTTTGAGAAGCAAGGTTTATTTGGACCCCTGTCCCTTAACAGGACAAATCACCCTCCCCAGCACTGATCTCTGCTGTGTCTTGGCCTTGGGTCTGTCAACACCACACAGAGAGTCCCTGGGGTCCCCGAACCTGGTTTGTTGTCTCTATGACAAAGAAATCCCTCGGTGTATTATTCAGGGTCTTCTTAGTGTTCTTAAATGTCTGGGAAGATTGGATTTTCTCCCAGCAAGGAGGTCACAAAGATGTCGGGGGTCCTAGGAATGGACACATCTGGGGCTAAAGCCCGGGTCTAAGAGTCTTACTTGTTCTTTCTGCAGTGCTATGTGGCCCTAATTTCCTGGGAGTAACTGAGAATGAAGCTGCACGTTGCTGTAGTATTATGTCATCCAGACCTCAGACATTTCTAGATCGCCTTTATGATTTTCTCTACAGCTTGTACCACATTTATTATTTACTTCATACTATTTTTCTTTTTTTGAGATGGGATTTTGCTCTTGTTGCCCAGGCTGGAGTGCAATGGTGCGATCTGAGCTCAATGTCCAACCTCTGCCTCCCAGGTTCAAGCGATTCTCCTGCCTCAGCCTCCCGAGTAGCTGGGATTACAGGCATGCGACACCATACCCAGCTAATTTTTTGTATTTTTAGTAGAGACGGGGTTTCACTATGTTGGCCAGGCTGGTCTTGAACTCCTGACTTCAAGTGATCTGCCCACCTTGGCCTCCCAGAGTGCTGGGATTACAGGCATGAGCCACCGTGGCCAGCCCATACTATTTTTTTCTAAATAAATTTAGTTTACAAAACATCTTTGTTTATCAGGGCACGGTGGCTCACACCTGTGATCCCAGCTACTCGAGTGGCTGAGGTGGAAGGATTGCTTGAGGCCAGGAGTTGGAGACAAAACATCCTTGTCTTATGCAGTATTGTCCATGAAATTACAGATTTGATGTGTGCTTAAATGTTTTTCTAACATGCATTAAAATAAACACATGAGTATTAAAATTAAAAAGCAGCTTATTTAACTTTCACCTAAAATCAGTTTTGGGAAACGCTGATACAGTGGCATAAGCATGCACTTTATATCCAGATAGACCTGGGGTCAATTACTGGCTCCATCACTTAACTATGTCAACTTGGACGCGTCACTTGGCTTCTGTGATCCTTGATTCCCTGATTTGTAAAAGGAGGATGGTAAAATCCACCTTGCAGAGTTGTTGGGAATAAGTGAGCTGCTGTGGGAGCCCCGTGCCCAGGCGGGTGTTGAGTACATGGTGGTTATCATTGTGGTTATTGCTGTGAAATTCTGGTTATTTTCCAGAGAGAGTGTCTATGCTGGAATATTGGGTTTGTGGCTTTCTGCTAATGTACATGTGTGATAAGTTACTTTTTCGCTTGTTAGGACTTGTGGTGAATCTGTCATTATTTTCATGTCACAGTTTTACTATCTATTTGCTCTGCGATTTTGGTCAAGTTGTGTAACTTTTCTGTGCCTCATTTACCTGATTTGTAAAATGTGGGTAACAGTAAACTAGTGTGAGTGTGTATTTCCCAGATCTGACCACTAGAGGGCACAGAAGCACCAGCACCTTCTAACCGTGGGCCTATCAGTGCCGATGGCCTGCAAACATCGTTCTCCCATGAAAGGAACCAGGGCTCCCTGGAGAAATAGCTGATTCCAGGGCTGGGTCAGGAAAGCATAGAGGAACCTGGAGCTTCTTGTGGGGCCAGAAAGTAAGGAACTACACGAAAAATGGTGGGGATGTGTCAAAAGGTCACAGATTTCCAAGGAACTCTCAATGGTCAATTTTGGGACAATATGAACAACATAATAAATAATGATAGTAATGGATTCCAGTTCATAAATACCCATGAATCCATGTTGATATAAATAAATAATTGAATAAATTAAATAAATGAGGGAGCAGAAATAGTTTTTTCCCGTAGCAGAATTCCAGTTAATAAATGTAGAAGGAGTGGTGGAAATGGAAAATCACTATTTGGCTCACAACACAGGAATTGTTATTTGTAGGCAAGGATCATCATGGAATATGAAGAGGCCTGGAATGAGGCAGGAGTGAGAACAGGTGGCGTGATTTTGTTTCCCTGAGAGGAGGGAAGAGGCAAGCCATGAGTCAAAGCCCTTTGATTTTTGTTTGACAATTCTTCTCTCTGTGTTTTCAAATTATCCCAGCCTGTTGTGTTGTCACAGAGTTGGTTGTGGGCTTTGCTACTGCAGGGGTTATAAAGCACCTGCAGGGTCCAGGGACTGTGCTAGGCAGTGGAGCCTGTGTGTGAATTGAAGGGTCAGGCAGGGCCTCAGCGTGGTCTGATGCAAACCACTGATGTGACTTCTTTCTTGAAAATGCTAAAAATAATCTCTGCCTTCAGGAGCCTCAAGTCTAATGAGGGAGATGACATCCACTTTATAAAGCCTAGAGATATGAGTGCAGTAATCTCTCAAAGTGGCAGAAGTGCATGGGGGACTCCGAGTTGGGTGGAACTTGAGCTGGCCTCACAGGGCAGGGTAGGATTTGGGTTGGCGGAGGGCAGAGAGAACGGCTGTGTGGAGCAGGGGTGTGTTGTAGGAAAGGCACTCTTTGGAGCTCTTTGTATGGAGATCATTGAGGGTAGGGGCTGTTTGTGTTCATTTTTGTATTCCCTGAATTCATAGAGCCTAGCACTTTGGGAGTATTCTATAATTGACTGTTGAATGGAATGATCATTTTGTAACCTGTTAACTGGGACTGATGTGTTAGAAAATATGTAAAAGTGCAGCCTGTGTATTAGAAAATATGTGAAAGTACAGCCTATGAGCAGAAAGAAAATCTTACTGAAAAACGATCCCATGTACACATGGAGCCTGGTGCGGCCGCTTTACTTACGCTGCTGAGTTCTGCATCAGTCCACACCGAGGCCACCACAGGGGCCGGGAGCTCCTCCTCAGACCTTCCTCTGGGTCCCTCAATCTCTTTACCCCCCTATTCTCCCAGGTCCTGCTCCCTGTCAGTTCACTCCATCTGGTTTCCCCTCCATGCGCTTGGGGTGGGTATCACATCCTGTGTCTCATCACGGGGGGCTTTGGGTCCCTCAGGTCCATTGATTAAAACACCTCTAAAACAAATGGACTTTCCTCTTGTTAACATGACAACTTCTTATAACGCATTTCAAGAACATTATTTGTGTCAAGAGTCTCTCTGATGTACAGAGGCCCTCCCTCCCCCAGGAAGGAGGCCAGGGGAAGTTAGGAGAAAACAGTGGCCTGTCTGGGTTACTTATTTCCCTATTCTGCAGTGTATTTGGTAGACGTTCAAAAATATTTGTTGACTTTGTCCATGATCCACATGGCTCTCATATAGTCATTTATTCACACACATATTCAGTGAGGCTTTGAGCGCCTAGTGTGTGCCTGGTATTTGCTAGATGGTGGATGCTGAGAAGATCAGATGTGCTGCTGTCTCTGAGGAGCTTTCACTATATAGCTGCACCTAGGTGACCGAATCCACCTGCCCCACTTTACAGACATGGAAATTAAAGTGCAGGCAAGTCATAGGACTAGTTCAATGCCACAAGGTCACTAGCCTCAAAGTTATAGGAGTAAATCAAGTTTTCTGACTTGCTGGATTTTCTGTTAGTGTGCAGCCACCTGGCTGCGGCAGGTGCAGACATGGTGAGCTCCGATAGGAGCGAGGATGCTCAGAGTGAAGTGGGAGCCCTGAGCACCCTGGATTAACCAGGAGGACATGCCGGGTCCAGCTATGACTGCACAGAGGACCATCGGGAACATTTGAATTCTCTTTTTCACTTTGAGCTTGAAATGAAGAAAACTGATCCCAGAAAACCAAGAGTGGAAGGTATTTCACAGGGCATTGGTGAGATGGGTCAGAAAATCCTGTGTTGATGTCTGTCATCATGTTTGTCACTGAATAGTAATGGTCTGACTTTGAGTGGGTTCCATCTGTAGCTTGGAGCTCTGTGAGGCAGGGACCAGGTGTGATTCACCTTTGTCTCTCCAGTGACAGTACACAGCAGACTCCGATAAGTATTTTTTTTTTTTTTTGAGACGGAGTCTCGCTCTGATGCCCAGGCTGGAGTGTAGTGGTATGATCTCGGCTCACTGCAAGCTCTGCCTCCAGGGTTCACGCCATTCTCCTGCCTCAGCCTCCTGAGTAGCTGGGATTACAGGTGCCTGCCACCATGCCTGGCTAATTTTTTTTTTAAATGTTTTTAGTAGAGAAGGGGTTTCACCGTGTTAGCCAGGATGGTCTCGATCTCTTGACCTCGTGATCCGCCCGCCTCAGCCTCCCAAAGTGCTGGGATTACAGGCGTGAGCCACCACGCCCGGCCCTCCGATAAATATTTCTTACAAAATAAAACAGAATGAAAAGTAGACATCTGCACAGGTGTGGGATGACTGAGCAGCAGCAGAAGCAGGAAGAGTCAGCGTCCCCAGATCAGCTGATGTGGCATTTGGCTTCTAGATAGGGGTGAGGTGCCCGGACAGGGACGGGGGTCCTGTGGCTCTGCTGCTCTGGGGAACACCCCTAGGATTTGGAGTGTCTGCTGTGGTTGCTGCACTTCACTTGACCATGGGAAAGTGACCAGAGGGTGTGGGGCTTCAGGTGACCCTATATGGGAAATGGCCGAGGGAAGATTGGGTGGGTGGTGCATGGGATGGTTTACCCATATTTGAAGGTCAATTGTATGAAAAGATGTTAAACTTATTTCAGCCTATGGAGAGTAAGATGAGGATTGGTGAGTGTGAATCAGACACATTTTGACTCAAGACGAAAAAGAACTGTTACAGTAAAGGAAGTTTCCTTGGAAAATTACAAGTTTACTGGCAGAATTCAAGCCAGGGCTGGGTGTCTGAAAATACCTCTCAGAATGATTTTTAAGGTAACAAGGGCAGAGCTTGGCTAGGAATGTGGTTTTCCACTGATATCACATATTTAAAAAATGTCCTTTGCAATGGGACATTGCTCAATGATGCAGGCTGAGCTCTCTATGACAGTTACTTTCAGTCATGTGGGCAGCTGTGATTCTCTTATCCAGTCCGTGACTTGGACTTCACCAACTACTTCTGGCAGGCTGCCCCTGCCAGCCCTATGCCCTCTTTTACCCCAGGAGTTAGGTGCATTAACTAATGATGGCCACAAGGCGGCAGTGCTTCTTCTTCTTCTCTTTTTTTTTCTTTTTTCTTTTTCTGAGACGGAGTCTCACTCTGTTGCCCAGGCTGGAGTGCAGCGGTGCGATCTCGGCTCACTGCAACCTCCGCCTCCCGGGTTCAAGCGATTCTCCTGCGTCAGTCTCCCGAGTAGCCACGTAGCTGGGATTACAGGTGCATGCCACCACACCCAGCTAATTTTTTATATTTTTGGTAAAGACAGGGTTTCACCGTGTTAGCCAGGATGATCTTGATCTTCTGACTTTGCGATCCGCCCGCCTCTGCCTCTCAAAGTGCTAGGATTACAGGTGTGAGCCACCGCGCCCGGCCCTCTCTGGTTTTTTCTAAAACCTCTACCTGAATGTGGGCAAGCCTAAGAGGCTTTTAGGATTAAGAAAAGGTCACGAATGAGGTGAAAGGTAAACTTCATTATTATTTTTCTCTTGTGAGGTGACATAGTTGAGTGTGAAATAGTTGCATTTTAGAACTGGAAGACACTGGAGAGAAGTGCTTCACAAATCTTAATGTGTTCATGGATCACCTGAAGATCTTGATTAAATACAGATTCGGATTCTTTTGGTGGGGCCTGAGATTCTCAATTTCTAAGGAGCTTTTGGATGATGTCATTGCTGCTGGTTGGTGGACCACACTTTCAGCAGCAAGGCTTGAGGGTCATTTAGAGATTAATTCTCATTCCATGTGATTTATGGCTGAAGAGAGACCAAACTACAGAGAGAGAATATAACTTGCCTTCCATAGCTATGCCCTCACTGCATGACTTTTTGCATTTAAACCCAGGGTTTCAGCTTCTCCGTCCAATTCTCGTTTCATGCATCACGTGGCCCCTACACTGTTGTTGGTGGCATCTCTTTACCTTAGGAACCCAGAACTCCGTTTCCACCACCCACTGATCTTGGCTCAAGGTTTCACTTTGACTGGGTCTGCCCTTCCTCAAAACCTTGAGGGGCTCTTCTATAATCACAAGATCAAGTTTGAACCTCTGTGTCTACTGTTCATGCCTCTACAACATGTGATTCCCCCTTTAGCAAGCTTACATAACTTCCCTGTTTTTTTAACTGACTCTTTCTGCTCTAGCTCTCCCTGCTCCTTCCTGTTCCCTACACATACTTCGTTCAGGTCTCTCAATGGTAGTGGTGGTTACATGGTCTCTGGTGTTAGACTCACCGAGTTTCTAATCCCATATCCACCACCGACCTTGGCAAGTTACTTCCCCTTTCTGAGGATGAGCATCCTCCTCTGAAATAATTTCATGTATTGATAGAGTAAATAAAATAACATCTGCAAGCCCACTGTCATTCCTCGGACCCTCTTTAAAACTAGCATCTACACAGGGTGGGGAACATCACACACCGGGGCCTGTCGTGGGGTGGAGGGAGGGGGGAGGAATAGCACTAGGAGAGATACCTAATGTAAATGACGAGTAAATGGGGTGCAGCACACCAACATGGCACATGTATACATATGTAACAAACCTGCACATTGTGCACATGTACCCTGGAACTTAAAGTATAATTAAAAAAAAAAAAACCAAAACCAAAAAAAACTAGCATCTACAGTGGTGCCTGACACCTGGTTCCCTGGCTTATGTTTCTCCATGTCTCTGCTTTCCTAAGGCTGAACCATTCAAGGCCTAACCTGAACCCTGTCTCTTTTGTGAGCATTTCTTTCTTTCTTTCTTTTTTCTTTTTTGTTTTGTTTTGAGACGGAGTCTCACTCTGTCCCCCAGGCTGGAGTGCAGTGGTGCAACCTCGGCCCACTGTAACCTCCGCCTTCCGGGTTCAAGCTATTCTCCTGCCTCAGCCTCCTGAGTAGCTGGGATTACAGGTGCATGCCACCATGCACAGCTAATTTTTTTTTTTTTTTTGTATTTTAGTAGAGATGGGGTTTCACCGTGTTGGTCAGGATGGTCTCGAACTCCTGACCTCAAATGATCTGCCCGCCTCGGCCTCCCAAAGTGTTAGGACTACAGGCATGAACCACCACGCCCGGCCTTATGAGAATTTCTGACCCAATTGATCCCACCCTTCTATAAATTGTTTCACCCATGTATTGGCATTTAATTATGTCCCAGTGAGACCCCATAGGGAGGCTGGAAGGGTGTTGGCTGTGTGAGAACTGAAGGTGAATTGAGTGAGCTCCTTTCTTACTACCCCCTGAGTGTTAGAGCTGCCGTCTCTTTTTTTTTTTTTCAGCTATTGCCAGCAGCAGTTCCTCCTGCGCCAGCTGCACCAGACCCTGGGCAGGCAAGTGAATACCTTAGGGATTGTTCCTGTCAGGGTCGCTCCTGCCTCTGGGTTTTGGTGAAACTGGCGTTTTCTTTTGCATCTTATCAGATGGCCCCTCTGAGGAGGTTATTGATGATATCCCTTTATGGAAACCCTAAGGTAATAACTCTAAGGAAGTTGAGCACAGTATTTTCTAACTTAAACAGCTTGGTGGCAGGAGATGTGTACACTTTCCTATTTCATAAAATTTACAACAGATTCAGAAGAGATTAAGGACAAAGGACCAAATGGGGAGGACAGGTTTGTTTAAGGGAGGTCATGTACTTTCAATCTGGAGTCTATCAATTGTTCATTCAACTCTGTGTGGAAGTGTGCATCTTTGCATGTGTGGTGGTATATTTGGATCACATGATTCATAATTCTGTCCCTGTCAGTGGCAATTAGGAGTTCATGTTAGGCTTATGAGGATAAAATATATGGGTGTGCACTATTACTGAAGCCAGGGTTTCTGATATCTGGAGAGAAAATAGGCCAGGAGGGCTGGTCACTTTACTTAGTGCCCTGCCTTTCTCTCTCTCTCTTTTTGAGACAGAGTCTCACTCTGACATCCAGGCTGGAGTGTAGTGGACTATAGCTCACTTCAACCTCCACCTCCTGGGCTCAAGTGATCCTCCCATATCAGCCTCCTGATTAGCTGGGACCACAAGCACATGCCATCATGCCCAGCTAATTTTTTGTTTTGTTTATTTGTTTGTCTGTTTTTGTAGAGATGGGGTTTCACCATATTGCCCAGGTTGGTCTCGAACTTCTGGGCTCCAGTGATCTAGCCATTTTGGCCTCTTCCAAATGCTGGGATTACAAGTGTGAGCCACCATTCCCGGCCCTGCCTTCTCTTTTTATTAGACAGCAGTCTACTCACTCATCATGTTCCCAGTAAGGGGATTTTTAACCTTCTCATTTTCCTACCAGGGGTCCATGCCAAAGTCCATATGTGTTTAATTGTGTCTAGAATTGGATGTTCTTTTTGAAAAGAGCAGCCCAAGGAATGGCTTCTTAGCTGATATCCAGGATTCTAATCTTCATTGTCTAAACTTTGGGTTTCCATTCCTGGATACTGGTTAGAGTAACTTGTAGGGCATTTAAAATGTACCAATGTCTGTGCTTTCCCCAAGTATGTCTGATTGGATTGGTGCATTGTGTGGCCCAGGCATTGGTTGTTTAAGAATGCTTCCAAGGAAAACGGTCATTTTATTGTGGAGGAATTTTAGCCCAGGGCTCAAAGTTAACATCCCATTAATTAGAGATATCGACATCTTAGGGCATCCTAATATAATGGACGGAGAAGGCACAAAATCGCCTCTTTGGTTTTCTTGACCGAAGTATATAACCTCAGTTTAATCATGAGAAAAAATTAGAAAAATTTAAACTGAGGGTAACTACAAAATAACACGCCAATACTTTTCAAAAATGTTAAGGTCATGAAGGCAAAAGAAATTCTGAGGAACTGTCCCAGATTAAAGGAGACTGAGAGGACAAAACAATGAGATGCAATGTGTAATTGTACATTGGACCCTGTTCCAGAGAAAGGACATTGGAGGGAAGATAAAGAGGATTTGAATAAGGTCTGCAGATTCATTCACTGTATGATGTCAGCTATAATTTATTGATTTTAATGTTTGCACTGTGGTTATCTAAAACAATGTTTGGGGAAGTTGAGTGAAAAATATATGGGGACTGTATTTTTGGAACATTTTTGAAAGTCTGAAATTATTTCAAAATGAAAAGCTTGAAAAAAAAAAAGGAGAAGAAATCTAGATATTTCTATTAAGTTGCCAGACTTGAAGACCATTTCCCAAGTTATCTTGCCTAATATTGTAGAGTAATCTTCCTGGAAATGCTGTTTGTCACGTTTGTGAGCTTCTCAGAGCTTTCCAGTGACTTCTCTTATCTATAGGATGAAGTTCCCATTCCTTAGGATGCCACTCAGAGCCCTCATAGCCTGGCCCCAATCTACTCCCTTGATTTACATTGAAGGACCTGACCCACATTTTACTTTCTCATTTCCAAACATTTTCTAAGTCTTTTCTCTGTTCATATCACACCCTTGCCTGTCTTCTCAGCCTCCTGAGTTGTTCTTTGTCCTAAAGCCCCATTTCAGACCCTGTCTCTTCATTGAAGCCTGTATAGTTATTTCTGTTAGAAGCAGTCATCTTTCCTTTCTTTGAATTCTTGTAGGTACAATGGTGTGGAGTGAAACATGAGTTTTATTTCATTATATTATATTTTAGAAAAAAATCAATTTATTCTGCTCATTAAAAGTTTTTCTTTTAAAAAAATCTTAAAATTTTCATTGGAGAAGGATTAGAGATTAAATTGTTGATGTTTGAATTTTGTTGTGGTTTAAAAAAACTTTTATTTTAGGTTCAGGGTACATGTGCAGCTTTGTTATGTAGGTGAACCTGTGTCACAGGGGTTTGATGTACAAATTATTTCATCACTCAGCTACTAGGCCTAATACTCAGTAGTTATGTTTCCTGCTCCTCTTCTTCCTCCCACTCTCCACCCTCTTGTAGGCCCCAGTGTCTGTTGTTTCCCTTTTTATGTCCATGTGTTCTCATCATTTAGCTCCCACTTATTTTTTAATTTTAATTTAATTTAAATTTTTTTTTTTTTGAGACGGAGTCTCTCTCTGTCACCCAGGCTGGAGTGCAGTGGCACGATCTCTGCTCACTGCAAGCTCCACCTCCCAGGTTCATGCCATTCTCCTGCCTCAGCCTCCTGAATAGCTGGGCCTACAGGTGCCCGCCACCATGCCCGGCTAATTTTTTTGTATTTTTAGTAGAGACGGGGTTTCACTGTGTTAGCCAGGATGGTCTCATTCTCTTGACCTCGTGATCCACCCACCTCAGCCTCCCAAAGTGTTGGGATTACAGGCGTGAGCCACTGCGCCTGGCCTTAGCCCCACTTATAAGTGAGAACATGCAGTATTTGTTTTTCTGTTTCTGCATTAGTTTGCTGAGCATAATGTCCTCTAGCTCCGCCCATGTTCCTGCAAAAGAGATGATCACATTATTTTTTATGGCTGCATAGTATTCTGTGGTGTATATGTACCACATTTTAAAAATGCAGCTTTCCATTGAGAGGCATTTCGGTTGATTCTATGTCTTCTCTATTGTGAACAGTGCTGCAGTGAACATTCATGTGCATGTGTCTTTATGATAGAATGATTTATATTCCTCTGGGTGTATACCCAGTAATGAGATTGCTGGGTCAAATGGTAGTTCTGTTTTTAGCTCTTTGAGGAATTGCCATACTGCTTTCCACAATGATTGAACTAATAATTGACACTCCCACCAACAGTGTATAAGCACCCCCTTTTCTCCACAACCTTGCCAGCATGTTACTTTTTTTTGACATTTTTGATAATAGCCATTCTGACTGGTGTGAGATGGTATCTCACTGTAGTTTTGATTTGCATTTCTCTGATGATCAGTGATAGTGAGCTTTCTTTCCTATGCTGTTGGCCACATGTATGTGTTCTTTTGAAAAGTGTTCGCCAGGCAGAGTGGCTCACACCTGTAATCCTAGCACTTTGGGAGGCTGAGGTGGGTGGATCACTTGAGGTCAGGAGTTCAAAACCAGCCTGGTCAATATGGTGAAACTTTATCTCTACTAAAAATACAAAAAAATTAGTTGGGTGTGGTGGTGGGCACCTGTAATCCAAGCTACTTGGGAGGCTGAAGCAGGAGAATTTCTTGAACTTGGGAGGTGGAGGTTGCAGTGAGCCGAGATTGCACCACTGCACTAAAAAAAAAAAAAAGTGTGTTCATGTCCTTTGCCCACTTGTTAGTGGGAATTTTTTTTTCTTGTAAATTTGTTTAAATTACCTGTAGATGCTGGATATTACATTTTAGTCAAATGCATAGTTTGCAAATATGTTTTCCCACTCTGTAAGTTGTCTGTTTACTCTGTTGATAGTGTCTTTTGCTGGAAGCATGAGTTTTGGATTCAGAAATATGAGTCTGAGTCCTAGTTCCACCTTTTATCAGGTGAGATAAGGGACAAGTTAATTGATGTCTTGGAATAGAGGGATAATAATGCCTATTTAAAGGGTCATTGTGAGCATTGGATGAGGTACAAACATAAAGGTCCCCAGCATGTAGCAGATTACTTCCTCTTCATTCCTGTAGCTCAGTGGTGATGTTATGCCCAGACCGTTAGTTCCCCAAAGAAGACCACCAGAGTCCAGAGTCAAAGCCAAGCAGCAAGGATCTTTACTACAAGTTCGAACCTGGTCCCTCCATTCCACAGCATACAAGAGGGCCCTGAACAATGCGAGTGTTTGCTTTTTATAGCCTGAAAGTTACAGGGGAACAAAGGAATTCTTTTGGTTCCCGCTCTTTCAGTAAAACTTTGAACGGCTGTCCCCTTATCGGAGACTTTCCTGGTGGTGTTTGTACTGGGCTCAGGAAGTTTGAGAGATATATGGCGATATGTGGTGGGATGGGAGGATGGGATGTGTTTGTACTGGGCTTGTTTGTTTTGAGCCCGGGGCTGAGGAATGTGCCCGGCTCCTTTCAGTTCCAAAGGTATTGTTGGTGGTGTGAACTTTCTTATCAAAATTTTCTATAGATCCTTCAACAAAGATGACCTTGAACTGAACTGAATGCTTAGGACTTTAAGAAGTTCAACTGACATTTGGATTTTTGTGAAAACAACTCAGTAAATAAGTTATCTATCAATAGAGGAATGTAACCCCACAGAGGAAGAAGGGAATGACAATGGGATTGTAAATGGGAGAAAGCTGTGATGCCTTCCACACCCATCCCTTTGTTCTCAGTCAGACAATAACAAGGAAGTACAACTTCTAAAATTATGTAAAGGAAAATAAGCACCTCAGGACTGCCAAACTCATTACACCAAAGGGATACTTCAGCCTGGAGATTGAGTCATGCAAGACCACCATTTTTTCCCCAAATGAACAACTGTTACTTTACAACCTTGTGTCAAAGCATTGTACATTATCCAGAGCCCCAGGAGAAGACAAAAAGGCCCTAGGCATATCTGGATGACCTCCCTCACAAATTGTTTTTTGCTGTCCTTGAACCACATTTGAAGTATATTTGTGGAACAGACTCTTACAAGTACTCTTAAATGTTGGCTTCTCATAACTATGGAGCTCATGTCATTGGACTGGAAAAAAAACCCAGGACTTTAGTTAAAAATAAATGCATTCATGATGATTGCTAACCCAACATGAAGCAGAACAAGAGTTAATTACATGAGGATAAATTGATACAGGACTAAAATGATTTTTTCATGACCTTTTTTTAAAAAAAAACATTGCCGACTTTTTTTATGTTTTGTTCTCCAGAGTCAAAAAAGCTTTATTTTTTCTTTTGAGCTTTTTAGCTTACAACAAATTGGGTAAAGTATAATTTTGTGAGCTAAATTTGAAAGATTTATCTTTCTCTCTACCCAATTTCTACAAAAATAAACTATTTGTGCATATTCTTAATTTATGGCAATATAGATATTTGCATACATTCCATAAGAATTTGTTTTCTTTTATAACAGGACACAATTGGAGACATTGGTTATTTTATAGAGGCTTTGAGTGAAATGGTATATTTTCAGATATGACCAGAATGCTTTGAGGAATTGAGATTGACTTTATAGAACTGACAAAAAGCCTCTTGGACAGACTGACCTGGTTACCTTGTCTATGCAGTTTCTATAAAAAGTTAATGATCTGTGGTAAGTAAAGAATGTCACTTTCTGATAGGTCCAGGAACCCCCAAGTTATTTTGAGACCTCAAGAAAAGAGGACTTCACCAAATTCATACAGGTATCTACAGGCACAGATAAATTCCTGGCTTGCATAGCCTTGAGAGGCTTTTGGAAGTCTAATCTGAGATTCCTTATGAAAAAAAGTCTCAGCAAAGCCAATTTAAAAAGACTGTCTATGGCCAACCACTATTCTTGCCATACTTTATGCAAATAATCAGGCCAGGTATAAGACTAAAACTTATTTTGCACAGCCGCCCCATCCTGGAGGGAGGTGGGGGGCGCCTCTGCCCGGCCGCCCCGTCTGGGAAGTGAGGAGCCCCTCTGCCCGGCCGCCACCCCGTCTGGGAGGTGTACCCAACAGCTCATTAAGAACGGGCCATGATGACGATGGCGGTTTTGTCGAATAGAAAAGGAGGAAGTGTGGGGAAAAGAAGGAGAGATCGGATTGTTACTGTGTCTGTGTGGAAAGAAGTAGACATGGGAGACTCCATTTTGTTCTGTACTAAGAAAAATTCTTCTGCCTTGGGATGCTGTTAATCTATAACCTTACCCCCAACCCCGTGCTCTCTGAAACATGTGCTGTGTCCACTCAGGGTTAAATGGATTAAGGGCGGTGCAAGATGTGCTTTGTTAAACAGATGCTTGAAGGCAGCATGCTCGTTAAGAGTCATCACCACTCCCTAATCTCAAGTACCCAGGGACACAAACACTGCGGAAGGCCGCAGGGTCCTCTGCCTAGGAAAACCAGAGACCCTTGTTCACATGTTTATCTGCTGACCTTCCCTCCACTATTGTCCTATGACCCTGCCAAATCCCCCTCTCCGAGAAACACCCAAGAACGATCAATAAATACTATAAAAAAAAACCACAAAAACTTATTTTGCAAATACATTTGTCCTACTATGATTTGTCTTTCATAAAAATGGGAGCCTGGAGAGAGAAAAATTTGTGTTTCAAAAGAAAACTTCAATACAACTGTTATTAAATTCTAGGCTTGTTCATTATTTTTGAGTTTTATTATTTGCCTATAATTTGGACTGAATCCTAAATTCTTTCCTGGCTATAAATATCAAAAGTAATGATTTCAAGATTTTCTTCCATTTTGGAATATTAGAAATTAAAACTGTGCTTTTCTTCAAGCCCTGCAAACTGAAACTAGACAAGTTAAGTGAACTTTTGGAGAAATCACAGCAACTTATATATAAACAACCTTTGTGCCCATTGATGTATGGACTACACGAAAGGGTCACATGAATACTGGATTTGTACTGAAATTCAGAGAAATCTGTGAGATTGTCACTGCAGTTAGAAGATTATTCAGAGACTCTAGAAAAATGAGTCTATAGGCTGGGCGTGGTGGCTCATGCCTGTAATCCCAGCACTTTGGGAGGCTGAAGCGGGCGGATCACGAGGTCAGGAGATCGAGACCATCCTGGCTAACACGGTGAAACCCCATCTGTATTAAAAAATACAAAAAATTAGCTGGGTGTGGTGGCGGGAGCCTGTAGTCCCAGCTTTTCGGGAGGCTGAGGCAGGAGAATGGCATGAACCTGGGAGGTGGAGCTTGCAGTGAGCTGAGATCACACCACTGCACTCCAGCCTGGGCGACAGAGCCAGACTCTGTCTCAAAAAAAAAGAAAAAAGAAAAATGAGTCTATAGACTGCTGTAGACGTTAGAGGTGAGCCAACATGCAACTGAAAGTGTTAGTGATCATGGCCCAAAGAATTGCTCTAATTGAGGAGGCAGTTGTGTATCTGCAATTGGATTCCAGGATTATACTTTTTTGTTGTTGTTGTTGTTGCTGTAGTTAGTCCTTGGTCCTTTTCTGATTTGGCTTCACCCCCTTTTCCATGGGAGATGACTTCCTAGGAATGAGCCTTCATAGTGATGTAAGATCAGATGAAACATAGCCACAAAGTCATGTATTTAACAGTGATTTCTCTGAAAGAGTTAGAAGAATGTTGGGGGTGGGCAGGTTTGGTGGCACAGGCCTGTAATCTTCACATTTTGAAAGGCCAAGGTGGAAGGATCGCTTGAAGCCAGGAGTTCAAGACTAGCCTGAGCAACAAAATGAGACCACATCTCTACAAAAAATAAACTAAAATAAATTAGCTGGGTGCAGTGGTGCATGCCTGTAGTCTCAGCTATTCAGGAGGCTGATGTGGGAGGACTTCCTGAGCCCAGGAGTTCCAGGCTGCAGTGAGCTACGATCATGTCACTATACCCTAGCCTGGGTGACAGAGCAAGACCTTGCTTCTTAAAAAAAAAGTGGGAGGCGGGGTTGGGGCAACAGGAAGGCAAAAAGCCTCAGGGATCTCCAGATGACTGACCTCTAAATAGTTCTTTGCTGGCCTCAAAATCTTTCAAGATGTATAGCATTTCATAAAACAAGGCATGTCAATTATAACTTCAGGTGTGCAATCAAAATCTAGCTCCTAAAACTAAAGCCTGTTAAGTTTTATTCTGATAATATTTATCTTCCCAGGCACAGAACAAAGGCAAGATGAGATCAATTATTCTTCCACCTATCCCATCTCTTTCTACCTGTCTTCCCCCCTGTAAGGAAATATATAAATACTAAGCCTTCTGCAACCTCTTCAGAGAGAACACACCCACAGAGGTTTTCTGTGATTCATGTTTTCCCAGGGTGCACCCTCAAGCTCTGGCTCAATAAACCTTAACTGGTCAAGACCCTTGCCTCAGTCAGTCATTCTGGATGACCACCATGAGTCTTGCACAGGCCTTCACTGATCTCTTTGCTGCCCAGGTGATGTGTACCTAGGTGAGTCAGGTCCCCACGAGTCAAACACTCTTCTCCCTTTCTGCCTCCTCTACCTCCCTCTCCTCATTCAGTGCCGTGTGCCCTGGTCTGGCCCCAGCTCCAGGCCATTAGTATTAGCCTAAGAAGGCAAGGCCAGGATGAACAGGCTGAGAAGGAAATCAGAGGCCAACAGGCATGAAAAGAGGCAGATGGGACTGTCATTTCTCAGAGCCACCCACTCTGGGTGTGTTTTATGACTGCTACTGGATTTGGAATCTTTTCCTCTTTGTGGCCATAATGGGAACTCACCCTTCTCCTACTTCCTTCCCATTACACTTTCTATTCATAGGGAACTCCTTTTATGACCAGAGAAAGGCTGTAAAAATAGTTGACAATTGAGTAAAACTGACTTTATAATGACTGGGAACCTGGCTCTGTTTTTTTCCAAAAGAGACAGATTCCTCAAAGCCAGCTTTTATGCAGGGCTGTGCAGTTGTGAGTGTAGCATTAGGGAACAGGTACATAAGTGAAGGGTGAGACAGAAAACAAAATGCTGGCTCTTTGTCAAATCCTGAAAGTAGAGGGGGCAAAAATCATTCTGGAAGGTGTATGTCATTCAGGAGACCTTGGAAATCTCAGGGTATCCTCTTCCCAGACGAAGTGGAGGATGAGGTTAAATTATGGAGTTGGGTGGGTGATACTGGGTACATTACTTCTCTGCCTTGTTTTTTTTTTTTTGTTTTTTTTGTTTTTTTGTTTTTTTTTTATGGAGTCTCGCTCTGTTGCCCAGGCTGGAGTGCAGTGGCACGATCTTGGCTCACTGCAAGCTCTGCCTCCAGGGTTCACGCCATTCTCCTGCCTCAGCCTCCCGAACAGCTGGAACTATAGGTGCCCGCCACCACGCCTGGCTAATTATTTTGTATTTTTAGTAGAGATGGGGTTACGATGTTGGCCAGGATAGTCTCCAACTTCTGACCTCGTGATCCACCTGCCTCAACCTCCCAGAGTTCTGGGATTACAGGTGTGAGCCACCGTGCCCAGCCTGCCTCATTTTTTTAATCTGTAAAAATGGGGATAGCATCCCGGAATTTTTGTGAAGATGTTAGCTACATGGAAAGATCTTAGGATAGTGCCTGGCACATACTGAGTTTTAAGTCAGTGCAAACTATTATGATTATGGGAATAGGAAAAGGTGCCACCCTGGACATGTAGGATGAGGAGGTAGTTTCCAGCCAGGGTCCTAGCAGGCCAACCGGAGATGAAGATGGTTAAGCAGAAGCAGCTTAACTTCAGGAGTGGAAGGATTGGGGAGCAGTAGTTCATGCACAAGATTCTGTGAAAATGCCTTTACCTAACAGCAGAAATACCCAGAATGGGTGTGGCTTCTGTCACAATTATTGTCTAAAAATGTGTCGTAGACTCAAATGGCTTTGATATAAGCCAAGTACAGAAAAGGGCTTCAGGGCTGCCTTGCACATAACATTCATCTTGTTAAAGGAAAACATTCATTTTGCTAAAGGAATCCCCACTTGTAGCCCTGGTTATTATTTTTGTCTCAGTACTATTCTTGTTTATAGTTTGTAAAGAGAAATACTGAAGAAGTGTGAAATACGGAAGTGCATGTATGAATTAACAGGGCAGAATTGGGACTGGTATGCGTAAGTTAAGAGAAAGTGCATATAAATTTATGTGAACATAAAGAGGACTTCTTGTTTTAAGCAGACCTCTTTGTATAAATAATGTGGGCTGTCTTGAGTGGATGGCAGACTCTATCACAAGAACATTCTAGCAGAGTCACGAGAGAATGGGGAGCATGACTTCTTTCTAAATGGCAAGTTAAGAGTGTGTAAGTCGATGAAGAGAGAGGAGATGAAGGAGAAGATGGGTGAGGATGAGAGAAATGGGATAGAGAAAAGAACAGACTGAAAGGAATGTTTACCAAGTGCTCATCAGGTACCAGCCTCTGTGTCTAATACCTTACACATCTTAATTTACTCTTTGACTGTCATTTTCTGGTACAGTAAGAGTCATTTTTGTGCTGCAGATGAGAAAACGCTGTGGGAGGTGAAGTGAGTGGTCCAGGATCATCCAGCCAGTTCATAGCAGAGCTGGTGTGTTTCACCTCAAAGTTTGTGCTCTTGCCTGTGATTCACACAAAACAATGAGATATAGAAAGAAGGCAAATGAAATTTTTGTTGTGGGTGATGTTTATGGAAGTTACCAGTGTTAGGCAGAATAATGGCCTCCCCAAAATGTCCACATCCTTATCCATGGAACCTGTGCATGTTACTTTATTTGGCAAAAAGACTTCACTCTTGAGATGGGGAGGTTATTCTGGATAATCTGGGGTGGCCCAGTGTAATCAGAAGGGTCCTTGTAAGTGAAAGAGTGAGGCAGGAAGGTCAGGGTGAAAATGCTGCAGTCTGAGAGACTCCACTAACCATTGCTGGCTGTGAACATGCATCAGAAGACAAAATTTCAACTAATGTAGTTATAGATCTAATTGGCTTTTAATTGTGATTCAGGATTTGGGGCAGCTCTCACTCTACACATAGAGTGATAGCTCCCCCTGGGCAATATAATAACAGAGCAATGGGTTTTGTCAAATTGGAACCAGGAGACAGAGCCATAGAAATAAATGGATTGGTTAACATCAGGGTACTTCAGGTTACTCTTTTTGGGGTAAATGTTAAAGCAGAGGGGACTTCCTTATGATGTTGACTCAGGGAGACTGAAATCTTCTGTTTTCAGAAAACATTGGTCTGTTTTGAGATCTGCTTCCTTAAAATTCCAGTTGGAGTACGCAGCATTTAGCGTGAGTGGCTCTAATTTGGAGTCTTTAGACTCTCACTTAAGTGAGAGTGTGACCAAAACTTAAAGCATTAGCATTACTCTCAGTTATCACCATTTTTGGCTTCCATTGTTTATAGGTTATGATATCCTCCTGATCACACATTTCTTTGAGTTTATGTAATTCCAGCCAAATAGAGACCATTTGATATTTGATGGATGGCAGCACGCAAACAGTTAAAACTTTTAGAGATTACAGCACACCAGGGAGACCACTAGTATGACTATGAGGAAGATAATGTTAAGAGTTTGGAGTATGCACCTTTGGTAAGATGCAAACCAACTGAAATAGAATAGATAAAAGAATGAACCAGATGAATGTAGCCATTTTAACCAAGTAGCATGTTTGTTAATTTTTGCAACTGAGACTCTATAATACCCGATATATTTATCCATGTGCAACAAGAAGCATCATAAACTACACAGACTCCTCTCTGATCAGCCAGTAGGGAGCAATTGTATTATCTAGCATTGCATGCCTGGGTTAAATTAAAACAGGCAGTGAGAACAAGTGAGTCTAGGAGTCTGACTCTAAAAGAGACCATAGTACATTTGAACAAAGAGTTGTGTTAAAGATGCTGCTACCGTCAGCCATTGGGTGGACTAAAGGATCTCATACGTAAAAATTTGGGGTTGACACGATAGATTAGACACTCCGTTAATCTATCATTCTCTGTATTTTCTCAAATATAACATCCCAATCAAAGCCTTGGTAATATAACCAATGTTTTAAAATATATCCCATTATAAAGACAGCAGATTCTCACTGAACTTGTGCAAATAACTGAATTACAATAAACATATGAATACTCATGAATAGTTGCCTAGTTCTGTGGCAGTCAGGTAGGGAGCAAAAGTAAATGTTATAATTTTTGTTCACAAAAGTCTACTTTACCAAATTGCAGTAAGGTATAGATAGCTTAAAAGATAAAGAAATTCATAAATCTGAAAAAGAAAACACTTAAAGAATTGGCAATTTTTCAAATAAAAAATCTTAAAAATGGTCTGGGCGCGGTGGCTCACACCTGTAATCCCAGAACTTTGGGAGGCCGAGGCAGGCGGACCATGAAGTCAGGAGATCAAGACCACGGTGAAACCCCGTCTCTACTAAACATACAAAAAATTAGCCGGGTGTTGTGGCAGGCACCTGTAGTCCCAGCTACTCAGGAGGCTGAGGCAGGAGAATGGTGTGAACCCAGGAGGCGGAGCTTGCAGTGAGTGGAGATCGTGCCACTGCACTCCAGCCTGGGTGACAGAGTGAGATTCCATCTCAAAAAAAAAAAAAAAAAAAAAATCTTAAAAACATTATCCTCATTATTATTTAGTTCAATGAAATTCATGTTTTTTTCCTTCTGTGTTTTGGTGGGCAACTTCACAAAGGTATCAGCCTGTTTGCAAGTTCATAGACAGTCCAGTGGCGTGATCTTAAAGTTATCCGGAACTTGTGTTCAAGAGTACTCGTCAGAGTCTTTTCCATAAATCTTGAAGAAGAAGCAATTTTGAATGGTAGCTGATTGCAAATGCTTTGAAGAAGAATAAAAACAACTGTCTGTGAATGACAAAGATTGAAAATGACTATGGTTAAAACTCTGAGGAGAGCTCATTATGATAAAGACACAGCTCACATAGAAATTTATTTACTTCTGTGGCATATGACATTATGACTGATAACATATTCGATTTCTAGGAATCTCATAATTTTTGGAACACTCGTATCGGTAACATAACCGTAAATATAACTTAGAGAAGGTTTAGCACCACTTATCAATTGACAATGCTTTCCATGTAATTTAACATATCAAGTAAGGCTGGGCGCGGTGGCTCATGCCTGTAATCCCAGCACTTTGGGAGGCCGAGGCGGGTGGATCACAAGGTCACGAGATCGAGACCAGCCTGACCAACATGGTGAAACCCCATCTCTACTAAAAATAGAAAAATTAGCTGGGCGTGGTGGCGGGCGCCTGTAATCCCAGCTACTCAGGAGGCTGAGGCAGGAGAATTGCTTGAACCTGGGAAGCAGAGGTTGCAGTGAGCCGAGATTGTGCCACTGCACTCCAGCCTGGCGACAGAGCGAGACTCCGTCTCAAAAAAAAAAAAAAAAAAATATATATATATATATCAAATAAGGTGGCTTTTCCACTTAGCTTCTGTTTCTCAACTGGATTACTGAGTTCTTGGTGGAGCCCGTTAACGAACAGGGCCAGCAAAATATAGGCTTGTATATGTTGAAAAAGTTTTCTAGGAAATTCTAATACTCCCAGCTAAAGAACCATTGTTTTAGCCTCATGTTCTACCTATTAGAACAGGAGTTCTCCATCCTGGTTACATGTTAGTAGCATCTGGGAAGGCTTAAAAATTACCAATGCCTGGGTCCCACTCCAGACAGTAGGTCAGAATTTATGGATGGGGCTTGAGCATCATTTAAAAAAACATTTCTCAGTGATTCCAATGTGTGGCTATATTTCCCATCAGATTTCTCTGATTTCTTGTGGCATTCACTTTTTTCTATTTTGGTATTATGATTATTTTTCATATCTTATCTCCTGTCTTAGGCTGTATGTTCTCTGGGGTAGGGATCTTGCCTTTTTCATTTCTGTATCTTTCATGAACACATGAATTGGTCATCAGGAAAAGGTTCTCAACCACACGTAGGCTGTGTCCTGAATCTCAGGTTCACACATTAATGCTAGAGTCGTTGTTCTCCATGAGGTCAGAGGTTGCTTGCTTTGAAGGGTATGTGGGCAACTCCACAGTTCAGATAGTGGATGGGAGATTACCCTGTTTCTAGGCACAGCATTGGAAGTAAGAATTCTATGTGTATATGGGGTAGATGCGCAGGGATGTGTAGGAAGACAGTTCTAATTAGGATGGAGGAATTATACTAGGGAGTAGAGGGAATGGAAGTGAGAAGAATTAGTAAAGAGAAGAAATGTGAACTTATCAAATAGGCCAGAGTAGGCCTCTGAAGATTCTTGAGTAAGTGAGTGAACTAGATTTTCGGAAGGTAATGAGACAATCATATGCAAGGAAGATTTCAAATACTAGAGATAAGAAGTCAAGCAGGACTTCGAGCAGTTGTTGAGGTCTATGGGAATGGAGAAAATGACACAAGTGAGAGATGTTAAGAAAGGATCAAAAGACTTTCATAGTGTATTGAATCTGGGAAACAAATGAGCAGAGGCTGGGAATAATCACATCTAAGAGACAGTGGGGTATAGGGAGCATGCAGACCAGGGAAGAAGAGACCTGCAGGAATTAGTGCTGAGAAGCAGAAGTTTATTGGGAGGAGGAGGAGATCCATTCCTGGGATACAGGTCTCTCTCCCAAGCATGGCGGTCAGCCCTGCAGGAAAGAGGACAAGAGGAAAGGCCATCATACCTGCCAGTCTTCTTGAAATGCAGAAACTACACCAGGGCTACTATATCAGAGCCACCCTGGCAAGTACTCCAATCATGATGCTGACAGTGGCCCTAGCTGAGAGGCCAGGAGAACTTCCTTGTACTAAAGCATCTGTCATGGAAAGAAAAGAAGGAATGAAGTTGATGCCATTTTACAGTGGGGTACCCCAGGAACCAGCTCCTAGCATGAAGTAGTCTCTACTTGTTTTTTCAAGGAATACATTATTTTTGTGGGAAGGTTGCTGGGACGTGATTAGCCAACTATATTCTTGCAGGATTTTTTCCTCTCACCATGTTTCTAGGTTGACGATCAGTCTTCTGTCAATTTCATCCTGGCATTTCTTTACTCAGATATTTTGAAGGCTTTGTGATGTGAAAAAGCTGATTGCTATTTTATGTGTCATTAGAACTTTCCACCTTTTCATGGTTGCATCTTTTTCTCAGTGTCTTAGTTGTGGCAGGTCTCTATGGCAGGGAGCTGATTGACAGAAGGCCCAGGTCAGTGCATTCCAAATTGACCACCTCCTTTGCACAGAGACCTCTCTTCCCAGGGGCTCCCAGCAGGGGTATGGAAGCAAGCCCAGTTTTGTGAGACTCTGTTTAACTCTGATGGGTGACTAGTTGGAGGACGCCCCATCAGCCTTGCCTAAACTCACTTAGAACTGCACTGCTATCTAAAACTTCTTTTTCTTTCTCCTTCACAGGAATCAAATCTGCATCGTGGTCTGAGGGCTCTCCCAGGCTCCTCTCACACCCGCCCCATTTTCTCTCACAGGTGTTTTTCCTAGTAAATTATCTTGCATGTCTAATCTCATCTTGGTTGCATCTCAGTGGGTTAAAAACTAACATACCAGGTTTGATTCTTTGCACTTAGCTTTTTTTCTCTCTTTCACGTGTAACCAGTAACCATGTCCTCGTGTTTCCTGTGTTGCCTTTTTTTTATATGTGTGTGTATTTACCTAAGATACCTTTTACACACACACACACACACACACACACACACACACACAACCTTTTGCATCTGTTTCTTTATTTCTATTGGAACCATTTACTTTTGGCCCTCACCAGTCAACTCAGGCTGATGATTAATGCTATGTTAGCTACTGTTGAGGGGCAGCTCCTATGGGCCAGGCCCTGTGCTAAATACTTTACCTCATTTGATTTATACAATAACTCTCTTGGGTAGAACATTATTTCCATTTTACAGATGAAACGACAGAGGCTTAGAGTGGTGAACAAACTTTCCTGATGTCATATGGCTGGTGAGAAGTAGACTTGAGATTTGATTCTAGGACTACTCAACTTCTAGCTAATGATAACAGTAGTAATATACCAGCTAAAATTTATGAAACATTTCCTCTGTGTGGGGCATTTTGCTGAAGGTTTCATTGATGATTACGTAAAACTCTTAAAACAATGCTATGAAGCAAACACTGTTACTGCAATTTTCAGTTGAGGAATCAGAGGCTCAGAGAAGTTAAGAATCTTGTGCAAGAAATTTATAACTGTAAAGTCTTACATTAAAAAAGAAGAAACATCTCAAATCAACAACCTAATTTGCAACTTCATGGTACAGGAGAAAAACAAACTAAACCCAAATATATTGAATGAAGGAAGTAATAAGGATTAGAGTGGATATAAATGAAATGGAGAATGGACAAACAATAGAGGAAATCAATGAAACCAAAAGTTGGTTCTTCAAAATAAGATCAACAAAATTGCCAACCATTAACTAGACTGACTAAGAAAAAAAGAGACAAGATGGAAATTACTAAAATCAGAAATGAAAATGGACTCCCAGCATGGTGGCTTACACCTTCAATCCCAGCACTTTGGGAAGGCAAATTAGGAGGATTGCTTGAGGCCTGGAGTTTGAAACCAGCTGGGGCAACATAGGGAGACCCTGTCTCTACAAAATTAAAAAAAAAATTCAGCTGGGCATGATGGTATGCACCTGTAGTTTTAGCTACCTGGGAAGCTGAGTTGGGAGGATTGCTTGAGCCCAGGAGGTTGAGGCTGCAGTGAGTTTTGATCGCACCTCTGCACTCCAGCCTGGGCTGGCCTAAGGAGTGAGACTCTTGTCTTTCTCTCTCTCTCAAAAAAAAAAAAAAAAAAAAAAAAAAAGAAAGAAAGAAAAGAAAATGGAGATATTATATATCAATTCTAGAGAAATATTGTTTACAAAAGTACTATGAATAATTGTATGCCAATAAATTGGATAGCCTAGATGAAATGGACAAATTCCAAGAAACACACACAAAAAATCTGAATAGACCTATAATTAGTAGGAAGATTGAATAAAAATTTCATTTGACAAAATTCAACATTCTTTCTTAATAAAAACATGCTAAGTATGAATGGAAGGAAACTATCTCAATATAATAAAGGCAGTATGTGAAAAGCCCAAGGCTAACATCATACTCAATAGAGAAAGACTGAAAGCTTTCCCCCTATGATCAGGAACAAGACAAAGATGCCTGCTTTTGCCATGCCTATTTAACATAGTATTACAAGTCCTAGCCAGAGAAATTAGGCAAGAAAAAAAGAAGACTTTCAGATTGGAAAGAAGAAGTAAAATTATCTGTCTGTTCACAGACAACTTGAACTTCTATGTAGAAAACTCTAAGGATGAAAAAAACCTGTTAGAATTTATTAATAAATTCAGTAATGTTGCAGGATACAAAATCAACATGCAAACATCAGTTGCATTTCTATACACTAACAATGAACAATCTAAAAAGGAAATTAAGAAAAAAATTTTAATTCACATTAACATCAAAAAGAATAAAATACTTAGGCATAAGTTTAACCAAGGAGGTGAAAGGATTGTATTCTGAAAACTAGAAAACATTGCTGAAGGAAATTAAAGATGACCTCAATAAATGGGAAGACATTTTGTTTTCATGGATTGGAAGACTCGGTATTGTTAGGAGGATAATACCACCCAAAGTGAGCTATGGATTCAACACAATTTCTATCAGAATTCCAATGACTTTTTTTTTGCAGAAATAGAAAAATCTATCCTAAAGTTCATATGAAATTTCAGGACTCAAAATAGCCAACCAATCGTGAAAAAAGGAACCTTGAAAAAAAAGTGCTGAATCCTGATTTCAGCATTTACTACAAAGCCACAGTAATCAATACAATGCAGTACTTGCGTAAAGGAAGACATAGAAACCAGCGGAATAGAATAGAAAGCCCAGAAAGGAATGCTTGCATATATGGCCAAATGATATTTGATAAGGATGCCAATACCACTCAGTGGGGAAAGTGCAGTCTTTTCAGCAAATGATTTTGGGAAAGCTGGAAATCCATGCAGAAAGATGAGCTGAACCTTTACCTGACACCATATACAAAAAACTAACCCACAGTAGATCAAAGACCAAATGTAAGAGTAAAAACTATAAAACTCTCCGAAGAAAACACAGGGAAAAAAACCTCCATGACATTGGATTTCATGGTGGTTTCTTGGTTATAACAACAAAATCATAGGCAACAAAAGAAAAAATGGATAAGTTGGACTTCATGAAAATCAATAACTTTTATATATCAAAGAACATTGTCGAGGAAGTGAAAAGGCAACCCTTGAAGTGGGAAAAATATTTGTAAATCATGTATGATAAGGGATCAATTTTCAGAATATATGAAGAACTACTGCAAATCCACAACAGCAAAAATCCAAAAATCCAACTAAAAAAGGACAAAAGACTGAAATAGGGATTTCTCCAAGGAAGATATACAAATGGCCAATTAGCACATGCAAAGATGCTCAACATCACTGATACTTAGAGATATGCAAAACAAAACCCCAATGATAGAATACCTCAAACACATTAGGATGGCTTTGATTAAAAAAAAAACCACACACACACAAACAACAAGTGTTTTTAAGGAGGTGGAAAAATTGGAGCTCTAGTGCATTGCTGATGGAAGTGTGAAATGTTATAGCCACTGTGGAAAACAGTATGGCTGTTTCTCAAACAATTAAACAAAGAATTACCCTTGGATCCAGCAATTCCACTTCTGGACATATATGCAAGAGAATTGGAAGGGATTTGAACAGATATTTGTACACTGATGTTCACAGCAGCATTAGTCACACAATAGCCAAAAGGTGGAAACAACTGAAAAGTCCATTGAAAGATAAGTGGATAGAAAAATGAGGTGTATCCATACAATGGAATGTTCTTCAATCTTAACAAGGAAGAAAATTCTGATACATGGTGCAAAATGGATGAACCTTAAAAACATTATGTTAAGTGAAACAAGCCAGACACAAAAGGCCACCTATTATATAATTCCATTTATATAAGGTTGTTAGAATAGTCAATTACATAGAGACAGAAAGTAGAATGGAGGTTGCCAGGGGTTAGGGGGAGAAGGAGTGAGAGTTACTCTTTATTGGGCAGAGAAGTTTATTTAATATGGTAAGATGAAAAAGTTCTGGAAATGGATGGTGGTGATGGTTACATAACACTAAATTGCACGCATAGAAATAGTTAATGGTGGCCGGGAGCAGTGACTCATGCCTGTAATCCCAGCACTTTGGGAAGCCAAGGCGGGCGGATCACCTGAGGTCGGGAGTTCGAGACCAGCCTGATCAACATGGAGAAACCCCATCTCTACTAAAAATACAAAATTAGCTGGGCGTGTTGGCACATGCCTGTAATCCAGCTACTTGGGAGGCTGAGGCAGGAGAATTGCTTGAACCCAGGAGGTGGAGGGTGAGCCGAGATAGTGCCATTGCACTCCAGCCTGGGCAACTGGCACTACCCCTTCCCTCTCATGCAGAGACCCTGTGGCTGAATCTCCCTGTGTCTCCAAATGTGCATCACTCACTGTCCTCTGTGTTGTGTCCACAGCCTCATGCAGCCCGTGACTTCAGAGCTAGGACACTGCTCAGGAGTCTTCCCGGAGGCTCCCTGTCTTCCCATTTTTATGCAGCCTGACTGGGGGGAGGCTTGGCTTCAACTGGCAACTTGATTTAGCCAGATTTGGGATAGGCCACCTGAGCACCTTTTCCATACACCTGGGTCCCACCCCAGGTGGAGTCAGGGCAGGGCCTGTCACCAGGGAGCTGGGAGCAGAGATGGGAGCAGCCTGAGCTGCTCCTCCATCATCCAAGGGGCTCCTCCTCTCATTTGGGGAACGTTGTGGGCTTGTTTCAAAGCCTTGGATGTTTCTTGCAGCTAATGGCATAGGTAAAAGAAAACAAAGGGGTAACAGAAACAGGGGTGCCATGTGTTGGTGACAAAGAAAAGCAACTTGACCTTGAGGACCCTCCTTCTTCCCCCTTGGTGAAGTCCTTTCCATGACATAGGGCTCTGGGGCTGACGAAGGCCCCTCTCCACGTTTCTCAGGTCAGCCCCAAGGTCAGCCAAGAGAAATCAGAAAAACAGGCAGAAGAGAGTCTATAGAGATAAACTGGGAGGGTTTAGGAGAAAAGTTGGGGATTTGCTTGTGCTGTTGGACACAGGCTGGGAATAAAACTTTTTTTCTGGCTCATCTCTGAAAGCCAGATAGACTCTACCAGAAAACATACTGCCAGTGCTCCAGGGATCCACTTACCAGAGACTGTGATCATCCTGACTGTGGTCCTGTTGCGGCCAGTGGCTGAGTTAGTGGCGTGGCAGGCATAGGATCCGCTGTTCTTTGTAGTGATGTTGGGGATAAAGAGCTTTTGTGTGTGTTGCTGGAATGTGCCATTGACAGACCAAGAATACTGTGAGGGTGGATTAGAGGCCGCATGGCAGGAGAGGTTGAGATTTACCCCTGCATGGTAATAGGTGTCTGAAGGGGAAATGGTGGGGGCATCTGGGCCATCTAGAGCAAAAGAATAAAGTCACAGGTGATGTCATCAGAGGGAAGGGGAAGCTCCTGGTCTGTGGAAGAGCCACAGTGTCCCTCTGAGCCAAGTCACAACCCTGAGCCAAGTCCCAACCAACCCCAACCAAACCCCTGCTGTTTCTACTGAGACAGAGTCCGAGACATTTACCTGTTTCTCCCATCAGAAGATGTGGACTCCAAGTCTCCCATGACAGGAGCACCCCCTCCCCTCTTATTCTTGGTCAAGGCTAGGCCTACCCATGTTTGCCTGGGGCAGAAAGTCATGACGAGCTGGGTTTCTAGGGGTGGGTGGGGAATCTGCATTTTTGGAGCTGAGAGGGACTGAGAGGCCTGGCCTCTGGCTGCGTGGATTTGGGCTGGTGGCCTGGGCCACAGAGGAACAGAAGATACTCACAGAGGACATTCAGGGTGACTGGGTCACTGAAGTTTGCACTCGCTGGGTTCCGTATTTCACATTCATAGGGTCCTACGTCATTCCTTGTGACACTGAGTAGAGTGAGGGTCCTGTTGCCATTGGACAGCTGCAGCCTGGGACTGACTGGGAGGCTCTGACCATTTACCCACCACAGGTAGGTTGTGTTCTGAGTCTCAGGTTCACAGGTGAAGGCCACAGCATCCTTGTCCTCCACGGGGTTGGAGTTGTTGCTGGAGATGGAGGGCTTGGGAGTCTCCGCTGTGCAGAAAACAGAGAGAAGATTACCCTGTGTGGCACCTTTGATTCCTCCACAGGCAAATTTCAACTAGAGTTGGCATCTCCCACCTCTCAGCCTACTTGAGTCCTTAAAAGCCCACGGTGGGTGTGTGTGTCACAAGACAGATGCACAATGATCAGGGCTCAGAGACCATGAGGCCACTTTCTCTGTGTGGGAGAATCACAGACTTTCTCAAATGTGAATTGGGCAGCAGCGCTGGGTTGTGGACAGACCCAGGACTGGGAGTTACAGATCCCGGTGCCTCTTCTGGTCCCTCCCTGACCGGCTGCCTGCCTGGCCTACTTAGGGGTCCTCACCTGGAACATGTAGGTGCTGGGTCCCTTCCAGCTTCACAGTCCTACTTTGCCCTTCGAGGTATGTTTTTGAGGGTTCTGTTTCCAAGAACATTCTAGAGATGGGAGATGATGGGACATGCCACTGTCCTTAATTCCTGACTGGGTGTTTCAACAGAAATAACACAGGGGGGCCGGGGCAAGCCTGGAGGTCGGTTCCGTCGTCAGGCAGTGGAGCCACAAGGTGGGGCAGTTTTTCCCAGGTGTTTCATCGTGACTTACTTGAGTCAGTGACCTCTAAAGATAGAGCAGAGTCCAAGGAATGATCTAGAAGGAGTGAAGGGGACAGGCAAGAACAGGTGGCTTTGGAGCAGAACCCTGTTTCCTTTCCTTGGTTTTTAATGTCCCTTCTTTCCCTGTGGGGGGCAGATGAAGAGCTGTGGATCCTCCCATAAATACATGTGGACATTTGCAAATGCAAACTGACTGGTGGGAAGGGGGAGCCCGAAGTGCTGGAAATTTGGCCCTCATGGACCATGGGTGTTTGACAGTTATGAGAGAGAAGTTTGGGAAGAAGTTTTGCAAATATTTTCTCCCACTGGACATTATACAAAGTGAAATAAGCCACTGACAGGACAGATACTGTAGGATTCCACTTACATGAGGTTCCTAGGGTAGTCACACTCATGGAATCACGTAGTAGAATGGTGGTTGCTATGGGCTGGGAGTGGGGGGGAATGGAGAGTTGTTCATGGGTCTGCAGTTTCAGTTACACAGGATGAGGAGGTTCTAGAGATCTGCTGTACAGCTTTGTGCCTATAGCTCATATACAGTGAGTATTTCTTATGCATAAGGCTTAGGACCAAAAGTGTTTTGAATTTCTAACTTTTATAAATTTTTGAACATTTGCAGTATACTTACTGGTTTAGCATCTCATATCTGAAAATCCCAAATCCAAAATGCTCCAGTGAGCATTTCTTTTGAGAATCATGTTAGTGGCCAAAAAATGTGGAATTTTGGAGCATTTCAGATTTGGGATTTTTGATGGTCAATGTGTAACTCTAATTTGCATTTTAAAATTTGTCAGGAGTTTAGATATTATGTTTTGACTATAGTCAAAAACAAAATTGGAGGAAACATGAATTTTTTTCCATAAGTAGAAGTTGCTATTAATTGTCCACAGATCTAAAATCAACTGGTGGAAGGAATATTTCTCTTGATAACAAAATAAGGTTTAGGCATCCTGTGAATTCCAGCAGGATCACATTATGCTCAAAGGAAGATCCTGAAGTTCGCTTGAAATTAGCAACTCCCAGGCAGAGGGAGGCACGTGAGCCCTGTTAAGAGGACAGAACCGGTCAGAGAGGAAGTCTTAGGTGTGTCAATTCCATAAAGGGAGGAACAATGCCAAATTAGGAGAAGCGATGTGTGTTATGTTAGTAAATTTAGAAAGCTTCCTGCCCCTAATTCCTATGCAGAGTTAGGCAAAATTGGGAGGAGCCCAAAACAGGCATGCACAATGCTTTCTTCATTTTCTCTTGACCTCGGGAGACACAAGTAGAGTTGGATTAGGTTTTTGCGAATTGGACAGAGTCTAAGTGAGACGCCAGTGGCTCATGCGTCTCCCCACCTGAAGGACCCCATCTTATCACAATGGTGCCATCATGAGGACACAGATGTGTGTGGAATAGGCAGTAAGCCCATCAGACAGCACCTGCCTGGCCATCCAGGATCTAGTCTCTAAAGAGGTTTTGCATCATTCATTCTCTCATTCATTCCCTCTCCATGAGAGAACGATCGAGTGTGTGTCACATGTTGGGCCTGTCCTGGTGCAGGGTGTGAGTGGGGAGAGAAAGCAAAGTCCTCTCTTTTGTCCTCCCATGGGAGTGACAGCAACACATCAGGAAACAGGATTTCAGGTTCAGTGAGGGGGGTTAGGATCTTAGAGGGAGCCTGGACATTCCTCGTACCGGCTCTGACAGTTGGGGCAGGTGATTTAGTTCTGGAGTACGAATTAATCAGTTGCTTATTTGCTCTCACTTCTCTGAGCTTTGGATGCTCAGGAAGAAAGGATTTGAGCCAATGGATGACCATGGGGTCCGTGGAACGCAATAAGCCCTGCCTTCTTGTGGAAGAGAGGACGGGGCTGTGGCTGGAGAGAGACCTCATGTGACCCTGATCTATCCCTCGTGTTTGTGTGACCCTGGTTCAGTGACTGTGTCTTCCTGTGCCTCCGTTTCTTCTCAATAATAAGCTTCTATTAAAAGAAATAATAGGCTGAGCGCAGTGGCTCATGCCTATAATCCCAGCATTTTGGGAGGCCGAGGCAGGCGGATCATGAGGTCAAGAAATCGAGACCATCCTGGCCAACATGGTAAAACCCTGTCTCTAATAAAAATACCAAAATTAGCTAGGGGTGGTGTCATGCACCTGTAGTCCCAGCTACTCGGGAGGCTGAGGCAGGAGAATCGCTTGAACCCGGGAGGCAGAGGTTGCAGTGAGCTGAGATCGCACCACTGCACTCCAGCGTGGCCACAGAGACTCCGTCTCAAAAAAAAAAAAAAAAAAAAAAGAAATAAAAAGAATTATTATTTCTTTCTCAATAGGAAAATGATATTTTCTGCCAGGTTTTCTATGAATTAGCATTAAATTATCCATAGTCACCTGACCTGAAGCTTGCACGGAGGAGGCGCTCACACAAACAGCACGGGTTATTATTTGCCTCCATGAGAGGGTCCCCTTGGCATGATCCCTGCTGGACAAGTTGCTGTTAGGAACATCTTTCTTCTATTTCTGTCCCTGGGGACACTGAACTTTCTGTGGAGTCTCCTAAGCCTCCCAGGCCAGTTGGCTGATGGCCTAAGAAGCTTGTCCATCTGTCCTCTCCACTCTGAGTCTCAGGTGAAGGACAAGACTCTGTCCTTGCCCAGATGAGGCTCTGGGGTCTGAGCCCTGGCTGGTGAGCAGCTCCAGGAGCCACAGCCCTTGGATGGCTGGTAAATTTTTGCTCCTAGTTGGCCCTGCCCAGGAGGCTACAACCCAGTGCTGGCACAGGTTTCCCAGGGTTACCTGGAGTCAGGATCCTGGGACACGGGTCTGGAGCAGGGGCTTCCAGGGATGAACTTCTCTGTGAGGATCCCAGGGAGCCCCTCAGGTCAGGCCCTGACCCAGTTCTTTAGAGTCTTTCTCAGGGTCAGGTCCATGGGGAGGGCACGGGGTGCCTGGCTGAGTCTGATCTCCTCCTGCTGAGTGCCCCCATCAGACTGTCATTCCTCTGCCATGAGTGTCTGCAGGGTCTGGATGCAGGAAAGGAATTCTGATCTGTGGAAGTCTATCTCCCCTGAGTGTGTCCTGCACTAAATGTCCAAACCCTAAAGTGGGATGTAATGCAGAGAGGGACATGGGCACAGCCCAGGCCTAACAATCCTGTGTGTGGGAAGTAGAACTGACCCCCAACACCCAGAGGTCATGGGGAATCACTCACGATGTACGCTGAACTGGCCAGTTACTTCTTCACTCATAAGATTTAGCTTTATGACTTGTAGGGTGTAGGATCCTGTGTCATTTCTGGTGACATTCCGCATCAGCAGGGATGCATTGGGGTATATTGTCTCTCGATTGCTGTATGCAGGCCCTGGGGTAATTTGTTGATTTGATATTACATATCCTGTAATTCGACGGTTGGCATCCACCGTTTCCCCTTTGTACCAGTTGTAGCCACGAGGGTCCTGGGGCAGATTGTGGACAAGTAGAAGAACCTCCTTCCCCTCTGCAGCATTGGATGGCACGGCTTCAATAGTGAGCTGAGCAGTGGTGGGCGGGTTCCAGAAGGTGAAAAGTGAGGCTAGGAGGGGGAAAGAGCATCAAGCAATATTGCAACATATGTATTGGAGTGGAAAAATGGGGACATCAGCTTTGGAGTTTGTGTGTTTTTATGTGTGTGTGTGTGTGTGTGTGTGTGTGTGTGTGTGTGTGTCCTACTGAGTCAATGTCAGCAGCACAGCCCCCATTTCTTCAACACCTCTGACCTTGGCATTTCCCTGGTGGAATCCTCTTCTTCAGGGTTCTGCACGGCTCCCTCCACACTGCCCTCAGATCCTGCTCACATCAGGGCATCCTTGGGAGACCCTTTCTCTGACACCTCCTCTAGAGACACTGGGTCTTCTCTTTCTGACCTTTCCCTGCTGTGTTCCCTCCAGGGCTCCTGTCAGTGCCTGACCTCACATTCTAGATCTCTTTGTCTGTCTTCCTCCCCGGGAGAGTGTGAGCTCTGTGAGGGCAGGGACTTGTGTGGTGTTGGCTGCACCCCAGTGCCTGGGACAGGCTTCAGACTCCTGTGGATGAGTTCCTGAGCATTCCCTGAGCCCTCTGCTTCCTGAGGCTTATTTGCCAATGTCTGACATTGTTGGCTGAGGACAATGTTTCATACCCTGGTTATGCTTTATTTGAAGTGTCATCTGGTATGGTTATTATTATCATTTTTCAAAATGTAGTGGCCAGTGATGATTAACCAGGAATATGGAACACTTGAGATGTTCCTGCCTCTTACCAATTCCAGTTCAATGTGATTTTCCTGTTGTGACCCCTTCCCCTCTCTTGTGTCCTCTCCTCTATTAAGGCTCCAACAGAAGTCCTCTGTCCCCTCTCAGAGCCCCGTCCTCCCCAGGAGACCCCAGCCAGTCACTGTGTTTCCTCCTCCTGTCCTTTCCCAGGAAGTCCTCTCCTCACCTGTGAGCAGGAGCCCCTGCCAGGGGATGCGCCATCTGCAGGAAGGGGCTGAGATGGGCCCCATGGTCTCTGCTGCCTGCGTGTTCTCCTCTGTGGAGATGAGCCTGGGATCCAGAAACTTTCTGAGCACGGCTGTCAGCTGTGCTGTCCTTCCTCCTTTTGTGCTGAGCCTCTTCCCAGGGCAGGAGCACTTCTCAGGCTCATGGGCGGGGTCTGTGCCCAGGACACCTCTCTGTCCCCTCCCCTCTCAGTCCTGCCTCCCTGTCCCTCCTTTCCCTTTATTTTCTGTCTGTGTTTCAGGCCCCTGGGAATTGCTGAGGTCTCTGACTCCTTCAGCAGTGATTCTCTCACCCAACCTCTGCACACACTATGCAGACACACACACACAGAGACACACACATACACAAAGAGACACACACAGTCACACACACACCCTGGAGATTGGGTGAGCACAGCCCTGTGCCCTCAGCATCCTGCAGCCTATGTCTCCAGGTCGGGGTGCACAGTCGCTCCCCCTGCCCTCTCCCATCCCCATCTGGCTCTTCCCTTCAGATCAGGAGGTCAGGGCTCCGCAAGGACCCTGTCACAGGGACACCACCACTGAGCTTTGGGGAGGTGTGTGCTCACTGGTGAGAGGGATCCTCCCCCTCTCTCATTGTGTCAAGCTTGGTTGCAGCTTCCAAGGATGGACATTCAATGCCCTGGATATCTCAGAGGGGACTGTCCTTACTGGTGGTGTGCAGGGCAAATAATCTCTTATGCCTCCTGAGAGAGAGGGCTGTTCTGGTTGGTCAGTGGGGGCTGTGGGCCTAGTGGTCATCAGGGACAGGTATCAGCCATTCTCTTGCTCTTTGGGTTCTGGCAGCTGAGCTGGGGCTTGGGCCTTCCATGTTCTCTCTGACCATCTTGGGTGTCCTCTGTTTTCGCCCGGCTGACTGTCCTGTGGTCACCCCACCTTCCCTATGGTTGGTGCAGCAGGAAGTGGGGAGTTGCCCAGGGGCCCCACAAGACAGTGCTCTCTGAGATCCAGGAGAGGGAGCCTGGGACAGAGCAGGGGCTCAGAGCTGGAGAGACTCATCCCAACTTACTCTGCAGCCAGGATGGGCTCAGCCCTCCCCATGCTGATATCCCCTGGGGTCTGTCCTAAGGGTTTGGACCTGGTCAGGCCCCTCTGTGTAGAGAAAGGATGGGCAGCGGCCGGGGAGCCCGTCTGGGGGGACGTTGCTCACACCTGAGAGGGCAGGTAGGGGTGGGCCATGTTCTGGGAACAAAGGGAGCTCATCCCTTGCCCCCCAGCTTGTGTACATGAGAGAGCGCTGTCCTCCCTCCTGGCTTCACGAAGGACAGCAGGGGGCAGGTGGCTACATCCCAGATAGTGCCTGGGCGTGACCATCACATACTCTCCGAGCCTCCTGGGGTGCAGAGGGAAGGTCATAGGGTGCCTGGCTGATTCCCCAGAGGCACTGTGGGCCCTCAGGCAGCTGTGGTTCTGTCAGCGCTGGGCTCAGCCTGCCATGCCGTAGAGAACAGGACACACGGAGCAGGGGCGGGTATTTAGGGAGCAGTCACAGAAAGAGTTGATGAGGATGGAGGGAGGTCACGAGGGGAAAGCGCCCAGTGTGGCATCGCGTGCACCAGCGCTGCCCTGGGTGATGCCTTAACTAGGCCCAGGGAAGGATTGGGTGTGTGGGGCAGGAGCTGCCTGCAAAGGGAGCGGCCTCATGTTGCCGGCCGCCTGGCTGCAGGGAGGAGCTGACAGAGTCCGTACGGGGAGCTTGGAGGGTAAGGAGGACGTGGGCCGAGGTGCCCTGGTGAGGGTGGACCCTGCTGGGCTGTGGGTTCCGCTGAGGGAGGTCAGCAGCCCCTGGGAAGGCTCCAGGCTGGAGGGACTCTGTCGCCCTCTGGTGGACTGGAAGGGAAGTGTGGGTGGCCGCAGTCCCAGGTCAGGCTGCGTGTTTTATTCCACATGGATCTGCACATTTCACACGAGGTCACCCACATGTTATGTCAGAGCTCCATCACATTCCACATCCGTGTTTTTCTCTGTGGCTGATTCTCTGGTGTGATCTCTGAGCCTGTGTTAGTCCTCCTCACAATGGTCACAGCTGTGTGTGGAGATCTAATGGGGTGTGTGTGGCTCATGTGCTCACACAGAGTGTCCTGGGGTCAGGCTTTATGACCTACCCTGCCCCAACTCCACAACAAGATCTGAATAATGCGCCAAGTAAGATAAAGTCAGAATCCATGGGGGAGGGTGAGAGTCCTGGCGGTGCTGAGGTCTGTGTCTCCAGCTTAACTCTCAGTCTCTTTGCAAATACATTTATGTTGTGCATCTGCAGTTGGCTGGGCAGTTTCACGTCTCTGAATCCTTGAATCTCTCTGTGGATAAGGTCATGTAGGGACTGCATGTAAGTGTATGAGGGCTATCTGATTAGGGTGGATATGTTTTACAGAGTAGGTTTTCTTCACCAAAGACTTTTCAAAAAATTGTGGTAGAGTGTATATATGTACATTCATATATCACCTCCACTTCCTGAGTTCAAGCGATTCTCCTGCCTCAGCCTCCCAAGTAGCTGGGACTACAAGCGTGCACCACCATGCCGGGCTAATTTTTGTATTTTTAGTAGAGATGGGGTTTCACCATGCTGGCCAGGCTGGTCTCAAACTCCTGAACTTGTGATCTACCTGCCTCAGCCTCCCAAAGTGCTGGGATTACAGGCGTGAGCCACTGCACACGGCCTGTATATCTTCTTTGAAGAAATGTCTATTTGAGTTTTTGCCCATTTATAAACGGGGTGGTTTGTCTTTTTGTTATTGAGTTGTAGCAGTTCTTTATATATTCTGGACAGGAAGCTCTTCTATATGTAATTTGCAATTTTTTTCTCCCATTCTGTGCCTGGTCTTTTCACTTTCTTCATAACGTCCTTTGATGCACAAAAGGCTTGCATCTTTATAAGGCTTAATTTATCTCTTTTTCCTTGTTGTTGCTCATGCTTTTGTGTCATATCTAACAATCCATTACCACATTCGAAGTCATCAAGATCTACCCCTCTTTTTCTTTTTTTAAAAAATATATATTTTATTTACATAGGTTTTTTGGGGAACCGATTGGTATTTGGTTACATGAGTAAGTTCTTTAGTGGTGATTTTTGAGATTTTGGTGCACCCATCACCCAAGCAGTATACACTGAACCCAATTTGTAGTATTTTTTCCCTCACTCCCTTCCCACCCTTTTTACCTGAGTCCCCAAAATCCATTTTGTAATTCTTATGCCTTTACATCCTCATCACTTAGCTCCCACTTATGAATGAGAACATACGATGTTTGGTTTTCCATTCCTGAGTCACTTCACTTAGAATAATAGTCTTCAATCCCATCCAGGTTGCTGAGGATGCCATTAATTCATTCCTTTTTATGGCTGAGTAGTATTCCATCATACACACACACACACACACACACACACACACACACACACATATATATATATATACATACCAAGTTTCTTTATCTACTCATTGATTGATGGACATTTTTGTTGGTTCCACATTTTTGCAATTGCAAATTGTGCTGCTATAAACATGCATGTGCAAGTATCTTTTTGTATAATGACTTCTTTTCTTCTGGGTAGATACCAAAAGTGGGATTGCTGGATCAAATGGTAGTTCTACTTTTAGTTCTTTAAGGAATCTCCACACTGGTTTCCATAATGGTTGCACTAGTTTACATTCCCACCAGCAGTGTAGAAGTGTTCCCTTTTCACCACATTCATACCAACATCTATTATTTTTTATTATGGCCATCGTTGCAGGAGAAAGGTGGTATTGCATTGTGGTTTTGATTTGCATTCCCTGATTATTAGTGATGTTGAGTATTTTTATATGTTTATTGGCCATTTATATATCTTTCTTCAAGAATTGTCTATTCATGTCCTTTGCCCACTTTTTGATGGGATTGTTTGTTTGTTTTTTCCTTGCTAATTTGATTGAGTTCATTATAGATTCTAGATATTAGTCCTTTGTCAGATGTATAGATTGTGAAGATTTTCTCCCACTCTGTGGGTTGTCTGTTTACTCTGCTGACTGTTCCTTTTGTCGTGCAAATGCTCTTTAGTTTAATTAAGTCCCAGCTATTTATCTTTGTTTTTATTGCATTTGCTTTTGGGTTGTCATGAACTCTTTCCTAAGCCAATGTCTAGAAGGGTTTTTCTGATGTTATCTTCTATAATTTTTATAGTTTCAGGTCTTAGATTTAAGTCCTTATCAATCTTGAGTTGATTTTTGTATAAGGTGAGAGATGAGGATCCACTTTCATTCTTCTACATGTGGCTTGTCAATTATTCCAGCACCATTTGTTGAATAGGGTGTCATTTTTCTACATTATGTTTTTGTTTGCTTTGTCAAAGATCAGTTGACTGTAAGTATTTGGGTTTGTTTCTGGGTTCTCTGTTCTGTTCTATTGTTTCATCTGCCTATTTTTATACTAGTACCATGCTGTTTTGGTACTAGTATAGTTTGAAATCAGGTAATGTGATGCCTCCAGATTTGTTCTTTTTGCTTAGTCTTGCTTCGGCTATGTGGGCTCTTTTTGGTTCTATATGAATTTTAGAATTTTTTTTTCTAGTTCTGTGAAGAATAATGGTGGTATTTTGATGGGAATTGCATTGGATTTGTAGATTGCTTTTTGCAGTATGGTCATTTTCACAATATTGATTCTACCCATCCATGAGCATGGGATGTGTTTCCATTTGTTTGTGTCATCTATGATTTACTTCAGGAGTGTTTTGTAGTTTTCCTTGTAGAGATCTTTTACCACCTTGGTTAGGTATATTGCTAAGTATTTTTTTCCAGTATTGTAAAAGGAGTTGAGTTCTTGATTTGATTCTCAGCCTGGTCACTGTTGGTGTATAGGAGAGCTCCATCACATTCCAGACCCATGAGTCCGTCTCTGTGATTGCAAGTTCACTGCCCTGCCCCTTTCACAATCAGATGTTCCAAATGCAGATTTTGTGTCACCTTCTGTGAGTTTGTGTTTGTGTGCAGTAGGTTGTACTGTGTATGCCCGGGGTGCAATGATGCCTTGAGCTGAGCACTGGGCAGGGGTTTGGGAGCAGAAGAGGGAGGTGCAGGGCGGGAATATCAATGTTAGGGGAGCAGACGGGGAGCAGGGACAAGTCATCTTTATTTCTTGTTGTCAGGGACAAATTCTGGGGCACAGCACCTGGTTCTGGGGCACAGCAACCCACTGTTTGTGTTCCTGGGTGTTGTGAGTGCTCATAATTTCATGTGTCCTTGGCATCCATTTCTTAAGGTGTAAGCTTAACTGCCTCATATCAGAGGCAGGACTTGGTCACCATGACAGTTTCCAGTGCTGTACCCGGTCAAAAAGGCTCCAGTTGGTGGCCAGAGATAAAATCTTAGAGGCATCTCTCTTGGGCTCCCCTCCCTCCAGCTGCTTCCTTTAAACTGATCGTTCTGACATTTGTCCTCAAATTTAAAGTGACCACCTCTCAGTCACAGTATGATCTCCTTGACCCAGTGTTCACTTGTTTTAAACCTGTCCATTAAAGCTCCCTGTTGTAAACCTGTAGGATAACTCTGTGGACCCAGTAAAGCCACTGGCTTACAGGACTCTTCTCTCCTCCCTCCCTGGGCTCCCTGACCTCTGTGTCTGTGGTCTCCAGGTGTGCTGTGTGCTCCCCCATGTCTGTAAGTAGTAAAACTCTTACACTTTATTTTATTATTATTATTTCTAATTTTTTGAGACAGAGTCTCTTTCTGTCACCCAGGCTGGAATGTAGCAGTACAATCTCTGCTCATGGCAACCTCTGCCTCCTGGGTTCATTTTTGCCTCAGCCTCGCGAGTAGCTGGGATTACAGGCTTGTGCCACCATGTCTGGCTAATTTTTTGTATTTTTAGTGGAGATGGAGTTTCATTGTGGTGGCCAGGCGGGTTTCAAACTACTGACCTCAGGTAATCCACCTGCCTCTTAAAGTGTTGGGATTACAGACGTGAGCCAGTGCACCTGTCCAGAACTCTTACACTTTTACATTGTGGTTGTGTCACTCACTGAAGCCTCACCTGCCATCTGGGGCCTGACATCGAGGCTGACCCAAGGGACCCATGCAGGTTGAGCCCCTGCTGGAGTGCTTTTCTTGAGGCCTTGGTGCTGCTGGGGACAGGAGCTGCCAGCTAATTTGATAGAGAACCTGAAGAGTTTCACTCAAAACCCTGGGCTAGATGATGTATTTCTGGGCTTGGGCTGCTATAACAAACACCATAGCCTGGGTGACTTAAACAATAGAGATCTATTTCTCATCGTTATGGAGGCTGGGAAATCCAAGGTCAAGGAGACAGGTGACTCAGCCCTGGTGAGGGCTTCCTTGCAGATGCCTACTTTCTTTTTGTATCTGCACATGGTGCGGGTTTTTGAGGGGGTGGAGAGACAGAGCGAGGGAGAAGGAGAGATGCCATTCTCTTGTATTTTCCTTTTATTATAAGGGAATTAATTCCATCATGAAGCCCCCAGCTTTATGACCTAGTCATTCTCTAATTACCTCCTAAAGACCCCACCTCCAAATTCCATTTCATTAAGGATGAGAGTTTCAACAATTTTGTGGGGGACACATTAAGTTTCTTTTTTCTTTTTTTTGAGATGGAGCCTCACTCTGTCATCCAGGCTAAAGTACAGCGGCATGATCTTGGCTCACTACCACCTCTGTCTCCCGGGTTCAAGTGATTCTCCTCCCTCAGCATCCCCAGTAGCTAGGATTACAGGCATGCACTACCACGCCTTGGCTAATTTTTGTATTTTTAGTAGAGATGGGGTCTCCCCATGTTGGCCAGGTTGGTCACAAACTTCTGACCTCAAATGAGCCACTTGCCTTGGTCTCCCAAAGTGCTGGGATTACAGGCTGACTTATTCAATTTCTAGCAGGGGAGGTGAGAGCTGCTTTCCCTCCTGTTCATGGGACCTGGCCTTTTCTGCTGAGATGGCTTCACACTCATAATCTCACCCTAGGCTGCAGACCCACAGAGCCTGTGTCCTCGACTCCTTTCCTGCCCATTCCTGGGTATTCCTTCCTGCACCACGTTCTCCGTGTGGCCCCACCTGCTCTCGTTCCAGGGAGCTGCCCCTGGGTTGCTGCCCCTGGGTTGCTGCCCCTCTCACCATCTTTGGGCTCACTGGCCTCTGCCATTTCTTCTGAGCCCTGAACACTGATCCCTGGCAGGGAGGAAGTGTGAAGCTGGAATGGGTGCTGTCCAAGGTGCTGCTCTCTGTGGACAGTTTGACAGTGAGGGAACCTGATGTGTCACCCCAGAGGAGGCCCAAAAGCTGTTTCTCAGGGGTGCCTGGATTGTAGTGGGGTGGGTACATTAGAGTGGGCTGGACCATGGACTGCAGGGACCCTGTTCTGTGTCAGCGACCAGCTCCTCAAGCTCCATGTTATTCTCTGTAACTGACTGCCTTGTGTGCTCCCTGAGCCCAAGATAGATTCCTTCCCACAATGTCCAGAGAGTCAGAGCTGTGTTTGGAGACCTAATGGGGGGTCTTGTGTGCTTACACAGAGTGTCCAGAGAACAGGCTTCATGACCTCCCCTGCCCCACCCCCACATCAAGGTCTGGATAGTGCACCAGGTCAGATAAAGTCAGAATCCATGGGGAGGGTGTTGTCCTGGCAGTGCTGAGGTCTGTGCCCCCAGCTTAATTCTCAGTCTCTTTGCAAATACATTTAAGTTGTGCATCTGCAGTTGGCTGGGCAGCCTCATGTCTCCAAATTCTTGGATCTCCCTCTGGATAAAGTCATGAAGGGTTTGCATATAAGTATATGAGGGCTATCTGATCAGGGAGGGCTATCTGATCAGGGTGGGTTTTACATATACATATATGATACATATTTACAAATATGCATAATACATTTATTATGTATTATGCCATTTTAACCACTTTAAAATGTGCAATCAAATGGAATTAACCACCATCACCACTATCTTTCCTAGAAATTTCTCATCATTCCAAACTGAAACGCTTTATCTTTTTTTTTTTTTGTTTTGTTTTGAAACAAAGTCTCTCTCTATTGCCCAGGCTGGAGTGCAATGGCGCGATCTCGGCTCACTACTACCTCTGCCTCCTGGGTTCAAGCGATTCTCCTGCCTCAGCCTCCAGAGTAGCTGGGATTACAGGCGTGTGCCACCGCGCCCAGCTAATTTTTTTGTATTTTTAGTAGAGATGGGGTTTGAACTGTTTTGGCCAGGCTGGTCTCAAACTCCTGACCTTGTAGTCTGCCTGCTTCGGCCTCCCAAAGTTCTGGGATTACAGGCTTGAGCCACTGTGCCCGGCCAACCGTGTATCTTTTAAACAATAACTTCCCATTTTGTCCACCCTAGACCTCGGTAATCTCTAGTCTGCTTTCTGTCTCTATGAATTTGCCTATTCTTGATGTTTCATATAAGTGGTGTCATACACATACGTCATTTTGTTTCTGGCATATTTCAATAGCATAATGTTTCCAAGGTCCATCCATGTTCCAGTGTGCGTCAGAGTTTTGTTCTTCTTTATAGCTGATTAACTTGCTGTTGTATGTATCGCCATATTTGTTTATCTATTCATGTGTTGATGGACACTTGGGTTGTTTCTATATTTTGTCTATTGTGAATAGCGCTGCAATCAACATTCCCATTCAAGTACTTCTTTGAGTCCCTGGATTCAATTTTTTGGGTATATACCTAGGAAAGAATGTTGTTTTATATGGGAAGTCTATGATTAGCTCTTTGAGGAAGAGCACAACTGTTTCTCATAGTGGCTGTACCTTTTTGTATTCTCACCAGCAATGTATAAGGATTCCAAATTCTACATAAGTCTCCCACTTGTTATTTAACATTTTAAAAGAACGGTAACTATTTCCCTAATGACTAATGAAGTTGAGGGTCTTTTCATGTCCTCAACTATTTGTATATCTTCTTTGAATAAATGTCTACTTGAGTCCTTTTCCCATTTATAAATTGGGAGGTTTGTCTTTTTGTTATTGAGTTGTAGCAGTTATTTATATATTCTGGACGTGAAACCCTTGTCTATAAGATTTGCAATTTTTTTCTCCCATTCTGTGTCTGGTCTTTTCACTTTCTGGATAACGTCCATTGACATAAAAAATACTTGCATCTTGATAAAACCCAATTTATCTATTTTTCATTTTTGTGTCTCCTGCATTCATGTCATATCTAAGAATTTTTTGTCACATTTGAGGTCATCACGGTTCACCCCTACATCTTTTCTAAGACATTTTTATGGTTTTAGCTTTTATATTTAAGTCACTGATCAATTTTGAGGTAATTGTATGATATGGTGGGATGAAGAGTTCCATAAGTTGTTTTTCATGTGGTTATCCAGTTGTCCCTAAACCATTATTTGAGAAGACTATTCATACCCCATGAAATTATCTTGACACTCTTGTTAAGGAGCAATTGACCATAAGTATGAGGGTTTATTTCCAGACTCTGAGTTCTATCCCATTGGTCTCTGTGTGTATCCTTATGCCAGTAGCACACCCTTTTAATAATTGTACTGTTCATGAGATTTCAAATAAGAAAGTACAAGTCCTCCAATTTATTTTGGCAAGATTGTTTTGGCTATTTAGGGGTACTTTTTTTTTTTTTTTTGAAAAACAACTAGGTCAATGGTTCACAATTGGGGAAGGCTTTTCTCTTTCCTCCTGGAGGGAATTTGGCTGTCTAGAGACCTTTTTAGGAACCTAATCTAAATAGATAAATTATCCCCATTTCCCTTGCTGAGGTATTGTGTTAAAGTGTGCATTGCCTCCTGTGGAAAAATTGAGAGATCCTGGAAGCACTTGGCCATGTGGTGAGGGACAGCAAGTTCCATGATGATGGGCAGAGACAACATCGTTTGGAACACAGTGTTGTTGGAGGAGCTGTATGTACCTCTACTTCTTTATTTCTCTGTACAACCAACATCTCCACCAGACACAGTAGATATTAAAATCATTGTTTATCCTCTGGTGCAGGGATCTTGGCTGACCTGTCAGCAGGAGCTAGAAGTGATACCTGGCAAGGCAGGGGAGGAGCAGGGCTCAGCAGGGTGAAAGCAGCTGGGACCCAGAGAAGCCAGAAAGGTCTGACTCTTAGAAACTAGGGGCCAGGAAGTGGGTGTCCTCAGGGGCAAATGGATCACAGTGGTACCCATTGCAGTGGACTGGAAGAAGGTAAGAGACACTGGGTATCCTATGTCCTCTCTTAGCTCCCTAACTGAAGATTTGGGGCCTGGGCTGGTTCTGTCCTGTAGCAGGCAGCGGGTAGACAGGGATGGCTGCATATCAGGCCACAGTCTATGACATCTTGTCAGGCATTGTCACTGCAGATGGAGAATTCTGTTCAGACGTCTGGCCTGGGCACATGTAAGGGACCACCTTATTCTTTTAAAATTATTTTAAGAAAACAATATCAGCAAATGTGATCAATGTTTATTTTTCTAGAATCATTATTAATGTCATGTTTTACATGTCTCTTAGGGAAATGGTGAGAACCGTGAACACAATGTGTGTTTTAAGTGGACTCTCCTATAATTTCAACTTTTATACATTCTTATAGAAACTATTTTCTCTGTGAACACAAAGGTAATATCCCTGTGTTCATTTCTACTTGGAACTCTGCATTCAGGGTGGAGCGAGTTACATTTCCCCATAAAAGATGGAAAGCATTTGACTATCAGAAAAAGTGTCTAAAAGCTGCTGGTAATGATTATAGGGCTGCAGGTGGAGGTCAGTTCAAGAGAGGTGAGGGAAACTAATGTTGAGTACTTTTTCTCAAAATAATGTGCAGAAGGAACAACCTTGGCCCACCTCATGTTGGGATGAATGAGGGACAGAAATAGAGGTCAGTAATTTAAAGATCAAATTCAAGAGTGGGCAACAGGTTTGAGATGTGAATGGGTGTGAGAGGTGGACGGGTGAATGGTGAAGATGTTCAAAACACCTTCCTACCCCATATTGAGCCCCTGAGGTTGAGACAGTGTCCAGAGCAGGGGCAGCAGAATGCTGTGAGCTCACAGGGCCGGCATGAGACTTTAGCACAGTCTAGCTACTATGTCTATTTTGGGATGGATTCATATTTAAGGAATAATCTAACAGTATACAATTTTGAAAATATATAGAAATTCCTTTGCTATGAATTTCTTCTTCATAAGATATTTCTTCTTAATGAGAGAATTGATTTTTTTTTTGAGATGGAGTCACAATCTGTCACCCAGGCTGGAGTACAGTGGCATGATCTCGACTCACTGTAACCTCCACCTCCTGGGTTCAAGCGATTCTCCTGCCTCAGCCTCCTGAGTAGCTGGGATTATAGGCATACACCACCAAGCCAGGCTAATTTTTGTATTTTTAGTAAAGACAGGGTTTCACCATGGTGATCAGGCTGATCTCGAACTCCTGACCTCGTGATCCGCCTGCCTTGGCCTCTCAAAGTGCTGGGATTACAGGCATGAGTGAGGTGGACTGTAGACCCTTTTGATTTGTGGTTACAGACCCTTGGAAAAGCCTCACCCTTCCTGCTGTGAGTGAGGTACAGGTAGTCATGTGGCATCACCTCTAAACGTGTCTTCTCCTGAGACATCAAGTTTCTGATTAAGTCAAAGTCATTTCAACAGATATTGAAGATGTCAGTTTTACTCTCACACTCACAATTCTTCTACCAAGAGATGAAAGATTTTACTGGTGACTTGTTTGTAGATATTAAGGTAGATCAGTGATTCGGACGGGAAATTTTGCCCTCCAGGGGGCATCTGGCAATGTCCGGAGACATTGTTGGTTGTCAGAGCTGGGGGAGAGCCCACAAATGGTGCTGAACATCCTAGAGCTCACAGACAGCCCCACCAGCATGACCACCCCAAATGTCATTGCTGAGGAGTGGAGAGCCCTGCGGTGCCCTTCCTCAGCTTCCCTGGGGCTTCCTCTCACCTGCTTCTCCCATCTCTCCCGACCACTCCTTCACCTCAGTTCCGTCGTTGCCCAACAGTCCTCTCCACCTGAACTTGCTCTTAGTCCAAGGCGAGCCCTGATCTCTGAACTCTCCTGGCTTCATTTTGCTCCTTAGCAGGAGGTGCCCACTAGAGGGCGCACTCGCCCTTCCCGGCACTCAGGCTCTACCTTTCCTTTCTAAGACAAGCGTGGCTGGCACAATCCCAGCCCTCAACAGTCTTTAGGTTTGCTCACGGGGCAGCTCTTGGACAGGCATCAGGAACCCCAGGGAGGAGCCTGACTCTGGAGATTTTTGTGCATGGACTGGGGACCCGGAGCCACCCCAGGGCCCAAGTCACTGGGGAGGGGCTGGGTCCGTGCACGGGGCCGCACACTCAGGGTCCAGACACTCCTGCCCTGTGTGGGTGCTGGGGACATGGCCATGCGCCTGTGTCCCTAAAGCCTCTGTCACTCAGGATTTGTGCCTGAGGACCTTGGCTGGGCTGCTGTGTAAACTTCCAGATGGAGCCTTTCCCAGTGGGGCACGAGTCCTCCCAGAGATTTCAAGGAGGGCCTTCACCAGGAAGAATCAGGAGGAATGTGACAGCCACCAGGGTGTAGTTTCCCCCCAGGGCCTGAAAAGATGCACCTCTCTTCATCATTTGCCCAGAGTATTTGTACTGTCTCCATCATGATGGAATGATGCCATTTTGCTTCTGTTCTGCTAATAATAATTTTGTTTCTAGCTAATCTGTTGATGTAGTAAAAACAATTGTTAACGTTGCTATGTTAAAGTGTGGCATTTTAACACGATGTTAAAACACTATGTTAAACCTTGCATTTCTGGGGAAGCAACTCAAGGTGGTAAATTCTGACTCATTTTGGTTGTACTTCATTTGTGGATTTTCCGTCTTTGTTTCTGAGTAGGGCCTGCAATTTTACTTTTTCATTGTTTCCTGGTTGGCCTTTGATAAGAAGGTTCTACTTCCACAAAAATGAGTTAATGAGTATTGTTTATTTTCTTTTTCTCTGGAAGTGTTGTGTAAGGTTGATAGGAGCTGGTCTTTGATTGTTTTGTAGATTTTAAAAATTTAAACTGAAGAGATTTTATACTTCTTGTTTGGTGAAGTAACATGGACATAGCATAATGTCTGCATGTTTGTGTGTGCCAATGACAGCCCTGTCCAGATCAAGACAGAGCACATTGTCTGCACCAAGCGACAGTCCTGCGCCCCTCCCAGCCACTGCAAGCACCAGGTCACTGTCATTCTGATCTCTATCACCAGAGATGAGTTTTGCCTCTTGCGAACTTTATAGCTGTAGAATCCGGCTTCATTTTCCCTTCTGCATTGGCTCCTTTCTTGCAACTAGTTGTGTGAGATCATGCATGTTTTATGTAGCAGGAATCCATTTATTTTCATGTTGTAAATTATCCATTAGTTTGAATACACCACAGTTTTATCCCCTGTATTGTTGCACATTTGGACTGCGACACTATTTGGGTCTTCTGAATCATGCTGATGTGGACGTTTCTACACACATATTTTGGTGGCCTTACTCATTTCCTTGGGTGTAGAGACCATTGCATGTGCTGGAACTTCTAAGATTGTAGATTTTCCTGTTAGAGAGTTGATCACATCTAAATTCCCACCAGCAACATCTCCGTGTCCAGTTGTTCCAACTCTTGTTATTGGCAGTCGACTGAATTTTAGCCTTTCTTATGTTGTTGGGATGAGATTTCGTAATGGTTTTAATATGCCTTTCCTAAATAAACAATAGTGTAAATGCATCTTTTCATGTCCTCATGGGCCATTACACATGTTCTACCATCTGGTGCCTCTTAGAGTTTTCTGCCATTTAAAAACATTGTGTTGTCAGTCTTTCTCTTATTGTTATTTTGTTATGTACCTTGGGTGTGGCTTCTTTGTCATTTAGATAGATACACATGTCTGTATACGTCTTGTGTATGTAGGAGAGAGGGAAAACTGGGAGCCTTTTGAAGAACAGACATTCTCAATGTCAATGAATTTTATCTGTTGTTAAAAGATTGTCATGTCATGTGAATTAGAGATGTAGATTTATCTTTTTTTCTCTGTAGAGATATTCATGGTCATCTCAAATCATCTGCTTTTTGTGAGTATGCACACGTGTGCATATGTTTGCATGTGTGCAAATATGGTAATTATTAAGTAAGATTTTAAGATGGGTGGCTGGGCATTGTGGCTCATCCCTGTAATCCCAGCACTTTGGGAGGCTGAGGCAGGATTTGAGCCTAGGTGGTGCAGACCAGCCTGGGCAACATGATGAATCCCTGTCTCTATTAAAAATATAAAAAATTAGCCAGGCATGATGGCATGCCCCTGTAGTCCCACCCAGCTTTGCTCACTTCTTATAAGGAAGATGAGTTTCCTGTTCCTGTGACAATGGAGAACAGCCTTCAGCTTGGTTTCCTCTCAGCTAAGGAGCTGGTTTGGGGTTTTGTTTTAGAATTTGGTAGTTGTAGGTTAAGGGTTAAGGTTTCTTGATACTTGGCTCTAACCTCTCCTTATGCCTAGAGTGTTCAACAGTATGTAATTTGTGCAATTGCTTTTTGTGATTTTGGTTTTTATCATTCTTCTTTTGGATTTAACCAACCCTTCACCGTGTCTAGAGTTTAAAACACCTTCCAAGTTGGTCAAATCCAACAGGAGCTCCACATTATGATGAACCAGGCCTCTAAAATGGAAAAACCCCAACTGCATAACATCAAATTTTAGCTCTAGAAACACCTGCTGGTTGAAGGAAATAAAAATATTTTAACCCAAAATATAGTAGTGTAGTTCCTTGACAAATTTTGAGGTGGCTGATAGAGGGTCAGCAAACAGAAGTGGCCCTGCAGAGCTGTCTCTCATGGGAAAATTTACATCTGTAGAGAATCTTTATTAATGCAGGCAGGTCTTCCTTTATCTGGATCTGGGAAAAACCAACTGAATCTTCTAACTTATATATCAAAAAGAAATATTTACCATCCATGCTCTAGGAGGGCTGCCACCTACAAGGTTTCATGTACATAACAAGACCAGCTTTGCTAGAAAAAAACAGTTTTTCTTTCATCTATAACTTGTCTTGCCACTGAAACGTGATTTACCACCATAACCTGTTTTTGGCCATGCAGGAATGCAAGAAAATAATCAGCCAGCAAAACAGTAAGAATTTATTACACTCAAGGCTGCTGGCTTCTGTCTGTGCAATCTTTTTAATCAGATGGTAAAAATCAGCGTTTCTTCCACTACATTTTGATTAATGGGAATGGAAGATTTGTTTATGACTAGTCTTCATGTAGTGACTCTGGTATACTTTTTAGTAATTTTTGGGTGTGAATATTCATATTGTTTAATCCCTTTTTTCCCAGAGGTAGTCTTGCTAACTAAGCTCTGATCTTTTTATCTTGCCCAAATTCCTAAGTGGTCTGGGAAGTCATACCCTACAAACCGTAAATTCTCAGCAGATGGGTTTCATTTAACCCTAAATATCATGACTTACTTTCCAGTCTGACTCTGGCATAACATTATGTGACAAAGAAGATCAACATATTTTACCCCAAAACATGTTTCTTTGCCATGTTTTGAAATGGTCCTGCAAAGCTGTCCTTTGTGGAGGAAAATGTGCATCTGTAAAGAATCTCTGTTAACATAGCTAGGTCTTCTTCTTCCAGGCCCTCCCAATCCTGAAGAAATTAAGTAAGAGCCTACCACCTTTTTGAAGGTCTGAATAGGAAACATTTGTCATCTACTGGCTCTAAGGGCAGCCACTATAAGACTTCAAAAGAACCTTGGTCTCCGCAATTTTTTATCTCAACCTGAACATTTCCTTTCTATTGATCCAAGGTATTTAGACAAACTCAACCAACTGTCCATCAGAAAATGTTTAAATTTACTTGTAGCCTGGAAGTCCTCACTTTGAATTGTCCCACCTTTCTGAACCAAACCAATATATTTCTTAAATGTATTTGATTGATGTCTCATGCCTCCCTAAAATGTATAGAACCAAGCCGCACCCCGACCACCTTGGGCACAGGTTCTCAGGACCTACTGAGGGCTGGGTCACTCATATTTGGCTCAGACTAAATCTCCTCAAATACTTTACAGAGTTTGGCTCTTTTCATCGACAGTCTTTTCCTTCATCTCTTTTCTTCTGTGTTGTTCATAAAGTGGGGTACTGGATAAAGTTTCCTTGTCATATTCCTTGTCTCATCTTGCCATATGCCCTTGAGGGCTTGATTTGTGACCAAGTGGGAGCACTCACTCTTGGTCTCCATTATCAGGAGTGTGTGATTTTTGAGTCACATTAGGTGACCAGCCTTAAAATGGTTGGGAACCCGAGATTTTTTGTTTTGTTTTGTTTGTTCCAAATGTGTCAAGCTCCCAGGAGGGCTTGTCATAAGAAGTCCCATCCATAAGGGGCTTTTGTCATTCCAACTTCTGTTGTCTGGATAGGGCTGTGGCAACAAGAGTCTTTTGCTATCCTAGCCTATTGCTGGGAGTGAATATTTTATTTTGTTGGGGTTGGGGGAAAGACCTCTACAATTGCTTCTTCATTGAAGAGGGCTATTGACTTGAGGGCTATTTAGAATCAATATACCACTGGAAATTCTAATTGTCTATGGCCAGAAGATGGATTCCTGAAATCAGACTCCTATGTTAAAAGTATTTTAGAGATCTCTTATTCTAAACAGTTGGTAGGAGGATCAAATTTCAAAGAAAGACACGTAATCATGTTCTGGCTAGCCTTAAAAATTCTCTTGACTAAATTTCAGAGCAAAAATCTGACCTAAAACAAAGTTAAATGTTTTTGTAAGCTCAAACTGCTTGCTTTAGATCCCCTGAGGGAGTAAGAATAAAAGCCACTCCAATATTCCATTTCATGGAATAGTTAAAATTCCATGCTTTCACTCCTGACCTGGATTTTGTTTCAAGTCAAGGAACCAGCCTCTTTTGTTTTGATATTTATGTGATTTTTGACTTTTTAAGGTACTCATTTACCTCTTTGGAGATGCCTCATACATCCTTGGCTAAGTCTTGGCTAAGTCGTAATCTTGATTAAGGCTTATTAGTTTCAGATGGGAGGATACTTTTGGTAAAAAAGTTTCAAAAACCAGAAATTTCACCTGTTTGTCCTAGCTAAAATCTGATAGTAAGAAATCTGAAAGTGTTACATGTAGTTAGTCAGACATGAGCAGGGCAGGAGAGAGCCTCCCGTTCCCCGCATCAGGACTATCAGGTGACTATTAGGTGATGGTCAGGCAGTTGTTAACTGTCTTTCTAAAATAATAATTGGCCACAGCCAGTGCCAGAAAAAGGCAGTCTCCCAATACATAGGAAACACCTGAAACTGGTGATTAGCAGCTTCCCGATAAGTTCTCAGAAGTTGGGTGAGTGGGCTCAAGCATGTGCGTTAAGAGGCAAAATTGCAGAGTTTAATTGGTATATGACCTTCCAGGGACCTTTGACTGGTAAGGGAAGAAAGCCTCAAGTGATCATGCGCACAGCTCCAGTAAACACACTGCACATGCTCCTCTCCGAAGTGCTGGCAGGCCACTGTGCATGCCGACAGCCCACTCCAAGGAAACAATCAGGGGAGAAGAGATGCAGACCCCAGAATTAGTCCAACATACAAAAGCCTAAGTCAAATGTCAAACCTCATACTTGATCTCTTGTCACCTGCTTAGCCCTCTTTTAAGCGTACTTTACTTCCTTTAATTTCTGCTCTAAACCTTTTTAATAAAACTTCACTCCTGCTATAAAACTTGCCTCAGTCTTTGCTTCTGCCTTATGCCCCTTAGTCAAATTCTTTCTTCTGAAGAGGCAAGAATTGAGGTTGCTATAGGCTTGTACAAATTTGCTGCTGCTAATATTCTTTGGTGCCATGACTCAGCTACATTTGGCTGCTAAGCAAAGAATTTTTAAAAAGAGCTCTATTGTTAAAAGTCAGCTTAATTAAAAGCTGATATTCAAGCCATATATTTATTTTATATTAAATATGTATCTTCATATAGGAATATATATTCCTATAGAATATATATAGGATATGTAGATATTCCTATAGAATGTATGTATAGGACATATAGATATTCCTATAGAATGTATGTATAGGATATAGATATTCCTATAGAATATATAGGATATATATATTCATATTGTATATACATTCAGAAAGGGCTTGAAGGCCTCAAGGCCTTTCTGCTTTTCTTTTTTGTATCTTTAAAAGATTTTTTCCAGTTGACTGAAATCTTTCAAAATCATATACTTAGTCTCTCTGTTTCTTTCTCAAGGATTCTTTTTCAGTTTATTTCTTTCCGTTCCTCCTTTCTTTTGCTACCCTTGATGCTACATGAGGGGACCTAAAGAATTTCTAACAGCCTGGTACCCCTTAAAGAAAACAGAAAAGATGCCACAGACTCCACTGTTTGGGAAGAACCACAGTTTTTCCTCATGGAATCCCAAGAGTTGTAAGTGAATGGATTCCTCTCAGGTCTAAAACTCTGCTCTCTTTTCAACTGTGTTGACTGACCTTTTTGGCTTCTGGGGGATCAGAGTTTACTTTTTTTTTTTTTTTTTTTTTAATGAGATGGAATCTCTCTCTGTCGCCGAGGCTGGAGTGCAATGGCGCGATCTCAGCTCACTGAGACCTCTGCCTCTCAGGTTCAAGCGATTCTCCTGCCTCAGCCTCCCAAGTAGCTGGGACTACAGGCACATGCCACCACACCCGGCTAATTTTTGTGTTTTTAGTGTATTTTTAGTAGAGACGGGGTTTCACCATGTTGGTCAGGCTGGTCTCAAACTTCTGACCTCGTGATCCGCCCAACTCAGCCTCCCAAAGTGCTGGGATTACAGACTTGAGCCACTGTGCCCGGCTCAGAGTTTACTTTGTACTGTAAAAAGACTTGACCTTCCTTGTGTAATGGCTGCTGGGTCAGTGGTAAGAGCTTTGGTTTTTGAGGTGACTAACAGTGGTTAGTCAGTGATTATTACTTCAGAGGGCTACTCATCTCTTTGCATGTTTAGATAAGAAAGACATGGTTTAAACAACAGAAAAAGTCCATTTTGGCAAAGTACACTATGGAAGTGTTTCACAGTATGATCCCCATGGCATGTTCCTCTTCTTAGGGACGTGGGATTCAGTGAAATCCTTGAGTTTTAAAAGTCTAGATGCTGTCCCTTACAACTGGGTCTCCCTTTACACATTGAAATTATTAAGATCTAAAAATTACAAATACTTCGTTGGCCCTCTTCTTTAATGCGCTCCTCCCCAAGCTCCCTGGACCAGTTGGAAAACGGAGACCAAATTAAAAGCTACATATCTAAATAAAATTTATCTCCTTATAAAATCCTATGGTAAATTTTTATCATTTTGGTGTTACCTTGGCATCTATTTTTAATCTTCCTTGAACACACCCAAATGCCTTCTTGTAAAACCTTAAATTCTCAATCTCTCTGTGCTTTGAGGTATAAATTTGCTACCCACTTTCTCTAAAACTCAGTAAAGGCTTCCTCAGATAAATGTTAACCTTTTCCATTTACAAAGGCACAATTTGAATTCAACTGTCTTTTTAAAAATAGTTTTACTGGTCCCATGTTTAAACTCCTAAAATCAAAACACTAACATCTGTCTCCCTCTATGTTTATGTGGACATGTATATATGTTGTATCACATATGTGTATATGTCTATACATATGTTTATTATTTACACATGGTATCAAATTAATGTAAAAATAAATGAGTACTCATAAATTAAGTAAATAAGCTCAAATGCTTTTTTCAATACATGTAATTATAGTAATCTTTTATAAATATAGTTTAAAAATTATTGGTAGAATGAAGTAGAAATGTCTTAAAACACCTTGAACATTTAACAACCTTCCCAAAATCAAACTTCAGTTTCAAAATTGTCTTGCATGGCACCTGGCTTTTCAAATATTTCAGATGGCCCCTGAAGTGTCCAGGAAAGAGAGGTAAATAGGATTATTTGACACGTTTAGGTACATGGGATTGCCAAAATGATGCTCAATCTTTTTTAGATTATATCTTGGTGAATAATGCTAATATATGTTCCAACATTGTATGGGATTTCTAAAATTCTAATGTCTGAGTATATGCTATCAATAATAATTAAGTTTTTTTTTTTTTTTCTTTTTAGACGGAGTCTTGCTCTGTTGCCCAGGCTGGAGTGCAGTGGCATGATCTTGGCTCATTGCAACCTCTGCCTCCTGGTTTAAGTAATTCTCCTGCCTCTGCCTCCTGAGTAGCTGGGACTACAGGCACATGCCACCACGCCCGGCTAATTTTTTGTATTTTTAATAGAGATGGGGTTTCACTGTGTTAGCCAGGATGTTGATCTCCTGACCTCATGATCCGCTCACCTCTGCCTCCCAAAGTGCTGGGATTACATTCATGAGCCACTGCGCCCGGCCATAATTAAGGTTTTTATGTTAAGTTTTTGTAAACCACGGAGATAACCAAACTTCTTTGTCAATTGTGTTTCTAACTGTAACTACCCTGGACATTTTGCTATTCACAGACAATTGTTATCTTGTTTTAATCCTTTTCAAAGATGGTTTATAATGAGCTATAGAACTTTAACAGGCGCTCTCAAATACAAGCTTCTGATAACTTTGGAGATCATAACATTGGAATAAAGGAAAATTTACAGGACTCATAAAGAGCTTAAATGTTCAAGAATATCAAGCAAAACAAGAGTTAATTAAATGAACTGAACTCAGAAAGCTGAAGCAACATTTGTTTGGAATATTTTGCTGATTCTTGTTTTGCTTTTCAGAGTCAAGAAAACTTATTTTGAATTATTTACAGCCTTTAATAATTAAGTAAGGTATACACTTCTGTGATCAAGATTGGGAGCATGTTTGTTTCTCTCTGCCTGGTTCCTCTAAAATTTGGAAACTATCTGTGAGTATTCCTATGGCAATACAGTTGTTTGAATCAGTGCAATAAGAATTCATTTTTCTTTTGCAACAGGACACACTTGGAGAAAGTGGTTATTTTACCAGGGCTTTGATTGGAAGGCTATGCTTCCCTTGAAGGAGTCAGTCTTCACTTGGAGAACCAATAAAAGCCCCAGGAGGAGACTGGCCTCATACCCTTGTTTACACGGTCCCTGTACAGGGTTCATGACTTATGGTCAGTAAAGAATGTCACTTTCTAACAGGTCCAGGAGTTCCAAGTTTATTATGTGACTTTAAGAGGAGAGGATCACCAAACTCGGGGGTATTTAAGGATGCAAACCTATGGCTGGGCTTAGCTTTAAAAGGTCTTATCTGCAGGAGGCTGAGGCAGGAGAATGGCATGAACCGGGGAGGCAGAGCTTGCAGTGAGCTGAGATCGCGCCACTGCACTCCAGCCTGGGCGACAGAGCATGACTCTGTCTCAAAAAAAAAAAAAAAAAAAAAAGTCTCATCTGAGATTCCTTGGGGAACAGAGTTCCATCATAGTCAATCCAAAAGGCCTATGTAGAAATAATTATTCTTGGCCGGGTGCAGTGGCTCACGCCTGTAATCCCAGCACTTTGGGAGGCCAAGGCATGCGGATCATGAGGTCAGGAGATCAAGACCATCCTGGCTAACACGGTGAAACACTGTCTCTACTAAAAATACAAAAAATTAGCTGGGCATAGTGGCATGCGCCTGTAGTCCCAGCTGCTCAGGAGGCTGAGGCAGGTGAATCGCTTGAACCCAGGAGGCGGAGGTTGCAGTGAGTCGAGATCGCGCCACTGCACTCCAGCCTGGGTGACAGAGCAAGACTCCATCTCAAAAAACGAAAAAAAAAAGAAAAAAAGAAAAAGAAATACTTATTCTTGAAATAAAAGCTTAACAAGGTTTTCCTGAGGTGCTAATCTGTTCTTTGGCAAAATTTCTAAAGGGTTATAAAAGGCTTTTGCTTCTTTCAAATTTATGAGTCATCATTTTTGGCAAAATAAATAACATGGTAATCTGGAATTCTATTTCATAATAACAATGAATATTTCATAAAATCATATTAATCAAGTATTATGAATATAATATTTCATAAAATCACACAGGAAGCATTGTCACATATGAAATGGTGTTTTGCTTTCTTTGGGCTATATTTGTATAAATATGTTATTGGTATGTGTTCTAAAGTTATGGAAGACTCCTATAATTCTGATATATCTTAGTGTACATTATAAGTAATAATTATTATTGTTATGTTAAATTATTGTGTGACACAGAGTTAACAGATTTCCTTGTCAGTTGTGTCTTTAACTGTGGCTACCCTAAAACTTTTTGTCATCCACAAACAGTTGTCTTGTTTTGGTCCTCTTTAAAAGGAGATTTTATAATCAGCTATAAAGGTCTAACAGGTGCTCTTGAATGCAGGTTTCTGATAAGTTTGGAGATAAGATGGTGACATCAGAATAGAGGAAAAACGTTCAGAACTCTTGAAGAGCTAAAATGTTCATTAATATCAAGCAGGACAGGAATTAACTGCATGAACTGAAATAATAGCAGACTGGAGTGATCTTTTTAATGTTTTGCTGAAAACATTGCTAATCCTTTGTTTTGCTGTTCAGAGTCAAAGAAACTTCTCTTTTAAGCTATTGACAGTTTTTAACAATTTAGCATACTCCCATGAATAAAATTTGGAGCATATTTGTTTCTCTCTACCTGATTTTCTCGATAATTTGGAAACTATCTCTGAGTATTCTTAAGTTATGGCAATATAGTTATTTGCATAAGTGCAGTAAGAATCTGTCTTCTTTTGTAACAGGACACAATTGGAAAAACTGGTTATTTTTACCAAGGCTTTGACTGGAATGGTAGATTCCTTTAAGTAATCAAACTTGACTTCATAGGTGGGGCTTCAGCGTTCATTTTGAAAAATGTTTCTGAGTGATTCCAATGTGTAGCTATATTTCCCATCAGATTTATCTGAATTTTTGTGGCATTCGCTCCTTTCTTTTTTGGTATTATGATTATTTTTCAGGTCTTATCTCTTCTCTTGGGTTTTATGTTCCCTGGGGTAGGGACCTTGCCTTCTTCATTTCTGTATCTTTCATGAACACATGAATTGGTCATCAGGAAAAGGTTCTCAACCACATGTTGGTTGTGTTCTGAGTCTCAGCTTTACACATTAGTGCTAGCGTCATTGTTCTCCATGAGATCAGAGGTTGCTTGTGATGGAGGCTGTGGGTAAGTCTGCAGTGCAGATGGTGGAGGAGAGATCACCCTGTTTTTGTATATAGCATTGGAACTAAGAATATTATTTATATATGGGGTGAAGAGTCAGGGATGTGTAGGAAGACAGTTCTAATTAGGATGGAGGAATTATACTAGGGAATTATACTAGGGAATAGATGAAGTAAAGGAAGTAAGAAGTATTAATAAAGAGAAGAAATGTGAACTTATCAAATTGGCCAGAGTAGACTCCTGTAGATTCTTGATTAGGTGAATTAACTAGATTTTAGGAAGGTAATGAGACAGTCATATGCAAGGAAGATTTCAAAGTCTGGAGACAAGAAGTCAAGCAGGACTTCGAGCAGTTGTTGAGGTTTATGGGCATGGAGAGAATGACACAAGTGAGAGATGTTAAAAAAGGATCAAGAGGCTTTGGCAATGTGTTGAATCTGAGAAACGAATGAGCAGAGGCTGGGGATAATTACATTTAAAAGACAGTGGGGGTACAGGGAGCATAAAGACCAGGGAGAAGACCTACAGGAATTAGTGCTGAGAAGCAGATTGGTGGAAGGAGGAGTAGATCCACTCCCAGATACAGGCAAAGAAGTTCTCTCCCTCTCCCAAGCATGGCAGTCATCCTTGGAGTAAACAGGACAAGAAGAAAGGCCATCATACTTGCCAGTCTTAGTGAAATGCAGAAACTACACCTGGGTTGCTATATTAGAGCCACCCCAGCCAGTACTCCAGTCATGATGCCGACAGTGATCCCAGCTGAGAGGCCAGGAGAACTTCCTTATCCTGAAGCAGCTGTCATGGAAAGAAAAGAAGAGAATAAATGAAGGTGATGTTATTTTACAGTGGAGTGCCAACTCTCAGGATGAAGTAATTTCTACTTGTTTCTTCAAGGAATACATTATTTTTGTGGGGAAGTTGCTGGGAGGTGGTTAGCCAGCTATATCCTTGAAATTTGTCTTCTTCTCACTGTTTCTATGTTGGCCATCAGTCTTCTGTCAATTCTGTCCTGGCCTTTCTGCACTCAGATATTTTTGAAGGCTTTGGGATATGAGAAAGGCTGATTGCTATTTTCTACATCATTAGAACTTTCCACCTTTTCATGATTGCATCTTTTTTTCTCAGTGTCTCAGTTTGGGCAGGCATGAATTAGACCCTGTCAGATCTCTATGGCAGGGACTTGATTGACAGAAGGTTCAGGTCAGCGCATTCCAAATTCACCCACTCCTTTGCACAGAGACCTTGCTTCTCAGGGACTCCCAGCAGGGGTATGAAAGCAAGCCCAGTTCTGTGAGACTTTGTTTTATTCTCATGTGTGACTGGTTGGAGGACTCCCCATCAGCCTTGCTGAAACTCTCTTAGAACTGCCTTGATACCTAAAACTTCTTTGTCTTTCTCCTTCACAGGAATCAGGTCTGCATCATGGTCTGAGGGCTTTCCCAGGCTCCTTCCATGCCTGCCCCACTTTCCCTCACCTGCATTTTTCCTAATAAATTATCTTGCATATCTAATCCCATCTTGGCTGCATCTCAGTGGGTAAAAATGAACATACCAGGCTTGATTGTTTGCACTTAGCTTTTGTTCTTTCTCTCCCACATGTAGTCAGTAACCATGTTCTAGTGTTTTCTGTGTTACCTCTGCTTCCATATACGTATACGTGTGTGTGTGTGTGTATTTACATAAAATAACTTGTCTACACACACACACACAAACACATACACACACGCAATACCTTTTGCATCTGTTTCTTTATTTCTGTTACAAGCATTTACTTTTAGCCCTCCCTAGTCAACTCAGGCTGGTGATTAATGCTATGTTAGTTACGGTTGAGGGGCACCTCCTATATGCCAGGCCCTGTGGTAAATACTTTACCTGTGTATTATTTGATTTGTACAATAACCCTGTCAGGTAGACATTGTTTCCATTTTACAGACGAAAAGCTGGAGGCTTAGAGTGGTGAAGAAACTTTCCTGATGTCATATGGCTAGTGAAAGGCGAATCTGAGATTTGACTCTAGGCCTCACTTCGAGGCTAATAATAATAGTAGTAATAAAGCAGGTAACATTTATAAGACATTTCCTCTGCATTTTATGGAAGATTTCATTGATAATTACATTAAACCTTTAGAACAATACTATGAAGCAAGCACTTTCATTGCAAATTTCAGTTGAGGAATCAGAGGCTCAGAGAAGTTAAAAATCTTGTACAAGAAATTTATAACTGTAAACTCTTACATTAGAAAAGAAGAAAGATCTCAAATCAACAACATAATTTACAACTTCAGGATATAGGAGAAGAACAAACTAAACCCAGCCATAGTGAATGAAAAAAATAATAAGGATTAGAGTGAATATAAATAAAATGGAGAATAAAAAAATAGAAGAGATTAATGAAACCAAAAGTTGGTTCTTCAAAATAAGATCAACAAAATTGACAACCATTAACTTGATTGACTAAGAAAAAAGAGAGAAGGTTTAAATTACTAAAATCAGAAATGAAAATGGAGTCTGGGCATAGCGGCTCATATTTTAATTCTAGCACTTTCAGAGGCCAGTGTGGGAGGATCACTTAAGGCCAGGAGTTCATGACCAGGCTGGGAAACACATGAATATCCAGTCTGTATAAAAAATTCAAAACATAATTTGCAGGGCATGGTGGCATGCACCTCTAGTCCCAGCTACTTGGGAGGCTGAAGAAAAAAGATTGCATGAGCCCAAGAGGTTGAGGCTGCAGTGACCCATGATTGTGCCTCTGCATTCCAGCCTGGGCTGGCCTATAGAGTGAGACCCTGTCTCTCTTAGGAGACATTACTACCAATTCTAAAGAAATAATGATTACAAAAGTACTGTGAATAATGTATGCCAATAAATTATATAACCTAGATGAAATGGACAAATTTCTGGAAACACACAAGAAAACCTGAGTAGACATACAATTAGTAATAAGATTGAACCAATAAAAGCATTTGACAAAATTCAATATTCTTTCATAATAAAAACATTCTAACTATAAATGGAAGGAAACCACCTCAACATAGTAAAGGTAATACGTGAAAAGCCCAATGCTAACATCATACTTAAGGGAGAAAGAGTGTAAGTTTTTTCTGTATTATCAGAAACAAGACAATGATTCCTGCTTTATCTACTTTCATTAAACATAGTATTGAAAGTCCTAGTCAGAAAAATTAGACAAGGAAGAAAAAAGACATTCAAATTGGAAAGGAGTAGAATTATCTCTGTTTGCAGATAACTTGAATGTACATTTAGAAAACTCTGAAGATAGAAAAAACCATTAGAAGTAAGAAATCAATTCAACAATATTGCGGGATTCAAAATCAACGTGAAAACATTAGTTATATTTCTATAAACTAACAATAAGCCATCTGAAAGGAAATTAAGAAAAAAATTTTAATTCACATTAACAGCAAAAAGAACAAAATATTTATAAGTTTAAACAAGGAGGTGAAAGAATTCTACCCTGAAAACTACAAAATATTGCTGAAAGAAATTAAAAATGACATCAGTAAATGGAAAGACACTTTGTTTTCATGGACTAGAAGACTCAACATTGTTAGGAGGACAATACTATCCAAAAACGTCAGATTGAAAGAAATTTATATTAGAATCCCAGTAACATTATTTGTAGAAACAGAAAAATCTATCCTAAAATTCATATGGAATCTCAGGGCTCTAAATAGCCAAACAATTCTGAAAATGAAGAGCAAAGGCAAAGGACTCATACTTTCTGATTTCAGCATTTACTACAAAGCCACAGTAATCAATACAGTGTGCTACTGGCATAAAGGAGGACATAGAAACCAATGGCATAGAATAGAGATCCCAGAAAGAAATGCTTGCATATATGGCCAAATGATTATCAACAAGGCTGCCAAGACCATTCAATGGAAAAAGGACAGTCTTTTCAACAAATGATATTGGACAAGCTGGATAGCAATGGGCAAGAATGAGTGGAACCTTTATCTAACACCATGTACAAAAATTAACCCACAATGGATCAAAGACCTAAATGTCATAGCAAAAATAAAACTCTTAGAAGAAAACATAGGGGAAAAGCTACATGACATTGGATTTCACAATGATTTTTTGGTTATAACAACAAAAGCATAGGCAACTAAAAAAATGGGTAAATTGGACTTCATGAAAATTAAAAACTTTTATATATCAAAGAACATTATCAAGAAAGTGAAATGAAAAGGCAACCCATGAAATGGGAAAAATATTTGTAAATCATATATCTGATAAGGGATTAATTTCCAGAATATATGAAGAACTACTACAAATGAACAACAGCAAAAATCCAAAAACCCGATTAAAAAATGAACAAAGGACTAAAATAGAAATTTCTCCAAGGAAGATATACAAATGGCCAATAAGCACATGCAAAGATGCTCAACATCACTAATACTTAGGGATATGCAAATTAAAACCACAAGGATGCACCACCTCACACACATTAGGATAGCTTTGATAAAACAACAACAGCAACAACACCACCACCACAAAACAAGTGTTTTCAAGTAGGTGCAAAAATTGAAGCTCTATTGCATTGCTGATGGCAATGTAAAATGTTATACTGCTGTGGAAAATGGTATGGCTGTTTCTCAAAAAATTAAAGAATTACCATTTGATCCAGCAATTCTGCTTCTGGACATATACCCAAAGAACTGAAACGAATTTGAACAGATATTTGTACACTGATGTTCACAGCAGCATCACTGACAATAGCCAACAGGTTGTTGTGATGAACTGAACTGAAAAGTTAATTGAAAGATAAGTGCATAGAAAACTGAGGTATATCCATACACTGGAATGTTATTCAATCTTAACAAGGAATACAATTCAGATACGTTGTGCAAAATGAAGGAACCTTGAAGACATTTATGCTAAGTGAAATAAGCCAGACACAAAAGGACAATTATTAGATAATTTCATTTGTAGGTGGCTGACGCCTGTAATCCCAACACTTTGGGAGGCTAAGGCAGGCGGATCACTTGAGGTTAGGAGTTCAAGACCAGCCTGGCCCGCATGTTGAAACCCAGTCTCTACTAAAAATACAAAAATTATCCAGGCATGGTGGTGTGCGCCTATAATCCCAGCTACTCAGGAGGCTTAAGCACGAGAATCGCTTGAACCTGGGAAGCAGAGGTTGTAGTGAGCCAAGATTATGCCACTGCACTCAAGCCTGGGCGACAGACTCTTACTCTTAAGGGTCTGTCTTAAAAAGAAAAGAAAAGAAAAAGATAGAATAGCCAATTACATTGAGACAGAAAGTAGAATGATGGTTACCAAGGGTTAGGGGGAGAAGGAGTGAGAGTTTCTGTTTATTGGGTACAGAGGTTTAGTATGGTGAGATGAAAAAGTTCTGGAAATGGATAGTGTGATGGTTACACAACACTAAATTGCACACTTAGAAATAGTTAATGGTAAGTCTTACATCGGGTATACAGTGGCTGGTAGTCTTACCCTCTATAAATACACACTTTTTGGTACTGCCCTTTCCCTCCCATGCATCTCTGTGTGTCTCCAAGTGTGCATCACTCACTGTCCTCTGTGCTGTGTCCCGTGTGCTGTGCCCACAGCCTCATACAGCCAGTGACTTCAGAACCAGGACACAGCTCAGGAGTCTGCCCCAAGGCTCCTTTTCTTCCCATTTTTCTACATCCTTACCTGGGGGGAAAACTTTGCTTCCACTGGCAGCTCAGTTTAGCCAGATTCCAGACAGGCCACCTGGGCACCTTCTTGACACACCCCGGCCCCACCCCAGGTAGAGTCAGGGCAAGGCCAGTCACAGCTGGGAGCAGAGTCTCAGCTACTCCTTCCTCATCTGAGGGGCTTTCTTCTCTCATTTGAGGAAAAAATGTGAGCTTGTTTCAAGCCTTGGATGTTCCCTGCAGCTCAAGTGTGGGTAAAAGTAAACCAAGGGGTGCACAGAAAAGGATGTGTTGGTGAGATAGAGAAGAAACTTGACCTTGAGGACCCTCCTTCTTCCCTCTCTGTAAAGCTCCTTCCACTACATTGGGCTTGGGGCTGATGAAGCCTCCTTCCTACATTTCTCAGGCTGGACCTGAGTTCATCCATGAGAAATCAGTAAAACAAAGGGAAGAGTCTGTAGAGACGAATTGGGAGGGGTCAGGAGAAAAATTTGGGGTTTGCTTGTGCCCATGGGACACAGGCTGGGAATAAAAATGTTTTCCTGCTTCTTCTCAGAAAGCCAAATAGACTTCACTTGAAAACCTATTGCCAATGCTCCCCTTACCAGTGACTGTGATCTTCTTGATCGTGAAACGCCTGCTGTCAGTGGCTGAGTTGTGAACGAAACAGATGTAGATTCCACTATTCTTTTTAGTGATTTTGGAGATAAAGAGCTCTTGTGCTGATTTTTGGAACTTCCCATTAATCTGCCAAAAATACTGTGGGGGTGGGTTAGAGGCTGTGTTGCAGGAGAGGTTGAGGTTTTCCCCTGGATGGTAATAGGAGTATGAGGGGGAAATGTTGGGGTTGTCTGGGCCATCTGGAGCAAAGAAAATAGAGCCAAACGTCATGTCATCAGAGGGAAGGAAAAGCTCCTGGTCTGTGGAAGAGCCACAGTGTCCCTCTGAGCCAAGTCACAACCCTGAAGTCCCAGCCAAACCCCCGCTGTGGTCACTGAGCCAGAGTCTGAGAATTCACCTGTTTCTCCCATTACAAGCTGTGGACCCTGAGGTCTCCCATGACAGGAGCAGCCCCTCCCCTTGGATTCATGGTCAAGGCTGGGCCTACCCAGGTTTGCCTGGGGCAGGAAGTCATGGCCAGCCTGGGTGCCCAGGAGTAAAGGTCTCTGTACTTGGACCTGAGAGGGACTGAGAGGCCTGGCCTCTGGCCATGTGGATTTGGGCTGGCAGCCTGGGCTACAGAGGAATAGAAGATACTCACAGAGGACATTCAGGGTGACTGGGTCACTGTGGTTGGCACTCACTAGATTCCGGATTTCACATTCATATGTTCCTGCATCCTTCCTTGTGACTCTGGGTAGAGTGAGGGTCCTGTTGTCATTGGACAGCTTCAGCCTGGGACTGACCGGGAGGCTCCGATCATTTACCCACCACAGGTAAGTTGTGCTCTGAATCTCAGGTTCACAGGTTAAAGCCACAGCATCCTCATTCTCCACGGGGTTGGAGTTGCTGATGGTGACGAAGGACTTGGATAGTTTCGCTGTGCAGAAAACAGAAGATTGCCCTGTGTGGCAACTTTTATCGCTCCATGGACACTTTTTGATCAGAGTTGGAATTTCCTGTCTCTCAGCCCAATTGAGTCCTTGAAAGCCCATGGCAGGTGTGTATGTCAGAAAACAGATGCATGGCAATCTGAGGGCTCAGAGACCATGAGGCCACCCGTTCTGTCTTAGAGAAGCATAGACTTTCTGAAGTGTAAATTGAGCAGCAGTGTTGGGTCATGGACTGACACATGACCAACAGTCACAGCCCCTGGTGTCTCTCCTGGTTTCTCCCTGTCCAGCTGACTGGCTGGCCCAACTTAGGGTCCTCACCTGGAACGTGCAGCTGCTGGGCCCCTTCCAGCTTCAGTTCTACTTTGCCCTCCTAGGTGTGTTTTCTCTGTGACTTCTCTTTCAAGAACATCCTAGAGATGGGTGTTGATAGACTTTCCATTGTCCTTAAACCCTGTGGATACTGGGCAGCCTGGCCTGGAACTAGATGTTTCAGCAGAAATAACGCAGGGGAGACCAGGGGCAAGCCTGAAGATCAGTTTGGTCTTCAGGCAGTGGAGCCACAAGTCAGGGCAGTTTTCCTGAGATGTTTCATAGTGACTGACTTGAGCCAGTGACCCCTAAAGATAGAGGAGAGTCTAAGGAATGATCTAGAAAAAGTGAAGAGAACAGAAAAGAGCTGGTAGCTTTGGATCAGAATCACGTTCCCTGTCCTGGGTGCTTGATGCTTTCTCTCCCCCTGCAGGTGAGGACCATGTGGATCTTTCTAGAAATATATGTAGACATTCGCAAATGCAGAATTGACTGGTGGAAAGGGGGAGCATAAAATGCTGGAAATCTGGCCCTCATAGATCATGTTTATTTGGTGGATATGAGACAGAAATTTGGGAAGAAGTTTTGCAAATGTTTTCTCCCATTGGACATTCTACTCTCTGATTCCATGAGTTTGACTACCCTAGGGACCTCATATAAGTGGATTCCAGAGTACACTTCTATCATGATTTGTTTTTAATAAATGGGGTCTGGAGAGAGAAAAATTATGCTTTAAAAGAAATTCTATAGTACACCTGTTGTTGGTTGTTCTTGAGTTTTATTCTGCAGTTTGGACCAAATCATAGATTCTTAGTGGGCTTCAAGTTCCCAAACTAAAGCTTTCAAAACTTTACCTTAAAAATTGGGAATTGTACTCTTCATCCTAGTAGTCATTATTTACCTTATACTATGCTGTTAACTTAAATACTAAAACTGTAAATGAGAGTACTAATGCCTTTGTCATGCAAGCCTTGGAGCTTTAGCGTGGCTCACATGAGTATGCTTAGACAGCTGCAAAGTGGTTTTACTCCTCTCACCTTGGGATCAACTCCCATTCCCACTATGTCCCCTGTCAGCAGGAAGCCAGAGCAATTGATGACCTTTTTCTATCTTCATGGCCTACACCTTAATCTTAAAGTGTCTTAAAACTCAGAGGAAGGGATTGAAGATGTCTTTGCAAAGTTATGACTGAAACAGTGAAAGAGATCTAACCGAATCAATCCCATCTTGCTTCTGACCTTTAAGCTGTTCGTGTTCCTTCCTGGGTATAGGCTGAACTAACTTTGGGAGGAACTTGGTTTATGGTTTAAAACAAGATGATAACAGCTCTTTCCCCAAACAAACCTCCCTCTTGCCTAGGGACTAGAATGCCTTTGTAGGACTAACAACCACAGGATTAGAAATTATGGTTTAGGAGTCACACAGCTGGAGGCTACAAGATTTTGACCCTCATGTCAGTGCTTGAGGTATTTTGCAGACCCTGCCCTTGGTGGATCAGCTGGCACCAACCAGATCAATAAACTGGCTCATCTGACCTTGTAGCCCCCATGCAGGAACTGACTCAGCACAAGAGGACAGCTTCAACTTTCCATGATTTCATCTCTGACCCAACCAATCAGCACTCTTGACTCACTTGCCTTCTCCCACTCACCAAATTATCTTTAAAATCTCTGATGCCCGAATGCTCAGAGACTTATTTGAGTACTAATAAAACTCTGGTCTCCTGCACAGCCAGTTCTACATGAATTACTCTTTCTCTACTGCCAATCCATTGTCTTGATAAATTGTCTCTGTCTAGGCAGTGGGCAAGGTGAACCCACTGGGTGGTTACAAATTGAGCCCATGAGCTTTGGGGACTGCAGACCTGCGCTTCTGACTCTAACTCCCTGGTGAGTCAGTGTAGAAACTGAAACCACCTTTGTAAAGATTATGACAGTGAGAGCAAGCTAGCATGGCTGACTCCATCTAGCCTCTAGCTTCAGGCTGGCCATCCTCATTAATTCCCAGGCGTAGGCCAGGCTAACCGTGGGAAGAATTTATAGTTTAACTTTGAAGCAATGATGATAATAGTCCCCCTTAAAATTTACCCCCTCCTTGCTCAGGGACTGCCTTTGTAAAACTAATGAAAGACCACGAGATTAAGATTATTGGAGGGTCCCAAATTTTGCTAAAATGTAGGCATAGTTTCTGCAGTCCCTTACTGCTCAGGACTCATGTGTACAGAGGTCACAAGATTTATGACTTCCTTAATTGTTCCTATAGATAACATCACTATTGTAGAACCTGAGATTGGTCTTTTAAGATGTTCCTCAGACTTTTGCATTTTGGCAACCAGCATAACTCATCTAGACCCATGAGTAATGATTCATCCATTCATGTGGCTTCCATCCAGAGGCAGATTTAACACGAACAGATCATTTTCCCCACCTGCATGATTTCATCCCCAACCAGTCAGCAGTACTCATTCCTTAGACCTCTGCAGCTGAAACTATCCTTGAAAACCTCTAATTTCTGAGCCACTAGGGAGGCTAATTTGTACAATAATAAGCTTCTGTCCTCCTGTTTGACAGTCTTGGCCTAACTAAAATCTTTTGTAACTGCAAGTCGCCATCTCAGTAAATTGGTTTTGTCTGTGCAGGGTGCAAGAGGAACCCATCAGGTGATTATAAGAGTGGCCTGAGGAGTTGCTCATTTCTTTCCAGTGGCTTGTTTCATGTTTTGGCTCATAGACAAAGAGATCCCTGTATGGGGACACAGTAGAAGCTTGTTCTCCTGGTGATCTGGGGATATTGGCTCATGATGGAGCCTGGCAGGGGTGACTGCTCTGGCTGATTTCTGTGCCTTTCCTATTGTCCAGGAGGTGGGCCAGGCCACAGTGTGAATAGGAAGGGAACAGAACAGTCAGCCTTGTTAGAGGGAGTGTCTGGGGAAGGCCTACGTGTGGGGGAAGCTGTGCAGGGCGGGGTATCGTAGCTGGAATGAAGGGGGAGGAAAATGAGGGACAGGGAGGAGCAGAGACACCCATGGCAGTGAGCAGTGGGGGCTACAGTGACCTAAGAGACCTCGAGGTCCAGGGGCCCCCACTTACTTAGTCCAGGACCAGGGAGCCCTGGAAACCCTTCTATGCCCAGGGAGCCTCAGTGTCACATGAGATGGGGTGGCTTTAGGGGTAGGGGTTCGTAGGGATAGAACATGGGTCTCAGGCCCTGAAGGACAGAAAACCAGTGTGGACAGAAACTCCTAGGATTCTGTATCCAGAATCAGGTATCTAAAGAGGTTATAGATTATTCATTCCTTCATTCATTCCCTTCCTCCTTCACGAGAAAGCTTCTGAGTGTGTATGTTACATTGGGCCTGTGCTGCTGCAGGGTACCAGTGGGGAGAGAAAGCAATGTCCTCTCTTTTATCCTCCCATGGGAGTGACACCAACACATCAGGATACAAGATTTCAGGTCCAGTGAGGGGCATTAGGATCTGAGGGGGAGGACTGGATATTCCTTGCACTGACTTTGATCATTGAGGCAGGCAATTTAGTTCTGGAGTAAAAACTTATCAGTTGTCCATTTGCTCTCACTCCTCTGAGGTCTAGATAAGTATGAAGAAAGGATTTGAGCCAATGGATGACTGTGGGGTCCCCAGAACCCCCAAATCCCCACTTCTGGTGGAGGAGAGGATGGGGCTGTGGCTGCAGCCAGACCTCTAGTGACTCTGATCTGCCCCTTGTGTTTGTGTGACCCTGGTTCAGTGACTATGCCTTCCTGTGTCTCAGTTTTCTCTCAGTCAGATAAGCTAAACGGCAAATGGTCTGTGGCTTGTCGTGTTGTCTGTGAATGAAGTTTAAATTATTCACAGTCACCTGACCTAATGCTTGGCACAGAGGACGTGTTCACACAAACAATGTTTATTATTATTTGCCTGCATGAAAGAGCATATCTAGGCCTGATCCATGATGAACAAGATGCTACCAGGAACATCTTCTCTCTTCTGTTTCTGCCCCTGAAGACATTGAATTATCTACGGAGTCTCTTAAGTCTCCCAGGGCAGTTGGCTGATGGCCTAAGAAGCTTGTCCATCTGTCCTCTGCACTCTGAGTCTCAGATGAAGGACTAGGCTCTGTCTATGCCCAGATGAGGCTCTGGGTGCTGAGCCCTGGCTGTTAAACAGCTCCAGGAACCACGGCCCTTGTACAGCTGGTAAACCTTTGCTCCCAGTCAGCCCTGCCCAGGAGGCCACAACCTAACCCTGGCACACATTCCCGAGGGTCACATGAAGTCAGGATTCTGGGACCGGATTCTGGGGCTGAGGCTTCCAGGGTTGAACTTCTCTAAGAGAATCCCCGAGGGCCCCCCGGCCAGGCCCTGACCCAGTTCTCCAGGGAATTTCTCAGGGTCATGTCCATGGGGAAGGCACGGAGTGCTTGGCTGAGACTGTTCTCCACCTGCTGTGTCCCTCCCATCAGACTGTCCTTCCTCTGCAGTGAATGTCTGCAGAGTCTGGATTTGGGGAAACAATTTTGATCTGCAGATGTTTGTCTCCCCTGTGTGTGTCCTGCACTAAATGCTCAAACCCTAAAATGGGACATAATGCAGAGGGCTACACAGGCACAGTCCAGGTCTAACAGTTCTGTGTGTTTGAAGTAGAACTGACTCCCGACACCCAGAAGTCGTGAGGAATCACTCACGGTGTACGCTGATCTGTGCAGTTACTTTTTCAGTCGTAAGATCTGCCTTTAAAATTTGTAGGGTGTAGGATCCTGAGTCATTCAGGGCGATGTTCCAGATCTCCAGGCATGCTTTGGGGTATACTGTCTCTTGGCCACTGTGTGCAGGCCCTGGGATAGTTACTTCATTGTGTATTACATATCCTGCAATTCGGTGGTCGGCATCTATTGTTTCCCCTTTGTACCAGTTGTGGCCAAGTATATCCTGGGGCAGAGTGTAGACAAATAGAACAACCTCCTTCTCCTCTACCGCATTGGATGGCAGAACTTCAACTGTAACTTGGGCAGTGGTGGGTGGGTTCCAGAAGGTTAAAAGTGAGGCTAGGAGAGAGAGAGAGAGCATCAATCAACATTGGGACCTATGTATTGGGGGGGAAAGATGGGGCCCTGGGTCCTGAGAAGGTCTCTTCACCCCTCAGCCTTTGAGTGTGTATGTGTATGTGTGTGTGTGTGTCCTACTGAGTCAAGGTTAGCAGCGTGATCCCTATTCCTTCAACATCTCAGACCTTGGCATTTTCCTGTTTGGAATCCTCTTCCCCAGGGGTCTGCTTGGCCCCCTCCCCACTGCCCTCAGGTCCTGCTCACATCAGGGCATCCTTGGGAGACTCTTCCCCTGACACCTCCTCTAGAGACCCTGGGTCTTCCCTTGCTGACCTTTCCCTGTTCTGTTTACTCCACAACTCCTGTCAACACCTGACCTCACATTCTAGATCTCTTTGCATGTCTGTCTTCCTTCCCATGAAAGCATGAGCTCTGTGAGAGCAGGGTCTTGTGTGATCTTGGTTGCACCTCAGTTCCTGGGACAGGCTGCAGACTCCTGTGGATGAGCTCATGAGCGTTCCCAAGGTCCTCCATGTCCTGGACCAGTTTCTGAGGTTGGAGGCTGAGGATAATGTTTCATGCCCTGGTTATGTTTTTATTTGAAGTGTCATCTGATATAGTTATTATTATCATTTTTCAAAATTTAGTGGCCAGTGATGATTAACCAGGAAAACAGAATACTTAAGATTTTCCTACCTCTTACCAATTCCAGTTCTATATGATTTTCCTGTTGTGACCCCTGTCCCTCTCTGGTGTCCTCTCCCGTATCCAGGCTCCAACAGAAGCCCTCAGTCCCCGCTCAGAGCTCTGTCCTCCCCAGGAGACCCCAGCCAGTCACTCTGCTTCCTCCTTGTGTTCACTCCCAGAAAGTTCTCTCTTCACCTGTGAGCAGGAGCCCCTGTCAGGGGATGCGCTGTGTGCAGGGAGGGGCTGAGAGGGGCCTCATGGCTTGTGCTGCCTGAGTGTTCTCTTCTGTGGAGGTGAGCCTGGGATCCGGAAACTTTCTGAGCATGGTTGTCAGCTGTGCTGTGCTTCCTCCTTCTGCGCTGAGCCTCTTCCCAGGGCAGGAGCGCCTCTCAGGCTCATGGTTGGGGTCTGTGCCCAGGACACCTCTCTGTCCCCTCCCCTCTCAGTCCTGCCTCCTTGTCTCTTTTCTACCTTTCTCTTCTGTCTGTGTTTCAGGCCCCTGGGAATTGCTGAGGCCTGTGCCTCCTTCAGCAGTGATTCTCTCACCCAACCTCTACACACGCTATGTGCAGACACACAGACACACACACAAAGAGACACACAGATACACATAGTCACACAGAAACCCTGTAGTTTGGGTGAGCCCAGTCCTGGGTCCTCAGCATCCAGCCATGTTTATGGCTCCAGGTCAGTGTGCACAGTTACCCCTTCTGCCCTCTTCCATCCCCACCTGGCTCTTCCGTTCAGAGCAGGAGGCTTGGACTGCACCAGGGCCCTGTCACAGGGATCTACCCTCACTGTGCTTTGGGTGAGCTGAGTGCTGGCTGGTGAGAGGGACCCTTTTTCTCATAGTGTCAATATTGGCTACAGTTTCCAAGGATGGACATTCAATGACCCGGGTGTCCCAGAAGAGACTGTCCTTCCTGGAGGTGTGCAGGATGAATCTCTCATGCCTTCTGGGAAGAGAGGCCTCTGCTGGTTGGTCAGTGGGGGCTGTGGTCCCAGGAACTGGTCTCAGCCACTGTCTGGAACCCTGGGTTCTGGTTGCTGAGCTGGGGCTGAGGCCCATCCATGTTTTCTCTGACTATCTTTGGTGTCCCGTTGTCTGCCCAGCTGACTGTCCTGTGGTCACTCCACCTTCCCCAAGGCTGATGCAGCAGGGAGTAGGGGGCTGCCCAGGGACTTCACAGGACATGGCTCTCTGAGACCCAGGACAGAGAACCTGGGACAGAGCAGGGGCTCAGAGCTGAAGACATTCAATCTGACTTACTCTGTGGCCAGGATGGGCTCAGCCCTCCCTGTGCTGACATTCCCTGGGGTCTGTCCTGAGGGTTTCGACCTTGTCAAGGCCCTCAGTGTAGAGGAAGAACAGGCAGTGGCGGCAGACCCCATGTGGGGGTCACTGCTCACACCTGAGAGGGCAGATGGGGTGGAATTTTGGGATGGATTCATATTTAAGGAATGATCCAACAGTAGACAATTTTGAAAATGTACAGAAATTCCTATGCTATAAGTTTATTCTGCATAAGGTATTTTTTCTTAATAAGAGAATTGACTTTTCATTCATAGATAGCTAAGATGACCTAAAATGGTGAGAACATCAGAGTGGACTGTTTGGTGTCTTGTGGTGTGGTTTCATGCTTTATTTCTCCCACGCCGTATCTACAGAATTCTCCATATTCCATTTTGTAATGTAACTCAGTGGGTGTCATTCTGGTTTGTGGTTACAGACCATTGGAAAACCCGTACCCTCTCTGCTGCGAGGTACAGGCAGCAATGTGGCATCAGCTCTAAACATGCCTTCTCCCGCGACATCAAATTGCTGATTAAGTAAAAGTCATTTCAACAGATACTGAAGATGTCAGTTGTACCCCTCACATACCCACAATTCTTTCACCAAGAGATGAAGGATTTTACTGGTGAGTTGCTTTGAGAGGTTAGCGTAGATCTATGATTCTGTCAGGGCCAATTTTGCCCTCCGAGTGGGCATTTGGCAAAGTCTGGAGAAATTGTTGGTTGACAGAACTGGGGGAGGGAGTCCTGTGGCACTGAGTGGGTAGAGTTCCCAGAGGGTGCTGAACACCCTGCTGCTCACAGAGCCCCATTAGCATGACCACCCCTGTGTCAATGCTGAGGAGTGCAGAACCCTGCTGTGCCCTTCTTTAGCTTCCCTGGGTCTTCCCCAGACCTGATCCTTTCATCTTTCTGGACTGCTTTCCCATCTCAGCCCCCTCCTTGCACCTTAGTTCCCTCCATCTGAACTCACACTTAGTCCAAGGCCAGCCCTGATCTCTCAACTCTCTTGGCCCCTTTTTGCTCCTTAGCAGGAGGGAACCACTAGAGGGCACCCTCACCCTTCCTGGAGCTCATGCCCTCCCTTTCAATTTTGAGACAAATATGGCTGCTTTTACTGTCACAACTCCAGCCCTCCGCATTCTTTAGATTTGCTCAGGCAGCAGCACCTGGACAGGCATCATGGACCCCAGGGAGGACTGTCACTCTGGAGATTTTGGTAGCATGGACTGGAGACCTGAAGCCACCCCAAGGCCCAAGTCACTGGGGAGAGGCTGGGTCCAGGTGAGGGAGCTGCACACTCGGTCCAGATGCCCCTGCCTAGTGTGGGCACTGGGGACATGTCCATTTGTCTGTGTCCCTAAAGGTCTTGTCACTCAGGATCTGTGCCTGAGGGCTTTGGCAGAGCTGCTGTGGAGCTTTCCACATGGGGCCTTTCCCAGTGGAGCACGAGTCCTCCCAGGGATTTCAAGGAGGGCCGTTGCCTGGAAGACTCAGAAGGAATGTGACAGCCACCAGGTGCAGGTTCCTCTCAGGGCCTGAAAAAAGGGACCTCTTTTCATCATTTGCCACTCATGTCTGCACTGTCTGCATCAGGATGGAATGATGTGGAATTTCATGCAAGGTCATTTTGCTTCTGTTCTGCTAATAATTTTTTTTCTAATTAATCTTTTGAAGTAAAGGCAATTGTTGCTTTTGGGTGTTAAACTCACCTTTCATTTTTGGGGAACAAACTCAATGTGGTAAATCCTGACTTTTTTGGGGTCATATTTCATTTGTGGATTTTCCCTCTCTGTTCCCAAGTAAGGCATGCAGTTTTACTTTTTCACTGCGTGATGTTCACCTCCCTGTGTCCATGTGTTCTCATTGTTCAACTCCCACTTATGAGTGAGAACATGCGGTGATTCGTTTTCTGTTCCTGTGTTAGTTTGCTGAGAATGATGGTTTCCAGCTTCATCTATGTCTCTTCAAAGGACACGAACTCATCTTTTTTATGGCTGCATAGTATTTCATGGTGTATATGTGCCACATTTTCTTTATCCAGTCTATCATTGATGGGCATTTGGGCATTTGGGTTGGTTTCAAGTCTTTGCTATTGAGAATAGTGCAGCATAAACATATGTGTGCATGTGTCTTTATAGTAGAATGATTTATAATCCTTTGGGTTATAATGGGATTGCTGGGTCAAATGATATTTCTGGTTCTAGATCCTTGAGGAATTGCCACACCGTCTTCCACAATGGTTGAGCTAATTTACACTCCCACCAACAGTGTAAAAGCATTCCTATTTCTCCACATCCTCTCCAGCATCTCTTGTTTCCTGACTTTTTAATGATTACCATTCTAACTGGTATGACATGGTATCTCATTGTGGTTTTGATTTACATTCCTTTAATGACCAGTGATGATGGGCTTTTTTTCATGTTTGTTGGCTGCATAAATGTCTTCTTTTTAGAAGTGTCTGTTCATATCCTTTGCCTGCTTTTTGATGGGGTTGTTTGATTTTTTTCTTTTAATTTGTTTAAGTTCTGTGTAGATTCTGGATATTAGCCCTTTGTCAGATGGATAAATTGCAAAACTTTTCTCCTATTCTGTAGGTTGCCTCTTCACGCTGATGATAGTTTCTTTTGCTGTGCAGAAGCTCTTTAGTTTAATTAGATCCAATTGGCCAATTTTGGCTTTTGTTGCCATTGCTTTTGGTGATTTAGTCATGAAGTCTTTGCCCATATCTATGTCCTGAATGGTATTGCCTAGGTTTTCTTCTTGGGTTTTTACGGTTTTAGGTCTTACGTTTAAGTCTTTAATCCAGCTCGAGTTAATTTTTGTATAAGATGTAAGGGAGGGGTCCAGTTTCAGTTTTCCGCATATGGCCAGCCAGTTTTCCCAATACCATTTATTAAATAGGAGCTTTCAACCCTGCCACAGCTGCGTTTATACCCATTCTTTCTCACTGCTAATGCAGTTTATTTCTTCTTCTTCTATTGCTTTGTTGATGAATTAGTCCAGAAGTTTAAATAACCTTTTGGATGCTTTGGGTTTTTTAATTTGTCTTCTAGTTTATTATTTTCTACTTTTAAGTTTCTTACACTTTTATTCTACTTGCTTTGTTTTTCACTCACTTCTTATTTGGATGATTAACTCATTTTTAATCAATGTTTTCAGTAGAAGCATTTTGGGTTGTGAATTCCCTGGGGCATCACTGTGGCTGCATCTTACGACTTTTGGTAGATGTAGCTGTTAGTCAAGTACCAGGTACTTAATATGTTCATCACTGTGTCTTGATTGACCTGTGCTTTGAAAATCCCCAGATGTCTAATTTTTCTAATTTCTAAAATTTATGTTATAGAGATTACATCTAGATCGAACTGTATACAAAATAGGTGCTTGAGTAAAAATTATTCAATAATATCTGCTAATATATGAGTAAGCCCAGTCTTCATAAATGTTCCTTGTGGACTTGAAGAGAACGTCTATGCTGCAGGGTATTTGGCTGTAGTGTGCCATTGTCATTGCCTGTTGATTGTGTGGTTGAAATGTGTATCATTTGTAGAGATTAGGCATGTTCATTGAGTACTGGCAAAGTCTTTAAAGTGACTTATTGTGGACAACATGGACATTCAGAGTGTTAGGTGGGTAACTAGCAACTGTCTTGAACAGAACAACGTATTCCTGGACATGTTCCAAATGAATAAAAATTAAATGTCAAATCAAAGCCACCAAAGCACCTCAAAGTGGGGAAGGACTTTATTATTGTATAGCCAAGGAAGAAAAGATTGATACCCATGAAAATTTCAAAAACAGTCTTCATGTCAAAAAATTCTCTTTAAGAAAAACAAATACTATCTTAAAATATTTGCCATTATAATAAACAGATAATGTGCTATTATATAAAGAATACACAAAATTAACAAGACTAAAGAATAGCAGAAGGCAAATATATGAAAATCAGTTCACAGAAGAAATGTTAATGCTCACTGTTTTCAAGATCGTGATGTTTATTTAACATATTAGAGTTCCTAGCCTGAAGCAATAAGAAATGAAAGATAAATCAGTGGTATGAGGATTAAAAAACTAGAAATAAAACCATCATTAATTTCAAAGAATAACAGTTTATATAGAAAGATTCAAAATAATCTAATGGAAATAATTAGAAATAATAAGAGAGTTTAGGGAGCTGAGTAGTATAAGAATAGACTAAAATATATTAATTTAACAACAAACAACTAGATAGTGTAATTAAAGAGAACATAATAGTGCCAGAGAATATAAAATATTTAGGAATCAATTCAACCAAAACCAAAATGCACACAGTCTCTTCAGACAAAATTATAGCAATCAAGAAACACTAAAGCAGGCCTTACTAAATGGAGAACTATACCATATTTATGCATCAGAAAAATAAATTTTCTAAAGATATCAATTCTGTCTGAATTGATGTAGTGATTACATATAAATAGGTTCACCACACTGATTACGAATCTCTGAGGCCAAAAAGTTGTAAAACTTTCCTTTTGTCTCAACATTTATTTTAGATTCAGAGGGTACATGTTCAGGTTTGTTCCTGGGTATATTGTGTGATGCTGAGGTTTGGGGTACAAATGGTGCTCTCATCCAGGTATTGTGCATAGCACTGAACATTTCGTTTTTCATTTCTTGCCTGCTTTCTTCCCTCCCCCTTTAGTAGTTCCTAGCTTCTCCTGTTGCCATTTTTTATGTCATTGAATACCCTATGTTTAGCTCCCTCTTATCAGGTTATGGTTTTTAGATTTTTCTTCCTGTGTTAATTTGCTTAGGATAATGGTCTCCAGCTGTGAACATATTGCTGCAAAGGAATGATTTTTTTTTCTTTTTTAATGGGTGCCTAGTATTCCATGGTGTGTAGGTAGGGATTCCTTATCTAATCTACTCTTGATGGACACCTAGATTGATTTAATGACTCTTAGACATATGAACACAACTCAGCCTCCTATACACAGGAGAAATGAAATTTGAGGTCCAGGGACAGCAAATGTTAAAATACAACCTCAGCCTCAAATGTCCCCAAATACACATGTTTGATCACATAATGTGTGGGAGCAACTGAGGTGATAGCACCATCCCCTACTTTTCTTGGAAACATAAACATTTGTACACACCTTGTGGAGTAAAATTTCTAAATGCATGTCAAAATTTAAAATATATTTCTCTTTGCCTCCCAAACTTCACTGGGAAGAATTTATTACATTTGCAGTAATGAAAAATGACACCTAATCATAGTTATTCACTGTAGTGATGGTTTCACAGCAAAATATTGAGAAGAACCTAGATTTTACACCAGTATAATCCTAATTAAACAGGTTATTTTATATCTACACAATGGAATATGATACGGCTGTATAAAAAGTAGAGAATCCTTTGGCTATTCATATGGAAACACCTCCATGTTCTGTTCTGATTGTAGCATATAAACAACCTAAAATGTGATGCATTTTTTGAACTAGATCTTACCTTAAAATGTTATCTTTATTTATTTTTTCAGAGACAGGGTCTTGCTCTCCCACCCAGGCTGAATTTGCAGTGGTGTGATTATAGTTTACTGTGGCTTTGATTTCCTAGGCTGAAGTGATCCTCCCAACTCCCCCTTCTGAGTAGCTGGGACCACAGTATGTGCTATTATGCCCATATAATTTTGTGTTTTGTTTGTTTTTGTAGAGATAGGGTTTCACCATATTGCCCAGGCTCGTCTTCAACTCCTGGGCTCAAGTGATCCACCAGCCTTGGCCTCCCAAAATGCTGGGATTATAAGCTTGAGCCACTACATCTGGCCCTGCATTCTTTTTTTATGGGACAGCAGTCTACTCACTCATTACTTTCCCTATCAGGGGAATTTTTTATTTTTTTTTTTTTTTGAGACGGAGTCTCGCTCTGTCACCCAGGCTGGAGTGTAGTGGCGCAATCTCGGCTCACTGCAAGCTCTGCCTCCCGGGTTCACGCCATTCTCCTTCCTCAGCCTCCCCAGCAGCCGGGACTACAGGTGCACACCGCCACGCCCAGCTAATTTTTTGTATTTTTAGTAGAGACGGGGTTTCACCGTGTTAGCCAGGATGGTCTCGATCTCCTGACTTCGTGATCCGCCTGTGTCAGCCTCCCAAAGTGCTGGGATTACAGGCATGAGCCACTGCGCCTGGCCTCATCAGGGGATTTTTAACCTTCCCATTTCTCTACTGTGGGTCCATGCCAATGTCCAGATGTATTTATTTGTCTAGAATTGGATGTTCTTGTAAAAAGAGCGGTCTAAGGAATGGCCTCCTAGCTGATTTCCAGGATTCTAATCTTCATGGTCTAAGCTGTAGGTTTCCAACCATGGATACTGGTTAGAGTCACCATAAGGCATCTAAAACCTACCCATACATGTGACTTCCCCTAAGAATGTCTGATTTGATTGGTGTGTGGTATGTCCTGGGCACTGGTTTTTAAAAAATGCTTCCAAGAAAAATGGTAATTTTGCAGTGGAGCAACCTTAGCCCAGTGCTCAAAGTTAACATCCCCAGTAATCAGTGATATGGACATCTTAGGGCATCCTAATATGATGGATGAATAATGCGCAGCATCACCTCTGTGGTATTCTTGCCCAAAGTGCATAACCTTAGTTTAATTATGAGAAAAAATTAGAAAAGCCTAAACTGAGGGTTATTCTACAAAATAACTCACCAATACTCTTCAAAAATGTTAAGGTCATGAATGCTAAAGAAATTTTCAGGCACTATTCCAGATTAAAGGAGACTGAGAGGACAGAACAAAGAGATGCAATTTGTGATCCTAGATTGGATCATGGTCCAGAAAAAGGACATTAGTGGGAAGATAGGGAAGATTTGAATAAGGTCTATAGATTCATTAATTGTGCAGTGTCAGAGATCATTTATTGATTTTGATGATTGGGTAGATATCTATAATGTTAATATTTGGGGAAGTCGAATGAAAAGCATATGAGGACTCTGACTATTTTTGGACATTAGTGGGAAGATAGGGAAGATTTGAATAAGGTCTATAGATTCATTAATTGTGCAGTGTCAGAGATCATTTATTGATTTTGATGATTGGGTAAATATCTATAATGTTAATATTTGGGGAAGTCGAATGAAAAGCATATGAGGACTCTGACTATTTTTGGGATATTTTTGAAAGTTTGAATATATTTCAAAATAAAAAGAAAAAGGAAAAAAAGGAGAAGAAATCTTCCAGATATTTTCATCAAGTTGCCAGAGTTGAAGACCATTTCCCAAGTTATCTTGCCTAATACTGTCAGAATAATCTTCCTGGGAATGTTGTTTATCATATTTGTGTCCTTTTCAAAGATTTCCAGTGACTTCTCTTATCTACAGGATGAAGTTCCCATTCCTTATCCTGCCATTCAAAGCCCTCATAGAATGGCCCCTTGATCAATCTACTTCTTTGATCTGCATTGAAGGACCACATTTTACTTTATCATGTCTAAACATTTTCCAATTATTTTCCTTGTTAATATAGCACCCTTGCCTGTCTTCTCAGCCTCTTGAGTTGTTCTTTGTCCCAAGGCCCACTTCAGACCCTGTCTGAATCCTGTATGCTCATTTCTATTAGAAGCAGCTAACTTTCCACTCTTTGAATTCTGGTAGATATAATGGTGTGGAGTGAAACGTGAGTTTTATTTTATTATTATTATTATATTTTAGAAAAAAAGAAGCCAATTTAGTATGCTTATTAAAAGTTTTCCTTTTTTAGGGCAGGCATGATGGCTCACGCCTGTAATCCCAGCACTTTGGGAGGCCGAGGTGGGTGGATGACTTGAGGTCAGGTGTTTGAGACAAGCCTAGCCCACATGGTGGTACCCTGCCTCCACAAAAAAGTATAAAAATTAGCTGGGCATGGTGGTCCACACCTGTAATCCTAGCTACTCTGGAGGCTGAGGTAGGAGAATTGCTTGAACCCGGAAGACAGAGGTTGTAGGGAGCCAAGATCGTGCCACTACACTTCAGCCTGGGTGACAGAGTGGGTGAGACTCCATCTCACAAAAAAAAAAAAAAGGAAAAAAGGTTTCTTTTGTAAAAAATTTTTTAAAATTTTAATTGGAGAAGGATTAGAGATTAAATTGATGTTTGAATTTCATTGGGATTAAAAAAATTTTTATTTTAGGTTCAGGGGTACATGTGCAGGTTTGTTATGTAGGTAAACCCATGTCACAGGGATTTGATATACAGATTATTTCATCACTCAGATACTAAGCCTAGTAACCAATAGTAATTTTTTTCTGCTCCTCTCCCTCCTTTCACCCTCCACCCTCTGGTAGCCTCCAGTGTCTGTTGTTTCCCTTTGTGTTCATGTATTCTCATCATTTAGCTCAGACATATAAGTGAGAGCATGTACTATTCGGCTTCTTTTCCCACATTAGTTTGCTAAGGTTAATATCCTGTAGCTCTATCCATGTTCCTGCAAAGGACATGATCTTATTCTTTTTTATGGCTGCATAGTATTCCATGGTGTATAGGTACCACATTTAAAAGTACAGTCTTTCATTGTTGGGCATTTAGGTTGATTCCATACCTTTTCTATTGTGAATAGTGTTGCAATGAACATTTGTGTGCATGTGTCTTTATGGTAGAATAATTTATATTCCTCTGGGTATATATCAAGTAATGAGATTGCTGGGTCAAATGGTAGTTCTGTTTTTAACTATTTGAAGAATTGCCACACTGCTTCCCACAGTGGTTGAACCAGTTGAAATTCCCACCAACAGTGTATAAACATTCCCTTTTCTCCACAAACTTGACAGCATGTTATCTTTTGCATTTTTTATAATAGACATTCTGACTGGTATGAGATGGTATCTCATTGTGGTTTTGATGTGCATTTCTCTACTGATCAGTGATATTGGGCTTTTTTTCATATGCTGTTGGCCACATGTGTGTCTTTTTTGAGAAGTGTCTGTTCATATCTTTTGTCTACTTTCTACTGGTTGTTTTATTCTTTTTAATTTGTATAAGTTCCTCGTAGCTGATAGATATTAGACCTTTATCAGATGCAGTTTGCAAATAGTTTCTCCCATTCTGTACATTGTCTGTTTATTCTGTTGATAGTTTCTTTTGCTAAAAGCAGAAGTTTTAGATTCAGAAATAAGTGAGTCTGAGTTTTGTTTCCACTTTTTATCAGGTCTGATATAAGGGACAAGTTTATTGATGTCTTTGGATACAAGGATAATAGTGCCTACTGAAAGGGTCATTGTGAGCATTGGATGAGGTGCAAACATAAAGGTTCCCAGCACATAGTAGCTTCCTTCCTCATCATTTTTGTAGCCCAGTGGTCCCCAAATGTGTTGTGGGTGCTGTGAAGACTCTTATCAAATTTTTTTGTAGAGCTTTTAAAAAATATTTTTATCTGGCCATCACTAAGATGACCTTGAACTGAACTGAGTGCTTAGGGCTTTAAGGAGTTCCATTGAGATTTGTTTTTTCAAGAACACAACAAACTAAATAAGTGATCTATGGACAGGAATGTAACCCAATGGAGGAAAAAGGGAAGGTCAATGGGATTCTAAATAAGAGATAGCTGTGATGCTTTCCGCACCCATTCCTTTGCTCTCAGTCGGGCAGCGTTAAGGAAGTACAACTCTTAAAATTATGTAAGAGAAGACAAAAATCTCAGGACTTTCAAACTCATTACACCAAAGGGATAGTTCAGCCTGGAGACTGAGTCATGCAATGCCACCATCTTTTTACCCAGTGAACAACTGTTAATTTACAATCTTGTGTGAAAGCAGTGTTCAATAGCCAGACCCCTACAAGAAGACCTCAGGCATCTCTGGATGACTGTCCTCAAATTGTCCTTTGGTGACCTTGAAGCCTTTCAAGATGTATATCCATCCATAAAACAAAGACACATCAATTGTAACTTTAGGTGTGCAATCTAAGTCCAGCTTCTAAAATGAAAGCCTGTTAGATTTCACACTGATAATGCTTATCTTTCTAAGTACAGAAGAAAGACAAGATGAGACCAATTATTCTTTACTGTACTTGTCCCTTCCTACCTGCCTTTCCCCCTTTAAGGAGATGTATAAATACCAGGCCTCCTAAAAACCTTTTTCAGAGAGAACATAAGACATGGAGGGTTTCTATGATTTGTGTTTTTCCAGGGTGTGCCCTCAAGCTCTGGCTTAAGAAACCTCAATTGATTCAGACACTTGCCTCAGTCACTCATTTTGGTTAACATTCTGGTGACCATTAAGGGATACTCTGAGTGGAGTTTTGCTCCCATGTTTTGTGTTATCAAACATGTGGATATGGGGACATTTGAGGCCACAGAATTTTACTTTAACATTTGCTGTCCCAGGACATCAACTTCCATTTCTCTTCTGTATAGGAGGGTGTTTTGTTCACAAGTCTCAGAGCTATTAAATCAACCCAGCTGTCCATCAACAGTGGATTAGATGATGAAATCTATACCTATGCTCCATGGAATACTAGGCAGCCATAAAAAAAGAAAAAAAATCATTTCCTTCCCAGTAATATGTTTGCAGCTGGAGGCCATTATCCTAAGCAAATAACAAAGGAAGAGAAAACCATAAACCATAACCTAGTAAGTGAGAACAAATGTCGGATATTGAGGGACATAAAAATGGCAAAAAGAGAAGCTAGGAACTACTAGAGGGGAGAAGCAAGGAAGGGAGTAAGAAATGAAAAACTAAGTGTTGAGTGCTATGCACAATATCTGGTTGAGAGGATTATTCATACCCCTAACCTCAGCATTGTGCAGTATACCCAGGGAATAGGTGTGCACATGTAACCTCTGAATCTAAAATAAAAGTTGAAGAATAAAGAGAAAAGTTTTACAAGTTTACAGTCTCAAGAACTTTGTAATCAATGCTGTGAAACTACTTATATTTATTCAAAAGATCTACTTGGATGGAATTGATATCTTAAGAATACTTATTTTTTCGGATCCATGAATATGGTATATTTCTCTATTTAGGCCTTCTTTAATGTCTGTTGATTGTTATAATTTTGTCTGAAGAGATTGCGGTGATTTTGGTCTTTGGTTGGATTGAGTCCTAAATATTTTATATTTTCTGACACTATTGTATTCCCTTTACACTATCTAGCTGCCTGTTGTTGCTATAGAGAAATTAATGTATTTTAGTCTATTCTTATAGTACTCAGCTCCCTAAACTCTCTTATTTCTACTTTTTTATTAGTCTTTAGGATTTTTCTATATAAACAATGCTATTCTCTGAAAATAATGACAGTTTTATTTCTACTTTTCCTACCTTCATACCTCTTATTTGTCATTTATTTCTTACTGCTTTTGGGTAGGAACTCCAATACAGTGTTAAATAAAAGTTATCACTGAAAAAAATGAGAATGAACATTTTTTTCTGTGAACTATTATATATTTACCCTCTTTTCTGCTACATTTTGGTTATATTAATTTTATGTGTTCTTTATATATGAGCTTATTATCTGTTTATTATAATTGCAAGATGTTATTTGCTTTTCTTACAGAGAATTTTTCCACATGAACACTCTTTTTGAAAGGTTCAGGTATATCAATATTTCTTTCTTGGCTACACAATAAGAAAGTCTTTCTTCACCTTGGGGTGGTTTAGTGGCTTTGATTTGGTTTCAATTTTTATCCATTTGGAACATGTCCAGTAATATGTTGTCCTGTTCAAGATGGTTACCAGTTATCCATCTAACACTGTGAATGTCCATGTTGTTCACAATAAGTCACTTAAAAGACTTTGTCAGTACTCTAGCAAAAATTCATAATCTCTACAAGAATATGCATTTGAACCACACAATCAACAGGCAGCAAGAATAGCACACTACGTCCATATGCCCTGCACCATAGATGTTCTCTTCAAGTCCACATGGAACATTTATGAAGACTGAACTAAGTCATATATTAGCAAATATTAATATTAATATAAATATTAATAGTATTGAATCATTTTTACCCAATCACCTATTTAGTATACTGTGCAATGTGGGTACTATTCTCTAAAACATGAATTTTAAATATTAGGCATTTGGAGATTTTAAAAGCACATGTCAATCAAGACACAGTGATGAACATTCAAATACTTGGTACTTGACTGACAGTTCATTTGCCAAAACTCGTAAGATGCAGCCACAGTGGAGCCCCAGGGAATTCATGACCCAAAAGGCTTATACTAGAAAAGGTTGATTAAAGATGAGTTAATCCTCACCTTAAGAAGTGAGAGAAAAACAAAGCAAGGAGAATAAAATTGATAAGAAACCTAAAAGTAGAAAATAATAAGCTAGAAGACAAATTAAAAAAAAAAACAAGAACATGAATAGACCCAAAAATAATGTTGTTGAAAAAGATAAGTTATTTAAACTTCTGGACTAATTCATTAACAAAACAATAAAGAAAGAAAAAAGAAACAGATTTAGCAGTGAGAGAGAGTGGATGTAATCTCATCTGCAGCAGGAGTTGAAAGTTTCTTTTCAAAATTTCACGACACTAAGTTAATTGATAATTTAAACAAAATTGACAAGTTCCTAGAAAATTAGGTATAATAAAAAGTAGCACAGGAATAAATGGAAATTCTGACCTGTCCTATAACTATGTTTAAAAAAATTTCTTTTGTGTGTGTGACAGGGCCTCATTCCTGTTTCTCCAGTTGGAGTGTAGTGGTGCAATAATGGATCACTGCAACCTCAACTTCCCAGGCTCAGGTGATCCTCCCACCTCAGCCTCATAAGGAGCTGGGACCACAGGTGCATGCCACCATGGCTGGCTATTTTTTTCTATTTTTAGTAGAGACAGGGATTCATCATACTGCCCAGGCTTGTCTGGAACTCTTAGGCTCAAGTTCTTCCTTGGCCTTTGAAAGTCCTGAGATTACAGGTGTGAGCCATCATACCCGGCCCCAATCTTGAAATTTTACTTAATATTTTAAATATTCACAAACATACACAAACACACATACATACATGTGGATACTCAGAAAAAGCAGATGACTTTAAGACGATGATGAATATTTCTACAGTGGAAAAAAAATAAATCTACATCTGTAATTCACACCACATGCTAATCTTTTTTTTTTTTTTTGAGATGGAGTCTTGCTCTGTCGCCCAGTCTGGAGTGCAGTGGTGTGATCTCGGCTCACTGCAAGCTCTGCCTCCCAGGTTCACGCCATTCTCCTGCCTCAGCCTCCTGAGTAGCTGGGACTACAGGTGCCCGCTACCATGCCCAGCTAATTTTTTTTGTATTTTTAGCAGAGACAGGGTTTCACTGTATTAGCCAGGACGGTCTCGATCTCCTGACCTCGTGATTCGCCTGCCTCGGCCTCCCAAAGTGCTGGGATTACAGGCATGAGCCGCCGTGCCCAGCCGATAATCTTTTCACAATAAAGTTATTGAGAATGTTCTTCAAAAGGATCCTAATTTTCTTCGTTACTTCTACATACACAAGACATACAGAGACAGATCTGTGTATCTACTATACGACAAAGAAGCCATAGCCAAGGTACATATGAAAATCCAACAGAAACAGTAAGAGGAACATTGATAACACAATGTTTTTAAATGGCGGAAAACTCTTAAGAGGCACCAGATGTTAGAACATGTGTAATGGCCTGTGAGTACATGAAAAGATGCATTTGCACTATTGTTTACTTAGGAAAAGCATATTAAAACCATTTTGAAATCTCATCCCAACCACAGAAGAAAGGCTAAAATTCAATGGGCTGACAATCCCAAGAGTTGGAACAACTCTACAGAGAGATGTTGCTGGTGGGAATTTAGATGTGTTCAGCTCTCTAACAAGAGAATCTATAATTTGTAGCTATCTTAGAAGATGTCCCAGCATATACAATGGTCTCTACACCCAAGGAAATAAATGAGACCACCAAGATACATATGTAGATATGTCCACATTAACATGATTCAGAAGACACAAATAGTGTTGCAGTTTGAATGTGTAACACTACAGGGGATAAAACTGTGGTGCATTCAAACTAACGGATATTTACAACATGAAAAATAAATGGATTCCTGCTGCGTAAATCATGGATGATCTCACACAAAGAGTTGCAAGAGAAGAGCCAGTGCAGAGGGGAAAATGAAGACTGATTCCACCTCTATAAAGTTCCCAAGAGGCAAAACCCATCTGTAGTGCTAGAGATCAGAATGGAGGTAACCTGGCACTTGGAATGGCTAGGTTTGGGGAGGGGAGGTCATGAAGCCTGTCACCTGGACACTCTGTGTGAGTACACGAGCAACACCCATTACATCTCCACACACAGCTCTGGTCATCAGGCATTTTTAGGGGGACTCTAGCAAGGGATTAGGAATCATGCATGAGAATCATCTACAGAGAGAAACATAGAGTTGGAGGAGCTGGTTGCTAACGCAGAGCAGGGTCCCTGTTGTTCATGGGTCTAGCCTAGTCTTAAGTTCCCAGCCCCACTCCCACTCCTGCCATGATCCAGGAACCTCTGAAAAGCAGCTTTTTCCAAGGACCTCCTCCTTGGTAACACATCAAGGTTTCTCACTGTCAAGCTGTCCAGAGAGAAAAGCAACTTGGATAGTGCCCATAACATCTGTGCCTTGGGGCTCAGGGCTCAGCAGAAATGGCAGAGGGCAGTGAGAGGAGACATGGTGAATGGGGTAGGGACCTAGGGACAGCTGCCTGGAACAGGAGCAGGTGGGGCCACAGGAGAAGGTGGCACAGGAAGGAATGGGCAGGAGAGGAGAGGAGAGGAGGAGACACGCTCTGTGGGGCTATAGCCCAGTGTGAGCCTTTGTGAGGCTATCTTAGCAGGGAAGCCCAGGTGGTGTGAACAGGAGGGGAAGCAACTCCCACCTCCCCTGCTAGGAACTGAATGTGTACACTCCCAAATTTTGAAGCTTTCATTTTTAATGTGAAGGTGGTGGAGGTGGTGCCAGGCATGGTGGCTCACGTCTGTAATCCCAGCACTTTGGGAGGCCGAGGCAGGCAGATCACCTGAGGTCAGGAGTTCAAGACCAGCCTGGCCAACATGGCAAAACCCCATCTCTACTAAAAATACAAAAATTAGCTGAGTGTGGTGGCGGGTGCCTGTAATTCCAGCTACTTGGGAGGCTGAGGCAGGAGAAATGCTTGAACCTGGGAGGCTGATGTTGCAGTGAGCCGAGATTACGCTACTACGCTCCAGCCTGGGTGACACAGTGAGATTCCATCTCAAAAAAAAAAAAAAAAATTTGGAGGTGGGGCCTTTGGGAGATAATTAGAATAAGAGTCAGTCATAAAGGTAGGGGCTTCATTATGGAATTAATGCCCCTATAAAAAGTGGAAGACCCAGGAAAATGATCTCCCTCTCTCCTTTTTTCTGTCCCTCCACCCCCTCCCAACCCTCCACCATGTGCAGATACAGCAAGAAAGCAGCATCTGCAAGAAAGCCCTCACCAGGACCAAATCAGCTGACACCTCAACCTTGGACTTCCCAGCTTCCTGAACTGTGAGGTATAGATTTTTATTGTTTAAGTCACCAAGGCTACGGTGTTTTTAATAGCAGCCCAAGCCCAGGAATACATCATCTGACTCACTGTTTTGAATCAAACTCTTCAGTTTCTTCATCAACGTAGCTGGCAGCTCGTGTCCCCAGCAGCATCAGAGGCCCCAAGAAAAGAGCTCCAGCAGGGGCTCAGCCTGCACGGGTCCCATGCGGCAGCCTCAGTGTCAGGGCCTGGATGGCAGGTGAGGCTCCAGTGACACAACCACAATGTGAAAGTGTAAGAGTTTTTAACTACTTACAGATACTGGAAAGCACAGGGCACACCTGGAGACCACAGACACTGGGGTCAGAGAGCCCAGGCAGGGAGGAGAGAAGGGAACTGTAGGCCAGTGGCTTTATTGGGTCCAGGGTGTTGTTGACAGGTTTCCAGAAGGGAGCTTTAATGGGTGTGTTTAAAGCAGGCAAACACTGGGGCAAGAAGACCACACTGTGACTGAGAGGTGGTCACTTTAAATTGGAGGGCAAATGTCACAACTGTTTCAGTTTAAAGGAAGCAGCTGGCGAGAGGGGAGCCCAGCACACTATGCAAGAGAGATGCCTCTAAGATTTTATCTGTGGCCACCAACTGGAGCCATTTGGACCGGGTACAGCAGTGGAAACTCTGTGATGGTGACAAACATGGGAATCACTCTGACGTGATGCAGTTAAATTTACACCTTAAAAATGGATGTCAAGACAACATAAACAAGACCCAGGGACACCAACAGGGTATGGTGCTGTGCCCCAAAGTCAGGGTCCTGGGTTCTTACCCAGGGAAGTGAGAAATAAAGATAACTTTTCCCTGCTCCCTCTCTCCTCCCCTGACACTGATCTTCCCACCCTGCACCTCCCTCTTCTGCTCCCAAACCCCCACCCAGTGCTCAGTCCCAGACATCACTGCCTGCAGGGCATGCACAGTGCAGCCCACTGCACACAAACTACAAACTCACAGAAGGTGATGACAATTTGTGTTTGGGACGTCTGATTGTGAAAGAGGGAGGACAGCATACTTGCAGCCACAGAGACTGAAACTGGAACGTGATGGAACGGGGCTGGAACGTGATGGAGCTCTGACATAACAGACGTGTGACTTTGTGTGAAATGTGCAGATCCGCGTGGAATAAAACACAGCCTAGCCTGTGGCTGCTGCCGTCCACATTTCCCTCATCTTCCAACAGAAGTCAGCAGGGTCCCTCCCAGCCTGGAACCTCCCTAGAGACTGCTGACCTCCCTTGGCAGGGCCCACAGGCCAGCAGGGTCCGCCCTCACCAGGGTCACTTGGCCCATGTCCTCCTTGCTCCTCCAAGCTCCCCACCCGAGTCTGTCAGCTTTTCCCTGCAGCCCAGCGGCCACCCACCTGAGGCCACTCTCTCTGCAGGCAGCTCCTGCCCTCACACCCCATTTTTCCTGGGGCAGTGCTGGTGCATGTGATGCCACACTGGGCACTTTCCCCTCATGACCTCCTTCCATCCTCATCAACTCCTTCTGTGACTCCTCCCTAAATGCCTGCCCCTGCTCCATCTTTCCTGTTCTCTGGGGCATTCCAGGCTTCCAGAACAGCATCTGCCTGAGTGCCCACAGTACCAATGGGAATCAACCAGATATCCTGTAACCTGTCCTCTGCACCCTAGGAGGCTCAGAGCACATGTGCCGGTCACACACAGGCACCATCTGGGATTTGTCCACCTGTCCCCTGCTGTCCCTCATGAAGTCAGGAGGGAGGACAGAGCTCTCCGGTGTGTATGGGGTGGGGAGTAAGCATGAGCTCCCTGGGTTAGAACACAACCCACCTTCACCCGCCCTCTTAGGTGTGAGCACCGTCCTCCCAGATGGGCTATCTGACCACTACTTGTGCTTCCTCTACACAAAGGGGCTTGACCAGGTCCAAATCCTCAGGACAGACCCCAGGAGATGTCAACATGAAAAGGGCTGAGCACATCCTGGCTTCAGAGTAAGTCGGGACTAGTGTCTCCAGCTCAGAGCCCCTGCTATGTCCCAAGCTACCTCTCCTGGGTCTCAGAGAGCTGTGTCCTACAGGGTCCCTGGGCAGCTCCCCACTCCTTGCTCTGCCAGCCATGGGGAAGGTGGGGTGACCACAGGACAATCAGCCGTGCAGAGAACAGAGGACACCCAAGATGGTCAGGGAGGACATGGAGGAGCCTGAACCCCAGCTCAGCCACCAGACTCCAGGGAGCAAGAGAGTGGCTGAGACTTGTCCCTGGTGACCACGAGGTTCACAGCCCCCAGTGAATAACCAGCACAGGCCTCTCCTCCCAGGAGACATGAGAGATTAACCCTGTACACCTGCAGGAAGGACAGTTCCCTCTGGAACACCAGGGTCCTGAAAGTTTATCCTTGGAAGCTGCAGTAAGCTTGACACAATTAGAGAAAAGGAGGGTCCTTCTCGCTAGCCAGCACTCAGCTCACCCAAAGCACAGTAGGGGTGTCCTCGTGACAGGGTCCTGGTGCAGCCTGTCCTCCTGCTCTGAAGGGAAGAGACAGATGGGGATGGGAGAGGGCAGGGGGAGTGACTGTGCACCCCAACTTGGAGCCATGAAAATGGCTGAATGCTGAGGGTCCAGGGCTGGGCTCACCCAACCTACAAAGTGTGTGTGACTGTGAGTGTCTGTGTCTCTGTGTGTGTGTGTGTGTCTGCACATAATGTGTGTAGAGGTTGGGTGAGAGAATCACTGGTGAAAGAGGCAGAGGACTCAGCAATTCTGAGAGGCTTGAAACACAGACAGAAGGGGAAGGGGAGGGAGGAAAAAGGGGGCAGGACTGAGAGGGGAGGGGACAGGGAGGTGTCCGGGGCACAGACCCCGCCCATGAGCCTGAGAAATGCTCCTGCCCTGGGAAGAGGCTCAATGCAGAAGAAGGAAAACAGCACAGCTGACAGCTGTGTTCAGAAAGTTTCTGGATCCCATGCTCATCTCCACAAAGGAGGACAAGCAGGCAGCAGAGACCATGGTGAGTTCCTCAGCTCCTTCCTGCAGATGGCATGTTCCCTGGCAGAGGCTCCTGCTCACAGGTAGGTGAGGGAAGGCCTTCCTGGGAGAGGACAGGAGGAGGAAGCACAGTGACTGGCTGGGGTCTCCTGGAAGGAAGGGGCTCTGAGAGGGGACAGAGGGCTTCTGTTGGAGTCTGAATAGGTAAGAAGATACGGAAGAGGGACAGGGGTCAAAACAAAAAAAATCACATTGATCTGGAATAGGTAAGAAGCAGGAAAATCTCAAGTGTTTTATTTTCCTGGTTAATCATCACTGGCCACTATATTTTGAAAAATGATATTAATAACTATGTCAGATGACACTTCACATAAAAACATAACCAGGGCATGAAACATTGTCCTCAGCCACCAACCCCAGAAATTGGAACGTAAACCCCGGGATGTGTATAGCACTGGGAACGCTCATGAACTCATCCACAGGAGTCTACAGACTGTCCCAGGCACTGGGATGCAACCAAGATCACACAAGCCCCTGTCCTCACAGAGCTCACACTCTCCTGGGGAGGAAGACAGACATACAAAGCAATCTAGAATGTGAGGTCAGGTGTTGACAAGAGCTCTGGAGGGAGCAGAGCAGGGAAAGGTCGGAAAGGGAAGACCCAGGGTCTCTAGAAGAGGCTTCAGGGAAGAAGTCTCCCAAGGACATCCTGATGTGAGCAGGACCTGAGGGCAGTGGGGAGGGAGGCATGCAGACTCCTGGGGAAGAGGATTCCACACAGGGAAATGCCAAGGTCAGAGGTGTTGAAAAAATCAGGGTCATGCTTCTGACCTTGACCCAGTAGGACACACACACACTCTAAGGTGGAGGGTTGAAGAGACCTTCTCAACACCCAGGGTCCCATCTTTTGATACCAATAGATAGGTCCCCAAATTGTCTGATGCTCTTTCCCCTTCCTAGCCTTACTTTGAATTTTCTGAAACCTGCCTACCACTGCCCATGTCACTGTTGAAGCCCTGCTGTCTGATGCTGCAGAGGGGCAGGAAGTTGTTCTACTTGTTTATCATCTGCCCCAGGATTGTCTTGGCTACAAGTGGTACAAAGGGGACCGAGTAGCTGCCAACCACCAAATTATAGGATATGTAATCGACACTTAAGTAACTACCCCAGGGCCTGCATACAGTGATCAGGAGATGATAAACTCCTATGCATGCCTGCTGATCCATAACGTGACCCAAAATGACACAGGATTCTACACCCTTCAAGTTATAAAGCTAAATCTTATGAATGAAGAAATAACCATACAGTTCAGCGTACACCGTGAGTGATTCCTTATGTCCTCTGGGTGTTGGGGGTCAGTTCTACCTCACACACACAGGATTGTCAGGCCTGAGCTGTGCCTTATTTCCCTCTGCATTATGTCTCATTTTAGGGTTTGGACATTTAGTGCAGGACACACAGAGGGGAGACAGACTTCAGCAGATCAGAATTCCTTTCCTGCATCCAGATCCTGGAGACATTCACTGTACAGAAAGGACAGTCTGATGTGGGGACTCAGCCGGAGATCAGTCTCAGCCAAGCACCTCATGCCTCCCCCATGGACCTGACTCTGAGAAAGACCCTGGAGCTGGGCCAAGGCCTGGCCTGAGGGACACCCTGGGATTCTCTTAGAGAAGCTCAGCCCTGAAGGCCCCAGCTCCAGACTTGTGTCTCAGGATCCTGACTCCACGTGACCCTGGGGAGCCTGTGCCAGGCCTGGGTTGTGGCTTCCTGGGCAAGGCTTACTGGAAGCAAATATTTACCAGCTGTCCACAGGCTGTGGCTCCTAGAGCTGCTTACCAGCTATGGTTTAGTTCCCAGAGCCTCATCTGGGCAAGGACAGAGCCTTCTCCACCTGAGACTCGGAGTAGAGAGGACAGAGGGACAAGCTTCTTAGTCCATCAGCCAGCTGCCGTGGGAAGCTTAGTAGACTCCATAGAAAGTTCAGTGTCCCCAGGGACAGAAACAGAAGAGAAAAGATGTTCCTAGCATCCCTTTTTCACAGGGATCAGGCCTATGGGTACCCTCTCATGGAGGCAAATAATAATAAATGCTGTTTGTATGAACACTTCTTCTGTGCCAAGCATTAGGTCAGATGACTGTGAATGATTTAAAGTTCATTCACCAACAACATAGCAAGCCATACACCACTTGCCATTTAGCTTATTTGACTGAGAGAAAACTAAGCCACAGGGAGATACAGTCACTGAACCAGAGTCACACAAACATGAGGGGCAGATCAGAGTCACATGACCCTCTCCTCCAGCAGAAGTGGGGGCTTATTGGTTTCCAGGAACCCCCACCGTCATCCATTGGCTCACATCCTTTCTTCTTTGGCATCCAAACCTCAGAGGAGTGAGAGTAAATGGACAACCGATTAGTTTGTACTCCAGAACTAAATCACCTGCTTCAGCTATCAGAGTCAGTGCAAGGAATGTCCAGACTTCCTCCTCAGATCCTAATCTCCCTTACTGCACCCGAAATCCTGTGTTTTTCAGAGTATCAGTGTCACTCTCATGGGAGGCTAAAGGAGAAGACTTTGCTTTCTCTCCCCATTCACACCCTGTGCCAGCACAGGCCCAACGTGAGACACACACTCTAGTTCTTGTATGAAGGATAGAGGGATTGAATGAAGTATCCATAACCTCTTTAGAGACTGGATCCTGGATGCAGAATCCTAATATAATAGAAATTGCTGGCCGTACCCATTCCCTGTTTCTCAGGGGCTGAGACCCATGTTCCATCCCTCTGAACCCCTGCCCCTAAAGCCATCCCACCTCATGTGACTCTGGAGTTCCTTGGCCATGGGAGGGTTTTCAGGGCTCCCTGGTCCTGGTCTGGGGCACTAGGTGCACCTGGTCCCTGGAGTCACTAAGGTCATTGTAACCCCCACTGCTCACTGACATGGGTGTTTCTGGCTCTCTCTGCTCCTCTGTGTCTCTCATCTTCTTTCTCCTTAATTTTAGCTGCCATGCCCTGTCCTGCACAGCCTCCTCTACCCTTGGGACTCCCCCCGACATTCCCTCTAAAAAGGCTGATTGTTCTGTTTCCCTTCCTGCTTACACCGTGGCCTGGCTCAGCTCCCAGGAAATAGGAAAGGCACATAAATTCAGCTGGATCTGCAGGCCCTGCTAGGCTCCATCATGAACCAGTGTCCCCAGGTCACCAGGAGAATGAGCTTCCATTGAGTCCCCATCCAGGGCTCTTTCCCTTTATGAGGCCAACATGTGGAACAGGCCACTAGACAGGGATGAACAGCTCCTCTATCGACTCTTATAATCACCTGAGAAGTTCTTCTTGCCCGACTGCACAGACAAAACCAATTTATTGAGATGGTGATTTGTAGAAAAGGAAGATTTTAATTACTCTGTTTGCCAAGCAGGAGGACAGAGGTTATTATGACTCAAATCAGCCTCCCTAGTTGCTCAGAGGTTATAGTTTTTCAAGCATAGTTTCAGTGGCAGAGGTCTAAGGAATGGGTACTGCTGATTGCTCAGGTATGAAATCATGAGGATGGGGAAAATGGCCTGTATTTTCTGAATCCACCTCTGAGTGGAGGCCACATGACTGGTTGAGCCATTAGTCATGGGTCTGGATGAGGTCAGCTGGTTTCCAGGATGCAAAAGTCTGAGAAACATCTCAAAAGATAAATCTCAGGTTCTACGATAGTGATGTTTTCTATAGGAGCAATTAGGGGAGTCACAAGTCTTGTGACCTCTATACACATGAGTCCTGAGCAGTAAGGCATTGCAGAAACTATGCCTACATTTTAGCAGAATTTGAGCTGCTCCTGTAATCATAATCTCGTGGTCTTTCATTAGTTTTAGAAAGCCAGTCCCTGAGCAAGGAGGGAGTTAGTTTTAGAAAGGGACTATTATCATCCTTGCTTCAATGTTAACCTATAAACTAAATTCCTTCCAGCGTTAGCCTGGCTTATTCCCAGGAATGAGCAAACACATCCAGTCAGGATAGAGGCCAGATGGAGTCAGCCATGCTAGCTTGCTCCCACTGTCCTAATCTTTGCAAAGGTGATTTCACTCTCTACATTGACTCAGCAGGGGGGTCAGAGGCAGGGGTACAGGTCTGCAGTCCCCAAAGCCCACGGGCTCCTTTCATCCATTTCACTTATGACTCCATCCTCATCCTGCTAGCTGTGAGGCTCACATCCTCCAGTCATTTCCTAGAGACTTCTGGTTTCCTGTCAGGCCTATAGCAAGCTTGAAATTTGTCACTCAGTTTTAACAACAAGTAAAAAGCTGAACAAACTCAAAAATCAACAACTCTTTTAGATCCCACAGAGAAGTGAGGTCTCAATGCTAACTGACCCATATATTGAAGAGACCAACAGGCAAAGACAGACAGCACACTTTACCTGAGCAGAAACCCCTGGCACAGAAACCTCAGTGGGAACCAGTACTGGGGTCAGAAAAACCTGAACTGTCACTAATGAATTGCTGGAGGGTCAGTGTGAACAAGATCCAGAGTTAAACACTCAGGGGAATGGATTACTTCTGGGGGTAGGGGAACATGTTTGTGACTCTTAGCTTCTGGAGCCCTACCAGGTTCCTATAGTAATACCCAGTAAAAATCAGCTCATCCTTCCTGCAGGGGAAGGGGAAAAGAAACCACTTTGAAAGATGCCAGTGAATTCTATTCTGGGCAAGACCTGCCTTTAAGAGAAACTATTTTACCAGAGTCTAATCAGCTGGGGTTTGATCGGAGCCTAAATGCCCTGGGGAAGGGGAAATAGCCAACTCTAGCCCCCTGTAGCCATCATGTCCCACCTAAGGGAAAGAAAAAACTGAGAGGCACTTACAGCGTTCACAGCCCAGGACACAGCTCTAATGCAATACCACAGAACCCTTCCCTCCATGGCATCACTGAATGCCTGCTCACCCAAGTTTCTTTTACCCAGTACATCATGTCTGATTTGCAAAAAAACCATACAAGGCAGACTAAGAGGCAACATTAGACACTACGCAGAAACAGATGGGTGACATAAGTAGAGAGATGGATATTCTAAGAAAGAACCAAGAGAAGTGCTAGAGATAAAAAACACTGTAAGAGAAATGAAAAATGCCCTTGATAAGCTTTTGAAAGTGTGTATACTGGTAGGCTTAACACAGCTGAGGAAAAGATCTTTAGCTTTCTGGTGTGTTAATAGAAACTTCAAAAACTGAAACAGTAAAGTTTAAAAAGAGTGACAAAAAAGTGGAAGAACATATTCAAGTTCATACTGAATATTTTGTATTGACAATAGCATATTTTATGTTTTGTAGTTGTGGGACAACTACAAAGGCTGTAACATACACATAATGGGAATACTGGGACCAGGCAGAGGTGGCCAGGTGGGTGCTATCTGATGGGTTTACTGCCTGTTTCACACACATCTGTGTCCTCATCGTGATGCCATTGCCATAAGGTGGGGTCTTTCAGGTGGGGAGATGCACAAGCCACTGGCATCTTACTTAGACTCTGCCCAGTTTAAACGAACTTAAACTCTAGTTGTGTTTCCTGAGGTCTAGGGAAAATGAGGAAAGCATTTCACATGCCTGTTTCAGGCTCTTCCCCATTTTTCCTAAGTCGGCACAGGAATTAGGGATAGGGAGGTCTTTCTAAATTTGCTAATATAACACACATTGCTTCTCCTAATTCGGCATCTTTCCTCCCTTTATGTATTGTAATTGACACACATAAGACTTCTTTGACTGGTACTGTCCTCCTAACAGGACCCATGATCCTCTCTCTATTCAGGGAGTTGCTAATTTCAAACCACCTTCAGCATCTTTCTTTGAGCATAATGCCATCCTGCTGGAATTCACAGCACACCTTAACCTTATTTTGGTATCTAGAGAAATACTACTTCCATCAATCGAACTTAGATATTTGCACTATTAATAACAATTTCCACTTATGGAAAAAATTTAATGTTTCCTCCAATTTTTTTTTGTTACTATAGTCAGAACATAACATGAGTTCTAAACTCCAGACAAAATTTTAAGGGCAGATTACAGTATTACACATGGAGCTCCCCAAATTCAAAAATCCAAAATCTGCAATACTCCAAAATTCAACATTTATCAGCTGCTGATGTAATGCTCCAAAGAAATGCTCACTGGAACACTTTGAATTTTAAAATGTTCAGATTCAGGATGCTAAACCAGTAAGCATACTACAAATATTCACAAATCTAAAAAAGTTAGAAACCCGAAACACATTTGGTCTTAAGCCTTATGCATAAGAACTACTCAGTCTTAATGAACTATAGGAACCAAGCTGTACAGCAGATCTCTAGAACCTCCTCATCTTGCATAACTAAAACTGCATATCCATTGAAAAACTCCCTATTCACCTCAGTCCCAGCTCCTGGCACCCACCATTCTACTCTCTGATTCACTCTGGAATCCACTTATATGAGGTCCCTAGAGTAGTCAAACTCATGAAATCTGAGTGTAGAATGTCCAACAGGAGAAAATATTTGCAAAACTTCCTCCCAAATGTCTGTCTCATATTCCATCAAACACACATGGTCCATGAGGACCAGATTTCCAACAGTTTATGTTCCCTGTCTCCACCAGTCAGTTCTGCATTTGCAAACATCCACATGTATTTCTAGAAAGATCCACATGGTCCTCACCTGCCCTCTGCAAAGGGAGAGGGAACATCAAAAACCCAGGATGGGGAATATGTTTCTGCTCCAAAGCCACCAGCTTTTGCTTGTCCTCTTCACTCTTTCTAGATCATTCTTTAGACTCTGCTCTATCTTCAGAGGTCACTGGTTCAAGTCATTCACCATGAAATATTTGGTGAAAATTGTTCCACCTAGTGGCTCCACTGCCTGATGACTGAGTTGGCCTCCAGGCTTGCGCCTGGTCTCTTCTGTGTTAGTTCTACTAAAGCATCCAGTCCCAGGCTAAGGACAGTGAAAAGTCCCATTGTCACCCATCTCTAAGATGCTCTTGGAAAGGGAAGCCACAGAGAAAACAACTGGGTGGCGGTGGGTGGGGGTGGGGGGCAAAGTAGGACTGTGAAGCTGGAAGGAGCACAGCACCTGCACATTCCAGGTGTGGATACCAAGGTGGGCCAGGCAGGCAGCAAGTCAGGGAGGGACCAGGAGAGGCACCAGGAGCGGTGACTTCTGCTTTTGTGTTTGTCCATGACCCAGTGCTGCTGCTCAATTTATACTTGAGAAAGCCTGTGCTTCTCTAAGACAGAGCAGGCAGACTCATGGTCTCTGAGCCCTCAGATCATCATGCATCTGTCTTGTGACACACACACCTGCCATGGGTTTTTAAAGAGTTGGGTGGGCTGAGAGGTGGGAGATGCCAACTCTGATTGAAAGATGCCCATGGGGGAATCAAAGGTGCCACGCAGGGCAATCTTCTGTTATCTGCACAGCAGAGCTGCCCAAGCCCTCTGTCACCAGCAACAACTCCAACCCCATGGAGGACAAGGATGCTGTGGCCTTAACTTGTAAACCTGAGACCCAGGGCACAACCTACCTGTGGTGGGTAAATGGTCAGAGCCTCCCGGCCAGTTCCAGGCTGCAGCTGTCCAATAACAACAGGACCCTCACTGTACTCAATGTCACAAGGAATTACACAGGACCCTATGAGTGTGAAATCCGGAATCGAGTGAGTGCCAGTCACAGTTACCCTGTCACCCTGGATGTCCTCTGTAGCCCAGGCTGCCAACCCAAATTGATATGGCCAGAATCCAGGCCTCTCAGTCCCTCTCAGGTCCAAGAACAGAGACTCTCAGCCCTGGATATCAAAGCTGTCCATGACTGCCTGCGCCAGGCAAATTTTGGTAGGCCCAGCCTTAACCAAGAATAAGAGAGGAATGGGATGCTCCTGTCACAGGAGACTCGAGGTCCCCAGTTTGTGATGGGGAAACAGGTGGATGTCTCAGACTCCAGCTCAGTGGACACAGCAGGAGTTTGGTTGGGACTTAAGGATTCTTCTTCTTTGGCTCAGAGGGACACTGTGGCCTTTCTACAGACCAGGAGTATTCTTGGCTTATCAATGAAAAGCTCCAGCAATACACACAAGAGCTCTTTATCCCCAAAATCACTGCAAAGAATAGTGGGGTCTATGCCTGTTTTGTCCGTAACTCAGCCACTGACCTCAGTAAGTTCACAGTCAAGAGGATCACAGTCTCTGATAAGTGGATCCCTGCATCATTGGCAATATGTTTTTGGGTGGAGTCTATCTGGCTTTTAGAGATCAGTGAGGAAAAATATTTTATTCTCAGTCAATGTCCAATGGACAAAAGGAAATCCCAAATTTTTCTCTTGGACCCTCCCGATGCATCTATATGACTCCCTGCCCCTTGTTTTTCTTTCTCATGGCTGCCCTTGGGTCCAGCCTGAGAAATATGTGGAGGGGGCTTTGTCAGCCCCAGAGCACTTCACTGAGGGGGAAGGAGGAGGATTCTCAAGGCCACGTTGCTTCTCTCTATTACCAACACATTTTTTTCTGTTACCTCTTTGTTTTCTTTTACCTACTCCTTCAGCTACAAGGAACATCTGAAGCTTTGAAACAAGCTCACACTTTTTCCCAAATGAGAGGAGGACACCCCTTGGATGAGGAAGAAGCAGCTTAGACTCTGCTCTCTGCTCTGCTTCAGGCTCACTTGGTGACTGGCCCTGCCCTGACTCCACCTGGTGTGAGAACAGGGTGGTGGAAAGGTGCCTGGGTGGCCTGTCCCGAATCTGGCTAAATCTAGCTGCCAGCAGAAGCAAAGCCTCCCCCAGGTTAGGCTGCAGGGAAATAGGAAGAGAGGGAGCCTCAGGGCAGACTCCTGAGCTCTGTCCTGGCTCTGAAGTCACTGGCTGTATGAGGCTGTGGGCACAGCACATGGGACACAGCACAGAGGACAGTGAGTGATACACAATGGAAACATTTGGAGATTAACCCTTGGGGTCAGGGAACGGGCAGTGTCAAAAAGTGTGTATTTGTAGAGAGGGTAAGACTACCAGGCACTATATATATATACACATAAAATAAGTCTTACCGTTAACTATTTCTAAGCATGCAATTTAGTGTTGTGTAAAAGTTATCACTATCCATTTCCAGAACTTTTTCATCTTACCATACTAAACCTCTGTACTCAATACATGATAACTCTCACTCCCTCCCCCCCAACCCTTACTACTCACCATTCTACTTTTTGTGTCTATGTGATCGACTTTTCTAACTATCTTACATAAATGGAATTATATAATAGTTGTCCTTTGGTGTCTGGCTTTTTTCACTTAGCATCATGTCTTCAAGGTTCATTCATTTTGCACCTTGTATTGGAATTTTATTCCTTGTTAAGATTGAATAACATTGCAATGTGTGGATACACCTCATTTTTCTATCCACTTATCTTTCAATAAACTTTTCAGTTGTTTCCACCATTTTGGCTATTGTGAGTAATGCTGTTGTGAATGGCAGTGCATAAATATCTAATCAGATTTCTTTCCGTTGTTTTGGGTGTATGTCCAGAAGTGGGATTGCTGGATCAAATGGTAATTCTTTGTTTAATTTTTTGGGAAATAGCCATACCATTTTCCACAGCAGCTATAGCATTTCCCATTTCCATCAGCAATGCACTACAGCTCCAATTTTTCCACTTACTTGAAGATACTTTTTGCTTTGTGCTGTTGTTGTTTTTATCAAAGCTATCCTAAAGTGTGTGAGGTGGAGTATACTTGTGGTTTTGATTTGCATATCTCTAAGTATTAGTGATGTCGAGCATCTCTAGATGTGCTTATTGGTTATTTGTATATCTTCCTTGGAGAAATCTCTATTTTAGTCCTTTGTTCATTTTTTAATTTTTTTTTTTTTGGATTTGTGCTGTTGTTGATTTGTAATAGTTCTTCATATATTCTGGAAATTAATCCCTTATCAGATATATAATTTGCAAATATTTTTCCCATTTCATGGGTTGCCTTTTCACTTTTCTCAATAATGTTTTTTGAAATTTGAAAGTTTTGGCCGGGTGCGGTGGCTCACGCCTGTTATCCCAGCACTTTGGGAGGCCGAGGTGGGTGGATCACGAGGTCAGGAGATCGAGACCATCCTGGCTAACACGGTGAAACCCCGTCTCTACTAAAAATACAAAAAAAATTAGCCGGGCTTTGGTGGAGGGCGCCTGTAGTCCCAGCTACTCGGGAGGCTGAGGCAGGAGAATGGCATGAACCCAGGAGGCGGAGCTTGCAGTGAGCGGAGATCGCACCATTGCACTCCAACCTGGCGACAGAGCGAGACTCTGTCTCGGAAAAAAAAAAAAAAAGAAATTTGAAAGTTTTTAGCTTTTATGAAGTACAATTTATGCATTTTCTTTTGTTGCCTATGTTTCTGTTGTTATAACCAATATATCATTGTGAAATCCAATGTCATGAAGCTTTTTTTCTTTGTTTTCTTCTAAGAGTTTGGTAGTTTTCACTCTTCCATTTAGGTCCTTGATCCATTGTGGATTAATTTTTGTATACAGTGTTAGGTAAAGGTTCAATTCATTTTTGTCCATGGATATCCAGCTTTCCCAATATTATTTTTTGAAAAGACTGTCCTTTCCCCATTGAATGGTCCTGGCACACTTGTTGATAATCATTTGGCTATATATGCAAGCATTTCTTTCTGAGCTCTCTATTCTACGCCATTGGTTTCTATGTCCTCCTTTATATGCCAGTAGCACACTGTATTGATTACTGTGGCTTTGCTGAAATAAGGAAGTGTGAGACTTCCAGCTTTGTTCTTTCTTTTTAAGGTTGCTTGGTTATTTAGGGTCCTGAGATTCTATATAAATTTTAGGATAGATTTTTCTATTTCTGCCAAAAATGTCACTAAAATTCTGGTGGAAATTGCATTGAATCTGCAGCTCACTTTGCATATTGTCCTCCTAACAATATTGAGTCTTCCAATCCATATAAAATGAAATGTTTTTCCATTTATTAGTGTTGTCTTTAATTTCTTTCAGCAATGTTTTGTAGTTTACAGCATACAATTCTGTCACCTCCTTGGTTAAACTTATTCCTAAATATTTTATTCCTTTTGAGGTTAATTTGAAATGAAAATTTTTTCTTAATTTCCTTTCAGAGTGTTCATTATTAGTTTATAGAAATACAACTGATGTTGCATGTTAATTTAGTATCCGGCAACATTACTGAATTTATTTATTAATTCTTACAGGTTTTTTTCATCTTTAGGTTTTTCTACATACAAGGTAAAGTTACCTGTGAACAGATAGATAATATAACTACTTTTTCCAATTTGAATCTTTTTTTTTTCTTGCCTAATTTCTTTGGCTAGGACATCTAATACCATGTTGAATAGAAGTGCTGAAAGCAGGCATCCTTGTCTTGTTCCTGATCATAGGGAAAAAGCTTTCAGTTTTTCTCCATTGAATATGATGTTTGCCTTGGGCTTTTCACATATTATGTTGAGGTGTTTTTTTTCATTCATATGGAGAATGTTATTATGAAAAATTATTAAATTTTGTCAAATGCTTTTAGTTGTTCAATCTTCTTACTAACTATAGGTCTATTCAGATATTTTGTGTGTCTCTAGGAATTTGTCCATTTCATCTAGTTTATCCAATTTATTGGTATACAATTATTCCTAGTATTTTTCTAATCATTATTTATGTATAATTGATAGTAATATCTAAATTTTCCTTTCTTTTCTTTTTGCATAGAGAGACAGGCTTGTACTCTATAGGCCACACCATGCTGGAGTGCAGTGGCATGATCAGGGCTCACTGCAGACTCAACCTCCTGAGCTCAAGTGATCCTCTCACCTCAGCCTCCCAAGTAGCTTGGACTACAGGTGCATGTTATCATGCTCCGCTAGTTTAAAAACTTTTTTTTGTAGGGACACCATCTCCCTTTGTTGCCCAGACTGGTCTCAAACTCCTTACCTCAAGTGATCCTCCCACTATGGCCTCCCAAAGTGACAGGATTAAAACATGAGCCATGCCAAGACTTTATTTTCATTTCTGATTTTAAATAATTTCAATATTCTCTCTCTTCTGTTAGTCAATCTAGTTAATGATTGTCAATTTTGTTGATCTTATTCTGAAGAGCCAACTTTTGGTTTCATTGATTTCCTCTATTGTTTTTCTATTGTCCATTTTATTTATATCCACTCTAAACCTTATTATTTCCTTCATTCACTGTGTTTGGGTTTAGTTTGTTCTTCTCCTATATCCTGAAGTTGTAAAGTAGATTGTTGACTTGAGATCCTTCTTCTTTTTTAATATGAGAGTTAACAGTTATAAATTTCTTGCACAAAATTCTTAAGTTATCTGAGCTTCTGATTCCTCAATTGAAAATTGCAGTAACAGCGCTTTCTTTATACTATTGTTTTAAAGGTTTAATGTAATCATCAATTTAACCTTCAGAAAAATGCCATGCACACAGCAAATGGTTAATGTTAGCTGCTATATTACTACTATTATCATTAGCTTTGAAGTCAGGTAATCCTAGAATCAAATCTTAGATTCACTTCTCACTAGCCATATGACATCTGAAAAGTTTTTTCACTACTCCAAGCCTCTGTCTTTTCATCTGTAAAATGGAAGTAATGTCTACCAGGCAGGGTTATTGTATGAATCAAGTAAGATACAGGCAAAGTACTTAGCACAGAATCTGGCACATAGGAATTGCCCCTCAGCCATAGCTAACATAGCATTATTCATCAGCCTGAGTTGACTGTTAAGGGCTAAAAGTAAATGGTTGCAACAAAAATAAAGAAACATATGCCAAAAATGTGTGTGTGTGTGTGTGTGTGTGTGTGTATGTGTAAAAGGTATTTTATGTAAATACAAATACACTGTTGGGGACCAGCCTCAACACCACCCGTAGGGTACCTGAAGTCTGGTGGCGACAAAGGAATGAGCAGAGACAGGTTAAGAGTTCATAAAGGTGGGAGCCAGGGGGCCAGTTGCAAAATGGAGGCTGCAAAAGATGCCAAGCTCTGGTCTCCATACTGTTTATTGAGTACAGTTACTTAGATCTAAGAAGCAGATGTTCAGGGCAAAACAGTGAAAGGGAGGCAGTATGTCATAGGTGTAATCTATAGCAATAGCAGTTTAAATGAATCTCCTTTGTGCTCAAACAGCATATCTTTAACTTATCGGAGAGTAGCTAGTGGGAGTGGGCTTAACTGGGAGCCTGCATGTCTGTCCACATTCCAGTGTTTCAAAGGAGTGTCTTTCTCCTTGAACACAGTGTTTATAGATAAGAGAGCAGGTCTCACTCTGAACATGGGAATATGATGGCAATTAGGAGGCTTTCCTCCTCAGAGCCCTCTTGTGGCTTTCCACAACTTATTGTCCCATATTTTTGTGGCCAGTTTATACAGGCACCCCACAATCCCTTTTCCCAACACACACACACACACATATGGAAATATGGAAAAAGAGGTAACACAGAAAATACTAGGACACTGTTACTGACTACATGTGGGAGAGAGAAAAAAAACTAAGTGCAAAGAATCAAGCCTGGAATGTTAGTTTTTAACCCATTCAGATGCAGCCAATAGTGGATTAGACATGGAAGAGAATTTATTAGGGTAAATGCCTGTGAGGGAAAGGAAGGCAAGTGTGAGAGAAGCCTGAGAGAGCTCTCAGACCACAACGCAGATCTGATTTCTGTTGAAGATAAAGAGAAAGAAATTTTGGATAGCAATGCAGTTCAAAAAGAGTTTCTGCAGGGCTGAAGGGGAGTCCCTTCACCAGTCACCCATTAGAGTTACACAGAGTCTCACAGAACTGGGCTTGCTTTCATACCCCTGCTGGGAGGCCCTGGGAAGTGAGGTCTCTGCAAGGGAGGTGGTGAATTTGAAATGCACTGACCTGGCCCTTCTGTCAAGCAACTCCCTGCCATAGAGACTGACAGGGTCTAATTCATGGCTGCCAAAACTGAGACACTGAGAAAAAGATGCAACCATGAAAAGGTGGAAGGTTCTAATGACATAGCAAATAGCCATCAGCCTTTCTCACATCCCAAAGCCTTCAAAAATATCTGAGTGCAGAAAGGCCAGGAAGGAATGACAGACTATCACCAACCTAGAAACATGGTGAGAGAAGGAAAAAATGGCAAAAATGTGGTTGGCTAATCATCTCTCATCAGCCTTCTTATACAAATAATTTATTCCTTGAAGGAACAAGTACAGTACTCCATGCCGAGAGCTGGTTCTTGGGGCAACCCACTGTAAAACAACATCACTTTTATTCCTTCTTTTATTTTCCTTCCATTACAGATGTTTCAGCACAAGGAAGTTCTCCTGGCCTCCCAACTAAGGCCACTGTCAGCATCATGATTGGAGTACTGGCCAGAGTGGCTCTGATGTAGCAGCTTTGGGGTAGTTTCTGCATTTCAGGAAGACTGGCAGGTATGATGGCCTTTCCTCTTGTCCTGTTTCCTGCAGGGCTGACCGCCATGCTTGGGAGAGGGACCTATATCCCGGGACTGGATCTCCTCCTCCTCCCAATAAACTCCTGCTTCTCAGCACTAATTCCTGCAGGTCTCTTCTTCCCTGGTCTGCATGCTGCCTGTACCCCACTGTCTCTTAGATGTGATTATCCCCAGCCTCTGCTCATTTGTTTCCCAGATTCAATACACTATGAAAGTCTTTTGATCCTTTCTTAATATCTCTCACTTGTGTCATTCTCTCCATTCTCATAGACCTCAACAACTGCTTGAATTCCTGCTTGACTCCTTGTCTCCAGTATTTGAAATCTTCCTTGCATATGACTTCCTCATTACCTTCCTAAAATCTAGTTCACTCACCTACTCAAGAATCTACAGGGGCCGACTCTGGCCTATTAGATAAGTTTACATTTCTTCTCTTTACTAATCCTTCTTACTTCCTTTACCACCACTCCCTTATATAATTCCTCTATCCTAATTACATCTGTCTCCCTACATATGCCTGCCCACCCATGCCATATACACAAGGGATTATTAGTTCCAATTGTATGCCTAAAACAGGGTGACCGCCCTCCATCATCTGCACTGCAAAGTTACCCACAGCCTTCATCACAAGCAACCTCTGACCTCATGGAGAACAATGACTCTAGCATTAATGTGTGAATCTAAGACTTAGGACACAATATACATGTGGTTGGGAAGCTTTCCCTGATAACCAATTTATGTGTTCATGAAAAATACAGAAATGAAGAAGGCAAGGTCCCTACCCCAGGGATCGTAAAGCCTAAGACACAAGATAGGACCTTAAAAGTAATTATAAACTCTGGCCCTGGACCCTACAGCCGCCAAGATGTTAATGCCTAAGAAGAATCGGATTGCCATTAATGAACTTTTTTTTTTTTTTGAGACAGAGTCTCACTCTGTCGCCCAGGCTGGAGTGCAGTGGCGTGATCTGGGCTCACGGCAAGCTCAGCCTCCCAGGTTCACGCCATTCTCCCTCCTCAGCCTCCCGAGTAGCTGGGACTACAGGCGCCCGCCACCACGCTCGGCTAATTTTGTTTTTGTATTTTTAGTAGAGACGGGGTTTTACTGTGTTAGCCAGGATGATCTCGATCTCCTGACCTCGAGATCCACCTGCCTCGGCCTCCCAAAGTGCTGGGATTACAGGTGTGAGCCACCGCGCCCAGCCATGAACTCCTTTTTAAGGAAGGAGTCACGTGGCTAAGAAGGATGTCCACATGCCTAAGCACCCGGAGCTGGCAGACAAGAATGTGCCCAACCTTCATGTCATGAAGGCCATGCAGTCTCTCAAGTCCCGAGACTACGTGAAGGAACAGTTTGCCTGGAGACATTTCTACTGGTACGTTACCAATGAAGGCATCCAGTATCTCCGTGATTATCTTCATCTGCCCCTGGAGATTGTGCCTGCCACCCTACGCCACAACCGTCCAGAGACTGGCAGGCCTCCGCCTAAAGGTCTGGAGGGTGAGCGACCTGCAAGACTCAAAAGAGAGGAAACCGACAGAGATACCTACAGACGGAGTGCTGTGCCCCCTGGTGCCGACAAGAAAACCAAGGCTGGGGCCGGGTCAGCAACCAAATTCCAGTTTAGAGGCGGATTTGGATGTGGACGTGGTCAACCACCTCAGAAAAATTGGAGAGGATTATTTTGCATTGAATAAACCTACAACCAAAAAGAAAAAAAAAGTAATTATAATACCAAAATAGAACAAAGTGAATGCCACAAGAATTCAGATAAATCTGATGGGAAATACAGCCACACATTGGAATCACTGGGAAACATTTTTAAAAAATGGATGCTGAAGCCCTCACTCCCCATACCTTCTGATTTAGTGGTCTGGCGTGGGACCCAGGCATTGATAATTTTTAAGCTTCCCCAGATGCTACTAACGTGTAACCAGGACGGAGAACTCTCCTGTTTAAATAGGTAGGACGTAGGGCTAAATTAATGGTTTTTAGCTAGATGACCTAGGGAGGTTTTTCAACATACATAAGCCTATACTTTGTTGGCCATATTCGTTAATGGGCTACACCGAGAACTCAGTAATCCAGTTAAAAAACACAAGCTAAATGGAAAAGCCACTTTATTTGATATGTTAAATTATATGGGAAGCATTGTCAAATGGTAAGTGATGCTAAGTATTCTCAATGTTAATTTATGGGTATGTTACTGATATGAATCTTCCAAAAATTATATGAGATTCATAGAAATCTAATATCAGTCATAATGTCATATGCCACAGAATCAACTAGATTTCTATATGAGCCATGTCTTTATCGTAATGAACGCTCATCAGATTTTTAACCATAGTTATTTTAAATCTGTCATTCATAGACAGTTGTTTTGATTCTTCCTCAAAGTATTTCCAATCAGCTACAGTCCAAAATTGCTTCTTGCTTCAAGGAGATTTACAGAAAAGACTCTGACAAGGATTCTTTAATACAAGTTTCTGATGAATTTAAGATACCACTGGACTGTCTAAGAACTTCCAAGTTCTTCTGATACCTTCATGAAATTGCCAGCCAAGACCAAGCAGAAAAAAAACTCAATTTCATTGGACTAAATAATAATAATGATGAGAATGTTTTTATGATTTTTTGTTTGGAGTTTTGCTGATTCTTTAAGTGGTTTGTTTTCCAGATTTATGGAATTTTTTCTTTTAACCAATCTATAGCACACAGTAATTTGACAAAGTATACTTTTGTGAACAAAAATTGAAGCATTTACTTTTGCTCCCTACCTGACTGCCTTAGAATTGGGCAACTATTCATGAGTATTCATATGTTTATGGTAATACAGATATTTGCTTAAGTTCAATAAATATCTGCTCTCTTTATAACAGGATACATTTGAAAACATTGGTTATATTACCAAGGCTTTGACTGGGATATTACATTTGAAAATATAAATAGAATGAAACCACAGATACTGCAGGCAAGTGTAAAGTAAGCCTTGGTTTGGCTTCCTGGTCTCGAGAGGTTTTTGAAAGTTTAATCTGAGATTCCTTATAAAAAATATCCAGCAAAGCAAAGTTTAAGAAGAGCCTATGTGATCCATTACAACTCTTTCTGCACTTATGTAAACAGTCAGGCCAAGTTTGATGAGACTCAATCTATTTTGCAAACAAATTTGCCTTAGTGGTATTATCTTTGGTAGAAATAGAGATGCCCATAGAGAGAAAAATTATGTTGAGAAGAAAAACTGTAGCACAACTTTTATGAGATTTCAGCTCTGTTCATTGTTTTTGAGTTTTTATAATCCACCTGTAGACTGGACTGGACCCTGAATTCTTCTAGTTTCTCCAACCCAATTTCTCCTATGGAATCAGTAAGAACAAGATCTGCTGTGTTCCTGAAGCCCTATAAGCTGGAGGGGGACAACTCAATGTAAATTTCATGGGAAAACCTTCATGTCTGAGGTATGGGCCACTCAGAGCTCACCAAAATGTTTGACATCATAACTAGAGGCACTTAACTGCAAACCAGGACAAGAAGTTGATGACCTCACACTGTGGACAGCTTTTCCCAAGATGTCAAAACAAGACTCCCCATCCTGATGAGGCTCTTGCCCCTCTTAATTTGTCCTTGCTCATGTCTGCCTCTTTTTCTTGGTGAGATAATGCTGTCATTAGAATTTCACAAGAAGTATCTTCTGAGGGTAGCTTAACAGAGTGTTGAATCTGGGATGAATTCATTCCCTTATTTCCACATAACATAAGAGATCCTTTAGTCTACCCAATGGCTGACATTAGCAGCATCTTTTTTTTCCTTCAGCAATAACCACTTTTAATGATTTAGTGTATATTTTTATAATCATAAATTTTACTTGTTTGAACAGGTAATGCATTAACAGTACAAATTTCAACAGGTAGAAAAGCGTATACTGAAAGTGTTCCTCATAACACGTATCCCTCCTCCATCCTATCACCTGGTTTCCCTCTGCAGAGGCAACCAGGAATATCTGTTTCTTATGTCTTATCCAGACATATTCTATGTGTTAGGTTGGTGCAAAAGCAATTGCGGTTTTGCCCGTACTTTTAATGGCAAAAACCACAATTACTTTTGCAACAACCTAATATTTACAAGCACATTGGAAGGCAGCTATGCTCCCCACTATACCACCAACACATCTTATAAGCACATTGGTCTAGTCTTTCTTCTTTTTTTCAAAAGTAAATGGTAAACATTTGAGGCACACTGTTTGCATCTGGCTTCTTCATTTAACAATACATCTTGCAGGTCATTCCACATCAGGATATAAAAAATCTCTTAGTCTTTTTACAGCTGTATACTTGTCTTAGTCCATTTTATGTTGCTATAGCAAAATACCTGAGACTGGGTAGCTTATAAAGAAAACAGGTTTATATGGCTTATGATTCTGGTGGCTGTAAAGTTCAAAATTGGGCATCTGCCTCTGGTGAGAGCCTCAGGCTCATTAGCAGCATCTTTAACACAGCTGTTTTTTCAGAGGTACAGTGGTCCCTTTTAGACTTTAGACCTTCAGACTCACCTGTTCTCACTCCCTGTTTAATTTAACCCAGCCATGGGATGCTAGTTAATAAATTGGCCACTACTAGCTGAACAGGAAGGAGTCTGTGCAGTTTCTGACACTTCTTGTTGCACATGGATAAATACATCGGATATTATAGAGACTTAGTTGCAAAAATTAACAAATGTGCTGCTTGGTTAAAATGGCTAGGCTCTTCTGGCTCACTCTTTGATGTGTTCTATTTTAGTTGGTTTGCATCTTGCCTAAGGTGCATACTCCAAACTCTTGGTATTATCTTCCTGATAGTCATATTAGTAGTCTCCTGGTGTGTTGTATTCTGTTGTATTCTCCAAAAGTTTTTAAATGTTTGCATGCAGCCATCCATTGAATATCAAATGGTGTCTCTTTGGCTGGAGTTACAAAAACTCAAAGAAATGTGTGATCAGGAGGACATTATAACCTATGAATGATGGAAGCCCAAAATGATGGTGATGGAAAGGATTGCTAATGTCTTAAGTTCTGGTCCCTTAGTGAGGTCCTAGAGACTCCAAAACAGAGCCACTCATGCTAAATGCTACATACTCTGACTGAAATTTTAAGGAAGCAGACAGATTCCAAAACAGACCAGTTTTTTTTTTTTCTGAGAACAGGAGATTCCAGTCTACCTGAGTCAGCATAATAAGGAAGTCACCTCTGCTTTAACTTTTACAAAAAAAGTGACCTGAAGTACACTGATGTTAACCAATCCATTTCTATGGCTGTGTTTACTGGTTCTCATTTGACAAAATCCACTGTTCTGTTATTGTATTGCCCAGGGGGAGCTATCACTGTATTTATAGAATGAGTTCTGCCCCAAATCATGAATCACAATTAAAAGCCAATTTGATCTGGCCGGGTGCGGTGGCTCACGCCTGTAAACCCAGCACTTTGGGAGGCTGAGGCGGGTGGACCACAAGGTCAGGAGATCGAGACCATCCTGGCTAACATGGTGAAACCCCATCTCTACTAAAAATACAAAAAAAAAAAAAAAAAAATTAGCCGGGCATGGTGGTAGGCGCCTCGAGGCTGAGGCAGGAGAATGGTGTGAACCTGGGAGGCGGAGCTTGCAGTGAGCTGAGATCGTGCCACTGCACTCCAGCCTGGGCGACAAAGCGAGACTCTGTCTCAGGAAAAAAAAAAGCCAATTAGATTTATAACTAAATTAGTTATAGATCTATAGTAATTTTGTCTTTTGATGCACGTTCACAGCCAGCGATGGCCAATGGTGTCTCTCACGCTGCATCATTCTCACCCTGACCCTCCTGCCTCCCTCTTTCACTTACAAGTACCCTTGTGATACACTGGGCCCACTGAGATAATCCAGAATAACCTTCCCATCTCAAGATTCTTAACCTCATCACATCTTCAAAGTGTTTTTGCCAAATATAGTAACATGCACTGGTTCCAGGGGTCAGGATGTGGACATTTTTAGGAGGCCATGATTCTGTGTAACACACGTACCCTTCATGAACATCAACTACAACAAAAATTAGCTTTGCCTTCCTTCTGTGTCTCACTTTTCTGACTGTGCATAAACTTTAAGATGAAACACAGTAGTTCTGCTATGAACTGGCTGGATGACCATGGACCACTGACTTAAATTCCCTCAGCTTCTTCTCATCTGCAGTAGAAGATGACTCTTTTTTTTTTTTTTACTTTTTTTATTTTCTTTTTTTTTTATTATTATACTTTAAGTTCTGGGATACATGTGCAGAACGTGCAGGTTTGTTACTTAAATTCCCTCAGCTTCTTCTCATCTGCAGTAGAAGGTGACTCTTTTTTTTTTTTTTTTACTTTTTCTTTTCTTTTTTTTAAATTATACTTAAAGTTCTGGGATACATGTGCAGAACATGCAGGTTTGTTACGTAGGTATACATGTGCCATGATGGTTTGCTGCACCCATCAATCGATCACCTACATTAGGTATTTCTCCTAATGCTATCCCTCTCTTAGTCCGCCATCCCCCAACAGGCCCCGGTGTGTGATGTTCCCCTCCCTGTGTCCATGTGTTCTCATTGTTCAACTCCCACTTACGAGTTAGAACATGCGGTGTTTGGTTTTCTGTTCCTGTGTTAGTTTGCCGAGAATAATGGCTTCAAGCTTCATCCATGTCCCTGCAAAGACATGAACTCATCCTTTTTTATGGCTGTGTTGTATTCCATGGTATATATGTGCCACATTTTCTTTATCCAGTCTATCATTGATGGGCATTTGGGTTGGTTCCAAGTCTTTGCTATTGTAAATAGTGCTGCAATAAACATACGTGTGCATGTGTCTTTATGGTAGAATAATTTATAATCCTTTGAGTATATACCCAGTAATGGAATTACTGGGTCAAATGGTATTTCTTGTTCTAGATCCTTGAGGAATTGACACATTGTCTTCCACAATGGTTGAACTAATTTACACTCCCACCAACAGTGTAAACATGTTCCTATTTCTCCACATCCTCTCCACCATCTGTTTCCTGACTTTTTAATGATTGCCATCCTAACTGGCATGAGATGGTATCTCATTGTGATTTTGATTTGCATTTCTCTAATGACCAGTGATGATGAGCTTTTTTCCATATGTTTGTTGGTCAATAAATGTCTTCTTTTGAGAAGTGCCTGTTCATATCCTTCTCCCACTTTTTGATGGGGATGTTTGTTTTTTCTTGTAAATTTGTTTAAGTTCCTTGTAGATTCTGGATATTAGCCCTTTGTCAGATGGATTGATTGTAAAAATTTTCTCCTATTCTGTAGGTTGCCTGTTCACTCTGACGGTAGTTTCTTTTGCTGTGCAGAAGCTTTTTGGTTTAATTAGATCCCATTGGTCATTTCTGGCTTTTGTTGCCATTGCTTTTGGTGTTTTAGTCATGAAGTCTTTGCCCATGCCTACGTCCTGAATGGTATTGCCTAGGTTTTCTTCTAGGGTTTTGATGGTTTTAGGCCTTACGTTTAACTCTTTAATTCATCTTGAGTTAATTTTTGTGTAACGTATAAGGAAGGGGTCCAGTTTCAGTTTTCTGCATATGGCTAGCCAGTTTTCCCAACACCATTTATTAAATAGGGAATCCTTTCCCCATTGCTTGTTTTTGTCAGGTTTGTCATGGTTGTAGATGTGTGGTGTTACTTCTGAGGCCTCTGTTCTGTTCCATTGGTCTATATATCTGTTTTGGTACTAGTACAATTTTTTTTTTGGTTACTGTAGCCTTGTAGTAAGTTTGAAGTCAGGTAGCATGATGCCTCCAGCTTTGGTCTTTTTGCTTACAATTGTCTTGGCTATACGGGCTCTTTTTTGGTTCCATATGAAATTTAAAGTAGTTTTTTCTGAGAAGAAAGTCAATGGTAGCTTGATGGGGATAGCATTGAATCTATACATTACTTTGGGCAGTATGGCCATTTTCACGATATTGATTCTTCCTATCCACGAGCATGGAATGTTTCTCCATTTGTTTGTGTCTTCTCTTATTTCCTTGAGCAGTGGTTTGTAGTTTTCTTTGAAGAGGTCCTTCACATCCCTTGTAAGTTGTATTCCTAGGTATTTTATTCGCTTTGTAGCAATTGTGAATGGGAGTTCACTCATGATTTGGCTCTCTGTTTGCCTGTTATTGGTGTGTGGGAATGCTTGTAATTTTTGCATATTGATTTTGTATCCTGAGACTTTGCTGAAGTTGGTTATCAGCTTAAGGAGATTTTGGGCTGAGATGATGGGGTTTTCTAAATATACCATCATGCCATTTACAAACAGAGACAATTTGACTTCCTCTTTTCCTGTATGAATACCCTTTATTTCTTTCTCTTGCCTGATTGCCCTGGCCAGAACTTCCAATACTATGTTGAATAGGAGTGGTGAGAGAGGGCATCCTTGTCTTGTGCTGGTTTTCAAAGGGAATGCTTCCAGCTTTTGCCCATTCAGTATGATATTGGCTGTGGGTTTGTCATAAATAGCTCTTATTATTTTGAGACATATTCCATCAACACCTAGTTTATTGAGAGTTTTTAGCATGAAGGGGTGTTGAATTTTATTGAAAGCCTTTTCTGCATCTATTGAGATAATCTGTGGTTCTTGTCATGGGTTTTGTTTATGTAATGGATTATGTGTATTGATTTGCATATGTTGAATGAGCCTTGTATCCCAGGGATGAAGCCGACTTGATCGTGGTGGATAAGCTTTTTGATGTGCTGCTGAATTCGGTTTGGCAATATTTTATTGAGGATTTTTGCATCGATGTTCATCAGGGATATTGGCCTGAAATTTTCTTTTTTGGTTGTGTCTCTGCCAGGTTTTGGTATCAGGATGATGCTGGCCTCATAAAATGAGTTAGGGAGGAGTCCCTCTTTTTCTATTGCTTGGAATAGTTTCAGAAGGAACGGTATCAGCTCCTCTTTGTACCTCTGGCAGAATTTGGCTGTGAATCCATCTGGTCCTGGGCTTTTTTGTGCTTAGTAGGCTATTAATTACTGCCTCAATTTCAGAACTTGTTATTGGTCTCTTCAGGGATTCGACTTCTTCCTGGTTTAGACTTGGGAGGGTGTATGTGTCCAGGAATTTATCCATTTCTTCTAGTACCTTTTTAAACTAAAAACATATTTTACTTTTTATAATATACTTTGCATATAGGGTTGTTTTGTCTATATCTGTTTTAATCACATAGTGTAATTACATAATAAGCTCCTAGTAACCCTTTGATATGGTTTGGATCTGTGTCTTTGCCCAAATCTCATATCAAATTATAATCTCCAATGCTGGAGGTGGGGCCTGGTGAGAGGTGATTGAAATATGGGGGAGGTCTCTCATGATATAACATCATTGCCCTTGGTGCTGCCATAATGATTGAGAATTCTTGTGAGATCTGATTGTTTAACCATGTGTAGCACCTCCCCCTTGCTCTCTTCTTCCTGCTTCCATCATGTGAGATGCCTTGCTCCCTCTTTGCCTTCCTGCATTGTAAGTTTTCTGAGGCCTCCCCAGAAGCAGAGCAGGTGCCAGAATTATGCTTCCTGTACAGCCTGCCAAACCGTGGGTGAATTCAACCTCTTTTCTTTTTCTTTTTTCTTTCTTTCTTTTTCTTTTTTTTTTTCTTTTGACACAGAGTCTCACTCTGTCACCCAGGCTGGAGTGCAGTGGCATGATGTCGGCTCACTGCAAGCTCTGCCTCCTGGGTTCACTCCATTCTCCTGCCTCAGCCTCCCGAGTAGTTGGGACTATAGGCGCCCACCACCACGCCTGGCTAATTTTTTGTATTTTTAGTAGAGGCGGGGTTTCACCGTGTTAGCCAGGATGGTCTCGATCTCCTGACCTTGTGATCCGCCCGCCTCAGTCTCCCAAAGTGCTGGGATTACAGGCGTGAGCCACCATGCCTGGCCTCAACCTCTTTTCTTTATAAATTACCCAGTCTCACATATTTCTTGGTAGCAACATGGGAACAGACTAATACACCCTTACATTCAGTAGAACAAACTAGAAAGTAAGCAGTTCTAATTATGTACCTGATGTGAAGTTCAGGACAAAAAACAGAGCTATGAAGATAATGCCTGGAATCTCTCACAGCACGGCCAAGAGGCATAGCTGGGACATGGACTGGCTTTGCTATGGTTACATCACTTGAACTCAGAATCTAAGAGCTCAAATCTAAAGACATAAGCCTACAGACAAATTAAGGAAATGTATATATGCAGAGCAGCTGTTTGATGACCTTAAGACATCTAGTAGATATTATAAACCTGTCTGCCAACAGACCCAGGCACAAATATCTAAATTAAATTCTGAAGACATTTCTACTTTATTTTACCAATAATTTAAAAACTATCTTTATTTAAAGATTACTAAAATTGCATGAACTGAAAAGCATTTGTGCTTATTTACTTTATTTATGAGTACTCATTTATCTTTACATTAAATTGATACCATGTGTAAACTATATACAAACATATGGATAGACATGTACATATATGTAATGTAACATATTGCATATACATTTACCCATAAAGATAAAGGGTGACAAAAAGACTGTAGGGTTTTAATTTTAGGACTTTAAGCATGGGATGGGTAAAACTCACTATTTTAAAAGGACAGTTGGATTCAAATTGTGCCTTTGTAAATGAAAAAGGTAACATTTATCTGAAGAAGCCCTTACTGAGTTTTAGAAAAAATGGGTAGCAAATTTACCTCTCAAAACACAGAAAGGGATAGAATTTAAGCTTTTACAAGAAGGACTTTGGATGTGTTCAAGAAAGGTTAAAAATAGATGCTAAGGTAACACAAAAAAGATAGAAATTTACCATAAGATTTTATAAGAAAACTAATTTTATTTTAATAGGTAGCTTTAATTTGGTCTCTGTTTACCAACTGGACCACTGAGCTCAGGACAGAGCTCATTAAAGAAGAGGGATGACAAAGTCTTTGCAATTTTTAGATCCTAATAATTTAAATATGTGAAAAGAAGACACAATTGTAAGGGAGAGGACCTAGACCTTTAAAAATCAAGGATTTCACTGAATCCCAGGTCCCCAAGAAGAGTAAAATGCCATGGGAACCATAATGTGCAACAATTCCACAGTTTACTTTGCTACAAAGGCATTTTTCTCATTGTTTGAACTGTGTCTTTCTTATCTAAACATGCAAAGATATAAGTAGTCTTCTGAAGTAGTATTCATTTATTATAACCACTGTTAGTCACCTCCAAAACCATAGATTTACCACTGACCCAGCAGCCAGCACACACACAAGATGAAGTATTTGTACAGTACAAAGTAATCGCTGATGACCCTAAAAGCCAGAGGTCAGGTAACACAACAGAAAACAGAGCAGGGTTTTAGACCAGAAAGGAATCCATTCACTCGCAACTCTTGGGGTTCCATGTGGAAAAACACAGAATCTTCCCAAACAGAAAAGTCTGTGGCATCTTTCCTGTTTTTCCTAAGTGGTACCAGGCTGTTCAGAATTCTTTAGGTCCCTTCATGTGGCATCAATGGTAGCAAGAGGGAGATAAAGAGAGGAATGAATAAAAGAACAATTGTTAAGAAAGGAACAGAGAGAGTAAGCACATGATTTAAAATGATTCCAGTCACCTGAAAAAAAAAATTCAAGAAACAAATAAGAAAAGCAGAAAAGTGAAGCAGCATCATTGTCTGGCGTAAATTCCCAAGATTTATTGTCTCATGGCCACAGAAAACTAGGTTTAGCGTGGAAGTTTAATAGGTGAAAGAAAGAGAAGAACTCTCTGCAGCAGAGAGGGGTCCTGGAGAAATGGGTTGCTGCTTCTGTGGTGAAAAGCAGCAGGTTTTATAGATGAGCTTGAGGAGGTGGTGTCTGATTTACAAAGGGCGTGAGATATTAGTCAGACCAGGTGTTCCATTTGCATAAGGTGCAAAAAGCTGGTTAGGGCTAGGTGTGCCATTCACATAGGGTGTGAAAATCTGGCTGCCCCCACCCTTATCTTTTATTATGCAGATGGGTTTTCTACCTGACTGGCACCATGTTGCCAGTTTCTTTACTGTACATGTGGTGACAAAAGGAAAGATGGAGCCTCCATGTAGAACATGTCTGCCCCCCACCCGCCGGTAGCTCCTTTCTATTGGCACAGCTGCTGGCATTCACCTGTGCAAGATTCCAGCTTGCTTATCTATTTCTGCAGTTCGATTTTTCAGGCTGCTCTTTGTTAGAAAAGAAATGATTTGGGGCTGCTTTTTTGTTAAAAGGGAAATTTCACCAAGGACTCTGTTGCTTTTACTATCTGCCTAAATATCTTCTTTCTATCTCCTGTATCATATTTCCCCCCTTAGGAGTAGTAACCCTAACTGCTGTTAAGGGATGTTGGACAATGACTCTTTCTGGCTACTTCCTGCTGAAAAGGGGTGTAGTGTGGGAAACAACAGTTAAGTTTCCTCCTGAGGTCAATCTAAGTGTCCTCAGAAGAGATGCATGTCCATGTGTGGTTCCATTGTGTGCAGCACCATTTGGAGTTTAATAGCTCCTAGATGAGAAGAGATAAATGTTACAAGATGGTTTAGAGTATAGAGTTTGAATATGAGTATTAAGATTATCATTATTAGTTGGGGTACTACAGGCCACAACCATAACAGTAGAGTTTGATACCTGTTAGCTGTTCCGATGGGTTGTAATACTGATTTCCTTCACCAGATGTCACTGCACCTCACCAGAAGCGTTAATATGGAAACTTTTTTTTGGATAAGTGACATTGGATTGGGTGCTGGGAATAACTTTAGTGTTAACTTTGGCTAAATCTTTTCTGTAATGATTAGTCCTGCTATAAAGATGATAATTAAGTGGAATATTACAGCAATTAGAATTTTCCATCCAGAGTTTCACATTGTGAGTGCCACAGTGTATAGTCATGCTGCAAATAGTAGAGTGAGTATAACAATTCCCACAAGGGTGGTGTAGTAAATAATTTTCATGTAAAATTTTACTCCCCAAGATATACAATTTCCCTTTAGGGGTCTATGAAATTACAAATGTAATCCCATGGATAATCAAAATCTCCCTGCAAGTATGTGTCAAAAAGAAGTTCTAGTGTCTGGTGGTGAATCTTGAGAGGAAAGGTAGAAATGACAAAGTATCTGGTGAGGTAGGGGTGGGACTGAGGAGGATGAGTAGACCTCACTCATTTACTTATCTTTTATGATTTTTAGCTTAAGTTCTCCTCTCTCTTCACATTGATATCTGGGACATTCCTCTAGGCTGTCAGGAGTTGCTCCCTCAGCTTTCCAGACTTCGGCTCGAGTGTCACGTATCCAAGAGTCAATAATTGTAACTTTTACCACTGAGGGTGTTGAAAGAAGAACAGTGTAAGTTTCTTCCCAGCTTGAGCTTAGGGAAGGAGAGAGAGAAAGGAGAGCTTTCCTAATACCAAATCTCCTGGGTTACATAAAGGTGGTCTTATTTTCTGTAGTTGGACTTCTGCTAGTTGTGTTAATTTCTGTTGAAAGTGAGCCAGAGAGGTTACATGTTTAACCAATTCAGAGGTTTAATAGAAAATTATTGGTAAGGCCGGGCATGGTGTCTCATGCCTGTAATCCTAGCATTTTGGGAGGCCGAGTCGGGCGGATTGCCTGAGGTCAGGAGTTCAAGACCAGCCTGGCCAACATGGCGAAACCCCATCTGTACTAAAAATTAAAAAAAAATTAGCCAGGCATGGTGGCAGGCACCTGTAATCCCAGCTACTTGGGAGGCTGAGGCAGGAGAATGGCTTGAACCTGGGAGGCAGAGGTTGCAGTGAGTGGAGATTGTGCCACTGCACGCCAGTCTGGGCAACAAGAGCAAAACTCCATCTCAAAAAAAAAAAAAAAAGAAGAAAAAAAAGAAAATCATTGGTAAGGAAAGGTCATCCATACAGCATTTTGAAAGGGCTTAGGCCTAACTTTGAAAAGGTATTTCTTACCCACAGTAAAGCCATGGGTAGAAGAGTGACCCAAGGAAAGTGGGTTTCTTGGGACAATTTTCTGAGGTGTCTTTTGATAATATCATTTGTCTTTTCTACCTTTCCTGAGAATGGGGGTCTCCAAGCACAATGGAGATGACACTGTATGCCTAATGCCTTTGAGACCCCCTGTGTGATGGTTGCCTTAAATGAGGGGCCACTGTCAATTTTGAGGTACTTAGGTAGACCAAAGCAGGGAGTTATTTTATTAGCTAACACTTTTATTACCTCAGAGGCCTTTTCTGTAAGGCATAGAAATGCTTCTACCCAGTTAGTGAAAATATCTACCTATACCAGGAGGTATTGGATGCCCTTCGTCTTTGGCATGTGGGTGAAGTCTATCTGCCAGTACTCCCCTGGATAGTTTCTCATCCTTTAAGTTTGAGGAGGAAGAAGCCGCCTGTTGGAATTATTTTTAAGACAGACTTCACAAGTGTTAACAACATGCTCAACTGTTTTTAGTAAGTTATCTCCTGAAAACAATCTCTGGGCACACTGATAAGTTTTATCATTTCTCAAGTGAAAATCTTGGTGAAGGATATTAAGGGTGTTCCACTGGCTGGAGGCTGGCAAGTGGAGTTTGCCATCCTCTGACTATTGCCATCCTGAGGGCTGGAAAGTGTACCCTTGAGAGATGGCCCAAGCTATCTCTGCAGGGGAGTACTGAGGCTTAATTTTTCTTATGGAGCCTTCCCAGATTAGAGAGCCTTTTAGTGTGTTAAGATCCTGAGGCTTTCTTGCCATTGACTTGGCTGCCTGATCAGCTAACTTGTTTCTTTTGGCTAATTCATCTCTTCCCTTCTCATGTCCCTTACAATGCATTACTGCTACCTGTTGTGGAAGGAAAACTGAGGATAATAACCTGTTAATTTCCCGATGGTATTTTATAGGAGATCCATTAGTGGTAAGACTCTTTCCTTCCAAATTGCAGCATGAACATGCATCAGGGGAACCTGCCCTCAATATTTCAATGTAGGTTCTTTCTATTTTTCATAAGTTTTGGCCGGCTGAGAAATAAAGAGTACAAAGAGAGGAATTTTACAGCTGGGCCTCTGGGGGTGATATTACATATCGGTAGGACCGTGATGCCCACCTGAGCCACAAAACCAGCCGTTTTTATTAAGGATTTCAAAAGGGGAGGGAGTGCAAGAACAGGGAGTAGGTCACAAGATCACATGCTTCAAAGGGCAAAAAGGAGAACAAAGATCACATGCTTCTGAGGAAACAGGACAAAAGGCAAAACAGAACTACTGATAAGGGTCTATGTTCAGCTGTGCATGTATTGTCTTGATAAGCATCTTAAACAACAGAAAACAGGGTTTGAGAGCAGAGAACTGGTCTGACCTCAAATTTACCAGGGCGGGTTTTTTTCCCCACCCTAATAAGTCTGAGGGTACTGCAGGAGACTAGGGCATATTTCAGTCCTTATCTCAACCACATAAGACAGACACTCCCAGAGCGGCCGTTTATAGACCTCCCCCCAGGAATGCAATTATTTTCCCAGAGTATTAATATTAATATTCCTTTCTAGGAAAAGAATTTAGTGATATCTTCCCTACTTGCACGTCCATTTATAGGCTCTCTGCAAGAAGAAAAATATGGCTCTTTTTGCCTGACCCCGCAGGCAGTCAGACCTTATGGTTGTCTTCCCTTGTTCCCTAAAATCGCTGTTATTCTGTTCTTTTTCAAGGTGCACTGATTTCATATTGTTCAAACACACATGTTTTACAATCAATTTGTACAGTTAGATACAATTATCACAGGGTCCTGAGGTGAGGTACGTCCTCAGCTTACAAAGATAACAGGATTAAGAGATTAAAGTAAGACAGGTGTAAGAAATTATGAAAGTATTATTTGGGAAGTGATAAATGTCCATGAAATCTTCACAATTTATTTTCCTCTGCCATGGCTCCAGCTGGTCCCTCCGTTCAGGGTCCCTGACTTCCTGCAACAAGCATGGAGAACTAAGAAAGCATACTTGGAGTCAGTGTAAATGTTAGCTACCTTTCCCTTGCTTAATTCAAGTGTTCTTGTAAGAGCTATCAGTTCAGCTAGTTGAGCATTTGTGCCTGGAGAGAGGGGCCCACTTTCAGTAACATCATTCAGAGTGACTATGACATATCCTGCCTTATGGACTCTGCTTTCCAAAGAAATTTCCATCCATGAAGAGGCTGCAGTTTGGATTTTCTAGAGGAGGTTCCCTGAGATCCTCCCTGGCTATGCAGGTCTTTACCAGATCTTCTTCATAGTCATGTTCAGGTTCCTCAGGGTGGAAAGTGGTTAGGTTTAGGTGAGAACAAGTTTTCAGTTGGATTGTAGACCCTTCTAACAGCAGAATGTAATATTTAAGGAGCCAGCTGTCTGTTAGCTGAAGGCTTCCCCTAGAAGACAGCAATCTTGCTACATTATGTGGGGTATAAAGAGTTAAGCCATTTCAAAGGGTCAATTTGGTGGCCTTCAATACCAGTAGGGCCATTGTGGCAACTGCTCGGAGGCATGCTGGCCATCCTTTAGCCATCAAATCAAGTTCTTTGCTTAGGTAGCCCGCTGGCTGTTGAGTTGGTCCTCGGGCTTGAGTTAAAACTCCCAGGGCCGTTCCCTGCATTTCTGATACATAAAGATTGGAGGCCCTCCCTATGGGAAAGCTGAGGGATGGTGCCTTAAGTAAGGCTTGTTTTAGCTGGTTGAAGGCCTTTTGAGCTTCAGGTTCCCAGGTTAGAAAATGAGTTTTAGCCACTTGAGTTTCTTTTATGAGGTGATATAAGGGATGTTCTATCTCACCGTACCCAGGTATCCATAGTCTGCAAAATCCTGTGATGCCCAAAAATCTTTAGTTGCTTGAGGGTTTTAGAGAGTGGGAAAAAGGAAATGGACTTAATCCTTTCTTCTCCTAATGATCTGGTCCCTTCAGACAATATTAAGCCTAGGTACTTCACTGAGGTTTGGCAAAGCTGGGCCTTGGATTCTGAAACCTCTGTCTGCTAAGAAATTAAGAAGAGTTTTCAGTGCCTTCCTGAGAAGCTTCCTCAGTTGCAGCACAGAGCAGCATGTCACTCATATATTGCAAGACCCTGACCTGAGGATGGGAAAACTCAGAGAGGTCCTTTGACAATGCCTGTCAAAAGAAGTGAGGACTGTCTCAAAATCCCTGAGGCAGCACCATCCATGTTAACTGGGTGGTCTGGCCAGAGGGATCTTCAAAGGCAAACAAGTATTGAGAGTGAGGATGTAATGGTATACAGAAAAAGCCATCCTTTATATCTAGGATTGTGAACAATTTAGTTCCCTCAGGTATTTGAGTTAGCAAGATATAGGGATTAGGGACCACAGGATGAATTGGGACTGTGGCCTTATTAATGAGGCAGAGGTCCTGAACTAGCGTACATGCCCCACTGAGTTTTTGCACTCCTAATATTGGGGTGTTGCAGGGGCTGTTACCGGGTTTGAGGAGGACTCAACCTATCCTTCCTTGAACGGCCCACGCTTCTGGATTAATATTCGCTTCCACTGGGGGAGACAAAGTGTTTATCCTGGGGCTGTAAGGATGTTGGCCCCCATGTGATTAAAAATATTTCTACCTAATAAAGGAGTGAGACTTTCAGACATACTTAAGAAGGCATGTATAAATAATAGGTCTCCCACTCTACAACTAAGGGGTTGAGAAAAATACCGGGTTAGAACCTTTCCTGAGATGTCTATCACAGTCATGCTACAGGAAGAGGGGAGGCCTGGATTAGAGAGAAGAGAGAGGCTGCCTCCAGTGCCCAGAAGGAGGTCCACGCTTCTTTTAATTTCCAGTATCACCTGGGGTTCCTGTGCAGTAATGGCAGCTTAAGCTGCTGGAGCCAGGGGTTTGAATCCTGGGACCCATCGGTCCCATTGGACCATCTGTGAAACTGATTCTGATCTCAGTGACCTCCATCTCTAGGGGCAGTCTGATGGAATGGGCGCTGTCCAGGTTGCTGCCCTCTCCTGAAGCTTGATAATGAGGAACCCTGATGCGTCACTACGGAGGAGGCTGTGGGAAAAAGCTGTTTCTCAGGGTGGCCTGGATCACAAGGTGGCGGCACTTTTGACTTGGCTGGACCTGTGAATTACAGGAATTCTGCTTCATGTCAGCAACCAGCTCCTTCAACTTTGTGTCCCTCTTTGTAGCCGATTCTCTTGGCCTGATTCCTGAGCCTGTTCTAGAGTCCTCCTCACAATACCTGATGGTCAGGGCTGTGTGTGGAGACCTAATGAAGGGTCTTTTGTGCTCACACAGAGTGTCCAGGGGACAGGCTTCATGACCTCCCCTGCCTCAACCCCACAACAAGATCTGGATAGTAGGCCGGGTCAGATAAAGTCAGAATCCCCAGCATGGGTGTGTGTCCTGGCAGTGCTGAGGTCTGTGCCCCAGATTAACCCTCAGTTTCTTTGCAAATACATTTATGTTTTGCATGTGTTGTTGGCTGGTCAGTCTCATGTCTCTAAATTCTTGTATCACCCTGTGGATAAGGTAATAAAGAGTCTGCATATAAGTATATAAAAACTATCTGATCAGGGTGGGTGTGTTTTACATAGTGGAGATATTTTTCACCAAAGACGTTTCAAAAAGCTGTAGTAGAATGTATATATAGACACACATGCATATTTATATGTGTTAGATGTTAATATATATTTCTATAAATATACGTCTATTTATAGAAATATAAATAGACGTATATTTATAGAAATATAAATATATATTAAATTTATATATAATGTGCCATTTTAACCACTTTAAAATGTGCAATCAAATAAAATTAACCACACACACAGCATTACATTACCATCACCACTATTTTTCCTAGAAAATTTTTATCATTTTAAACTAAAGGTCTGTATCTTTTAAACAATAACTCCCTATTTTTTCCACCCTAGACCTTGATAATCTCTAGTCTACTCTCTGTCTTTATGAATTTGCCTATTTTTGATGTTTCATATAAATGGAATCATACATATATGTCATTTTGCTTCTCGCGTTTTTCACTTACCATAATGTTTTCAAGTTCTGTGAACGTTCCAGTGTGTGTCAGAGTTTTGTTCCTCTTTATGGCAGATTAACATTCTGTTGTATATGTCACCACATTTGTTTATCCATGTGTTGATGAACACTTGGATTGTTTTCATATTTTATCTTTTGTGAATAATGCTACAATCAACATTCCCATGTGAGTACCTCTTTGAGTCCCTGGATTCAATTCTTTGGGTATATACCTAGGAATGGATGCTGTTTTGTATGAGAATTCTATGATTAGCTTCTTGAGGAACAGCACAACTGTTTCTCCTAGTGGCTGTACCTTTTTATAATCTCACCAGCAATGTATGAGGATTCTAAATTCTACATAAGGCTTTCACTTGTTATTTAACATTTTAAAAGAATGGTAGCCATATTTATAGGTGTAATGTGGTATCTTATTGTGGCTTTGACTTTGTATTTTCCTAATGACTAATGATGTTGAGTTTCTTTTCATGTCCCTCTTGATGATTTGCATATCTTCTTTGAAGAAATGTCTATTTGAGTCCTTTGCCCATTTATATAAATTGGGTGGTTTGTATTTTTGTTATTGAGTTGTAGCAGTTCTTTATATATTCTGGGCATGAAACCGTTGTCTATGTGATTTGCAAATATTATGTCTCATTCTGTGTTTGGTCTTTTTATTTTCTTGATAATATCCTTTTTTTAAATGTTATTTTATTTTATTTTTATTGATCATTCTTGGGTGTTTCTCACAGAGGGGGATTTGGCAGGGTCATAGGACAATAGTGGAAGGAAGGTCAGGAGATAAACAAGTGAACAAAGTTCTCTGGTTTTCCTAGGCAGAGGACCCTGCGGCCTTCCGCAGTGTTTGTGTCCCTGGGTACTTGAGATTAGGCAGTGGTGATGACTCTTAACGAGCATGCTGCCTTCAAGCATCTGTTTAACAAAGCACATCTTGCACCGCCCTTAATCCATTTAACCCTGAGTGGACACAGCACATGTTTCAGAGAGCACAGGGTTGGGGGTAAGGTCATAGATCAACAGGATCCCAAGGCAGAAGAATTTTTCTTAGTACAGAACAAAATGAAAAGTCTCCCATGTCTACCTCCCCCTACACAGACACAGCAACCATCCGATTTCTCAATCTTTTCCCCACCTTTCCCCCCTTTCTATTCCACAAAACCGCCATTGTCATCATGGCCCGTTCTCAATGAGCTGTTGGTTACACCTCCCAGACAGGGTGGTGGCCGGGCAGAGGGGCTCCTCACTTCCCAGCAGGGGCGGCCGGGCAGAGCCGACCCTCACCTCCCGGACGGGGCGGCTGGCCGGGCGGGGGGCTGACCCCACCACCTCTCTCCCGGACGGGGCGTCTGGCCGGGCGGGGGGCTGACACCCCCACCTCCCTCCCGGACGGGGCGGCTGGCCGGGCGGGGGGCTGACTCCCCCACCTCCCTCCCGGACGGGGCGGCTGGCCGGGCAGAGGGGCTCCTCACTTCCCAGTAGGGGCAGCCGGGCAGAGGCGCCCCTCACCTCCCGGACGGGGCGGCTGGCCAGGTGGGGGGCTGACCCCCCCACCTCTCTCCTGGAGGGGCAGCTGGCCAGGCGGGGGGCTCACCCCCCCACCTCCCTCCCGGACGGGGCGGCTGGCCGGGCAGAGGGGCTCCTCACTTCCCAGTAGGGGCGGCCGGGCAGAGGCGCACCTCACCTCCTGGACTGGGCGGCTGGCCAGGCGGGGGGCTGGCCCCCACCTCCCTCCCGGACGGGGTGGCTGCTGGGCGGAGACGCTCCTCACTTCCCAGATGGGGTGGCAGCCGGGCAGAGGGTCTCCTCACTTCTCAGACGGGGTGGCCGGGCAGAGATGCTCCTCACCTCCCAGATGGGGTCGCGGCCGGGCCGAGGCGCTCCTCACATCCCAGACGGGGTGGCGGGGCAGAGGCGCTCCCCACATCTCAGATGATGGGCGGCCGGGCAGAGACGCTCCTCACTTCCTAGATGGGATGGCGGCCGGAAAGAGGCGCTTCTCACTTCCTAGGTGGGATGGCGGCTGGGCAGAGACGCTCCTCACTTTCCAGACTGGGCAGCCAGGCAGAGGGGCTCCTCAGATCCCAGACGATGGGCGGCCAGGCAGAGACGCTCCTCACTTCCCAGACGGGGTGGCGGCCGGGCAGAGGCTGCAATCTCGGCACTTTGAGAGGCCAAGGCAGGCGGCTGGGAGGTGGAGGTTGTAGCGAGCCGAGATCACGCCACTGCACTCCAGCCTGGGCACCATTGAGCACTGAGTTAACGAGACTCCGTCTGCAATCCCGGCACCTCGGGAGGCCGAGGCTGGCGGATCACTCGCGGTTAGGAGCTAGAGACCAGCCCGGCCAACACAGCGAAACCCCGTCTCCACCAAAAAAATATGAAAACCAGTCAGGCGTGGCGGCGGGCGCCTGCAATGGCAGGCACTGGGCAGGCTGAGGGAGGAGAATCAGGCAGGGAGGTTGCAGTGAGCCGAGATGGCAGCAGCACAGTCCAGCTTCGGTTCGGCATGAGAGGGAGACCGTGGAAGGAGAGGGAGAGGGTTCAGCATGAGAGGGAGACCGTGGAAAGGGGAGAGGGAGAGGGAGGGGGAGGGGGAGGGGGAGAGGGAGAGGGAGAGCTTTTTCAATAATATCCTTTGATGCACAAAAGTCTTGCATCTTTAGCCCAATTTATCTATTTTTCCTTTTTGTTTCTCATGCTTTTGGGTCATACCTGAGAATCCATTGCACATTTGAGGTCATTAAGTTTTACCCCTATGTCTTTTTCTAAGATGTTTTTATGGTTATAGATCTTGTAGTTAACTCACTGATCCATTTTTAGATAATTGTTTGATATGGTTGGAGTATAATTCTCTAAGTTTATTGTTTTGCATGTGGTTATCTAGTTGTTTCTGCACCGTTATTTGAAAGGATGATTGTTCCTCCATTAAATTATCTTGACACCCTTGTGCAAGAGCAATTGACTTTAAGGGTGAGGGTTTATTTCTGGACTGTCAATTCTATCCCTTTGGTCTCTATTTGTATTCTTATGCCAGCAGCTTCTCTTTTTAATAGTTGTAATGTTTTGTGAGATTTCAAATAAGAAAGTTCAAGTTCTGCAATTTATTTTGGCAAAATTGTTTTGGCTATTTCAAGGGTACTTTTTTGAAAAGCAAGGAGGCCAATGTTTTGCAATTGGGAAAGCCTTTTCTGTCTTCTTTTGGAGGCAAATTTTGCTGTCTAGGGATCTTTTCAGGAACTTTATCAAAGTAGGTAAATTATCACCACTTCCTTTGCTGAGGTACTGTGTTAAAATGTGTGTTGCCTCCCGTTGAAGAATTGAGAGACCCTGGAAGCACTTGCCCATGTGGTGAAGGACAGTGAGCTCCATAATTAGGGGCACAGAAGACATTGCTTTGGGACACAATGTTGTCAGGGTAGCTGTGTGCATCTCTACTTCTTTATTTTTTTGTACAACTTGCATCTCTGCTGGACATACTAGATATTGAAATCTTTGTTCATTCTCTTGGTTCTGGGTTGGCTGACCTGTCAGCTGGAGCTGGAGGACATGCCTGGCAGGGGAGTGACCCCCATGGGAAAAAGCAGGGCTCAGCAGAGTGAAAGCAGCTGGGACCCAGAGAAGCCAGGGAGGTCTGACTGTTAGAAGTCAAAGACCAGCAGGTGGGTGTCCTCAGGGGCAAATGGACTGCACTGGTAGCCATTGCAGTGGACTGGAAAAAGGTAAGAGGCTTTGGGTATCTCATTTTCTCTCTCAGCTCTTCAGCAGGAGATTTGGGCCCTGGGCTGGTACTGTCCTGCAGCAGGGGCAGGGTAGACAGGAATGGCTGCATATCAGGCCTATGTCCATGTCATCCTCTCAGGCATTGCCACTGAAGATGGAGAATTTTGTTCAGAGGCCCAGCCTGGGCACATGGGAGGAACCACCTTGTTAAAATTAATTTAAGAAAACAGTATGCATGCTTTATTTTTCTAGAATAATTATTAATGTCATGTTTTACAATGTATCTCTTAAAGGAATGGTGAGAATCAGCTACATAATGTATGTTTTTAGTGGTCTTTTCTATAATTGCAGCTTTCATATGTTCTTATAGAAACCATTTTCTTTGGGAACACACAGACAGTATCTCTGTGTTCATTTCTACTGGGAAACATTTATGCAGGGTGGAGAGAGTCACATTTCCTAATGAGAGATGGAAAGCATCTGACTACCAGAAAGTGTCCAAATGCTGCTGGAAATGATCATGGGGCTGCAGGTGGAGGTCAGGCTGGAGGTGGGTGTCAGGGAAAGTAATTTTGAGAGTCTTTTTTTTTTTTTAACAAAATCATGGGCAGAAGCCACCACCTGGACCCAACACATGTTGGAATGGATGAGGGACAGAAATAGAGCTCAGTAAATTAAGAATGAAATCCAAGAGTGGGCAAGAGGTTTGAGAGGTCGACGGGTGTGAGAGGTGGATGGGTGAATGGTGAGAATGTTCAAAACATCTTCTTTCTCCATAATAAGGGAGCATTTAAGCCCCTGAGTCAGACAGTGTCCAGGACAGGGGGAGCAGGATGTTGTCAGCTCTCCTGGCCAAAAGTGAGACTCCAGCAGTGTCCAGTTACTTGGTCCATTTTGGGATTTATTCATATTTTAAAAATGATCCAACAGTATACAATTTCAAAAATATACAAAAATCCCTATGCTACCATTCATAGATAGCTAAGATGGCCCTAAGATGGTGAGAGAATCAGAATGGGGTTTGGGTTTACGTTGTATATTTTTTTCTCCCAATATCTACAGAATTCCCTACATTGCACTTTGTAATGTAACCCAGTGGGTGTCATTCCCATTCGCAGTTACAGATCTTTCTGGTTCATGGTTACAGACCCTTGGAAAACCCATACCATTTCTGCTGTGAGGTACAGGCAGCCATGTGGCATCATCTCTAAACATGCCTTCTGGGACATCAAATTGCTGATTAAGTAAAAGTCATTTCAATCGATATTGAAGACCTCAATTTTACCCCTCTCACACTTGTAATTCTTCTACCAAGAGGTGATGGATTTTAGTGGTGATTTGCTTTTATAGATTAGTGTAGATTAATGCTTCTGCCACGGGCAATTTTTTCATTTGGAAAAGCATTTGGCAAAGTCTGGAGACACTGCTGGTTGTCAGAGCTGGGGGAGGGAGTCCTGCTGGCCTTGAGTGGGTAGAGTCCCCAGATAGTGCTGAACATTCTAGAGCTCACAGAGCCCCCACCAGCATGACCACTACAAAGTTCAATGCTGAGGAGGAGTGGAGAGCCCTGATATGCCTCCCCTAGCTTCTCTGGAGCTTTTTACCTTCTCCTTCCATCAGTCTCTACCACTTTCTCACCTCAGCTTTCTCCTTGAAGCTTAATGCCCTCCACTTGAACTTGCCCTTAGTTTAAGACCTTCTGTAATCTCTCAACTCCCCTGGCCCCTTTCTGATCCTTAGCAGGGTGTCCTCTAGAGGGCACCCTCACCTTTCCTGTAGCTTCCCAGGATCCAGATGCACCTGCCCTGTGTGGGCACCAGGGATACGGCCGTGTGCCTGTGTCCCTAAAGGTCCTGTCACTCACGACCTTTGTGTGAGAGCAACTGAGGTGATATTACCCTCCCTTACTTTTCTTGGAACATAAAAATTTGTGCAAACCTTGTAGAGTAAAATTTCTTAAAGCATGTGAAAATTTAAAAAATATATATTTTTGCCTCCCAAACTTTACTGGGAAAAATTTATCACAGTCACAGTCATAAAAAATGACACCTAATCAGAGTTATTCACTGTATTGTTTAACAGCAAAATATTGGGAACAACCTAGACTTTCACCAGCAGAATGCTAATTAAACAGGTTACCTTATATCTATACAATAGAATATGATGCAGCTGCATAAAAAGTATGGAATCTTTTAGCTATTCATATGGAAACACCACCATGTTCTGTTTTAATTATAGCATCTAAACATCACAGAATAAGATGCAGTTTTTGTACTAGATCTGACCTTAGAACATTATTTTTACTGTTTTTTTTGTTTTGTTTTTTTAAGAGAGAGGGTCTCACTCTCATACCCAGGCTGAAGTGCAGTGGCAAGATCATAATTGACTGCAGCCTCAACCTTGTGAGCTCAAGCGATCCTCCTGCCTCAGCCTCCTGAATAGCTGGAATCACAGGCACTTGCCACCATGCCTAGCTAATTTTTTGTGTTTGTTTCTGTAGAGATGGGGTTTCACCCAGGCTGGTGAAAACCCAGGCTGCTCTCAAACTTCTGGGCTCAAGTGATCTGCCCACTTTCATTCCCAAAATGCTGGAATTACAAGCAAGTGTCATCACACCTGATTCTGCCTTTTTTTTTTTTTTTTTTTTAATTGGACTGCAGTCTACTCACTCATCACTTTTCCCATCAGGTGATTTCTAATTTTCCTCTATTTCTCTACCATATGTCCATGCCAAAATCCAGATGTATTTGCTTTTGTCTAGAATTAATTTTTTTTTTTTGTTAAAGAGAAGCCTTAGAAATGGTCTCCTAGCTGATTTTCAGGATGCTAATCTTCACTGTCTAAGCCATAGGTTTCCAACTCTGGATACTGATTAGAGTCACTTGTAGGGCATTTAAAGCCTACCAATGCCTGTACCATCCCTCAAGTGTATCTGATTTGGCTGATGTGTGATGTGGCTCAGGGATTGGTTGTTTAAAAATGCTTTCAAGGAAAAGGGTCATTTTGCAGTGGAGGAACTTTAGCCCAGTGATCAAAGTTAACATCCCCAGTAATCAGAGATAACGACATCTTAGGGCATTCTAAATATGATGGATGGAGAGGGTGCAGCATCACCCCTGTAGTATTCTTGTACAAAGCATATAACCTGAGTTTAATCATGAGAAAATATTAGAAAAGTCCAAACTGAGGGTCATTCTACAAAGTAAGTCACCAACACTGTTAAGAAATGTGAAGGTCTTAAAGGTAAAAGAAATCCTGATTAACTTTCCCAGATTAAAGGAGACTGAGAGAACAGTACAATGAAATGCAATATGTGATACCAGATTGGATCCTGGTCCAGAAAAAGGACATTAGTTAGAAGATAGAGGGGATTTGAATAAGGTCTGTACAGGCATTCATTTTACAGTGTTAATAATCATTTATTGATTTTGATGATTAGGTGCATATCTATAATGTTAATATTTGGGGAAGTTGAATGAAAAGCATATGAGGACTTTGCCTATTTTTGGAACATTTTTGAAAGTCTGAAATTATTTCAAAATTAAACATTAAAAGAAAAGAAATATAGATCTTTTAGATATTTCTATTAAGTTGCCAAAGTTGAAGACCATTTCCCAACTTATCTTGCCTAATACTGTCAGAGTAATCTTCCTGGAAATGCTGTTTGTCATGTTTGTGACCTCAAAGCTTTCCAGTGACTTCTCTTATCTGTAGGATGAAGTTCCCATTATGTAGGCTGCCATTCAGTGCCCTCATAGCATATCCCTGATCTCCCTTTTTTCTGATCTGTGTTGAAAGACCTGACCAACATTTTACTTTCTTATGTCCAAACCTGTTCGAATTTTTTCTTGCTTATGTAATGCCCTTCCCTGTCTTCTCAACTGTGGGAGTTCAGTCAAGGTGGTGGGAAAGATTTTAGAAGAAAAATTATAAAGATAGTTATAGGAAATAGTCACAAACCTTCTTGGAAGGCCGGGTGGTTTGCATAGCTTCAGTAAAAGGTTTGGCTGAAGGCAGCTGAATTATCTTAAAAGCTTAGGGTGTAGATACATAGAAACGTAGAGGAGTTTATCTAAATAGCTTGTTTACTCAGGCGGTCCTAAAACCAACATTTAATCCTATGCTCGGGGAACTACTCGGGAGGTCGGCAATGTCAATTACCTTCTAGTGGTGTTTACTCAAGACCTTTGTCATTTAATCTGTGCTAAATAAATGTGAACCTCGCTGGCTGATCAGGGCCTCAGCTGCTGACTCTTTACCGGAAGGGTCTAGCCCCTTCTTGGTATCGGTGAGTAGTGACTCGGCCGCCTAGCCTGCTCTTTCGCCAGATATTTGTGTCTGAGTGTATTTGTTCATCTGTTGCTGGGTCAGGGTCTGCCGGTCGGACCCAGACAGTTAGTGCCCTGTGTGAGGACCTGGCATGTTGGTGCCCAGGTCTGAGGTATAGCTGCAAAGAATCGGGAACCCTCGAAAACGAAGAAGACTGTGCCGTTGGTAAGCCAGTAAGTCAGTAGGTCATTGGTGCCCGCTTGGGATCTCCAAGTTCGAGGGAATTGTTGAGGCTAGGGTTTGATCATGGGACAACAGTTATCAGCACAACAGAAGCAGTATATAAAAGTATTCAAACAGCTGCTTAAAGCCACTGGAGCCTCGGTTTTGCAGGCTCAATTAAGGGACCTAATGCAAATTGTATCACTTAACCCATGGTTCCCAGAAGAAGGTACACTAGACATAGAGCTTTGGGAACAAGTGGGAAGAAATTTTTTTTTTTTTTTTTTTTTTTTTTGAGACGGAGTCTGGCTTCTTCGCCCAGGCTGGAGTGCAGTGGCGCGATCTCGGCTCACTGCAAACTCCGCCTCCTGGGTTCATGCCATTCTCCTGCCTCAGCCTCCTGAGTAGCTGGGACTACAGGCGCCAGCCACCACGCCCGGCTAATTTTTGTATTTTTAGTACAGACGGGGTTTCACTATGTTAGCCAGGATGGTCTTGATCTCCTGACCTTGTGATCCGCCCGCCTCAGCCTCCCAGAGTGCTGGGATTACAGGCGTGAGCCACAGCTCCCGGCCGAATTTTTTTTTTTTTTTTGGAGACAGAGTCTCCCTCTGTCGCCCACGCTGGAGTGCAGTGGCGTGATCTCGGCTCACTGCAAACTCCGCCTCCTGGGTTCACGCCATTCTCCTGCCTCAGCCCCCTGAGTAGCTGGGACTACAGGCGCCGGCTACCACGCCCGACTAATTTTTTTGTATTTTTAGTAGAGACAGGATTTCACCGTGTTAGCCAGGATGGTCTCGATCTCCTGACCTCGTGCGCAAGAGCAACGGGTCCCAGTATAATCTTTAACGCTATGGGCTTTAGTGAGGGCGACTCTGGTCCCATTATACACAGAAGATCCTAAAAAGGGGAAGGAGGAAGAACCGTCACCTATTTTACCACCTCTGATTCCCTCAGCCCCACTATCACCAGGACAAAATAACAAAGAGGAAACGAAGGTTTTGCCTGAGCCCCCTCCTCCAATAAATAAGAAAAAAGACAAGGGATACACTACAGCTGTGGGACCCTGTCTTAAGCAAGCGGCATTAGAAGGGGAGCTTTTAGCCTGCCCGGTGATGCAAAATCACTAAGGTAATCAGGTGTATGTTTATAAAGAGATAAGGAAAGGCATTAATGGGGTGCAGCACACCAACATGGCACATGTATATATATGTAACAAACCTGTACGTTGTGCACGTGTACCCTAGAACTTAAAGTATAATGAAAAAGGGAGAAAAGGCATTAGAAGCCGAAGCTGCGCAGCCAAGCGGGCGGAGGGCGAAAGGAAAGCCTTAGCTGCAAAAAAGCTCGCCGCTGACAGGGTTCGCCCAGGCGTCAGCATCCGCCCCGCGGTGGGAGGAGGGAGCGGTGCAGACAAAAAGCCGCACAGACAAAAAGTGGCGCCTAAACAAGCACAGTGCCGCCGCCGCCCAGGACCCGCCCGGCTGCCCTCCGGCTCCACGTGGGGCCCATGGTAAAATCGCCTGTGTTCTTTGTATACAAGGAACATCCCAAATTATAATTCTCTGTTAAAATTTAAGTTAAATTATAATTATGGCCACTGTTTTTCCTCTGCTACCCCTGATATGGCTCTCTGAAAATCTTAATTGGGTAAGAGTGACCTCTGAAGGGAGAAAAATTACAAAGAGCCCATGAATTAGTTGAGGAACGATTAAAAGCCGGCCATATAGAACCATCTAACAGCCATTGGAATTCGCCCATTTCGTCATTCCCAAACGTCTGGCAAATGGAAACTTTTGCATGACTTACGTGTTATTAATGCTAATCTACAGCCTATGGGACCCCTTCCCCCGCGGCGATTCCTCTAGATTGGCCTATAATTGTTATTGACTTAAAAGACTGTTTTTATACTATTCCTCTCGCAGAACAGAGAAAAATTTGCGTTTACATTACCAGCTATTAAAGTCTGTCAGATTTTACACTGATAATGCTTTTTCTTTTTATGTGCAGAATAAACACAAGATGAGACCAAATATTCTTCCCCCTACTTGTCTCTTCCTACCTGCTTTCCCTCCTTTAAGAAGATGTGTAAATGCCAGGCCTCCTGAAAACCACCTCAAGGACACAACAAGCCATAGAGGGTTTCTACAACTTGTGTTTTTCCAGGGTATGCCCTCAAGCTCTGGTCCAATAAACCTCAATTGATTCAGACACAAACCTCAACTGATTCAGACACTTGAATCAGGCACTCAATTTGGTTAACATTTTGCCAACCATGAATGGGTCCTCTTAATGGAGTTTAGAACCTTTGACCTGCAGTGCTTCTTTTGTTCATGCTCTGTACCAACTATAGAGCTTTAGTTGTGACCAGTCGTGTGACTTTCTGAGAATTGGATCCTACTTTCTCTTGAGGTCCCTGCTCTCTCCGATTTTTTTGTTTGAGATCTGAGTTTTGTTTCTTCATGGAGCTCTCCTCATGGAGCTTTGCTCACTTCCTAAAAGGAACATGAGTTTCCTGCTCCTGTAACAATGGAGAGCAGACTACAGCTTGGTCCCTGCTCAACTAAGGAGCTGGTTTGGGGTTTTTAGAATTTGGTAGCTGCAGGATAAGGCTTATTACTACTTCATTCTAACCTCTCCTTATGCTTAGAGTGTTCAACAGTATGTAAATACTGCAATTGCTATTTGTGTTTTTGGTTTTTATCATTCTTCCTTTGGATTTGACCAACTCTTCACCTTGTCTAATGTCCAGAACACCTTTCACTTGGTCAAATCCAAATCTAACAGGAGCTCTAAAGTATGGTGAAGCAGGCCTTTAAACTGGCTAAAATTCTGTAATGGCAGAACATCCAACTCCACCTCTAGAAACACCTGTTTGTTGAAGAAAATAACAATATTTTAACCTGCAATATATTTCTTTGACAAATTTTGACATGTCTGTCAGAGGGCCAGCAAATAGAAGTGGCCCTGCACAGTTGCCTTTTGTGGAAAAAATCTACATCATAGAGAATCATTATTAATGCAGGCTTGTCTTCCCTTATCTGGATCTGGGAAAAATGGACTGAATCTGATACCTTAAAGATAAACAAGTTTAGCATTGATTTTTCTCTGAGGGCTGCTACCTGCAAGGTTTTACTGACACAAGACCAGCTTTGCTAACTGAACTTCCTTTCTTTCTCCCATTACCTGTATTACCACTAAAACCTGATTTACCTCCATAACCTCGTTTTGAACATGCAGAAATGCAGAAAAGTAATCAGCCAGCTAAAGGGTAAAAATGTATTAGTCTCAAGTTTCTTGGCTTCCCTCTGTGCATTCTTTCCAATTGGATGGTAAAAATCACTGTTTCCTCCACCAAATTTTGATTAATGGGAGATTTGTGTTGGACTAGTCTTGGTGTAGTAATTCTGGTGTACTTTTTAGTAATGTTGGGGTATGAGTATTTTGATTGTTTAATCCATTTCCTCCCAGAAGTAGTCTTTTCCTTTATCTCTTTCATTCTGTGTTGCTCATAAAGGGAGGTACTGGATAAAGTTTTCTCTCATCTTGTGATATGTCCTTGAGGGCTTGATTTGTGACCAAGTCAGAGCACTCACTCTTGGTCTCCACCATCAGGGGGAGGAGTCATTTTTGAGTCACATTAGGTGACCAGCTGTAACATGGCTGAGACCCTGAGGTTTTTTATTTGTTTTGTTTTCCAAATGTGTTAAGCTCCCAGGAGGGCTTGTCATAAGAAGTCCCATCCAGGCTGGGTGCGGTGGCTCAACCCTGTAATCCCAGCACTTTGGGAGGCCGAGGTGGGCGGATCACGAGGTCAGGAGATTGAGACCATCCTGGCTAACACGGTGAAACCCCGTCTCTACTAAAAATACAAAAAAATTAGCCGGGCATGGTAGAGGGTGCCTGTAGTCCCAGCTACTCGGGAGGCTGAGGCAGGAGAATGGCGTGGACCTGGGAGGCGGAGCTTACAGTGAGCCGAGATTGCATCACTGCACTCCAGCCTGGGCGACAGAGTGAGACTCCCTCTCAAAAAAAAAAAAAAAAAAAAAAAAAGTCCCATCCATCAGGGACTTTTGTCATTCCCAAGTCTTGTTGCTTGGATAGGGCTGTGGCAACAAGAGTCTTTTGCTTTCCTAAGCCTATTCCTGAGAGTACATATTTTATTTTGGGGTGGGGGAAAAGATAATTGGGATTGGCTTTTCACTGAAGAGGCTGTTGGATTGAGTCACTTAGAATCAGTACACCACTGGAAATTCTAATTGTCCATGGCCAGAAGATGGATTCTTTAAATTGGGACATCTAAGTTAAAAAATATTTTAGAGATCTCTTGTTCCAAACAGTTGATCAGAGGATTGAATTTCAAAGAAAGACACCTGATAGTGTTATGGCTAGCCTTAAAATTTCTTTTGACTAAATTACAGAGCAAAAATCTCACCTAAAACAAAGTTATTTTTTTGTAAGCTCAAACTGCTTGACTTAGATCATTTGAGAAAATAAGAATAGAAGCCACTTTACCTTGTCATTGAATAGTTAAAATCTTATGCTTTTACTGCTGTAGCCTGGATTTAATTTTGGGTCAGGGAACCAGCCTTACTTGTTCTGATATTTGTGTGATTTTTGAGTTTTTGAGGTGCTCCTTCACCTCTTTGGAGATGCCTCATACATCCTTGGCTAAGCCATAATCTTGGTTAAGGCTTATTAGTTTCATTTGGGAGGATACTTTCGGTTAAAAAAAAAAAAAATCAAAAGCCAGAAATATCAGCTGTTTGTCCTACCTAAAATCTGATATTAAGAAGTCTGACACTGGGCACGGTGGCTTACACCTGTAATCCCAGCACTTTAGGAGGCCGAGACAGGCGGATCAGGAGGTTAGGAGATCAAGACCATCCTGTCTAACACGGTGAAATCTCGTCTCTACTAAAAATACAAAAAATTAGCCTGGCATGGTGGCGGGCACCTGTAATCCCAACGGCTCAGGAGGCTGAGGCAGGAGAATGGCATAAACCCAGGAGGCAGAGGTGGCAGTGAGCCAAGATCGTGCCACTGCACTCCAGCCTGGGTGACAGAGCGAGATTCCATCTCAAAAAAAAAAAAAAAAAGAAAAGAAAATCTGAAAGTGTTACAGTAGGTAGCTGGTTAGACATGAGCAGGGCAGGAGAGAGCTTTCCACCCCCACACACTAGAAATGTCAAGTGATCATCACCAGGTGATGGTCAAGTCAGGTGGTTGTTAACTGTCTCTAAAGTAATAATTGGTTGCAGGTAGTGCCAGGGAGATATAGTCTCACAATAGATAGAAAACACCTGAAACAGGTGATCAGCAGCTTCCCAATAAGTTCTCAGAAGCTGAGCAAGTGGGCTCAAATATACACATTAAGAGGCAACATAATAGAGTTTCTGGTATATGACCTTCTAGGGACTTTTTTTTTTTTTTTTACATTTTAGAAGCATCATTTTTTAGGAACTATGTTTTTAAATTTTTTATTATTTTATTTTATTTTTAAATCTGTAAATCTTTTATTTCCATAGGTTTTTAGGGATTTGGTATTTAATTACATAAGTTCTCTAGGGGTGATTTGTGAGATTTTGGTGCACCCATCACCTGAGCAGTATACACTGAACTCAATTTGTAGTCTTTTATCCCTCACCCCCTTCCCACCATTTTCCCCAAGTCCGTTGTATCATTCTTAGATGATACAGAGCTTAGCTCCCACTTACGAGTGAGAACATAGTGTTTGGTTTTCCATTCCTGAGTTACTTAGAATAATAGTCTCCAGTTTCTTCCAGGTTGCTGCGAATGCCATTAATTAATTCCTTTTATGGCTGAGTAGTATTAAATCATATATATATACTACAATTTCTTTATCCACTCATTTATAGTTTACATTCGCACCAGCAGTGTAGATGTGTTCCCTTTTCACTGCTTCCACACCAACATCTATTATTTTTATTTATTTATTTTTGAGATGGATGGAGTCTTGCTCTGTCGCCCAGGCTGGAGTGCAGTGGCATGATCTTGGCTCGCTGTAACTTCTGCCTCCCAGGTTCAAGCCATTCTTCTGCCTCAGCCTCTGGAGTAGCTGGGATTACAGGCATGTGCCACCTCACCCGGGTAATTTTTTTGTATTTTTAGTAGAGACAGGGTTTTACCATGTTGTACACACTGGTGTCAAACCCCTGACCTTAGGTGATCCACCCACCTTGGCCTCCCAAAGTGTTGGGATTACAGGTGTGAGCTACCGCGCCTGGCCAACAACTATTATTTTTTCATTTTTTGATTATGAACATTCTTGCAGGAGTAAGGTGGTATCACATTATGGTTTTGATTTGCATTTCCCTGATCATTAGTGATATTGAGCATTTTTTCTTATGTTTGTTAGCCATTTCTATGTCTTCTTTTGAGAATTGTTTATTCACGTTCTTAGCTCACTTTTTGATGGGATTGTTTGTTTGTTTGTTTGCTAATCTGAGTTTCTTGTAGATTCTGGATATTGGTTATCTTTCAGATATATAGATTGTGAAGATTTTCTTTCACTCTGTGGGTTATATGTTTAGTCTGCTGACTGTTGCTTTGCTGTGCAGAAGCTCTTTAGTTTAAGTCTCACCTATTTATTTTTGCTTTTGTTGCATTTGCTTTTGGGTTCTTGGTCATGAACTTTTCGCCTAAGCCAATGTCTAGAAGGGTTTTTCCAATGTTATCTTCTAGAATTTTTATAGTTTCAGGTCTTAGATTTAAGTCCTAGATTCATTTTGAGTTGATTTTTGTATAAGGTGAGAGATGGGGATCCAGTTTTATTCTCCTACATTCGGCTTGCCAATTATTTCAGCACCATTTGTTGAATAGGGTGACCCTTACCCATTTTATGTTTTTGTGTGCTTTGTCAAAGATAAGTTGGCTGTAAGTATTTAGGTTTATTTCTGGGATCTGTATTCTGTTCCGTTGGTCTATGTGTCTATTTTTATACCAGCACCATGCTGTTTTGGTGACTATGGACTTAGAGTATTGTTTGAAGTCAGGTGATATGACACCACCGCATTTGTTCTTTTTGCTTAGTCTTGCTTTGGCTATGTGGGCTCTTGTTTGGTTCCATATGAATTTTAGAATTGTTTTTTCTAGTTCTGTGAAGAACGATGGTGGCATTTTAATAGGACTTGCATTGAATTTGTAGATTGCTTTTGTCAGCGTGGTCATTTTCACAATAATGATTCTATTCATCTATGAGCATGGGGTGCATTTTCATTTTTTGCGTCATCTGTGATTTCTTTCAGCAGTGTTTTGTAGTTTTTCTTGTAGAGGTCTTTCACCTCCTTGTTTAGATACATTCCTAGTTATTATTTTTTTATAACTGCTGTCATAAAAGGGGTTCAGTTCTTGATTTGATTCTCTGCTTGGTCGCTGTTGGTGTGTAGCAGAGCTACTGATTTGTGCGCATTAATTTTGTATACAGAAACTTTGCTGAATTCATTTGTCAGTTCTAGGAGCTTTTTGGAGGAGTCTTTAGGGTATTCTAGGTATACGATTATATCATCAGCAAACAGAGACAGTTTTACTTCCTCTTTGCCGATTTGGATGCCCTTTATTTATTTCCCTTGTTTGATTGATTTGGCTAGGGCTTTCAGTACTCTGTTGAATAAAAGTGGTGAGAGCAGGCATCCTTTTCTTGTTCCCCTGCTCAGAGTGAATGCTTTCAACTTTTTCTCATTCAGTATCGTGTTGGCTGTTGGTTTGTGTGCCAATTTTGCTGAGAGTTTTAATCATAAAATGATGCTGGATGTTGTCAAGTGCGTTTTCAGTGTCTATTGAGAGGATCATGTGATTTTTAAATTATGTTTATGTGGTGTACCACATTATTGACTTGTGTATGTGGAACCATTCCTGCATCCCTAGTATGAAACCTACTTGATCATGGTGGATTATGTTTTTGATGTACTATTGGATTCAGTTAGCTAGTATTTTGTTAAGAATTTCTGCATCTGTGTGCATCAGGGATATTGGTCTGTAGTTTTCTTTGTTATGTCCTTTCCTGGTTTTGGTATTAGGGTGATACTGGATTCATAGTATGATTTAGGGAGAATTCCCTCTCTTTCTAGCTTGTGGAATAGTGTCAATTAAATTGGTACCACCTCTTCTTTGAATGTCTGGTAGAATTCAGCTGTGAATCTGTCTGGTCCTGGAATTTGTTTTGTTGTTAATTTTTTAATTATCTTTTCAATCTTGCTGCTTTTTGTTGGTCTGCTCAGGGTTTCTAATTCTTTCTGATTTAATCTAGGAGAGTTTTACATTTCCAGGAATTTATTCATCCCCTCTAGGTTTTCTAGTTTATGCACATAAACGTGTTCATAGTACCTTTGAATGATCTTTTGTATTTCTGTGGCATTCGTTGTAATAGCTCCCATTTCATTTCTGATTGAGCTTATTTGGCTCTTCTCTCTTCTTTTCTTGGTTAATCTTGCCAATGGTCTATCAATTTTATTTATTTTTCCAAGAAACCAGCTTTATATTTTATTTATATTTTGTATTATTTTGTTTCAGTTTCATTTAGTTCTGCTCTGATCTTGGTTATTTTCTTTCTTCTGCTGGGTTTGGGTTTGGTGTGTTCTTGTTTCTTGAGTTTCTAGAAATGTAACCTTAGATTGTCTATTTGTGCTCTTTCAGTCTTTTTGATGTAGGCATTAAAGGCTATGAACTTTTAGCATGGTCTTTGCTGTATTCCAGATGTTTTGATAGGATGCATCACTATTGTTCAGTTCAAAGAATTTTTAAATTTTCATTTTGATTTCATATTTGACCCAATGATCATTCAGGAGCAAGTTATTTAATTTCCATGTGGTTGCATGGTTTTGAAGGTTCCTTTTGGAGTTGATTTCCAGTTTTATTCTACTGTTGTCTGAGAGAGTACTTCATATAATTTCAATTTTCTTAAATTTATTGAGACTTGTTTTGTGGCCTATAGTATAGCCTATCTTAAAGAAAGTTCCATGTGCTGATGAATAGAATGTATATTCTGTGGTTGTTGGGTAGAATATTCTGTAAATATCTCTTAAGTCTATTTGCTCGAGGGCATAGTTTAAATCCATTGTTTCTTTCTTGACTTTCTGTCTTGATGACCTGTCTAGTGCTGTCAGTGGACTAATGAAGTCCCTCACTATTATTGTGTTACTGTCTATCTCATTTCTTAGGTCTAGTAGTAATAGCTATATAAATTTGGGAGCTCTGGTGTTAGATGTATATATATTTAGGATTGTGATATTTTCCTGTTGGACAAGTCCTGTTATTATTGTATAATGTCCCTCTTTGTCTTTTTTAACTGCTGTTGCCTTAAGGTTAGTTTTTTTGATATAGGAATGGTTACTCCTGCTCACTTTTTGGCCATTTGCATGGGGTGTCTTTTTCTACCCTTTTACCTTAAGTTTACGTGACACTTTGTGGTTAGGGGAGTCTCTTGAGGGCTGCAGATACTTGCTTGGTGAATTATCATCAATTCTGCAATTCTGTATCTTTTAAGTGAAGCATTTAGACTACTTACATTCAATGTTAGTATTGAGACATGAAGTACTGTTCCATTCATCCTGCTATTTGTTGCCTGAATACCTTGGTTTTATATATTTATTTATTGTATTTTTGTTTTATAGGTCCTGTGAGATTCATGCTTAAAGAGGTTCTGTTCTGATGTGTTTCCAGGATTTGTTTCAAGATTTGGAGCTCCTTTTAGCAGTTATTGTAGTGCAGGCTTGGTAGTGGCAAATTCTCTCAGTATTTGTTTGTCTGAAAAAGACTGTTATCTTTCCTTTATTTATGAACTTTAGTTTTGCTGGATACAAAATTCTTGGCTGATAATTTTTTTTTAAGGAGGCTGCAGATAGGTATGCATGCTCATTTGAGGTGTTCTTCCCTTATTGAAGATTGCTAAAATCACATGTGTTGAAAAGCATTTGGGATTATTTACTTAATTGATGAGTACTCATTTATTTTTGCATTAATTTGATACCATGTATAAACAATATATAAACATAGGTATGGACATATACATATATGTGATACAACATAGAACATATACATGTGCACATAAAGATAGAGGGAGACAGAAATACTTTAGATTTTTGATTTTAAAACTTTATGCATAGAACCCATACAACTCACTATTAAAAAAAAAGTTGGATTTAAATTGTGCTTTTGTAAACAGAAAAAGTTAACATTTATCTGAGGAAGCCCTTGCTGAGTTTTAGAGAAAGTAGGTAGTAAATCTACATCTCAAAGCACAGAGAGAGAGAGAGAGAGAGAGAAGGAATTTGGGTGTGTTCAAGGAAGATTAAAAATAGATGCCAAGGTAACACAAAAATGATAGAAATTTATAACAGGATTTTATAAGGAGACCAATTTTATTTCCATACATAGCTTTTATTTTGGTCTCTGTTTTCCAACTGTACTCCAGGAAACACACTACACAGGCTCCCTTAAGTGCTGGTGGGCCACTGCACATGCAGATAGCCCACTTTAAGGGAAGAATCAGGGGAGAAGAGATGCAGACCCCAGAATTATGCCAACATACAAAAGCCTAAGTCAAAGGTCAAACCACACACTTGAAATCTCATCGCCTGTTTGGCCCTGTTTTAAGTGTACTTTACTTTCTTTAATTTCTGCTCTAAAGCTTTTAAATAAACTTTCACTCTTGCTCTAAAACTTGTCTCAGTCTTTTCTTCTGCTTTATGACTCTTGGTTGAATTCTTTCTTCTGAAGAAGCAAGAATTGAGGCTGCTGCAGACTTCTACAGATTTGCTGCCACTAATATACTTTAGTGCCATTCTACATGATAGAATATATATATTTTTATATTTATACATATATATAAAATTTATGTATTCATAGAGGCCTTGAATCTACATTCTTGCTGCACTTTATGTAAACAATCCAGGTATAAGACTAAAACTTATTTTGGAAATACATTGGTCCCATATGATTTCTATTTCATAAAAATGGGAGACAGGAGGGGGAAAATTATTTTTCAGAAGAAAACAACAGAACAACGGTTATTGAATTTTAGATCTGTTCTTTTTTTTTTTGAACTTTGTTATTTACCTACAATTTGGACTGAATCCTAAATTTTTTCCTGGCTACAAATTTCAAAACTAATGGTTTCAGAATTTTCTTCCATTTTTCTTACATTTTGGTATATTGTAAATTAAAACTGTGCTTTTAAAATTTTTATCTTTTTTTATTACACTTTTAAGTTCTGGGATACATGTGCAGAACCTGCAGGTCTGTTACATAGGTATACACGTGCCATGGTGTTTTGCTGCACCCATTAACCCATCATCTACCTTGGGTATTTCTCCTAATGCTATCCCTCCCCTAGTCCCCCACCCCTCAACAGGCCCCAGTGTGTGATGTTCCCCTCCCTGTGTCCATGTGTTCTCCTTGTTCAACTCCCACTTATGAGTGAGAACATGCGGTGTTTGGTTTTCCGTTCCTGTGTTAGATTGCTGAGAATGGTGGTTTCCAGCTTCATCCATGTCCCTGCAAAGGATATGAACTCATCGTTTTTTATGGCTACATCGAATTCTGTGGTGTACATGTACCACATTATCTTTATCCAGTCTATCATTGATAGGCATTTGAGTTGATTCCAAGTCTTTGCTATTGTGAATAGTGCTGCAATAAATGTATGTGTGTATGTGTCTTTATAGCAGAATGATCTATAATCCTTTGGGTATATACCCAGTAATGGGATTACTGGGTCAAGTGATATTTCTTGTTCTAGATCCTTGAGGAATCGCCACACTGTCTTCCACAATGGTTGAACTAATTTACACTCCCACCAACAGTGTAAAAGCATTCCTATTTCTCCACATCCTCTCCAGCATCTGTTGTTTTCTGACCTTTTAATGATCACCATTCTAACTGGCATGAGATGATATCTCATTGTGGCTTTGATTTTCATTTCTCTAATGACCAGTGATGATGGGCTTTTTTTCATATGTTTGTTGGTCACATAAATGTCTTATTTTGAGAAGTGTCTGTTCATGTGCTTTGCACACTTTTTGATGGAGTTGTTTGTTTTTTTCTTGTAAATTTGTTTAAGTTTCTTGTAGATTCTGGATATTAGCCTTTTGTAAGATGGATAGATTAAACCTTGCAAGCTGAAACTCGACGACTTATGTAAACTTCTGGAGAAATCATAGCAACTTATATATAAACAACCTTTGTGCCTGCTGATGTGGACTACACAAAAGGTACACATGAACACTGGATTCAGACTGCAATTCAGAAATGTGTCAGATTGCCGTTGTAATTGGAAGATGCTTCAGAAACTCTAGAAAACCTAGTCTATAGACTGCTCCAGACATTACAGGTGAGCCAACATACAACTGAAAGGGTTAGAGCAGTGTTTGCCAAACGAATTGCTCTAATTGAAGCAGCAGTTGTGTGACTTTAATAAGGTTCCAGGATTATACTGTCCCTTTTTTGCTGTGACTTCCCTTTGCCCTTTTCTGATTTGTCTTCATCCCCTTTTCTATGGGGCATGACTTCTTAAGAATGAGCCTTCCTAGTGATGTAGGATGAGATGAAACATACAGTCACAAAGTCATGTCTTCTACAATGCTTTCTCTGAAAGCTTTTGAAGAATCGGGGGGCCAGGTGTGCTGGCACAGGCCGGTAATCCCAGCACTTTGAGGGTCTAAGGCAGGAGGATCACTTGAAACCAGGAGTTTAAGACCAGCCTGAGCAACAAAGGGAGACCACGTCTCTACAAAACATAAAATAAATCAAATTAGCCAGGTGCAGTGGTGCATGCCTATAGTCTCAGATACTTGGGAGGCTAAGGTGGGAGGACTGCTTCAGCCCAGGAGTTCAAGGCTGTAGTGAGTGCACTCCAGTCTGGGTGACAGAGCAAGGTTGTGTCTCTAAAAGAAAAAAAAAAAAAGAAAAGAAAAAGAACGGGGTAAACAGGAAAGCCAGAGATCTCGGGCATCTCCAGATGATTGCCTGAACAAATTGTTTTTTCTTGGCTTCAAAACCTTTCAAGATGTATATTTCTTTGTAAAAGAAGGGCATGCCAATTGTAAATTTAAGTGAGTAATCAAAATTTAGCTCCTAAAACTGAAGTATTTTAACTCTCATTCTGATAATATTTATTTTCTGAGGCAAAGAAGAAAGACAACGTTAGATCAATTGTTTCTCTGCCCACTCCATCTCTTCCAAACTGCCTTCTCCCCTTTAATCAAATATATAAATACTAAGCCTCCTGAAACCTCTTCAGAGAAAACACAAGCCACAGAGGTTTTTTTGCAACTCATGTATTCCCAGGGTGTACTTTCAAGTTCTGGCTCAATAAATCTCAATTTATCAAGACGCTTGCCTCAGTCAGTCATTCTGGATAACCACCATGAGTCCTGCAAAGCCCTTCAGTAATCTATTGCCTGCCTAGGTGATGTGTACCCAGGTGAGTCAGGTCTTCATGAGTGAAACACTCGTCTTCCTTTTCTGTCTTTCCCAACCCTACCACTCAGTGCTGTGTGCTCTGATCTGACCCCAGCTCCCAGGTTGTTTGTATTGGTCTAAGAAAGCAAGACCAGGAGGGGCAGGTTGAGAAGGAAGTAAGAGGCCAACAGCCATGGAAAGTGGCAGGTGGGGCTGTCATTGCTCAAAGCCACACACCCTGGGTGCATTTTGTGAATTTTTCTGGATTCGGAATCTTTTCCCTGTGTGTCTGTCTAGAAACTCACCTTCCTCCTACTTTCTTCTCAGTACACTTTCTGTTTCTAGTGCACTCGTTTATGGCCAGAGAATGGCCATGCAAATAGTTGACAATAGAATAAAAAATGACTTTTTGTGAGACTTGGAAGCTGGCCTTTCTTTTTTCCAAAAGAGATTGAGGTTTCCATAAAAACTAGCTTTTATGCAGGGCTGTGTATTTGTGAGTGTAGTTTTAGGGAACAGGTGCATAAGTGAAGGGTGAGACAGAAAACAAAATGCTGGCTGTTTGTCAAATCCTGAAAGTAGAGGGGGCCGAAATCATGTTTGAAGGAGGATGTTATTCAGGAGACCTTGTACATCTTAGAGTGTCCTCTTACCAGACGAAGTGGAGGATGAGGTTGAATTAGGGAGTTAGGTGACAGTGGGCACATACTTCTCTGCCTCAGTTTTTTTTTTAAATCTGTAAAAATGGGGATGATAGCACTCAGGATTTTTTGGTGAGGACTGTAGTTACCTGGAAAGCCCTTAGGATAGTGCCCGGTGCATAGTGAGTGCTGCATCAGTGTGAGCTATTATAATTATGGGAATAGGCAAAGGTGCCACCCTGGCCATCCAGAGTGGAGAGGTATTTTCTGGTCAGGGTCCAGGCAGGCCAGCTGGAGATGAAGCTGATTAGTGGGGAAGCTTAACTTCCAGGAGCGGAAGAATTTAGGAGGAGTAAACAGAATGCACAACATTCTGTAAACATGCCTTTACCCAACAGTAGGAATACTCAGAGTGGGTGTGGCTTCCATGGCAATCATTATCTCCTGGGAATCTAAGAATGTGTCCTAGAGTCAAATGGCTTTGATGTAAGCCAAACCCGGAAATGGGCTTCAGGGCTGCCTTGCACATAGCATTCATTCATCTTGAAAAAGGAAAGCATTCATCTTGCTAAAGGAATCCCCTCTTCTGGTCCAGGCCATTATTTTTGCTTTTGTACTATCCTAATTTTTAAGGTGTAAGGAGAAAGACCAAATAATAAAATAATGAAGTACATGTATGAAATAACAGGGTAGAATTGAGATTGGTACGTGTAAGTTAAGAGAAATTGTGTATAAATTTTGGGTGAAGAGAAAAAGGATTTCTTGTTGCAAACTGACCTCTCTCTATATAAATAATACCCATTGCCTTTAGTGGATAGCAGACCGCATCACAAGAACATTCCAGCAGAGTCATGAGAGAATGGTTAGTGTGGCTTCTTTAATTGGCAGGTTAGACTGAGTAAGTTCCTGAAGAGAAAGGAGTTGAAGGAGAAGATGGGTGAGGGCAAGAAAAATGGGAAGGTGAAAGGAAAGGACTGAAAGGAATGTTTACCAAGGGCTCATCAGGTACCAGGCTCTGTGACTAATGTCTTACACATGTTAATTTACTCTTCCACTGTCATTTTCTGATGCAGAAAGAGTCAGTCTTACACTACAGGTGAGGAAAGAGGCTGAGGGAGGTCAAATGAGTGGCCCAGGGTCATCCAGCCACTTCATAGCAGAGCTAGTGTGTTTCACTGTGGTTTGTGCAGACAGAAAAGTGAGACGTGGAAGGAAGGCAAAACATTTTTGTTGTGGGTGATGTTTATGAAAGTGACCCGTATGAGGCAGAATAATGGCCTCTTAAAAATGTCCACATCCGGGCCGGGCGCAGGGGCTCACACCTGTAATCCCAGCACTTTGGGAGGCTGAGACGGGTGGATCACGAGGTCAGGAGTTCGAGACCAGCCTGGCCAAGATGGTGAAACCCCATTTCTACTAAAAATGCAAAAATTATCTGGGCGTGGTGGCGGGCACCTGTAATGCCAGCTACTTGGGAGGCTGAGGCAGGAGAATCATTTGAACCTGGGAGGCGGAGATTGCAGTGAGCTGAGATTGTCCCACTGCACTCCAGCCAGGGCAACATGAGTGAAACTCTGTCTCAAAAAAAAAAAAAATCCACATCCTAACTCTTGGAACACATGCATTTACTTTTCTTGGCAAAAACACTGTTCAAAGGTAATGAAGTTGAGTATCTTGAGATGGAAAGCTTATTCTGGCTTATCTGGGTGACTCCCAGTGTCATCATAAGCGTCCTTGTAAGTGAAAGAGAAAGGCAGGAGGGTCAGGGTGAGAAAGATGCAGCCTGAGAGACTCCACTGGCCATTGCTTCCTGTGAACATGTGTGATAAGACAAAATTACAACTAATTAAGTTACAGATGTAATTGGCTTTTATTTGTGATTTATGATTTGGGGCAGCTCTCCCTCTACAGATGCCTCAGCATCCCAAGTAGCTGGGACTATATTGCGGGATCTGGCCAGCAGCCTGCAATGCAACGGGGCTCTTTCTTTGTTCCCAGGCAGATCAGCATGTTGGGAAATAAAAGACACACACAAGATAGTGAAAACTGGGTCCAGAGGGGTCACCGCCTTCTGGTCCTGCAATGCTGCCAATGCACTGGATATACCAGCATTTATTATTAAGTTTAGTGAGAATGGGGTTAGGTTAGTGAGGGATTTAGGGTCATTTATAGGCTCTACACAAGCGTTGCATTCCATTCCCAGAGCTATGGACATCTGCTTTTCTGGGATAGGAATCTTGGTAATGTGAAACCTCCCTGACTGCCCATCCATTCATAGGCTCTCTGCAGGGGGAAGCACATCACGTGCTGTTGGCTCATTCTGGCAGTCCAACCTGGCATTTGTCTTTACACAATCCTGCATGCAATTTTGTATTTACAATAATCAGGAGCATTTCATCTTTTATTCCTTAGCAATAGTTTCAGGGGGTCTCCCTACATCTCCCCCTTTTCTCTGATTTAAATGAACCATAGCAATCATAGCTTGGCACTGATCACGATTGGATTGAAGAATATTTTTTTCCAATTTTACATATGAACAATAAACCAATAGCACAAATTATACACAGAACAAAATTAACGATAGTGGATCCTCCCAAAGATTTTACCTATTGAATGGGGTTGAGATTAGATAACCCCTCAGAGACACTGTCTAAAACTTCAGCACTGGGTAAAGCAGTTAAGTGTGCTTGAGAGGCTTCAAAAATCTGTTCTTTTAGCTTGCTTATGTCTAAACTTAAATTATCTTCACTTCCTTGTAAATGGGATTTTACTGATTCCCAACTGTGAACAGACTCATTATATTGGAACGGAGTTATAAAAAAATCAGAAGTATTCCTATCACACTAAATTTGTAATCTATGTTCTAAACTCATAATTCTATCTCCCATCCATATAACAAAGCACATCACGCGCTGTAGGCTCATTCTGGCAGCCAATCTGGCATTGTCTTTACACAATCCTGCATGCAACTTTGTATTTACAATAATCAGGAGCATTTCATCTTTTATTCTGTAACAATAGTTTCAGGGGTTCTCCCTACAGGACTACAGGTGCGCACCACCATGCCTGGCTAATTTTTGTATTTTTAGTAGAGACAGGGTTTCACCATATTGAACGGGCTGATCTCGAACTCCTGACCTGGTGATCTGCCTGCCTTGGCCTCCCAAAGTGCTGGGATTACAGATGTGAGCTACTGCGCCCAGCCCACAAATCACACATTTCTTTGAGTTTTTGTAATTCTAGCCCAAGAGAAACCATTTGATATTTCAAGAATGGCTGCACACAAATATTTTCACACAAATAAAAACATCTGTAGATTGCACCACACGAGGGAGACTACCAGTATGACTATCAGGAGGAAAATATCAAGAGTTTGGAATATGCACCTTAGGAAAGATGCAAACAAACTACAATAGGATAGATCAAAGAAGAAGCCAGAAGAGTCTAGTCATTTTAACCAGGCAGCAAATTTATTCATTTTTACAACCGAGTCTTTATAATACCCAATGTATTTATCCATGTGCAACAAGAAGTGTCAGAAACTGCACAGGCTTCCTGCTGTTCAGCTGGTAGAGAACAATTCTATTATCTATCATTGCATGTCTATGTTAAATTAAAAAAGGGGAGGAGCCAAGATGGCCAAATAGGAACAGCTCCGGTCTACAGCTCCCAGCGTGAGTGACGCAGAAGACGGGTGATTTCTGCATTTCCATCTGAGGTACCGGGTTCATCTCGCTAGGGAGTGCCAGACAGTGGGCGCAGGTCAGTGGATGCGCACACCGTGCACGAGCCGAAGCAGGGCGAGGCATTGCCTCACTCGGGAAGCCCAAGGGGTCAAGGAGTTCCCTTTCCTAGTCAAAGAAAGGGGTGACAGATGACACCTGGAAAATCGGGTCACTCCCACCCGAATACTGCCCTTTTCCAACGGGCTTAAAAAATGGCGTACCAGGAGATTATATCCGTCACCTAGCTCGGAGGGTCCTATGCCCACGGAGTCTCGCTGATTGCTAGCACAGCAGTCTGAGATCAAACTGCAAGGCAGCAGCGAGGCTGGGGGAGGGGCGCCTGCCATTGCCAAGGCTTGCTTAGGTAAACAAAACAGCATGGAAGCTCGAACTGGGTGGAACCCACCACAGCTCAAGGAGGCCTGCCTGCCTCTGTAGGCTCCACGTCTGGGGGCAGGGCACAGACAAACAAAAAGACAGCAGTAACCTCTGCAGACTTAAATGTCCCTGTCTGACAGTGTTGAAGAGAGCAGTGGTTCTCCCAGCACGCAGCTAGAGATCTGAGAACAGGCAGACTGCCTCCTCAAGTGGGTCCCTGACCCCTGACCCCCGAGCAGCCTAACTGGGAGGCACCCCCCAGCAGGGGCAGACTGACACCTCACACGGCAGGGTACTCCAACAGACCTGCAGCTGAGGGTCCTGTCTGTTAGAAGGAAAACTAACAAACAGAAAGGACATCCACACCAAAAACCCATCTGTACATCACCATCATCAAAGACCAAAAGTAGATAAAACCACAAAGATGGGGTAAAAACAGAGCAGAAAAACTGGAAACTCTAAAAAGCAGAGCGCCTCTCCTCCTCCAAAGGAACGCAGTTCCTCACCAGCAACGGAACAAAACTGGACGGAGAATGACTTTGACGAGCTGAGAGAAGAAGGCTTCAGACAATCAAATTACTCCGAGCTACAGGAGGAAATTCTAACCAAAGGCAAAGAAGTTGAAAACTTTGAAAAAAGTTTAGAAGAATGTATAACTAGAATAACCAATACAGAGAAGTGCTTAAAGGAGCTGATGGAGCTGAAAACCAAGGCTTGTGAACTATGTGAAGAATGCAGAAGCCTCAGGAGCCGATGCGATCAACTGGAAGAAAGATTATCAGCGATGGAAGATGAAATGAATGAAATGAAGCGAGAAGGGAAGTTTAGAGAAAAAAGAATAAAAAGAAATGAGCAAAGCCTCCAAGAAATATGGGACTATGTGAAAAGACAAAATCTACGTCTGATTGGTGTACCTGAAAGTGACGGGGAGAATGGAACCAAGTTGGAAAACACTCTGCAGGATATTATCCAGGAGAACTTCCCCAATCTAGCAAGGCAGGCCAACATTCAGATTCAGGAAATACAGAGAATGCCACAAAGATACTCCTCGAGAAGAGCAACTCCAAGACACATAATTGTCAGATTCACCAAAGTTGAAATGAAGGAAAAAATGTTAAGGGCAGCCAGAGAGAAAGGTTGGGGTTACCCACAAAGGGAAGCCCATCAGACTAACAGCGGATCTCTTGGCAGAAACTCTACAAGCCAGAAGAGAGTGGGGGCCAATATTCAACATTCTTAAAGAAAAGAATTTTCAACCCAGAATTTAATATCCAGACAAACTAAGCTTCATAAGTGAAGGAGAAATAAAATACTTAACAGACAAGCAAATGCTGAGAGATTTTGTCACCACCAGGCCTGCCCTAAAAGACCTCCTGAAGGAAGCACTAAACATGGAAAGGAACAACTGGTACCAGCCACTGCACAATCATGCCAAAATGTAAGGACCATCGAGACTAGGAAGAAACAGCATCAACTAACCAGCAAAAGAGCCAGCTAACATCATAATGACAGGATCAAATTCACACATAACAATATTAACTTTAAATGTAAATAGACTAAATGCTCCAATTAAAAGACACAGACTGGCAAATTGGATAAAGAGTCAAGACCCATCAGTGTGCTGTATTCAAGAAACGCATCTCACGTGCAGAGACACACATAGGCTCAAAATAAAAGGATGGAGGAAGATCTACCAAGCAAATGGAAAACAAAAAAAGGCAGGGGTTGCAATCCTAGTCTCTGATAAAACAGACTTTAAACCAACAAAGATCAAAAGAGACAAAGAAGGCCATTACATAATGGTAAAGGGATCAATTCAACAAGAAGAGCTAACTATCCTAAATATATATGCACCGAATACAGGAGCACCCAGATTCATAAAGCAAGCCCTGTGTGACCTACAAAGAGACTTAGACTCCCACACATTAATAATGGGAGACTTTAACACCCCACTGTCAACATTAGACAGATCAAAGAGACAGAAAGTTAACAAGGATACCCAGGAATTGAACTCAGCTCTGCACCGAGCAGACCTAATAGACATCTACAGAACTCTCTACCACAGATCAACAGAATATATATTTTTTTCAGCACCACACCACACCTATTCCAAAATTGACCACATACTTGGAAGTAAAGCTCTCCTCAGCAAATGTAAAAGAACAGAAATTATAACAAACCATCTCTCAGACCACAGTGCAATCAAACTAGAACTCAGGATTAAAAATCTCACTCAAAGCCGCTCAACTACATGGAAACTGAACAACCTGCTCCTGAATGACTACTGGGTACATAACGAAATGAAGGCAGAAATAAATATGTTCTTTGAAACCAACGAGAACAAAGACACAACATACTAGAATCTCTGGGATGCATTCAAAGCAGTGTGTACAGGGAAATTTATAGCACTAAATGCCCACAAGAGAAAGCAGGAAAGATCCAAAATTGACACCCTAACATCACAATTAAAAGAACCAGAAAAGCAAGAGCAAACACATTCAAAAGCTAGCAGAAGGCAAGAAATAACTAAAATCAGAGCAGAACTGAAGGAAATAGAGACACAAAAAACCCTTCAAAAAATTAATGAATCCAGGAGCTGGTTTTTTGAAAGGATCAACAAAATTGATAGACCGCTAGCAAGATTAATAAAGAAAAAAAGAGAGAATAATCAAATAGACACAATAAAAAATGATAAAGGGGATATCACCACCGATCCCACATTTTCTTAATCCATTCTATCATTGTTGGACATTTGGGTTGGTTCCAAGTCTTTGCTATTGTGAATAATGCCGCAATAAACATACATGTGCATGTGTCTTAATAGCAGCATGGTTTATAGTCCTTTCGGTATATACCCAGTAATGGGATGGCTGGGTCAAATGGTATTTCCAGTTCTAGATCCCTGAGGCATCACTACACTGACTTCCACAATGGTTGAACCAGTATACAGTCCCACCAAGTGTAAAAGTCTTCCTATTTCTCCACATCCTCTCCAGCACCTGTTGTTTCCTGCCTTTTTAATGATTGCCATTCTAAGTGGTGTGAGATGGTATCTCATTGTGGTTTTGATTTGCATTTCTCTGATGGCCAGTGATGGTGAGCATTTTTTCATGTGTTTTTTGGCTGCATAAATGTCTTCTTTTGAGAAGTGTCTGTTCATGTCCTTCGCCCACTTTTTGATGCAGTTGTTTTTTCCTTGTAAATTTGTTTGAGTTCATTGTAGATTCTGGATATTAGCCCTTTGTCAGATAAGTAGGTTGTGAAAATTTTCTCCCATTTTGTAGGTTGCCTGTTCACTCTGACGGTAGTTTCTTTTGCTGTGCAGAAGCTCTTTAGTTTAATTAGATCCCATTTGTCAATTTTGGCTTTGGTTGCCATTGCTTTTGGTGTTTTAGACACGAAGTCCTTGCCCATGCCTATGTCCTGAATGGTAATGCCTAGGTTTTCTCCTAGGGTTTTTATGGTTTTATGTCTAACGTTTAAGTCTTTAATCCATCTTGAATTGATTTTTGTATAAGGTGTAAGGAAGGGATCCAGTTTCAGCTTTCTACATATGGCTAGCCAGTTTTCCCAGCACCATTTATTAAATAGGGAATCCTTTCCCCATTGCTTGTTTTTCTCAGGTTTGTCAAAGATCAGATAGTTGTAGATATGCGGCGTTATTTCTGAGGGCTCTGTTCTGTTCCATTTATCTATATCTCTGTTTTGGTACCTGTACCATGCTGTTTTGGTTACTGTAGCCTTGTAGTATACTTTGAAGTCAGGTAGTGTGATGCCTCCAGCTTTTTTCTTTTGGCTGAGGATTGACTTGGCGATGCGGGCTGTTTTTTGGTTCCATATGAACTTTAAAGTAGTTTTTTCCAATTCTGTGAAGAAAGTCATTGGTAGCTTGATGGGGATGGCATTGAATCTGTAAATTACCTTGGGCAGTATGGCCATTTTCACGATATTGATTCTTCCTACCCGTGAGCATGGAATGTTCTTCCATTTGTTTGTATCCTCTTTTATTTCCTGGAGCAGTGGTTTGTAGTTCTCCTTGAAGAGGTCCTTCACATCCCTTGTAAGATGGATTCCTAGGTATTTTATTCTCTTTGAAGCAATTGTGAATGGGAATTAACTTATGATTTGGCTCTGTTTGTCTGTTGTTGCTGTATAAGAATGCTTGTGATTTTTTGTACATTGATTTTGAATCCTGAGACTTTGCTGAAGTTGTTTATCAGCTTAAGGAGATTTTGGGCTGAGACAATGGGGTTTTCTAGAGATATAATCGTGTCGTCTGCAAACAGGGGCAATTTGACTTCCTCTTTTCCTAATTGAATACCCTTTATTTTCTTCTCCTGCCTAATTGCCCTGGCCAGAACTTCCAACACTATGTTGAATAGGAGTGGTGAGAGAGGGCATCCCTGTCTTGTGCAGGTTTTCAAAGGCAATGCTTCCAGTTTTTGCCCATTCAGTATGATATTGGCTGTGGGTTTGTCATAGATAGCTCTTATTAGTTTGAGATATGTCCCATCAATACCTAATTTATTGAGTTTTTAGCATGAAGGGTTGATGAATTTTGTCAAAGGCCTTTTCTGCATCTATTGAGATAATCATGTGGTTCTTGTCTTTGGTTCTGTTTATATGCTGGATTACATTTATTGATTTGTGCATATTGAACCAGCCTTGCATCCCAGGGATGAAGCACACTTGATCATGTTGGATAAGCTTTTTGATGTGCTGCTGGATTCGGTTTGCCAGTATTTTATTGAGGATTTTTGCATCAATGTTGATCAAGGATATTGGTCTAAAATTCTCTTTTTTGGTTGTGTCTCTGCCCGGCTTTGGTATCAGGATGATGCTGGCCTCATAAAATGAGTTAGGGAGGATTCCCTCTTTTTCTATTGATTGGAATAGTTTCAGAAGGAATGGTACCAGTTTCTCCTTGTACCTCTGGTAGCATTCGGCTGTGAAGCCATCTGGTCCTGGACTCTTTTTGGTTGGGAAGCTACTGATTATTGCCACAATTTCAGATCCTGTTATTGGTCTATTCAGAGATAGAAATAGGAACACTTTTACACTGTTGGTGGGACTGTAAACTAGTTCAACCATTGTGGAAGTCAGTGTGGCGATTCCTCAGGGATCTAGAACTAGAAATACCATTTGACCCAGCCATCCCATTACTGGGTATATACCCAAAGGACTATAAATCATGCTGCTATAAAGACACATGCACACGTATGTTTATTGCGGCATTATTCACAATAGCAAAGACTTGGAACCAACCCAAATGTCCAACAATGATAGACTGGATTAAGAAAATGTGGCACATATACACCATGGAATACTATGCAGCCATAAAAAATGATGAGTTCATGTCCTTTGTAGGGACATGGATGAAATTGGAAACCATCATTCTCAGTAAACTATCGCAAGAACAAAAAACCAAACACCGCATATTCTCACTCATAGGTGGGAATTGAACAATAAGATCACATGGACACAGGAAGGGGAATATCACACTCTGGGGACTGTTGTGGGGTGGGGGGAGCGGGGAGGGATAGCACTGGGAGATATACCTAATGCTAGATGACGAGTTAGTGGGTGCAGCGCACCAGCATGGCACATGTATACATATGTAACTAACCTGCACAATGTGCACATGTACCCTAAAACTTAAAGTATAATAAAAAAAAAAAAAAGAAAATGTGGCACATATACACCATGGAATACTATGCAGCCATAAAAAATGATGAGTTCATGTCCTTTGTAGGGACATGGATGAAATTGGAAATCATCATTCTGAGTAAACTATCACAAGAACAAAAAATCAAACACTGCATATTCTCACTCATAGGTGGGAATTGAACAATGGGAACACATGGACACAGGAAAGGGAACATCACACTCTGGGGTCTGTTGTGGGGTGGGGGGAGGTGGGAGGGATGGCATTGGGAGATATACCTAATGCTAGATGATGAGTTGGTGGGTGCAGCACACCAGCATGGCACATGTATACATATGTAACTAACCTGCACACTGTGCGCATGTACCCTAAAACTTAAAGTATAATAATAATAAATTAATTAAAAAATAAATTAAAACAGGGAGTGAGAATAGGCAAGTATAGAAGTGGAAGCCTAAAAAAAACTCCATACATTTGAGGAAAAAGTTGTGTTACAGATGCAGCTAACATAAGCCTTTGGGTGGATTAAAGGATGTCTTTTTATGTAAAAATGCGTGGGCTGGGTGCGGTGGCTCACGCCTGTAATCCCAGCACTTTGGGAGGCTGAGGCGTGCAGATCACCTGAGGTCGGGTGTTCGAGACCAGACTGACCAACATGGAGAAACCCTGTCTCTACTGAAAATACAAAATTAGGTGGGCGTGGTGGCGCATGCCTGTAATCCCAGCTACTGGGGAGGCTGAAGCAGGAGAATCACTTGAACCCAGGACGCGGAGGTTGCAGTGAGCCAAGATTGTGCCATTGCAGTCCGGCACAGGCAACAAGAGCGAAACTCCATCTTATAAAAAAAAAAAGTGTGGTTGACATGATATATCGGACACTGTTAACTTACTCTCAGAAGCTACTTCTGGTGAAATCCTAAGTACAGCATTATTCTGGGAAGCAAAGGAGACAGGTAGAAGCAAGGACAAATTAAGACAGGTGACAGTCTCATCATGACTGATAGTCTTGTTCTGACATCTTGAGAAAAGCTGTCCACAGTGTAAAGTCATCATCTTGTCGTGGTTTGCAGTTTGAGTGTCTCTAAGTTATGGTGTTGAACATTTGGTGAGCTCTTAGTGGCCCACACTTCAGACACGAGGGTTTCTCCATGAAATTTACATTGAGTTGTCCACCTCCATCTTATATGGCCTGAGGAACAGAGCTGCTCTTGTTCTTAATGATTTCATTGGAGAAAATTGAATTGGAAGAACTAAAAGAATTCAGGGTCCAGTCCAGTCTACCAGTGGATTATAAGTACTCAAAGATAATGAACAGTGGTTCAATCTGGTAACAGGTGTACTACAGTTTTTCTTTTCAACATAGTTTTTCTGTCTATAGGAGTCTCTATTTTTACCAAAGATAATTCCAGTAGGATGAACTCGTTTGCAAAATAGGTTGAGTCTCACCGAACTTGCCCAGATTTTTTACCTAAGTGCTTCAAGAGTAGCGATGGACCATAGAGGCTCTTTTTAAACTCCCCTTTGCTAGAAGTTTTTAGTAAGAATCTCAGATTAAACTTCCAAAAACCTCTTGAGACTAGGAAGCCAAACCAAGGCCCACTTCAGACTTTGCCTGCATTCCCTATGGGTTTATTCTATGTATATTCTCAAATATAACATCCCAGTCAAAGCCTTGGTAATATAACCAATGTTTTCAAATGTGTCCTGTTATAAAGAGAGCAGATCCTTACTGAACTTGTGCAAATAACTTTATTACCATAAACATATGAATACTCATGAATAGTTCCCCAATTCTGGGGCGCTTAGGGAGCAAAAGCAAATGTTTCAATTTTTATTTACAAAAGTATACTTTACCAATTGCTGAAGAAAAAAAGTGCATAAATCTGGAGAATAAAACATTCAAAGAATCAGCACATTTTCAAATAGAAAATTATGAAAACATTGTTTTGATTATTTAATCCAATAAAATTGGGTTTTTTTCTTTGTCTTGAATTTCATGAAGGTATCAGCCTGTTCATTAAAATTTTGAAAGTTCTTAGTCCAGTGGTATGATCTTGAAGTTATCAGGAGCTTGTATTCAAGAGTCCTTGTCAGAGTCTTTTCCATAAATCTCCTTGAAGAAAAAGCAATTTTGGACTGTAGCTGATTGTAAATACTTTGAGGAAGAATGAAAGCAACTGTCTGGGAATGACAAAGATTTAAAATGACTATGGTTAAAAATCTAATGAGAATTTATTATGGTAAAGACACAGCTCACAAAATCTAGTTACTTCTGTGGCATATGACACTATGATAACATATTTGATTTCCAGAAATTTCATATAATTTTTAGAATACTCATTAAAAAAATTTTTTTTTTGAGACGGAGTCTCACTCTGTCACCCAGGCTGGAGTGCAGTGGTGCGATCCCAGTTCACTGCAAGCTCCGCCTCCCGGGTTCCTGCCATTCTCCTGCCTCAGCCTCCTGAGTAGCTGGGACTACAGGTGCCTGCCACCACGCCCGGCTAATTTTGTTTTTGCATTTTTAGTAGAGATGGGGTTTCACCGTGTTAGCCAGGATGGTCTCGATCTCCTGACCTTGTGATCCGCCCACCTCGGCCTCCCAAAGTGCTGGGATGACAGGCGTGAGCCATCGCACCCAGCCTAGAATACTCATATTATTAACATTCCCATAAATATTATTTAGAGAAGGTTTAGCATCACTTATCACTTATTTGAAAATGCTTTCTACATAATTTAACTTATCAAATAAGGTGGCTTTTCCTTTCAGCTTCTGTTTGTTAACTGGATTACTGAGTTCTTGGTGTAGCCCATTCATAAATAGGGCCAAAAAAGTATAGTCTTATGTATGTTGAAAAAGGTCCTTAGGTAATTCCAGTACTTCCAGCAGAAAATTATTGATTTAGTTTTAAGTTCTATCTATTACAATAAGGGTTCTCCATCCTTGTTACATGTTAGTAGTGTCAGGGAAGACTTAAAAATTACCAATGCCTGGGTCCCTCTCCAGACCTTTAAACTGGAACTAATGGGTGGGGCTTGAGCATCCACTTTTAAAAATGTTTTCCAGTGATTCCAATGTGTAGCTCTATTTCCCATCAGATTTCTCTGATTTCTTGTGGCATTCAATTTTTTCTATTTTGGTATCATGATTATTTTCAGGTCTCATTTCCTGTCTTAGGCTTTATGTCTCCTGGGGTAGGGACCTTGCCTTCTTCATTTCTGTATCTTTTTTAAACACATGAACTGGTCATCAGGAAAAGATCTCAACCACACATAGGTTGTGTTCTGAGTCTCAGGTTCACATGTTAATCCTAAAGTATTAGTTCTCCACGAGGTCAGATGTTGCTTGTGATGAAGGGTGTGGTTAAGTCTGCAGTCCAGATGGTAAAGGGGATTTCACTCTGTTTTCAGATATAGCATTGGAACTAAGAATTTTATGTCTATATGGGTGAAGGGGCAGGGATGTGTAGGAAGACAGTTCTAATTAGGATGGAGGAATTATACTAGGAAGTAGAGGTAAAGGAAGTGAGAAGGCTTAGTAAATAGAAGAAATGTGAACTTATCAAAGTGGCTAGAGTAGACCCCTGGAGATTCTTGATTAAGTGAATTAACTAGATTTTAGAAAGGTAATGAGGCAGTCATATGCAAGGAAGATTTCAAAGTCTGGAGACAAGAAGGCAAGCAATACTTTGAGAAGTGGTTGAGCTTTATGGGAATGGAGAGAATTACACTATTGAGAGATGTTAAGAATAATGAAGAGGGTTTCACCATGTGAAATTGTGTTTCTCATTTGAATCTGAGAAACAAATGAGCAGAGGCTGGAGATAATTATGTCTAAAAGACAGTGGGGTACAGGGAGAATAAAGGCCAGGGAGAAAGGGAACTGCAGGAATTAGTGCTGAGAAGCAGGAGTTAGTGGAGGAAGGAGGAGATCCAGGCCCAGATACAGGCAAATAAGTCTTTTCCCTCTCCCAAGCATGGCAGTCAGCCCTGCAGGAACCAGGATAAGAGGAAAGGTCATCATACCTGCCAGTCTTCCTGAAATACAGAAATGACATCACGGCTGCTATAATGGATTAAGGCCAGGAAGATGTCCTGTTCCTGAAGGAGCTGTCATGGAAAAAAAAGAAAAGAAGGAATGAAGATGATGTTATTTTACATGGGGGAGCCTCAGGAACAAGCATGTAACATGAGGTACTCTATAATTCTTTCTTCAAGGACTACGTTATTTCTGTTGGAAATTTGATGGGAGATGATTATATTCTTGCAGTTTTGTTTTCCCTCTCACCATGTTTCTCAGTTGGTGATCAGTCCTCTGTCAATTCTCTACTGCACTCAGATATTTGGAAGGCTTTCAGATGTGAGAAAGGCTGATTGCTATTTTCTATGTCATTAGAACTTGCCACCTTTGCACCTTTTCATGGTTGCATCTTTTTCTCAGTGTCTTTGTTGTGGCAGTCATGAATGAGACCCTGCCAGGTCTCCATGGCAGGGACTTGATTGACAGAAGGCCCAGATCAGTACATTTCAAATTCACCACCTCCTTTGCACAGAAAGCTTTCCTACAGGCTCCCAGCAAGGGTGTGAAAGCAAGCCTAGTTCTCTAAGGCTCTCTTTAACTCTAATGGGTGACTGGTTGGAGGACTCCCCATCAGCCTTGCAAAAACTCTTAGAATTGCGTTGGTACCTGAAACTTCTTTCTCTTTCTTTTTCACAGGAATCAGCTCTGCATAGTGGTCTGTGGGTTCTCCCATACTACCTTCATGCCTGCCCCACATTCCCTCACAGGTGTCTTCCCTGATAAATTATCTTGTATGTCTAATCCCATCTTGGATGCATCTCAGTTAGTAAAAACTAACATACCAGGCTTGATTCTTTGCACTTAGCTTTTTTTCTTTCTCTCCCATAAGTAGTCAGTAACCATGTCCTAGTGTTTTATGTGTTACCTCTTTTTCCATATATATATATATATATATATATATATATATATATATATATATATATGTATATATGGAAAAAGGAAGGTACTGTTGAGGGGCACTTCCTATGTGCCAGGCCCTGTGCTAAATACTTTCCCTGTATCTCATTTAATCCACAAAATAACCCTGTCAGGTAGACATTATTTCCATTTTGCCGATGAAAAGACAGAAGCTTAGAGTGGTGTAAAACTTTCCTGGTGTCATATGGCTAGTGACAGGTGGATCTGAGATTTCATTCTAGGACTATTTGACCTGAAGGCTAATGATGATGGTAGTAATATAGTAGCTGACATTGGTTCCTCTGTGTGTGGCATCTTGTTTTATTGACTGCATTAAACCTTTAAAAGAAAGGTATGAAGAAAGCACTCTTATTGCAGTTTTCAGGTGAGGTATCAGAGGTTCAGAGAAGTTGAGTCTTGTGCAAGAAATTTATAACTGTAAACTCTTACATTAAAAAAGAAGAAAGATCTCAGGTCAACAACCTACTTTAATACTTCAGGATATGAAAGAAGAACAAACTAAACCGAAGCACAGTGAATGAGGGAAATAATAAGGATTAGAGTGGATATAAATAAAATGGAGAATGGAAAAAGAATAGAGGAAATTAATGAAACCAAAAGTTGATTCTTCAAAATAAAATCAACAAAATTGACAACCATTAACTAGATTGACTAAGAAAAAAAGAGAAAAGTTTAAAATTACTCAAATCAGAAATGAAAATGGACTCTGAGCATGGTGGGTCATGTTTTAATCCTAGCACTTTGGGAGGTCACAGCAGAAGGATTTCTTGAGACCAGGTGTTTGGACCAGCGTTGGTAACCTGAGGAGACCCTGTCTCTACAAAAAAATAAAAAAGCCAATTAGCTGCGCATGGTGACATGCACCTGTAGTCCTAGCATCTTGGGAGGCTGAAGAAGGAGAATTAATTGAGCCCAGGAGGTTGAGGCTGCAGTGAGCCATAATCACACCACTGTATTCCATCCTAGGGTGGCCTACAGAGTGAGAGCCTGTCTCTCTCTCTTCAATAACAACAACCAAAAAAAAAAAAAAAAAAAAAGAAAAATGGAGCGATTACTACCAATTCTAATAAACTAATGATTACAAAAGTACTATAAATAATTGTATGCCAATAAATTGGATAACCTAGATGAAGTAGACAAACCCCTAGAAACACACAAAAATATGAATGGAACTATAATCAGTAATAAGATTGAATCAATAAAACATTTGATGAAATTCAATATTTTTTCATAATAAAAACTTTCTAAGAATGGAAGGAAACCACCTCAACATAAAGGCAATATGTGAAAAACCCAATGCTAGCATCATACTCAATGGAGAAAGACTGAAAGCTTTCCCTGTATGAGCAGGAACAAGACAAGGGTGCCTGCTTTTGACACTTTTATTCAACATAGTATTGAAAGGTCTAATCAGAAAAATTAGGCAAGAATTTAAAAAAAGACATTCAAATTGGAAGGAAGGAGTAAAATTATTTCTGTTTACAGATAACTTGAACTTATATGTAGAAAATCCTAAAGATGGAACAATCCTATTAGAATTAATAAATAAATTCAGTAATGTTGCACAATACAAAATCAACATTCAAACATCAGTTGTATTTCAATACACTAACCATGAACAATCTGAAGGGAAATTAAGAAAAAAAAATTCAATTTATATTAACTTCAAAAAGAATAAAATATTTAGGAATGAGTTTAACCAAAGAGGTGAAATGATTATACCTGAAATCTACAAAATATGGCTGAAAGAAATGAAAGATGACATCAATAAATTGAAAGACATTTTGTTTTCATGAAGTGGAAGACTCAATATTGTTAGGAGGACAGTGCTACCCAAAGTGAGCTGTAGAGTCAATAAAATTCCTATCAGAATCTCAGTGACATTTTTGCAGAAAAAGAAAAATCTGTCCTAAAATTTATATTGCATCTCATGACTCTAAATAGACACACAGCTTTGAAGAGGAAGAATGAAGCTGGAGGACTCACACTTCCTGATTTCAGCATTTACTACGAAGCCCCAGTAATCAATACAGTGTGGTACTGGCATAAAGGAGGACATAGAAATTAATGAAATATCATAGCCCAGAAAGAAATGCTTGCATATATGGCCAAATGATTTTCATCGAGTGTGCCAAGATCATTCAATGGGGAAGGGACAGTGTTCTCACCAAACGGTATTGGGAAAGGTGGATATCCAAGGGCAAGAAGAGTGGAACCTTTACCTAACACCATGTACAAAAAGTAACCCACAATAGATCAAAGATCTAAATGTAAGGGCAAAAACTATACAACTCTTAGAAGAAAAGCTTCATGATACTGGATTTCACAATGATTTCTTGGTTGTAACAACAAAAGCATAGGCAACAAATAAAATGGATAAATCGGACTTCATAAAAATCAAAACCTTTTATATATCAAAGAACACTATCAAGAAAGTAAAAAGCAACCCACGAAATGATAAAAATATTTGCAAATTATATGTGTGATAAGAAATTAATTTCCAGAATACATGAAAAGCTACAAGTCAACAACAGCAGACATCCAAAAACCCAATTAAAAAATGAACAAAGGATTAAAATGGAGTTTTCTCCAAGGAAGATATACAAATATCCAATAAGCCCATGCAAAGTTCCTCAGCATCAGGAATACTTAGAGATATGCAAATCAAACCACATTGTTACACCACCTCACACACTTTAGGATGGTTTTGATAAACAACAACAATGACAGCAACACAAAACAACAGGTGTTTTCAAGTAGATGGAAAAATTGGAGCTCTAGTGCATTGCTGATGGGGATGGGAAATGTTATAGCCACTGTAAGAAGTGGTGTGGCTCTCTCTCAAAAAATTAAACAATAAATTACCATTTGATCCAGCAATTCCACTTCTGGACATACTTCCCATAGAATTGAAAGAAACTTGAACAAATATTTGTAAACTGATGTTCAGAGAAGCATTACTCACACTAGCCAAAAAATGGAAACAACTGAAAAGTCCATTGAAAGATAAGTGGGTAGGCAAATGAGGTGTAGCTATACATAGAAATGTTGTTCAACCTTAACAAGGAATAAAATTCCAATACATCGTGCAAAGTGGATGAACCTTGAAGATATTATGCTAACTGAAATAAGCCAGACACAAAAGGATAATTATTATATAATTCCATTTATAAAAGATAGTTAGAATAGCCAGTTACATAGAGACAGAAAGTAGAATGGTGGGTGCTAAGGGTTAGGGGGAGAAGGAGTGAGAGTTACTGTTTATTGGCTACAGAGGTTTAATATGGTAAGAGGAAAAAGTTCTGGAAATGGATAGTGTGATGGTTACACAACACTAAATTGCACACTTAGAAATAGTTAATGGTAAGTCTTATATTAGATATATATAAAGTGTCCGGTAGTCTTACCCTCTCTATAATTACACACTTTTTGGCACTGCCCCTTTCCTGCCATGCAGAGCCCTAGGGGTGAATCTCCCTATTTCTCCAGCTCTGCATCAGTCACTGTCCTCCGTGCTGTGTCCCAGGTGCTGTGCCCACAGCCTCATACAGCCGGTGACTTCAGAGCCAGGACACAGCTCAGGAGTCTGCCCTGAAGCTCCCTCTCTTTTTGTTTCCCTGCAGCCTGGCCCGGGGGAGGCTTGGCTTCAACTGGGAACTCGATTTAGCCAAATTCAGGACAGGCCACCAGGGCTCTTTCTCCACACATGCTGGTCCCACCCAGGTGGAGTCAGGCAGGGCCAGTCACCAGAGGATCCCGGAGCAGAGCAGGAAGCAGAGTCTGAGCTGCTCCTCCCTCACCCAAGGGGCTTCCTCCTCTCATCTGGGGGAAAAGTGTGAGCCTGTTTCAAAGCCTCAGCTGTTCCTTGTAGCTCATGGAATAGGTAGAAGAAAACAAAGACGTGGCAGAAGGGGATGTGTCGGTGACAGCGAGAAGCAACTTGATCTTGAGGACTCTCCTTCTTGTCCCTCTGTGAAGCCTCTTCTACCACATAGGGCTCAGGGCTGATAAAGCCCCCTCCCTACCTTTTTCAGGCCAGACACAAGGTCAGCCATGAGAAAACAGAAAAACAAGGAGAAGAGAGTCTGTAGAGACAAATTGGGAGGGTTCAGGAGGAGAATTTGGGATTTGCTTGTGCCCATGGGACACAGGCTGGGAATAAAAATATTTTCCTGACTCTTCTCTGAAAGCCAGAGAGACTCCACCTGAAACTCTATTGCCAAGGATGCTGGGATCCACTTACCAGAGACTTTGACTGTCACGGATTTGGAGCTTTCCATGCCAGTGGCTGAGTTACGAACAGAGCAAGCATAGAGCCCGCTATGCTTTGTAGTAATTTGGGGGATAAAGAGCTTTTGTCCTGATTGCTGAAACTTCCCATTAATTGTCCAAGAATACTCTGCTGGTGGGTTAGAGTCCGCGAAGCAGGACAAGTAGAGGTTTTCTCCTGAATGGTAATATGTGAGTGAAGGGTAAATTCTGGGGAGGTCTGGACCATCTGGAGCAAAGAGAATAAAGCCACAGGTGATGTCATCCGAGGGAAGGGGATGCTCCTGGTCTCTTAAAGGGACACAGTGACCCTCTGAGCCAAGACATACCCTCAAGTGCCAGCCAAACGCCCTCTATGTTCACTGAGCTGAAGCCTGAGGTATTCCCCTGTTTCTCCCGTCACAAGCTGTGGGCCCCAAGTCTCCCATGACAAGAGCGTCCCCTCCCTTTATATTCTTGGTTAAGGCTGTGCCTACCCAGATCTTCCCAGGGCAGGAAGTCATGGCCAGCTCGGATGTCCATAAGTAAAGGTATCTATACTTGGACCAGAGAGAGACTGAGAGGCCTGGCCTCTGGTCGTTTGGATTTAAGCTGGTGTCCTGGCCCACAGAGGAACAAAAGATACTCACAGAGGACATTCAGGGTGACTGGGTAACTGCGGATGCCACCATATCGGTCCCGTATTTCACATTGATAGGGTCCTGTTTCATTTCTCGTGACACTGGGTAGAATGAGGATCCTGTTTTCATTGGGTCGCTTTACCCTGGGACTGACCGGGAGGCTCTGACCATTTAGCCACCAAATGTAGGTGTAGTTCTCACTCTTAGGTTCACAGGTGAAGGCTAAGACATCCTTATTCTCCCTGGGGTTTAAGTTGTTGATGGTGATGTAGGGCTTGGGCAGCTTCGCTGTGTGGATAACAGAGAGAAGATTGTCCTGTGTGGCACCTTTGATTCCTCCACAGGCATCCTTCAATCAGAGTTGGCATCTCCCACCTCTCAGCCCACCCAAGTCCTTGAAAGCCAATAGCTGGTGCATGTGTCACAAGACAGATGCATGATGATCTAAGGGCTCAAAGCCTATGAGGCCACCTGCTCTGTCTTAGGGAAGCACAGACTTTCTGAAGTGTCAATTGAGCAGCAGTGTTGGGTCATGGACAGACACGACAATGGGAGTCACAGCCTCTGGTATCCCTCCCAGTCCCTCCCTAATCAGTTGACTGGCTGGCTCACCCTGGGTTCCTTACCTGGAATGTGCAACTGGTGGGCCCCTTCCAAATTCCATCCTACTTTGCCCCCCTAGATGTGATTTCTCTGCAACTTCCATTTCCAAGGACATTCTAGAGATGAGTAATAATGGGACTTCCCATTGTCCTGAAACCCTGAAGATACTGAGCAGCCTGGCCTGGGACTGGATGTTTCAGCAGAAATAACACAGGGGAGACCAGAATCAAGCCTGGAGGTCAGTTCAGTCATCAGGCATTGGAGGCTCAAGGTGGGGCAGTTTTTTGCAGGTGTTTCATGATGACTTACATGAACCAGTGACCTCTAAAGATAGAGCAGAGTGCAAGGAATGATCTAGAAAGAGTGAAGGTGACAGGCAAGAGCTGGTGGCTTTGGAGCAGAACCATGTTCCCTGTCCTGGGTTCTTTAAGTTTCCTCTCCTTCTGCAGAGGGCAGGTGAGGACCATGTGGATCTTTCCAGAAATATATGTGGACATTTGCAAATGCAGAACTGACTGGTGGAAAGGGTGGGAATGAACTGCTGGAAATCTGGTCCTCATGGACCATGTGTGTTTGATGGATATGAGACAAATTTGGAGAGAAGTTTTGCAAATATTTTCTTTCATTGGACATTCTACTCTCTGATTCCATGGGTTTGACTACTCTAGGGACCTCATGTAAGTGGATTCCAGAGTGAATATGAGAAGAGACTGCTGGTTGCCAGGAGCTGGGAGTGGGGAGAATCAGAAGTTGTTCGTGGGTGTGCAGTTTCATTTATGCAAGGTGGGGAGGTTCTAGAGATCTGCTGTAGAGCTTGATGCCTATAGTTCACACAGATTGAGTATTTCTTATGCATAAGACTTAGGACAAAAAGTGTTTTGGATTTCTGACATTTTTTGATTCTGAAATATTTGTCATATACTTACTGGTTTAGCATCCCAAATCTGAAAGATTCAAAATCTAAAATGCTTCAGTGAGCATTTCTTTTCAGCATCAGATTAGTAGGCAAAAGTGGGAGGTGATAAGCCAAAGATATTCTTGCCCTTTTTTTTTCTCTCACCACTTTTCTAGCTTGGTGATTAGTTTTCGGTGAATTCCATACTGGCCATGCTGCACTTGTATATTTTTGAAGGCCTTGGGATGTGAGAAAGGGTGATTGCTATTTTCTATGTCATCAGAACTTTCCACCTTTTCATGGTTGCCTCTTTTTCTCAGTGTTTCTGTTGTGGCAATCATTAATAAGAGCCTGTCAGGTGAGATTTAGGACAGTGTTTTCTAATTCTGCAAAAAATGTTACTGGGATTCTGTTAGGGGTTACATTGAATCCGCAACTCACTTTGGGAATATTATCTTTCTAACAATATTGATTCTTCCAATCCATGAAAATGAAATATGTTTCCATATACTGATATCGTCTTTAACTTGTTTCAGCAATCTTTTGTAGTTTTCAGGGTATAATCATTTGACCCTTGTCGTTAAACTTATTCCAAAATATTTTATTCCTTTTGATGTTAATGTGACCTGAAATTCTTTCCTTAATTTCCTTTCAGATTGTTCATTGTTAGTGTATAGTCTAAAGAATGCTCTAGAAAGAGTGAAGGGGACAGGCAAAAGCTGGTGGTTTTGGAGCAGAAACATATTCCCTGTCCTGGGATTTTGATTTTCCCTCTCCCTTTGCAGAGGGCATGTGGCTCTTCCCTGATAGCTAGATAGACTTCACTGGAAAACATAGTGCCAATGCTCCAGGGATCCACTTACGAGGGACTATGATCCTCTTGATTATGAGATTTGTTCCACCAGTGGCTGAGCTATGGATGAAACAGACATAGACCCCTGTATATGTTTTAGTGAATTGGGGGATAAAGAACACTTGTGCTGATTGCTGGAACTTCCCATCAATCAGCCAAGAATGCTCTGCCAGTGGGTGAGAGTCTGTGAGGCAGGAGAGCTTCGGGACTTCCCCTGTATGGTAATAGGTGTATGAGGAGGAAATGGTGATGGCATCCAGGCCATGTGGAGCAAAGAGAATAATGTCATAGGTGGTATTGTCAGAGGGAAGGGAAAATCCTGGTCTGTGGAAGGGCCACAGTGACCCTGTGAGCCAAGCCGCAACACTGAAGTCCCAGCCAAATCCCAGCTGTGTTCACTGATCTGGAGCCTGAGACATTCACCTGTTTTGCCCATCACAAGCTGTGGACCCTGAGTCTCCCATGACAGGAGCAGCCTCTTTTCTCCTACTGTTGATCAAGCCTAGGCCTACTCTGGTTTGCCTGGGGCAGAAAGCCATGGCCAGGTTTGATGTCCAGGGGTAAAGGTCTCTGTACTTGGACCTGAGAGGGACTGAGAGGCCCGGCCTCTGGCCATGTGTATTTGGGATGGCAGCCTGGCTCACAGAGGAACAGGAGATACTCACGGAGGAGATTCAGGGTGACTGGGTCACTGCGGCTGGCACTCACTGGGTTCCGTATTTCACATTCATAGGGTCCTGCAGTATACTTTGTGACACCAAATAGAAAGAGGGTCCTTTTGTTTTTGGACAACTGCAAGCTGTGAGTCATAGGAAGGCTCTGACCATTCATCCACCACAGGTAGCTTGCATCCGGAGTCTCAGGATCACAGGTTAAGCTCACAGCCTCCATGCCCTCCCTGGGGTATAAGTTGCTGCTGGAGATGGAGGGCTTGGGAGTCTCCACTGTGCAGAAAACAGAGAGAAGATTGCCCTGTGTGGCACCTTTGATTCCGCCAAAGGCATTTTTCAATCAGAGTTGGCATTTCCAACCTCTCAGCCCACCCAAGTTCCTTAAAAGCCCATGGCAGGTGTGTGTGTTACAACACAGATGCGTGGCAATCTGAGAGCTCAGAGATTGTGAGGCTGCCTGCTTCATGTGGGAGAAGCACAGACTTTCTTAAGTGTGAATTGAGCGGCAGCATTGGGTCACGGAAAGACACAGGACCAGCAGTCACAGCCCCTGGTGCCTCTCTGAGTCCCTCCATCTCCAAGTGCCTGCCTGGCCCACCTTGTGGTCCTCACTTGGAGCATGCAGTGCTGGAATCTTCTTAGTTTCAGTCTTACTTTGCCCCCCGAGGTATGTTTTCTCTGCAGCTTCCCTTGCCAAGGACATCCTAGAGATGGGTGATGGAACTTCCCATTGTCTTTAAACCCTTTGGATACTGGAAAGCCTGGCCTGGGACTGGGTACTTCAGCAGAAATAACACAGGGGAGAACAGAGTCAAGCCTGGAGGTCAGTTCAGTCATCAGGCAGTGGAGCCACAAGGTGGGGCAGTTTTCCCAGGTGTCTCATAGTGACTGACTTGAGCCAGTGACCTCTAAAGATAGAGCAGAGTCCAAGGAATGACCTACAAAGAGTGAAGGGGACAGGCAAGAGCTGACAGCTTTGGACCAAGACCACGTTCCCTGTTGTGGGTCCATGATGCTCCCTTCCCCCTGTAGAGGGCAGGTGAGGACCATGTGGATCTTTCTGGAAATACATGTGGATGTTTGCAAATGCAGAACCGACTGGTGGAAAGGGCGAACATGAACAGATGATGGAAGTCTGGCCCTCATGGACCATATGTGTTTGGTGGATATTAGACCAATATTTGGGAAGAAGTCTTGCAGATACTTTCTCTCATTAGACATTCTACTCTCTGATTCTGAGTTTGACTACTCTATGTACCTGATATCAGTGGATTCCAGAGTGAATCAGAGAGTAGAATAGTAGTTTCCAGGAGCTGGGATCAGGGGAATAGGGCGTTGTTCTGTGGGTGTGCGGTTTCAGTTATGCAGGACAAGGAGGTTCTAGAGATCTCCTGTACAGCTTCATGCCTATAGTTCATACAGATACAGTGCTCCTTATTCAGAAAGCTTAAAACCAAGTGTTTTGGATTTCTAATTTTTTTTTATTTTGGAATATTTGCCGTATATGTACTGGTTTAGCATCCCAAATCTGAAAAATTTAAAATCCACAATGCACCAGTGAGCTCTTCTTTTTAGCATCACATCAGTGGTCAGAAGTGTTGAGTTTTGGAGCATTTCAGATTGTGGATTTCTGGATTTGGGATGCTCAATTTGTAATACTGTAATTTTCCCATAAAAATTTGTCAGGAGTTTAGACCTTATGTTCTGACTCTAGTAACAACAACATCAAAAAATTTGGAGGAAACATTAAAATGTTTTCATAAGTGGAAATTTTTACTGATGGTCCAAACATCTAAGATCAATTGCTGGTAGTAGTATTTCTCTTGAGACCAAAATAAGGTTTAGGTGTGCCATGAATTCCAGCAGGATCACATTATGGTCAAAGAAAAATGCCAAAGGTGATTTGAAATTAGCAACTCCTTAAGTAGAGAGAGTCCCGTTAAAAGGACCGAACTGGTTAGTGTGTCAATTACATAAAGGGAGGAATGATGCCAAATTAAAAGAAGTGATGTGTGTTATGTTAGTAAATACAGAAAGAACTCCCTGCTTCTAAATTCTGTGCAGAGTTAGGAAAAATGGGGAGGACCCCAAAACAGGTATGTGAAATGCTTTCTTCATTTTCTCTTAAGCTCAGGAAACACCACTAGTGTTTAAGTTTGTGTGAATTAGGAAGAGTCTAAGTGAGATGCCAATGGTTCGTGTGTCTCCCCACACGCGGAACTCCAACTTATGAAAACGGCATCATCATGAGGAAACAGTTGTATGTGGCACAGGCAGTAAAGCCATCAGATAGCACCCACCTGGCCACCTCCAACTGGTCCCCAAAGCCACCAGTATTCCCATTACGTGTATGTTACAGCCTTTGTAGCTGTCCCACAGCTACAAAGTTTAAAAATTGCTATTGTCAAATCAAAATATTAAATATGAAGTTGAAATGTTGTTCCACTTTTTTTCCCCACTCTTGTTGAACTTTCCTGTTTCAGTTTTGGAAGTTTCTATTGACATATCCTCAAGTTAGGGATTCTTTCGTCAGCTATGAGCAGTCTACCATTAAGTATCAAAAGCATTCTTCATTTCTCTAAAAACATTTTTTTTTTTTTTTCTGAGACAAAGTCTCGCTCTGTCACCTAGGCTGGAGTGCAGTGGCATGATCTCAACTCACTGCAAGCTCCGCCTCCTGGGTTCATGGCATTCTCCTGGCTTGGCCTCCCAAATAGCTGGGACTACAAGCGCCTGCCACCACGCCCAGCTAATTTTTTGTGTTTTTAGTAGAGACGGGGTTTCACCATGTTAGCCAGGATAGTCTCCATCTCCTGACCTTGTGCCTGCCTCGGCCTCCCAAAGTCCTGGGATTATAGGCATGAGCCACTGTGCCCAGCCATCTCTGAGGGATTTTAATGAGTTGTTGACTTTTGAGTTTGTTCAACTTTTTACTTAGTGTTAGAACTGAGGAACAAATTTCAAGCTTGTTATATGCCTGACAGGAAGCCGGAAGTCTCTAGGAAGTGACTGGAGAATGTGAGCTTTATAGCAGGTTGAGGATGGAGTCACGAGTGAAACGGGTGAAATGAGCCCATGGGCTTTGGGGACTGCAGGCCTGTCCAGCCTCTGACACCCTGGTGAGTCAGTGCTAAGATTACAACAGTGACAGCAAACTAGCATGGCTGACTCCATCTGGTATCTAGTCTCAGGCTGGCTGTCCTCACTCATTCCTGGGCATAGGCCAGGCTAACCTTGGGAGGAATTTAGTTTATTGTTTAAGTTTGAAGCAAGAATGATAATAGTTCCTCTGTAAAACTAACACCCTTACTTTGCCCAATGGCTGCCTTTGTAAAACTAGTGAAAGACCATGAGATTAAGATTATAGGAGGGAACTGAATTCTGCTAAAATGTTGGCACAGTTTCTATAATCCTTGACTGCTCAAATGTCGTTGGGCCAGAGTTTACAAAATTTGTAACTAATTGCTCCTATAGATAACATCACTATTGTAGAACGTGAGATTGGTCTTTTGAGATGTTTCTCATTCTTTTGCATTCTGGCAACTGGCTGACCTCATCCATACCTATGACTAATGGCTCAGCCAGTCATGTGGCCCCTACCTGGAGGCAGATTCAAGCACAAACACATCATTTCCCTCCGCTCGCATGATTCCATCACCAAACAATCAGCAGTACTCATTTTTTAGTCCTGTGCCCCTGAAACTACCCTTGAAAATCTCTAATCCCTGATCCACTGGGGCGGCTGATTTGAGTAATAATAAACCTCTGTCCTCCTGTTTGGCAGACTTGGAGTCATTAAAATCTTTCTTTACTACAAACCACCATTTCAATAAATTTTGTGCATGTGTGTGTGTGTGTGTGTGTGTGTGTGCAGGAGGCCAGAAAAACTTGTCTGGCAATGATAACAGTGGATGGAGGAACGGCCTATCCCTGTCCCATGGTCTTGTCCACAGGTCAGCCTCACAAAGGGAAAGAGCCCTTGAAGGGAATACAGTGGAAACTCATTCTCTTAGTGACCTGGGGTCATTGGCTCAAGATGAAGCCTGTCAGGAGTGGCAACTCCAGGTGATTTCTGCACCTTTCCTGTTTCCTGGGAGGTGGGCCAGGCCACAGTGTTAGCGGGAAAGGAACTGAACAGCCAGACTAGTTAGAGGGAGTGTCTGGGGAAGACCTAGGGGTGGAGGAAGAAGCTGTGCAGGACAGGGCTTGCCAGTCAGAATGAAGTGGGAGGAAGATGAGGGACACAGAGAAGCAGAGAGAGGCAGAGACACCATGGCAGTGAGCAGCGAGGGTTACACTGACTTCAGAGACCCCAGGGACCAGGTACCCCGAGTTCCACAGTCCAGGACCAAGGAGCCCTGAGAACCCTCTGGTGGCCAAAGAGCTTCAGAGTTACATGAGGTGGGGTTGCTTTAGGGTCAAGAGGTAGTCGGGGGATGAAACGTGGGTATCAGCCTCTGAAGGACAAGGGACAGGTGTGGCTAGAACCTCCTAGGATTCTGCATGCAAGATTCAGTCTCTAAAGAGGTTTTGGATCATTCATTTCTTCATTCCATTTCTTCTTTTATTATGTAAGAGCTCCTAAGTGTGTCTGTCTCGCTGGGCCTATGGTGGTGTAGGGTGTGAGTGGGGAAAGAAAACAAGGTCCTCTCCTTTGTCCTCTCGTGACAGTGACATGGACACTTTGGGAAACACAGGATTTCAGGTTCAGTGATGGCGGTTAAGATCTGAGGGGGAGGCCTGGACGTGTTTTTTCCACTGACTCTCACGGTTGAGGCAGGTGATTTAGTTCTGGAGTACAGACTAATCAGTTGACCGTTTGCTCTCACTCCTCTGAGGTTTGGATACCTAAGAAGAGAGGATTTGAGCCAATAAATGACTATAGGGTGCTTGGAAGCCAGTAAGCCCTCACTTCTGGTGGAGGAGAGGATGGGCCTTTGGCTCCAGACACACCTCATGTGACCCTGATCTCCCCTTTGTGTTTGTGTGACTGTGGTTCAGTGACTGTGGCTTCCTGTGCCTCAGTTTTCTCTCAAACAAAGAAGCTAAATGGCAAATGGACTGTGGCTTTTCATGCTATCTGTGAATAAATGTTAAATGATTCACAGTCACCTGACCTAATGCTTGGCTCAGTGGAAGTTTCACACAAACAGCATTTATTATTAATTTGCTTCCATGAGAAAGCACGTTTATGTCAGATGCCTGTGGACAAGCTGCTACCTGGTATATCTTCTCTCCTCTGTTTCTGCTTCTGGGGACATTAGACTTTCTATGGACTATCCTAAGCCTCCTAAGGTAGTTGTCTGATGGCCTACAAAGCTTGTCTTTCTGTCCTCTCCACTCTGAGTGTCAGGTGAAGAAAGCTCTGTCCTTGCCCAGATGAGGCTCTGAGGGCTGAGCCCTGGCTGGTGAACAGCTCCAGGAGACACAGTCCTCAGACAGCTGGTAAATCCTTGGTCCCAGTAAGCCCTGCCCAAGAAGCCACAACCCAGCCCCAGCACAGGCTCCTCAGATTTATCTGGAGCAAGGATTTAGGGACATGGTTCTGGGGTTGAGGCTTCTAGGGCTGAGCTTCTCTGAGAGTATTTCATGGGGCACCTGAGGCCAAGCCCTACTCAGTTCTCCAGGGTCTTTCTCAGGGTCAAATTTATGAAGAGGGCATGAGGTGCCTGGCTGAGACTGATCTCCTCCTGCTGAGTCCCCCATCAGACTGTCCTTCCTCTGCAGCAAGTGTCTGCAGGGTCTGGATGCGGGAATGGAATTTTGATCTGTTGAAATTTGTCTCCTCTGTGTGTGTCCTGCACTAAGTGCCCAAACCCCAGCATGGGACATAATGCAGAGAGGGACACAGGCACAGTCCAGGCCTGACAATCCTTTGTGTCTGAAGTGAAGACCCCATCCCCCAACACCCAGTGATGACGTGGAATCACTCACGGTATAAGGTGAAGGTGAAATGTCCAGTTTCTCCTCTAGTCCCATCACCTCGCTTTACGATGTGTAAGGTGTAGGATCCTGCGTCCTCCCGGGTGACATTCTGGATCAGCAGGGATGCATTGGAATATACTGTTTCTCGTCCACTGTATGCCGGCCCATATATAATTATTTGACCATCTACTACGTATGATGTAATGTAATGGTAGAGGTCCGTCATTTGCCCTTTGTACCAGATGTAGCCAGCAAGATTCTGGGGCAAATTGTGGACAAGTAGAAGAACATCCTTCCCCTTGGAAACTTTGGTTGGCTCAGCTTCAATCGTGACTTGGGCAGTGGTGGGCGGGTTCCAGAAGTTTAAAAGTGATGCTAGGAAGTAGAGAGAGCATCAGTTAATATTGAGACCTATGCATTGGGGTGAAAAGATGTGGCCCTGGGTCCTGAGAAGGTCTCTTCAATCCTCAGCTTTGAAGAGACACACAAACACACATACAAACACACACACACACACAAAAGGGGCATGTGTATATGTGTTTGTGTCCTACTGTCCTACTAGGTGAAGGTCAGCAACATGACCCCCATTCCTTCAACACTTCTGACCTTGGCAATTTTCTGTTTGGAATCCTCTTCCCCAGGGGTCCGCAAGGCCCCTTCCACACTGCCCTCAGGTCCTGCTCACATCAGGGCATCCTTAGACTTCTTTCCTGACACCTCCTTCAGAGGCCCTGGGTCTTCCCTTTCTGACCTTTCCCTGCTCTGCTCCCTCCAGGGTTCTTGTCAACACCTGACCTCACATTCTAGATCTCTTTGCATGTCTGTCTTCCCCCCCCCATGACAGCGTGAGCTCCATGAGGACAGGGACTTTTGTGATCTTGGTTGCACCCCAGTGCCTGGAACAGGCTGCAGACTCCTGTAGATGTGAGAGTTCTTAGGGCCCTCCATGCCCTGGGTGTTTTTTTTCCCCAATTGTTGAGGTTTTTTGCTGAGGACAGTGTTTCATGTCCTGCTTATATTTTTATTTGAAGTGTCATCTGATATAGTTATTATTATCATTTTTCAAAATGTGGTGGCCCCTGATGATTAATCAGGAAAACAGAACACTTAAGATTTTCCTACTTCTTACCAATTCTGGTTCCTGTGACTTTCCTGTTTTGACCCCTGTCCCTCTCTGGTGTATTTTCCCCTATCCAGGCTCCAACAGAGACTTCTTTCCTTTTTTTTCTTTTTTCTTTCCATTCTTTTTTTTTTTTTGAGACGGAGTCTTGTACTGTCGCCCAGGCTGGCGTGCAGTGGCGCTATCTCGGCTCACTGCAATTTCTTCCTCCCGGATTCACGTGATTCTCCTGCCTCAGCCTCCCGGGTAGCTACGATTACTGGAGCACACCACAATATCTGGTTAAATTTTTGTATTTTTAGTAGAGACAGGGCTTCACTGTGTTGGCCAGACTGATCTTGAACTCCTGATCTCGTGATCCACCCACCTCAGCCTCCCTAAGTGCTGGCTTCTTTTATTTTTTAGAACCCCAGGAGTCTCTCCAGTAGACCCCATCCAGTCACTCTGCTTCCTCCTCCTGTCCTCTCCCAGGAAGTTCTCTCCTCACCTGTGAGCAGGAGCCCCTTCCAGGCGATGCGCTGTGTGCAGGGAGGGGCTGAGAGGGGCCCCATGGTCTCTGCTGCCTGCGTGTTCTCCTCTGTGGAGATGAGCCTAGGATCCAGAAACTTCCTGAGCACGGCTCTCAGCTGTGCTGTCCTTCCTCCTTCTGTGCTGAGCCTCTTCCCGGGGCAGGAGCACTTCTCAGGTTCATGGGCGGGGTCAGGCCCAGGACATCTCTCTGTCCCCTCCTCTCTCAGTCCTGCCTCCTTGTCCCTCCTGTTTTTACTTTTGTCTGTGTTTCGGGTCCCTGGGAATTGTGGAGGCCTCTGCCTTTTTCAGCAGTGATTCTTTCACCAAACCTCAACACACACTTTGTGCAGACACACACACACACACACACACACACACACACACACACACACACACACACACACAGAAGAGACACACACAGACCCACACAGTCAGAAACATACCCTGCAGGTTGGGCAAGCAGAGTCCTGGGCCTCAGCCTCCTGCTGTCCCCATGGCTCTGGGTCGGGGTGCACATTCATGCCCTTTGGCCTCTTTCATCCCCATCTGGCTCTCCCCTTCAGTGCAGGAGGCTGGAGCTATACCAGGTCCCTGTCAGAGTGACGCCCCATTGTGCTGTGGGTGAGCTGTGTGTTGCCTGGTGAGAGGGACCCTTCCTTTCTCTAATCGTGTCTAGCTTGGCTGCAGCTTCCAAGGATGGACATTCAGGACCTGGGTGTCCCAGAGGAAACTGTCCTTCCTGGAGGTGTGCAGGGTGAATCTCTCATGCCTCTTGTGAGGAGAGGCCTGTGCCGGTTGCTCAGTGGGGGCTGTGAGTCCCATAGTCAAAGGGACAGTTCTCGGTCACTCTATGGCTCCCTGGGGTCTGGCGGCTGAGCTGGAGCTCATGGTTTCTCATGTTCTTCCTGACCATCTTTGATGTCCTCTCTTCTCTGCCCAGCTGATTGTCCTGTGGTCACCACACCTTCCCCGTGGTGGTGCAGGAGGAAGTGGGGAGTTACCCAGGAACCCCGCGGGAGATGGCTCGTTGAGACGCAGGAGGGGGGGCCTGGGACAGAGCAGGGGTTCAGAGCTGGAGAGATTCATCTTGACTTACTCCGTGGCCATGATGGGCTTAGCCCTCCATGTGCTGACATACCCAGCGGTCTGTCCTGAGGGTTTTGACCTGGCCAAGCTGCTGTGTGTAGAGGAGGAACAGGCAGTGGCCAGAGAGCCTGTCTGGAGGGACCTTGCTCACACCTGAGAGGGCGTGTGGGGGTGAGTTGTGTTCTGGGAGCAAAGACCAATAACATCCCGCTTCTCCCTGCAAGCACACAGGAGAGGTCTGCCTTCCCAAGGGACAGCTGGGGCAGGTGGCCACATCCCGGATGGTGCCTGTGTGTGACCATCACACGCGCTCTGAGCACCCCGTGGTGCAGCTGGCAGGCAGGTCATAGGGTGCCTGGCTGATTCCCGGGGAGGCTGTGGGCCCTCAGGCAGCCGCTGTTCTGTGTCAGTGCTAGGCTTGGCCTGGGATGCCCCAGAGAACAGGATAGATGGGGCAGGGGCGGGCATTTAGGGAGCAGTGACAGAAAGAGTTGATGAGGATGGAGGGAGGCCACCAGGGGAAAGCGCCTAGTGTGGCGTCGCGTGCACCAGCGCTGCCCTGGGAGATGCCTTTAGCTGGGCCCAGGGAAGGAGCAGGTGTGTGGGGAGGAGCTCCCTGCAGAGGGAGTGGTGTTAGGTTGGCGGCCACCAGGTCAGGGAGGAGCTGGCAGAGTCCGTGTGGGGAGCATGGAGGGCGCTGAGGACTTGGGCCGAAGTGACCCTGGTAAGGGTGGAACCTGCTGGGCTGTGGGTTCCGCTGAGGGCGGTTGGCATCCCCTGGGAAGGCTCCAGGCTGGGAGGGACTCTGTCCCCCTCTGGTGGACAGGGAGGGAAGTGTGAACGGCAGCAATCCCAGGCCAGGCTGCATGTTTTGTTCCACATGGATCTGCACACTTCACACGAGGTCACACATATGTTATGTTACAGCTCCTTCACCTTCCAGCCCCGTGAGTCCCAGTCTGTGTGGCTCTACGTTCACTGTTCTCCCTTTTTCACAATCAGATGTCCCAAACGCAGATTTTTGTCACCTTCTGTGAGTTTGTGTTTGTGTGCAGTAGGCGGCACTGTGTATACCCTGGGGGCAGTGATGTCTGGGGCTGAGCACTGCAATTGGGCTTGGAAGCAGAAGAGGGAGCAGCAGGGTGGGAAGATCAATGTCAGGGGGCAGGGACAAGTCATTTTCATTTTCTTACTCCCAGGGACCAGAACCTAGGATTCTGACTCCAGGGCACAGTACCACACCCTGCTGGTGTCCCTGGATGTCATGATGCTCACAGTGTCATGTTGTCTTGGCATTCATTTTTATAAGGTGTAAGTTTATTTGCCTCAAATCAGAGGCAGGGCTTGTTCACCATGGCAGTTTTCAATACTGTGTCTGGTTCAAGTGGCTCCAGTTGGTGGCCAGAGATAAAATCTTAGAGGCATCTCTGCTGCTTGGTGTGCTGGGTTTCCCTCTCTCCAGCTGCTTCTTTAAACTGATAATTCTGACATTCGCCCTCACATTTAAAGTGACCACCTCTCAGTCACAGCGTGAGCTCCTGGTCCCAGTGTTTGCTGCTTGCTTTGAACACATCCATTAAAGCTCCCTGCTGGAAACCTGTCAGATAACACCCTGGACTTAATAAAGCCATTGGCTCACTGGTCTCTTCTCTCCTCCCTGTCTGGGCTCACTGACCTCTGTCTGTGGTCTCCAGGTTTGCTGAGTGCTCCCTAGTGTCTGTAAGTAGTAAAAGTACTTACATTTTCACGTTGTGGTTGTATCATTGTAGCCTCACATGCCATCCAGGGCCTGACATTGAGGCTGCCTTATGGGACCTGTGCTGGTTGAGCCCCTGCTGGAGCTCTTGTTTTGGGGCCTCTGGTTCTCCTGGGGACAGTAGCTTCCAGCTAACTTGATTGAAAATCTGATGCATTTCATTGAAACACTGGGTCAGATGATGTATTCATGGGCTTCAACTGCCATAACAAACACCTTAGCCTGGGTGAATTAAATAATAGAAATCTATTTTTCACAGTTCTGTGAATAATGTGCTATTTTAACCACTTTAAAATGCATAATCAAATGAAATTAACCACATACACAGTGTTAAATTACCGTCACCAGTATTTTTCCTAGAAAATTTTTATCATTTTAAACTGAAACTTTGTATCTTTTAAACAATAACTCCCTGTATGTCCCACCCTAGACCTTGATCTTCTCTACTCTGTCTCTATGAATTTGCCTATTCTTGATGTTTCATATAAATGGAATTATACAATTATGTTATTTTGTTTCTGACATATTTCACTTAGCATAATGTTTCCAAAGTGCATGCATGTTCCAGCGGGTGTCAGAGCTTCATTCCTCTGTATGGCAGATTAACATTCTGTTGTATGTGTCACCATATTTATTTATTTATGTGTTGATGAGCACTTGGATTATTTTCATATTTTTTTCTTTTTTCTTTTTCTGTTTAATAGTCTGTTTTTTATCATTATTATTCTTATACTTTACGTTTTAGAGTACATGTGCACAATGTGCAGGTTAGTTACATATGTATACATGTGCCATGCTGGTGTGCTGCACCCACTAACTCATCATCTAGCATTAGGTATATCTCTCAATGCTGTCCCTCCCCCCCTCCACCCCACAACAGTCCCCAAAGTGTGATGTTCCCCTTCCTGTGTCCATGTGTTCTCATTGTTCAATTCCCACTTGTGAGTGAGAATATGCGGTGTTTGGTTTTTTGTTCTTGCGATAGTTTACTGAGAATGATGATTTCCAATTTCATCCATGTCCCTACAAAGGACATGAACTCGTCATTTTTTATGGCTGCATAGTATTCCATGGTGTATGTGCCACATTTTCTTAATCCAGTCTATCATTGTTGGACGTTTGGGTTGGTTCCAAGTCTTTGCTATTGTGAATAGTGCCGCAATATACATACGTGTGTATGTGTCTTTATAGCAGCGTGATTTATAGTCCTTTGGGTATATACCCAGTAATGGGATGGCTGGGTCGAATGGTATTTCCAGTTCCAGAATCACCACACTGACTTCCACAATGGTTGAACTAGTTTACAGTCCCACCAACAGTGTTAAAGTCTTCCTATTTCTCTCCATCCTCTCCAGCACCTGTTGTTTCCTGACTTTTTAATGATTGCCATTCTAACTGGCATGAGATGATATCTCATTATGGTTTTGATTAGCATTTCTCTGATGGCCAGTGATGGTGAGCATTTTTTCATGTGTTTTTTGGCTGCATATATGTCTTCTGTTGAGAAGTGTCTGTTCATGTCCTTCACCCACTTTTTGATGGGGTTGTTTGTTTTTTTCTTGTAAATTTGTTTGAGTTCATTGTAGATTCTGGATATTAGCCATTTGTCAGATGAGTAGGTTGCGAAAATTTTCTCCCATGTTGTAGGTTGCCTGTTCACTCTGATGGTAGTTTCTTTTGCTGTGCAGAAGCTCTTTAGTTTAATTAGATCCCATTTGTCAATTTTGGCTTTTGTTGCCATTGCTTTTGGTGTTTTAGACTTGAAGTCCTTGCCCATGCCTGTGTCCTGAATGGTAATGCCTAGGTTTTCTTCTAGGGTTTTTATGGTTTTAGGTCTAACATTTACGTCTTTAATCCATCTTGAATTGATTTTTGTATAAGGTGTAAGGAAGGGATCCAGTTTCAGCTTTCTACATATGGCTAGCCAGTTTTCCCAGCACCATTTATTAAATAGGGAATCCTTTCCCCATTGCTTGTTTTTCTCAGGTTTGTCAAAGATCAGATAGTTGTAGACATGCGGTGTTATTTCTGAGGGGTCTGTTCTATTCCATTGATCTATATCTCTGTTTTGGTACCAGTACCATGCTGTTTTGGTTACTGTAGCCTTGTAGTATAGTTTGAAGTCAGGTAGTGTGATGCCTCCAGCTTTGTTCTTTTGGCTTAGGATTGACTTGGCGATGTGGGCTCTTTTTTGGTTCCATATGAACTTTAAAGTAGTTTTTTCCAATTCTGTGAAGAAAGTCGTTGGTAGCTTGATGGGTATGGCATTGAATCTGTAAATTACCTTGGGCAGTATGGCCATTTTCACGATATTGATTCTTCCTACCCATGAGCATGGAATGTTCTTCCATTTGTTTGTATCCTCATTTATTTCCTGGAGCAGTGGTTTGTAGTTCTCCTTGAAGAGGTCCTTCACATCCCTTTTAAGTTGGATTCCGAGGTATTTTATTCTGTTTGAAGCAATTGTGAATGGGAGTTCACTGATGATTTGGCTCTCTGTTTGTCTGTTGTTGGTGTATAAGAATGCTTGTGGTTTTTGTAGATTGATTTTGTATCCTGAGACTTTGCTGAAGTTTCTTATCAGCTTAAGGAGATTTTGGGCTGAGACAATGGGGTTTTCTAGATATACAATCACGTCGTCTGCAAACAGGGACAATTTGACTTCCTCTTTTCCTAATTGAATACCCTTTATTTCCTTCTCCTGACTAATTGCCCTGTCCAGAACTTCCAACACTATGTTGAATAGGAGTGGTGAGAGAGGGCATCCCTGTCTTGTGCCAGTTTTCAAAGGGAATGCTTCCAGTTTTTGCCCATTCAGTATGATATTGGCTGTGGGTTTGTCATAGATAGCTCTTATTAGTTTGAGATATGTCCCATCAATACCTAATTTATGGAGAGTTTTTAGCATGAAGCATTGTTGAATTTTGTCAAAGGCCTTTTCTGCATCTATTGAGATAATCATGTGGTTCTTGTCTTTGGTTCTGTTTATATGCTGGATTACATTTATTGATTTGTGTATATTGAACCAGCCTTGCATCCCAGGGATGAAGCCCACTTGATCATGGTGGATAAGCTTTTTGATGTGCTGCTGGATTCGGTTTGCCAGTATTTTATTGAGGATTTTTGCATCAATGTTGATCAAGGATATTGGTCTGAAATTCTCTTTTTTGGTTGTGTCTCTGCCTGGCTTTGGTATCAGGATGATGCTGGCCTCATGAAATGAGTTAGGGAGGATTCCCTCTTTTTCTATTGATTGGAATAGTTTCAGAAGGAATGGTACCAGTTCCTGCTTGTACGTCTGGTAAAATTCGGCTGTCAATCCATCTGGTCCTGGACTCTTTTTGGTTGGTAAGCTATTGATTATTGCCACAATTTCAGATCCTGTTATTGGTCTATTCAGAGATTCAACTTCTTCCTGGTTCAGTCTTCGGAGGGTGTATGTGTCGAGGAATTTATCCATTTCTTCTAGATTTTCTAGTTTATTTGCGTAGACGTGCTTGTAGTATTCTCTGATGGTAGTCTGTATTTCTATGGAACTGCTGGTGATAACCCCTTTATCATTTTTTATTGCATCTATTTGATTCTTCTCTCTTTTCTTCTTTATTAGTCTTGCTAGCGGTCTATCAATTTTGTTGATCCTTTCAAAAAACCAGCTCCTGGATTCATTAATTTTTTGAAGGGTTTTTTGTGTCTCTATTTCCTTCAGTTCTGCTCTGATTTTAGTTATTTCTTGCCTTCTGCTAGCTTTTGAATGTGTTTGCTCTTGCTTTTCTAGTTCTTTTAATTGTGATGTTAGGGTGTCAATTTTGGATCTTTCTTGCTTTCTCTTGTGGGCATTTTGCGCTATAAATTTCCCTGTACACACTGCTTTGAATGCGTCCCAGAGATTCTGGTATGTTGTGTTTTTGTTCTCGTTGGTTTCAAAGAACGTCTTTATTTCTGCCTTCATTTTGTTATGTACCCAGTAGTCATTCAGGAGCAGGTTATTCAGTTTCCATGTAGTTGAGCGGTTTTGAGTGAGATTCTTAATCCTGAGTTCTAGTTTAATTGCACTGTGGTCTGAGAGATAGTTTGTTACAATTTCTGTTCTTTTACATTTGCTGAGGAGAGCTTTACTTCCAATTATGTGGTCAATTTTGTAATAGGTGTGGTTTGGTGCTGAAAAAAATGTATATTCTGTTGATTTGGGGTAGAGAGTTCTGTAGATGTCTATTAGGTCCACTTGGTGCAGAGCTGAGTTCAATTCCTGGGTATCCTTGTTGACTTTCTGTCTTGTTGATCTGTCTAATGTTGACAGTGGGGTGTTAAAGTCTCCCATTATTAATGTGTGGGAGTCTAAGTCTCTTTGTAAGTCACACAGGACTTGCTTTATGAATCTGGGTGCTCCTGTATTCGGTCCATATATATTTAGGATAGTTAGGTCTTCTTGTGAATTGATCCCTTTACCATTATGTAATGGCCTTCTTTGTCTCTTTTGATGTTTGTTGGTTTAAAGTCTGTTTCCTTGGAGACTAGGATTGCAACCCCTGCCTTTTTTTGTTCTCCATTTTCTTGGTAGATCTTCCTCCATCCCTTTATTTTGAGCCTATGTGTGTCTCTGCACTTGAGATGGGTTTCCTGAATACAGCACACTGATGGGTCTTGACTCTTTATCCAATTTGCCAGTCTGTGTCTTTTAATTGGAGCATTTAGTCCATTTACATTTAAAGTTAATATTGTTATGTGTGAATTTGATCCTGTCATTATGATGTTAGCTGGCTCTTTTGCTGGTTAGTTGATGCTGTTTCTTCCTAGTCTCGATGGTCCTTACATTTTGGCATGATTGTGCAGTGGCTGGTACCAGTTGTTCCTTTCCATGTTTAGTGCTTCCTTCAGGAGGTCTTTTAGGGTAGGCCTGGTGGTGACAAAATCTCTCAGCATTTGCTTCTCTGTTAAGTATTTTATTTCTCCTTCACTTATGAAGCTTAGTTTTGCTGGATATTAAATTCTGGGTTGAAAATTCTTTTCTTTAAGAATGTTGAATATTGGCCCCCACTCTCTTCTGGCTTGTAGAGTTTTTGCCAAGAGATCCGCTGTTAGTCTGATGGGCTTCCCTTTGAGGGTAACCCGACCTTTCTCTCTGGCTGCCCTTAACATTTTTTCCTTCATTTCAACTTTGGTGAGTCTGACAATTATGTGCCTTGGAGTTGCTCTTCTCGAGGAGTATCTTTGTGGCGTTCTCTGTATTTCCTGAATCTGAACGTTGGCCTGCCTTGCTAGATTGGGGAAGTTCTCCTGGATAATATCCTGCAGAGTGTTTTCCAACTTGGTTCCATTCTCCCCGTCACTTTCAGGTACACCAATCAGATGTAGATTTGGTCTTTTCACATAGTCTCATATTTCTTGGAGGCTTTGCTCATTTCTCTTTATTCTTTTTTCTCTAAACTTCCCTTCTCACTTCATTTCATTCATTTCATCTTCCATCACTGATACCTTTCTTCCAGTTGATCACGTTGGCTCCTGAGGCTTCTGCATTCTTCACGTAGTTCTTGAGCCTTGGTTTTCAGTTCCGTCAGCTCCTTTAAGCACTTCTCTGTATTGGTTATTCTAATTATACATTCTTCTAAATGTTTTTCAAAGTTTTCAACTTCTTTGCCTTTGGTTTGAACGTCCTCCCATAGCTCGGAGTAAGTTGATTGTCTGAAGCCTTCTTCTCTCAGCTCGTCAAAGTCGTTCTCCGTCCAGCTTTGTTCCGTTTCTGGTGAGGAACTGCGTTCCTTTGGAGGAGGAGAGGCGCTCTGCTTTTTAGAGTTTCCAGTTTTTCTGCTCTGTTTTTTCCCCATCTTTGTGGTTTTATCTACTTTTGGTCTTTGATGATGGTGACGTACAGATGGGTTTTTGGTGTGGATGTCCTTTCTGTTTCTTAGTTTTCCTTCTAACAGACAGGACCCTCAGCTGCAGGTCTGTTGGAGTACCCGGCCGTGTGAGGTGTCCGTCTTCCCCTGCTGGGGGGTGCCTCCCAATTAGGCTGCTCGGGGGTCAGGGGTCAGGGAGCCACTTGAGGAGGCAGTCTGGCAGTTCTCAGATCTCTAGCTGTGTGCTGGGAGAACCACTGGTCTCTTCAAAGCTGTCAGACAGGGACATTTAAGTCTGCAGAGGTTACTGCTGTCTTTTTGTTTGTCTGTGCCCTACCCCCAGAGGTGGAGCCTACAGAGGCAGGCAGGCCTCCTTGAGCTGTGGTGGGCTCCACCCAGTTGGAGCTTCCCAGCTGCTTTGTTTACCTAAGCAAGCCTGGGCAATGGCGGGCGCCCCTCCCCCAGCTGCGCTGCTGCCTTGCAGTTTGATCTCAGGCTGCTGTGCTGGCAATCAGTGAGACTCCGTGGGCGTAGGACCCTCTGAGACAGGTGCGGGATATAATCTGGTGTGCCTTTTTTTAAGCCCGTCGGAAAAGCGCAGTGTTCAGGTGGGAGTGACCCGATTTTCCAGGTGCCATCTGTCACCCCTTTCTTTGACTAGGAAAGGGAACTCCCTGACCCCTTGCACTTCCCGAGTGAGGCAATGCCTCTCCCTGCTTTGGTTTGCGCACGTTGCGCGCACCCACTGACCTGCGCCCACTGTCTGGCACTCCCTAGTGAGATGAACCCGGTTCCTCAGATGGAAATGAAGAAATCACCCGTCTTCTGCATCACTCACGCTGGGAGCTATAGACTGGAGCTGTTCCTGTTCGGCCATCTTGGCTCCTACTCCTTATTTTCATATTTTATCTTTTGTGAATAATGCTGCAATCAACATTTCCATGCAAGTACCTGTTTGAGTCCCTGGATTAAATTCTTTGGGCCTATACCCAGGAATGGATGTTGTTTCAAATGAGAATTCTGTGATTAGCTTTTTGAGGAATAGCAAAACTGTTTCTCCTAGTGGCTGTACCTTTTTATATTCTCACCAGCAATGTATGAGGATTCCAAATTCTACATAATGCTGCTACTTGTTATTTAACATTTTAAAAGAATTGTAGCCAGTTTTGTAGGTGTGGTGTGGTGTCTCATTGCAGCTTTGACTTTGTATTTTCCTAATGACTAATGATGTTGAGTATCTTTTCATGTCCTTCTTGACTATTTGTATACCTTCTTTGAAGAAATGTCTATTTGAGTCTTTTGCCCATTTATAAACTGGATGGTTTGTCCTTTTGTTATTGAGTTGTAGCTAGTTCTTGATATTATTTGGACATGAAAACTGCCTATATGTGGTTTGCAGATATTTTCTCTCATTCTGTGTCTATTAATTATTGTCTTAATAATTTCCTTTGATGCACAAAATGCTCACATCTTGATAAAGCCCTATTTATCTTGTTTTTCTTGTTTCTCATGCTTTTGTATCATATCTAAGAATCCATTGCACATTTGAGGTCATCAATATTTACCTCTATGTCTATTATGAGATGTTTTTATTGTTATAGGTCTTATATTTAACTCACTGATGAATTTTTTAGAGAATGGTTTGATATGGTGGGAGGTAGAGTTATCTAAATTCACTGTTTTGCCTGTGGTTATCTAGTTGTTTCTGCACTATCATTGGAAAGGAGAATTGTTCCTCCATTAAATTGTCTTGACATCCTCTTCAAAGAGTAATTCACCATAAGTGTCAGGGTTTATTTCTAGACTCTCAATTCTATCCCATTTGTCTTTATGTCTATTCTTTTGCCAGCAGCTTACGTCTATTCTTTGGCAGCAGCTTCTGTTTTAATAAGTGTACTCGTTTGTGAGATTTCAAATAAGAAAGTTCAAGTCCTACAATTTATTTTGGCAAGATTGTTTTGGCTATTCAGGGGTCCTTTTTTGAAAGGTGGGGAGGCCAATATTTCACAATTGGGAAAGCCTTTTCTGTCTTCTTCATGGGGAAATTTGGGAGAATCTTTTAAGAAACTTAATCTAAGTAGGTAAACTGTCACCATTTTATTTGCTGAAGTGCTATGTTAAAGTGTGCATTGCCTCTTGTGGAAGAATTGTGAGACCCTGGAAGCTCTTGCCCAGATGGTGAGAGATAGTGAATTCCATGATGAGGGGCAGAGAGGACAGTGTTTTGGGATACAATGTTGTTGGGGGAGATGTATACATCTCTACTTCTTTATGTCTCTGTACAGTGGGTGTAGGGACCAGCCACACAGGGTCGATGGGTTTTTCTCCCCGTGTGTGGAGATGAGAGATTGTAGAAATAAAGACACAAGACAAAGAGACAAAAGAAAAGACAAATGGGCCTGGGGGACCACTACCACCAAGATGCGGAGACCGGTAGTAGCCCCGAATGCTAGGCTGCACTGATATTTATTGGATACAAGACAAAGTGTCAGGATAAGGAGTGTGAGCCATCTCCAATGATAGGTAAGGCCACATGTGTCACATGTCCACTGGACAGGGGGCCCTTCCCTGCCTGGCAGGCAAGGCAGAGAGAGAGAGGAGAAAGAGAGAGAGCTTACAGCATTATTTCTGCTTATTAGAGACTTTTAGTACTTTCACTAATTTGCTATTGCTAAGTAAAGGGCAGAGCCAGGTGTACAGGATGGAACATGAAGGGGGAGTAGGAGCGTGACCACTGAAGCACAGCATCACAGGGAGGCGGTCAGGCCTTCGGATAACTGCGGGTGGACCTGACTAATGTCAGGCCCTCCACAAGAAGTGGAGGAGTAGAGTCTTCTCTAAACTCCCCCGGGGAAAGGGAGACTCACTTTCCCGGTCTGCTAAGTAGTGGGTGTTTTTCCTTGACACTGAGGCTACCACTAGACCACGGTCCGCTTGGCAGTGGGCATCTTCCCAGACGCTGGCATTACCGCTAGACGAAGGAGCCCTCTAGTGGCCCTGTCTGGGCATAACAGAAGGCTCGCACTCTTGTCTTCTGGTCACTTCTCACTATGTCTCCCCAGCTCCTGTCTTTGTATGGCCTGGCTTTTCCTAGGTTATGATTATAGACCAAGGATTTTTATAATATTGGAATAAAGAGTAATTGCTACCAAGTAATGATTAATGATATTCACATATAATTATATCTAAGATCTATATCTGGTATAACTATTCTTCTTTTGTATTTTATTATACTGGAATGGCTCGTGCCCTCAGTCTTTTGCCTCAGCACCTGGGTGGCTTGCCGCCCACAAGTGGGCATCTCCATTGGACACAGTAGGTTTTGAAATCCTTGTTTATCCTCTGGGGTCTTGGTCTTGGCTTGCCTGTTAGCTGCAGCTGAAAGAGGTGTCTGCTAAGGCAATGCCACCTGTGGGGAGAAGAAAGGTTCAGCAGAGTGAAAGTAGCTGAGGCTCAGAGAGGCCAGGAAAGTCTGACTCTTAGAAACCGTGGGTCAGCAGATGGGTGTCCTCACGGGTACATGGGCGATGCCGGTAGCCACTGCAGTGGACTGGAAGAAGGTAAGGGATTCTGGGTATCCCATGTTCTCTCTCAGCTCTGCAGCTGAAGATTTGGGCCCTGGGCTGGTACGGCCCTGCAGCAGGGGAAGGGTACACAGGAATGGCTGCATATCAGGACCAAGTCCATGTCATCTTCTTAGGCATTGTTACTGCAGATGGAGGATTCTGTTCAGAGACCAGGCCTGGACACATGGGAGGGCCCACCCCATTCTTTTAAAATTATTTTAAGAGAACAGTATTAGCAAATGTGGTACATGTTTTATTCTGCTAGAATCAGTATTACTGTCACGTTTTACAAAGTATCTCTTAGGAAATGGTGAGAGCCATCCACACACTATGTGGATTTAAAGGGGACTCTAGTATAATTTCAGCTTTCCTACTCTTTATAGAAACCATCTTCTCTGCAAACACACAGGCAATATCTCTGTGTTCATTTCTATTGGGAGCCCTGTATGCAAGGTGGAGAGTGCCACATTTCCCTCTGAGATGTTATGTAAAAGTTTGAGGTTGAGATGACATATGACACTCTGTTGTTACCCTCAGAAGCTACTACATGTGAAATTCTAATGACTGCATTATCCTGCCAAGTGAAAGAGGTAGGCATGAGCAAGGACAGTTAAGAGGGGTGAGAGCCTCATCATGATGGGGAGTCTTGTTCTGACATCTTGGGAAAAAGTGTCCACAGTGTGAAGTCATCAACTTGTTGTCCTGGTTTACAGTTTGAGTGGCTGTTGTTATGGTGTCGAACATTTTGGTGAGTTCTGAGTGGCTCACGTTTCAGGTACAAGGGTTTTCCCATGAAATTTACATTGAGTTGTCCACCTCCAGCTTATAGGGCTTCTGGAACAGAGTGGGTCTTGTTCTTAGTGCTTCCATGGGAGAAAATGGAATTGGAGGAACTAGTAGAATTCAGGGTGGTGTTCAGTCTACAGGTGCATAATAAAAACACAAACAATGAACAGAGCTGCAATCTCATAACCGGTGTACTACAGTTTTTATTTTCCACATAATTTTTGTCTCTATGGGCATCTCTAGTTTTACCAATGATAATTTCAGTAGAATAAGTTTGTTTGCAAAATAGGTTGAGTTTCTGCAAACATGGTCTGATTCTTTACATAAGTGCAGCAAGAGTAGCAATGGACCGTGTAGGATCTCTTTTAAAATTTTCTTTGCTCTAAGTTTTTATAAGGAATCTCAGATTAAACTTTTACAAACCTCTTGAGAATAGGAAACCAAACGAAGGCTGACTTCAGACTTTGCCTGCAGTTCATATTGGTTCATTCTATCTATATTCTTAAATATAACATCCCAGTCAAAGCCTTGGTAATATAACCAATGATTTGAAATATGTCCTGTTACAAAGAAAGCAGATTGTTACTGTACTTGTGCAAATATGTGTATTACCATAAACATATCAATTCTCATGAATAGTTGCCCAATTCTGGGGCAGTCAGGTAGAGAGAAAAGTAAATGTTTCAATAATTGTTCCCAGAAGTATAGTTTATTGAACTGCTATAAGCTATAGATAGATTAAAAGAAAAAAATTCCATAAATGTAGAATACAAACCATTTAAAGAATCAGCAAATTTTCAAATAAAAATCATAAAAACATTATCCTCATTATTATCAATATTTCAATGAAATCAATGTTTTTCCTGCTTGGTAGGCTGAGAGTTTTATGAAGATATCAGCCTGTTTGTTAAAGTTTTTGGAAGTTCTTAGACAGTCCGGTAGGGTAACGTGAAAGTTATCAGAAACTTGTGTTAAAGAGTACTTGTCAGCATCTTTTCCATGAATCTCCTTGAAAAGGAAGCAATTTTGGACTGTAGCTGATTGGAAACGCTTTGAGGAAGAATGAAATCAACGTGTGTTAGTGGGGAAGATTTTAAGTGACTATGGTTAAAACTCTGATGAGAATTCATTGATAACACAGCTCACATAAAAAGTTAGTTACTTCTGTGGTATATGACATTGTGGCTGATAACATACTTAATTTCTAGGAATCTCATACAATTTCTGGAACAATCATATCAGTAACATATCCATAAATATAACATAGAGAAGGTTTAGCATCCTTTACCACTTATGATTTGAAAATGCTTTTCATATAATTTTACATATCGAATAAAGTGGCTTTTCCATGTAGCTTGTGTTTCTCAGCAGGATTACTGAGTTCTTTGTGGAGGCCGTTAATGAATTGGGCCAAGAAAGTATAGGCTTATGTATGCTGAAAAATTTCCCTAGATAATTCCAATACTCCCAGCTAATAATCATGAATTTATGTCTAAGTTTTTCCTATTAGAACAGCTGTTCTTTATCCTGGTTACACATTAGTAGCATCTGGGAAGACTTAAAAATTACCAATGCCTGAGTCTCGCTTTAGACCATTAAATTGGATCCTATGGGTGGGGCTTGGGCATCCATTTAAAAAAACGTTTTCCGGTGATTCCAATGTGTAGCTGTATTTCCCATCAGATTTCTCTGATTTCTTGTGACATTCACTTTTTTCTATTTTGCTATTATAATTATTTTTTGGGTCTTATCATCTATCTTAGGCTTTATGTTCCTTGGGGTAGAAACCTTGCCTTCTTCTTTTCTGTATCTTTCACGAACATATGAGTTGGTCATCAGGAAAAGGTTCTCAATCACATATAGGTTGTGTTCTGAGTCTCAGGTTTACACATTAATGCTTGAGTCATTGTTCTCTGGGAGGTCAGAGGTTGCTTGTGATGAAGGGTATGGGTAAGCCCATACTGCAGATGGTAGATGGGAGATCACCCTGTTTTCAGCTATAGCATTGGAACTAAGCATTCTATATGTGTATCAGGTGGTGGGGAAGGGATGTGTAGAAAGACAGATTTAATTAGAATGGAGGAATTATACTAGGGAATAGAAGTAATTAAAGCAAGAAAAATTAGTAAAGAGAAGAAATGTGAACTTATCAAATAGGCAAGAGTAGATCCCTGAAGATTTTTGAATAGGTGAGTTAACTAGAATTTAGGAAGGCAATAAGACAGTCATACACAAGGAAGATTTCAAAGACTGGAGATAAGTCAAGCAGTACCTCTAGCAGTTGTTGAGGTTGTGGGAATGGAGAGAATGACAAAAGTGAGAAATGTTATAAAAAAGGATCAAGAGGGTTTTATAAGGTATTGAATCTGGGAAACAAATGAGCAGAGGCTGAGGATCATCATTTGTAGGAGACAGTGGGGTACAGGGATCATGAAGAACAGGGGAGAAGAGACCTGCAGGAATGAGTGCTGAGAAGCAGGAGTTTAGTGGGAGGAGGAGGAGATCCAGTCCCAAATACTGGCAAAGAAGTCCTTTCTCTCTCCCAAGCATGGCAGTCAGCCCTGCAGGAAACAGGACAAAAGGAAAAGCCATCATACTTGCCAGTCTTCCTGAAATAAACTACACCAGGGCTGCTAGATCAGAGCCACACTGACCAGTACTTCAATCATGATGCTGCCAGTGGCTCTTCCTGAAAGGCCAGGAGAACTTCCTTGTACTGAAGTATCTGTCATGGAAAGAAAAGAAGAGAAGGAATAAAGGTGATGTTATTTTACAGGGTGGTACCTTAGGAACCATCACTAAGTATGAAGTAGTTTCTACTTTTTCCTTCGGGGATTACATTAATTTTGTGGGAGGGTTGCTGGTAGATGATTAGCCAACTATATTCTTGCAGCTTTTTTCTCTCTCAATGTGTTTCTAAGTTAGTGATCAGTCTTCTGTCAATTTCATCCTGACCATGCTGCACTCAGATATTTTCGAAAGCTTTATGATGTGAGAAAGGGTGACTGCTATTTTCTGTGTCACTAGAACTTTCTACCCTTTCATGGTTGCATCTTTTTCTCAGTGTGTCAGTTGTGGTAGGCATGAATAAGACTCTGTCAGGTCTCCATGGCAGCTTGTGTTTCTCAAGAGGATTACTGAGTCCTTGTTGGAGCCCATTAATGAATAGGGCCGAGAAAGTATAAGCTTATGTATGTTGAAAAATTTCGCTAGGTAATTCTAGCACTCTCAGCTAATAATTGATTAATTAATAATGAACTGACTTGATTGACAGAAGGCCCAGATCAGTGCATTCCAAACTGACAACCTACTTTGCATAGAGTCCTCACTTTCCTGAAGCTCTCAGCAGGGATATGAAAGCAAGCCCAGTTCTATGAGACTCTGCTTTATTCTCCTGGGTGACTGGTGGGAAGACTCCCTATCAGTCTTCCCATGCTCTCTTTGAACTGTAGCTAAATCTTTGTCTTTCTCCTTCACAGGAATGAGATTTGCATAGTGGTCCCAAAGTTCCCCAGACTTTTTTCATGCCTGCCCCACTTTCCCTCCCAGGCATTTTTCCTAATAAATTATCCTGCATGTCTAATCTCATCTTGGATGCATCTCAGTGCGCATAAACTAACATACCAGGCTTGAATTTTTTGCACTTAGCTTTTTTCTGTCTCTCCCACATGTAGCCAGTAACCATGTCCTAGTGTTTCATGTGTTACCTCTTTTTTCATGTGTATAGGAAAAAAATATATATTTCCATATACTTATTTATATGTAATATATATAATAAAATGTGTAATGTAAAATGTATAATGTAAAACATATACATATTTTCCATATATGTATATGGAAAAAGAGGTAACACATAAAACACCAGGACATTTACATATAACAAAATTGACATATGTTATATATGTATGTAGTGTCTGGTAGTCTTACCCTCTTTATAAATACACACTTTTTGTCACTGCCCCTTCCTTCCTTCCCATGCAGAGTTCCTATGGCCAAATCTCCCTACTTCTCCAAGTTTGTGTCATTCACTGTCCTCTGTGCTATGTCCCATGTGCTGTGTCCACAGCCTCCTAGTGTTTTATGTGTTCTCTTTTTCTATATATATATGGAAAAAGCATATACATATTTCTCTGTATATATTTATATACAATATATCTAAAAATATAGAATATATAACAATTTAAAATATATGCATATTTCCATATCTATGAAAAAACGTAACACATAAACACTAGGCCATTTATATATAAAATCCACATATGTAATATAAATGCCAATTTTATCATATATAAATAAGTATATACACAATAGACTTATCATATATAAGGTGAATTTGGAATGCCCTGACCTGGGCCCTCTGTCAGTCAAGTCCCTGCCATGGAGGCCATTCATGGCTGCCACAACTGAGACACTGGGAGAAAGATGCAACTATGAAAAGGTGAAAAGTTCTAAAGTCATAGAAAATGGCAATCAGCCTTTCTCACATCCCAAAACCTTCAAAAATATCTGAGTTCAGCATGTCCAAGATGGAATTAAAAACTTCAATCTTGAAAAGGAAAAAGGAAGCTGGAGGATTCACACTTTCAGATTTTAGCATCTACTGCAAAGCTACAGTAATCAATATAGTGTGGTACTGGCATAAAAGAGGACATAGAAACGAATGACATAGAATAGAGAACCCAGAAAGAAAGCTTGCATATATGGCCAAATGATTTTTGTCAAGAGTGCCAAGACCATTCCATGGGGAAAGGACAGTCTTTTTAACAAGTGATACTGGGAAAGCTGGCTATCCATGGACAAGTATGAGTTGAACCTTTACCTCACACCATATACAAAAAAAAGGAACCCACAATGGATCAAAGACCTAAATGGAAGAGTGAAGACTACCAGACTCTTAGAAGAAAACATAAGGAAAAAGCTTCATGATATTGAATTTCAGAATGATTTATTAGTTATAACTACAAAAGCATAGGCAACAAAAAAGGGATAAATTGGACTTCATGAAAATTAAAAACTTTTATATATCAAAGGCCATTATCAAGAATGTAAAAAGGCAAACTATGACATAGGGAAAATATCTGCAAATCATATATCTGATAAGGGATTAATTTCCAGAATACATGAAGAACACTACAAATCAAAAACAGCAAAAACACAAAAGCCCAATTAAAAAATGGACAAAAGACTGAAAGAGAGATTTTATTAAAGAAGATATACAAATGGCCAACGAGGACACGCAAGGATTCTCAATATTACTAATATTTAGAGATATGCAAAGCAAAACCAGAGTGATACACGACCTCACACACATTAGGATGGCTTTGATAAAAACAACATGAACAACAACATCACAAAACAAGTTTTCAAGTACGAGGAAAAATTGAAGCTATTTGTGTATTGCCGATGGGAATGGGAAGTGTTATAGCCACTGTGGAAAAAATGGCATGGCACGGCCGGCTCATGCCTGTAATCCCAGCACTTTGGGAGCTGAGATGGGTGGATCTCTTGAGGTCAGGAGTTTGAGAACAGCCCGGCAAGCATGGTGAAACCCCATCTCTACTAAAAATACAAAAATTAGCTGGGTATGGTGGCATGCGCCTGTAATCCCAGCTACTCAGGATGCTGAGGCATGAGAATCACTTGAACCTTGGAGGTGGAGGTTGCAGTGAGCCAAGATTGCACCATTGCACTCCAGTCTGGGTGACAGAGCAAGACCCTGTCTCAACATCAACAACAGAAAAGAAAATGGTATGTCAGTTTCTTAAAAAAAATTAAAGCATTACCACTTGAACCAGCAATTCTACTTCTGGACATACAGCCAAAAGTATTGAAAAATATTTGAACAGATATTTGTACACTGATGTTCACAGCAGCATCACTCACAATAGCCAATGGGTGGAAACAACCGAAAAGTCTATTGAAAGATAAGTGGATGAACAAAAAGCAATATCCACACTTTGGAATGTTCTTCAATCTTAGCAAGGTATAAAATTTTGACACATGGTGCAAAATGGATGAACCTTGAAGTCATTATGCGAAGTGAAATAAGCCAGACACAAAAGGATAATTGTTATATACTTCCATTTATGTAAGATAGTTAGAATAGTCAGTTACATAGAGACAGAAATTAGAATGGTGATTACCAGGGGTTAAGGGGAGAAGGAATGAGAGTTATCATTTATTGGGTTCAGAGGTTTAGTATAGTGGGATAAAAAAAGCTCTGGAAATGGATAGTGTTGATAGTAACACAACACTAAATTGCACGCTTAGAAACAGTTAACAGTAAGTCTCAGATGTATAGTGTCTGGTACTCTTACCCTCTCTATAAATACACACTTTTTGTCACTGTTCCTTCCCTGCCATAGAGAGTTTCTGTGAGTTAATCTCCCTATTTCTCCAAGTGTGCATCACTCACTGTCCTCTGTGCTGTGTTCCAAGAGCTGTGTCCACAGACTCAGACAGGCAGTGACTTCAGAGCCAGGACACAGCCCTATTCCCATTTTTTTTAAAGCCTTACCCATGGGAGGCTTGGCTTCTACTGGCAGCTCGATTTAGCCAGATTCAGAACCGGCCACCCAGGCACCTTATCCACATGCCCTGGCCCCAGCCCAGGTGGAGTCAGGGCAGGGTCATTCACTGGGCGAGCCCACAGTAATGCAGGGAGCAGAGTCTGAGCTGCTTCTCCCTCACCCAATGGGCTTCCTCCTCTCATTGGAGAAAAGTGTGGGCTTGTTTTGAAGCCTCTGATGTTCATTGCAGCTCATGGAGTACACACACAGAGACACACACACAAAGGAGACAGAAGGGATTTTTTGGTGACAGAAACAGCTTGACCATGAGGACCCTCCTCTTTCTCCCTCTGTGAAGGCCCTTACACTGCATAGGGCTTGGGGCTGATAAAGCCATTTCCCTACCTTTCTCAGGCTGGACCCAAGGTCATCCGCCAGAAATCCGGAAAACAAAGGGAAGAGAATCTGTAGATATGAATTGGGAGTGTTCAGGAGAAAAATTCGGGATTTACTTTTGTGCATGGGATACAGGCTGAGAATAAAAATGTTTTCCTGGCTCTTTCTTGGAAAGCCAGATAGGCTTCACCTGAAAGCATATTGCCAATGCTCCAGCGATCCACTTACCAGGGACTCTGATTTTCTTGGTTGCGAAGTTTTTGCCATTAGTCACTGGGTTATGGACATAACACAGATAGTCCCCACTATTCTCAGTAGTGACTTGGGGGATAAAGAGCTCTTGTCCTGTTTGCTGGTTATTCCTATTCAGCAGCCAAGAATACTCTGCTGATGGGTTAGAGCCCATGAGGCAGGAGAGGTTGAGGTTTGACCCTGGATAGTAATAGGTGTCTGAAGAATAAGTTGTGGGTTCATCTGGGCCATCTGGAGCAAAGAGAATAATGCCACAGGTAATGTTATCAGAGGGAATGGGAAGCTCCTGGTCTGTGAAAGGGGCACAGTGTTCCTTTTTGCCAAGTCACAACTCCGAAGTCCCAGCCAAACTTCCTCTGTGTTCACTGAACTGGAGGAGTCTAAGAAATTCACGTGTTCTCCCATCACAAGCTGTGGAACCAGAGTCTCCTAAGACCGGAGAAGCCCCTCCCCTCCTGGGCCTACCCAGGTTTTTCTGGGGCAGGAAGTCATGGCCAGCTTGGGGGTCCAGGGGTAAGTGTCTTTATACTTGGACCTGAGAGGGACTGAGAGGCCTGGCCTCATGTTATGTGGATTTGGGCTGGCAGCCTTGTCCATGAAGGAAAAGAGGATACTCACAGAGAACATCCAGGTGCCTGGGTCACTGTGGCTGGTACTCACTACATTCTTCCTTTGACATTCATAGAGTCCTGTGTCACTCCTTGTGATACTGAGTAGAGCAAGGATCCTGTTGTCATTGGACATCTTTAGCCTGGGACTGAGTGTGAGTCTATGACCATTTACCCACCACATGTAGATTGTGCCATGAATCTCAGGTTCACAGGTTAAGACCACAGCCTCCTCATCCTCTGTGGGGTTGCTGGTGACATAGGGCTTGGGCAGATTCGCTGTGCAGATAACAGAGAAGATTCCCCTGTGTGGCACCACTGATTTCTCCACGAGCATTTTCCAATCAGAGTTGACATCTCCCACCTCTCAGCCAATCTAAGTCCTTAAAAGCCCACAGCAGGTCTGTGTGTCAAAAGACAGATGGATGCATGATGATCTGAAGGCTCAGAGGCCATGGGGCCACCTGCTCTGTGTGGGAGATGCACAGACTTCTGAAGTGTGGATCGAGCAGCAATATTGGTGAAGTGTGAATTGAGCAGGGTCAAACAATTAGAGTTTGATTAACTTTGTTTAAATTGAGCAGAGCCCAAGTGAGGCAGCAGTGGCTCATGCATCTCCCCAACCGAAGCACCCCACCTTATGACAATGTTGTTATTATGAATACACAGGTGTGAATGAAACAGGCAGTAAATCAGACAGGACCCACCTGGCCAGCTCCACCTGGTCCTAGGAACCATCAGTATTCCCATTATGTGTATGTTACAGCTTTTTAGGCTACAAAATATAAAATACAGTCACAGAATATAAAATACGCTATTGTCAATACAAAATATTGAATATGAAGCTGAATATGTTGTTCCACTTTTTCTCACTCTCGTTAAACTTTGCTGATTCAGTTTTGGAAGTTTCTATTGACACACACTTAAGCTAGAGATTCTTTCCTCAGCTGTGTGCAGCCTAACAGTAAGCCCATGGAGGGCATTCTTTATTTCTCTTAAAGTGTTTTTAATCTCTAGCATTTCTTTTGCTTCTTTCTTAGAATAGCCATCTCTATTTAAATCACCCATCCATTCCTGAAAGATGTCTCCTTTTTCCATCATAATCCTTAACCAGAGTTGTTTTAAATTTCCAGTCTGATAATTTCAACATCCCTACCACATCTGTGTCTGGTTCCAATCCTTGCTCTGTCTTTCAAACTGCATTTTTTTTTTTTTTTTTTTGCGATAGTCTGTCTTGTATTTTTTTGAAAACCACACATGATGTACTGGGTAAAAGGGACTTGAGTGGGCGGGCATTCAGTGACACGGTGGTGAGTGTTGGGAGGGAAGGGTTTTGTGGTTCTGGATGAGATCTGTGTCCTGGGCTGTGAATGTCACAAGTGCCTCTCAGGTTTTTCTTTCCATTAGGTGGGATATGATGACTTGAGGAGGCTGGAGTTGGATACTTCCCCTCCCCCTGGCCAGTTAAGCTCCCATCAAACCCGAGCTAATTAGGCTGCAGTAAAATAGTTTCTCTTAAATTTAGGTCTTACTAAGAAGAATATAATTCACCGACAACTTTCCAAGTGTTTTTTTCCCTTCTTCCTAGAAGAAGGATGTGGATTCTTTTTGGATATTGAGTGTGAGAAACTGGTAGAGCTCCAGGAGCTAAGAGTCATAAATCTGTCCCCCTACTCCCAAGACTAATCCATCCTCTGATGTATTTATCTCTGCAGTGTGTCGACACTGAGCCTCCAGAATTTCCTCAATTAGAGTTCAGGTTTTCTGACTCCAGCACTGGTTCCCGCTGGGGTTTCTGTGCCTGTGTTTCTGCTCAGGTACGGTGCGCTGCTCTGTATTTGTCTGTGGGTCTCTCCAATATGTGGACCAGTTAGCACTGAGACCTTGCTTCCTGAGAAATCTAAACGAGTTGTTGATTTTTCAGTTTGTTCAGCTTTTTACTTGTTGTTAGAACTGAGTGAAAATTTTTAAGCTACTTACATGCCTGACGGAAATTCGAAGTCTCTAGGGCATGACTGGAGGATATGAGCCCCACAGCAGGTTGAGGATGGAGTCATGAGTGAAATTGGTGAAATGAGCCCATGGGCTTTGGAAACTGCAGATCTGTCCTTCGGCCTCTGACCCCCTGGTGAGTCCATGTAGAAAGTGAAACCACCTTTGCAAAGCATATGATGGTGAGAGGAAGCTAGCTTGGCTGACCGCATCTCACCTCTAGCCTCAAACTGGCTCTGTTCTCTGGTTCCTGGACATAGGCCAGGGTAAGCATGGGAGGAATTTATAGTTTAACTTTGAAGCAAGGATGATAATAGTCTCTCCCTAAAATTAGCTCCTCCTTGTCGGGGCCTACCTTGGTAAATCTAAGAAAAGACCACGAATTATGGGAGGGGCCCAAATTCTGCTAAAATGCAGGCATAGTTTCTATAATCCCTTACTGCTCAGGAGTCATGTATCCAGAGGTCACAAGATTTGTGACTTTTCTAGTTGCTCCTATAGATAGCAAGACTACTATAGAATCTGAGATTTATCTTTTGAGATGTTTCTGACTTTTGCATTTTGGCAACCAGCTGACCTCATCTAGACTCATGACCAATTGCTCAAGCAGTCATGTGGCCCCCACTCAGAGGCAGATTCAACAAATACAGACCATTTTCCCTACCTGCATCATTTCATCTCCAGCCAGTCAACAGTACTTATTCCTTACACCTTTGCCCCTCAAAGTTTTTGAAAAACTCTAACCTCAGAGCCATTGGGGAAGGTGATTTGAGTCATAATAAATTTCTGTCCTCCTGTTTGGCAGCCTTGGGCTAAGCAAAACCATTTTTTACTACACATCACCTTCACAATAAATTGGCTTTGCCTGTGCAGAGGGCAAGAACCTGTCAGGTGATTATAAGAATGGATGGAGGAGTCACTGATCTCTTTCAGGTGGCCTGTTCCATGAGTCAGCCTCTCAGAGGGAAAGAGCCCTGGACTGGGACACAGTGGAAGCTCATTCTCCTGGTGACCCGGGGACATTGCCTCATTATGGATCCTGGCAGAGTGGCTACTCTGGCTGATTTTGGTGCATTTTACATTTTCCAGAAGGCAGGACAGTCCTCCGTGTGAGCAGGAAGGAAATGGAACCGTCAATCTTGTTAGAGAGGGTGTCTGGGGAAGTCCTCAGGGTGGAGGAAGCTGTGCAGGACAGGGCTCGTCAGGTAGAATGAAAGGGGGATGCACTTTTTTCACTGAACACCTTTCAGATATCTCACCAACTCTGGCCTCACTGGGCTCTGCCTTTCCTTCTGAGCCCTGAGCCCTGAGCCGTGATTCCTGGGAGGGAGGGAGGGAGGAAGGGTGAAGCTGGGATGTGTGCTGTCCAGGTTTCTTGCATCCCTGGAATCTTGAAAGTGAGGGACCCTAATGTGTTACCACAGAGGAGACCGTGGGATAAAGCTGTTTTTCAGGGGTGCCTGGCTTATGAAGTGAGGGGAATTCAGACCAGGTTGGACTGGTGAACTACAGGGACCCTGTTCCATGTCAGCAACCAGCTCCTCTAGCTCAGTGTTTCTCTCTGTGGCTAATTCTTTTGTGTGATTTCTGAGCCCATGCTACAGTCCTCCTCATGATGCCTGATTGTCAGACCTGTGTGGGGAGACCTAATGATGGGGTGGGGGTGGTCTTGTGTGTCACACAGAGTGTCCAGGGAACAGGCTTTGTGACTTTCTCTGCCCCAGCCCCACAGCAAGATCTGGATAGTGGGCTTGGTCAGATAAATTCAAAATCCATGGGGGAGGGTATGTGTCCTGGCAGTGCTGAGGTTCCTGCCTCCAGCTTAGTTCTCAGTCTCTGCAAATACATTTATGTTGTGCATGTGCTGTTTCCTGGACTGTTTCATGTCCCTAACTTCTTGAACCTGTCTGCAGATAATGTCATGAGAGGTCTGCATGGAAGTATATGAGGGCTCTCTGATTAGGATGGGTGTGTTTTACATAGTGGGTTTTTTTTTTCACCAAACACTTTTCAAAAAATTGTGGTTGAGTGTGTATATAGAAACACATACATACTTATATTCATTAGATGTGACTATATATTTATATAAATTTAATATACAGATACATTTCTATAAATATACACATATATGTATATGTGTATATATGTATATGTATATATGTATATGTATGTATATGGGTATATATATGTGTGTGTGTGTGTGTGTATATATATATATATAAAATGTGCCATTTTAACCACTTAAGGGGAGAGAGAGAGAGAAGAGAGTTTCTGCTAATACCAAATCTGGGTTAAATAAGGGTGGTCCTGTTTCCTGGGTTTGGGCTTTTGCTAGATGTGTCAATTCCTGTTGGAAGTGAGCTAGAGAGGTTATATGCTTAACCAATGTAGAGATTTTCTGTATGAAAATAATCTGTGAGCACACTGATAAGTTTTATCCTTTTCTAGGTGAAAAGCTTGGTGAAAGATTTTAAGGACTTCCCATTGGCTGAAGGCTGGCAAATGGAGTTTGCTATCCTCTGACTGCAGCCATTCTGAGGACTGGAAAGAATACCCTGAGAAGGGGCCTGTTTTATTTCTGCAGGAAGGTACTGAGGTTTAATTTATCTTATGGAGTCTTCCTAGATTAGAAGGCTTTGAGGTGTGTTGATGCCTTGCCAGTGACTTAGCTGCCTGATCAGCGAACCTATTTCCTTTGGCTACATCATCTGTTCCCCTTTTGATGTTCCCTATAATGTATCACTGCGATTTCTCATGGAAGAAAACTGAGGATAATAACCTGTTAATTTTTTGGTGATATTTTACAGGAAATCCATTAGTGGTAAGAAAATGCCTTTTATTTTAAATGGCTGCATGAGCATGAAGAACTAAAAAAGCATACTTGGAATCAGTGTAAATGTTAGCTACCTTTCCCTTGCTTAATTTAAGTGCTCTTGTAAGAACCATTTGTTTAGCTGATTGAGCACCTGCACCTGAAGGGAGATGTTATTTAGAGTGACTACTGCTTATCCTGCCATATGTATTTCTTGCTTTACCAGCTGTTTGTTAGCTAAGAGCTCCCTCTAGAGGAAAGTAATTTTGCCACATTAAGTGGGGATGTAAACCGTTTTTTCCTAGGGTTAATTTGGAGGTTTTTCTGACTAGTAGAGCTATTGTGACAGTGGTTTGGAAGCAGATGTAAACAATAGGTCCTCCTAATGGCAAATAAGAGGTTGAGAAAAATATTGGATTAGAATTTTTCCTGAGACACCCCTTATGGTTGTGCTATGGGAAGAGGGGAGGCCTGGATAAGAAAGGAGAAAAGAGAGAGACTAGATCTAGTGTTTAGAAGGAGGTCTACTTTCCTCCCTATAATTTCCAGAATGACCTGTGTCGCCTGTGCTGTAATGGCAGTTTGAGCTGCTGGAGCCAGGGGTTTGAGCCCCAGGACCCATCAGTCCTGCTGGACCACTGTGAGACTGGTTCTGAACCCAGTGACCTCCATCTCTGGGAGCAGTTGCATCTCCAGTGGTCTCCACCACAGGCTGGTCAGGGTCAAGGTGGCTTCCTCTTGCTGTTTGGACACTCCTTCCTAAAATGCCCTGGCTTGCCACACCAAGAGCAACTAGTGGATACACCTCTGGGATCTTGGACTTTGCAACTCTGCAAAGCAGCTACTAGAGGCTTTGTCCTTCTCTTGAGCTTTCTCTCTTTCTTCTGGGCCTTCTCCTGGTCCCTATTATAAAAGACTGAAGTGGCTACCCTCAGAAGGTTTTCCAAGGTGCTATCTGCTACTATAGCTTGCCTTTTACAGGTTCCTTCTAATATTGGGAGCTTTCTGTATAATAAACTTATCTTTTTGAATGGGCTGTCGCTTGAGTGAATCAGGAGATAAAAAGGTGTGTGCTAATAGTGCCCGTCTTAACCTATCCATAAAGGCTGCAGGATTCTCATCTGGCTTTGAGTCTATCATAGACAGTTTAGAGGAATTAAGAGGTCTGGCCTTAGTTTTTCTTTTCCATTCATCTGCAGAGCTATTGGGGTTTCAATCAGGGTTGCCAAGAGGTACTGCTTCACTTCTTATTTGGAATGGTGTTTCTGCTATTTCTTCACTTTCTGTATCTCCTTCCTTCCCTTTTGGTGTATTATAGGAGATATGTTGCTCATCTTCAAAACTCTCTGGTGCTTGTAGAGCTGGCTGTTTTTCAGCTACAGTTAGGGTTTGGTTTAGGAGCAGCATAACATCCTTCCATGTGAGGTGAAACACCTGACTTAAATTCTGGAAAGCTTCTATATACCTATCAGGATTGTCTGAAAATCAGCCTAAGTCTTACTTTATTTGCCTAAGGTCCTGTAATGAGAAGGGAACTTGGAGGGACCCCAAATTATGGGGATTCTTCTCAGATGGTTCCCTTGGAAGTTGCTTTTCTAATTCTAGGGGAGTATTCTTTATAGGCCTTCCTGATATGGCTGTTAAAAAAATCTGGGTTGCTGTTACAATGCTTGTAAAGGTTTAGTAAAAATGCCCTGTCATTGTGCAAAATAGAATGAGTTGCTTTTCTCTTCAAAGTCCTGAGGTTAAAAGAGTTCTAGTGCCTCAGAGTGCACTCCAGAGGGGTGCAAGCTGAAGATGCTCTGTTAGCCATCGAGAAAAAGAAGTGAGAATAAAAGTGTCCTTATAGTCCCCCTTCTTTCGTTGTAACCCAGAGTCGTGTGGAAGACAGTGGGAGCATCCCCCCAACTGTTTTCTCTCCTTGGTTCCTGAGTCCTGGCACTGTGTTAAATGTGCCACCCATGGTTGTAGGTGTGGCCCTCTAAGCCATGGAACTGGATAAATGAAGTGATGGCATTAGCCACACTTTACCCATGCAACCTTAGCTTATCTGCCTGTGATCTGCCTGGCTTCCTGAAAAATGGATCTCCGGTGAAATTGTAATAGTTGCCTTTGAGCAAGCTTTCTTTAAGAGAGGGAATGTGCCAGTTGCCAGTTATGGCCCATGCTAAAACACTTACCCTCAGAAAAGTGGTCCTGGTTGACTCTGTTCTTAAAATGTCCTTACTAATTAAATACTGTTCTAATTGGAGATAGAATAAGTACCTTAAATGAACATAGGGACCTAATGGCAGTTTTTCCTGCTGATGGGACAGTATCGGAACTAAAATTTGGCTATGGAAGACATTTTACTCCTAACTGTTGAAAGCAGAGCTTTCCCATTCACAGAAAGGGCTTTTCCATCAGTGCAAAAAGAAAGAATTGGAAAAGTGCAGTGTTATGGCAAAGGACCAACAATGTGCCTCATGAGGAGGATTTCTGTTTCCACTAGGTGACACTGTTGGCTTAGAAATACCATGTGCTTACCAAAGGAAGGAGAGAGAGAGAGAGAGGGAGGGAGGGAGGGACCTATTGGGTTAGTTATTATAGCATGTACCGATTTTTCCTAACAGAACTGTTTCCCTGAACTGTAAAAATTTCCACATATTGCAAACACAAAAAGAACAGGAGACATAGAGACCATGGATAGAAAGGAAGAACAAATTTGCAACAGGGTAGCAAATTAGGAGACCCATTACCAACATCTGGATGAGCTGCCGGAGGCTGTGTTCAGTCCAGAAGCCTTTGAATAACATCAGGGTGTTTCCTGGCCAGAAATTCTCAGCTGCTCCATGACATCCCCCAGCGTCGTGTGATGGTGAGGTTCTCCATGAAAGGAAACTAGTTTGAAGAGAACCTTGAAATTAAAGGACAGATTTGAGGTTTGCTCCATACTCACCATTCTGATGTTTCTATCTTCTGTTCTGATCACAATCCCGGATGAGAACTCCCAAATAAAATGGCTCTGTTTGGGAATCTATTCATGGTTCTTTGTCACACACTGAGAAAGAATTCAGGACATGGAAACACATGAGGAGTGGGTTTAGGAGTGAAAAATTTAACAGACAATAAAGAAGAGAGAGAGAAAAAGCTTTCTCATACTGAGAAAGCAGTCACCCAAGAGAGGGTCTCCAATTTGGGGTGGAATGCAATTGATTTTGTATGGAGACTTGAGGAGGCAGTGATTGATTTACATAGGGTCCAGGGTATTGTTTTGACCAGGTGTGCTGTTTACATAGCCCGAGAAAAGACTGGCCCTCCCACCTTAATCTTTTATTATGCCAATGTGGCTTCTACTTGGTGGTCACCATGACACCTGCACATGTGGTGACAAGGAAAAAAGTGCAGGAACTGCCATATTGGGAGTACCTGGCTCTTAGTTGCCTGCATCTGTATATGCCTATCTATGCTTGCAGCCTGATCATTCAGTTTTCTGTTAGAAATGGTTTGGGGGCTGCGTTTTATTAAAGGAAAATTCCACCAAGAATTCTTTTACCCTTTCTAGCTGCCTAAAAATAATTTCTCAATAACTCCTGTATTAGGACCCCTTTAGGAAAACAGAAAAGAAGACACAGACTGTCCTGTAGGAAAGTAACCATAGTTTTTTTTGTCATGGAGCCCCAAGAGTTGCAAGTGAACGGATTTCTCTCAGGTCTAAAACTCCGCTCTTTTCTCCATTGTGTTACCTGACCTCTTTGCCTTTTACATTACTTTGAACTGTAAAAATATTTGACCTTGTGTGTGTAATGGTTGCTGGGTCAGTGGTAAGAGCTATGGTTTTGAAGGTGACTAACAGTGATTATAATAAATTATTCTGGCTTCAGAGTGCTACTCATTTCCTTGCATGTTTAGATGCAAAAGACACAGTTTAAACAATTAGGGAAATGCCTTTGTAGCAAAGTACTCTGTGGAAGTGTTGCACAGTATGGTCCCCACTGCATTGTCCTCTTCTTGGGGACCTGGGATTCAGTGAAATCCTTGATTTTTAATGTCTAAATGTTGTCCCTTCCAACTGGTTCCCTTTTTTACATATTTAAATGATTAGAATCTAAAAATTGCAAAGACTTTGTTGGCCCTCTTCCTTAATGGGCTCTACCTTGAGCACAGTGATTCAGTTGAAGAACAGAGACCAAATTAAAAGCTACATCTCTAAATAAACAACAGGTGCTGGAGAGGATATGGAGAAATAGGAACACTTTTACAGTGTTGGTGGGAGTGTAAACTAATTCAACCATTGTGGAAGTCAGTGTGGTGATTCCTCAGGGATCTAGAAGTAGAAATACCATTTGACCCAGCCATCCCATTACTGGGTATATACCCAAAGGATTATATATCATGCTGCTATAAAGACACGTGCGCACATATGTTTATTGCGGCACTATTCACAATAGCAAAGACTTGGAGCCAACCCAAATGTCCAACAATGATAGACTGGATTAAGAAAATGTGGCACATATACACCATGGAACACTATGCAGCCATAAAAATGATGACTTCATGTCCTTTGTAGGGACATGGATGAAGCTGGAAACCATCATTCTCAGCAAACTATCGCAAGGACAAAAAATCAAACACTGCATGTTCTCACTCATAGGTGGGAATTGAACAGTGAGAACACATGGACACAGGAAGGGGAACATCACACACCAGGGCCTGTTGTGGGGTGGGAAGAGAGGGGAGGGATGGCATTAGGAGATATACCTAATGTTAAATGACGAGTTAATGGGTGCAGCACACCAACATGGCACATGTATACATATGTAACTAACCTGCACATTGTGCACATGTACCCTAAAACTTAAAGTATACTAAAAAATAAATAAATAAAACCCCATGGTAAATTTCTATTATTTTTGTGTTACCTTGGCATCTCTTTTTAATCTTCCTTGAACACACCAAATTTTTTCTTGAAAAAGCTTAAGTTCTCTCTCTCTCTCTTTGCTTCGAGATGTAAATGTGCTATTTATTTTCTCCAAAACTCGGTAAAGCCTTCCTCAGATAAATGTTAAACTTTACAATTTACAAGAAAGCAATTTGAATCCAACTATCCTTTAAAATGGTGGGTTTTACTGATCTCATGCCTAAAGTCCTAAAATCAAAATTCTAAAATCCTTTTGTCTCTCTCTATCTTTATGTGAACATGTATATGTTATATGTTTTATCACATATATGTATATGTCACACATTTATATACTGTTGACACATAGTTTCAAATTAATGTAAAAATAAATGAGTACTCACAAATTAAGTGAATAAGCCCAAATGCTTTTCTATACATGTGATTTTAATAACCTTTGGTGAATATAGATAGTTTTAAAATTGTTGGTAAAATAAAGTATAAACGTCTTCATAATTTATACGTTTTTGCCTATGTCTGTTGGCAGGCAGGTTTATATTGTCTTTACTAGATGTTTTAAGGTCATCAAAGAGTTGCTTCCATATATATACATTTTCTTAATTTGTCTGTGAGCTTATGTCTTTATATTTGAAGCTTTAAATTCTGAGTTCTAGATAAGTGACCATAATAAGAACTGGGGACAAAACCCATCCCATCCTCCGGCTGTGCCTTTTGGCCATGCTGGGAGAGGTGAGATTATCCAGGCATTTTCTTCATAGCTCTGTTCTTTGTCTTGGGCTTTGCATCTGGTACATAGTTAGAATGATTTACTCCCTAGTTTTTTTCTACTGAAAATAAGGCTGTATAAGTCTGTTTTTACATTGCTACAGACAAATACATGAACCTGAATAATTTATAAAGAAAAAAGTTTGAATGGTCTCATGATTCAGCAGGTTGTAGAGTAAGCGTGATTCTGGCATCTGCTCAGCTTTTGGGGAGGCCTCAGAAAACTTACAATCACGGAGAAAGCCAATGGTGGAGGAAGACATCTTATATAATGGTAGCTGGAGGAAGAGAGCAAGGATTGCACACTGGTAAACAACCAGATAAAAACTCACTGTTGCTACAACAGCACCAAGGAGAATGGTGTTAAAATATGAGAAACCACCTCCATGATCCAATCACATCCAACCAGGCTCCACCTCCAACTTTGGAGATTACAATTTGACATGAGATTTAGGTGGGGGTAAAGGTCCAAAAAATTATTATTCTCTCCATCGTCTCTCCCAAATCTCATGTCTTTCTCACATTTAATAATATAAGAATGGCTTCCCAACCGTCTCTAGAGTCTTAACTCATTCCAGCATTAACTCAAAAGCCCAAAATAGCAAGTTTCATCTGAGACAAGGCAAGTTCCTTTTACCTATGAGCCTGTGAATTCAAAAACAAGTTAGTTACTTTCAAGACACAAGGGAGATCTAGGCATTGGGTAAATGCTCCCATTCCAAAGAGAAGAAATAGGCTGAAGTAAATAAGATACAGGCCCCATGAAAGTCTGAAACCTTGCAGCACAGTCTTTAAAACTTAAAGCTCCAAAATAATCTCCATTGACCCCATATCTCATATTCAGGGCACACTGATGTAAGGCTTAGGCTTCCAAGGTTCTGGGCATCACAGGAACATTCCAAGAGAGTCACAAAAGAATTTGTAGTGTGGCTTTTGATGCTAAACAGCGTATTAGACCAAGTAAGTCACTGAAGAGAAAAAAGTCAGAGGAGAAGATGGGTGAGGGTGACAGAAATGGAATGGTGAAAGGAAAGGTCTGATAAAAATGTTTACCGGCTGGGCATGGTGGCTCACGCCTGTAATCCATCCCAGCACTTTGGGAGGCCGAGGCGGGCAGATCACAAGGTCAGGAGTTTGAGACCAGCCTGAGTAACAAGGTGAAACCCCATCTCTACTAAAAATACAAAAATTAGCCGGGTGTGGTGGCATGCACCTGTAATCCCAGCTACTCAGGAGGCTGAAGGCAGGAGAATCACTTGAACTTGGGATGCGAAGGTTGCAGTGACCTTAGAATGCAGCATTGCACTCCAGCCTGGGTGACAGAGTGAGACTCCATCTCAAAAAAAAAAAAAAAAAAAGGTTACCCAAGGGCTCATCTGGTACCTTGCTCTGTGACTAATATCTTACACATTTTGATTTACTCTTCCACTTTCATTTTCTGATGTGCAAAGGGTCACCCTTCTGCTGAAGATGAGAAAAGAGGCTGAGGGAGCTCAAATGAGTGGTCTAGAGTCATCCAGCTACTTCACAGAGCTTGTGTGTTTCACCTTGACGTTTGTGCACAGACAGAAAAGCGAGACATGGAAGGCAAAGCAAGTTTTTGCTGTGGGTGACATTTATGAAAGTTACCTGTGTTTGCAGAATAATGCACTCCTAAAATGTTTGTGCCCTAGCTCCAGAACCTGTGCATTTACTTTTCTTGGTAAAAACACAGTGCAGGGGTGATAAAATTAAAATCTTAAGATGTAGACGTTATTCTAGATTATCTGGGTGGGCCCATTGTAATCAGAAGTGTCCTTGTAAGTGACAAAGAAAAGCAGGGGCATCAGTGTGAGAATGATGAGCCTGTGAAACTCCACTGGCCAATGCTGGCTGTGAGCATGCATCAAAAGACAAAATTACAACTAATGTAGTTATAGATTTTATTTTTCATTTATTATTTGAGGCAGCTCTCACTCTACAAATATAGTGACAGCCCTCCCTGGGCTATACAATAACAAAACAGTGGGTTTTGTCAAGTGGGAACCAGTAAACAAAGCCATATAAATAAATAAATTGGTTAACATTAGGGTACTTCAGGTCGCTTTTCTGTAAAAGTTAAAGCAGAGGAAACTTTTATTATGCTGTCTCAGGTAGAGTGGAACCTCCTGTTTTCAACAAAAAACAAAGGTCTGTTCTGGTATCTCTTTGCTTCATTAAAATTTCAGTTGTAGACTGTAGCATTTAGCAGGAGTGGTTCTATTTTCGAGTCTCTAGGCTCTCACTTAGGTGAGAGTGTGACCAAAATTTAAAGCATTGGCATTCATCTCAGTAACCATCATATTGGGCTTCCATCATTTATAGGTTTATGATGTCTTCCTGATCACACATTTCTTTGAGTTTTTGTCATTTCAGCCAAAGAGAGACCCTTTGGTATTTGTTGATGGCTGCACACAAAACTTTTTAAAAACTTTTGTAGAATTCACCACAACAAAATGTAGAATTTAAAAGCCTGTAGAATTTATCACACCAGAGAGGCTGCTAGTATGACTATTAGGAGGATAATACCAAAAGTTTGGAGTATGCACTTTAGGCAAGATGCAAAGCAAGTAAAATAGAATAGATCAAAGAATGAGCCAGAAGAGTCTAGCAATTTTAACCAAGTAGTATCTTTGTTAACTTCTGTGATTGAGTCATTATGAAATCGATGTATTTGTTTATGTGCAACAATCAGTGTCAGAAACTGCACAGGCTCCTCCCTCTTCAGCTGGTAGGGAACAATTTTATTATGTAGCATTCGACGGCTCATTAAATTAAAACAGGGAGTGAGAACAAGTGAGTCTGAAAGTGTAACTTTAAAAGGGACCACTGTACATTTGAAGAAACAATTGTGTTAAAAATGCTGCTAATGTCAGCCATTGGGTGGACTAAATGATATCTTATGTAAAAATTTGAGGGTGACATGATATATCTGTCACTCTGTTATGCTACTCTCAGAAGCTACTTCACGTGAGATTCTAATGATACCATCATCCTGCCAAGTGAAAGAGGCAGGCATAAGCATGGACAAATTAAGAGGGGTAAGAGCCTGATTTTGATGTGGAGACTTCTTCTGACAACTTGGGAAAAGCTTTTGACAGTGTGAAGTTGTCAACTTCTTATCCTGGTTTTCAGTTTGAGTGTCTGTAGTTATGGTATCAAACATATTGGTGAGCTCCGAGTGACTCATACTTCAGGCACGAGGGTTTTCCTGTGAAATTTACATTGAGCTTTCCACCTCCAGCTTATAGGACTTCAGTAACAGAGCAGATTTTGTTCTTACTGATTCAATAAGAAAAAGCTGGATGGGAGGAACTAGAAGAATTCAGGGTCTAGTCCAGTCTACCGGTGAATAATAAAAACTCAAAAACAATGAACAGAGCTGCAATGTCATAGCAGGTATACTACACTTTTTATTTTCAACATTATTTTTCTCTCTATAGGCATATCTATTTTTACCAAAGAGAATCCCAGTAGGACAAATTTGTTTACGAAGTAGGTTTAGTCTTATGAACCTTTGCCGGGATTCTTTACATAAGCGCATCAAGAGTAGCAATGGACCACAGAGGCTCTTCCTAAAGTTTGGTTTGCTAGAAGTTTTTATAAGTAGTCTCAGATTAAACTTTTACAAACCTCTTGAGATGAGGAAGCCAAATGAAAGCCATCTTCAGACTTTGCCTGCAGTACTTATGGGTCCATTCTGTGTATATTCTCAAATATAACATCTCAGTCAAAGCCTTGGTAATAAAACCAATGTTTTGAAACGTGTCCTTTCGTAAAGAGAGAAGATTCTTACTAAACTTGTGCAAATAACTGTATTAGCATAATCATATGAATACTCATGAATAGTTTCCCAATCCTGGGACAGTTAGGTAAAGAGCAAAAATCAATGGGCTTCAATTATTGTTTCCAAAAGTATACTTTACCAAATTGCTTTAGATGTAGATAGCTTAAAAGGAGAAAATTTCCATAAATCTGGAAAAAATCATTTAAAGAATCAGCAAATTTTCAAATAAAAATTATAAAAACATTATCCACATTATCATTTATTTTAATGAAATTATTTTTGTTCTGCTTGGTCTAGGTTGGCATATTTCATGAAGGCATCATCCTGTTTGTTAAAGTTTTGGAAGTCTATAGACGGTCCAGTGATATAATCTTGAACTGCTCAGAAACATGTATGCAAGAGTAGTTGTCAGTATCTTTTCCATAAATCTTTTGAAATAGAAGCAATTTTGAACTGTAGCTGATTACAGATGCTTTCAGGAAGAATCAAAACAACTATCTGTGAATGACCAACATGTAAAATGAGTATTGCTAAAACTCTGATAAGAGTTTGGTATAAGAAAGGGAGTAACTCCGGCCAGTACTCCAGTCATGATGCTGACAGTGGCCCCAACTGAGAGACCAAAAGAATTTTCTTGTCCTGAAGCAGCTGTCATGGAAAAAAAAGAGGAGAAGGAATAAATAATAAAGACAGCAAGGGTTTTAACCAATTATTTTTTGAGATAGGGTCTCACTCTGTTGCCTAGGCTGGAGTGCAGTGGTACAATCTCAGCTCACTGAAACCTGTGCCTCCCAGGCTCAAGCAGTCCTCACACCTCGCCCTCCTGTGTAGCTGGGACTACAGGCACACACCACCATGCATGCTTAATTTTTGTATTTTTTTGTAGACATGGGCTTTTACCATGTTGTTGAGGCTTGTTTTGAACTCCTGGACTCAAGTTATCCACCCGCCTTGACTTCCCAAAGTGTAGGGATTACAGGTGTGAGCCACCACTCCTGCCGGTTTTATGCTTTTTATAGTAAGAATAAACTCCTTATGTAATAATAAATAAATAAATGAAATTATTTGCTTTGGATGTAACAAATGTAGATTTAGATTCTCCAGAGTCAGGAGCTAAGCCTGATTTTTTTTTTGTTTTAGCTCAGTGTAGAGTGCATTGAAGGTGTCCTAAAAATAATTCCATATAGTAAGCCAGCTTTAAACCCTGCTCACAGCCAGATCTGCCAAGTGTGAGCCAGGTAAAATTACCAAAAAGGGTGCTTCTGACTGACTCCTTAACAATAACGTGGCTTACAAACAAAGGCTGATATGAAATAGTTGATCCAACCCAAACAGTTTGCTCATTTCCCAAAATTTTCTATACAAACATATACAACTTACCACAACATAAAGATCATAATGAAAGGTTTGCCTTTTATTCCTTTAAATGACCATATGTTTAGATCTGATGTACTGACAGCAATAATTCTCCATTAAGCAGAAACCTAATAAAATTTGAAAAATAGTGATTTTATATTTAGATGATACTCAGATCTTCTGCAACATATGTGGAAAATGGAATCATTGCTAGAAACATTGTTTAAAGATTAGGGTATGAAAGGAGTATTAGGAAGACAGGAGGTTCTTTCTTTAGGAAGCAGCTTATCTGGATTCATTCAAAGAGCTTTAGGCGAGTTTGAGGTCTTTCTGGAAAATGTAAATTGCTATCTGAGAAACCATATATAGTCCAATGATGAAAGAATGCAAAGCCTTAGAAGCACAGGAGACAATTCCAGTATCTTCCCTAAAGTTCTGACAAAAAGGAAAATAACTATCAAATTATTCAACTCGAATGCTTATTATGCATGTATAAGTCAGTCGGCAGATGAAGAGAGGCAGGAAATATGACTTCTACCCCTAGGGAACTCACAGTCTTGTGGGGGCCACTAGGGGTGGTGGTGTGACCTGCCTGGAGCAGCGCTAAGTATGGACTTGTGAGTCAAGGGCTATCAAAACCTAAGTAAACTGATGGCCGTTCAGAGAAGGTAGAGTTCCATTCCACAGTTTGCAAGAAGGACTATTTCATGGAGGAGGTCATGTTGGACTAGACCTTAAAAAGTTGGTAGAATTTAAAAGCAAGGATATGGAAGCAGGAAGAGTGAAAGTGAGCAGAGGTACAGGAGTGAGGCAAGGGTGAGCAGTTTTAATTTTTTAATGGTGGTATTATAAAATACACATCAATATTTGCCATATTATTATTTTGGAGACAGTGTCTGGCTCTGTTGCCCAGGCTGGAGTGCAGTAGCTCAATCATGGCTTTCTGTAGCCTCCACCTCCTGGGCTCAAGCAATCCTCATACATCATCCTCCTGAGTAGCTGGGACCACAAACATATACCACCATGCCCAGCTAATTTTTATATTTTTGGGAGTGACAAGGTCTTCCTATGTTGGCCAGGCTGGTCTCGAACTGCTGGACTCAAATGATCCTCCTGCCTTAGCCCCAAAGTGCTGGGACTACAGGTATGAGCCACTGCACCTGACCCCATCTTAAAAATTTTTAAGTGCACAGTTCAGAAATACATTCGCATTGTGCAACCATCCACGCCAACCATCTTCAGAGAGTATTTTTCATCTTGTAACAGGGAAAATTCATATCCATGAAACACTAACTCCTCAGTCTTCCTCCTCCCCACCCCAGGTAACCACTATTGCAGTGTCTCTATGATTTTGACTGCTCTAGGGACTTATATAAATGAGATCATACACTGTGTATCTTTTTGTGACTGGCTTATTTCACTTAGCATAATGTCCTCAAGGTTCATCCATGTTGTAACATATGTGAGAATTTTTTCTTTTGAAGGCTGAATAATATTTCGTTGTATGGATAGACCACATTTTGTTTATCTGTTCATCTATCCCTGGACACTTGGGTTGCCTTCACTTTTTGGCTATTGTAAATAATGCTGCTATAAACATGGAGGTACCAATATCTGTTTGGGTCTCTGCTTTCAATTATTTTGGGTTTATACCCGGGAGTGGAATGGCCAAGTCATACAGTACCTCTAGTTTTAGTTTTCTGAGGAACCACCATAATGTTTTTCACAGTGGCTGCACCATTTTAATTCTTATGAATAGTGCACAGGGGTTCCAATTTTTCCACAGTTTCATTAACACTTATTATTTTCTGGGGCTTTTGCTTTGTACTTGAGAGTAGCCATTTAAATTGGCATAAGGTGTAATTTCATTGTGGTTTACATTTTCATTTCCTTAATGATTAGTGATATTGATCAATATTTTCTATGCTTGCTGGCCATTTGTACATCTTCTTTGGAGAAATGTTTATTCAGGTCATCTGCCTATTTGTTTAAATTGGTTTGATATTTTTTTTGCTGTTGTTTAGGTAGAGAAGGCAATCTTTGAATACCAGTGGTGTTTCACTAATGCTGGGCCATTGATTTCACAAGAAGTTGTATGAGATATTAGAATGTGTGTTTGGTTTCAATCATGGCTGGGGTTGAATGCCTTTTCCAAAATTCAGTGTGAATTTCACCAGAAGCCACAAAGGGTCCAGGAGCAAGAACATGGTGTGACTGCTCTCTGCTAAAGAATTTCAGCCTGATGACAGTGAGCAGGCTACACATGAGACTGACGCAAGAATAGGTGGAGAGGGAGACTTTCCACTGGAAGAAGGTGATTCTAACATGCAGAATCACCTTCAAGGAACAAGTAAGCAGAAAAATAGACAATGGCACAGTGGCCAGGCAAGAAGACACTAGGTCCAGAATCTGAGGTTCAAATCCTGGCTCTGTGAGATAACAACATGCCTTGGTTTTCCCACGCTACTGAAACACCAGGGGTTGGGTCTAGGTCCCATTGCTCACTGCACGGAAAGCCAACCACTGAGACAATGAGCATTGCCAGGGAAGAAGGCTTTATTTGGGTGCTGCAGCCAAGGAGGTGGGAGATCAGTCTTAAATTCATCTCTGCAGCCGACTCAAATTGGAGGGTTTATATAGCTGGGAAGGGAGGTAACTACCTGCAGGGAAAACAGCAATTAAGTAGGGGTAAGGAAGCAATCATGATAAATGAGGGGTCTGGTGTCTCATTGTCTGATGGTGATGTGGTGAATTTCAGTCTCTTGCCTGAAGGTCTGTTTCCTAACTCAGATGACTGACAAATGTTAAGTTTCAAGTTTTAAGACCAGATGGGTCAATTTCTATGTTTATTCAAAAACCCTGTAAATATCAGTTCTGTGTGGAACTTGAGCTGGTTTCCCCCCAGTTATCACAGTTAGGGTTAAATGATGCAATGTAAGTAAAACACCAGCAGTTTCTGACACACACACAGAGTGCATGACACAAGTGGTGTGTTGGGACAATATAGCTCAGTGAACTCCATTTGTTTACTCAGTTATATTGAGCGATGAGGCATCTCTGAAGATGCCACTTTGCTACTTTTCCCCTGATAATTTCACCAGATCCAGCCATATGAGCACTGCAAGTGGGGACTTAGCTTAAATCATTCCCCGTATTTCCTGTGCAGGCAAATCATTTGGCACCAAAACAGGCACAGAAGTCCAAATCCTGCTGCCAGCTCCACGACTGATGACACAGACAGACTTCAGGATTAGTCCTTTAATCTTGGTCCTCTATTTAATGAAGGTCATCATGCTGCTGCCTAATGTAAAAGGATTGTGGGGATTTTCATCATTCATTAACGATTATCTTATTCTTTGAAACCCCAAGAAAACTATACAAATTCCAAAGTCTAATAGGTACACAAGGGCTTTATTATGGATGATGAAGTTTCAAAGGATGCTAAACCAAAAAAAAATTTTTTTTCTTTTTATTTTTTTGATTAATTTTTTGATTTTTTTTTATTATACTTTAAGTTTTAGGGTACATGTGCACATTGTGCAGGTTAGTTACATATGTATACATGTGCCATGCTGGTGCGCTGCACCCACTAACTCGGCATCTAGCATTAGGTATATCTCCCAATGCTATACCTCCCCCCTCCCCCTACCCCACAACAGTCCCCAGAGTGTGATATTCCCCTTCCTGTGTCCGTGTGATCTCATTGTTCAATTCCCACCTATGAGTGAGAATTTGCGGTGTTTGGTTTTTTGTTCTTGCGATAGTTTACTGAGAATGATGATTTCCAATTTCATCCATGTCCCTACAAAGGACATGAACTCATCATTTTTTATGGCTGCATAGTATTCCATGGTGTATATGTGCCACATTTTCTTTTTTTTAAATTTTTTATTATTTTTTATTTTTTTCTTTTATTATTATACTTTAAGTTTTAGGGTACATGTGCACATTGTGCAGGTCAGTTACATATGTATACATGTGCCATGCTGGTGCGCTGCACCCACTAACTCATCATCTAGCATTAGGTATATCTCCCAATGCTATCCCTCCCCCCTCCCCCCACCCCACAACAGTCCCCAGAGTGTGATGTTCCCCTTCCTGTGTCCATGTGATCTCATTTTTCCATTCCCACCTATGAGTGAGAATATGCGGTGTTTGGTTTTTTGTTCTTGCGATAGTTTACTGAGAATGATGATTTCCAATTTCATCCATGTCCCTACAAAGGACATGAACTCGTCATTTTTTATGGCTGCATAGCATTCCATGGTGTATATGTGCCACATTTTCTTAATCCAGTCTATCATTGTTGGACATTTGGGTTGGTTCCAAGTCTTTGCTATTGTGAATAGTGCTGCAGTAAACATACGTGTGCATGTGTCTTTATGGCAGCATGATTTATAGTCCTTTGGGTATATACCCAGTAATGGGATGGCTGGGTCAAATGGTATTTTTAGTTCTAGATCCCTGAGGAATCACCACACTGACTTCCACAATGGTTGAACTAGTTTACAGTCCCACCAACAGTGTCAAAGTGTTCCTATTTCTCCACATCCTCTCCAGCACCTGTTGTTTCCTGACTTTTTAATGATTGCCATTGAAGTGGTGTGAGATGGTATCTCATTGTGGTTTTGATTTGCATTTCTCTGATGGCCAGTGCTGATGAGCATTTTTTCATGTGTTTTTTGGCTGCATAAATGTCTACTTTTGAGAAGTGTCTGTTCATGTCCTTCAACCACTTTTTGATGGGGTTGTTTGTTTTTTTCTTGTAAATTTGTTTGAGTTCATTGTAGATTCTGGATATCAGCCCTTTGTCAGATGAGTAGGTTGTGAAAATTTTCTCCCATTTTGTAGGTTGCCTGTTCACTCTGATGGTAGTTTCTTTTGCTGTGCAGAAGCTCTTTAGTTTAATTAGATCCCATTTGTCAATTTTGTCTTTTGTTGACATAGCTTTTGGTGTTTTAGACATGAAGTCCTTGCCCATGCCTATGTCCTGAATGGTAATGCCTAGGTTTTCTTCTAGGGTTTTTATGGTTTTAGGTCTAACATGTAAGTCTTTAATCCATCTTGAATTGATTTTTGTATAAGATGTAAGGAAGGGATCCAGTTTCAGCTTTCTACATATGGCTAGCCGGTTTTCCCAGAACCATTTATTAAATAGGGAATCCTATCCCCATTGCTTGTTTTTCTCAGGTTTGTCAAAGATCAGACAGTTGTAGACATGCGGCGTTATTTCTGAGGGCTCTGTTCTGTTCCATTTATCTATATCTCCATTTTGGTACCTGTACCATGCTGTTTTGGTTACTGTAGCCTTGTAGTATAGTTTGAAGTCAGGTAGTGTGATGCCTCCAGCTTTGTTCTTTTGGCTTAGGATTGACTTGGTGATGCGGGCTCTTTTTTGGTTCCATATGAACTTTAAAGTAGTTTTTTCCAATTCTGTGAAGAAAGTCATTGGTAGCTTGATGGGGATGGCATTGAATGTGTAAATTACCTTGGGCAGTATGGCCATTTTCACGATATTGATTCTTCCTACCCATGAGCATGGAATGTTCTTCCATTTGTTTGTATCCTCTTTTATTTCCTTGAGCAGTGGTTTGTAGTTCTCCTTGAAGAGGTCCTTCACATCCCTTTTAAGTTGGATTCCTAGGTATTTTATTCTCTTTGAAGCAATTGTGAATGGGATTTCACTCATGATTTGGCTCTCTGTTTGTCTGTTGTTGGTGTATAAGAATGCTTGTGATTTTTGTACATTGATTTTGTATCCTGAGACTTTGCTGAAGTTGCTTATCAGCTTAAGGAGATTTTGGGCTGAGACACTGGGGTTTTCTAGAGATAAAATCATGTCGTCTGCAAACAGGGACAATTTGACTTCCTCTTTTCCTAATTGAATACCCTTTATTTCCTTCTCCTGCCTAATTGCCCTGTCCAGAACTTCCAACACTATGTTGAATAGGAGTGGTGAGAGAGGGCATCCCTGTCTTGTGCCAGTTTTCAAAGGGAATGCTTCCAGTTTTTGCCCGTTCAGTATGATATTGGTTGTGGGTTTGTCATAGATAGCTCTTATTATTTTGAGATACGTCCCATCAATACCTAATTTATTGAGAGTTTTTAGCATGAAGGGCTGTTGAATTTTGTCAAAGTCTTTTTCTGCATCTATTGAGATACTCATGTGGTTTTTGTCTTTGGCTTTGTTTATATGCTGGATTACAGTTTTTGTTTTGTGTATATTGAACCAGCCTTGCATCCCAGGGATGAAGCCCACTTGATCATGGTGGATAAGCTTTTTGATGTGCTGCTGGATTTGGTTTGCCAGTATTTTATTGAGGATTTTTGCATCAATGTTGATCAAGGATATTGGTCTAAAATTCTCTTTTTTGGTTGTGTCTCTGCCCGGCTTTGGTATCAGAATGATTCTGGCCTCATAAAATGAGTTAGGGAGGATTCCCTCTTTTTCTATTGATTGGAATAGTTTCAGAAGGAATGGTACCAGCTCCTCCTTATACCTCTGGTAGAATTCGGCTGTGAATCCATCTGGTCCTGGACTCTTTTCGGTTGGTAAGCTATTGATTATTGCCACAATTTCAGATCCTGTTATTGGTCTATTCAGAGATTCAACTTCTTCCTGGTTTAGTCTTGGGAGAACGTATGTGTCGAGGAATTTATCCATTTCTTCCAGATTTTCTAGTTTATTTGCGTAGAGGTGTTTGTAGTATTCTCTGATAGTAGTCTGTATTTCTGTGGGATTGTTGGTGATATCCCCTTTACCATTTTTTATTGCGTCTATTTGATTCTTCTCTCTTTTCTTCTTTATTAGTCTTGCTAGCAGTCTATCAATTTTGTTGATCCTTTCAAAAAACCAGCTCCTGGATTCATTAATTTTTTGAAGGGTTTTTTGTGTCTCTATTTCCTTCAGTTCTGCTCTGATTTTAGTTATTTCTTGCCATCTGCTAACTTTTGAATGTGTTTGCTCTTGCTTTTCTAGTTCTTTTAATTGTGATGTTAGGATGTCAATTTTGGATCTTTCCTGCTTTCTCTTGTGGGCATTTCGTGCTATAAACTTCCCTCTACACACTGCTTTGAATGCGTCCTAGAGATTCTGGTATGTTGTGTTGTGTCTTTGCTCTCATTGGTTTCAAAGAACATCTTTATTTCTGCCTTCATTTCGCTATGTACCCAGTAGTCATTCAGGAGCAGGTTATTCAGTTTCCATGTAGTTGAGCGGTTTTGAGTGAGATTCTTAATCCTGAGTTCTAGTTTGATTGCACTGTGGTCTGAGAGATAGTTTGTTATAATCTCTGTTCTTTTACATTTGCTGAGGAGAGCTTTACTTCCAAGTATGTGGTCAATTTTGGAATAGCTGTGGTGCGGTGGTGAAAAAAATGTATATTCTGTTGATTTGTGGTGGAGAGTTCTGTAGATGTCTATTAGGTCCGCTTGGTGCAGAGCTGTGTTCAATTCCTGGGTATCCTTGTTGACTTTCTGTCTCGTTGATCTGTCTAATGTTGACAGTGGGGTGTTAAAGTCTCCCATTATTAATGTGTGGGAGTCTAAGTCTCTTTGTAGGTCACTCAGGACTTGCTTTATGAATCTGGGTGCTCCTGTATTTGGTGCATATATATTTAGGATAGTTAGCTCTTCTTGTTGAATTGATCCCTTTACCATTATGTAATGGCCTTCTTTGTCTCTTTTGATCTTTGTTGGTTTAAAGTCTGTTTTATCAGAGACTAGGATTGCAACCCCTGCCTTTTTCTGTTTTCCATTTGCTTGGTAGATCTTCCTCCATCTCTTTATTTTGAGCCTATGTGTGTCTCTGCATGTGAGATGGGTTTCCTGAATACAACACAGTGATGGGTCTTGACTCTTTATCCAATTTGCCAGTCTGTGTCTTTTAATTGGAGCATTTAGTCCATTTACATTTAAAGTTAATATTGTTATGTGTGAATTTGATCCTGTCATTATGATGTTAGCTGGTTCTTTTGCTGGTTAGTTGATACAGTTTCTTCCTAGTCTCGATGGTCTTTACAATTTGGCATGATGTTGCAGTGGCTGGTACTGGTTATTCCTTTCCATGTTTAGTGCTTCCTTCAGGAGGTTTTTTAGGGCAGGCCTTTTGGTGACACAATCTCTCCGCGTTTTCTTGTCTGTAAAGTATTTTATTTCTCCTTTGCTTATGAAGCTTTGTTTGGCTGGATATGAAATTCTGGGTTGAAAATTCTTTTCTTTAAGAATGTTGAATATTGGCCCCCACTCTCTTCTGGCTTGTAGGGTTTCTGCTGAGAGATCCGCTGTTAGTCTGATGGGCTTCCCTTTGAGGGTAACCCGACCTTTCTCTCTGGCTGCCCTTAACATTTTTTCCTTCATTTCAACTTTGGTGATTCTGACAATTATATGTCTTGGAGTTGCTCTTCTTGAGGAGTATCTTTGTGGCATTCTCTGTATTTCCTGAATCTGAACGTTGGCCTGCCTTGCTAGATTGGGGAAGTTCTCCTGGATAATATCCTGCAGAGTGTTTTCCATCTTGGTTCCATTCTCCCCATCACTTTCAGGTACACCAATCAGATGTAGATTTGGTCTGTTCACGTAGTCCCGTATTTCTTGGAGGCTTTGCTCATTTCTTTTTATTCTTTTTTCTCTAAACTTCCCTTCTCGCTTCATTTCATTCATTTCATCTTCCATTGCTGATACCCTTTCTTCCAGTTGATCGCATTGGCTCCTGAGGCTTCTGCATTCTTCACGTAGTTCTCAGCCTTGGTTTTCAGCTCCATCAGCTCCTTTAAGCACTTCTCTGTATTGGTTATTCTAGTTCTACATTCGTCTAAATTTTTTTCAAAGTTTTCAACTTCTTTGCCTTTGGTTTGAATGTCCTCCCGTAGCTCAGAGTAATTTGATCGTCTGAAGCCTTCTTCTCTCAGCTCCTCAAAGTCATTCTCCATCCAGCTTTGTTCCGTTGCTGGTGAGGAACTGCGTTCCTTTGGAGGAGGAGAGGTGCTCTGCGTTTTAGAGTTTCCAGTTTTTCTGTTCTGTTTTTTCCCCATCTTTGTGGTTTTATCTACTTTTGGTCTTTGATGACGGTGAGGTACAGATGGGTTTTTGGTGTGGATGTCCTTTCTGTTTGTTAGTTTTCCTTCTAACAGACGGGACCCTCAGCTGCAGGTCTGTTGGAGTACCCTGCCATGAGAGGTGTCAGTGTGCCCCTCCTGGGGGGTGTCTCCCAGTTAGGCTGCTCGGGGGTCAGGGACCCACTTGAGGAGGCAGTCTGCCCATTCTCAGATCTCCAGCTGCATGCTGGGAGAACCACTGCTCTCTTCAAAGCTGTCAGATAGGGACATTTAAGTCTGCAGAGGTTACTGCTGTCTTTTTGTTTGTCTGTGCCCTGCCCCCAGAGGTGGAGCCTACAAAGGCAGGCAGGCCTCCTTGAGCTGTGGTGGGCTCCACCCAGTTGGAGCTTCCCGCCTGCTTTGTTTACGTAATCAAGCCTGGGCAATGGCGGGCACCCCTCCCCCAGCCTGGCTGCCGCCTTGCAGTTTGATTTCAGACTGCTGTGCTAGCAATCAGCGAGACTCCGTGGGTGTAGGACCCTCCGAGCCAGGTGTGGGATATAATCTCGTGGTGCACCGTTTTTTAAGCTTGTCGGATTAGCGCAGTATTCGGGTGGGAGTGACCCGATTTTCGAGGTGCGTCCGTCACCCCTTTCTTTGACTCAGAAAGGGAACTCCCTGACCCCTTGTGCTTCCCAAGTGAGGCAATGCCTCACCCTGCTTTGGCTGGCGCACAGTGCATGCACCCACTGACCTGTGCCCACTGTCTGGCACTCCCAAGTGAGATGAACCCGGTACCTCAGATGGAAATGCAGAAATCACCCATCTTCTGTGTCGCTCACGCTGGGAGCTGTAGACAGGAGCTGTTCCTATTCGGCCATCTTGGCTCCTCCCCCCCAGAAAATTTGTTTTCTTTTTTGAGAGGGAGTCTTGCTCTGTTGCCCAGGCTGGAGTGCAATGGTGCGATATTGGCTCACTGCAAGCTCCACCATTGTCCTGTCTCAGCCTCTGGAGTAGCTGGGACTACAGGAACCCACCCCCATACCCAGCTAATTTTTTTTGTATTTTTAGTAGAGACGGGGTTTCCCCATGTTAGCCAGGATGGTCTCAATCTCCTGACCTTGTGATCAGCCTGCCTTGGCCACTCAAAGCGCTGGGATTACAGGCGTGAACCTCCGCACCGGACCAAAAAAATATTTTTTTAATGTGCTCTCTTTTCCATATAATCCCAAGGTCGGTGAATCACCTCTAAGTCAGGTGTTTATCTTACCTGATACTGCCTTAGTGTTGGCACAACTTAAATTTAGTTCAACTAATATTTGCATGATCTTTGCACAACACATAAACACCCAGGGACAGGTGGTGCTCCTCGGTGGTCAACACCAGGATGACTATGGCAGGGCACATTCTTTCTCTATAGCCCAGGCCACTGGCATTCAAAGAAATATTTTTCAATGTCTGATTTTTCTCTGGAAGTAGGAAAATGCTTTCCTAACTGCTTTACTTAAAAGGGTGTTTCTTGCTAATTCTGTGCCCAGAGTAACTAATGGGGACATAGACCTAGACATCATTCAAATGGCATTCTCTCTTTACCAGAACCCATGCTTTAAAATGAAATAAACCGAACCCATGCCTTAAGACGACAATCAAGAAATACATTCTGCCTAAGGAAAAGTCCTGCTCTCAAAGGTTTTTGTCCAAATAATCTGACATTGTGGTCATGAAACATTGAAAATAGCATTTGGAGCAGTAAGTATAAAAATTTAGAAGGACTAAAACTACTTGAATGCTTGTTGGGAGGTTTACAATGTAGTCAAACACCAGTTAAGCACAAATAAAATTTACTACTTAACTATTTACATTTTCTAATGTGTGGTTTCATGGAATTTTTGAGATAGAAGTAGACACTGAAATAGGAGTACTTGAAAGTAATAAGACAGAGATTTTTATAAAGTCATTTCTGACCTAATTAAGAAAAATATAATCTCTATCACATATGAAATAAACACCTTTAGAAAAATGCAATGTCAAAGAAAACACTTGGAATGGCCAACAAATATCTACTACAGATAGAAATGAAAAGATTTATGTTATGTAAATGTCGGGCATCAAATTGTCTCCGAAGTTGCCTTCTAGAGAACTTTGTTTAGTTGGTATATTCTTCCTATGAATCAAAGGAATACAGTGTTATGATCATAAGTAATGAGGGACATGAGACAATTTTAAGGATTTAGGAAATTAGGGAAGCAGTGAAGTGAAGGGAAGGCAGATACTTCGGAGGGTAAAAAGTGTTTTTGATTCAAAAGAAAAGCTAAGGTAGTTTGAAGAAAACAGGCATCATCTACTAGTTAATCTGGGGTACAATGAAGGTGGTGTTATTTTAAGTGTTCAGAAAAGGACAATTAATTCCGTGGCCATACAGAAAGAATGGAAAGATTGCATAAAACAGATTCTGAGGAAGACAAATCAATCTAGCAAGGAACTTTATGATGAAGGACCGATGTAAGCATAGAATGCACTGTTTTTTATTATTATTATTATTAGCAGCATCATTGGTTTGGTGATGTTTCCTACTTTTGGAGTGGAGCTAGGTATGAGGGAGCTGCATGTCCTTTGAACTTTATTTGGGGTAAATAGTGAAAACAATATCTATGACGAGTTAATGGGTGCAGCACACCAACATGGCACAGGTATACATATGTAACAAACCTGCGTGTTGTGCACATGTACCCTAGAACTTAAAGTATAATTAAAAAAAGAAAGAAAACTATATCTAAATAAAAAAGAAAACATTCTAGAGGTGCAGAATTCAAGCTAGAAGAATTGTGTCCTTGGATGTCCCAAGGTCAAAATTTAATATGTCATTGAATGAAGTTTCCAATGTTTGGAATAATGAAAAAAGTCATATTGAATTTTGTCTTTGCTCTCCTCCCTCCCCAGTGTCTACCAAAAAGGCTGAGTAAACATTCATGGAAGTCAATACACTGTCACAGCCACAATTCATCCTAGCAATCTTTCCTGGAATAGTCACTTAAGACGTATCTGGTGAGGACCCATTGGCACTTTCAGAGCAATCAGAAAATACCTCAAATTGCTCACATCTAGTGTAGGAGAAGGCTAATCCATCCCTGTTTCATGAAGCATCACTTCAATATCCTGGAACAGTCATTCTACCCAAATCTTCTGTCCCTAGAGCCCAAGACTCTCCGCATCTTCATCCATTCTTCACGGGGCTTGATTTCCAAGATTCTCTACCATCTTGGCCACACACCATGTTATGCATTCACTATGGACACTGCACCACTGTGGATGCTGCACCAAGGGTTCTGAATCCAAGGGCAGATTGTTATGAACAGCCCCTTTAAAAGTCTTAAACGTGATACACTGGTCTGTCAGCAGATGTGCAGAGCCTCTTATGGGAGACACACTTTTTGACTCATGTGATTCAATGTCCATAAATCTTCATCCAAAAGATGCCCATAGAGACAAAGAGCAGAGTGAAGTCCTTGCAGCAGTGTTTCTCAAACTTAGCCACCCACCAGAACTGCCTGGGGAACTTTGAAAGATACCCATACTGAATCCCACCCACCAAGATTCTGATGTAATGCTATAGGGTGAGATCTGGACATCAGGATGTTTGGAATCTGCCCAGGCTCATTTAACATGAAACCAAGACTGAAGCCCACTGTCCTCAGCAATGTGCCCAGCCCGGCCTTCCTGACATCCCCCCATGGGTATGGGATGACAGTTTCTCACTCTGACCCTTTCCTTTATTCAATACAGCACAGCACAATCCAAGAGGGTGAGCACTGTTATGACAGAGAACCTGGAGTCGGATCTGATTAAATGTCTTCAAGAAAACCAGTGCCAAGGCTTGGCCATTCAACTATCAATTACTACTTTCAACCCAGGTTCTAAAGGCTCTTCATTAGAAACATCTCCGGTTGATAATGATTGGGGCAGATGTGCCCTTTGGATTTGATTGCTACCATGATTATTAATTAACTGAATTGTAGAGATATCGAGTACCTTTCTGCCTCTTGTTTGTAAGAACCCATGAGAGACAAGGCCAATTGCAGAAAATGAGGACGTCCTCATGATAGTGAGATGAACTGTCTAGGTATCTTCTGATATCATTACTTCCCTCCAGTTTTGTTGCTTGCAAAACAACAGAATCTTCTCTCCATGCAATCATGGTTATCAGTTAGGAAGTAGCCCACTTGGTTCTGGATTTCATTTAGAGATTTAAGATAGAGAGAAAGTTTTGCTTCTGAGGCTCTTTCAGAAGGATTGCTTGAGCTCAGGAGTTCGAGACCAGCCTGGGTAACACTTGAAGACTCCATCTCTGCAAAAAATTTTGAAAAAATAGCCTGGTATGTGGCATGTACCTGCAGTCCTAACTACTTGAGAGGCTGAGGCGGGAGGATTGCTTGAGGCCAGGAGTTTAAGGTGTGGTGAACTTCTGAGGCTTTGATTTTGGGGTACTGCTTTCTGAGCCTTAGACCTAGAACCAGTATTCAGGTCATGGGGGAAGTTCATATAAGAATCTCTATTTTTTAACTATCAAACTGTGACTCCCACTTGGGCCACTTGGGAATGCTTTCACCCATAGGCCTGTCATACATCTTTGGTGGGTAGGGACAGGAAAAGAGATTGAGTAGCATAAGATAAAGTCCTCCCCACCCCACCCATTTCAATAATGGGATCCACATTTATCATATGCCAATCTGAGACCCTTCCTAAACTTCAGGATTCATACAGTGTTAGAGAGTGGTCTATACCTTTCTCCATGACCTCCAGCCCACACGAGGTTCAGTGACCCTAATGCCACGGAGCCCAGGATGCTGTGATTAAGATGAGAGTGGGGGTAAGGAGGGTCTTCTCTCTGCTCATGGAGCACTGGAAGGAAGTATCTTTTTGGGTGCTGGACAGTGGGGAGGTCAAGACTATGGGCAGAGGAACACTGGAGCCAATGTTGGGAATAATTCTCGTGCAAGCAAAGATGTGGTGTTTGGCTGGCCACAGCCCCAGACCTTGAGACTCCAGTTCCACAGGGGTCCAGCATATTGTTTCCATGTACAAGATCCATCTGCGAGAATCCAGCACTTTCCACCACCTGCCATGGTATGGCTGTGGTCCCATGCACCATCACCTTGGGCTTCAACTTCTGCAATGACCCCCTAATTGATAACCTGGCTCTGGAGTTGACGTTACAGCAAACATTGTTTTTGAAGAAAAGTCACAGGGCTTCACCCCACTGGCCGAAACCCTCCACTATTAGCTGCCACTGCACACAGAGTCGAAGCCTAAGGCATTGCACTTACACATTTTCATGTTATATTGTTGCATAGATGTTGTTAGTTTCTGAGTAGCCAGGAGAGCATTTTTTCTGCAATTAAACATATCGAATGCACCACATTCTTTAGGTCTCCTCAAAGGCCCTTCTATTCACTCTATTTCGGGAAGGGTGAGGGAACCGGTGAATAAACAAAGGTCCTTGCTTTAAAGGCTGTTATGACCATAAAGTCTGTGTATTTCACAGCCCATGACAGCAGCATCCTGAGATATTATTTATTGTCAAGTTTCTCAGGCCACACATCCCACTGCAATGGGGAATGGGACAGAGTAAATTGCTAGTTCTTGGTTCTATGTTCCAGTTGCAATCTTGCTTTCAGTTTTCCTGCTGTTAAAACAGCTTTTGCTGGTAGGACTGTGGGAAGTGAGAATAGATTTCATTTTACCTGCTATGCATCAGCAGAAAAAACAAGTCTTTCTTTTCTCCTGTCAGCTGAGATTTCTCAGAGTTCTTCCTAGAATTGGATGTTATATATGATCTACTTTACTCATGCCAACCTGCATACACACCAAAGCCTGATGAGTGGTATAAACCCACCCAATGTTTTCCCTCAAAACAGAAGTAACATGAGCCCATGTGGAATTGTCAGAGGTGTTTGAACCAGAGCAACTGCATCTTGAATAGGAGCAGGGTAAAATGAGGCTGAGACCTACTGTGCTGCATTCCCAGACAGTTAAGGCCTTCTAAGTCACAGGATGAGATAGGAGGTCGGCACAAGATACAGGTCATAAAGACCTTGCTGATAAAACAGGTTCAGTAAAGAAGCCAGCTAAAACCCACCAAAACCAAGATGGCCACAAGAGTGACCTCTGGTGGTCCTCATTGCTACACTCTCACCAGCACCATGACAGTTTACAAATGCCGTGGCAACGTCAGAAAATTACCCTATATGGTCTAAAAAGGGGAGGCATGAATAATCCACCCCTTGTTTAGCATATTGTCAGGAAATAACCATGAAATGGGCAAGCAGCAGCCCTTGGGGCTGCTCTGTCTATGGAGTAGCCATTGTTTCATTCCTTTGCTTTCTTAATAAACTTGCTTTCACTTTATGGACTCGACCTGAATTCTTTCTTGGCGAGATCCAAGAACCCTCTCTTGGGGTCTGGATCTGGACCCCTTTCCAGTAAAAGAACTATTCATTTTATCTTTTGGTCATCACCAAGCAAACACAATTATAAATAAGGAAAATAATGTATGATTGTAATTTTACTCATAATCCCAAATGTCTCTCGTGACCAGCACACCTTTGGTGTATTGGGTCTAAATCAAAGAAAAACTTGAGGAGTTGAACGAACGACGTTTTGATATCTTAATGCACGTTGGAGAAAACCAACTGTTGCGAAAAGCTAAAGAAACAAAAACTCATTGTTTATAGATCAGGCCACGTGTTTTTCATTTCTGCAATGGCGATGTGGTTGATTCCCATGGAACACAATGAGAGTGTGGTCTTCTCCTTTGAGATTGTGTTTATTGATAAATGCAAAAATGCTAATGAATGCTAACTTGCTGGTTCTCCATGGCCTTCCTTCCTCCCTCCCTTTCCAAGAAGGGTGTTTTATCTGTCAGAGGCATTTTAACCAGAGTGGCTCCATCTTGAGTGAGGGCTAGGAAAATGAGGCTTGAACTTGCTGGTCGGCATTCCCAGAAAGTTAGGTGTTCCTAGCCTCTAGATGTTTACAGTTAAGGCAATAGATTGATAACATTCACTAAACAGACCCAGAATTGGGAGTGTCCTGATATCCCAATATCTTGAGAACAGAAGCATTCCTAATTTTGCTTTAAAGATAATAATGTTGATTCTTGAAAAATATAGTAATTGAAAAAATTAATCCTTTATCACAAACCCTTGTAGCAGAGCACATCTCCCCATGATCTTTTTTAATTCTCTATATAGATAAGCACTGTACCTTGGGGTGGGTGTGTTCCTTCTCTTACTTTCTGGAATGGCCTACTCTGTCTATGGAGTCACTGTACTTTCACCACTTTACTCTTTTAATAAACTTGCTTTCACTTTGCACTGTGGACTTGCCCTGAATTTTCTTGCCCAAGACCTAAGAACCCTCTCTTGGGGTCTGGATTGAGACCCCTTTCCTGTAACATATCCACCTGGTCAATTTAGGAGGCAGCTGTTATGTTTATCAGGATGAAGAAAATAAAACTCTTTTACTTCAAAATGTATTTCTATGATATAGTTTGAGATGGCTGTTCAGAAAGCCAGCAAACAGGAGGAGCCCTGCAAAGCAGTCTTGTATGGGGCGATTTGCATCTGCAGATAAATTCTGCATGGATGCAGCCAGGCTTTCTCAGAGGCCATCCTCCCTCGTCCTACTGTAGGAAAGATGGACAGAGAGTCCGACATCTTTAAAGGTCTGAAAGAAACATTCGGGGGAGGAGCCAAGATGGCCGAATAGGAACAGCTCCGGTCTACAGCTCCCAGCGTGAGCAACGCAGAAGACGGGTGATTTCTGCATTTCCATCTGAGGTACGGGGTTCATCTCACTAGGGAGTGCCAGACAGTGGGTGCAGGCCAGTGGGTGCGCGCACCGTGCGCGAGCCGAAGCAGGGCGAGGCATAGCCTCACCTGGGAAGCGCAAGGGGTAAGGGAGTTCCCTTTCCGAGTCAAAGAAAGGGGTGACGGACGCACCTGGAAAATCGGGTCACTCCCACCCGAATATTGCGCTTTTCAGACCGGCTTAAAAAACGGCGCACCATGAGACTATATCCCACACCTGACTCGGAGGGTCCTACGCCCACGGAATCTCGCTGATTGCTAGCACAGCAGTCTGAGATCAAACTGCAAGGCGGCAGCGAGGCTGGGGGAGGGGCGCCCGCCATTGCCCAGACTTGCTTAGGTAAACAAAGCAGCCGGGAAGCTCGAACTGGGTGGAGCCCACCGCAGCTCAAGGAGGCTTGCCTGCCTCTGTAGGCTCCACCTCTGGGGGCAGGGCACAGACAAACAAAAAGACAGCAGTAACCTCTGCAGACTTAAATGTCCCTGTCTGACAGCTTTGAAGAGAGCAGTGGTTCTCCCAGCACACAGCTGGAGATCTGAGAACGGGCAGACTGCCTCCTCAAGTGGGTCCCTGACCCCTGACCCCCGAGCAGCCTAACTGGGAGGCACCCCCCAGCAGAGGCACACTGACACCTCACAAGGCAGGGTATTCCAACAGACCTGCAGCTGAGGGTCCTGTCTGTTAGAAGGAAAACTAACAAACAGAAAGGACATCCACACCGAAAACCCATCTGTACATCACCATCATCAAAGACCAAAAGTAGATAAAACCACAAAGATGGGGAAAAAACAGAACAGAAAAACTGGAAACTCTAAAACGCAGAGCACCTCTCCTCCTCCAAAGGAACGCAGTTCCTCACCAGCAACGGAACAAAGCTGGATGGAGAATGATTTTGAGGAGCTGAGAGAAGAAGGCTTCAGACGATCAAATTACTCTGAGCTACGGGAGGACATTCAAACCAAAGGCAAAGAAGTTGAAAACTTTGAAAAAAATTTAGACGAATGTAGAACTAGAATAACCAATACAGAGAAGTGCTTAAAGGAGCTGATGGAGCTGAAAACCAAGGCTCGAGAACTACGTGAAGAATGCAGAAGCCTCAGGAGCCGATGCGATCAACTGGAAGAAAGGGTATCAGCAATGGAAGATGAAATGAATGAAATGAAGCGAGAAGGGAAGTCTAGAGAAAAAAGAATAAAAAGAAATGAGCAAAGCCTCCAAGAAATATGGGACTATGTGAAAAGACCAAATCTACGTCTGATTGGTGTACCTGAAAGTGACGGGGAGAATGGAACCAAGTTGGAAAACACTCTGCAGGATATTATCCAGGAGAACTTCCCCAATCTAGCAAGGCAGGCCAACATTCAGATTCAGGAAATACAGAGAACGCCACAAAGATACTCCTCGAGAAGAGCAACTCCAAGACACATAATTGTCAGATTCACCAAAGTTGAAATGAAGGAAAAAATGTTAAGGGCAGCCAGAGAGAAAGGTCGGGTTACCCTCAAAGGGAAGCCCATCAGACTAACAGCGGATTTCTCGGCAGAAACCCTACAAGCCAGAAGAGAGTGGGGGCCAATATTCAACATTCTTAAAGAAAAGAATTTTCAACCCAGAATTTCATATCCAGCCAAACTAAGCTTCATAAGTGAAGGAGGAATAAAATACTTTACAGACAAGCAAATGCTGAGAGATTTTGTCACCACCAGGCCTGCCCTAAAAGAACTCCTGAAGGAAGCGCTAAACATGGAAAGGAACAACCGGTACCAGCCGCTGCAAAATCATGCCAAAATGTAAAGACCATCGAGACTAGGAAGAAACTGCATCAACTAATGAGTAAAATCACCAGCTAACATCATAATGACAGGATCAAATTCACACATAACAATATTGACTTTAAATGTAAATGGACTAAATGCTCCAATTAAAAGACACAGACTGGCAAGTTGGATAAAGAGTCAAGACCCATCAGTGTGCTGTATTCAGGAAACCCATCTCACATGCAGAGACACACATAGGCTCAAAATAAAAGGATGGAGGAAGATCTACCAAGCAAATGGAAAACAAAAAAAGGCAGGGGTTGCAATCCTAGTCTCTGATAAAACAGACTTTAAACCAACAAAGATCAGAAGAGACAAAGAAGGCCATTACATAATGGTAGAGGGATCAATTCAACAAGAAGAGCTAACTATCCTAAATATATATGCACCAAATACAGGAGCACCCAGATTCATAAAGCAAGTCCTGAGTGACCTACAAAGAGACTTAGACTCCCACACATTAATAATGGGAGACTTTAACACCCCACTGTCAACATTAGACAGATCAACGAGACAGAAAGTCAACAAGGATACCCAGGAATTGAACTCAGCTCTGCACCAAGTGGACCTAATAGACATCTACAGAACTCTCCACCCCAAATCAACAGAATATACATTTTTTTCAGCACCACACCACACCTATTCCAAAATTGACCACATAGTTGGAAGTAAAGCTCTCCTCAGCAAATGTAAAAGAACAGAAATTGTAACAAACTATCTCTCAGACCACAGTGCAATCAAACTAGAACTCAGGATTAAAAATCTCGCTCAAAGCCGCTCAACTACATGGAAACTGAATAACCTGCTCCTGAATGACTACTGGGTACATAACGAAATGAAGGCAGAAATAAAGATGTTCTTTGAAACCAACAAGAACAAAGACACAACATACCAGAATCTCTGGGATGCATTCAAAGCAATGTGTAGCGGGAAATTTATAGCACTAAACGCCCACAAGAGAAAGCAGGAAAGATCCAAAATTGACACCCTAACATCACAATTAAAAGAACTAGAAAAGCAAGAGCAAACACATTCAAAAGCTAGCAGACGGCAAGAAATACCTAAAATCAGAGCAGAACTGAAGGAAATAGAGACACAAAAAACCCTTCAAAAAATCAATGAATCCAGGAGCTGGTTTTTTGAAAGGATCAACAAGATTGATAGACCGCTAGCAAGACTAATAAAGAAAAAAGAGAAGAATCAAATAGACACAATAAAAAATGATAAAGGGGATATCACCACCGATCCCACAGAAATACAAACTACCATCAGAGAATACTACAAACACCTCTACGCAAATAAACTAGAAAATCTAGAAGAAATGGATACATTCCTCGACACATACACTCTCCCAAGACTAAACCAGGAAGAAGTTGAATCTCTGAATAGACCAATAACAGGATCTGAAATTGTGGCAATAATCAATAGTTTACCAACCAAAAAGAGTCCAGGACCAGATGGATTCACAGCCGAATTCTACCAGAGGTACAAGGAGGAACTGGTACCATTGCTTCTGAAACTATTCCAATCAATAGAAAAAGAGGGAATCCTCCCTAACTCATTTTATGAGGCCAGAATCATTCTGATACCAAAGCCGGGCAGAGACACAACCAAAAAAGAGAATTTTAGACCAATATCCTTGATGAACATTGATGCAAAAATCCTCAATAAAATACTGGCAAACCGAATCCAGCAGCACATCAAAAAGCTTATCCACCATGATCAAGTGGGCTTCATCCCTGGGATGCAAGGCTGGTTCAATATACGCAAATCAATAAATGTAATCCAGCATATAAACAGAGCCAAAGACAAAAACCACATGATTATCTCAATAGATGCAGAAAAAGCCTTTGACAAAATTCAACAACCCTTCATGCTAAAAACTCTCAATAAATTAGGTATTGATGGGACGTATTTCAAAATAATAAGAGCTATCTATGACAAACCCACAACCAATATCATACTGAATGGGCAAAAACTGGAAGCATTCCCTTTGAAAACTGGCACAAGACAGGGATGCCCTCTCTCACCGCTCCGATTCAACATAGTGTTGGAAGTTCTGGCCAGGGCAATCAGGCAGGAGAAGGAAATAAAGGGCATTCAGTTAGGAAAAGAGGAAGTCAAATTGTCCCTGTTTGCAGACAACATGATTGTTTATCTAGAGAACCCCATTGTCTCAGCCCAAAATCTCCTTAAGCTGATAAGCAACTTCAGCAAAGTCTCAGGATACAAAATCAATGTACAAAAATCACAAGCATTCTTATAAACCAACAACAGACAGAGAGCCAAATCATGAGTGAACTCCCATTCACAATTGCTTCAAAGAGAATAAAATACCTAGGAATCCAACTTACAAGGGATGTGAAGGACCTCTTCAAGGAGAACTACAAACCACTGCTCAAGGAAATAAAAGAGGATACAAACAAATGGAAGAACATTCCATGCTCATGGGTAGAAAGAATCAATATCGTGAAAATGGCCATGCTGCCCAAGGTCATTTACAGATTCAATGCCATCCCCATCAAGCTACCAATGACTTTCTTCACAGAATTGGAAAAAACTACTTTAAAGTTCATATGGAACCAAAAAAGAGCCCGCATTGCCAAGTCAATCCTAAGCCAAAAGAACAAAGCTGGAGGCATCACACTACCTGACTTCAAACTATACTACAAGGCTACAGTAACCAAAACAGCATGGTACTGGTACCAAAACAGAGATATAGATCAATGGAACAGAACAGAGCCCTCAGAAATAATGCCGCATACCTACAACTATCTGATCTTTGACAAACCTGAGAAAAACAAGCAATGGGGAAAGGATTCCCTATTTAATAAATGGTGCTGGGAAAACTGGCTAGCCATATGTAGAAAGCTGAAACTGGATCCCTTCCTTACACCTTATACAAAAATCAATTCAAGATGGATTAAAGATTTAAATGTTAGACCTAAAACCATAAAAACCCTAGAAGAAAACCTAGGCATTACCATTCAGGACATAGGCGTGGGCAAGGACTTCATGTCCAAAACACCAAAAGCAATGGCAACAAAAGACAAAATTGACAAATGGGATCTAATTAAACTAAAGAGCTTCTGCACAGCAAAAGAAACTACCATCAGAGTGAACAGGCAACCTACAACATGGGAGAAAATTTTCGCAACCTACTCATCTGACAAAGGGCTAATATCCAGAATCTACAATGAACTCAAACAAATTTACAAGAAAAAAACAAACAACCCCATCAAAAAGTGGGCGAAGGATATGAACAGACACTTCTCAAAAGAAGACATTTATGCAGCCAAAAAACACATGAAAAAATGCTCATCATCACTGGCCATCAGAGAAATGCAAATCAAAACCACTATGAGATATCATCTCACACCAGTTAGAATGGCAATCATTAAAAAGTCAGGAAACAACAGGTGCTGGAGAGGATGTGGAGAAATAGGAAGACTTTGACACTGTTGGTGGGACTGTAAACTAGTTCAACCATTGTGGAAGTCAGTGTGGCGATTCCTCAGGGATCTAGAACTAGAAATACCATTTGACCCAGCCATCCCATTACTGGGTATATACCCAAAGGACTATAAATCATGCTGCTATAAAGACACATGCACACGTATGTTTATTGCGGCATTATTCACAATAGCAAAGACTTGGAACCAACCCAAATGTCCAACAATGATAGACTGGATTAAGAAAATGTGGCACATATACACCATGGAATACTATGCAGCCATAAAAAATGATGAGTTCATGTCCTTTGTAGGGACATGGATGAAACTGGAAACCATCATTCTCAGTAAACTATCACAGGAACAAAAAACCAAACACCGCATATTCTCACTCATAGGTGGGAATTGAACAATGAGATCACATGGACACAGGAAGGGGAATATCACACTCTGGGGACTGTTGTGGGGTGGGGGGAGGGGGGAGGGATAGCATTGGGAGATGTACCTAATGCTAGATGACGAGTTAGTGGGTGCAGCATACCAGCATGGCACATGTATACATATGTAACTGACCTGCACAATGTGCACATGTACCCTAAAACTTAAAGTATAAAAAAAAAAAAAAAAAAAAAAACGAAAGAAACATTCGCCATCTATTCTCTCTGAGGCCTGCTACCCGGGAGGTTTCATGTATATGACAAGACCACCTCGGCTAGCTTGGCCTCTTCTTCTCTTTCTCCCATAGCCTGTGTTGCCACAATGCAAGCCTCCATTCTTCAACCTCAAGATGGTGTGAAAGCTTCTGCACTCCATCCGGGGCATGTGGTTGGGTAATCACCCTATGAGTTACCCTACGATGGTCCCTGTGTGCAGGAGAGTATATTTGTTTGACTTTTCTCCAATTAATTTTGCCTTTCATGAGTTTATTTTCCAGCAAAACTTCAGAGCAAAAAGGAAGGTTTTACCTTGGCCTCTGCAAGGATAATTAGTTCAGATGTAACATGAAAAACTTAGGAAAGATTGGGAGAATTTTTTTTAAAGATCCAGGAATTTATCTTAGGGGGAAAAAAAGGAATAGTACTGGAAGGAGGATGCAGGAAGAATGAGAGAGAGAGAGAGAAAGAGAGATTGGGCAAAGTGAGGTGGAAGGAGGGTTTGTGGACGTCTGACATGCTGGAGAGATAGTGAGGAGACCAGTTGGTGGAATATGAGCTTAAGAGGTTCTAATGCGTGCCTATTCGAGACACTGGTGAAACAACGGAATTATTTTTTAGAGCTTCTCTGGATATGGAAGATGGTTTCCATTTGAATGGGATGCCACCATGTTGAGCCAGGAAATGAGGCTTTCCTTAAAGGGGCTGCTTACCACAGACATTGATTCTCTCGCAGTCCTGGAGGCTGGAAATCTGAGACAAGGTGTGAGCGGGGCTGGTTCCTCCTGAGGCCTCTCTCCTGGGCTTGGAGATGCTGTCTTCTCCCTGTGTTCTCCCATGGTTGTTCCTCTCTGTGTAGGTCTATGTCCTCATCTCCTCTTCTTATAAGGACACCAGTCCTGTTGGATTAGGGCCCACTCTAGTGACCTTGTTTTACCTTAATCCAGTCTTGTCCATTCTGCAGCCCTAGGGCCACATGCAGCCCAGGACAGCTTTGAATGTTGCCCAACACAAATTCATACTTTTTTAAAACATGAGATTTATACACGGACCTGTTTTTTCGCTCATCAGCTATTGTTAGTGTATTTTATGTTTGGCCCACAACAATTCTTCTTCTTCCATTGTGGCCCAGGGAAGCCAAAAGATTGGACTCCTTTGCCTTAATCACTTCTTTAAAGGCCTTACCTACAAATGCAGTCACATTCTGAGGTCTTGGGGGCTAGGACTTCCATGGATGGATTGGGTGAGGGGGCCTTGACTCAGCTCATAACAGCATACTTCTAATGGTGGTTCTCAGTCTTTGTTTTGAGGAAAGTGGTCGCTTAAATAACGAAATATGGAAAAGATACAATTTAAGTAATAGAGACTTCCCAGGCAAACCCCATGTAGGGGGAGGAATCAAACATATCAAGGACATTCCCCAAGCCCAAAGTGATAGAGGTGAGAAATGCTCACTTATTAGTGCCTATTTCAATCTCCTGATAGATTTTCATTTAGTATGCTGTAAAAGAAAATATCCCTGCAGACACTGGCACTTGAGGGATTACAGTGGTGGGGAGAAATTCCCTTATTTATTTGTGGAATTCAGTGAAGCATTTCACAGTCCACCTTCTGGGGATAACCTGTTCATTGCCATGCAGTAGGCTTCATTTAGATTCTTAACTGGCAATTTGATCTCATTCACTTTACCCAACACTCATTGGCTGGAGGGATGATGGAGACTGGGAGCAGGCTCCTAAAAAGGGTCTTGAAAATGTTATTTCAACAAAGATTAATTTTGAGGTATTGAGAGTTTCAGAAAGGTTGACTTTTTTTTCTAAAACTCTTCTAAGCCAATCTTAAATGAATCCTCAGAGGACTATTTCTGTGGGTGTGTGTCTGCTTGTGTGTGTGTGTGTGTGCATGTGTGTGTCTTGCCCCATTCCAATTCTCCATCCCCATGCTGAGGAGGCTGGAGGATTCAGAATGCAGAATCAGGTGTATTTTAAAAAAATCATTGTCTGTCCTCACCGAAACACTGGCTATTTCTGTCTTTCCTTCTCATTTTACTCTGCTATAGGAATCTAAGTAAATCACCTTTAGGAAATACCAAGACCTACCAGGGTTTTAGATTCATGGCGGCCAACACAACCTAGTATTGATAGCCCATGTAAATGTTTGCCATCCAGATGACAAGGATAATGACAAAACTAACATGACCTGCCCCATGGTGTGCTAGATCCACATCTCTTGGGGAATGTTTTGAAGCAAGTTAATACAAGCTACTTGATAAAAGGCTTCCATGATGAAATGAGAATGGGGAAGCTGAGTTAAACAAAATCAAACAGTGTTCTGTGTTGGACGCTTCTCAAATCCTTAACCATGCTGAAAATCTTAGAGTATTTCCAGGAGAATGGCATAGCACCCGCATCCCAGACCTGCACAGCCCCTGCTCAGGCCATCTTGTGGGACGAACAGTATGCAAAACACACATTCTGGAACATGCTTGAAGAGAGGGGAGGCCACTCTCTAGCTTGGGCACAGTTCTGGCTCTGGCACACACTGACAAGGTGACACTGGGTGACTCATTTAGTCCCTCTGTAAACTGCGCTTCCTCATATGCGAGAGGCCATGGAACGTTGGCCTCTCAGACGTTACTGGCTCTAACATTATTTTGCCAAAAATAAAATAATTAGGGTGGATGTGTTACAGGAAAGTGGTCCAGATCCAGACCCCAAGAGAGGGTTCTTGGATTTCACCAAGAAAGAATTCAGGTCGAGTCCATAAAATGAAAGCAAGTTTATGAAGAAAGTAAAGGAATAAAAGAATGGCTACTCCATAGACAGAGCAGCCCCAATGGCTGCTGCTTGCCCATTTTTATGGTTATTTCTTGATGATATGGTAAACGAGGGGTGTATTATTCATACCTCCCCTTTTTAGTCCATATAGGGTAACTTCCTGATGTTGCCATGGCATTTGTAAACTGTCAGGGCGCTGGTGGGAATGTAGTAGTGAGGATGACTAGAGGTCACTCTTGTCATCTTGGCTTTGGTGGAGTTTCACTGCCTTCTGTGCAACCTGTTTTATCAGCAAGGTCTTTATGACCTGTATCTTGTGCTGACCTCCTGTCTCATCCTGTGACTTAGAATGCCTTAACTGTCTGGGAATGCAGCCCAGTGGGTCTCACCCTCATTTTACCCAGCCTTTATTCAAGATGGAGTTGCTCTTGTTCAAATGTCTCTGACAGATGTAATAGATAATGCTCAGACACTGACATCAGAGGCAATGCAACCTGAACAGAATTGGCTGACATATATCTCTGGGTATAAAGAAAGTCTCAGCTTTCCCCTGAGACGTAATGATGAGTGTTCCTAAAGCTTGCGTCACCCTTCCACGCTAAACTCGCTCCACTGTTCCATCATCTGCTTTAAAGCCAAAGGACAGCCAGTTAGGCCTTTGTCATCATCACTTTTAACTTTTGTTTAACTTTTAACAAAGATTGGCCTTTTTAAAGGCTCAATTATATTAAAAAAAAACTGCCTGCCACTTACGCAGTCCATGGATTTTTAAACAAAGCTGGCAATGCAAGTCAATGGGAAAAGAATAGTCTTTTTCAACACATGGAATTGGAAAAACTGGATACCTATATGGATAAAAATGAACTTTGATCCCTTACCCCATACTCTGCACAAGCATTAAATTAAGATTAACTGAGATTTGATCTGAACGTAAAATCTAAAATTGCGAAGCTTTTACAATAAAACCAAGGTAGACAAAGACTCCTTCTACAAATAGCTGGCACTAACCATTAAAAAATCATAAATTGTGCTTCATCAAAAATACATCTGTTCTTCAAGATAGATGAAAAGGCAATTCACTGACTTTGAGACCAAGTATTTCTGTTCAGAATATGTAAAGGAATTCTAAAACTCAATAGAAAAAGACAAAAAGAAAACAAAAACACATGCAAAAAATAAAAAAATAGAAAATGAGCAAATTATTTGGACAAAAAGCTCCCAAAAAAGGAAATGCAAATAGCTAGCAATCACAGGAAAAGATGCTCAATATTATTAGTTATCAAGGAAATAAAAAGTAAAACCATGAGACACTCATACCCATTAGAATGGCTACAGTTAAAACGACTGACAATACTAAGTTTTGATGAGGATGTGGAGCAATTGGAATGCTCATGTATTGAGGTGAGAATATAAAATGGTGCAAACACTTTTAATAACTACCCTATGGCTCAACAATTCCAATTATAGATATATACCAAAGAGATATGAAAGCATATATTCATCCACACAAAGACCTGTACACAGATATTCATTGTAGCATTATTCATGATAACTTCAATTGGAGCAGAACCCAAATGCTTATCAAAGGATGAATGGATAAACATAGTGTTTCATATTCATATAATGACATAATACTAACAGATAATAAAAGGAATAACTATTGTTACCTGCAACGGAAACACATATAAATCTCAGAAATAGTATGTTGTTAAATAGGCCAGATACAATAGAGAATATGTTGCATGATTCCATTTATATAAAGTTCTAGAAGAGACAACATGAACGCCATGGTAATAAGAACAGCAGTTGCCTGAAGTTTTGGGGTTTGGCGATGTGGGGAAATTTTCTGGAGTGACGGAAATATTCTATATCTTTATTAGGATGATGTTTTCACAGGTGAATATATTTGTGTAAACTCATCAGAATATATAAAAAGATTCTACAACTCAAAATAGAATTTTAAAAAACCACAAAAAGTTATTGTGATGGTTAATATTGAGTGTCAACTTGATTGGATTGAAAGGATATAAGTATTGCTCCTGGGTGTGTCTACGAGGGTATTGTCAAAGGAGATTAATATTTGAGTCAGTGGACTGGGAGAGGCAGCCCCTTCCTCAATTTGGGTGTGCACCATCTAATCAGCTGCCAGCATGGTAGGATAAAAGCAGGCAGAGGAACGGGAAAGGACTAGATGGGTTTAGTCTTCTGGCCTACACCTTTCTCCCAGCTGGATGCTTCCTGCCCTCAAAAATCAGACTCCAAGTTCTTCAACTTTGGGACTCAGACCTTTGAGCACAGACTGAAGCCTGCACTGTTGGCTTCCCTACTTTTGAGGCTTTGGGACTTGGACTGACTTCCTGGATCCTCAGCTTGCAGATGGCCTATTGTGCAACCTCACCTTGTGATCATGTGAGTCAATGCTCCTTAACAAACTCCCCTTTATATATACATCTATCCTACTACTTCTGTCCGTCTAGAGAACCTTGAGTAATACAGTTATGCATTTTTATTAAATGTAAATTATGCCTTAATTAACAATAAATATCTTCTCAACCTCCAAAAAGACTTTCTGTCTGAAACTTGAGAATAAGTCTAAAGTTTTCACTTAATAATGAATTTGTAAAAGACAGGAAAATTGATTTTGGCATTAATTTGTTCAACAAATATCTGTTGAGCATGTCCTATGTGGCAGGGGCTGAGTGTGGGGTGTGGAGTGGGTGAATGTAAGGAATGTATAGTTCCTGGCTCCCTAGAGCTCATGGTCTAGGGGTTGGAGAGAATTGGTACATTGGGATTTTAAAGGGGGTGCCAAAGGTGGTGATGAGAAAGTTCAGGGAAGAACAACTGGAGCGGAGGGAGGGCATCAACATGGATGCTGAACGAAGCCGATGTACTGCTAAGAGTGAGGTGGAAAGTATCATGTGAACCCCAGAGCTTCAATTGTCAATACATATTGGGGTGTGACCAGCAGATTGATAGAAGACAGCAAAGAGAGAGGGGTGAATGCCAATAGAGCAGAATAGCATGACTTGTCAAGAGACAGGACTTTTCAAGGTGAAAGGAAGGGAGATGGTTCTGAAGCAGCAATCATGTCTATGACCCACCCAATCCCTAAGCAATGACAGATAGGAACAGAGTCAGGGTCTTCAGAGGACAACCTAGTTTTAATTAAGGATAGAAGTTGAGAAGAATATTCTAAGAAACATTTGAGGACATATTACAGTTTGCTGGCTATGGGGTAGGGTAGGGTGGAAGAGAGAGATTTGGAATAAAGTGTATGGATGGGACAAGACAAAGCAGGGCACCAGCCCTACCTTGGACCTTTCCTTAACTTGAGACAGCCATGTCCATGTTGATTCAGCCAATCTGACTCAGGTATTATGTAACTTGAAGTTGAACCATCCCAACTGATATAAGTGGTGATACTGAGTAACACAAATATGCTTTCTGGATTCACACATGCACTTTTTTTTACATGAAAAGTTCAAACTTCTATGTGGAGATTTTTTTTCTCTTTTTTGTTTCTTTTTTTGTTTTTTTTTTTTTTTGAGATGGAATCTCGCTCTGTCACCCAGGCTGGAGTGCAGTGGTGCAATCTTGGCTCACTGCAAGCTGTGCCTCCCGGATTCACGCCATTCTCCTGCCTCAGCCTCCCGAGTAGTTGGGACTACAGGCGCCTGCCACCACGCCTGGCTAATTTTTTGTATTTTTAGTAGGGACAGGGTTTCACCATTTTAGCCAGGATGGTCTCGATCTGCTGACCTCGTGATCCGCCCACCTCGGCCTCCCAAAGTGCTGGGATTACAGGCGTGAGCCACCGCGCCCGGCCGATTTTTTTCAACAGTATCCTTAAGAAGTATTCATCATGCAACTCTTTCTAGGAAAGGTATTTAAAAAAGAAGAAAAATATCATTTCTGGCCTGGAATGTCAAGACATACATCTCTTAGAGATTTAGTTCTAATTATTATTGTAGAGTCTTGTGGGTGTTTCTTATAATTTTAATTTTTACAAAAAACAAATGTGTCCATCCATGCATCTATGTATGTATGTATATATGCATGTATCTATCTGTCTTCCTCATCATAATTATCCATCTATGATCTATCTATTGTGTATCCATCTAATTATCTATGCAGAACTGCAAAATTTACAGGACTGGCCCATACCGCCCTCTGCTCCCCACTTTGTCTAATCTTCAAAATCAAGTTTCTGGACTCAGGGCTATGAAATGCAAGTGAAACAGCTCATGTCCAATGGTCTGAGACTCTGCTGCTCATGAAAACCTGCAACATCCAACTGAGTTTTTCATTTTTAATATCAGCAAGTCTAGTTCTCTATCTTCATAGAGAGTTATTTTTAATTTTATTAGGGGATAAATTCTTTTTTTATAAAGAAATTATTAGGTATCAAAATACCACAATCTCTTTATGGATTCAACTAGATTATGTGTATGGGCAAAGTATTTTCAACTTAAGAATAATATTCCTGTTCCTTGAACACTATTTTGAAAGTTTGGATTAAGGGATATTAACTTCCTTAAGACAAAACAGACTCACAGATGAAAACTGCTCACCTTCTGTATAGAAGTTGCTTTATTAATATCAATGATTTTTATTTTATTGGAACAAAATAGACTATAACTTTTTATAAGATACATATGGGTTTACTACTAAATATTCTTAAAATGAATATAATGCTATAATATTCTTATTTTTAGGTAATATATATATATAGTCTGCAAAAATTAGGTTTCCTGGTGTCATTAACCACTTATGCAATTATTTTTCTGAAATGAATACACATGCTGTATGTGCAGTTTTGCCTGATATAAGTTTTAAAACAACGTATATTGGAATCTTGGAACTAAAAATGAGAAAATCAGTGTCCCCTTGATGTCAGTTTCAGTTTCAACTGCACTTGGTATTTTATTTTTAATCGGTTACTTAAATTATCTGTACATTGTCACAGTTGATGGTATTTGTTTTCTTCTCTGTGACCATAATTTGCACAGATTTAACCATAATGCATCGTTAAAGATTACAAGAAATCTTTTAGACACAGCTCCTCTCAGTTGCTGAGGATCCAACCTTTACTCATTTGTTTTCTTCATGAATATATATTTCCTGAATTGTATGTTTGTACATAGCTATTTGTAGCCTTTGAAATTTATGGAAGTTTGTTTGGTTGCATTCTTGGGGCACATTTTCTTTCCCTGAGGACTGTTAAGGTTAGGATATTTGACCCTTCCAAAGCTCATGTTGAAATTTAGTCCCCAATATTGGAGGCTGGGCCTAATAGAAGGTGTTTGGGTCATGGGGACAGATCCCTCCCATTGAATAGATTAATGTCCTCTCCTGATGGTGAATGAATTCTTCCTCTATTAGTTCCTGCAAGACCTGGTTGTTAAAAGAGCGGGCCACCTCCCCGGTTTCTCTCTTGCTTCCTCTCTCATGTAATCTCTGCACATGCTGGCTTCCCCTCCTCTTCTGCCATGGGTGGGAGAAGACTGTGGCCATCACCAGATGAAGATGCCCAATTTTGAACTTTCTAGCCACCAGAATCATACGCCAAATCATCCCTTTGCCTTTATAAATTATCCACCCTCGGGTATTCTTTATAGCAACACAAAAGGGACAGGACTTTTTATATCTTGCCCCACTGTCTTCTAGCATTTCATGTGTCCCATAAAGAATCTTAGCCTCCTAGGTTTTTCTTTTTTCTGAATATCCACAGAATTCTTTCCATAACTTCAAATACCAGGAATTTATTGGGGTATTTGTTAATTATTCAATATAAACACAGCCTTGTAATTCTTGGGCTATTTCTGTCTGCAGATTCAAATTTCACTGTATTTCAGGAATTTCACCTTGAATTGTATCTTTGAAAATTTGTTTTCATGTTCCATTCATTTTTTAACCCATGCAAGGCATTTAGTGTTAATGATATTTGATCTCTTCCCTACCACCACCTCCCATCCCCCTCTTTTTCTCTATCTCTGTCTTCCATCTTTTACTTTTCGTTCTTTTCCATCTCACATGCTCATTTTTTCTTCTCAAAACCATCCTTTAAATTCCTTCACTGGTGTCTCATCTCCCTTTTGCTGCTTCTATCATGACCTTTGATTTTGGTCTCTTTTTGTGTCTCTCTCTCTCTCTCTCTCTCTGAGATTCTGAGGCTCTGCCTATTCCATTTTTATTCTCATTTGTTTGTAATTTGTTTCCAAGACTCTGTCTACTCCCTTCTCATTCTCATATATTACTAATTTATTTCTGAGGCTTTACCCACTCACTTTTAATTCCCATCTAACCTAATGTATTATCAGTTCTTCCTTAAAGCCTTATATTGCTTCTTTAAATTCTCATTTCAGAGAAACAATAGTGTCTTTAATTGATTCCTTAGAAATAACTTTGTTCATGGTTTTTGGCTGCGTTGTGGTATATAATCTTTACGGTTCTCATCTTCGTAAATCATGTTCTGTTCTTTTTTATTTCAGCATCATTTTAAAGGCCCCCAGCTGGCTCTGCCCTTTTTAAGTAGCATTGTTCCTCATCTTTTTAAACTAGAATTTTGGGCAAAGTTCTGGGGAAAGGGGAAGAGGAATGTGCTAAACAAATGGGAAGATTGGGTTTCAGTCTGTTATCTCTAGGATGTTTCTCAGCTGGACTCGGCCTGTGGGTTATCTGGTCCAGCATAGCAGGACATCTTCCAGGCTCACAAGGAGGCTGTGCATTTTACAGAACATTTTAATGTGATTATTTTACCTTCACTTATCTTCACCAGGCAGCTTTGGGCAAAGACGGCCAGGTAGCTTTTATCTTATTGACTCTTCCTTCTATCCTATACCATGATTGAAACATGATGTAGGCTTCCAAAACCAGGACATGAACCTTGATCTTAACTTTCTAAGCACAGGATAGACACATTCCCTTTCAATGTGTGCCACCCATCCACTTTGGATAACTACGAGCTGGGTCCACTCTGCCTGAGTCACACATAGAAAGACAACTTCTCTTGGAGTTCCCAAATACCTCCATCCACTTCTCATACACTTGGCTGTCTTCCTGCATCTCCTGTGATCCAGGGTTACAGGGGATCTGTAGCTTCATCAAAGATAACATTTGTTTGTTTCTTCTTCTCTTGTTTGCTTTGGATTGGTTTCATAAAGGAAATGAGACAAAAATATACTTATACTACCATTTGAAAAGAAAAGATAAATTCCTTCTTTCAAATTCATTCCTTTTTGTTTCTTTCCAATGAATCTCATGGGGTGAGGGGAGCACTGAAGGGAATGTCCAATCTACTCAAATCCAAAAAGTCACAGGTATAAGGCACAGAAAATTTCACCAGTCTAATGATGGCAGTTTTAATGCTATATAAGGACAGACTATGCAAAAATGCTATTAATGAGGATGAGGAGCTACAGGAACAAACCTGATGAGGAACTGTAATTCTATTAGAGGGATGTATATAGCCATCCTTTTTTTCTTTAATCCAAAACAATTAGATTGCTTATATACACAGCCACATTCAATTCTAGGGTATTTGATTGAAATGCACCAGAAGATGCAGATATATATATATATATATATATCCTTTTACCTTAGCTTCCATTTTATTCTTTCCCTCACATTTTATCAGTGCTATAGAGTACATTTTTCCCACTTGAGCTCAACATGCTGTTGTGCAGAAAGCCTTCTCTTGGGAGTTCCCAAAATGTTGGCCCAGATGAGTGCAGCAGACATTTGGCCCAGGTGAGCCCAGCAGATATTTACATGAAATATTAGGGAGCATCCATCTGGGCTATGTGACTTAGGCTGGCAATACACGAAAGAGGATTCCGATTTGTTGTATAAATCACCCTCAGAGCCCCCAGCAGTGAACACATAGGGGGTTCTTTTCATTTTCATGATGCTTAATATAATCTTTAAAAATAATTAAAATTAGGTGAAGTGTGTAGATTTCTGAGAGATTACAGAAAGACATTAGTTTTGATACCTCTTGCTTGTAGCATTTGACCGACATAAACAAACTAAAAGGTTTAAAAAGAACAGGGATTCTTCCCAGTGGTATAGTGCAATGGGTAGGGAAAAAAAGTTCAAAATTGATAAATAGACCAATATTATTCTCAAAACTCATACCATTGTGATTGGGAAGAAATGAATACATATTACTTAGTCACATCATATCACCATATACTTATATTAACACAACAAAAAGGAAATTATAGGAAAAAAACTCATACATTTAAAGGATGGAAGAAAATCCTAGGTTTACTCAGAGCTCAAGATCCCATTGGGATGAGTATTGTTCTTTCCTCGGATTGTGCGTTCATTTCATTCATTCACTTATGTATGCATTTATTTATTTAGAGATGGGGTCTATTTCTGTATTTATTTATTTATTTATTGATGAAGTATTGCTCTGTTGCCCAGGCTGGAGTATAGTGGCACAATCATAGCTCACTGCAGCCTTGAACTCCTGGGCTTAAGTGATGCTCCTGCATCAGCCTCCTGAGTAGCTGGGACTGCAGGTGTTTGCCACCATGCCCCACTAATTTTTAAGTTTTTTTTGTATTGATTGGGTTTCCCTATGTTTCCCATGCTGGCCTTTAACTTTTCAGCTCAGCGATCTTCTGCCCTGGCCTCCCAAAGTGCTGGGATTACAGGTGTGTCCCTTCATTTCTAATGAAGGAAGGTTTTCCTTTGAATATCTCACAACAGATATTTTTAAAAGAAAGGCAGATTTGAGCAACCATCAACAAGGTTTACTTGAAAATTAATCTGATATTTACAAGTGCATTATATAACAGAAATGTTACAGACTGAATTGTGCCACACCTACCCCAAAACTCTTATGTTGAAATCCTAACACCCAGTACCTGGAATGTGATTGTATTTGGAGATGGGTCATTAAGGAGGAAATTAAAGTAAAATGAGGTCACATGGGTGGGCCCTAATCCAATAGGACTGGTGTCCTTATAAGAGGAGGAGATGAGGACACAGACACACACAGAGAGATGACCCTGTGAGGATATAGGGAGAAGACACCATCTACAAGCCCAGGAGAGAGGCCTCAGGAGGCACCATCCCTGCTGACACCTTGATCTCAGACCTCTAGCTTCTAGAACTGTAAGAACAATTTCTGCTGTTTAAGCATTCCCATATGTGGGACTTTGTTATGGCTGCCTGAGCAGCCTAATGGGAGTGCAAAGACTTTCTTTAAATAATGTATAACAATGTTGGTTTGGAAATGACTATCCAGTGTTGAGTTCAAAACTTTATCTTTATGGGTGCTGCTATGAGTGAGTGTCTAATTTGGGGGCATAATATTGACATTCTTCGGGAGAAATGCAGACTCCAATCAGTGCAGAAAATGGCACAGAATAATGTTTAAAAATGCCCTCCAGGCCATAACATGGTTGGGTTAGGAGGAGGAATACTAACCATTCCCATCCTAAAACACAGAATTTTGGGTTTCTTTCTGTGAGTTCACCACCTCTGACCTTCACAGGTAAGGGACCATCACACAGACATCTGCCATTTTCATATAACTCTCTATCCAAACAAAGGCTGAACATTCAGCATGGAGGAACTCTCCCAGCACCCGTGGTCGGCCCCTTGACCTGCATCCCCACCCTGGGCAGTGGTGTGGGGGTGGGATTCTTTATGAACTCGGGCCCCAATTCTGCTTTCCCTGGAAAGCTGGACCCACACAACATCACCCTCATATGCAGACCCTCATGTCTGGGCACCTGTGCCTACCCGGAGCTGGGGGTCTGCTCTAGGAGCTGGTTCAGGACAGGATATTCCCATCCAATCTGTGCCCACCATAGAAAAGAGCCAGCCAAGTGCCTGCTACTACAGGGCTCTTCACACATGGAAAAGCTGCCCTGGGGAAGTGTCCCAGGAAAGGGCAGGGGAACAGAAAAAGGTCGCAGTGATTTGCCTCCAGACACTGGACACTCTTCCCTGGAGAGTACAGGGCATGCTCCTCTCCAAACCTGATCTTGCTACATTTGTGCTGCCCACAGTAGGGGCACCACTGAGTTTTCAAAGAAGACAGCAGGCCCTGAATTGTGCAAGGAAAATAAGTGCTTGAATTTTGTAGCATGCATGCAGTGTTCTACTTTTAAGAATGGTACCAGGCTCCTCTGATATTCAAGAAAGGCCCCTGACAGCTCAGATGGTAGTTTTCTAATCCTGTCTTCCCACATGCACATTTACCTCCTCCGCCCAAGAACTGAATAACAGACATGAGTGCTTGGGACATCATGCTGTCTACTGTCATCCCCTTCCTAAGACCCCCTCTCCCCATCTCTTGACACCCCTCTTCTTAGCTCCCTCTTTCTTTCCGGCCTGTTAACACCCAACCTCTCCAGCGTCCTAACAAGTACCCACTCAAACCTATTTCCTCTCATGCTGTGCTTCTTCTTCAAAAGTGCTTTGCTTCTCATCCTCCCCTTCTTTCCTTGCCCTCTTCCCTGCTTCACTCTTCAAAGCACTTCTCAGCTACAAATGAGAAGGAAGCGATCTGATCAAACAGGTGATGAGCAGAGTCACATTCTGAGGGGATTTGCATTTTTAAAAGGACATTAATGACCACATCTGAAAATGCCACCCTGGAATCTTATGCAGAGTGACAGGGGAGTGGCGATGAGCTCCATTCAGGGCAGGAAGTGAGAGTTTGGATCTGAAGTGCTTTTCAGATGCTGAAGTCATAGGAGCTTGCAGTTGCTTCCTGGGCAGAGCCATAAACAAACATCTCTTCTGCTGAGTGAAGTCTGAGAAGATAGAGGCAATGGTGACCCAGGAGCTCTGGAATTATCTGGCTGTGTTACACTTGCAGGACTACACACATTTAAGTGTAAAAAGCATGCTTTTTGTCCACCTGGCTGACCTCTTAGCCTGCTCTCCTCTTATTGTTCCCTTGAAGGCATCATTTTTTAAAGAGAAATTTAAACTCCGTCCATCTCATCCGCTTTGGAAGAAAGTTAAGATTCCTTTCTGAGCTCTTTCATCCTCTGGAGTTTAAAAGCTTCCCCTCCTCTGTCAACTCTCTTTGAATCCCTCATGTCACACCAAACTTCAAAAGAGACAAATACTTTTGCATGACTCCCTGCAGGCTCCATTTTGCCCTGTAGTGACAGCCCCATGTCTTGGCTTTCCTGATTGGAAAAACTTCTGAAGCTTTCTACATTCATGATCTCTGCTTCTTCAGTGCAACCTTCTCCAGTTTGTCCCTGATGTCCAATGGTCCCTGCATTAATCCTGTCCAAGCCACAGGTGACCCTCCTATCATCTCAGCTTCTACTTCCCATTCCTCTCTCTCTTTTTTTTTTTTGAGACAGGGGTGTCACTCTGTTGCCCAGGTTGATCTCAAACTGTTGAGCTCTAAAGATCCTCCGGCCTCATCTTCCTGAGTAGCTGGTAGGGGTGTGAGCCCTTCTGCTTGGTCTCCAGTCCTTTGCTTTTCTTTTTTGACCTATACAACATTTGGTAGTTGATGTCCATGTTCATGTAATTGTCTTCTCTGGCTTCTCGGGGCCACCGTGCATTGCCTTCTCCCTCTTTTCATTTATTATCTTTTCATCTAGTAAGACCCATCATCCCCTAAAGATGTATATTTTCCTCAAAGCAAGGATTGGCTTACCTTCACAAACTGAGTCTCCAATGACAACATAAACTGAAATGCAATATAAATCATGGACAGATGTGAGCTCATCTTCTGCTTCCTGTGTCCTCCACTGGTTCTTCTTACCAACATCATGTATTGTTAAGTAAGCGAGTGATATTAAGTTAGAGAATGGACTGAGTCCATTAATTCATTTGGCATGTTCTGAAGTCCTCACCTGAGATCTATCTACTCTCCAAATTACACTTGTTAGAAATACAGGAAGATCCTTTTCACATGAGCTAATTAGGGTGAATACATGTAAGTGTTGGTAAGAAGTACTAGAAACACTGGAATTTGTGAGTTTTCATTGAAGAACCAGCTTCCACCTAGTCCTTCACATTGTTCTCTTTTGGTAGTTTCTTGTCATTTCCTCCTTTTATTATCAATAGAGCTGCTGTGAACATGCATGCACAAGTTTCTGGGTGGACATATGTTTTCATTTTTATTGGGGGTTAGACATCAAAGAATAGAATTGCTGTGTTGTATGATGAGTCTGTGTTCTAACATTTCAGAAGCTGGACTTCTACTGCTTCCTGATTTCACCTTCCACACCATTTCTGTAGTGAGGCCCACTCCTTGGCCTTACAAGACCTGAATTAAGTTAGGTGCCCAGAGCCGTTCTGTCATCGACTCTGTTCTTTCCCTTGCTAGCCTGTGTAATAATTGGCAATCAGACCTTTATGTGAGCAATGGTTTCATGTCTCCCCAACTATATTACAAGTTCCACAGGGGAAGGGCTATGTCTATCTCCTTGACCTCTGTATCTGCGATGCCTGGCAGAGGGCTATGAACACTGGTTACACTCCATAAACACTGGGAGACAAAGAAGGGTGTCAGTAGAGTTAGTTTTTTGCTTTTTTACCCCCAGAACTCTTAGAAAATAATTTGAGCTATTCCTTCAAGGAAGTCCTGGGGCAGGTGATCATTCATAGATGATATGAGGGAGTGCACAGCACATGAGTTTGCTGGAAAATGCAAACCCCACGTTGAAATTTGATCCCCAATGTTGGAGATGAGGATTTACAGGGGGGTGTTTGGGTCATGGGGGCGGATCCCTCATGAATGGCTTGGTGCTGCCCTCATGGTAATGAGTGCGTTCTCTTTTCAATCCTGCAAGAGCTGATTGTTAGAAAGAGCCTGGCACCTTCCTCTCCTCTTTCTCTTGCTTCTTCTCTCACCATGTCATCTGTGCACACAGCAGCTCCCCTTCCCATTCCACCATGAGTGGAAGCTCCCTGAAGCCTCACCAGAAGCAGATGCTGGTGCAATGCTTCTTGTACAGCCTGTAGAACTGTGAGCCAAATAAACCTCTTTTCTTTATAAATTATCCAGCCTCACTCAGGTATTCCTTTATAGCAATGCAAAACTGACTAAGACAGGGTATCAGGAGACCTAGCTTTGCCTGAATCTGAGAACTTCATCAGGACTCTTGGAACAATTTAGCCCACAGGTCCAAGGCTGATTTTTGTCACAGTGAAGTTCAGGTAGTAAGAATTCTTACTGGTGGCTGTTGAGGATGGTGGTGGTGGGGATGGGTCATATGGAGAATTAGCAGTGGGAGACTAGAAATTAAAGTGGAGAAAGGGAAGAATTAAAAGTCAAAAACAGTGTGAGGGAGGAAAGCAATGGATATAACACCTCAGATCTTTATCCTTGAGAGGCCTTAAAAAATCTACTTAATAATAATCAGATGCTATTCTATAAGTACTTTGAGACTAGACATGTGATGACTTTTAGGAACCTGCACTGGGACTGAAGATGCATGCAAATCTAGTTGACTCAGATCCAGTCTTAACTGGCTCATAACTTGCTTCATATACATGACTGTACGTTAGCAAGGAAATGAGAGAGAATAACAGCACATCACATAGGCATGAAAAGTATTTGCAAAGCAGCAGTTCTCAAAAATGACATTTTGCAGTGTTTTCCAGAAGCAGATTCAGAAAACTGAAGACCAAAGTAATGAGGGAGCCGTCTCATGCCTAGATGAGCAGAAGCATACCAAAGGCTTAGTATTTCCCCAAGTAGTAGGCACCTCAAACTTATTTAAGGAAAATACTCTTCTTGATGAAACAGATACTGCAGTCGAAGCAGGAATCTGTTTGGTGTGCTGCCTTAAATAGCATGGGTAGATGTTCAAACATGTTAGGACTCACTGGCCCTAGGAAAGACCCGCAAGTATCTGGTCCACACCAGGAAAGTGACAATGAAACACCAAACACCTTTTCTCCTCTAATTACCAAGAAAAGTACTTCTTTCCCAATGGTGGAAGACAATAATGTTGGGAATGATGAAGTTTTCTGGAGTGTGAAGTGGATATGTCTTATAAGTTTAATCCACAGCTTCACCACTTCATAAGTGGATAATCGAATTGTGCCTCAGTTTCCTCAGACTTGGGGATATTAAGAGTACCCTCAGTCACCACAAGGTGGGTACCAGCATAAGAAAAGAGTGTAGCAAAAGCCCAGGGGTGCATGTTCTTAAAGTGCCTAGTGTGGTATTAGAATGACAAGTGGTAGATGACCTACTTGTGCAGAAATTTAGAGTTATTTTGTGATTTTCAAATGATCATGGGTGCTTTCCATATGCTGTCCAGACTAGGGGTGCTGCAGCTAGAAAGGGAAGAAGTTTTCCATATTTCCTGAGATTGGAGTCACATCGTCTCACCAATGCACTCACCTGTTGACTAACCAATGTACTTCTGGGAATTGCAAATGCATGAAATGGCACCCATTCTAGACTAGTCGCGGCAGTGTTGGTGATGGCCACAGACCAGGAACGACCTTGATGTTTATCCCTAGGGAACTGGGCCATGAGCCATGATCCACATCATGGATACTGTGCAGCTGTGGCAATGAATGAGGTATCCTTCTGTCTGTGCACCAGGAAAGGTTTCCAAGATACACTGCAGAGTGAGAAAAACAAGAAGCAGAACAATGCATGGTGTGCTAGCTCTTACATTACAAAGGAGGAAATGTAAAATTAATTTACAAATGGCCAATAAGCACATGAAAAGATGCTCAACATCACTAATCATTAGGAAAATAAAAATCACAACTACAGTGGGATACCACCTTACATCCATTACGATGGTTGTTCTCAAAGAAAAAAAAGAAAAACAGAAAAGAAAAGTGTTGGTGAGGAGGAATTGGAATGCTTGTGTAGTGTTTGTGGGTTTGTAATATGGCACAACAACTGTGGTTGTTTCTCAAAAAATTAATCATAAACTTACCACAAGATGCAGCAATTCGGCTTCTGGTGTATTCCAAAAAGAACGGAAAGCAGGGGCCCCAGCAGATATTTGCATGTCTTTGTTCATAGCAGCATTATTCACAATAGCTAAAAGTTGGAAACAAGCCCAGTGTCCATCCATCCATGAATGAATAAACAAAACGTGGTCTATGCATACAAACAAATGGGATTCAACTGTAACAAGAAGGGTGATTCTGATGCGTGCTTCAACATGATTAAGCCTTGAGTTCTTTCTGCTAAGTGAAATAATCAGACTCAGAAAGACAAATATTACATGATTCCACTTAACAGAGGTGCCTAACGTCATGAAATGCATAGGCAGAAAATGAAAAGGTGGTTGTCAGCAGCTGGAGGGAGGGGGAAAGAGGAGTTGGTGTTTAATGGGTACAGAATTCCAGTTGGGGAATATGAAAAAGTTCTGGGTGGGGATGGACAGTGGTGGTGGTTGAACAACAACCTAAATGTACTTCCTGCCACTGGATGTACACTTAAAAGTGGTTAAAATGGGCCGAGCGAGGTGGCTTGCGTCTAATCCCAGCACTTTGTGAGGTCGAGGTGGGCAGATCATGAGGTCAGGAGATCGAGACCATCCTGGCTAACATGATGAAATCTCCGCTCTACTAAAAATACAAAAAATTAGCCAGGCGTGGTGGCATGCACCTGTATTCCCAGCTACTCAGGAGGCTGAAGCAGGAGAAGTGGTTGAACCCGGGAGGTCAAGTTTGCAGTGAGCTGAGATCATGCCATTACATTCCAGCCTGAGTGACAGAAGAAGAACCCTTCTCAAAAAAAAAAAAAAAAAAAAAAAAAAAAGAGAGAGAGAGAAAAAGAAAAGAAAAGAAAAAAATGGTTAAAATGGTGAATTCTATGTTATATATATTTCACAATAATTTACAATAATTCCTATTGTTTTGCATAAAACAGCTGTAGAAAGCTTTGCAGGTCATGAACAGCACAGCTGGCCACTGTGGCTGGTGTGGGGCTAGGACCTGGGTGCATAGGGAACAGGGATGAGACACAGGCTCTTCATGCCTGCACACATATACAGATACACACAGATGGAAATTACTGAGCCATCTAAATACAACACCTATTCAAAAAATCAAACAGAAAAAGGAAATGTAATGGGGCTGAAGGATGAGGGTAGGTGGGGCAGTTGCTGAGGAGGACTGTGGATGCCACATCGCCCAACCTTCCAGGCCTCTCTTAGCAGCTGGAGTGCATCCCGGGGACTTGGGAGCTCTGGAAAGAGGAGCAGGAAAGGGCCATGGCCGGAGGAGGCCTGAAAAAGATCATCTCTGCCACAGAGAAGAAGCTGGCTCAGATGCTGCTGGCCCCAGTGGAGGCAGGGAGACCCGGGGAGACAACTGTATTCATTCAAGGAGGAATGGGTGGTGATGCAAACTTGGGTGGAGGCCACAGGGTGCAGAAGACAGGACACAGCAGAGAGAGATGTAGGACATGGAAGGGACAGAAAGGAGTGACCACAGGACGTAAAGGGGCAAGGAAAGTGGAAGCATGATAACATCTGCTGGGCATCCGGCTGAGGGGTTGGGTGCCCAGGGTGCCCTTCCCTAAGGGAGAACCCCAGGAGCAGATTCAGAGAAAACCGCCCAGCTCACTCCAGCAAGAAGCAGAAAAGGACCGGTTAAAGGAGAGGGTAGGAAGGTCACCAAGCTCCAAGGGCCCTCATGAATCCGGCTTGGAGGCCACAGGGCTCAGGGCAAGGACAAACCACAGGCACAGGACAGCTCCGGTCAAGATCTTCTGGCTACTGCAGGAGGCAGAAACCACACCCTGCACCCCGCACTGCTGAGGCTGGCCCTGGAGTCCAGAAGCTTCTACACCAGAAGCTTCTGTCCCCCATCCGTACTCAAAAAATTAAAACAAAAACGATAACAAATCGGTGCCATGCACCCTCTGCTTCCTGGTGCTGTTCGGGATCCTGAGTCTTTCACGGGAGCACCTGATGGGGAAAGCCTGGACCCGTGTCGGTGTCCCTCCTGCAAGGAGTGCTGGGAAAATGAACTTTCCGGCTTCCTCCTTGGGAAGGCAGAACATTCCCCATGTGTACTGGTGGCATATAAGAACTGCAGGGCAGCCAGAGAACATGCACCGTGTTCCACCGGGAGAGTTCCTGGAGGGATGTCCCGGTGCAGAAGCCTGTCCCAAGGTGGGTATTTGAGCTGAGGAACTGAGAAGCCAGCTTCTGCCTAGAGTTAGAGATCCGAGAGGCATCAGCACATGGAAGGGAGGGAAGCTACGATGCCTCGAGGGTGGGAGATCAGATGAACCAGGAGAGGCAGGGCCCGGGAGGAACCCCGGGGGGGCAGCGTCCTTTAAAGCCTGGGGGAAGTAGCTTCAGAGAAGGTGGGGTAGCTTGGGTGGGGGTTGCTGGAAAAATATAATTAAGAAACAAATTTCTGCTCAGCCCAGAAACCCCCCTCACATCCGTAGAAGTAAAAGAAACTTGTCTTATGATTGAGTAAGCATTAAGCCAAAATGTGATGCAATCTGCTAAGAGATGACAAAGACAGAAAGAAATCCCACCTTTGTATCCAGCCAAGCAGGTGCAACCCATTACACACGTGGTCTCCAGATAGATGGTGACTAGTTCCCAGTTGAGAGGACTCAACGGCACCATTTGTCACACATAGTTCATCCTAAATTCACCCAGTAACTGTGTTGATTCTCTCTGTGGTTAATTGGCTTTATCCACAGGAAAAACAAACCTCTCATCTATGACAGGAGGTAGTTTTGCAACTGGGAGTGAGATGCCCCCAGAACTGAGGTTCCTTCCTTCTCACAGAAACTGGGAGACAGGGGCGCTTTCTGCCCGGATGCCTGCCTTTCAAAGAGAGGTCTCCTATGGCCTTGAGGAGGAGAATTCTGGGTTGTGAGGCAGGCAAGATACTTATGTATGCTTTAGAAAGCTTTGCATACATCTTTAAGGGATAGAGAAAGAGTATTCAATTACACCTCTTCTAAAAAAAATGATCTCAAAGTCCAGCCTAGGCAACATAGCAAGATCCTATCTCCACACACACAATAATAATAATAAATTTGCTGGGCATGGTGGGGTGTGCGTGTAGTCCCAGCTACTCAGGAGGCTAAGGAGGGAGGATCACCTGAGCCCAGGATGTTAAGGCTGCAGTAAGCTTAGATGGCAGCACTGCACTCCAGCCTGGGTGACAGAGTGAGACTCTGTCAATGAATGAATGAATGAATAAATGAATGAATAGAAAATGCTCTGAGTGAAAAGAGGAGAGTCTCTTTATCTTTTTGCAACAGGCTAAACAAAGTTTTTAAAAATGTATATTTGCCTCACAGAGATTATTCCAGGAAAAGAAGTGGCCCTCAGTGTCAAAGGATGCAAAACTAACCTGTGAGTTCCTGGCAGGTTTAGCAATAAAGGAGGATGTTGCTGATCTCAGTACAAGCAATGTTAGAGAAAGGGGAAGATGGAAGTGGACAAGGACGAGTGAGTGGAAGGCGACAAATGGAAGCAAAGAAACGTATCCAGCCCATTGAAGATGCTTGAGTGAGAAGAAAGAGGCGGTGGAGGGAATGGAAGCCTGAGGAAGTCATATGTTGCAATAAGGGGCCTCAGAGCACGTGTAGAGTGTGGAGCAGAGGCCTTGCAGAGGGGCTGTGGAAGGCTGGCGGGGTGCAGGTGGCCCCACTCTCCGTCACCCTGAGGAGTGTGTGGTCAGAGTTAAAGCTCAGTCTGTTTCTGGGATCAGGTAAGAGGTGAGCGTCCGGAGAAGAGAGGCGGATCTTCAGATCCTGCAGACCTCCACCGCGCCCTCTGTCCCTCTCGACTGCTTTTTCTCCATCTCCATTGTCTGGCTCACATTCGTGTCACTTTTTCATTTCTCCCTACCCCTCTTTTCTCTTTTCTCCTCTTTTTTTCTTAACCCTTGTACCTTTGGAAGTCGCACTAATAGAATTTAAACAGCTTTTCAAGTTGGTTTTTTGTTCCCAGAAATTGATTTTAGACTCTCCATGAATAATGTGGAAATCAAATGAGTATAAGCTGGTTCATCTCTCTGCAAATAAACAAATAAAATCTACATTCCAATGCTTTCTTCTTCCAGAGTAGCCCACATTTGATTTTTTTTTTAATTACTGTCACTTGCAATAGATTTTTAATTCCTGTAACCTGGCTACTCAAATATCATGGGGCAAAAGCCTTACTTCCTGTAAGAGGAAACCAGGCTTGACTAGCCTCATGCTGGCTTTGAAGAAGTAAAATCAGGGGTTGATAAATCTGCATAGGGTAAATATCAAAGGTCAAAAGTAAACAATAGGTGGTAGAGGGAATACCCCAAATTATAAAAGAACTAACTGTTTAAGCCACAACAGAATTATCGTAGAAATAAACCACGGTCCTTCCTGCTAAAATATTCCACTTAGAATTGTAAAATATTCTTCTCAATAACTCCTGGAAGAGCCTACTAATAAATTAATGAGGCTGGGAGCAGTGGCTCACACCTCTAATTCCAGCACTTTGGGAGGCCGAGACGGGCAGATCACTTGAGGTTAGGAGTTTGAGACCAGCCTGGCCAATATGGTGAAACCCCGTCTCTACTAAAAATACAAAAATTATCCAGGCATCGTGGCAGGCACCTGTAATCCCAGCTACTTGGGAGGCTGAGGCAGGAGAATCGCTTGAACCCAGGAGGTGGAGGTTGCAGTGAGCCAAGATGGCACCACTGCACTCCATCCTGGACGACAGAGTGAAACTCCATCTCAACCAAAAAAAAAAAAAAAAAAAAGAAATTAACGAATGTAAGAGCATCTATGTTCCAAATGCAGTGTATTATTTTATGCAGGCTTTCACAAGCTCCTAAAGATTCACCGTGTAGAACTGGAGGTTCTAGAGAAGGACCACGCCTCCTCCTGCAGGTAACTCTTCATTCAGGAAGCAGCTCTTGGCTTATCCCTGGGCTTAGTGGAATTGGAATACCTGACCATAGGACACCAAGGGCTTTAGGACCTGAGTGGCACATCGTGTCCTGGTGACATCTGAGTTACCTGGGGTGTGCACAGCAGCCTCCAGCATCCCAGGGAGAGCTGTGTATGGGGTCAGGCTCAAGCAGGTCTCAGGGCACCAGTGACCCAATGGGTGACTCAGACTCCCATGGCACTTGCTCCTTCTGTTTCTCCCTCTGCCATATATATGAGCTCATGGGAAGCACTGTGACCTCTTACAGAGGAGGAAAGTGCATGGACTTCCAGCTTCTAGAACTGTGATACAATAAAATCCTGTTGCTTATCTACTCCTCTGCAGTATTTTGTCATGGCAGCCCTAGCAAACTACTACAGGGACTGTGGGGGTTAGGATGACACAAAGCATCAAATGCCACTCCCTGTTCCATTGTTATATAATGTCCCTCTTTGTCTTTTTTAACTGCTGTTGCTTTAAAGTTAGTTTTTTTGATATAAGAATAGTTACTCCTGCTCACTTTTGTGGCCATTTGCATGGGGTGTCTTTTTCTACCCTTTTACCTTAAGTTCATGTGACACTTTATGGTTAGGGGAGTCTCTTGAGGGCAGCAGATACTTGCTTGGTGAACTATTATCAATTCTGCAATTCTGTGTCTTTTAAGTGGAGCATTTGGGCCACTTACATTCAATGTTAGTATTGAGATGTGAGGTACTGTTCCATTCATCCTGCTATTTGTTGCCTGAATACCTTGGTTTTATTCATTTATTTATTGTATTTGTGTTTTATATGTCCTGTGAGATTCATGCTCAAAGAGGTTCTGTTTTGATGTGTTTCCAGGATTTGTTTCAAGATTTGGAGCTCCTTTTAGTAGTTATTGTGATGCTGGCTTGGTAGTGGCAAATTCTCTCAGCATTTGTTTGTCTGAAAAAGACTGTTATCTTTCCTTTATTTATGAACTTTAGTTTTGCTGGATACAAAATTCTTGGCTGATAATTTTTTTTTTTTTTTTTCTGAGACAGAGTCTTGTTCCGTCACCCAGGCTGGAGTGCAGTGGTGCGATCTGGGCTCACTGCAACCTCCGCCTCCTGGATTCACGCCATTCTCCTGCCTCAGCCTCCCGAGTAGCTGGGACTACAGGCGCCTGCCACCAGGCCCAGCTAATTTTTTTGTATTTTTAGTAGAGATGGGGTTTCACCATGTTAGCCAGGATGGTCTTGATCTCCTGACCTTGTGATCCACCCGTCTTGGCCTCCCAAAGTGCTGGGACTACAAGTGTGAGCCACCGTGCCCGGCCTGATAATTTTTTTTTAAGGAGGCTGCAGGTGGGTATGCATGCTCATTTGAGGTGTTCTTCCCTTATTGAAGATTACTAAAATCACATGTGTTGAAAAGCATTTGGGATTATTTACTTAATTGATGAGTACTCATTTATTTTTACATTAATTTGATACCATGTATAAACAATATATAAACATAGGTATGGACATATACATATGTGATATGTGATACAGCATAGAACATATACTTGTGCACATAAAGATAGAGGGAGACAGAAATACTTCAGATTTTTGATTTTAATACTTTATGCATGAACACGTAAAACTCACTGTTAAAAAAAAAGCTGGATTTAAATTGTGCTTTTGTAAATAGAAAAAGTTAACATTTATCTGAGGAAGCCCTTGCTGAGTTTTAGAGAAAGTAGGTAGTAAATTTACATCTCAAAGCACACACAAACACACACACACACACACACACACACACACAGAGAAGGAGTTTGGGTGTGTTCATGGAAGATTAAAAGTAGATGTCAAGGTAACACAAAAATGATAGAAATTTATAACAGGATTTTATAAGGAGACCAATTTTATTTCCATACATAGCTTTTATTTTGGTCTCTGTTTTCCAACTGTACTCCAGGAAACACACTACACAGGCTCCCTTCTTAAGTGCTGGTGGGCCACTGCACATGCAGACAGCCCACTTTAAGGGAAGAATCAGGGGAGAAGAGATGCAGACCCCAGAATTATGCCAACGTACAAAAGCCTAAGTCAAAGGTCAAACCACACACTTGAAATCTCATCGCCTGTTTGGCCCTGTTTTAAGTGTGCTTTACTTTCTTTAATTTCTGCTCTAAAGCTTTTAAATAAACTTTCACTCCTGCTCTAAAATTTGCCTAAATCTCTTCTTCTGCCTTATGACACTTAGTTGAATTCTTTCTTCTGAAGAAGCAAGAATTGAGGCTGCTACAGACTTGTACAGATTTGCTGCCATTAATATACTTTAATGCCATTCTACATGATAGAATATATATATTCTTATATTTATATATTATATATAAAATTTATGTATTCATAGAGGCCTTGAATCTACATTCTTGCTGCACTTCATGTAAACAATCCAGGTATAAGACTAAAACTTATTTTGGAAATACATTGGTCCCATATAATTTCTGTTTCATAAAAATGGGAGACAGGAGGGGGAAAATTATTTTTCAGAAGGAAACAACAGAAAAATGGTTATTACATTTTAGATCTGTTCATTTTTTTTTTGAATTTTGTTATTTACCTACAATTTGGACTGAATCCTAAATTTTTTCCTGGCTACAAATTTCAAAACTAATGGTTTCAGAATTTTCTTCCATTTTTCTTCCATTTTGGTATATTATAAATTAAAACTGTGCTTTTTAAATTTTTATCATTTTTTTATTACACTTTTAAGTTCTGGGATACATGTGCAGAACCTGCAGGTCTGTTACATAGGTATACACGTGCCATGGTGTTTTGCTGCACCCATTAACCCATCATCCACCTTAGGTATTTCTCCTAATGCTATCCCTCCCCTAGTCCCCCACCCCTCAACAGGCCCCAGTGTGTGATGTTCCCCTCCCTGTGTCTATGTGTTCTCATTGTTCTACTCCCACTTATAAGTGAGAACATGCGGTGTTTGGTTTTCTGTTCCTGTGTTAGTTTGCTGAGAATGGTGGTTTCCAGTTTCATCCATGTCCTTGCAAAGGACATGAACTCATCCTTTTTTATGGCTGCATTGAATTCCATGGTGTATATGTACCATATTTTCTTTATCCAGTCTATCATTGATAGGCATTTGGGTTGGTTCCAAGTCTTTGCTATTGTGAATAGTGCTGCAATAAACATATGTGTGCATGTGTCTTTACAGTAGAATGATCTATAATCTTTGGGTATATACCCAGTAATGGGATCACTGGGTCAAATGATATTTCTTGTTCTACATCCTTGAGGAATCGCCACACTGTCTTTCACAATGGTTGAACTAATTTACATTCCTACCAACAGTGTAAAAGAGTTCCTATTTCTCCACATCGTCTCCAGCATCTGTTGTTTCCTGACCTTTTAATGATCACCATTGTAACTAGCATGAGACGGTATCTCATTGTGGTTTTGATTTGCATTTCTCTAATGACCAGTGATGATGAGCTTTTTTTTGTATGTTTGTTGGTCACAAAAATGTCCTATTTTGAGAAGTGTCTGTTCATGTGCTTCACCCACTTTTTGATGGGCTTTTTTTTTTCTTGTAAATTTGTTTAAGTTTCTTGTAGATTTTGGATATTAGCCTTTTGTCAGATGGATAGGTTAAACCTTGCAAGCTGAAACTCGATGACTTATGTAAACTTCTGGAGAAATCATAGCAACTTATATATAAACAACCTTTGTGCCTGCTGATGTGTACTATACAAAAGGTACACATGAACACTGGATTCAGACTGCAATTCAGAAAAATGTGTCAGATTTCCATTGCAATTAGAAGATGCTTCAGAAACTCTAGAAAACCTAGTCTATAGGGTTAGAGTGATGTTTGTCAAACGAATTGCTCTAATTGAAGCAGCAGTTGTGTGACTTTAATAAGGTTCCAGGATTATACTGTCCCTTTGTTGCTGAGACTTCCCTTTGCCCTTTTCTGATTTGTCTTCATCCCCTTTTCCATGGGGCATGACTTCTTAAGAATGAGCCTTCCTAGTGATGTAGGATCAGATGAAACATACAGTCACAAAGTCATGTCCTCTACAATGCTTTCTCTGAAAGCTTTTGAAGAATCGAGGGACCAGGTGTGCTGACACAGACCTGTAATCCCAGCAGTTTGAGAGTCTAAGGCAGGAGGATCACTTGAAACCTGGAGTTTAAGACCAGCCTGAGCAACAAAGGGAGACCATGTGTCTACCAAACATAAAATAAATCAAATTAGCCAGGTGCAGTGATGCATGCCTATAGTCTCATATACTTGGGAGGCTAAGGCGGGAGGACCACTTCAGCCCAGGAGTTCAAGGCTGTAGTGAGTACACTCCAGTCTTGGTGACAGAGCAAGGTTGTGTCTCTAAAAGAAAAAAAAAAGGAAAGGAAAAGAACGGGGTAAGCAGGAAAGCCAAAGATCTCGGGCATCTCTAGATGATTGCCTGAACAAATTGTTTTCTCTTGGCTTCAAAACCTTTCAAGATGTATATTTCTTTGTAAAAGAAGGACATGCCAATTGTAACTTTAAGTGAACAATCAAAATCTAGCTCCTAAAACTGAAGTATTTTAACTCTCATTCTGATAATATTTATTTTCTGAGGCAAAGAAGAAAGACAAGATTAGATGAATTGTTTTTCTGCCCACACCATCTCTTCCGACATGCCTTATCTCCTTTAATCAAATGTATAAATACTAAGCCTCCTGAAACCTCTTCAGAGAAAACACAAGCCACAGAGGTTTTTTTGCAACTCATGTATTCCCAGGGTGTACTTTCAAGTTCTGGCTCAATAAATCTCAATTTATCAAGACGCTTGCCTCAGTCAGTGATTCTGGATAACCACCATGAGTCCTGCAAAGCCCTTCAGTAATCTATTGCCTGCCTAGGTGATGTGTAAGGTGAGTCAGGTCTTCATGAGTCAAACACTCATCTTCCTTTCTGTCTTTCCCAACCCTACCACTCAGTGCTGTGTGCTCTGATCTGACCCCAGCTCCCAGGTTGTTTGTATTGGTCTAAGAAAGCAAGACCAGGAGGGGCAGGTTGAGAAGGAAGTAAGAAGTGAACAGCCATGGAAAGTGGCAGGTGGGGCTGTCATTGCTCAAAGCCACACACCCTGGGTGCATTTTACGAATTTTTCTGGATTCATAATCTTTTCCCTGTGTGTCTATCTAGAAACTCACCCTCCTCCTACTTTCTTCTCATTACTCTTTCTGTTTCTAGTGCACTCATTTATGGCCAGAGAATGGCCATGTAAATAGTTGACAATAGAATAAAAAATGACGTTTTCTGAGATTTGGAAGCTGGCCTTTCTTTTTTCCAAAAGAGATTGGGGTTTCTAAAAGCTAGCTTTTATGCAGGGCTGTGCAGTTGTGAGTGTAGTTTTAGGGAACAGATGCATAAGTGAAGGGTGAGACAGAAAACAAAATGCTGGCTATTTGTCAAATCCTGAAAGTAAATGGGACAAAAATCATTTTTGAAGGAGGAGGTCATTCAGGAGACCTTGTACATCTTAGCGTGTCCTCTTACCAGAAGAATTGGAGGTTGAGGTTGAATTATGGATTTAGGTGACAGTGGGTATATAATTCTCTGCCTCAGTTTTTTTTTTTATCTGTAAAAATGGTGATTGTGGCCCTTGGGATTTTTTGGTGAGCACTATAGTTACCTGGAAAGCTCTTAGGATAGTGCCTGGTGCATAGTGAGTGCTGCATCAGTGTGAGCTATTATAATTATGGGAATATACAAAGGTATCACCCTGGCCATCCAGAGTGGGGAGATATTTTCTGGTCAGGGTCCAGGCAGGCCAGCTGGAGATGAAGCTGATTAGTAGGGAAGCTTAACTTCCAGGAGTGGAAGAATTTAGGAGGAGTAAACAGAATGCACAACATTCTGTAAACATTCCTTTACCCAACAGTAGGAATACTCAGAGTGGGTGTGGCTTCCGTGACAATCATTATCTCCTGGGAATCTAAGAATGTGTTCTAGAGTCAAATGGCTTTGATGTAAGCCAAACCCAGAAATGGGCTTCAGGGCTGCCTTGCACATAGCATTCATTCATCTTGAAAAAGGAAAGCATTCATCTTGCTAAAGGAATCCCCTCTTCTGGTCCAGGCCATTATTTTTGTTTTTGTGCTATCCTAATTTTTAAGGTGTAAGGAGAAAGACCGAAGAATAAAATAATGAAGTACATGTGTGAAATAACAGGGTAGAATTGAGACTGCTACATGTAAGTTAAGAGAAACTGTGTATAAATTTTTGTGAACAGAAAAAGGATTTCTTGTTGCAAACAGACCTCTCCATATAAATAGTACCCATTGCCTTGAGTGGATAGCAGATGGCATCACAAGAACGTTCCAGCAGAATCACGAGAGAATGGGTAGTGTGGCTTCTTTAATTGGCAGGTTAGACTGAGTAAGTTACTGAAGAGAAAGGAGTTGAAGGAGAAGATGGGTGCGGGCAAGAAAAATGGGAAGGTGAAAGGAAAGGACTGAAAGGAATGTTTACCAAGGGCTCATCAGGTACCAGGCTCTGTGACTAATGTCTTACACATGTTAATTTACTCTTCCACTGTCATTTTCTGATGCAGTAAGAGTCAGCCTTACACTGCAGATGAGGAAAGAGGCTGAGGGAGGTCAAATGAGTGGCCCAGGGTCATCCAGCCACTTCATAGCAGAGCTAGTGTGTTTCACTGTGGTTTGTGCAGACAGAAAAGTGAGACATGGAAGGAAGGCAAAACATTTTTGCTCTGGGTGATGTTTACGAAAGTGACCCTTATGAGGGAGAATAATGGCCTCTTAAAAATGTCCACATCCGGGCTGGGCGCAGGGGCTCACACCTGTCATCCCAGCACTTTGGGAGGCTGATACGGGTGGATCACGAGGTCAGGAGTTCAAGACCAGCCTGGCCAACATGGTGAAACCCCATTTCTACTAAAAATGCAAAAATTAGCTGGGCGTGGTGGCGGGCAACTGTAATGCCAGCTACTTGGGAGGCTGAGGCAGGAAAATCATTTGAACCTGGGAGGCGGAGATTGCAGTGAACCTAGATTGTCCACTGCACTCCAGCCAGGGCAACATGAGTGAAACTCTGTCTCAAAACAAAAACAGCAGCAACAAAAAAAAAATCCACATCCTAACTCTTGGAACACATGCATTTACTTTTCTTGGCAAAAACACTGTTCAAAGGTGATGAAGTTGAGTATCTTGAGATGGAAAGCTTATTCTGGCTTATCTGGGTGGCTCCCAGTGTCATCATAAGGGTCCTTGTAAGTGAAAGAGAAAGGCAGGAGGGTCAGGGTGAGAATGATGCAGTCTGAAAGACTCCACTGGCCATTGCTTGCTGTGAACATGTGTGATAAGACAAAATTACAACTAATTTAGTTATAGATGTAATTGGCTTTTATTTGTGATTTATGATTTGGGGCAGCTCTCCCTCTACAGATGCCTCAGCATCCCAACTATCTGGGACTATATTGTGGGATCTGGCCAGCAACCTGCAATGCAACAGGGCTCTTTCTTTGTTCCCAGGCAGATTGAGAAATAAAGGACACACACAAGATAATGAAAGCTGTGTCCAGGGGTGTCACCGCCTTCTGGTCCTGCAATGCTGCCAATGCACTGGATACACCAGCATTTATTATTAAGTTTAGTGAGAGTGGGGGTAGGTTAGTGAGGGATTTAGGGTCATTTATAGGCTCTCCATAAGGGTCACATTCCATTCCCAGAGCTACAGACATCTGCTTTTCTGGGATAGGAATCTTGGTAATGTGAAACCTCCCTGACTGCCCATCCATTCGTAGGCTCTCTGCAGGGGGAAGCACATCACGTGTGGTTGGCTCATTCTGGCAGTCCAACCTGGCATTTTTCTTTACACAATCCTGCATGCAATTTTGTATTTACAGTAATCAGGAGCATTAAAGGATGTCTTGTTATGTAAAAATGTGTCGGCTGGGTGCGGTGGCTCATGCCTGTAATCCCAGTACTTTGGGAGGCTAAGGCGTGTGGATCACCTGTTGTCGGGAGTTCGAGACCAGCCTGAACAACATGGAGGAACCCTGTCTCTACTGAAAATACAAAATTAGCTGGGCATGATGGTGCATGCCTGTTATCCCAGCTACTTGGGAGGCTGAGGCAGGAGAATCACTTGAACCCGGGGGGCGGAGGTTGTATTGAGCCAAGATTGTCCCATTGCACTCCAGCATGGGCAACAAGGGTGAAACTCCATCTTAAAAAATCAATGAAGTGTGGTTGACATGATATATCTGACACTGTTAACTTACTCTCAGAAGCTACTTCTTGTGAAATCCTAAGTACAGCATTATTCTGGGAAGCAAAGGAGACAGGCAGAAGCAAGGACAAATTAAGAGAGGTAAGAGTCTCATCATGATTGATAGTCTTGTTCTGACATCTTGAGAAAAGCTGTCCACAGTGTAAAGTCATCAACTTGTTGTCGTGGTTTGCAGTTTGAGTGTCTCTAAGTTATGGTGTTGAACATTTGGTGAGCTCTTAGTGGCCCACACCTCAGACACGAGGGTTTTCCCATGAAATTTACATTGAGTTGTCCACCTCCAGCTTATATGGCTTCAGGAACAGAGCCGCTCTTGTTCTTAATGATTTCATTGGAGAAAATTGAATTGGAAGAACTAAAAGAATTCAGGGTCCAGTCCAGTCTACCAGTGGATTATAAATACTCAAAGATAATGAACAGTGGTTCAATCTGGTAACAGGTGTACTACAGTTTTTCTTTTCAACTAGTTTTTCTGTCTATAGGAGTCTCTAATTCTACCAAAGATAATTCCAGTAGGATGAATTTGTTTGCAAAATAGGTTGAGTCTCACCGAACTTGCCCAGATTTTTTACCTAAGTGCGGCAAGAGTAGCCGTGGACCATAGAGGCTCTTTTTAAACGTCCCTTTGCTAGAAGTTTTTAATAAGAATCTCAGATGAAACTTCCAAAAACCTCTTGAGACTAGGAAACTAAACCAAGACCAACTTCAGACTTTGCCTGCTTTCCCTATGGGTTTATTCTATGTATATTATCAAATATAACATCCCAGTGAAAGCTTTGGTAATATAACCAATGTTTTCAAAAGTGTCCTGTTATAAAGAGAGCAGATTGTTACTGAACTTGTCCAAATAACTTTATTACCATAAACACATGAATACTCATGAATAGTTTCCCAATTCTGGGGCACTCAGAGAGCAAAAGCAAATGTTTCAATTTTTGTTTACAAAAGTATTCTTTACCAATTGCTTAAGAAAAAAAGTTCATAAATCTGGAGAATAAAACATTCAAAGAATCAGCACATTTTCAAATAAAAAATTATGAAAACATTATGCTTTTGATTATTTAGTCCAATAACATTGAGTTTTTTTCTTCTTTGTCTTGAATTTCATGAAGGTATCAGCCTGTTCTTTTTCTCAGTGTCTCTATTGTGGCAGCCATTAATAAGACTCGGTCTGGTTTCCATGGCAGGCACCTGATTGACAGAAGGCCCAGGTCAGCGCATTTCAAATTCACTACCTCCTTTACAGAGAAAGCTTCTTTCCCACAGGCTCCCAGCAAGGGTGCGAAAGCAAGCCTAGTTCTCTGAGTCTCTCTTTAACTCCAATGGGTGACTGGTTGGAGGATTCCCCGTCAGCCTTGCAAAAACTCTTAGAACTGCATTGGTACCTAAAACTTCTTTCTCTTTCTTTTTCACAGGAATCAGCTCTGCATAGCAGTTTGTGGCTTTTCCCATACTACCTTCATGCCTGCCCCACATTCCCTCACAGGTGTCTTCCCTGATAAATTATCTTGTATGTCTAATCCCATCTTGGATGCATCTCAGTTGGTAAAAACTAACATACCAGGCTTGATTCTTTGCACTTAGCTTTTTTTGTTTCTCTCCCACAATTAGTCAGTAACCATGTCCTAGTGTTTTATGTGTTACCTCTTTTTTCATATGTATGGAAAAAGGTAGGTACTGTTGAGATGCACTTCCTATGTGCCAGGCCCTGTGCTCAATACTTTCCCTGTATCTCATTTAATCCACACAATAACCCTGTCAGGTAGGCATTATTTCCATTTTGCTGATGAAAAGACAGAAGCTTAGCATGGTGTAAAAACTTCCCTGGTGTCATATGGCTAGTGACAGGTGGATCTGAGATTTGATTCTAGGACTATTTGATCTCAAGGCTAATGATGATGGTAGTAATATAGCAGCTGACATTGGTTCCTCTTTGTGTGGCATCTTGTTTCATTGACTGCATTAAACCTTTAAAAGAATGGTATGAAGAAAGTACTCTCATTGCAATTTTCAGGTGAGGAATCAGGGGTTCAGAGAAGTTGAGTCTTGTGCAAGAAATTTATAACTGTAAACTCTTACATTAAAAAAGAAGAAAGATCTCAGGTCAACAACCTACTTTAATACTTCAGGATATGAAAGAAGAACAAACTAAACCCAAGCACAGTGAATGAGGAAATAATAAGGATTAGAGTGGATATAAATAAAATGGAGAATGGAAACAGAATAGAGGAAATTAATGAAACCAAAAGTTGATTCTTCAAAATAAAATCAACAAAATTGACAACCATTAACTAGATTGACTAAGAAAAAAAGAGAAAAGTATAAAATTACTCAAATCATAAATGAAAATGGACTCTGAGCATGGTGGGTCATGTTTTAATCCTAGCACTTTGGGAGGTCACAGCAGAAGGATTTCTTGAGACCAGGTGTGTGGACCAGCATAGGTAACCTGGGGAGATGCTGTCTCTATATATAAAAAAAAAAAACAATTAGCTGGGCATGTTGACATGCACCTGTAGTCCTAGCATCTTGGGAGGCTGAAGAAGGAGAATTGCTTGAGCCCAGGAGGTTGAGGCTGCAGTGAGCCATAATCACACCACTGTATTCCATCCTAGGGTGGCCTACAGAGTGAGAGCCTGTCTCTCTCTCTTAAAAAAAAAAAAAGAAAAATGAAGCGATTACTACCAATTCTAATAAAATAATGATTATGAAAGTACTGTAAATAATTGTATGCCAATAAATTGGATAACCTAGATGAAATAGACAAACTCCTAGAAACACACAAAAATATGAATATAACTATAATCAGTAAGAAGATTGAATCAATAAAAGCATTTGATGAAATTCAGTATTTTTTCATAATAAAAACATTCTAAGAATGGAAGGAAATCACCTCAACATAAAGGCAATATGTGAAAAACCCAATGCTAACATCTTACATAATGGAGAAAGACTGAAAGCTTTCCCTGTATGAGCAGAAAAAGACAAAGATGCCTGCTTTTGACACTTTTATTCAACATAGTATTGAAAGGTCTAATCAGAAAAATTAGCGAAGAATTTTAAAAAAGACATTCAAATTGGAAGGAAGGAGTAAAATTATTTCTGTTTATAGATAACTTGAACTTATTTGTAGAAAATCCTAAAGATGGAACAAACGTATTAGAATTAATAAATAAATTCAGTAATGTTGCACAATACAAAATCAACATTCAAACATCAGTTGTATTTCAATACACTAACCATGAACAATCTGAAGGGAAATTAAGAAAAAAAATTTCAACTTATATTAACATCAAAAAGAATAAAATATTTAGGAATAAGTTTAACCAAAGAGGTGAAATGATTATACCTGAAAATCTACAAAGTATTGCTGAAAGAAATGAAAGATGACATCAATACATTGAAAGACATTTTGTTTTCATGAATTGGAAGACTCAATATTGTTAGGAGGACAGTGCTGCCCAAAGTGAGCTGCAGATTCAATACAATTCCTATCAGAATCTCAGTGGCATTTTTGCAGAAAAAGAAAAATCTGTCCTAAAATTTATATTGCATCTCATGACTCTAAATAGACACACAGCTTTGAAGAGGAAGAAAGAAGCTGGAGGACTCACACTTCCTGATTTCAGCATTTACTACAAAGCCCCAGTAATCAATACAGTGTGGTACTGGCATCAAGGAGGACATAGAAATTAATGAAATATCATAGCCCAGAAAGAAATGCTTGCATATATGGCCAAATGATTTTCATCGAGTGTGCCAAGATCGTTCAATGGGGAAGGGACAGTGTTCTCACCAAATGATATTGGGAAATGTGGATATCCAAGGGCAAGAAGAGTGGAACCTTTACCTAACACCATGTACAAAAATTAACCCACAATACATGAAAGATCTAAATGTAAGAGTAAAAACTATACAACTCTTAGAAGAAAAACTTTATGATAGTGGATTTCACAATGATTTCTTGGTTGTAACAACAAAAGCATAGGCAACAAATAAAATGGATAAATCAGACTTCATAAAAACCAAAACCTTTTATATAGCCCATGCAAAGTTCCTCAGCATCACGAATACTTAGAGATATGCAAATCAAAACCACAATGTTACAATGCCTCACACACTTTAGGATGGCTTTGATAAACAACAACAATGACAGCAACACTAAACAACAGGTGTTTCCAAGTAGATGGAAAAATTGGAGCTCTAGTGCATTGCTGATGGGGATGGGAAATGTTATAGCCACTGTAAGAAGTGGTGTGGCTGTTTTTCAAAAAATTAAACAATAAATTACCATTTGATCCAGCAATTCCACTTCTGGACATACTCCCTATAGAATTGAAAGAAATTTGAAGAAATATTTGTACACTGATGTTCAGAGAAGCATTACTCACACTAGCCAAAAAATGGAAACAACTGAAAAGTCCATTGAAAGATAAGTGGGTAGGCAAATGAGGTGTGTCTATACATTGAAATGTTGTTCAACCTTAACAAGGAAGAAAATTCCAATACATCGTGCAAAATGGATGAACCTTGAAGATATTATGCCAACTGAAATAAGCCAGACACAAAAGGATAATTATTATATAATTCCATTTATGAAAGATAGTTAGAATAGCCAGTTACATAGAGACAGAATGTAGAATGGTGTTGCTAAGGGTTAGGGGGAGAAGGAGTGAGAGTTACTGTTTATTGGGTACAGAGGTTTAATATGGTAAGAGGAAAAAGTTCTGGAAATGGATACTGTGATGGTTACACAACACTGAATTGCACACTTAGTTAATGGTAAGTCTAATATTAGATATATATTAAGTGTCTCGTAGTCTTACCCTCTCTATAATTACACACTTTTTGGCACTGCCCCTTTCCTGCCATGCAGAGCCCCAGGGGTGAATCTCCCTATTTCTCTAGCTCTGCATCAGTTACTGTCTTCCGTGCTGTGTCCCACGTGCTGTGCCCAAAGCCTCATACAGCTGGTGACTTCAGAGCCAGGACGCAGCTCAGGAGTCAGCCCTGAGGCTCCCTCTCTTCTTATTTCCCTGCAGCCTGGCCCCGGGGGAGGTTTAGCTTCAACTGACAGCTCGATTTAGCCAACTTCAGGACAGGCCACCAGGGCCCTTTCTCCACACATGTTGGTCCCACCCCTGGTGGAGTCAGGCAGGGCCAGGCCAGTCACCAGAGGAGCCCGGAGCAGAGCAGGAAGCAGAGTCTGAGCTGCTCCTCCCTCACCCAAAGGGCTTCCTCCTCTCATTTGGGGGAAAAGTGTGAGCTTGTTTCAAAGCCTCAGATGTTCCTTGTAGCTCATGGAATAGGTAGAAGAAAACAAACACATGGCAGAAGGGGATGTGTTGGTGACAGTGAGAAGCAACTTGATCTTGAGGACTCTGCTTCTTGTCCCTCTCTGAAGCCTCTTCTACCACATAGGGCTCAGGGCTGATAAAGCCCCCTCCCTACCTTTTTCAGGCCAGACACAAGGTCAGCCATGAGAAAACAGAAAAACAAGCAGAAGAGAGTCTGTAGAGACAAATTGGGAGGGTTCAGGAGGAGAATTTGGGATTTACTTGTGCCCATGGGACAGAGGCTGGGAATACAAATGTTTTCCTGACTCTTCTCTGAAAGCCAGATAGACTCCACCTAAAACCCTATTGCCAAGGATGCTGGGATCCACTTACCAGAGACTTTGACTATCATGGTTTTGGAGATTTCCTTGCCAGTGGCTGAGTTACGAACAGAGCAAGCATAGAGCCCGCTATGATTTGTAGTAACCTGGGGGATAAAGAGCTTTTGTCCTGATTGCTGAAACTTCCCATTAATTGTCCAAGAATACTCTGCTGGTGGGTTAGAGTCCGCAAAACAGGACAAGTCGAGGTTTTCTCCTGAACGGTAATAGGTGAATGAAGGGTAAATTCTGGGGAGGTCTGGACCATCTGGAGGAAAGAGAATAAAGCTACAGGTGATGTCATCCGAGGGAAGGGGATGTTCCTGGTGTCTTAAAGGGACACAGTGACCCTCTGAGCCAAGATACACCCTCAAGTGCCAGCCAAATCCCATCTATGTTCACTGAGCCAAAGCCTGAGGTATGCACCTGTTTCTCTCATTACAAGCTGTGGGCCCCTAGTCTCCCATGACAAGAGCGCCCCTCCCCTTATATTCTTGGTTAAGGCTGTGCCTACCCAGGATTTCCCAGGGCAGGGAGTCATGGCCAGGTCTGATGTCCAGAAGTAAAGTTGTCTATACTTGGACCGGAGAGAGACTGAGAGGCCTGGCCTCTGGTCGTTTGGATTTAAGCTGGTGTCCTGGCCCACAGAGGAACAAAGGATACTCACAGAGGACATTCAGGGTGACTGGGTTACTGCGGATGCCACCATATCGGTCCCGTATTTCACATTGATAGGGTCCTGTTTCATTTCTCGTGACACTGGGTAGAATGAGGATCCTGTTTTCAATGGGTCGCTTTACCCTGGGACTGACCGGGAGGCTCTGACCATTTAGCCACCAAATGTAGGTGTAGTTCCGACTCTTAGGTTCACAGGTGAAGGCTAACACATCCTTCTTCTCCCTGGGGTTTAAGTTGTTGATGGTGATGTAGGGCATGGGCAGCTTCGCTGTGTGGATAACAGAGAGAAGATTGTCCTGTGTGGCACCTTTGATTCCTCCACAGGCATCCTTCAATCAGAGTTGGCATCTCCCACCTGTCAACCCACATGAGTCCTTGAAAGCCAGTAGCTGGTGCGTGTGTCACAAGACAGATGCATGATGATCTAAGGGCTCAAAGACTGTGAGGCTACCTTCTCTGTCTTAGGGCAGCACAGACTTTCTCAAGTGTCAATTGAGCAGCAGTGTTGGGTCATGGACAGACACGACAGTGGGAGTCACAGCCCCTGGTACCCCTCCCAGTCCCTCCCTAATCAGTTGACTGGCTGGCTCACCTTGGGTTCCTTACCTGGAATGTGCAACTGCTGGGCCCCTTCCAAATTCCATCCTACTTTGCCCCCCTAGATGTGATTTCTCTGCAGCTTCCATTTCCAAGGACTTTCTAGAGATGAATAATAATGGGACTTCCCATTGTCCTGAAACTCTGAGGATACTGAGCAGCCTGGCCTGGGACTGGATGTTTCAGCAGAAATAACACAGGGAAGACCAGAGCAAGCCTGGAGGTCAGTTCAGTCATCAGGCACTAGAGGCACCAGGTGGGGCAGTTTTTTTGCAGGTGTTTCATGATGACTTACTTGAACCAGTGACCTCTAAAGATAGAGCAGAGTGCAAGGAATGATCTAGAAAGAGTGAAGGGGACAGGCAAGAGCTGGTGGCTTTGGAGCAGAACCATGTTCCCTGTCCTGGGTTCTTTAAGTTTCCTCTCCTTCTGCAGAGGGCAGGTGAGGACCATGTGGATCTTTCTAGAAATACATGTGGACATTTGCAAATGCAGAACTGACTGGTGGAAAGGGTGGGAATGAACTGCTGGAAATCTGGTCCTCATGGACCATGTGTGTTCGATGGATATGAGACAAATTTGGAGAGAAGTTTTGCAAATATTTTCTTTCATTGGACATTCTACTCTCTGATTCCATGGGTTCCAGTAATCTAGGGACCTCATGTAAGTTGATTCCAGATTGAATATGAGACGAGGCTGCTGGTTGCCAGGAGCTGGGAGTGGGGAGAATCAGAAGTTGTTCATGGGTGTGCAGTTTCAGTTATGCAAGTTGGAGAGGTTCTAGAGATCTGCTGTAGAGCTTGATGCCTATAGTTCACACAGATTATCTCTTATGCATAAGTTTTAGGACAAAAAGTGTTTTGGATTTCTGATATTTTTTGATTCTGAAATATTTGTCATATACTTACTGGTTTAGCATCCCAAATCTGAAAGATTCAAAATCTAAAATGCTTCAGTGAGCATTTCTTTTCAGCATCAGATTAGTAGGCAAAAGTGGGAGGTGATAAGCCAGATATATTCTTGCCCTTTTTTTTCTCTCACCATGTTTCTAGCTTGGTGATTAGTTTTCGGTGAATTCCATAGTGGCCATGCTGCACTCGTATATTTTTGAAGGCTTTGGGATGTGAGAAAGGCTGATTGCTATTTTCTATGTCATCAGAACTTTCCACCTTTTCTGGTTGCATCTTTTTCTCAGTTTTTGTGTTGTGGCAGTCATTAAGAAGAGACTGTCAGTTCAGATTTAGGACAGAGTTTTCTAAATTCTGCAAAAAATGTTACTGGGATTCTGGTAGGGGATGCATTGAATCTGCAACTCAATTGGGTAGTATTGCCTTTCTAACAATATTGCTTCTTCCAATTCATTAAAATGAAATGTCTTTCCATATATTGATATCGTCTTTAATTTCTTTCAGCAATGTTTTGTAGTTTTCAGGGTATAATCATTTGACCTTTTTGGTTAAACTTATTCCAAAATATTTTATTCCTTTTGATGTTAATGTGAATTGAAATTCTTTCCTTAACTTCCTTTCAGATTGTTCATTGTTAGTGTATCATCTAAAGAATGATCTAGAAAGAGTGAAGGGGACAGGCAGAAGCTGGTGGTTTTGGAGCAGAAACATATTCCCTTTCCTGGGTTTTTGATTTTCCCTCTCCCTTTGCAGAGAGCAGGTGGCTCTTCCCTGACAGCTAGATAGACTTTACTGGAAAACATAGTGCCAATGCTCCAGGGATCCACTTACCAGGGACTATGATCCTCTTGATTATGAGATTTGTTCCACCAGTGGCTGAGTTATGGATGAAACAGACATGGACCCGTCTATATGTTTTAGTGATTTGGGGTATAAAGAACACTTGTGCTAATTGCTGGAACTTCCCATCAATCAGCAAGAATGCTCTGCCAGTGGGTGAGAGTCTGTGAGGCAGGAGAGCTTGGGGACTTCCCCTGTATGGTAATAGGTGTATGAGGAAGAAATGGTGGGGGCATCCAGGCCATGCGGAGCAAAGAGAATAATGTCACAGGCGATATTGTCAGAGGGAAGGGAAAATCCTGGTCTGTGGAAGGGCCACAGTCACAGTGACCCTGTGAGCCAAGTTGCAACACTGAAGTCCCAGCCAAATCCCCGCTGTGTTCACTGATCTGGAGCCTGAGACATTCACCTGTTTCTCCCATCACAAGCTGTGGAACCTGAGTCTCCCATGACAGGAGAAGCCTCTTCTCTCTTATTTTTGATCAAGCCTAGGCCTACTCTGGTTTGCCTGGAGCAGAAAGTCATGGCCAGCTTTGATGTTCAGGGATAAAAGTCTCTGTACTTGGACCTGAGAGGGACTGAGAGGCCTGGCCTCTGGCCATGTGTATTTGGGATGGCAGCCTGGCTCACAGAGGAACAGAAGATACTCACGGAGGAGATTCAGGGTGACTGGGTCACTGCGGCTGGCACTCACTGGGTTCCGTATTTCACATTCATAGGGTCCTGCAATATACTTTGTGACACCAAATATATAGAGGGTCCTGTTGGTTTTGGACAGCTGCAACCTGTGAGTCCTAGGGAGGTTCTGACCATTCAGTAACCACAGGTAGCTTGCATCCGGAGTCTCAGGATCACAGATTAAGCGCACAGCCTCCATGACCTCCCTGGGGTTTAAGTTGCTGCTGGAGATGGAGGGCTTGGGAGTCTCCGCTGTGCAGAAAACAGAGAGAAGATTGCCCTGTGTGGCACCTTTGATTCCTCCAAAGGCATTTTTCAACCAGAGTTGTCATTTACCCCCTCTCAGCCCACCCTAGTCCTTAAAAGCCCATGGCAGGTGTGTGTATTACAAGACAGATGCATGGCAATCTGAGGGCTCAGTGATTGTGAGGCTGTCTGCTTTATGTAGGAGAAGCACAGACTTTCTCAAGTGTGAATTGAGCAGCAGCATTGGGTCATGGAAAGACACAGGACCAGCAGTCACAGCCCTTGGTGCCTCTCTGAGTCCCTCCGTCTCCAACTGCCTGCCTGGCCCAACTTGTGGTCCTCACTTGGAGCATGCAGTGCTGGAATCTTCTTAGTTTCAGTCTTACTTTGCCCCCGAGGTATGTTTTCTCTGCAGCTTCCCTTGCCAAGGACATCCTAGAGATGGATGATGGAAGTTCCCATTGTCCTTAAGCCCTTTGGGTATTGGAAAGCCTGGCCTGGAACTGGGTACTTCAGCAGAAATAACACAGGGGAGACCAGAGTCAAGCCTGGAGGTCAGTTCAGTCATCACGCAGTGGAGCCACAAGGTGGGGCAGTTTTCCCAGGTGTCTCATAGTGACTGAGTTGAGCCAATGACTCTAAAGATAGAGCAGAGTCCGAGGAATGACCTACAAAGAGTGAAGGGGACAGGCAAGAGCTGATAGCTTTGGACCAAGACCATGTTCCCTGTTCTGGGTGCATGATGCTCCCTTCCCCCTGTAGAGGGCAGGTGAGGACCATGTGGATCTTTCTAGAAATATATGTTGATGTTTGCAAATGCAGAACTGACTGGTGGAAAGGGCAAACATGAACAGATGACAGAAGTCTGGCCCTCAGGGACCTTATGTGTTTGGTGGATATTAGACCAATATTTGGGAAGAAGTCTTGCACATACTTTCTCTTATTAGACATTCTACTCTCTGATTCTGAGTTTGACTACTCTATGTACCTCATATCAGTGGATTCCAGAGGGAATCAGAGAGTAGAATAGTAGTTTGCAGGAACTGGAATCAGGGGAATAGGGCGTTGTTCCGTGGGTGTGCGGTTTCAGTTATGCAGGATGAGGAGGTTCTAGAGATCTCCTGTGCAGCCTCGTGCCTATACTTCATGCAGATACAGTGCTCCTTATGCAGAAAGCTTAAAACAAAGTGTTTTGGATTTCTAATTTTTTTTTATTTTGGAATATTTGCAGTATATGTACTGGTTTAGCATCCAAAATCTGAAAAATTTAAAATCCACAATGCGCCAGTGAGCACTTCTTTTTAGCATCACATCAGTGGTCAGAAGGGTTGAGTTTTGAGCATTTCAGATTGTGGATTTCTGGATTTGGGATGCTCAATCTGTAACACTGTAATTTTCCCATAAAAAGTTGTCAGGAGTTTAGACCTCATGTTATATTCTGACTCTAGTAACAAAAAAAATTTGGAGGAAACCTTAAAATGTTTTCATAAGTGGAAATTTTTACTGATGGTCCAAACATCTAAGATCAATTGCTGGTAGTCGTATTTCTCTTTAGACCAAAATAAGGCTTACGTGTGCCGTGAATTCCAGCAGGATCACATTATGCTCAAAGAAAGATGCCAAAGGTGATTTGAAATTAGCAACTACTTAAGTAGAGAGAGTCCCGTTAAAAGGACAGAACTGGTTAGTGTGTCAATTACATAAAGGGAGGAAGGATGCCAAACTAAAAGAAGTGATGTGTGTTATGTTAGTAAATATAGAAAGAACCTGCTTCTAATTTCTGTGCAGAGTTACAAAACATGGGGAGGACCCCAAAACAGGTATGTGAAATGCCTTCCTCATTTTCTCTTAAGGTCAGGAAACACCACTAAAATTTAAGTTTGTGTGAATTAGGAAGAGTCTAAGTGAGATGCCAATGGCTCTTGTGTCTCCCCACACGAAGAACTCCAACTTATGAAAACGGCATCATCATGAGGAAACAGTTGTATGTGGCACAGACAGTAAAACCATGAGATAGGACCTACCTGGCCACCTCCATCTGGTCCCCAAACCACCAGTATTCCCGTTAAGTGTATGTTACAGCCTTTGTAGTTGTCCCACAACTACAAAATTTAAAAATTGCTATTGTCAAAACAAAATATTAAATATGAAGTTGAATATGTTGTTCCGCTTTTTTTTCCCCACTCTTTTTGAACTTTGCTGTTTCAGTTTTGGAAGTTTCTATTGACACATTCTCAAGCTAGGGATTCTTTCCTCAGCTCTGTGCGGTCTATCAGTAAGCATCAAAAGCATTCTTCATTTCTCTAACAGCATTTTTTTTTCTGAGACAGAGTCTCGCTCTGTCACCCCAGCTGCAGTGCAGTGGCATGATCTCAGCTCACCGCAAGCTCCACCTCCCGGGTTCACGCCATTCTCCTGCCTTGGCCTCCCAAGTAGCTGGGACTACAGGTGACCACCACCATGCCCAGCTAATTTTTTGTATTTTTAGTAGAGACGGGGTTTCACCATGTTAGCCAGGATGGTCTCTATCTTCTGACCTTGTGCCCGCCTCAGCCTCCCAAAGTCCTGGGAGTATAGGTGTGAGCCACTGTGCCCAGCCATCTCTGAAGGATTTTAACGAGTTGTTGACTTTTGAGTTTGTTCAGCTTTTTACTTAGTGTTAGAACCGAGTGACAAATTTCAAGCTTGTTATATGCCTGACAGGAAGCCAGAAGTCTCTAGAAAGTGACTGAAGAATGTGAGCTCCATAGCAGGTTAAGGATGGAGTCACGAGTGAAATGGGTGAAATGAGCCTATGGGCTTTGGGGACTGCAGGCCTGTCCAGCCTCTGACACCTTGATGAGTCTGTGCAAAGATTACAACAGTGACAGGAAACTAGCATGGCTGACTCCATCTGGCATCTAGTCTCAGGCTGGCTGTCCTCACTCATTCCTGGGCATAGGCCAGGCTAACCTTGGGAGGAATTTAGTTTATGGTTTAACTTTGAAGCAAGAATAATAATAGTTCCTCCATAAAACTAACACCCTTACTTTGCCCAGGGACGGCCTTTGTCAAACTAGTGAAAGACCATGAGATTAAGATTATAGGAGGGAACTGAATTCTGCTAAAATGTAGCCACAGTTTCTATAATCCCTGAGTGCTCCAATGTCATTTGGCCAGAGTTTACATAATTTCTAACTAATTGCTCGTATAGATAACATCACTATTGTAGAACGTGAGATTGGTCTTTTGAGATGTTTCTCATTCTTTTGCATTCTGGCAACCGGCTGACCTCATCCATACCTATGACTTAGGGCTCAGCCAGTCATGTGACCCCTACCTAGAGGCAGATTCAAGCACTAACAGATCATTTCCCTCCGCCCCCATGATTCCATCACCAATCAGCAGTACTCATTTTTTAGTCCTGTGCCCCTGAAACTATCCTTGAAAATCTCTTACCCCTGATCCACTGGGGAGGCTGATTTCAGTAATAATAAACCTCCACCCTCCTGTTTGGCAGACTTGGAGTCATTAAAATCTTTCTTTACAGCAAACCACCATTTCAATAAATTTTATTTTATATTTTTTTGTGTGCAGGAGGCCAGAAGAACTTGCCTGGCAATTATGAGTGGATGGAGGAACTGCCTATCCCTGTCCCATGGTCTTGTCCACAGGTCAGCCTCACAAAGGGAAAGAGCCCTGGATGGGAATACAGTGGAAGGTTTCTCTTAGTGACCTGGGGACATTGGCTCGAGAGGAAGCCTGGCAGGAGTGGCAACTCCAGGTGATTTCTGCACCTTTCCTATTTCCTGGGAGGTGGGCCAGGCCACAGTGTTAGTGGGAAGGGAACAGAACAGCCAGCCTAGTTAGATGGATTGTGTGGGGAAGGCCTAGGGGTGGAGGAAGAAGCTGTGCAGGACAGGGCTTGCTAGTCAGAAGAAAGTGGGAGGAAGATGAGGGACACAGAGAAGCAGAGAGAGGCAGAGACACCATGGCAGTGAGCAGTAAGGGAGACACTGACTTCAAAGACCCCAGGGACCAGGTGCCCCCAGCTCCACAGTCCAGGACCAAAGAGCCCTGAGAACCCTCCGGTGGCCAAAGAACTTCAGAGTTACATGAGCTGGGGTGGCTTTAGGAGCAAGAGGTAGTGGGGGTATGAAACATGGATGTCAGCCTCTGAAGTACAAGGGACAGGTGTGGCTAGAACCTCTTAGGATTCTGCATCCAAGATCCAGCCTCTAAAGAGGTTTTGGATCATCCATTTCTTCATTCCATTCCTTCATTTGTTATGTGAGAGCTCCTGAGTGTGTCTCTCGCTGGGCCTGTGCTGGTGCAGGGTGTGAGTGGGGAAAGAAAACAAGGTCCTCTCCTTGATCATCTCATGACAGTGACATGGACACTTTGGGAAACACAGGATTTCACATTCAGTGATGGAGGTTAAGATCTGAGGGGGAGGTCTGGACATTTTTTTTGCACTGACTCTGGCGGTTGAAGCCAGTGATTTAGTTCTGGAGTACAGACTAATCAGCTGACCATTTGCTCTGACTCCTCTGAGGTTTGGAGGCCTAAGAAGAGAGGATTTGAGCCAATAAATGACTATAGGGTGCTTGGAACCCAGTAAGCCCTCACTTCTGGTGGAGGAGAGGATGGGCCTGTGGCTGCAGACACACCTCGTGTGACCCTGATCTCCCCTTTGTGTTTGTGTGACTCTGGTTCAGTGACTGTGCCTTCCTGTGTCTCAGTTTTCTGTCAATCAAATAAGCTAAATGGCAAATGGACTGTGGCTTTTCATGCTATCTGTGAATAAATGTTAAATTATTCACAGTCACCTGACCTAATGCTTGGCACAGTGGAGGTGTTCACACAAACAGCATTTATTATTAATTTGCTTCCATGAGAAAGCACCTTTACATCAGATCCTTGTGGACAAGCTGCTACCTGGTGCATCTTCTCTCTTCTGTTTCTGTTTCTGGGGACATTAGACTTTCTATGGACTGTCCTAAGCCTCCCAAGACAGTTGGCTGATGGCCTACAAAGCTTGTCTTTCTGTCCTCTCCACTCTGAGTGTCAGGTGAAGAAAGCTCTGTTCTTGCCCAGATGAGGCTCTGGGGACTGAGCCCTGGCTGGTGAGCAGCTCCAGGAGACACAGTCCTCAGACAGCTGGTAAATCCTTGGTCCCAGTAAGCCCTTCCAAAGAAGCCACAACCCAGTCCTGGCACAGGCTCCTCAGCTTTACCTGGAGCAAGGATTTAGGGACACGGTTTGGAGGTTGAGGTTTCTATGGCTGAGCTTCTCTGAGAGTATCTCAGGGGGCCCCTCAGGCCAAGCCCTACTCAGTTCTCCAGGGTCTTTCTCAGGGTGAAATTTATGAAGAGGGCATGAGGTGCTTGGCCGAGACTGATCTCCTCCTGCTGAGTCCCCCATCAGACTGTCCTTCCTCTGCACCAAGTGTCTGCAGGGTCTGGATGCGGGAAAGGAATTCTGATCTGTTGAAATTTGTCTCCTCTGTGTGTGTCCTGCACTAAATGCCCAAACCCCAGCATGGGACTTAATGCAGAGAGGGACACAGGCAGAGTCCAGGCCTGACAATCCTGTGTGTGTGAAGTAGAAATGACCCCTGCCCCCCAACACCCAGGGATCATGTGGAATCACTCACAGTATAAGGTGACGGTGAAATATCCAGTTACTCCTCCAGTCCCATCGCCTCGCTTTATGATGTGTAAGGTGTAGGATCCTGCATCCTCGTGGGTGACATTCTGGATCAGCAGGGATGCATTGGAATATACTGTTTCTCGTCCACTGTAGGCAGGCCCATATATAATTATTTGACCGTCTACTACGTATGATGTAATGTAATGGTAGAGGTCCCTTATTTGCCCTTTGTACCAGATGTAGCCAGTAAGATTCTGGGGCAAATTGTGGACAAGTAGAAGAACATCCTTCCCCTCGGAAACTTTGGGTGGCTGGGCTTCAATCATTACTTGGGCAGTGGTAGGCAGGTTCCAGAAGTTTAAAAGTGATGCTAGGAGGTAGAGACAGCATCAGTTAATATTTGGACCTATGTATTGGTGTGAAAAGATGGGGCCCTGTGTCCTGAGAAGGTCTCTTCAATCATCAGCCTTGAAGATATGCACACACACACATACAAACAAACACACACACAAAAGGGCATGTGTGTTTGTGTGTGTGTATGTGTGTGTGTCCTACTGTCCTACTAGGTCAAGGTCAGCAGCATGACCCCCATTCCTTCAACACTCCTGACCTTGGCATTTTTCTGTTTGCAATCCTCTTCCCCAGGGGTCCGCACGGCCCCCTCCACACTGCCCTCAGGTGCTGCTCACATCAGGGCATCCTTAGACTTCTTTCCTGACGCCTCCTTCAGAGACCCTGGGTCTTCCCTTTCTGACCTTTCCCTGCTCTGCTCCCTCCAGGGTTCTTCTCAACACCTGACCTCACATTCTAGATCTCTTTGCATGTCTGTCTTCCCCCCCATGACAGCGTGAGCTCCGTGAGGACAGGGACTTTTGTGATCTTGGTTGCACCCCAGTGCCTGGAACAGGCTGCAGACTCCTGTAGATGTGAGAATTCTCAGGGCCCTCCACGCCCTGGGTGTTTTTTTTCCCCCAATTGTTGAGGTTTTTTGCTGAGGAAAGTGTTTCATGCCCTGCTTATATTTTTATTTGAGGTGTCATCTGATATAGTTATTATTATCATTTTTCAAAATGTGGTGGCCCCTGATGATTAATCAGGAAAACAGAACACTTAAGATTTTCCTACCTCTTACCAATTCCGGTTCAATGTGACTTTCCTATTTTGACCCCTGTCCCTCTCTGGTGTATTTTCCCCTATCCAGGCTCCAACAGAGCCTTCTTTCCTTTTTTTTCTTTCTTCTTTTTATTCTTTTTTTTTTTTTTTTTTTTGAGATGGAGTCTCGTACTGTCACCCAGGCTGGCATGCAGTGGTGCTATCTCGGCTGGCTGCAACCTCTGCCTCCTGGGTTCACGTGATTATCCTGCCTCAGCCTCCCGAAAGCTGGGATTACAGGAGCACACCACCATACTTGGTTAATTTTTTGTATTTTTTGGTAGAGACACGTCTACACTGTGTTGGCCAGACTGATCTTGAACTCCTGATCTCTTGATCCACCCACCTCAGCCTCGAAAGTTCTGGCTTCTTTTATTTTTTAGAACCCCATCCTCTCCAGGAGACCCCATCCAGTCACTCTGCTTCCTCCTCCTGTCCTCTCCCAGGAAGTTCTCTCCTCACCTGTGAGCAGGAGCCCCTTCCAGGTGATGCGCTGAGTGCAGGGAGGGGCTGAGTGGGGTCCCATGGTCTCTGCTGTCTGTGTGTTCTCCTCTGTGGAGATGAGCCTAGGATCCAGAAACTTCCTGAGCAGGGCTGTCAGCTGTGCTGTCCTTCCTCCTTCTGCGCTGAGCCTCTTCCCAGGGCAGGAGCACTTCTCAGGCTCGTGGGTGGGGTCAGGCCCAGGACACCTCTCTGTCCCCTCCTCTCTCAGTCCTGCCTCCTTGTCCCTCCTTCTGTTTTTCCTTTTGTCTGTGTTTCAGGTCCCTGTGAATTGTGGAGGCCTCTGCCTTTTTCAGCAGTGATTCTTTCACCAAACCTCAACACACACTTTGTGCAGACACACAGACACACACACACAAACACACAGACACACACACACAAAAGAGACACACACAGACCCACACAGTGACACACATACCCTGCAGGTTGGGCAAGGACAGTCCTGGGCCTCAGCCTCCTGCTGTCCCCATGGCTCTGGGTCGGGGTGCACATTCATGCCATTTGCCCTCTTTCATCCCCATCTGGCTCTCCCCTTCAGTGCAGGAGGCTGGAGCTGCACCAGGTCCCTGTCACAGTGATGCCCCATTGTGCTGTGGGTGAGCTGTGTGTTGCCTGGTGAGAGGGACCCTTCCTTTCTCTAATCGTGTCTAGCTTGGCTGCAGCTTCCAAGGATGGACATTCAGGACCTGGGTGTCCCGGAGGAAACTGTCCTTCCTGGAGGTGTACAGGGTGAATCTCTCATGCCTCTTGGGAGGAGAGGCCTGTGCCGGTTGCTCAGTGGGGGCTGTGAGTCCCATAGTCAAAGGGAAAGTTCTCGGTCACTGTATGACTCCGTGGGGTCCGGCGGCTGAGCTGGAGCTCATGGTTTCTCATGTTCTTCCTGACCATCTTTGATGTCCTCTCTTCTCTGCCCAGCTGATTGTCCTGTGGACACCACAGCTTCCCCGTGGTGGTGCAGAAGGAAGTGAGGAGTTAAACAGGAACCCGGTGGGACATGGCTCGTTGAGACGCAGGAGGGGGAGCCTGGGTCAGAGCAGAGGTTCAGAGCTGGAGAGATTCATCCCGACCAACTCCGTGGCCATGTTGGGCACAGCCCTTCATGTGCTGACATACCCAGGGGTCTGTCCTGAGGGTTTTTGACCTGGCCAAGCTGCTGTGTGTAGAGGAGGAACAGGCAGTGGCCAGAAAGCCTGTCTGGAGGGACGATGCTCACACCTGAGCGGGCGGGTGGGGGGTGAGTTGTGTTCTGGTAGCAAGGAGCAATAACATCCCCCTTCTCCCCGGAAGCACACAGGAGAGGGCTGTCTTCCCAAGGGACAGCTGGGGATAGGTGGCCACATCTCCGATGGTGCCTGTGTGTGACCATCACACGCGCTCTGAGCCCCGTGGGGTGCAGCGGGCAGGCAGGTCACAGGGTGCCTGGCTGATTCCCGGGGAGGTTGTGGGCCCTCAGGCAGCCGCTGTTCTGTGTCGCGCTAGGCTTGGCCTGGGATGCCCCAGGGAACAGGACAGATGGAGCAGGGGCGGGCATTTAGGGAGCAGTGACAGAAAGAGTTGATGAGGATGGAGGGAGTTCACGAGGGGAAAGTGCCCAGTGTGGCATCGCGTGCACCAGCGCTGCCCTGGGAGATGCCTTTAGCTGGGCCCAGGGAAGGAGCAGGTGTGTGGGGCAGGAGCTACCTGCAGAGGGCGTGGTGTTAGGTTGGCGGCCCCCAGGTCAGGGAGGAGCTGACAGCGTCCGTGTGGGGAGCATGGAGGGTGCTGAGGACTTAGGCCGAAGTGACCCTGGTGAGGGTGGACACTGCTGGGCTGTGGGTTCCACTGAGGGAGGTTGGCATCTCCTGGGAAGGCTCCAGGCTGGGAGGGACTCTGTCGCCCTCTGGTGGACAGGGAGGGAAGTGTGAACGGCCGCAATCCCAGGCCAGGCTGCATGTTTTATTCCACGTGGATCTGCACACTTCACACGATGTCACACATATGTTATGTTACAGCTCCATCACCTTCCAGCCCCGTGAGTCCCAGTCTTTGTGGCTCTACGTTCACTGTTCTCCCTCTTTCACAATCAGATGTCCCAAACGCAGATTTTTGTCACCTTCTGTGAGTTTGTGTTTGTGTGCAGTAGGTGGCACTGTGTATACCCTGGGAGCAGTGATGTCTGGGGCTGAGCAGTGCACGTGGGCTTGGGAGAAGAAGAGGGAGCAGCAGGGTGGGAAGATCAATGTCAGAGGGGCAGGGACAAGTCATTTTCATTTTCTCACTCCCAGGGACCAGAACCCAGGATTCTGACTCCAGGGCATAGTACCACACCCTGCTGGTGTCCCTGGATGTCATGATGCTCATAGTGTCATGTTGCCTTGGCATTCATTTTTTAAGGTGTAAGTTTATTTGCCTCAAATCAGAGGCAGGACTTGTTCACCATGGCAGTTTTCAATACTGTATCTGGTTCAAGTGGCTCCAGTTGGTGGCCAGAGATAAAATCTTAGAGGTATCTCTCCTGCTTGGTGTGCTGGGCGCACCTCTCTCCAGCTGCTTTCTTTAAACTGATAATTCTGACATTTGCCCTCACATTTAAAGTGACCACCTCTCAGTCACAGCTTGAGCTCCTGGTCCCAGTGTTTGCTGCTTGCTTTGAACACATCCATTACAGCTCCCTTCTGGAAACCTGTCAGATAACACCCTGGACTTAATAAAGCCATTGGATTACCAGTCTCTTCTCTCCTCCCTGCCTGGGCTCACTGACCTCTGTGTCTGTGGCCTCCAGGTGTGCTGAGTGCTCCCTAGTGTCTGTAAGTAGTAAAAATACTTATATTTTCACGTTCTTGTTATATCATTATAGCCTCACATGCCATCCAGGGCCTGACATTGAGGCTGCCCTGTGGGACCTGTGCTGGTTGAGCTTCTGCTGGAGCTCTTGTTTTGGGGCCTCTGGTTCTCCTGGGGACAGTAGCTTCCAGCTAACTTGATTGAAAACCTGATGCCTTTCATTGAAACACTGGGTCAGATGATGTATTCATGGGCTTCAGCTGCCATAACAAACACCTTAGCCTGGGTGAATTAAATAATAGAAATCTATTTTTCACAGTTCTGTGAATTATGTGCTATTTTAACTTTAAAATGCACAATCAGGTGAAATTAACCACATACACCAAGTTAAATTACCATCACCACTATTTTTCCTAGAAAATTTTTATCATTTTAAACTGAAACTTTGTAACTTTTAAACAATAACTCCCTGTATGTTCCACCCTAGACTTTGGTCATCTCTACTCTGTCTCTATGAATTTGCCTATTCTTGATGTTTCGTATAAATGGAAGTATACAATTATGTTATTTTGTTTCTGACATATTTTACTTAGCATAATGTTTCCCATGTCCATGCACGTTCCAGTGGGTGTCAGAGCTTCATTCCTCTTTATGGCAGGTTAACAATCTGTTGTATGTGTCACCATATTTATTTATTCATGTGTTGATGAACACTTGGATTATTTTCATATTTTATCTTTTGTGAATAATGCTGCAATCAACATTCCCATGCAAGTACCTGTTTGAGTCCCTGGATTTAATTCTTTGGGAATGTACCTAGGAATGCATGTTGTTTCAAATGAGAATTCTATGATTAGCTTTTTGAGGAACAGCAAAACTCTTTCTCCAAGTGGCTGTACCTTTTCATATTCTCACCAGCAATGTATGAGGATTCCAAATTCTACATAATGCTGCTACTTCTTGTTTAACATTTTAAAAGAATGGTAGCCAGTTTTGTAGGTGTGATGTGGTGTCTCATTGCAGCTTTGACTTTGTATTTTCGTAATGACTATTGATGTTGAGTATCTTTTCATGTCCTTCTTGACTATTTGTATATCTTCTTTGAATAAATGTCTATATGAGTCTTTTGCCCATTTATAAATTGGATGGTTTGTCCTTTTGTTATTGAGTTGTAGCTAGTTCTTTATATTATCTGGACATGAAAACTGCTTATATGTGGTTTGCAAATATTTTCTCTCATTCTTTGTCTATTAATTATTTTCTTGATAATTTCCTTTGATGTACAAAAGGCTCACATCTTGATAAAGCCCAATATATCTTGTTTTTCTTGTTTCTCATGCTTTTGTATCATATCTAAGAATCCATTACACATTTGAGTTCATCAATATTTACCTCTATGTCTATTTTAAGATGTTTCTATGGTTATAGGTCTTATATTTTACTCACTGATCAATTTTTTAGAGAATTGTTTGATATGCTGGGAGGCAGAGTTATCTAAATTCACTGTTTTGCCTGTGGTTATCTAGTTGTTTCTGCACTATGATTTGAAAGGAGAATTGTTCATCCATTAAATTGTCTTGACACCCTCTTCAAAGAGTAATTGACCATAAGTTTGAGGGTTTATTTCTAGATTCTTAATTCTATCCCATTTGTCTTTATGTCTATTCTTTTGCCAGCAGCTTATGTCTATTCTTTGGCAGCAGCTTCCGTTTTAATAATTGTACTCTTTTGTGAGATTTCAAATAAGAAAGTTCAAGTCCTACAATTTATTTTGGCAAGATTGTTTTAGCTACTCAGGGGTACTTTTTTGAAAGGTTGGGAGGCCAATGTTTCACAATTGGGAAAGCCTTTTCTCTCTTCTTCAGGGGGAAATTTGGGAGAAGCTTTTAAGAAACTTTATCTAAGTAGGTAAACTGTCACCACCTTATTTGCTGAAGTGCTATGTTAAAGTGTGCATTGCCTCTTGTGGAAGAATTGTGAGACCCTGGAAGCACTTGCCCACATGGTGAGAGATAGTGAATTCCATGATGAGGGGCAGAGAGGACAGTGTTTTGGGATACAGTGTTGTTGGGGGAGTTGTATACATCTCAACTTCTTTATGTCTCTGTACAGTGGGTGTAGGGAGCAGCCCCACAGGGTCGGTGGGTTTTTCTCCCTGTGTGTGGAGATGAGAGATTGTGGAAATAAAGACACAAGACTAAGAGATAAAAGAAAAGACAACTGGGCCTGGGGGACCACTACCACCAAGATGCGGAGACTGGTAGTGGCCCTGAATGCCAGGCTGCACTGATATTTATTGGATAGAAGACAATAGGGCAGGATAAGGAGTGTGTGCCATCTCCAATGATAGGAAATGCCACCTGTGTCACGTGTCCACTGGACAGGGGGCCCTTCCCTGCCTGGCAGGTGAGGCAGAGAGAGAGAGGAGAATGAGAGAGAGAGAGCTTACAGCATTATTTCTGCTTATTAGAGACTTTTAGTACTTTCACTAATTTCCTACTGCTAACTAAATGGCAGAGCCACGTATACAGTATGGAACATGAAGGCGGACTAGGAGCGTGACCACTGAAGCACAGCATCACAGGGAGACGGTTAGGCCTCCAGATAACTGTGGGTGGACCTGACTAATGTCAGGCCCTCCACAAGAGGTGGAGGAGTAGAGTCTTCTCTAAACTCCCCCGGGGAAAGGGAGACTCCCTTTACGGTCGGCTAGGTAGTGAGTGTTTTTCCTTGACACTGAGGCTACCACTAGACCACGGTCCGCTTGGCAATGGGCGTCTTCCCAGACGCTGGTGTTACCGCTAGGCCGAGGAGCCCTCTAGTGGCCCTGTCTGGGCATAACAGAAGGCTTGCACTCTTGTCTTCTGGTCACTTCTCACTATGTCTCCTCAGCTCCTATCTCTGTATGGCCTGGCTTTTCCTAGGTCATGATTATAAAGCGAGGATTATTATAATATTGGAATAAAGAGTAATTGCTACCAACTAACAATGAATGATATTCATATATAATCATATCTAAGATCTGTATCTGGTATAACTATTCTTCTTTTATATTTTATGATACTGGAACAGCTCGTGCCCTCGGTCTCTTGCCTCAGCACCTGGGTGGCTTGCCGCCCACAAGTGGGCATCTCCGTTGGACACAGTAGGTTTTGAAATCCTTGTTTATCCTCTGGGGTCTGGGTCTTGGCTTACCTATTAGCTGCAGCTGAAAGAGGAGTCTGTTAAGTCAATGACTCCTGTACGGAGTAGAAGGTTTCAGCAGAGTGAAAGTAGCTGGGGTTCATAGAAGCCAGGAATGTCTGACTCTTATAAACTGTGTGTCAGCAGATGGGTGTCCTCAGGGGTAAATGGGCCATGCCGGTAGCCACTGCAGCGGACTGGAAGAAGGTAAGGGATGCTGGGTATCTCGTGTTCTCTCTCAGCTCTGCAGCTGAAGATTTGGGCCCTGGGCTTGTACGGCCCTGAAGCAGGGGAAGGGTATACAGGAATGGCTGCATATCAGGACCAAGTCCATGTCATCTTCTTAGGCATTGTTACTGCAGATGGAGGATTCTGTTCAGAGACCAGGCCTGGACACATGGGAGGGCCCACCCCATTCTTTTAAAATTATTTTAAGAGAACAGTATTAGCAAATGTGGTACATGTTTTATTCTGCTAGAGTCAGTCTTACTGTCACATTTTACAATGTATCTCTTAGGAAATCGTGAGAGCCATCCACACAATGTGGATTTAAAGGGGACTCTACTATAATTTCAGCTTTCCTACTCTTTATAGAAACCATCTTCTCTGCAAACACACAGGCAATATCTCTGTGTTCATTTCTATTGGGAGCCCTGTATGCGAGGTGGAGAGAGCCACATTTCCCTTGAGATGTTATGTAAAAGTTTGAGGTTGAGATGACATATCTGACACTCTGTTGTTACCCTCAGAAGCTACTACATGTGAAATTCTAATGACTGCATTATCCTGCCAAGTGAAAGAGGCAGGCACAAGCAAGGACAGCTAAGAGGGGTGAGAGCCTCATCATGATGGGGAGTCTTATTCTGACATCTTGGGAAAAACTGTCCACAGTGTGAAGTCATCAACTTGTTTTCCTTGTTTACAGTTTGAGCAGCTGTTGTTATGGTGTTGAACATTTTGGTGAGTTCTGAGTGGCTCAGACATCAGGTACAAGGGTTTTCCCATGAAATTTACATTGAGTTGTCCACCTCCAGCTTATAGGGCTTCTGGAACAGAGTGGGTCTTGCTCTTTGAGGTTCCATGGGAGAAGATGGAATTGGAGGAACTAGTAGAATTCAGGGTAATGTCCAGTCTACAGGTGGATAATAAAAACACAGAAACAATGAACAGAGCTGCAATCTCATAACAGGTGTACTACAGTTTTATTTTCCACATAATTTTTGTCTCTATGGGCATCTCTAGTTTTACCAATGATAATTTCAGTAGAATAAGTTTGTTTGCAAAATAGGTTGAGTTACTTCAAACATGGTCTGATTCTTTACATAAGTTCAGCAAGAGTAGCAATGGACCATGTAGGCTCTCTTTTAAAATTTTCTTTGCTCTAAGTTTTTATAAGGAATCTCAGATTAAACCTTTACAAAACTCTTGAGAATAGGAAGCCAAACCAAGACTGACTTCAGACTTTGCCTGCAGCTCATACTGGTTCATTCTAGCTATATTCTTAAATAAAACATCCCAGTCAAAGCCTTGGTAATATAACCAATGATTTCAAATGTGTCCTGTTACAAAGAGAGCAGGTTGTTACTCTGTTTGTGCAAATATCTGTATTACCATAAACATATCAATACTCATGAATAGTTGCCCAATTCTGGGGCAGTCAGGTACAGAGCAAAAGTAAATATTTCAATTACCATTCCCAGAAGTATAGTTTATTGAACCGCTATAAGCTAGAGATAGATTAAAAGACAAATTTCCATAAATCTAGAAAACTATCCACATAAAGAATCAGCATATTTTCAAATAAAAATCATAAAAACATTATCCTCATTATTATCAATTATTTCAATGAAATCAATGTTTTTCCTGCTTGGTCTAGGCTGGGAATATTATGAAGATATCAGCCTGTTTGTTAAAGTTTTGGAAGTTCTTAGACAAATTGAGAGGGTTCAGGAGGAGAATTTGGGATTTGCCTGTGCCCATGGGACACAGGCTGGGAATAAAAATGTTTTCCTGACTCTTCTCTGAAAGTCAGATAGACTCCACCTAAATCCCTATTGCCAAGGATGCTGGGATCCACTTACCAGAGACTCTGACTGTCACGGATTTGGAGCTTTCCTTGCCAGTGGCTGAGTTACGAACAGAGCAAGCATACAGCCCGCTATGCTTTGTAGTAATCTGGGGGATAGAAAGCTTTTGTCCTGATAGCTGAAACTTCCCATTAATTGTCCAAGAATACTGTGCCGGTGGGTTAGAGTCCGCAAAGCAGGACAAGTAGAGGTTTTGTCCTGAACGGTAATAGGTGAATGAAGGGTAAATTCTGGGGAGGTCTGGACCATCTGGAGGAAAGAGAATAAAGCCACAGGTGATGTTATCCGAGGGAAGGGGATGCTCCTGGTCTCTTAAAGGGACAGAGTGACCCTCTGAGCCCAGACACACCCTCAAGTGACAGCCAAATCCCCTCTATGTTCACTGAGCCGAAGCCTGAGGTATGCACCTGTTTCTCCCATCACAAGCTGTGGGCCCCAAGTCTCCCATGACAAGAGCGTCCACTCCCCTTATATTCTTGGTTAAGGCTGTGCCTACCCAGGTTTTCCCAGGGCAAGGAGTCATGGCCAGCTCGGATGTCCAGAAGTAAATGTGTCTATACTTGGACCGGAGAGAGACTGAGAGGCTTGGCCTCTGGTCGTTTGGAGTTAAGCTGGTGTCCTGGCCAACAGAGGAAGAAAGGATACTCACAGAGGACATTCAGGGTGACTGGGTTACTGCGGATGCCACCATATTGGTCCCGTATTTCACATTGATAGAGTCCTGTTTCATTTCTCGTGACACTGGGTAGAATGAGGATCCTGTTTTCGATGGGTTGCTTTACCCTGGGACTGACCGGGAGGCTCTGACCATTTAGCCACCAAATGTAGGTGTAGTTCTCACTCTTAGGTTCACAGGTGAAGGTTGAGACATCCTTATTCTCCCTGGGGTTTAAGTTATTGATGGTGATGTAAGGCTTGGGCAGCTTCGCTGTGTGAATAACAGAGAGAAGATTGTCCTGTGTGGCACGTTTGATTCCTCCACAAGCATCCTTCAATCAGAGTTGGCATCTCCCACTTGTCAACCCGCGTGAGTCCTTGAAAGCCAATAGCTGGTGTGTGTGTCACAAGATAGATGCATGATGATCTAAGGGCTCAAAGACTGTGAGGCTACCTTCTCTGTCTTAGGGAAGCACAGACTTTCTCAAGTGTCAATTGAGCAGCAGTGTTGGGTCATGGACAGACACATCAGTGGGAGTCACAGCCCCTGGTACCCCTCCCAGTCCGTCCCTAATCAGTTGACTGGCTGGCTCACCTTGGGTTCATTACCTGGAATGTGCAACTGCTGGGCCCCTTCCAAATTCCATCCTACTTTGCCCCCCTAGATGTGATTTCTCTGCAGCTTCCATTTCCAAGGACTTTCTAGAGATGAATAATAATGGAACTTCCCATTGTCCTGAAACCCTGCAGATACTGATCAGCCTGGCCTGGGACTGGATGTTTCAGCAGAAATAACACAGGGGAGACCATAGTCAAGCCTGGAGGTCAGTTCAGTCATCAGGCAGTGGAGGCACCAGGTGGGGCTGCTTTTTGCAGGTGTTTCATGATGACTTACTTGAACCAGTGACCTCTAAAGATAGAGCAGAGTGCAAGGAATGATCTAGAAAGAGTGAAGGGGACAAGCAAGAGCTGGTGGCTTTGGAGCAGAACCATGTTCCCTGTCCTGGGTTCTTTAAGTTTCCTCTCCTTCTGCAGAGGGCAGGTGAAGACCATGTGGATCTTTCCAGAAATACATGTGGACATTTGCAAATGCAGAACTGACTGGTGGAAACGGTGGGAATGAACTGCTGGAAATCTGGTCCTCATGGACCATGTGTGTTTGATGGATATGAGACAAATTTGGAGAGAAGTTTTGCAAATATTTTCTTTCACTGGACATTCTACTCTCTGATTCCTTGGGGTTGACTACTCTAGGGACCTCATGTAAGTGGATTCCAGATTGAATATGAGATGAGGCTGCTGGTTGCCAGGAGCTAGGAGTGGGGAGAATCAGAAGTTGTTCATGGGTGGGCAGTTTCTGTTATGCAAGGTGGGGAGTTTCTAGAGATCTGCTGTAGAGCTTAATGCCTATAGTTCACACAGATTGCATATTTCTTATGCCTATGACTTAGGACAAAAAGTGTTTTGCATTTCTGTCATTTTTTGATTCTGAAATATTTGTCATATACTTACTGGTTAAGCATCCCAAATCTGATAGATTCAAAGTCTAAGATGCTTCAGTGAGCATTTCTTTTCAGCGTCAGATTAGTAGGGAAAAGTGGGAGGTGATAAGCCAAAGATATTCTTGCCCTTTTTTTTCTCTCACCACTTTTCTAGCTTGGTGATTAGTTTTCAGTGAATTCCACACTGGCCATGCTGCACTTGTATATTTTTGAAGGCCTTGGGATGTGAGAAAGGCTGATTGCTATTTTCTATGTCATGAGAACTTTCCACCTTTTCATGGTTGCATCTTTTTCTCAGTGTTTTTGTTGTGGCAGTCATTAAGAAGAGCCTGTCAGCTCAGATTTAGGACAGTGTTTTCTAATTCTGCAAAAAATGTTACTGGGATGCTGGTAGGGGTTGCATTGAATCTGCAACTCACCTTGCGTAGTATTGTCTTTCTAACAATATTGATTCTTCCAATCCATGAAAATGAAATGTCTTTCCATATATTGATATCGTCTTTAATTTCTTTCAGGAATGTTTTGTAGTTTTCAGGGTATAATCATTTGACCTTTTTGGTTAAACTTATTCCAAAATATTTTATTCCTTTGATGTTAATGTGAATTGAAATTATTTTCTGAATTTCCTTTCATATTGTTCATTGTTAGTGTATAGTCTGAAGAATGATCTAGAAAGAGTGAAGGTACAGGCAATAGCTGGTGGTTTTGGAGCAGAAATATATTCCCTTTCCTGAGTTTTGACTTTCCCTCTCCCTCTGCAGAGGGCAGGTGGCTCTTCCCTGATAGCCAGATAGACTTCACTGGAAAACATATTGCCAGTGCTCCAGGGATCCACTTACCAGGGACTATGATCCTCTTGATTATGAGATTTGTTCCACCAGTGGCTGAGTTATGGATGAAACAGACATAGACCCCTCTATATGTTTTAGTGAATTGGGGTATAAAGAACACTTGTACTGATTGCTGGAACTTCCCATCAGTCAGCCAAGAATGCTCGGCCAGTGGATGAGAATCTGTGAGGCAGGGGAGCTTGGGGACTTCCCCTGTATGGTAATAGGTGTATGAGGAAGAAATAGTGGGGGCATCCAGGCCATGTGGAGCAAAGAGAATAATGTCACAGGTGATATTGTCAGAGGGAAGGGAAAATCCTGGTCTGTGGAAGGGCCACAGTGACCCTGTGAGCCAAGTCACAACACTGAAGTCCCAGCCAAATCCCCGCTGTGTTCATGATCTGGAGCCTGAGACGTTCACCTGTTTCTCCCATCACAAGCTGTGGACCCTGAGTCTCCCATGACAGGAGCAGCCTCTTTTCTCTTATTGTGGATCAAGCCTAGGCCTACTCTGGTTTGCCTGGGGCAGGAAGTCACCGCCAGCTTTGATGTCCAGGGGTAAAGGTCTACATACTTGGACCTGAGAGGGACTGAGAAGCCTGGCCTCTGGCCATGTGTATTTGGGATGGCAGCCTGGCTCCCAGAGGAACAGAAGGTACTCACGGAGGAGATTCAGGGTGACTGGGTCACTGCGGCTGGCACTCACTGGGTTCCGTATTTCACATTCATAGGGTCCTGCAGTATAGTTTGTGACACCAAATAGGTAGAGGGTCCTGTTGGTTTCGGACAGCTGCAAGCTGTGAGTCACAGGGAGGCTCTGACCATTCATCCACCACAGGTAGCTTGCATCTGGAGTCTCAGGATCACAGGTTAAGATCACAGCCTCTGTGGCCTCCCTGGGGTTGAAATTGCTGCTGGAAATGGAGGGCTTGGGAGTCTCCACTGTGCGGAAAACAGAGAGAAGATTGCCCTGTGTGGCACCTTTGACTCCTCCAAAGGCATTTTTCAATCAGAGTTGGCATTTCCAACCTCTCAGCCCGCCCAAGTCCTTAAAAGCACATGGCAGGTGTGTGTGTTACAAGACAGATGCATGACAATCTGAGGGCTCAGAGACTGTGAGGCTGCCTGCTTTATGTGGGAGAAGCACAGACTTTCTCAAGTGTGAATTGAGCAGCAGCACTGGGTCATGGAAAGACACAGGACCAGCAGTCACAGCTCCTGGTGCCTCTCTGAGTCCCTCCATCTCCACGTGCCTGTGTGGCCCACCTTGTGGTCCTCACTTGGAGCATGCAGTGCTGGAATCTTCTTAGTTTCAATCTTACTTTGCCCCCTGTGGTATGTTTTCTCTTCAGATTCCCTTTCCAAGGACATCCTAGAGATGGATGATGGAACTTCCCATTGTCCTTAAACCCTTTGGGTACTGGAAAGCCTGGCCTGGGACTGGGTACTCTAGCATAAATAACACAGGGGAGACCAGAGTCAAGGCTGGAGGTCAGTTCAGTCATCAGGCAGTGGAGCCACAAGGTGGGGCAGTTTTCCCAAGTGTCTCATACTGACTGACTTGAGCCAGTGACCTCTAAAGATAGAGCAGAGTCCAAGGAATGACCTACAAAGAGTGAAGGGGACAGGCAAGAGCTGATGGGTTTGGCCCAAGACCATGTTCCCTGTTCTGGGTCAATGATGCTCCCTTTCCCCTGTAGAGGGCAGGTGAGGACCATGTGGATCTTTCTAGAAATACATGTTGATGTTTGCAAATACAGAACTGACTGGTGGAAAGGGTGAACATGAACTGATGATGGAAGTCTGGTCCTCATGGACCATATGTGTTCGGTGGATATTAGACCAATATTTGGGAAGAAGTCTTGCAGATACTTTCTCTCATTAGACATTCTACTCTCTGATTCTGAGTTTGACTACTCTATGTACCTCATATCAGTGGATTCCAGAGTGAATCAGAGAGTAGAATAGTAGTTTCCAGGAGCTGGGATCAGGGGAATAGGGCGTTGTTCCGTGGGTGTGCGGTTTCAGTTATGCAGGATGAGGGGGTTCTAGAGATCTCCTGTACAGCTTCATGCCTATAGTTCATACAGATAAAGTGCTTCTTATGCAGAAAGCTTAAAACAAAGTGTTTTGGATTTCTAATTTTTTAAATTTTGGAAAATTGGCAGTACATGTACTGGTTTAGCATCCCAAATCTGAAAAATTTAAAATCCACAATGCGCCAGTGAGCACTTCTTTTTAGCATCACATCAGTGGTCAGAAGTGTTGAGTTTTGGAGCATTTCAGATTGTGGATTTCTGGATTTGGGATGCTCAATTCATAATACTGTAATTTTCCCATAAAAAGTTTTCAGGAGTTTAGACCTCATGTTATGTTCTGAGTCTAGTAACAAAAGAAAAATTTGGAGGAAACATTAAAATGTTTTCATAAGTGGAAATTTTTACTGATGGTCCAAACATCTAAGATCAATTGCTGGTAGTAGTATTTCTCTTGAGACGAAAATGAGGTTTAGGTGTGCCATGAATTCCAGCAGGATCACACTATGGTCAAAGAAAGATGCCAAAGGTGATTTGAAATTAGCAGCTCCTTAAGTAGAGAGAGTCCCGTTAAAAGGACAGAACTGGTCAGTGCGTCAATTACATAACGGGAGGAAGGATGCCAAATTAAAAGAAGTGATGTGTGTTATGTTAGTAAATATAGAAAGAACTGCCTGCTTATAATTTCTGGGCAGAGTTAGGAAAAATGCAGAGGACCCCAAAACAGTTATGTGAAATGCTTTCTTCATTTTCTCTTAAGCTCAGGAAACACCACTAGAGTTTAAGTTTGTGTGAATTAGGAAGAGTCTAAGTGAGATGCCAATGGCTTGTGTGTCTCCCCACACGAAGAACTCCAACTTATGAAAACGGCATCATCATGAGGAAACAGTTGTATGTGGCACAGACAGTAAAACCATGAGATAGGACCTACCTGGCCACCTCCATCTGGTCCCCAAACCACTAGTATTCCCGTTAAGTGTATGTTACAGCCTTTGTAGTTGTCCCACAACTACAAAATTTAAAAATTGCTATTGTCAAAACAAAATATTAAATATGAAGTTGAAATGTTGTTCCACTTTTTTTCCCCAGTCTTTTTGAACTTTCCTATTTCAGTTTTGGAAGTTTCTATTGACACATCCTCAAGCTAGGGATTCTTTCCACAGCTGTGTGCAGTCTACCAGTAAGCATCAAAAGCATTCTTCATTTCTCAAATAGCATTTTTTTTCTGAGACAGAGTCTCTCTTTGTCACCCAGGCTGGAGTGCAGTGGCATGATCTCAGCTCACTGCAAGCTCTGCCTCCCGGGTTCACTCCATTCTCCTGCCTCGGCCTCCCAGGTAGCTGGGACTACAGGTGCCCACCACCACGTCCCGCTAATTTTTTGTATTTTTAGTAGAGACGGGGTTTCACCATGTTAGCCAGGATGGTCTGTATCTCCTGACCTTGTGCCTGCCTTGGCCTCCCAAAGTCCTGGGAGTATAGGTGTGAGCCACTGTGCCCAGCCATCTCTGAGGGATTTTAACGAGTTGTTGACTTTTGAGTTTGTTCAGCTTTTTACTTAGTGTTAGAACCGAGTGACAAATTACAAGCTTGTTATATGCCTGACAGAAAGCCAGAAGTCTCTAGGAAGTGACCGAAGAATGTGAGCTCCATAGCAGGTTGAGGATGGAGTCACAAGTGAAACGAGTGAAATGAGCCCATGGGCTTTGGGAACTGCAGGCCCGTCCAGCCTCTGACACCTTGATGAGTCTGTGCAAAGATTACAACAGTGACAGCAAACTAGCGTGGCTGACTCCATTTGGCATCTAGTCTCAGGCTGGCTGTCCTCACTCATTCCTGGGCATAGGCCAGGCTAACCCTGGGAGGAATTTGGTTTATGGTTTAACTTTGAAGCAAGAATGATGATAGTTCCTCCATGAAACTAACACCCTTACTTTGCCCAGGGACGGCCTTTGTCAAACTAGTGAAAGACCATGAGATTAAGATTATAGGAGGGAACTGAATTCTGCTAAAATGTTGGCACAGTTTCTATAATCCCTGACTGCTCCAATGTCATTTGGCCAGAGTTTACATAATTTGTAACTAATTGCTCGTATAGATAACATCACTATTGTAGAACGTGAGATTGGTCTTTTGAGATGTTTCTCATTCTTTTGCATTCTGGCAACCGGCTGACCTCATCCATACCTATGACTAATGGCTCAGCCAGTCATGTGGTCCCTACCTAGAGGCGGATTCAAGCACAAACAGATCATTTCCCCCTGCCCACATGATTCCATCACCAAACAATCAGCAGTACTCATTTTTTAGTCCTGTGGCCCTGAAACTATCCTTGAAAATTTCTTACCTCGATCAACTGGGAAGGCTGATTTGAGTAATGATAAACCTCTGTCCTCCTGTTTGGCAGACTTGGAGTCATTAAAATCTTTCTTTACTACAAATCACCATTTATATATATATATATATATATGGGTGTGTGTATGTGTGCAGGAGGCCAGAAGAACTTGTCTGGCAATTATAAGAGTGGATGGAGGAACTGCCTATCTCTGTCCCATTGTCTTGTCCACAGGTCAGCCTCACAAAGCGAAAGAGCCTTGGATGGAAATACAGTGGAAGCTCATTCTCTTAGTGACCTGGGGTCATTGGGTTGAGACGAAGCCTGGCAGGAGTGGCAACTCCAGGTGATTTCTGCACCTTTCCCATTTCCTGGGAGGTGGGCCAGGCCACAGTGTTAGCGGGAAGGGAACAGAACAGCCAGCCTAGTTAGAGGCAGCGTCTGCGGAAGGCTTAGCAGTGGAGGAAGAAGCTGTGCAGGACAGGGCTTGCCAGTCAGAATGAAGCGGGAGGAAGATGAGGGACACAGAGAAGCAGAGAGAGGCAGAGACACCATGGCAGTGAGCAGTGAGGGCTACACTGACTTCAGAGACCCTAGGGACAAGGTGCCCCCATTTCCACAGTCCAGGACCAAGGAGCCTTGAGAACCCTCCGTGGCCAAAGAGCTTCAGAGTTACATGAGGTGGGGTGGCTTTAGGGTCAAGAGGTAGTAGGGTGATGAAACGTGGGTGTCAGCCTCCGAAGGACAAGGGACAGGTGTGGCTAGAAACTCCTGGGATTCTGCATCCAAGATCCGGTCTCTAAAGAGGTTTTGGATCAGTCATTTCTGCATTCAATTCCTTCATTTGTTATGTGAGAGCTCCTGAGTGTGTGTCTCTCACTGGGCCTGTGCTGGTGCAGGGTGTGAGTGCGGTAAGAAAACAAGGTCCTCTCCTTGATCCTCTCATGACAGTGACATGGACACTTTGGGAAACACAGGATTTCAGGTTCAATGATGGGGGTTAAGATCTGAGGGGGAGACCTGGACATTTTTTTTGCACTGACTCTGATGGTTGAGGCAGGTGATTTAGTTCTGGAGTGCAGACTAATCAGGTGACCACTTGCTCTCACTCCTCTGAGGTTTGGATGCCTAAGAAGAGAGGATTTGAGCCAATAAATGAGTATGGGGTGCTTGGAACCCAGTAAGCCCTCACTTCTGGTGGAGGAGAGGATGGGCCTGTGGCTGCAGACAGACCTCATGTGACCCTGATCTCCCCTTTGTGTTTGTGTGACTCTGGCTCAGTGACTGTGCTTTCCTGTGACTCAGTTTTCTGTCAATCAAATAAGCTAAATGGCAAATGGACTGTGGCTTTTCATGCTATCTGTGAATAAATGTTAAATTATTCACAGTCACCTGACCTAATGCTTAGCACAGTGGAAATGTTCACCAAACAGCATTTATTATTAATTTGCTTCCATGAGAAAGCACCTTTACGTCAGATCCCTGTGGACAAGCTGCTACCAGGTACATCGTCTCTCTTCTGTTTCTGCTTCTGGGGATACTAGACTTTCTATGGAGTGTCCTAGGCCTCCTAAGGCAGTTGTCTGATGGCCTACAAAGCTTGTCTTTCTGTTCTCTCCACTCTGAGTGTCAGGTGAAGAAAGCCCTGTCCTTGCCCAGATGAGGCTCTGAGGGCTGAGCCCTGGCTGGTGAACAGCTCCAGGAGACACAGTCCTCACACAGCTGGTAAATCCTTGGTCCCAGTAAGCCCTGCCCAAGAAGTCACAACCCAGCACTGGCACAGGCTCCTCAGCTTTGGAGCAAGGATTTAGGGACAGGGGTCTGGGGTTGAGGCTTCTAGGGCTGAGCTTCTCTGAGGGTCTCAGGGGGCCCCTGAGGCCAAGCCCTACTCAGTTCTCCAGGGTCTTTCTCAGGGTCAAATTTATGAAGAGGGCATGAGGTGCTTGGCTGAGACTGATCTCCTCCTGCTGAGTCCCCCATCAGACTGTCCTTCCTCTGCAGCAAGTGTCTGCAGGGTCTGGATGCGGGAAAGGAATTCTGATCTGTTGCAATTTGTCTCCTCTGTGTGTTTCCTGCAATAAATGCTCAAACCCCAGCATGGGACATAATGCAGAGAGGGACACAGGCACAGTCCAGGCCTGACAATCCTGTGTGTGTGAAGTAGAAGTGACCCCTGTCCCCCAACACCCAGGGATCATGTGGAATCACTCACAGTATAAGGTGAAGGTGAAACGTCCAGTTACTCCTCCAGTCCCATCACCTCGCTTTATGATGTGTAAAGTGTAGGATCCTGCATCTTCCCGGGTGACATTCTGGATCAGCAGGGATGCATTGGAATATACTGTTTCTCGTCCACTGTACGCAGGCCCATATATAATTATTTGACCGTCTACTACATATGATGTAACGTAATGGTAGAGGTCCCTGATTTGCCCTTTGTACCAGATGTAGCCGGTAAGATTCTGGGGCAAATTGTGGACAAGTAGAAGAACATCCTTCCCCTCGGAAACTTTTGGTGGCTGGGCTTCAATCGTGACTTGGGCTGTGGTGGGCGTGTTCCAGAAGTTTAAAAGTGATGCTAGGAGGTGGAGAGAGCATCAGTCAATATTGAGACCTATGTGTTGGGGTGAAAAGATGGGCCCTGGGTCCTGAGAAGTTCTCTTCAATCCTCAGCCTTGAAGACACACACACACACACACACACTCACACATACAAACACACACACACATATAAAAGGGGCATGTGTGTTTGTGTGTGTGTATGTGTGTGTCCTACTGTCCTACTAGGTCAAGGTCAGCAGCATGACCCCTATTCCTTCAACACTCCTGACCTTGGCATTTTTGTTTGCAATCCTCTTCCCCAGGTGTCCGCACGGCCCCCTCCACACTGCCCTCAGGTTCTGCTCACATCAGGGCATCCTTAGACTTCTTTCCTGACACCTCCCTCAGAGAACCTGGGTCTTTCCTTTTTGACTTTTCCCTGCTCTGCTCCCTCCAGGGTTCTTGTCAACACCTGATCTCACATTCTAGATCTCTTTGCATGTCTGTCTTCCTCCCCATGACAGCGTGAGCTCCGTGAGGACAGGGACTTTTGTGATCTGGTTGCACCCCAGTGCCTGGAACAGGCTGCAGACTCCTGTAGATGTGAGAGTTCTCAGGGCCCTCCATGCCCTGGGTGTTTTTTTTCCCCCAATTGTTGAGGTTTTTTGCTGAGGACAGTGTTTCATGTCCTGCTTATATTTTTATGTGTAGTGTCATCTGATATAGTTATTATTATCATTTTTCAAAATGTGGTGACCCCTGAGGATTAATCAGAAAAACAGAACACTTAAGATTTTCCTACCTCTTACCAATTCCGGTTCAATGTGAGTTTCCTATTTTGACCCCTGTCCCTCTCTGGTGTATTTTCCCCTATCCAGGCTGCAACAGAGCCTTCTTTCCTTTTTTTTCTTTTTTCCTTTTTTTCTTTTGGGATGGAGTCTCATACTGTCACCCAGGCTGGCATGCAGTGGCGCTATCTCGGCTCGCTGCAACTTCTGCCTCCCAGGTTCAGGTGATTCTCCTGCCTCAGCCTCCCGAGTAGCTAGGATTACAGGAGCACACCACCATACCTGGTTAATTTTTTGTATTTTTAGTAGAGACAGGGCTACATTGTGTTGGCCAGACTGATCTTGAACTCCTGATCTCTTGATCCACCCGCCTCAGCCTCCCAAAGTGCTGGCTTCTTTCATTTTTTAGAACCCCATCCTCTCCAGGAGACCCCATCCAGTCACTCTGCTTTCTTTTCCTGTCCTCTCCCAGGAAGTTCTCTCCTCACCTGTGAGCAGGAGCCCTTTCCAGGTTATATGCTGTGTGCAGGGAGGAGCTGAGAGGGGCCCCATGGTCTCTGCTGCCTGCGTGTTCTCCTCTGTGGAGATGAGCCTAGGATCCAGAATCTTCCTGAGGATGGCTGTCAGCTGTGCTGTCCTTCCTCCTTCTGCACTGAGCCTCTTCCCGGGGCAGGAGCACTTCTCAAGCTCATGGGCGGGGTCAGGCCCAGGACACCTCTCTGTCCCCTCCTCTCTCAGTTCTGATCTCCTTTCCCTCCTTCTGTTTTTCCTTTTGTCTGTGTTTCAGGTCCCTGGGAGTTGTGGAGGCCTCTGCCTTTTTCATCAGTGATTCTTTCACCAAACCTCAACACACACTTTGTGCAGACACACACACACACACACACACACACACAGAAGAGACACACACAGACCCACAGAGTCACACACATACCCTGCAGGTTGGGCAAGCGCAGTCCTGGGCCTCAGCCTCCTGCTGTCCGCATGGCTCTGGGTAGGGGTGCACATTCACGCCCTTTGGCCTCTTTCATCCCCATCTGGCTCTCCCCTGCAGTGCAGGAGGCTGAAGCTGCACCGGGTCCCTGTCACAGTGATGCCCCATTGTGCTGTGTGTGAGCTGTGTGTTTCCTGGTGAGAGGGACCCTTCCTTTCTCTAATCGTGTCTAGCTTGGCTGCAGCTTCCAAGGATAGACATTCAGGACCTGGGTGTCCCAGAGGAAACTGTCCTTCCTAGAGGTGTGCAGGGTGAATCTCTCATGCCTCTTGGGAGGAGAGGCCTGTGCTGATTGCTCAGTGGGGGCTGTGAGTCCCATAGTCAAAGAGAGAGTTCTCGGTCACTCTATGGCTCCCTGGGGTCTGGCGGCTGAGCTGGAGCTCAGGATTTCTCATGTTCTTCGTGACCATCTTTGATGTCCTCTCTTCTCTGCCCAGCTGATTGTCCTGTGGTCACCACACCTTCCCAGTGGTGGTGCAGGTGGCAGTGAGGAGTTACCCAGGAACCCCGCGGGACATGGCTCATTGAGACACAGGAGGGGGAGCCTGGGACAGAACAGGGGTTCAGAGCTGGAGAGATTCATCCTGACTTACCCCGTGGCCATGATGGGCTTAGCCCTCCATGTGCCGACATACCCAGGCGTCTGTCCTGAGGGTTTTGACCTGGCCAAGCTGCTGTGTGTAGAGGAGGAACAGGCAGTGGCCAGAGATCCTGTCTGGAGGGACGTTGCTCACACCTGAGATGGTGGGTGGGGGTGAGTTGTGTTCTGGGTGCAAAGAGCAATAACACCCCCCTTTCCCCGCAAGCACACAGGAGAGGTCTGTCTTCCCAAGGGACAGCTGGGGGTAGGTGGCCACATCCCAGACGGTGCCTGTGTGTGACCATCACACACGATCTAAGCCCCCAGGGGTTCAGCGGGCAGGCAGGTCACAGGGTGCCTGGCTGATTCCCGGGGAGGCTGTGGGCCCTCAGGCAGCCGCTGATCTGTGTCAGCGCTAGGCTTCGCCTGCGAAGCCCCAGAGAACAGGACAGATGGAGCAGGGGCGGGCATTTAGGGAGCAGTGACAGAAAGAGTTGATGAGGATGGAGGGAGTTCACGAGGGGAAAGCGCCCAGTGTGGCGTTGCGTGCACCAGCGCTGCCCTGGGAGATGCCTTTAGCTGGGCCCAGGGAAGGAGCAGGTGTGTGGTGAGGAGCTACCTACAGGGGGAGTGGTGTTAGGTTGGTGGCTGCCAGGTCAGGGAGGAGCTGACAGAGTCCATGTGGGGAACATGGAGGGCGCACTGAGGACTTGAGCCGAAGTGACCCCGGTGAGGGTGGACCCTGCTGGGCTGTGGGTTCCGCTGAGGGAGGTTGGCATCCCCTGGGAAGGCTCCAGGCCGGGAGGGACTCTGTCGCCCTCTGGTGGACAGGGAGGGAAGTGTGAACGGCAGCAATCCCAGGCCAGGCTGCATGTTTCATTCCACATGGATCTGCACACTTCACACGATTTCACACATATGTTATGTTACAGCTCCATCACCTTCCAGCCCCGTGAGTCCCAGTCTCTGTGGCTCTATGTTCACTGTTCTCCCTCTTTCACAATCAGATGTCCCAAACGCAGATTTCTGTCACCTTCTGTGAGTTTGTGTTTGTGTACAGTAGGCGGCACTGTGTATACCCTGGGGGCAGTGATGTCTGGGGCTGAGCAGTGCACGTGGGCTTGGGAGCAGAAGAGGGAGCAGCAGGGTGGGAAGATCAACGTCAGGCGGGCAGGGACAAGTCATTTTCATTTTCTCACTCCCAGGGACCAGAACCCAGGATTCTGACTCCAGGGCATAGTACCACACCCTGCTGGTGTCCCTGGATATCATGATGCTCATAGTGTCATGTTGCCTTGGCATTCATTTTTTAAGGTGTAAGTTTATTTGCCTCAAATCAGAGGCAGGGCTTGTTCACCATGGCAGTTTTCAATACTGTATCTGGTTCAAGTGGCTCCAGTTGGTGTCCAGAGATAAAATCTTAGAGGCATCTCTCCTTCTTTGTGTGCTGGGTTCCCCTCTCTCCAGCTGCTTTCTTTAAACTGATAATTCTGACATTTGCCCTCACATTTAAAGTGACCATCTCTCAGTCACAGCTTGAGCTCCTGGTCCCAGTGTTTGCTGCTTGCTTTGAACACATCCATTAAAGCTCCCTGCCTGAAACCTGTCAGATAACACCCTGGACTTAATAAAGCCATTGGATTACCAGTCTCTTCTCTCCTCCCTGCCTGGGCTCACTGACCACTGTGTCTGTAGTCTCCAGGTGTGCCGAGTGCTCCCTAGTGTCTGTAAGTAGTAAAAATACTTACATTTTCACGTTCTGGTTGTATCATTGTAGCCTCACATGCCATCCAGGGCCTGACATTGAGGCTGCCTTATGGGACCTGTGCTGGTTGAGCCCCTGCTGGAGCTCTTGTTTTGGGGCCTCTGGTTCTCTTGGGGACAGGGGCTTCCAGCTAACTTGATTGAAAACCTGATGTCTTTCACTGAAACACTGGGTCAGATGATGTATTCATGGGCTTCAGCTGCCATAACAAACACCTTAGTCTGGGTGAATTAAATAATAGAAATCTGTTTTTCACAGTTCTGTGAATAATGTGCTATTCTAACCACTTTAAAATGCACAATCAGGTGAAATTAACCACACACACAGTGTTAAATTACCATCACCAGTATTTTTCCTAGAAAATTTTTATCATTTTAAACTGAAACTTTGTATCTTTTAAATAATAACTCCCTGTATGTTCCACCCTAGGCCTTGATCACCTCTACTCTGTCTCTATGAATTTGCCTATTCTTGATGTTTCATATAAATGGAATCATACAATGATGTTATTTTGTTTCTGACATATTTCACTTAGCATAATGTTTCCCAAGTCCATGCATGTTCCAGCGGGTGTCAGAGCTTCATTCCTCTTTATGGCAGATTATCATTCTGTTGTATGTGTCACCATATTTATTTATTCATATGTTGATGAGCACTTGGATTGTTTTCATATTTTATCTTTTGTGAATAATGCTGCAATGAACATTCCCATGCAAGTACCTGTTTGAGTCCCTGGATTTAATTCTTTGGGTACATACTTAGGAATGCATGTTGTTTCAAATGAGAATTCTATGATTAGCTTTTTGAGGAATAGCAAAGCTTTTTCTCTTAGCGGCTGTACATTTTCATATTCTCACCAGCAATGTATGAGGATTCCAAATTCTACATAATGCTGCTACTTGTTATTTAACATTTTAAAAGAATGGTAGCCAGTTTTGTAGGTGTGATGTGGTGTCTCATTGCAGCTTTGACTTTGTGTTTTCCTAATGACTAATGATGTTGAGTATCTTTTCATGTCCTTCTTGACTATTTGTATATCTTCTTTGAAGAAATGTCTATTTGAGTCTTTTGCCCATTTATAGATTAGATGCTTTCTCCTTTTGTTATTGAGTTGTAGCTAGTTTTTTATATTATCTGGACATGAAACTTGTCTATATGTGGTTTGCAAATATTTTCTCTCATCTGTGTCTATTAATTATTTTCTTGATAATTTCCTTTGATGCACAAAATGCTCACATCTTGATAAAGCCCAATTTATCTTGTTTTTCTTGTTTCTCATGCTTTCGTATCATATCTAGGAATCCACTGGACATTTGAGGTCATCAATATTTACCTCTATGTCTATTTTAAGATGTTTTAATGATTATATATCTGATATTTAACTCACTGATCAATTTTTTAGGGAATTGTTTGATATGGTGAGAGGTAGGGTTATCTAAATTCACTGTTTTGCATGTGGTTATCTAGTGGTTTCCACACTATGATTTGAAAGGAGAATTTTTCCTCCATTAAACTGTCTTGACACCCTCTTCAAAGTGTAATTGGCCATAAGTGTGAGGGTTTATTTCTAGACTCTCAATTCTATCCCATTTGTCTTTATGTCTATTCTTTTGCCAGCAACTTGTGTTTTAATAATTGTACTCCTTTGTGAGATTTCAAATAAGAAAGTTCAAGTCCTACAATTTATTTTGGCAAGATTCTTTTGGCTATTCAGGGGTACTTTTTTGAGAGGTGGGGAGGCCAATGTTTCACAATTGGGAGAGCCTTTTCTGTCTTCTTCAGGGGGAAATTTGGGAGAACCTTTAAGAAACTTTACCTAAGCAGGTAAACTGTCACCACTTTATTTGCTGAAGTGCTATGTTAAAGTGCGCATTGCCTCTTGTGGAAGAATTATGAGACCCTGGAAGCACCTGCCCAGGTGGTGAGAGACAGTGAATTCCACGATGAGGGGCAGAGAGGACATTGTTTTGGGATACAATGTTGTTGTGGGAGTTGTACACATCTCAACTTCTTTATGTCTCTGTACAGTGGGTGTAGGGAGCAGCCCCACAGGGTCGGTGGGTTTTTCTCCCCGTCTGCAGAGACGTGAGATTGTAGAAATAAAGATGCAAGACAAAGAGATAAAAGACAGCTGAGCCCGGGGGACCACTACCACCAAGATGCAGAGATCGGCAGTGGCCCCGAATGCCAGGCTGTGCTGATATTTATTGGAAAGAAGACAAGGGGCAGGATAAGCAGTGTGAGCCATCTCCAGTGATAGGTAAGGTCACATGGGTCATGTGTCCACTGGACAGGGGGCCCTTCCCTGCCTGGCAGCTGAAGCAGAGAAAGAGAGGAGAAACAGAGAGAGAGCTTACACCATTATTTCTGCTTATTAGAGACTTTTAGTACTTTCACTAATTTGCTACTGCTAACTAAACAGCAGAGCCAGGTGTACAGGATGGAATATGAAGGCGGACTAGGAGTGTGACCACTTAAGCACAGCACCATAGGGAGACGGTTAGGCCTCTTGATAACTGCGGGTCGACCTGACTAATGTCAAGCTCTCCACAAGAGGTGAAGGAGTAGAGTCTTCTCTCAACTCCCTCGGGGAAAGGGAGACTCCCATTCCTGGTCGGTTAAGTAGCGGGTGTTTTCCCTTGACACTGAGACAATCACTACTTCATGGTTCGCTTGGCAACCTGCATCTTCCCAGACGCTGGCGTTACCGCTACACGAAAGAGCCCTCTAGTGGCCCTGTCTGGGCATAACAGAAGGCTCGCACTCTTGTCTTCTGGTCACTTCTCACTATGTCTCCCCAGCTCCTATCTCTGTATAGCCTGGCTTTTCCTAGGTTATGATTATAGAGCGAGGATTATTATAATATTGGAACAAAGAGAAATTGCTACCAACTAATGATTAATGATATTTGTATATAATCATATCTAAGATCTATATGTGGTATAACTATTCTTCTTTTATATTCTATGATAATGGAGCAGCTCGTGCCCTCAGTCTCTTGCCTCGGCACCTGGGTGGCTTGGTGCCCAGAAGTGGGCATCTCCACTGGACACAGTAGGTTTTGAAATCCTTGTTTATCCTCTGGGGTCTGGGTCTTGGCCTAGCTGTTCGCTGCAGCTGAAAGAGGTGTCTGCTAAGGCAATGACACCTGTGGGGAGGAGAAGGGTTCAGCAGAGTGAAAGTAGCTGGGGCTCAGAGAAGCCAGGAAAGTCTGACTCTTTGAAACTGTGGGTCAGCTGATGGGTGTCCTCAGGGATAAATGGGCCATGCCAGTAGCCACTGCAGTGGACTGGAAGAAGGTAAGGGATGCTGGGTATCTCATGTTCTCTGTCAGCTCTGCAGCTGAAGATTTGTGCCCTGGGCTTGTACGGCCCTGAAGCAGGGGAAGGGTACACAGGAATGGCTGCATATCAGGACCAAGTCCATGTCATCTTCTTAGGCATTGTTACTGCAGATGGAGGATTCTGTTCAGAGACCTGGCCTGGACACATGGGAGGGCCCACCCCATTCTATTAAAATTATTTTAAGAGAACAGTATTAGCAAATGTGGTACATGTTTTATTCTGCTAGAATCAGTCTTACTGTTACGTTTTACAATGTATCTCTTAGGAAATCGTGAGAGCCATCCACACAATGTGGATTTAAAGGGGACTCTACTATAATTTCAGCTTTCCTACTCTTTATAGAAACCATCTTCTCTGCAAACACACAGGCAATATCTCTGTGTTCATTTCTATTGGGAGCCCTGTATGCGAGGTGGAGAGTGCCACATTTCCCTTGAGATGTTATGTAAAAGTTTGAGGTTGAGATGACATATCTGACACTCTGTTGTTACCCTCAGAAGCTACTACATGTGAAATTCTAATGACTGCATTATCCTGCCAAGTGAAAGAGGCAGGCACAAGCAAGGACAGCTAAGAGGGGTGAGAGCCTCATCATGATGGGGAGTCTTATTCTGACATCTTGGGAAAAACTGTCCACAGTGTGAAGTCATCAACTTGTTTTCCTTGTTTACAGTTTGAGCAGCTGTTGTTATGGTGTTGAACATTTTGGTGAGTTCTGAGTGGCTCAGACATCAGGTACAAGGGTTTTCCCATGAAATTTACATTGAGTTGTCCACCTCCAGCTTATAGGGCTTCTGGAACAGAGTGGGTCTTGCTCTTTGAGGTTCCATGGGAGAAGATGGAATTGGAGGAACTAGTAGAATTCAGGGTAATGTCCAGTCTACAGGTGGATAATAAAAACACAGAAACAATGAACAGAGCTGCAATCTCATAACCGGTGTACTACAGTTTTTATTTTCCACATAATTTTTGTCTCTATGGGCATCTCTAGTTTTACCAATGATAATTTCAGTAGAATAAGTTTGTTTGCAAAATAGGTTGAGTTTCTTCAAATGTGGTCTGATTGTTTACATAAGTGCAGCAAGAGTAGCAATGGACCATGTAGGCTCTGTTTTAAAGTTTTCTTTGCTCTAAGTTTTTTTAAGGAATCTGAGATTAAATTTTACAAACCTCTTGAGAATAGGAAGCCAAACCAAGGCTGATTTCAGACTTTGCCTGCAGTTCATACTGGTTCATTCTATCTAAATTCTTAATATAACATCCCAGTCAAAGCCTTGGTAATATAACCAATGATTTCAAATGTGTCCTGTTAAAAAGAGAGCAGATTGTTACTGTACTTGTGTAAATATCTGTATTACCATTAACATATCAACACTCAGGAATAGTTGCCCAATTCTGGGGCAGTCAGGTAGAGAGCAAAAGTAAATATTTCAATTATTGTTCCCAGAAGTATAGTTTATTGAACTGCTGTGAGGTATAGATAGATTAAAAGAAAAAAATTCCATAAATCTAGAAAACAAACCATTTAAAGAACCAGCAAACTTTCAAACAAAAATCATAAAAACATTATCCTCATTATTATCAACTCTTTCAATGAAATCAATGTTTTTCCTGCTTGGTCTAGGCTGAGAATTTTATGAAGATATCAGCCTGTTTCTTAAAGTTTTGGAAGTTCTTAGACAGTCCGGTGGTATAATGTGAAAATTATCAGAAACTTGTATTAGAGAGTACTTGTCAGCATCTTTTCCATAAATCTCCTTGAAAAGGAAGAAATTTTGGACTGTAGCTGACTGGAAATGCTTTGAGGAAGAATAAAAACAACATCTGTGAATGACAAAAATTTTAAATGACTATGGTTAAAACTCTGATGAGAATTCATTATGATAACACAGCTCACATAAAAAGTTACTTCTGTGGTGTATGACATTATGGCTGATAACATATTTAATTTCTAGGAATCTCATACAATTTCTGGAACAATCATATCAGTAACATATCCATAAATATAACACAGAGAATGTTTAGCATCCTTTACCACTTATGATTTGAAAATGCTTTTCATATAATTTTACATATCAAATAAAGTGGCTTTTCCATGTAGCTTGTGTTTCTCAACAGGATTACTGAGTTCTTGGTGGAGGCCGTTAATGAATTGGGCCAAGAAAGTATAGGCTCATGTATGCTGAAAAATTTCCCTAGATAATTCCAATACTCCCAGCTAATAATCATGAATTTAGGTCTAAGTTTTTCCTATTAGAACAGCTGTTCTTTATCCTGGTTACACATTAGTAGCACCTGGGAAGACTTAAAAATTACCAATGCCTGAGTCTCGCTTTAGACCATTAAATTGGATCCTATGGGTGGGGCTTGGGCATCCATTTAAAAAAACGTTTTCCGGTGATTCCAATGTGTAGCTGTATTTCCCCTCAGATTTCTCTGATTTCTTGTGGCATTCATGTTTTTCTATTTTGGTATTATAATTATTTTTTGGGTCTTATCATCTATCTTAGGCTTTATGTTCCTTGGGGTAGAAACCTTGCCTTCTTCATTTCTGTATCTTTCATGAACATATGAGTTGGTCATCAGGAAAATGTTCTCAATCACATGTAGGTTGTGTTCTGAGTCTCAGGTTTACGCATTAATGCTGGAGTCATTGTTCTCTGAGAGATCAGAGGTTGCTTGTGATGAAGGGTATGGGTAAGCCCATAATGCAGATGGTAGATGGGAGGTCACCCTGTTTTTAGCCATAGCATTGGAACTAAGCATTCTATGTGTATATCAGGTGGAGGGGAAGGGATGTGTAGAAAGAGAGATTTAATTAGAATGGAGGAATTATACTGGAGAATAGAAGGAATGGAAGCAATAAAAATTAGTAAAGAGAAGAAATGTGAACTTATCAAATAGACAAGAGTAGATCCCTGAAGATTTTTGAATAGGCGAGTTAACTGGAACTTAGGAAGGTAACAGGGTAGTCATACACAAGGAAGATTTCAAAGACTGGAGATAAGTCAAGCAATACCTCTAGCAGTTGTTGAGGTTGTGGGAATGGAGAGAATGACACAAGTGAGAGATGTTAACAAAAAGGATCAAGAGGGTTTTATAAGGTATTGAATCTGGGAAACAAATGAGCAGAGGCTGAGGATAATCACTTGTAGGAGACAGTGGGGTACAGGGAGCATGAAGAACAGGGGAGAAGAGACCTGCAGGAATAAGTGCTGAGAAGCAGGAGTTTAGTGGGAGGAGGAGGAGGTCCAGTCCCAAATACCGACAAAGAAGTCCTTTCCCTCTCCCAAGCATGGCAGTCAGCCCTGCAGGAAACAGGACAAAAGGAAAGGCCATCATACCTGCCAGTCTTTCTGAAATAAACTACACCAGGGCTGCTAGATCAGAGCCACACTGGCCAGTACTCCAATCATGATGCTGACAGTGGCTCTACCTGAAAGGCCTGGAGAACTTCCTTGTACTGAAGTATCTGTCATGGAAAGAAAAGAAGAGAAGGAATAAAGGTGATGTTATTTTACAGGGTGGTACCTTAGGAACCATCACTAAGTATGAAGTAGTTTCTACTTGTTCCTTCGGGGATTACATTAATTTTGTGGGAGGGTTGCTGGTAGATGATTAGCCAACTATATTCTTGCAGTTTTTTTCTCTCTCAATGTGTTTCTAGGTTAGTGATCAGTCTTCTGTCAATTTCATCCTGACCATGCTGCACTCAGATATTTTTGAAGGCTTTATGATGTGAGAAAGTCTGACTGCTATTTTCTGTGTCATTAGAACTTTGTACCCTTTCATGGTTGCATCTTTTTCTCAGTGTGTCAGTTGTGGTAGGCATGAATAAGACTCTGTCAGGTCTCCATGGTAGTTTGTGTTTCTCAAGAGGATTACTGAGTTCTTGGTGGAGCACATTAATGAATAGGACCGAGAAAGTATAGGCTTATATATGTTGAAAAATTTCCCTAGGTAATTCCAGCACTCTCAGCTAATAATTGATTAATTAATAATCAATTGACTTGATTGACAGAAGGCCCAGATCAGTGCATTCCAAACTGACAACCTACTTTGCATAGAGTCCTCACTTTCCTGAAGCTCCCAGCAGGGATGTGAAGGCAAGCCCAGTTCTATGAGACTCTGTTTTATTCTCCTGGGTGACTGGTGGGAAGACTCCCCATCAGTTTTCCCATGCTCTCTTTGAACTGTAGCTAAATCTTCTGTCTCTTTCTCCTTCGCAGGAATCAGATTTGCATAGTGGTCCCAAAGCTCCCCAGACTTTTTCATGCCTGCCCCACCTTCCCTCCCAGGCATTTTTCCTAATAAATTATCCTGCATGTCTAATCTCATCTTGGATGCATCTCAGTGGGCATAAACTAACATACCAGTCTTGATTTTTTTGCACTTAGCTTTTTTCTGTCTCTCCCACATGTAGCCAGTAACCATGTCCTAGTGTTTTATGTGCTACCTCTTTTTTCAGGTGTATAGGGAAAAAATATATTTCCATATACTTATTTATATGTAATATATATAATAAAATATGTAATATAAAATGTATAATAATGTAAAACATATACATATTTTCCATATATGTATATGGAAAAAGAGGTAACACATAAAACACGAGGACATTTACGTATAATAAAATTGACATAAGTTATATATGTATGTAGTGTCTGGTAGTCTTACCCTCTTTATAAATACACACTTTTTGTCACTGCCCCTTCCTTCCTTCCCATGCAGAACTCCCATGGCCAAATCTCCCTACTTCTCCAAGTTTGTGTCACTCACTGTCCTCTGTGCTGTGGCCATGTGCTGTGTCCACAGCCTCCTAGTGTTTTATGTGTTCTCTTTCTCTATATATAAATGGAAAAAGCATATACATATTTCTCTATATATATTTATATACAATATATAATAATCTAAAAATATAGAATATATAACAATTTAAAATATATACATATTTCCATATCTATGAAAAAAGGTAACACATAAACAGTAGGCCATTTATATATAAAATTCTCATATGTAATATAAATGCCAATTTTATCATATATAAATAAGTATATACATGATAGACTTATCATACATAAGGTGAATTTGGAATGCCCTGACCTGGGCCCTCTGTCAGTCAAGTCCCTGCCATGGAGGCCATTCATGGCTGCCACAACTGAGACACTGGGAGAAAGATGCAACTATGAAAAGGTGAAAAGTTCTAAAGTCATAGAAAATGGCAATCAGCCTTTCTCACATCCCAAAACCTTCAAAAATATCTGAGTGCAGCATGTGCAAGATGGAATTAAAAACTTCAATCTTGAAAAGGAAAAAGGAAGCTGGAGGATTCACACTTTCAGATTTCAGCATCTACTGCAAAGCTACAGTAATCAATACAGTGTGGTAATGGCATAAAGGAGGACATAGAAACGAATGACATGGAATAGAGAACCCAGAAAGAAAGCTTGCTTATATGGCCAAATGATTTTTGTCAAGAGTGCCAAGACCATTCCATGGGGAAAGGACAGTCTTTTTAACAAGTGATACTGGGAAAGCTGGCTATCCATGGACAAGTATGAGTTGAACCTTTACCTCACACCATATACAGAAAAATGAACCCACAATGGATCAAAGACCTAAATGGAAGAGTGAAGACTACCAGACTCTTAGAAGAAAACATAAGGGAAAAGCTTCATGATATTGAATTTCAGAATGATTTATTAGTTATAACTACAAAAGTATAGGCAACAAAAAAGGGATAAATTGGACTTCATGAAAATTAAAAACTTTTATGTATCAAAGGCCATTATCAAGAATGTAAAAAGGCCAACTATGACATAGGGAAAATATCTGAAAATCATATATCTGATAAGGGATTAATTTCCAGAATACATGAAGAACACTACAAATCAAAAACAGCAAAAACACAAAAGCCCAATTAAAAAATGGACAAAAGACTGAAAGAGAGATTTTATTAAAGAAGATATACAAATGGCCAATGAGGACATGCAAGCATTCTCAATATTACTAATATTTAGAGATATGCAAAGCAAAACCAGAGTGATACACGACCTCACACACATTAGGATGGCTTTGATAAAAACAACATGAACAACAACATCACAAAACAAGTGTTTTCAAGTATGTGGAAAAATTGAAGCTCTTTGTGTATTGCCGATGGGAATGGGAAGTGTTATAGCCACTGTGGAAAAAATGGCATGGCACGGCCGGCTCATGCCTGTAATCCCAGCGCTTTGGGAGCCGAGATGGGTGAATCTCTTGAGGTCAGGAGTTTGAGAACAGCCCGGCAAGCATGGTGAAACCCCATCTCTACTAAAAATACAAAAATTAGCTGGGTATGGTGGCAGGCGCCTGTAATCCCAGCTACTCAGGACGCTGAGACATGAGAATCACTTGAACCTTGGAGGTGGAGGTTGCAGCGAGCCAAGATTGCACCATTGCACTCCTGTCTGGGTGACAGAAGAAGACCCAGTCTGAATATCAACAACAGAAAAGAAAATGGTATGTCAGTTTCTTAAAAACATTAAAGCATTACCACTTGAACCAGCAATTCTACTTCTGGACATACAGCCAAAAGTATTGAAAAATATTTGAACAGATATTTGTACACTGATGTTCACAGCAGCATCACTCACAATAGCCAATGGGTGGAAACAACTGAAAAGTCTATTGAAAGATAAGTGGATGAACAAAAAGCAATATCCATACTTTGGAATGTTCTTCAATCTTAGCAAGGGATAAAATTTTGACACATGGTGCAAGATGGATGAACCTTGAAGTCATTATGCGAAGTGAAATAAGCCAGACACAAAAGGATAATTATTATATACTTCCATTTATGTAAGATAGTTAGAATAGTCAGTTACATAGAGACAGAAATTAGAATGGTGATTACCACGGGTTAAGGGGAGAAGGAATGAGTTATCATTTATTGGGTTCAGAGGTTTAGTATAGTACGATAAAAAAAGCTCTGGAAATGGATAGTGTTGATAGTAACACAACACTAAATTGCACGCTTAGAAACAGTTAATAGTAAGTCTCAGATGTATAGTGTCTGGTACTCTTACCCTCTCTATAAATACACACTTTTTGTCACTGTTCCTTCCCTGCCATAGAGAGCTTCTGTGAGTTAATCTCCTTATTTCTCCAAGTGTCCATCACTCACTGTCCTCTGTGCTGTGTTCCAAGAGCTGTGTCCACAGACTCAGACAGGCAGTGACTTCAGAGCCAGGACACAGCCCTATTCCCATTTTTAAAAGCCTTACCCATGGGAGGCTTGGCTTCTACTGGCAGCGCGATTTAGCCAGATTCAGGACCGGCCACCCAGGCACCTTATCCACATGCCCTGGCCCCAGCCCGGGTGGAGTCAGGGCAGGGTCAGTCACTGGGTGAGCCCACAGCAATGCAGGGAGCAGTGTCTGAGCTGCTTCTCCCTCAACCAAGGGGCTTCCTCCTCTCATTGGGGAAAAGTGTGGGCTTGTTTTGAAGCCTCTGATGTTCATTGCAGCTCATGGAGTACACACACAAAAAGAAGACAGAAGGGATGTTTTGGTGACAGAAACAGCTTGACCATGAGGACCCTCCTCTTTCTCCCTCTGTGAAGGCCCTTACACTGCATAGTGCTTGGGGCTGATAAAGCCATTTCCCTACATTTCTCGGGCTGGACTTAAGGTCATCCACCAGAAATCCAGAAAACAAAGGGAAGAGAATCTGTAGATATGAATTGTGAGTGTTCAGGAGAAAAATTTGGGATTTACTTTTGTGCATGGGACACAGGCTGAGAATAAAGATGTTTTCCTGCCTCTTTCTTGGAAAGCCAGATAGGCTTCACCTGAAAGCATATTGCCAATGCTCCAGTGATCCACTTACAAGGGACTCTGATTTTCTTGGTTGCGAAGTTTTTGCCATTAGTGACTGGGTTATGGACATAACACAGATAGTCCCCACTATTCTCAGTAGTGACTTGGGGGATAAAGAGCTCTTGTCCTGTTTGCTGGTTATTCCTATTCAGCAGCCAAGAATACTCTGCTGACGGGATAGAGCCCGTGAGGCAGGAGAGGTTGAGGTTTGACCCTAGATAGTAATAGGTGTCTGAAGAATAAGTTGTGGGTTCATCTGGGCCATCTGGAGCAAAGAGAATAAAGTCACAGGTAATGTTTTCAAAGGGAATGGGAAGCTCCTGGTCTGTGAAAGGGGCACAGTGTTCCTTTTTGCCTAGTCACAACCCCGAAGTCCTAGCCAAACTTCCTCTGTGTTCACTGAACTGGAGGAGTCTAAGACATTCACGTGTTTCTCCCATCACAAGCTGTGGACCCAGAGTCTCCTAAGACCGGAGAAGCCCCTCCCTTCCTGGGCCTACCGAGGTTTGCCTGGGGCAGGAAGTCATGGCCAGCTTGGGGGTCCAGGGGTAAGTGTCTTCATACTTGGACCTGAGAGGGACTGAGAGGCCTGGCCTCGTATTTGGGCTGGCAGCCTTGTCCATGAAGGAAAAGAGGATACTTACAGAGAACATCCAGGAGACTGGGTCACTGTGGCTGGTGCTCACTATATTCTTCCTTTGACATTCATAGAGTCCTTTGTCACTCCTTGTGACACTGAGTAGAGCAAGGATCCTGTTGTCATTGGACATCTTTAGCCTGGGACTGAGTGTGAGTCTATGACCATTTACCCACCACATGTAGATTGTGCCATGAGTCTCAGGTTCACAGGTTATGACCACAGCCTCCTCATCCTCCACGGGGTTGCTGGTGACATAGGGCTTGGGCAGATTTGCTGTGCAGATAACAGAGAAGATTCCCCTGTGTGGCATCATTGATTTCTCCATGAGCATTTTCCAATCAGAGTTGACATCTCCCATCTCTCAGCCAATCCAAGTCCTTAAAAGCCCACAGCAGGTCTGTGTGTCAAAAGACAGATGGATGCATGATGATCTGAGGGCTCAGAGACCATGGGGCCACCTGCTCTGTGTGGGAGATGCACAGACTTCTGAAGTGTGGATCGAGCAGCAATATTGGTGAAGTGTGAATTGAGCAGGGTCAAACAATTAGAGTTTGATTAACTTTGTTTAAATTGAGCAGAGTCCAAGTGTGGCAGCAGTGGTTCATGCGTCTCCCCAACCGAAGGACCCCACCTTATGACAATGTTGTTATTATGAATACACAGGTGTGCATGAAACAGGCAGTAAATCAGACAGCACCCACCTGGCCAGCTCCACCTGGTCCTAGGAACCATCAGTATTCCCATTATGTGTATGTTACAGCTTTTTAGGCTACAAAATATAAAATACAACTACAGAATATAAAATATGCTATTGTCAATAAAAAACATTGCATATGAAGCTGAATATGTTGTTCCACTTTTTCTCACTCTTGTTAAACTTTGCTGATTCTGTTTTGGAAGTTTCTATTGACACACACTTAAGCTAGAGATTCTTTCCTCAGCTGTGTGCAGCCTACCAGTAAGCCCATGGAGGGCATTCTTTATTTCTCTTAAAGTGTTTTTAATCTCTAGCATTTCTTTTGCTTCTTTCTTAGAATAGCCATCTCTGTTTAAATCACCCATCTATTCCTGAAAGGTGCCTCCTTTTAAAATCATAATCCTTAACCAGAGTTGTTTTAAATTTCCAGTCTGATAATTTCAACATCCCTACCACATCTGTGTCTGGTTCCAATCCTTGCTCTGTCTTTCAAACTGCATTTTTTTTTTTTGTGATAGTCTGTCTTGTATTTTTTTGAAAACCACACATGATGTACTGGGTAAAAGGGACTTGAGTGGGCAGGCATTCAGTGACACGGTGGTGAGTGTGGGGAGGGAAGGGTTCTTTGGTTCTGGATGAGGTCTGTATCCTGGGCTGTGAATGTCACAAGTGCCCCTCAGGTTTTTCTTTCCATTAGGTGGGATATGATGACTTGAGGAGGCTGGAGTTGGAAATTTCCCCTCCCCCTGGCCAGTTAAGCTCCCATCAAACCCCAGCTAATTAGGCTGCAGTGAAATAGTTTCTCTTAAATGTAGGTCTTACCAAGAAGAATATAAATCACTGACAACTTTCCAAGTGTTTTTTTTCCCTCCTTCCAAGAAGAAGGATGTGGATTCTTGTTTGATATTGACTGTGAGAACCTGGTAGAGCTCCAGGAGCTAAGAGTCATAAATCTGTCCCCCTACTCCCAAGACTAATCCATCCACTGGTGTGTTTATCTCTGTGCTGTGTCCACACTGAGCCTCCAGAATTTCCTCAATTGCAGTTCAGGTTTTCTGACCCCAGCACTGGTTCCCGCTGGGGTTTCTGTGCCTGTGTTTCTGCTGAGATATGGTGCGCTGCTCTGTATTTGCCTGTGGGTCTCTCCAATATGTGGGCCAGTTAGCACTGAGACCTTGCTTCCTGAGAAATCTAAACGAGTTGTTGATTTTTCAGTTTGTTCAGCTTTTTACTTGTTGTTAGAACTGAGTGAAAATTTTTAAGCTACTTACATGCCTGACGGAAATTCGAAGTCTCTAGGGCATGACTGGAGGATATGAGCCCCACAGCAGGTTGAGGATGGAGTCATGAGTGAAATGGGTGAAATGAGCCCATGGGCTTTGGAAACTGCAGATCTGTCCTTCTGCCTCTGACCCCCTGGTGAGTCCATGTAGAAAGTGAAACCACCTTTGCAAAGCATGTGATGGTGAGAGGAAGCTAGCTTGGCTGACCGCATCTCACCTCTAGCCTCAAACTGGCTCTGTTCTCTGGTTCCTGGACATAGGCCAGGGTAAGCATGGGAGGAATTTATAGTTTAACTTTGAAGCAAGGATGATAATAGTCCCTCCCTAAAATTAGCTCCTCCTTGTCGGGGGCTACGTTGGTAAATCTAAGAAAAAAGATTGAATGGTCTCCTGATTCAGCAGGTTGTAGAGTAAGCATCATTCTGGCATCTGCTCAGATTTTGAGGAGGCCTCAGAAAACTTGCAATCACGGAGAAAGCCAATTGTGGAGGAAGACATCTTATATAATGGGAGCTGGAGGAAGAGAGCAAGGATTGCACACTGGTAAACAACCAGATAAAAACTCACTTTTGCTACAACAGCACCAAGGAGAATGGTCTTAAAATATGAGAAACCACCTCCATTATCCAATCACATTCAACCAGGCTCCACCTCCAACTTTGGAGATTACAATTTGACATGAGATTTGGGTGGGGGTAAAGGTCCAAAAAATTATTATTCTTTCCATGGTCCCTCCCAAATCTCACATCTTTCTCACATTTAATAATATGAGGATGGCTTTCCAACAGTCTCTAGAGTCTTAACTCATTCAGCATTAACTCAAAAGCCCAAAATAGCAAGTTTCATCTGAGACAAGGCAAGTTCCTTTTACCTATGAGCCTGTGAATTCAAAAACAAGTTAGTTACTTTCAAGACACAATGGAGGTATAGGCATTGGGTAAATACTCCCATTCCAAAGGGAAGAATTAGGCTGAAGGAAACAGGATACAGGCCCCATGAAAGTCTGAAACCTTGCAGCACAGTCTTTAAAACTTAAAGCTCCAAAATAATCTCCATTGACCCCATATCTCATATTCAGGGCACACTGATGTAAGGCTTAGGCTTCCAAAGTTGTGGGAATCACAGAAACATTCCAAGAGAGTGACAAAAGAATTTGTAGTGTGGCTTTTGATGCTAAACAGCGTATTAGACTGAGTAAGTCACTGAAGAGAAAAAAGTCAGAGGAGAAGATGGGTGAGGGTGACAGAAATGGAATGGTGAAAGGAAAGGTCTGATAAAAATGTTTACCGGCTGGGCATGGTGGCTCACGCCTGTAATCCCAGCACTTCGGGAGGCCGAGGATGCTGGGTGTGAGCATGCATCGAAAGACAAAATTACAACTAATGTAGTTATAGATTTTGTTTTTCATTTATTATTTGAGGCAGCTCTTACTCTACAAATATAGTGACAGCCCTCCCTGGGCTATACAATAACAAAACAGTGGGTTTTGTCAAGTGGGAACTGGTAAACAAAGCCATATAAATAAATAAGCCAAATAAATAAATAAGTTGGTTAACATTAGGGTACTTCAGGTCGCTTTTCTGTAAAAGTTAAAGCAGAGGAAACTTTTATTATGCTGTCTCAGGTAGAGTGGAACCTCCTGTTTTCAACAAAAAACAAAGGTCTGTTCCGGCATCTCTTTGCTTCATTAAAATTTCAGTTGTAGACTGTAGCATTTAACATGAGTGGTTCTATTTTCGAGTCTCTAGGCTCTCACTTAGGTAAGAGTGTGACCAAAATTTAAAGCATTGGCATTCATCTCAGTAACCATCATATTAGGCTTCCATCATTTATAGGTTTATGATGTCTTCCTGATCACACATTTCTTTGAGTTTTTGTCACTTCAGCCAAAGAGAGACCCTTTGGTATTTGTTGATGGCTGCACACAAAACTTTTTAAAAACTTTTGTAGAATTCACCACACCAAAATGTAGAATTAAAAAACCTGTAGAATTTATCACACCAGAGAGGCTACTAGTATGACTATTAGGAGGATAACACCAAAAGTTTGGAGTATGCACTTTAGGCAAGATGCAAACCAAGTAAAATAGAATAGATCAAAGAATGAGCCAGAAGAGTCTAGCAATTTTAACCAAGTAGTATGTTTGTTAACTTCTGTGATTGAGTCATTATTATACTCGATATATTTGTTTGTGTGCAACAATCAGTGTCAGAAACTGCACAGGCTCCTCCCTCTTCAGCTGGTAGGAAACAATTTTATTATGTAGCATTCAATGGCTCATTAAATTAAAACAGGGAGTGAGAACAAGTGAGTCTGAAAATGTAACTTTAAAAGGGACCACTGTACATTTGAAGAAACAATTGTTTTAAAAATGCTGCTAATGTCAGCCATTGGGTGGACTAAATGATATCTTATGTAAAAATTTGAGGGTGACATGATATATCTGTCACTCTGTTATGCTACTCTCAGAAGCTACTTCACGTGAGATTCTAATGATACCATCATCCTGCCAAGTGAAAGAGGCAGGCATAAGCATGGACAAATTAAGAGGGGTAAGAGCCTGATTTTGATGTGAAGACTTCTTCTGACAACTTAGGAAAAGCTTTTGACAGTGTGAAGTTGTCAACTTCTTATCCTGGTTTTCAATTTGAGTGTCTGTAGTTATGGTGTCAAACATATTGGTGAGCTCCGAGTGACTCATACTTCAGGCACGAGGGTTTTCCTGTGAAATTTACATTGAACTTTCCACCTCAAGCCTATAGGACTTCAGTAACAGAGCAGATTTTGTTCTTACTGATTCAATAAGAAAAAACTGGATGGGAGGAACTAGAAGAATTCAGGGTCTAGTCCAGTCTACCGGTGAATAATAAAAACTCAAAAACAATGAACAGAGCTGCAATTTCATAGCAGGTATACTACACTTTTTATTTTCAACATTATTTTTCTGTCTATAGGCATATCTATTTTTACCAAAGACAATCCCAGTAGGACAAATTTGTTTCCAAAGTAGGTTTAGTCTTATCAAACTTTGCCGGGATTCTTTACATAAGTGCATCAAGAGTAGCATTGGACCACAGAGGCTCTTCCTAAAGTTTGGTTCGCTAGAAGTTTTTATAAGTAGTCTCAGATTAAACTTTTACAAACCTCTTGAGATGAGGAAGCCAAATGAAAGCCATCTTCAGACTTTGCCTGCAGTACTTATGGGTCCATTCTATGTATATTCTCAAATATAACATCTCAGTCAAAGCCTTGGTAATATAACCAATGTTTTGAAATGTGTCCTTTTGTAAAGAGAGAAGATTCTTACTAAACTTGTGCAAATAACTGTATTAGCATAATCATATGAATACTCATGAATAGTTTCCCAATCCTGGGACAGTTAGGTAAAGAGCAAAAATCAATGGGCTTCAATTATTGTTTCCAAAAGTATACTTTACCAAATTGCTTTAGATATAGCTAGCTTAAAAGAAGAAAAATTCCATAAATCTGGAAAAAATCATTTAAAGAATCAGCAAATTTTCAAATAAAAATTATAAAAACATTATCCACATTATCATTTATTTCAATGAAATTATTTTTGTTCTGCTTGGTCTAGGTTGGCATATTTCATGAAGGCATCATCCTGTTTGTTAAAGTTTTGGAAGTCTATAGACGGTCCAGTGATATAATCTTGAACTGCTCAGAAACTTGTATGCAAGAGTACTTGTCAGTATCTTTTCCATAAATCTTTTGAAATAGAAGCAATTTTGGACTGTAGCTGATTGCAAATGCTTTCAGGAAAATCAAAACAACTATCTGTGAATGACCAACATGTAAAATGAGTATTGCTAAAACTCTGATAAGAGTTTGGTATAAGAAAGGGAGTAACTCCAGCAAGTACTCCAGTCATGATGCTGACAGTGGCCCCAATTGAGAGACCAAAATAACTTTCTTGTCCTGAAGCAGCTGTCATGGAAAAAAAAAAGAGGGGAAGGAATAAATAATAAAGACAGCAAGGGTTTTAGCCAATTATTTTTTGAGATAGGGTCTCACTCTGTTGCCTAGGCTGCAGTGCAGTGGCACAATCTCAGCTCACTGCAACCTGTGCCTCCCAGGCTCAAGCCGTCCTCCCACCTCGCTCTCCTGAATAGCTGGGACTACAGGCACACATCACCATGCATGCTTAATTTTTGTATTTTTTGTAGAGATGGGCTTTTACCATGTTGTTGAGGCTTGTTTTGAACTCCTGGACTCAAGTTATCCACATGCCTTGGCTTCCCAAAGTGCAGGGATTACAGGTGTGAGCCACCACTCCTGCCGGTTTCATGCTTTTTATAATAAGAATGAACTCCTTATGTAATAATAAATAAATAAATGAAATTATTTGCTTTGGATGTAGCAAATGTAGACTTAGATTGTACAGAGTCAGGAGCTAAGCCTCATTTTTTTTTGTTTTAGCTCAGTGTAGAGTGCATTGAAGGTGTCCTAAAAATAATTCCATATAGTAAGCCAATTTTAAACCCTGCTCACAGCTAGATCTGCCAAGTATGAGCCAGGTAAAATTACCAAAAAGGGTGCTTCTGACTGACTCCTTAACAATAACGTGGCTTACAAACAAAGACTGATATGAAATAGTTGATCCAACCCAAACAGTTTGCTCATTTCCCAGAATTTTCTATACAAACATATACAACTTACCACAACATAAAGATCATAATGAAAGGTTTGCCTTTTATTCCTTTAAATGACCATATGTTTAGATCTGATGTACTGACAGTGATAATTCTGCGTTAAGCAGAAACCTAATAAAATTTGAAAAATAGTGATTTTATATTTAGATGATACTCAGATCTTCTGCTACATATGTGGAAAATGGAATTATTGCTAGAAACAGAAACATTGTTTAAAGATTAGGGTATGAAAGGAGTATTAGGAAGTCAGGAGGTTCTTTCTTTAGGAAGCAGCTTATCTGGATTCATTCAAAGAGCTTTAGGCGAGTTTGAGGTCTTCCTGCAAAATGTAAATTGCTATATGAGAAACTATATATAGTCCAATGATGAAAGAATGCAAAGCCTTAGAAGCACAGGAGACAATTCCAGTATCTTCCCTAAAGTTCTGACAAAAAGGAAAATAACTATCAAATTATTCAACTCGAATGCTTATTATGTATGTATAAGTCAGTCGGCAGATGAAGAGAGGCAGGAAATATGACTTCTGCCCCTAGGGAACCCACAGTCTTGTGGGGGCCACTAGGGGTGGTGGTGTGACCTGCCTGGAGCAGCGCTAAGTATGGACTTGTGAGTCAAGGGCTATCAAAACCTAAGTAAACTGATGGCCGTTCAGAGAAGGTAGAGTTCCATTCCACAGTTTGCAAGAAGGACTGTTTCATGGAGGAGGTCATGTTGGACTAGACCTTTAAAAGTTGGTAGAATTTAAAAGCAAGGATATGGAAGCAGGAAGAGTGAAAGTGAGCAGAGGTACAGGAGTGATGCAAGGGTGAGCAGTTTTAATTTTTTAATAGCGGTATTATAAAATACACATCAATATTTGCCATATTATTATTTTGGAGACAGTGTCTGGCTCTGTTGCCCAGGCTGGAGTGCAGTAGCTCAATCATGGCTTACTGTAGCCTCCACCTCCTGGGCTCAAGCAATCCTCGTACATCATCCTCCTGAGTAGCTGGGACCACAAGCATATACCACCATGCCCAGCTAATTTTTATATTTTTGGGAGTGACATGGTCTTCCTATGTTGCCCAGGCTGGTCTCAAACTCCTGGACTCAAATGATCCTCCTGCCTTAGCCCCAAAGTGCTGGGACTACAGGTATGAGCCACTGCACCTGACCCCATCTTAAAAATTTTTAAGTGCACAGTTCAGAAATACGTTTGCACTGTGCAACCATCTGTGCCAACCACCTTCAGAGAGTATTTTTCATCTTGTAACAGGGAAAATTCATATCCATGAAACACTAACTCCTCATTCTTCCTCCTCCCCACCCCAGGTAACCACTATTCCAGTGTCTCTATGATTATGACTGCTCTAGGCACTTATATAAATGAGATCTTACACTGTGTATCTTTTTGTGACTGGCTGATTTCACTTAGCATAATGTCCTCAAGGTTCATCCATGTTGTAACATATGTGAGAATTTTTTTCCTTTTGAAGGCTGAATAATATTTCATTGTATGGATAGATCACATTTTGTTTATCCATTCATCTATCCATGGACACTTGGGTTGCCTTCACTTTTTGGCTATTGTAAATAATGCGGCTATAAACATGGAGGTACCAATATCTGTTTGGGTCTCTGCTTTCAATTATTTTGGGTTTATACCCGGGAGTGGAATAGCCAAGTCATGCAGTACCTCTAGTTTTAGTTTTCTGAGGAACCGCCATAATGTTTATCACAGTGGCTGCATCATTTTAATTCTTATGAATAGTGCACAGGGGTTCCAATTTTTCCACAGTCTCATTAACACTTATTATTTTCTGGGGTTTTTGCTTTGTGTTTGAGAGTAGCCATTTAAATTGGCATAAGGTATAATTTCATTGTGGTTTACATTTTCATTTCCTTAATGATTAGTGATATTGATCAATATTTTCTATGCTTGCTGGCCATTTGTACATCTTCTTTGGAGAAATGTTTATTCAGGTCATCTGCCTAATTTTTAAATTGGGTTGATTTTTTTTGCTGTTGTTTAGGTAGAGAAGGCAATCTTTGAATACCAGTGATGTTTCACTAATGCTGGGCCATTGATTTCACAAGAAGTGGTATGAGGTATTAGAATGTGTGTTTGGTTTCAATCATGGCTGCAGTTGAATGCCTTTTCCAAAATTCACTGTGAATTTCACCAGAAGCCACAAAGGGTCCAGGAGCAAGAACATGGTGTGACTGCTCTCTGCTAAAGAATTTCAGCCTGATGACAGTGAGCAGGCTACACATGAGACTGACACAAGAACAGGTGGAAAGGGAGACCTTCCACTGGAAGAAGGTGATTCTAACATGCAGAATCACCTTCAAGGAGCAAGTAAGCAGAAAAATAGACAATGGCACAGTGGCCAGGCAAGAAGACACTAGGTCCAGAATCTGAGGTTCAAATCCTGGCTCTGTGAGATAAAAACATGCCTTGGTTTCCCCATGCTACTGAAACACCAGGGGTTGGGTCTAGGTCCCATTGCTCACTGCGCAGAAAGCCAACCACTGAGACAATGAGCATTGCCAGGGAAGAAAGCTTTATTTGGGTGCTGCAGCCAAGGAGTTGGGAGATCAGTCTTAAATTCATCTCTGCAGCCGACTCAAATTGGAGGGTTTATATAGCTGGGAAGGGAGGTAACTACCTGCAGGGAAAACAGCAATTAAGGAGGTGTAAGGAAGCAATCATGATAAATGAGGAGTCTGGTGTCTGATTGTCTGATGGTGATGTGGTGAATTTCAGTCTCTTGCCTGAAGGTCCGTTTCCTAACTCAGATGACTGACAAATGTTAAGTTTCAAGTTTTAAGACCTGATGGGTCAATTTCTGTGTTTATTCAAAAACCCTGTAAATATCAGTTCTATGTGGAACTTGAGCTGGTTTCCCCCCAGTTATCACAGTTAGGGTTAAATGATGCAATATAAGTAAAACACCAGCAGTTTCTGACACACACACAGAGTGCATGACACAAGTGGTGTGTTGGGACAATATAGCTCAGTGAACTCCCTTTGTCTACTCAGTTATATTGAGTGATGAGGCATCTCTGACGATGCCACTTTGCTACTTCTCCCCTGATAATTTCACCAGATCCAGCCATATGAGCACTGTAAGTGGTGACTTAGCTTAAATCATTCCTCATATTTCCCATGCAGGCAAATCATTTGGCACCAAAACAGGCACAGAAGTCCAAGTCCTGCTGCCATCTCCACGACTGATGGCACAGACAGACTTCAGGATTAGTCCTTTAATCTCTGTCCTCTATTAAATGAAGGTCATCATGCTGCTGCCTAATGTAAAAGGATTGTGGGGATTTTCATCATTCATTAACGATTATCTTATTCTTTGAAACCCCAAGAAAACTATAGAAATTCCAAAGTCTAGTAGGTACACAAGGGCTTTATTATGGATGATGAAATTTCAAAGGATGCTAAACCAAAAAAAAATTTTTTTTCTTTTTTGAGACGGAGTCTTGCTCTGTTGCCCAGGCTGGAGTGCAGTGGTGCACTATTGGCTCACTGTAAGCTCCACCATTCTCCTGTCTCAGCCTCTGGAGTAGCTGGGACTACAGGCACCCACCACCACAGCTAGCTAATTTTTGTTGTATTTTTAGTAGAGACAGGGTTTCCCCATGTTAGCCAGGATGGTCTCAATCTCCTGACTTTGTGATCAGCCTGCCTCGGCCAATCAAAGCGCTGGGATTACAGGCATGAACCACCACACCCGGCCAAAAAAATTTCTTTTAATGCGCTCTCTTTTCCATATAATCGCAAGGTCGGTGAATCACCTCTAAGTCAGGTGTTTATCTTAGCTCATACTGCGTTAGTGTTGGCACAACTTAAATTTAGTTCAACTAATATTTGCATGATCTTTGCACAACACATAAACACCCAGGAACAGGTGGTGCTCCTCGGTGGTCAACACCAGTATGGCTATGGCAGGGCACATTCTTTCTCTATAGCCCAGGCCACTGGCATTCAAAGAAATATTTTTCAATGTCTGATTTTTCTCTGGAAGTAGGAAAATGCTTCCCTAACTGCTTTACTTATAAGGGTGTTTCTTGCTAATTCTGTGCCCAGAGTAACTAATGGGGACATAGACATAGACATCATTCAAATGGCATTCTCTCTTTACCATAACCCATGCTTTAAAATGAAATAAACCGAACCCATGCCTTAAGACGACAATCAAGAAATACATTCTGCCTAAGGAAAAGTCCTGCGTTCAAAGGTTTTTGTCCAAATAATCTGACATTGTGGTCATGAAACATTGAAAATAGCATTTGGAGCAGTAAGTATAAAAATTTAGAAGGACTAAAACTACTTGAATGCTTGTTGGGAGGTTTACAATGTAGTCAAACACCAGTTAAGCAAAAATAAAATTTACTACTTAACTATTTACATTTTCTAATGTGTGGTTTCATGGAATTGTTGAGATAAAAGTAGATACTGAAATAGGAGTACTTGAAAGTAATAAGACAGAGATTTTTATAAAGTCATTTCTGACCTAATTAAGAAAAATATAATCTCTATCACATATGAAATAAACACCTTTAGAAAAATGCAATGTCAAAGAAAACACTTGGAATGGCCAACAAATATCTACTACAGAGAGAAATGAAAATATTTATGTTATGTAAATGTCGGGCATCAAATTGTCTCCGAAGTTGCCTTCTAGAGAACTTTGTTTAGTTGGTGTATTCTTCCTATGAATCAAAGGAATACAGTGTTATGATCATAAGTAATGAGGGACATGAGACAATTTTAAGGATTTAGGAAATTAGGGAAGCAGTGAAGTGAAGGGAAGGCAGGTACTTCGGAGGGTAAAAAGTGTTTTTGATTCAAAAGGAAAGCTAAGGTAGTTTGAAGAAAACATGCATCATCTACTAGTTAATCTGGGGTACAATGAAGGTGGTGTTATTTTAACATTGTTCAGAAAAGACCAATTAATTCTGTGGCCATACAGAAAGAATGGAAAGATTGCATAAAACAGATTCTGAGGAAGACAAATCAATCTAGCAAGGAACTTTATGATGAAGGACCAATGTGAGCATAGAATGCACTGTTTTTTTTATTATTATTAGCAGCATCATTGGTTTGGTGATGTTTCCTACTTTTGGAGTGGAGCTAGATATGAGGGAGCTGCATGCCCTTTGAACTTTATTTGGGGTAAATAGTGAAAACAATATCTATGACGAGTTAATGGGTGCAGCACACCAACATGGCACATGTATACATATGTAACAAACCTGCGTGTTGTGCACATGTACCCTAGAACTTAAAGTATAATAAAAAAAGAAAGAAAACTATATCTAAATAAGAAAACATTCTAGAGGTGCAGAATTCAAGCTAGAAGAATTGTGTCCTTGGATGTCCCAAGGTCAAATTTTAATATGTCATTGAATGAAGTTTCCAATGTTTGAAATAATGAAAAAAGTCATATTGAATTTTGTCTTTGCTCTCCTCCCTCCCCAGTGTCTACCAAAAAGGCTGAGTAAACATTCATGGAAGTCAATACACTGTCACAGCCACAATTCATCCTAGCAATCTTTCCTGGAATAGTCACTTAAGACGTATCTGGTGAGGACCCATTGGCACTTTTAGAGCAATCAGAAAATATCTCAAATTGCTCACATCTAGTGTAGGAGAAGGCTAATCCATCCCTGTTTCATGAAGCATCACTTCAATATCCTGGAACAGTCATTCTACCCAAATCTTCTGTCCCTAGAGCCCAAGACTCTCCGCATCTTCATCCATTCTTCACGGGGCTTGATTTCCAAGACTCTCTACCATCTTGGCCACACACCATGTTATGCATTCACTATGGACCCTGCACCACTGTGGATGCTGCACCAAGGGTTCTGAATCCAAGGGCAGATTGTTATGAACAGCCCCTTTAAAAGTCTTAAACGTGATACACTGGTCTGTCAGCAGATGTGCAGAGCCTCTTATGGGAGACACACTTTTTGACTCATGTGATTCAATGTCCATAAATCTTCATCCAAAAGATGCCCATAGAGACAAAGAGCAGAGTGAAGTCCTTGCAGCAGTGTTTCTCAAACTTAGCCACCCACCAGAACTGCCTGGGGAACTTTGAAAGATACCCATACTGAATCCCACCCACCAAGATTCTGATGTAATGCTATGGGGTGAGATCCGGACATCAGGATGTTTGGAATCTGCCCAGGCTCATTTAACATGCAACCAAGACTGAAGCCCACTGTCCTCAGCAATGTGCCCAGCCCGGCCTTCCTGACATCCCCCCATGGGTATGGGATGACAGTTTCTCACTCTGACCCTTTCCTTTATTCAATACAGCACAGCACAATCCAAGAGGGTGAGCACTGTTATGACAGAGAACCTGGAGTCGGATCTGATTAAATGTCTTCAAGAAAACCAGTGCCAAGGCTTGGCCATTCAACTATCAATTACTACTTTCAACCCAGGTTCTAAAGGCTCTTCATTAGAAACATCTCCGGTTGATAATGATTGGGGCAGATGTGCCCTTTGGATTTGATTGCTACCATGATTATTAATTAACTGAATTGTAGAGATATCGAGTACCTTTCTGCCTCTTGTTTGTAAGAACCCATGAGAGACAAGGCCAATTGCAGAAAATGAGGACGTCCTCATGATAGTGAGATGAACTGTCTAGGTATCTTCTGATATCATTACTTCCCTCCAGTTTTGTTGCTTGCAAAACAACAGAATCTTCTCTCCATGCAATCATGGTTATCAGTTAGGAAGTAGCCCACTTGGTTCTGGATTTCATTTAGAGATTTAAGATAGAGAGAAAGTTTTGCTTCTGAGGCTCTTTCAGAAGGATTGCTTGAGCTCAGGAGTTCGAGACCAGCCTGGGTAACACTTGAAGACTCCATCTCTGCAAAAAATTTTGAAAAAATAGCCTGGTATGTGGCATGTACCTGCAGTCCTAACTACTTGAGAGGCTGAGGCGGGAGGATTGCTTGAGGCCAGGAGTTTAAGGTGTGGTGAACTTCTGAGGCTTTGATTTTGGGGTACTGCTTTCTGAGCCTTAGACCTAGAACCAGTATTCAGGTCATGGGGGAAGTTCATATAAGAATCTCTATTTTTTAACTATCAAACTGTGACTCCCACATGGGCCACTTTGGAATGCTCTCACCCATAGGCCTGTCATACACCTTTGGTGGGTAGGGACAGGAAAAGAGATTGAGTAGCATAAGATAAAGTCCTCCCCACCCCACCCATTTCAATAATGGGATCCACATTTATCATATGCCAATCTGAGACCCTTCCTGAACTTCAGGATTCATACAGTGTTAGAGATTGGTCTATACCTTTCTCCATGACCTCCAGCCCACACGAGGTTCAGTGACCCTAATGCCGTGGAGCCCAGGATGCTGTGATTAAGATGAGAGTGGGGGTAAGGAGGGTCTTCTCTCTGCTCATGGAGCACTGGAAGGAAGTATCTTTTTGGGTGCTGGACAGTGGGGAGGTCAAGACTGTGGGCAGAGGAACACTGGAGCCAATGTTGGGAATAATTCTCGTGCAAGCAAAGATGTGGTGTTTGGCTGGCCACAGCCCCAGACCTTCAGAGTCCAGTTCCACAGGGGTCCAGCATATTGTTTCCATGTACAAGATCCATGTGCAAGAATCCAGCACTTTCCACCACCTGCCATGGTATGGCTGTGGTCCCATGCACCATCACCTTGGGCTTCAACTTCTGCAATGACCCCCTAATTGATAACCTGGCTCTGGAGTTGACCTTACAGCAAACATTGTTTTTGAAGAAAAGTCACAGGGCTTCACCCCACTGGCCGAAACCCTCCACTATTAGCTGCCACTGCACACAGAGTCGAAGCCTAAGGCATTGCACTTACACATTTTCATGTTATATTGTTGCATAGATGTTGTTAGTTTCTGAGTAGCCAGGAGAGCATTTTTTCTGCAGTTAAACATATCGAATGCACCACATTCTTTAGGTCTCCTCAAAGGCCCTTCTATTCACTCTATTTCAGGAAGGGTGAGGGAACAGGTGAATAAACAAAGGTCCTTGCTTTAAAGGCTGTTATGACCATAAAGTCTGTGTATTTCACAGCCCATGACAGCAGCATCCTGAGATATTATTTATTGTCAGACTTCTCTTCTCAGGCCACACATCCACTGCAATGGGGAATGGGACTGAGCAAATTGCAAGTTCTTGGTTCTATGTTCCAGTTGCAATCTTGCTTTCAGTTTTCCTGCTGTTAAAACAGCTTTTGCTGGTAGGACTGTGGGAAGTGAGAATAGATTTCATTTTACCTGCATCAGCAGAATAAACAAGTCTTTCTTTTCTCCTGTCAGCTGAGATTTCTCAGAGTTCTTCCTAGAATTGGATGTTATATATGATCTACTTTACTCATGCCAACCTGCATATACACCAAAGCCTGATGAGTGGTATAAACCCACCCAATGTTTTCCCCCAAAACAGAAGTAACATGAGCCCATGTGGAATTGTCAGAGGTGTTTGAACCAGGGCAACCGCACCTTGAATAGGAACAGGGTAAAATGAGGCTGAGACCTACTGCGCTGCATTCCCAGACAGTTAAGGCCTTCTAAGTCACAGGATGAGATAGGAGGTCGGCACAAGATACAGGTCATAAAGACCTTGCTGATAAAACAGGTTGCAGTAAAGAAGCTGGCTAAAACCCACCAAAACCAAGATGGCCACAAGAGTGACCTCTGGTGGTCCTCATTGCTACACTCCCACCAGCACCATGACAGTTTACAAATGCCATGGCAACGTCAGAAAGTTACCCTATATGGTCTAAAAAGGGGAGGCATGAATAATCCACCCCTTGTTTAGCATATTGTCAGGAAATAACCATAAAATGGGCAAGCAGCAGCCCTTGGGGCTGCTCTGTCTATGGAGCAGCCATTCTTTCATTCCTTTACTGTCTTAATAAACTTGCTTTCACTTTATGGACTCGACCTGAATTCTTTCTTGGTGAGATCCAAGAACCCTCTCCTGGGGTCTGGATCTGGACCCCTTTCCAGTAAAAGAACTATTCATTTTATCTTTTGGTCATCACCAAGCAAACACAATTATAAATAAGGAAAATAATGTATGATTGTAATTTTACTCATAATCCCAAATGTCTCTCGTGACCAGCACACCTTTGGTGTATTGGGTCTAAATCAAAGAAAAACTTGAGGAGTTGAAGGAACGACGTTTTGATATCTTAATGCACGTTGGAGAAAACCAACTGTTGCGAAAAGCTAAAGAAACAAAATTTCATTGTTTATACATCAGGCCATGGGTTTTTCATTTCTGCAATGGCGATGTTGTTGATTCCCATGGAACACAATGAGAGTGTGGTCTCCTTTGAGACTGTATTTATTGGTAAATGCAAAAATGCTAATGAATGCTAACTTGCTGGTTCTCCTTGGCCTTCCTTCCTCCCTCCCTTTCCAAGAAGGGTGTTGTATCTGTCAGAGGCATTTGAACCAGAGTGGCTCCATCTTGAGTGAGGGCTAGGAAAATGAGGCTTGAACTTGCTGGTCGGCATTCCCAGAAAGTTAGGTGTTCCTAGCCTCTAGATGTTTACAGTTAAGGCAATAGATTGATAACATTCACTAAACAGACCCAGAATTGGGAGTGTCCTGATATCCTGATATCTTGAGAACAGAAGCATTCCTAATTTTGCTTTAAAGATAATAATGTTGATTCTTGAAAAATATAGTAATTAAAAAAATTAATCCTTTATCACAAACCCTTGTAGCAGAGCACATCTCCCCATGATCTTTTTTAATTCTCTATATAAACAAGCACTGTACCTAGGGGTGGGTGCGTTCCTTCTCTTACTTTCTGGAATGCCCTACTCTGTCTATGGAGTTGCTGTACTTTCACCACTTTACTCTTTTAATAAACTTGCTTTCACTTTGCACTGTGGACTTGCCCTGAATTTTCTTGCCCAAGACCTAAGAACCCTCTCTTGGGGTCTGGATTGAGACCCCTTTCCTGTAACATATCCACCTGGTCAATTTAGGAGGCAGCTGTTATGTTTATCAGGATGAAGAAAATAAAACTCTTTTACTTCAAAATGTATTTCTATGATATAGTTTGAGATGGCTGTTCAGAAAGCCAGCAAACAGGAGGAGCCCTGCAAAGCAGTCTTGTATGGGGTGATTAGCATCTGCAGATAAATTCTGCATGGATGCAGCCAGGCTTTCTCAGAGGCCATCCTCCCTCGTCCTACTGTAGGAAAGATGGACAGAGAGTCTGACATCTTTAAAGGTCTGAAAGAAACATTCGCCATCTATTCTCTCTGAGGCCTGCTACCCGGGAGGTTTCCTCTACATGACAAGACCACCTCGGCTAGCTTGGCCTCTTCTTCTCTTTCTCCCACAGCCTGTGTTGCCACAATGCAAGCCTCCATTCTTCAACCTCAAGATGGTGTGAAAGCTTCTGCACTCCATCCGGGGCATGTGGTTGGGTAATCACCCTATGAGTTACCCTACGATGCTCCCTGTGTGCAGGAGAGTATATTTGTTTGACTTTTCTCCAATTAATTTTGCCTTTCATGAGTTGATTTTCCAGCAAAACTTCAGAGCCTAAAGGAAGGTTTTACCTTGGCCTCTGCAAGGATAATGAATTCAGATGTAACATGAAAAGTTTAGGAAAGATTGGGAGAATTTTTTTTTAAGATCCAGGAATTTATCTTAGGGAAAAAAAAAGGAATAGTACTGGAAGGAGGATGCAGGAAGAATGAGAGAGAGAGAGAGAAAGGGAGATTGGGAAAGTGAGGTGGAAGGAGGGTTTGTGGATGTCTGACATGCTGGAGAGATAGTGAGGAGACCAGTTGGGGGAATATGAGCTTAAGAGGTTCTAGTGTGTGCCTATTCGAGACACTGGTGAAACAACAGAATTATTTTTTAGAGCTTCTCTGGATATAGAAGATGGTTTCCATTTGAATGGGATGCCACCATGTTGAGCCAGGAAATGAGGCTTTCCTTAAAGGGGCTGCTTACCACAGACATTGATTCTCTCGCAGTCCTGGAGGCTGGAAATCTGAGACAAGGTGTGAGCGGGGCTGGTTCTTCCTGAGGCCTCTCTCCTGGGCTTGGAGATGCTGTCTTCTCCCTGTGTTCTCCCATGGTGGTTCCTCTCTGTGTAGGTCTATGTCCTCATCTCCTCTTCTTATAAGGACACCAGTCCTGTTGGATTAGGGCCCACTCTAGTGACCTTGTTTTACCTTAATCCAGTCTTGTCCATTCTGCACCCCTAGGGCCATATGCAGCCCAGGACAGCTTTGAATGTTGCCCAACACAAATTCATACTTTTTTAAAACATGGGATTTATACACGGACCTGTTTTTTCGCTCATCAGCTATTGTTAGTGTATTTTATGTTTGGCCCACAACAATTCTTCTTCTTCCATTGTGGCCCAGGGAAGCCAAAAGATTGGACTCCTTTGCCTTAATCACTTCTTTAAAGGCCTTACCTACAAATGCAGTCACATTCTGAGGTCTTAGGGGCTAGGACTTCCATGGATGGATTGGGTGAGAGGGCCTCGACTCAGCTCATAACAGCATACTTCTAATGGTGGTTCTCAGTCTTTGTTTTGAGGAAAGTGGTCGCTTAAATAATGACATATGGAAAAGATACAATTTAAGTAATAGAGACTTCCCAGGCAAACCCCATGTAGGGGGAGGAATCGAACGTATCAAGGGCATTCCCCAAGCCCAAGGTGATAGAGGTGAGAAATGCTCATTTATTAGTGCCTATTTCAGTCTCCTGATAGATTTTCATTTAGTATGCTGTAAAAGAAAATATCCCTGAAGACACTGGCACTTGAGAGATTACAGTCGTGGGGAGAAATTCCCTTATTTATTTGTGGAATTCAGTGAAGCATTTCACAGTCCACCTTCTGGGGATAATCTGTTCATTGCCATGGAGTAAATCAATAGCCTTCATTTAGATTCTTAACTGGCAATTTGATCTCATTCACTTTACCCAACACTCATTGGCTGGAGGGATGATGGAGACTGGGAGCAGGCTCCTAAAAAGGGTCTTGAAAATGTTATTTCAACAAAGATTAATTTTGAGGCATTGAGAGTTTCAGAAAGGTTCACATTTTTTTTCTAAAGCTCTTCTAAGCCAATCTTAAATGAATCCTCAGAGGACTATTTCTGTGGGTGTGTATCTGCTTGTGTGTGTGTGTGTGTGCCTGTGTGTGTCTTGCCCCATTCCAATTCTCCATCCCCATGCTGTGGAGGCTGGAGGATTCAGAATGCTGAATCAGATGTATTTTTAAAAAATCATTATGTCTGTCCTCACCAAAACACTGGCTATTTCTATCTTTCCTTCTCATTTTACTCTGCTATAGGAATTTAAGTAAATCATCTTTAGGAAATACCAAGACCTACCATGGGTTTTAGATTCATGGCGGCCAACACAACCTAGTATTGATAGCCCATGTAAATGTTTGCCATCCAGATGACAAGGATAATGACAAAACTAACATGACCTGCCCCATGGTGTGCTAGATCCACATCTCTTGGGGAATGTTTTGAAGCAAGTTAATACAAGCTACTTGATAAAAGGCTTCCGTGATGAAATGAGAATGGGGAAGCTGAGTTAAACAAAATCAAACAGTGTTCTGTGTTGGACGCTTCTCAAATCCTTAACCATGCTGAAAAGCTTAGAGTATTTCCAGGAGAATAGCATAGCACCCGCATCCCAGACCTGCACAGCCCCTGCTCAGGCCATCTTGTGGGATGAACAGTACGCAAAACACACATTCTGGAACATGCTTGAGGAGAGGGGAGGCCACTCTCTAGCTTGGGCACAGTTCTGGCTCTGGCACACACTGACAAGGTGACACTGGGTGACTCATTTAGTCCCTCTGTAAACGGCCCTTCTTCATATGCGAGAGGCCATGGAACGTTGGCCTCTCAGACGTTACTGGCTCTAACATTATTTTGCCAAAAATAAAATAATTAGGGTGGATGTGTTATAGGAAAGGGGTCTGGATACAGACCCCAAGAGAGGGTTCTTGGATCTCACCAAGAAAGAATTCAGGTCGAGTCCATAAAGTGAAAGCAAGTTTATGAAGAAAGTAAAGGAATAAAAGAATGGCTACTCGATAGACAGAGCAGCCCCAACGGCTGCTGCTTGCCCATTTTTATGGTTATTTCTTGATGATATGGTAAACGAGGGGTGTATTATTCATACCTCCGCTTTTTAGTCCATATAGGGTAACTTCCTGATGTTGCCATGGCATTTGTAAACTGTCAGGGCGCTGGTGGGAAGGTAGTAGTGAGGATGACTAGAGGTCACTCTTGTTGTCATCTTGGCTTTGGTGGAGTTTCGCTGGCTTCTGTGCAACCTGTTTTATCAGCAAGGTCTTTGTGACCTGTATATTGTGCCGACCTCCTGTCTCATCCTGTGACTTAGAATGCCTTAAGTGTCTGGGAATACAACCCAGTGGGTCTCAGCCTCATTTTACCCAGCCTTTATTCACGATGGAGTTGCTCTTGTTCAAATGTCTCTGACAGATGTAATAGGTAACGCTCAGACACTGACATCAGAGGCAATGCAACCTGAACAGAATTGGCTGAGATATATCTCTGGGTATAAAGAAAGTCTCAGCTTTCCCCTGAGATGTAATGATGAGTGTCCCTAAAGCTTGCTTCACCCTTCCATGCTAAACTCACTCCACTGTTCCATCATCTGTTTTAAAGCCACAAGGAAAGCCATTTAGGCCTTTGTCATCATCACTTTTAACTTTTGTTTAACTTTTAACAAAGATTGGCCTTTTTAAAGGCTCAGTTATATTAAAAAAAACAACTGCCTGCCACTTACGCAGTCCATGGATTTTTTTTTTTCTTTAAGGTGCTCTCCAAGATTTATTAAATACAAAAAGCAAAATGCAAAATATGCACAAGGTATGACCCCATTTTTGGAAAAAAGGGAATATTCGAGAGACAATAGAATGCAATGGTTGTGAATAGACTCTGGAACCAGGCTGCCTGGGTTTCAATCCCAGCTCTTTTTCTCTGAAGCTGTGTGACTTTGGGGAAGTTACTTTACCTCTCTGGGCCTGAGTTTTCTCCTCTGTAAAGTAGAGCTAATAATAGGGTTTGCCTCATGGGGTTTTGTGAAGACTAAATAAATGAATCCATGTAAAGTGTTTAGAGCAGTGCCTGATATGTATCAAAATGCCCAACTAGTGTTAGCTATTAGCCCCGTGCACATATATACATAAATGGAGAGAGAGAGAGAATGAGAGAGAGAGAGATTGTAAGGATGTGCTCCAAACTGTAGATAGTGGAAGCTGGTGAAAAGGGACTCCACATTTTGCTAAAATCCAGATTGCTAAAATCTTTCACAATAAACATAGATTGATGTATTACTTGGGTGATATTTTTAATACTCTCCACTTCCAAATCCCCAACCATGATGTCAGTTAACATTTTTCCTTCTGTGGAATATTCTCATTCTGTGTGAGACAGGGCAGAGTCTAGCATGATCATTGTGCAGTTGGAGAAAGGTAAGCTGCTGGAGGTTAAGCCATTTGTCCACCTTCAGCCTTAGACCCCCTGGTCAGCCTGGCCTGGCACACAGAACCTTGTTTTCCCCCAACTCCACTCCATCCCATCTCTACCATGGGGTTCAGTCCTCAGTTGCCTTTATGACTTTTTTTTTATTTTTACTTTTTATTTTTTATTTTTTATTGATCATTCTTGGGTGTTTCTCGCAGAGGGGGATTTGGCAGGGTTACAGGACAATAGTGGAGGGAAGGTCAGCAGATAAACAAGTGAACAAAGTTCTCTGGTTTTCCTAGGCAGAGGACCCTGCGGCCTTCAGCAGTGTTTATGTCCCTGGGTACTTGAGATTAGGGAGTGGTGACGGCTCTTAACGAGCATGCTGCCTTCAAGCATCTGTTTAACAAAGCACATCTTGCACCGCCCTTAAACCATTCAACCCTGAGTGGATACAGCACATGTTTCAGAGAGCACAGGGTTGGGGGCAGGGTCACAGATCAACAGGATCCCAAGGCAGAAGAATTTTTTCTTAGTACAGAACAAAATGAAAAGTCTCCCATGTCTACCTCCCTCCACACAGACACGGCAACCATCCGATTTCCCAATCTTTTCCCCACCTTTCCCCCCTTTCTATTCCACAAAACCGCCATTGTCATCATGGCCCGTTCTCAATGAGCTGTTGGGTACACCTCCCAGACGGGGTGGTGGCCGGGCAGAGGGGCTCCTCACTTCCCAGTAGGGGCGGCCGGGCAGAGGCGCCCCTCACCTCCCGGATGGGGTGGCTGGCCAGGCAGGGGGCTGACCCCCCCACCTCCCTCCCGGACGGGGCGGCTGGCCGGCGGGGGGCTGACACCCCCACCTCCCTCCCCGATGGGGCGGCTGGCTGGGCGGTGGGCTGACACCCCCACCTCCCTCCCGGACGGGGCGGCTGGCCGGGCTGAGGGGCTCCTCACTTCCCAATAGGGGCGGCCGGGCAGAGGCGCCCCTCACCTCCCGGATGGGGTGGCTGGCCAGGCGGGGGGCTGACCCCCCCACCTCCCTCCCGGATGGGGCGGCCGGCTGGGCGGGGGGGCTGACCCCCCCACCTCCCTCCCGGACGGGGTGGCTGGCCGGGCAGAGGGGCTCCTCACTTCCCAGTAGGGGTGGCCGGGCAGAGGCGTCCCTCACCTCCCAGACGGGGTGGCCGGCCAGGCGGGGGGCTAACTCCCCACCTCCCTCCCAGACGGGGCGGCTGGCCGGGCGGGGGGGCTGACCCCCCCACCTCCCTCCCGGATGGAGCGGCTGGCTGGGTGGGGGGGCTGACCCCCCCACCTTCCTTCCGGACGGGGCGGCTGGCCAGGAGGGGGGCTAACCCCCCCACCTCCCTCCTGGACGGGGCGGCTGGCCAGGCGGGGGGCTGACCCCCCAACCTCCCTTCCGGACGGGGCTGCTGGCCGGGTCGGGGGCTGACCTCCCCACCTCCCTCCCGGACGGGGCGGCTGGCCGGGCGGTGGGCTGACCCTCCCACCTCCCTCCCGGACGAGGTGGCTGCCGGGCGGAGACGCTCCTCACTTCCCAGACGGGGTGGCTGCTGGGCGGAGGGGCTCCTCACTTCTCAGACGGGGCGGTTGCCAGGCAGAGGGTCTCCTCACTTCTCAGACAGGGCGGCCGGGCAGAGACGCTCCTCACATCCCAGACGGGGCGGCAGGGCAGAGGTGCTCCCCTCATCTCAGACGATGGGCGGCCGGGCAGAGACGTTCCTCACTTCCCAGATGTGATGGCGGCCGGGCAGAGATGCTCCTCACTTCCCAGACGGGGTGGCGGCCAGGCAGAGGCTGCAATCTCGGCACTTTGGGAGGCCAAGGCAGGCGGCTGGGAGGTGGAGGTTGTAGCAAGCCGAGATCACGCCACTGCACCCCAGCTGGGCACCATTGAGCACTGAGTGAACGAGACTCCGTCTGCAATCCCGGCACCTCGGGAGGCCGAGGCTGGCCGATCACGTGCGGTTAGGAGCTGGAGACCAGCCCGGCCAACACAGCGAAACCCCGTCTCCACCAAAAAAATAACGAAAACCAGTCAGGCGTGGCGGCGCGCGCCTGCAATCGCAGGCACTCGGCAGGCTGAGGCAGGAGAATCAGGCAGGGAGGTTGCAGTGAGCTGAGATGGCAGCAGTACCATCCAGCTTCCGCTCGGTATCAGAGGGAGACTGTGGAAAGAGCGGGAGAGGGAGACCGTGGGGAGAGGGAGAGGGAGAGGGAGAGGGAGAGGGAGAGGGAGAGGGAGAGGGAGAGGGAGAGGGAGAGGGAGAGGGAGAGGGAGAGGGAGAGGGAGAGGGAGAGCGAGAGCGAGAGCGAGAGCGCAGTCCATGGATTTTAAACAAAGCTGGCAATGCAAGTCAATGGAAAAAGAATAGTCTTTTTCAACACATGGAATTGGAAAAACTGGATACCTATATGGATAAAAATGAACTTTGATCCCTTACCCCATACTCTGCACAAGCATTAAATTAAGATTAACTGAGATTTGATCTGAATGTAAAATCTAAAATTGTGAAGCTTTTACAATAAAACAAAGGTAGACAAAGAGTCCTTCTACAAATACCTGGCACTAAACATTAAAAAATCATAAATTGTGCTTCATCAAAAATACATCTGCTCTTCAAGATAGATGAAAAGGCAATTCACTGACTTTGAGACCAAGTATTTCTGTTCAGAATATATAAAGGAATTCTAAAACTCAACATAAAAAGACAAAAATAAAACAAAAACACATGCCAAAAATAAAAAAAGATAGAAAATAAGCAAATTATTTGGACAAAAGGCTCCCAAAAAAGGAAATGCAAATAGCTAGCAATCACAGGAAAAGATGCTCAATATTATGAGTTATCCAGGAAATAAAAAGTAAAACCATGAGATACTTATAACCATTAGAATGGCTACAGTTAAAACGACTGACAGTACTAAGTTTTGATGAGGATGTGGAGCAATTGGAATGCTCATGTATTGAGGTGAGAATATAAAATGGTGCAAACACTTTTAATAACTACCCTATGGCTCAACAATTCCACTTATAGATATATACCAAAGAGATATGAAAGCATATATTCATCCACACAAAGACCTGTACACAGATATTCATTGTAGCATTATTCATGATAACTTCAATTGGAGCAGAACCCAAATGCTTATCAAAGGATGAATGGATAAACATACTGTTACATATTCATATAATGACATAATACTAACAGATAAAGAAAGGAATAACTATTGTTACCTGCAACGGAAACACATATAAATCTCAGAAATAGTATGTTGTTAAATAGGCCAGATACAAAAGAGAATATGTTGCATGATTCCATTATAAAGTTCTAGAAGAGACAACGTGAAAGCCATGGTAATAAGAACAGCAGTTGCCTGAAGTTTTGGGGATGGTGATATGAGGAAATTTTCTGGAGTGATGGAAATATTCTACATTTTTATTAGGATGATGTTTTCACAGGTGAATATATTTGTGTAAACTCATCAGAATATATAAAAAGATTCTACAACTCAAAATAAAATTTTAAAAAACCACAAAAAGTTATTGTGATGGTTAATATTGAGTGTCAACTTGATTGGATTGAAAGGATATAAGTATTGCTCCTGGGTGTGTCTATGATAGTATTGTCAAAGGAGATTAATATTTGAGTCAGTGGACTGGGAGAGGCAGCCCCTTCCTCAATTTGGATGTGCACCATCTAATCAGCTGCCAGCGTGGTAGGATAAAAGCAGGCAGAGGAACGGGAAAGGACTAGACTGGTTTGGTCTTCTGGCCTACATCTTTCTCCCAGCTGGATGCTTCCTGCCCTCGAAAATCAGACTCTAAATTCTTCGACTTTGGGACTCGGACCTTTGAACACAGACTGAAGCCTGCACTGTTGGCTTCCCTACTTTTGAGGCTTTGGGACTTGGACTGACTTCCTGGATCCTCAGCTTGCAGATGGCCTATTGTGGGGCCTCACCTTGTGATCATGTGAGTCAATGCTCCTTAACAAACTCCCCGTTATATATACATCTATGCTACTACTTCTGTCCCTCTAGAGAACCTTGAGTAATACAGTTATGCATTTTTATTAAATGTAAATTATGCCTTAATTAACAATAAATATCTTCTCAACCTCCAAAAAGAGACTTTCTGTCTGAAACTTGAGAATAAGTCTAAAGTTTTCATTTAATAATGAATTTTTAAAAGACAGGAAAATTGATTTTGGCATTAATTTGTTCAACAAATATCTGTTGAGCATGTCCTATGTGGCAGGGGCTGAGTGTGGGGTGTGGAGTGGGTGAATGTAAGGAACATATAGTTCCTGGCTCCCTAGAGCTCATGATCTAGGGGTTGGAGAGAATTGGTACATTGGGATTTTACAGGGGGTGCCAAAGGTGGTGATGACAAAGTTCAGGGAAGAACAACTGGAGCGGAGGGAGGGCATCAACATGGATGCTGAACGAAGCCGATGTACTGCTAAGAGTGAGGTGGAAAGTGTCATGTGAACCCCAGAGCTTCAATTGTCAATACATATTGGGGTGTGACCAGCAGATTGATAGAAGACAGCAAAGAGAGAGGGGTGAATGCCAATAGAGCAGAATAGGATGACTTGTCAAGAGACAGGACTTTTCAAGGTGAAAGGAAGGGAGATGGTCCTGAAGCAGCAGTCATGTCTATGACCCACCTAAGCCCTAAGCAATGACAGATAGGAACAGAGTCAGGGTCCTCAGAGGGCAACCTAGTTTTAATTAAGGAAAGAAGTTGAGAAGAATATTTTAAAAAACATTTGAGGACATATTACAGTTTGCTGGCTATGGGTTAGGGTAGGGTGGAAGAGAGAGATTTGGAATAAAGGGTATGGATGGGACAAGACAAAGCAGGGCACCAGCCTTACCTTGGACCTTTCCTTAACTTGAGACAGCCATGTCCATGTTGATTCAGCCAATCTGACTCAGGTATTATGTAACTTGAAGTTGAACCATCCCAACTGATATAAGTGGTGATACTGAGTAACACAAATGTGCTTTCTGGATTCACACATGCACTTTTTTTACATGAAAAGTTCAAACTTCTATGTGGAGAATTTTTTTTTTTGTTTCTTTTTCTTTTTCTTTTTTTTTTTTTGAGATGGAACCTGGCTCTGTCGCCCAGGCTGGAGTGCAGTGGTGCAATCTTGGCTCACTGCAAGCTCTGCCTCCTGGATTCACGCCATTCTCCTGCCTCAGCCTCCCGAGTAGCTGGGACTACAGGGGCCTGCCACCACGCCTGGCTAATTTTTTGTATTTTTAGTAGAGACAGGGTTTCACCATTTTAGCCAGGATGGTCTCAATCTGCTGACCTCATGATCCGCCCGCCTCGGCCTCCCGAAGTGCTGGGATTACAGGTGTGAGCCACCGCGCCCGGCCGATTTTTTTCAACAGTATCCTCAAGAAGTATTCATCATGCAACTCTTTCTAGGAAAGGTATTTAAAAAAGAAGAAAAATATCATTTCTGGCCTGGAATGTCAAGACATACATCTCTTAGAGATTTAGTTCTAATAATTATTGTAGAGTCTTGTGGGTGTTTCTTATAATTTTAATTTTTACAAAAAACAAATCTGTCCATCCATGCATCTATGTATGTATGCATATATGTATGTATCTATCTATCTTCATCATCATAATTATCCATCTAGGATCTATCTATTGTGTATCTATCTAATAATCTATCTATGCAGAACTGCAAAATTTACAGGACTGGCCCATACCGCCCTCTGCTCCCCACTTTGTCTAATCTTCAAAATCAAGTTTCTGGACTCAGGGCTATGAAATGCAAAGTGAAACAGCTCATGTCCAATGGTCTGACACTCTGCTGCTCATGAAAACCTGCAACATCCAACTGAGTTTTTCATTTATAACATCAGCAGGTCTAGTTCTCTATCTTCATAGAGAGTTATTTTTAATTTTATTAGGGGATAAATTCTTTTTTAATTAAGAAATTATTAGGTATCAAAATACCACAATCTCTTTATGGATTCAACTAGATTATGTGTATGGGCAAAGTATTTTCAACTTAAGAATAACATTCCTCTTCCTTGAACACTATTTTGCAAGTTTGGATTAAGGGATATTAACTTCCTTAAGACAAAACAGACTCACAGTTGAAAACTACTCACCTTCTCTAAAGAAGTTGCTTAATTAATATCAATAATTTTTATAGTATTGGAACAAAATAGACTATAACTTTTTATAAGATACATATGGGTTTACTACAAAATATTCTTAAAATGAATATAATGCTATAATATTCTTATTTTGAGGTAATATATATATAGTCTGCAAAAATTAGGTTTCCTGGTGTCATTAACCACTTATGCAATTATTTTTCTGAAATGAATACACATGCTGTACGTGCAGTTTTGCCTGATACAAGTTTTAAAACAACGTATATTGGAATCTTGGAACTAAAAATGAGAAAATCAGTGTCCCCTTGATGTCAATTTCAGTTCAAACTGCACTTGCTATTTTATTTTTAATTGGTTACTGACATTATCTGTACATTGTCACAGTTGATGGTATTTGTTTACTTCTCTGTGACCATAATTTGCACAGATTTAACCATAATGCATCGTTAAAGATTACAAGAAATCTTTTAGACACAGCTCCTCTCAGTTGCTGAGGATCCAACCTTTACTCATTTGTTTTCTTCATGAATATATATTTCCTGAGTTGTATATTTGTACATAGCTATTTGTAGCCTTTGAAGTTTATAGAAGTTTGCTTGGTTGCATTCTTGGGGCACATTTTCTTTCCCTGAGGACTGTTAAGGTTAGGATATTTGACCCTTCCAAAGCTCATGTTGAAATTTAGTCCCCAATATTGGAGACTGGGCCTAATACAAGGTGTTTGGGTCATGGGGACAGATCCCTCCCATTGAATAGATTAATGTCCTCTCGTGATGGTGAATGAATTCTTCCTCTATTAGTTCCTGCAAGACCTGGTTGTTAAAAGAGCGGGCCACCTCCCCGGTTTCTCTCTTGCTTCCTCGCTCATGTAATCTCTGCACATGCTGGCTTCCCCTCCTCTTCTGCCATGAGTGGGAGCAGACTGTGGCCATCACCAGATGAAGATGCCCAATTTTGAACTTTCCAGCCACCAGAATCATAAGCCAAATCATCCCTTTGCCTTTATAAATTATCCAGCCTCGGGTATTCTTTATAGCAACACAAAAGGGACAGGACTTTTTATATCTTGCCCCACTGTCTTCTAGCATTTCATGTGTCCCATAAAGAAATCTTAGCCTCCTAGGTTTTTTTTTTCTGAATATCCACAGAATTCTTTCCATAACTTCAAATACCAGGAATTTATTGGGGTATTTGTTAATTATTCAATATAAACACAGCCTTGTAATTCTTGGGCTATTTCTGTCTGCAGATTCCAATTTCATTGTATTTCAGGAATTTCACCTTGAATTGTATCTTTGAAAATTTGTTTTCATGTTCCATTCATTTTTTAACCCATGCAAGGCATTTAGTGTTAATGATATTTGATCTCTTCCCTACCACCCCCTCCCATCCCCCTCTTTTTCTCTATCTCTGTCTTCCGTCTTTTACTTTTCATTCTTTTCCATCTCACATGCTCATTTTTTCTTCTCAAAACCATCCTTTAAATTCCTTCACTGGTGTCTCATCTCCCTTTTGCTGCTTCTATCATGACCTTTGATTTTGGTCTCTTTTTGTGTCTCTCTCTCTCTGAGATTCTGAGGCTCTGCCTATTCCATTTTTATTCTCATTTGTTTCTAATTTGTTTCCAAGACTCTCTTCTCCCTTTTCATTCTCATTTATTACTAATTTATTTCTGAGGCTTTACCCACTCACTTTTCATTCCCGTCTAACCTAATGTATTATCAGTTCTTCCTTAAAGCCTTATATTGCTTCTTTAAATTCTCGTTTCAGAGAAACAATATTGTATTTAATTGATTCCTTAGAAATAACTTTGTTCATGGTTTTTGGCTGCGTTGTGGTATATAATCTTTACGGTTCTCATCTTCATAAATCATGTTCTGTTCTTTTTTCATTTCAGCATCATTTTAAAGGCCCCCAGCTGGCTCCACCCTTTTTAAGTAGCATTGTTCCTCATCTTTTTGGACTAGAATTTTGGGCAAAGTTCTGGGGAAAGGGGAAGAAGAATGTGCCAAACAAATGGGAAGATTGGGTTTCAGTCTGTTATCTCTAGGATGTTTCTCAGCTGGACTTGGCCTGTGGGTTATCTGGTCCAGCATAGCAGGATATCTTCCAGGCTCACAAGGAGGCTGTGCATTTTACAGAACATTTTAATGTGATTATTTTACTTTGACTTATCTTCACCAGGCAGCTTTGGGCAAAGATGGCCAGGTAGCTTTTATCTTACTGACTCTTCCTTCTATCCTATACCATGATTGAAACATGATGTAGGCTTCCAAAACCAGGACATGAACCTTGATCTTAACTTTCTAAGCACGGGATAGACACATTTCCTTTCAATGTGTGCTACCCACCCACTTTGGATAACTATGAGCTGGGTCCACTCTGCCTGAGTCACACATAGAAAGACACCTTCTCTTGGAGTTCCCAAATACCTCCATCCACTTCTCATACACTTGGCTGTCTTCCTGCATCTCCTGTGATCCAGGGTTACAGGGGATCTGTAGCTTCATCAAAGATAACATTTGTTTGTTTCTTCTTCTCTTGTTTGCTTTGGATTGGTTTCATAAAGGAAATGAGACAAAAATATACTTATACTACTATTTGAAAAGAAAAGATAAATTCCTTCTTTCAAATTCCTTCCTTTTTGTTTCTTTCCAGTGAATCTCATGGGGTGAGTGGAGCACTGAAGGGAATGTCCAATCTACTCAAATCCAAAAAGTCACAGGTATAAGGCACAGAAAATTTTACCACTCTAATGATGGCAGTTTTAATGCTATATAAGGACAGACTATGCAAAAATGCTATTAATGAGGATGAGGAGCTACAGGAACAAACCTGATGAGGAACTGTAATTCTATTAGAGGGATGTATATAGCCATCATTTTTTTCTTTAATCCAAAACAATTAGATTGCTTATATACACAGCCACATTCAATTCTAAGGTATTTGATTGAAATGCACCAGAGGATGCAGATATATGTATATATCCTTTTACCTTAGTTTCCATTTTATTCTTTCCCTCCCATTTTATCAGTGCAATAGAGTACATTTTTCCCACTTGAGCTCAACATGCTGTTGTGCAGAAAGCCTTCTCTTGGGAGTTCACAAAATGTTGGCCCAGATGAGTGCAGCAGACATTTGGCCCAGGTGAGCATAGCAGATATTTACATGAAATATTGGGGAGCATCCATCTGGGCTATGTGACTTAGGCTGGCAATACACGAAAGAGGATTCTGATTTGTTGTATAAATCACCCTCAGAGCCCCCAACAGTGAACACATAGGGGGTTCTTTTCATTTTCATGATGCTTAATATAATCTTTAAAAATAATTAAAATTAGGTGAAGTGTGTAGATTTCTGAGAGATTACAGAAAGACACTAGTTTTGATACCTCTTGCTTGTAGCATTTGACTGACATAAACAAACTAAAACATTTAAAAAGAACAGTGATTCTTCCCAGTAGTATAGTGCAATGGGTAGAGAAAAAAAGTTCAAAATTGATAAATAGACCAATATTATTCTCAAAACTCATACCATTGTGATTGGGAAGAAATGAATACATATTACTTAGTCACATCATATTACCATATACTTATATTAACACAACAAAAAGGAAATTATAGGAAAAAAAGTCATACATTTAAAGGATGGAAGAAAATCCTAGGTTTACTCAGAGCTCAAGATCCCATTGGGATGAGTATTGTTCTTTCCTCGGATTGTTCCTTCATTTCATTCATTCACTCATGTATGCATTTATTTATTTAGAGATGGGGTCTATTTCTGTATTTATTTATTTATTTATTTATTTATTCATTTATTTATTTATTGATGGAGTATTGCTCTGTTGCCCAGGCTGGAGTATAGTGGCACAATCATAGCTCACTGCAGCCTTGAACTCCTGGGCTCAAGTGATGCTCCTGCATCAGCCTCCTGAGTAGCTGGGACTGCAGGTGTTTGCCACCATGCCCTGCTAATTTTTAAGTTTTTTTTGTATTGATTGGGTTTCCCTATGTTTCCCATGCTGGCCTTTAACTTTTCAGCTCAGTGATCTTCTGCCCTGGCCTCCCAAAGTGCTGGGATTACAGGGGTGTCCCTTCATTTCTAATGAAGGAAGGTTTTCCTTTGAATATCTCACAACAGATATTTTTAAAAGAAAGGCAGATGTGAAGCAACCATCGACAAGCTTTACCTGAAAATTAATCTGATATTTACAAGTGCATTATATAACAGAAATGTTACAGACTGAATTGTGCAACGCCTACCCCAAATCTCTTATGTTGAAATCCTAACACCCAGTACCTGGAATGTGATTGTATTTGGAGATGTGTCATTAAGGAGGAAATTAAAGTAAAATGAGGTCACATGGGTGGGCCCTAATCCACTAGGACTGGTGTCCTTATAAGAAGAGGAGATGAGGACACAGACACACACAGAGAGATGACCCTGTGAGGATATAGGGAGAAGACACCATCTACAAGCCCAGGAGAGAGGCCTCAGGAGGCACCATCCCTGATGACACCTTGATCTCAGACCTCTAGCTTCTAGAACTGTAAGAACAATTTCTGCTGTTTAAGCATTCCCATATGTGGGACTTTGTTATGGCTGCCTGAGCAGCCTAATGGGAGTGCAAAGACTCTTTAAATAATGTATAACAATGTTGGTTTGGAAATGACTATCCAGTGTTGAGTTCAAAACTTTATCTTTATGGATGCTGCTATGAGTGAGTGTCTAATTTGGGGGCATAATATTGACATTCTTCGGGAGAAATGCAGACTCCAGTTAGTGCAGAAAATGGCACAGAATAATGTTTAAAATTGCCCTCCAGGCCATAACATGGTTGGGTTAGGAGGAGGAATATTAACCATTCCCATCCTAAAACACAGAATTTTGGGTTTCTTTCTGTGAGTTCACCACCTCTGACCTTCACAGTTGAGGGACCATCACACAGACATCTGCCATTTTCATATAACTCTCTATCCAAACAAAGGCTGAAAATTCAGCATGGAGGAACTCTCCCAGCACCCGTGGTCAGCCCCTTGGCCTGCATCCCCACCCTGGGCACTGGTGTGGGGGTGGGATTCTTTATGAACTTGGGCCCCAATTCTGCTTCCCCTGGAAAGCTGGACCCACACGACATCACCCTCATATGCAGACCCTCATGTCTGGGCACGTGTGCCTATCCGGAGCTGGGGGTCTGCTCTAGGAGCTGGTTCAGGACAGGATACTCCCATCCGATCTGTGCCCACCATAGAAAAGAGCCAGCCAAGTGCCTGCTACTACAGGGCTCTTCACACATGGAAAAGCTGCCCTGGGGAAGTGTCCCAGGAAAGGGCAGGGGGACAAAAAAAGGTCGCAGTGATTTGCCTCCAGACACTGGACACTTCCCTGGAGAGTACAGGGCATGCTCCTCTCCAAACCTGATCTTGCTACATTTGTGCTGCCCACAGTAGGGGCGCCACTGAGTTTTCAAAGAAGACAGCAGGCCCTGAATTGTGCAAGGAAAATAAGTGCTTGAATTTTGTAGCATGCATGCAGTGTTCTACTTTTAAGAATGGTACCAGGCTCCTCTGATATTCAAGAAAGGCCCCTGACAGCTCAGATGGTAGTTTTCTAATCCTGTCTTCCCACATGCACATTTACCTCCTCCACGCAAGAACTGAATAACAGACATGAGTGCTTGGGACGTCATGCTGTCTACTGTCATCCCCTTCTTAAGACCCCTTCTCCCCATCTCTTGACACCCCTCTTCTTAGCTCCCTCTTTCTTTCTGGCCTGTTACACTCAACCTCTCCAGTGTCCTAACAAGTACCCACTCAAACCTATTTCCTCTCATGCTGTGCTTCTTCTTCAAAAGTGCTTTGCTTCTCATCCTCACCTTCTTTCCTTGCCCTCTTCCCTGCTTCCCTCTTCAAAGCACTTCTCAGCTACAAATGAGAAGGAAGCGATCTGATTAAACAGGCGATGAGCAGAGTTACGTTCTTAGGGGATTTGCATTTTTAAAAGGAGATTAATGACCACATCTGAAAATGCCACCCTGGAATCTTATGCAGAGTGACAGGGGAGTGGGGATGAGCTCCGTTCAGGGCAGGAAGCGAGAGTTTGGATCTGAAGTACTTTTCAGATGCTGAAGTCATAGGAGCTTGCAGTTGCTTCCTGGGTGGAGCCATAAACAAACATCTGTTCTGCTGAGTGAGGTCTGAGAAGATAGAGGGAACAGTGACCCAGGAGCTCTGGAATTATCTGGCTGTGTTACACTTGCAGGACTACACACATTTAAGTGAAAAAAACATGCTTTTCGTCCACCTGGCTGACCTCTTAGCCTGCTCTCCTCTTATTGTTCCCTCGAAGGCATCATTTTTTGAAAGAGAAATTTAAACTCCGTCCGTCTCATCCCCTTTGGAAGAAAGTTAAGATTCCTTTCTGAGCTCTTTCATCGTCTGGAGTTTAAAAGCTTCCCCTCCTCTGTCAACTCTCTTTGAATCCCTCATGTCAACCAAACTTCAAAAGAGACAAATACTTTTGCATGACTCCCTGCAGGCTCTGTTTTGCCCCGTAGTGACAGCCCCATGTCTTGGCTTTCCTGATTGGAAAAACTTTTCAAGCTTTCTACATTCATGATCTCTGCTTCTTCAGTGCAGCCTTCTCCAGTTTGTCTCTGATGTCCAATGGTCCCTGCATTAATCCTGTCCAAGCCACAGGTGACCCTCATATCATCCCAGCTTCTACTTCCCAGTCTCTCTCTCTCTCTCTTTTTTTTTTTTTTTTTTTTTTTTTTGAGACAGGGGTCTCACTGTTGAGCTCAAAAGATCCTCCGGCCTCATCTTCCTGAGTAGCTGATAGGGGTGTGAGCCCTTCTGCTTGGTCTCCAGTCCTTTGCTTTTCTTTTTTGACCTATACAACATTTGGTGGTTGATGTCCATGGTCATATAATTGTCTTCTCTGGCTTCTTGGGGCCACCATGCATTCCCTTCTCCCTCTTTTCATTTATTATCTTTTCATCTAGTAAGACCCATCATCCCCTAAAGATGTATATTTTCCTCAAAGCAAGAATTGGCTTTCCTTCACAAACTGAGTCTCCAATGACAACATAAACTGAAATGCAATATAAATCGTGGACAGACGTGAGCTCATCTTCTGCTTCCTGTGTCCTCCGCTGGTTCTTGTCACTAACATCACGTATTGCTAAGTAAGCGAGTGATGTTAAGTTAGAAAATGGACTGAGTCCATTAATTCATTTGGCATGCTCCAAAGTCCTCACCTGAGATCTATCTACACTCCAAATTACACTTGCTAGAAATACAGGAAGATCCTTTTCACATGAGCTAATTAGGGCGAATACATGTAAGTGTTGGTAAGAAGTACTAGAAACACTGGAATTTGTGAGATTTCATTAAAGAACCAGCTTCCACCCAGTCCTTCACATTGTTCTCTTTTGGTAGTTTCTTGTCATTTCCTCCTTTTATTATCAATAGAGCTGCTGTGAACATGCATGTACAAGTTTCTGGGTGGACATATGTTTTCATTTTTATTGTGGGGGGTAGACATCAAAGAATAGAATTGCTGTGTTGCATGATGAGTCTGTGTTCTAATATTTCAGAAGCTGGACTACTACTGCTTCCTGATTTCACCTTCCACACCATTTCTGTAGTGAGGCCCACTCCTTGGCCTTAAGACCTGAATTAAGTTAGGTGCCCAGAGCCGTTCTGTCATCGACTCTGTTCTTTCCCTTGCTAGCCTGTGTAATAATTGGCAATCAGACCTTTATGTGAGCAATGGTTTCATATGCCTCCCCAACTATATTACAAGTTCCCCAGGGGCAGGGCTATGTCTATCTCCTTTACCTCTGTATCTGCAATGCCTGGCAGAGGGCTATGAACACCGGTCACACTCCATAAACACTGGGAGACAAAGAACGGTGTCAGTAGAGTCAGTATTTTGCTTTTTTACCCCCAGAACTCTTAGAAAATGATTTGAGCTATTCCTTCAAGGAAGTTCTGGGGCAGGTGATCATTCATAGATGACATGAGGGAGTGCACAGCACATGAGTTTGCACGAAAATGCAAACCCCACGTTGAAATTTGATCCCCAATGTTGGAGATGGGGATTTACAGGGGGGTGTTTGGGTCATGGGGGCGGATCCCTCATGAATGGCTTGGTGCTGCCCTCATGGTAATGAGTGCGTTCTCTATTCAGTCCTGCAAGAGCTGATTGTTAGAAAGAGGCTGGAACCTTCCTCTCCTCTTTCTCTTGCTTCTTCTCTCACCATGTCATCTGTGCACACAGCAGCTCCCCTTCCCATTCCACCATGAGTGGAAGCTCCCTGAGGCCTCACCAGAAGCAGATGCTGGTGCAATGCTTCTTGTATAGCCTGCAGAACTGTGAGCCAAATAAACCTCTTTTCTTTATAAATTATCCAGCCTCACTCAGGTATTCCTTTATAGCAATGCAAAACTGACTAAGACAGGGTATCAGGAGACCTAGATTTGCCTGCATCTGAGAACGTCATCAGGACTCTTGGAACAATTCAGCCCACAGGTCCAAGGCTGATTTTTGTCACAGTGAAGTTCAGGTAGTAAGAATTCTCACTGGTGGCTGTTGAGGATGGTGGTGGTGGGGATGGGTCATATGGAGAATTAGCAGTGGGAGACTAGAAATTAAAGTGGAGAAAGGGAAGAATTAAAAGTCAAAAACGGTGTGAGGGAGGAAAGCAATGGATATAACACCTCGGATCTTTATCCTTGAGAGGCCTTAAAAAATCTACTTAATAATAATCAGATGCTATTCTATAAGACCTTTGAGACTAGACATGTGATGACTTTTAGGAAACTGCACTGGGGCTGAAAATGCATGCAAATCTAGTTGACTCAGATCCAGTCTTAACTGGCTCATAACTTGCTTCATATACATGACTGTATGTTAGCAAGGAAATGAGAGAGAATAACAGCACATCACATAGGCATGAAAAGTATTTGCAAAGCAGCAGTTCTCAAAAATGACATTTTGCAGTGTTTTCCAGAAGCAGATTCAGAAAACTGAAGACCAAAGTAATGAGGGAGCCGTCTCATGCCTAGATGAGCAGAAGCATACCAAAGGCTTAGTATTTCCCCAAGTAGTAGACACCTCAAACTTATTTAAGGAAAATACTCTTCTTGATGAAACAGATACTGCAGTCGAAGTAGGAATGTGTTTGGTGTGCTGCCTTAAATAGCATGGGTAGATGTTCAAACATGTTAGGACTCACTGGCCCTAGGAAAGACCCGCAAGTATCTGGTCCACACCAGGAAAGTGACAATGAAACACCAAACACCTTTTCTCCTCTAATTACCAAGAAAAGTATTTCTTTCCCAGTGGTGGAAGACAATAATGTTGGGAATGATGAAGTTTTCTGGAGTGTGAAGTGGATATGTCTTATAAGTTTAATCCACAGCTTCACCACTTCATAAGTGGATAATCGAATTGTGCCTCAGTTTCCTCAGACTTGGGGATATTAAGAGTACCCTCAGTCACCACAAGGTGGGTACCAACATAAGAAAAGAGTGTAGCAAAAGCCCAGGGATGCATGTTCTTAAAGTGCCTAGTGTGGTATTAGAATGACAAGTGGTAGATGACCTACTTGTGCAGAAATTTAGAGTTATTTTGTGATTTCCAAATGATCATGTGTGCTTTCCATATGGTGTCCAGACTGGGGGTGCTGCAGCTAGAAAGGGAAGAAGGTTTCCATATTTCCTGAGACTGGAGTCACATCCTGTCACCAATGCACTCACCTGCTGACTAACCAGTGTACTTCTGGGAATTGCAAATGCATGAAATGGCACCCATTCTAGACTAGTCACGGCAGTGTTGGTGATGGCCACAGACCAGGAACGACCTTGACGTTTATCCATAGGGAACTGGGTCATGAGCCATGATCCACATCATGGATACTGTGCAGCTGTGGCAATGAAGGAGGTATCCTTCTGTCTGTGCACCGAGAAAGGTTTCCAAGATACACCGCACAGTGAGAAAAACAAGAAGCAGAACAATGCACGGTGTGCTAGCTCTTACATTACAAAGGAGGAAATGTAAAATTAATTTACAAATGGTCAATAAGCACATGAAAAGATGCTCAACATCACTAATCATTAGGAAAATAAAAATCACAACTACAGTGGGATACCACCTTACATCCATTACGATGGTTGTTCTCAAAAAAAAAAAAAAAAGAAAAACAGAAAAGAAAAGTGTTGGCGAGGAGGAATTGGAACGTTTGTGTAGTGTTTGTGGGTTTGTAATATGGCGCAACCACTGTGGTCGTTTCTCAAAAAATTAATCATAGACTTACCACAAGATGCAGCAATTCGTCCTCTGGTGTATTCCAAAAAGAACGGAAAGCAGGGGCCCCAGCAGATATTTGCATGTCTTTGTTCATAGCAGCATTATTCACAATAGCTAAAAGTTGGAAACAAGTCCAGTGTCCATCCTTCCATGAATGAATAAACAAAACGTGGTCTATGCATACAAACAAATGGGATTCAACTGTAACAAGAAGGGTGATTCTGATGCATGCTTCAACATGAATAAGCCTTGAGTTCTTTCTGCTAAGTGAAATAATCAGACTCAAAAAGACAAATATTACATGATTCCACTTAACAGAGGTGCCTAACGTCATGAAATGCATAGACAGAAAATGAAAAGGTGGTTGTCAGCGGCTGGAGGGAGGGGGAAAGAGGAGTTGGTGTTTAATGGGTACAGAATTCCAGTTGGGGAATATGAAAAAGTTCTGGGTGGGGATGGACAGTGGTGGTGGTTGAGCAACAACCTAAATGTACTTCCTGCCACTGGATGTACACTTAAAAGTGGTTAAAATGGGCCAGACGAGGTGGCTTGCATCTAATCCCAGCACTTTGTGAGGTCGAGGTGGGCGGATCATGAGGTCAGGAGATTGAGACCATCCTGGCTAACATGATGAAATCCCCGCTCTACTAAAAATACAAAAAATTAGCCGGGCGTGGTGGCATGCACCTGTAGTCCCAGCTACTCAGGAGGCTGAAGTAGGAGAAGTGGTTGAACCCAGGAGGTGAAGTTTGCAGTGAGCTGAGATCATGCCATTCCATTCCAGCCTCGGTGACAGAAGAAGAACCCTTCTCAAAAAAAAAAAAAGAAAAGAAAAGAAAAAAATGGTTAAAATGGTGAATTCTATGTTATATATATTTCACCATAATTTACAATAATTCCTATTGTTTTGCATAAAACAGCTGTAGAAAGCTTTGCAGGTCGTGAACAGCACAGCTGGCCACTGGGGCTGGCGTGGGTCTAGGACCTGGGTGCATAGGAAACAGGGATGAGACACAGGCTCTTCATGCCTGCACACATATACAGATACACACAGATGGAAATTACTGAGCCATCTAAATACAACACCTATTCAAAAAATCAAACAGAAAAAGGAAATGTAATGGAGCTGAAGGATGAGCGTAGGTGGGGTGGCTGCTCCGGCGGACTGTGGAGGCCACATCACCCAACCTTTGAGGCCTCTCTTAGCAGCTGGAGCGCATCCCGGGGACTTGGGAGCTCTGGAAAGAGGAGCAGGAAAGGGCCATGGCCGGAGGAGGCCTGAAAAAGATCATCTCTGCCTCAGAGAAGAAGCTGGCTCAGATGCTGGTGGCCCCCGTGGAGACAGGGAGACCCGGGGAGACAACTGTATTCATTCAAGGAGGAATGGGTGGTGATGCAAACTTGGGTGGAGGCCACAGGGTGCAGAAGACAGGACACAGCAGAGAGAGATGTAGGACATGGAAGGGACAGAAAGGAGTGACCACAGGACGTAAAGGGGCAAGGAAAGTGGAAGCATGATAACATCTGCTGGGCATCCGGCTGAGGGGTCAGATGCCCAGGGTGCCCTTCCCTAAGGGAGAACCCAGGACAGGAGCAGATTCAGGGAAAACCGCCCAGCTCACACCAGCAAGAAGCAGAAAAGGGACTGATTAAAGGACAGGGTAGGAAGGTCACCAAGCTCCAAGGGCCCTCATGAATCCTGCTTGGAGGCCACAGGGCCCAGGGCAAGGACAAACCACAGGCACAGGACAGCTCCGGTCAAGACCTTCTGGCTACTGCAGGAGGCAGAAACCACACCCTGCACCGCTGAGGCTGGGGCTGGAGTCCAGAAGCTTCTACACCAGAAGCTTCTGTCCCCCATCCGTACTCAAAAAATTAAAACAAAAACGATAACAAATCGGTGCCATGCACCCTCTGCTTCCTGGTGCTGTTCGGGATCCTGAGTCTTTCGCGGGAGCACCTGATGGGGAAAGCCTGGACCGTGTCGGTGTCCCTCCTGCAAGGAGTGCCAGGAAAATGAACTTTCCGGCTTCCTCCTTGCGAAGGCAGAACATTCCCCATGTGTACTGGTGGCATTTAAAAACTGCAGGGCAGCCAGAGAACATGCACCGTGTTCCACCGGGAGAGTTCCCGGCGGGATGTCCCGGTGCAGAAGCCTGTCCCAAGGTGGGTATTTGAGCTGAGGAACTGAGAAGCCGGTTTCTGCCTAGAGTTAGAGATCCGAGAGGCATCAGCACATGGAAGGGAGGGAAGCTACGATGCCTCAAGGATGGGAGATCAGATGAACCAGGAGAGGCAGGGCCCGGGAGGAACCCCGGGCGGGGGGGGGGGGGGGGCAGCCTCCTTTAAAGCCTGGGGGAAGTAGCTTCAGAGAAGGTGGGGTAGGTTGGTTGTGTGTTTGCTGGAAAAATATAATTAAGAAACAAATTTCTGCTCAGCCCAGAAACTCCCCTCTGCTCTGTAGAAGTAAAAGAAACTTGTCTTATGATTGAGTAAGCATTAAGCCAAAATGTGATGCAATCTGCTAAGAGATGACAAAGACAGAAAGAAATCCCACCTTTGTATCCAGCCAAGCAGGTGCAACCCATTACACACGTGGTCTCCAGATAGATGGTGACTAGTTCCCAGTTGAGAGGACTCAACGGCACCATTTGTCACACATAGTTCATCCTAAATTCACCCAGTAACTGTGTTGATTCTCTGTGTGGTTAATTGGCTTTATCCACAGGAAAAACAAACCTCTCTTATCTATGACAAGAGGTAGTTTTGCAACTGGGAGTGAGATGCCCCCAGAACTGAGGTTCCTTCCTTCTCACAGAAACTGGGAGGCAGGGGCGCTTTCTGCCCGGATGCCTGCCTTTCAAAGAGAGGGCTCCTATGGCCTTGAGGAGGACAGTTCTGGGTTGTGAGGCAGGCAAGATGCTTATGTATGCTTTTGAAAGATTTATATACATCTTCAAGGGACAGAGAAAGAGTTTTCAATTACACCTCTTCTAAAAAAAAATGCTCTCAAAGTCCAGCCTAGGCAACATAGCAAGATCCTATCTCCACACACACAATAATAATAATAAATTTGCTGGGCATGATGGGGTATGCGTGTAGTCCCAGCTACTCAGGAGGCTAAGGAGGGAGGATCACCTGAGCCCAGGAGGTTAAGGCTGGAGTAAGCTTGGATGGCACCACTGCACTCCTGCCTGGGTGACAGAGGGAGACTCTGTCAGTGAATGAATGAATGAATAAATGAATGAATAGAAAATGCTCTGAGTGAAAAGAGAAGAGTCTCTTTATCTTTTTGTGACAGGCTAAACAAAGTTTTTAAAAATGTATATTTGCCTCACAGAGATTATTCCAGGAAAAGAAGTGGCCCTCAGTGTCAAAGGATGCAAAACTAACCTGTGAGTTCCTGGCAGGTTTAGCAATAAAGGAGGATGTTGCTGATCTCAGTACAAGCAATGTTAGAGAAAGGGGAAGATGGAAGTGGACAAGGACGAGTGAGTGGAAGGCGACAAATGGAAGCAAAGAAACGTATCCAGCCCATTGAAGATGCTTGAGCCAGAAGAAAGAGGCGGTGAAGGGAATGGAAGCCCGAGGAAGTCATATGTTGCAATAAGAGGCCTCAGAGCACGTGTAGAGTGTGGAGTAGAGTGTGGAGCAGAGCCCTTGCAGAGGGGCTGTGGAAGGCTGGCAGGGTGCAGGTGGCCCCACTCTCTGTCACCCAGAGGAGTGTGTGGTCAGAGTTAAAGCTCAGTCTGTTTCTGGGATCAGGTAAGAGGTCAGCGTCCAGAGAAGACAGGCGGATCTTCAGATCCTGCAGACCTCCACCGCGCCCTCTGTCCCTCTCGACTGCTTTTTCTCCATCTCCATTGTCTGGCTCACATTCGTGTCACTTTTTCATTTCTCCCTACCCCTCTTTTCTCTTTTCTCCTCTCTTTTTCTTAACCCTTGTACCTTTGGAAGTCTCACTAATAGAATTTAAATAGCTTTTCAAGTTGGTTTTTTGTTCCCAGATATTGATTTTAGACTCTCCATGAATAGTGTGGAAATCAAATGAGTATAAGCTGGTTCATCTCTCTGCAAATAAACAAATAAAATCTACATTCCAATGCTTTCTTCTTCCAGAGTAGCCCACATTTGATTTTTTTTTTAATTACTGTCACTTGCAATAGATTTTTAATTCCTGTAACCTGGTTACACAAATACCATGGGGCAAAAGCCTTACTTCCTGTAAGAGGAAACCAGGCTTGACTAGCCTCATGCTGGCTTTGAAGAAGTAAAATCAGGGGTTGATAAATCTGCATAGGGTAAATATCAAAGGTCAAAAGTAAACAATAGGTGGTAGAGGGAATACCCCAAATTATAAAAGAACAAACTGTTTAAGCCACAATAGAATTATCGTAGAAATAAACCACGGTCCTTCCTGCTAAAATATTCCACTTAGAATTGTAAAGTATTCTTCTCAATAACTCCTGGAAGAGCCTATTAAGAAATTAATCAGGCTGGGAGTGGTGGCTCACACCTCTAATTCCAGCACTTTGGGAGGCCGAGACGGGCAGATCACTTGAGGTTAGGAGTTTGAGACCAGCCTGGCCAATATGGTGAAACCCTGTCTCTACTAAAAATACAAAAATTATGCAGGCATGTTGGCAGGGGCCTGTAATCCCAGCTACTTGGGGGGCTGAGGCAGGAGAATCGCTTGAACCCAGGAGATGGAGGTTGCAGTGAGCCAAGATGGCACCACTGCACTCCATCCTGGACGACAGAGTGAAACTCCATCTCAACCAAAAAAAAAAAAAAAAAAAAAAAAAAATTAATGAATGTAACAGCATCTATGTTCCAAATGCAGTGTATTATTTTATGCAGGCTTTCACAAGCTCCAAAAGATTCACCGTGCAGAAATGGAGGTCTAGAGAAAGACCACGCCTCCTCCTGCAGGTAACTCTTCATTCAGGAAGCAGCTCTTGGCTTATCCCTGGGCTTAGTGGAGTTCGAATACCTGACCATAGGACACGAAGGGCTTTTGGACCTGAGTGGCACATCATGTCCTGGTGACATCTGAGTTACCTGGGGCATGCACAGCAGCCTCCAGCATCCCAGGGAGAGCCGTGTATGGGGTCAGGCTCAAGCAGGTCCCAGGGCACCAGTGACCCAATGGGTGACTCAGACTCCCATGGCACCTGCTCCTTCTGTTTCTCCCTCCGCCATATATATGAGCTCATGGGAAGCACTGTGACCTCCTACAGAGGAGGAAAGTGCATGGACTTCCAGCTTCTAGAACTGTGATACAATAAACTCCTGTTGCTTATCTACTCCTCTGCAGTATTTTGTCATGGCAGCCCTAGCAAACTACTACAGGGACTGTGGGGGTTAGGATGACACCAAGCATCAAATGCCACTCCCTGTTCCATTGTTATATAATGTCCCTCTTTGTCTTTTTTAACTGCTGTTGCTTTAAAGTTAGTTTTTTTGACATAAGAATAGTTACTCCTGCTCACTTTTGTGGCCATTTGCATGGGGTGTCTTTTTCTACCCTGTTACCTTAAGTACATGTGACACTTTATGGTTAGGGGAGTCTCTTGAGGGCAGCAGATACTTGCTTGGTGAATTATTTTCAATTCTGCAATTCTGTGTCTTTTAAGTGGAGCACTTAGGCCACTTACATTCAATGTTAGTATTGAGATGTGAGGTACTGTTCCATTCATCCTGCTATTTGTTGCCTGAATACCTTGGTTTTATTCATTTATTTATTGTATTTTTGTTTTATATGTCCTGTGAGATTCATGCTCAAAGAGGTTCTGTGATGTGTTTCCAGGATTTCTTTCAAGATTTGGAGCTCCTTTTAGCAGTTATTGTAGTGCAGGCTTGGTAGTGGCAAATTCTCTCAGCATTTGTTTGTCTGAAAAAGACTGTTATCTTTCCTTTATTTATGAACTTTAGTTTTGCTGGATAGAAAATTCTTGGCTGGTAATTTTTTTTTTTTTTTCTGAGACGGAGTCTTGCTCCGTCGCCCAGGCTGGAGTGCAGTAGCGCGATCTTGGCTCACTGCAACCTCCGCCTCCTGGATTCACGCCATTCTCCTGCCTCAGCCTCACAAGTAGCTGGGATTACAGGGGCCTGCCACGAGGCCCAGCTAATTTTTTTTTGTATTTTTAGTAGAGACGGGGTTTCACCATGGTAGCCAGGATGGTCTTGATCTCCTGACCTTGTGATCCACCTGCCTTGGTCTCCCAAAGTGCTGGGACTACAGATGTGAGCCACCGCGCCCGGCCTGATAATTTTTAAGGAGGCCGCAGATGGGTATGCATGTTCATTTGAGGTGTTCTTCCCTTATTGAAGATTACTAAAATCACATTTGTTGAAAAGCATTTGGGATTGTTTACTTAATTGATGAGTACTCATTTATTTTTACATTACTTTGATACCATGTATAAACAATATATAAACATAGGTATGGACATATACATATGTGATATGCGATACAGCATAGAACATATACTTGTGCACATAAAGATGGAGACAGAAATACTTCAGATTTTTGATTTTAAAACTTTATGCATGAACACATAAAACTCACTGTTAAAAAAAACAGCTGGATTTAAATTGTGCTTTTGTAAATAGAAAAAGTTAACATTTATCTGAGGAAGCCCTTGCTGAGTTTTAGAGAAAGTAGGTAGTAAATTTACATCTCAAAGCACACACAAACACACACACACACACACACAGAGACAGAGAGAGAGAAGGAGTTTGGGAGTGTTCAAGGAAGATTAAAAGTAGATGCCAAGGTAACACAAAAATGATAGAAATTTATGACAGGATTTTATAAGGAGACCCATTTTATTTACATACATAGCTTTTATTTTGGTCTCTGTTTTCCAACTGTACTCCAGGAAACACACTACACAGGCTCCCTTCTTAAGTGCTGGTGGGCCACTGCACATGCAGACAGCCCACTTTAAGGGAAGAATCAGGGGAGAAGAGATGCAGACCCCAGAATTATGCCAACATACAAAAGCCTAAGTCAAAGGTCAAACCACACACTTGAAATCTGGGCCTGTTTGGCCCTGTTTTAAGTGTGCTTTACTTTCTTTAATTTCTGCTCTAAAGCTTTTAAATAAACTTTCACTCCTGCTGTAAAATTTGCCTAAGTCTCTTCTTCTGCCTTATGACACTTAGTTGAATTCTTTCTTCTGAAAAAACAAGAATTGAGGCTGCTACAGACTTGTACAGATTTGCTGCCATTAATATACTTTAATGCCATTCTACATGATAGAATATATATATTCTTATATTTATACATATATATACAATTTATTTATTCATAGAGGCCTTGAATCTACATTCTTGCTGCACTTCATGTAAACAATCCAGGTATAAGACTAAAACTTATTTTGGAAATACATTGGTCCCATATAATTTCTATTTCATAAAAATGGGAGACAGGAGGGGGAAAATTATTTTTCAGAAGGAAACAACAGAAAAATGGTTATTACATTTTAGATCTGTTCATTTTTTTTTGAATTTTGTTATTTACCTACAATTTGGACTGAATAGTAAATTTTTTCTTGGCTACAAATTTCAAAACTAATGGTTTCTGAATTTCTTCCATTTTTCTTCTATTTTGGTATATTATAAATTAAAACTGTGCTTTTTAAATTTTTATCTCTTTTTTTGTTACACTTTTAAGTTCTGGGATACATGTGCAGAACCTGCAGGTCTGTTACATAGGTATACACATGCCACGGTGTTTTGCTGCACCCATTAACCCATCGTCTACCTTAGGTATTTCTCCTAATGCTATCCCTCCCCTAGTCCCCCACCCCTCAACAGGCCCCAGTGTGTGATGCTCCCCTCCCTGTGTCCATGTGTTCTCATTGTTCAACTCCCACTTTTGAGTGAGAACATGTGGTGTTTGGTTTTCTGTTCCTGTGTTAGTTTGCTGAGAATGGTGGTTTCCAGCTTCAACCATGTCCCTGCAAAGATATGAACTCATCCTTTTTTAAGCCTGCATTGAAATCCATGGTGTATATGTACCACATTTTCTTTATCCAGTCTATCATTGATAGGCATTTGGGTTGGTTCCAAGTCGTTGCTATTGTGAATAATGCCACAATAAACATACGTGTGCATGTGTCTTTATAGTAGAATGATCTATAATCCTTTGGGTATATACCCAGTAATGGGATTACTGGGTCAAATGATATATCTTGTTCTAGATCCTTGAGGAATCGCCACACTGTCCTTCACAATGGTTGAACTAATTTACATTCCCACCAACAGTGTAAAAGCGTTCCTATTTCTCCACATCCTCTCCAGCATCTGTTGTTTCCTGACCTTATAATGATCACCATTCTAACTAGCATGAGATGGTATCTCATTGTGGTTTTGATTTGCATTTCTCTAATGACCAGTGATGATGAGCTTTTTTTCGTATGTTTGTTGGTCACATAAATGTCTTATTTTGAGAAGTATCTGTTCATCTGCTTCGCTCATTTTTGATGGGCTTATTTGTTGTTTTTTCCTGTAAATTTGTTTAAGTTTCTTGTAGATTCTGGATATTAGCCTTTTGTCAGATGGATAGATTAAAACTTGCAAGCTGAAACTCGACGACTTGTGTAAACTTCTGGAGAAATCATAGCAACTTATATATAAACAGCCTTTGTGCCTGCTGATGTGTGGACTACACAAAAGGTGCACATGAACACTGGATTCAGACTGCAATTCAGAAAAAATGTGTCAAATTGCCATTGCGATTGGAAGATGCTTCAGAAACTCTAGAAAACCTAGTCTATAGGGTTAGAGTGATGTTTGCCAAACGAATTGCTCTAATTGAAGCAGCAGTTGTGTGACTTGAATAAGGTTCCAGGATTATACTGTCCCTTTTTTGCTGTGACTTCCCTTTGCCCTTTTCTGATTTGTCTTCATCCCCTTTTCCATGGGGCATGACTTCTTAAGAATGAGCCTTCCCAGTGATGTAGGATCAGATGAAACATACAGTCACAAAGTCATGTCTTCTACAATGCTTTATCTGAAAGCTTTTGAAGAATTGGGCCAGGTGTGCTGGCAGAGGCCTGTAATCCCAGCACTTGGAGACTCTAAGGCAGGAGGATCACTTGAAACCAGGAGTTTAAGACCAGCCTGAGCAACAAAGGGAGACCACGTCTCTACAAAACATAAAATAAATCAAATTAGCCAGGTGCAGTGGTGCATGCCTATAGTCTCAGATACTTGGGAGGCTAAGGTGGGAGGACCGCTTCAGCCCAGGAGTTCAAGGCTGTAGTGAGTACACTCCAGTCTGGGTGACAGAGCAAGGTTGTGTCTCTAAAAGAAAAAAAAAAAAAAAAGGAAAGGAAAAGAATGGGGTAAACAGGAAAGCCAAAGATCTCGGGCATCTCCAGATGATTGCCTGAACAAATTGTTTTTTCTTGGCTTCAAAACCTTTCAAGATGTATATTTCTTTGTAAAAGAAAGACATGCCAATCGTAACTTTAAGTGAGCAATCAAAATCCAACTCCTAAAACTGAGGTATTTTAACTCTAATTCTGATAATATTTATTTTCTGAGGCAAAGAAGAAAGACAAGATTAGATCAGTTGTTTCTCTGTCCATTCCATCTCTTCCAACTTGCCTTCTCCCCTTTAATGAAATGTATAAATACTAAGCCTCCTGAAACGTCTTCAGAGAAAACACAAGCCACAGAGGTTTTTTGCAACTCATGTATTCCCAGGGTACACTGTCAGGCTCTGGCTCAATAAAACTCAACTGGGCAAGAGCCTTGCCTCAGTCAGTCATTCTGGATAACCACCATGAGTCCTGCAAAGCCCTTCAGTAATCTATTGCCTGCCTAGGTGATGTGTACCTAGATGAGTCATATCTTCATGAGTCAAACACTTGTCTTCCTTTTCTGTCTTTCCCAACCCTACCACTCAGTGCTGTGTGCTCTGATCTGACCCCAGCTTCCAGGTTGTTTGTATTGGTCTAAGAAAGCAAGACCAGGAGGGGCAGGTTGAGAAGGAAGTAAGAGGCCAACAGCAATGGAAAGTGGCAGGTGGGGCTGTCATTGCTCAAAGCCACAAACACTGGGTGCATTTTATGAATTTTTCTGGATTCATAATCTTTTCCCTGTGTGTCTATCTGGAATCTCACCCTCCTCCTACTTTCTTCTCATTACACTTTCTGTTTCTAGTGCACTCGCTTATGGCCAGAGAATGGCCATGCAAATAGTTGAAAATAGAATAAAAAATGACGTTTTGTGAGACTTGGAAGCTGGCCTTTCTTTTTTCCAAAAGAGATTGAGGTTTCTAAAAGCTGGCTTTTATGCAGGGCTGTGCAGTTGTGAGTGTAGTTTTATGGAACAGGTGCATAAGTGAAGGGTGAGACAGAAAACAAAATGCTGGCTATTTGTCAAATCCTGAAAGTGAATGGGACAAAAATCATTTTTGAAGGAGGATGTCATTCAGGAGACCTTGTACATCTTAGAGTGTCCTCTTACCAGATGAAGTGGAGGATGAGGTTGAATTATGGAGTTAGGTGACAGTGGGTACATACTTCTCTGCCTCAGTTTTTTTTTTAAATCTGTAAAAATGGGGATTGTGGTACTTGGGATATTTTGGCGAGGACCACAGTTACCTGGAAAGCTCTCAGGGTAGTGCCTGGTACATAGTGAGTGCTGCATCAGTGTGAGCTATTATAATTATGGGAATAGAAAAAGGTGCCACTCTGGCCATCCAGAGTGGGGAGATATTTTCTGGTCAGGGTCCAGGCAGGCCAGCTGGAGATGAAGCTGATTAGTGGGGAAGCTTAACTTCCAGGAGTGGAAGAATTTAGGAGGGGTAAAGAGAATGCACAACATTCTGTAAACATTCCTTTACCCAACAGTAGGAATACTCAGAGTGGGTGTGTCTTCCGTGACAATCATTATCTCCTGGGATTCTAAGAATGTGTCCTAGAGTCAAATGGCTTTGATGTAAGCCAAACCCAGAAACGGGCTTCAGGGCTGCCTTGTACATAGCATTCATTCATCTTGAAAAAGGAAAGCATTCATCTTGCTAAAGGAATCCCCTCTTCTGGCCCAGGCCATTATTTTTGTTTTTGTACTATCCTAATTTTTAAGGTGTAAGGAGAAAGACTGAAGAATAAAATAATGAAGTACATGTATGAAATTACAGGGTAGAATTGAGACTGGTATGTGTAAGATAAGAGAAATTGTGTATAAATTTTTGTGAACAGAAAAAGGATTTCTTGTTGCAAACAGACCTCTCCATATAAATAGTACCCATTGCCTTGAGTGGATAGCAGACTGCGTCACAAGAACATTCCAGCAGAGTCATGAGAGAATGGGTAGTGTGGCTTCTTTAACTGGCAGGTTAGACTGAGTAAGTTCCTGAAGAGAAAGGAGTTGAAGGAGAAGATGGGTGCGGGCAAGAAAAATGGGAAGGTGAAAGGAAAGGACTGAAAGGAATGTTTACCAAGGGCTCATCAGGTACCAGGCTCTGTGACTAATGTCTCACACATGTTAATTTACTCTTCCACTGTCATTTTCTGATGCAGTAAGAGTCAGCCTTACACTGCAGATGAGGAAAGAGGCTGAGGGAGGTCAAATGAGTGGCCCAGGGTCATCCAGCCACTTCATAGCAGAGCTAGTGTGTTTCACTGTGGTTTGTGCAGACAGAAAAGTGAGACATGGAAGGAAGGCAAAACATTTTTGTTGTGGGTGATGTTTACGAAAGTGACCTGTGTGACGCAGAATAATGGCCTCTTAAAAATGTCCACATCTGGGCCGGATGCAGGGGCTCACGCCTGTCATCCCAGCACTTTGGGAGGCTGGTACGGGTGGATCACGAGGTCCGGAGTTTGAGACCAGCTTGGCCGACATGGTGAAACCCCGTTTCTACTAAAAATACAAAAATTAGCTGGGCGTGGTGGCGCATGCCTGTAATGCCAGGTACTTGGGAGGCTGAGGCAGGAGAATCATTTGAATCTGGGAGGCGGAGATTGCCGTGAGCCCAGATTGTCCCACTGCACTCCAGCTGGGGCAACATGAGTGAAACTCTGTCTCAAAAAAAAAAAAAAAAAAAAAAAATCCACATCCTAACTCTTGGAACACATGCATTTACTTTTCTTGGCAAAAACACTGTTCAAAGGTGATGAAGTTGAGTATTGTGAGATGGAAAGCTTATTCTGGCTTAGCTGGGTGGCTCCCAGTGTCATTATAAGGGTCCTTGTAAGTGAAAGAGAAAGGCAGGAGAGTCAGGGTGAGAATGATGCAGTCTGAGAGACTCCACTGGCCATTGCTTCCTGTGAACATGTGTGATAAGACAAAATTATAACTAATTTAGTTATAGATGTAATTGGCTTTTATTTGTGATTTATGATTTGGGGCAGCACTCCCTCTACAGATGCCTCAGCATCCCAAGTAGCTGGGAGTATATTGCAGGATCTGGCCTGCAGCCTGCAATGCAATGGGGCTCTTTCTTTGTTCTCAGGCAGATCGGCAGGTTGAGAAATAAAAGACACACACAAGATAGTGAAAGCTGGGTCCAGAGGAGTCACCGCCTTCTGGTCCTGCAATGCTGCCAATGCACTGGATATACCAGCATTAATTATTAAGTTTAGTGAGAGTGGCGGTAGGTTAGTGAGGGATTTAGAGTCATTTATAGGCTCTCCACAATGGTTGCATTCCATTCCCAGAGCTACAGACATCTGCTTTTCTGGGATAGGAATCTTGGTAATGTGAAACCTCCCTGACTGCACGTCCGTTCATAGGCTCTCTGCAGGGGGAAGCACATCACGTGCTGTTGGCTCATTCTGGCAGTCCAACCTGGCATTTGTCTTTACACAATCCTGCATGCAATTTCGTATTTACAATAATCAGGAGCATTTCATCTTTTATTCCATAGCGATAGTTTCAGGGGGTCTCCCTACATCTCCCCCTTTTCTCTGATTTAAATGAACCATAGCAATCATAGCTTGGCACTGATCACGATTGGATTGAAGAATATTTTTTTCCAATTTTACACATGAACAATAAACCAATAGAACAAATTATACACAGAACAAAATTAACGATAGTGGATCCTCCCAAAGATTTTACCTATTGAATGGAGTTGAGATTAGATAACCCCTCAGAGATACTGTCTAAAACTTCAGCACTGGGTAAAGCAGTTAAGTGTGCTTGAGAAGCTTCAAAAATCTGTTCTTTTAGCTTCCTTATGTCTAAACTTAAATTATCTTCACTTCCTTGTAAATGGCATTTTACTGATTCCCAATTGTCAACACACTCATTATATTGGAATGGAGTTATACAAAAATCAGAAGTATTCCAATCACGTTGCATGTGTAATCTATGTTCTAAACTCATAATTCTATCTCCCATCCATATAACAGAAGCACATCACGCGCTGTAGGCTCATTCTGGCAGCCCAACCTGGCATTGTATTTACACAATCCTGCATGCTCTTTTGCATTGACAATAATTAGGAGCATTTCATCTTTTATTCTGTAGCAATAGTTTCCGGGGTTCTCCCTACAGGACTACAGGTGCGTGCCACCATGCCCGGCTAATTTTTGTATTTTTAGTAGAGACAGGGTTTCACCATATTGACCAGGCTGATCTCGAACTCCTGACCTTGTGATCTGCCTGCCTTGGCCTCCCAAAGTGCTGGGATTACAGATGTGAGCCACTGTGCCCGGCCCATAAATCACACATTTCTTTGAGTTTTTGTAATTCCAGCACAAGAGAAACCATTTGATATTTGAAGAATGGCTGCACACAAATAAAAACATCTGTAGATTGCACCACACGAGGGAGACTACCAGTATGACTAACAGGAGGAAAATATCGAGTTTGGAATATGCACCTTAGGCAAGATGCAAACCAACTACAATAAGATAGATCAAAGAAGAAGCCAGAAGAGTCTAGTCATTTTAACCAGGCAGCACATTCAATGATTTTTACAACTGAGTCTCTGTAATACCCGATGTATTTATCCATGTGCAACAAGAAGCATCAGAAGCTGCACAGGCTCCCCTCTGTTCAGCTGATAGAGAGCAATTCTATTATCTAGCATTGCATGTCTATGTTAAATTAAAACAGGGAGCGAGAATAGGCAAGTATAGAAGTGGAAGCCTAAAAAAATCTCCATACATTTGAGGAAAAAGTTGTGTTACAGGTGCAGCTAATGTCAGCCTTTGGGTGGATTAAAGGATCTCTTGGTATGTAAAAATGTGTGGGCTGGTTCCAGTGGCTCACGCCTGTAATCCCAGCACTTTGGGAGGCTGAGGCATGTGGATCCCCTGAGGTCGGGAGTTCAAGACCAGCCTGACCAACATGGAGAAACCCTGTCTCTACTGAAAATACAAAATTAGCTGGGCATGATGGTGCATGCCTGTTATCCCAGCTACTTGGGAGGCTGAGGCAGTAGAATCACTTGAACCCAGGGGACGGAGGTTGTATTGAGCCAAGATTGTCCCATTGCACTCCAGCATGGGCAACAAGGGTGAAACTCCATCTTAAAAAATAAATGAAGTGTGGTTGACATGATATATCTGACACTGTTAACTTACTCCCAGAAGCTACTTCTTGTGAAATCCTAAGTAAAGCATTATTCTGGGAAGCAAAGGAGACAGGCATAAGCAAGGACAGATTAAGAGAGGTAAGAGTCTCATCATGATTGATAGTCTTGTTCTGACATCTTGAGAAAACTGTCCACAGTGTAAAGTCATCAACTTGTTGTCGTGGTTTGCAGTTTGAGTGTCTCTAAGTTATGGTGTTGGACATTTGGTGAGCTCTTAGTGGCCCACACCTCAGACATAAGAGTTTTCCCATGAAATTTACATTGAGTTGTCCACCTCCAGCTTATATGGCTTCAGGAACAGAGCCGCTCTTGTTCTTAATGATTTCATTGGAGAAAATTGAATTGGAAGAACTAAAAGAATTCAGGGTCCAGTCCAGTCTACCAGTGGATTATAAATACTCAAAGATAATGAACAGTGGTTCAATCTGGTAACAGGTGTACTACAGTTTTTCTTTTCAACATAGTTTTTCTGTCTATAGGAGTCTCTATTTTTACCAAAGATAATTCCAGTAGGATGAATTTGTTTGCAAAATAGGTTGAGTCTCACCGAACTTGCCCAGACTTTTTACCTAAGTGCTTCAAGAGTAGCGATGGACCATAGAGGCTCTTTTTAAACTTCGCTTTGCTAGAAGTTTATAATAAGAATCTCAGATGAAACTTCCAAAAACCTCTTGAGACTAGGAAACTAAACCAAGACCAACTTCAGATTTTGCCTGCATTCCCTATGGGTTTATTCTATGTATATTCTCAAATATAACATCCCAGTCAAAGCCTTGGTAATCTAACCAATGTTTTCAAATGTGTCCTGTTATAAAGAGAGCAGATCCTTCCTGAAGTTGTGCAAATAACTTTATTACCATAAACATATGAATACTCATGAATAGTTTCCCAATTCTGGGGCACTCAGAGAGCAAAAGCAAATGTTTCTATTTTTGTTTACAAAAGTATACTTTACCAATTGCTCAAGGAAAAAAGTTCATAAATCTGGAGAATAAAACATTCAAAGACTCAGCACATTTTCAAATAGAAAATTATGAAAACATTATCCTTTTGATTATTTAGTCCAGTAACATTGAGTATTTTTCTTCTTTGTCTTGAATTTCATGAAGTATCAGCCTGTTCATTAAAATTTTGAAAGTTCTTAGTCCAGTGGTATGATCTTGAAGTTATCAGGAGCTTGTGTTCAAGAGTCCTTTTCATAGTCGTTTCCATAAATCTCCTTGAAGAAAAAGCAATTTTGGACTGTAGCTGATTGTAAATACTCTGAGGAAGAATCAAAGCAACTGTCTGGGAATCACAAAGATTTAAAATGACTATGGTTAAAAATCTAATGAGAATTTATTATGGTAAAGACACAGCTCACATAGAAATCTAGTTACTTCTGTGGCATATGACACTATGATAACATATCTGATTTGCAGAAATTTCATAAAATTTTTAGAATACTCATTTAAAAAAATTTTTTTTTTGAGATGGAGTGTCACTCTGTCACCCAGGCTGGAGTGCAGTGGTGCGATCTCAGTTCACTGCAAGCTCCGCCTCCCGGGTCCATGCCATTCTCCTGCCTCAGGCTCCTGAGTAGCTGGGGCTACAGGTGCCTGCCACCACACCCGGCTAATTTTGTTTCTGCATTTTTAGTAGAGATGGGGTTTCACCGTGTTAGCCAGGATGGTCTCGATCTCCTGACCTCGTGATCTGCCCACCTCGGCCTCCGAAATTGCTGGGATTACAGGCTTGAGACATCACGCCCAGCCTAGAATACTCATATTATTAACATTCCTATAAATATTATTTAGAGAAGGTTTAGCATCACTTATCCCTTATTTGAAAATGCTTTCTATAAATTTAAAATATAAAAGAAGGTGGTTTTTCCATTCAGCTTCTGTTTCTCAAGAGGATTACTGAGTTCTTGGTGTAGCCCATTCATAAATAGGACCAAAAACGTATAGTCTTATGTGTGTTGAAAAAGGTCCTTAGGTAATTCCAGTACTTCCAGCAGAAAATCATTGATTTAGTTTTAAGTTCTATCTATTACAATAAGAGTTATCCATCCTTGTTACATGTTAGTAGTGTCAGGGAAGACTTAAAAATTACCAATGCCTGGGTCCCTCTCCAGACCTTTAAACTGGAACTAATGGGTGGGGCTTGAGCATCCACTTCTAAAAATGTTTTCCAGTGATTCCAATGTGTAGCTCTATTTCCCATCAGATTTCTCTGATTTCTTGTGGCATTCAATTTTTTTCTATTTTGGTATCATGATTATTTTCAGGTCTCATTTCCTGTCTTAGGTTTTATGTCTCCTGGTGTAGGGACCTTGCCTTCTGCATTTCTGTATCTTTTTTAAACACATGAACTGGTCATCAGGAAAAGATCTCAACCACACATAGGTTGTGTCCTGAGTCTCAAGTTCACATGTTAATCCTAAAGTCTTTGTTCTCCATGAGGTCAGATGTTGCTTGTGATGAAGGGTGTGGTTAAGTCTGCAGTGCAGATGGTGGAAGGGATTTCATTGTTTTTAGACATAGCATTGGAACTAAGAATTTTATGTCTATATGGGTGAAGGGGCAGGGATGTGTAGGAAGACAGTTCTAATTAGGATGGAGGAATTATACTAGGAAGTAGAGGTAAAGGAAGTGAGAAGGCTTAGTAAATAGAAGAAATGTGAACTTATCAAACAGGCTAGAGTAGACCCCTGGAGATTCTTGATTAAGTGAATTAACTAGATTTTAGAAAGGTAATGAGGCAGTCACATGCAAGGAAGGTTTCAAAGTCTGGAGACAAGAAGTCAAGCAATACTTTGAGAAGTGGTTGAGCTTTATGGGAATGGAGAGAATTACACTATTGAGAGATGTTAAAAATAATGAAGAGGGTTTCACCATGTGAAATTGTGTTTCTCATTTGAATCTGAGAAACAAATGAGCAGAGGCTGGAGATAATTATGTCTAAAAGACAGTGGGGTACAGGGAGAATAAAGGCCAGGGAGAAAGGGAACTGCAGGAATTAGTGCTGAGAAGCAGGAGTTAGTGGAGGAAGGAGGAGATCCAGTCCCAGATACAGGCAAATAAGTCATTTCCCTCTCCCAAGCATGGCAATCAGCCCTGCAGGAACCAGGATAAGAGAAAAGGTCATCATACCTGCCAGTCTTCCTGAAATACAAAAGTGACATCATGGCTGCTACGTTGGATTATTGAAAGCAAAAGTTCCTAATCCTGGAGGAGCTGTCACGGAAAGAAAAGAAAAGAAGGAATGAAGATGATGTTATTTTACATGGGGGAGCGTCAGGAACAAGCATGTAACATGAGATACTCTATAATTGTTTCTTCAAGGACTACATTATTTCTGTTGGAAAATTGATGGGAGATGATTATATTCTTGCAGTTTTTTTTTTTTGTTTTTTTTTTTTTTGAGACGGAGTCTTGCTTTGTCGCCCAGGCTGAAGTGCAGTGGCGCGATCTCGGCTCACTGCAAGCTCCACCTCCCGGGTTCACGCCATTCTCCTGCCTCAGCCTCCCGAGTAGCTGGGACTACAGGCGCCCACTACCACGCCTGGCTAATTTTTTGTATTTTTAGTAGAAACGGGGTTTCACCGTGTTAGCCAGGATGGTCTCGATCTCCTGACCTCGTGATCCGCCCGCCTCGGCCTCCCAAAGTGCTGGGATTACAGGCGTGAGCCACCGCGCCCGGCCTCTTGCAGTTTTTTTTCCCTCTCACCATGTTTCTCAGTTGGTGATCAGTCCTCTGTCAATTCTCTACTGCACTCAGGTATTTTGGAAGGCTTTCAGATGTGAGAAAGGCTGACTGCTATTTTCTATGTCATTAGAACTTGTCACCTTTGCACCTTTTCATAGTTGCATCTTTTTCTCAGTGTCTCTGTTGTGGCAGTCATGAATGAGACTCTGTCAGGTCTCCATGGCAGGGACCTGATTGACAGAAGGCCCAGGTCAGTGCATTTCAAATTCACCACCTCCTTTGCACAGAAAGCTTCTTTCCTACAGGCTCCCAGCAAGGGTGTGAAAGCAAGCCTAGTTCTCTGAGGCTCTCTTTAACTCTAATGGGTGACTGGTTGGAGGATTCCCCATCAGCATTGCAAAAACTCTTAGAACTGCATTGGTACCTAAAACTTCTTTCTCTTTCTTTTTCACAGGAATCAGCTCTGCATAGTGGTCTGTGGGTTCTCCCATACTACCTTCATGCCTGCCCCACATTCCCTCACAGGTGTCTTCCCTGATAAATTATCGTGTATGTCTAATCCCGTCTTGGATGCATCTCAGTTGGTAAAAACTAACATACCAGGCTTGATTCTTTGCACTTAGCTTTTTATCTTTCTCTCCCACAAGTAGTCAGTAGCCTTGTTCTAGTGTTTTATGTGTTACCTCTTTTTCCATACATATGGAAAAAGGAAGGTACTGTTGAGGGGCACTTCCTATGTGCCAGGCCCTGTGCTAAATACTTTTCCTGTATCTCATTTAATCCACAAAATAACCCTGTGAGGTAGACATTATTTCCATTTGCCAATGAAAAGACAGAAGCTTAGCGTGGTGTAAAAACTTTCCTGGTGTCATATGGCTAGTGACAGGTGGATCTGAGATTTCATTCTAGGACTATTTCACCTCAAGGTTAATGATGATGATAGTAATATAGTAGCTGACATTGGTTCCTCTGTATGTGGCATCTTGTTTCATTGACTACATGAAACCTTTAAAAGAATGGTACGAAGAAAACACTCTCATTGCAATTTTCAGGTGAGGAATCAGAGGTTCAGAGAAGTTGAGTCTTGTGCAAGAAATTTATAACTGTAAACTCTTAAATTAAAAAAGAAGAAAGATCTCAGGTCAACAACCTATTTTAACACTTCAGGATATGAAAGAAGAACAAACTAAACCCAAGCACAGTGAATGAGGGAAATAATAAGGATTAGAGTGGATATAAATAAAATGGAGAATGGAAAAAGAATAGAGAAATTAATGAAACCAAAAGTTGATTCTTCAAAATAAAATCAACAAAATTGACAACCATTAACTAGATTGACTAAGAAAAAAAGAGAAAAGTTTAAAATTACTAAAATCAGAAATGAAAATGGACTCTGAGCATGGTGGGTCATGTTTTAATCCTAGCACTTTGGGAGGTCACAGCAGAAGGATTTCTTGAGACCAGGTGTGTGGACCAGCATAGGTAACCTGGGGAGATGCTGTCTCTACAAAAAAATAAAAAACCAATTAACTGGGCATGTTGACATGCACCTGTAGTCCTAGCATCTTGGGAGGCTGAAGAAGGAGAATTGCTTGAGCCCAGGAGGCTGAGGCTGCAGTGAGCCATAATCACACCACTGTATTCCATCCTACGGTGGCCTACAGAGTGAGAGTCTGTCTCTCTCTCTTAAAAAAAAAAAAAAGAAAGAAAGAAAAATGAAGCGATTACTACCAATTATAATAAAATAATGCTTATGAAAGTACTATAAATAATTTTATGCCAATAAATTGGATAACCTAGATGAAATAGACAAACTCCTAGAAACACACAAAAATATGAATAAAACTATAATCAGTAAAAAGATTCAATCCATAAAAGCATTTGATGAAATTCAATATTTTTTCATAAGAAAAACATTCTAAGAATGGAAGGCAACCACCTCAACATAAAGGCAATATGTGAAAAACCCAATGCTAACATCATACTCAACGGAGAAAGACTGAAAGCTTCCCCTCTATGAGCAGGAACAAGACAAGGATGCCTGCTTTTGACACTTTTCTTCAACATAGTATTGAAAGGTGTAGTCAAAAAAATTAGGCAAGAATTTTTAAAAAGACATTCAAATTGGAAGGAAGGAGTAAAATTATTTCTGTTTATAGATAACTTGAACTTATATGTAGAAAATCCTAAAGGTGGAACAAACCTATTAGAATTAATAAATAAATTCAGTAATGTTGCACAATACAAAATCAACATTCAAACATCAGTTGTATTTCAATACACTAACCATGAACAATCTGAAGGGAAGTTAAGAAAAATAATTTCAATTTATATTAACATCAAAAAGAATAAAATATTTAGGAATAAGTTTAACCAAAGAGGTGAAATGATTATACCTGAAATCTACAAAATATTGCTGAAAGAAATGAAAGACTACATCAATAAATTGAAAGACATTTTGTTTTCATGAATTGGAAGACTCAATATTGTTAGGAGGACAGTGCTACCCAAAGTGAGCTGTGGATTCAATGCAATTCCTATCAGAATCTCAGTGACATTTTTGCAGAAAAAGAAAAATCTGTCCTAAAATTTATATTGAATCTCATGACTCTAAATAGACACACAGCTTTGAAGAGGAAGAATGAAGCTGGAGGACTCATACTTCCTGATTTCAGCATTTACTACAAAGCCCCAGTAATCAATACAGTGTGGTACTGGCATAAAGGAGGACATAGAAATTAATGAAATATCATAGCCCAGAAAGAAATGCTTGCATATATGGCCAAATGATTTTCATCGAGTGTGCCAAGATCATTCAATGGGGAAGGGACAGTGTTCTCACCAAATGATATTGGGAAAGCTGGATATCCAAGGGCAAGAAGAGTGGAAACTTTACCTAACACCATGTACAAAAATTAACCCACAATAAATCATAGGTCTAAATGTGAGAGCAAAAACTATACAACTCTTAGAAGAAAAGCTTCATGATACTGGATTTCACAATAATTCCTTGGTTGTAACAACAAAAGCATAGGCAACAAATAAAATCAATAAATCGGACTTCACAAAAATCAAAACCTTTTATATATCAAAGAACATTATCAAGAAAGTAAAAAGGCAACCCATGAAATGATAAAAATATTTGCAAATTGTATGTGTGATAAGAAATTAATTTCCAGAATACACGAAAAGCTACAAGTTAACAACAGCAAACATCCAAAAACCCAATTAAAAAATGAACAAAGGATTAAAATGGAGTTTTCTCCAAGGAAGGAACACAAATATCCAATAAGCCCATGCAAAGTCCCTCAGCATCATGAATACTTAGAGATACACAAATCAAAACCACAATGTTACACCACCTCACAAAATTTAGGATGGTTTTGATAAACAATAACAATGACAGCAACACAAAACAACAGGTGTTTTCAAGTAGATGGAAAAATTGGAGCTCTAGTGCATTGCTGATGGGAATGGGAAATGTTACAGCCACTGTAAAAATTGGTGTGCTGTTTCTCAAAAAATTAAACAATGAATTACCATTTGATCCAGCAATTCCACTTCTGGACATACTCCCCATAGAATTGAAAGAAATTTGAACAAATATTTGTACACTGATGTTTAGAGAAGCATTACTCACACTAGCTAAAAAATGGAAACAACTGAAAAGTCCATTGAAAGATAAGTGGGTAGGCAAAGGAGGTGTGTCTATACATTGAAATGTTGTTCAACCTTAACAAGGAATAAAATTCCAATGCATCGTGCAAAATGGATGAACCTTGAAGATATTATGCTAACTGAAATAAGCCAGACACAAAAGGTAATTATTATATAATTCCATTTATAAAAGATAGAGTAGCCAGTTACATAGAGACAGAAAGTAGAATGGTGGGTGCTTAGTGTTAGGGGGAGAAGGAGTGAGAGTTACTGTTTATTGGGTACAGAGGTTTAATATGGTAAGAGGAAAAGTTCTGGAAATGGATACTGTGATGGTTACACAACACTAAATTGCACACTTGGAAACAGTTAATGGTAAGCCTTATATTAGATATATATAAAGTGTCTGGTAGTCTTACCCTCTCTATAATTACACACTTTTTGGCACTGCCCCTTTCCTGCCATGCAGAGCCCCAGGGGTGAATCTCCCTATTTCTCTAGCTCTGCATCAGTCACTGTCCTCCGTGCTGTGTCCCACGTGCTGTGCCCACAGCCTCATACAGCCGGTCACTTCAGAGCCAGGATGCAGCTCAGGAGTCTGCCCTGAGGTTCCTTCTCTTCTTATTTCCCTGCAGCCTGGGCCGGGGGAGGCTTGGGTTGAACTGGCAGCTCGATTTAGCCAAATTCAGGACAGGCCACCAGGACTCTTTCTCCACACATGCTGGTCCCACCCCAGGTTGAGTGAGGCAGGCCCAGTCACCAGAGGAGCCCGGAGCAGAGCAGGAAGCAGAGTCTGAGCTGCTCCTCCCTCACCCAAGGGGCTTCCTCCTCTCATCTGGGGGAAAAGTGTGAGCATGTTTCAAAGCCTCAGATGTTCCTTGTAGCTCATGGAAGAGGTACAAGAAAACAAAGACGTGGCAGAAGGGGATGTGTTGGTGACAGTGAGAAGCTACTCGATGTTGAGAACTCTCCTTCTTGTCCCTCTGTGAAGCCTCTTCTACCACATAGGGCTCAGGGCTGATAATGACCCCTCCCTACCTTTCTCAGGCCAGACACAAGGTCAGCCATGAGAAAACAGAAAAACAAGGAGAAGAGAGTCTGTAGAGACAAATTGGGAGGGTTCAGGAGGAGAATTTGGGATTTGCCTGTGCCCATGGGACACAGGCTGGGAATAAAAATGTTTTCCTGACTCTTCTCTGAAAGCCAGATAGACTCCACCTAAAACCCTATTGCCAAGGATGCTGGGATCCACTTACCAATGACTCTGATTGTCAAGGATGTGAAGCTTTCCTCGCCAGTGGCTGAGTTACGAGCAGAGCAAGCATAGAGCCCATTATGCTTTGGAGTAATTTGGGGGATAAAGAGCTTTTGTCCTGATAGCTGAAACTTCCCATTAATTGTCCAAGAATACTGTGCCGGTGGGTTAGAATCTGCAAAGCAGGACAAGTCGAGGTTCTCTCCTGAATAGTAAGAGGTGACTGAAGGGAAAATTCTGGGGAGGTCTGGACCATCTGGAGGAAAGAGAATAAAGCCACAGTTGATGTCATCTGAGGGAAGGGGAAGCTCCTTGTCTCTTAAAGGGACACAGTGACCCTCTGAGCCAAGACACACCCTCAAGTCCCAGCCAAACCCCCTCTATGTTCACTGAGCTGAAGCCTGAAGTATTCACCTGTTTCTCCCACCACAAGCTGTGGGCCCCAAGTCTCCCATGACAAGAGCGTCCCCTCTCCTTATATTCTTGGTTAAGGCTGTGTCTACCCAGGTTTTCCCAGGGCAGGGAGTCATGGCCACCTCGGATGTCCAAAAGTAAAGGTGTCTGTACTTGGACCGGAGAGAGACTGAGAGGCCTGGCCCCTGGTCGTTTGGATTTAAGCTGGTGGCCTGGCCCACAGAGGAGCAAAAGATACAGAGGACATTCAGGGTGACTGAGTCACTGCGGATGCCACCATATTGGTCCCGTATTTCGCATTGATAGGGTCCTGTTTCATTTCTCGTGACACTGGGTAGAATGAGGATCCTGTTTTCAATGGGTCGCTTTACCCTGGGACTGACCGGGAGGCTCTGACAATTTAGCCACCAAATGTAGGCGTAGTTCTCACTCTTAGGTTCACAGGTGAAGGTTAAGACATCCTTATTCTCCCTGGGGTTTAAGTTGTTGATGGTGATGTAGGGCATGGGCAGCTTCGCTGTGTGGATATCAGAGAGAAGATTGTCCTGTGTGGCACCTTTGATTCCTCCACAGGCATCCTTCAATCAGAGTTGGCATCTCCCACCTCTCAGCCCACCCGAGTCCTTGAAAGCCAATAGCTGGTGCGTGTGTCACAAGACAGATGCATGATGATCTAAGGGCTCAAAGACTGTGAGGCCGCCTGCTTCATCTTAGGAAAGCACAGACTTTCTGAAGTGTCAATTGAGCAGCAGTGTTGGGTCATGGACAGACACGTCAGTGGGAGTCACAGCCCCTGGTACCCCTCCCAGTCCCTCCCTAATCAGTTGACTGGCTGGCTCACCTTGGGTTCCTTGCCTGGAATGTGCAACTGCTGGGCCCCTTCCAAATTCCATCCTACTTTGCCCCCCTAGATGTGATTTCTCTGCAGCTTCCATTTCCAAGGACATTCTAGAGATGAGTAATAATGGGACTTCCCATTGTCCTGAGACCCTGAAGATACTCAGCAGCCTGGCCTGGGACTGGATGTTTCAGCAGAAATAACACAGGGGAGACCATAGTCAAGCCTGGAGGTCAGTTCAGTCATCAGGCAGTGGAGGCACAAGGTGGGGCAGTTTTTGCAGGTGTTTCATGATGACTTACTTGAACCAGTGACCTCTAAAGATAGAGCAGAGTGCAAGGAATGATCTAGAAAGAGTGAAGGGGACAGGCAAGAGCTGGTGGCTTTGGAGCAGAACCATGTTCCCTGTCCTGGGTTCTTTAAGTTTCCTTTCCTTCTGCAGAGGGCAGGTGAGGACCATGTGGATCTTTCCAGAAATACATGTGGACATTTGCAAATGCAGAACTGACTGGTGGAAAGGGTGGGAATGAACTGCTGGAAATCTTGTCCTCATGGACCATGTGTGTTTGATGGATATGAGACAAATTTGGAGAAAAGTTTTGCAAGTAGTTTCTTTCATTGGATATTCTACTCTCTGATCCCCTGGGTTCGACTACTCTAGGGACCTCATGTAAGTGGATTCCAGAGTGAATATGAGAAGAGACTGCTGGTTTCCAGGAGCTGGGAGTGGGGAGAATCAGAAGTTGTTCATGGGTGTGCAGTTTCAGTTATACAAGTTGGGGAGTTTCTAGAGATGTGCTGTACAGCTTGATGCCTATTGTTCACACAGATTATTTCTTATGCATAAGACTTAGGACAAAAAGTGTTTTGGATTTCTGAAATTTTTTGATTCTGAAATATTTGTAATATACTTACTGGTTTAGCATCCCAAATCTGAAAGATTCAAAATCTAAAATGCTTCAGTGAGAATTTCTTTTCAGCATCAGATTAGTAGACAAAAGTGGGAAGTGATAAGCCAAATATATTCTTGCCCTTTTTTTTTTCTCTCACCACATTTCTAGCTTGGTGATTAGTTTTCAGTCAATTCCATACTGGCCATGCTGCACTCATATATATTTGAAGGCTTTGGGATGTGAGAAAGGCTGATTGCTATTTTCTATGTCATCAGAACTTTCCACCTTTTCATGGTTGCATCTTTTTCACAGTGTTTCTGTTGTGGCAGTCATTAATAAGTGCCTGTCAGGTCAGATTTAGGACAGAGTTTTCTAATTCTGCAAAAAATGTTACTGAGATTCTAGTAGGGGTTGCATTGAATCTGCAACTCACTTTGGGTAGTATTGTCTTTCTAACAATATTGATTCTTCCAGTCCATGAAAATGAAGTGTCTTTCCATATAATGATATTGTCTTTAATTTCTTTCAGCAATGTTTTGTAGTTTTCAAGGTATAATCATTTGACCTTTTTGGTTAAACTTATTCCAAAATATTTTATTCCTTTTGATGTTAATGTGAATTGAAATTCTTTCCTTAATTTCCTTTCAGATTGTTCATTGTTAGTGTATAGTCTAAAGAATGATCTAGAAAGAGTGAAGGGGACAGGCAAATGCTGGTGGTTTTGGAGCAGGAACATATTCCCTGTGCTGGGTTTTTGATTTTCCCTCTCCCTTTGCAGAGGGCAGGTGGCTGTTCCCTGACAGCTAGATAGACTTCACTGGAAAACATATTGCCAATGCTCCAGGGATCCACTTACCAGGGACTATGATCCTCTTGATTATGAGATTTGTTCCACCAGTGGCTGAGTTATGGATGAAACAGACATAGACCCCTCTATATGTTTTAGTGAATTGGGGGATAAAGAACACTTGTGCTGATTGCTGGAACTTCCCACCAATCAGCCAAGAATGCTCTGCCAGTGGGTGAGTGTCTATGAGGCAGGAGAGCTTGGGGACTTCCCCTGTATGGTAATAGGTGTATGAGGAAGAAATGGTGAGGGCATCCAGGCCATCTGGAGCAAAGAGAATAAAGTCACAGGTGACATTGTCAGAGGGAAGGGAAAATCCTGGTCTGTGAAAGGGCCACAGTGACCCTGTGAGCCAAGTCGCAAGACTGAAGTCCCAGCCAAATCCCCGCTGTGTTCACTGATCTGGAGCCTGAGACATTCACCTGTTTCTCCCATCACTATCTGTGGACCCTGAGCCTCCCATGACAGGAGCAGCCTCTTTTCTCCCACTGTGGATCAAGCCTAGGCCTACTGTGGTTTGTCTGGGGCAGAAAGTCATGGCCAGCTTTGATGTCCAGTGGTAGAGGTCTCTGTACTTGGACCTGAGAGGGACTGAGAGGCCCGGCCTCTGGCCATGTGTATTTGGGATGGCAGCCTGGCTCACAGAGGAACAGAAGATACTCACAGAGAAGATTCAGGGTGAATGGGTCACTGCGGCTGGCATTCACTGGGTTCCGTATTTCACATTCATAGGGTCCTGCAGTATACTTTGTGACACCAAATAGAGAGAGGGTCCTGTTGGTTTTGGACAGCTGCATCCTATGAGTCATAGGGAGGCTCTGACCATTCATCCACCACTGGTAGCTTGCGTTCGGAGTCTCAGGATTACAGGTTAAGATCACAGTCTCCATGGCCTCCCTGGGGTTTAAGTTGCTGCTGGAGATGTAGGGCTTGGGAGTCTCCACTGTGCAGAAAACCAAGAGAAGATTGCCCTGTGTGGCACCTTTGATTCCTCCAAAGGCATTTTTCAATCAGAGTTGACATTTCCAACCTCTCAGCCCACCCAAGTCCCTAAAAGCCCATGGCAGGTGTGTGGGTTACAACACAGATGCATGGCATTCTGAAGGCTAAGAGATTGTGAGGCTGCCTGCTTTATGTGGGAGAAGCACAGACTTTCTCAAGTGTGAATTGAGCAGCAGCATTGGGTCATGGAAAGACACAGGACCAGCAGTCACAGCCCCTGGTGCCTCTCTGAGTCCCTCCATCTCCAACTGCCTGCCTGGCCCACCTTTTGGTCCTGACTTGGAGCATGCAGTGCTGGAATCTTCTTAGTTTCAGTCTTACTTTGCCCCCCAAGGTATGTTTTCTCTTCAGCTTCCCTTTCCAAGGACATCCTAGAGATGGATGATGGAACTTCCCATTGTCCTTAAACCCTTTGGGTACTGGAAAGCCTGGCCTGGGACTGGGTACTTCAGCATAAATAACACAGGGGAGACCAGAGTCAAGCCTGGAGGTCAGTTCAGTCATCAGGCAGTGGAGCCACAAGGTGGCGCAGTTTTCCCAGGTGTCTCATAGTGGCTGACTTGAGCCAGTGACCTCTAAAGATAGAGCAGAGTCCAAGGAACGACCTACAAAGAGTGAAGGGGACAGGCAAGAGCTGATAGCTTTGGACCAAGACCATATTCCCTGTTGTGGGTCTATGATGCTCCCTTCCCCATGTAGAGGGCAGGTGACGACCATGTGGATCTTTCTGGAAATACATGTGGATGTTTGCAAATGCAGAACTGACTGGTGGAAAGGGCGAACATGAACTGATGATGGAAGTCTGGCCCTCATGGACCATATGTGTTTGGTGGATATTAGACCAATATTTGGGAAGAAGTCTTGCAGATACTTTCTCTCATTACACATTCTGTTCTCTGATTCTGAGTTTGACTACTCTATGTAACCCATATCAGTGGATTACAGAGTGAATCAGAGTGTAGAATAGTAGTTTCCAGGAGCTGGGATCAGGGGAATTGGGTGTTGTTCTGTGGGTGTGCGGTTTCAGTTATGCAGGACAAGGAGGTTCTAGAGATCTCCTGTACAGCTTCACGCCTATAGTTCATACAGATAAAGTGCTTCTTATGCAGATAGCTTAAAACAAAGTGTTTTGGAATTCTAATTTTTTTTATTTTGGAATATTTGCAGTATATGTACTGGTTTAGCATCCCAAATCTGAAAAATTTAAAATCCAAAATGCGCCAGTGAGCACTTCTTTTTAGCATCACATCAGTGGTCAGAAGTGTTGAGTTTTGAGCATTTCAGATTGTGGATTTCTGGATTTTGGATGCTCCATATTTAGTACTGTAATTATCCCATAAAAAATTGTCAGCAGATTAGACCTCATGTTATGTTCTGACTCTAGTAACCAAAAAAAAATTTGGAGGAAACATTAAAATGTTTTCATAAGTGGAAATTTTTACTGATGGTCTAAACATCTAAGATCAATTGCTGGTAGTAGTATTTCTCTTGAGACCAACATAAGGTTTAGGTGTGCCGTGAATTCCAGCAGGATCACATTATGCTCAAAGAAAGATGCCAAAGGTGATTTGAAATTAGCAACTCCTTAAGTAGAGAGAGTCCCGTTAAAAGGACAGAACTGGTCAGTGCGTCAATTACATAAAAGGAGGAAGGATGCCAAATTAAAAGAAGTGATGTGTGTTATGTTAGTAAATATAGAAAGAACTTCCTGCTTCTAATTTCTGTGCAGAGTTAGGAAAAATGGGGAGGACCCCAAAACAGGTATGTGAAATGCTTTCTTCATTTTCTCTTAAGCTCAGGAAACACCACTAGAGTTTAAGTTTGTGTGAATTAGAAGGAGTCTAAGTGAGATGCCGATGGCTCATGTGTCTCCCCACACGAAGAACTCCAACTTATGAAAACGGCATCATCATGAGGAAACAATTGTATGTGGCACAGGCAGTAAAACCATCAGATAGCACCCACCTGGCCACCTCCAACTGGTCCCCAAAACCACCAGTATTCCTATTACGTATGTGTTACAGCCTTTGTAGTTGTCCCACAGCTACAAAATTTTAAAAATGCTATTGTCAAAACAAAATATTAAATATGAAGTTGAATATGTTGATCCACTTTTTTTCCCCACTCTTTTTGGACTTTCCTGTTTCAGTTTTGGAAATTTCTATTGACACATCCTCAAGCTAGGGATTCCTTCCTCAGCTGTGTGCAGTCTACCAGTAAGTATCAAAAGAATTCTTCATTTCTCTTATAGCATTTTTATTTTTTCTGAGAGAGACTCTTGCTCTGCTGCCCAGGCTGGAGTGCAGTGGCATGATCTCAGCTCACTGCAAGCTCTGCCTCCCGGGTTCACACCATTCTCCTGCCTCGACCTCCCAAGTAGCTGGGACTACAGGTGCCCACCACCATGCCCAGCTAATTTTTTGTATTTTTAGCACAGATGGGCTTTAACCATGTTAGCCAGGATGGTCTCCATCTCCTGACCTTGTGCCTGCCTTGGTCTCCCAAAGTGCTGCGATTATAGGCATCAGCCACTGTGCCCAGCCATCTCAAAGGGATTTTAATGAGTTGTTGACTTTTGAGTTTGTTCAGCTTTTTACTTAGTGTTAGAACCGAGTGACAAATTTCAAGCTTGTCATATGCCTGACACGAAGCCAGAAGTCTCTAGGAAGTGATCAGAGAATGTAAGCTCCATAGCAGGTTGAGGATGGAGTCATGAGTGAAACAGGTGAAATGAGCTCATGGGCTTTGGAGACTGCAGGCCTGTCCAGCCTCTGACACCCTGGTGAGTCAGTGCAGAGATTACAACAGTGACAGCAAACTAGCATGGCTGACTCCATCTGGCATCTAGTCTCAGGCTGGCTGTCCTCACTCATTCCTGCACATAGACAAGGCTAACCTTGGGAGAAATTTAGTTTATTGTTTAACTTTGAAGCAAGAATGATAATAGTTCCTCCATAAAACTAACACCCTTACTTTGCCCAGGGACTGCTTTTGTCAAACTAGTGAAAGACCATGAGATTAAGATTATAGGAGGGAACTGAATTCTGCTAAAATGTAGGCACAGTTTCTATAATCCCTGACTGATCAAATGTCATTGGGACAGGGTTTAAAAAATTTGTAACTAATTGCTCCTATAGATAACATCACTATTGTAGATGGTGAGATTGGTCTTTTGAGATGTTTCTCATTCTTTTGCATTCTGGCAACCGGCTGACCTCATCCATACCTATGACTAATGGCTCAGCCAGTCATGTGGTCCCTACCTAGAGGCGGATTCAAGCACAAACAGATCATTTCCCTCCGCCCACATGATTCCATCACCAAACAATCAGCAGTACTAATTTTTTAGTCCTGTGGCCCTGAAACTATCCTTGAAAATCTCTAATCCCTGATCCACTGGGGAGGCTGATTTGAGTAATAATAAACGTCCGTCCTCCTGTTTGGCAGACTTGGAGTCATTAAAATCTTTCTTTACTACAAATCACCATTTCAATAAATTTGTGTGTGTGTGTGTGTGTGTGTGTGTGTGTGCAGGAGGCCAGAAGAACTTGTCTGGCAATGATAAGAGTGGATGGAGAAACTGCCTATCCCTGTCCCATGGTCTTGTCCACAGGTCAGCCTCACAAAGGGAAGAGCCCTTGATGGGAATACAGTGGAAGCTCATTCTCTTAGTGACCTGGGGACATTGGCTCGAGATGAAGCCTGGCAGGAGTGGCAACTCCAGGTGATTTCTGCACCTTTCCTATTTCCTGGGAGGTGGGCCAGGCCACAGTGTTAGCGGGAAGGGAACAGAACAGCCAGCGTAGTTAGAGGGAGTGTCTGGGGAAGGCCTAGGGGTGGAGGAAGAAGCTGTGCAGGACAGGGCTTGCCAGTCAGAATGAAATGGGAGGAAGATGAGGGACACAGATAAGCAGAGAGAGGTAAAGACACCATGGCAGTGAGCAGTGAGGGCTACACTGACTTCAGAGACCCCAGGAACCAGGTGCCCCCAGTTCCACAGTCCAGGACCAAGGAACCCTGAGAACCCTCTGGTGGCCAAAGAGCTTCAGAGTTACATGAGGTGGGGTGGCTTTAGGGTCAAGAGGTAGTGGGGGGATGAAACATGGGTGTCAGCCTCTGAAGGACAAGGGACAGATGTGGCTAAAACCTCCTAGGATTCTGCATCCAAGATCCAGTCTCTAAAGAGGTTTTGGATCATTCATTTCTTCATTCGCTTCCTTCATTTGTTATGTGAGAGCTCCTGAGTATGTGTCTCTCACTGGGCCTGTGCTGGTGTAGGGTCTGAGTGGGAAAAGAAAACAATGTCCTCTCCTTGATCCTCTCATGACAGTGACATGGACACTTTGGGAAACACAGGATTTCATGTTCAGTGATGGGGGTTAAGATCTGAGGGGGAGACCTGGACATTTTTTTTGCACTGACTCTGACGGTTGAAGCAGGTGATTTAGTTCTGGAGTACAGACTAATCAGCTGACCATTTGCTCTCACTCCTCTGAGGTTTGGATGCCTAAGAAGAGAGGATTTGAGCCAATAAATGACTATGGGGTGCTTGGAACCCAGTAAGCCCTCACTTCTGGTGGAGGAGAGGATGGGTCTGTGGCTGCAGACAGACCTCATGTGACCCCGATCTCCCCTTTGTGTTGGTGTGACTCTGATTCAGTGACTGTGCCTTCCTGTGCCTCAGTTTTCTCTCAATCAAATAAGTTAAATGGCAAATGGACTGTGGCTTTTCATGCTATCTGTGAATAAATGTTAAATTATTCACAGTCACCTGACCTAATGCTTGGCACAGTGGAGGTGTTCACATAAGCAGCATTTATTATTAATTTGCTTCCATGAGAAAGCACCTTTATGTCAGATCCCTGTGGACAAGCTGCTACCAGGTACATCTTCTCTCTTCTGTTTCTGCTTCTGAGGACATTAGACTTTCTATGGACTGTCCTAAGCCTCCTAAGGCAGTTGGCTGATGACCTACAAAGCTTGTCTTTCTGTCCTCTCCACTCTGAATGTCAGGTGAAGAAAGCTCTGTCCTTGCCCAGATGAGGCTCTGAGGGCTGAGCCCTGGCTGGTGAACAGCTCCAGGAGACACAGTCCTCACACAGCTGGTAAATCCTTGGTCCCAGTAAGCCCTGCCCAAGAAGCCACAACCCAGCCCTGGCACAGGCTCCTCAGCTTTATCTGGAGCAAGGATTTAGGGACACGGGTCTGGGGGTGAGGCTTCTAGGGCTGAGCTTCTCTGAGAGTATCTCAGGGGCCCCTCAGGCCAAGCCCTACTCAGTTCTCCAGGGTCTTTCTCAGGGTCAAATTTATGAAGAGGGCATGAGGTGCTTGGCTGAGACTGATCTCCTCCTGCTGAGTCCCCACATCAGACTGTCCTTCCTCTGCAGCAAGTGTCTGCAGGGTCTGGATGCGGGAAAGGAATTCTGATTTGTTGAAATTTGTCTCCTCTGTGTGACTCCTGCACTAAATGCCCAAACCCCAGCATGGGACATAATGCAGAGAGGGACACAGGCAATGTCCAGGCCTGACAATCCTGTGTGTGTGAAGTAGAAGTGACCCCTGTCCCCCAACACCCAGGGATCATGTGGAATCACTTACAGTATAAGGTGAAGGTGAAATTTCCAGTTACTCCTCCAGTCCCATCACCTCGCTTTATGATGTGTAAAGTGTAGGATCCTGCGTCCTCCCGGGTGACATTCTGGATCAGCAGGGATGCATTGGAATATACTGTTTCTCGTCCACTGTATGCCGGCCCATATATAATTATTTGACCGTCTACTACGTATGATGTAATGTAATGGTAGAGGTCCCTTATTTGCCCTTTGTACCAGATGTAGCCAGTAAGATTCTGGGGCAAATTGTGGACAAGTAGAAGAACATCCTTTCCCTCGGACACTTTGGGAGGCTGGGCTTCAATCGTGACTTGGGCAGTGGTAGGCAGGTTCCAGAAGTTTAAAAGTAATGCTAGGAGGTGGAGAGAGCATCAGTCAATATTGAGACCTATGTATTGGGGTGAAAAGATGGGGCCCTGAGTCCTGAGAAGGTCTCTTCAATCCTCAGCCTTGAAGACACACACACACACACACACACATACAAACATACACACACAGAAAAGGGGCATGTGTGTTTGTGTGTGTGTATGTGTGTGTGTTCTACTGTCCTACTAGGTCAAGGTCAGCAGCATGACCCCCATTCCTTCAACACTTCTGACCTTGGCAATTTTCTGTTTGGAATCCTCTTCCCCAGGGGTCCGCACGGCCCGCTCCACACTGCCCTCAGGTCCTGCTCACATCAGGGCATCCTTAGACTTCTTTCCTGACACCTCCTTCAGGGACCCTGGGTCTTCCCTTTCTGACCTTTCCCTGCTCTGCTCCCTCCAGGGTTCTTGTCAACACCTGACCTCACATTCTAGATCTCTTTGCATGTCTGACTTCCTCCCCATGGCAGCGTGAGCTCCGTGAGGACAGGGACTTTTGTGATCTTGGTTGCACCCCAGTGCCTGGAACAGGCTGCAGACTCCTGTAGATGTGAGAGTTCTCAGGGCCGTCCACACCCTGGGTGTTTTTTTTTTTTCCCCAATTGTTGAGGATTTTTGTTGAGGACAGTGTTTTATGCCCTGCTTATATTTTTACTTGTAGTGTCATCTGATATAGTTATTATTATCATTTTTCAAAATGTGGTGGCCCCTGATGATTAATCAGGAAAACAGAACACTTAAGATTTTCCTACCTCTTACCAATTCCGGTTCAATGTGACTTTCCTATTTTGACCCCTGTCCCTCTCTGGTGTATTTTCCCCTATCCAGGCTCCAACAGAGACTTCTTTCCTTTTTTTTCTTTTTCTTTTTTCTCTTTTTTTTTTTTTTTTTGAGACGAAGTCTCGTACTGTCACCCAGCCTGGTGTGCAGTGGCGCTATCTCAGCTCACTGCAACTTCCGCCACCCTGGTTCACGTGATTCTCCTGCCTTGGCTTCCTGAGTAGCTAGGATTACAGGAGCACACCACCATACCTTGTTAATTTTTTGTACTTTTAGAAGAGACAGGGCTTCACTCTGTTGGCCGGACTGATCTTGAACTCCTGATCTCGTTATCCACCCACCTCGGCCTCCCAAAGTGCTGGCTTCTTTCATTTTTTAGAACCCCATCCTCTCCAGGAGACCCCATCCAGTCACTCTGCTTCCTCCTCCTGTCCTCTCCCAGGAAGTTCTCTCCTCACCTGTGAGCAGGAGCCCCTTCCATTTGATGTGCTGTGTGCGGGGAGGGGCTGAGAGGGGCCCCATGATCTCTGCTGCCTGCGTGTTCTCCTCTGTGGAGATGAGCCTAGGATCCAGAAGCTTCCAGAGCACGGCTGTCAGCTGTGCTGTCCTTCCTCCTTCTGCGCTGAGACTCTTCCCAGGGCAGGAGCACTTCTCAAGCTCATGGGCGGGGTCACGCCGAGGACACCTCTCTGTCCCCTCCTCTCTCAGCCCTGCCTCCTTGTCCCTCCTTCTGTTTTACCTTTTGTCTGTGTTTCAGGTCCCTGGAAATTGTGGAGGCTTCTGCCTTTTTCATCAGTGATTCTTTCACCAAACCTCAATACACACTTTGTGCGGACACACGCACACACACACAGTCAGACACATACCCTGCAGATTGGGCAAGCACAGTCCTGGGCCTCAGCCTCCTGCTGTCCCCATTGCTCTTGGTCGGGGTGCACATTTACACCCTTTGCCCTCTTTCATCCCCGTCTGGCTCTCCCCTTCAGTGCAGGAGGCTGGAGCTGCACCAGGTCCCTGTCACAGTGACACCCCATTGTGCTGTGGGTGAGCTGTGTGTTGCCTGGTGAGAGGGACCCTTCTTTTCTCCAATCGTGTCCAGCTTGGCTGCAGCTTCCAAGGATGGACATTGAGGACCTGGGTTTTCCAGAGGAAACTGTCCTTCCTGGAGGTGTGCAGGGTGAATCTTTCATGCCTCCTGGGAGGAGAAGCATGTGCTGGTTGCTCAGTGGGGGCTGTGAGTCCCATAGTCAAAGGGAAAGTTCTCGGTCACTCTGTGACTCCGTGAGGTCTGGCAGCTGAGCCGGAGCTCTTGGTTTCTCATGTTCTTCCTGACAATCTTTGATGTCCTTTCTTCTCTGCCGAGCTGATTGTCCTGTGGTCACCACACCTTCCCCGTGGTGGTGCAGGAGGAAGTGGGGAGTTATCCAGGAACCCCGCGGGACGTGGCTTATTGAGACGCAGGAGGAGGAGCCTGGGACCGAGCAGGGTTTCAGAGCTGGAGAGATTCATCCCGACTTACTCCGTGGCCATGATGGGCTCAGCCCTCCATGTGCTGACATACCCAGGGGTCTGTCCTGAGGGTTTTGACCTGGCCAAGATGCTGTGTGTAGAGGAGGAACAGGCAGTGGCCAGAAAGCCTGTCTGGAGGGACGTTGCTCACACCTGAGAGGGCGGGTGGGGGTGAGTTGTGTTCTGGGAGCAAAGAGCAATAACACCCCCCTTCTCCCCGCAAGCACACGGGAGACGTCTGTCTTCCCAAGAGACAGCTGGGGGTAGGTGGCCACATCCCGGATGGTGCCTGTGTGTGACCATCACACGCGCTCTGAGCCCTCCGGGGTTCAGTGGGCAGGCAGGTGACAGGGTGCCTGGCTGATTCCCGGGGAGGCTGTGGGCCCTCAGGCCGCCGCTGTTCTGTGTCAGTGCTAGGCTTGGCCTGGGATGCCCCAGAGAATAGGACAGATGGAGCAGGGGTGGGCATTTAGGGAGCAGTAACAGAAAGAGTTGATGTGGATGGAGGGAGGTCACGAGGGGAAAGCGCCCAGTGTGGCATCGCGTGCACCAGCGCTGCCCTGGGAGATGCCTTTAGCTGGGCCCAGGGAAGGAGCAGGTGTGTGGGGCAGGAACTACCTGCGGAGGGAGTGGTGTTAGGTTGTCGGCCCCCAGGTCAGGGAGGAGCTGACAGAGACCCTGTGGGGAGCATGGAGGGCGCTGAGGACTTAGTCCGAAGTGACCCTGGTGAGGGTGGACACTGCTGGGCTGTGGGTTCCGCTGAGGGAGGTTGGCATCCCCTGGGAAGGCTCCAGGCCGGGAGGGACTCTGTCGCCTTCTGGCGGACAGGGAGGGAAGTGTGAACGGCAGCAATCCCAGGCCAGGCTGCATGTTTTATTCTACGTGGATCTGCACACTTCACACGAGGTCACACATATGTTGTGTTACAGCTCCATCACCTTCCAGCCCCGTGAGTCCCAGTCTCTGTGGCTCTACGTTCACTGTTCTCCCTCTTTCACAATCAGATATCCCAAACGCAGATTTTTGTCACCTTCTGTGAGTTTGTGTTTGTGTGCAGTAGGCGGCACTGTGTATACCCTGGGGGCAGTGATGTCTGGGGCTGAGCACTGCACTTGGGCTTGGGAGCAGAAGAGGGAGCAGCAGGGTGGGAAGATCAATGTCAGGGGGGCAGGGACATCATTTTCATTTTCTCCCAGGGACCAGAACCCACGATTTTGACTCCAGGGCACAGTACCACACCCTGCTGGTGTCCCTGGATGTCATGATGCTCATAGTGTCATGTTGCCTTGGCATTCATTTTTTAAGGTGTAAATTTATTTGTCTCAAATCAGAGGCAGGGCTTGGTCACCATGGCAGTTTTCAATACTGTATCTGGTTCAGGTGGCTCCACTTTGTGGCCAGAGATAAAATCTTAGAGGCATCTCTCCTGCTTGGTGTGCTGGGCTCCCCTCTCTCCAGCTGCTTTCTTTAAACTGATAATTCTGACATTCGCCCTAACATTTAAAGTGACCACCTCTCAGTCACAGCGTGAGCTCCTGGTCCCAGTGTTTGCTGCTTGCTTTGAACACATCCATTAAAGCTCCCTGCTGGAAATCTGTCAGATAACACCCTGGACTTAATAAAGCCATTGGCTTACCAGTCTCTTCTCTCCTCCCTGCCTGGGCTCACTGAACTCTGTGTCTATGGTCTCCAGGTGTGCCGAGTGCTCCCTAGTGTCTGTAAGTAGTAAAAATACTGACATTTTCACTTTGTGGTTGTATCATTGTAGCCTCACATGCCATCCAGAGGCTGACATTGAGGCTGCCCTATGGGACCTGTGCAGGTTGAGCCTCTGCTGGAGCTCTTGTTTTGGGGCCTCTGGTACTCCTGGGGACAGGAGCTTCCAGGCAACTTGATTGAAAAACTCATGCCTTTCATTGAAACACTGGGTCAGATGATGTATTCATGGGCTTCAGCTGCCATAACAAATGCCTTAGCCTGGGTGAATTAAATAACAGAAATCTATTTTTCACAGTTCTGTGAATAATGTGCTATTCTAACCACTTTAAGATGCACAATCAAGTGAAATTAACCACTTACACAGTGTTAAATTACCATCACCAGTATTTTTCCTAGAAAATTTTTATCATTTTAAACTGAAACTTTGTATCTTTCAAACAAAAACTCCCTGTATGTTCCACCCTAGACTTTGATCATCTCTACTCTGTCTCTATGAATTTGCCTATTCTTGATGTTTCATATAAATGGAATTATACAATGATGTTATTTTGTTTCTGACATATTTCACTTAGCATAATGTTTCCCAAGTCCATGCATGTTCCAGCGGGTGTCAGAGCTTCATTCCTCTTTATGGCAGATTATCATTCTGTTGTATGTGTCACCATATTTATTTATTCATGCATTGATGAGCACTTGGATTGTTTTCATATTTAATCTTTTGTGAATAATGCTGCAATCAACACTATCATGCAAGTACCTGTTTGAGTCCTGGATTTAATTCTTTGGGTATATACCTAGGAATGGATGTTGTTTCACATCAGAATTCTATGATTAGCTTTTTGAGGAACAGCAAAACTGTTTCTCCTAGAGGCTGTACCTTTTTATATTCTCACCAGCAATATATGAGGATTCCAAATTCTACATAATACTGCTACTTGTTATTTAACATTTTAAAAGAATGGTAACCAGTTTTGTAGGTGTGATGTGGTGTCTCATTGCAGCTTTGACTTTGTATTTTCCTAATGACTAATGATGTTGAGTATCTTTTCATGTCCTTCTTGACTCTTTGTATATCTTCTTTGAAGAAATGTCTATTTGAGTCTTTTGCCCATTTATAAATTGGATGGTTTGTCCTTTCTTTATTGAGTTGTAGCTAGTTCTTTATATTATCTGAACATGAAAACTGACTATATGTGGTTTGCAAATATTTTCTCTCATTCTGTGTCTATTAATTACTTTCTTGATAATTTCCTTTGATGTACAAAAGGCTCACATCTTGATAAAGCCCACTATATCTTGTTTTTCTTCTTTCTCATGCTTTTGTATCATATCTAAGAATCCATTGCACATTTGAGGTCATCAATATTTACCTCTATGTCTATTTTGAGATGTTTTTATGGTTATAGGTCTTATATTTAACTCACTGATCAATTTTTTAGAGAATTGTTTGATACGGTGTGAGGTAGAGTTATCTAAATTCACTGTTTTGCATGTGGTTATCTAGTTGTTTCTGCACTATCATTAGAAAGGAGAATTGTTCCTCCATTAAGTTGTCTTGACAATCTCTTCAAAGACTAATTGACCATAAGTGTGAGGGTTTGTTTCTAGACTCTCAATTCTATCCCATTTGTCTTTATGTCCATTCTTTTGACAGCAGCTTGTTTTAATAATTGTACTCCTTTGTGAGATTTCAAATAAGAAAGTTCAAGTCCTACAATTTATTTTGGCAAGATTCTTTTGGCTATTCAGGGATCCTTTTTTGAAAGGTGGGGAGGCGAATGTTTCACCATTGGGAAAGCCTTTTCTGTCTTCTCCATGGGGAAATTTGGGAGAGCCTTTTAAAAAACTTAATCTAAGTAGGTAAACTGTCACCACTTTATTTGCTGAAGTGCTATGTTAAAGTGTGCCTTGCCTCTTGTGGAACAATTGTGAGACCCTGGAAGCACTTGCCCATGTGGTGAGAGACAGTTCCACGATGAGGGGCAGAGAGGACATTGTTTTGGGATACAATGTTGTTGGGGGAGTTGTATACATCTCTACTTCTTTATGTCTCTGTGCAGTGGGTGTAGGGAGCAGCCCCACAGGGTCGGTGGGTTTTTCTCCCCATGTGCAGAGATGAGAGATTGTAGAAACAAAGACACAAGACAAAGAGATAAAAGAAAAGACAAGTGGGCCCGGGGGACCACTACCACCAAGACGCGGAGACTGGTAGTGGCCCCAAATGCCAGGCTGCGCTGATATTTATTGGATACAAGATAAAGGGGCAGGATAAGGAGTGTGAGCCATCTCCAATTATAGGTAAGGTCACGTGGGTCACATGTCCACTGGACAGGGGGCCCTTCCCTGCCTGGCAGCCGAAGCAGAGAGAGAGAGGAGAAAGAGAGAGCTTACAGCATTATTTCTGCTTATTACAGACTTTTAGTACTTTCACTAATTTGCTACTGCTAAGTAAACGGCAGAGCCAAGTGTACAGGATGGAACATGAAGGCGGACTAGGAGCGTGACCACTGAAGCACAGCATCATAGGGAGACGGTGAGGCCTCTGGATAACTGCGGGTGGACATGAGTAATGTCAGGCCCTCCACAAGAGGTGGAGGGGTAGAGTCTTCTCTAAACTCCCCCAGGGAAAGTGAGACTCCCTTTCCCAGTCTGCTAAGTAGTGAGTGTGTTTCCTTGACACTGAGGCTACCACTAGACCAAGATCTGCTTGGCAACAGGCATCTTCCCAGATTCTGGCATTACCGCTATACCAAGGAGCCCTCTAGTGCCCCTGTCTGGGCATAACACAAGGCTCGCACTCTTGTTTTCTGGTCACTTCTCACTGTGTCTCCTCAGCTCCTATCTCTGTATGGCCTGGCTTTTCCTAGGTTACGATTACAGAGCGATGATTACTATAATGTTGGAATAAAGAGTAATTCCTACCAACTAATGATTAATGATATTCATGTATAATCATATCTAAGATCTGTATCTGGTAAAACTATTCTTCTTTTATATTTTATGATACTGGAACAGCTCATGCCCTGAGTCTCTTGCCTCGGCACCTGGGTGGCTTGCCGCCCACAAGTGGGCATCTCCATTGGACACAGTAGGTTTTGAAATCCTTGTTTATCCTCTGGGGTCTGGGTCTTGGCTTACCTGTTAGCTGCAGCTGAAAGAGGGGTCTGCTAAGGCAATGCCACCTGTGGGGAGAAGAAGGGTTCAGCAGAGTGAAAGCAGCTGGGGCTCAGAAAAGCCAGGAAAGTCTGACTCTTAGAAACTGTGGGTCAGCAGATGGGTGTCCTCACGGGTACATGGGTGATGCCGGTAGCCACTGCAGTGGACTAGAAGAAGGTAAGGGATGCTGGGTATCCCATGTTCTGTCTCAGCTCTGCAGCTGAAGATTTGGGCCCTGGGCTGGTACGGCCCTGCAGCAGGGGAAGGTACACAGGAATGGCTGCATATCAGGACCAAGTCCATGTCATCTTCTTAGGCATTGTTACCACAGATGGAGGATTCTGTTCAGAGACCTGGCCTGGACACATGGGAGGGCCCACCCCATTCTTTTAAAATTATTTTAAGAGAACAGTATTAGCAAATGTGGTACATGATTTATTCTGCTAGAATCAGTATTACTGTCACGTTTTACAATGTATCTCTTAGGAAATCGTGAGAGCCATCCACACAATGTGCATTTAAAGGGGACTCTACTATAATTTCAGCTTTCCTACTCTTTATAGAAACCATCTTCTCTTCAAACACACAGGCAATATCTCTGTGTTCATTTCTATTGGGAGCCCTGTATGCAAGGTGGAGAGAGCCACATTTCCCCGTGAGATGTTATGTAAAAGTTTGAGGTTGAGATGACATATCTGACACTCTGTTATTACCCTCAGAAGCTACTACATGTGAAATTCTAATGACTGCATTATGCTGCCAAATGAAAGAGGCAGGCATGAGCAAGGACAGTTAAGAGGGGTGAGAGCCTCATCATGATGGGGAGTCTTATTCTGACATCTTGGGGAGAACTGTCCACAGTGTGAAGTCATCAACTTGTTGTCCTGGTTTAGAGTTTGAGCATCTGTTGTTATGCTGTCCAACATTTTGGTGAGTTCTGAGTGGCTCACGCTTCAGGTACAAGGGTTTTCCCATGAAATTTACATTGAGTTGTCCACCTCCCGCTTATAGGGCTTCTGGAACAGAGTGGGTCTTGGTCTTAGTGATTCCATGGGAGAAAATGGAATTGGAGGAACTAGTAGAATTCAGGGTAATGTCCAGTCTACAGGTGAATAATAAAAACACAGAAACAATGAACAGAGCTGCAATCTCATAACCGGTATACTACAGTTTTTATTTTCCACATAATTTTTCTCTCTATGGGCATCTCTAGTTTTACCAATGATAATTTCAGTAGAATAAGTTTGTTTGCAAAATAAGTTGAGTTTCTTCAAACATAGTCTGATTCTTTACATAAGTGCAGCAAGAGTAGCAATGGGCCAGGTAGGCTCTCTTTTAAAATTTTCTTTGCTCTAAGTTTTTATAAGGAATCTCAGATTAGACTTTTACAAACCTCTTGTGAATAGGAAGCCAAACCAAGGCTGACTTCAGACTTTGCCTGCAGTTCATATTGGTTCATTCTAACTATATTCTTAAATATAACTTCCCAGTCAAAGCCTTGGTAATATAACCAATGATTTCAAATATGTCCTGTTAAAAATAGAGCAGATTGTTACTGTACTTGTGCAAATATGTGTATTACCATAAACATATCAACACTCATGAATAGTTGCCCAATTCTGGGGCAGTCAGCTAGACAGCAAAAGTAAGTGTTTCAATTATTGTTCCCAGAAGTATAGTTTATTGAACTGCTATAAGCTATAGATAGATTAAAAAGATTCCATGAATCTAGAAAATAAAACATTTAAAGAATCAGCAAATTTTCAAATAAAAATCTTAAAAACATTATCCTCATTATGATCAATTATTTCAATGAAATCAATGTTTTTCCTGCTTGATAGGCTTAGAATTTTCTGAAGATATCAGCCTGTTTGTTAAAGGTTTGTAAGTTCTTAGACAGTCCAGTGGTATAATCTGAAAGTTATCAGAAACTTGTATTAAAGACTACTTGTCAGCATCTTTTCCGTAAATCTCCTTGAAAAGGAAGCAATTTGGGACTGTAGCTGATTGGAAATGCTTTGAGGAAGAATAAAAACAACGTGTGTGAATGACAAAGATTTTAAATGACTATGGTTAAAACTCTGATGAGAATTCATTATGATAACACAGCTCACATAAAAAGTTAGTTACTTCTGTAGTATATGACATTATGGCTGATAACATAATTAATTTCTAGGAATCTCATACAATTTCTGGAACAATCATAATCAGTAACATATCCATAAATATAACATAGAGAAGGTTTGGCATCCTTTACCACCTATGATTTGAAAATGCTTTTCAGATAACTTTACATGTCAGATAAAGTGGCTTTTCCATGTAGCTTGTGTTTCTCAACAGGATTACTGAGTTCTTGGTGGAGGACATTAATGAATAGGGCCAAGAAAGTATAGGCTCATGTATGCTGAAAAATTTCCCTAGATAATTCCAATACTCCCAGCTAACAATGATTAATTTATGTCTAAGTTTTACCTATTAGAACAGCTGTTCTTTATCCTGGTTACACATTAGTAGCATCTGGGAAGACTTAAAAATTACCAATGCCTGAGTCTCACTTTAGACCATTAAATTGGATCCTATGGGTGGGGCTTGGACATCCATTTAAAAAAACGTTTTCCGGTGATTCCAATGTGTAGCTGTATTTCCCCTCAGATTTCTCTGATTTCTTGTGGCATTCACTTTTTTCTATTTTGGTATTATAATTATTTTTTGGGTCTTATCATCTATCTTAGGCTTTATGTTCCTTGGGGTAGAAACCTTGCCTTCTTCATTTCTGTATCTTTCACGAACATATGAGTTGGTCATCAGGAAAATGTTCTTAATCACATTTAGGTTGTGTTCTGTGTCTCAGGTTTTCACATTAATGCTTGAGTTATTGTTCTCTGGTAGGTCAGAGGTTGCTTTTGATGAAGGGTATGGGTAAGCCCATAATGCAGATGGTAGATGGGAGATCACCCTGTTTTTAGCCATAGCATTGGAACTAAGCATTCTATGTGTATATCAGGTGGAGGGGAAGGGATGTGTAGAAAGATAGATTTAGTTAGAATGGGGAATTACTCTAGGGAATAGAGGTAATGGAAGCAATAAAAATTAGTAAAGAGAAGAAATGTGAACTTATCAAATAGGCAAGAGTAGATCCCTGAAGATTTTTGAATAGGTGAGTTAACTAGAATTTAGGAAGGTAATAAGGCAGTCATACACAAGGAAGGTTTCAAAGACTGGAGATGAGTCAAGCAATACCTCTAGCAGTTGTTGAGGTTGTGGGAATGGAGAGAATGACACAAGTGAGAGATGTTACAAAAAAAGGATCAAGAGGGTTTTATAAGGTATTGCATCTGGGAAACAAATGAGCAGAGGCTGAGGATCATCATTTGTAGGAGACAGTGGGGTACAGGGAGCATGAAGAACAGGGGAGAAGAGACCTGCAGGAATGAGTGCTGAGAAGCAGGAGTTTAGTGGGAGGAGGAGGAGATCCAGTCCCAGATATGGGCAAAGAAGTCCTTTCTCTCTCCCAAGCATGGCAGTCAGCACTGCAGGAAACAGGACAAAAGGAAAGGCCATCATACCTGCCAGTCTTCCTGAAATAAACTACACCAGGGCTGCTAGATCAGAGCCACACTGGCCAGTGCTCCAGTCATGATGCTGACAGTGGCTCTACCTGAAAGGCCAGGAGAACTTCCTTGTACTGAAGTATCTGTCATGGAAAGAAAAGAAGAGAAGGAATAAAGGTGATGTTATTTTACAGTGTGGTACCTTAGGAACCATCACTAAGTATGAAGTAGTTTCTATTTGTCCCTTCGGGGATTACATTGATTTTGGGGGACGGTTGCTGGTAGATGCTTAGCCAACTATATTCTTGCAGCTTTTTTCTCTCTCAATGTGTTTCTAGGTTAGTGATCAGTCTTCTGTCAATTTCATCCTGATCATGCTGCACTCAGATATTTTTGAAGGCTTTATGATGTGAGAAAGGCTGACTGCTATTTTCTGTGTCATTAGAACTTTCTACCCTTTCATGGTTGCATCTTTTTCTCAGTGTGTCAGTTGTGGTAGGCATGAAATAGACTCTGTCAGGTCTCCATGGCAGCTTGTGTTTCTGAAGAGGATTACTGAGTTCTTGGTAGAGCCCATTAATGAATAGGGCCGAGAAAGTATAGGCTTATGTATGTTGAAAAATTTCCCTAGGTAATTCCAGCACTCCCAGCTAATGATTGATTAATTAATAATCAATTGAGTTGATTGACAGAAGGCCCAGATCAGTGCATCCCCAACTGACAACCTACTTTACATAGAGTCCTCACTTTCCTGAAGCTCCCAGCAGGGAAATGAAAGCAAGCCCACTTCTATGAGACTCCATTTTATTCTCCTGGGTGACTGGTGGGAAGACTCCCCATCAGTCTTCTCATGCTCTGTTTGAACTGTAGCTAAATCTTTCTCTTTCTCCTTCACAGGAATCAGATTTGCATAGTGGTCCCAAAGCTCCTCAGACTTTTTTCATGCCTGCCCCACTTTCCCTCCCAGGCATTTTTCCCAATACATTATCCTGCATGTCTAATCTCATCTTGGATGCATCTCAGTGGGCATAAACTAACATACCAGGCTTGAATTTTTTGCACTTAGCTTTTTTCTGTCTCTCCCACATGTAGCCAGTAACCATGTCCTAGTGTTTTATGTGTTACCTCTTTTTTCACGTGTATAGAAAAAAATGTATATTTCCGTATACTTATTTATACATAATATATATAATAAAATATGTAATATAAAATGTATAATAATGTAAAACATATACATGTTTTCTATATATGTGTATGGAAAAAGAGGTAACACATGAAAAACCAGGACACTTACATATAATAAAATTGACATATGTTATATATGTATGTAGTGTCTGGTAGTCTTACCCTCTCTACAAATACACAATTTTTGTCACTGCCCCTTCCTTCCTTCCCATGCAGAGCTCCCATGGCCAAATCTCCCTATTTCTCCAAGTTTGTGTCACTCACTGTCCTCTGTGCTGTGGCCCATGTGCTGTGTCCACAGCCTCCTAGTGTTTTATGTGTTCTCTTTTTCTATATATATATGGAAAAAGCATACACATATTTCTCTCTATATATTTATATACAATATATAATAATCTCAAAATACAGAATATATAACAATTTAAAATATATGCATATTTCCATATCTATGAAAAAAGGTAACACATAAACACTAGGCCATTTATATATAAAATCCACATATGTAATATAAATGCCAATTTTTTCATATATAAATAAGTATATACAAGATACACTTAACATATATAAGGTGAATTTGGAATGCCCTGACCTGGGCCCTCTGTCAGTCAAGTCCCTGCCATGGAGGCCATTCATGGCTGCCACAACTGAGACACTGGGAGAAAGATGCATCTATGAAAAGGTGAAAAGTTCTAAAGTCATAGAAAATAGCAATCAGCCTTTCTCACATCCCAAAACCTTCAAAAATATCTGAGTTCAGCATGTCCAAGATGGAATTAAAAACTCCAATCTTGAAAAGGAAAAAGGTAGCTGGAGGACTCACACTTTCAGATTTCAGCATCCACTGCAAAGCTACAGTAATCAATACAGTGTGGTACTGGCATAAAGGAGGACATAGAAAGAATGACATAGAATAGAGAACCCAGAAAGAAAGCTTGCATGTATGGGCAAATGATTTTTGTCAAAAGTGCCAAGACCATTCCATGGGGAAAGGACAGTCTTTTTAACAAGTGATACTGGGAAAGCTGGCTATCCACGGACAAGTATGAGTTGAACCTTTACCTCACACCGTGTACAAAAAAATGAACCCATAATGGATCAAAGACCTAAATGGAAGAGTGAAGACTACCAGACTCTTAGAAGAAAACATAAGGAAAAAGCTTCATGATATTGAATTTCAGAATGATTTATTAGTTATGACTACAAAAGCATAGGCAACAAAAAAGGGATTAACTGGACTTCATGAAAATTATAAACATTTATATGTCAAAGGCCATTATAAAGAATGTAAAAAGGCAAACTATGACATAGGGAAAATATCTGAAAATCATATATCTGATAAGGGATTAATTTCCAGAATACATGAAGAACACTACAAATCAAAAACAGCAAAAACACAAAAGCCCAATTAAAAAATGGACAAAGGACTAAAATAGAGATTTTATTAAAGAAGATATACAAATGGCCAACGAGTACATGCAAGCATTCTCAATATTACTAATATTTAGAGATATGCAAAGCAAAACCACGGTGATACACGACCTCACACACATTAGGATGGCTTTGATAAAAACAACATGAACAACGACATCACAAAACAAGTGTTTTCAAGTACGTGGAAAAATTGAAGCTCTTTGTGTATTGCTGATGGGAATGGGAAATGTTATAGCCACTGTGGAAAAAGTGGCATGGCACGGCCGGCTCATGCCTGTAATCTCAGCACTTTGGGAGCCGAGATGGGTGGATCTCTTGAGGTCAGGAGTTTGAGAACAGCCCGGCAGGCATGGTGAAACCCCATCTCTACTAAAAATGCAAAAATTAGCTGGGTATCGTGGCATGCGCCTGTAATCCCAGCTACTCAGGATGCTGAGGCATGAGAATCACTTGAACCTGGGATATGGAGGTTGCAGTGAGCCAAGATTGCACCATTGCACTCCAGTCTGGGTGACAGAGCAAGACCCTGTCTCAACATCAACAACAGAAAAGAAAACGGTATGTCAGTTTCTTAAAAATATTAAAGCATTACCACTTAAACCAGCAATTCTACTTCTGGACATACAGCCAAAAGTATTGAAAAATATTTGAACAGATATTTGTACACTGATGTTCACAGCAGCATCACTCACAATAGCCAATGGGTGGAAACAACCGAGAAGTCTATTGAAAGATAAGTGGATGAACAAAAACGTATATCCATACTTTGGAATGTTCTTCAATCTTAGCAAGGGATAAAATTTTGACACATGGTGCAAGATGGATGAACCTTGAAGTCATTATGCGAAGTGAAATAAGCCAGACACAAAAGGATAATTATTATATACTTCCATTTATGTAAGATAGTTAGAATAGTCAGTTACATAGAGACAGAAATTAGAATGGTGATTACCAGGGGTTAAGGGGAGAAGGAATGAGAGTTATCATTTATTGGGTTCAGAGGTTTAGTATAGTGGGATAAAAAAAGCTCTGGAAATGGATAGTGTTGATAGTAACACAACACTAAATTGCACGCTTAGAAACAGTTAACAGTAAGTCTCAGATGTATAGTGTCTGGTACTCTTACCCTCTCTATAAATACACACTTTTTGTCACTGTTCCTTCCCTGCCATAGAGAGTTTCTGTGAGTTAATCTCCCTATTTCTCCAAGTGTGCATCACTCACAGTCTTCTGTGCTGTGTTCCAGGAGCTGTGTCCACAGACTCAGACAGGCAGTGACTTCAGAGCCAGGACACAGCCCTATTCCCATTTTTTGAAGCCTTACCCATGGGAGACTTGGCTTCTACTGGCCACTCGATTTAGCCAGATTCAGAACAGGCCACCCAGGCATCTTATCCACATGCCCTAGCCCCAGCCTGAGTCGGTCACTTGGGGAGCCCACAGCAATGCAGGGAGCAGAGTCTGGGCTACTTCTCCCTCAACAAGGGGCTTCCTCCTCTCATTTGGGAAAAGTGTGGGCTTGTTTTGAAGCCTCTGATGTTCATTGCAGCTCATGGAGTACACACACACAGACACAGACACACACAAAGGAGACAGAAGGGATGTTTTGGTGACAGAAACAGCTTGACCATGAGGACCCTCCTCTTTCTCCCTCTGTGAAGGCCCTTACACTGCATAGGGCTTGGGGTGATAAAGCCATTTCCCTACATTTCTCAGGCTGGACCCAAGGTCATCCACCAGAAATCCAGAAAACAAAGGGAAGAGAATCTGTAGATATGAATTGGGACGGTTCAGGAGAAAAATTTGGGATTTACTTTTGTGCATGGCACACAGGCTGAGAATAAAAATGTTTTCCTGGCTCTTTCTTAGAAAGCCAGATAGGCTTCACCTGAAAGCATATTGCCAATGCTCCAGCGATCCACTTACCAGGGACTGTGATTTTCTTGGTTGCGAAGTTTTTGCCATTAGTGACTGGGTTGTGGACATAACACAGATAGTCCCCACTATTCTCTGTAGTGACTTGGGGGATAAAGAGCTCTTGTCCTGTTTGCTGGTTATTCCCATTCAGCAGCCAAGAATACTCTGCTGATGGGATAGAGCCCATGAGGCAGGAGAGGTTGAGGTTTGACCCTGGATAGTAATAGGTGTCTGAAGAATAAGTTGTGGGTTCATCTGGGCCATCTGGAGCAAAGAGAATAAAGCCACAGGTAATGTTATCAGAGGGAATGGGAAGCTCTTGGTCTGTGAAAGGGACACAGTGTTCCTTTTTGCCAAGTCACAACCCCAAAGTCCCAGCCAAACTTCCTCTGTGTTCACTGAACTGGAGGAGTCTAAGACATTCACCTGTTTCTCCCATCACAAGCTGTGGAACCTGAGTCTCCTAAGACCAGAGAAGCCCCTCCCTTCCTGGGCCTACCCAGGTTTGCCTGGGGCAGGAAGTCATGGCCAGCTTGGGGATCCAGGGGTAAGTGTCTTCATACTTGGACCTGAGAGGGACTGAGAGGCCTGGCCTCGAGTTATGTGGATTTCGGCTGGAAGCTTTGTCCATGAAGGAAAAGAGGATACTCACAGAGAACATCCAGGTGACTGGGTCAATTTGGCAGGTACTCACTACATTCTTCCTTTGACATTCATAGAGTCCTGTGTCACTCCTTGTGACAGTAGAGCAAGGACCCTGTTGTCATTGGACATCTGCAGCCTGGAAATGACTGTGAGTCTATGACCATTTACCCACCACATGTAGACTGTGCCATGAGTCTCAGGTTCACAGGTTAAGACCACAGCCTCCTCATCCTCCACAGGGTTGCTGGCAACATAGGGCTTGGGCAGATTTGCTGTGCAGATAACAGAGAAGATTCCCCTGTGTGGCACCATTGATTTCTCCATGAGCATTTTCCAATCAGAGTTGACATCTCCGACCTCTCAGCCAATCCAAGTCCTTAAAAGCCCACAGCAGGTCTGTGTGTCAAAAGACAGATGGATGCATGATGATCTGAGGGCTCAGAGACCATGGGGCCACCTGCTCTGTGTGGGAGATGCACAGACTTCTGAAGTGTGACTCGAGCAGCAATATTGGTGAAGTCTGAATTGAACAGGGTCAAACAATTAGAGTTTGATTAACTTTGTTTAAATTGAGCAGAGTCCAAGTAAGGCAGCAGTGGCTCATGCATCTCCCCACCCGAAGGACCTCACCTTATGACAATGTTGTTATTGTGAATACAGAGGTATGCAAGAAACAGGCAGTAAATCAGACAGCACCCACCTGGCCACCTCCACCTGGTCCTAGGAACCACCAGTATTCCCATTATGTGTATGTTACAGCTTTTTAGGCTACAAAATATAAAATACAACTACAGAATATAAAATATGCTATTGTCAATACAAAATATTGAATATGAAGCTGAATATGTTGTTCCACTTTTTCTCACTCTTGTTAAACTTTGCTGTTTCAGTTTTGGAAGTTTCTATTGACACACACTTAAGCTAGAGATTCTTTCCTCAGCTGTGTGCAGCCTACCAGTGAGCCCATGCAGGGCATTCTTTATTTCTCTTAAAGTGTTTTTAATCTCTAGCATTTCTTTTGCTTCTTTCTTAGAATAGCCATCTCTATTTAAATCACCCATCCATTCCTGAAAGGTGTCTCCTTTTTCCATCATAATCCTTAACCAGAGTTGTTTTCAATTTCCAGTCTGATAATTTCAACATCCCTACCACATCTGTGTCTGGTTCTGATCCTTGCTCTGTCTTTCAAACTGCATTTTTTTTTGCCATGGTCTGTCTTGTATTTTTTTGAAAACCACACATGATGTACTGGGTAAAAGGGACTTCAGTGAGCAGGCATTCAGTGACACGGTGGTGAGTGTGGGAAGGGAAGGGTTCTGTGGTTCTGGATGAGGTCTGTGTCCTGGGCTGTGACTGTCATGAGGGCCTCTCAGGTTTTTCTTTCCATTAGGTGGGATATGATGACTTGAGGAGGCTGGAGTTGGAAATTTCCCCTCCCCCTGGCCAGTTAAGCTCCCATCAAACTCCAGCTAATTAGGCTGCAGTAAAATAGTTGCTCTTAAATGTAGGTCTTACCAAGAAGAATATAATTCACTGACAACTTTCCAAGTGTTTTTTTCCCTTCTTCCTACAAGAAGGATGTGGATTCTTTTTGGATATTGACTGTGAGAACCTGGTAGAGCTCCAGGAGCTAAAAGTCATAAAACTGTCCCCCTACTCCCAAGACTAATCCATCCACTGGTGTGTTTATCTCTGCGCTGTGTCCACACTGAGCCTCCAGAATTTCCTGAATTACAGTTCAGGTTTTCTGACCCCAGCACTGGTTCCTGCTGGGGTTTCTGTGCCTGTGTTTCTGCTCAGGTACGGTGCGCTGCTCTGTATTTGCCTGTGGGTCTCTCCAATATGTGGGCCAGTTAGCACTGAGACCTTGCTTCCTGAGAAATCTAAACGAGTTGTTGATTTTTCAGTTTGTTCAGCTTTTTACTTGTTGTTAGAACTGCGTGAACATTTTTAAGCTACTTACATGCCTGATTGAAATTCGAAGTCTCTAGGGCATGACTGGAGGATATCAGCCCCACAGCAGGTTGAGGAGGGAGTCATGAGTGAAATGGGTGAAATGAGCCCATGGGCTTTGGAAATGCAGATCTGTCCTTCTGCCTCTGACCCCCTGGTGAGTCCATGTAGAAAGTGAAACCACCTTTGCAAAGCATATGATGGTGAGAGGAAGCTAGCTTGACTGACCGCATCTCACCTCTAGCCTCAAACTGGCTCTGTTCTCTGATTCCTGGGCATAGGCCAGGGTAAGCATGGGAGGAATTTATACTTTAACTTTGAAGCAAGGTTGATAATAGTCCCTCCCTAAAATTAGCTCCTCCTTGTCAGGGACTACCTTGGTAAATCTAAGAAAAGACCATGAATTATGGGAGGGGCCCAAATTCTGCTAAAATGCAGGCATAGTTTCTATAATCCCTTACTGCTCAGGAATCATGTGTCCAGAGGTCACAAGATTTGTGACTTTCCTAGTTGCTCCTATAGATAGCAACACTACTGTAGAATCTGAGATTTATCTTTTGAGATGTTTCTCAGCCTTTTGCATTCTCACAACCAGCTGACCTCATCTAGACTCATGACCAATTGCTCAAGCAGTCATGTGGTCCCCACTCAGAGGCAGATTCAACAAATACATACCATTTTCCCTACCTGCATCATTTCATCTCCAGCCGGTCAACAGTACTTATTCCTTAGACCTTTGCCCCTTCAAAGTTTTTGAAAAAATCTAACCTCTGAGCCATTGGGGAAGCTGATTTGAGTCATCATAAACTTCTGTCCTCCTGTTTGGCAGCCTTGGGCTAAGTAAAACTATTCTTGACTACACATCACCTTCACAATAAATTGGCTTTGCCTGTGCAGAGGGCAAGAACCTGTCAGGTGATTATAAGAATGGATGGAGGAGTCACTGATCTCTTTCAGGTGGCCTGTTCCATGAGTCAGCCTCTCAGAGGGAAAGAGCCCTGGTCTGGGGCACAGTGGAAGCTCATTCTCCTGTTGACCCGGGGACATTGCCTCATTATGGATCCTGGCAGGGGTGGCTACTCTGACTGATTTTGGTGCATTTTTCATTTCCCAGAAGGCAGGACAGGCCTCAGTGTGAGCAGGAAGGAAATGGAACCATCAGTCTTGTTAGAGAGGATGTCTGGGGAAGTCCTCAGGGTGGAGGAAGCTGTGCAGGACAGGGTTCATCAGGTAGAATGAAAGGGGGATGCACTTTTTTCACTGAACACCTTTCAGATGTCTCACTAACTCTGGCCTCACTGGGCTCTGCCTTTCCTTCTGAGCCCTGAGTCCTGAGCCCTGAGCTCTGAGCCCTGATTCCTGGGAGGGAGGGAGGGAGGAATGGTGAAGCTGGGATGTGTGCTGTCCAGGTTTCTTGCATCTCTGGAATCTTGAAAGCGAGGGACCCTAATGTGTTACCACAGAGGAGACCATGGGAAAAAGCTGTTTTTCAGGGGTGCCTGGCTTATGAATTGAGGGGAATTCAGACCAGGTTGGACTTGTGAACTGCAGGGACCCTGTTCCATGTCAGCAACCAGCTCCTCTAGCTCAGTGTTTCTCTCTGTGGCTAATTCTTTTGTGTGATTTCTGAGCCCGTGCTAGAGTCCTCCTCATGATGCCTGATTGTCAGACCTGTGTGGGGAGACCTAATGATGGGGTGGGGGTGGTCTTGTGTGTCACACAGAGTGTCCAGGGAACAGGCTTTGTGACTTTCTCTGCCCCAGCCCCACAGCAAGGTCTGGATAGTGGGCTTGGTCAGATAAAGTCAGAATCCATGGGGGAGGGTATGTGTCCTGGCAGTGCTGAGGTTCGTGCCTCCAGGTTAGTTCTCAGTCCCTGCAAATACATTTATGTTGTTCATGTGCTGTTTGCTGGACTGTTTCATGTCCCTAAATTCTTGAACCTGTCTGCAGATAATGTCATGAGAGGTCTGCATGGAAGTATATGAGGGCTATCTGATTAGGATGGGTGTGTTTTACATAGTGGTTTTTTTTTCACCAAACACTTTTCAAAAAATTGTGGTTGAGTGTGTATATAGAAGCACATACATACTTATATTTGTTAGATGTGTATATATGTATATGTGTATATATATGTGTGTGTGTGTATATATATGTGTATGTATATATGTGTATATATATGTGTGCATATATATATATATATATATATAAAATGTGCCATTTTAACCGCTTCACTTAAGGGGAGAGAGAGAGAGAGAGGGAAGAGAGTTTCTACTAATACCAAATCTGGGTTAAATAAGGGGGGTCCTATTTCCTGGGGTTGGCCCTCTTCCTTAATGGGCTCTATCTTGAGCACAGTGATTCAGTTGAAGAACAGAGACCAAATTAAAAGCTACATCGCTAAAGAAACAACAGGTGCTGGAGAGGATGTGGAGAAATAGGAACACTTTTACACTATTGGTGGGATTGCAAACTAGTTCAACCATTGTGGAAGTCAGTGTGGCAATTCCTCAGGGATCTAGAACTAGAAATACCATTTGACCCAGCCATCCCATTACTGGGTATATAGCCAAAGGGTTATAAATCATGCTGCTATAAAGACACATGCACACGTATGTTTATTGTGGCACTATTCACAATATGTATGTTTATTGTGGCACTATTCACAATAGCAAAGACTTGGAGGCAGCCCAAATGTCCAACAATGATAGACTGGATTAAGAAAATGTGGCATATATACACCATGGAACACTATGCAGCCATAAAAAATGATGAGTTCATGTCCTTTGTAGGGACATGGAAGAAGCTGGAAACCGTTATTCTCAGCAAACTATTGCAGGGACAAAAAATCAAACACCACATATTCTCACTCATAGGTGGGAATTGAACAGTGAGAATACATGGACATAGGAAGGGTAACATTACACACCAGGGCCTGTTGTGGGGTGGGAAGAGGGGGAAGGGATAGCATTAGGAGATATACCTAATGTTGAATGACGGGTTAATGGGTGCAGCACACCAACATGGCACATGTATACATATGTAACTAACCTGCACATTGCACACATGTACCCTAAAACTTAAAGTATAATAAAAAATAAATAAATAAAACCCCATGGTGAATTTCTATTATTTTTGTGTTACCTTGGCATCTTTTTAATCTTCCTTGAACATACCAAATTTTTTTTAAAAAAGATTAAGTTCTCTCTCTCTCTCTTTGCTTTGAGATGTAAATGTGCTATGTATTTTCTCTAAAACTCAGTAAAGCCTTCCTCAGATAAATGTTAACCTTTACCATTTACAAGAAAGCAATTTGAATCCAACTATCTTTTAAAATGGTGGGTTTTACCGATCTCATGCCTAAAGCCCTAAAATCAAAATTCTAAAATCTTTTTGTCTCTCTCTATCTTTATGCGAACATACATAAGTTATATGTTTTATCACATACATGCATATGTCACACATTTATATACTGTTGATGCATAGTATCAAATTAATGTAAAAATAAATAAGTACTCACAAATTAAGTGAATAAGCCCAAATGCTTTTCTATACATGTGATTTTAGTAAACTTTGGTGAATATAGTTTGAAAAATTTCAGTAAAATAAAGTAGGAATGTCTTCATAATTTAATTTATACGTTTTTGCCTATGTCTGTTGGCAGGCAGGTTTATATTGTCTTTACTAGATGTTTTAAGGTCAGCAAACAGTTGCTTCCATATGTATACATTTTCTTAATTTGTCTGTGAGCTTATGTCTTTATATTTGAAGCTTTAAATTCTGAGTTCTAGATAAGTGACCATAATAAGAACTGGGGACAAAACCCATCCCATCCTCCGGCTGTGCCTTTTGGCCATGCTGGGAGAGATGAGATTATCCAGGCACTTTCTTCATAGCTCTGTTCTTTGTCTTGGGCTTTGCATCTGGTACATAGTTAGAACGGTTTACTCCCTAGTTTTTTTTCTACTGAAAATAAGGCTGTTTAAGTCGGTTTTTACATTGCTACAGACAAATACATGAACCTTAATAATTTATAAAGGAAAAAGTTTGAATGGTCTCATGATTCAGCAGTTTGTAGAGTAAGCGTGATTCTGACATCTGCTCAGCTTTTGAGGAGGCCTCAGAAAACTTACAATCACGGAGAAAGCCAATGGTGGAGGAAGACATCTTATATAATGGGAGCTGGAGGAAGAGAGCATGGGTTGCACACTGGTAAACAACCAGATAAAACTCACTGTTGCTATAACAGCACCAAGGAAAATGGTGTCAAAATATGAGAAACCACCTCCATGATCCAATCACATCCAACTAGGCTCCACCTCCAACTTTGGAGATTACAATTTGACATGAGATTTGGGTGGGGATAAAGGTCCAAAAAAAATTATTCTCCCCATCGTCCCTCCCAAATCTCATGTCTTTCTCACATTGAATAATAAAAGAATGGCTTCCCAACAGTCTCTAGAGTCTTAACTCATTGCAGCATTAACTCAAAAGTCCGAAATAGCACGTTTCATCTGAGACAAGGCAAGTTCCTTTTACCTATGAGCCTGTGAATTCAAAAACAAGTTAGTTACTTTCAAGACACAATGGAGGTATAGGCATTGGGTAAATACTCCCATTCCAAAGGGAAGAAATAGGCCAAAGGAAATAGGATACAGGTCCCATGAAAGTCTGAAACCTTGCAGCACAGTCTTTAAAACTTAAAGCTCCAAAATAATCTCCATTGACCCCATATCTCATATTCAGGGCACACTGATGTAAGGCTTAGGCTTCCAAGGTTCTGGGCATCACAGGAACATTCCAAGAGAGTCACAAAAGAATTTGTAGTGTGACTTTTGATGCTAAACAGCATATTAGACCGAGTAAGTCATTGAAGAGAAAAAAGTCAGAGGAGAAGATGGGTGAGGGTGACAGAAATTGAATGGTGAAAGGAAAGTTCTGATAAAAATGTTCACCGGCTGGGCATGGTGGCTCATGCCTGTAATCCCAGCACTTTGGGAGGCCTAGGTGTGCAGATCATGAGGTCAGGAGTTTGAGACCAGCCTGACCAACATGGTGAAACCCCATCTCTACTAAAAATACAAAAATTAGCCAGGCATGATGGCATGCACCTGTAATCCCAGCTACTCAGGAGGCTGAAGGCAGGAGAATCACTTGAACTTGGGATGCGGAGATTGCAGTGAGCTGAGATTGCAGCATTGCACTCCAGCCTGGGTGACACAGTGAGTCTCCATCTCAAAAAGAAAAAAAAACAGTTTACCCAACGGCTCATCTGGTACCTTGCTCTGTGACTAATATCTTACACATTTTGATTTACTCTTCCACTTTCTCTCTTCCACCTTCATTTTCTGATGTGCAAAGGGTCACCCTTCTGCTGAAGATGAGAAAAGAGTCTGAGGGAGCTCAAATGAGTGGTCTAGAGTCATCCAGCTACTTCACAGAGCTTGTGTGTTTCACCTTGATGTTTGTGCACAGACAGAAAAGTGACACACAGAAGGAAGGCAAAGCAAGTTTTTGTTGTGGGTAACATTTATGAAAGTTACCTGTGTTGGCAGAATAACGGACTCCTAAAATGTTTGCATCCTAGCTCTGGAACCTGTGCATTTACTTTTCTTTGTAAAAACATGGTGCAGGGGTGATAAAATTAAAATCGTAAGATGTGGACGTTGTTCTAGATTATCTGGGTGGGCCCATTGTAATCAGAAGTGTCCTTGTAAGTGACAAAGAAAAGCAGGGGCATCAGTGTGAGAATGATGAGCCTGTGAAACTCCACTGGCCAATGCTGGGTGTGAGCATGCATCAAAAGACAAAATTACAACTAATGTAGTTATAGATTTTATTTTTCGTTTATTATTTGAGGCAGCTCTTACTGTACAAATATAGTGATAGCACTCCCTGGGCTATACAATAACAAAACAGTGGGTTTTGTCAAGTGGGAACCGGTAAACAAAGCCATATAAATAAATAAATTGGTGAACATTAGGGTACTTCAGGTCGCTTTTCTGTAAAAGTTAAAGCAGAGGAAACTTTTATTATGCTGTCTCAGGTAGAGTGGAACCTCCTGTTTTCAACAAAAAACAAAGGTCTGTTCTGGTATCTCTTTGCTTCATTAAAATTTCAGTTGTAGACTGTAGCATTTAGCAGGAGTGGTTCTATTTTGGAGTCTCTAGGCTCTCACTTAGGCGAGAGTGTGACCAAAATTTAAAGCATTGGCATTCATCTCAGTAACCATCATATTGGGCTTCCATCATTTATAGGTTTATGATGTCTTCCTGATCACATATTTCTTTGAGTTTTTGTCATTTCAGCCAAAGAGAGACCCTTTGGCATTTGTTGATGGCTGCACACAAAACTTTTTAAAAACTTCTGTAGAATTCACTACACCAAAATGTAGAATTAAAAAACTTGTAGAATTTATCACACCAGAGAGGCTACTAGTATGACTATTAGGAGGATAACACCAAAAGTTTGGAGTATGCACTTTAGGCAAGATGCAAACCAACTAAAATAGAATAGATCAAAGAATGAGCCAGAAGAGTCTAGCAATTTTAACCAAGTAGTATCTTTGGTAACTTCTGTGATTGAGTCATTATTATACTCAATGTATTTGTTTATGTGCAACAGTCAGTGTCAGAATCTGCACAGGCTCCTCCCTGTTCAGCTGGTAGGGAACAATTTTATTATGTAGCATTCGATGGCTCATTAAATTAAAACAGGGAATGAGAACAATGAGTCTGAAAATGTAACTTTAAAAGGGCCACTGTACATTTGAACAAACAATTGTGTTAAATATGCTGCTAATGTCAGCCGTTGGGTGGACTAAATGATATCTTATGTAAAAATTTGAGGGTGACATGATATATCTGTCACTCTGTTACGCTACTCTCAGAAAGTACTTCATGTGAAATTCTAATGATACCATCATCCTGCCAAGTGAAAGAGGCAGGCATAAGCATGAACAAATTAAGAGGGGTAAGAGCCTGATTTTGATGTGGAAACGTGTTCTGACAACTTGAGAAAAGCTTTTCACAGTGTGAAGTTGTCAACTTCTTATCCTGGTTTTCAGTTTGAGTGTCTGTAGTTATGGTGTCAAACATATTGGTGAGCTCCGAGTGACTCATACTTCAGGCACGAGGGTTTTCCCGTGAAATTTACCTTGAGCTTTCCACCTCCAGCTTATAAGGCTTCAGGAACAGAGCAGATTTTGTTCTTACTGATTCAATAAGAGAAAACTGGATGGGAGGAACTAGAAGAATTCAGGGTCTAGTCCAGTCTACCGGTGAATAATAAAAACTCAAAAACAATGAACAGAGCTGCAATTTCATAGCAGGTATACTACACTTTTTATTTGCAACGTTATTTTTCTCTCTATAGGCATGTCTATTTTCACCAAAGATAAACCCAATAGGACAAATTTGTTTACAAAGTAGGTTTAGTCTTATCAAGCTTTGTCAGGATTCTTTACATAAGTGCATCAAGAGTAGCAATGGACCACAGAGGCTCTTCCTAAAGTTTGCTTCGCTAGAAATTTTTATAAGTAGTCTCAGATTAAACTTTTACAAACCTCTTGAGACAAGGAAGCCAAATGTAGGCCATCTTCAGACTTTGCCTGCAGTACTTATGGGTCCATTCTATGTATATTCTCAAATATAACTTCTCAGTCAAACCTTGGTAATATAACCAATGTTTTGAAACGTACCCTTTTGTAAAGAGAGAAGACTCTTACTAAACTTGTGCAAATAACTGTATTAGCATAAACATATGAATACTCATGAATAGTTTCCCAATCCTGGGACAGTTAGGTAAAGAGCAAAAATCAATGGGCTTCAATTATTGTTTCCAAAAGTATACTTTACCAAATTGCTTTAGATATAGCTAGCTTAAAAGAAGAAAAATTCCATAAATCTGGAAAAAATCATTTAAAGAATCAGCAAATTTTCAAATAAAGATTATAAAAACATTATCCACTTTATCATTTATTTCAAGGAAATTATCTTTGTTTTGCTTGGTCTAGGTTGGCATATTTCATGAAGGCATCAACCTGTTTGTTAAAGTTTTGGAAGTCTATAGACAGTTCAGTGATATAATCTTGAACTTCTCAGAAACTTGTATGCAAGAGTACTTGTCAGCATCTTTTCCATAAATCTTTTGAAATAGAAGTAATTATGGACTGTAGCTGATTGCAGATGCTTTCAGGAAGAATCAAAACAACTATCTGTGAATGTCCAACATGTAAAATGACTATTGTTAAAACTCTGATAAGAGTTTGGTATAATAAAGGGAGTAACTCCAGCCAGTACTCCAGTCATGATGCTGGCAGTGGCCCCAACTCAGAGACCAAAAGAACTTTCTTGTCCTGAAGCAGCTGTCATGGAAAAAAAAAGAAGAGAAGGAATAATTAGTAAAGACAGCAAGGGCTTTAGCCAATTATTTTTTGAGATAGGGTCTCACTCTGTTGCCTAGGCTGGAGTGCAGTGGCGCAATCTCAGCTCACTGCAACCTGTACCTCCCAGTCTCAAGCAGTCCTCCCACCTCACTCTCCTGAGTAGTTGGGACTACAGACACACCACCACACATGCTTAATTTTTGTATTTTTTGTAGAGATGGGCTTTTACCATGTTGTTGAGGCTTGTTTTGAACTCCTGGACTCAAGTTATCCACCCGCCTTGGCTTCCCAAAGTGCAGGGATTACAGGTATGAGCCACCGCTCCTCCCGGTTTCATGCTTTTTATAATAAGAATCAACTCCTTATGTAATAATAAATAAATAAACAGAAATTATTTGCTTTAGATGTAGCAAATGTAGATTTAGATTGTCCAGAGTCAGGAGCTAAGCCTCATTTTTTTTTTTGTTTTAGCTCAGTGTAGAGTGCATTGAAGGTGTCCTAAAAATAATTCCATATAGTAAGCCAACTTTAAACCCTGCTCACAGCCAGATCTGCCAAGTATGAGCCAGGTAAAATTACCAAAAAGGGTGGTTCTGACTGACTCCTTAACAATAACGTGGCTTACAAACAAAGACTGATATGAAATAGTTGATCCAACCCAAACACTTTGCTCATTTCCCAAAATTTTCTATACAAATATATACAACTTACCACAACATAAAGATCATAATGAAAGATTTGCCTTTTATTCCTTTAAATGACCATATGTTCAGATCTGATGTACTGACAGTGATAATTCTCCATTAAGCAGAAACCTAATAAAATTTGAAAAATAGTGATTTTATATTTAGATGATACTCAGATCTTCTGCTACATATGTGGAAAATGGAATTATTGCTAGAAACATTGTTTAAAGATTAGGGTATGAAAGGAGTATTAGGAAGTCAGGAGGTTCTTTCTTTAGGAAGCAGCTTATCTGGATTCATTCAAAGAGCTTTAGGTGAGTTTGAGGTCTTTCTGCAAAATGTAAATTGCTATCTGAGAAACCATATATAGTCCAATGATGAAAGAATGCAAAGCCTTAGAAGCACAGGAGACAATTCCAGTATCTTCCCTAAAGTTCTGACAAAAAGGAAAATAACTATCAAATTATTCAACTCGAATGCTTATTATGTATGTATAAGTCAGTCGGCAGATGAAGAGAGGCGGGAAATATGACTTCTACCCCTAGGGAACTCACAGTCTTGTGGGGGCCACTAGGGGTGGTGGTGTGACCTGCCTGGGGCAGGGCTAAGTATGGACTTGTGAGTCAAGGGCTATCAAAACCTAAGTAAACTGATGGCCGTTCAGAGAAGGTAGAGTTCCATTCCACAGTTTGCAAGGAAGACTATTTCATGGAGGAGGCCACATTGGACTAGACCTTTAAAAGTTGGTAGAATTTAAAAGCAAGGATATGGAAGCAGGAAGAGTGAAAGTGAGCAGAGGTACAGGGGTGAGGCAAGGGTGAGCAGTTTTAATTTTTAATGGTGGTATTATAAAACACACATCAAAATTTGCCATATTATTATTATTATTTTGGAGACAGTGTCTGGCTCTGTTGCCCAGGCTGGAGTGCAGTAGCTCAATCATGTCTCACTGTAGCCTCCACCTCCTGGGCTCAAGCAATCCTTGTACCTCAGCCTCCTGAGTAGCTGGGACCACAAGCATATACCACCATGCCCAACTAATTTTTATATTTTTGGGAGTGACGAGATCTTCCTATATTGCCCAGGCTGGTCTCAAACTCCTGGACTCAAATAATCCTCCTGCCTTAGCCCCAAAGTGCTGGGACTACAGGTATGAGCCACTGCACCTGACCCCATCTTAAAAATTTTTAAGTGCACAGTTCAGAAATATATTTGCATTGTGCAACCATCAGTGCCACCCATATTCAGAGAGTATTTTTCATCTTGTAACAGGGAAAATTCATATCCATGAAAAACTAACTCCTCATTCTACCTCCTCCCCACCCCAGGTAACCACTATTCCAGTGTCTCTATGATTTTGACTGCTCTAGGGACTTACATAAATGAGATCATACACTGTGTATCTTTTTGTGACTGGCTGATTTCACTTAGCATAATGTCCTCAAGGTTCATCCATGTTGTAATATATGGGAGAATTTTTTTCCTTTTGAAGGCTGAATAATATTTCATTGTATGGATAGAACACATTTTGTTTATCCATTCATCTATCCATGGACACTTGGGTTGCCTTCACTTTTTGGCTATTGTAAATAATGCTGCTATAAACATGGAGGTACCAATATCTGTTTGGGTCTCTGCTTTCAATTATTTTGGGTTTATACCCGGGAGTGGAATGGACAAGTCATACAGTACCTCTAGTTTTAGTTTTCTGAGGAACCACCATAATGTTTTTCACAGTGGCTGCACCATTTTAATTCTTATGAATAGTGCACAGGGGTTCCAATTTTTCCACAGTCTCATTAACACTTATTATTTTCTGGGGCTGTTGCTTTGTGTTTGAGAGTAGCCATTTAAATTGACATAAGGTATAATTTCATTGTGGTTTACATTTTCATTTCTTTAATGATTAGTGATATTGATCAATATTTTATATTCTTGCTGGCCATTTGTACATCTTCTTTGGAGAAATGTTTATTCAGGTCATCTGCCTATTTTGTTAAATTGGGTTGATTTTTTTTGCTGTTGTTTAGGCAGAGAAGGCAATCATTGAAAACCAGTGATGTTTCACTAATGCTGGGCCATTGATTTCACAAGAAGTTGTATGAGGTATTAGAATGTGTGTTTGGTTTCAATCATGGCTGAAGTTGAATGCCTTTTCCAAAATTCAGTGTGAATTTCACCAGAAGCCACAACGGGTCCAGGAGCAAGAACATGGTGTGACTGCTCTCTGCTAAAGAATTTCAGCCTGATGACAGTGAGCAGGCTACTCATGAGACTGACACAAGAACAGGTGGAAAGGGAGACTTTCCACTGGAAGAAGGTGATTCTAACCTGCAGAATCACCTTCAAGGAGCAAGTAAGCAGAAAAATAGACGATGGCACAGTGGCCAGGCAAGAAGACACTAGGTCCAGAATCTGAGGTTCAAATCCTGGTTCTGTGAGATAACAACATGCCTTGGTTTCCCCATGCTACTGAAAAGCCAGGGGTTGGGTCTAGGTCCCATTGCAGACTGCACAAAAAGCCAACCACTGAGACAATGAGCATTGCCAGGGAAGAAGGCTTTATTTGGGTGCTGCAGACAAGGAGGTGGGAGATCAGTCTTAAATTCATCTCTCCAGCCGACTCAAATTGGAGGGTTTATATAGCTGGGAAGGGAGGTAACTACCAGCAGGGAAAACAGCAATTAAGGAGGGGTAAGGAAGCTATCATGATAAATGAGGAGTTTGGTGTCTCATTGTCTGATGGTGATGTGGTGAGTTTCAGTCTCTTGCCTGAAGGTCCGTTTCCTAACTCAGATGACTGACAAATGTTAAGTTTCAAGTTTTAAGACCAGATGGGTCAATTTCTATGTTTATTCAAAAATCCTGTAAATATCAGTTCTATGTGGAACTTGAGCTGGTTTCCCCCCAGTTATCACAGTTAGGGTTAAATGATGCAATATAAGTAAAACACCAGCAGTTTCTGACACACACACAGAGTGCATGACACAAGTGTTGTGTTGGGACAGTATAGCTCAGTGAACTCCATTTGTCTACTCAGTTATATTGAGCGATGAGGCATCTCTGAAGATGCCACTTTGCTACCTCTCTGCTAATAATTTCACCAGATCCAGCCATATGAGCACTGCAAGTGGGGGTTTAGCTTAAATCATTCCTCATGTTTCCCTTGCAGGCAAATCATTTGGCACCAAAACAGGCACAGAAGTCCAAGTCCTGCTGCCAGCTCCACGACTGATGGCACAGACAGACTTCAGGATTAGTCCTTTAATCTCTGTCCTTTATTAAATGAAGGTCATCATGCTGCTGCCTAATGTAAAAGGATTGTGGGGATTTTCATCATTCATTAATGATTATCTTATTCTTTGAAACCCGTAGAAAACTATATAAATTCCAAAGTCTAATAGGTACACAAGGGCTTTATTATGGATGATGAAATTACAAAGGATGCTAACCCTCCAAAAAACTTTTTTTCTTTTTTGAGACAGAGTCTTGCTCTGTTGCCCAGGCTGGAGTGCAATGGCATGATATTGGCTCACTGCAAGCTCTACCTCCTGGGTTCACACCATTCTCCTGTCTCAGCCTCTGGCGTAGCTGGGACTACAGGTACCCACCAGCATGCCCGGCTAGTTTTTTTTTGTATTTTTAGTAGAGATGGGGTTTCCCAATGTTAACCAGGATGTTCTCAATCTCCTGACCTTGTGATCCGCTTGCCTCGGCCTCCCAAAGTGCTGGGATTACAGGCATGAACCACCGCACCCGGCCAAAAAAAATTTTTTTTAATGCGCTCTCTTTTCCATATAATCCCAAGGTCAGTGAATCACCTCTAAGTCAGGTGTTTATCTTAGCTGATACTGCCTTAGTGTTGGCACAACTTAAATTTAGTTCAACTAACATTTGCATGATCTTTGCACAACACATAAACACCCAGGAACAGGTGGTGCTCCTCGGTGGTCAACACCAGGATGGCTATGGCGGGGCACATTCTTTCTCTATAGCCCAGGTCACTGGCATTCAAAGAAATATTTTTCAATGTCTGATTTTTCTCTGGAAGTAGCAAAATGCTTCCCTTACTGCTTTACTTATAAGGGTGTTTCTTGCTAATTCTGTGCCCAGAGTAACTAGTGGGGACGTAGACATAGACATCATTCAAATGGCATTCTCTCTTTACCATAACCCATGCTTTAAAATGAAATAAACTGAACCCATGCCTTAAGACGACAATCAAGAAATATATTCTGCCTAAGGAAAAGTCCTGCGTTCAAAGGTTTTTGTCCAAATAATCTGACATTGTGGTCATGAAACATTGAAAATAGCATTTGGAGCAGTAAGTATAAAAAGTTTAGAAGGACTAAAACTACTTGAATGCTTGTTGGGAGGTTTACAATGTAGTCAAACACCAGTTCAGCAAAAATAAAATTTACTACTTAACTATTTACATTTTCTAATGTGTGGTTTCATGGAATTGTTGAAATGGAAGTAGACACTGAAATAGGAGTACTTGAAAGTAATAAGACAAAGATTTTTATAAAGTCATTTCTGACCTAATTAAGAAAAATATATAATCTCTATCACATATGAAATAAACACCTTTAGAAAAATGCAGTGTCAAAGAAAACACTTGGAATGGCCAAAAAATATCTACTACAGAGAGAAATGAAAATAGTTATGTTATGTAAATGTTGGGCACCAAATTGTCTCTGAAGTTGCCTTGTAGAGAACTTTGTTTAGTTGGTATATTCTTCCTATGAATCAAAGGAATACAGTGTTATGATCATAAGTAATGAGGGACATGAGACAATTTTAAGGATTTTTGGAAATTAGGGAAGCAGTGAAGTGAAGGGTAGGCAGATACTTCGGAGGGTAAAAAGTGTTTTTGATTCAAAAGAAAAGCTAAGGTAGTTTGAAGAAAACATGCATCATCTAATAGTTAATCTGAGGTACAATGAAGGTGGTGTTATTTTAACATTGTTCAGAAAAGACCAATTAATTCTGTGGCCATACAGAAAGAATGGAAAGATTGCATAAAACAGATTCTGAGGAATACAAATCAATTTAGCAAGGAACTTTATGATGAAGGACAAATGTAAGCATAGAATGCACTGTTTATTATTATTATTATTATTATTAGCAGCATCATTGGTATGGTGATGTTACCTACTTTTGGAGTGGAGCTAGATATGAGAGAGCTGCATGTCCTTTTAAATTTATTTGGGGTAGATAGTGAAAACCATATCTATGACGAGTTAATGGGTGCAGCACACCAACATGGCACATGCATACATATGTAACAAACCTGCAGGTTGTGCACATGCACCCTAGAACTTAAAGTATAATTAAGAAAAGAAAGAAAACTATATCTAAATAAGAAAACATTCTAGAGGTGCAGAATTCAAGCTAGAAGAATTGTGTCCTTGGATGTCCCAAGGTCAAATTTTAATATGTCATTGAATGAAGGTTCCAACGTTTGGAGTAATGAAAACAGTCATATTGAATTTTGTCTTTGCTCTCCTCCCTCCCCAGTGTCTACCAAAAAGGCTGAGTAAACATTCATGGAAGTCAATACACTGTCACAACCACAATTCATCCTAGCAGTCTTTCCTGGAATAGTCACTTAAGACGTATCTGGTGAGGACCCATTGGCACTTTTAGAGCAATCAGAAAATACCTCAAATTGCTCACATCTAGTGTAGGAGAAGGCTAATCCATCTCTGTTTCATGAAGCATCACTTCAATATCCTGGAACAGTCATTCTACCCAAATCTTCTGTCCCTAGAGGCTAACACTCTCTGTGTCTTCATCCATTCTTCACGGGGCTTGATTTCCAAGACTCTCTACCATCTTGGCCACACCCCATGTTACACATTCACTATGGACACTGCACCACTGTGGATGCTGCACCAAGGGTTCTGAATCCAAGGGCAGATTGTTATGAACAGCCCCTTTAAAAGTCTTAAATGTGATACACTGGTCTGTCAGCAGATGTGCAGAGCCTCTTATGGGAGACACACTTTTTGACTCATGTGATTCAATGTCCATAAATCTTCATCCAAAAGATGCCCATAGAGACAAAGGGCAGAGTAAAGTCCTTGCAGCAGTGTTTCTCAAACTTAGCCACCCACCAGAACTGCCTGGGGAACTTTGAAAGATACCCATACTGAATCCCACCCACCAAGATTCTGATGTAATGCTATGGGGTGAGATCTGGACATCAGGATGTTTGGAATCTGCCCAGGCTCATTTAACATGCAACCAAGACTGAAGCCCACTGTCCTCAGCAATGTGCCCAGCCCAGCCTTCCTGGCATCCCCACATGGGTACGGGATGACAGTTTCTCACTCTGACCCTTTCCTTTATTCAATACAGCACAGCACAATCCAAGAGGGTGAGCACTGTTATGACAGAGAACCTGGAGTCGGATCTGATTAAATGTCTTCAACAAAACCAGTGCCAAGCCTTGGCCATTCAACTATCAATTACTACTTTCAACCCAGGTTCTAAAGGCCCTTCATTAGAAACATCTCAGGTTGATAATGATTGGGGCAAATGTGCCCTTTGGATTTGATTGCTACCATGATTATTAATTAACCGAATTGTAGAGATATCAAGTACCTTTCTCCCTCTTGTTTGTAAGAACCCATGAGAGACAACGCCAATTGCAGACAATGAGGATGTCCTCATGATGGTGGGATGAACTGCCTATGTATCTTCCGATATCATTACTTCCCACCAGTTTTGTTGCTTGGAAAACAACAGAATCTTCTCTCCATGAAATCATGGTTATCAGTTAGGAAGTAGCCCATGTGGTTCTGGATTTCGTTTAGAGATTTAAGATAGTAACAGAGGGTACAGGATGACAAACAGCATTTGTACACTGTGTCTGGTAGTGGAAATTACCCAACAGTGTACTGTATGCTGACTGTCATTTCCTGCCTTCTCTCCTCCTTTCCTCCCTCCCTCACTCCCTCCCTCTCTCCCTCCCTCCTTCCTTCCCTCACGAAAGCATAGCTCCTTTGCCATTCTTTCCTCCAGTCACAAGCCATCTACTGATGCACATCACCATGCTCATGCCATTACCATGGGACTTTCTATCAGCATGAAGATATGAAAATGCCTGGGGGAGAAAGGGTGTGGGGAGCAGGCAGCACCCCGGCAACTGCCCAATAGAATTTGTATATTGCTCTCCCACCTTGGTTTCTATCCATGGCTTTCTTCCTCAGACCATGTTCACTTTAACCTCCTCTAGAGCAATTTCTTGGATCCTTCAAGGGCTCAAGAACTAAACATAAGTTCAGAAGAAACTGAGTAGGCACCTACCTTCTGGAAACAACATCCATAGAAAAGACTTGATTGCTATGGTCTGATTTGTGAACCTGTGGCTCATATCAAGGTTAGCATTTGCACCAGCATTAAGGTATTTTCATTGAGATCATTTATGTTTTGAAAGAAATACTACAAGATCAAAAAACTGTATCAGTTGGAGAATAGAAGTGTGTATGATTTGTGTATATAAATATGCACATCAAAGCATTTATTTATTTCAGATTGTTGTATAACGCCGTTAGAGTAAAAATTGAGTGATTCTTTTCTATTTCTGACCCTACTTCTAATGTCTTCTCTGTCCCTCTGGGCAAAACCATTTAAACCTTTTATCTTGGTTTCCTTTGTGAGAAAATGGGGATAAGAGATACTCCTGAGCCATTCTGGAGACATGTTTGGATGCCAGCCCAGTTATGTGATTATAGGAGAAAAAAGCTTTGAGCTTTTGGCACTTAGGTGCTACATAAATATTATTAGCAAACTGCTGAGGTTTTATCTTTGGGAACTAGCAAGCATTTCTCTTCTAAAGCCTCATATCTTTAGCCCCTGGACACATGTTCCTGATAGCTCTCTCTTTACAGAGATCCCCTTGGCTCCACAAGGATACAGATAGTTCATTGTTGAGAGAGTCACTACCGCACACTCAGATGAAAGGTATTCATTCCGCTTGGCAGAGTCATGGTTAGAGTAGCTGCTGATCCCAGCAAGGCAGGGTGGGTGATGGGAAGGGATTAGATTAGGAAGAAAAGGGATCCTCTCGTTCTCTCACTAAGGGGACTTTAAACCTGCAGAAGCACAACAGTGAGTGGACTACGTGTATGTGCCAATGTGCAAAGTCGATGGTGCACACGTTACAGTTTGGCTCGAGACGATGCCACTCAGACCTGAATGCACCGTGGAACTCTCTTGAATTCTCTCTGCAAATAGGTTGCCCCTGGATGTATAGAGTGATTCTACAAGAGTCCTGCTCCTAACTCATCAGAAACGTAATGTCCTCTGTTGATCTCGAAGGCATTTTCTTCTGTTAAAAGTATTGTCCATTCAGCAATATGGAGAAAGATCATTTGTGAAAATAAAATAGAAGTGTCTGAAGGTAGAGGGGGTGGGGCGTGTAATTTCCTCCCTATGTGAGTAGCATTAAGTTCACTCTTAATTTTTTTCTTCATTTCTGTAATTGGAGACTGATTTATCAAGAGGATATAGAATTCAGTGACTAATTCCATTAAATGCTGAAAAATAAAATAAAAGTAGAATTCAAAAGGCTTACTCCTGATTGGTTTTCAAGATGTGTCTAGGCACAGGAAGCTAAAAATAATACCACAGTGAATGCTCTGACCCAGTGCTAACAAAAGCTTCCTTTTTTGGTGAGACTTGGCATAGAAAATCACACATGTCATTCAGCAGTCCTGAAAAACGATGACTGAGATTTAGACTGGTTTTCCAGGGAATAAAATTGAGTGACTTTTTAAAAAGTTCTACTCCTAGAATCTGGGATAGAATCAGTCCAATATCAACTTTAAGGGAATAGGCCAACAACCAGAGATGAAATTAGAAGACAAATAATTAGAATAGCAAGCATAGGCTGGTTTTCCATGCTATGATTCTGCAGCAAATGTGGTAATTTGGGAATACTGATTTGGGGAATCTCTTGTCATGGGAATAAGTTGCGTTTTGTCAGCTTTGCTGAGTGTCTCCGGTGAGCTAAAAGTGATTAAAACAGAGTGCTGGCCCTGGTATGTAAGCTGTAATCTATACTCCATATCTACCACTAGCCATTTTGAAGGAGGAGAGTTCCCTGATCCACCTCACAGGAAGTGCAACAGGCGTGTTGTTCACCGGCTTGGTCGCTCAAACCCCTGATGGGAGATGGAGCACACAGATGGGCAGGTGTAGGGGCTGGAGTGAGTGCTTTGGGCTGCAGCCTGGCAGTAGTGTCTGGGGAGGGGGGGTGCCTGCAGCCCAAGTGTTACAATGCTCTTTTAGTCTTGCTGTATGCAAATGGCTTAAGCGTTAACCAGCTCAATAGACCCTCTGTCTTTTCACAAGGGCAGAGGGCCAGTGTGACAGCTTTCTGTATTCCCAGCTTTTGCCCAGTGTCCCAGAAGAATCGGGTCACACACACAGGCTTGAAGGATGAATGTGGGGTTTTATTGAATGGTGGAGGTGGCTCTCAGCAGGATGGATGGGGAGCTGGAAGGGGGAATGGAGTGAGAAGATGATCTTCCCCTGGAGTTTGGTCATCCAGCAGCCAAACTCCCCTCTGACCACCCCCAGTTTAACTCCTGGCATTCACACGTTCCTTCCCTTCTCTCTTTCTCTGCCGTGTCATCTGCCATTTGTCTGCTTGTCTCCTCATCTCCTCATCTGCTTCTGGAGCCTGGGGTTTGGGGTTTATTTGGGTACAGGATAGGGGGACATGGCAGGCAAGAAGGCAACTTTTCCCACTTAGGGCCGTGGGTCTCCAGGCTTGAAGGTGGGCCTTTGCTGGAGAACTACCTTCTTTACCCAGTATTTCACTGTCTCCTGTCCATATCAATTTCATGAATGTGTGGTCACAACATGAACCCAGAGTTTGGAGGTTGGAAAGTAGGAGTGAATGCACTCAATCTTCTAGGGTGCCAATTCGTAGCATCTAATTTGGAAATGATGAATTAGCAATAGAATCTTTTGGTAGGGGCAGACTTGGTGAATCTTCAAATGTAGCAGGATTTTAAAATGAATCGAATACTATCTCTCAGTCAATACAATGACCTCCACCACTCCCCAGTCCTAATTCAAGGGTTATATTTTCAGTAACTTTATGTATTCAAAACTGTATTAGGTGCTAGAAATACGAAGATGAGTAAGACATTATTAATCTCTGTCGCTAAGAAGATGAAAACTAGTGTGGAAGACAGCCAAAAAATTAGAGATTAATCTTATCTAGAAAATTCTAGAAACAGGATGAAGCACAACAGAGGAGTATTTTAGGCAACCTCAAGGCATTTAACCCAACCTGGAGCCTTTAGTTAGGTTAGAATATGGCCAGGAACAGGAAGTCAAGATTCAGCAAATTGTAACACTGCAATAATAACTAACATCACTTTTTAATAGTGTTTATAGTGTTTTCTAATATGAAATCAAAATCTGTCTTTGGATAACTTTTACTCACTCCCTGGTCTTGTTTCTCTTCTCTGGGATGACACAGAATATATGGAATTCATTCTTCCTCTGCTTAGTACTGAGAAAGCAAAAATTAAATAAGGCATTCCAAATTCTTGTCTGTATATGGGCCAAGGGAAAGCTTCCCCTTCACCCTCTGAAGGTTTGCTTATAACGAACTGACAAAAGGAAGATTCACAGGAGAAAAAGCTTAAATAGTTATTTGATCACAGTTGTATATGACATGAGAGCCTTTAGAATGAAGACCCAAAGATACAGGGGAAACCGTCCATTTTTATGCCTAGGTTCAACAAAGTGTGGACAGCCGTATAGAAATAGGGTTGGATTCTCCTTGGCCTCTCTGAGCTGTGCTTCTTCCTTCTGGGTGTGGGAAAAATTCACCATATTCCTTAGGTCCCCTCAAAGGACCCTCTATTCACTCTATTTCAGGAAGGGCGAGAGGACCAATGAATAACCAACTTTCTGGAAAGGGGGTCTTAGGACCTACAGTCAAACAAAGTAGGTCAGATCATTTCTTCTTTTGTTTTCTCTTTTCAAGGGGCGGGGTCTGATTCTGTCACCCAGGGTGAAGTGCAGTGGCCTGGTCCATGGTTCACCACAGCCTCAAATTCCTGGACTCAAGCAATCTGCCAGTCTCAGCCTCTCAAGTAGGTAGGACTACAGGTGCGTGCCAACATACCAGACTAATTTTTAAAAATTTTTGCAGAGATGGAGTCTTGCAATATGACCCAGGCTGGTCTTAAACTCCTGGGCTCAAGCAATCCTCCTGCCTTTGCCTCCCAAAGTGTTGAAATTACAGATTTGAGCCAACACACCCAAAGCAGATAATTTTTGTATGGCCAGTTTTTACACAGAAAAGTAGAGGGAAAATTAGAGTCCGATTTTTAGGTTTTATGGCTGCCTTTGGGGAAAAGGGGGTCTGGTTTCTAGGACCCGTCATGGGGAAGAGGGATTCTAGTTTCTAAGGTGCCTCCAGGGAGAATGGGACTCAGAGACAGGAGGGTAGAAGAAGCTCAGAGAGAAAGTTTTGCTTCTGAGGCTCTTTCAGAAGGATTCCTTGAGCTCAGGAGTTCCAGACCAGCCTGGGTAACATTTCAAGACCCCATCTCTGCAAAAAAATTTAAAAAATAGCCTGGTACGTGGCATGCACCTGCAGTTCTAGCTACTTCAGAGGCAGGCTGAGGTGGGAGGATTGCTTGATGCCAGGAGTTTAAGGTGTGGTGAACTTTCTGAGGCTTTGATTTTGGGGTACTGCTTTCTGAGCCTTAGACCTAGAACCAGCATTCTGGTCATGGGGGAAGTTCATATGAAAATCTCTATTTTTTAACTATCAAACTGTGACTCCCACATGGGCCACTTGGGGATGCTCTCACCCATAGGCCTCTCATACACCTTTGGTGGGTAGGGACAGGAAAAGAGATTGAGTAGCGTAAGATAAAGTCCTCCCATCCCACCCATTTCAATAATAGGATCCACATTTATCATATGCCAATCTGAGACCCTTCCTGAACTTCATGATTCATACAGTGTTAGAGAGCGGTCTATACCTTTCTCCATGACCTCCAGCCCACACGAGGTTCAGTGACCCTAATGCCATGGATGCCAGGATGCTGTGATTGAGATGACAGCAGGGGTAAGGAGGGTCTTTTCTCTGCTCATGGAGCACTGGAAGGAAGTATCTTTTTGGGTGCTGGACAGTGGGGAGGTCAAGACTGTGGGCAGAGGAACACTGGAGCCAATGTTGGGAATAATTCTTGTGCAAGCAAAGATGTGGTGTTTGGCTGGTCACAGCCCCAGACCTTGAGACTCCAGTTCCACAGGGGTCCAGCATATTGTTTCCATGTACAAGATCCATCTGTGAGAATCCAGCACTTTCTACCAACTGCCGTGGTATGGCTGTGGTCCCATGCACCATCACCTTGGGCTTCAACTTCTGCAATGACCCCCTAATTGATAAACTGACTCTTGAGTTGACCTTACAGCAAACATTCTTTTTGAAGAAAAGTCACAGGGCTTCACCCCACTGGCCAAAATCCTCCACTATTAGCTGCCACTGCACACAGAGTTGAAGCCTACGGCATTGCACTTACACATTTTCATGTTATATTATTGCATAGATGTTGTTAGTTTCTGAGTAGCCAGGAGAGCATTTTTTCTGCAATTAAACATATCGAATGCACCACATTCTTTAGGTCCCCTCAAAGGCCCTTCTATTCGCTCTATTTCAGGAAGGGTGAAGGAACCAGTGAATAAACAAAGGTCCTTGCTTTAAAGGCTGTTATGACCATAAAGTCTGTGTATTTCACAGTGCATGACAGCAGCATCCTGAGATATTATTTATTGTCAGACTTCTCTTCTCAGGCCACACATCCACTGCAATGGGGAATGGGACTGAGCAAATTGCAAGTTCTTGGTTCTATGTTCCAGTTGCAATCTTGCTTTCAGTTTTCCTGCTGTTAAAACAGCTTTTGCTGGTAGGACTGTGGGAAGTGAGAATAGATTTCATTTTACCTGCTGTGCATCAGCAGAAAAAACAAGTCTTTCTTTTCTCCTGGCAGCTGAGATTTCTCAGAGTTCTTCCTAGAATTGGATGTTATATATAATCTACTTTACTCATGCCAACCTGCATACACACCAAAGCCTTATGAGCGGTACAAACCCACCCAATGTTTTCCCCCAAAACAGAAGTCACATGAGCCCATGTGGAACTGTCAGAGGTGTTTGAACCAGGGCAACCGCACCTTGAATAGGAACAGGGTAAAATGAGGCTGAGACCTACTGCTCTGCATTCCCAGACAGCTAAGGCATTCTAAGTCACAGGATGAGATAGGAGATCGGCACAAGATACAGGTCATGAAGACCCTGCTGATAAAACAGGTTGCAGTAAAGAAGCTGGCTAAAACCCACCAAAACCAAGATGGCCACAAGAGTGACCTCTGGGGGTCCTCATTGCTACAGTCCCACCAGCGCCATGACAGTTTACAAATGCCGTGGCAACGTCAGAAAGTTACCCTATATGGTCTAAAAAGGGGAGGCATGAATAATCCACCCCTTGTTTAGCATATTGTCAGGAAATAACCATAAAATGGGCAAGCAGCAGCCCTTGGGGCTGCTCTGTCTATGGAGCAGCCATTGTTTCATTCCTTTGCTTTCTTAATAAACTTGCTTTCACTTTATGGACTCGACCTGAATTCTTTCTTGGTGAGATCCAAGAACCCTCTCTTGGGGTCTGGATCTGGACCCCTTTCCAGTAAAAGAACTATTCATTTTATCTTTTGGTCATCACCAAGCAAACACAATTATAAATAAGGAAAATAATGTATGATTGTAATTTTACTCATAATCCCAAATGTCTCTCGTGACCAGCACACCTTTGGTGTATTGGGTCTAAATCAAAGAAAAACTTGAGGAGTTGAAGGAACGACGTTTTGATATCTTAATGCACGTTGGAGAAAACCAACTGTTGCGAAAAGCTAAAGAAACAAAATTTCATTGTTTATACATCAGGCCATGGGTTTTTCATTTCTGCAATGGCGATGTTGTTGATTCCCATGGAACACAATGAGAGTGTGGTCTTCTCCTTTGAGACTGTATTTATTGATAAATGCAAAAATGCTAATGAATGCTAACTTGCTGGTTCTCCATGGCCTTTCTTCCTCCCTCCCTTTCCAAGAAGGGTGTTTTATCTGTCAGAGGCATTTTAACCAGAGTGGCTGCATCTTGAGTGAGGGCTAGGAAAATGAGGCTTGAACTTGCTGGTCGGCATTCCCAGAAAGTTAGGTGTTCCTAGCCTCTAGATGTTCACAGTTAAGGGAATAGATTGATAACGTTCACTAAACAGACCCAGAATTGGGAGTGTCCTGATATCCCGATATCTTGAGAACAGAAGCATTCCTAATTTTGCTTCAAAGATAATAATGTTGATTCTTGAAAAATATAGTAATTAAAAATTAATCCTTTATCACAAACCCTTGTAGCAGAGCACATCTCCCCATGATCTTTTTAAATTCTCTATATAAACAAGCACTGTACCTAGAGGTGGGTGTGTTCCTTCTCTTACTTTCTGGAATGCCCTACTCTGTCTATGGAGTTGCTGTACTTTCACCACTGTACTCTTTTAATAAACTTGCTTTTACTTTGCACTGTGGACTTGCCCTGAATTTTCTTGCCCAAGACCTAAGAACCCTCTCTTGGGGTCTGGATCGGGACCCCTTTCCTGTAACATATCCACCTGGTCAATTTAGGAGGCAGCTGTTATGTTTATCAGGATGAAGAAAATAAAACTCTTTTACTTCAAAATGTATTTCTATGATATAGTTTGAGATGGCTGTTCAGAAAGCCAGCAAACAGGAGGAGCCCTGCAACGCTGTCTTGTATGGGGCGATTTGCATCTGCAGATAAATTCTGCACGGATGCAGCCAGACTTTCTCAGAGACCATCCTCTCTCATCCTACTGTAGGATAGATGGACAGAGAGTCTGACATCTTTAAAGGTCTGAAAGGAACATTCGCCATCTATTCTCTCTGAGGCCTGCTACCCGGGAGGTTTCCTCTACATGACAAGACCACCTCCGCTAGCTTGGCCTCTTCTTCTCTTTCTCCCACAGCCTGTGTTGCCACAATGGAAGCCTCCATTCTTCAACCTGAAGATGGTGTGAAAGCTTCTGCACTCCATCTGGGGCATGGGGTTGGGTAATCACCCTATGAGTTACCCTAAGGTGCTCCCTGTGTGCAGGAGAGTATATTCGTTTGACTTTTCTCCAATTAATTTTGCCTTTCATGAGTTGATTTTCCAGCAAAACTTCAGAGCCAAAAGGAAGGTTTTACCTTGGCCTCTGCAAGGATAATGAATTCAGATGTAACATGAAAAGTTTAGGAAAGATTGGGAGAATTTTTTTTAAAGATCCAGGAATTTATCTTAGGGGGAAAAAAAGGAATAGTATTGGAAGGAGGATGCAGGAAGAATGAGAGAGAGAGAGAGAAAGGGAGATTGGGGAAAGTGAGGTGGAAGGAGGGTTTGTGGATGTCTGACATGCTGGAGAGATAGTGAGGAGACCAGTTGGGGGAATATGACCTTAAGAGGTTCTATTGTGTGCCTATTTGAGACACTGGTGAAACAATGGAATCATTTTTTAGAGCTTCTCTGGATATAGAAGATGGTTTCCATTTGATTGGGATGCCACCATGTTGAGCCAGGTAATGAGGCTTTCCATAAAGGGGCCTCATAGTTTACCAGCCTTTTGAAAAACTTGCCACTCAGGTGACCATGCTGGGTCTCCACTCAACTATTTAGGTTGGTGCACAAGTAATTGCAGTTTTGCCATTACTTTCAATGGCAAAAACTGCAATTACTTGTCCAACAACCTAACCTTCAGCTCTTTCTCTCCCAAATTGCAATTATTTGTCCATGAGTCAGAGCTGTCCTCAGCACCTCACTTTTGTCCCCTGACTGCCATCTCAGGCAGTTTGGCTGCTCAAACGTATTATCACTGATACCAAAAGGTGAAGACTTCCCATGTCTTCAGCACCCAGGGTAGCAAACTGCAGGACCAGTTTAAATGTTAATAGCGTGTCTGTAATACACACACAACCACATATAGCACCATCTTTATGAAGGCCTAAGATGATGTATTCATTTTCCCTGTCATTTCCTTAGGAAGCTGCTCTTTGTCACTCGGGGAAGGCCCCGGTTCCCTATCCAAAGTGGCATTAAGGAGATGATCTAACAAAAAATGAAATGCAATTAGGGACCTGCTGTTCCTGTTTGAGTGCTTAACATCAGCCTCATGGCTGGACTATCCGTCCCAAATGCCGGCCAATGTAGCAAAGTGTGTGGGTGATCCCAGTGTCTGAACCCATCCCAGAGTTGGCTAGCTCATGCACCCCGTCTATTAGCAATTGGATGTGGGATTACATCACCACCTTGGACTGGCCACTGAGAGGTGGCCCAGAGCCATTGTGAGAGGCAGCTGTTGGGTTTTGAGAATGGGTCAGCCAATTCATGCACATGTCTGCTGGAATCACCAGGGCAGGGGTTTTCTGGCTCTTCTCCTGAACTTCAGCATGTGTAGAGAGGTCATGAAGACAGAGGAATGCTTGATGAAGCTCTCAGAGTCTTGTTATTGAACCATGGCCAGTATCTTATCTTTTCTAGGGACAAATGGTATTCCTGCTCAAACACGTGTCCTTTTATTATATAAAAAAGTAACGTGTTGTCTTTTTATTGAAATGGCAAGTGAATGGGAAAGTTATTTTTGCTTTGGAACAAACTGATAGGGAAGAAAAATCATCCCAATGGGCCACCTCAGCTGGTATCTAACTCCTTTGTAACCTGAAAATAATTGGAAGAAAGGGCTTTTGCTATAGACTGGAGACCCTCAGAAACCAAAATGCGTATAGCGTTCACCCCACAAATGCCTTTAATGCACCCCCCCTTAGTTTCTATCACATTGCCATCCCAATTACTCAACACTGCCAGAGAAGATGTGCTCTGTAGAGTTGTCATGAACTGTTGGTTAAACCGTGATGCTTTGAAGTGTCAATGGCAAAAGTTCCTTGTTGCAAATTTGCTCAAAACTATGCACATGAAACTTTTGTGGGTGGGCTCTCAGGTTTATCATTAATCATGTCTTAGTGATTTATTATTATGGACATGAGTATGTCATATCCATATGCGTATGTCAAAACTATAGCTATAAATGCAGATGTGCATATTGGTGTTGAGGATGGAACCAGCAGAGGCTGGGTATGATTTCTGAGGACATTTGCTGGAATGTTGCATTCACAAAATGCCTGTAATCCTACCTCAATTTCTGAGACTTGCTGCAAACTCATAAAAGCAAGTGAAGGATAGACTGCTACATAATTTTCAGAACAATATAGTATGGCTGATTTTATGCAAAATTAATTACAGCATTACAGACCGAATTGTTCTTTGCCCAAGTGGTTTTCTCATCCACCTGCAAAATCATTTCATCCCTTGCCATTGTCAGCATCCTTGGGCTTTATCAGTATCATTCAAACCACTTCATCCTCATAATTAACAAACTGGACTGTGGGCACCATGTTGGCCAGGTCGGTACTTTCCTCTGCCTTCCTTCTGCTGGTACTGAGATAAAGGAAGAATTCTGTCTTCTACTTTAAGAATCCATACTGAAGGAAGGGCATGGTCCGAAGTCCACAGCTGTTTTCACCATGCCAAGAGAAATCCTGAGGGCAAAGGTGATGCAGCACATGATGATCTCAGAGCCCTTCTGTATGTGTTTGAGATGTCTGCACTTACCAATATTGCATGAAGTACATCCTGTTTCTCGGGCTCTGGATTCATGAAACACAGCTGGGAAAATGGAGCTCTGGAAATGACTAAGGCTTGATTTAAAGGTTAAATTCAAACTAGGAGTACAGCAAGGGTAAGATTTCCTAGGTAGCTACATGATGGGCTAAATGTATCCTCAAGTTTCCTCTGTAGGGGTTGTTCCCATTTTTAATCACAAAGGGATTCACAGGTCCAGTCAATAAGGCAATGGGAGCAGTCAAGACCAAAGCGTATTATGACGTGAGAATCACTATGGAGCACATGCGTATGATTCTGGCCTCCACTGCCAGAACCTCTGGGTTCAAAATTTGACACTGCCAGGGACTGCTCATTTGAAGAATTACAGCAATGCCCTGGGCTTCCATTGCTTTCTCTCTGAAATAAGGGTATTTAGAGCGTGCTATTATTTCTGGAACATTACATATAAGTAAAGGAGGGATTTCCTCTTCTGGCCAAGAAGGAATAACATAGACTGGCTTAACTTTCATACTGAAACAACCAGAAAAACAAACAAAATATATGAAAGAGTGGGTTCATGACTCTGGAAATAAGGCAATGAAAGACAGTGCTCCCTGAGAGCCAGGAAACTAACAAGGTGAACACCATGTTTGACACAGCTAACTGCCTTGACAGGGCTGTAGGTCCCTCAAACCACTCTGGGGAAAGAACCATCTAAAATAGAAAATAGTGCATGGTGCTCACACAGGGCTGGAAAGACTGCCTATTTCCACCAGCCAGACTGAAAAAAACCTTGTAATTCATGAACCATTTGGCTAGACTACTCAGAAAGTTCTTGTGTGAATAGTGGGGAATATTTAGCTCCAGGCTGAGTCCTGCTCTGAATATCCCTAATGATTCATAATAGCAAGGCTCCAACGTTGCCAATTGTCTCCAAGTAAGTTAACCCAAACTGAGCAGATCGCTCAAAAATATTTGCAGGAATATAAAAATATCCTAAAAAGAAGATTCACAGTGTTAGGCATCCAATCAAAAATGTCTAGGCATGCAAAGAAGCAGGAAAAATGATACATAATGTAAGAAACTCATCAACAGACACTGACTCAGAATGGATGCATATGTGAGATCATATTTTTGGTCTCAAGATTTTGCTGTTTGTTTGCTTCTCGAAGTCTTGTGGTTTTAGGTTTTATATACAGGTCTATGATCTATCTTGAGTAACATTAGGATGCATGTATGTTTATTTGTATGTATTATCTGTAGGCATAAACTGAAGTTCTTTTTTTTCGCATTTGAATATCCAGTTGTTCCAGCACCATTTGCTGAAAAGACTATCCTTTTTTCACCGAATTGTTTTGTACCTTTGCCAAAATCAGTTGTGCATATATATGTGAGTCTATGCTGTTCCATTGATCAACTTGCGTATCTTTATGCCAATACCACACTGTCTTGATTACTGCAGCTTTCTAACACAGCTTGAAATCAAATAGCATTTGTCTTTCAACTTTGTTCTATTTTTCAAAGTTAAACATCTTAACATTATTAAGTCTTCCAACGTATGCCCAATGTATCTCTCCCCACTTATTTATGTCTCCTTTTATTTCTCTCAAGAATTTTTTGTAGTTCTCAGAGTACAGGACTTATACATATCTTCTCAAATTTATTTTGAAATATTTCATATTTCTGAAGCTACTGAAAATAGTATTGATTCTTCATTGCTAGTATATAAAATAGTACATGATTTTTGTATATTGAGCTTGTGTCCTGTCACTTTGCTAAATTCAATTAATAATAGTTCCAGTAGCTTTTTTTATATTCAATTGGATTTTTGATTATGTTGTCTAGGCATAAAGATGGCTTTACCACCTCCTTTCTAATCTGAGTGCCTTCTATTTATTTTTATTTTCTTACTGCACTGGTTCTGATCTCTTGTAAGATGTTGAATAGAAAGGGGAGAGTGGGCATGTCTATTTTTCTCCTATGCTATAGGGTTTTAATAAGGGCTGGAGTTTGGGTTTTTTAAAAATGCTTTTTCTACGTCTACTAAGATGATCACTTTTTTTTGTTTTTTTTTTTTTGTCTTTTTTAGTTTGACAATATTGTGGGTAACATTGACTGGTCTTCAAATGTTTTGAAACAATATTATGTTTCAAATTACTTCTTACTTCTGTGACATAACCTAGCTTTCTCTCTCTCTCTTTTTTTTTTTTTTTTTTTTTTTTGAGACAGAGTCTTGCTCTGTTGCCCAGGCTGGAGTGCAGTGGCATGATCTCAGCTCACTGCAAGGTCCGCCTTCCTGGTTCACACCATTCTCCTGCCTCAGCCTCCTGAGTAGCTGGGACTACAGGCGCTCGCCACCTCACCCAGCCAATTTTTTTTTTTTTTTGTATTTTTAGTAGAGACAGGGTTTCACCATGTTAGCCAGGATGGTCTCGATCTCCTGACCTCGTGATCCACCTGCCTTGGCTTCCCAAAGTGTTGGGATTACAGGCGTGAGCCACTGCGGCCGGCCAACATAACCTAGCCTTCTTTGTCTGAGTGTGTGTGCATGATTAAATAGATCACAGTATCACATTCTGCCAGGACCCACATGGCTGCAATGTATTCTTTTACTAGCAGAGTAGCACCTGAATCTGAGCAACGCTTCAGAGGCGATGGAACTGAACAGGAGTGAATCTGCCCAGGCATGAAGGGCTCCCTTACAAAACAGTGTGATTGCAGTTTGTGTTCTTGGGTGTAATTACCTAGGAGGATTTCTTCAGTCTTCCGTAAGGAGGAAGACAGTGTTCCCCACTACTCAGAGAACTGTTATAGGTGTTCTTCCTGCTTTTTGAAAAACTGAGAGCTGTGGCCAGGCTGTCAGAACATGTCCTCTTCTTTTAGGCATATTCAGGATTTGCTTACTGGTCTGTACACCCTGATAGAAGTTACTCTTCTCTGTCTGCTATATAGATTAACACCACTCACTGGAACTTCCATTTCCCAAATTTCCAATTCTGTCTCAAAGTCTTTTCTAACCATGGCTTCTCTCTACATGTTTGGTGCACCCTTCAGTGATTACAAAGATACTCCAAGGTCCTGCCATGATACTGAACAAAATTCAGATGTAGCAAAAGTGATCAAGGAAGGCAGCAAAGGGTTATCATTGTGGGGATGTAGTACAACCTCCCAGCTGTGAAGCCTTGCACACATCACTGCATATATCTCTGCTTGACTTTTCTGAACCTGAATTACTCGGTGAACAGGGTACCTTGCAGTTTGAATGACCCTCAAGCTCTCAGAACTTCTCCAACTTTAAAGCGCACTATTCTAAGAGAGAACTGTATTTGTTAACTCCAGGGAAGACAAGCTTGTCACTTCAGCCTTCCCCTTATTTAAAAAAGGTAATTTGTGCTGATTCTCCAGTACAAAGCCCTTAAGTCAATTCATCATAGAAAGACCGTTAGGTGTAAAGTGATAAATATACTATGTCAACTTTGAAAATTTATTTAGCACTTTTCACCGTAAAAACTTCAGATTTCACAGGTCAGCAAAGACAGGCTTTTGTTTAATTGTTTTGCATCATCAGATATCAATCTGTAGGGTAGGGGACATCTCATTTAGGGAAACATGAAAGGGAAGGTAGGCACACCTCACTTTACAGAAATTTCTGCTGAAGCCCTAAATTAGTGCGTTGGTCTCCCACATAAGCCTTCTGGCTTTTACAGAACAGAGACTGCTTATTCTTATATTAAACTGGGGAAGGTGTTCTATATTGCATAACCTCTCAGAAGTATAAATGTGTATTATTTCTCTTTATCTCGACCTTCCAAGGGCCCCAGCAGCCCGCCCAAGGCTTCACTATCCTTGCAACCATCATGGCACGGTAGTGATGGGAAGAAAAGCTGCAGGCCAAGTGCTCCTTGCCTACAGGAAATGGTGCTGATCCCTGTTGCAAAGCAGACCCATTATCAGAGGCTCATCAAGTCACACCGTTCCCTTCCCTGCTGTCTGCTGGGCCTGCAATGACAAAGACATGGCAGAAACCCCACTATCCCTGCTCCTCTGCTTTGGTCAGATGTCACTGATGGATCATTCAATTCTTCCCTGCAGAATCGTGCCCTCAGATCCTTCTGACAGTGTGCCCGATATCCAGTATCACCTTTGCAGTTTGGGAAGTGGCACCCAGCATCCACCCAGTGTGCCTTTCTTGATTTTGTCCATGGTGCTGAGATTCTGTGTGGCCCCCATGCGGTTGGTCTCACTCCATGGGTCTCCATCCAGGGTGATGCCTACCCTCCTACCACCTGTGAACACTTGGCAATATCTAGAGACATTGCTGGTTTCCACCATTGGGAGCAGGTGCAACTGGCATCTAGTGGGAAGAGGCCAGGGATGATACTGCACATCCCATGTTGCATAGACCCCCTCCCACAGCCAAGAATGATCTTGTTAAATGTCAGTAGTGCTGATCGTGCACAGATGATGTCCCACAGCAAAGAATAATCTTTTTAAATGTCAGTAGCATCAAGGTTGGGGAATCCTGGTGTGTCTGAGAAGGAAACCTGGGATTCTCTCTCCTCTAGGATTGGATTCTGTCCCATGGTGCTGTCTACAATGACTGGGATTTTGATACCTAAATCTTCCCTTAGAAAGAAATCTTTCCTCAGGAAACTTAATTATCCTGCCAATGCTCACCAGCTGGAGTTTGACTTCATATTTTTAGTGGTTTCCTGGAAACCTCTCATTGCATTCCCTCAGGTATCCGCGATACCCAAACCACGCACACGTGTGACACACTGTGTTTAGCTTGCACAGCGTCTCATGCCAGAACCATTCCCGGCAGATTCAGCTGATTCTCCCATCGCAGCCCTGCTCCCCTATGCCCAGTTACCAGCAGGTCTCCCAGCTGAGCCTACTGCTCCAGGATTAAACTGTGGCCACGAGCCAACACTGAAAAGTGCCACCTGCAGAAGTTGGCTCAAGTGCTGCCTGCTAACAACGAAATAAGTAAACCTTTGCTGCAGAACCTACCATGTACGCAGGTGTCTTCTAATAGTTCTCTGATTTTTCTGAGCGTATCCTAAGATAACTTTTTGACACTTCACTTGCAAAGCAGGAAGACATATATATATGTGTGTGTGTGTGTGTGTGTGTGTGTATACACACACATATATATGAGAATATAGAGAGAATATATGTAAAGGAGAATACATATAAACAGAATATATAATATATATAGAATATATCCTATATATTTAGAAGATATAGAATATAGTTATTCTATATATGGACTATAGACTACATTATAGTCTATATATAGACTATATATAGAATATATTATTTTCTGTATATAGACTATGCATAGACTATATTTTTCTATGTAAAGTTTATATAGATTATATATAGACTATATTATTCAATATATAGTTTATATATATTTTATGTAAAGTTTATATACAGTTTATATATTGTCTAGACTATATTATTCTACATATAGTTTATATATAGAATGATATAGTCTATATATTGTCCTAGCAAAATCATAGACTTTATTATTATTTGATATATAGTCTAGTACAGATAGACAATATTATCATTCAATAAAAATATATAGATATATATAATAGATACATAGTCTAGACTATACATCAAATGATAATAGAGTCTTTCTGTACTACTATATATAGTCTATATATAGAATAATAATATAGTCTATATATTGCAAGGAGGAAGATAATGGCTCATTTTTTATCCAGGGTGAAACTCATAAACATGTATTACTGAGTACAGATATCCCAATAGAGACAAGAAAATTCAAATTATTGGCAAGGTACTGTACATAATTGTATCCAAAAATATCAGGCTATTTTGCATCCTAGCCAAGTTACTCTGCCCAGTCACAAGATCACACAGGCCAAGTCATGTGATCACTAAAGGTGGCATGAGAGGCCCTGACTCATCCAGGGAGTAAGATAGTGAAGTCAGCAATGGGAATATGGGAGCAGCTGGTCTGTGTAAAGATGTTCTGGGGAAAACTGGGTCAGGCTTGGAAGACAAGGGAAGCGGTACCAGAGAAATAAACTTGACTGGAACGAGGCAGCAACAGAGGCATTGATGGAGCTCAGTTCTAGAGTTGTGGGAACTAAAAGGTACTCCGCTCGGGCAGCCACCAAATGAAATGGGTAAAAAGGGCTGCTTGAAATGTACAAACCACGTGACTGGGAAGATTTCATAAGCATCTATCTGTATGGGTTTGCCCGGACTGACATAACAAAGTGCCACAGACTGGACCACTTACCACCGACATTGATTCTCTCACAGTCCTGGAGGCTGGAAATCTAAGACAAGGTGTGAGTGGGGCTGGTTCCTCCTGAGGCCTCTCTCCTGGGCTTGGAGATGCTGTCTTCTCCCTGTGTCCTCACATGGTGGTCCCTCTCTATGTAGGTCTATGTCCTCATCTCCTCCTCTTATAAGGACACCAGTCCTGTTGGATTAGGGCCCACTCTAGTGACCTTGTTTTACCTTAATCCAGTCTTGTCCATTCTGCAGCCCTAGGGCCACATGCAGCCCAGGACAGCTTTGAATGTTGCCCAACACAAATTTGTACTTTTTTAAAACATGAGATTTATACACGGACCTGTTTTTTCGCTCATCAGCTATTGTTAGTGTATTTTATGTTTGGCGCACAACAATTCTTCTTCTTCCATTGTGGCCCAGGGAAGCCAAAAGATTGGACTCCTTTGCCTTAATTACTTCTTTAAAGGCCCTACCTACAAATACAGTCACATTCTGAGGTCTTGGGGGCTAGCACTTTAATGTGTGGTTTGGGTGAGGGGGCCTCGACTCAGCTCATAACAGCATACTTCTAATGGTGGTTCTCAGTCTTTATTTTGAGGAAAGTGGTCGCTTAAATAACGACATATGGAAAAGATACAATTTAAGTAATAGAGACTTCACAGGCAAACCCCATGTAAGTGGAGGAATCGAATGTATCAAGGGCATTCCCCAAGCCCGAGGTGATAGAGGTGAGAAATGCTCACTTATTAGTGCCTATTTCAATCTCCTGATAGATTTTCACTTAGTATGCTGTAAAAGAAAATATCCCTGAAGACACTGGCACTTGAGGGATTACAGTGGTGGGAAGAAATTCCCTTATTTATTTGTGGAATTCAGTGAAGCATTTCACAGTCCACTTTCTGGGGATAACCTGTTCATTGCCATGGAGTAAATCAATAGCCTTCGTTTAGATTCTTAATTGGCAATTTGATCTCATTCACTTTACTCAACACTCATTGGCTGGAGGGATGATGGAGATTGTGAGCAGGCTCCTAAAAAGGGTCTTGAAAATGTTACTTCAACAAAGATTAATTTTGAGGCATCGAGAGTTTCAGAAAGGTTGACTTTTTTTTCTAAAGCTCTTCTAAGCCAATCTTAAATGAATCCTCAGAGGACTATTTCTGTGGGTGTGTGTCTGCTTGTGTGTGTGTGCGTGTGCATGTGTGTGTCTTGCCCCATTCCAATTCTCCATCCCCATGCTGAGGTGGCTGGAGGATTCAGAATGCAGAATCAGGTGTATTTTTAAAAAATCATTATGTCAGTCCTCACCAAAACACTGGCTATTTCTATCTTTCCTTCTCATTTTACTCTGCTATAGGAATCTAAGTAAATCATCTTTAGGAAATACCAAGACCTACCAGGGGTTTTAGATTCATGGTGGCCAACACAACCTAGTATTGATAGCCCATGTAAATGTTTGCCATCCAGATGACAAGAATAACGACAAAACTAACATGACCTGCCCCATGGTGTGCTAGGTCCACATCTCTTGGGGAATGTTTTGAAGCAAGTTAATACAAGCTACTTGATAAAAGGCTTCCGTGATGAAATGAGATTAGGGAAGCTGAGTTAAACAAAATCAAACAGTGTTCTGTGTTGGACGCTTCTCAAATCCTTAACCATGCTGAAAAGCTTAGAGTATTTCCAGGAGAATAGCATAGCACCCGCATCCCAGACCTGCACAGCCCCTGCTCAGGCCATCTTGTGGGATGAACAGTACGCAAAACACACATTCTGGAACATGCTTGAAGAGAGGGGAGGCCACTCTCTAGCTTGGGCACAGTTCTGGCTCTGGCACACACTGACAAGGTGACACTGGGTGACTCATTTAGTCCCTCTGTAAACGGCCCTTCCTCATATGCGAGAGGCCATGGAATGTTGGCCTCTCAGACGTTACTGGCTCTAACAATATTTTGCCAAAAATAAAATAATTAGGGTGGATGTGTTACAGGAAAGGGGTCCAGATCCAGATCCCAAGAGACGGTTCTTGGATCTCACCAAGAAAGAATTCAGGTCGAGTCCATAAAGTGAAAGCAAGTTTATGAAGAAAGTAAAGGAATAAAAGAATGGCTACTCGATAGACAGAGCAGGCCCAAGGGCTGCTGCTTGCCCATTTTTATGGTTATTTCCTGATGATATGGTAAACGAGGGGTGTATTATTCATACCTCCCCTTTTTAGTCCATATAGGGTAACTTCCTGATGTTGCCATGGCATTTGTAAACTGTCAGGGCGCTGGTGGGAAGGTAGTAGTGAGGATGACTAGAGGTCACTCTTGTCATCTTGGCTTTGGTGGAGTTTCACTGCCTTCTGTGCAACCTGTTTTATCAGCAAGGTCTTCATGACCTGTATCTTGTGCCGACCTCCTGTCTCATCCTGTGACTTAGAATGCCTTAACTGTCTGGGAATGCAGCCCAGTAGGTCTCAGCCTCATTTTACCCAGCCTTTTTTCAAGATGGAGTTGCTCTTGTTCAGATGTCTCTGACAGATGTAATAGGTAACGCTCAGACACCGACATCAGAGGCAATGCAACCTGAACAGAATTGGCTGACATATATCTCTGGGTATAAAGAAAGTCTCAGCTTTCCCCTGAGATGTAATGATGAGTGTCCCTAAAGCTTGCTTCACCCTTCCATGCTAAACTCGCTCCACTGTTCCATCATCTGCTTTCAAGTCACAAGGACAGCCAGTTAGGCCTTTGTCATCATCACTTTTAACTTTTGTTTAACTTTTAACAAAGATTGGCCTTTTTAAAGGCTCAGTTATATTTAGAAAAAAAAAAAACTGCCTGCCACTTACGCAGTCCATGGATTTTAAACAAAGTTGGCAATGCAAGCCAACGGGAAAAGAATAATCTTTTTCAACACATAGAATTGGAAAAACTGGATACCTATATGGATAAAAATGAACTTTGATCCCTTACTACATACTCTGCACAAGCATTAAATTAAGATCAACTGAGATTTGACCTGAACATAAAATCTAAAATTGTGAAGCTTTTACAATAAAACCAAGGTAGACAAAGACTCCTTCTACAAATACCTGGCACTAAACATTAAAAAATCATAAATTGTGCTTCATCAAAAATACATCTGCTCTTCAAGATAGATGAAAAGGCAATTCACTGACTTTGAGACCAAGCATTTGTGTTCAGAATATGTAAAGGAATTCTAAAACTCAACATAAAAAGACAAAAATAAAACAAAAACACATGCAAAATATAAAAAAATAGAAAATGAGCAAATTATTTGGACAAAAAGTTCCCAAAAAAGGAAATGCAAATAGCTAGCAATCACAGGAAAAGATGCTCAATATTATTAGTTATCAAGGAAATAAAAAGTGAAACCATGAGATACTCATACCCATTAGAATGGCTACAGTTAAAACGACTGACAATACTAAGTTTTGATGAGGATGTGGAGCAATTGGAATGCTCATGTATTGAGGTGAGAATATAAAATGGTGCAAACACTTTTAATAACTACCCTATGGCTCAACAATTCCACTTACAGATATATACCAAAGAGTTATGAAAGCATACATTCACCCACACAAACACCTGTACACAGATATTCATTGTAGCATTATTCATGATAACTTCAAATGGAGCAGAACCCAAATGCTTATCAAAGGATGAATGGATAAACATACTGTTACATATTCATGTAATGACATACTACTAACAGATAAAAAAAGGAATAACTATTGTTACCTGCAACAGAAACACATATAAATCTCAGAAATAGTATGTTGTTAAATAGGCCAGATACAAAATAGAATACGTTGCATGATTCCACTTACATAAAGTTCTAGAAGAGGCAACATGAAAGCCATGGTAATAAGAACAGCAGTTGCCTAAAGCTTTGGGGGTTGGTGATATGAGGAAATTTTCTGGAGTGATGGAAATATTCTATGTCTTTATTAGGATGATGTTTTCACAGGTGAATATATTTGTGTAAACTCATCAGAATACATAAAAAGATGCTACAACTCAAAATAGAATTTTAAAAAACCACAAAACGTTATTGTGATGGTTAATATTGAGTGTCAACTTGATTGGATTGAAAGGAGATAAGTATTGCTCCTCGGTGTGTCTACGAGGGTATTGTCAAAGGAGATTAATATTTGAGTCAGTGGACTGGGAGAGGCAGCCCCTTCCTCAATTTGTGTGTGCACCATCTAATCAGCTGCCAGCATGGTAGGATAAAAGCAGGCAGAGGAACGTGAGAGGACTAGATGGGTTTAGTCTTCTGGCCTACATCTTTCTCCCAGCTGGATGCTTCCTGCCCTCAAAAATCAGACTCCAAATTCTTCGACTTTGGGACTTGGACCTTTGAACACAGACTGAAGGCTGCACTGTTGGCTTCCCTACTTTTGAGGCTTTGGGACTTGGACTGACTTCCTGGATCCTCAGCTTGCAGATGGCCTATTGTGGGGCCTCACCTTGTGATCATGTGAGTCAATGCTCCTTAACAAACTCCCCGTTATATATACATCTATGCTACTACTTCTGTCCCTCTAGAGAACCTTGAGTAGTACAGTTATGCATTTTTATTAAGTGTAAATTATGCCTTAATTAACAATAAATATCTTCTCAACCTCCAAAAAGAGACTTTCTGTCTGAAACTTGAGAATAAGTCTAAAGTTTTCATTTAATAATGAATTTGTAAAAGACAGGAAAATTGATTTTGGCATTAATTTGTTCAACAAATATCTGTTGAGCATGTCCTATGTGGCAGGGGCTGAGTGTGGGGTGTGGAGTGGGTGAATGTAAGGAACATATAGTTCCTGGCTCCCTAGAGCTCATGGTCTAGGGGTTGGAGAGAATTGGTACATTGGGATTTTACAGGGGGTGCCAAAGTTGGTGATGACAAAGTTCAGGGAAGAACAACTGGAGCGGAGGGAGGGCATCAACATGGATGCTGAACGAAGCCGATGTACTGCTAAGAGTGAGGTGGAAAGTGTCATGTGAACCCCAGAGCTTCAATTGTCAATACATATTGGGGTGTGACCAGCAGATTGATAGAAGACAGCAAAGAGACAGGGGTAAATGCCAGTAGAGCAGAATAGCATGACTTGTCAAGAGACAGGACTTTTCAAGGTGAAAGGAAGGGAGATGGTCCTGAAGCAGCAGTCATGTCTATGACCCACCCAAGCCCTAAGCAATAAAAGATAGAAACAGAGTCAGGGTCCTCAGAGGACATCCTAGTTTTAATTAAGGAAAGAAGTTGAGAAGAATATTTTAAGAAACATTTGAGGACATATTACAGTTTGCTGGCTATGGGGTAGGATAGGGTGGAAGAGAGAGATTTGGAATAAAGGGTATGGATGGGACAAGACAAAGCAGGGCACCAGCCCTACCTTGGACCTTTCCTTAACTTGAGACAGCCATGTCCATGTTGATTCAGCCAATCTGACTCAGGTATTATGTAACTTGAAGTTGAACCATCCCAACTGATATAAGTGGTGATACTGAGTAACACAAATATGCTTTCTGGATTCACACATGCACTTTTTTTAACATGAAAAGTTCAAACTTCTATGTGGAGATTTTTTTTCTTTTTTTTGTTTTTGTTTTTTTTGTATTTGTTTTTGTTTTTTTTTTTTTTGAGACAGAGTCTCGCTCTGTCACCCAGGCTGGAGTGCAGTGGCACAATCTCGGCTCACTGGAAGCTCTGCCTCCTGGATTCATGCCATTCCCCTGCCTCAGCCTCCCAAGTAGCTGGAACTACAGGCGCCTGCCACCACGCCTGGCTAATTTTTTGTATTTTTAGTAGAGACAGGGTTTCACCATTTTAGCCAGGATGGTCTCGATCTGCTGACCTCGTGATCCGCCCGCCTCAGCCTCCCAAAGTGCTGGGATTACAGGCGTGAGCCACCTTGCCCGGCCAATTTTTTTCAACAGTATCCTCAAGAAGTATTCATCATGCAACTCTTTCTAGGAAAGGTATTTAAAAAAGAAGAAAAATATCATTTTTGGCCGAGAATGTCAAGACATACATCTCTTAGAGATATAATTCTAATTATTATTGCAGAGTCTTGTGTTTCTTATAATTTTAATTTTTACAAAAAACAAATGTGTCCATCCATGCATCTATGTATGTATGTATATATGTATGTATCTATCTATCTTCATCATCATTATAATTATCCATCTATGCTCTATCTATTGTGTATCTATCTAATTATCTATGCAGAACTGCAAAATTTACAGGACTGGCCCATACCGCCCTCTGCTCCCCACTTTGTCTAATCTTCAAAATCAAGTTTCTGGACTCAGGGCTATGAAATGCAAAGTGAAACAGCTCATGTCCAATGGTCTGACACTCTGCTGCTCATGAAAACCTGCAACATCCAACTGAGTTTTTCATTTTTAATATCAGCAAGTCTAGTTCTCTATCTTCATAAAGAGTTATTTTTAATTTTATTAGGGGATAAATTCTTTTTTTATAAAGAAATTATTAGGTATCAAAATACCACAATCTCTTTATGGATTCAACTAGATTATGTGTATGGGCAAAGTATTTTCAACTTAAGAATTACATTCCTGTTCCTTGAACACTAGTTTGAAAGTTTGGATTAAGGGATATATTAACTTCCTTAAGACAAAACAGACTCACAGTTGAAAACTACTCACCTTGTATATAGAAGTTGCTTAATTAATATCAATGATTTTTATTGTATTGGAACAAAATAGACTATAACTTTTTATAAGATATATATGGGTTTATTACCAAATATTCTTAAAATGAATATAATGCTATAATAGTCTTATTTTGAGGTAATATATATATAGTCTGCAAAAATTAGGTTTCCTGGTGTCATTAACCACTTATGCAATTATTTTTCTGGAACGAATACACATGCTGTGCATACAGTTTTGCCTGATATAAGTTTTAAAACAATGTATATTGGAATCTGGGAACTAAAACTGAGAAAATCAGTGTCCCCTTGATGTCAATTTCAGTTTCAACTGCACTTGCTATTTTATTTTTAATTGGTTACATTATGTGTACATTGTCACAGTTGGTGGCATTTGTTTTCTTCTCTGTGACCATAATTTGCACAGATTTAACCATAATGCATCGTTAAAGATTACAAGAAATCTTTTAGACACAGCTCCTCTCAGTTGCTGAGGATCCAACCTTTACTCATTTGTTTTCTTCATGAATATATATTTCCTGAGTTGTATGTTTGTACATAGCTATTTGTAGCCTTTGAAGTTTATGGAAGTTTGTTTGGTTGCATTCTTGGGGCACATTTTCTTTCCCTGAGGACTGTTAAGGTTTGGATATTTGACCCTTCCAAAGCTCATGTTGAAGTTTAGTCCCCCCAAGATGGCTGAATAGGAACAGCTCTGGTCTACAGCTCCCAGAGTGAGCGTCGCAGAAGATGGGTGATTTCTGCATTTCCATCTGAGGTACTGCGTTCATCTCACTAGGGAGTGCCAGACAGTGGGTGCAGGTCAGTAGGTGCAGTGCACCATGCATGAGCTGAAGCAGGGGAAGACATTGCCTCACTCGGGAAGTGCAAGGGGTCAGGGAGTTCCCTTTCCTAGTCAAAGAAAGGGGTGACAGACGGCACCTGGAAAATTGGGTCACTCCCACCCGAATACTGTGCTTTTCCAACTGGCTTAAAAAATGGCGCACCAGGAGATTATATCCTGCACCTGGCTCAGAGGGTCCTATGTCTACGGAGTGTCGCTGATTGCTAACACAGCAATCTGAGATCAAACTGCAAGGCGGCAGCGAGGCTGGGGGAGGGGTGCCCACAATTGCCCAGGCTTGCTTAGGTAAACAAAGCAGCCAGGAAGCTCGAACTGGGTGGAACCCACCACAGCTCAAGGAGGCCTGCCTGCCTCTGTAGGCTCCCCCTCTGGGGGCAGGGCACAGACAAACACAAAGACAGCAGTAACCTCTGTAGGCTTAAGTGTCCCTGTCTGACAGCTTTGAAGAGAGCAGTGGTTCTCCCAGCATGCAGCTGGAGATCTGAAAACGGGCAGACTGCCTTCTCAAGTTGGTCCCGGACCCCTGACCCCTGAGCAGCCCAACTGGGAAGCACCCCCCTATAGGGGCAGACTGACACCTCACATGGCCGGGTATTCCTCTGAGACAAAACTTCCAGAGGAATGATCAGACAGCAGCATTTGTGGTTCAAGAAAAACTGCTGTTCTGCAGACACCACTGCTGACACCCAGGCAAACAGGGTCTGGAGTGGTCCTCTAGCAAACTCAAACAGACCTGCAGGTGAGGGTCCTGTCTGTTAGAAGGAAAGCTAACAAACAGAAAGGACATCCACACCAAAAACCCATCTGTACATCACCATCATCAAAGACCAAAAGTAGATAAAACCACAAAGATGGGGAAAAAACAGAGCAGAAAAACTGGAAACTCTAAAAAGCACGGCACCTCTCCTCCTCCAAAGGAATGCAGTTCCTCACCAGCAATGGAACAAAGCTGGATGGAGAATGACTTTGACGAGTTGAGAGAAGAAGGCTTCAGATGATCAAACTACTCTGAGCTACAGGAGGAAATTCAAACCAAAGGCAAAGAAGCTGAAAACTTTGAAAAAAAATTAGACGAATGTATAACTACAATAACCAATACAGAGAAGTGCTTAAAGGAGCTGATGGAGCTGAAAGCCAAGGCTTGAGAACTACCTGAAGAATGCAGAAGCCTCAGGAGCCAACGTGATCAACTGGAAGAAAGGGTATCAGCAATGGAAGATGAAATGAATGAAATGAAGTGAGAAGGGAAGTTTAGAGAAAAAAGAATAAAAAGAAACGAACAAAGCCTCCAAGAAATATGGGACTATGTGAAATGACCAAATCTACGTCTGATTGGTGTACCTGAAAGTGACGGGGAGAATGGAACCAAGTTGGAAAACACTCTGCAGGATATTATCCAGGAGAATGTCCCCAATCTAGCAAGGCAGGCCAACATTCAGATTCAGGAAATACAGAGAATGCCACAAAGATACTCCTCGAGAAGAGCAACTCCAAGACACATAATTGTCAGATTCACCAAAGTTGAAATGAAGGAAAAAATGTTAAGGGCAGCCAGAGAGAAAGGTCGGGTTACCCTCAAAGGGAAGTCCATCAGACTAACAGCGGATCTCTCGGCAGAAACTCTACAAGCCAGAAGAGAGTGGGGGCCAATATTTAACATTCTTAAAGAAAAGAATTTTCAACCCAGAATTTCATATCCAGCCAAATTATGCTTCATACGTGGAAGAGAAATAAAATACTTTACAGACAAGCAAATGCTAAGAGATTTTGTCACCACCAGGCCTGCCCTAAAAGACCTCCTGAAGGAAGCACTAAACGTGGAAAGGAACAACTGGTACCAGCCACTGCAAACACATGCCAAATTGTGAAGACCATCAAGGCTAGGAAGAAACTGCATCAAATAACGAGCAAAATAACAAGCTAACATCATAATGACAGGATCAAGTTCACACATAACAATATTAATTTTAAATGTAAATAGACTAAATGCTCCAATTAAAAGACACAGACTGGCAAATTGGATACAGTCTCAAGACCCATCAGTGTGTCATATTCAGGAAACCCATCTCATGTGCAGAGACACACATAGGCTCAAAATAAAAGGATGGAGGAAGATCTACCAAGCAAATGGAAAACAAAAAAAGGCAGGGGTTGCAATCCTAGTCTCTGTTAAAACAGACTTTAAACCAACAAAGATCAAAAGAGACAAAGAAGGCTATTACATAATGGTAAAGGGATCAATTCAACAAGAAGAGCTAACTATCCTAAACATATATGCACCGAATACAGGAGCACCCAGATTCATAAAGCAAGTCCTGAGTGACCTACAAAGAGACTTAGACTCCCACACATTAATAATGGGAGACTTTAACACCCCACTGTCAACATTAGACAGATCAACGAGACAGAAAGTTAACAAGGATACCCAGGAATTGAACTCAGCTCTGCACCGAGCAGACCTGATAGACATCTACAGAATTCTCCACCACAAATCAACAGAATATACATTTTTTTCAGCACCACACCACACCTATTCCAAAATTGACCACATACTTGGAAGTAAAACACTCCTCAGCAAATGTAAAAGAACAGAAATTATAACAAACTATCTCTCAGACCACAGTGCAATCAAACTAGAATCAGGATTAAGAAACTCACTCAAAACCACTCAACTACATGGAAACTGAACAACCTGCTCCTGAATGACTACTGGGTACATAACGAAATGAAGGCAGAAATAAAGATGTTCTTTGAAACCAACAAGAACAAAGACACAACATACCAGAATCTTTGGGATACATTCAAAACAGTGCATACAGGGAAATTTATAGCACTAAATACCCAAAAGAGAAAGCAGGAAAGATCCAAAATTGACACCCTAACATCACAATGAAAAGAACTAGAAAAGCAAGAGCAAACACATTCAAAAGCTGGCAGAAGGCAAGAAATAACTAAAATCAGAGCAGAACTGAAGGAAATAGAGACACAAAAACCCCTTCAAAAAATTAATGAATCCAGGAGCTGGTTTTTTGAAAGGATCAACAAAATTGATAGACCACTAGCAAATCTAATAAAGAAAAAAAGAGAGAAGAATCAAATAGACGCAATAAAAAATGATAAAGGGGATATCACCACTGATCCCACAGAAATACAAACTACCATCAGAGAATACTACAAACACTTCTACGCAAATAAACAAGAAAATCTAGAAGAAATGGATAAATTCCTCGACACATACACTCTCCCAAGACTAAACCAGGAAGAAGTTGAATCTCTGAATAGACCAATAACAGGCTCTGAAATTGTGGTAATAATTAATAGCTTACCAACCAAAAAGAGTCCAGGACCAGATGGATTCACAGCCGAATTCTACCAGAGGTACAAGGAGGAACTCGTACCATTCCTTCTGGAACTATTCCAATCAATAGAAAAAGAGGGAATCCTCCCTAACTCATTTTTTGAGGCCAGCATCATCCTGATACCAAAGCTGGGCAGAGACACAACCAAAAAAGGGAATTTTAGACTAATATCCTTGATGAACATTGACAAGAAAATCCTCAATAAAATACCAGCAAACCGAATCCAGCAGCACATCAAAAAGCTTATCCACCATGATCAAGTGGGCTTCATCCCTGGGATGCAAGGCTGGTTCAATATATGAAAACCAATAAATGTAATCCAGCATAGAAACAGAACCAAAGACAAAACCCACATGAATATCTCAATAGATGCAGAAAAGGCCTTTGACAAAATTCAACAACCCTTCATGCTAAAAACTCTCAATAAATTAGGTATTGATGGGAGGTATCTCAAAATAATAATAGCTATCTATGACAAACCCACAGCCAATATCATACCGAATGGGCAAAAACTGGAAGCATTCCCTTTGAAAACTGGCACAAGACAGGGATGCCCTCTCTCACCACTCCTATTCAACATAGTGTTGGAAGTTCTGGCCAGGGCAATTAGGCAGGAGAAGGAAATAAAGGATATTCAATTAGGAAAAGAGGAAGTCAAATTGTCCCCGTTTGCAGATGACATGATCGTATATCTAGAAAACCCCATTGTCTCAGCCCAAAATCTCCTTAAGCTGATAAACAACTTCAGCAAAGTCTCAGGATACAAAATCAATGTACAAAAATCACAAGCATTCTTATACACCAACAACAGACAAACAGAGAGCCAAATCATGAGTGTACTCCCATTTACAATTGCTTCAAAGAGAATAAAATACCTAGGAATCCAACTTAAAAGGGATGTGAAGGACCTCTTCAAGGAGAACCACAAACCACTGCTCAATGAAATAAAAGAGGATACAAACAAATGGAGGAACATTCCATGCTCATTGGTAGGAAGACTCAATATCGTGAAAATGGCCATACTGCCCAAGTTAATTTATAGATTCAATGTCATCCCCATCAAGCTACCAATGCCTTTCTTCACAGAATTGGAAAAAACTACTTTAAAGTTCATATGGAACCAAAAAGCAGCCTGCATCACCAAGTCAATCCTCAGCCAAAAGAACAAAGCTGGAGGCATCACACTACCTGACTTCAAACTATACTATAAGGCTACAGTAACCCAAACAGCATGGTACTGGTACCAAAACAGAGATATAGATCAATGGAACAGAACAGAGCCCTCAGAAATAATGCCACATATCTACAACTATCTGATCTTTGACAAACCTGAGAAAAACAAGCAATGGGGAAAGGATTCCCTATTTAGTAAATGGTGCTGGGAAAACTGGTTAGCCACATGTAGAAAGCTGAAACTGGATCCCTTCCTTACAACTTATAGAAAAATCAATTCAAGATGGATTAAAGACTTAAACATTAGACCTAAAACCATAAATACCCTAGGAAAAAACCTAGGCATTACCATTCAGGACATAGGCATGGGCAAGGACTTCATGTTGAAAACACCAAAAGCAATGGCAACAAAAGACAAAATTGACAAATGGGATCTAATTAAACTAAAGAGCTTCTGCACAGCAAAAGAAACTACCATCAGAGTGAACAGGCAACCTACAAAATGGGAGAAAATTTTTGCAACCTACTCATCTGACAAACGGCTAATATCCAGAATCTACAATGAACTTAAACAGATTTACAAGAAACAAACAAACAACCCCATCAAAAAGTGGTCATAGGACATGAACAGACACTTCTCAAAAGAAGACATTTGTGCAGCCATAAAACACATGAAAAAATGCTCATCATCACTGGCCATCAGAGAAATGCAAATCAAAACCACAATGAGATACCAGCTCACACCAGTTAGAATGGCAATCATTAAAAAGTCAGGAAACAACAGGTGCTGGAGAGGTTGTGGAGAAATAGGAAGACTTTTACACTGTTGGTGGGACTGTAAACTAGTTCAACCATTGTGGAAGTCAGTGTGGCGATTCCTCAGGGATCTAGAACTAAAAATACCATTTGACCCAGCAATCCCATTACTGGGTATATACCCAAAGGACTATAAATCATACTGCTATAAAGACACATGCACACGTATGTTTATTCCGGCACTATTCACAAAAGCAAAGACTTGGAACCAACCCAAATGTCCAACAATGATAGACTGGATTAAGAAAATGTGGCACATATACACCATGGAATACTATGCAGCCATAAACAATGATGAGTTCATGTCCTTTGTAGGGACATGGATGAAATTGGAAATCATCATTCTCAGTAAACTATCGCAAGAGCAAAAAACCAAAGACTGCATATTCTCACTCATAGGTGGAAATTGAACAATGAGAACACATGGATACAGGAAGGGGAACATCACACTCTGGGGACTGTTGTGGGGTGGGTGGAGGGGGGAGGGATAGCATTGGAAGATATACCTAATGCTATATGACGAGTTAGTGGGTGCAGCGCACCAGCATGGCACATGTATACATATGTAACTAACCTGCACAATGTGCACATGTACCCTAAAACTTAAAGTATAATAATAAAAAAGGGGGAAAAAAATTTAGTCCCCAATATTCGAGGCTGGGCCTAATAGAAGGTGTTTGGGTCATGGAGACAGATCCCTCCCATTGAATAGATGAATGTCATCTTCTGATGATGAATGAATTCTTCCTCTATTAGTTCCTGAAAGACCTGCTTGCTAAAAGAGTGGGCCACCTCCCCGGTTTCTCTCTTGCTTCCTCGCTCATGTAATCTCTGCACATGCTGGCTTCCCCTCCTCTTCTGCCATGAGTGGGAGCAGGCTGTGGCCATCACCAGACGAAGATGCCCAATTTTGAAATTCCCAGCCACCAGACTCATAAACCAAATCATCCCTTTTCCTTTATAAATTATCCAGCCTCAGGTATTCTTTATAGCAACACAAAAGGGACAAAGACTTTTTATATCTTGCCCCACTGTCTTCTAGCATTTCGTGTGTCACATAAAGAAATCTTAGCCTGCTAGTTTTTTTTTCTGAATATCCACAGAATTCTTTCCATAACTTCAAATACCAGGAATTTATTGGGGTATTTGTTAATTATTCAATATAAACACAGCCTTGCAATTCTTGGGCTACTTCTGTCTGCAGATTCAAATTTCACTGTACTTCAGGAATTTCACCTTGAATTGGATCTTTGAAAATTTGTTTTCATGTTCCATTCATTTTTTAACCCACACAAGGCATTTAGTGTTAATGATATTTGATCTCTTCCCTACCACCCCCTCCCATCCCCCTCTTTTTCTCTATCTCTGTCTTCCGTCTTTTACTTTTCGTTCTTTTCCATCTCACATGCTCATTTTTTCTTCTCAAAACCATCCTTCGAATTCCTTCAGTGGTGTCTCATCTCCCTTTTGCTGCTTCTATCATGACCTTTGATTTTGGTCTCTTTTTGTGTCTCTCTCTCTCTGAGATTCTGAGGCTCTGCCTATTCCATTTTTATTCTCATTTGTTTCTAATTTGTTTCCAAGACTCTCTTCTCCCTTTTCATTCTCATTTATTACTAATTTATTTCTGAGGCTTTACCCACTCACTTTTCATTCCCGTCTAACCTAATGTATTATCAGTTCTTCCTTAAAGCCTTATATTGCTTCTTTAAATTCTCATTTCAGAGAAACAATAGTGTCTTTAATTGATTCCTTAGAAATAACTTTGTTCATGGTTTTTGGCTGCGTTGTGGTATATAATCTTTACGGTTCTCATCTTCATAAATCATGTTCTGTTCTTTTTTCATTTCAGCATCATTTTAAAGGCCTCCCGCTGGCTCCACCCTTTTTAAGTAGCATTGTTCCTCATCTTTTTGGACTAGAATTTTGGGCAAAGCTCTGGGGAAAGGGGAAGAGGAATGTGCTAAACAAATGGGAAGATTGGGTTTCAGTCTGTTATCTCTAGGATGTTTCTCAGCTGGACTTGGCCTGTGGGTTATCTGGTCCAGCATAGCAGGATATCTTCCAGGCTCACAAGGAGGCTGTGCATTTTACAGAACATTTTAACGTGATTATTTTACCTTGACTTATCTTCACCAGGCAGCTTTGGGCAAAGACGGCCAGGTAGCTTTTATCTTATTGACTCTTCCTTCTATCCTATACCATGATTGAAACATGATGTAGGCTTCCAAAACCAGGACATGAACCTTGATGTTAACTTTCTAAGCACGGGATAGACACATTTCCTTTCAGTGTGTGCCACCCATCCACTTTGGATAACTATGAGCTGGGTCCACTCTGCCTGAGTCACACATAGAAAGACACTTTTCTTGGAGTTCCCAAATACCTCCATCCACTTCTCATGCACTTGGCTATCTTCCTGCATCTACTGTGATCCAGGGTTACAGGGGATCTGTAGCTTCATCAAAGATAACATTTGTTTGTTTCTTCTTCTCTTGTTTGCTTTGGATTGGTTTCATAAAGGAAAAGGGACAAAAATATACTTATACTACCACTTGAAAAGAAAAGATAAATTCCTTCTTTCAAATTCATTCCTTTTTGTTTCTTTCCAATGAATCTCATGGGGTGAGGGGAGCACTGAAGGGAATGTCCAATCTACTCAAATCCAAAAAGTCACAGGTATAAGGCACAGAAAATTTTACCAGTCTGATGATGGCAGTTTTAATGCTATATAAGGACAGACTATGCAAAAATGCTGTTAATGAGGATAAGGAGCTACAGGAACAAAACTGATGAGGAACTGTAATTCTATTAGAGGGATGTATATAGCCATCGTTTTTTTCTTTAATCCAAAACAATTAGATTGCTTATATACACAGCCACATTCAATTCTAAGGTATTTGATTGAAATGCACCAGAGGATGCAGATATATATATATATCCTTTTACCTTAGTTTCCATTTTATTCTTTCCTTCCCATTTTATCAGTGCAGTAGAGTACATTTTTCCCACTTGAGCTCAACATGCTGTTGTGCAGAAAGCCTTTACTTGGGAGTTCACAAAATGTTGGCCCAGATGAGTGCAGCAGACATTTGGCCCAGGTGAGCATAGCAGATATTTACATGAAATATTAGGGAGCATCCATCTGGGCTATGTGACTTAGGCTGGCAATACACGAAAGAGGATCCCAATTTGTTGTATAAATCACCCTCAGAGCCCCCAACAGTGAACACATAGGGGGTTCTTTTCATTTTCATGATGCTTAATATAATCTTTAAAAATAATTAAAATTAGGTGAAGTGTGTAGATTTCTGAGAGACTACAGAAAGACATTAGTTTTGATACCTCTTGCTTCTAGCATTTGACTGACATAAACAAACTAAAAGGTTTAAAAAGAACAGGGATTCTTCCAAGTACTATAGTCCAATGGGTAGGGAAAAAAAGTTCAAAATTGTTCTAGAACTGTAAGAACAATTTCTGCTGTTTAAGCATTCCCATATGTGGGACTTTGTTATGGCTGCCTGAGCAGCCTAATGGGAGTGCAAAGACTTTCTTTAAATAATGTATAACAATGTTGGTTTGGAAATGACTACCAGTGTTGAGTTCAAAACTTTATGGGTGCTGCTATGAGTAAGTGTTTAATTTGGGGGCATAATATTGACATTCTTTGGGAGAAATGCAGACTCCGATCAGTGCAGAAAATGGCACAGAATAGTGTTTAAAAATGCCCTCCAGGCCATAACATGGTTGGGTTAGGAGGAGGAATACTAACCATTCCCATCCTAAAACACAGAATTTTGGGTTTCTTTCTGTGAGTTCACCACCTCTGACCTTCACAGGTAAGGGACCATCACACAGACATCTGCCATTTTCATATAACTCTCTATCCAAACAAAGGCTGAACATTCAGCATTGACAAACTCTCCCAGCACCCGTGGTCAGCCCCTTGACCTGCATCCCCACCCTGGGCAGTGGTGTGGGGGTGGGATTCTTTATGAACTTGGACCCCAGTTCTGCTTCCCCTGGAAAGCTGGACCCACACAATATCACCCTCATATGCAGACCCTCATGTCTGGGCACCTGTGCCTATCCGGAGCTGGGGGTCTGCTCTAGGAGCTCGTTCAGGACAGGATACTCCCATCCAATCTGTGCCCACCATAGAAAAGAGCCAGCCAAGTGCCTGCTACTACAGGGCTCTTCACACATGGGAAAGCTGCCCTGGGGAAGTGTCCCAGGAAAGGTCAGGGGGACAAAAAAAGGTCGCAGTGATTTGCCTCCAGACACTGGACACTCTTCCCTGGAGAGTACAGGGCATGCTCCTCTCCAAACCTGATCTTGCTACATTTGTGCTGCCCACAGTAGGGGCGCCACTGACTTTTCAAAGACAGCAGGCCCTGAATTGTGCAAGGAAGATAAGTGCTTGAATTTTGTAGCATGCATGCAGTGTTCTACTTTTAAGAATGGTACCAGGCTCCTCTGGTATTCAAGAAAGTCCCTCAACAGCTCAGATTGTAGTTTTCTAATCCTGTCTTCCCACATGCACATTTACCTCCTCCACCCAAGAACTGAATAACAGACATGAGTGCTTGGGACGTCATGCTGTCTACTGTCATCCCCTTCCTAAGACCCCCTCTCCCCATCTCTTGACACACCTCTTCTTAGCTCCCTCTTTCTTTCTGGCCTGTTACACTCAACCTCTCCAGTGTCCTAACAAGTACCCACTCAAACCTACTTCCTCTCCTGCTGTGCTTCTTCTTCAAAAGTGCTTTGCTTCTCATCCTCCCCTTCTTTCCTTGCGCTCTTCCCTGCTTCCCTCTTCAAAGCACTTCTCAGCTACAAATGAGAAGGAAGCGATCTGATTAAACAGGGGATGAGCAGAGTCACGTTCTTAGGGGATTTGCATTTTTAAAAGGAGATTAATGACCACATCTGAAAATGCCACCCTGGAATCTTATGCAGAGTGACAGGGGAGTTGGGATGAGCTCCGTTCAGGGCAGGAAGTGAGAGTTTGGATCTGAAGTACTTTTCAGATGCTGAAGTCATAGGAGCATGCAGTTGCTTCCTGGGCAGAGCCATAAACAAACATCTCTTATGCTGAGTGGGGTCTGAGAAGATAGAGGGAACGGTGACCCAGGAGCTCTGGAATTATCTGGCTGTGTTACACTTGCAGGACTACACACATTTAAGTGAAAAAAACATGCTTTTCGTCCACCTGGCTGACCTCTTAGCCTGCTCTCCTCTTATTGTTCCCTCGAAGGCATCATTTTTTGAAAGAGAAATTTAAACTCTGTCCATCGCTTCCCCTTTGGAAGAAAGTTAAGATTCCTTTCTGAGCTCTTTCATCATCTGGAGTTTAAAAGCTTCCCCTCCTCTGTCAACTGTCTTTGAATCCCTCATGTCACACCAAACTCCAAAAGAGAGAAATAGTTTTGCATGACTCCCTGCAGGCTCCATTTTGCCCCGTAGTGACAGCCCCATGTCTTGGCTTTCCTGATTGGAAAAACTTCTCAAGCTTTCTACATTCATGATCTCTGCTTCTTCTGTGCAACTTTCTCCAGTTTGTCTCTGATGTCCAATGGTCCCTGCATTAATCCTGTCCAAGGAACAGGTGACCCTCATATCATCTCAGCTTCTACTTCTGTGTCTCTGTCTCTCTTTTTTTTGTTTTTTCAGACAGGGGTCTCACTCTGTTGCCCAGGTTGGTCTCAAACTGTTGGGCCCCAAAGATCCTCTGGCCTCATCTTCCTGAGTAGCTGGTAGGAGTGTGAGCCCTTCTGCTTGGTCTTCAGTCCTTTGCTTTTCTTTTTTGACCTATACAACATTTGGTGGTTGATGTCCATGTTCATGTAAATGTCTTCTCTGGCTTCTCGGGGCCACCATGCATTCCCTTCTCCCTCTTTTCATTTATGATCTTTTCATCTAGTAAGACCCATCTTCCCCTAAAGATGTATATTTTCCTCAAAGCAAGGATTGGCTTACCTTCACAAACTGAGTCTCCAATGACCACATAAACTGAAGTGCAATATAAATCACGGAGAGATGTGAGCTCATCTTCTACTTCTTGTGTCCTCTGCTGGTTCTTCTCACCAACATCATGTATTGCTAAGTAAGTGAGTGATGTTAAGTTAGAAAATGGACTGAGTCCATTAATTCATTTGGCATGCTCCAAAGTCCTCACCTGAGATCTATCTACTCTGCATATTACACTTGTTAGAAATACAGGAAGATCTTTTTCACATGAGCTAATAAGGGTGAATACATGTAAGTGTTGGTAAGAAGTACTAGAAACACTGGAATTTGTGAGATTTCATTGAAGAACCAACTTCCACCCAGCCCTTCACATTGTTCTCTTTTGGTAGTTCCTTGTCATTTCCTCCTTTCAATATCAATAGAGCTGCTGTGAACATGCATGTACCAGTTTCTGGGTGGACATATGTTTTCATTTTTTAGGGGGGAGTAGACATCAAAGAGTAGAATTGCTGGGTTGTATGATGAATCTGTGTTCTAACTTTTCAGAAACTGGACTTCTACTCCTGCCTGATTTCACCTTCCATGCCATTTCTGTAGTGAGGCCCACTCCTTGGCCTATACAAGACCTGAATTAAATTAGGTGCCCAGAGTCGTTCTGTCATCAACTCTGTTCTTTCCCTTGCTAGCCTGTGTAATAATTGGCAATCAGACCTTTACATGAGCAATGGTTTCATATGTCTCCCCAACTATATTACAAGTTTCACGGGGGCAGGGCTATGTCTATCTCCTTGACCTCTCTATCTGCAATGCCTGGGAGAGGGCTGTGAACACTGGTCACCCTCCATAAACACTCGGAGAAAAACAAGGGAGTCAGTAGAGTTAGTTTTTTGCTTTTTTACCCCCAGAACTCTTAGAATATGATTTGAGCTATTCCTTCAAGGAAGTTCTGGGGCAGGTGATCATTCATAGATGACATGAGAGAGTGCACAGCACATGAGTTTGCAGGAAAATGCAAACCCCACATTGAAATTTGATCCCCAGTGTTGGAGATGGGGATTTACAGAGGGGTGTTTGGGTCATGGGGGTGGATCCCTCATGAATGGCTTGGTGCTGCCCTCATGGTAATGACTGGGTTCTCTATTCAATGCTGCAAGAGCTGATTGTTACAAAGAGTCTGGCACCTTCCTCTCCTCTTTCTCTTGCTTCTTCTCTCACCATGTCATCTGTGCACACAGCAGCTCCCCTTCCCGTTCCACCATGAGTGGAAGCTCCCTGGGGCCTCAGCAGAAGCGGATGCTGGTGCAATGCTTCTTGTACAGCCTGTAGAACTGTGAGCCAAATAAACCTATTTTCTTTATAAATTATCCAGCCTCACTCAGGTATTCCTTTATAGCAATGCAAAACTGACTAAGACAGGGTATCAGGAGACCTAGCTTTGCCTGAATCTGAGAACTTCATCAGGACTCTTGGAACAATTTAGCCCACAGGTCCAAGGCTGATTTTTGTCACAGTGAAGTTCAGGTAGTAAGAATTCTCACTGGTGGCTGTTGAGGGTGATGGTGGTGGGGATGGGTCATATGGAGATTTAGCAGTGGTAGACTAGAAATTAAAGTGGAGAAAGGGAAGAATTAAAAGTCAAAACAGTGTGAGGGAGGAAAGCAATGGGTATAACACCTCAGATCTTTATCCTTGAGAGGACTTAAAAAATCTACTTAATAATAATCAGATGCTATTCTATAAGAACTTTGAGACTAGACATCTGATGACTTTTAGGAACCTGCACGGGGGCTGAAAATGCATGCAAATCTGGCTGACTCAGATCCAGTCTTAACTGGCTCATAACTTGCTTCATATACATGACTGTACGTTAGCAAGGAAATGAGAATAACAGCATATCACATAGGCATGAAAAGCATTTGCAAAGCAGCAGTTCTTAAAAATGACATTTTGCAGTGTTTGCCAGAAGCAGATTCAGAAAACTGAGACCAAAGTAATGAGGGAGCCGTCTCATGCCTAGATGAGCAGAAGCATACCAAAGGCTTAGTATTTCCCCAAGTAGTAGGCACCTCAAACTTATTTAAGGAAAATACTCTTCTTGATGGAAGAGATACTGCAGTTCAAGCAGGAATGTGTTTGGTGTGCTGCCTTAAATAGCATGGGTAGATGTTCAAACATGTTAGGACTCACTGGCCCTAGGAAAGACCCGCAAGTATCTGGTCTACACCAGGAAAGTGACAATGAAACACCAAACACATTTTCTCCTCTAATTACCAAGAAAAGTATTTCTTTCCCAATGGTGGCAGACAACAATGTTGGTAATGATGAAGTTTTCTGGAGTGTGAAGTGGATATGTCTTATAAGTTTAATCCACAGCTTCACCACTTCATAAGTGGATAATCGAATTGTGCCTCAGTTTCCTCAGACTTGGGGATATTAAGAGTACCCTCAGTCACCACAAGGTGGGTACCAACATAAGAAAAGGGTGTAGCAAAAGCCCAGGGGTGCATGTTCTTAAAGTGCCTAGTGTGGAATTAGAATGACAAGTGGTAGATGACTTACTTGTGCAGAAATTTAAAATTATTTTGTGATTTTCAAATGATCATGTGTGCTTTCCATATGGTGTCCAGACTTGGGGTGCTGCAGTAGGAAAGGGAAGAAGGTTTCCATATTTCCTGAGACTGGAGTCACATCCTGTCACCAATGCACTCACCTGCTGACTAACCAGTGTACTTCTGGGAATTGCAAATACATGAAATGGCACCCATTCTAGACTAGTCGCGGCAGTGTTGGTGATGACCACAGACCGGGAACCACCCTGACGTTTATCCGTAGGTAACTGGGTCATGAGCTGTGATCCACATCGTGGATACTGTGCAGCTGTGGCAAAGAATGAGGTATCCTTCTGTCTGTGCATCGGGAAAGGTTTCCAAGATACACTGCACAGTGAGAAAAACAAGAAGCAGAACAATGCACGGTGTGCTAGCTCTTACATTACATAGGAGGAAATGTAAAATTAATTTACAAATGGCCAATAAGCACATGAAAAGATGCTCAACATCACTAATCATTAGGAAAATAAAAATCACAACTACAGTGAGATACCATCTTACATCCATTACGATGGTTGTTCTCAAAAAAAAAAAGAAAAACAGAAAAGAAAAGTGTTGGCAAGGAGGAATAGGAACGCTTGTGTAGTGCTTGTGGGTATGTAATATGGCGCAACCACTGTGGTCATTTCTCAAAAAATTAATCATAGACTTACCACAAGATGCCGCAATTCAGCTTCTGGTGTATTCCAAAAAGAACGGAAAGCAGGTGCTCCAGCAGATATTTGCATGTCTTTGTTCATAGCAGCATTATTTACATTAGCTAAAATTTGGAAACAAGCCCAGTGTCCATCCATCCGTGAATGAATTAACAAAATGTGTTCTATACATACCAATGAATGGGATTCAGCCATAACAAGAAGAGTGGTTCTGATGTGTGCTTCCACATTATTAAGCCTTGAGTTCTTTCTGCTAAGTGAAATAATCAGACTCAAAAAGACAAATATTACATGATTCCACTTAACAGAGGTGGCTAATGTCATGAAATGAATAGACAGAAAATGAAAAGGTGGTTGTCAGCTGCTTCAGGGAGGGAGAAAGAGGAGTTGGTGTTTAATGGGTACAGAATTCCAGTTGGGGAATACGAAAAAGTTCTGGGTGGGGATGGACAGTGGTGGTGGTTGAACAACAACCTAAATGTACTTCCTGCCACTGGATGTACACTTAAAAGTGGTTAAAATGGGCCGGGCGTAGTGGCTCACATCTAATCCCAGGACTTTGGGAGGTTGAGGCAGGCAGATCATGAGTTCAGGAGATCGAGACCATCCTGGCTATCATGATGAAATCCCCTCTCTACTGAAAATACAAAAATTAGCCGGGCATGGTGGCATGCAACTGTAGTCCCAGCTACTCAGGAGGCTGAAGCAGGAGAAGCAGTTGAACCCGGGAAGTGGAGGTTGCAGTGAGCTGAGATCGCGCCATTGCATTCCAGGTTGGGCAACAGAACAAGACCCCTTCTGAAAAAAAAAGAAAAAGAAAAAAGAAAAAAAGTCGTTAAAATGGTGAATTCTATGTTATATATATTTTACCATAATTTACAATAATTCCTATTGTTTTGCATAAAACAGCTGTAGAAAGCTTTGCAGGTCATGAACAGCACAGCTGGCCACTGGGGCTGGCGTGGGGCTAGGACCTGGGTGCATAGGAAACAGGGATGAGACACAGGCTCTTCATGCCTGCACACATATACAGATACACACAGATGCAAATTTCTGAGCCATCTAAATATAACACCTATTCAAAAAGTCAAACAGAAAAAGGAAATGTAATGGAGCTGAAGGATAAGGGTAGGTGGGGCGGTTGCTCAGGAGGACTGTGGAGGCCACATCACCCAACCTTTGAGGCCTCTCTTAGCAGCTGGAGTGCATCCCAGGGACTTGGGAGCTCTGGAGCAGGAGAGGGCCATGGCCGGAGGAGGCCTGAAAAAGATCATCTCTGCCACAGAGAAGAAGCTGGCTCAGATGCTGGTGGCCACTGTGGAGACAGGGAGACCCAGGGAGACAACTGTATTCATTCAAGGAGGAATGGGTGGTGATGCAAACTTGGGTGGAGGCCACAGGGTGCAGAAGACAGGACACAGCAGAGAGAGATGTAGGACATGGAAGGGACAGAAAGGAGTGACCACTGGACTTAAAGGGGCGAGGAAAGTGGAAGCATGAGAACATCAGCTGGGCATCTGGCTGAGGGGTCGTTTGCCCAGGGTGCCCTTCCCTAAGGGAGAACCCAGGACAGGAGCAGATTCAGAGAAAACCGCCCAGCTCACTCCAGCAAGAAGCAGAAAAGGGACTGGTTAAAGGACGGGGTAGGAAGGTCACCAAGCTCCAAGGGCCCTCTTGAATCTGGCTTGGAGGCCACAGGGCCCAGGGCAAGGACCAAACCACAGGCACAGGACAGCTCTGGTCAAGATCTTCTGGCTACCGCAGGAGGCAGAAACCACACCCTGCATCCTGCACTGCTGAGGCTGGCCCTGGAGTCCAGAAGCTTCTACACCAGAAGCTTCTGTCCCCCATCCCTACTCAAAAAATAAAAACAAAAACAAAAGCAATTCGGTGCCATGCACCCTCTGCTTCCTGGTGCTGTTCGGGATCCTGAGTCTTTCACGGGAGCACCTGAAGGGGAAAGCCTGGACCCGTGTCGGTGTCCCTCCTGCAAGGAGTGCTGGGAAAATGAACTTTCCGGCTTCCTCCTTGGGAAGGCAGAACATTCCCCATGTGTACTGGTGGCATTTAAAAACTGCAGGGCAGCCAGAGAACATGCACCGTGTTCCACCAGGAGAGTTTCCGGCAGGATGTCCAGGTGCAGACACCCGTCCCAAGGTGGGTATTTGAGCTGAGGAACTGAGAAGCCAGTTTCTGCCTAGAGCTAGAGATCCGAGAAGCATCAGCACATGGAAGGCAGGGAAGCTACAATGCCTCAAGGGTGGGAGAACAGATGGAACCAGGAGAGGCAGGTTCTGGGAGGAACCCCAGGGAGCAGCCTCCTTTAAAGCGCGGGGGAAGTAGCTTCAGAGAAGGTGGGGTAGGTTGGGTGGGGTTTGCTGGAAAAAGATAATTAAGAAACAAATTTCTGCTCAGCCCAGAAACCCCTGTCATATCCATAGAAGTAAAAGAAACCTGTCTTATGATTGAGTAAGCATTAAGCCAAAATGTGATGCAATCTGCTAAGAGATGACAAAGACAGAAAGAAATCCCACCTTTGTATCCAGCCAAGCAGGTGCAACCCATTACACACATGGTCTCCAGATAGACGGTGACTAGTTCCTAGTTGAGAGGACTCAATGGCACCATTTGTCACACATAGTTCATCCTAAATTCACCCAGTAACTGTGTTGATTCTCTGTGTGGTTAATTGGCTTTATCCACAGGAAAAACAAACCTCTCTTATCTATGACAGGAGGTAGTTTTGCAACTGGGAGTGAGATGCCCGCAGAACTGAGGTTCCTTCCTTCTCACAGAAACTGGGAGACAGGGGCGCTTTCTGCCCGGATGCCTGCCTTTCAAAGAGAGGGCTCCTATGGCCTTGAGGAGAACAGTTCTGGGTTGTGAGGCAGGCAAGATGCTTATGTATGCTTTAGAAAGTTTTACATACATCTTCAAGGGACAGAGAAAGAGTTTTCAATTACACCTCTTCTAAAAAATAAATGCTCTCAAAGTCCATCCTAGGCAACATAGCAAGATCCTACCTCCACACACAGAATAACAATAATCAATTTGCTGGGCATAGTGGGGTATGCGTGTAGTCCCAGCTACTCAGGAGGCTAAGGAGGGAGAATCCCCTGAGCCCAGGAAGTTAAGGCTGCAGTAAGCTTGGATGGCACCACTGCACTCCAGCCTGGGTGACAGAGGGAGACTCTATCAATGAATGAATGAATGAATAAATGAATGAATAGAAAATGCTCTGAGTGAAAAGAGGAGAGTCTCTTTATCTTTTTGCAACAGGCTAAGCAAAATTTTTAAGAATGTATATTTGCTTCACAGAGATTATTCCAGGAAAAGAAGTGGCCCTCAGTGTCAAAGGATGCAAAACTGACCTGTGAGTTCCTGGCAGGTTTAGCATAAAGGAGGATGTTGCTGATCTCAGTACAAGCAATGTTAGAGAAAGGGGAAGATGGAAGTGGACATGGGCGAGTGAGTGGAAAGTGACAAACGGAAGCAAAGAAACGTATCCAGACCATTGAAGATGCTTGAGCGAGAAGAAAGAGGCGGTGGAGGGAATGGAAGCCTGAGGAAGTCATCTGTTGCAATAAGAGGACTCAGAGCACGTGTAGGGTGCAGCACAGAGCCCATGCGGAGGTGCTGTGGAAGGCTGGTGGGGTGCTGGTGGCCCCACTCTCCATCACTCTGAGGAGTATGTGGTCAGAGTTAAAGCTCAGTCTGTTTCTGGGATCAGGTAAGAGGTCAACATCCGGAGAAGAGAGGCGGATCTTCAGATCCTGCAGACCTCCACCGCGCCCTCTGTCCCTCTTGACTGCTTTTTCTCTATCTCCATTGTCTGGCTCACATTTGTGTCACGTTTTCATTTCTCCCTACCCCTCTTTTCTCTTTTCTCCTCTCTTTTTCTTAACCCTTGTACCTTTGGAAGTCCCACTAATAGAATTTAAACAGCTTTTCAAGTTGGTTTTTTGTTCCCAGAAATTGATTTTAGACTCTCCATGAATAATGTGGAAATCAAAAGAGCATAAGCTGATTCAAGTCTCTGCAAATAAACAAATGAAATCTACATTCCAATACTTTCTTCTTCCAGAGTAGCTCACATTTGATTTTTTTTTTAATTACTGTCACTTGCAATACATTTTTAAATCTTGTAACCTGGTTACACAAATACCATGGGGCTGAAGCCTCACTTCCTGTAAGAGGAAACCAGGCTTGACTAGCCTCATACTGGCTTTGAAGAAGTAAAATCAGGGGTTGATAAATCTGCATAGGGTAAATATCAAAGGTCAAAAGTAAACAATAGGTGGTAGTGGGAATACCCCAAATTATAAAAGAACAAACTGTTTAAGCCACAATAGAATTATTGTAGAAGTAAACCACGGTCCTTCACACTAAAATATTCCACTTAGAATTGTAAAATATTCTTCTCAATAACTCCTGGAAGAGCCTATTAAGAAATTAATGAGGCTGGGTGTGGTGGCTCACACCTCTAATTCCAGCACTTTGGGAGGCTGAGACGGGCAGATCACTTGAGGTTAGGAGTTTGAGACCAGCCTGGCCAATATGGTGAAACCCCGTCTCTACTAAAAATACAAAAATTATCCAGGCATGGTGGCAGGCTCCTGTAATCCCAGCTACTCGGGAGGCTGAGGCAGGAGAAGCGCTTGAACCCAGGAGGTGGAGGTTGCAGTGAGCCAAGATGTCACCACTGCATTCCATCCTGGACGACAGAGTGAAACTCCATCTCAACCAAAAAAAAAAAAAAAAAAGAAAAGAAACTAACAAATGTAAGAGCGTCTATGTTCCAAATCTGGTGTATTGTTTTATGCAGGCTTTCACAAGCTCCAAAAGATTCACCGTACAGAACTGGAGGTTCTAGAGAAAGACCACGCCTCCTCCTGCAGGTAATTCTTGATTCAGGAAGCAGCTCTTGGCTTATCCCTGGGCTTAGTGGAATTCGAATACCTGACAATAGGACACCAAGGGCTTTGGGACCTGAATGGTACATCATGTCGTGGTGACATCTGAGTTACCTGGGGCGTGCACTGCAGCCTCCAGCATCCCAGGGAGAGCTGTATATGGGGTCAGGCTCAAGCAGGTCTCAGGGCACCAGTGACCCAATGGGTGACTCAGACTCCCATGGCACCTGCTCCTTCTGTTTCTCCCTCTGACATATATATGAGCTCATGGGAAACACTGTGGCCTCTTACAGAGGAGGAAAGTGTATGGACTTCCAGCTTCTAGAACTGGGATACAATAAACTCCTGTTGCTTATCTACTCCTCTGCAATATTTTGTCATGGCAGCCCTAGCATGCCATGGAATTTTTACTGTTTTCCTATGGGGACACTGAAGCTCAGAGAAGTGATGCTATTTCCTGATGGATAAGAGGTGATATATTTCAGTCCTCAGACCAACTCTGAAGTAGCAAGGTTGTAGTCTTAAGAGTCAAACCTGGCTGGGAGTGGTGGCTCAAGCCTGTAATCCCAGCACTTTGGGAGGCCGAGGCAGGTGGATCACCAGAGGTCAGGAGTTAGAGACCAGCCTGGCCAACATGGTGAAACCCCGTCTCTACTAAAAATACAAAAATTAGCCGGGTGTGGTGCTGTGTGCCTGTAATCCCAGCTACTCGGGAGGCTGAGGCAGGAGAATCACGTGAACCCGGGAGGCAGAAGTTGCAGTGAGCCGAGATTGTGCCATTGCACTCCAGCCTGGGAGACAAGAGTGAGACTTCATCTCAAAAAAAAAAAAAAAAAAAGAGTCAACCTTGAGCCAGGCATGGTGGCTCATGCCTGTAGTCTCAGCACTTTGGGAAGCCAATGAAGTCAGGAGTTCGAGACCAGCCTGGGCAACATGCTAATACCCTGTCTCTACCAAAAATTAAAAAATTAGCTGGGTATGGTGGCTCATGCCTGTAATCCCAGCTATTTGGGAGGCTGAGGCACAAGGATGGCATGAACCCAGGAGGTGGAGCTTGCAGTGAGCCAAGATTGTGCCATTGTACTCCAGTCTGGAGTGCCAAAAAGAAAAAAAATCCATCTCAAAAAAAAACCCACAAAAAGAATAAATACGGGGCCTCATGACTGTATATTACTGGGCTTCTGACCTAGACTGAAAGCTCAGAGAAGACTTTCCTGAAGAGAAAGTGAGCTATGATGGGCCCACTGTACTCCAGCCTGGGGAACGTAATGAGGCTCTGTCTCAAGAAAAACATGCAGAATAAAACCACAATAAGATACCACTACAGAACTATTAGAATGGCTAAGATTAGAAAGAGTGACCACACCAAGTGTTGGCAAGGATGTGGAGGCACTGGAACGCTCATGCTGCTGGTGGGAATGTAAGATGGTACAACCACTATGGAAAGCAGTCTGGCAGCTTCTAAAATTTTCAGCATACACCCACCATGCCACTCAGCAATTGCATTGCATTCCCACATTATTTTTAGTGAAAGGAAAATCAAGTGGAAAGATCTTTAAAGTATTTTTGCCTGACAAATACATGAAATGTGGGTAGCAGCCCAACACTCCCTGATCAGTCTTCACAGGGCATATGTGGCCTCGTGGTCCCCAGGAAATACGGCTCTCTCCACAAGTGCTGAGTCCACTCTCTCCATCAATCCTAAGATGTTAGTTCCACAGCACTGCCAGCGTTGGGCTTTGTCTATTTCTTTCTTTCTTTGTCATTTTTGAGAGGGGGTCTTTCTCTGTCATCCAGGCTGAAGTGCAGTGATGCAGTGTTGGTTGTAATAGCTCCCATTTCATTTCTAATTGCTCTTATTTGGCTCTTCCCTCTTCTTTTCTTGGTTAGTCTTGCCAATGGTCTATCAATTTTATTTATTTTTCCCAAAAATCAGCTTTACATTTTATTTATATTTTGTATTATTTTGTTTCAATTCCATTTAGTTCTTCTCTGATCTTGGTTATTTTCTTTTGCTGGGTTTGGGTTTGGTGTGTTCTTGTTTCTTGAGTTTCTAGAAATGTAACCTTAGATTGTCTATTTCTGCTCTTTCAGTCTTTTTGATGTAGGCATTTAAGGCTATAAACTTTTAGCATGCTCTTTGCTGTATTCCAGATGTTTTGATAGGGTGTGTCACTATTATTCAGTTCAAAGAATTTTTAAATTTCCGTCTTGATTTCATATTTGACCCAATGATCATTCAGGAGCAAGTTATTTAATTTCCATGTGTTTTCATGGTTTTGAAGGTTCCTTTTGGTGTTGATTTCCAGTTTTATTCTACCGTTGTCTGAGAGAGTACTTCATATAATTTTAATTTTCTAAAATGTATTGAGACTTGTTTTGTGGCCTATCATATGGCCTATCTTGAAGAAAGTTCCATGTGCTGATGAATAGAATGTATATTTTGTGGTTGTTGGGTAGAATATTCTGTAAATATCTCTTAAGTCTATTTGCTCTAGGGCATAGTTTAAATCCATTGTTTCTTCCTTGACTTTCTGTCTTGATGACCTGTCTAGTGCTGTCAGTGGAGTACTGAAGTCCCTCACCATTATTGTGTTACCGTCTATCTCATTTCTTAGGTCTAGTAGTAACAGCTATATAAATTTGGGAGCTCCAGTGTTAGGTGCACATATATTTAGGATTGTGATATTTTCCTGTTGGACAAGTCCTTTTATTATTATATAATGTCCCTCTTTGTCTTTTTTAACTGCTGTTGCTTTAAAGTTAGTTTTTTTGATATAAGAATAGTTACTCCTGCTCACTTTTGTGGCCATTTGCATGGGGTGTCTTTTTCTACCCTTTTACCTTAAGTTCATGTGACGCTTTATGGTTAGGGGAGTCTCTTGAGGGCAGCAGATACTTGCTTGGTGAATTATTATCAATTCTGCAATTCTGTATCTTTTAAGTGCAGCATTTAGGCCACTTACATTCAATGTTAGTATTGAGATGTGAGGTACTGTTCCATTCATCCTGCTATTTGTTGCCTGAATAGCTTGGTTTTATTCATTTATTTATTGTATTTTTGTTTTATAGGTCCTGTGAGATTCATGCTCAAAGAGGTTCTGTTTTGATGTGTTTCCAGGATTTGTTTCAAGATTTGGAGCTCCTTTTTGCAGTTATCGTGGTGCTGGCTTGGTAGTGGCAAATTCTCTGAGCATTTGTTTGTCTGAAAAAGACTGTTATCTTTCCTTTATTTATGAACTTTAGTTTTGCTGGATACAAAATTCTTGGCTGATAATTTTTTTTTTTTTTCTGAGATGGAGTCTTGCTCCATCTCCCAGGCTGGAGTGCAGTGTCATGATCTCGGCTCACTGCAACCTCCGCCTCCTGGATTCACACCATTCTCCTGCCTCAGCCTCACAAGTAGCTGGGATTACAGGTGCCTGCCACCAGGCCCAGCTAATTGTTTTTGTTTTTTTAGTAGAGGTAGGGTTTCACCATGGTAGCCAGGATGGTCTTGATCTCCTGACCTTGTGATCCACCCGCCTCAGCTTCCCAAAGTGTTGGGACTACAGGTGTGAGCCACCACGCCCGGCCTGATAATTTTTTTTTAAGGAGGCTGCAGATGGGTATGCATGCTCATTGGAGGTGTTCTTCCCTTACTGAAGATTACTAAAATCACATGTGTTGAAAAGCATTTGGGATTATTTACTTAATTGATGAGTACTCATTTATTTTTACGTTAATTTGATACCATGTATAAAAAATATATAAACATAGGTATGGACATATATATATGTGATACAACATAGAACATACACATGTGCACATAAAGATAGAGGGAGACAGAAATACTTCAGATTTTTGATTTTAAAACTTTATGCATGAACACATAAAACTCACTGTTAAAAAAAACCAGCTGGATTTAAATTGTGCTTTTGTAAATAGAAAAGTTAACATCTATCTGAGGAAGCCCTTCCTGAGTTTTAGAGAAAGTAGATAGTAAATTTACATCTCAAAGCACACACACACAGACACAGAGAGAGAGAGAGAGAGAGAGAAGGAATTTGGGTGTGTTCAAGGAAGATTAAAAGTAGATGCCAAGGTAACACAAAAATGATAGAAATTTATAACAGGATTTTATAAGGAGACCAGTTTTATTTACATACATAGCTTTTATTTTGGTCTCTGTTTTCCAGCTGCATTCCAGGAAACGCACTACACAGGCTCCCTTTTTAAGTGCTGGTGGGCCACTGCACATACAGACAGCCCACTTTAAGGGAAGAATCACGGGAGGAGATGCAGACCCCAGAATTATGCCAACATTCAAAAGCCTAAGTCAAAGGTCAAACCACACACTTGAAATCTCATCGCCTGTTTGGCCCTGTTTAAGTGTACTTTACTTTCTTTAATATCTGCTCTAAAGCTTTTAAATAAACTTTCACTCTGGCTCTAAAATTTGCCTCAGTCTCTTCTTCTGCCTTATGACACTTAGTTGAATTCTTTCTTCTGAAGAAGCAAGAATTGAGGCTGCTGCAGACTTCTACAGATTTGCTGCCATTAATATACTTTAGTGCCATTCTACATGATAGAATATATATATATTCTTATATTTATACATAGATATAAAATTTATGTATTCATAGAGGCCTTGAATCTACATTCTTGCTGCACTTTATGTAAACAATCCAGGTAGAAGACTAAAACTTATTTTGGAAATACGTTGGTCCCATATGATTTCTATTTCATAAAAATGGGAGACAGGAGGGGGAAAATTATTTTTCAGAAGAAAACAACAGAACAACAGCTATTAAATTTTAGATCTATTCTTTTTTTTTGGATTTTGTTATTTACCTACAATTTGGACTGAATCCTAAATTTTTTCCTGGCTACAAGTTTCAAAACTAATGGTTTCAGAATTTTCTTCCATTTTTCTTCCGTTTTGGTATATTATAAATTAAAACTGTGCTTCTAAAATTTTTATCATTTTTTTATTACACTTTTTGTTCTGGGATACATGTGCAGAACCTGCAGGTTTGTTACATAGGTATACACGTGCCACGGTGTTTTGCTGCACCCATTAACCCATCGTCTACCTTAGGTATTTCTCCTAATGCTATCCCTCCCCTAGTCCCCCACCCCTCAACAGGCCCCAGTGTGTGATGTTCCCCTCCCTGTGTCCATGTGTTCTCATTGTTCAACTCCCACTTATGAGTGAGAACATGCGGTGTTTGGTTTTCTGTTCCTGTGTTAGTTTGCTGAGAATGATGGTTTCCAGCTTCATCCATGTCCCTGCAAAGGACATGAACTCATCCTTTTTTATGGCTGCAATGAATTCCATGGTGTATATGTACCACATTTTCTTTATTCAGTCTATCATTGATAGGCATTTGGGTTGGTTCCAAGTCTTTTCTATTGTGAATAGTGCTGCAATAAACATATGTGTGTGTGTGTCTTTATAGTAGAATGATCTATAATCCTTTGGGTATATACCCAGTAATGGGATCACTGGGTCAAATTATATTTCTTGTTCTAGATCCTTGAGGAATCGCCACACTGTATTTCACAGTGGTTGAACTAATTTACATTCCCACCAACAGTGTAAAAGCATTCCTATTTCTCCACATCCTCTCCAGCATCTGTTGTTTCCTGACCTTTTAATGATCACCATTCTAACTAGCATGAGACGGTATCTCATTGTGGTTTTGATTTGCATTTCTCTAATGACCAGTGATGATGAGCTTTTTTTCGTATGTTTGTTGGTCACAAAAATGTCCTATTTTGAGAAGTGTCTGTTCGTGTGCTTCACCCACTTTTTGATGGGCTTGTTTTTTTTTCTTGTAAATTTGTTTAAGTTTCTTGTAGATTTTGGATATTAGCCTTTTGTAAGATGGATAGATTAAACCTTGCAAGCTGAAACTCAATGACTTATGTAAACTTCTGGAGAAATCATAGCAACTTCTATATAAACAACCTTTGTGGCTGCTGATGTGTGGACTATACAAAAGGTACAGATGAACACTGGATTCAGACTGCAATTCAGAGAAATGTGTCACATTGCCATTGCAATTAGAAGATGCTTCAGAAACTCTAGAAAACCAAGTCTATAGCGTTAGAACGATGTTTGCCAAACGAATTGCTCTAATTGAAGCAGCAGTTGTGTGACTTTAATAAGGTTCCAGGATTATACTGTCCCTTTGTTGCTGTGACTTCCCATTGCGCTTTTCTGATTTGTCTTCATCCCCTTTTCCATGGGGCATGACTTCTTAAGAATGAGCCTTCTTAGTGATGTAGGATCAGATGAAACTTACAGTCACAAAGTCATGTCTTCTACAATGCTTTCTCTGAAAGCTTTTGAAGAATTGGGGGGCCAGGTGTGCTGGCAGAGACCTGTAATCCCAGCACTTTGAGACTCTAAGGCAGGAGGATCACTTGAAACCAGGAGTGTAAGACCAGCCTGAGCAACAAAGGGAGACCACGTCTCTACAAAACATAAAATAAATCAAATTAGCCAGGTGCAGTTGTGCATGCCTCTAGTCTCAGATACTTGGGAGGCTAAGGTGGGAGGACCGCTTCAGCCCAGGAGTTCAAGGCTGCAGTGAGTACACTCCAGTCTGGGTGACAGAGCAAGGTTGTGTCTCTAAAAGAAAAAAAAAAGGAAAGGAAAAGAACGGGGTAAACAGGAAAGCCAAAGATCTCGGGCATCTCCAGATGATTGCCTGAACAAATTGTTTTTTCTTGGCTTCAAAACCTTTCAAGATGTATATTTCTTTGTAAAAGAAGGGCATGCCAATTGTAAATTTAAGTGAGCAATCAAAATCTAGCTCCTAAAACTGAAGTATTTTAACTCTCATTCTGATAATATTTATTTTCTGAGGCAAAGAAGAAAGACAACGTTAGATCAATTGTTTCTCTGCCCACTCCATCTCTTCCAAACTGCCTTCTCCCCTTTAATCAAATGTATAAATACTAAGCCTCCTGAAACCTCTTCAGAGAAAACACAAGCCACAGAGGTTTTTTGCAACTCATGTATTCCCAGGGTGCACTGTCAGGCTCTGGCTCAATAAAACTCAATTGGTCAAGATCCTTGCCTCAGTCAGTCATTCTGGATAACCACCATGAGTCCTGCAAAGCCCTTCAGTAATCTATTGCCTGCCTAGGTGATGTGTACCTAGATGAGTCAGATCTTCATGAGTCAAACACTCGTCTTCCTTTTCTGTCTTTCCCAACCCTACCACTCAGTGCTGTGTGCTCTGATCTGACCCCAGCTCTGAGGTTGTTTGTATTGGTCTAAGAAAGCAAGACCAGGAGGGGCAGGTTGAGAAGGAAGTAAGAGGCCAACTGCCATGGAAAGTGGCAGGTAGGGCTGTCATTGCTCAAAGCCACACACACTGGGTGCATTTTGTGAAATTTTCTGGATTCAGAATCTTTTCCCTGTGTGTCTATCTAGAAATTCACCCTCCTCCTACTTTCTTCTCATTACACTTTCTGTTTCTAATGCACTCGTTTATGTCCAGAGAATGGCCATGTAAATAGTTGACAATAGAATAAAAAATGAAGATTTGTCAGACTTGGAAGCTGGCCTTTCTTTTTTCCAAAAGAGATTGAGGTTTCTAAAAGCTAGCTTTTATGCAGGGCTGTGCAGTTGTGAGTGTAGTGTTAGGGAACAGGTGTATAAGTGAAGAGTGAGACAGGAAACAAAATGCTGGCTATTTGTCAAATCCTGAAAGTGAATGGGACAAAAATCATTTTTGAAGGAGGATGTCATTCAGGAGACCTTGTAAATCTTAGAGTGTCCTCTTACCAGATGAAGTGGAGGATGAGGTTGAATTATGGAGTTAGGTGACAGTGGGTACATACTTCTCTGCCTCAGTTTTTTTTTTTAAATCTGTAAAAATGGGGATTGTGGTACTTGGGATTTTTTGGTGAGGACTGTAGTTTCCTGGAAAGCTCTCAGGATAATACCGGGTACATAGTGAATGCTGCATCAGTGTGAGCTATTATAATTATGGGAATACATAAAGGTGCCCCCCTGGCCATCCAGAGTGGGGAGGTATTTTCCAGTCAGGGTCCAGGCAGGCCAGCTGGAGATGAAGCTGGTTAGTGGGGAAGCTTAACTTCCAGTAGTGGAAGAATTTAGGAGGAGTAAACAGAATGCACAACATTCTGCAAACATTCCTTTACCCAACAGTAGGAATACTCAGAGTTGGTGTAGCTTCCTTGGCAATCATTATCTCCTGGGATTCTAAGAATGTGTCCTAGAGTCAAATGGCTTTGATATAAGCCAAACCCAGAAATGGGCTTCAGGGCTGCCTTGCACATAGCATTCATTCATCTTGAAAAAGGAAAGCATTCATCTTGCTAAAGGAATCCCCTCTTCTGGCCCAGGCCATTATTTTTGTTTTTGTACTCTCCTGATTTTTAAGGTGTAAGGAGAAAGATGGAAGAATAAAATAATGGAGTACATGAATGAAATAACAGGGTAGAATTGAGACTGCTACATGTAAGTTAAGAGAAATTGTGTATAAATTTTGTGTGAACATAAGAAGGATTTCTTGTTGCAAACAGACCTCTCTATATAAATAATACCCATTGCCTTGAGTGGATAGCAGACCGCATCACAAGAACATTCCAGCAGAGTCATGAGAGAATGGGTAGTGTGGCTTCTTTAATTGACAGGTTAGACTGAGTAAGTTACTGAAGAGAAAGGAGCTGAAGGAGAAGATGGGTGAGGGCAAGAAAAATGGGAAGGTGAAAGGAAAGGACTGAAAGGAATGTTTACCAAGGGCTCATCAGGTACCAGGCTCTGTGACTAATGTCTTACACATGTTAATTTACCCTTCTACTGTCATTTTCTGATGCAGTAAGAGTCGGCCTTACACTGCAGATGAGGAAAGAGGCTGAGGGAGGTCAAATGAGTGGCCCAGGGTCATCCAGCCACTTCATAGCAGAGCTAGTGTGTTTCACTGTGGTTTGTGCAGACAGAAAAGTGAGACATGGAAGGAAGGCAAAACATTTTTGTTGTGGGTGATGTTTATGAAAGTGACCCGTATGAGGCAGAATAATGGCCTCTTAAAAATGTCCACATCTGGGCCGGGTGCAGGGGCACATGCCTGTAATCCCAGCAATTTGGGAGGCTGATACGGGTGGATCACAAAGTCAGGAGTTCGAGACCAGCCTGGCCAACATGATGAAACCACATTTCTACTAAAAATGCAAAAATTAGCTGGGCGTGGTGGCGGGCAACTGTAATGCCAGCTACTTGGGAGGCTGAGGCAGGAGAATCATTTGAACCTGGGAGGCGGAGATTGCAGTGAGCCCACATTGTCCCACTGCACTCCAGCCGGGGCAACATGAATGAAACTCTGTCTCAAAAAAAAAAAAAAAATATCCACATTCTAACTTTTGGAACACATGCATTTACTTTTCTTGTCAAAAACACTGTTCAAAGGTGATGAAGTTGAGTATCTTGAGAAGGAAAGCTTATTCTGGCTTATCTGTGTGGCTCCCAGTGTCATCATAAGGGTCCTTGTAAGTGAAAGAGAAAGGCAGGAGGGTCCGGGTGAGAATGATGCAGCCTGAGAGACTCCACTGGCCATTGCTTCCTATGAACATGTGTGATAAGACAAAATTATAACTAATTTAGTTATAGATGTAATTGGCTTTTATTTGTGATTTATGATTTGGGGCAGCTCTCCCTCTACAGATGCTTCAGCATCCCAAGTAGCTGGGACTATATTGCCGGATCTGGCCAGCAGCTTGCAATTCAACAGGGCTCTTTCTTTGTTCCCAGGCAGATTGGCAGGTTGAGAAATAAAAGACACACACAAGATAGTGAAAGCTGGGTCCAGAGGAGTCACTGCCTTCTGGTCCTGTGATGCTGCCAATGCACTGGATATACCAGCATTTATTATTAAGTTTAGTGAGAGTGTTGGTAGGTTAGTGAGGGATTTAAGGTCATTTGTAAGCTCTCCACAAGGGTTGCATTCCATTCCCAGAGATATGGACATCTGCTTTTCTGGGATAGGAATCTTGGTTATGTGAAACCTCCCTGGCTGCATGTCCATTCATAGGCTCTCTGCAGGGCGAAGCACATCATGTGCTGTTGGCTCATTCTGGCAGCCCAACCTGGCATTTTTCTTTACACAATCCTGCATGCAATTTTGTATTTACAATAATCAGCAGCATTTCATCTTTTATTCCATAGCAATAGTTTCAGGGGGTCTCCCTACATCTCCCCCTTTTCTCTGATTTAAATGAACCATAGCAATCATAGCTTGGCACTGATCACAATTGGATTGAAGAATACTTTTTCCAATTTTACACACCAACAGCAAACCAATAGCACAAATTATACACAGAACAAAATTAACGATAGTGGATCCTCCCAAAGATTTTACCTATTGAATGGGGTTGAGATTAGATAACCCCTCAGAGATACTGTCTAAAACTTCAGCACTGGGTAAAGCAGATAAGTGTGCTTGAGAAGCTTCAAAAATCTGTTCTTTCAGCTTGCTTATGTCTAAACTTAAATTATCTTCACTTCCTTGTAAATGACATTTTACTGATTCCCAATTGTGAACAGACTCTTTATATTGGAACGGAGTTATAAAAAAATCAGAAGTATTCCAATCACGTTGCATTTGTAATCTATGTTCTAAACTCATAATTCTATCTCCCATCCATATAACAGAAGCACATCACGTGCTGTAGGCTCATTCTGGCAGCCCAACCTGGCATTGTCTTTACACAATCCTGCATGCAATTTTGTATTTACAATAATCAGGAGCATTTCATCTTTTATTCTGTAGCAATAGTTTCAGGGGGTCTCCCTACAGCACTACAGGTGTGCGCCACCATGCCCTGCTAATTTTTGTATTTTTAGTAGAGACAGGGTTTCACCATATTGACCAGGCTGATCTCGAGCTCCTGACCTTGTGATCTGCCTGCCTTGGCCTCCCAAAATGCTGGGATTACAGATGTGAGCCACAGCGCCCGGCCCGTAAATCACACATTTCTTTGAGTTTTTGTAATTCCAGCCCAAGAGAAACCATTTGATATTTCAAGAATGGCTGCACACAAATAAAAACATCTGTAGATTGCACCACACGATGGAGACTACCAGTATGACTATCAGGAGGAAAATATCAAGAGTTTGGAATATGCACCTTAGGCAAGATGCAAACCAACTACAATAGGATAGATCAAGGAAGAAGCCAGAAGAGTCTAGTCATTTTAACCAGGCAGCACATTTAATGATTTTTACAGCTGAGTCTCTATAAAACCCGATGTATTTATCCATGTGCAACAAGAAGGGTCAGAAACTGCACAGGCTTCCCCCTGTTCAGCTGATGGAGAGCAATTCTATTATCTAGCATTGCATGTCTATGTTAAATTAAAACAGGGAGTGAGAATAGGCAAGTATAGAAGTGGAAGCCTAAAAAAATCTCCATACATTTGAGGAAAAAGTTGTGTTACAGGTGCAGCTAACGTCAGACTTTGGGTGGATTAAAGGATCTCTCGATATGTAAAAATGGGTGGGCTGGTTCCGGTGGCTCACGCCTGTAATCCCAGCACTTTGGGAGGGTGAGGCGTGAGGATCACCTGAGGTCGGGAGTTTGAGACCAGCCTGACCATCATGGAGAAACCCTGTCTCTACTGAAAATACAAAATTAGCTGGGCGTGGTGGTGCATGCCTGTAATCCCAGTTACTCGGGAGGCTGAAGCAGGAGAAGCACTTGAACACAGGAGGCAGAGGTTGTGGTGAGCCAGGATTATGCCATTGCACTCCAGCATGGGCAACAAGAGCGAAACTCCATCTTATAAAAAAAAAAGTATGGTTGACATGATATACCTGACACTGTTAACTTACTCTCAGAAGCTACTTCTTGTGAAATCCTAAATACAGCATTATTCTGGGAAGCAAAGGAGACAGGCATAAGCAAGGACAAATTAAGAGAGGTAAGAGTCTCATCAAGATTGATAGTCTTGTTCTGACATCTTGGGAAAAGCTGTCCACAGTGTAAAGTCATCATCTTGTCATGGTTTGCAGTTTGAGTGTCTCTAAGTTATGGTGTTGAACATGTGCTGAGCTCTTAGTGGCCCCCACCTCAGACACGAGGGTTTTCCCATGAAATTTACATTGAGTTGTCCACCTCCACCTTATATGGCTTCAGGAACAGAGCCGCTCTTGTTCTTAATGATTTCATTGGAGAAAACTGAATTGGAAGAACTAAAAGAATTCAGGGTCCAGTCCAGTCTACCAGTGGATTATAAATACTCAAAGATAATGAACAGTGGTTCAATCTGGTAACAGGTGTACTACAGTTTTTCTTTTCAACATAGTTTTTCTGTCTATAGGAGTCTCTATTTTTACCAAAGATAATTCCAGTAGGATGAATTCGTTTGCAAAATAGGTTGAGTCTCACCGAACTTGCCCAGATTTTTTAGCTAAGTGCGGCAAGAGTAGCAATGGACCATAGAGGCTCTTTTTAAACTCCCCTTTGCTAGAAGTTTTTGATAAGAATCTCAGATTAAACTTCCAAAAACCTCTTGAGACTAGGAAGCCAAACCAAGGCCCACTTCAGACTTTGCCTGCATTCCCTATGGGTTTATTCTATGTATATTCTCAAATATAACATCCCAGTCAAAGCCTTGGTAATATAACCAATGTTTTCAAATGTGTCCTGTTATAAAGAGAGCAGATTCTTACTGAACTTGTGCAAATAGCTTTATTACCATAAACATATGAATACTCATGAATAGATTCCCAATTCTGGGGCACTCAGATAGAGAGCAAAAGCAAATGTTTCTATTTTTGTTTACAAAAGTATACTTTACCAATTGCTCAAGAAAAAAAGTTCATAAATCTGGAGAATAAAACATTCCAAGAATCAGCACATTTTCAAATAGAAAATTATGAAAACATTATCCTTTTGATTATTTAGTCCAATAACATTGAGTATTTTTCTTCTTTGTCTTGAATTTCATGAAGTATCAGCCTGTTCATTAAAATTTTGAAAGTTCTTAGTCCAGTGGTATGATCTTGAAGTTATCAGGAGCTTGTGTTCAAGAGTCCTTTTCATAGTCTTTTCCATAAATCTCCTTGAAGAAAAAGCAATTTTGGACTGTAGCTGATTGTAAATACTCTGAGGAAGAATCAAAGCAACTGTCTGGGAATCACAAAGATTTAAACTGACTATGGTTAAAAATCTAATGAGAATTTATTATGGTAAAGACACAGCTCACATAGAAATCTAGTTACTTCTGTGGCATATGACACTATGATAACATATTTGATTTCCAGAAATTTCATATAATTTTTAGAATACTCATTTAAAAAAATTTTTTTTCAGATGGAGTCTCACTCTGTCACCCAGACTGGAGTGCAGTGGTGCGATCTGAGTTCACTGGAAGCTCCGCCTCCCGGGTTCATGCCATTCTCCTGCCTCAGCCTCCTGAGTAGCTGGGGCTACAGGTGCCTGCCACCACACATGGCTAATTTTGTTTTTGCATTTTTAGTAGAGATGGGGTTTCACCGTGTTAACCAGGATGGTCTCGATCTCCTGACATCGTGATCCGCCCACCTCGGCCTCCCAAACTGCTGGGATTGCAGGCGTGAGCCATCGCACCCAGCCTAGAATACTCATATTATTAACATTCCCATAAATATTATTTAGAGAAGGTTTAGCATCACTTCTCCCTTATTTGAAAATGCCTTCTATATAATTTAATATATCAAATAAGGTGGCTTTTCCATTCAGCTTCTGTTTCTCAATAGGATTACTGTGTTCTTGGTGTAGCCCATTCATAAATAGGGCCAAAAAAGTATAGTCTTATGTATGTTGAAAAAGGTCCTTAGGTAATTCCAGTACTTCCAGCAGAAAATCATTGATTTAGTTTTAAGTTCTACCTATTAGAACAAGAGTTCTCCATCCTTGTTACATGTTAGTAGTGTCAGGGAAGACTTAAAAATTACCAATGCCTGGGTCCCTCTCCAGACCTTTAAACTGGAACTAATGGGTGGGGCTTGAGCATCCACTTTTAAAAATGTTTTCCAGTGATTCCAATGTGTAGCTCTATTTCCCATCAGATTTCTCTGATTTCTTGTGGCATTCAATTTTTTCTATTTTGGTATCATGATTATTTTCAGGTCTCATTTCCTGTCTTAGGCTTTATGTCTCCTGGGGTAGGGACCTTGCCTTCTGCATTTCTGTATCTTTTTTAAACACATGAACTGGTCATCAGGAAAAGATCTCAACCACACATAGGTTGTGTCCTGAGTCTCAGGTTCACATGTTAATCCTAAAGTCTTTGTTCTCCATGAGGTCAGATGTTGCTTGTGATGAAGGGTGTGGTTAAGTCTGCAGTGCAGATGGTGGAAAGGATTTCACTCTGTTTTTAGACATAACATTGGAACTAAGAATTTTATGTCTATATGGGTGAAGGGGCAGGGATGTGTAGGAAGACAGTTCTAATTAGGATGGAGGATTTATACTAGGAAGTAGAGGTAAAGGAAGTGAGAAGGCTTAGTAAATGGAAGAAATGTGAACTTATCAAAGTGGCTAGAGTAGACCCCTGGAGATTCTTGATTAAGTGAATTAACTAGATTTTAGAAAGGTAATGAGGCAATCATATGCAAGGAAGATTTCAAAGTCTGGAGACAAGAAGTCAAGCAATACTTTGAGAAGTGGTTGAGCTTTATGGGAATGGAGAGAATTACACTATTGAGAGATGTTAAAAATAATGAAGAGGGTTTCACCATGTGAAACTGTGTTTCTCATTTGAATCTGAGAAACAAATGAGCAGAGGCTGGAGATAATTATGTCTAAAAGACAGTGGGGTACAGGGAGAATAAAGGCCAGGGAGAAAGGGAACTGCAGGAATTAGTGCTGAGAAGCAGGAGTTTAGTGGAGGAAGGAGGAGATCCAGTCCCAGATACAGGCAAATAAGTCTTTTCCCTCTCCCAAGCATGGCAGTCAGCCCTGCAGGAACCAGGATAAGAGAAAAGGCCATCATACCTGCCAGTCTTCCTGAAATACAGAAATGACATCACAGCTGCTATGTTGGATTAAGGAGAGGAAGAAGTCCTATTCTTGTAGAAGCTGTCATGGAAAGAAAAGTAAAGAAGGAATGAACGTGATGTTATTTTACATGGGGGAGCATCAGGAAAAAGCATGTAACATGAGGTACTCTATAATTGTTTCTTCAAGGACTACATTATTTCTCTTGGAATATTGATGGGAGATGATTATATTCTTGCAGGTTTTTTTTCCCTCTCACCATGTGTCTCGGTTGGTGATCAGTCCTCTGTCAATTCTCTACTGCACTCAGATATTTTGGAAGGCTTTCAGATGTGAGAAAGGCTGATTGCTATTTTCTATGTCATTAGAGCTTGCCGCATTTTCACCTTTTCATGGTCGCATCTTTTTCTCGGTGTTTCTGTTGTGGCAGTTATGAATGAGACTCTGTCAGGTCTCCATGGCAGGGACCTGATTGGCAGAAGGCCCACGTCAGTGCATTTCAAATTCACCACCTCTTTTGCACAGAAAGCTTCTTTCCTACAGGCTCCCAGCAAGGGTGTGAAAGCAAGCCTAGTTCTCTGAGGCTCTCTTTAACTCTAATGGGTGACTGGTTGGAGGATTCCTCATCAGCCTTGAAAAAACTCTTAGAACTGCATTGGTACCTAAAACTTCTTTCTCTTTCTTTTTCACAGGAATCAGCTCTGTATAGTGGTCTGTGGGTTCTCCCATACTACCTTCATGCCTGCCCCACATTCCCTCACAGGTGTCTTCCCTGATAAATTATCTTGTATGTCTAATCCCATCTTGGATGCATCTCAGTTGGTAAATACTACCATACCAGGCTTGATTCTTTGCACTTAGCTTTTTTTCTTTCTCTCCCACAAGTAGTCAGTAACCATGTCCTAGTGTTTTATGTGTTACCTCTTTTTCCATATATATATATGGAAAAAGGTAGGTACTGTTAAGGGGCACTTCCTATGTGTCAGGCCCTGTGCTAAATACTTCCCTGTATCTCATTTAATCCACACAATAGCCCTGTCAGGTAGACATTATCTCCATTTTGGCAATGAAAAGACAGAAGCTTAGCGTGGTGTAAATCTTTCCTGGTGTCATATGGCTAGTGACAGGTGGATCTGAGATTTCATTCTAGGACTATTTGACCTCAAGGTTAATGATGATGACAGTAATATAGTAGCTGACATTGGTTCCTCTGTGTGTGGCATCTTGTTTCATTGATTGCATTACATCTTTAAAAGAATGGTATGAAGAAAGCACTGTCATTGCAATATTCAGGTAAGGAGTCAGAGGTTCAGAGAAGTTGAGTCTTGTGCAAGAAATTTATAACTGTAAACTCTTACATTAAAAAAGAAGAAAGATCTCAGGTCAGCAACCTACTTTAACACTTCAGGATATGAAAGAAGAACAAACTAAACCCAAGCACAGAGAATGAGGGAAATAATAAGGATTAGAGTGGACATAAATAAAATGGAGAATGGAAAAAGAATAGAGCAAATTAATGAAACCAAAAGTTGATTCTTCAAAATAAAATCAACGAAATTGACAACCATTAACTAGATTGACTAAGAAAAAAAGAGAAAAGTTTAAAATTACTCAAATCAGAAATGAAAATGGACTCTGAGCATGGTGGGTCATGTTTTAATCCTAGCACTTTGGGAGGTCACAGCAGAAGGATTTCTTGAGACCAGGTGTTTGGACCAGCGTTGGTAACCTGGGGAGACGCTGTGTGTACAAAAAAATAAAAAACCAATTAGCTGGGCATGGTGACATGCACCTGTAGTCCTAGCATCTTGGGAGGCTGAAGAAGGAGAATTGCTTGAGCCCAGGAGGTTGAGGCTGCAGTGAGCCATAATCACACCACTGTATTCCATCCTAGGCTGGCCTACAGAGTGACAGCCTGTCTCTCTCTCTTCAACAACAACAAAAAAAAAAAAAAAAAAAAGAAAGAAAAAGAAAGAAAGAAAGAAAAATGAAGCGATTACTACCAATTCTTATAAAATAATGCTTATGAAAGTACTATAAATAATTTTATGCCAATAAATTGGATAACCTAGATGAAATAGACAAACTCCTAGAAACACACAAAAAGATGAATAAAACTATAATCAGTAATAAGATTGAATCAGTAAAAGCATTTGATGAAATTCAATATTTTTTCATCAGAAAAACATTGTAAGAATGGAAGGAAACCACTTCAACATAAAAGCAATATGTGAAAAACCCAATGGTAACATCATACTCAACGGAGAAAGACTGAAAGCTTTCCTTGTATGAGCAGGAATAAGACAAGGATGCCCACTTTTGACACTTTTATTCAACATAGTGTTGAAAGGTCTAGTCAGAAAAATTGGGCAAGAATTTAAAAAAAGACATTCAAATTGGAAGGAAGGAGTAAAATTATTTCTGTTTATAGATAACTTGAACTTATATGTAGAAAATACTAAAGGTGGAACAAACCTATTAGAATTAATAAATAAATTCAGTAACGTTGCACAATACAAAATCAACATTCAAACATCAGTTGTATTTCAATACACTAACCATGAACAGTCTGAAGGGAAATTAAGAAAAAAATTTCAATTTATATTAACATCAAAAAGAGTAAAATATTTAGGAATAAGTTTAACCAAAGAGGTGAAATGATTATACCTGAAATCTACAAAATATGGCTGAAAGAAATGAAAGATGACATCAATAAATTGAAAGACATTTTGTTTTCATGAATTGGAAGACTCAATATTGTTAGGAGGACAGTGCTGCCCAAAGTGAGCTGCGGATTCAATGCAATTCCTATCAGAATCTCAGTGACATTTTTGCAGAAAAAGAAAAATCTGTCCTAAAATTTATATTGCATCTCATGACTCTAAATAGACACACAGCTTTGAAGAGGAAGAATGAAGCTGGAGGACTCACACTTCCTGATTTCAGCATTTACTACAAAGCCCCAGTAATCAATACAGTGTGGTACTGGCATCAAGGAGGACATAGAAATTAATGAAGTATAATAGCCCAGAAAGAAATTCTTGCATATATGGCCAAATGATTTTCATCGAGTGTGCCAAGATCATCCAATGGGGAAGGGACAGTGTTCTCACCAAATGATATTGGGAAAGCTGGATATCCAAGGGCAAGAAGACTAGAACCTTTACATAACACCATGTAAAAAAATCAACCCATAATAGATCAAAGATCTAAATGTAAGAGCAAAAACTATACAGCTCTTAGAAGAAAAGCTTCATGATGCTGGATTTCACAATGATTTCCTGGTTGTAACAACAAAAGCACAGGCAACAAATAAAATGGATAAATCGGACTTCATAAAAATCAAAACCTTTTATATATTGAAGAACATTATCAAGAAAGTAAAAAGGCAACCCATGAAATGATAAAAATACTTGCAAATTATATGTGTGATAAGAAATTAATTTCCAGAATACATGAAAAGCTACAAGTCAACAACAGCAAACATCCAAAAACCCAATTAAAAAATGAACAAAAGATTAAAATGGATTTTTCTCCAAGGAGGATACACAAATATCCAGTAAGCCCATGCAAAGTTCCTCAGCATCATGAATACTTAGAGATGTGCAAATCAAAACCACAATGTTACACCACCTCACACACTTTAGGATGGCTTTGATAAACAGCAACAATGACAGCAACACAAAACAACAGGTGTTTTCAAGCAGATGGAAAAATTGGAGCTCTAGTGCATTGCTGATGGGGATGGGAAATGTTATAGCCACTGTAAAAATTGGTGTGCTGTTTCTCAAAAAATTAAACAATAAATTACCGTTTCATCCAGCAATTCCACTTCTGGACATACTCCCCATAGAATTGAAAGAAATTTGAACAAATATTTGTGCACTGATGTTCAGAGAAGCATTACTCACACTAGCGAAAAAATGGAAACAACCAAAAAGTCCATTGAAAGATAAGTGGGTAGGCAAATGAGGTGTGTCTATACATTGAAATGTTATTCAACCTTAACAAGGAATAAAATTCCAATACATCGTGCAAAATGGATGAACCTTGAAGATATTATGCTAACTGAAATAAGCCAGACACAAAAGGATAATTATTATATAATTTCATTTATAAAAGATAGTTAGAATAGCCAGTTACATAGAGACAGAAATTAGAATGGTGGGTGCTAAGGGTTAGAGGGAGAAGGAGTGAGAGTTACTGTTTATTGGGTACAGAGGTTTAATATGGTAAGAGGAAAAAGTTCTGGAAATGGATAGTGTGATGGTTACACAACACTAAATTGCACACTTAGAAACAGTTAATGGTAAGCCTTATATTAGATATATATAAAGTGTCTGGTAGTCTTACCCTCTCTATAATTACACACTTTTTGGCACTGCCCCTTTCCTGCCATGCAGAGCCCCAGGGGTGAATCTCCCTATTTCTCTAGCTCTGCATCAGTCACTGTCCTCCATGCTGTGTCCCACGTACTGTGCCCACAGCTTCATACAACCGCTGACTTCAGAGCCAGGACCAGGCTCAGGAGTCTGCCCTGAGGCTCCTTCTCTTCTCATTTCCCTGCAGCCTGGCCCGGGGGAGGCTTGGCTTCAACTGGCAGCTCCATTTAGCGAAATTCAGGGCAGGCCACAAGGGCTCTTTCTCCACACATGCTGGTCCCACCCCAGGTGGAGTCAAGCAGGGCCAGTCACCAGAGGAGCCCGGAGCAGAGCAGGAAGCAGAGTCTGAGCTGCTCCTCCCTCACCCAAGGGGCTTCCTCCTCTCATCTGGGGGAAAAGTGTGAGCTTGTTTCAAAGCCTCAGATGTTCCTTGTAGCTCATGGAATAGGTACAAGAAAAAAAAGACGTGGCAGAAGGGGATGTGTTGGTGACATCCAGAAGCAACTTGATCTTGAGGACTCTCCTTCTTGTCCCTCTGTGAAGCCTCTTCTACCACATAGGGCTCAGGGCTGATAATGACCCCTCCCTACCTTTCTCAGGCCAAACACAAGGTCAGCCATGAGAAAACAGAAAAACAAGGAGAAGAGAGTTTGTAGAGACAAATTGGGAGGGTTCAGGAGGAGAATTCGGGATTTGCTTTTGCCCATGGGACACAGGCTGGGAATAAAAATGTTTTCCTGACTCTTCTCTGAAAGCCAGATAGACTCCACCTAAAACCCTACTGCCAAGGATGCTGGGATCCACTTACCAGAGACTTTGACTGTCAAGGATGTGGAGCTTTCCTCGCCAGTGGCTGAGTTATGAACAGAGCAAACATAGAGCCCGCTATGCTTTGTAGTAATTTGGGGGATAAAGAGATTTTGTCCTGATTGCTGAAATTTCCCATTAATTGTCCAAGAATACTGTGCCGGTGGGTTAGAGTCCGCGAAGCAAGACAAGTAGAGGTTATCTCCTGAACGGTAATTGGTGTATGAAGGGTGAATTCTGGGGAGGTCTGGACCATCTGGAGCAAAGAGAATAAAGCCACAGGTGATGTCATCTGAGGGAAGGGGATGTTCCTTGTCTCTTAAAGGGACACAGCGACCCTCTGAGCCAAGACACACCCTCAAGTCCCAGCAAAACCCCCTCTATGTTCACTGAGCCGAACCCTGAAGTATTCACCTGTTTCTCCCTCCACAAGATGTGGGCCCCAAGTCTCCCATGACAAGAGCGTCCACTCCCCTTATATTCTTGGTTAAGGATGTGCCTACCCAGGTTTTCCCAGGGCAGGGAGTCATGGACAACTTGGATGTCCAGAAGTAAAGTTGTCTATACTTGGACTGGAGAGAGACTGAGAGGCCTGGCCCCTGGTCATTTGGATTTAAGCTGGTGGCCTGGCCCACAGAGGAACAAAAGATACAGAGGACATTCAGGGTGACTGGGTCACTGCGCATGCCACCATCTCAGTCCCGTATTTCACATTCATAGGGTCCTGTTTCATTTCTCGTGACACTGGGTAGAATGAGGATCCTGTTTTCAATGCGTCGCTTTACCCTGGGACTGACCGGGAGGCTCTGACCATTTAGCCTCCAAATGTAGGTGTAGTTCTCACTCTTAGGTTCACAGGTGAAGGCTAAGACCTCCTTATTCTACCTGGGGTTTAAGTTGTTGATGGTGATTTAGGGCTTGGGCAGCTTCGCCGTGTGGATAACAGAGAGAAGATTGTCGTGTGTGGCACCTCTGATTCCTCCACAGGCATCCTTCAATCAGAGTTAGCATCTCCCACCTCTCAGCCCACCTGAGTCCTTGAAAGCCAATAACTGGTGTGTGTGTCACAAGACAGATGCATGATGATCTAAGGGCTCAAAGACCGTGAGGCCGCCTGCTTCTTCTTAGGAAAGCACAGACTTTCTGAAGTGTCAATTGAGCAGCAGTGTTGGGTCATGGACAGACACGTCAGTGGGAGTCACAGCCCCGGTACCCCTCCCAGTCCCTCCCTAATCAGTTGACTGGCTGGCTCACCTTGGGTTCCTTACCTGGAATGTGCAACTGCTGGGCCCCTTCCAAATTCCATCCTACTTTGCCCCCCTAGATGAGATTTCTCTGCAGCTTCCATTTCCAAGGACATTCTAGAGATGAGTAATAATGGGACTTCCCATTGTCCTGAAACCCTGAAGATACTGAGCAGCCTGGCCTGGGACTGGATGTTTCAGCAGAAATAACACAGGGGAGACCAGAGTCAAGCCTGGAGGTCAGCTCAGTCATCAGGCAGTGGAGGCACAAGGTGGGGCAGTTTTTTGCAGGTGTTTCATGATGACTTACTTGAACCAGTGACCTCTAAAGATAGAACAGAGTGCAAGGAATGATCTAGAAAGAGTGAAGGGGACAGGCAAGAGCTGGTGGCTTTGGAGCAGAACCATGTTCCCTGTCTTGGGTTCTTTAAGTTTCCTCTCCTTCTGCAGAGGGCAGCTGAGGACCATGTTGGTCTTTCCAGAAATACATGTGGACATTTGCAAATGTAGAACTGACTGGTGGAAAGGGTGGGAATGAACTGCTGGAAATCTGGTCATCATGGACCACGTGTGTTTGATGGATATGAGACAAATTTGGAGCGAAGTTTTGCAAATATTTTCTTTCATTGAACAATCTACTCTGTGATTTCCTGGGTTCGACTACTCTAGGGACCTCATGTAAGTGGATTCCAGAGTGAATATGAGAAGAGACTGCTGGTTGCCAGGAGCTGGGAGTGGGGAGAATCAGAAGTTGTTCATGGGTGTGCAGGTTCAGTTATGCAAGGTAGGGAGTTTCTAGAGATCTGCTGTAGAGCTTGATGCCTATAGTTCACACAGATTGAGTATTATGCATAAGACTTAGGACAAAAAGTGTTTTGGATTTCTGACATTTTTTGATTCTGAAATATTTGTCATATACTTACTGGTTTAGCATCCCAAATCTGAAAGATTCAAAATCTAAAATGCTCCAGTGAGCATTTCTTTTCAGCGTCAGATTAGTAGGCAAAAGTGGGAGGTGATAAGCCAAAGATATTCTTGCCCTTTTTTTCTCTCGTCACGTTTCTAGCTTGGTGATTAGTTTTTGGTCAATTCCATACTGGCCATGCTGCACTCGTATATTTTTTAAGGCTTTGGGATGTGAGAAAGGCTGATTGCTATTTTCTATGTCATCAGAACTTTCCACCTTTTCATGGTTGCATCTTTTTCTCAGTGTTTCTGTTGTGGCAGTCATTAATAAGAGCCTGTCAGGTCAGATTTAGGACGGAGTTTTCTAATTCTGCAAAACATGTTACTGTGATTCTGGGAGGGGTTGCATTGAATCTGCAAGTCACTTTGGGTAGTATTATCTTTCTAACAATATTGAGTCTTCCAATCCATGAAAATGAAATGTCTTTCCATATATTGATATCATCTTTAATTTCTTTCAGCAATGTTTTGTAGTTTTCAAGGTATAATCATTTGACTTTTTGGTTAAACTTATTCCAAAATATTTTATTCCTTTTGATGTTAATGTGAATTGAATTTCTTTCCTTAATTTCCTTTCAGACTGTTCATTGTTAGTGTATAGTCTAAAGAATGATCTAGAAAGAGTGAGGGGACAGGCAAAAGCTGGTGGTTTTGGAGTAGAAACATATTCCCTGTCCTGGGGTTTTGATTTTCCCTCTCCCTTTGCAGAGGGCAGGTGGCTCTTCCCTGATAGCTAGATAGACTTCACTGGAAAACATATTGCCAATGCTTCAGGGATCAACTTACCAGGGACTGTGGTACTCTTGATTATGAGATTTGTTCCACCAGTGGCTGAGTTATGGATGAAACAGACATAGAGCCCTCTATATGTTTTAGTGATTTGAGGGATAAAGAACACTTGTGCTGATTGCTGGAACTTCCCATCTATCAGCCAAGAATGCTCTGCCAGTGGGTGAGAGTCTGTGAGGCAGGAGAGCTTGGGGACTTCCCTTGTATGGTAGTAGGTGTATGAGGAAGAAATGGTAGGGGCATCCAGGCCATCTGGAGCAAAGAGCATAAAGTCACAGGCACTATTGTCAGAGGGAAGGGAAAATCCTGGTCTGTGGAAGGGCCACAGTGACCCTGTGAGCCAAGTCGCAACACTGAAGTCCCAGCCAAATCCCCGCCCTGTTCATTGATCTGGAGCCTGGGACATGCACCTGTTTCTCCTATCACAAGCTGTGGACCCTGAGTCTCCCATGACAGGAGCAGCCTCTTTTCTCCTATTGTTGATCAAGCCTAGGCCTACTCTGGTTTGCCTGGGGCAGAAAGTCATGGCCAGCTTTGATGCCTAGGGGTAAAGGTTTCTGTACTTGCACCTGAGAGGGACTGAGAGGCCTGGCCTCTGGCCATGTGTATTTGGGATGGCAGCCTGGCTCACAGAGGAACAGAAGATACTCACGGAGGAGATTCAGGGTGACTGGGTCACTACGGCTGGCACTCCCTGACTTCTGTATTTCACATTCATAGGGTCCTGCAGTATACTTTGTGACACCAAATAGAAAGAGGGTCCTGTTGGTTTCGGACAGCTGAAACCTACGAGTCATAGGGAGGCTCTGACCATTCATCCACCACTGGTAGCTTGCGTCCGGAGTCTCAGGATCACAGTTTAAGATCACAGTCTCCATGGCCTCCCTGGGGTTTAAGTTGCTGCTGGAGATGGAGGGCTTGGGAGTCTCCACTGTGCAGAAAACAGAGAGAAGATTGCCCTGTGTGGCACCTTTGATTCCTCCGAAAGCATTTTTCAATCAGAGTTGGCATTTCCCACCTCTCAGCCCACCCCAGTCCTTAAAAGCCCATGGCAGGTGTGTGTGTTGCAAGACAGATGCATGGCAATCTGAGGGCTCAGAGATTGTGAGGCTGCCTGCTTTATGTGGTAGAAGCACAGACTTTCTCAGGTGTGAATTGAGCAGCAGCATTGGGTCATGGAAAGACACAGGACCAGCAGTCACAACCCCTGGTGCCTCTCTGAGTCCCTCCATCTCCAACTGCCTGCCTGGCCCACCTTGTGGTCCTCACTTGGAGCATGCAGTGCTGGAATCTTCTTAGTTTCAGTCTTACTTTGCCCCCCGATGTATGTTTTCTCTGCAGCTTCCCTTTCCAAGGACATCCGAGAGATGAATGATGGAACTTCCCCTTGTCCTTAAACCCTTTGGGTACTGGAAAGCCTGGCCTGGGACTGGGTACTTCAGCATAAATAACACAGGGGAGACCAGAGTCAAGCCTGGAGGTCAGTTCAGTCATCAGGCAGTGGAGCCACAAGGTGGGGCAGTTTGCAGTTTTCCCAGGTGTCTTATAGTGACTGACTTGAGCCAGTGACCTCTAACGATAGAGCAGAGTCCAAGGAATGACCTACAAAGAGTGAAGGGGACAGGCAAGAGCTGATAGCTTCTGACCAAGACCATGTGCCCTGTTCTGGGTCCGCAATGCTCCCTTCCCCCTGTAGAGGGCAGGTGAGGACCATGTGGCTCTTTCTAGAAATACTTGTGGATGTTTGCAAATGCGAAACTGACTGGTGGAAAGGGTGAACATGAACTGATGATGGAAGTCTGGCCCTCATGGACCATATGTGTTTGGTGGATATTAGACCAGTATTTGGGAAGAAGTCTTGCAGATACTTTCTCTCATTAGATATTCTACTCTCTTTCTGAGTTTGACCACCCTATGTACCTGATATCAGTGGATTCCAGGGTGAATCAGAGAGTAGAATAGTAGTTTGCAGGAGCTGGGATCAGGGGAATAGGGCATTGTTCCGTGGGTGTGCGGTTTCAGTTATGCAGGATGAGGAGGTTCTAGAGATCTCCTGTACAGCCTCGTGCCTATAGTTCATTCAGATAAAGTGCTCCTTATGCAGAAAGCTTAAAACAAAGTGTTTTGGATTTCTAATTTTTTAATTTTGGAATATTTGCCATATATGTACTGGTTTAGCATCCCAAATCTGAAAAATTTAAAATCCAAAATGCGCCAGTGAGCACTTCTTTTTAGCATCACATCAGCGGTCAGAAGTGTTGAGTTTTGGAGCATTTCAGATTGTGGATTTCTGGATTTCTGATGCTCAATTTGTAATACTATAATTTTCCCGTAAAAAGGTGTCAGGAGTTTAGACCTCATGTTATGTTCTGACTCTAGTAACAAAAAAAATTTGGAGGAAACATTAAAATGTTTTCATAAGTGGAAACTTTTACTGATGATCCAAACATCTAAGATCAATTGCTGGTAGTAGTATTTCTCTTGAGACCAAAATAATGTTTAGGTGTGCCATGAATTGCAGCAGGATCACATTATGCTCAAAGAAAGATGCCAAAGGTGATTTGAAATTAGCAATTCCTTAAGTAGAGCATCCCCTTAAAAGGAAAGAACTGGTCAGTGCATCAATTACATAAAGGGAGGAAGGATGCCAAATTAAAAGAAGTGATGTGTGTTATGTTAGTAAATATAGAAACAACTCCCTGCTTCTAATTTCTGTGCAGAGTTAGGAAAAATCGGGAGGACCCCAAAACATGTATGTGAAATGCTTTCTTCATTTTCTCTTAAGCTCAGGAAACACCACTAGAGTTTAAGTTTGTGTGAAATAGGAAGAGTCTAAGTGAGATGCCAATGGCTCGTGTGTCTCCTCACAAGAAGAACTCCAATTTATGAAAACGGCATCATCATGAGGAAACAGTTGTGTGTGGCATAGGCAGTAAAACCATCAGATAGCACCCACCTGGTCACCTCCAACTGGTCCTCAAAACCACCAGTATTCCTATTACATGTACGTTACAGCATTTCTATTTGTCCCACAACTACATAATTTAAAAATTGCTATTGTCAAAACAAAATATTAAATATGAAGTTGAATAAGTTGTTCCACTTTTTTTCCCCACTCTTTTTGAACTTTCCTGTTTCAGTTTTGGAAATTTCTATTGACACATCCTCAAGCTAGGGATTCCTTAGCTTTTTTACTTAGTGCTGGAATCGAGTGACAAATTCCAAGCTTGTTATATGCCTGACCGGAAGCCAGAAGTCTCTAGGAAGTGACCGGAGGATGTGAGCTCCATAGCAGGTTGAGGATGGAGTCACGAGTGAAATGGGTGATATGAGCCCATGGGCTTGGGTGACTGCAGGCCTGTCCAGCCTCTGACACCCTGGTGAGTCGTTGCAGAGATTACAACAGTGACAGCAAACTAGCATGGCTGACTCCATCTGGCGTCTAGTCTCTGGCTGGCTGTCCTCACTTATTCCTGGGCATAGGCCAGGCTAACCTTGGGAGGAATTTAGTTTATGGTTTAACTTTGAAGCAAGAATGATAATAGTTCCTCCATAAAACTAACACCCTTACTTTGCCCAGGGACGGCCTTTGTCAAACTAGTGAAAGACCATGAGATTAAGATTATAGGAGGGAACAGAAATCTGCTAAAATGTTGGCACAGTTTCTATAATCCCTGACTGCTCCGATGTCATTTGGCCAGAGTTTACAAAATTGGTAACTAATTGATCCTATAGATAACATCACTATTGTAGAACGTGAGATTGGTCTTTTGAGATGTTTCTCATTCTTTTGCATTCTGGCAACCGGCTGACCTCATCCATACCTATGACTAATGGCTCAGCCAGTCATGTGGTCCCTACCTAGAGGCGGATTCAAGCACAAACTGATCATTTCCCTCCGCCCGCATGATTCCATCACCAAACAATCAGCAGTACTAATTTTTTAGTCCTGTGCCCCTGAAACTATCCTTGAAAATCTCTAATCCCTGATCCACTGGGGAGGCTGATTTGAGTAATAATGAACCTCTGTCCTCCTGTTTGGCAGACTTGGAGTCATTAAAATCTTTCTTTACTACAAATCACCATTTCAATAATTTTTTTTTGTTGTTGTTCAGGAGGCCAGAAGAACTTGTCTGACAATTATAAGAGTGGTTGGAGGGACTGCCTATCCCTGTCCCATGGTCTTGTCCACAGGTCAGCCTCACAAAGGGAAATAGCCATGGATGGGAATACAGTGGAAGCTCATTCTCTTAGTGACCTGGGGACATTGGCTCGAGATGAAGCCTGGCAGGAGTGGCAACTCCAGGTGATTTGTGCACCTTTCCTATTTCCTGGGAGGTTGGCTAGGCCACAGTGTTGGTGTGAATGGGACAGAACAGCCAGCGTAGTTAGAGGGAGTGTCTGGGGAAGGCCTAGGGGTGGAGGAAGAAGCTGTGCAGGACAGGGCTTGCCAGTCAGAATGAAGTGGGAGGAAGATGAGGGACACAGAGAAGCAGAGAGAGGCAGAGACACCATGGCAGTGAGCAGTGAGGGCTACACTGACTTTAGAGAACCCAGGGACCAGCTGCCCCCAGTTCCACAGTCCAGGACCAAGGAGCCCCAAGAACCCTCCAGTGGCCAAAGAGCTTCAGAGTTACATGAGATGGGGTTGCTTTAGGGGCAAGAGGTAGTGGGGGGATGAAACATGGGTGTCAGCCTCTGAAGGACAAGGGACAGGTGTGGCTAAAACCTCCTAGGATTCTGCATCCAAGATCCAGTCTCTAAAGAGGTTTTGGATCATTCATTTCTTCATTCCATTCCTTCATTTGTTATGTGAGAGCTCCTGAGTGTGGGTCTCTCGCTGGGCCTGTGCTGGTGCAGGGTGTGAGTGCGGAAAGAAAACAAGGTCCTCTCCTTGATCCTCTCATGACAGTGACATGGACACTTTGGGAAACACAGGATTTCAGGTTCAGTGATGGGGGTTAAGATCTGAGAGGGAGGCCTGGACATGTTTTTTGCACTGACTCTGACGGTTGAAGCAGGTGATTTAGTTCTGGAGTACAGACTAATCAGTTGACCATTTGCTCTCACTCCTCTGAGGTTTGGATGCCTAAGAAGAGAGGATTTGAGCCAATAAATGACATGGGGTCCTTGGGACCCAGTAAGCCCTCACTTCTGGTGGAGGAGAGGATGGGCCTGTGGCTGCAGACAGACCTCATGTGACCCCGATCTCCCCTTTGTGTTGGTGTGACTCTGGTTCAGTGACTGTGCCTTCCTGTGCCTCAGTTTTCTCTCAATCAAATAAGCTAAATGGCAAATGGACTGTGGCTTTTCATGCTATCTGTGAATAAATGTTAAAGTATTCACAGTCACTTGACCTAATGCTTGGCACAGTGGAGGTTTCACACAAACAGCATTTATTATTAATTTGCTTCCATGAGAAAGCACCATTACATCAGATTCCTGTGGACAAGCTGCTACCAGGTACATCTTCTCTCTTCTGTTTCTGCTTCTAGGGACATTAGACTTCCTATGGACTCTCCTAAGCCTCCTAAGACAGTTGGCTGATGGCCTACAAAGCTTGTCTTTCTGTCCTCTCCACTCTGCCTCTCCTGTTTTGACCTCTGTCCTCTACACCATTGCCCAGATGAGGCTCTGAGGGCTGAGCCCTGGCTGGTGAACAGCTCCAGGAGACACAGTCCTCACATAGCTGGTAAATCCTTGGTCCCAGTAAGCCCTGCCCATGAAGCCACAACCCAGCCCTGGCACAGGCTCCTCAGCTTTATCTGGAGCAAGGATTTAGGGACACGGTTTGGAGGTTGAGGTTTCTATGGCTGAGCTTCTCTGAGAGTATCTCAGGGAGCCCTCAGGCCAAGCCCTACTCAGTTCTCCAGGGTCTTTCTCAGGGTCAAATTTATGAAGAGGGCATGAGGTGCTTGGCTGAGACTGATCTCCTCCTGCTGAGTCCCCCATCAGACTGTCCTTCCTCTGCAGCAAGTGTCTGCAGGGTCTGGATGCGGGAATGGAATTCTGATCTGTTGAAATTTGTCTCCTGTGTGTGTGTCCTGCACTAAATGCCCAAACCCCAGCATGGGACATAATGAAGAGAGGGACACAGGCACAGTCTAGGCCTGACAATCCTGTGTGTGTGTGAAGTAGAAATGACCCCTGCCCCCCAACACCCAGGGATCATGTGGAATCACTTACGGTATAAGGTGAAGGTGAAATTTCCAGTTTCTCCTCCAGTCCCATCACCTCGCTTTATGATGTGTAAGGTGTAGGATCCTGCGTCTTCCCAGGTGACATTCTGGATCAGCAGGGATGCATTGGAATATACTGTTTCTCGTCCACTATATGCAGGCCCATATATAATTATTTGACCGTCTACTACATATGATGTAACGTAATGGTAGAGGTCCCTGATTTGCCCTTTGTACCAGATGTAGCCAGTAAGATTCTGGGGCAAATTGTGGACAAGTAGAAGAACATCCTTCCCCTCGGAAACTTTTGGTGGCTGGGCTTCAATCGTGACTTGGGCAGTGGTGGGCGGGTTCCAGAAGTTTAAAAGTGATGCTAGGAGGTGGAGAGAGCATCAGTCAATATTGATACCTATGTATTGGGGTGAAAAGATGGGGCCCTGGGTCCTGAGGAGGTCTCTTCAATCCTCAGCCTTGAAGACACACACACACACACACACACACACAAACACACACACAAAAGGGGTATGTGTGTTTTTGTGTGTGTATGTGTGTGTGTCCTACTGTCCTACTAGGTCAAGGTCAGCAGCATGACCCCCATTCCTTCACCACTTCTGACCTTGGCATTTTTCTGTTTGGAATCCTCTTGCCCAGGGGTCCGCATGACCCCGTCAGGTGCTGCTCACATCAGGGCATCCTTAGACTTCTTTCCTGACACCTCCTTCAGAGACCCTGGGTCTTCCCTTTCTGACCTTTCCCTGCTCTGCTCCCTCCAGGGTTCTTGTTAACAGCTGACCTCACATTCTAGATCTCTTTGTATGTCTGTCTTCCTCCCCATGACAGTGTGAGCTCTGTGAGGACAGGGACTTTTGTGATCTTGGTTGCACCCCAGTGCCTGGAACAGGCTGCAGACTCCTGTAGATGTGAGAGTTCTTAGGGCCCTCCATGCCCTGGGTGTTTTTTTTTCTCCCCCAATTGTTGAGGTTTTTTGCTGAGGACAGTGTTTCATGTCCTGCTTATATTTTTATTTGAAGTGTCATCTGATATAGTTATTATTATCGTTTTTCAAAATGTGGTGGCCCCTGATGATTAATCAGGAAAACAGAACACTTAAGATTTTCCTACCTCTTACCAATTCCGGTTCAATGTGACTTTCCTGTTTTGACCTGTCCCTCTCTGGTATATTTTCCCCTATCCAGGCTCCAACAGAGCCTTCTTTCCTTTTATTTCTTTTTTCTTTTTTTTTTTTTTCTGGGGACGGAGTCTCGTACCGTCACCCAGGCTGGCATGCAGTGGCGCTATCTCGGCACGCTGCAACTTCTGCCTCCTGGGTTCACGTGATTCTCCTGCCACAGCCTCCTGAGTAGCTGGAATTACAGGAGCACACGACAATACCTGGTTAATTTTTTGTATTTTTAGTAGAGACAGGGCTACACTGTGTTGGCCAGACTGATCTTGAACTCCTGATCTCGTGATCCAGCCACCTCAGCGTCCCAAAGTGCTGGCTTCTTTCATTTTTTAGTACTCCATCCTCTCCAGGAGACCCCATCCAGTCACTCTGCTTCCTCCTCCTGTCCTCTCCCAGGAAGTTCTCTCCTCACCTGTGAGCAGGAGCCCCTTCCATTTGATGTGCTGTGTGCAGGGAGGGGCTGAGAGGGGCCCCATGGTCTCTGCTGCCTGTGTGTTCTCCTCTGTGGAGATGAGCCTAGGATCCAGAAACTTCCTGAGCAGGGCTGTCAGCTGTGCTGTCCTTCCTCCTTCTGCGCTGAGCCTCTTCCCGGGGCAGCAGCACTTCTCAGGCTCATGGGCGGGGTCAGGCCCAGGACACCTCTCTGTCCCCTCCTCTCTCAGTCCTGCCTCCTTGTCCCTCCTTCTGTTTTCCTTTTGTCTGTGTTTCAGGTCCCTGGGAATTGTGGAGGCCTCTGCCTTTTTCAACAGTGATTCTTTCACCAAACCTCAACACACACTTTGTGCAGACACACACACACACACAAAAGAGACACACACAGACCCACACAGTGACACACATACCCTGCAGGTTGGGCAAGGACAGTCCTGGGCCTCAGCCTCCTGCTGTCCCCATGGCTCTGGGTCAGGGTGCACATTCACGCCCTTTGGCCTCTTCCATCCACATCTGGCTCTCCCCTGCAGTGCAGGAGGCTGGAGCTGCACCAGGTCCCTGTCACAGTGACGTCCCATTGTGCTGTGGGTGAGCTGTGTGTTGCCTGGTGAGAGGGACCCTTCCTTTCTCTAATCGTGTTTAGCTTGGCTGCAGCTTCCAAGAATGGACATTCAGGACCTGGGTGTCCCAGAGGAAACTGTCTTTCCTGGAGGTGTGCAGGATGAATCTCTCGTGCCTCTTGGTAGGAGAGGCCTGTGCTGGTTGCTCAGTGGGGGCTGTGAGTCCCGTAGTCAAGGGAAAGTTCTCGGTCACTCTCTGACTCCCTGGGGTTTGGCTGCTGAGCTAGTGCTCAGGGTTTCTCATGTTCTTCCTGACCATCTTTGATGTCCTCTCTTCTCTGCCCAGCTGACTGTCCTGTGGTCACCACACCTTCCCTGTGGTGGTGCAGGAGGAAGTGGGAGTTACCCAGGAACCCCGCGGGACATGGCTCGTTGAGATGCAGGAGGGGGAGCCTGGGACAGAGCAGGGGTTCAGAGCTGGAGAGATTCATCCTGACTTTCTCCGTGGCCATGATGGGCTCAGCCTTCCATGTGCTGGCATACCCAGGGGTCTGTCCTGAGGGTTTTGACCTGGCCAAGCTGCTCTCTGTAGAGGAGGAACAGGCAGTGGCCAGAGATCCTGTCTGGAGGGACGTTGCTCACACCTGAGAGGGCGGGTGGGGGTGAGTTGTGTTCTGGGAGCAAAGAGCAATAACACCCCCCTTCTCCCAGCAAGCACACAGGAGAGTTCTGTCTTCCCAAGGGACAGCTCGGGGCAGGTGGCCCCATCCCGGATGGTGCCTGTGTGTGACCATCACATGAGCTCTGAGCCCCGCGGGGTGCAGCGGGCAGGCAGGACACAGGGTGCCTGGCTGATTCCCGGGGAGGCTGTGGGCCCTCAGGCAGCCGCTGTTCTGTGTCAGCGCTAGGCTTGGCCTGGGAATCCCCAGAGAACAGGACAGATGGAGCAGGGGTGGGCATTTAGGGAGCAGTGACAGAAAGAGTTGATGAGGATGGAGGGAGGTCAGGAGGGGAAAGCTCCCGGTGTGACGTCGCGTGTAGCAGCGTTGCCATGGGAGATGCCTTTATCTGGGCCCAGGGAAGAAGCAGGTGTGTGGGGCAGGAGCTCCCTGCAGAGGGATTGGTGTTAGGTTGGCGGCCACCAGGTCAGGGAGGAACTGACAGAGTCCGTGTGGGGAGCATGGAGGGCGCTGAGGACTTGGGCCGAAGCGACCCTGGTGAGGTGGACCCTGCTGGGTTTTGGGTTCCGCTGAGGGAGGTTGGCATCCTCTGGGAAGGCTCCAGGCTGGAAGGGACTCTGTCGCCCTCTTGTGGACAGGGAGGGAAGTGTGAACGGCAGCAATCCCAGGCCAGGCTGCATGTTTTATTCCATGTGGATCTGCACACTTCACACGAGGTCACACATATGTTATGTTACAGCTCCATCACCTTCCAGCCCCGTGAGTCCCAGTCTCTGTGGCTCTACGTTCACTGTTCTCCCTCTTTCACAATCAGATGTCCCAAACGCAGATTTTTGTCACCTTCTGTGAGTTTGTGTTTGTGTGCAGTAGGCGGCACTGTGTATACCCTGGGGGCAGTGATGTCTGGGGCTGAGCACTGCACATGGGCTTGGGAGCAGAAGAGGGAGCAGCAGGGTGGGAAGATCAATGTTGAGGGTCAGGGACAAGACATTTTCCTTTTCTCACTCCCAGGGACCAGAACCCAGGATTCTGACTCCAGGGCACAGTATCACACCCTTCTGGTGTCCCTGAATGTCGTGATGCTCATAGCGTCATGTTGCCTTGGCATTCATTTTTTAAGGTGTAAGTTTATTTGCCTCAAATCAGAGGCAGGGCTTGGTCACCATGGCAGTTTTCAATACTGTATCTTGTTTAAGTGACTCCAGTTGGTGTCCAGAGATCAAATCTTAGAGGCATCTCTCCTGCTTGGTGTGCTGGGCTCCCCTCTCTCCAGCTGCTTTCTTTAAACTGATAATTCTGACATTCGCCCTCAGATTTAAAGTGACCATGTCTCAGTCACAGCGTGAGCTCCTGGTCGCAGTGTTTGCTGCTTGCTTTCTACACACCCATTAAAGCTCCCTGCTGGAAACCTGTCAGATAACACCCTGGACTTAATAAAGCCATTGGCTTACCGGTCTCTTCTCTCCTCCCTGCCTGTGCTCACTGAACTCTGTGGTCTCCAGGTGTGCTGAGTGCTCCCTAGTGTCTGTAAGTATTAAAAATACTTACATTTTCACTTTGTGGTTGTATCATTGTAGCCTCACATGCCATCCAGGGCCTGACATTGAGGCTGCCCTATGGGACCTCTGCTGGTTGAGCCCCTGCTGGAGCCCTTGTTTTGGGGCCTCTGGTTCTCCTGGGGACAGGAGCTTCCAGGTAACTTGATTGAAAAACTCATGCCTTTCATTGAAACACTGGGTCAGATGATGTATTCATGGGCTTCAGCTGCCATAACAAACGCCTTAGCCTGGGTGAATTAAATAACAGAAATCTATTTTTCACAGTTCTGTGAATAATGTGCTATTTTAACCACTTTGAAATCCACAATCAAGTGAAATTAACCACATACACAGTGTTAAATTACCATCACCAGTATTTTTCCTAGAAAATTTTTATCATTTTAAACTGAAGCTTTGTATCTTTCAAAGAATAACTCCCTGTATGTTCCACCCTAGACTTTGATCATCTCTACTCTGTCTCTATGAATTTGCCTATTCTTGGTGTTTCACATAAATGGAATTATACAATTATGTTATTATGTTTCTGACACATTTCACTTAGCATAATGTTTCCAAATCCATGCATGTTCCAGCGGGTGTCAGAGCTTCATTCCTCTTTATGGCAGATTAACATTCTGTTGTGTGTGTCACCATATTTATTTATTCATGTGTTGATGAACACTTGGATTGTTGTCATATTTTATCTCTTGAATAATGCTGCAATGAACATTCCCATGCAAGTACCTGTTTGAGTCCCTGGATTTAATTCCTTGTGTGTACACCTAGGAATAAATGTTGGGTCAAATGAGAATTCTATGATTAGCTTTTTGAGGAAAAGCAAAACTCTTTCTCCTAGGGGCTGTACTTTTTATATTCTCACCAGCAATGTATGAGGATTCCAAATTCTACATAAAGCTGCTACTTGTTATTTAACATTGTAAAAGAATGGTAGCCAGTTTTGTAGGTGTGATATGGTGTCTCATTGCAGCTTTGACTTTGTATTTTCCTAGTGACTAATGATGTTGAGTATCCTTTCATGTCCTTCTTGATGTGGTTTGCAAATATTTTCTCTCATTCTATGTCTATTAATTATTTTCTTGATAATTTCCTTTGATGTACAAAAGGCTCCCATCTTGATAAAGCCCAATATATCTTTTTTTCTTGTTTCTCATGCTTTTGTATCATATCTAAGAATCCATTGCACATTTGAGGTCATCAATATTTACCGCTATGTCTATTTTAAGATGTTTTTATGGTTATAAGTCTGATATTTAACTCACTGATGAATTTTTTAGAGAATTGTTTGATATGATGGGAGCTAGAGTTATCTAAATTCACTGTTTTGCATGTGGTTATCTAGTTGTTTCTGCACTATCATTTGAAAGGAGAATTGTTCATCCATTAAATTGTCTTGACACCCTCTTCAAAGAGTAATTGACCATAAGTGTGAGGGTTTATTTCTAGACTCTCAATTCTATCCCATTTTTCTTTATGTCCATTCTTTTGCCAGCAGCTTCTGTTTTAATAATTGTAGTCCTTTGTGAGATTTCAAATTAGAAAGTTCAAGTCCTACAATTTATTTTGGCAAGATTGTTTTGGCTATTCAGGTGTCCATTTTTGAAAGGTGGGGAGGCCAATGTTTCACAATTGGGAAAGTCTTTTCTGTCTTCTTCAGGGGGAAATTTGGGAGAACCTTTTAAGAAACTTTATCTAAGTAGATAAACTGTCACCACTTTATTTGCTGAAGTGCTATGTTAAAGTGTGCATTGCCTATTGTGGAAGAATTGTGAGACCCTGGAAGCACCTGCCCAAGTGGTAAGAGACAGTAAATTCCATGATGAGGGGCAGAGAGGACATTATTTTGTGATACAGTGTTGTTGGGGGAGTTGTATACATCTCTACTTCTTTATGTCTCTGTACAGTGGGTGTAGGGACCAGCCCCACAGGGTCGGTGGGTTTTTCTACCCATGTGCGGAGACGAGAAATTGTAGAAATAAAGACAAAAGACAAAGAGATAAAAGAAAAGACAACTGGGCCTGGGGGACAACTACCACCAAGATGTGGAGACTGGTAGTGGCCCCGAATGCCAGGCTTCGCTGATATTTATTGGATACAAGACAAAGGGGCAGGATAAGGAGTGTGAGCCATCTCCAATGATAGGTAAGGCCACATGTGTCACGTGTCCACTGGAGAAGGGGCCCTTCCCTGCCTGGTAGCCAAGGCAGAGAGAGAGAGGAGAAAGAGAGAGCTTACACCATTATTTCTGCTTATTAGAGACTTTTAGTACTTTCACTAATTTGCTACTGCTAACTAAACAGTTAGTTAATTTGCCAGGTGTACAGGATGGAACATGAAGGCGGACTAGGAGCGTGACCACTGAAGCACAGCATCACAGGGAGACGGTCAGGCCTCCAGATAACTGCTGGTGGACCTGACTAATGTCAGGCCCTCCACAAGAGGTGGAGGAGTGGAGTCTTCTCTAAACTCCCCCAGGAAAAGGGAGACTCGCTTTCCCGGTCTGCTAAGTAGCGGGTGTTTTTCCTTGACACTGAGGCTACCACTAGACTACGGTCCGCTTGGCAATGGGCATCTTCCCAGATGCTGGCGTTACTGCTAGACCAAGGAGCCCTCTAGTGGCCCTGTCTGGGCATAAGAGAAGGCTCGCACTCTTGTCTTCTGGTCACTTCTCACTATGTCTCCCCAGCTCCTATCTATGTATGGCCGGGCTTTTCCTAGGTTATGATTATAGACCAAGGGTTATTATAATATTGGAATAAAGAGCAATTGCTACCAACTAATGATTAATGATATTCATATATAATCATATCTAAGATGTATATCTGGTATAACTATTCTTCTTTTATATTTTATTATACTGGAACGGCTCGTGCCCTCAGTCTCTTGCCTTGGCAACTGGGTGTCCTGCCGCTCACAAGTGGGCATCTCCACTGGACACAGTAGGTTTTGAAATCCTTGTTTATCCTCTGGGGTCTGGGTCTTGGCTTACCTGTTAGCTGCAGCTGAAAGAGGTGTCTGCTAAGGCAATGACACCTGTGGGGAGGAGAAGGGTTCAGCAGAGTGAAAGCAGCTGGGGCTCAGAAAAGCCAGGAAAGTCTGAATCTTAGAAACTGTGGGTCAGCAGATGGGTGTCCTCAGGGGTAAATGGGCCATGCCAGTAGCCACTGCAGTGGACTGGAAGAAGGTAAGGGATGCTGGGTATCCCATGTTCTGTCTCAGCTCTGCAGCTGAAGATTTGGGCCCTGGGCTGGTACGGCCCTGCAGCAGGGGAAGGGTATACAGGAATGGCTGCATATCAGGACCAAGTCCATGTCATCTTCTTAGGCATTGTTACCGCAGATGGAGGATTCTGTTCAGAGACCTGGCCTGGACACATGGGAGGGCCCACCCCATTCTTTTAAAATTATTTTAAGAGAACAGTATTAGCAAATGTGGTACATGTTTTATTCTGCTAGAATCAGTATTACTGTCACGTTTTACAATGTATCTCTTAGGAAATGGCAAGAGCTATCCACAGAATGTGCATTTAAAGGGGACTCTACTATAATTTCAGCTTTCCTACTCTTTACAGAAACCATCTTCTCTGCAAACACACAGGCAATATCTCTGTGTTCATTTCTATTGGGAGCCCTGTATGCAAGGTGGAGAGAGCCACATTTCCCCCTGAGATGTTACGTAAAAGTTTGAGGTTGAGATGACATATCTGACACTCTGTTATTACCCTCAGAAGCTACTACATGTGAAATTCTAATGACTGCATTATCCTGCCAAGTGAAAGAGGTAGGCATGAGCAAGGACAGTTAAGAGGGGTGAGAGCTTCATCATGATGGGGAGTCTTGTTCTGACATCTTGGGAAAAACCATCCACAGTGTGAAGTCATCAACTTGTTGTCCTGGTTTACAGTTTAAGCGGCTGTTGTTAGGGTGTCGAACATTTTGGTGAGTTCTGAGTGGCTCACGCTTCAGGTACAAGGGTTTTCCCATGAAATTTACATTGAGTTGTCCACCTCCAGCTTATAGGGCTTCTGGAACAGAGTGGGTCTTGCTCCTAGTGATTCCATGGGAGCAAATGGAATTGAAGGAACTAGTAGAATTCAGGGTAATGTCCAGTCTACAGGTGGATAATAAAAACACAGAAACAATGAACAGAGCTTCAATCTCATAACAGGTGTACTACAGTTTTTATTTTCCACATAATTTTTCTCTCTATGGGCATCTCTAGTTTTACCAATGATAATTTCAGTAGAATAAGTTTGTTTGCAAAATAGGTTGAGTTTCTTCAAACGTGGTCTGATTCTTTACATAAGTGCAGCAAGAGTAGCAATGGACCATGTAGGCTGTCTTTTAAAATTTTCTTTGCTCTAAGTTTTTATAAGGAATCTGAGATTAAACATTTACAAACCTCTTGTGAATAGGAAGCCAAACCAAGGCTGACTTCAGACTTTGCCTGCCGTTCATGCTGGTTCATTCTATCTATATTCTTAAATATAACATCCCAGTCAAAGCCTTGGTAATATAACCAATGATTTCAAATGTGTCCTGTTACAAAGAGAGCAGATTGTTACTGTACTTGTGCAAATATCTGTATTACCATAAACATATCAATACTCATGAATAGTTGCCCAATTCTGGGGCAGTCAGGTAGAGAGCAAAAGTAAATGTTTCAATTATTGTTCCCAGAAGTATAGTTTATTGAAGTGCTATAAGCTATAGATAGATTAAAAGAAAAAAATTCCATAAATCTAGGAAACAAACCATTTAAAGAATCAGCAAATTTTCAAATAAAAATCATAAAAACATTATCCTCATTACTATCAATTGTTTCAATGAAATCAATGTTTTTCCTGCTTGGTAGGCTGAGAAATTTATGAAGATATCAGCCTGTTTGTTAAAGTTTTGGAAATTCTTAGACAGTCCAGTGGTATAATGTGAAAGTTATCAGAAACTTGTATTAAAGAGTACTTGTCAGCATCTTTTCCATAAATCTCCTTGAAAAGGAAGCAATTTTGGACTGTAGCTGATTGGAAATGCTTTGAGGAAGAATAAAGCAACGTCTGTGAATGACAAAGATTTTAAATGACTATGGCTGAAACTCTGATGAGAATTCATTATGATAACACAGCTCACATAAAAAGTTAGTTACTTCTGTGGTTATATGACATTATGGCTGATAACATATTTAATTTCTAGGAATCTCATACAATTTCTGGAACGATCATATCAGTAGCATATTCATAAATATAACATAGAGAAAGTTTAGCATCCTTTACCACTTCTGATTTGAAAATGCTTTTCATATAATTTTACATGTCAAATAAAGTGGCTTTTCCATGTAGCTTGTGTTTCTCAACAGGATTACTGAGTTCTTGGTGGAGGACATTAATGAATAGGGCCAAGAAAGTATAGGTTTATGTATGTTGAAAAATTTCCCTAATTAATTCTAACACTCCCAGCTAATAACCATGAATTTAGGTCTCAGTTTTCCTATTAGAACAGCTGTTCTTTATCCTGGTTACACATTAGTAGCACCTGGGAAGACTTAAAAATTACCAATGCCTGAGTCTCACTTTAGACCATTAAATTGGATCCTATGGGTGGGGCTTGGGCATCCATTTAAAAAAACGTTTTCCGGTGATTCCAATGTGTAGCTGTATTTCCCCTCAGATTCCTCTGATTTCTTGTGGCATTCACTTTTTTCTATTTTGGTATTATAATTATTTTTTGGGTCTTATCATCTATCTTAGGCTTTATGTTCCTTGGGGTAGAAACCTTGCCTTCTTCATTTCTGTATCTTTCATGAATATATGAGTTGGTCATCATGAAAATGTTTTCAATCACATGTAGGTTGTGTTCTGAGTCTCAGGTTTACACATTAATGCTAGAGTCATTGTTCTCCAGGAGGTCAGAGGTTGCTTGTGATGAAGGGTATGGGTAAGCCCATAATGCAGATGGTAGATGGGAGATCACCCTGTCTTTAGGCATAGCATTGGAACTAAGCATTCTATGTGTATATCAGGTGGAGGGGAAGGGATGTGTAGAAAGACAGATTTAATTAGAATGGAGGAATTATACTAGGGAATAGAGGGAATGGAAGCAATAAAAATTAGTAAAGAGAAGAAATGTGAACTTATCAAATAGGCAAGAGTAGATCCCTGAAGATTTTTGAATAGGTGAGTTAACTAGATTTTAGGAAGGTAATAAGGCAGTCATACACAAGGAAGATTTCAAAGACTGGAGATAAGTCAAGCAGTACCTCTAGCAGTTGTTGAAGTTGTGGGAATGGAGAGAATGACACAAGTGAGAGATATTAAAAAAAGGATCAAGAGGGTTTTATAAGGTATTGAATCTGGGAAACAAATGAGCAGAGGCTGAGGATAATCATTTGTAGGAGACAGTGGGGTACAGGGATCATGAAGAACAGGGGAGAAGAGACCTGCAGGAATGAGTGCTGAGAAGCAGGAGTTTAGTTAGAGGAGGAGGAGATCCAGTCCCAAATACCGGCAAAAACGTCCTTTCCCTCTCCCAAGCATGGCAGTCAGCCCTGCGGGAAACAGGACAAAAGGAAAGGCCATCATACCTGCCAGTCTTCCTGAAATAAACTACACCAGGGCTGCTAGATCAGAGCCTCACTGGCCAGTACTCCAATCATGATGCTGACAGTGGCTCTACCTGAAAGGCCTGGAGAACTTCCTTGTACTGAAGTATCTGTCATGGAAAGAAAAGAAGAGAAGGAATAAAGGTGATGTTATTTTACAGGGTGGTACCTTAGGAACCATCACTAAGTATGAAGTAGTTTCTATTTGTCCCTTTGGGGATTACATTAATTTTGTGGGAGGGTTGCTGGTAGATGATTAGCCAACTATATTCTTGTAGTTTTTTTTCTCTATCAATGTGTTTCTAGGTTAGTGATCAGTCTTCTGTCAATTTCATCCTGACCATGCTGCACTCAGATATTTTTGAAGGCTTTATGATGTGAGAAAGGCTGACTGCTATTTTTTGTGTCATTAGAACTTTGTACCCTTTCATGGTTGCATCTTTTTCTCAGTGTGTCAGTTGTGGTAGGCATGAATAAGACTCTGTCAGGTCTCCATGGCAGCTTGTGTTTCTCAAGAGGATTACTGAGTTCTTGGTAGAGCCCATTAATGAATAGGGCCGAGAAAGTATGGGCTTATGTATGTTGAAAAATTTCCCTAGGTAATTCCAGCACTCCCAGCTAATAATTGATTAATTAATAATCAATTGACTTGATTGACAGAAGGCCCAGATCAGTGCATTCCAAACTGACAACCTACTTTGCATAGAGTCCTCACTTTCCTGAAGCTCCCAGCAGGGATATGAAAGCAAGCCCAGTTCTATGAGACTCTGTTTTATTCTCCTGGGTGACTGGTGGGAAGACTCCCCATCAGTCTTGCCATGCTCTGTTTGAACTGTAGCTAAATCTTCTTTCTCTTTCTCCTTCACAGGAATCAGATTTGCATGGTGGTCCCGAAGCTCCCCAGACTTTTTTCATGCCTGCCCCACTTTCCCTCACAGGCATATTTCCTAATACATTATCCTGCATGTCTAATCTCATCTTGGATGCATCTCAGTGGGCATAAACTAACATACCAGGCTTGATTTTTTTGCACTTAGCTTTTTTCTGTCTCTCCCACATGTAGCCAGTAACCATGTCCTAGTGTTTTATGTGTTACCTCTTTTTTCATGTGTATAAAAAATATATATATTTCCATATACTTATTTATATGTAATATATGATAAAATATGTAATATAAAATGTATAGTAATGTAAAACGTATACATATTTCCCATATATGTATATGGAAAAAGAGGTAACACATAAAACACCAGGACATTTACATATAATAAAATTGGCATATGTTATACATATATGTAGTGTCTGGTAGTCTTACCCTCTCTATAAATACACACTTTTTGTCACTGCCCCTTCCTTCCCATGCAGAACTCCCATGGCCAAATCTCCCTATTTCTCAAAGTGTGTGTCACTCACTGTCCTCTGTGCTGTGGCCCATGTGCTGTGTCCACAGCCTCCTAGTGTTTTATGTGTTCTCTTTTTCTATATATATGGAAAAAGCATATACATATTTCTCTCTATAGATTTATATACAATATATAATAATCTAAAAATATAGAATATGTAACAATTTTAAATATGTACATATTTCCATATCTATGAAAAAAGGTAACACATAAACACTAGGCCATTTATACATAAAATCCACATATGTAATATAAATGCCGATTTTATCACACATAAGTAAGTGTATACATGATAGACTTATCATATATAAGGTGAATTTGGAATGCCCTGACCAGGGCCCTCTGTCAGTCAAGTCCCTGCCATGGAGGCCATTCATGGCTGCCACAACTGAGACACCGATAGAAAGATGCAGCTATGAAAGGGTGAAGAGTTCTATAGTCATAGAAAATAGCAATCAGCCTTTCTCACATCCCAAAACCTCCAAAAATATCTGAGTGCAGCATGTACAAGATGGAATTAAACACTTCAATCTTGAAAAGGAAAAAGGAAGCTGGAGGACTCACACTTTCAGATTTCAGCATCTACTGCAAAGCTACAGTAATCAATACAGTGTGGTACTGGCATAAAGGAGGACATAGAAACTAGTGGCATAGAATAGAGAACCCAGAAAGAAAGCTAGCATACATGGCCAAATGCTTTTTGTCAAGAGTGCCAAGACCATTCCATGGGGAAAGGACAGTCTTTTTAACAAATGATACTGGGAAAGCTGGCTATCCATGGACAAGTATGAAATGAACCTTTACCTCACACCATATACAAAAAAATGAACCCACAATGGATCAAAGACCTAAATGGAAGAGTGAAGACTACCAGACTCTCAGGAGAAAACATAAGGAAAAAGCTTCATGATATTGACTTTCAGAATGATTTATTAGTTATAACTACAAAAGCATAGGCAACAAAAAAGGGATAAATTGGACTTCATGAAAATTAAAAATTTTATATATCAAAGGCCATTATCAAGAATGTAAAAAGGCAAACTATGACATAGGGAAAATTTCTGCAAATCATATATCTGATAAGGGATTAATTTCCAGAATACATGAAGAACACTGCAAATCAAAAACAGCAAAAACACAAAAGCCCAGTTAAAAAATGGACAAAGGACTGAAGGAGAGATTTTATTAAAGAAGATATACAAATGGCCAATGAGGACATGCATGGATTCTCAATATTACTAATATTTAGAGAGATGCAAAGCAAAACCACAGTGATACATGACCTCACACACATTAAGATGGCTTTGATAAAAACAACATGAACAACAACATCACAAAACAAGTGTTTTCAACTACGTGGAAAAATTGAAGCTCTTTGTGTATTGCTGATGAGAATGGGAAATGTTATAGCCACTGTGGAAAAAATGGCATGGCACGGCCGGCTCATGCCTGTAATCCCAGCACTTTGGGAGGCCAAGATGGGTGGATCTCTTGAGGTCAGGGGTTTGAGACCAGCCCGGCAAGCATGGTGAAACCCCATCTCTACTAAAAGTACAAAAATTAGCTGGGTATGTTGGCATGCGCCTGTAATCCCAGCTACTCAGGAGGCTGAGGCATGAGAATCACTTGAACCTTGGAGGTGGAGATTGCTGTGAGCCAAGATTGCACCATTGCACTCCAGTCTGGGTGACAGAGCAAGACCCTGTCTCAACATCAACAACAGGAAAGAAAACAGTATGTCAGATTCTTAAAAAAATTAAAGCATTACCACTTGAACCAGCAATTCTACTTCTGGACATACAGCCAAAAGTATTGAAAAATATTTGAACAGATATTCGTACACTGATGTTCACAGCAGCATCACTCACAATAGCCAATGGGTGGAAACAACCGAAAAGTCTATTGAAAGATAAGTGGATGAACAAAAAGGTATATCCACACTTTGGAATGTTCTTCAATCTTAGCAAGGGATAAAATTTTGACACATGGTGCAAAATGGATGAACCTTGAAGACATTATGCAAGGGGAAATAAGCCAGACACAAAAGGATAATTATTATAAACTTCCATTTATGTAAGATAGTTAGAATAGTCAGTTACATAGAGACAGAAATTAGAATGGTGATTACCAGGGGTTAAGGGGAGAAGGAATGAGAGTTATCATTTATTGGGTTCAGAGGTTTAGTATAGTGGGATAAAAAAAGCTCTGGAAATGGATAGTGTTGTTAGTAACACAACACTAAATTGCACGCTTAGAAACAGTTAACGGTAAGTCTTACATATATAGTGTCTGGTACTCTTACCCTCTCTATAAATACACACTTTTTGTCACTGTTCCTTCCCTGCCATAGAGAGTTTCTGTGAGTTAATCTCCCTATTTCTCCAAGTGTGCATCACTCGCTGTCCTCTGTGCTGTGTTCCAAGAGCTGTGTCCACAGACTCAGACAGGCAGTGACTTCAGAGCCAGGACACAGCCCTATTCCCATTTTTTAAAGCCTTACCCATGGGAGGCTTGGCTTCTACTGGCAGCTCGATTTAGCCAGATTCAGAACAGGCCACCCAGGCATCTTATCCACATGCCCCAGCCCGGATGGAGTCAGGGCAGGGTCAGTCACTTGGGGAGCCCACAGCAATGCAGGGAGCAGAGTCTGAGCTGCTTCTCCCTCACCAAGGGGCTTCCTCCTCTCATTTGGGAAAAGTGTGGGCTTGTTTTGAAGACTCTGATGTTCATCGCAGCTCATGGAGTACACACACACAGACACAGACACACACAAAGGAGACAGAAGGGATGTTTTGGTGACAGAAACAGCTTGACCATGAGGACCCTCCTCTTTCTCCCTCTGTGAAGGCCCTTACACTGCATAGGGCTTGGGGTGATAAAGCCATTTCCCTACATTTCTCAGGCTGGACCCAAGGTCATCCGCCAGAAATCCGGAAAACAAAGGGAAGAGAATCTGTAGATATGAATTGGGAGTGTTCAGGAGAAAAATTTGAGATTTAGTTTGTGCATGGGACACAGGCTGAGAATAAAAATGTTTTCCTGGCTCTTTCTTGGAAAGCCAGATAGGCTTCACCTGAAAGCATATTGCCAATACTCCAGTGATTCACTTACCAGGGACTGTGATTTTCTTGGTTGCGAAGTTTTTGCCATTAGTGACTGGGTTATGGACATAACACAGATAGTACCCACTATTCTCAGTAGTGACTTGGGGGATAAAGAGCTCTTGTCCTGTTTGCTGGTTATTCCTATTCAGCAGCCAAGAATACTCTGCTGATGGGTTAGAGCCCGTGAGGCAGGAGAGGTTGAGGTTTGACCCTCAATAGTAATAGGTGTCTGAAGAATAAGTTGTGGGTTCATCTGGGCCATCTGGAGCAAAGAGAATAAAGCCTCAGGTAATGTTATCAGAGGGAATGGGAAGCTCCTGGTCTGTGAAAGGGACACAGTGTTCCTTTTTGCCAAGTCACAACCCCGAAGTCCGAGCCAAACTTCCTCTGTGTTCACTGAACTGGAGGAGTCAACGACTTTCACCTGTTTCTCCCATCACAAGCTGTGGAACCAGAGTCTCCTAAGACCAGAGAAGCCCCTCCCTTCCTGGGCCTACCCAGGTTTGCCTGGGACAGGAAGTCATGGCCAGCTTGGGGATCCAGGGGTAAGTGTCTTCATACTTGGACCTGAGAGAGACAGAGAGGCCTGGCCTCGTGTTATGTGGATTTGGGCTGGCAGCCTTGTCCATGAAGGAAAAGAGGATACTCACAGAGAACATCCAGGTGACTTGGTCACTGTGGCTTGTACTCACTACATTATTCCTTTGACATTCATAGAGTCCTGTGTCACTCCTTGTGACACTGAGCAGAGCAAGGATCCTGTTATCATTGGACATCTGCAGCCTGGGACTGAGTGTGAGTCTATGACCATTTACCCACCACATGTAGACTGTGCCATGAGTCTCAAGTTCACAGGTTAAGACCACAGCCTCCTCATCCTCCATGGGGTTGCTGGTGACATAGGGCTTGGGCAGATTCGCTGTGCAGATAACAGAGAAGATTCTCCTGTGTGGCACCATTGATTTCTCCATGAGCATTTTCCAATCAGAGTTGACATCTCCCACCTCTCAGCCAATCCAAGTCCTTAAAAGCCCACAGCAGGTCTGTGTGTCAAAAGATAGATGGATGCATGATGATCTGAGGGCTCAGAGGCCATGGGGCCACCTGCTCTGTGTGGGAGATGCACAGACTTCTGAAGTGTGACTTGAGCAGCAGTATTGGTGAACTGTGAATGGAGCAGGGTCAAACAATTAGAGTTTGATTAACATTGTTTAAATTGAGAAGTGTCCAAGTGAGGCAGCAGTGGCTCATGCATCTCCCCACCCGAAGTACCGCACCTTATGACAGTGTTGTTATTATGAATACACAGGTGTGCCTGAAACAGGCAGTAAATCAGACAGCACCCACCTGGCCACCTCCAACTGGTCCTAGGAACCATCAGTATTCCCATTATGTGTATGTTACAGCTTTTTAGGCTACAAAATATAAAATACAACTACAGAATATAAAATATGCTATTGTCAATACAAAATATTGAACATGAAGCTGAATATGTTGTTCCACTTTTTCTCACTCTTGTTAAACTTTGCTGTTTCAGTTTTGGAAGTTTCTATTGATACACACTTAAACTAGAGATATTTTCCTCAGCTGTGTGCAGCCTACCAGTAAGCCCATGGAGGGCATTCTTTATTTCTCTTAAAGTGTTTTTAATCTCTAGCATTTCTTTTGCTTCTTTCTTCGAATAGCCATCTCTGTTTAAATCACCCATCCAATCCTGAAAGGTGTCTCCTTTTTCCATCATAATCCTTAACCAGATTTGTTTTCAATTTCCAGTTTCATAATTTCATCATCCCTACCACATCTGTGTCTGGTTCTGATCCTTGCTCTGTCTTTCAAACTGCATTTTTTTTTTTGCCATAGTCTGTCTTGTATTTTTTTGAAAACCATACATGATGTACTGCGTAAAAGGGGCTTGAGTGAGCAGGCATTCAGTGACATGGTGGTGAGTGTGGGGAGGGAAGGGTTCTGTGATTCTGGATGCGGTCTGTGTCCTGGGCTGTGAATGTCACAAGTGCTTCTCAGGTTTTTGTTTCCATCAGGTGGAATATGATGACTTGAGGAGGCTGGAGTTGGATATTTCCCCTCCCCCTGGCCAGTTAAGCTCCCATCAAACCCCAGCTAATTAGGCAGCAGTAAAATAGTTTCTCTTAAATGTAGGCCTTACCAAGAAGAATATAATTCACTGACAACCTTCCAAGTGTTCTTTTTTCCCTTCTTCCTACAAGAAGGATGTGGATTCTTTTTGGATATTGACTGTGAGAACCTGGTAGAGCTCCAGGAGCTAAGAGTCATAAAACTGTCCCCCTATTTCCAAGACTAATCCATCCACTGGTGTGTTTATCTCTGTGCTGTGTCCCCACTGAGCCTCCAGAATTTCCTGAATTACAGTTCAGGTTTTCTGACCCCAGCACTGGTTCCCACTGGGGTTTCTGTGCCTGTGTTTCTGCTGAGGTATGGTGCATGCTCTGTATTTGCCTGTGGGTCTCTCCAATATGTGGGCCAGTTAGCACTGAGACCTTGCTTCCTGAGAAATCTAAACGAGTTGTTGATTTTTCAGTTTGTTCAGCTTTTTACTTATTTTTAGAACTGAGTGAAAATTTTAAGCTACTTACATGCCTGATGGAAATTCAAACTCTCTAGGGCATGACTGGAGGATATGAGCCCCACAGCAGGTTGAGGAGAGGGAGTCATGAGTGAAATGGGTGAAATGAGCCCATGGGCTTTGGAAACTGCAGATCTGTCCTTCTGCCTCTGACACCCTGGTGAGTCAATGTAGAAAGAGAAACCACCTTTGCAAAACGTATGATGGTGAGAGGAAGCTAGCTTGGCTGACCGCATCTCACCTCTACCCTCAAACTGGCTCTCTTCTCTGATTCCTGGGCATAGGCCAGGGTAAGCATGGGAGGATTTATAGTTTAACTTTGAAGAAAGGATGATAATAGTCCCTCCCTAAAATTAGCTCCTCCTTGCTGGGGACTACCTTGGTAAATCTAAGAAAAGACCATGAATTATGGAGGGGGCCAAATTCTGCTAAAATGCAGGCATAGTTTCTATAATCCCTTACTGCTCAGGAATCATGTACCCAGAGGTCACAAGATTTGTGACTTTTCTAGTTGCTCCTATAGATAGCAACACTACTGTAGAATCTGAGATTTATCTTTTGAGATGTTTCTCAGACTTTTGCATTCTGGCAACCAGCTGACCTCATCTAGACTCATGACCAATTGCTCAACCAGTCATGTGGCCCCCACTCAGAGGCAGATTCAACAAATACATACCATTTTCCCTACCTGCATCATTTCATCTCCAGCCAGTCAACAGTACTTATTCCTTACACCTTTGCCCCTCAAAGTTTTTGAAAAACTCTAACCTCAGAGCCATTGGGGAAGGTGATTTGAGTCATAATAAACTTCTGTCCTCCTGTTTGGCAGCCTTGGGCTAAGTAAAACTATTCTTGACTACACATCACCTTCACAATAAATTGGCTTTGCCTGTGCAGAGGGCAAGAACCTGTCAGGTGATTATAAGAATGGATGGAGGAGTCACTGATCTCTTTCAGGTGGCCTGTTTCATGAGTCAGCCTCTCAGAGGGAAAGAGCCCTGGACTGGGACACAGTGGAAGCTCATTCTCCTGTTGACCGGGGACATTGCCTCATTATGGATCCTGGCAGGGGTGGCTACTCTGGCTGATTTTGGTACATTTTTCATTTCCCGGAAGGCAGGACAGGCCTAAGTGTGAGCAGAAAGGAAACGGGGCAGTCAGCTTTGTTAGAGAGGGTGTCTGGGGAAGTCCTCAGGGTGGAGGAAGCTGTGCAGGACAGGGCTCGTCAGGTAGAATGAAAGGGGGATGCACTTTTTTCACTGAACACCTTTCAGATATCTCACCAACTCTGGCCTCACTGGGCTCTGCCTTTCCTTTTGAGCCCTGAGCCCTGAGCCCTGAGCCCTGATTCCTGGGAGGGAGTGAGAGAGAGAGTATGGGTGAAGCTGGGATGTGTGCTGTCCAGGTTTCTTCCATCTCTGGAATCTTGAAAGCGAGGGACCCTAATGTGTTACCACAGAGGAGACCGTGGGATAAAGCTGTTTCTCAGGGGTGCCTGGCTTATGAATTGAGGGGAATTCAGGCCAGGTTGGACTCGTGAACTGCAGGGACCCTGTTCCATGTCAGCAACCAGCTCCTCTAGCTCAGTGTTTCTCTCTGTGGCTAATTCTTTTGTGTGATTTCTGAGCCCATGCTAGAGTCCTCCTCACGATGCCTGATGGTCAGACCTGTGTGGGGAGACCTAATGATGGGGTGGGGGTGGTCTTGTGTGTCACACAGAGTGTCCAGGGAACAGGCTTTGTGACTTTCTCTGCCCCAGCCCCACAGCAAGATCTGGATAGTGGGCTTGGTCAGATAAAGTCAGAATCCATGGGGGGAGGGTATGTGTCCCGGCGGTGCTGAGGTTCGTGCCTCCAGCTTAGTTCTCAGTCTCTGCAAATACATTTATGTTGTGCATGTGCTGTTTGCTGGACTGTTTCATGTCCCTAAATTCTTGAACCTGTCTGCAGATAATGTCATGAGAGGTCTGCATGGAAGTATATGAGGGCTATCTGATTAGGATGGGTGTGTTTTACATAGTGGGTTTTTTTTCACCAAACACTTTTCAAAAAATTGTGGTTGAGTGTTAGAAACACATACATACTTATATTCGTTAGATGTGAATATATGTTTATATAAATTTAATATATAGATACATATGTCTATAAATATGCACGCATATATGTATATGTATATATGTATATATATGTATACGTGTGTATATATATGTGTGTGTCTGTGTGTGTATATATATATGGATATATATAATGTGCCATTTTAACTACTTCACTTAAGGGGAGAGAGAGAGAGAGAAGAGAGTTTCCACTAATACCAAATCTGGGTTAAATAAGGGTGGTCCTATTTCCTGGGGTTGGGCTTTTGCTAGATGTGTCAGTTCCTGTAGGAAGTGAGCTAGAGAGGTTACATGCTTAACAAATGTAGAGATTTTCTATATGAAAATAATCTGTGAGCACACTGATAAGTTTTATCCTTTCCTAGGTGAAAAGCTTGGTGAAGGATTTTAAGGACTTCCCTTTGGCTGAAGGCTGGCAAATGGAGTTTGCCATCCTCTGACTGCAGCCATTCTGAGGACTGGAAAGAATACCCTGAGAAGTGGCCTATTTTATTTCTGCAGGAAGGTACTGAGGTTTAATTTATCTTATGGAGTCTTCCTAGATTAGAAGGCTTTGAGGTGTGTTGATGCCTTGCCAGTGACTTAGCTGCCTGATCAGCGAACCTATTTCCTTTGGCTACTTCATCTGTTCCCTTTTTGATGTTCCCTATAATGTATCACTGCTATTTCTCATGGAAGAAAACTGAGGATAATAACCTGTTAATTTTTTGGTTGTATTTTATAGGAAATCCATTAGTGGTAAGAAAATGCCTTTTATTTTAAATGGCAGCATGAGCCTGAAGAACTAAAAAAGCATACTTGGAATCAGTGTAAATGTTAGCTACCTTTCTCTTGCTTAATTTAAGTGCTCTTGTAAGAACCATTTGTTTAGCTGATTGAGCACCAGCACCTGAAGGGAGATGTTATTTAGGGTGACTACTGCTTATCCTGCCTTATATATTTCTTGCTTTACCAGCTGTTTGTTAGCTAAGGTCTCCCTCTAGAGGAAACTAATTTTGCCACATTAAGTGGGGGTGTAAACCGTTTTTTCCTAGGATTAATTTGGAGGCTTTTCTGACTAGTGGAGCTATTGTGACAGTGGTTTGGAAGCAGGTGTAAACAATAGGTCCTCCTAATGGCAAATAAGAGGTTGAGAAAAATATTGGATAAGAATTTTTAATGAGACACCCCTTATGGTTGTGCTATGGGAAGAGGGGAGGCCTGGATAAGAAAGGAGAAAAGAGAGAGACTGGATCTAGTGTTTAGAAGGAGGTCTACTTTCCTTCCTATAATTTCCAGAATCAGCTGTGACTCCTGTGCTGTAATGGCAGTTTGAGCTGCTGGAGCCAGGGGTTTGAGCCCCAGGACCCATCAGTCTTGCTGGACCACTGTGAGACTGGTTCTGAACCCAGTGACCTCCAACTCTGGGAGCAGTTGCATCTCCAGTGGTCTCCACCACAGGCTGGACAGGGTCAAGGTGGCTTCCTCTTTCTCTTTGGACACTCCTTCCTAAAATGCCCTGGCTTGCCATACCGAGAGCAACTAGTGGATACACCTCTGGGATCCTGGACTTTGCAACTCTGCAAAGCAGCTACTAGAGGCTTTGTCCTTCTCTTGAGCTTTCTCTCTTTCTTCTGGGCCTTCTCCTGGTCCCTATTATAAAAGACTGAAGTGGCTCCCCTCAGAAGGTTTTCCAAGGTGCTATCTGCTACTATAGCTTGCCTTTGTAGTTTCCTTCTAATACTGGGAGCTTTCTGTATAATAAACTTATCTTTTAGAATGGGCTGTCACTTGACTGAATCAGGAGATAAAAAGGTGTGTGCTAATAGTGCCCCTCTCAACCTATCTATAAAGGCTGTAGGATTCTCATCTGGCTTTGAGTCTATCATAGACAGTTTAGAGAAATTAAGAGGCCTGGCCTTAGTCTTTCTTTTCCATTCATCTGCAGAGCTATTGGGGTTTCAATCAGGGTTGTCAAGAGGTACTGCTTCACTTCTTATTTGGAATGGTGTTTCTGCTATTTCTTCACTTTCCATATCTCCTTCCTTCCCTTTTGGTGTATTATAGGAGATATGTTGCTCATCTCCAAAATTCTCTGCAGCTTACAGAGCTGCCTGTTTTTCAGCTACAGTTAGGGTTTGGTTTAAGAGCAGCATAACATCCTTCCATGTGAGGTGAAACACCTGATTTAAATTCTGGAAAGCTTCTATATACCTATCGAGATTGTCTGAAAATCAGCCTAAGTCTTACTTTATTTGCCTAAGGTCCTGTAATGAGAAGGGAACATGGAAGGACCCCAAATTATGGAGTTTGTTCTCAGACGGTTCCCTTGGAATTTGCTTTTCTAATTCGAGAGGATTATTGTTTATAGGCCTGCCTGATATGGCTGTTAAAAAAATCTGGGTTGCTGTTACAATGCTTGTAAACGTTTAGTAAAAATGCCCTGTCATTGTGCAAAATGGAATTAGTTGCTTTTCCCTTCAAAGTCCTGAGGTTAAAAGAGTTCTAGTGCCTCAGAGTGCACTCCAGAGGGGTGCAAGCTGAAGATGCTGTTAGCCATTGAGAAAAAGAAGTGAGAATAAAAGTGTCCTTAGAGTCCTCCTTCTTTCATTGTGACCCAGAGTGGAGTGGAAGACAGTGGGAGCGTCCCCCCAACTGCTTTCTCTCCTTGGTTCCTGAGTCCTGGCACTGTGTAAAATGTGCCACCCATGGTTGTAGGTGTGGCCCTCTAAGCCATGGAACTGGATAAATGAAGTGATGGGATTAGCCACACTTTACCCATGTAACCTTAGCTTATCTGCCTGTGATCTGCCTGGCTTCCTGAAAAATGGATCTCTGGAGAAACTGTAGCAGTTGCCTTTGAGCAAGCTTTCTTTAACAGAGGGAATGTGCCAGTTGCCAGTTATGGCCCGTGCTAAAACATTTACCCTCAGAAAAGTGGTCCTGGTTAACTCTGTTCTTAAAATGCCCTTACTAATTAAATCCTGTTCTAATTGGAGATAGAATAAGTACCTTAGATGAACATAGGGACCTAATGGCAGTTTTTCCTGCTGATGGGACAGTATCAGAACGAAAATTTGGCTACGGAAGACATTTTACTCCTAACTGTTGAAACCAGAGCTTTCCCATTCACAGAAAGGGCTTTTCTATCAGTGCAAAAAGAGAGAATTGTAAAAGTGCAGTGTTATGGCAAAGGACCAACAATGTGCCTCATGAGGAGGATTTCTGTTTCCACTAGGTGACACTGTTGGCTTAGAAATACCATGTGCTTACCAAAGGAAGGAGAGAGAGAGAGAGGAAGGGACCTATTGGGTTAGTTATTATAGCATTTACCGATCTTTCCTAACAGAACTGTTTCCCTGAACTGTAAAAATTTCCACATATTGCATACACAGAAAGAATAGGAGACATAGAGACCATGGATAGAAAGGAAGAACAAATTTGCAACAGGATAGCAAATTAGGAGACCCATTACTAACATCTGGATGAGCTGCTGGAGGCTGTGTTCAATCCAGAAGCCTTTGAATAACATCAGGGTGTTTCCTGGCCAGAAATTCTCAGCTGCTCCAGGACATCCCCCAGCCTCATGTGATGGTGAGTTTCTCCATGAAGGGGAAGTAGTTTGAAGAGAACCTTGAAATTAAAGGGCAGATTTGAGGTTTGCTCCATACTCACCATTCTGATGTTTCTATCTTCTCTTCTGATCACAATCCCGGATGAGAACTCCCAAATAAAATGGCTGTGTTTGGGAATCTATCCATGGTTCTTTGTCACACACTAGAAAGAATTCAGGACATGGAAACACATGAGGAGTGGGTTTAGGAGTGAAAAATTTAACAGACAAAAAAGAAGAGAGAGAGAAAAAGCTTTTTCATACTGAGAAAGCAGTCACCCAAGAGAGGGTCTCCAATTTGGGGTGGAATGCAATTGATTTTATACAGAGACTTGAGGAGTCACTGATTGATTTACATAAGGTCCAGGGGGTTGTTTTTTTAACCAGGTGTGCTGTTTACATAGCCCGAGAAAAGACTGGCCCTCCCACAATAATCTTTTATTATGCAAATGTGGCTTCTACCTGGTGGTCACCATGACACCTGCACATGTGGTGACAAGGAAAAAAGAGCAGGAGCCGCCATATTGGGAGTACCTGGCTCTTAGTTGCCTGCATCTATATATGAATATCTGTGCTTGCGGCCTGATCATTCAGTATTTTTTCTGTTAGAAATGGTTGGGGGACGCTTTTTATTAAAGGAAAATTCCACCAAGAATTCTTTCACCCTTTCTAGCTGCCTAAAAATAATTTCTCAATAACTCCTGTATTAGGACCCCTTTAGGAAAACAGAAAAGATGACACAGACTCTCCTGTAGGGGAGTAACCATAGTTTTTTTTTCTCATGGAACCCCAAGGTTTGCAAGTGAACGGATTTCTCTCAGGTCTAAAACTCTGCTCTTCTCTCCATTGTGTTACCTGACCTCTTTGCCTTTTACATTAATTTGTACTGTAAAAATATTTGACTTGTGTGTGTAATGGTTGCCAGGTCAGTGGTAAGAGCTATGGATTTGAAGGTGACTAACAGTGGTTATAATAAATTATTCTAGCTTCAGAGGGCTACTCATTTCTTTGCATGTTTAGATGCAAAAGACACAGTTTAAACAATTAAGGAAATGCTTTTGTAGCAAGGTAATCTGTGGGAGTGTTGCACAGTATGGTCCCCATTGCATTTTCCTCTTCTTGGGGACCTGGGATTCAGTGAAATCCTTGATTTTTAATGTCTAAATGTTGTCCCTTCCAACTGGTTCCCTTTTTTACATATTTAAATGATTAGAATCTAAAAATTGCATAGACATTGTTGTCCCTCTTGCTTAGTGGGCTCTATCTTGAACACAGTGATTCAGTTGAAGAACAGAGACCAAATTAAAAGCTACATCTCTAAAGAAACAACAGGTGCTGGAGAGGATGTGGAGAAATAGGAACATTTTACAGTGTTGGTGGGACTGTAAACTAGTTCAACCATTGTGGAAGTCAGTGTGGCGATTACTCAGGGATCCAGAACTAGAAACACCATTTGACCGAGCCATCCCATTACTGGGTATACACCCAAAGTATTATAAATCATGCTGCTATAAAGACACATGTGCACGTATGTTTATTGTAGCACTATTCACAATAGCAAAGACCTGGAGCCAACCCATATGTCCAACAATGATAGACTGGATTAAGAAAATGTGGCACATATACACCATGGAACACTATGCAGCCATAAAAAATGGTGAGTTCATGTTCTTTGTAGGGACATGGATGAAGCTGGAAACCATCATTCTCAGCAAACTATCGCAAGGACAAAAAATCAAACACCACATGTTCTCACTCATAGGTGGGAGTTGAACAGTGAGAACACATGGACACAGGAAGGGGAACATCACACACCAGGGCCTGTTGTGGGGTGGGAAGAGGGGGAAGGGATAACATTAGGAGATATACCTAATGTTAAATGATGAGTTAATGGGTGCAGCACACCAACATGGCACACGTATACATATATAACTAACCTGCACGTGGTGCACATGTACCCTAAAACTTAAAGTCTAATAAGAAATAAATAAATAAAACCCCATGGTAAATTTCTACTATTTTTGTGTTACCTTGGCATCTTTTTAATCTTCCTTGAACACACCAAATTTTTTCTTGAAAAAGCTTAAGTTCTCTCTCTCTCTCTTTGCTTTGAGATGTAAATGTGCTATTTATTTTCTCTAAAACTCAGTAAAGCCTTCCTCAGATAAATGTTAACCTTTACCATTTACAAGAAAGCAATTTGAATCCAACTTTCCTTTAAAATGGTGGGTTTTACTGATCTCATGCCTAAAGCCCTAAAATCAAAATTCTAAAATCTTTTTGTCTCTCTCTATCCTTATGTGAACACATATATGTTATATGTTTTATCACATACATGTTTATGTCACACATTTATATACTGTTGACACACAGTTTCTAATTAACGTAAAAATAAATGGGTACTCACAAATTAAGTGAATAAGCCCAAATGCTTTTCTATACATGTGATTTTAATAACCTTTGGTGAATATAGATAGCTTTAAAATTGTTGGTAAAATAAAGTAGAAATGTCTTCATAATTTAATTTATACGTTTTTGCCTAGGTCTGTTGGCAGGCAGGTTTACATTGTCTTTACTAGGTGTTTTAAGTTTATCAAACAGTTGCTTCCATATATATACATTTTCTTAATTTGTCTGTGAGCTTATGTCTTTATATTTGAAGCTTTAAATTCTGAGTTCTAGATGAATGACCATAGTAAGAACTGGGGACAAAACCCATCCCATCCTCCAGCTGTACCTTTTGGCCATGCTGGGAGAGATTAGATTATCCAGGCATTTTCTTCATAGCTCTGTTCTTTGTCTTGAGCTTTGCATCTGGTACATAGCTAGAATGGTTTACTCCCTAGTTTTTTTTCTACTGAGAATAAGGCTGTATAAGTCTGTTTTTACATTGCTACAGACAAATACATGAACCCGAATAATTTATAAAGAAAAAAGTTTGAATGGTCTCATGATTCAGCAGGTTGTAGAGTAAGCATGATTCTGGCATCTGCTCAGCTTTTGAGGAGGCCTCAGAAAACTTACAATCACAGAGAAAGCCAATTGTGGAGGAAGACATCTTATATAATGGGAGCTGGAGGAAGAGAGCAAGGGTTGCACACTGGTAAGCAACCAGATAAAAACTCACTGTTGCTACAACAGCACCAAGGAGAATGGTGTTAACATATGAGAAACCACCTCCATGATCCAATCACATCCAACCAGGCTCCACCTCCAACTTTGGAGATTACAATTTGACATGAGATTTGGGTGGCGGTAAAGGTCCAAAAAAATATTATTCCCCCCTTCGTCCCTCCCAAATCTCATGTCTTCCTCACATTGAATAATATAAGAATGGCTTCCCAACAGTCTCTAGAGTCTTAACTCATTCCAGCATTAACTCAAAAGTCTGAAATAGCAAGTTTCATCTGAGACAAGGCAAGTTCCTTTTACCTATGAGCCTGTGAATTCAAAAACAAGTTAGTTACTTTCAAGACACAATGGAGGTATAGGCATTGGGTAAATACTCCCATTCCAAAGGGAAGAAATAGGCTGAAGGAAATAGGATACAGGCCCCATGAAAGTCTGAAAACTTGCAGCGCAGTCTTTAAAACTTAAAGCTCCAAAATAATCTCCATTGACCCCATATCTCATATTCAGGGCACACTGAGGTAAGGCTTAGGCTTCCAAAGTTCTGAGCATCACAGAAACATTCCAAGAGAGTGACAAAAGAATTTGTAGTGTGGCTTTTGATGCTAAACAGCGTATTAGACTGAGTAAGTCACTGAAGAGAAAAAAGTCAGAGGAGAAGATGGGTGAGGGTGACAGAAATGGAATGGTGAAAGGAAAGGTCTGATAAAAATGTTTACCGGCTGGGCATGGTGGCTCATGCCTGTAATCCCAGCACTTTGGGAGGCCAAGGTGGGTGGATCACGAGGTCAGGAGTTTGAGACCAACCTGACCAACATGGTGAAACCCTATCTCTACTAAAAATACAAAAATTAGCCAGGCATGGTGGCATGCACCTGTAATCCCAGCTACTCAGGAGGCTGAAGGCCGGAGAATCTCTTGAACTTGGGATGCGGAGGTTGCAGTGAGCTGAGATCGCGGCATTGCACTCTAGTCTGGGTGACAGAATGAGACTCAATCTCAAAGAAAAAGAAACAAAAGTTTACCCAGGGGCTCATCTGGTACCTTGCTCTGTGACTAATATCTTACACATTTTGATTTACTCTTCCACTTTCATTTTCTGATGTGCAAAGGGTCACCCTTCTGCTGAAGATGAGAAAAGAGGCTGAGGGATCTCAAATGAGTGGTCTAGAGTCATCCAGCTACTTCACAGAGCTTGTGTGTTTCACCTTGACGTTTGTGCACAGACAGAAAAGTGACACACAGAAGGAAGGCAAAGCAAGTTTTTGTTGTGGGTAACATTTATGAAAGTTACCTGTGTTGGCAGAATAATGGACTCCTAAAATGTTTGCACCCTAGCTCTGGAACTTGTGCATTGACTTTTCTTCATAAAAACATGGTGTGGGGGTGATAAAATTAAAATCTTAAGATGTGGACGTTATTCTAGATTATCTGGGTGGGCCCATTGTAATCAGAAGTGTCCTTGTAAGTGACAAAGAAAAGCAGGGGCATCAGTGCGAGAATGATGAGCCTGTGAAACTCCACTGGCCAATGCTGGGTGTGAGCATGCATCAAAAGACAAAATTACAACTTATGTAGTTATAGATTTTATTTTTTGTTTAGTATTTGAGGTAGCTCTTACTCTACAAAGATAGTGACAGCCCTCCCTGGGCTATACAATAACAAAACAGTGGGTTTTGTCAAGTGGGAACCAGTAAACAAAGCCATATAAATAAATAAATTGGTTAACAGTAGGGTACTTCAGGTCTCTTTTCTGTAAAAGTTAAAGCAGAGGAAACTTTTATTATGCTGTCTCAGGTAGAGTGGAATCTCCTGTTTTCAACAAAAAACAAAGGTCTGTTCTGGTATCTCTTTGCTTCATTAAAATTTCAGTTGTAGACTGTAGCATTTAGCAGGAGTGGTTCTATTTTGGAGTCTCTAGGCTCTCACTTAGGTGAGAGTGTGACCAAAATTTAAAGCATTGGCATTCATCTCAGTAACCATCATATTGGGCTTCCATCATTTATAGGTTTATGATGTCTTCCTGATCACACATTTCTTTGAGTTTTTGTCATTTCAGCCAAAGAGAGACCCTTTGGTATTTGTTGATGGCTGCACACAAAACTTTTTTAAAACTTTTGTAGAATTCACCACACCAAAATGTAGAATTTAAAAACCTGTAGAATTTATCACACCAGAGAGGCTACTAGTATGACTATTGGGAGGATAACACCAAAAGTTTGGAGTATGCGCTTTAGGCAAGATGCAAACCAAGTAAAATAGAATAGATCAAAGAATGAGCCAGAAGAGTCTAGCAGTTTTAACCAAGTAGTATCTTTGGTAACTTCTGTGATTGAGTCATTATTATACTCAATATATTTGTTTATGTGCAACAATCAGTGTCAGAAACTGCACAGGCTCCTCCCTCTTCAGTTGGTAGGGAACAACTTTATTATGTAGCATTCGATGGCTCATTAAATTAAAACAGGGAGTGAGAACAAGTGAGTCTGAAAATGTAACTTTAAAAGGGACCACTGTACATTTAAACAAACAATTGTGTTAAAGATGCTGCTAATGTCAGCCATTGGGTGGACTAAATGTTATCTTATGTAAAAATTTGAGGGTGACATGATATATCTGTTACTCTGTTACGCCACTCTCAGAAGCTACTTCATGTGAAATTCTAATGATACCATCATCCTGCCAAGTGAAAGAGGCAGGCATAAGCATGGACAAATTAAGAGGGGTAAGAGCCTGATTTTGATGTGGAGACAACTTGGGGAAAGCTTTTCACAGTGTGAAGCTGTCAACTTCTTATCCTGGTTTTCCGTTTGAATGTCTGTAGTTATGGTGTCAAATATATTGGTGCACTCTGAGTGACTCATACATCAGGCGCGAGGGTTTTCCTGTGAAATTTACATTGAGCTTTCCACCTCCAACTTATGGGGCTTCAGGAACAGAGCAGAATTTGTTCTTACTGATTCAGTAAGAGAAAACTGGATGGGAGGAACTAGAAGAATTCAGGGTCTAGTCCAGTCTACCAGTGAATAATAAAAACTCAAAAACAATGAACAGAGCTGCAATTTCATAGCAGGTATACTACACTTTTTATTTTCAACATTATTTTTCTCTCTATAGGCATATCTGTTTTTACCAAACATAAACCCAGTAGAACAAATTTGTTTCCAAAGTAGGTTTAGTCTTATCAAACTTTGCCGGGATTCTTTACATAGGTGCATCAAGAGTAGCAATGGACCACAGAGGCTCTTCCTAAAGTTTGGTTCGCTAGAAGTTTTTATAAGTAGTCTCAGATTAAACTTTTACAAACCTCTTGAAGGCCATCTTCAGACTTGGACTGCAGTACTTATGGGTCCATTCTACGTATATTCTCAAATATAACATCTGAGTCAAAGCCTTGGTAATATAACCAATGTTTTGAAACGTGCCCTTTTGTAAAGAGAGAAGATTCTTACTAAACTTGTGCAAATAACTGTATTAGCATAATCATATGAATACTCATGAATAGTTTCCCAATCCTGGGACAGTTAGGTAAAGAGCAAAAATCAATGGGCTTCAATTATTGTTTCCAAAAGTATACTTTACCAAATTGCTTTAGATATAGCTAGCTTAAAAGAAGAAAAATTCCATAAATCTGGAAAAAATCATTTAAAGAATCAGCAAATTTTCAAATAAAAATTATAAAAACATTATCCACATTATCATTTATTTCAATGAAATTATTTTGTTCTGCTTGATCTAGGTTGGCATATTTCATGAAGGCATCAACCAGTTTGTTAAAGTTTTGGAAGTCTATAGACAGTCCAGTGATATAATCTTGAACTGCTCAGAAACTTGTATGCAAGAGTACTTGTCAGTATCTTTTCCATAAATCTTTTGAAATAGAAGCAATTTTGGACTGTAGCTGATTGCAGATGCTTTCAGGAAGAATCAAAACAACTATCTGTGAATGACCAACATGTAAAATGAGTATTGCTAAAACTCTGATAAGAGTTTGGTATAATAAAGAGAGTAACTCCAGCCAGTACACCAGTCATGATGCTGACATTGGCCCCAACTGAGAGACCAAAAGAACTTTCTTGTCCTGAAGCAGCTGTCATGGAAAAAAAAAGAAGAGAAGGAATAAATAATAAAGACAGCAAGGGTTTTAGCCAATTTTTCTTTTGAGATAGGGTCTCACTCTGCTGTCTAGGCTGGAGTGCAGTGGCGCAATCTCAGCTCACTGCAACCTGTGCCTCCCAGGCTCAAGCCGTCCTCCCACCTCGATCTCCTGAGTAGCTGAGACTAGACACACACACCACCGTGCATACTTAATTTTTGTATTTTTTGTAGAGATGGGCTTTTACCATGTTGTTGAGGCTGGTTTTGAATTCCTGGACTCAAGTTATCCACCTGCCTTGGCTTCCCAAGGTGCAGGCATTACAGGTGTGAGCCACTGCTCCTGCCGGTTTCATGCTTTTTATAATAAGAATGAACTCCTTATGTAATAATAAATAAATAAACAGAAATTATTTGCTTTGGATGTAGCAAATGTAGATTTAGATTGTCCAGAGTCAGGAGCTAAGCCTCATATTTTTTTTTTTGTTTTAGCTCAGTGTAGAGTGCATTGAAGGTGTCCTAAAAATAATTCCATATAGTAAGCCAACTTTAAACCCTACTCACAGCCAGATCTGCCAAGAGTGAGCCAGGTAAAATTACCAAAAAGGGTGGTTCTGACTGACTCCTTAACAATAACGTGGCTTACAAACAAAGACTGATATGAAATAGTTGATCCAACCCAAACAGTTTGCTCATTTCCCAAAATTTTCTATACAAACATATACAACTTACCACAACATAAAGATCATAATGAAACGTTTGCCTTTTATTCATTTAAATGACCATATGTTTAAATCTGATGTACTGACAGTGATAATTCTCCATTAAACAGAAACCTAATAAAATTTGAAAAATAGTGATTTTATATTTAGATGATACTCAGATCTTCTGCTACATATGTGGAAAATGGAATTATTGCTAGAAACATTGTTTAAAGATTAGGGTATGAAAGGAGTATTAGGAAGTCAGGAGGTTCTTTCTTTAGGAAGCAGCTTATCTGGATTCATTCAAAGAGCTTTAGGCGAGTTTGAGGTCTTTCTGTAAAATGTAAATTGCTATATGAGAAACTATATATAGTCCAATGATGAAAGAATGCAAAGCCTTAGAAGCACAGGAGACAATTCCAGTATCTTTCCTAGAGTTCTGACAAAAAGGAAAATAACTATCAAATTATTCAACTCGAATGCTTATTATGTATGTATAAGTCACTCGGCAGATGAAGAGAGGCAGGAAATATGACTTCTACCCCTAGGGAACTCACAGTCTTGTGGGGGCCACTAGGGGTGGTGGTGTGACCTGCCTGGAGCAGCGCTAAGTGTGGACTTGTGAGTCAAGGGCTATCAAAACCTAAGTAAACTGATGGCCATTCAGAGAAGGTAGAGTTCCATTCCACAGTTTGCAAGAAGGACTATTTCATGGAGGAGATCATGTTGGACTAGACCTTTAAAAGTTGGTAGAATTTAAAAGGAAGGATATGGAAGCAGGAAGAGTGAAAGTGAGCAGAGGTACAGGAGTGATGCAAGGGTGAGCAGTTTTAATTTTTTAATAGCAGTATTATAAAATACACATCAAAATTTGCCATATTATTATTATTATTTTGGAGACAGCGTCTGGCTCTGTTGCCCAGGCTGGAATGCAGTAGCTCAATCATGTCTCACTGTAGCCTCCACCTCCTGGGCTCAAGCAATCCTCATACCTCAGCCTCCTGAGTAGCTGCGACCACAGCATATACCACCACGCCCAGCTAATTTTTATATTTTTGGGAGTGATAAGATCTTCCTATGTTGCCCAGGCTGGTCTCAAACTCCTGGACTCAAATGATCCTCCTGCCTTAGCCCCAAAGTGCTGGGACTACAGGTATGAGCCACTGCACCCGACCCCATCTTAAAAATTTTTAAGTGCACAGTTCAGAAATACATTTGCATTGTGCAACCATCAGAGCCACCCATCTTCAGAGAGTATTTTTCATCTTGTAACAGGGAAAATTCATATCCATGAAACACTAACTCCTCATTCTTCCTCCTCCCCACCCCAGGTAACCACTATTCCAGTGTCTATGATTTTCACTGCTCTAGGGACTTACATAAATGAGATCATACACTGTGTATCTTTTTGTGACTGGCTTATTTCACTTAGCATAATGTCCTCAAGGTTTGTTCATGTTGTAACATACGTGAGAATTTTTTTCCTTTTGAAGGCTGAATAATATTTTGTTGTATGGATAGACCACATTTTGTTTATCCATTCATCTATCCATGGACACTTGGGTTGCCTTCACTTTTTGGCTATTGTAAATAATGCTGCTATAAACATGGAGGTACCAATATCTGTTTGGGTCTCTGCTTTCAATTATTTTGGGTTTATACCCGGGAGTGGAATGGACAAGTCATACAGTACCTCTAGTTTTAGTTTTCTGAGGAACCACCATAATGTTTTTCACAGTGGCTGCACCATTTTAATTCTTATGAATAGTGCACAGGGGTTCCAATTTTTCCACAGTCTCATTGACACTTATTATTTTCTGGGGCTTTTGCTTTGTATTTGAGAGTAGCCATTTAAATTGACATAAGGTATAATTTCATTGTGGTTTACATTTTCATTTCTTTAATGATTAGTGATATTGATCAATATTTTCTATGCTTGCTGGCCATTTGTACATCTTCTTTGGAGAAATGTTTATTCAGGTCGTCTGCCTATTTTGTTAAATTCGGTTGATTTTTTTGCTGTTGTTTAGGTAGAGAAGGCAATCTTTGAATACCAGTGATGTTTCACTAATGCTGGGCCATTGATTTCACAAGAAGTTGTATGAGGTATTGGAATGTGTGTTTGGTTTCAATCATGGCTGAAGTTGAATGCCTTTTCCAAAATTCAGTGTGAATTTCACCAGAAGCCACAAAGGGTCCAGGAGCAAGAACATGGTGTGACTGCTCTCTGCTAAAGAATTTCAGCCTGATGACAGTGAGCAGGCTACACATGAGACTGACACAAGAACAGGTGGAGAGGGAGAGTTTCCACTGGAAGAAGGTGATTCTAACATGCAGAATCACCTTCAAGGAGCAAGTAAGCAGAAAAATAGACAATGGCACAGTGACCAGGCAAGAAGACACTAGGTCCAGAATCTGAGGTTCAAATCCTGGTTCTGTGAGATAACAACATGCCTTGGTTTCCCCATGCTACTGAAACACCAGGGGTTGGGTCTAGGTCCCATTTTCACTGCACAGAAAGCCAACCACTGAGACAATGAGCATTGCCAGGGAAGAAGGCTTTATTTGGGTGCTGCAGCCAAGGAGGTGGGAGATCAGTCTTAAATTCATCTCTGCAGCCAACTCAAATTGGAGGGTTTATATAGCTGGGAAGGGAGGTAACTACCAGCAGGGAAAACAGCAATTAAAGAGGGGTAAGGAAGCAATCATGATAAATGAAGAATCTGGTGTCTCATTGTCTGATGGTGATGTGGTGAATTTCAGTCTCTTGCCTGAAGGTCTGTTTCCTAACTCAGATGACTGACAAATGTTAAGTTTCAAGTTTTAAGACCAGATGGGTCAATTTCTATGTTTATTCAGAAACTCTGTAAATATCAGTTCTATGTGGAACTTGAGCTGGTTTCCCCCCAGTTATCACAGTTAGGGTTAAATGATGCAATATAAGTAAAACACCAGCAGTTTCTGACACACACAGAGAGTGCATGACACAAGTGTTGTGTTGGGACAATATAGCTCAGTGAACTCCCTTTGTGTACTCAGTTATATTCAGCAATGGGGCATCTCTGAAGATGCCACTTTGCTACTTCTCCCCTGATAATTTCACCAGATCCAGCCATATGAGCACAGCTAATGGGGACTTAGCTTAAATCATTCCTCATATTTCCCTTGCAGGCAAATCATTTGGCACCAAAACAGGCACAGAAGTCCAAGTCCTGCTGCCAGCTCCACGACTGATGGCACAGACAGACTTCAGGATTAGTCCTTTAATCTCTGTCCTCTATTAAATGAAGGTCATCATGCTGCTGCCTAATGTAAAAGGATCGTGGGGATTTTCATCATTCATTAACGATTATCTTATTCTTTGAAACCCCAAGAAAACTATATAAATTCCACAGTCTAATAGGTACACAAGGGCTTTATTATGGATGATGAAGTTTCAAAGGATGCTAACCCAGAAATTTTTTTATTCTTTTTGGAGACAGAGTCTTGCTCTGTTGCCCAGGCTGGAGTGCAGTGGCGCGATCTTGGCTCACTGCAAGCTCTACCTCCTGGGTTCACACCATTCTCCTGTCTCAGCCTCTGGAGTAGCTGGGACTACAGGCACCCACCACCACGCCCGGCTAATTTTTTTGTATTTTTAGTAGAGATGGGGTTTCACCATGTTAGCCATGTTAGCCAGGATGGTCTCAATCTCCTGACCTTGTGATCTGCCTGCCTCGGCCTCCCAAAGTGCTGGGATTACAGGCATGAACCACCGCACCCGGCCAAAAAAATTTTTTTTTAATGCGCTCTGTTTTCCATATAATTCCAAGGTCGGTGAATCACCTCTAAGTTACGTGTTTATCTTAGCTGATATTGCCTTAGTGTTGGCACAACTTAAATTTAGTTCAACTAATATTTGCATGATCTTTGCACAACACATAAATGCCCCGGAACAGGTGGTGCTCCTCGGTGGTCAACACCAGGATGGCTATGGCAGGGCACATTCTTTCTCTATAGGCCAGGTCACTGGCATTCAAAGAAATATTTTTCAATCTCTGATTTTTCTCTGGAAGTAGGAAAATGCTTCTGTAACTGCTTTACTTATAAGGGTGTTTCTTGCTAATTCTGTGGCCAGAGTAACTAATGGGGACATAGACATAGACATCATTCAAATGGCATTCTCTCTTTACCATAACCCATGCTTTAAAATGAAATAAACCAAACCCATGCCTTAAGACAACAATCAAGAAATACATTCTGCCTAAGGAAAAGTCCTGCATTCGAAGGTTTTTGTCCAAATAATCTGACATTGTGGTCATGAAACATTGAAAATAGCATTTGGAGCAGTAAGTATAAAAAGTTTAGAAGGACTAAAACTACTTGAATGCTTGTTGGGAGGTTTAGAATGTAGTCAAATACCAGTTAAGCAAAAATAAAATTTACTACTTAACTGTTTACATTTTCTAATGTGTGGTTTCATGGAATTTTTGAGATAGAAGTAGACACTGAAATAGGAGTACTTGAAAATAATAAGACAGAGATTTTTATAAAGTCATTTCTGACCTAATTAAGAAAAATATAATCTCTATCACATATGAAATAAACACCTTTAGAAAAATGCAGTGTCAAAGAAAACACTTGGAATGGCCAACAAATATCTACTACAGAGAGAAATGAAAATATTTATGTTATGTAAATGTTGGGCATCAAATTGTCTCTGAAGTTGCCTTCTAGAGAACTTTGTTTAGTTGGTATATTCTTCCTATGAATCAAAGGAATACAGTGTTATGATCATAAGTAATGAGGGACATCAGGCAATTTTAAGGATTTTAGGAAAGTAGGGAAGCAGTGAAGTAAAGGGTAGGCAGATACTTCAGAGGGTAAAAAGTGTTTTTGATTCAAAAGAAAAGCTAAGGTAGTTTGAAGAAAACAGGCATCATCTACTAGTTAATCTGGGGTACAATGAAGGTGGTGTTATTTTAACAGTGTTCAGAAAAGACCAATTAATTCTGTGGCCATACAGAACGAATGAAAAGATTGCATAAAACAGATTCTGAGGAATACAAATCAATCTAGCAAGGAACTTTATGATGAAGGACCAATGTAAGCATAGAATGCACTGTATTTTTTATTATTATTATTAGCAGCATCATTGGTTTGGTGATGTTACCTACTTTTGGAGTGGAGCTAGATACGAGAGAGCTGCATGTCCCTTGAACTTTATTTGGGGTAAATAGTGAAAACAATATCTATGATGAGTTAATGGGTGCAGCACACCAACATGGCACATGTATACATATGCAACAAACCTGCAGGTTGTGCACATGTACCCTAGAACTTAAAGTATAATAAAAAAAGAAAACTATATCTAAATAAAAAAGAAAACATTCTAGAGGTGCAGAATTCAAGCTAGAAGAATTGTGTCCTTGGATGTCCCAAGGTCAAATTTTAATATGTCATTGAACGAAGGTTCCAATGTTTGGAATAATGAAAAAAGTCATATTGAATTTTGTCTTTGCTGTCCTCCCTCCCCAGTGTCTACCAAAGAGGCTGAGTAAACATTCATGCAAGTCAATACACTGTCACAGCCACAATTCATCGTAGCAATCTTTCCTGGAATAGTCACTTAAGACGTATCTGGTGAGGACCCATTGGCACTTTTAGAGCAATCAGAAAATACCTCAAATTGCTCACATCTAGTGTAGGAGAAGGCTAATCCAACCCTGTTTCATGAAGCATCACTTCAATATCCTGAAACAGTCATTCTACCCAAATCTTCTGTCCCTAGAGGCCAACACTCTCTGCAACTTCATCTATTCTTCACGGGGCTTGATTTCCAAGACTCTCTACCATCTTGGCCACACACCATGTTACGCATTCACTATGGACGCTGCATCACTGTGGATGCTGCACCAAGGGTTCTGAATCCAAGGGCAGATTGTTATGAACAGCCCCTTTAAAAGTCTTAAATGTGATACACTGGTCTTTCAGCAGATGTGCAGAGCCTCTTACAGGAGACACAATATTTGACTCATGTGATTCAATGTCCATAAGTCTTCATCTGAAAGAAGCCCATGGAGACAAAGAGCAGAGTAAAGTCCTTGCAGCAGTGTTTCTCAAACTTAGCCACCCACCAGAACTGCCTGGGGAACTTTGAAAGATACCCATGCTGAATCCCACCCACCAAGATTCTGATGTAATGCTATGGGGTGAGATCTGGACATCAGGATGTTTGGAATCTGCCCAGGCTCATTTAACATGAAACCAAGACTGAAGCCCACTGTCCTCAGCAATGTGCCCAGCCCGGCCTTCCTTGCATCCCCCCATGGGTACAGGATGACAGTTTCTCACTCTGACCCTTTCCTTTATTCAGTACAGCACAGCACAATCCAAGAGGGTGAGCACTGTTATGACAGAGAATCTGGAGTCGGATCTGCTTAAATGTCTTCAAGAAAACCAGTGCCAAGGCTTGGCCATTCAACTATCAATTACTACTTTCAACCCAGGTTCTAAAGGCTCTTCATTAGAAACATCTCAGGTTGATAATGATTGGGGCAAATGTGCCCTTTGGATTTGATTGCTACCATGATTATTAATTCACCGAATTGTAGAGATATCGAGTACCTTTCTGCCTCTTGTTTGTAAGAACCCATGAGAGACAAGGCCAATTGCAGAAAATGAGGACGTCCTCATGACAGTGAGATGAACTGTCTAGGTATCTTCCGATATCATTACTTCCCTCCAGTTTTGTTGCTTGCAATACAACAGAATCTTCTCGCCATGAAATCATGGTTATCAGTTAGGAAGTAGCCCATGTGGTTCTGGATTTCGTTTAGAGATTTAAGATAGTAACAGAGGGTACAGGATGACAAACAGCATTTGTACACTGTGTCTGGTACTGGAAAATACCCAACAGTGTACTGTATGCTGACTCTGTCATTTCCTGCCTTCCCTCCTCCTTTCCTCCCTCCCTTGCTCCCTCCCTCTCTCCCTCCCTCCTTCCTTCCCTCATGAAAGCATAGCTCCTTTGCCATTCTTTCCTCCAGTCACAAGCCATCTACTGATGCACATCACCATGCTCATGCCATTACCAGGGGACTTTCTATCAGCATGAAGATGTGAAAACGCCTGGGGGAGAAAGGGTGTGGGGAGCAGGCAGCAGCCCTGCAACTGCCCGGTAGCATTTATACATTGCTCTCCCACCTTGGTTTCTATCCGTGGCTTTCCTCATCAGAGCATGTTCACTTTAACCTCCTCTAGAGCAATTTCTTGGATCCTTCATGGGCTCAAGAACTAAGCATAAGTTCAAAAGAAACTGAGTAGGCACCTACCTTCTGGAAACAACATCCATAGAAAAGACTTGATTGCTATGGTCTGATTTATGAACCTGTGGCTCATATCAGGTTAGCATTTGCGCTAGCATTAAGGTATTTTCTTTGAGATCATTTATGTTTTGAAATAAATACTACAACATCAAGAAACTGTATCAGTTGGAGAATACCAGTGTGTATGATTTGTGTATATAAATATGCACATCAAAGCATTTATTTATTTCAGAGAGTTGTATAACGCCGTTAGAGTAAAAATTGAGTGATTCTCTTCTATTTCTGACCCTACTTCTAATGTCTCCTCTGTCCCTCTGGGCAAAACCATTTAAACCTTTTATCTTGGTTTCCTTTGTGAGAAAATGGGGATAATAGATACTACTGAGCCATTCTGGAGACATGTTTGGATGCCACCCCAGTTATGTGAATATAGGAGAAAAAAGCTTTGAGCTTTTGGCACTAAGGTGCTACATAAATATTATTAGCAAGCTGCTGAGATTTTATCTTTGGAAACTAACAAGGATTTCTCTTCTAAAGCCTCATATCTTTAGCCCCTGGACACATGTTCCTGATAGCTCTCTCTTTACAGAGATCCCCTTGGCTCCACAAGGATACAGATTGCTCTTTGCTGAGAGAGTCACTACCACACATTCAGATGAAAGGTATTCATTCCGCTTGGCAGAGTCATGGTTAGAGTAGCTGCTGATCCCAGCAAGGCAGGGTGGGTGATGGGAAGGGATTAGATGAGGAAGAAAAGGGATCCTCTCGTTCTCTCACTAAGGGGACTTTAAACCTGCAGAAGCACAACAGTGAGTGGACTACGTGTATGTGCCAATGTGCAAAGTCGATGGTGCACACGTTACAGGTTGGCGAGAGATGATGCCACTCAGACCTGAGTGCACCGTGGAACTCTCTTGAATTCTCTCTGCAAATGGGTTGCCCCTGGATGTGTAGAGTGATTCTACAGGAGTCCTGCTCCTAACTCATCAGAAACGTAATGTCCTGTGATGTCAAAGGCATTTTCTTCTGTTAAAAGTATTGTCCATTCAGCAATATGGAGAAAGATCATTTGTGAAAATAAAATAGAAGTGTCTGAAGGTAGTGGGGATGGGGGGTGTAATTTCCTCCCTATGTGAGTAGCATTAAGTTCACTCTTAATTTTTTTCTTCATTTCTGTAATTGGAGACTGAATTATCAAGAGGATATAGAATTCAGTGACTAATTCCATTAAATGCTGAAAGAATAAAATAAAAGTAGAATTCGAAAGGCTTACTCCTGATTTGTTTTCAAGATGTGCCTAGACACAGGAAGTTAAAAATAATACCACAGTGAATGCTCTGACCCAGTGCTAACAAAAGCTTCCTTTTTTTGGTGAGACTTGGCATAGAAAATCACACATGTCATTCAGCAGTCCTGAAAAATGATGACTGAGATTTGGACTGGTTTTGCAGGGAATAAAATTGAGTGACTTTTTAAAAAGTTCTACTCCTAGAATCTGGGATCTAATCAATCCAATATCAACTTCAAGGGAATAGGCCAACAACCAGAGATGAAACTAGAAGACAAATAATTAGAATAGCAAGCATAGGCTGGTTTTCCATGCTATGATTCTGCAGCAAATGTGGTAATTTGGGAATACTGATTTGGGGAATCTCTTGTCATGGGAATAAGTTGTGTTTTGTCAGCTTTGCTGAGTGTCTCTGGTGAGCTAAAAGTGATTAAAACAGAGTGCTGACCCTGGTATGTAAGCTGTAATCTATACTCCATATCTACCACTAGCCATTTTGAAGGAGGAGAGTTGCCTGATCTACCTCACGGGATGTGCAACAGGCGTGTGGCTCGCCCACTTGGTCGCTCAAACCCCTGATGGGAGATGGAGCACACAGATGGGCAGGTGCAGGGGCTGGAGTGAGTGCTATGGGCTCCAGCCTGGCAGTAGTGTCTGGGGAGGGGTGGTGTCTGCAGCCCAAGTGTTACAATGCTCTTTTAGTCTTGCTGTATGCAAATGGCTTAAGCGTTAACCAGCTCAATAGACCCTCTGCCTTTTCACAAGGGCAGAGGGCCAGTGTGACAGCTTTCTGTATTCCCAGCTTTTGCCCAGTGTCCCAGAAGAATCGGGTCACACACACAGGCTTGAAGGATGAATGTGGGGTTTTATTGAATGGTGGAGGTGGCTCTCAGCAGGATGGATGGGGAGCTGGAAGGGGGAATGGAGTGAGAAGATGATCTTCCCCTGGAGTTTGGTCATCCAGCAGCCAAACTCCCCTCTGACCACCCCCAGTTTAACTCCTGGCATTCACACATTCTTTCCCTTCTCTCTTTCTCTGCTGTGTCATCTGCCATTTGTCTGCTTATCTCCTCATCTGCTTCTGGAGCCTGGGGTTTGGGGTTTATATGGGTACAGGATAGGGGGACATGGCAGGCAAGAAGGCAACTTTTCCCACTTACGGCTGTGGGTCTCCAGGCTTGAGGGTGGGGACTTTGCTGGGGAACTACCTTCTTTACCCAGTATTTCCCTGTCTCCTGTCCATATCAATTTCATGAATGTGTGGTCACAACATGAACCCAGAATTTGGAGGTTGGAAAGTAGGAGTGAATGCACTCAATCTACTAGGGTGCCAATTCGTAGCATCTAATATGGTAATGATGAATTAGCAATAGGATCTTTTGGTAGGGGCAGACTTGGTGAATCTTCAAATGTGGCAGGATTTTAAAATGAATCGAATACTATCTCTCAGTCAATACAATGAACTCCACCACTCCCCAGTTCCTAATTCAAGGGTTATATTTTCAGTAACTTTGTGTATTCAAAACTGTATTAGATGCTAGAAATACAAAGATGAGTAAGACATTATTAATCTCTGTCCTTAAAAAGATGAAAACTAGTGTGGAAGAAAGCCAAAAAATTAGAGATTAATCTTATCTAGAAAATTCTAGAAACAGGATGAAACACAACAGAGGAGTATTTTAGGCAACCTCAAGGCATTTAACCCAACCTGGAGCCTTTAGTTAGGTTAGAATATGGCCAGGAACAGGAAGTCAAGATTCAACAAATTGTAACACTGCAATAATAACTAACGTCACTTTTTAATAGTGTTTATAGTGTTTTCTAATATGAAATCAAAATCTGTCTTTGGATAAATTTTACTCACTCCCTGGTCTTGTTTCTGTTCTCTGGGATGACACAGAATATATGGAATTCACTCTTACTCTGCTTAGTGCTGAGAAAGCAAAAATTAAATAAGGCATTCCAAATTCTTGTCTGTATAGGGGCCAAGGGAAAGCTTCCCTTTCACCCTTTGAAGGTTTGCTGAAAACCAACTGACAAAAGGAACATTCACAGGAGAAAAAGCTTAAATATTTATTTGATCACAGTTGTATATGACATGAGAGCCTTTAGAATGAAGACCCAAAGATGCAGGGGAAACCGTCCATTTCAACAAAGTATGGACAGCCATGTAGAAATAGGGTTGGATTCTTCTTGGCCTCTCTGAGCAGTGCTTCTTCCTTCTGGGTGTGGGAAAAATTCACCATATTCCTTAGGTCCCCTCAAAGGCCCCTCTATTCACTCTTTTCAGGAAGGGCAAGAGGACCAATGAATAACCAACTTTCTGGAAAGGGGGTCTTAGGACCTACAGTCAAACAATGTAGGTCAGATCATTTCTTCTTTTGTTTTCTCTTTTCAAGAGGCAGGGTCTGATTCTGTCACCCAGGGTGAAGTGCAGTGGCCTGATCCATGGTTCACCACAGCCTCAAATTCCTGGACTCAAGCAATCTGCCAGTCTCAGCCTCTCAAGTAGGTAGGACTACAGGTGCGTGCCAACATACCAGACTAATTTTTAAAAATTTTTGCAGAGATGGAGTCTTGCAGTGTTGCTCAGGCCGGTCTTAAACTCCTGGGCTCAAGCAATCCTCCTGCCTTGGCCTCCCAAAGTGTTGAAATTACAGATTTGAGCCACCACACCCAACCTAGATAATTTCTGTATGGCCAGTTTTTACGCAGAAATGTAGAGGGAAAATTAGAGTCCGATTTTTAGATTTTATGGCTGGCTTTCAGGAAAAGAGTTTCTGATTTCTAGTACCCATCATGGGGAAAAGGGATTCTAGTTTCTAAGGTGCCTCCAGGGAGAATGGGACTCAGAGACAGGAGGGCAGAAGAAGCTCAGAGAGAAAGTTTTGCTTCTGAGGGTCTTTCAGAAGGATTGCTTGAGCTCAGGAGTTCCAGACCAGCCTGGGTAACATTTCAAGACTCCATCTCTGCAAAAAATTTTGAAAAAATAGCCTGGCACATGGCATGTACCTGCAGTCCTAGCTTCTTGAGAGGCTGAGGTGGGAGGGTTGCTTGAGGTCAGGAGTTTAAGGTGTGGTGAACTTTCTGAGGCTTTGATTTTGGAGTATTGCTTTCTGAGCCTTAGACCTAGAACCAGCATTCTGGTCATGGGGGAAGTTCATATAATAATCTCTATTTTTTAACTATCAAACTGTGACTCCCACATGGGCCACTTTGGAATGCTCTCACCCATAGGCCTCTCATACACCTTTGGTGGGTAGGGACAGGAAAAGAGATTGAGTAGCATAAGATAAAGTCCTCCCCACCCCACCCATTTCAATAATAGGATCCACATTTATCATATGCCAATCTGAGACCCTTCCTGAACTTCATGATTCATACAGTGTTAGAGAGTGGTCTATACCTTTCTCCATGACCTCCAGCCCACACGAGGTTCAGTGACCCTAATGCCATGGAGGCCAGGATGCTGTGATTGAGATGAGAGCAGGGGTAAGGAAGGTCTTTTCTCTGCTCATGGAGCACTGGAAGGAAGTATCTTTTTGGGTGCTGGACAGTGGGGAGGTCAAGACTGTGGGCAGAGGAACACTGGAGCCAATGTTGGGAATAATTCTCGTGCAAGCAAAGATGTGGTGTTTGGCTGGCCACAACCCCAGACCTTGAGACTCCAATTCCACAGGGGTCCAGGATATTGTTTCCATGTACAAGATCCATCTGTGAGAATCCAGCACTTTCCACCACCTGCCGTGGTATGGCTGTGGTCCCATGCACCATCACCTTGGGCTTCAACTTCTGCAATGACCCCCTAATTGACAACCTGGCTCTTGAGTTGACCTTACAGCAAACATTCTTTTTGAAGAAAAGTCACAGGACTTCACCCCACTGGCCGAAACCCTCCACTATTAGCTGCCACTGCACACAGAGTCGAAGCCTAAGGCATTGCACTTACACATTTTCATGTTATATTATTGCATAGATGTTATTAGTTTCTGAGTAGCCAGGAGAGCATTTTTTCTGCAATTAAACATATCGAATGCACCACATTCTTTAGGTCCCCTCAAAGGCCCTTCTATTCACTCTATTTCGGGAAGGGTGAGGGAACCGGTGAAGAAACAAAGGTCCTTGCTTTAAAGCCTGTTATGACCATAAAGTCTGTGCATTTCACAGCCCATGACAGCAGCATCCTGAGATATTATTTATTGTCAAACTTCTCTTCTCAGGCCACACATCCACTGCAATGGGGAATGGGACTGAGCAAATTGCAAGTTCTTGGTTCTGTGTTCCAGTTGCAATCTTGCTTTCAGTTTTCCTGCTGTTAAAACAGCTTTTGCTGGTAGGACTGTGGGAAGTGAGAATAGATTTCATTTTACCTGCTGTGCATCAGCAGAAAAAACAAGTCTTTCTTTTCTCCTGGCAGCTGAGATTTCTCAGAGTTCTTCCTAGAATTGGATGTTATATATGATCTACTTTACTCATGCTAACCTGCATACACACCAAAGCCTGATGAGTGGTAGAAACCCACCCAATGTTTTCCCCCAAAACAGAAGTAACATGAGCCCATGTGGAACTGTCAGAGGTGTTTGAACCAGAGCAACTGCATCTTGAATAGGAGCAGGGTAAAATGAGGCTGAGACCTACTGTGCTGCATTCCCAGACAGTTAAGGCCTTCTAAGTCACAGGATGAGACAGGAGATCGGCACAAGATACAGGTCATAAAGACCTTGCTGATAAAACAGTTTGCAGTAAAGAAGCTGGCTAAAACCCACCAAAACCAAGAGGGCCACAAGAGTGACCTCCGGTGGTCTTCATTGCTACAGTCCCACCAGCGCCATGACAGTTTACAAATGCCGTGGCAACGTCAGAAAATTACCCTATATGGTCTAAAAAGGGGAGGCATGAATAATCCACCCCTTGTTTAGCATATTGTCAAGAAATAACCATAAAATGGGCAAGCAGCAGCCCTTGAGGCTGCTCTGTCTATGGAGTAGCCATTCTTTCATTCCTTTACTTTCTTAATAACTTGCTTTCACTTTATGGACTCGACCTGAATTCTTTCTTGGCGAGATCCAAGAACCCTCTCTTGGGGTCTGGATCTGGACCCCTTTCCAGTAAAAGAACTATTCATTTTATCTTTTGGTCATCACCAAGCAAACACAATTATAAATAAGGAAAATAATATATGATTGTAATTTTACTCATAATCCCAAATGTCTCTCGTGACCAGCACACCTTTGGTGTATTGGGTCTAAATCAAAGAAAAACTTGAGGAGTTGAAGGAACGACGTTTTGATATCTTAATGCACGTTGGAGAAAACCAACTGTTGCGAAAAGCTAAAGAAACAAAAACTCATTGTTTATACATCAGGCCATGTGTTTTTCATTTCTGCAATGGCGATGTGGTTGATTCCCACGGAACACAATGAGAGTGTGGTCTTCTCCTTTGAGATTGTATTTATTGATAAATGCAAAAATGCTAATGAATGCTAACTTGCTGGTTCTCCTTGGCCTTCCTTCCTCCCACCCTTTCCAAGAAGGATGCAGTATCTGTCAGAGGCATTTGAACCAGAGTGGCTCCATCTTGAGTGAGGGCTAGGAAAATGAGACTTGAACTTGCTGGTCGGCATTCCCAGAAAGTTAGGTGTTCCTAGCCTCTAGATGTTTACAGTTAAGGGAATAGACTGATAACGTTCATTAAACAGACCCAGAATTGGGAGTGTGCTATTGTTTCTGGAACATCACATATAAGTAAAGGAGGGATTTCCTCTTCTGACCAAGAAGGAATAACATAGACTGGCTTAACTCTCGTACCTGAAACAACCAGAAAAACAAACAAAATATATGAAAGAGTGGTTTTATGACTCTGGAAATAAGGCAATGAAGGATAGTGCTCCCTGAGAGCCAGGAAACTAACAAGGTGAACACCATGTTTGGCACAGCTGACTGCCTTGACAGGGTTGTAGGGCACACAACCCACTCTGGGGAAAGAACCATCTGAAATAGAGAAAATAGTGCATGGTGCTCACACAGGGCTGGAAAGAGTGCCTGTTTCCACCAGCCAGACTGAAAAAAACCTTGTAATTCATAAGCCATTTGGCTAGACTACTCACAAAGGTCTTGTGTGAGTAGTGGGGAATATTTAGCTCCAGGCTGAGTCCTGCTCTGAATCTCCCTAATGATTCACAATAGCAAGGCTCCAACGTTGCCAATTGTCTCCAAGTAACTTAACCCAAACTGAGCAGATGGCTCAAAAATATTTGCAGGAATATAAAAATATCTGGCATCCTAAAAAGAAGACTCACAGTGTTTGGCATCCAATCAAAAATATCTAGGCATGCAAAGAAGCAGGAAAAAATGATACGTAATATAAGAAACTCATCAACAGACACTGACTAAGAATGGATGTATATGTGAGATCTTATTTTTGGTCTCAAGATTTTGCTGCTTGTTTGTTTCTTGAAGTCTCATGGTTTTAGGTTTTATATACAGGTCTATGATCTATGTTGAGTAACATTAGGATGCGTGTATGTTTATTTGTATGTATTATTTGTAGGCATAAACCGAAGTTCATTTTTTTTGCATATGAATATCCAGTTGTTCCAGCACCATTTGCTGAAAAGACTATCCTTTTTTCACTGAACTGTTTTGTACCTTTGCCAAAATCAGTTGTGCATATATATGTGAGTCTATGCTGTTCCACTGATCTACTTGTCTATCTTTATGCCAATACCACACTGTCTTGATTACTGCAGCTTTCTAACACAGCTTGAAATCAAATAGCATTTGTCTTTCAACTTTGTTCTATTTTTCAAAGTTAAACATCTTAACATTATTAAGTCTTCCAACGTGTGCCCAATGTATATCTCCCCATTTATTTATGTCTCCTTTTATTTCTCTCAAGAATTTTTGCAGTTCTCAGAGTACGAGTCTTATACGTATCTTCTCACATTTATTTTGAAATATTTCATATTTCTGAAGCTACTGAAAATAGTATTGATTCTTCATTGCTAGTATATAAAACAGTACATGATTTTTGTATATTAAGCTTGTGTCCTGTCACTTTGCTAAACTCAATTAATAATAGTTCAAGTAGCTTTTTTGTATATTCAATTGGATTTTTGTTTATGTTGTCTAGGCATAAAGATGGCTTTACCACCTCCTTTCTAATCTGAGTGCCTTCTATTAATTTTTGTTTTCTTACTGCACCGGTTCCGATCTCTTGTAAAATGTTGAATAGAATGGGGAGAGTGGGCATTTCTATTTTGTTCCTAAACTTAAAGAAAAGTATTAAGTTTTTACCATTAACAAGAATTTTAGATTTTTAGTGGATGCCCTTATCAGGTTGGCTGAAGGAGTTCCTTTCTATTCTTAGTCTGCTGTAGGGTTTAATAAGGGCTGGAGTTTGGGTTTTTTAAAAATGCTTTTTCTACATCTACTAAGATGATCACATTGTTTTTTTGTTTTTGTTTTTTCATCTTTTTTAGTTTGACAATATTGTGGGTAACACTGATTGGCCTTCAAATGTTTTGAAACAATATTATGTATCAAATTACTTCTTACTTCTGTGACATAACCTAGCCTTCTCTCTGTTTTTTTTTTTTTTTTTTTTTTTTGAGAGGGGGTCTTGCTCTGTCGCCCAGGCTGGAGAGCAGTGGCGCGATCTCAGCTCACTGCAAGGTCCGCCTTTCTGGTTCACGCCATTCTCCTACCTCAGCCTACCTAGTAGCAGGGACTACAGGCGCTCGCCACTTCGCCCGGCAAATTTTTTTTTTTTTTTTTTTGTATTTTTAGTAGAGACAGGGTTTCACCATGTTAGCCAGGATGGCTCGATCTCCTGACCTCGTGATCCACCGGCCTCGGCTTCCCAAAATGCTGGGATTACAGGCGTGAGCCACTGCGGCCGGCCAACATAACCTAGCCTTCTTTGTCCGAGTGTGTGTGCATGATTAAATAGATCACAGTATCACATTCTGCCAGGACCCGCATGGCTGCAATGTACTCTTTTACCAGCATAGTAGCACCTGAATCTGAGCAATGCCTCAGAGGCGATGGAACTGAACAGGAGTGAATCTGCCCAGGCATGAAGGGCTCCCTTACAAAACAGTGTGATTGCAGTTTGTGTTCTCGGGTGTAATTACCTAGGAGGATTTCTTCAGTCTTCCGTAAGGAGGAAGACAGTGTTCCCCACTACTCAGAGAACTGTTGTAGGTGTTCTTACTGCTTTTTGAAAAACTGAGAGCTGTGGCCAGCCTGTCAGAACGCATCCTCTTCTTTTGGGCATATTCAGGATTTACTTACTGGTCTGTTCACCGTGATACAAGTTACTCTTCTCTGTCTGCTATATAGATTAACACCACTCACTGGAACTTCCATTTCCAAAAATTCCAATTCTGTCTTAAAATCTTTTCTAAGCATGTCTTCTCTCTACATATTTAGTGCACCCTTCAGTGATTACAAAGATACTCCAAGGTCCTGCCATGATACTGAACAAAATTCAGATGTAGCAAAAGTGATCAAGAAGGCAGCAAAGGGTTATCATTGTGGGGATGTAGTACAACCTCCCAGCTGTGAAGCCTTGCACACATCACTGCATATATCTGTGCTTGACTTTTCTGAACCTGAATTACTCGGTGAACAGGGTACCTTGCAGTTTGAATGACCCTCAAGCTCTCAGAACTTCTCCAACTTTAAAGCGCCCTATTCTAAGAGAGAACTGTATTTGTTAACTCCAGGGAAGACAAGCTTGTCACTTCAGCCTTCCCCTTATTTAAAAAAGGTAATTTGTGCTGATTCTCCAGTACAAAGCCCTTAAGTCAATTCATCATAGAAAGACCGTTAGGTGTAAAGTGATAAATATACTATGTCAACTTTGAAAATTTATTTAGCACTTTTCACCGTAAAAACTTCAGATTTCACAGGTCAGCAAAGAGAGGCTTTTGTTTAATTGTTTTGCATCATCAGATATCAATCTGTAGGGTAGGGGACATCTCATTTAGGGAAACATGAAAGGGAAGGTAGGCACACCCCACTTTACAGAAATTTCTGCTGAAGCCCTAAATTAGTGTGTTGGTCTCCCACATAAGCCTTCTGGCTTTTAGAGAGCAGAGACTGCTTATTCTTATATTAAACCTGGGAAGGTGTTCTATATGGCATAACCTCTCAGAAGTATGAATGTGTATTATTTCTCTTTATCTCGACCTTCCAAGGGCCCCAGCAGCCTGCCAAAGGCTTCACTATCCTTGCAACAATCATGGCACGGTAGTGATGGGAAGAAAAGCTGCAGGCTCAGTGCTCCTTGCCTACAGGGAATGGTGCTGATTCTTGTTGCAAAGGAGACCCATTATCAGAGGCCCATCAAATCACACCATTCCTTTCCCTGCTGTCTCTTGGGCCTGCAATAACAAAGACATGGCAGAAATGCCACTATCCTTGCTCCTTTGCTTGGGCCAGATGGCGCTGATGGATCGTTCAATTCTTCCCTGCAAAATCGTGCCCTCAGATCCTTCTGACAGTGTGCCAGATATCCAGCATCACCTTTGCAGTTTGGGAAGTGGCACCCAGCATCCACCCAGTGTGCCTTTCTTGATTTTGTCCATGGTGCTGAGATTCTGTGTGGCCCCCATGAGGTTGGTCTCACTCCATGGGTCTCCATCCAGGGTGATGCCTACCCTCCTACCACCTGTGAACATTTGGTAATATCTAGAGGCATTGCTGGTGTCCACCATTGGGAGCGGGTGCAACTGGCATCTAGTGGGAAGAGGCCAGGGATGATGCTGCACATCCCATGTTGCATAGACCCCCTCCCACAGCCAAGAATGATCTTGTTAAATGTCAGTAGCATCAAGGTTGGGGAATCCTGGTGTGTCTGAGAAGGAAACCTGGGATTCTCTCTCCTCTAGGATTGGATTCTGTCCCATGGTGCTGTCTACAATGACTGGGATTTTGATACCTAAATCTTCCCTTAGAAAGAAATCTTTCCTCAGGAAACTTAATTATCCTGCCAATGCTCACCAGCTGGAGTTTGACTTCATATTTTTAGTGGTTTCCTGGAAACCTCTCATTGCATTCCCTCAGGTATCCACGATACCCAAACCACGCACACGTGTGACACACTGTGTTTAGCTTGCACAGCGTCTCATGCCAGAACCATTCCCGGCAGATTCAGCTGATTCTCCCATCGCAGCCCTGCTCCCCTATGCCCATTTACCAGCAGGTCTCCCAGCTGAGCCTGCTGCTCCAGGATTAAACTGTAGCCATGAGCCAACACTGAAAACTGCCACCTGCAGAAGTTGGCTCAAGTGCTGCCTGCTAACAACCGAATAAGTAAACCTTTGCTGCAGAACCTACAATGTACGCAGGTGTCTTCTAATATTTCTGATTTTTCTGAGCTTATCCTAAGATAACTTTTTCACACTTCATTTGCAAAGCAGGAAGACATATATATATATGTGTGTGTGTGTGTGTGTGTGTATACACACACATATATATGAGAATATAGAGAGAATATATGTAAAGGAGAATACATATAAAGAGAATATATAATATATATAGAATATATCCTATATATTTAGAATATATAGAATATAGTTATTCTATATATAGACTATAGACTACATTATAGTCTATATATAGACTATAGACTACATTATAGTCTATATATAGACTATAGACTACATTATAGTCTATATATAGACTATAGACTACATTATAGTCTATATATAGACTATAGACTACATTATAGTCTTATATAGACTATATATAGACTGTGGACTACATTATAGTCTTATATAGACTATATAGAATATATTATTTTCTATATAGAGACTATATTTTTCTATATATAGTTTATATAGTTTATGTATAGAGTATATTATTCTATATATAGTTTATATATATTTTATATAAAGTTTATATACTGTTTATATATTGTCTAGACTATGTTATTCTACATATAGTTTATATATAGAATGATATAGTCTGTATATTGTCCTAGCAAACTCATAACTTTATTATTATTTGATATATAGTCTAGTACAGATAGACAATATTATCATTCAATAAAATATATAGATATATACAAGATACATAGTCTAGACTATACATCAAATGATAATATAGTCTTTCTGTACTACTATATATAGTCTATATATAAAATAATAATATAGTCTATATATTGCAAGGAGGAAGATAATGGCTCATTTTTTATCCAGGGTGAAACTCATAAACATGTATTACTGAGTACAGATATCCCAATAGAGACAAGAAAATTCAAATTATTGGCAAGGTACTGTACATAATTGTATCCAAAAATATCAGGCTATTTTGCATCCTAGCCAAGTTACTCTGCCCAGTCACAAGATCACAAAGGCCAAGTTACGTGATCACTAAAGGTGGCATGAGAGGCTCTGACTCATCCAGGGAGTAAGAGAGTGAAGTCAGCAGTGGGAATATGGGAGCAGCTGGTCTGTGTAAAGATGTCCTGGGGAAAAACTGGGTCAGGCTTGGAAGACAAGGGAAGTGGTACCAGAGAAATAAGCTTGACTGGAACGAGGCAGCAACAGAGGCATTGATGGAGTTCAGTTCTAGAGTTGTGGGAACTAAAAGGTACTCCGCTCGGCCAGCCGCCAAATGAAATGGGTAAAAAGGGCTGCTTGAAATGTACAAACCATGTGACTGGGAAGATTTCATAAGCATCTATCTGTATGGGTTTGCCCGGACTGACATAACAAAGTGCCACAGACCGGGCCGCTTACCACCGACATTGATTCTCTCACAGTCCTGGAGGCTGGAAAACTGAGACAAGGTGTGAGCGGGGCTGATTCCTCCTGAGGCCTCTCTCCTGGGCTTGGAGATGCTGTCTTCTCCCTGTGTCCTCACATGGTGGTTCCTCTCTGTGTAGGTCTATGTCCTCATCTCCTCTTCTTATAACGACACCAGTCCTGTTGGATTAGGGCCCACTCTAGTGACCTTGTTTTACCTTAATCCAGTCTTGTCCATTCTGCAGCCCTAGGGCCACATGCAGCCCAGGACAGCTTTGAATGTTGCCCAACACAAATTCATACTTTTTGAAAACATGAGATTTATACACGGACCTGTTTTTTCGCTCATCAGCTATTGTTAGTGTATTTTATGTTTGGCCCACAACAATTCTTCTTCTTCCATTGTGGCCCAGGGAAGCCAAAAGATTGGACTCCTTTGCCTTAATCACTTCTTTAAAGGCCCTACCTACAAATACAGTCACATTCTGAGGTCTTGGGGGCTAGCACTTTAATGTATGGTATGGGAGAGGGGGCCTTGACTCAGCTCATAACAGCATACTTCTAGTGGTGGTTCTCAGTCTTTATTTTGAGGAAAGTGGTCGCTTAAATAATGACATATGGAAAAGATACAATTTAAGTAATAGAGACTTCCCAGGCAAACCCCATGTAAGTGGAGGAATCGAACGTATCAAGGGCATTCCCCAAGCCCAAGGTGATAGAGGTGAGAAATGCTCACTTATTAGTGCCAATTTCAGTCTCCTGATAGATTTTCACTTAGTATGCTGTAAAAGAAAATATCCCTGCAGACACTGGCACTTGAGAGATTACAGTGGTGGGGAGAAATTCCCTTATTTATTTGTGGAATTCAGTGAAGCATTTCACAGTCCACCTTCTGGGGATAACCTGTTCATTGCCATGGAGTAGGCTTCATTTAGATTCTTAACTGGCAATTTGATCTCATTCACTTTACCCAACACTCATTGGCTGGAGGGATGATGGAGATTGGGAGCAGGCTCCTAAAAAGGGTCTTGAAAATGTTATTTCAAGAAAGATTAATTTTGAGGCATTGAGAGTTTCAGAAAGGTTCACATTTTTTTTCTAAAGCTCTTCTAAGCCAATCTTAAATGAATCCTCAGAGGACTATTTCTGTGGGTGTGTGTCTGCTTGTGTGTGTGTGTGTGTGCATGTGTGTGTCTTGCCCCATTCCAGTTCTCCATCCCCATGCTGAGGTGGCTGGAGGATTCAGAATGCAGAATCAGGTGCATTTTTTAAAAATCATTATGTCTGTCCTCACCAAAACACTGGCTATATCTATCTTTCCTTCTCATTTTACTCTGCTATAGGAATCTAAGTAAATCATCTTTAGGAAATACCAAAACCTACCAGGGGTTTTAGATTGATGGTGGCCAACACAACCTAGTATTGATAGCCCATGTAAATGTTTGCCATCCAGATGACAAGAATAATGGCAAGAGAAAACTAACATGACCTGCCCCATAGTGTGCTAGATCCACATCTCTTGGGGAATGTTTTGAAGCAAGTTAATACAAGCTACTTGATAAAAGGCTTCCGTGATGAAATGAGAATGGGGAAGCTGAGTTAAACAGAATCAAACAGTGTTCTGTGTTGGACGCTTCTCAAATCCTTAACCATGCTGAAAAGCTTAGAGTATTTCCAGGAGAATGGCATAGCACCCGCATCCCAGACCTGCACAGCCCCTGCTCAGGCCATCTTGTGGGACGAACAGTATGCAAAACACACATTCTGGAACATGCTTGAAGAGAGGGGAGGCCACTCTCTAGCTTGGGCACAGTTCTGGCTCTGGCACACACTGACAAGGTGACACTGGGTGACTCATTTAGTCCCTCTGTAAACTGTGCTTCCTCATATGCGAGAGGCCATGGAACGTTGGCCTCTCAGACGTTACTGGCTCTAACATTATTTTGCCAAAAATAAAATAATTAGAGTGGAAGTGTTACAGGAAAGGGGTCTGGATACAGACCCCAAGAGAGGGTTCTTGGATCTCACCAAGAAAGAATTCAGGTCGAGTCCATAAAGTGAAAGCAAGTTTATGAAGAAAGTAAAGGAATAAAAGAATGGCTACTCGATAGACAGAGCAGCCCCAACGGCTGCTGCTTGCCCATTTTTATGGTTATTTTTTGATGATATGCTAAACAAGGGGTGGATTATTCATACCTCCCCCTTTTAGTCCATATAGGGTAACTTCCTGATGTTGCCATGGCATTTCTAAACTGTCAGGGCGCTGGTGGGAAGGTAGTAGTGAGGATGACTAGAGGTCACTCTTGTTGTCATCTTGGCTTTGGTGGAGTTTCGCTGGCTTCTGTGCAACCTGTTTTATCAGCAAGGTCTTCATGACCTGTATCTTGTGCCGACCTCCTGTCCCATCCTGTGACTTAGAATGCCTTAACTGTCTGGGAATGCAGCCCAGTAGGTCTCAGCCTCATTTTACCCAGCCTTTATTCAAGATGGAGTTGCTCTTGTTCAAATGTCTCTGACAGATGTAATAGGTAACGATCAGAAACTGGCATCAGCGGCTATGCAACCTGAACAGAATTGGCTGACATATATCTCCAGGTATAAAGAAAGTCTCAGCTTTCCCCTGAGATGTAATGATGAATGTCCCTAAAGCTTCCTTCACCCTTCCATGCTAAACTCGCTCCACTGTTCCATCATCTGCTTTGAAGCCACAAGGACAGCCATTTAGGCCTTTGTCATCATCACTTTTAACTTTTGTTTAACTTTTAACAAAGATTGGCCTTTTTAAAGGCTCAATTATATTTAAAAACAAAACAAAACTTCCTGCCACTTACGCAGTCCATTGATTTTAAACAAAGCTGGCAATGCAAGTCAATGGGAAAAGAATAGTCTTTTTCAACACATGGAATTGGAAAAACTGGATACCTATATGGATAAAAATGAACTTTGATCCCTTACTACATACTCTGCACAAGCATTAAATTAAGATCAACTGAGATTTGACCTGAACGTAAAATCTAAAATTGTGAAGCTTTTACAATAAAACCAAGGTAGACAAAGACTCCTTCTACAAATACCTGGCACTAAACATTAAAAAATCATAAATTGTGCTTCATCAAAAATACATCTGCTCTTCAAGATAGATGAAAAGGCAATTCACTGACTTTGAAACCAAGTATTTGTGTTCAGAATATGTAAAGGAATTCTAAATCTCAACATAAAAAGACAAAAATAAAACAAAAACACATGCAAAAAATAAAAAAAAAGAAAATGAGCAAATTATTTGGACAAAAAGCTCCCAAAAAAGGAAATGCAAATAGCTAGCAATCACAGGAAAAGATGCTCAATATTATTAGTTATCAAGGAAATAAAAAGTGAAACCATGAGATACTCATACCCATTAGAGTGGCTACAGTTAAAGCGACTGACAATACTAAGTTTTGATGAGGATGTGGAGCAATTGGAATGCTCATGTATTGAGGTGAGAATATAAAATGGTGCAAACACTTTTAATAACTACCCTATGGCTCAACAATTCCACTTATAGATATATACCAAAGAGATATGAAAGCATATATTCATCCACACAAAGACCTGTACACAGATATTCATTGTAGCATTATTCGTGATAACTTCAAATGGAGCAGAACCCAAATGCTTATCAAAGGATGAATGGATAATCATACTGTTACATATTCATATAACGACATACTACTAACAGATAAAAAAAGGAATAACTATTGTTACCTGCAATGGAAACACATATAAATCTCAGAAATAGTATGTTGTTAAATAGGCCAGATACCAAATAGAATATGTTGCATGATTCCATTTATATAAAGTTCTAGAAGAGGCAACATGAAAGCCATGGTAATAAGAACAGCAGTTGCCTGAAGTTTTGGGGTTTGGTGATATGAGGAAATTTTCTGGAGTGATGGAAATATTCTTTGTCTTTATTAGGATGATGTTTTCACAGGTGAATATATTTGTGTAAACTCATCAGAATATATAAAGGATCCTACAACTCAAAATAGAATTTAAAAAAACCACAAAACGTTATTGTGATGGTTAATATTGAGTGTCAACTTGATTGAATTGAAAGGATATAAGTATTGCTCCTGTGTGTGTCTATGAGGGTATTGTCAAAGAAGACTAATATTTGAGTCAGTGGACTGGGAGAGGCAGCCTCTTCCTCAATTTGTGTGTGCACCATCTAATCAGCTGCCAGCGTGGTAGGATAAAAGCAGGCAGAGGAACGGGAAAGGACTAGACTGGTTTGGTCTTCTGGCCTACATCTTTCTCCCAGCTGGATGCTTCCTGCCCTCGAAAATCAGACTCCAAATTCTTCAACTCTGGGACTCGGACCTTTGAACACAGACTGAAGGCTGCACTGTCGGCTTCCCTACTTTTGAGGCTTTGGGACTTGGACTGACTTCCTGGATCCTCAGCTTGCAGATGGCCTATTGTGGGACCTCACCTAGTGATCATGTGAGTCAGTGCTCCTTAATAAACTCCCCTTTATATATACATCTATCCTACTACTTCTGTCACTCTAGAGAATCTTGACTAATATGGTTATGCATTTTTTAATGTAAATTATGCCTTAATTAACAATAAATATCTTCTCAACCTCCAAAAAGAGACTTTCTGTCTGAAACTTGAGAATAAATCTAAAGTTTTCATTTAATAATGAATTTGTAAAAGACAGGAAAATTGATTTTGGCATTAATTTGTTGAACAAATATCTGTTGAGCATGTCCTATGTGGCAGGGGCTGAGTGTGGGGTGTGGAGTGGGTGAATGTAAGGAACATATAGTTCCTGGCTCCCTAGAGCTCATGGTCTAGGGGTTGGAGAGAATTGGTACATTGGGATTTTAAAGGGGGTGCCAAAGGTGGTGATGACAAAGTTCAGGGAAGAACAACTGGAGCGGAGGGAGGGCATCAACATGGATGCTGAACGAAGCCGATGTACTGCTAAGAGTGAGGTGGAAAGTATCATGCAAACCCCAGAGCTTCAATTGTCAATACATATTGGGGTGTGACCAGCAGATTGATAGAAGACAGTAAAGAGAGATGGGTAAATGCCAATAGAGCAGAATAGCATGACTTGTCAAGAGACAGGACTTTTCAAGGTGAAAGGAAGGGAGATGGTCCTGAAGCAGCGGTCATGTCTATGACCCAACCAAGCCCTAAGCGATGACAGATAGGAGCAGAGTCAGGGTCCTCAGAGGACAACTTAGTTTTAATTAAGGAAAGAAGTTGAGAAGAATATGTTAAGAAACATTTGAGGGCATATTACAGTTTGCTGGCTATGGGTTAGGGTAGGGTGGAAGAGAGAGATTTGGAATAAAGGGTATGGATGGGACAAGACAAAGCAGGGCACCAGCCCTACCTTGGACCTTTCCTTAACTTGAGAAAGTCATGTCCATGTTGATTCAGCCAATCTGACTCAGGTATTACGTAACTTGAAATTGAACCATCCCAACTGATATAAGTGGTGATACTGAGTAACACAAATGTGCTTTCTGGATTCACACATGCACTTTTTTTACATGAAAAGTTCAAACTTCTATGTGGAGATTTTTTTCAACAGTATCCTCAAGAAGTATTCATCATGCAACTCTTTCTAGGAAAGGTATTTTAAAAAGAAGAAAAATGTCATTTCTGGCCCCAGAATGTCAAGACATACGTCTCTGAGAGATTTAGTTCTAATTATTATTGTAGAGTCTTGTGGGTGTTTCTTATAATTTTAATTTTTACGAAAAACAAATCTGTCCATCCATGCATCTATGTATGTATTATATATGTATCTATATTCATCATCATCATCATCATCATTATCCGTCTATGATCTATCTATAGTGTATCTATCTAATAATCTACCTATGCAGAACTGCAAAATTCACAGGACTGGCCCATACTGCCCTCTGCTCCCCACTTTGTCTAAACTTCAAAATGAAGTTTCTGGACACAGGGCTATGAAATGCAAAATGAAACAACTCATGTCCAATGTTCTGACACTCTGCTGCTCATGAAAACCTGCAACATCCAACTGAGTTTTTCATTTTTAACATTAGCAGGTCTAGTTCTCTATCTTCATAGAGAGTTATTTTTAATTTTATTAGGGGATAAATTCTTTTTTTATAAAGAAATTATTAGGTATCAAAATACCACAATCTCTTTATGGATCCAACTATATTATGTATATGGGCAAAGTATTTTCAACTTAAGAGTAACATTCCTGTTCCTCGAACACTATTTTGAAAGTTTGGATTAAGGGATATTAACTTCCTTAAGACAAAACAGACTCACAGTTGAAAACTACTCAACTTGTATATAGAAGTTGCTTAATTAATATCAATGATTTTTATTGTATTGGAACAAAATAGACTATAACTTTTTATAAGATACATATGGGTTTGTTACTAAATATTATTAAAATGAATATAATGCTATAATATTCTTATTTTGAGGTAATACATACATAGTCTGCAAAAATTAGGTTTCCTGGTGTCATTAACCACTTATGCAATTATTTTTCTGAAATGAATACACACGCTGTATGTCCAGTTTTGCCTGATATAAGTTTTAAAACAACGTATATTGGAATCTTGGAACTAAAAATGAGAAAATCAGTGTCCCCTTGATGTCAATTTCAGTTTCAACTACACTTGCTATTTTATTTTTAATCAGTTACTTACGTTATCTGTACATTGTCACAGTTGATGGTATTTGTTTTCTTCTCTGTGACCATAATTTGCACAGATTTAACCATAATGCATCGTTAAAGATTACAAGAAATCTTTTAGACACAGCTCCTCTCAGTTGCTGAGGATCCAACCTTTACTCATTTGTTTTCTTCATGAATATATATTTCCTGAGTTGTATGTTTGTACATAGCTATTTGTAGCCTTTGAAGTTTATGGAAGTTTGTTTGGTTGCATTCTTGGGGCACATTTTCTTTCCCTGAGGACTGTTAAGGTTAGGATATTTGACCCTTTCAAACCTCACGTTGAAATTTAGTCACCAATATTGGAGGCTGGGCCTAATAGAAGGTGTTTGGGTCATGGGGACAGATCCCTCCCATTGAATAGATTAATGTCCTCTCCTGATGGTGAATGAATTCTTCCTCTATTAGTTCCTGCAAGACCTGCTTCTTAAAAGAGTGGGCCACCTCCCGGTTTCTCTCTTCCTTCCTCTCTCATGTAATCTCTGCACATGCTGGCTTCCCCTCCTCTTCTGCCATGAGTGGGAGCAGACTGTGGCCATCACCAGACGAAGATGCCCAATTTTGAACTTTCCAGCCACCAGAATCATAAGCCAAATCATCTCTTTTCCTTTATAAATTATCCAGCCTCAGGTATTCTTTATAGCAACACAAAAGGGACAAGGACTTTTTATATCTTGCCCCACTGTCTTCTAGCATTTCATGTGTCCCATAAAGAAATCTTAGCCTCCTAGGTTTTTTTTCTGAATATCCACAGAATTCTTTCCATAACTTCAAATACCAGCAATTTATTGGGGTATTTGTTAATTATTCAATATAAACACAGCCTTGTAATTCTTGGGCTATTTCTGTCTGCAGATTCCAATTTCATTGTATTTCAGGAATTTCACTTTGAATTGTATCTTTGAAAATTTGTTTTCATGTTCCATTCATTTTTTAACCCATGCAAGGCATTTAGTGTTAATGATATTTGATCTCTTCCCTACCACCCCCTCCCATCCCCCTCTTTTTCTCTATCTCTGTCTTCCATCTTTTACTTTTCGTTCTTTTCCATCTCACGTGCTCATTTTTTCTTCTCAAAACCATCCTTCGAATTCCTTCAGTGGTGTCTCATCTCCCTTTTGCTGCTTCCATCATGACCTTTGATTTTGGTCTCTTTTTGTGTCTCTCTCTCTGAGATTCTGAGGCTCTGACTATTCCATTTTTATTCTCATTTGTTTCTAATTTGTTTCCAAGACTCTGTCTACTCCCTTTTCATTCTCATTTATTACTAATTTATTTCTGAGGCTTTACCCACTCACTTTTCATTCCCATCTAACCTAATGTATTATCAGTTCTTCCTTAAAGCCTTATATTGCTTCTTTAAATTCTCATTTCAGAGAAACAATAGTGTCTTTAATTGATTCCTTAGAAATAACTTTGTTCATGGTTTTTGGCTCCATTGTGGTATATAATCTTTCCAGGTGTTATCGTCATAAATCATGTTCTGTTCTTTTTTTTTTTTCATTTCAGCATCATTTTAAAGGCCCCCAGCTGGCTCCACCCTTTTTAAGTAGCATTGTTCCTCATCTTTTTAAACTAGAATTTTGGGCAAAGTTCTGGGGAAAGGGGAAGAGGAATGTGCTAAACAAATGGGAAGATTGGGTTTCAGTCTGTTATCTCTAGGATGTTTCTCAGCTGGACTCGGCCTGTGGGTTATCTGGTCCAGCATAGCAGGACATCTTCCAGGCTCACAAGGAGGCTGTGCATTTTACAGAACATTTTAATGTGATTATTTTACCTTCACTTATCTTCACCAGGCAGCTTTGGACAAAGACGGCCAGGTAGCTTTTATCTTATTGACTCTTCCTTCTATCCTATGCCATGATTGAAACATGATGTAGGCTTCCAAAACCAGGACATGAACCTTGATCTTAACTTTCTAAGCACGGGATAGACACATTTCCTTTCAATGTGTGCTACCCATCCACTTTGGATAAGTATGAGCTGGGTCCACTCTGCCTGAGTCACACATAGAAAGACACCTTCTCTTGGAGTTCCCAAATACCTCCATCCACTTCTGATACACTTGGCTATCTTCCTGCATCTCCTGTGATCCAGGGTTATAGGGGATCTGTAGCTTCATCCAAGATAACATTTGTTTGTTTCTTCTTCTCTTGTTTGCTTTGGATTGGTTTCATAAAGGAAATCAGACAAAAATATACTTACACTACCATTTGAAAAGAAAAGATAAATTCCTTCTTTCAAATTCATTCCTTTTTATTTCTTTCCAATGAATCTCATGGGGTGAGGGGGGGACTGAAGAGAATGTCCAACCTACTCAAATCCAAAATGTCACAGGTATAAGGCACAGAAAATTTTACCAGTCTAATGATGGCAGTTTTAATGCTATATGAGGACAGACTATGCAAAAATGCTATTAATGAGGATGAGGAGCTACAGGAACAAACCTGATGAGGAACTGTAATTCTATTAGAGGAATGTATATAGCCATCATTTTTTTCTTTAATCCAAAACAGTTAGATTGCTTATATAGACAGCCACATTCAATTCTAAGCTATTTGTTTGAAATGCACCAGAGGATGCAGATATATATATATATCCTTTTACCTTAATTTCCATTTTATTCTTTCCCTCCCATTTTATCTGTGCTATAGAGTATATTTTTCCTACTTGAGCTCAACATGCTGTTGTGCAGAAAGCCTTCTCTTGGGAGTTCCCAATATGTTGGCCCAGATGAGTGCAGCAGACATTTGGCCCAGGTGAGCCCAGCAGATATTTACATGAAATATTAGGGAGCATCCATCTGGGCTATGTGACTTAGGCTGGCAATACACGAAAGAGGATTCCGATTTGTTGTATAAATCACCCTCAGAGCCCCCAACAGTGAACACATAGGGGGTTCTTTTCATTTTCATGATGCTTAATATAATCTTTAAAAATAATTAAAATTAGGTGAAGTGTGTAGATTTCTGAGAGATTACAGAAAGACACTAGTTTTGATACCTCTTGCTTGTAGCATTTGACTGACATAAACAAACTAAAACGTTTAAAAAGAACAGGGATTCTTCCCGGTAGTATAGTGCAATGGGTAGGGGGAAAAAAGTTCAAAATTGATAAATAGACCAATATTATTCTCAAAACTCATACCATTGTGATTGGGAAGAAATGAGTACATATTACTTAGTCACTTCATGTTACTATATACTTATATTAAAACAACAAAGAGGAAATTATAGGAAAAAAAGTCATACATTTAAAGGATGGAAGAAAATCCTAGGTTTACTCAGAGCTCAAGATCCCATTGAGATGAATATTGTTCTTTCCTTGGATTGTTCCTTCATTTCATTCATTCACTCATGTATGCATTTATTTATTTAGAGATGGGGTCTATTTCTGTATTTATTTATTTATTTATTTATTTATTTATGGAGTGTTACTCTGTTGCCCAGGCTGGAGTATAGTGGCACAATCATAGCTCACTGCAGCCTTGAACTCCTGGGCTCAAGTGATGCTCCTGCATCAGCCTCCTGACTAGCTGGGACTACAGGTGTTTGCCACCATGCCCCACTAATTTTTAAGTTTTTTTGTATTGATTGGGTCTCCCTATGTTGCCCAGGCTGGCCTTAAACTTTTCAGCTCAGCGATCTTCTGCCCTGGCCTCCGAAAGCACTAGGATTGCAGGTGTGTCCCTTCATTTCTAATGAAGGAAGGTTTTCCTTTGAATATCTCACAACAGATATTTTCAAAAGAAAGGCATATTTGAAGCAACCATCAACAAGGTTTACTTGAAAATTAATCTGATATTTACAAGTGCATTATATAACAGAACTGTTACAGACTGAATTGTGCAACGCCTACCCCAAATCTCTTATGTTGAAATCCTAACACCCAGTACCCGGAATGTGATTGTATTTGGAGATGGGTCATTAAGGAGGAAATTAAAGTAAAATGAGGTCACATGGGTGGGCCCTAATCCAATAGGACTGGTGTCCTTATAAGAAGAGGAGATGAGGACACAGACACACACAGAGAGAGGACCCTGTGAGGATGCAGGGAGAAGACATCATCTACAAGCCCAGGAGAGGGACCTCAGGAGGCACCATCCCTGCTGACACCTTGATCTCAGTCCTCTAGCTTCTAGAACTGTAAGAACAATTTCTGCTGTTTAAGCATTCCCACATGTGGGACTTTGTTATGGCTGCCTGAGCAGCCTAATGGGAGTGCAAAGACTTTCTTTAAATAATGTATAACAATGTTGGTTTGGAAATGACTATCCAGTGTTGAGTTCAAAGCTTTATCTTTATGGATGCTGCTATGAGTGAGTGTCTAATTTGGGGGCATAATAGTGACATTCTTCGGGAGAAATGCAGACTCCGATCAGTGCAGAAAATGGCACAGAATAATGTTTAAAAATGCCCTCCAGGCCATAACATGGTTGGGTTAGGAGGAGGAATACTAACCATTCCAATCCTAAAACAGAGAATTTTGGGTTTCTTTCATGAGTTCATCACCTCTGACCTTCATAGGTAAGGGACCATCACACAGACATATGCCATTTTCATATAACTCTCTATCCAAACAAAGGCTGAACATTCAGCATGGAGGAACTCTCCCAGCACCCGTGGTCAGCACCTTGGCCTGCAACCCCACTCTGGGCACTGGTGTGGGGGTGGGATTCTTTATGAACTTGGGCCCCAATTCTGCTTCCCCTGGAAAGCTGGACCCACACAACATCACCCTCATATGCAGACCCTCATGTGTGGGCACCTGTGCCTACCCGGAGCTGGCGGTCAGCTCTAGAAGCTGGTTCAGGACAGGATACTCCCATCCAATCTGTGCCCACCGTAGAAAAGAGCCAGCCAAGTGTCTGCTACCACAGGGCTCTTCACACATGGAAAAGCTGCCCTGCAGAAGTGTCCCAGGAAAGGTCAGGGGGACAAAAAAAGGTCACAGTGATTTGCCTCCAGACACTGGACACTTTTACCTGGAGAGTACAGGGCATGCTCCTCTCCAAACCTGATCTTGCTACATTTGTGCTGCCCACAGTAGGGGCACCACTGAGTTTTCAAAGAAGACAGCAGGCTCTGAATTGTGCAAGGAAAATAAGTGCTTGAATTTTGCAGCATGCATGCAGTGTTCTACTTTTAAGAATGCTACTGGGCTCCTCTGATATTCAAGAAAGGCCCCCAACAGCTCAGATGGTAGTTTTCTAATCCTGTCTTCCCACATGCACATTTACCTCCTCTGCCCAAGAACTGAATAACAGACATGAGTGCTTGGGACATCATGCTGTCTACTGTCATCCCCTTCCTGAGACCCCCTCTCCCCATCTCTTGACACCCCTCTTCTTAGCTCCCTCTTTCTTTCTGGCCTGTTACACTCAACCTCTCCAGTGTCCTAACAAGTACCCGCTCAAACCTACTTCCTCTCCTGCTGTGCTTCTTCTTCAAAAGTGCTTTGCTTCTCATCCTCCCCTTCTTTCCTTGCCCTCTTCCCTGCTTCCCTCTTCCAAGCACTTCTCAGCTACAAATGAGAAGGAAGCGATCTGATTAAACAGGTGATGAGCAGAGTCATGTTCTGAGGGGATTTGCATTTTTAAAAGGAGATTAATGACCACATCTGACAATGTCACCCTGGAATCTTATGCAGAGTGACAGGGGAGTGGGGATGAACTCCGTTCAGGGCAGGAAGTGAGAGTTTGGATCTGAAGTACTTTTCAGATGCTGAAGTCATAGGATCTTGCAGTTACTTCCTGGGTAGAGCCATAAACAAACGTCTCTTCTGCTGAGTGGGGTCTGAGAAGATAGAGGGAACGGTGACCCAGGAGCTCTGGAATTATCTGGCTGTGTTACACTTGCAGGACTACACACATTTAAGTGAAAAAAACATGCTTTTCGTCCACCTGGCTGACCTCTTAGCCTGCTCTCCTCTTATCGTTCCCTCGAAGGCATCATTTTTTAAAAGAGAAATTTAAACTCTGTCCATCTCATCCCCTTTGGAAGAAAGTTAAGATTCCTTTCTGAGCTCTTTCATCATCTGGAGTTTAAAAGCTTCCCCTCCTCTGTCAACTCTCTTTGAATCCCTCATGTCACACCAAACTTGAAAAGAGACAAATACTTTTGCATGACTCCCTGCAGGCTCCATTTTGCCCCGTAGTGACAGCCCCATGTCTTGGCTTTCCTGATTGGAAAAACTTCTCAAGCTTTCTACATTCATGATCTGCACTTCTTCAGTGCAACCTTCCCCAGTTTGTCTCTGATGTCCAATGGTCCCTGCATTAATCCTGTCCAAGCAACAGGTGACCCTCATATCATCTCAGCTTCTATGTCCCACCTTTTTTTTTTTTTTTTGGGGACAGGGGTGTCACTCTGTTGCCCAGGTTGGTCTCAAACTGTTGCGCTCAAAAGATCCTCCGGCCTCATCTTCCTGAGTAGCTGGTAGGGGTGTGAGCCCTTCTGCTTGGTCTCCAGTCCTGTGCTTTTCTTTTTTGACCTACACAACATTCGGTGGTTGACGTCCATGTTCATGTAATTGTCTTCTCTGGCTTCTCGGGGCCACCGTGCATTCCCTTCTCCCTCTTTTCATTTATTATCTTTTCATCTAGTAAGACCCATCTTCCCCTAAAGATGTATATTTTCCTCAAAGCAAGGATTGGCTTACCTTCACAAACTGAGTCTCCAATGACCACATAAACTGAAATGCAATAGAAATCATGGACAGATGTGAGCTCTTCTTCTACTTCCTGTGTCCTCTGCTGGTTCTTCTCACCAACATCACATACTGCTAAGTAAGCGAGTGATGTTAAGTTAGAAAATGGACTGAGTCCAGTAATTCATTTGGCATGCTCCAAAATCCTTCCCTGAGATCTATCTACTCTCCAAATTATACTTGTTAGAAATACAGGAAGATCCTTTTCACATGAGCTAATTAGGGTGAATACATGTAAGTGTTGGTAAGAAGTACTAAAAACACTGGAATTTGTGATATTTCATTGAAGAACCAACTTCCACCCAGCCCTTCACATTGTTCTCTTTTGGTAGTTTCTTGTCATTTCCTCCTTTTATTATCAATAGAGCTGCTGTGAACATGCATGTACAAGTTTCTGGGTGGACATATGTTTTCATTTTTTTGGGGGGGTAGACATGAAAGAGTAGAATTGCTGGGCTGTATGATGAATCTGTGTTCTAACTTTTCAGAAGCTGGACTTCTACTGCTTCCTGATTTCACCTTCCACACCATTTCTGTAGTGAGGCCCACTCCTTGGCCTTACAAGACCTGAATTAAGTTAGGTGCCCAGAGCCGTTCTGTCATCGATTCTGTTCTTTCCCTTGCTAGCCTGTGTAATAATTGGCAATCAGACCTTTACATGAGCAATGGTTTCATATGTCTCCCCAACTATATTACAAGTTCCACGGGGGCAGAGCTATGTCTGTCTCCTTGACCTCTGTATCTGCCATGCCTGGCAGAGGGCTGTGAACACCGGTCACCCTCCATAAACACTGGGAGACAAACAAGGGAGTCAGTAGAGTTAGTTTTTTGCTTTTTTACCCCCAGAACTCTTATAATATGATTTGAGCTTTTCCTTCAAGGAAGTCCTTGGGCAGGTGATCATTCATAGGTGACATGAGGGAGTGCACAGCACATGAGTTTGCAGGAAAATGTAAACCCCACGTTGAAATTTGATCCCCAATGTTGGAGATGGGGATTTACGGGGAGTGTTTGGGTCATGGTGGCAGATGCCTCATGAATGGCTTGGTGCTGCCCTCATGGTAATGAGTGCGTTCTCTATTCAGTCCTGCAAGAGCTGATTGTTAGAAAGAGTCTGGCACCTTCCTCTCCTCTTTCTCTTGCTTCTTCTCTCACCATGTCATCTGTGCACACAACAGCTCCCCTTCCCATTCCACCATGAGTGGAAGCTCCCTGAAGCCTCACCAGAAGCAGATGCTGGTGCAATGCTTCTTGTACAGCCTGCAGAACTGTGAGCCAAATAAACCTTTTCTTTATAAATTATCCAGCCTCACTCAGGTATTCCTTTATAGCAATGCAAAACTGACTAAGACAGGGTATCAGGAGACCTAGCTTTGCCTGAATCTGAGAACTTCATCAGGACTCTTGGAACAATTTAGCCCACAGGTCCAAGGCTGATTTTTGTCACAGTGAAGTTCAGGTAGTAAGAATTCTCACTGGTGGCTGTTGAGGATGATGGTGGTGGGGATGGGTCATATGGAGAATTAGCAGTGGTAGACTAGAAATTGAAGTGGAGAAAGGGAAGAATTAAAAGTCAAAAACAGTGTGAGGGAGGAAAGCAATGGATATAACACCTCAGATCTTTATCCTTGAGAGGCCTTAAAGAATCTACTTAATAATAATCAGATGCTATTCTATAAGAACCTTGAGACTAGACATGTGATGACTTTTAGGAAACTGCACTGGGGCTGAAAATGCATGCAAATCTAGCTGACTCAGCTCCAGCCTTAACTGGCTCATAACTTGCTTCATATACATGACTGTATGTTAGCAAGGAAATGAGAGAGAATAACAGCACATCACATAGGCATGAAAAGTATTTGCAAAGCAGAAGTTCCCAAAAATGACATTTTGCAGTGTTTTCCAGAAGCAGATTCAGAAAACTGAAGACCAAAGTAATGAGGGAGCCGTCTCATGCCTAGATGAGCAGAAGCATACCAAAGGCTTAGTATTTCCCCAAGTAGTAGGCACCTCAAACTTGTTTAAGGAAAATACTCCTATTGATGAAACAGATACTGCAGTTGAAGCAGGAATCTGTTTGGTGTGCTGCCTTAAATAGCATGGGTAGATATTCAAACATGTTAGGACTCACTGGCCCTAGGAAAGACCCGCAAGTATCTGGTCTACACCAGGAAAGTGACAATGAAACACCAAACACCTTTTCTCCTCTAATTACCAAGAAAAGTATTTCTTTCCCAATGGTGGAAGACAATAATTTTGGGAATGATGAAGTTTTCTGGAGTGTGAAGTGGATATGTCTTATAAGTTTAATCCACAGCTTCACCACTTCATAAGTGGATAATCGAATTGTGCCTCAGGTTCCTCAGACTTGGGGATATTAAGAGTACCCTCAGTCACCACAAGGTGGGTACCAACATAAGAAAAGTGTGTAGCAAAATCCCAGGGGCACATGTTCTTAAAGTGCCTAGTGTGGTATTAGAATGACAAGTGGTAGATGACCTACTTGTGCAGAAATTTAGAGTTATTTTGTGATTTCCAAATGATCATGTGTGCTTTCCATATGGTGTCCAGACTGGGGGTGCTGCAGCTAGAAAGGGAAGAAGGTTTCCATATTTCCTGAGACTGGAGTCACATCCTGTCACCAATGCACTCACCTGCTGACTAACCAGTGTACTTCTGGGAATTGCAAATGCATGAAATGGCACCCATTCTAGACTAGTCACGGCAGTGTTGGTGATGGCCACAGACCGGGAATGACCCAGACGTTTATCCGTAGGGAACTAGGTCATGAGCCATGATCCTCATCATGGATACTGTGCAGCTGTGGCAAAGAATGAGGTATCCTTCTGTCTGTGCACTGGGAAAGGTTTCCAAGATACACCGCACAGTGAGAAAAACAAGAAGCAGAACAATGCACGGTGTGCTAGCTCTTACATTACAAAGGAGGAAATGTAAAATTAATTTACAAATGGCCAATAAGCACATGAAAAGATGCTCAACATCACTAATCATTAGGAAAATAAAAATCACAACTACAGTGGGATACCATCTTACATCCATTACAATGGTTGTTCTCAAAAAAGAAGAGAAAAACAGAAAAGAATAGTGTTGGCGAGGAGGAATAGGAACGCTTGTGTAGTGTTTGTGGGTATGTAATATGGCGCAACCACTGTGGTCATTTCTCAAAAAATTAATCATAGACTTACCACAAGATGCAGCAATTCGGCTTCTGGTGTATTCCAAAAAGAATGTAAAGCAGGGGCCCCTGCAGATATTTGCATGTCTTTGTTCATAGCAGCATTATTCACAATAGCTAAAAGTTGGAAACAAGCCCAGTGTCTATCCATCTGTGAATGAATAAACAAAACGTGGTCTATACGTACAAATGAATGGATTCAGCCATAACAAGAAGGGTGGTTCTGATGGTGCTTCAACATGAATAAGTCTTGAGCTCTTTCTGCTAAGTGAAATAATCAGACTCAAAAAGACAAATATTGCATGATTCCGCTTAACAGAGGTGCCTAACATCATGAAATGCATAGGCAGAAAATGAAAAGGTGGTTGTCAGCGGCTGGAGGGAGGGGGAAAGAGGAGTTGGTGTTTAATGGGCACAGAATTCCAGTTGGGGAATACGAAAAAGTTCTGGGTGGGGATGGACAGTGGTGGTGGTTGAACAACAACCTAAATGTACTTCCTGCCACTGGATATACACATAAAAGTGGTTAAAATGGGCCAGGCGAGGTGGCTCACGTCTAATCCCAGGACTTTGGGAGGTCGAGGCAGGCAGATCACGAGGTCAGGAGATCGAGACCATCCTGGCTAACATGATGAAATTCCCTCTCTACTAAAAATAGAAAAAATTAGCCGGGCGTGGCGGCATGCACCTGTAGTCCCAGCTACTCAGGAGGCTGAAACAGGAGAATCGGTTGAACTCGGGAGGTGAAGGTTGCAGTGAGCTGAGATCACCCCATTGCATTCCAGGCTGGGTGACAGAATGAGACCCCTTCTCAAAAAAAAAAAAAAAGAAAGAAAAAGAAAAGAAAAAAAGTGGTTAAAATGGTGAATTCTGTGTTATATATATTTTACCATAATTTACAATAATTCCTATTGTTTTGCATAAAACAGCTGTAGAAAGCTTTGCAGGTCATGAACAGCACAGCTGGCCACTGAGGCTGGTGAGGGGCTAGGACCTGGGTGCATAGGGAACAGGGGTGAGACACAGGCTCTTCATGCCGGCACACATATACGGATACACACAGATGCAAATTTCTGAGCCATCTAAATACAACACCTATTAAAAAATTAAACAGAAAAAGGAAATGTAATGGACCTGAAGGATAAGGGTAGGTGGGTGGCTGCTCAGGAGGACTGTGGAGGCCACATCACCCAACCTTTGAGGCCTCTCTTAGCAGCTGGAGAGCATCCCGGGGACTTGGGAGCTCTGGAAAGAGGAGCAGGAGAGGGCCATGGCCGGAGGAGGCCTGAAAAAGATCATCTCTGCCACAGAGCAGAAGCTGGCTCAGATGCTGGTGGCCACTGTGGAGACAGGGAGACCCAGGGAGACAACTGTATTCATTCAAGGAGGAATGGGTGGTGATGCAAACTTGGGTGGAGGCCACAGGGTGCAGAAGACAGGACACAGCAGAGAGAGATGTAGGACATGGAAGGGACAGAAAGGAGTGACCACTGGACATAAAGGGGCAAGGAAAGTGAAAGCATGAGAACATCTGCTGGGCATCTGGCTGAGGGGTCGTTTGCCCAGGGTGCCCTTCCCTAAGGGAGAACCCAGGACAGGAGCAGATTCAGAGAAAGCCACCCAGCTCACTCCAGCAAGAAGCAGAAAAGGGACTGGTTAAAGGACAGGGTAGGAAGGTCACCAAGCTCCAAGGGCCCTCATGAAGCCGGCTTGGAGGCCACAGGGCCCAGGGCAAGGACCAAACCACAGGCACAGGACATGTCCGGTCAAGATCTTCTGGCTACCGCAGGAGGCAGAAACCACACCCTGCACCCTGCACTGCTGAGGCTGGCCCTGGGGTCCAGAAGCTTCTGCACCAGAAGCTTCTGTCCCCCATCCCCACTCAAAAAATTAAAACAAAAACAAAAAGCAAATCGGTGCCATGCACCCTCTGCTTCCTGGTGCTGTTCAGGATCCTGAGTCTTTCACGGGAGCACCTGAAGGGGAAAGCCTGGACCCGTGTCGTTGTCCCTCCTGCAAGGAGTGCTGGGAAAATGAACTTTCCGGCTTCCTCCTTGGGAAGGCAGAACATTCCCCATGTGTACTGGTGGCATTTAAAAACTGCAGGGCAGCCAGAGAACATGGACCGTGTTCCACCAGGAGATTTTCCAGCGGGATGTCCCGGTGCAGACGCCTGGCCCAAGGTGGGTATTTGAGCTGAGGAACTGAGAAGCCGGTTTCTGCCTACAGTTAGAGATCCGAGAGGCATCAGCACATGGAAGGGAGGGAAGCTATGATGCCTCCAGGGTGGGAGATCAGATGAACCAGGAGAGGCATGGCCCGGGAGGAACCCTGGGGAGCAGCCTCCTTTAAAGCCTGGGGGAAGTAGCTTCAGAGAAGGTGGGGTAGGTTGGGTGGGGGGTGCTGGAAAAATATAATTAAGAAACAAATTTCTGCTCAGCCCAGAAACCCCCATCACATCCGTAGAAGTAAAAGAAACCTGTCTTATGATTGAGTAAGCATTAAGCCAAAATGTGATGCAATCTGCTGAGAGATGACAAAGTCAGAAATAAATCCCACTTTGGATCCAGCCAAGCAGGTGCAACCGGTTACACATATGGTCTCCAGATAGACGGTGACTAGTTCCCAGTTCAAAGGACTCAATGGCACCATTTGTCACACATAGTTCATCCTAAATTCACCCAATAACTGTGTTGATTCTCTGTGTGGTTAATTGGCTTTATCCACAGGAAAAACAAACCTCTCTTATCTATGACAGGAGGTAGTTTTGCAACTGGGAGTGAGATGCCCGCAGAACTGAGGTTCCTTCCTTCTCACAGAAACTGGGAGACAGGGGCGCTTTCTGCCCGGATGCCTGCCTTTCAGAGAGAGGTCTCCTATGGCCTTGAGGAGGACAGTTCTGGGTTGTGAGGCAGGAAAGATGCTTATGTATGTTTAGAAAGCTTTACATACATCTTCAAGGGACAGAGAAAGAATTTTCAATCACACCTCTTCTAAAAAATAAATGCTCTCAAAGTCCAGCCTAGGCAACATAGCAAGATGCTATCTCCACACACACAATAATAATAATCAATTTGCTGGGCATAGTGGGGTGTGCATGTAGTCCCAGCTACTCAGGAGGCTAAGGAGGGAGGATCACCTGAGCCCAGGAAGTTAAGGCTGCAGTAAGCTTGGATGGCACCACTGCACTCCAGCCTGGGTGACAGAGGGAGATTCTGTCAATGAATGAATGAATGAATAAATGAATGAATAGAAAATTCTCTGAGCAAAAAGAGGAGAGTCTCTTTATCTTTTTGCAACAGGCTAAACAAAATTTTTAAAAATGTATATTTGCCTCACAGAGATTATTCCAGGAAAAGAAGTGGCCCTCAGTGTCAAAGGATGCAAAACTAACCTGTGAGTTCCTGGCAGGTTTAGCAATAAAGCAGGATGTTGCTGCTCTCAGTACAAGCAATGTTAGAGAAAGGGGAAGATGGAAGTGGACAAGGACCAGTGAGTGGAAGGTGACAAATGGAAGCAAAGAAACCCATCCAGACCATTGAAGATGCTTGACCGAGAAGAAAGAGGCGGTGGAGGGAACAGAAGCCCGAGGAAGTCATTTGTTGCAATAGGAGGCCTCAGAGCACGTGTAGGGTGCGGGGCAGAGCCCATGCAGAGGGGCTGTGGAAGGCTGGCAGGGTGCAGGTGGCCCCAATCTCTGTCACCCTTAGGAATATGTGGTCAGAGTTAAAGCTCAGTCTGTTTCTGGGATCAGGTAAGAGGTCAGCGTCCGGAGAAGAGAGGCGGATCTTCAGATCCTGCAGACCTCCACCGTGCCCTCTGTCCCTCTCGACTGCTTTTTCTCCATCTCCATTGTCTGGCTCACATTCGTGTCACGTTTTCATTTCTCCCTACCCCTCTTTTCTCTTTTCGCCTCTCTTTTTCTTCACCCTTGTACCTTTGGAAGTCCCACTAATAGAATTTAAACAGCTTTTCAAGTTGGTTTTTTGTTCCCAGAAATTGACTTTAGACTCTCCATGAATAATGTGGAAATCAAAGGAGTATAAGCTGGTTCATGTCTCTGCAAATAAACAAATAAAATCTACATTCCAATGTTTTCTTTTTCCAAAGTAGCCCACATTTGATTTTTTTTTTAATTACTGTCACTTGCAATAGATTTTTAAATCTTGTAACCTGGTTACACAAGTACCATGGGGCCAAAGCCTTACTTCCTGTAAGAGGAAACCAGGCTTGACTAGCCTCATGCTGGCTTTGAAGAAGTAAAATCAGGGGTTGATGGATTTGCATAGGGTAAATATCAAAGATCGAAAGTAAACAATAGGTGGTAGAGGGAATACCCCAAATTATAAAAAAAGAAACTGTTTAAGCCACAATAGAATTATCGTAGAAATAAACCACGGTCCTTCCTGCTAAAATATTCCACTTAGAATTGTAAAATATTCTTCTCAATAACTCCTGAAAGAGCCTATTAAGAAATTAATGAGGCTGGGCATGGTGGCTCACACCTCTAATTCCAGCACATTTGGAGGCTGAGACGGGTGGATCACTTGAGGTTAGGAGTTTGAGACCAGCCTGGCCAATATGGTGAAACCCCATCTCAACTAAAAATAACAAAAATTACCCAGGCATGGTGGCAGGCACTTGTAATCCCAACTACTCGGGATGCTGAGGCAAGAGAATTGCTTGAACCCAGGAGGTGGAGGTCGCAGTGAGCCAAGATGGCAGCACTGCACTCCATCCTGGATGACAGAGTTAAACTCCATCTCAACCAAAAAAAAAAGAAAAGAAACTAACAAATGTAAGAGCGTCTATGTTCCAAATCTGGTGTATTGTTTTATGCAGCCTTTCACAAGCTCTAAAAGATTCACCGTGCAGAACTGGAGGTTCTAGAGAAAGACCACGCCTCCTCCTACAGGTAACTCTTGATTCAGGAAGCAGCCCTTGGCTTATCCCTGGGCTTAGTGGAATTCAAATACCTGACCATAGGACACCAAGGGCTTTGGGACCTGAAAGGCACATCATGTCCTGGTGACATCTGAGTTACCTGGGGCATACACAGCCAGCCTCCAGCATCCCAGGGAGAGCTGTGTATGGGGTCAGGCTCAAGCAGGTCCCAGGGCACCAGTGACCCAATGGGTGACCCAGACTCCCATGGCACCTGCTCCTTCTGTTTCTCCCTCCGCCATATATATGAGCTCATGGGAAATGCTGTGACCTCTTACAGAGGAGGAAAGTGCATGGACTTCCAGTTTCTAGAACTGTGATACAATAACCTCCTCTTGCTTATCTACTCCTCTACAGTATTTTGTCATGGCGGCCCTAGAAAACTACTACATTGACTGTGAGGGTTAAGATGACACCAAGCATCAAATGCCACTCCCCGTTCCAACACTGAGACCATTCCACAGCCTCTGAATGACAAGACAGGCCTTCAAAATCAAGACTACCTGGCTAGGTAAGAAGTACTTTAGTCACACCACTTCTGAACTTTCTCGCCTACCTGCAGGGCAGGAATTTTTACCATTTTCAAATGAGGACACTGAAGCCCAGAGAAGTGATGCTATTTCCTGATGGATAAGAGGTGATATATTTCAGTCCTCAGACCAACTCTGAAGTAGCAAGGTTGTAGTCTTAAGAGTCAAATTTGGCTGGGCATGATGGTTCAAGCCTGTAATCCCAGCAATTTGGGAGGCCAAGGCGGGTGGATCACCTGAGGTCAGGAGTTCGAGACCAGCCTGGCCAACATGGTGAAACACCGTCTCTACTAAAAATATAAAATTTAGCTGGGTGTGGTGGTGTGTGCCTGTAATCCCAGCTACTTGGGAGGCTGAGGCAGGAGAATCGCTTGAACCCAGGAGGCAGAAGTTGCAGTGAGCCGAGATTGTGCCATTGCACTCCAGCCTGGGGGACAAGAGCGAGACTTCATCTCAAAAAAAAAAAAAAAAAAAGAATCAACCTTGAGCCAGGCACGGTAGCTCATGCCTGTAATCTCACCACTTTGGGACACTAATGAAGTCAGGAGTTTGAGACCAGCTGGGCAACATGCTAATACCCTGTCTCTACCAAAAATTTAAAAATTAGCTGGGTATGGTGGCTCATGCCTGTAATCCCAGCTATTTGGGAGGCTGAGGCACAAGGATGGCGTGAACCCAATAGGTGGAGCTTGCAGTGAGCCAAGATTGTGCCATTGCACTCCAGTCTTGAGTGCAAAAAAAAAAAAATCCATCTCAAAAAACAACACAAAAGGAATAAATATGTGGCTTCATGACTGTATGTTACTGGGCTTCTGACCTAGACTAAAAGATCAGTGAAGAGTTTCCTGAAGAGAAAGTGAGCTATGATGGGCCCACTGTACTCCAGCCTGGGCAACGTAATGAGGCTCTGTCTCAAGAAAAACATGCAGAATGAAACCACAATAAGATACCACTACAGAACTATTAGAATGGCTAAGATTAAAAAGAGTGACCACGCCAAGTGTTGGCAAGGATGTGGAGGCACTGGAATGCTCATGCTGCTGGTAGGAATGTAAGATGGTACAACTGCTATGGAAAGCAGTCTGGCAGCCTCTAAAAATTTCAGCATACACCCACCATGCAACTCGGCAATTCCATTGCATTCCCACATTTTTTTTAGTTAAAGGAAAATCAAGTGGAATGATCTTTAAAGAATTTTTGCCTGACAAATAAATGAAATGTGGGTAGTAGCCCAACACTCCCTGGTCAGTCTATACAGGGCATATGTGGCCTCATGGCCCCCAGGAAATATGGCTCTTTCCACAAGTGCTGAGTCCACTCTCTCCATCAATCCTAAGATGTTAGTTCCACAGCACTGCCAGCATTGGGCTTTGTCTATTTCTTTCTTTCTTTGTCATTTTTGAGAGGGGATCTTTCTCTGTCATCCAGGCTGAAGTGCAGTGATGCAATGTTGGTTGTAATGGCTCCCATTTCATTTCTAATTGATCTTATTTTGCTCTTCTCTCTTCTTTTCTTGGTTAATCTTGCCAATGGTCTATCAATTTTATTTATTTTTCCCAAAAATCAGCTTTACATTTTATTTATATTTTGTATTATTTTGTTTCAATTTCATTTAGTTCTATTCTGATGTTGGTTATTTTCTTTCTTCTGCTGGGTTTGGGTTTGGTGTGTTCTTGTTTCTTGAGTTTCTAGAAATGTAACCTTAGATTGTCTATTTCTGCTCTTTCAGGCTTTTTCATGTAGGCATTTAAGGCTATAAACTTTTAGCATGCTCTTTGCTGTATTCCAGAGATTTTGATAGGGTGCATCACTATTGTTCAGTTCAAAGAATTTTTAAATTTCCATCTTGATTTCATATTTGACCCAATGATCATTCAGGAGCAAGTTATTTATTTTCCATGTGTTTGCATGGTTTTGAAGGTTCCTTTTGGAGTTGATTTCCAGTTTTATTCTACTGTTGTCTGAGAGAGTACTTCGTATAATTTTAATTTTCTTAAATGTATTGAGACTTGTTTTGTGGCCTATCATATGGCCTATCTTGAAGAAAGTTCCATGTGCTGATGAATAGAATGTATATTTTGTGGTTGTTGGGTAGAATATTCTGTAAATATCTCTTAAGTCTATTTGCTCTAGGGCATAGTTTAAATCCATTGTTTCTTCCTTGACTTTCTGTCTTGATGACCTGTCTAGTGCTGTCAGTGGAGTACTGAAGTCCCTCACCATTATTGTGTTACTGTCTATCTCATTTCTTAGGTCTAGTAGTAATAGCTATATAAATTTGGGAGCTCCAGTGTTAGGTGCACATATATTTAGGATTGTGATATTTTCCTGTTGGACAAGTCCTTTTATTATTATATAATGTCCCTCTTTGTCTTTTTTAACTGCTGTTGCTTTAAAGTTAGTTTTTTCGATATAAGAATAGTTACTCCTGCTCACTTTTGTGGCCATTTGCATGGGGTGTCTTTTTCTACCCTTTTACCTTAAGTTCATGTGACACTTTATGGTTAGGGGAGTCTCTTGAGGGCAGCAGATACTTGCTTGGTGAATTATTATCAATACTGCAATTCTGTATCTTTTAAGTGGAGCATTTAGGCCACTTACATTCAATGTTAGTATTGAGATGTGAGGTACTGTTCCATTCATCCTGCTATTTGTTGCCTGAATACCTTGGTTTTATTCATTTATTTATTGTATTTTTGTTTTATAGGTCCTGTGAGATTCATGCTCAAAGAGGTTCTGTTTTGATGTGTTTCCAGGATTTGTTTCAAGATTTGGAGCTCCTTTTAGCAGTTATTGTAGTGCTGGCTTGGTAGTGGCAAATTCTCTGAGCATTTGTTTGTCTGAAAAAGACTGTTATCTTTCCTTTATTTATGAACTTTAGTTTTGCTGGATACAAAATTCTTGACTGTTAATTTTTTTTTTTTTTTTTCTGAGACGGAGTCTTGCTCTGTCACCCAGGCTGGAGTGCAGTGGTGGGATCTCGGCTGAGTGCAACCTCCGCCTCCTGGATTCACGCCATTCTCCTGCCTCAGCCTCCTGAGTAGCTGGGACTACAGGCGCCTGCCACCAGGCCCGGCTAATTGTTTTTGTATTTTTAGTAAAGACGGGGTTTCACCATGTTAGCCAGGATGGTCTTGATCTCCTGACCTTGTGATCCGCCTACCTCAGCCTCCCAAAGTGCTGGGACTACAGAAGTGAGCCACCGCACCTGGCCTGATAATTTTTTTTTTAAGGAGGCAGCAGATGGGTATGCATGCTCATTTGAGGTGTTCTTCCCTTATTGAAGATTACTAACATCACATGTGTTGAGAAGCATTTGGGATTATTTACTTAATTGATGAGTACTCATTTATTTTTACGTTAATTTGATACCACATATAAACAATATATAAACATAGGTAGGGACATATACATATGTGATATGTGATACAACATAGAACATATACATGTGCACATAAAGATAGAGGGAGACAGAAATACTTCAGATTTTTTATTTTAAAACTTTTTGCATGAACTCATAAAATTCACTGTTAAAAAAAAGACAGCTGGATTTAAATTGTGCTTTTGTAAATAGAAAAAGATAACATTTATCTGAGGAAGTCCTTGCTGAGTTTTAGAGAAAGTAGGTAGTAAATTTACATCTCAAAGCGCACACACACACACACACACACACACACACACAGAAAGAGAGAGAGAGAAGGAATTTGGGTGTGTTCAAGGAAGATTAAAAGTAGATGCCAAGGTAACACAAAAATGATAGAAATTTATAACAGCATTTTCTAAGGAGACCAGTTTTATTTACATACATAGCTTTTATTTTGGTCTCTGTTTTCCAACTGTACTCCAGGAAACACACTACACAGGCTCCCTTTTTAAGTGCTGGTGGGCCACTGCACATACAGACAGCCCACTTTAAGGGAAGAATCAGGGGAGAAGAGATGCAGACCCCAGAATTACGCCAACATAAAAAAACCTAAGTCAAAGGTCAAACCACACACTTGATATCTCATCGCCTGTTTCACCCTGTTTTCAGTGTACTTTACTTTCTTTAATTTCTGTTCTAAAGCTTTTAAATAAACTTTCACTCTTGCTCTAAAATTTGCCTAAATCTCTTCTTCTGCCTTATGACACTTAGTTGAATTCTTTCTTCTGAAGAAGCAAGAATTGAGGCTGCTGCAGACTTGTACAGATTTGCTGCCATTAATATACTTTAGTGCCATTCTACATGATAGAATATATATATTCTTATATTTATACATATATATATGTAATATATGTATTCATAGAGGCCTTGAATCTACATTCTTGCTGCACTTTATGTAAACAATCCAGGTATAAGACTAAAACTTATTTTGGAAATACATTGGTCCCATATGATTTCTATTTCATAAAAATGGGAGACAGGAGGGGGAAAATTATTTTTCAGAAGAAAACAACAAAACAACGGCTATTATATTTGTTCATTTTTTTTTAATTTTGTTATTTACCTACAATTTGGACTGAATCCTAAATTTTTTCCTGGCTACAAATTTCAAAACTAATGGTTTCAGAATTTTCTTCCATTTTTCTTCCATTTTGGTATATTATAAATTAAAACTGTGCTTTTTAAATTTTTATCTTTTTTTAATTACACTTTTAAGTTCTGGGATACATGTGCAGAACCTGCAGGTTTGTTACATAGGTATACATGTGTCATGGTGTTTTGCTGCACCCATTAACCCATCATCCACCTTGGGTATTTCTCCTAATGCTATCCCTCCCCTAGTCCCCCACCCCTCAACAGGCCCCAGTGTGTGATGTTCCCCTCCCTGTGTCTATGTGTTCTCATTGTTCAACTCCCACTTTTGAGTGAGAACATGTGGTGTTTGGTTTTCTGTTCCTGTGTTAGTTTGCTGAGAATGATGGTTTCCAGCTTCATCCATGTCCCTGCAAAGGATATGAACTCATCCTTTTTTATGCCTGCGTTGAATTCCATGGTGTATATGTACCACATTTTCTTTATCCAGTCTGTCATTGATAGGCATTTGGGTTGGTTCCAAGTCTTTGCTATTGTGAATAGTGCAGCAATAAACATATGCGTGCGTGTATCTTTATAGTAGAATGACCTATAATCCTTTGGGTATATACCCAGTAATGGGATCACTGGGTCAAATGGTATTTCTTGTTCTAGTTCCTTGAGGAATCACCACACTGTCTTTCACAATGGTTGAACTAATTTACACTCCCATCAACAGTGTAAAAGCGTTCCTATTTCTCCACATCCTCTCCAGCATCTGTTATTTCCTGACCTTTTAATGATCACCATTCTAACTGGCATGAGATGGTATCTCATTGTGGTTTTGATTTGCGTTTCTCTAATGACCAGTGATGATGAGCTTTTTTTCGTATGTTTGTTGCTCACATAAATGTCTGATTTTGAGAAGTGTCTGTTCATGTGCTTCACCCACTTTTTGATGGGCTTGTTTGGTTTTTTTTTCTTGTAAATTTGTTTAAGTTTGTTGTAGATTCTGGATATTAGCATTCTGTCAGATGGATAGATTAAACCTTGCAAGCTGAAACTCAACAACTTATGTAAACTTCTGGAGAAATCACAGCAACTTACATATAAACAACCCTTGTGCCTGCTGATGTGTGGACTACAGAAAAGGTACACATGAACACTGGATTCAGACTGCAATTTAGAGCAAGGTTGTGTCTCTAAAAGAAAAAAAAAAGGAAAGGAAAAGAACGGGGTAAGCAGGAAAGCCAAAGATCTCGGGTATCTCCAGATGATTGCCTGAACAAATTGTTTTTTCTTGCCTTCAAAACCTTTCAAGATGTATATATCTTTGTAAAAGAAACACATGCCAATTGTAACTTTAAGTGAGCAATCAAAATCTAGCTCCTAAATCTGAAGTATTTTAACTCTCATTCTGATAATATTTATTTTCTGAGGCACAGAAGAAAGACAAGATTAGATCAATTGTTTTTCTGCCCACACCATCTCTTCCAACCTGCCTTCTCCCCTTTAATCAAATGTATAAATACTAAGCCTCCTGAAATCTCTTCAGAGAAAACACAAGCCACAGAGATTTTTTGCAACTCATGTTTTCCCAGGGTGCACTCTCAAGCTCTGGCTCAATAAAACTCAATTGGTCAAGACCCTTGCCTCAGTCAGTCATTCTGGATATCCACCATGAGTCCTGCAAAGCCCTTCAGTAATCTATTGCCTGCCTAGGTGATGTGTACCCAGGTGAGTCAGGTCTTCATGAGTCAAACACTCATCTTCCTTTTCTGTCTTTCCCAACCCTACCACTCAGTGCTGTGTGCTCTGATCTGACCCCAGCTCTGAGGTTGTTTGTATTGGTCTAAGAAAGCAAGACCAGGAGGGGCAGGTTGAGAAGGAAGTAAGAGGCCAACAGCCATGGAAAGTGGCATGTGGGGCTGTCATTGCTCAAAGCCACACACACTGGGTGCATTTTGTGAATTTTTCTGGATTCAGAATCTTTTCCCTGTGTGTCTATCTAGAAAATCACCCTCCTCCTACTTTCCTCTCATTACACTTTCTGTTTCTAGTGCACTCGTTTATGGCCAGAGAATGGCCATGCAAACAGTTGACAATAGAATAAAAAATGACTTTTTGTGAGATTTGGAACTTGGCCTTTCTTTTTCCAAAAGAGATTGAGGTTTCTAAAAGCTAGCTTTTATGCAGAGCTGTGCAGTTGTGAGTGTAGTTTTAGGGAACAGGTGCATAAGTGAAGGGTGAGACAGAAAACTAAATGCTGGCTGTTTGTCAAATCCTGAAAATAATTTTTGAAGGTGGATGTCATTCAGGAGACCTTGTAAATCTTAGAGTGTCCTCTTACCAGACGAAGTGGAGGATGAGGTTGAATTATGGAGTTAGGTGACAGTGGGTACATACTTCTCTGCCTCAGTTTTTTTTTTAATCTGTAAAAATGGGGATGGAGGCACTTGGGGTATTTTGTGAGGAGTATAGTTACCTGGAAAGCTCTTAGGATAGTGCCTGGTGCATAGTGAGTGCTGCATCTGTGTGAGCTATTATAATTATGGGAATAGACAAAGGTGCCCCCCTGGCCATCCAGAGTGGGGAGGTATTTTCCAGTCAGGGTCCAGGCAGGCCAGCTGGAGATGAAGCTGATTAGTGGTGAAGGTTAACTTCCAGGAGTGGAAGAATTTAGGAGGAGTAAACAGAATGCACAACATTCTGTAAACATGCCTTTACCCAACAGTAGGAATACTCAGAGTGGGTGTGGCTTCCGTGGCAATCATTATCTCCTGGGAATCTAAGAATGTGTCCTAGAGTCAAATGAGTTTGATGTAAGCCAAACCCAGAAATGGGCTTCAGGGCTGCCTTGCACATAGCATTCATTCATCTTGAAAAAGGAAAGCATTCATCTTGCTAAAGGAATCCCCTCTTCTGGCCCAGGCCGTTATTTTTGTTTTTGTACTCTCCTAATTTTTAAGGTGTAAGGAGAAAGACGGAAGAAAAAAATAATGAGGTACATGTATGAAATAACAGGGTAGAATTGAGACTGGTACGTGTAAGTTAAGAGAAATTGTGTATAAATTTTGTGTGAACAGAAAAAAGATTTCTTGTTGCAAACAGACCTCTCCATATAAATAGTACCCATTGCCTTTAGTGGATAGCAGACCGCATCACAAGAACGTTCCAGCAGAATCACGAGAGAATGGGTAGTATGGCTTCTTTAATTGGCAGGTTAGACTGAGTAAGTTACTGAAGAGAAAGGAGCTGAAGGAGAAGATGGGTGAGGGCAAGAAAAATGGGAAGGTGAAAGGAAAGGACTGAAAGGAATGTTTACCAAGGGCTCATCAGGTACCAGGCTCTGTGACTAATGTCTCACACATGTTAATTTACTCTTCCACTGTCATTTTCTGATGCAGTAAGAGTCAGCCTTACACTGAAGATGAGGAAAGAGGCTGAGGGAGGTCAAATGAGTGGCCCAGGGTCATCCAGCCACTTCATAGCAGAGCTAGTGTGTTTCACTGTGGTTTGCGCACACAGAAAAGTGAGACATGGAAGGAAGGCAAAACATTTTTGCTCTGGGTGATGTTTATGAAAGTGACCTGTATGAGGCAGAATAATGGCCTCTTAAAAATGTCCACATCCGGGCCAGGCGCGGTGGCTCACGCCTGTAATCCCAGCACTTTGGGAGGCTGAGACGGGCAGATCACTAGGTCACCAGTTCGAGATCAGCCTGACCAACATGGTGAAACCCCGTTTCTACTAAAATGCAAAAATTAGCTGGGCGTGGTATCGGGTGCCTGTAATGCCAGCTATTTGGGAGGCTGAGGCAGGAGAATCATTTGAACCTGCGAGGCTGAGATTGTAGTGAGCCAAGATTGTGCCACTGCACTCCAGCTGGGGCAACATGAGTGAAACTCTGTCTCAAAAAAAAAAAAAAAAATCCACGTCCTAACTCTTGGAACACATGCATTTACTTTTCTTGGCAAAAACACTGTTCAAAGGTGATGAAGTTGAGTATCTTGAGATGGAAAGCTTATTCTGGCTTATCTGGGTGGCTCCCTGTATCATCATAAGGGTCCTTTTAGTGAAAGAGAAAGGCAGGAGGGTCAGGGTGAGAATGATGCAGCCTGAGAGACTCCACTGGCCATTGCTTGCTGTGAACATGTGTGATAAGACAAAATTACAACGAATTTAGTAATAGATGTAATTGGCTTTTATTTTTGATTTATGATTTGGGGCAGCTCTCCCTCTACAGATGCCTCAGCATCCCAAGTAGCTGGGACTATATTGCGGGATCTGGCCAGCAGCCTGCAATGCAACGGGGCTCTTTCTTTGTTCCCAGGCAGATCGGCAGGTTGAGAAATAAAAGACACAAACAACACAGTGAAAGCTGGGTCCAGGGGGGTCACCGCCTTCTGATCCTGTGATGCTGCCAATGCACTGGATATACCAGCATTTATTATTAAGTTTAGTGAGAGTGGCGGTAGGTTAGTGAGGGATTTAGGGTCATTTATATGCTCTCCATAAGGGTCACATTCCATTCCCAGAGCTATGGACATCTGCTTTTCTGGGATAGGAATCTTGGTGATGTGAAACCTCCCTGACTGCATGTCCGTTCATAGGCTCTCTGCAGGGGGAAGCACATCACATGCTTTTGGCTCATTCTGGCAGTCCAACTTTGCATTTGTCTTTTCACAATCCTGCATGCAATTTTGTGGTTACAATAATCAGGTGCATTTCATCTTTTATTCCATAGCAATAATTTCAGGGGGTCTCCCTACATCTCCCCCTTTTCTCTGATTTAAATGAACCATAGCAATCATAGCTTGGCACTGATCACGATTGGATTGAAGAATATTTTTTCCAATTTTACACATGAACAATAAACCAATAGCACAAATTATACACAGAACAAAATTAACGATTGTGGATCCTCCCAAAGATTTTACCTGTTGAATGGGGTTGAGATTAGATAACCCCTCAGAGACACTGTCTAAAACTTCAGCACTGGGTAAAGCAGTTAAGTGTGCTTGAGAGGCTTCAAAAATCTGTTCTTTCAGCTTGCTTATGTCTAAACTTAAATTATCTTCACTTCCTTGTAAATGACATTTTACTGATTCCCAATTGTGAACAGACTCATTATATTGGAACGGAGTTATAAAAAAATCAGAAGTACTCCAATCACGTTGCATTTGTAATCTATGTTCTAAACTCATAATTCTATCTCCCATCCATATAACAGAAGCACATCCCGTACTGTAGGCACATTCTGGCAGCCCAACCTGGCATTGTCTTTACCCAATCCTGCATGCAATTTTCTATTTACAATAATCAGGAGCATTTCATCTTTTATTCCATAGCGATAGTTTCAGGGGGGTCTCCCTACAGGACTACAGGTGCATGCCACCATGCCCGGCTAATTTTTGTATTTTTAGTAGAGAGACAAGGTTTCACTATATTGACCATGCTCGTCTCGAACTCCTGACCTTATGATCTGCCTGCCTTGGCCTCCCAAAGTGCTGGGATTACAGATGTGAGCCACTGCGCCCAGCCCATAAATCAAACATTTCTTTGAGTTTTTGTAATTCCAGCCCAAGAGAAACCATTTGATATTTGAAGAATGGCTGCACACAAACATTTGCACAGAAATAAAAACATCTGTAGATTGCACCACACGAGGGAGACTACCAGTATGACTATCAGGAGGAAAATATCAAGAGTTTGGAATATGCACCTTAGGCAAGATGCAAACCAACTACAATAGGATAGATCAAAGAAGAAGCCAGAAGAGTCTAGTCATTTTAACCAGGCAGCATATTTATTGATTTTTACAACTGAGTCTCTATAACACCGGATGTATTTATCTATGTGCAACAAGAAGGGCCAGAAACTGCACAGGCTCCCAAATGTTCAGCTGGTAGAGAGCAATTCTATTATCTAGCATTGCATGTCTATGTTAAATTAAAACAGGGAGTGAGAATAGGCAAGTATAGAAGTGGAAGCCTAAAAAAAACTCCATATATTTGAGGAAAAAGTTGTGTTACAGATGCAGCTAACATAAGCCTTTGGGTGGACTAAAGGATCTCTTGTTATGTAAAAATGCATGGGCTGGGTGCGGTGGCTCACGCCTGTAATCCCAGCACTTTGGGAGGATGAGGCGTGCGGATCACCTGAGGTCGGGAGTTTGAGACCAGCCTGACCAACATGGAGACACCCTGTCTCTACTGAAAATACAAAATTAGCTGGGCGTGGTGGTGCATGCCTGTAATCCCAGTTACTCGGGAGGCTGAAGCAGGAGAATCACTTGAACACAGGAGGTGGAGGTTGCAGTGAGCCAAGACTGTGCCATTGCACTCCAGCATGGGCAACAAGAGCAAAACTCCATCTTATATATAAAAAAAAAGTGTGGTTGACATGATATATCTGACACTGTTAACTTACTCTCAGAGGCTACTTCTTGTGAAATCCTAAGTACAGCATTATTCTGGGAAGCAAAGGAGACAAGCATTAGCAAGGACAAATTCAGAGAGGTAAGAGTCTCATCATGATTGATAGTCTTGTTCTGACATCTTGAGAAAAGCTGTCCACAGTGTAAAGTCATCAACTTGTTGTCGTGGTTTGCAGTTTGAGTGTCTCTAAGTTATGGTGTTGAACATTTGGTGAGCTCTTAGTGGCCCACACCTCAGACACGAGGGTTTTCCCATAAAATTTACATTGAGTTGTCCACCTCCAGCTTATATGGCTTCAGGAACAGAGCCGCTCTTGTTCTTAATGATTTCATTGGAGAAAATTGAATTGGAAGAACTAAAAGAATTCAGGGTCCAGTCCAGTCTACCAGTGGATTATAAATACTCAAAGATAACGAACAGTGGTTCAATCTGGTAACAGGTGTACTACAGTTTTTCTTTTCAACATAGTTTTTCTGTCTATAGGAGTCTCTATTTTTACCAAAGATAATTCCAGTAGGATGAATTTGTTTGCAAAATAGGTTGAGTCTCACCGAACTTGCCCAGATTTTTTACCTAAGTGCGGCAAGAGTAGCGATGGACCATAGAGGCTCTTTTTAAACTCCCCTTTGCTAGAAGTTTTTAGTAAGAATCTCAGATTAAACTTCCAAAAACCTCTTGAGACTAGGAAGCCAAACCAAGGCCCACTTCAGACTTTGCCTGCATTCCCTATGGGTTTATTCTATGTATATTCTCAAATATAACATCCCAGTCAAAGCCTTGGTAATATAACCAATGTTTTCAAATGTGTCCTGTTATAAAGAGAGCAGATTCTTACTGAACTTGTGCAAATAGCTTTATTACCATAAACACATGAATACTCATGAATAGTTTCCCAATTCTGGGGCACTCAAATAGAGAGCAAAAGCAAATGTTTCCATTTTTGTTTACAAAAGTATACTTTACCAATTGCTCAAGAAAAAAAGTTCATAAATCTGGAGAATAAAACATTCAAAGACTCAGCACATTTTCAAATAGAAAATTATGAAAACATTATCCTTTTGATTATTTAGTCCAGTAACATTGAGTATTTTTCTTCTTTGTCTTGAATTTCATGAAGTATCAGCCTGTTCATTAAAATTTTGAAAGTTCTTAGTCCAGTGGTATGATCTTGAAGTTATCAGGAGCTTGTGTTCAAGAGTCCTTTTCATAGTCGTTTCCATAAATCTCCTTGAAGAAAAAGCAATTTTGGACTGTAGCTGATTGTAAGTAGTTTGAGGAAGAATCAAAGCAACTGTCTGGGAATGACAAACATTTAAACTGACTATGGTTAAAAATCTAATGAGAATTTATTATGGTAAAGACACAGCTCACATAGAAATCTAGTTACGTCTGTGGCATATGACACTATGATAACAGATTTGATTTCCAGAAATTTCATATAATTTTTAGAATACTCATTTTAAAAAAATCTTTTTTTGAAATGGAGTGTCACTCTGTCACCCAGGCTGGAGTGCAGTGATGTGATCTCAGTTCACTGCAAGCTCTGCCTCCCGGGTTCATGCCATTCTCCTGCCTCAGCCTCCTGAGTAGCTGGGACTACAGGTGCCTGCCACCACGCCCAGCAAATTTTGTTTTTGCATTTTTAGTAGAGACGGGGTTTCACCGTGTTAGCCAGGATGGTCTCGATCTCCTGACCTTATGATCCACCCACCTCGGTCTCCCAAACTGCTGGGATTGCAGGCATGAGCCATCGCGCCCAGCGTAGAATACTCATATTATTAACATTCCCATAAATATTATTTAGAGAAGGTTTAGCCTCACTTATCCCTTATTTGAAAATGTTTTCTACACAATTTAATATATCAAATAAGGTGGCTTTTCCATTCAGCTTCTGTTTCTCAAGAGTATTACTGAGTTCTGTGTAGCCCATTCATAAATAGGGCCAAAAAAGTATAGTCTTATGTATGTTGAAAAAGGTCCTTAGGTAGTTCCAGTACTTTTAGCTGAAAATCATTGATTTAGTTTTAAGTTCTACCTATTAGAACAGGAGTTCTCCATCCTTGTTACATGTTAGTAGTGTCAGGGAAGACTTAAAAATTACCAATGCCTGGGTCCCTCTCCAGACCTTTAAACTGGAACTAATGGGTGGGGCTTGAGCATCCACTTTTAAAAATGTTTTCCAGTGATTCCAATGTGTAGCTCTATTTCCCATCAGATTTCTCTGATTTCTTGTGGCATTCAATTTTTTCTATTTTGGTATCATGATTATTTTCAGGTCTCATTTCCTGTCTTAGGCTTTATGTCTCCTGGGGTAGGGACCTTGCCTTCTTCATTTCTGTATGTTTTTTGAACACATGAACTGGTCATCAGGAAAAGATCTCAACCACACATAGGTTGTGTTCTGAGTCTCAGGTTCACATGTTAAACCTACAGTCTTCGTTCTCCACGAGGTCAGATGTTGCTTGTGATGAAGGGTGTGGTTAAGTCTGCAGTGCAGATGGTGGAGGGGATTTCACTCTCTTTTTAGACATAGCATTGGAACTAAGAATTTTATGTCTATATGGGTGAAGGGGCAGGGATGTGTAGGAAGACAGTTCTAATTAGCATGAAGGAATTATACTAGGAAGTAGAGGTAAAGGAAGTGAGAAGGCTTAGTAAATAGAAGAAATGTGAACTTATCAAATAAGCTAGTGTATACCCCTGGAGATTCTTGATTAAGTGAATTAACTAGATTTTAGAAAGGTAAAGAGGCAATCATATGCAAGGAAGATTTCAAAGTCTGAAGACAAGAAGTCAAGCAATACTTTGAGAAGTGGTTGAGCTTTATGGGAATGGAGAGAATTACACTATTGAGAGATGTTAAAAATAATGAAGAGGGTTTCACCATGTGAAATTGTGCTTCTCATTTGAATCTGAGAAACAAATGAGCAGAGGCTGGAGATAATTATGTCTAAAAGACAGTGGGGTACAGGGAGAATAAAGGCCAGGGAGAAAGGGAACTGCAGGAATTAGTGCTGAGAAGCAGGAGTTAGTGGAGGAAGGAGGAGATCCAGGCCCAGATACAGGCAAATAAGTCTTTTCCCTCTCCCAAGCATGGCAGTCAGCCCTGCAGGAACCAGGATAAGAGAAAAGGCCATCATACCTGCCAGTCTTCCTAAAATACAGAAATGACGTCACGGCTGCTATATTGGATTAAGGAGAGGAAGACGTCCTATTCCTGAAGGAGCTGCCATGGAAAGAAAAGTAAAGAAGGAATGAAGGTGATGTTATCTTACATGGGGGAGGCTCAGGAAGAGGCATGTAGCATCAGGTACTCTATAATTGTTTCTTCAAGTACTACATTATTCCTCTTGGAAAATTGATGGGAGATGATTATATTCTTGCAGTTTTTTTTTCCCTCTCACCATGTTTCTAGGATGGTGATCAGTCCTCTGTCAAATCTCTACTGTACTCAGATATTTTGGAAGTCTTTCAGACATAAGAAAGGCTGATTGCTATTTTCTATGTCATTAGAACTTACCACCTTTTCACCTTTTCGTGGTTGCATCTTTTTCTCAGTGTCTCTGTTGTGGCAGCCATGAATGAGATTCTGTCAGGTCTCCATGGCAGGGAGCTGATTGACAAAAGGCCTAGGTCCGTGCATTTCAAATTCATCACCTCCTTTGCACAGAAAGCTTCTTTCCCACAGGCTCCCAGGAAGGGCGTGAAAGCAAGCCTAGTTCTCTGAGGCTCTCTTTAACTCTAAAGGGTGACTGGTTGGAGGACTCCCCATCAGCCTTGCAAAAACTCTTAGAACTGCATTGGTACCTAAAACTTCTTTCTCTTTCCTTTTCACAGGAATCAGCTCTGCATAGTGTTCTGTGGGTTCTCCCATACTGCCTTCATGTCTGCCCCACATTCCCTCACAGGTGTCTTCCCTGATAAATTATCTTGTATGTCTAATCCCATCTTGGATGCATCTCAGTTGGTAAAAACTAACATATCAGGCTTGATTCTTTGCACTTAGCTTTTTTTCCTTCTCTCCCACAAGTAGTCAGTAACCATGTTCTAGTGTTTTATGTGTTACCTCTTTTTCCATATCTATGGAAAAAGGTAGGTACTGTTGAGGGGCATTTCCTATGTGCCAGGCCCTGTGCTAAATACTTTACCTGTATCTCATTTAATCCACACAATAACCCTGTCAGGTAGGAATTATTTCCACTTTGCCGATGAAAAGACAGAAGCTTATCATGGTGTAAAAACTTTCCTGGTGTCATATGGCTAGTGACAGGTGGATCTGAAATTTGATTCTAGGACTATTTGACCTCAAGACTAATGATGATGGTAGTAATATAGCAGCTGACATTGACTCCTCTGTGTGGCATCTTGTTTCATTGATTGCATTAAACCTTTAAAAGAATGGTATGAAGAAAGCACTCTCATTGCAATTTTCAGGTGAGGAATCAGAGGTTCAGAGAAGTTGAGTCTTGTGCAAGAAATTTATAACTGTAAACTCTTACATTAAAAAAGAAGAAAGATCTCAGGTCAACAACCTACTTTAATACTTCAGGATATAAAAGAAGAACAAACTAAACCGAAGCACAGTGAATGAGGAAATAATAAGGATTAGAGTGGATATAAATAAAATGGAGAATGGAAAAAGAATAGAGGAAATTAATGAAACCAAAAGTTGATTCTTCAAAATAAAATCAACAAAATTGACAACCATTAACTAGATTGACTAAGAAAAAAAGAGAAAAGTTTAAAATTACTCAAATCAGAAATGAAAATGGACTCTGAGCATGGTGGGTCATGTTTTAATCCTAGCACTTTGGGAGGTCACAGCAGAAGGATTTCTTGAGACCAGGTGTGTGGACCAGCATAGGTAACCTGGGGAGAAGCTGTCTCTACAAAAAAATAAAAAACCAATTAACTGGGCATGTTGACATGAACCTGTAGTCCTAGCATCTTGGGAGGCTGAAGAAGGAGAATTGCTTGAGCCCAGGAGGTTGAGGCTGCATTGAGCCATAATCACACCACTGTATTCCATCCTGGACTGGCCTACATAGTGAGAGCCCGTCCCTCTCTTCAAAAAAAAAAAAGAAAGAAAGAAAGAAAAATGAAGCGATTACTACCAATTCTTATAAAATAATGCTTATGAAAGTACTATAAATAATTTTATGCCAATAAATTGGATAACCTAGATGAAATAGACAAACTCCTAGAAACACACAAAAATATGAATAGAACTATAATCAGTAATAAGATTGAATCAATAAAAGCATTTGATGAAATTCGATATTTTTTCATAATGAAAACATCCTAAGAATGGAAGGAAACCTCCTCAACATAAAGGCAATATGTGAAAAACCCAATGCTAGCATCATACTCAACGGAGAAAGACTGAAAGCTTTCCCTGTATGAGCAGGAACAAGACAAGGATGCCTGCTTTTGACAATTTTATTCAACATAGTATTGAAAGGTCTAGTCAGAAAAATTGGGCAAGAATTGAAAAAAAGACTTTCAAATTGGAAGGAAGGAGTAAAATTATTTCTGTTTACAGATAACTTGAACTTATATGTAGAAAATCCTAAAAGTGGAACAAACCAATTAGAATTAATAAATTCAGTAATGTTGCACAATACAAAATCAACATTCAAACATCAGTTGTATTTCAATACACTAACCATGAACAATCTGAAGGGAAATTAAGAAAAATAATTTCAATTTATATTAACATCAAAAAGAATAAAATATTTAGGAATAAGTTTAACCAAAGAGGTGAAATAATTATACCTGAAATCTACAAAATATTGCTGAAAGAAATGAAAGAAGACATCAATAAATTGAAAGACATTTTGTTTTCATGAATTGGAAGACTCAGTATTGTTAGGAGGACAGTGCTGCCCAAAGTGAGCTGCAGATTCAATACAATTCCTATCAGAATCTCAGTGACATTTTTGTAGAAAAAGACAAATCTGTCCTAAAATTTATATTGCATCTCGTGACTCTAAATAGACACACAGCTTTGAAGAGGAAGAATGAAGCTGGAGGACTCACACTTCCTGATTTCAGCATTTATTACAAAGCCCCAGTAATCAATACAGTGTGGTACTGGCATAAAGGAGGACATAGAAATAAATGAAATATCATAGCCCAGAAAGAAATGCTTGCATATATGGCCAAATGATTTTCATGGAGTGTTCCAAGATCATTCAATGGGAAACAGACAGTGTTCTCACCAAATGATATTGGGAAAGCTGGATATCCAAGGGCAAGAGAGTGGAACCTTTACCTAACACCATGTATAAAAATTAACCCACAATAGATCAAAGATCTAAATGTAAGAGTAAAAACTACACAACTCTTAGAAGAAAAGCTTCATGATACTGGATTTCACAATGATTTCTTGGTTGTAACAACAAAAGCATAGGCAACAAATAAAATGGATTAATTGGACTTCACAAAAATCAAAACCTTTTATATATCAAAGAACATTATCAAGAAAGTAAAAAGGCAACCCATGAAATGATAAAAATATTAGCAAATTATAGTGTGATAAGAAATTAATTTCCAGAATACATGAAAAGCTACAAGTCAACAACAGCAAACATCCAAAAACCCAATTAAAAAATGAACAAAGGACTAAAATGGAGTTTTCTCCAAGGAAGATATACAAATATCCAATAAGCCCATGCAAAGTTCCTCAGCATCACGAATACTTAGAGATATGCAAATCAAAACCACAATGTTACACCACCTCACACACTTTAGGATGGCTTTGATAAACAACAACAATGACAGCAACACAAAGCAACAGGTGTTTTCAAGTAGATGGAAAAATTGGAGCTCTAGTGCATTGCTGATGGGAATGGGAAATGTTATAGCCACTGTAAAAAGTGGTGTGGCTCTTTCTCAAAAAATTAAACAATAAATTACCATTTGATCCAGCAATTCCACTTCTGGACAAACTCCCCATAGAATTGAAAGAAATTTGAAGAAATATTCGTACACTGATGTTCAGAGAAGCATTACTCACACTAGCCAAAAAATGGAAACAACTGAAAAGTCCATTGAAAGATAAGTGGGTAGGCAAATGAGGTGTGTCTATACATTGAAATGTTATTCAACCTTAACAAGGAATAAAATTCCAATACATCGTGCAAAATGGATGAACCTTGAAGATATTATGCTAACTGAAATAAGCCAGACACAAAAGGATAATTATCATATAATTCCATTTATAAAAGATAGTTAGAATAGCCAGTTTCATAGAGACAGAAAGTAGAATGGTGTGTGCTAAGGGTTATGGGGAGAAGGAGTGAGTTACTGTTTATTGGGTACAGAGGTTTAATATGGTAAGAGGAAAAAGTTCTGGAAATGGATAGTGTGATGGCTACACAACACTAAATTGCACACTTAGAAATAGTTAATGGTAAGTCTTATATTAGATATATATAAAGTGTCTGGTAGTCTTACCTTCTCTATAATTACACACTTTTTGGCACTGCCCCTTTCCTGCCATGCAGAGCCCCAGGGGTGAATCTCTCTATTTCTGCAGCTCTGCATCAGTCACTATCCTCCGTGCTGTGTCCCACATGCTGTGCCCACAACCTCATACAACCGGTGACTTCAGAGCCAGGACGCAGCTCAGGAGTCTGCCCTGAGGCTCCTTCTCTTCTTATTTCCCTGCAGCCTGGCCCGGGGGAGGCTTGGCTTCAACTGGCAGCTCAATTTAGCCAAATTCAGGACAGGCCACCAGGGCTCTTTCTCCACACATGCTGGTCCCACCCCAGGTTCAGTGAGGCAGGCCCAGTCACCAGAGGAGCCCGGAGCAGAGCAGGAAGCAGAGTCTGAGCTGCTCCTCCCTCACCCAAGGGGCTTCCTCCTCTCATCTGGGGGAAAAGTGTGAGCATGTTTCAAAGCCTCAGATGTTCCTTGTAGCTCATGGAATAGGTACAAGGAAACAAAGACGTGGCAGAAGGGGATGTGTTGGTGACATCAAGAAGCAACTTGATCTTGAGGACTCTCCTTCTTGTCCCTCTGTGAAGCCTCTTCTACCACATAGGGCTCAGGGCTGATAATGACCCCTCCCTAACTTTCTTAGGCCAGACACAAGGTCAGCCATGAGAAAACAGAAAAACAAGGAGAAGAGAGTCTGTAGAGACAAATTGGAAGGGTTCAGGAGGAGAATTTGGGATTTGCTTGTGCCCATGGGACAGAGGCTGGGAATAAAAATGTTTTCCTGACTCTTCTCTGAAAGCCAGATAGACTCCACCTAAAACCCTATTGCCAAGGATGCTGGGATCCACTTACCAGAGACTTCGACTGTCATGGATTTGGAGCTTTCCTCGCCAGTGGCTGAGTTACGAACAGAGCAAGCATAGAGCCCTCTATGCTTTGTAGTAACTTGGGGGATAGAGAGCTTTTGTCCTGATAGCTGAAACTTCCCATTAATTGTCCAAGAATACTGTGCCGGTGGGTTAGATTCCGCGAAGCAGGACAAGTAGAGGTTTTGTCCTGAACGGTAATAGGTGAATGAAGGGTAAATTCTGGGGAGGTCTGGACCATCTGGAGCAAAGAGAATAAACCCACAGGTGATGTCATCCAAGGGAAGGGGATGCTCCTGGTCTCTTAAAGGCACACAGTGACCCTCTGAGCCAAGACACACCCTCAAGTCCCAGCCGAACCCCCTCTATGTTCACTGAGCTGAAGCCTGAGGTATTCACCTGTTTCTCCCATCACAAGCTATGGGCCCCAAGTCTCCCATGACAAGAGCATCCCCTCCCCTTATATTCCTGGTTAAGGCTGTGCCTACCTAGGTTTTCCCAGGGCAGGGAGTCATGGCCAGCTCGGATGTCCAGAAGTAAAGATATCTATACTTGGACCGGAGAGAGACTGAGAGGCCTGGCCTCTGGTCATTTGGATTTAAGCTGGTGTCCTGGCCCACAGAGGAACAAAAGATACTCACAGAGGACATTCAGGCTGACTGGGTCACTGCGCATGCCACCATCTCGGTCCCGTATTTCACATTGATAAGGTCCTGTTTCATTTCTCGTGACACTGGGTAGAATGAGGATCGTGTTTTCAATGGGTCGCTTTACCCTGGGACTGACCGGGAGGCTCTGACCATTTAGCCACCAAATGTAGGTGTAGTTCTCACTCTTAGGTTCACAGGTGAAGGCTAAGACATCCTTATTCTCCCTGGGTTTTGAGTTGTTGATGGTGATGTAGGGCTTGGGCAGCTTCACTGTGTGGATAACAGAAGATTGTCCTGTGTGGCACCTTTGATTCCTCCACAGGCATCCTTCAATCAGATTTGGCATCTCCCACCTGTCAACCCACCAGAGTCCTTGAAAGCCAATAGCTGATGCGTGTGTCACAAGATAGATGCATGATGATCTAAGGGCTCAAAGACTGTGAGGCCACCTCCTCTGTTTTAGGGAAGCACAGACTTTCTCAAGTGTCAATTGAGCAGCAGTGTTGGGTCATGGACAGACACATCAGTGGGAGTCACAGCCCCTGGTACCCCTCCCAGTCCCTCCCTAATCAGTTGGCTGGCTGGCTCACCTTGGGTTCCTTACCTGGAATGTGCAACTGCTGGGCCCCTTCCAAATTCCATCCTACTTTGTCCCCCTATATGTGATTTCTCTGCAGCTCCCATTTCCAAGGACATTCTAGAGATGAGTAATAATGGGACTTCCCATTGTCCTGAAACCCTGAAGATACTGATCAGCCTGGCCTGGGACTGGATGTTTCAGCAGAAATAACACAGGAGAGACCAGAGTCAAGCCTGGAGGTCTGTTCAGTCATCAGCCAGTGGAGGCACAAAGTGGGGCAGTTTTTTGCAGGTGTTTCATGATGACTTACTTGAACCAGTGACCTCTAAAGATAGAACAGAGTGCAAGGAATGATCTCGAAAGAGTGAAGGGGACAGGCAAGAGCTGGTGGCTTTGGAGCAGAACCATGTTTCCTGTCCTGGGTTCTTTAAGTTTCCTCTCCTTCTGCAGAGGGCAGGTGAGGACCATGTGGATCTTTCCAGAAATACATGTGGACGTTTGCAAATGCAGAACTGATTGGTAGAAAGGGTGGGAATGAACTGCTGGAAATCTGGTCGTCATGGACCATGTGTGTTTGATGGATATGAGACAAATTTGAAGAGAAGTTTTGGGAATATTTTCTTTCACTGGACATTCTACTCTCTGATTCCATGGATTCAACTACTCTAGGGACCTCATGTAAGTGGATTCCAGAGTGAATATGAGAAGAGACTGCTGTTTGCCAGGAGCTGGGAGTGGGGAGAATCAGAAGTTGTTCATGGGTGTGCAGTTTCATTTATGCAAGGTGGGGAGGTTCTAGAGATCTGCTGTAGAGCTTGATGCCCATAGTTCACACAGATTGAGTATTTCTTATGCATAAGACTTAGGACAAAAAGCGTTTTGGATTTCTGACACTTTTTGATTCTGAAACATTTGTCATATACTTACTGGTTTAGCATCCCAAATCTGAAAGATTCAAAATCTAAAATGCTCCAGTGAGCATTTCTTTTCAGCATCTGATTAGTAGGCAACAGTGGGAGGTGATAAGCCAAAGATATTCTTGCCCTTTTTTTTCTCTCACCACGTTTCTAGCTTGGTGATTAGTTTTTGGTCAATTCCATACTGGCCATGCTGCACTCATATATTTTTTAAGGCTTTGGGATGTGAGAAAGGCTGATTGCTATTTTCTGTCATCAGAACTTTCCACCTTTTCATGGTTGCCTCTTTTTCTCAGTGTTTCTGTTGTGGCAGTCATTAATAAGAGCCTGTCAGGTCAGATTTAGGACAGAGTTTTCTAATTCTGCAAAAAAATGTTACTGGGATTCTGGTAGGGGTTGCATTGAATCTGCAACCCACTTTGGGTAGTATTGTCTTTCTAACAATATTGATTCTTCCAATCCTTGAAAATGAAATGTCTTTCCATATATTGATATCGTCTTTAATTTCTTTCAGCAATGTTTTGTAGTTTTCAGGGTATAATCATTTGACCTTTTTGGTTAAACTTACTCCAAAATATTTTATTCCTTTTGATGTTAATGTGAATTGACATTATTTCCTTAATTTCCTTTCCGATTGTTCATTGTTAGTGTATAGTCTAAAGAATGATCTAGAAAGAGTGAAGGGGACAGGCAAAAGCTGGTGGTTTTGGAGCAGAAACATATTCCCTGTGCTGGGTTTTTGATTTTCCCTCTCCCTTTGCAGAGGGCAGGTGGCTGTTCCCTGACAGCTAGATAGACTTCACTGGAAAACATATTGCCAATGCTCCAGGGATCCACTCACCAGGGACTATGATCCTCTTGATTATGAGATTTGTTCCATCAGTGGCTGAGTTATGGATGAAACAGACATAGATCCCTCTATATGTTTTGGTGATTTGGGGAATAAAGCACACTTGTGCTGATTGCTGGAACTTCCCATCAATCAGCCAAGAATGCTCTGCCAGTGGGTGAGAGTCTGTGAGGCAGGAGAGCTTGGGGAATTCCCCTGTATGGTAATAGGTGTATGAGGAAGAAACGGTGGGGGCATCCAGGCCATCTGGAGCAAAGAGAATAAAGTCACAGGTGACATTGTCAGAGGGAAGGGAAAATCCTGGTCTGTGGAAGGGCCACAGTGACCCTGTGAGCCAAGTCGCAAGACTGAAGTCCCAGCCAAATCCCCACTGTGTTCACTGATCTGGAGCCTGAGACCTTCACCTGTTTCTCCCATCACAAGCTGTGGACCCTGAGTCTCCCATGACAGGAGCAGCCTCTTTTCTCTTATTGTGGATCAAGCCTAGGCCTACTCTGGTTTGCCTGGGGCAGAAAGTCATGGCCAGCGTTGATGTCTAGGGGTAAGGGTCTCTGTACTTGGACCTGAGAGGGACTGAGTGGCCTGGCCTCTGGCCATGTGTATTTGGGATGGCAGCCTGGCTCACAGAGGAACAGAAGATACTCACGGAGGAGATTCAGGGTGACTGGGTCACTGTGGCTGGCACTCCCTGAGTTCCGTATTTCACATTCATAGGGTCCTGCAGTGTACTTTGTGACACCAAATATAAAGAGGGTCCTGTTGGTTTTGGACAGCTGCAACCTGTGAGTCATAGGGAGGCTCTGACCATTCATCCACCACAGGCAGCTTGTGTCTGGAGCCTCAGGATCACAGGTTAAGCTCACAGCCTCCATGGCCCCCCCTTGGGTTTAAGTTGCTGCTAAAGATGTAGGGCTTGGGAGTCTCCACTTTGCAGAAAACAGAGAGAAGATTGCCCTGTGTGGCACCTTTGATTCCTCCAAAGGCATTTTTCAATCAGAGTTGGCATTTCCAACCTCTCAGCCCACCCAAGTCCTTAAAAGCACATGGCAGGTGTGTGTGTTACAAGACAGATGCATGGCAATCTGAGGGCTCAGAAATTGTGAGGCTGCCTGCTTTATGTGGGAGAAGTACAGACTTTCTCAAGTGTGAATTGAGCAGCAGCATTGGGTCATGGAAAGACACAGGACCAGTAGTCACAGCCCCTGGTGCCTCTCTGAGTCCCACTGTCTCCAACTGTTTGCCTGGCCCACCTTGTGGTCCTGACTTGGAGCATGCAGTGCTGGAATCTTCTTAGTTTCAGTCTTACTTTGCCCCCCAAGGTATGTTTTCACTGCAGCTTCCCTTTCCAAGGACATCCGAGAGATGAATGATGGAACTTCCCATTGTCCTTAAACCCTTTGGGTACTGAAAGCCTGGCCTGGGACTGGGTACTTCAGCATAAATAACACAGGGGAGACCAGAGTCAAGCCTGGAGGTCAGTTCAGTCATCAGGCAGTGGAGCCACAAGGTGGCGCAGTTTTCCCAGGTGTCTCATAGTGACTGACTTGAGCCAGTGACCTCTAAAGATAGAGCAGAGTCCAAGGAATGACCTACAAAGAGTGAAGGGGACAGGCAAGAGCTGATAGCTTTGGACCAAGACCATGTTCCCTGTTCTGGGTCCATGATGCTTCCTTCCCCTTGTAGAGGGCAGGTGAGGACCATGTGGATCTTTTGAGAAATACATATGGATGTTTGCAAATGCAGAACTGACTGGTGGAAAGGGCGAACATGAACAAATGAGGGAAGTCTGGCCCTCATGGACCATATGTGTTTGGTGGATATTAGACCAATACTTGGGAAGAAGTCTTGCAGATACTTTCTCTCATTAGACATTCTACTCTCTGATTCTGAGTTTGACTACTCTATGTACCTCATATCAGTGGATTCCAGAGTGAATCAGAGAGTAGAATAGTAGTTTGCAGGAGCTGGGATCAGGGGAATAGGGCATTGTTCCGTGGGTGTGCGGTTTCAGTTATGCAGGATGAGGAGGTTCTAGAGATCTCCTGTACAGCCTCATGCCTATAGTTCATACAGATAAAGTGCTCCTTATGCAGAAAGCTTAAATCCAAGTGTTCTGGATTTCTAATTTTGTTTTGTTTTGTTTTGGAATATTTGCAGTATATGTACTGGTTTAGCATCCCAAATCTGAAAAATTTAAAATCCACAATGTGCCAGTGAGCACTTCTTTTTAGCATCACATCAGTGGTCAGAAGGGTTGAGTTTTGGAGCATTTCAGATTGTGGATTTCTGGATTTCCGATGCTCAATTTGTAATACTGTAATTTTCCCATAAAAAGTTGTCAGGAGTTTAGACCTCATGTTATGTTCTGACCCTAGTAACAAAAAAAATTTGGAGGAAACATTAAAATGTTTTCATAAGTGGAAACTTTTACTGATGATCCAAACATCTAAGATCAATTGCTGGTAGTAGTATTTCTCTTGAGACCAAAATAAGGTTTAGGTATGCCGTGAATCCCAGCAGGATCACATTATGCTCAAAGAAAGATGCCAAAGGTGATTTGAAATTAGCAACTCGTTAAGTAGAGAGAGTCCCATTAAAAGGACAGAACTGGTCAGTGTGTCAATTACATAAAGGGAGGAAGGATGCCAAATTAAAAGAAGTGATGTTTGTTATGTTAGTAAATATAGAAAGAACTCCCTGCTTCTAATTTCTGTGCAGTTAGGAAAAATGGGGAGGACCCCAAAACAGGTAGGTGAAATGCTTTCTTCATTTTCTCTTAGGCTCGTGAAACACCACTAAAGTTTAAGTTTGTGTGAATTAGGAAGAATCTAAGTGAGATGTGGCACAGGCAGTAAAACCATTAGACAGCGCCCACCTGGCCACCTCCAACTGGTCCCCAAAACCACCAATATTCACATTACGTGTATCTGACAGCCTTTGCAGTTGTCCACAACTACAAAATTTAAAAATTGCTATTGCCAAAACAAAATATTAAATGTGAAGTTGAATATGTTGTTCCACTTCTTTTCCCCACTCTTCTTGAACTTTCCTGTTTCAGTTTTGGAAGTTTCTATTGACACATCCTCAAGCTGGAGATTCTTTCCCCAGCTGTGTGCAGTCTACCAGTAAGCATCAAAAGCATGCTTCATTTCTCTAACAGAATTTTTTTTTCTGAGACAGAGTCTCTCTCTTTCACCCAGGCTGGAGTGCAGTGGCATGATCTCAGCTCACTGCAAGCTCTGCCTCCTGGGTTCACACCAGTCTCCTGGCTCGGCCTACCAAGTAGCTGGGACTACAGGCATCCGCCACCACGCCCAGCTAATTTTTTGTATTTTTAGTAGAGATGGGGTTTCAACATGTTAGCCAGGATGGTCTCCATCTTCTGACCTTGTGCCTGCCTCGGCCTCCCAAAGTCCTGGGATTATAGGCATGAGCCACTGTGCCCAGCCATCTCTGAGGGATTTTAATGAGTTGTTGACTTTTGAGTTTGTTCAACTTTTTACTTACTGTTAGAACCGAGTGACAGATTTCAATCTTGTTATATGCCTGACAGGAAGCCAGAAGTCTCTGTGAAGTGACAGGAGAATGTGAGCTCCATAGTAGTTTGAGGATGGAGTCATGAGTGAAACAGTTGAAATGAGTCCATGGGCCTTGGGGACTGCAGGCCTGTCCAGCCTCTGACACCCTGGTGAGTCAGTCCAGACATTACAACAGTGACAGCAAAGTAGCATGTCTGACTCCATCTGGCATCTAGTCTCAGGCTGGCTATCCTCACTCATTCCTGGGCATAGGCCAGGCTAACCTTGGGAGGAATTTAGTTTATGGTTTGACTTTGAAGCAAGAATCACAAAAGTTCCTCCATTAAACTAACACCCTTACTTTGCCCAGGGACGGCCTTTGTCAAACTAGTGAAAGACCATGAGATTAAGGTTATAGGAGGGAACTGAATTCTGCTACAATGTTGGCACAGTTTCTATAATCCCTGACTGCTGCAATGTCATTTGGCAAGAGTTTACAAAATTTGTAACTAATTGCTCCTATAGATAACATCACTATTCTAGAACGTGAGATTGGTCTTTTGAGATGTTTCTCATTCTTTTGCATTCTGGCAACCGGCTGACCTCATCCATACCTATGACTAATGGCTCAGCCCGTCATGTGGTCCCTACCTAGAGGCAGATTCAAGAACAAACAGATCATTTCCCTCCACCCGCATGATTCCATCACCAAACAATCAGCAGTACTAATTTTTTAGTCCTGTGCCCCTGAAACTATCCTTGAAAATCTCTAAGCCCTGATCCACTGGGGAGGCTGATTTGAGTAATAATAAACCTCCATCCTCCTGTTTGGCAGACTTGGAGTTGTTAAAATCTTTCTTGACTACAAACCAACATTTCAATAATTTTTTTTTTTTTTTTTTTTTGGTGCAGGAGGCCGGAAGAACTTGCCTGGCAATTATGAGGGGATGGAGGAACTGCCTATCCCTGTCCCATTGTCCTGTCCACAGGTCAGCCTCACAAAGGGAAAGAGCCCTGGATGGGAATACAGTGGAAACTCATTCTCTTAGTGACCTGGGGTCATTGGCTCAAGATGAAGCCTAGCAGGAGTGGCAACTCCAGGTGATTTCTGCACCTTTCCTATTTCCTGGGAGGTGGGCCAGGCCACAGTGTTAGGAGGAAGGGAACAGAACAGCCAGCCTAGTTAGAGGGAGTGTCTGGGGAAGGCCTAGGGGTGGGGTAAGAAGCTGTGCGGGACAGGGCTTGCCAGTCAGAATGAAGTGGGAGGAAGATGAGAGACACAGAGAAGCAGAGAGAGGCAGAAACACCATGGCAGTGAGCAGTGAGGGCTACACTGACTTCAGAGACCCCAGGGACCAGGTGCCCCCAGTTCCACAGTCCAGGACAAAGGAGCCTCGAGAACCCTCTGGTGGCCAAAGAGCTTCAGAGTTACATGAGGTGGGGTAGCTTTAGGGGCAAGAGGTAGTGGGGGGATGAAACATGGGTGTCAGCCTCTGAAGGACAAGGGACAGATGTGGCTAAAACCTCCTAGGATTCTGCATCCAAGATCCAGTCTCTAAAGAGGTTTTGGATCATAAATTTCTTCATTCCATTCCTTCATTTGTTATGTGAGAGCTCCTGAGTGTGTCTCTCTCGCTGGGCCTGTGCTGGAGCAGGGTCTGAGTGGGGAAAGAAAACAATGTCCTCTCCTTGATCATCTCATGACAGTGACATGGGCACTTTGGGAAACACAGGATTTCATGTTCAGTGATGGGGGGTTAAGATCTGAGGGGGAGGCCTGGATATTTTTTTTGCACTGACTCTGACGGTTGAGGCAGGTGATTTAGTTCTGGAGTGCAGACTAATCAGCTGACCATTTGCTCTCACTCCTCTGAGGTTTGGATGCCTAAGAAGAGAGGATTTGAGCCAATAAATGACTATAGGGTGTTTGGAACCCAGCAAGCCCTCACTTCTGGTGGAGAAGATGGGCCTGTGGCTGCAGACAGAGCTCATGTGACCCTGATCTCCCCTTTGGGTTTGTGTGACTCTGGTTCAGTGACTGTGCCTTCCTGTGCCTCAGTTTTCTGTCAATCAAATAAGCTAAGTGGCAAATGGACTGTGGCTTTTCATGCTATCTGTGAATAAATGTTAAATTATTCACAGTCACCTGACCTAATGCTTGGCACAGTGGAGGTGTTCACACAAACAACAGCATTTATTATTAATTTGCTTCCATGAGAAAGCACCTTTACGTCAGATCCCTGTGGACAAGCTGCTACCAGGTACATCTTCTCTCCTCTGTTTCTGCTTCTGGGGACATTAGACTTTCTGTTTCTGCTTCTGGGGACATTAGACTTTCTATGGACTGTCCTAAGCCTCCTGAGACAGTTGGCTGATGTCCTACAAAGCTTGTCTTTCTGTCCTCTCCACTCTGAGTGTCAGGTGAAGAAAGCTCTGTCTTTGCCCAGATGAGGCTCTGAGGACTGAGCCCTGGCTGGTGAACAGCTCCAGGAGACACAGTCCTCAGACAGCTGGTAAATTCTTGGTCCCAGTAAGCCCTGCCCAAGAAGCCACAACCCAGCACTGGTACAGGCTCCTCAGCTTAACTGGAGCAAGGATTTAGGGACAGAGGTCTGGGGTTGAGGCTTCTAGGGCTGAGCTTCTGTGAGGATATCTCAGGGGGCCCTTCAGGCCAAGCCCTACTCAGTTCTCCAGGGTCTTTCTCAGGGTCAAATTTATGAAGAGGGCATGAGGTGCTTGGCTGAGACTGATCTCCTCCTGCTGAGTCCCCCATCAGACTGTCCTTCCTCTGCAGCAAGTGTCTGCAGGGTCTGGATGCGGGAAAGGAATTCTGATCTGTTGCAATTTGTCTCCTCTGTGTGTGTCCTGCACTAAATGCCCAAACCCCAGCATGGGACATAATGCAGAGAGGGACACAGGCACAGTCCAGGCCTGACAATCCTGTGTGTGTGAAGTAGAAGTGACCCCTGTCCCCCAACACCCAGGGATCATGTGGAATCACTTATGGTATAAGTTGAAGGTGAAATGTCCAGTTACTCCTCTAGTCCTATCACCTCGCTTTATGATGTGTAAGGTGTAGGATCCTGCATCCTCCTGGGTGACATTCTGGATTAGCAGGGATGCATTGGAATATACTGTTTCTCGTCCACTGTATGCAGGCCCATATATAATTATTTGACCGTCTACTACGTATGATGTAATGTAATGGTAGAGGTCCGTCATTTGCCGTTTGTACCAGATGTAGCCAGCAAGATTCTGGGGCAAATTGTGGACAAGTAGAAGAACATCCTTCCCCTCGGACACTTTCGGTGGCTGGGCTTCAATCGTAACTTGGGCACTGATAGGCAGGTTCCAGAAGTTTAAAAGTGATGCTAGGAGGTGGAAAAAGCACCAGTCAATATTGAGACCTGTGTATTGGGGTGAAAAGATGGAGCCCTGGGTCCTGAGAAGGTCTCTTCAATCCTCAGCCTTGAAGACACACACACACACACACACACACAAACACACACACACACACAAAAGGTGCATGTTAGTTTGTGTGTGTGTATGTGTGTGTGTCCTACTGTCCTACTAGGTCAAGGTCAGCAGCATGACCCCTATTCCTTCAACACTTCTGACCTTGGCATTTTTGTTTGGAATCCTCTTCCCCAGGGGTCCACACGGCCCCCTCCACACTGCCCTCAGGTCCTGCTCACATCAGGGCATCCTTAGACTTCTTTCCTGACACCTCCTTCAGAGACCCTGGGTCTTCCCTTTCTGACCTTTCCCTGCTCTGCTCCCTCCAGGGTTCTTGTCAACACCTGACCTCACATTCTAGATCTCTTTGCATGTCTGTCTTCCTCCCCAAGACAGCGTGAGCTCTGTGAGGACAGGGACTTTTGTGATCTTGGTTGCACCCCAGTGCCTGGAGCAGGCTGCAGACTCCTGTAGATGTGAGAGTTCTCCGGGCCCTCCATGCCCTGGGTGTTTTTTCTCCCCCAATTGTTGAGGTTTTTTGCTGAGGACAGTGTTTCATGTCCTGCTTATACTTTTATTAGAAGTGTCATCTGATATAGTTATTATTATCATTTTTCAAAATGTGGTGGCCCCTGATGATTAATCAGGAAAACAGAACACTTAAGATTTTCCTACCTCTTACCAATTCCGGTTCAATGTGACATTTCAGTTTTGACCTCTGTCCCTCTCTGGTGTATTTTGCCCTATCCAGGCTCCAACAGAGCCTTCTTTCCTTTTTTTCTTTTTTCTTTTTTTTCTTTTTATTTTTTTGAGACAGAGTCTCGTACTGTCACCCAGGCTGGCATGCAGTGGTGCTATCTCGGCTCGCTGCAACTTCTGCCTCCCGGGTTCATGTGATTTTCCTGCCTCAGCCTCCTGAGTAGCTAGGATTACAGGAGCGCACCACCATACCTGGTTAATTTTTTGTATTTTTAGTAGAGACAGGGCTTCACTGTGTTGGCCAGACTGACCTTGAACTCCTGATCTCGTGATCCACCCACCTCAGCCTCCCTAAGTGCTGGCTTCTTTCATTTTTTAGAACCCCATCCTCTCCAGGAGACCCCATCCAGTCACTCTGCTTCCTCCTCCTGTCCTCTCCCAGGAAGTTCTCTCCTCACCTGTGAACAGGAGCCCCTTCCAGGTGATGTGCTGTGTGCAGGGAGGGGCTGAGAGGGGCCCCATGTTCTCTGCGCCTGCGTGTTCTACTCTGTGGAGATGAGCCTAGGATCCAGAAACTTCCTGAGCAGGGCTGTCAGCTGTGCTGTCCTTCCTCCTTCTGCACTGAGCCTCTTCCCAGGGCAGGAGCACTTCTCAGGCTCATGGGTGGGGTCAGGCCCAGGACACCTCTCTGTCCCCTTCTCTCTCAGTCCTGCCTCCTTGTCCCTCCTTCTGTTTTTCCTTTTGTCTGTGTTTCAGGTCCCTGGGAATTGTGGAGGCCTCTGCCTTTTTCATCAGTGATTCCTTCACCAAACCTCAACCACACTTTGTGCAGACACACACACACACAGAAGAGACACACACAGACCCACACAGTCACACACATACACTGCAGGTTGGGCAAGCAGAGTCCTGGGCCTCAGCCTCCTGCTGTCCCCATGGCTCTGGGTCGGGGTGCACATTCACGCCCTTTGGCCTCTTTCATCCCCATCTGGCTCTCCCCTTCAGTGCAGGAGGCTGAAGCTGCACCGGGTCCCTGTCACAGTGATGCCCCATTGTGCTGGGGGTGAGCTGTGTGTTGCCTGGTAACAGGGACCCTTCCTTTCTCTAATCCTGTCTAGCTTGGCTGCAGCTTCCAAGGATGGACATTCAGGACCTGGGTGTCCCAGAGGAAACTGTCCTTCCTGGAGGTGTGCAGGGTGAATCTCTCATGCCTCTTGGGAGGAGAGGCCTGTGCTGGTTGCTCAGTGGGGGCTGTGAGTCCGATAGTCAAGAGGACAGTTCTTGGTCACTCTATGGCTCCCTGGGGTCTGGCAGCTGAGTTGGAGCTCATGGTTTCTCATGTTCTTCCTGACCATCTTTGATGTCCTCTCTTCTCTGCCCAGCTGATTGTCCTGTGGTCACCACACCTTCCCCGTGGTGGTGCAGGAGGAAGTGCGGAGTTATCCAGGAACCCCACAGGACATGGCTCGTTGAGACGCAGGAGGGGTAGCCTGGGACACAGCAGGGGTTCAGAGCTGCAGAGATTCATCCCGACTTACTCCGTGGCCATGATGGGCTCAGCCCTCCATGTGCTGACATACCCAGGGGTCTATCCTGAGGGTTTTGACCTGGCCAAGCTGCTCTCTGTAGAGGAGGAACAGGCAGTGGCCAGAGATCCTGTCTGGAGGGACGTTGCTCACACCTGAGAGGGCGGGTGGGGGTGAGTTGTGTTCTGGGAGCAAAGAGCAATAACACCCCTCATCTCCCCGCAAGCACACAAGAGAGATCTGTCTTCCCAAGGGACAGCTGGTGGTAGGTGGCCACATCCCGGATGGTGCCTGTGTGTGACCATCACACGCTCTCTGGGCCCCCTGGGCTGCAGTGGGCAGGCAGGACACAGGGTGCCTGGCTGATTCCCGGGGAGGCTGTGGGCCCTCAGGCAGCCGCTGATCTGTGTCAGCGCTAGGCTTGGCCTGGGATGCCCCAGAGAACAGGACAGATGGAGCAGGGGCGGGCATTTAGGGAGCAGTGACAGAACGAGTTGATGAGGATGGAGGGAGGTCACGAGGGGAAGGTGCTCAGCGTGGCGTCGCGTGCACCAGCGCTGCCCTGGGAGATGCCTTTAGCTGGGCCCAGGGAAGGAGCAGGTGTGTGGGGCTGGAGCTACCTACAGAGGGAGTGGTGTTAGGTTGGCGGCCGCCAGGTCAGGGAGGAGCTGACAGAGTCCGTGTGGGGAGCATGGAGGGCGCTGAAGACTTGGGCCGAAGTGACCCTGGTGAGGGTGGACCCTGCTGGGCTGTGGGTTCCGCTGAGGGAGGTTGGCATCCCCTGGGAAGGCTCCAGGCTGGAAGGGACTCTGTCCCCCTCTGGTGGACAGGGAGGGAAGTGTGAACGGCAGCAATCCCCGGCCAGGCTGCATGTTTTATTCCACATGGATCTGCACACTTCACACGAGGTCACAGATATGTTATGTTACAGCCCCATCACCTTCCAGCCGCGTGAGTCCCAGTCTCTGTGGCTCTATGTTCACTGTTCTCCCTCTTTCAAAATCAGATGTCCCAAATGCAGATTTTTGTCACCTTCTGTGAGTTTGTGTTTGTGTGCAGTAGGTGGCACTGTGTATACCCTGGGGGCAGTGATGTCTGGGGCTGAGCAGTGCACGTGGGCTTGGGAGCAGAAGAGGGAGCAGCAGGATGGAAAGATCAATATCAGGGGGGCAGGGACAAGTCATTTTCTTTTTCTCAGTCCCAGGGACCAGAACCCGGGATTCTGACTCCAGGGCACAGTACCACACCCTCCTGGTGTCCCTGGATGTCATGATGCTCATAGTGTCATGTTGCCTTGGCATTCATTTTTTAAGGTGTAAGTTTATTTGCCTCAAATCAGAGGCAGGGCTTGGTCACCATGGCAGTTTTCAATACTGTATCTGGTTCAAGTGGCTCCAGTTGGTGTCCAGAGATCAAATCTTAGAGGCATCTCTCCTGCTTGGTGTGCTGGGCTCCCCTCTCTCCAGCTGCTTTCCTTAAACTGATAATTCTGACATTCGCCCTCACATTTAAAGTGACCACCTCTCAGTCACAGCGTGAGCTCCTGGTCCCAGTGTTTGCTGCTTGCTTTGAACACATCCATTAAAGCTCCCTGCTGGAAACCTGTCAGATAACACCCTGGACTTAATAAAGCCATTAGCTTACAGGTCTCTTCTCTCCTCCCTGCCTGGGCTCACTGACCTCTGTGTCTGTGGTCTCCACGTGTGCCAAGTGATCCCCAGTGTCTGTAAGTAGTAAAAATACTTACACTTTCACACTGTGGTTGTATCGCTGTGGCCTCACGTGCCATCCAGGGCCTGACATTGAGGCTGCCCTATGGGACCTCTGCTGGCTGAGCCCCTGCTGGAGCTCTTGTTTTGGGGCCTCTGGTTCTGCTGGGGACAGGAGCTTCCAGCTAACTTGATTGAAAACTGATGCCTTTCATTGAAAACACTGGGTCAGATGATGTATTCATGGGCTTCAGCTGCCATAACAGACACCTTAGCCTGGGTGAATTAAATAACAGAAATCTATTTTTCACAGTTCTGTGAATAATGTGCTATTTTAACCACTTTAAAATCCACAATCAAGTGAAATTAACCACTTACACAGTGTTAAATTACCATCACCACTATTTTTCCTAGAAAATTTTTATCATTTTAAACTGAAACTTTGTATCTTTTAAATAATAACTCCCTGTATGTTCCACCCTAGGCCTTGATCATCTCTACTCTGTCTCTATGAATTTGCCTATTCTTAATGTTTCATATAAATGGAATTATACAATGGTGTTATTTTGTTTCTGACATATTTCACTTAGCATAATGTTTCCAAAGTCCATGCATGTTCCAGTGGGTGTCAGAGCTTCATTCCTCTTTATGGCAGATTATCATTCTGTTGTGTGTGTCACCATATTTATTTATTCATGTGTTGATGAGCACTTGGATTGTTTTCATATTTTATATTTTGTGAATAATGCTACAGTCAACATTCCCATGCAAGTACGTGTTTGAGGCCCTGGATTTAATTTTTTGGGTATATACCTAGGAATGGATGTTGCTTCAAATGAGAATTCTGTGATTAGCTTTTTGAGAAACAGCAAAACTGTTTCTCCTAGTGGCTGTACCTTTTTATATTCTCACCAGCAATATATGAGGATTCCAAATTCTACGTAATGCTGCTACTTGTTATTTAACATTGTAAAAGAATGGTAACGAGTTTTGTAGGTGTGATGTGGTGTCTCATTGCAGCTTTGACGTTGTATTTTCCTAATGACTAATGATGTTGAGTATCTTTTCATGTCCTTCTTGACTATTTGTATATCTTCTTTGAAGAAATGTCTATTTGAGTCTTTTGCCCATTTATAAGTTGGATGGTTTGTCCTTTTGTTATTGAGTTGTAGCTAGTTCTTGATATTATCTGGACATGAAAACTGCCTATATGTGGTTTGCAAATATTTTCTCTCATTCTGTGTCTATTAATTATTTTCTTGATAATTTCCTTTGATGTACAAAAGGCTCACATCTTGATAAAGCCCAATTTATCTTTTTTTCTTGTTTCTCATGCTTTTGTATCATATCTAAGAATCCATTGCACATTTGAGGTCATCAATACTTACCTCTGTGTTTACTTTAAGATGTTTTTATGGTTATAGGTCTTATATTTAACTCAGTGATCAATTTTTTAGAGAATGGTTTGATATGGTGGGAGGTAGAATTATCTAAATTCACTGTTTTGCATGTGGTTATCTAGTTGTTTCTGCACTATCATTGGAAAGGAGAATTGTTCCTCCATTAAATTGTCTTGATACCTCCTTCAAAGAGTAATTGACCATAAGTGTCAGGGTTTATTTCTAGACTCTCAATTCTATCCCATTTGTCTTTATGTCTATCTTTTGCCAGCAGCTTCTGTTTTAATAATTGTACTCCTCTGTGAGTTTTCAAATAAGAAAGTTCAAGTCCTACAATTTATTTTGGCAAGATTGTTTTGGCTATTCAGGGGTCCTTTTTGAAAGGTGGGAAGGCCATTGTTTCATAATTGGGAAAGCCTTTTCTGTCTTCTTCAGGGGGAAATTTTGGAGAACCTTCAAGAAACTTAATCTAAGTAGGTAAACTGTCACCACTTTATTTGCTGAAGTGCTATGTTAAAGTGTGCATTGCCTCTTGTGGAAGAATTGTGAGACCCTGGAAGCACTTGCCCATGTGGTGAGAGACAGTGAATTCCACAATGAGGGGCAGACGGAACATTGTTTTGGGACACCGTGTTGTTGGGGAGTTGTATACATCTCTACTTATTTATGTCTCTGTACAGTGGGTGTAGGGACCAGCCCCACAGGGTCGGTGAGTTTTTCTCCACATGTACAGAGATGAGAGATTGTAGAAATGAAGACACAAGACAAAGAGATAAAAGAAAAGACAATTGGGCCCAGGGAACCACTACCACCAAGACGTGGAGACCGGTAGTGGCCACGAATGCCAGGCTGCGCTGATATTTATTGGATACAAGACAAAGGGGCAGGATAAGGAGTGTGAGCCATCTCCAATGATAGGTGAGACCACATGGGTCACGTGTCCACTGGACAGGGGGCCCTTCTCTGCTCAGCAGCTGAGGCAGAGAGAGAGAGGAGAAAGAGCTTACGGCATTATTTCTGCTTATTAGAGACTTTTAGTACTTTCACTAATTTGCTACTGCTAACTAAACACCAGAGCCAGGTGTACAGGATGGAACATGAAGGCAGACTAGGAGTGTGACCACTGAAGCACAGCATCACAGGGAGACGGTTAGGCCTCCAGATAACTGTGGGTGGACCTCACTAACATCAGGCCCTCCACAAGAGATGGAGGAGTAGAGTCTTCTCTAAACTCCCCCGGGGAAAGGGAGACTCCCTTTCCCGGTCTGCTAAGTAGTGGGTGTTTTTCCTTGACACTGAGGGTACCTCTAGTCCATGGTCTGCTTGGCAACGGGTGTCTTCCCAGACGCTGGTGTTACCACTAGACCAGGAGCCCTCTAGTGGCCCTGTCTGGGCATAACAGAAGGCTCGCACTCTTGTCTTCTGGTCACTTCTTACTATGTCTCCCCAGCTCCTATCTCTTTATGACCTGGCTTTTCCTAGGTTATGATCATAGAGCGAGGATTATTATAATATTGGAATAAAGAGTAATTGCTACCAACTAATGATTAATGATATTCATATATAATCATATCTAAGATCTATATCTGGTATAACTATTCTTCTTTTATATTTTATTATACTGGAACAGCTCGTGCCCTCGGTCTCTTGCCTTGGCACCTGGGTGGCTTGCCGCCCACAAGTGGGCATCTCCACTGGACACAGTAGGTTTTGAAATCCTTGTTTATCCTCTGGGGTCTGGTTCTTGGCTTACCTGTTAGCTGCAGCTGAAAGAGGTGTCTTCTAAGGCAATGACACCTGTGGGGAGAAGAAGGATTCAGCAGAGTGAAAGTAGCTGGGACTCAGAGAAGCCAGGGAAGTCTGACTCTTAGAAACTGTGGGTCAGCAGATGGGTGTCCTCAGGGATAAATGGGCCATGCCAGTAGCCACTGCAGTGAACTGGAAGAAGTTAAGGGATGCTGGGTATCCCATGTTCTCTCTCAGCTCTGCAGCTGAAGATTTGGGCCCTGGGCTAGTACAGCCCTGCAGCAGGGGAAGGGTATACAGGAATGGCTGCAAATCGGGACCAAGTCCATGTCATCTTCTTAGGCATTGTTACTGCAGATGGAGGATGGATTCTGTTCAGAGACCTGGCCTGGACACATGGGAGGGCCCACCCCATTCTTTTAAAATTATTTTAAGAGAACAGTATTAGCAAATGTGGTACATGTTTTATTCTGCTAGAATCAGCCTTGCTGTCATGTTTTACAAAGTATCTCTTAGGAAATTGTGAGAGCCATCCACACAATGTGGATTTAAAGGGGACTCTACTATAAGTTCAGCTTTCCTACTCTTTACAGAAACCATCTTCTCTGCAAACCCACAGGCAATATATCTGTGTTCATTTCTATTGGGAGCCCTGTATGCAAGGTGGAGAGAGCCACATTTCCCCTGAGATGTTACATAAAAGTTTGAGGTTGAGATGACATATCTGACACTCTGTTGTTACCCTCAGAAGCTACTACATGTGAAATTCTAATGACTGCATTATCCTGCCAAATGAAAGAGGCAGGCATGAGCAAGGACATTTAAGAGGGGTGAGAGCCTCATCATGATGGGGAGTCTTGTTCTGACATCTTGGGAAAAACTGTCCACAGTGTGAAGTCATCAACTTGTTATCCTGGTTTACAGTTTGAGCGGCTGTCGTTATGGTGTCGAACATTTTGGTGAGTTCTGAGTGGCTCACACGTCAGGTACAAGGGTTTTCCCATGAAATTTACATCGAGTTGTCCACTTCCAGCTTATAGGGCTTCTGGAACAGAGTGGGTATTGCTCTTCATGATTCCATGGGAGAAAATGGAATTGGAGGAACTAGTAGAATTCAGGGTAATATCCAGTCTACAGGTGGATAATAAAAACACAGAAACAATGAACAGAGCTGCAATCTCATAACCGGTGTACTACAGTTTTTATTTTCCACATAATTTTTCTCTCTATGGGCATCTCTAGTTTTACCAATGATAATTTCAGTAGAATAAGTTTGTTTGCAAAATAGGTTGAGTTTCTGCAAACATGGTCTGATTCTTTACATAAGTGCAGCAAGAGTAGCAATGGACCGTGTAGGCTCTCTTTTAAAATTTTCTTTGCTCTAAGTTTTTATAACGAATCTCAGATTAAACTTTTACAAAACCCTTGAGAATAGGAAGCCAAACCAAGGCTGACTTCAGACTTTGCCTGCAGTTCATATTGGTTCATTCTATCTATATTCTTGAATATAACATCCCAGTCAAAGCCTTGGTAATATAACCAATGATTTGAAATGTGTCCTGTTACAAAGAGAGCAGATTGTTACTGTACTTGTGCAAATATGTGTATTACCATAAACATATCAATACTCATGAATAGTTGCCCAATTCTGGGGCAGTCAGGTAGAGAGCAAAAGTAAATGTTTCAATTATTGTTCCCAGAAGTATAGTTTATTGAACTGCTATAAGCTATAGATAGATTAAAAGAAAAAAATTCCATAAATCTAGAAAACAAACCATTTAAAGAATCAGCAAATTTTCAAATAAAAATCATAAAAATATTATCCTCAATATTGTCACTCATTTCAATGAAATCAATGTTTCTCCTGCTTGGTCTAGGCTGGGAATTTTATAAAGATATCAGCCTGTTTGTTAAAGTTTTGGAAGTTCTTAGACAAATTGGGAGGGTTCAGAAGGAGAATTTGGGATTTGCTTGTGCCCTTGGGACACAGGCTGGGAATAGAAATGTTTTCCTGACTCTTCCCTGAATGCCAGATAGACTCCACCTAAAACTCTATTGCCAAGGATGCTGGGATCCACTTACCAGAGACTTGGACTGTCATGGATTTGGAGCTTTCCTTGCCAGTGGCTGAGTTACGAACAGAGCAAGCATAGAGCCCACTGTGCTTTGTAGTAATTTGGGGGATAGAGAGCTTTTGTCCCGATAGCTGAAACTTCCCATTAATTGTCCAAGAATACTGTGCCGGTGGGTTAGACTCGGCGAGGCAGGACAAGTAGACGTTTTCTCCTGAACGGTAATAGGTGAATGAAGGGTAAATTCTGGGGACATCTGGACCATCTGGCGCAAAGAGAATAAAGCCATAGGTGATGTCATCCAAGGAAAGGGGATGTTCCTGGTCTCTTAAAGGGACACAGTGACCCTCTGAGCCAAGACACACCTTCAAGTCCCAGCCGAACCCCCTCTATGTTCACTGAGCTGAAGCCTGAGGTATTCACCTGTTTCTCCCATCACAAGTTTTAGGCCCCAAGTCTCCCATGACAAGAGCGTCCCCTCCCCTTATATTCCGGGTTAAGGCTGTGCCTACCTAGGTTTTCCCAGGGCAGGGAGTCATGGCCACCTCAGATGTCCAGAAGTAAAGCTGTCTATACTTGGACCAGAGAGAGACTGAGAGGCCTGGCCCCTGGTCGTTTGGATTTAAGCTGGTGGCCTGGCCCACAGAGGAACAAAAGATACTCACAGAGGACATTCAGGCTGACTGGGTCACTGCTCATGCCACCATATTGGTCCCGTATTTCACATTGATAAGGTCCTGTTTCATTTCTCGTGACACTGGGTAGAATGAGGATCCTGTTTTCAATGGGTCGCTTTACCCTGGGACTGACCGGGAGGCTCTGACCATTTAGCCACCAAATGTAGGTGTAGTTCTCACTCTTAGGTTCACAGGTGAAGGTTAAGACATCCTTATTCTCCCTGGGGTTTAAGTTGTTGATGGTGATGTAGGGCTTGGGCAGCTTTGCTGTGTGGATAACAGAGAGAAGATTGTCCTGTGTGGCACCTTTGATTCCTCCACAGGCATCCTTCAATCAGAGTTGGCATCTCCCACCTCTCAGCCCACTTGAGTCCTTGAAAGCCAATAGCTGGTGCTTGTATCACAAGAAAGATGCATGATGATCTAAGGGCTCAAAGACTGTGAGGCCACCTGCTCTGTCTTAGGGAAGCACAGACTTTCTCAAGTGTCAATTGAGCAGCAGTGTTGGGTCATGGACAGACACATCAGTGGGAGTCACAGCCCCTTGTACCCCTCCCAGTCCCTCCCTAATCAGTTAACTTGCTGGGTCACCTTGGGTTCCTTACCTGGAATGTGCAACTACTGGGCCCCTTCCAAATTCCATCCTACTTTGCCCCCCTAGATGAGATTGCTCTGCAGCTTCCATTTCAAGGACATTCTAGAGATGAGTAATAATGGGACTTCCCATTGTCCTGAAACCCTGAAGATACTGATCAGCCTGGCCTGGGACTGGATGTTTCAGCAGAAATAACACAGGGGAGACCAGAGTCAAGCCTGGAGGTCTGTTCAGTCATCAGCCAGTGGAGGCAGAAAGTGGGACAGTTTTTTGCAGGTGTTTCATGATGACTTACTTGAACCAGTGACCTCTAAAGATAGAACAGAGTGCAAGGAATGATCTCGAAAGAGTGAAGGGGACAGGCAAGAGCTGGTGGCTTTGGAGCAGAACCATGTTTCCTGTCCTGGGTTCTTTATGTTTCCTCTCCTTCTGCAGAGGGCAGGTGAGGACCATGTGGATCTTTCCATAAATACATGTGGACATTTGCAAAAGCAGAACTGACTGGTGGAAAGGGTGGGAATGAACTGCTGGACATCTAGTCCTCATGGACCATGTGTGTTCGATGGATATGAGACAAATTTGGAGGGAAGTTTTGCAAATATTTTCTTTCATTGGACATCCTACTCTCTGATTCCATGGGTTCGACTACTCTAGGGACCTCATGTAAGTGGATTCCAGAGTGAATATGAGAAGAGACTGCTGTTTGCCAGGAGCTGGGAGTGGGGAGAATCAGAAGTTGTTCATGGGTGTGCAGGTTCAGTTATGCAAGGTGGGGAGGTTCTAGAGATCTGCTGTAGAGCTTGATGCCTATAGTTCACACAGATTGAGTATTATGCATAAGACTTAGGACAAAAAGTGTTTTGGATTTCTGACATTTTTTGATTCTGAAACATTTGTCATATACTTACTGGTTTAGCATCCCAAATCTGAAAGATTCAAAATCTAAAATACTTCAGTGAGCATTTCTTTTCAGCATCGGATTAGTAGGCAAAAGTGGGAGGTGATAAGCCAAAGATATTCTTGCCCTTTTTTTTCTCTCACCACATTTCTAGCTTGGTGATTAGTTTTTGGTGAATTCCATACTGGCCGTGCTGCACTCATATATTTTTTAAGGCTTTGGGATGTGAGAAAGGCTGATTGCTATTTTCTGTCATCAGAACTTTCCACGTTTTCATGGTTACCTCTTTTTCTCAGTGTTTCTGTTGTGGCAGTCATTAATCAGAGACTGTCAGGTCAGATTTAGGGCAGAGTTTTCTAATTCTGCAAAAAAATGTTACTGGGATTCTGGTAGGGGTTGCATTGAATCTGCAACCCACTTTGGGTAGTATTGTCTTTCTAACAATATTGATTCTTCCAATCCTTGAAAATGAACTCTCTTTCCATATATTGATATCGTCTTTAATTTCTTTCAGCAATGTTTTGTAGTTTTCAGGGTATAATCATTTGACCTTTCTGGTTAAACTTACTCCAAAATATTTTATTCCTTTTGATGTTAACGTGAATTGAAATTATTTCCTTAATTTCCTTTCCGATTGTTCATTGTTACTGTATAGTCTAAAGAATGATCTAGAAAGAGTGAAGGGGACAGGCAAAAGCTGGTGGTTTTGGAGCAGAAACATATTCCCTGTGTTGGGTTTTTGATTTTCCCTCTCCCTTTGCAGAGGGCAGGTGGCTGTTCCCTGACAGCTAGATAGACTTCACTGGAAAACATATTGCCAATGCTCCAGAGATCCACTCACCAGGGACTATGATCCTCTTGATTATGAGATTTGTTCCATCAGTGGCTGAGTTATGGATGAAACAGACATAGACCCCTCTATATGTGTTAGTGATTTGGGGAATAAAGCACACTTGTGCTGATTGCTGGAACTTCCCATCAATCAGCCAAGAATGCTCTGCCAGTGGGTGAGAGTCTGTGAGGCAGGAGAGATTGGGGAATTCCCCTGTATGGTAATAGGTGTATGAGGAAGAAATGGTGGGGGCATCCAGGCCATCTGGAGCAAAGAGAATAAAGTCACAGGTGACATTGTCAGAGGGAAGGGAAAATCCTGGTCTGTGGAAGGGCCACAGTGACCCTGTGAGCCAAGTCGCAACACTGAAGTCCCAGCCAAATCCCCGCTGTGTTCACTGATCTGGAGCCTGAGACCTTCACCTGTTTCTCCCATCACAAGCTGTGGAACCTGAGTCTCCCATGAGAGGAGCAGCCTGTTTTCTCCTATTGTGGATCAAGCCTAGGCCTACTCTGTTTTGCCTGGGGCAGAAAGTCATGGCCAGCTTTGATGTCCACGGGTAAAGGTCTCTGTACTTGGACCTGAGAGGGACTGAGAGGCCTGGCCTCTGGCCATGTGTATTTGGGATGGCAGCCTGGCTCACAGAGGAACAGAAGATACTCACGGAGGAGATTCAGGGTGAATGGGTCACTGCGGCTGGCACTCACTGGGTTCCGTATTTCACATTCATAGGGTCCTGCAGTATACTTTGTGACACCAAATATAAAGAGGGTCCTGTTGGTTTTGGACAGCTGCAAGCTGTGAGTCACAGGGAGGCTCTGACCATTCATCCACCACAGGTAGCTTGCGGCTGGAGTCGCAGGATCACAGGTTAAGATCACAGCCTCCATGGCCTCCCTGGGATTTAAGTTGCTGCTGGAGATGGAGGGCTTGGGAGTCTCCACTGTGCAGAAAACAGAGAGGTTTGCTCTGTGTGGCATCTTTGATTCTTCCAAAGGCATTTTTCAATCAGAGTTGGCATTTCCCACCTCTCAGCCCACCCAAGTCCTTAAAAGCCCGTGGAAGATGTGTGTGTTAAAGACTGATGCATGGCAATCTGAGGGCTCAGAGATTGTGAGGCTCCCTGCTTTATGTGGGAGAAGCACAGACTTTCTCAAGTGTGAATTGAGCAGCAGCATTGGGTCATGGAAAGACACAGGACCAGCAGTCACAGACCCGGTGCCTCTCTGAGTCTCTCCGACTCCAACTGCTTTCCTGGCCCACCTTGTTGTCCTTACTTGGAGCATGCAGTGCTGGAATCTTCTTAGTTTCAGTCTTACTTTGCCCCCCAAGGTATGTTTTCTCTGCAGCTTCCCTTTCCAAGGACATCCTAGAGATGGATGATGGAACTTCCCATTGTCCTTAAACCCTTTGGGTATTGGAAAGCCTGGCCTGGAACTGGGTACTTCAGCATAAATAACACAGGGGAGACCAGAGTCAAGCCTGGAGGTCAGTTCAGTCATCAGGCAGTGGAGCCACAAGGTGGGGCAGTTTTCCCAGGTGTCTCATAGTGACTGACTTGAGACAGTGACTTCTAAAGATAGAGCAGAGTCCAAGGAATGACCTACAAAGAGTGAAGGGGACAGGCAAGAGCTGATAGCTTTGGACCAAGACCATGTTCCCTGTTGTGGGTCCATGATGCTCCCTTCCCCCTGTAGAGGGCAGGTGAGGACCATGTGGATCTTTCTAGAAATACATGTGGATGTTTGCAAATGCAGAACTGACTGGTGGAAAGGGTAAACATGAACAAATGAGGGAAGTCTGGCCCTCATGGACCATATGCGTTTGGTGGATATTAGACCAATATTTGGGAGGAAGTCTTGCAGATACTTTCTCTCATTAGACATTCTACTCTCTGATTCTGAGTTTGACTACTCTATGTACCTCATATCAGTGGATTCCAGAGTGAATCAGAGAGTAGAATAGTGGTTTGCAGGAGTTGGGATCAGGGGAATAGGGTGTTGCTCCATGGTTGTGCGTTTTCAGTTATGCAGGATGAGGAGGTTCTAGACATCTCCTGTACAGCTTCATGCCTATAGTTCATACAGATAAAGTGCTCCTTATGCAGAAAGGTTAAAACAAAGTGTTTTGGATTTCTAATTTTTTTAATTTTGGAATATTTGCCGTATATGTACTGGTTTAGCATCCCAAATCTGAAAAATTTAAAATCCAAAATGCGCCAGTGAGCACTTCTTTTTAGCATCACATCAGTGGTCAGAAGTGTTGAGTTTTGGAGCATTTCAGATTGTGGATTTCTGGATTTCCGATGCTCAATTTGTAATACTGTAATTTTCCCGTAAAAAGTTGTCAGGAATTTAGACCTCATGTTGTATTCTGACTCTAGTAACAAAAAAAAATTTGGAGGAAACATTAAAATGTTTTCATAAGTGGAAACTTTTACTGATGATCCAAACATCTAAGATCAATTGCTGGTAGTAGTATTTCTCTTGAGACCAAAATAAGGTTTAGTTGTGCCGTGAATTCCAGCAGGATCACATTATGCTCAAAGAAAGATGCCAAAGGTGATTTGAAATTAGCAACTCCTTAAGTAGAGAGAGTCCTGTTAAAAGGACAGAACTGGTCAGTGTGTCAATTACATAAAGGGAGGAATGATGCCAAATTAACAGAAGTGATGTGTGTTATGTTAGTAAATATAGAAAGAACTCCCTGCTTCTAATTTCCGTGCAGAGTTAGGAAAAATGGGGAGGACCCCAAAACAGGTATGTGGAATGCTTTCTTCATTTTCTCTTAAGCTCAGGAAATACCAGTAAGTTTAAGTTTGTGTGAAATAGGAAGAGTCTAAGTGAGATGCCAATGGCTCGTGTGTCTCCCCACACGAAGAACTCCAACTTATGAAAATGGCATCATCATGAGGAAACAGTTGTATGTGGCACAGGCAGTAAAACCATCAGATAGCACCCACCTGGCCACCTCCAACTGGTCCACAACACCACCAGTATTCCCATTATGTGTATGTTACAGCCTTTGTAGTTGTCCCACAACTACAAAATTTAGAAATTGCTATTGTCAAAAAAAAATATTAAATATGAAATTGAATATGTTGTTCCACTTTTTTTCCCCACCCTTTTTGAACTTTCCTGTTTCAGTTTTGGAAGTTTCTATTGACACATCCTCAAGCTAGGGGTTCCTTCCTCAGCTCTGTGCGGTCTATCAGTAAGCATCAAAAGCATTCTTCATTTCTCTAACAGCATTTTTTTTTCTGAGACAGAGTCTCGCTCTGTTGCCCAGGCTGGAGTGCAGTGGCATGATCTCAGCTCACTGCAAGCTCCACCTCCCGGGTTCATGCCATTCTCCTGCCTCAACCTCCCAAGTAGCTGGGACTACAGGCGTCCGCCACCAAGCCCGGTTAATTTTTTGTATTTTTAGTAGAGACGGGGTTTCACCATGTTAGCCAGGATGGTCTCCATCTCCTGACCTTGTGCCTGCCTCGACCTCCCAAAGTCCTGGGATTATAGGCGTGAGCCCCTGAGCCCAGCCATCTCTGAGGGATTTTAATGAGTTGTTGACTTTTTACTTAGTGTTAGAATGGAGTCACAAATTTTAAGCTTGTTATATGCCTGACAGGAAGCCAGAAGTCTCTAGGAAGTGACCAGGAGAATGTAAGCTGCATAGCAGGTTGAGAATGGAGTCCCAAGTGATACAGGAGAAATGAATCCATGGGCTTTGGGGACTGCAGGCTTGTCCAGCCTCTGACACCCTGATGAGTCAGTGCAAAGATTACAACAGTGACAGCAAAGTAGCATGTCTGACTCCATCTGGCATCTAGTCTCAGGCTGGCTGTCCTCACTCCTTCCTGGGCATAGGCCAGGCTAACCTTGGGAGGAATTTAGTTTATGGTTTGACTTTGAAGCAAGAATGATAATAGTTCCTCCATAAAACAACACCCTTACTTTGCCCAGGGACTGCCTTTGTAAAACTAGTGAAAGACCATGAAATTAAGATTATAGGAGGGAACTGAATTCTGCTAAATTGTTGGCACAGTTTGTATAATCCCTGACTGCTCCGATGTCATTTGGCAAGGGTTTACAAAACTTGTAACTAATTGCTCCTATAGATAACATCACTATTCTAGAACGTGAGATTGGTCTTTTGAGATGTTTCTCATTCTTTTGCATTCTGGCAACCGGCTGACCTCATCCATACCTATGACTAATGCTCAGCCCGTCATGTGGTCCCTACCTAGAGGCGGATTCAAGCACAAACAGATCATTTCCCTCCGCCCGCATGATTCCATCACCAAACAATCACCAAAAAATGAGCAGTACTCAATTTTTAGACCTGTGACCCTGAAACTGTCCTTGAAAATCTCTAACCCATGATCCACTGGGGAGGCTGATTTGAGTACTAATCAACCTCCATCCTCCTGTTTGGCAGACTTGGAGTTGTTAAAATCTTTCTTGACTACAAACCACCATTTCAATAATTTTGTGTGTGTGTGTGTGTGTGTGTGTGTGTGTGTGCAGAAGGCCAGAAGAACTTGTCTGGCAATTATGAGTGGATGGAGGAACTGCCTATCCCTGTCCCATTGTCTTGTCCACAGGTCAGCCTCACAAAGGGAAAGAGCCCTTGAAGGGAATACAGTGGAAGCTCATTCTCTTAGTGACCTGGGGACATTGGCTTGAGATGAAGCCTGGCAGGAGTGGCAACTCCAGGTGATTTCTGTGCCTTTCCTATTTCCTAGGAGGTGGGCCAGGCCACAGTGTTAGGAGGAAGGGAACAGAACAGCCAGCCTAGTTAGAGGGAGTGTCTGGGGAAGGCCTAGGGGTGGGGTAAGAAGCTGTGCGGGACAGGGCTTGCCAGTCAGAATGAAGTGGGAGGAAGATGAGAGACACAGAGAAGCAGAGAGAGGCAGAGACACCATGGCAGTGAGCAGTGAGGGCTACACTGACTTCAGAGACCCCAGGGACCAGGTGCCCCCAGTTCCACAGTCCAGGACAAAGGAGCCTCGAGAACCCTCTGGTGGCCAAAGAGCTTCAGAGTTACATGAGGTGGGGTGGCTTTAGGGTCAAGAGGTAGTGGGGGGATGAAACATGGGTGTCGGCCTCTGAAGGACAAGGGACAGGTGTGGCTAAAACCTCCTAGGATTCTGCATCCAAGATCCAGTCTCTAAAGAGGTTTTGGATCATTCATTTCTTCATTCCATTCCTTCATTTGTTATGTGAGAGCTCCTGAGTATGTGTCTCTCGCTGGGCCTGTGCTGGTGTAGGGTGTGAGTGGGGAAAGAAAACAATGTCCTCTCCTTGATCATCTCATGACAGTGACATGGGCACTTTGGGAAACACAGGATTTCATGTTCAGTGATGGGGGTTAAGATCTGAGGGGGAGGCCTGGACATTTTTTTTGCACTGACTCTGACGGTTGAGGCAGGTGATTTAGTTCTGGAGTACAGACTAATCAGCTGACCATTTGCTCTCACTCCTCTGAGGTTTGGATGCCTAAGAAGAGAGGATTTGAGCCAATAAATGACTATAGGGTGCTTGGAACCCAGTAAGCCCTCACTTCTGGTGGAGGAGAGGATGGGCCTGTGGCTGCAGACAGACCTCATGTGACCCCGATCTCCCCTTTGTGTTGGTGTGACTCTGGTTCAGTGACTGTGCCTTCCTGTGCCTCAGTTTTCTGTCAATCAAATAAGCTAAGTGGCAAATGGACTGTGGCTTTTCATGCTATCTGTGAATAAATGTTAAATTATTCACAGTCACCTGACCTAATGCTTGGCACAGTGGAGGTTTCACACAAACAGCATTTATTATTAATTTGCTTCCGTGAGAAAACACCTTTACATCAGACCCCTGTGGACAAGCTGCTACCAGGTACATCTTCTCTCTTCTGTTTCTGCTTCTGGGGACATTAGACTTTCTATGGACTCTCCTAAGCCTCCTAAGGGAGTTGGCTGATGGCCTACGAAGCTTGTCTTTCTATCCTCTCCACTCTGAGTGTCAGGTGAAGAAAGCTCTGTCCTTGCCCAGATGAGGCTCTGAGGGCTGAGCCCTGGCTGGTGAACAGCTCCAGGAGACACAGTCCTCAGACAGCTGGTAAATCCTTGGTCCCAGTAAGGCCTGCCCAAGAAGCCACAACCTAGCCCTGGCACAGGCTCCTCAGCTTTATCTGCAGCAAGGATTTAGGGACAGGGGTCTGGGGTTGAGGCTTCTAGAGCTGAGCTGCTCTGAGAGTATCTCAGGGAGCCCCTCAGGCCAAGCCCTACTCAGTTCTCCAGGGTCTTTCTCAGGGTCAAATTTATGAAGAGGGCATGGGGTGCTTGGCTGAGACTGATCTCCTCCTGCTGAGTCCCCCATCAGACTGTCCTTCCTCTGCAGCAAGTGTCTGCAGGGTCTGGATGCGGGAAAGGAATTCTGATCTGTTGCAATTTGTCTCCTCTGTGTGTGTCCTGCACTAAATGCCCAAACCCCAGCATGGGACTTAATGCAGAGAGGGACACAGGCAGAGTCCAGGCCTGAGAATCCTGTTTGTGTGAAGTAGAAATGACCCCTGTCCCCCAACACCCAGGGATCATGTGGAATCACTCACAGTATAAGGTGAAGGTGAAATGTCCAGTTACTCCTCCAGTCCCATCACCTCGCTTTATGATGTGTAAGGTGTAGGATCCTGCGTCCTCCCAGGTGACATTCTGGATCAGCAGGGATGCATTGGAATATACTGTTTCTCTTCCACTGTATGCCGGCCCATATATAATTCTTTGACCGTCTACTGCATATGATGTAATGTAATGGTAGAGGTACGTCATTTGCCCTTTGTACCAAATGTAGCCAGCAAGATTCTGGGGCAAATTGTGGACAAGTAGAAGAACATCCTTCCCCTCAGAAACTTTGGGTGGCTGGGCTTCAATCGTGACTTGGGCAATGGTAGGCAGGTTCCAGAAGTTTAAAAGTGATGCTAGGAGGTAGAGACAGCATCAGTTAATATTAAGACCTATGTATTGTGGTGAAAAGATGGGGCCCTGTGTCCTGAGAAGGTCTCTTCCATCCTCAGCCTTGAAGACACACACACACACACACATACGAACACACACACACAAAAAACGGGCATGTGTGTTTGTGTATGTGTGTGTGTCCTACTGTCCTACTAGGTCAAGGTCAGCAGCATGACCCCCATTCCTTCAACACTTCTGACCTTGGTATTTTTCTGTTTGGAATCCTTTTCCCCAGGGGTCCGCATGGCCCTGTCCACACTGCCCTCAGGTCCTGCTCACATCAGGGCATCCTTAGACTTCTTTCCTGACACCTCCTTCAGAGACCCTGGGTCTTCCCTTTCTGACCTTTCCCTGCTCTGCTCCCTCCAGGGTTCTTGTCAACACCTGACCTCACATTCTAGATCTCTTTGCATGTCTGTCTTCCTCCCCATGACAGCGTGAGCTCCGTGAGGACAGGGACTTTTGTGATCTGGTTGCACCCCAGTGCCTGGAACAGGCTGCAGACTCCTGTAGATGTGAGAGTTCTCAGGGCCCTCCATGCCCTGGGTGTTTTTTTTCCCCAATTGTTGAGGTTTTTTGCTGAGGATAGTGTTTCATGTCCTGCTTATATTTTTATTTGAAATGTCATCTGATATAATTATTATTACCATTTTTCAAAATGTGGTGGCCCCGGATGATTAATCAGGAAAAGAGAACACTTAAGATTTTCCTACCTCTTACCAATTCCAGTTCAATGTGACTTTCCTGTTTTGACCCCTGTCCCTCTCTGGTGTATTTTCCCCTACCCAGGCTGCAACAGAGCCTTCTTTCCTTTTTTTCTTTTTTTTTTGAGACGGAGTCTCGTAGTGTCACCCAGGCTGGCGTGCAGTGGCGCTATCTCGGCTAGCTGCAACTTCTGCCTCCCGGGTTCATGTGATTCTCCCACCTCAGCCTCCCGAGTAGCTAGGATTACAGGAGCACACCACCATACCTGGTTAATTTTTTGTATTTTTAGGAGAGACAGGGCTTCACTGCATTGGCCGGACTGATCTTGAACTCCTGATCTCGTTATCCACCCACCTCAGCCTCCCTAAGTGCTGGCTTCTTTTATTTTACAACCCCATCCTCTCCAGGAGACCCCATCCAGTCACTCTGCTTCCTCCTCCTGTCCTCTCCCAGGAAGTTCTCTCCTCACCTGTGAGCAGGAGCCCCTTCCATTTGATGAGCTGTGTGCAGGGAGGGGCTGAGAGGGGCCCCATGGTCTCTGCTGCCTGCGTGTTCTCCTCTGTGGAGATGAGCCTAGGATCCAGAAGCTGTCTGAGCACGGCTGTCAGCTGTGCTGTCCTTCCTCCTTCTGTGCTGAGCCTCTTCCCGGGGCAGGAGCACTTCTCAAGCTCATGGGCGGGGTCAGTCCCAGGACACCTCTCTGTCCCCTTCTCTCTCAGTCCTGCCTCCTTGTCCCTCCTTCTGTTTTTCCTTTTGTCTGTGTTTCAGGTCCCTGGGAGTTGTGGAGGCCTCTGCCTTTTTCAGCAGTGATTCTTTCACCAAACCTCAACACACACTTTGTGCAGACACACACACACACACACACACACACAGAAGAGACACACACAGACCCACACAGTCATACACATACCCTGCAGGTTGGGCAAGCACAGTCCTGGGCCTCAGCCTCCTGCTGTCCCCATGGCTCTGGGTTGGGGTGCACATTCATGCCTTTTACCCTCTTTCATCCCCATCTGGCTCTCCCCTTCAGTGCAGGAGGCTGGAGTTGCACCAGGTCCCTGTCACAGTGACACCCCATTGTGCTGTGGATGAGCTGTGTGTTGCCTGGTGAGAGGGACCCTTCCTTTCTCTAATCGTGTCAAGCTTGGCTGCAGCTTCCAAGGATGGACATTCAGGACCTGGGTGTCCCAGAGGAAACTGTCCTTCCTGGAGGTGTGCAGGGTGAATCTCTCATGCCTCTTAGGAGGAGAGGCCTGTGCTGGTTGCTCAGTGGGGGCTGTGAGTCCCATAGTCAAAGGGACAGTTCTCTGTCAGTCTATGGCTCCCTGGGGTCTGGCTGCTGAGCTGGAGCTCAGGGTTTCTCATGTTCTTCCTGACCATCTTTGATGTCCTCTCTTCTCCGCCCAGCTGATTGTCCTGTGGTCACCACACCTTCCCCATGGTGGTGCAGGAGGAAGTGGGGAGTTACCCAGGAACCCCGCGGGACATGGCTCGTTGAGACGCAGGAGGGGGAGCCTGGGACAGAGCAGGGGTTCAGAGCTGGAGAGATTCATCCCGACTTACTCCGTGGCCATGATGGGCTCAGCCCTCCATGTGCTGACATACCCGGGGTCTATCCTGAGGGTTTTGACCTGGCCGAGCTGCTGTCTGTAGAGGAGGAACAGGCAGTGACCAGAGAGGCTCTCTGGAGGGACGTTGCTCACACCTGAGAGGGCGGGTGGGGGTGAGTTGTGTTCCGGGAGCAAAGAGCAATAACACCGCCCTTCTCCCCGCAAGTACACAGGAGAGGTCTGTCTTCCCAAGGGACAGCTGGTGGTAGGTGGCCACATCCCGGATGGTGCCTGTGTATGACCATCACACGCTCTCTGAGCCCCCAGGGGTGCAGGGGGCAGGCAGGTGACAGGGTGCCTGGCTGATTCCCGGGGAGGCTGTGGGCCCTCAGGCAGCCGCTGTTCTGTGTCAGCGCTAGGCTTGGCCTGGGAAGCCCCAGAGAACAGGACAGATGGAGCAGGGGCAGGCATTTAGGGAGCAGTGACAGAAAGAGTTGATGAGGATGGAGAGAGGTCAGAGGGGAAAGCGCCCAGTGTGGCGTCGCGTGCACCAGCGCTGCCCTGGGAGATGCCTTCAGCTGGGCCCAGGGAAGGAGCAGGTGTGTGGGGCAGGAGCTCCCTGCAGAGGGAGTGGTGTTAGGTTGGCGGCCGCCAGGTCAGGGAGGAACTGACAGAGTCCGTGTGGGGAGCATGGAGGGTGCTGAGGACTTGGGCCGAAGTGACCCTGGTGAGGGTGGACCCTGCTGGGCTGTGGGCTCCGCTCAGGGAGGTTGGCATCCCCTGGGAAAGCTCCAGGTTGGGAGGGACTCTGTCGCCCTCTGGTGGACAGGGAGGGAAGTGTGAACGGCAGCAATCCCAGGCCAGGCTGCATGTTTTATTCCACATGGATCTGCACAGTTCACACGAGGTCACACATATGTTATGTTACAGCTCCTTCACCTTCCAGCCCCGTGAGTCCCAGTCTCTGTGGCTCTACGTTCACTGTTCTCCCTCTTTCACAATCAGATGTCCCAAATGCAGATTTTTGTCACCTTCTGTGAGTTTGTTTGTGTGCAGTAGGCAGCACTGTGTATACCCTGGGGGCAGTGATGCCTGGGGCTGAGCACTGCACATGGGCTTGAGAGCAGAAGAGGGAGCAGCAGGGTGGGAAGATCAATGTCAGGGGGGCAGGGACAAGTCATTTTCATTTTCTCACTCCCAGGGACCAGAACCCAGGATTCTGACTCCAGGGCACAGTACCACACCCTGCTGGTGTCCCTGGATGTCATGATGCTCATAGTGTCATGCTGCCTTGGCATTCATTTTTTAAGGTGTAAGTTTATTTGCCTCAAATCAGAGGCAGGGCTTGGTCACCATGGCAGTTTTCAATACTGTATCTGGTTCAAGTGGCTCCAGTTGGTGTCCAGAGATCAAATCTTAGAGGCATCTCTCCTGCTTGGTGTGCTGGGCTCCCCTCTCTCGAGCTGCTTTCTTTAAACTGATAATTCTGACATTTGCCCTAACATTTAAAGTGACTACATCTCAGTCACAGCGTGAGCTCCTGGTCCCAGTGTTTGCTGCTTGCTTTGAACACATCCATTAAAGCTCCCTGCTGGAAACCTGTCAGATAACACCCTGGACTTAATAAAGCCATTCGCTTACAGGTCTCTTCTCTCCTCCCTGCCTGGGGTCACTGACCACTGGGTCTGTGGTCTCCAGGTGTGCCGAGTGCTCCCTAGTGTCTGTAAGTACTAAAAATACTTATATTTTCACGTTGTGGTTGTATCATTGTAGCCTCACATGCCATCCAGGGCCTGACATTGAGGCTGCCCTATGGGACCTGTGCTGGTTGAGCCCTTGCTGGAGCTCTTGTTTTGGGGCCTCTGATTCTCCTGGGGACAGGAGCTTCCAGCTAATTTGATTGAAATACTGATGCGTTTCATTGACACACTGGGTCAGATGATGTATTCATGGGCTTCAGCTGCCATAACAAACACCTTAGCTTGGGTGAACGATATAATAGAAATCTATTTTTCACAGTTCTGTGAATAATGTGGTATTTCAACCACTTTAAAATGCACAATCAAGTGAAATTAACCACATACACAGTGTTAAATTACCGTCACCACTATTTTCCCTAGAAAATTTTTATTATTTTAAACTGAAACTTTGTATCTTTTAAACAATAACTCCCTGTATGTTCCACCCTAGACTTTGATCATCTCTACTCTGTCTCTATGAATTTGCCTATTCTTGATGTCTAATATAAATGGAATTATACACTTAACGTTAATTTGTTTCTGACATATTTCACTTAGCATAATATTTCCAAAGTCCATGCATGTTCCAGTGGGTATCAGAGCTTCATTCCTCTTTATGGCAGATTAACATTCTGTTGTATGTGTCACCATATTTATTTATTGATGTGTTGAGCACTTGGATTGTTTTCATATTTTATATTTTGTGAATAATGCTGCAATCAACATTACCATGCAAGTACCTTTTTGAGTCCCTGGATTTAATTCTTTGGGTATATACCTAGGAATGGAAGTTGTTTCAAATGAGAATTCTATGATTAGCTTTTTGAGGAAAAGCAAAACTGTTTCTCCTTTTTATATTCTCACCAGCAATGTATGAGGATTCCAAATTCTACATAATACTGGTACTTGTTATTTAACATTTTAAAAGAATGGTAGCCAGTTTTGTAGGTGAGTTGTCATGTCTCATTGATGCTTTGACTTTGTATTTTCCTAACGACTAATGATGTTGCGTATCTTCTCATGTCCTTCTTGACTATTTGTATATCTTCCTTGAAGAAATGTCTATTTGAATCTTTTGCCCATTTATAAATTGGATGGTTTGTCCTTTTGTTATTGAGTTGTAGCTAGTTCTTTATATTATCTGGACATGAAAACTGCCTATATGTGGTTTGCAAATATTTTCTCTCATTCTGTGTCTATTATTTTCTTGATAATTTCCTTTGATGTACAAAAGGCTCACATCTTGATAAAGCCCAATGTATCTTTTTTTCTTGTTTCTCATGCTTTTGTATCATATCTAAGAATCCATTGCACATTTGAGGTCATCAATATTTATGTCTATGTCTATTTTAAGATGTTTTTATGGTTATAGATCTCATATTTAACTCACTGATCAATTTTTTAGAGAATTGTTTGATATGGTGGGAGGTAGAGTTATCTAAATTCACTGTTTTGCATGTGGTTATCTAGTTGTTTCTGCACTATCATTAGAAAGGAGAATTGTTCCTCCATTAAATTGTCTTGATACCTCCTTCAAAGAGTAATTGACCATAAGTGTCAGGGTTTACTTCTAGACTCTCAATTCTATCCCATTTGTCTTTATGTCCATTCTTTTGCCAGCAGCTTCTGTTTTAATCATTGTACTCCTTTGTGAGATTTCAAATAAGAAAGTTCAAGTCCTACAATTTATTTTGGCAAGATTGTTTTGGCTATTCAGGGATCCTTTTTTGAAAGGTGGGGAGGCCAATGTTTCACAACTGGGAAAGCCTTTTCTGTCTTCTTCAGGGGGAAATTTGGGAGAATCTTTTAAGAAACTTAATCTAAGTAGGTAAACTGTCACCACTTTATTTGCTGAAGTGCTATGTTAAAGTGTGCATTGCCTCTTGTGGAAGAATTGTGAGACCCTGGAAGCACTTGCCAACGTGGTGAGAGACAGTGAATTCCACGATGAGGGGCAGAGAGGACATTGTTTTGTGATACAGTGTTGTTGGGGGAGTTGTATACATCTCAACTTCTTTATGTCTCTGTACAGTGGGTGTAGGGACCAGCCCCACAGGGTCGGTGGGTTTTTCTCCCCATGTGCAGAGATGAGAGATTGTAGAAACAAAGACACAAGACAAAGAGATAAAAGAAAAGACAAGTGGGCCCGGGGGACCACTACCACCAAGATGTGGAGACCGGTAGTGGCCCCGAATGCCAGGCTGTGCTGATATGTATTGGATACTAGACAAACGGGCAGGATAAGGAGTGTGAGCCATCTCCAATGATAGGTAAGGCCACATGTGTCACATGTCCACTGTACAGAGGGCCCTTTCCTGCCTGGAAGCTGAGGCAGAGAGAGAGAGGAGAAAGAGAGAGAGAGCTTACACCATTATTTCTGCTTATTAGAGACTTTTAGTACTTTCACTAATTTCCTACTGCTAACTAAACGGCAGAGCCAGGTGTACAGGATGGAACATGAAGGCGGACTAGGAGCGTGACAACTGAAGCACAGCATCATAGGGAGACAGTTAGGCATCTGAATAACTGCGGGTCGACCTGACTAATGTCAAGCCCTCCACAAGAGGTGGAGGAGTAGAGTCTTCTCTAAACTCCCCCGGGGAAAGGGAGACTCCCTTTCCCGGTCTGCTAAGTAGTGGGTGTTTTTCCTTGACACTGAGGCTACCACTACATCATGGTTCGCCTGGAAACCGGCATCTTCCCAGACGCTGGCGTTACCACTAGACCAAGGAGACCTCTAGTGGCCCTGTCTGGGCATAACAGAAGGCTCGCACTCTTGTCTTCTGGTCACTTCTCACTATATCTCCTCAGCTCCTCTCTCTGTATGGCCTGGCTTTTCCTAGGTTATGATTATAGACGAAGGATTATTATAATATTGGAATAAAGAGTAATTGCTACCAATTAATGATTAATGATATTCATATATAATCATATCTAAGATCTATATCTGGTATAACTATTCTTTTATATTTTATTATACTGGAATGGCTCGTGCCCTCAGTCTCTTGCCTCGGCAACTGGGTGTCCTGCCGCTCACAAGTGGGCATCTCCATTGCACACAGTAGGTTTTGAAATCCTTGTTTATCCTCTGGGGTATGGGTCTTGGCTTACCTGTTAGCTGCAGCTGAAAGAGGTGTCTGCTAAGGCAATGACACCTGTGGGGAGAAGAAGGATTCAGCAGAGTGAAAGTAGCTGGGGCTCAGAGAAGCCAGGAAAGTCTGACTCTTAGAAACTGTGGGTCAGCAGATGGGTGTCCTCAGGGATAAATGGGCCATGCCGGTAGCCACTGCAGTGGACTGGAAGAAGGTAAGGGATTCTGGGTATCCCATGTTCTCTCTCAGCTCTGCAGCTGAAGATTTGGGCCCTGGGCTGGTACGGCCCTGCAGCAGGGGAAGGGTATACAGGAATGGCTGCATGTCGGGACCAAGTCCATGTCATCTTCTTAGGCATTGTTACTGCAGATGGGGGATTCTGTTCAGAGACCTGGCCTGGACACATGGGAGGGCCCACCCCATTCTTTTAAAATTATTTTAAGAGAACAGTATTAGCAAATGTGATACATGTTTTATTCTGCTAGAATCAGTCTTACTGTCACGTTTTACAATGTATCTCTCAGGAAATTGTGAGAGCCATCCACACAATGTGCATTTAAAGGGGACTCTACTATAATTTCAGCTTTCCTACTCTTTATAGAAACCATCTTCTCTGCAAACACACAGGCAATATCTCTGTGTTCATTTCTGTTGGGAGCCCTGTATGCAAGGTGGAGAGAGCCACATTTCCCCCTGAGATGTTACGTAAAAGTTTGAGGTTGAGATGACATATCTGACACTCTGTTATTACCCTCAGAAGCTACTACATGTGAAATTCTAATGACTGCATTATCCTGCCAAGTGAAAGAGGTAGGCATGAGCAAGGACAGTTAAGAGGGGTGAGAGCCTCATCATGATGGGGAGTCTTGTCCTGACATCTTGGGAAAAACTGTCCACAGTGTGAAGTCATCAACTTCTTGTCCTGGTTTACAGTTTGAGCGGCTGTTGTTATGGTGTCGAACATTTTGGTGAGTTCTGAGTGGCTCACGCTTCAGGTACAAGGGTTTTCCCATGAAATTTACATTGAGTTGTCCACCCCCAGCTTATACGGCTTCTGGAACAGAGTGGGTCTTGCTCTTAGTGATTCCATGGGAGAAAATGGAATTGGAGGAACTAGTAGAATTCAGGGTAATGTCCAGTCTACAGGTGGATAATAAAAACACAAACAATGAACAGAGCTGCAATCTCATAACCGGTATACTACAGTTTTTATTTTCCACATAATTTTTCTCTCTATGGGCATCTCTAGTTTTACCAATGATAATTTCAGTAGAATAAGTTTGTTTGCAAAATAGGGTGAGTTACTTCAAACATGGTCTGATTCTTTACATAAGCTCAGCAAGAGTAGCAATGGACCATGTAGGCTGTCTTTTAAAATTTTCTTTGCTCTAAGTTTTTATAAGGAATCTCAGATTAAACTTTTACAAACCTCTTGAGAACAGGAAGCCAAACCAAGGTTGACTTCAGACTTTGCCTGCAGTTCATATTGGTTCATTCTATCTATATTCTTGAATATAACATCCCAGTCAAAGCCTTGGTAATATAATCAACGATTGTAAATGTGTCGTGTTAAAAAGAGAGCAGATTGCTACTGTACTTGTGCAAATATCTGTATTACCATAAACATATCAATACTCATGAATAGTTGCCCAATTCTGGGGCAGTCAGGTAGACAGCAAAAGTAAATGTTTCAATAATTGTTCCCAGAAGTATAGTTTATTGAAGTGCTATAAGCTATAGATAGATTAAAAGAAAAAAAATTCCATAAATCTAGAAAACAAACCATTTAAAGAATCAGCAAATTTTCAAATAAAAATCATAAAAACATTATCCTCATTATTATCAATTATTTCAATGAAATGAATGTTTTTCCTGCTTGGTACGCTGAGAATTTTATGAAGATATCAGCCTGTTTGTTAAAGTTTTGGAAGTTCTTAGACAGTCCGGTGGTATAATGTGAAATTTATCAGAAACCTGTATTAAAGAGTTCTTGTCAGCATCATTTCCATAAATCTCCTTGAAAAGGAAGCATTTTTGGACTGTAGCTGATTGGAAATGTTTTGAGGAAGAATAAAAACAATGTCTGTGAATGACAAAGATTTTAAATGACTATGGCTGAAACTCTGATGAGAATTCATTATGATAACACAGCTCACATAAAAGGTTCATTACTTCTGTGGTATATGACATTATGGCTGATAACATATTTAATTTCTAGGAATCTCATACAATTTCTGGAACAATCATATCAGTAGCATATCCATAAATATAACATAGAGAAGGTTTAGCATCCTTTACCACTTATGATTTGAAAATGCTTTTCATATAATTTTACATGTCAAATAAAGTGGCTTTTCCATGTAGCTTGTGTTTCTCAACAGGATTACTGAGTTCTTGGTGGAGGCCATTAATGGATAGGGCCAAGAAAGTATAGGCATATGTATGTTGAAAAATTTCCTAGATAATTCCAATACTCCCAGCTAATAAGCATTAATTGAGGTCTAAGTTTTACCTATTAGAACAGATGTTCTTTATCCTGGTTACACATTAGTAGCACCTGGGAAGACTTAAAAATTACCAATGCCTGAGTCTCACTTTAGACCATTAAATTGGATCCTCTGGGTGGGGCTTGGGCATCCATTTAAAAAAACGTTTTCCGGTGATTCCAATGTGTAGCTGTATTTCCCCTCAGATTTCTCTGATTTCTTGTGGCATTCACGTTTTTCTATTTTGGTATTATAATTATTTTTTGGGTCTTATCATCTATCTTAGGCTTTATGTTCCTTGGGGTAGAAACCTTACCTTCTTCATTTCTGTATCTTTCATGAACATATGGGTTGGTCATCAGGAAAAGGCTCTCAATCACATGTAGGTTGTGTTCTGAGTCTCAGGTTTACACATTAATGCTAGAGTCATTGTTCTCCAGGAGGTCAGAGGTTGCTTGTGATGAAGGGTACGGGTAAGCCCATAATGCAGATGGTAGATGGGAGATCACCCTGTTTTTAGCCATAGCATTGGAACTAAGCATTCTATGTGTATATCAGGTGGAGGGGAAGGGATGTGTAGAAAGACAGATTTAATTAGAATGGAGGAATTATACTAGGGAATAGAGGGAATGGAAGCAATAAAAATTAGTAAAGAGAAGAAATGTGAACTTATCAAATAGGCAAGAGTAGATCCCTGAAGATTTTTGAATAGGTGAGTTAACTAGAATTTAGGAAGGTAATAAAGCAGTCATACACAAGGAAGATTTCAAAGACTGGAGATAAGTCAAGCAGTATCTCTAGCAGTTGTTGAGGTTGTGGGAATGGAGAGAATGACACAAGTGAGAGATGTTAAAAAAAGGATCAAGAGGGTTTTATAAGGTATTGAATCTGGGAAACAAATGAGCAGAGGCTGAGGATAATCACTTGTAGGAGACAGTGGGGTACAGAGAGCATGAAGAACAGGGGAGAAGAGACCTGCAGGAATGAGTGCTGAGAAGCAGGAGTTTAGTGGGAGGAGGAGGAGATCCAGTCCCAAATACCAACAAAGAAGTCCTTTCCCTCTCCCAACCATGGCAGTCAGCCCTGCAGGAAACAGGACAAAAGGAAAGGCCATCATACCTGCCAGTCTTCCTGAAATAAACTACACCAGGGCTGCTAGATCAGAGCCACACTGGCCAGTACTCCAATCATGATGCTGACAGTGGCTCTGCCTGAAAGGCCTGGAGAACTTCCTTGTACTGAAGTATCTGTCATGGAAAGAAAAGAAGAGAAGGAATAAAGGTGATGTTATTTTACAGTGTGGTACCTTAGGAGCAATCACTAAGTATGAAGTAGTTTGTACTTCTTCCTTTGGGGATTACGTTAATTTTGTGGGAGGGTTGCTGGTAGATGATTAGCCAACTATATTCTTGCAGTTTTTTTCTCTATCAATGTGTTTCTAGGTTAGTGATCAGTCTTCTGTCAATTTCATCCTGATCATGCTGCACTCAGATATTTTTGAAGGCTTTATGATGTGAGAAAGGCTGACTGCTATTTTCTGTGTCATTAGAACTTTGTACCCTTTCATGGTTGCATCTTTTTCTCAGTGTGTCAGTTGTGGTAGGCATGAATAAGACTCTGTCAGGTCTCCATGGTAGCTCGTATTTCTCAAGAGGATTACTGAGTTCTTGGTGGAGCCCATTAATGAATAGAGCCAAGAAAGTATAGGCTTATGTATGTTGAAAAATTTCCCTAGGTAATTCCAGCACTCCCAGCTAATAATTGATTTATTAATAATCGATTGACTTGATTGAGAGAAGGCCCAGATCAGCGCATTCCAAACTGACAACCTACTTTGCATAGAGTCCTCACTTTCCTGAAGCTCCCAGCAGGGATATGAAGGCAAGCCCAGTTCTATGAACCTCTGTTTCATTCTCCTGGGTGACTGGTGGGAAGACTCCCCATCGGTCTTGCCATGATCTCTTTGAACTGTAGCTAAATCTTCTTTCTCTTTCTCCTTCACAGGAATCAGATTTGCATAGTGGTCCCAAAGCTCCCCAGACTTTTTTCATGCCTGCCCCACTTTCCCTCACAGGCATTTTTCCTAATACATTATCCTGCATGTCTAATCTCATCTTGGATGCATCTCAGTGGGCATAAACTAACATACCAGGCTTGATTTTTTTGCACTTAGCTTTTTTCTGTCTCTCCCACATGTAGCCAGTAACCATGTCCTAGTGTTTTATGTGTTACCTCTTTTTTCATGTGTATAGGAAAAATATATATATTTCCATATGCCTATTTATACATATTATATAATAAAATATGTAATATAAAATGTATAGTAATGAAAAACATATACTTATTTTCCATATACGTATATGGAAAAAGAGGTAACATAAAACACCAGGACACTTACATATAATAAAATTGACATATGTTATATATGTATGTAGTGTCTGGTAGTCTTAACCTCTCTATAAATACACACTTTTTGTCACTGCCCCTTCCTTCCCATGCAGAGCTCCCATGGCCAAATCTGCCTATTTCCCGAAGTGTGTGTCACTCGCTGTCCTCTGTTCTGTGTCCCATGTGCTGTGCCCACAGCCTCCTAGTGTTTTATGTGTTCTCTTTTTCTATATAGATATGTAAAAAGCATATACATACTTCTCTCTTTATATTTATATACAATATATAATAATCTAAAAATATAGAGGATATAACAATTTAAAATATATACATATTTCCATATCTATGAAAAAAGGTAACACATAAACACTAGGCCATTTATATATAAAATCCACATATGTAATATAAATGCCAATTTTATCATATATAAATAAGTCTATACATGATAGACTTATCATATATAAGGTGAATTTGGAATGCCCTGACCTGGGCCCTCTGTCAGTCAAGTCCCTGCCATGGAGGCCATTCATGGCTGCCACAACTGAGACACCGAGAGAAAGATGCAACTATGAAAAGGTGAAAAGTTCTAAAGTCATAGAAAATAGCAATCAGCCTTTCTCACATCCCAAAACCTTCAAAAATATCTGAGTGCAGCATGTCCAAGATGGAATTAAAAACTTCAATCTTGAAAAGGAAAAAGGAAGCTGGAGGACTCACACTTTCAGATTTCAGCACCTACTGCAATGCTACAGTAATCAATACAGTGTGGTACTGGCATAAAAGAGGACATAGAAACCAATGCCATAGAATAGAGAACCCAGAAAGAAAGCTAACATATATGGCCAAATGATTTTTGTCAAGAGTGCCAAGACCATTCCATGGGGAAAGGACAGTCTTTTTAACAAGTGATACTGGGAAAGCTGGCTATCCATGGGCAAGTATGAGTTGAACCTTTACCTCACACCATATACAAAAAAATGAACCCACAATGGATCAAAGACCTAAATGGAAGAGTGAAGACTACCAAACTCTTAGAAGAAAACATAAGGAAAAAGCTTCATGATATTGAATTTCAGAATGATTTATTAGTTACAGCTACAAAAGCATAGGCAACAAAAAAGGGATAAATTGGACTTCATGAAAATTAAAAACTTTTGTATGTCAAAGGCCATTATGAAGAATGTAAAAAGGCCAACTATGACATAGGGAAAATATCTGAAAATCATATATCTGATAAGGGATTAATTTCCAGAATACATGAAGAACAATACAAATCAAAAACAGCAAAAACAGAAGAGCCCAATTTAAAAATGGACAAAGGACTAAAAGAGACATTTTATTAAAGAAGATATACAAATGGCCAATGAGGGCATGCAAGGATTCTCAATATTACTAATATTTAGAGATTTGCAAAGTAAAACCACGGTGATACATGACCTCACACACATTAGGATGGCTTTGATAAAAACAACATGAACAACAACATCACAAAACAAGTGTTTTCAAGTACGTGGAAAAATTGAAGCTCTTTGTGTATTGCTGATGGGAATGGGAAGTGTTATAGCCACTGTGGAAAAAATGGCATGGCACGGCCGGCTCATGCCTGTAATCCCAGAGCTTTGGGAGGCTGAGATGGGTGGATCTCTTGAGGTCAGGGGTTTGAGACCAGCCCGGCAAGCATGGTGAAACCCCATCTCTACTAAAAATACAAAAATTAGCTGGGTATGGTGGCATGTGCCTGTAATCCCAGCTACTCAGGAGGCTGAGGCATGAGAATTGCTTGAACCTGGGAGGTGGAAGTTGCAGTGAGCCAAGATTGTGCCATTGCACTCCAGTCTGGGTGACAGAGCAAGACCCTGTCTCAACATCAACAACAACAGAAAAGAAAATAGTATGTCAGTTTCTTAAAAAAAAATTAAAGAATTACCACTTGAACCAGCAATTCTACTTCTGGACATACAGCCAAAAGTATTGAAAAATATTTGAACAGATATTTGTACACTGATGTTCACAGCAGCATCACTCACAATAGCCAATGGGTGGAAACAACCGAAAAGTCTATTGAAAGATAAGCGGATGAACAAAAAGGTATATCCATACTTTGGAATGTTCTTCAATCTTAGCAAGGGATAAAATTTTGACACATGGTGCAAGATGGATGAACCTTGAAGACATTATGCGAAGTGAAATAAGCCAGACACAAAAGCATAATTATTATATACTTGCATTTACATAAGATAGTTAGAATAGTCAGTTACATAGAGACAGAAATTAGAATGGTGATTACCAGGGGTTAAGGGGAGAAGGAATGAGAGTTATCATTTATTGGGTTCAGAGGTTTAGTATAGTACGATAAAAAAAGCTCTGGAAATGGATAGTGTTGTTAGTAACACAACACTAAATTGCACGCTTAGAAACAGTTAACAGTAAGTCTTACATATATAGTGTCTGGTACTCTTACCCTCTCTATAAATACACACTTTTTGTCACTGTTCCTTCCCTGCCATAGAGAGCTTCTGTGAGTTAATCTCCCTATTTCTCCAAGTGTGCATCACTCACTGTCCTCTGTGCTGTGTTCCAAGAGCTGTGTCCACAGACTCAGACAGGCAGTGACTCCAGAGCCAGGACACAGCCCTATTCCCATTTTTTAAAGCCTTACCCATGGGAGGCTTGGCTTCTACTGGCAGCTCAATTTAGCCAGATTCAGAACCGGCCACCCAGGCACCTTATCCACATGCCCTGGCCCCAGCCTGGGTGGAGTCAGGGCAGGGTCGGTCACTTGGCGAGCCCACAGCAATGCAGGGAGCAGAGTCTGAGCTGCTTCTCCTTCACCCAAGGGGCTTCCTCCTCTCATTTGGGGAAAAGTGTGGGCTTGTTTTGAAGCCTCTGATGTTCATTGCAGCTCATGGAGTACACACACACAGACACACGCACAAAGGAGACAGAAGGGATGTTTTGGTGACAGAAACAGCTTGACCATGAGGACCCTCCTCTTTCTCCCTCTGTGAAGGCCCTTACACTGCATAGTGCTTGGGGCTGATAAAGCCATTTCCCTACATTTCTCAGGCTGGACCCAAGGTCATCCACCAGAAATCCGGAAAACAAAGGGAAGAGAATCTGTAGATATGAATTGGGACGGTTCAGGAGAAAAATTCGGGATTTACTTTTGTGCATGGCACACAGGCTGAGAATAAAAATGTTTTCCTGGCTCTTTCTTGGAAAGCCAGATAGGCTTCACCTGAAAGCATATTGCCAATGCTCCAGCGATCCACTTACAAGGGACTCTGATTTTCTTGGTTGCGAAGATTTTGCCATTAGTGACTGGGTTATGGACATAACACAGATAGTCCCCACTATTCTCTGTAGTGACTTGGGGGATAAAGAGCTCTTGTCCTGTTTGCTGGTTATTCCCGTTCAGCAGCCAAGAATACTCTGCTGATGGGTTAGAGCCCATGAGGCAGGAGAGGTTGAGGTTTGACCCTCGATAGTAATAGGTGTCTGAAGAATAAGTTGTGGGTTCATCTGGGCCATCTGGAGCAAAGAGAATAAAGTCACAGGTAATGTTATCAGAGAGAATGGGAAGCTCCTGGTCTGTGAAAGGGACACAGTGTTCCTTTTTGCCAAGTCACCACCCCAAAGTCCCAGCCAAATTTCTTCTGTGTTCACTGAACTGGAGGAGTCTAAGACATTCACCTGTTTCTCCCATCACAAGCTGTGGAACCAGAGTCTCCTAAGACCTGAGAAGCCCCTCCCTTCCTGGGCCTACCCAGGTTTGCCTGGGACAGGAAGTCATGGCCAGCTTAGGGGTCCAGGGGTAAGTGTCTTCATACTTGGACCTGAGAGGGACTGAGAGGCCTGGCCTCGTGTTATGTGGATTTCGGCTGGCAGTCTTGTCCATGAAGGAAAAGAGGATACTCACAGAGAACATCCAGGTGACTGGGTCACTTGGCTTGTACTCACTACATTCTTCCTTTGACATTCATAGAGTCCTGTGTCACTCCTTGTGACACTGAGTAGAGCAAGGATCCTGTTATCATTGGACATCTGCAGCCTGGGACTGAGTGTGAGTCTATGACCATTTACCCACCACATGTAGACTGTGCCATGAGTCTCAGGTTCACAGGTTAAGACCACAGCCTCCTCATCCTCCATGGAGTTGCTGGTGACATAGGGCTTGGGCAGATTCACTGTGCAGATAACAGAGAAGATTCCCCTGTGTGGTACCATTGATTTCTCCACGAGCGTTTTGCAATCAGAGTTGACATCTCCCACCTCTCAGCCAATCCAAGTCCTTAAAAGCCCACAGCAGGTCTGTGTGTCAAAAGACAGATGGATGCATGATGATCTGAGGGCTCAGAGACCATGGGGCCACCTGCTCTGTGTGGGAGATGCACAGACTTCTGAAGTGTGAATCGAGCAGCAATATTGGTAAACTGTGAATCGAGCAGCAATATTGGTAAACTGTGAATTGAGCAGGGTCATATAATTAGAGTTTGATTAACTTTGTTTAAATTGGGCAGAGTCTAAGTGAGGCAGCAGTGGCTCATGCATCTCCCCACCCGAAGGACCCCACCTTATGACAATGTTCTTATTATGAATACACAGGTGTGCATGAAACAGGCAGTAAATCAGACAGCACCCACCTGGCCAGCTCCACCTGGTCCTAGGAACCACCAGTATTCCCATTATGTGTATGTTACAGCCTTTGTAGGCTACAAAATATAAAATACAACTTCAGAATATAAAATATGCTATTGTCAATACAAAATATTGAATATGAAGCTGAACATGTTGTTCCACTATTTTTCTCACTCTTATTGAGCTTTGCTGTTTCAGTTTTGGAAGTTCCTATTGACACACCCTTAAGCTAGAGATTCTTTCCTCAGCTGTGGGCAGCCTACCAGTAAGCCCATGCAGGGCATTCTTTATTTCTCTTAAAGTGTTTTTAATCTCTAGCATTTCTTTTGCTTCTTTCTTAGAATAGCTATCTCTCTGTTTAAATCACCCATCTATTCCTGAAAGGTGTCTCCTTTTTCCATCATAATCCTTAACCAGAATTGTTTTAAATTTCCAGTCTGATAATTTCAACATCCCTACCACATCTGTGTCTGGTTCTGATCCTTGCTCTGTCTTTCAAACTGCATTATTTTTTTTTTGCCATAGTCTGTCTTGTATTTTTTTGAAAACCACACATGATGTACTGGGTAAAAGGGACTTGAGTGAGCAGGCATTCAGTGACATGGTGGTGAGTGAGGGGAGGGAAGGGTTCTGTGGTTCTGGATGAGAACTGTGTCCTGGGCTGTGAATGTCACGAGTGCCTCTCAGGTTTTTCTTTCCATTAGGTGGGATATGATGACTTGAGGAGGCTGGAGTTGGAAATTTCCCCTCCCCCTGGCCAGTTAAGCTCCCATCAAACTCCAGCTAATTAGGCTGCAGTAAAATAGTTGCTCTTAAATGTAGGTCTTACCAAGAAGAATATAATTCACTGACAACTTTCCAAGTGTTTTTTTCCCTTCTTCCTACAAGAAGGATGTGGATTCTTTTTGGATATTGACTGTGAGAACCTGGTAGAGCTCTAGGAGCTAAGAGTCATAAAACTGTCCCCCTACTCCCAAGACTAATCCATCCACTGGTGTGTTTATCTCTGCGCTGTGTCCACACTGAGCCTCCAGAATTTCCTCAATTAGAGTTCAGGTTTTCTGACCCCAGCACTTGTTCCCGCTGGGGTTTCTGTGCCTGTGTTTCTGCTCAGGTACGGTGCGCTGCTCTGTATTTGCCTGTGGGTCTCTCCAATATGTGGGCCAGTTAGCACTGAGACCTTGCTTCTCTGACAAATCTAAATGAGATTGTTGATTTTTCAGTTTGTTCAGCTTTTGCTTGTTGTTAGAACTGCGTGAAAATTTTTAAGCTACTTACATGCCTGACGGAAATTCAAAGTCTCTAGGGCATGACTGGAGGATATGAGCCCCACAGCATGTTGAGGATGGAGTCATGAGTGAAATGGGTGAAATGAGCCCATAGGCTTTGGAAACTGCAGGTCTGTCCTTCTGCGTCTGACCACCTGGTGAGTCTATGTAGAAAGTGAAACCACCTTTGCAAAGCATATGATGGTGAGAGGAAGCTAGCTTGGCTGACTGCATCTCACCTCTAGCCTCAGGCTGGCTGTCCTCTCTGATTCTTGGGCATAGGCCAGGGTGAGCATGGAAGGAATTTATAGTTTAACTTTGAAGCAAGGATGATAATAGTCCCTCCCTAAAATTAGCTCCCTCCTTGTCGGGGACTACCTTGGTAAATCTAAGAAAAGACCATGAATTATGGGAGGGGCCCAAATTCTGCTAAAATGCAGGCATAGTTTCTAATAATCCCTTACTGCTCAGGAGTCATGTGTCCAGAGGTCACAAGATTTGTGACTTTCCTAGTTGCTCCTATAGATAGCAACACTACTGTAGACTCTGAGATTTATCTTTTGAGATGTTTCTCAGATTTTTGCATTCCGGCAACCTGCTGACCTCATCTAGACTCATGACCAATGGCTCAAACAGTCATGTGGCCCCCACTCAGGGGCAGATTCAACAAATACAGACCATTTCCCCTACCCGCATCATTTCATCTCCAGCCAGTCAACAGTACTTATTCCTTAGGCCTTTGCCCCTCAAAGTTTTTGAAAAACTCTAACCTCAGAGCCATTGGGGAAGCTGATTTGAGTCATAATAAACTTCTGTCCTCCTGTTTGGCAGCCTTGGGCTAAGCAAAACCATTTTTTACTACACATCACCTTCACAATAAATTGGCTTTGCCTGCGCAGAGGGCAAGAACTTGTCAGGTGATTATAAGAATGGATGGAGGAGTCACTGATCTCTTTCAGGTGAACTGTTTCATGAGTCAGCCTCTCAGAGGGAAAGAGCCCTGGACTGGGACACAGTGGAAGCTAATTCTCTTGGTGACCCAGGGACATTGCCTTATTATGGATCCTGGCAGGGGTGGCTGCTTTGGCTGATTTTGGTGCATTTTACATTTCCCAGAAGGCAGGACAGGCCTAAGTGTGAGCAGAAAGGAAACGGGGCAGTCAGCTTTGTTAGAGAGGGTGTCTGGGGAAGTCCTCAGGGTGGAGGAAGCTGTGCAGGACAGGGCTTATCAGGTAGAATGAAAGGGGGATGCACTGTTTTCACTGAACACCTTTCAGACGTCTCACCAACTCTGGCCTCACTGGGCTGTGCCTTTCCTCCTGAGCCCTGAGCCCTGATTCCTGGCAGGGAGGGAGAAAGAGAGGAAGGGTGAAGCTGGGATGTGTGCTGTCCAGGTTTCTTCCATCTCTAGAATCTTGACAGCGAGGGACCCTAATGTGTTACCACAGAGGAGACCGTGGGAAAAAGCTGTTTCTCAGGGGTGCCTGGCTTATAAAGTGAGGGGAATTCAGACCGAGTTGGACTCCTGAACTACAGGGACCCTGTTCCATGTCAGCAACCAGCTCCTCTAGCTCAGTGTTTCTCTCTGTGGCTAATTCTTTTGTATGGTTTCTGAGCCTATGCTAGAGTCCTCCTCACGATGCCGGATGGTCAGACCTGTGTGGGGAGACCTAATGATGGGGTGGGGGTGGTCTTGTGTGTCACACAGAGTGTCCAGGGAACAGGCTTTGTGACTTTCTCTGCCCCAGCCCCACAGCAAGATCTGGATAGTGGGCTTGGTCAGATAAAGTCAAAATCCATGGGGAAGGGTATGTGTCCTGGCAGTGCTGAGGTTTGTGCCTCCAGGTTTGCTCTGAGTCTCTGCAAATACATTTATGTTGTGCATGTGCTGTTTGCTGGACTGTACTTCTTGAACCTGTCTGCAGATAATGTCATGAGAGGTCTGCATGTATATATGTATATATGTATGTGTGTGTGTGTGTGTGTGTATATGTGTGTATATATATAATGTGCCATTTTAACCACTTCACTTAAGGAGAGAGAGAGAGGGAGAGAGAAGAGAGTTTCTACTAATACCAAATCTGGGTTAAATAAGGGTGGTCCTATTTCCTGGGGTTGGGCTTTTGCTAGATGTGTCAATTCCTGTTGGAAGTGAGCTACAGAGGTTACATGCTTAACCAATTTAGAGATTTTCTATATGAAAATCATCTGTGAGCACATTGATAAGTTTTATCCTCTTCTAGGTGAAAAGCTTGATGAAGGATTTTAAGGACTTCCCGTTGGCTGAAGGCTGGCAAACGGAGTTTGCCATCCTCTGACTACAGCCATTCTGAGGACTGGAAAGGATACCCTGAGAAGTGGCCTATTTTATTTCTGCAGGAAGGTACTGAGGTTTAATTTATCTTATGGAGTCTTCCTAGATTAGAAGGCTTTGAGGTGTGTTGATGCCTTGCCAGTGACTTAGCTGCCTGATCAGCGAACCTATTTCCTTTGGCTACTTCATCTGTTCCCTTTTTGATGTTCCCTATAATGTATCACTGCTATTTCTCATGAAAGAAAACTGATGATAATAACCTGTTAATTTTTTGGTGATATTTTATAGGAAGTCCATTAGTGGTAAGAAAATGCCTTTTATTTTAAATGGCAGCATGAGCATGAAGAACTCAAAAAGCATACTTGGAATCAGTGTAAATGTTAGCTACCTTTCTCTTGCTTAATTTAAGTGCTCTTGTATTAACTGTTTGTTTAGCTGATTGAGCACCTGCACCTGAAGAGAGATGTTATTTAGAGTGACTACTGCTTATCCTACCTTACGTATTTCTTGCTTTACCAGCTGATCGTTAGCTAAGAGCTCCCTCTAGAGGACAGTAATTTTGCCACATTAAGTGGGGGTGTAAACCGTTTTTTCCTAGGGTTAATTTGGAGGCTTTTCTGATTAGTAGAGCTATTGTGACAGTGGTTTGGAAGCAGATGTAAAAAATAGGTCCTCCTAACTGCAAATAAGAGGTTGAGAAAAATATTGGATTAGAATTTTTCCTGAGACACCCCTTATGGTTGTGCTATGGGAAGAGGGGAGGCCTGGATAAGAAAGGAGAAAAGAGAGAGACTGGATCTAGTGTTTAGAAGGAGGTCTACTTTCCTTCCTATAATTTCCAGAATCACCTGTGTCTCCTGTGCTGTAATGGCAGTTTGAGCTGCTGGAGTCAGGGGTTTGAGCCCCAGGACCCATCAGTCCTGCTGGACCACTGTGAGACTGGTTCTGAACCCAGTGACCTCCATCTCTGGGAGCAGTTGCATCTCCAGTGGTCTCCACCACAGGCTGGACAGGGTCAAGGTGGCTTCCTCTTGCTGTTTGGACACTTCTTCCTCAAATGCCCTGGCTTGCCGCACCGAGAGCAACTAGTGGATACACCTCTGGGATCTTGGACTTTGCAACTCTGCAAAGCAGCTACTAGAGGCTTTGTCCTTCTCTTGAGCTTTCTCTCTTTCTTCTGGGCCTTCTCCTAGTCCCTGTTGTAAAAGACTGAAGTGGCTACCCTCGGATGGTTTTCCAAGGTGCTATCTGCTACGATAGCTTGCCTTTTATAGGTTCCTTCTAATATTGGGAGCTTTCTGTATAATAAACTTATCTTTTAGAATGGGCTGTCACTTGACTGAATCAGGAGATAAAAAGGTGTGTGCTAATAGTGCCCCTCTCAACCTATCCATAAAGGCTGCAGGATTCTCATCTGGCTTTGAGTCTATCATAGACAGTTTAGAGGAATTAAGAGGTCTGGCCTTAGTTTTTCTTTTCCATTCATCTACAGGGCTATTGGGGTTTCAATCAGGGTTGTCAAGAGGTACTGCTTCACTTCCTATTTGGAATGGTGTTTCTGCTATTTCTTCACTTTCTGTATCTCCTTCCTTCCCTTTTGGTGTATTATAGGAGATATGTTGCTCATCTCCAAAATTCTCTGCTGCTTGCAGAGCTGCCTGTTTTTCAGCAGTTAGGGTTTGGTTTAGGAGCAGTATAACATCCTTCCATGTGAGGTGAAACACCTGACTTAAATTCTGGAAAGCTTCTATATACCTGTCAGGATTGTCTGAAAATTGGCCTAAGTCTTACTTTATTTGCCTAAGGTCCTGTAATGAGAAGGGAACTTGGAGGGACCCCAAATTATGGAGATTCTCAGATGGTTCCCTTGGAAGTTGCTTTTCTAATTCTAGGAGATTATTCTTTATAAGCCTGCCTGATATGGCTGTTAAAAAATCTGGGTTGCTGTTACAATGCTTGTAAAGGTTTAGTAAAAATGCCCTGTCATTTTGCAAAATAGAATGAGTTGCTTTTCTCTTGAAAGTCCTGAGGTTAAAAGAGTTCTAGTGCCTCAGAGTGCACTCCAGAGGGGTGCAAGCTGAAGATGCTCTGTTAGCCATTGAGAAAAAGAAGTGAGAATAAAAGTGTCCTTATAGTCCCCCTTCTTTTATTGTGACCCAGAGTGGAGTGGAAGACAGTGGGAGCGTCCCCCCAACTGTTTTCTCTCCTTGGTTCCTGAGTCCCGGCACCATGTTAAATGTGCTGCCCATGGTTGTAGGTGTGGCCCTGTAAGCCATGGAACTAGATAAATGAAGTGATGGGATTAGCCACACTTTACCCATGCAACCTTAGCTTATCTGCCTGTGATCTGCCTGGCTTCCTGAAAAATGGATCTCTGGAGAAACTGTAACAGTTGCCTTTGAGCAAGCTTTCTTTAACAGAGGGAATGTGCCAGTTGCCAGTTATGGCACGTGCTAAAGCATTTACCCTCAGAAAAGTGGTCCTGGTTAACTCTGTTCTTAAAGTATCCTTACTAATTAAATACTGTTCTAATTGGAGATAGAATAGGTACCTTAAATGAATGTAGGGACCTAATGGCAGTTTTCCCTGCTGATGCAGCAGTATCAGAACTAAAATTTGGCTATGGAAGACATTTTACTCCTAATTGTTGAAAGCAAAGCTTTCCCATTCACAGAAAGGGCTTTTCTATCAGTGTAAAAAGAGAGAATTGGAAAAGTACAGTGTTATGGCAAAGGACCAACAATGTGCCTCATGAGGAGGATTTCTATTTCTACTAGGTGACATTGTTGGCTTAGAAATACCACGTGCTTACCAAAGGAAGGAGAGAGAGAGAGAGAGAGAGAGAGAGACCAAGACACCTATTGGGTTAGTTATTATAGCGTTTACCGATCTTTCCTAGCAGAACTGTTTCCCTGAACTGTAAAAACTTCCACATATTGCATACACAGAAAGAATAGGAGACATAGAGACCATGGATAGAAAGGAAGAACAAATTTGCAACAGGATAGCAAATTAGGAGACCCATTACCAACATCTGGATGGGTTGCCCGAGGCTGTGTTCAGTCCAGAAGTCTTTGAATAACATCAGGGTGTGTCCTGGCCAGAAATTCTCAGCTGTTCCAGGACATCCCCCAGCCTCATGTGATGGTGAGGTTCTCCATGAAAGGAAACTAGTTTGAAGAGAACCTTGAAATTAAAGGACAGATTTGAGGTTTGCTCCATACTCAACATTCTGATGTTTCTATCTTCTGTTCTGATCACAATCCCGGATAAGAACTCCCAAATAAAATGACTCTGTTTGGGAATCTATCCATGGTTCTTTGTCACACACTGAGAAAGAATTCAGGACATGGAAACACATGAGGAGTGTGTTTAGGATTGAAAAATTTAGCAGACAAAAAAGAAGAGAGAGAGAAAAAGCTTTCTCATACTGAGAAAGCAGTCACCCAAGAGAGGGTCTCCAGTTTGGGGTGGAATGCAATTGATTTTGTACAGAGACTTAAGGAGGCAGTGATTGATTTACATAGGGTCCAGGGGATTGTTTTGACCAGGTGTTCCATTTACATAGCCTGAAAAAAGACTGGCCCTCCCACCCTATTCTTTTATTATGCAAATGTGGCTTCTACCTGGTGGTCACCATGAAATTAGGAGATATACCTAATGTTAAATGGCGAGTTAATGGTTGCAGCACACCAACATGGCACATGTATACATATGTAACTAACTTGCACGTTGTGCACATGTACCCTAAAACTTAAAGTATAATTAAAAAAATAAAACCCCATGGTAAATTTCTATTATTTTTGTGTTACCTTGGCATCTCTTTTTAATCTTCCTTGAACACACCAAATTTTCTCTTGAAAAAGCTTAAGTTCTCTCTCTCTCTCTTTGCTTTGAGATGTAAATGTGCTACGTATTTTCTCTAAAACTAGGTAAAGCCTTCCTCAGATAAATGTTAACCTTTACCATTTACAAGCAATTTGAATCCAACTATCCTTTAAAATGGTGGGTTTTACTGATCTCATGCCTAAAGTCCTAAAATCAAAATTCTAAAATCTTTTTGTCTCTCTCTATCTTTATGTGAACATGTATATGTTATATGTTTCATCACATATATGTATATGTCACACGTTTATATACTGTTTACACATAGTATCAAATTAATGTAAAAATAAATGAGTACTCACAAATTAAGTGAATAAGCCCAAATGCTTTTCTATATATGTGATTTTAGTAACCTTTGGTGAATATAGATAGCTTTAAAATTGTTGGTAAAATAAAGTAGAAATGTCTTCATAATTTAATTTATACATTTTTGCCTATGTCTGTTGGCAGGCAGGTTTATATTGTCTTTACTAGATGTTTTAAGGTCATCAAACAGTTGCTTCCATATATATACATTTTCTTAATTTGTCTGTGAGCTTATGTCTTTATATTTGAAGCTTTAAATTCTGAGTTCTAGATGAGTGACCATAGTAAGAACTGGGGACAAAACCCATCCCAGCCTCCGGCTGTGCCTTTTGGCCATGCTGGGAGAGATGAGATTATCCAGGCACTTTCTTCATAGCTCTGTTCTTTGTCTTGGGCTTTGCATCTGGTACATAGTTAGAATGGTTTACTCCCTCGTTTTTTTTCTACTGAAAATAAGGCTGTATAAGTCTGTTTTTACATTGCTACAGACAAATACATGGACCCGAAAAATTTATAAAGAAAAAAGTTTGAATGGTCTCATGATTCAGCAGGTTGTAGAGTAAGCGTGATTCTGGCATCTGCTCAGATTTTGAGGAGGCCTCAGAAAACTTACAATCATGGAGAAAGCCAATGGTGGAGGAAGACATCTTATATAATGGGAGCTGGAGGAAGAGAGCAACAGTTGCACACTGGTAAACAACCAGATAAAACTCACTGTTGCTACAACAGCACCAAGGAGAATGGTGTTAAAATATGAGAAACCACCTCCATGATCCAATCACATCCAACCAGGCTCCACCTCCAACTTTGGAGATTACAATTTGACTTGAGATTTGGGTGGGGGTAAAGGTCCAAAAAAAATTATTCTCTCCATAGTCCCTCCCAAATCTCATGTCTTTCTCACATTTAATAGTATAGGAATGGCTTCCCAACAGTCTCTAGAGTCCTAACTCACTCAGCATTAACTCAGAAGTCCAAAATAGCAAGTTTCATGTGAGACAAGGCAAGTTCCTTTTACCTATGAATGAGCCTGTAAATTCAAAAACAAGTTAGTTACTTTCAAGACACAATGGAAGTATAGGCATTGGGTAAATACTCCCATTCCAAAGGGAAGAAATAGGCTGAAGGAAATAAGATACAGGCCCCATGAAAGTCTGAAACCTTGCAGCACAATCTTTAAAACTTAAAGCTCCAAAATAATCTCCTTTGACCCCATATCTCATATTCAGGGCACACTGATGTAAGGCTTAGGCTTCCAAGGTTCTGGACATCACAAGAACATTCCAAGAGAGTCACAAAAGAATTTGTAGTGTGACTTTTGATGCTAAACAGCATATTAGACCAAGTAAGTCACTGAAGAGAAAAAAGTCAGAGGAGAAGATGGGTGAGGGTGACAGAAATGGAATGGTGAAAGGAAAGGTCTGATAAAAATGTTTACCGGCTGGGCATGGTGGCTCACACCTGTAATCCCAGCACTTTGGGAGGCCGAGGTGGGCGGATCGCAAGGTCAGGAGTTTGAGACCAGCCCGACCAACATGGTGAAACCCCATCTCTACTAAAAATACAAAAATTAGCACGGCGTGGTGGCACGCACCTGTAATCCCAGCTACTCAGGAGGCTAAAGGCAGGAGAATCACTTGAACTTGGGATGCAGAGGTTGCAGTGAGCTGAGATTGTGACATTGCACTCCAGCCTGGGTGACAGAGTGAGACTCCATCTCAAAAAAAAAAAAAAAAAAAAAAACAGTTTACCCAAGGGCTCATCTGGTACCTTGCTCTGTGACTAATATCTTACACATTTTGATTTACTCTTCCACTTTCATTTTCTGATGCGCAAAGGGTCACCCTTCTGCTGAAGATGAGAAAAGAGGCTGAGGGAGCTCAAATGAGTGGTCTAGAGTCATCCAGCTACTTCACAGAGCTTGTGTGTTTCACCTTGACGTTTGTGCACAGACAGAAAAGAGACACAGAAGGAAGGCAAAGCAAGTTTTTGTTGTGGGTGATATTTATGAAAGTTACCTGTGTTAGGCACAATAATGGACTCCTGAAATGTTTGCACCCTAGCTCTGGAACCTGTGCGTTTACTTTTCTTGGTAAAAACACTGTGCAGGGGTGATAAAGTTAAAATGTTAAGATGTGGACGTTATTCTAGATTATCTGGGTGGGCCCATTGTAATCAGAAGTGTCCTTGTAAGTGACAAAGAAAAGCAGGGGGGTCAGTGTGAGAATGATAAGCCTGTGAGACTCCACTGGCCAATGCTGGGTGTGAACATGCATCAAAAGACAAAATTACAACTATTGTAGTTATAGATTTTATTTTTCATTTATTATTTGAGGCAGCTCTTACTCTACAAATATAGTGACAGCCCTCCCTGGGCTATACAATAACAAAACGGTGGGTTTTGTCAAGTGTGAACTAGTAAACAAAGCCATATAAATAAATAAATTGGTGAACATTAGGGTACTTCAGGTCTCTTTTCTGTAAAAGTTAAAGCAGAGGAAACTTTTATTATGCTGTCTCAGGTAGAGTGGAATCTCCTGTTTTCAACAAAAAACAAAGGTCTGTTCTGGTATCTCTTTGCTTCATTAAAATTTCAGTTGTAGACTGTAGCATTTAGCAGGAGTGGTTCTATTTTGGAGTCTCTAGGCTCTCACTTAGGTGAGAGTGTGACCAAAATTTAAAGCATTGGCATTCATCTCAGTAACCATCATATTGGGCTTCCATCATTTATAGGTTTATGATGTCTTCCTGATCACATATTTCTTTGAGTTTTTGTCATTTCAGCCAAAGAGAGACCCTTTGGTATTTGTTGATGGCTGCACACAAAACTTTTTAAAAACTTTTGTAGAATTCACCACACCAAAATGTAGAATTAAAAAACCTGTAGAATGTATCACACCAGAGAGGCTACTAGTATGACTATTGGGAGGATAATACCAAAAGTTTGGAGTATGCGCTTTAGGCAAGATGCAAACCAAGTACAATAGAATAGATCAAAGAATGAGCCAGAAGAATCTAGCAATTTTAACCAAGTAGTATGTTTGGTAACTTTTGTGATTGAGTTGTTATGATACACGATGTATTTGTTTATGTGCAACAATCAGTGTCAGAAACTGCACAGGCTCCTCCCTGTTCAGCTGGTAGGGAACAATTTTATTATGTAGCATTCGATGGCTCATTAAATTAAAACAGGGAATGAGAATGAGTCTGAAAATGTAACTTTAAAAGGGACCACTGTACATTTAAACAAACAATTGTGTTAAAGATGGTGCTAATGTCAGCCATTGGGTGGACTAAATGTTATCTTATGTAAAAATTTGAGGGTGACATGATATATCTGTCACTCTGTTACGCTACTCTCAGAAGCTACTTCATGTGAAATTCTAATGATACCATCATCCTGCCAAGTGAAAGAGGCAGGCATAAGCATGGACAAATTAAGAGGGGTAAGAGCCTGATTTTGATGTGGAGACTTCTTCTGACAACTTGGGAAAAGCTTTTCACAGTGTGAAGTTGTCAACTTCTTATCCTGGTTTTCAGTTTGAGTGTCTGTAGTTATGGTGTCAAACATATTGGTGAGCTCTGAGTGACTCATGCTTCAGGCACGAGGGTTATCCCGTGAAATTTACACTGAGCTTTCCACCTCCAACTTATAGGGCTTCAGGAATAAAGCAGATTTTGTTCTTACTGATTCAATAAGAAAAAACTGGATGGGAGGAACTAGAAGAATTCAGGGTCTAGTCCAGTCTACCGGTGAATAATAAAAACTCAAAAACAATGAACAGAGCTGCAATTTCATAGCAGGTATACTACACTTTTTATTTTCAACGTTATTTTTCTCTCTGTAAGAATATCTATTTTTACCAAAGATAATCCCAGTAGGACAAATTTGTTTCCAAAGTAGGTTTAGTCTTATCAAACTTTGCCGGGATTCTTTACATAAGCACATCAAGAGTAGCATTGGACCACAGAGGCTCTTCCTAAAGTTTGCTTCGCTAGACGTTTTTATAAGGAGGCTCAGATTAAACTTTTACAAACCTCTTGAGATGAGGAAGCCAAATGAAGGCCATCTTCAGACTTTGCCTGCAGTACTTATGGGTCCATTCTATGTATATTCTCAAATATAACATCTCAGTCAAAGCCTTGGTAATATAACCAATGTTTTGAAACGTGTCCTTTTGTAAAGAGAGAAGATTCTTACTAAACTTGTGCAAATAACTGTATTAGCATAAACATATGAATACTCATGAATAGTTTCCCAATTCTGGGACAGTTAGGTAAAGAGCAAAAATCAATGGGCTTCAATTATTGTTTCCAAAAGTATAGTTTACCAAATTGCTTTAGATATAGCTAGCTTAAAAGAAGAAAAATTCCATAAATCTGGAAAAAATCATTTAAAGAATCAGCAAATTTTCAAATAAAAATTTTAAAAACATTATCCACATTATCATTTATTTCAATGAAATTATTTTTGTTAAGCTTGGCCTAGGTTGGCATATTTCATGAAGGCATCAGCCTGTTTGTTAAAGTTTTGGAAGTCCATAGAGAGTCCAGTGGTATAATCTTGAACTGCTCAGAAACTTGTATGCAAGAGTAGTTGTCAGTATCTTTTCCATAAATCTTTTGAAATAGAAGCAATTTTGGACTGTAGCTGATTGCAGATGCTTTCAGGAAGAATCAAAACAACTATCTGTGAATGACCAACATGTAAAATGACTGTTGTTAAAACTCTGATAAGAGTTTGGTATAATAAAGACAGTAACTCCAGCCAGTACACCAGTCATGATGCTGACAGTGGCCCCAACTGAGAGACCAAAAGAACTTTCTTGTCCTGAAGCAGCTGTCATGGAAAAAAAAAAGAAGAGAAGGAATAAATGATAAAGATAGTTCACATAGAAATTTAGTTACTTCTATGGCATATTACATTCTGACTAACTTCTGTGGAATATGACATGATTATTATAATAACATATTCAGTTTCTAGGAATCTCATAATTTTGGGGACACTCACATCAGTAACATACCCATAAATAAAACCTAGAGAAGGTTTAGCATCACTTATCACTTATCATTTGAAAATGCTTTTTATATAATTTAACATATCAAATAAGGTGGCTTTTCCATTTAGCTTCTGTTTCTCAACTGGATTAGTGAGTTGTTGGTGTAGCCTATTAATGAAGAAGGACAACATTATCGAGAATGTGAAAAGGCAACCCATGAGATGGAAAACTATTTGCAAATTATACATCTGATAAGGGATTAATTTTCAAAATATTATATTCAGAATATTTCAGAAGAACTACATATCAAAAAGTGGGGGGGAATGGGGAGTTGTTCAGTGGGTCTGCAGTTTCTGTGATGCAGAATGAGAAGGTTCTAGAGGTCTACTGTACAGCTTGGTGCCTATACTTCATACAGACTGAGTATTTCTTATGCATAAGACTTAGGACCAAAAGTGTTTTGGATGTCCTACTTTTTTTGATTTTGGAATATTTGCAGTATACTTACTGGTTTAGCATTTCATATTTTAATAATTCAAAATCCAAATGTTCCAGTGAACATTTCTTTTAAGCATCACATCAGGGGTCAAAATCGTTGGATTTTAGGGCATTTCAGACTTTGGATTTTTAGATTTGGGATGCTCAATGTTTACTACTAAAATTTGCATTTAAAAATTCATCATGAGTTTGGACTTCATGTCATGTTCTGACAATAGTAAAATGAAAATTTGCAGGAAACATTTTTTTTTTCTATAAGTGGACACTGTTATTAATGATCCAAAGATCTAAGATCGATTGCTGGAAGTAGTATTCATCTTGATAACATAAAAAGGTTTAGGTCTGCTCTGAATTCCAGTTGGATCACATTATGCTCAAAGAAAGATGCTGAAGATGGTTTGGAATTAGCAACTCCCTGGGTAGTGGGAGGCGTGTGCATTCTGTTGGGAGGACAGGATTGATCAGAGAGAAAGTCTTAGGTGTGTCAATTACATAAAGTGAGGAATGACGCCAAATTAAGAGAAGTGATGTGTGTTATGTTAGTGAATTTAGAAAGAGCTCCCTGCTTCTAATTTCTGTGCAGTTAGGCAAAAAGGGGAGGAGCCCAAAAGAGGCATGTGAAATGCTTTCATCATTTTCTCTTGATCTCAAGAGACACTAGAGTTTGATTACATTTGTTTAAATTGGGCAGAGTCTAAGGGAGACGCCAGTGCCTCATGCATCTCCCCACCTGAAGGACCCCACCTTTCGACAATGGTGTCATCATGAGGACACAGGTGTGTGTAAAACTGGCAGCAAACCCATCAGACAGCACCTACCTGGCCAGCTCCATCCTGTCCCAGGAACCACCACTATTCTCATTACGTGTATGTTACAGACTTTGAAGTGGTCCCACAACTTCAAAATATAAAATATGCTATTGTCAATACAAAATATTGGAAATAAAGCTGGATAAGTTGTTCCACTTTTTTCGCATTCTTTTTAAACTTTGCTGTTTCCGTTTTAGAAGTTTCTGTTGACACACCCTCAAGCTAGATATTTGTTCCTCAGTTGTGCCCAGGCTACCAGGCTTCTTCATTTATAGACTTTTTTTTTATAGCATTGTTTAAAGTTCTTTCTTAGAATATCCATCTCTCTGCCTACATCACCCATCTTTTCCTGCATGGTGTCTACTTTTTCCTTCATAACTGGTAACCAGAGTTGCTTTAAATTTTCAGTCTGATAACTTCAACATCTCTGCCATATCTGTGTCTGGTTCTGATCCTTGCTCTTTCAAACCACATTTTTTTTTTTTTTTTTTTGCCATAGCCTGTCTTGTACTTTTTTCTGTTTTTTTTTTTTTTTTTGAAAGCCAGACATGATGTACTGGGTAAAAGGAACTTGGGTGAGCCGGCCTTCAATGATATAGTGGTGAATGTGGGGAGGGAGGGGTTCTGTGGTCCTGAATGAGGTCTGTTCCCTGGGTTGTGAATGTCACAACTGCCTCTCAGTATTTTCTCCTCCTTAGGTGGGATATGATGGCTAGAGGGGGCTGGAGTTGGACATTTTCCCTTCACCAGGCCAGTTAAGCTTCCATCAAACCCCAGCTGATTCGGCTATGGTAAAACAATGTTTATGAAGACAGGTCTTGCCAGGAAGAATTGAATTCACTGCCATCTAAGTGGTTCCTCCCCATCCCCCACAAGAAAGATGAGGGGAATTTTATTGAATATTCACTGTGAAAACCTGGTATAGTTCCAGGAAGTGAGAGCCATAAAAGTGTCCTCCTAATCCTATACCTGATCCATCTGCTGGAGTGTTTAACTCTGTGCCTTGTCCACATTGAGCCTTCAGCAATTCATCAGTTACAGTTCAGGGTTTTTGACTGTGTCTGGATAAGGTCAGCTGGTGGCTAGGATGCAAAAGACACCCCACTGAGTTTCTGGGCCTGGGTTTCTGCTCAGGTAAGACGTGCTGCTCTGTATTTACCTGTGGGTCTCTCCAGTTTATGGGGGAGTTGGCTCTGAGACCTTGCTTCTCTGAGCGGTCGAAAAGAGTTTTTGATTTTTAAGTTTATTCATCTTTCTACTTGTTACAACTGAGTAACAACCACAGCAGGATGAGGTTGGAGTGAAATGGGTAAAATAAGCCCGTCGGCATTGGGGACTGTAGACATGCCCTTCCTCTGATCCCCTGGTGAGTCAGTGGGGAGAGTGAAACCACCTTTGCAAAGATTACAGCAGTGAGATAGAGCTAGTATGGCAGACTTCATCTTACCTCTAGCTGGAGGCTGGCTGTCCTTGCTCATTCATGGGCATAGGCCAGGCTAACCATGGGAGGAATTTAGTTTACAGCGTAATTTTGAAGCAAGAATGATAATATCCCCTTACTAAAATAAACTCCCTCCTAGTCAAGGATGGTCTTTGTCAAAGTAATACAAGACCATAACATTAGGATTATAGGAGGGACCGAAATCCTGCTAAAATGTAGTCATAGTTTCTATAATCCATTATTGCTAAGGAGTCTTGTGGCCAGCAGTCACAAGACTTGTGATTTCTTTAATTGCTCCTATAGATAACATCACTATTATAGATTATGAGATTGGTCTTTTGAGATATTTCTCAGACTTGCATTCTGGCAAACAGCTGGCCTTATCAAGACCCGTGAGCAATGCCTCCAGTCATGTGGCCCCCAGTCAGAGGCAGATCAAACACATAGAGACGAGTTCCCCCACCTGCATGATTTCATTCCCATCCAATCACCAGGACCCATTCCTTAGACCTCAAACTTTTTGAAAAACTCCAACCCTAGCCATTGGGGAGGTTGATTTGAGTAATAATAAAATAAGCTCCTGTTTGGCAGCCTTGGGCTAATTAAAATCTTTCTTTACTACAAATCACCCTCTTCATAAATAGTTTTGCCTGCGCAGGGAGCAGGATGGACCTGTCGGTCTTCCTGTCAGGTGATTATAAGAGTGGATAGAGAAACCACTCATTTCTATCTGGTGGCCGGTTCCATGAGTCAGCCTCTCAGAAGGAAAGAGCCCTGGAACAGGATACAGTGAAAGCTCATTCTCCTGGTGACCTGAAGACATTGGCTCATAATGGAGCCTAGCGGAAGTGGCAACTCTGGCTAATTTCAGTGTTTTTTTGGGGGGTGGGGAGGGGGTGCAGTCAGGCCACAGTGTGAGAGGAAAGGAGCAGAATAGTCAGCTTTTGTCTGAGGAAGTCCAAAGCATGGAGAAAGCTGTGCTGGACAGGGCATGCCAGCTAGAATGAAGGTGGAGCCGGGGGCAGAAGATGAGGGACACAGAGGAGCAGAGGGAGCCAGAGACACCCATGGCAGGGAGCAGCGGGGGCTACAGTGACCTCAGAGACCCCGGGGACCAGGGGCCCCCAGGGTCTCAGTTCAGTACCAGGGATCCCTGAAAGCCCTCCCATGGCCTAGGAACCCCGGAGTCACATGAGACGAGGTAGCTTTAGGGACAGGGAGTAAGAGGGAAGGAACATGGGTCTCAGCACCCAAGTGATAGGGAACAGGTGTGGCCAGAAACCTCTAGGATTCTGCATCCAGGATCCGGTCTCTAAAGAGGTTATGAATCATTCATTCCTTCATTCATGTGAGAATTACAGAGTGTGTATCTCACACTGAGCCTGTGTTAGTGTGAATGGGGAGAGAAAGCCAAGTCCTCTCCTTTATTCTTTCATGGGAATGATACTGACTCTTTGGAAAACACAGGATTTCAGGTTCCATGAGGAGGATTAGGATCTGAGGGAAAGGTCTGGACATTCCTCCTACTGGCTCTGACAGTTGAGGCAGGTGATTTAGTTCTGGAGTACAAACGAATCAGTAGTCCATTTGCTCTCACTCCTCTGAGGTTTGGATGCCTAAGAAGAAAGGATTTGAGCCGACAGATGACCATGGGCTCCTTAGAACTTAATAAGATCTCACTTTTCATGGAGGAGAGGATGGAGGTGTGGTTACAGAAAGACCTCGTGTGACTCTGATCTGCCCCTCATGTTTGTGTGACCTTGGTTCAGTGACTGTGTCTCCCTGTGGCTCAGTTTCCTCTCAATCATATAAGCTAAATGGTAAATGGTCTGTGACTTGTCGTGTTGACTCTGAATGAACTTTAAATTATTCACAGTCACCTGACCTAACGCTTGGCATAGAGGAGGTGTTCACCCACACAAACAGTGTTTATTATTTGCCTCCATGAGTGAGCACCCTCAGACCTGATCCCTGTGGACAGGTTGCTGCCGGGAACATCTTGTCTCTTCTATTCCTGTCCCTGGGGACACTGAACTTTCTATGGGGTCTCCTAAGCCTCCCAGGGCAGTTGGCTGATAGCCTAAGAAGCTTGTCCATCTGTTCACTCTGAGTCTCAGGTGAAAGAGAAGGCTCTGTCTTTGACCAGATGAGGCTCTTGGGGCTGAACCCTGCCTGGGAGCAGCTCCAGAGCCACATCCATCATACAGCTGGTCAATACTTGCTCCCAGTCAGTCCTGCTCAGGAGGCCACAACCCAGCCCTGGCACAGGTTTTCCAGGGTCACTTGGATTCAGGATCTGAGGACTGGGTTCTGGGGCCAGGGCTTCTAGGACTGAGCTTCTCTATAAGGATCCCAGGGGGCCCCTCAAACCAGGCCCTGATGTAGTTCTCCAGGGTCTTTTTCTGAATCATGTTCATGGGAAGTGCACAGGGTGATGGGCTTAGACTGATCTCCTCCTGCTGAGTTTCCCCCATCAGATTGTCCTTTCTCTGCAGCACGTGTCTTCAGAGTATGGATGCAGGAAATGAATTCTGATCCATTGAAATTTGTCTACCCTGTGTGTGTCCTGCACTGAATGCCCAAACACTAAAATGGGACATAATGCAGAGGGGGACACAGGCACAGCCCAGGCCTAACAATCCTGTGGGTGTGTGAAATAGAACTGACCCCCAACACCCAGAGGTCATGAATTCCTCACAGTGTACACGGAAATATCCAGTTGCTTCTTCAATGGTAAAATCTGTCTTTATGATTTGTAGGGTATAGAATCCTGTGTCACCCTGGGTGACTTTCCGGGTCAGCAGGGATGCATTGGCAAATATTACCTCCTGACTACTGTATGCAGGTCCTGAGCTAGATCTTTGAATGCCTGTTGCATATCCTAAAATTCAATAGTAGAGATCCACACTTCTTCCTTTGTGCCAGTTGTAGCCCATCACTTTCAGGGGCAGATTGTGGGCAAGTAGAAAAAACTCCTCCTCCTCCTCCTCTGTGGCATTGAATGGCATGGCTTTAATAGTGACTCTGGCAGTGGTGGGTAGGTTCCAGAAGGTTAAAAGTGAGGCTAGGATGGGGAGGGAGCATCAGTCAATATCAAAACCTATGTATTGGGATGGAAAGTTGGGGCCCTTTGTCCTTAGAGGTTCTCTTCACCCATGAGCCTTGGAGAGAGAGAGAATGTGTGTGTGTGTGTGTGTGTGTGTGTGTGTGTGTGTGTGTGTGTGTGTGTGTCCTGCTGGGTCAAGGTCAGCAGCATGACCCCCATTCCTTCAACACCTCTGAACTTGGCATTTCCCTGTGTGGAATCCTCTTCCCCAGGGGTCTGCATGGTTCCCTTTCCACTGACCTCATATCCTGCTCACATCAGAGCATCCTTGAAACAGCCCTTTCTTGACACCTTCACTAGAGATTCTGGGTCTTCCCTTTCTCACTTTTCCCTGCTCAGTTATCTCCAGGGCTCTTGTCAACACCTGACCTCACATTCTAGATCTCCTTGCGTGTCTCGCTCCCCTCCCCATAACAGCATCAGGTTCATGAGGGCAGGGACTTGTATGATCTTGGTTGTACCGCAGTGCCTGGGACATGCTGTGGACTCTTGTGAATGAGTTTGTGAGCATTCCCAGAGCCCTCCAAGGCCTGTGATTTATTTCCCAGTTTCTGAAGTTGGTGGCTGATGACAATGCCTTATACCCTCATTACGTTTTTATTTGAAGTGTTATCTGATATAGTTATTATGATCATTTTTCAAAATGTAGTGGCCAGTGATGATTAACCGGGAATAGAGAACACTTGAGATTTGTTTGCTTCTTACCATAAATTTCAGTTCAATGTGATTTTCCTGTTTTGATCCTGTCCCTTCTGGTGTCCTCTTTCCTGTTAAGGCAGCAGTAGAAGCTCTAAGTCCTCTTCCCCCAGGAGCCCCATTTTCCCCAGGAGACCCAAGCCAGTCCCTGTGCCTTCTCATTTCCTCTTCAAGGAAGTTCTCTCCTCACCTGTGAACATGAGCTTCTGCCAGAGGATGTGCCATCTGGAGAAAGGGACTGATAGGGGGGCACCATGGTCTGTGCTGCCTGCTTGTCCTCCTCTGTGGAGATGAGCCTGGGATCCGGAAAGTTTCTGAGCAGGGCTGTCAGCTGGGCTGTCCTTCCACCTTCTATGCTGAGCCTCTTCCTGGGGCAGGAGCACTTCTCAGGCTCATGGGTGGGGTCTGTACCCAGGACACCTCTCTGTGCCCTCCCCTCTCAGTCCTGCTTCCTTGTCCCTCCTTTCTGTTTCTCTTCTGTCTGTGTTTCAGGCCCCTGGGAATTGCTGAGTCCTCTGCCTCCTTTAGCAGTGATTCTCTCACCCAACCTCTACACACACTATGTGCAGACACACACACACACACACACACACACACACACACACACACACACACACATCCTTTAGGTTTGGTAAGCACAGCCCTGGGCCCTCAGTGTCCTCCCATTTCCATTTCTCCAGGTCAGGGTGCACAGTCGCTCCCCCTGCCCTCTCCCATTCCCATCTGGCTTTTCTCTTCAGAGCAGGAGGCTGGGCTGCACCATGACCCTGTCACAGTGATGCACCCTCACCTTGCTTTGGGTGAGCTGAGTGCTGGCTGGTGAGAAGGACCCTCCCTCTCTTTCATTATGTTGAACTTTGCTACAGCTTCCATGGTTAGACATTCGATGACCCGGTTGTCCAAGAGGGTATTTTCCTTCGTGGAGGTGTGCAGGATCAATCTCTTATGCCTCCTGGTAGGAAAGGCCTGTGCTGATCGGTCAGTGGGGCCTATGGGCCCAATGTTCACCAGGGACAGGTCTCAGCCACTCTCTTGGTCCCTGGGTTCTGGTGGCTGAGCTGGGGCTGAGGCCCATCCATTTTCTTCCTGACCATCTTTGGTGTCCTCTGTCCTTGGCCCAGCTGACTGTCCTGTGGTCACCCCACCTTCCCCACGGCTAGTGCAAAAGGGAGTGGGGTGATGCCCAGGGTCCCCACAGAACACAGCTCTTCAAGACCCAGAGAGAGAGACTGGGAAAGAACAGGGGCTCAGAGCTGGAGAGATTTCTGCAGACTTACTCTGCAGCCAGGATGGGCTTAGCCCTTCTTGCTATACATCCCTTGGGGTTCCTCTTGAGGGATTGAGGCAGATCAAGCTCCTCTGTGTAGAAGAAGAACAGGCAGTGGCTGGAGAGCCTGCGTGAAGGGACTTTGCTCACACCTGAGAGGATGCGTGGGGCTGGGCCATGTTCTGAGAGCAAAAGGAGCTCATACCCCCCACTTCACCTTCCCCATGCACAAAGGACAGCCCTGTCTTCCCTCCCAGCTTCATGAGAGACAGCAAGGGGCAGATTGTGGGTGAGTAGAAAAACCTCCAGCAGGTGGCCACATCATGGATGGTGCCTGTGCGTGACCTTCAAACACCCTCTGCACCTCCTAGGGTGCAATGGGCAGGTCACAGGGTGCCTGGCTGATTCCTAGGAATGCTGTGGGCACTTAGGCAGCTGCTGTTCTGTGTCAGCACTGGGATCAGCCTGGGATAACCTAGAGAACCGTACAGAGGGAGTGGGGTGGGAATGTAGGGAGCAGTCACAGAAAAAGTTGATGAGGATGGAAAGAGGTCACAAGGGTAAAGTGCCTAATATGGCATCATGTGGACCATCGCTGCCCTTGGAGATGCCCTTTTGGCTGGGTCAGCAGCCCCTGGGGAGTCTTGTGGCTGGGATTCTGCCATCCTCTGGTGAACATGGAGGGAAATTTGGATGACAGCAGCCCCAGCCAAGGCTGCATGTTTTATTCCATGTGAATCTGCACATTTCACAGCAGATTATTCACCTATGTCACAGATCCGTCACATTCCAGCCCCATGAGTCTCAGTCTCTGTGACTGTAAGTTCACTATCCTCCCTCTATCACAATCAGATGTCCCAAACACAGATTTCTGTCACCTGTGAGTTTGTGTTTGTGTGCAGTGGGCTGCACTGTGTATGCCCTGGGGACAGTGATGTCTGGGTGGGGCTGAGCACTGGGCAGAGGTTTGGAAGCAGAAGAGGGAGGTGCAGGGCAGGAAGATCAATGACAGAGGAGCAGAGAGGGAGCAGGGACAAGTCATCTTTGTTTCTCACTCCCAGGGGACCAAGAATGCAGGACCCTGACCTTAGGGCTCAACACCACACACTGTTGGTGTCCGTGGATGTCACCAGTGCTCGTAATTTCATGTTGCCTTGGCATTCATTTATTAAGGTGTAAGCTTACCTGCTTTATATCAGAGGCAGGGCTTGGTCACCGTGACAGTTCCCAATACTGTACCTGGCCAAATGGCTGCAGTTGGTGGCCAGAGATAAAATCTTAGAGGCATCTCTCCTGCTTAGTGTGCTGGGCTCCCCCTCTACCCAGCTGCTTCCTTTAAACTCATGGTTGTGAAATTTGCCCTGAAATTTAAAGTGACCACCTCTCAGTCACAGCGTGGTCACCTGGCCCTAGTGTTTGCCTGCTTTAAACTCACCCATTAAAGCTTTCTGCTGGAAACCTCAGCTAACACCTTGGACCCACTAAAGCCATTGGCCTACAGGTCCCTACTTTCCTCTCTGCCTGGACTCCCTGACCTCTGTGTCTATTATCTCTAGGTGTGCCATGTGCTCCTCAGAGTCTGTAAATAGCAAAAAAAAATTTGTACTTTCACATTGTGGTTGTATCACTGTAGCCTCACCTGCCATCTGGTGCCTGACATTGAGGCTGCCCCATGGGACCCATGCTGGTTGAGCCCCTGCTGGAGCTCTTTTCTTGGGGTCTCTGGTGCTGCTGGGGACAGGCGCTGTCAGGTGATTTGATGGAGAAATGGAAGAGTTTTATTCAAAACAGTGTGTCAGATGATGTTTTCATGGGCTTCAGCTGCTGTAACAAACACCTTAGTCTGGGTGACTTAAAATATAGAAATCTATTTCTCACAGTTCTGGGGCCTGGGAAGTCCAAGTTCAAGGTTCCAGCTGATTCAGTCCTGGTGAGGGCTTCCTTGCAGATTCCTGCTCTCTTGCTGTATCTGCACATGGTGCGGGCTTGAAGGTGGGTGGAGAGACAGAAAGAGGTAGAGACCCTTCTCCCATGTTTTCTTCTATTTATAAGGTCATTAACTCTATCATGAAGCCTCCACTTTTATGACTTAGTCTTACTCTAATTATCTCCCAAAAATGCCACCTCCAAATTTCATCACATTAAGGATGAGGGCTTTAACAATTTTGAGGGGGCACATTCTGTCTGGAGCAGGAAAGGTGGGAGCTCCTTCCCCTCCTGTTCATGAGGCCTGACCTTCCCTGGTGAGACGACTTCACATTCAGTCTCATTCTAGGTTGCAGCTCCACAGAGCCTGGGTTCTCCTCTGCTCTTCTGCCCATTCCTGGGTTTTCCTTCTTGCACCATCTTCTCCCTGTGGCCCCACCTGCTCCTGTTCCAGGCAGCTGTCCCTACGTTGCTGCTCTCTCACCATCTCTGGCCTCGCTGACCTCTGCCTTTTTTTTTTCTCAGCCCTGAGGCCAGCTCCATGGGAGGGAGGGAGGGTGAAGCTGGGATGGGTTCTGACCAGGTTGCTGCCCGCTATGGAAGCTTGACAATGAGGGACGCTGTTGTGTCACCATGGATGAGTCCTTAGGAAAAGGCTATTTCTCAGGGGTGCCTGGATCAAAAGGGGGGTGGCACTTTTAATTTAGCTGGATCTGTGAACTACAGGGACTCTGCTCCATGTCAGCAACCAGCACCTCCAACTTTTGGTTTCTCTCTGTAGCTGATTGTCTTGCCTGTGGTAAGATCCTCCTCACGATGACTGATGGTCACAGCCGTGTGCGGAAACTTAATGGAGGGTCTTGAATGCTCACACAGAGTGTCCAGGGAACATGCTTCCTGATGTTGAGAACGGGTGCTCAGTGTCATAAAGATAAACACTGAGACAAAGGATCTCTCAGAAAGGCTAGTTTACTTTCTGCAGAAAGGGTGTCACTCGCTAGCAGTCTTGCCATGACAGCACACACAAACAAAGGAGACAGGATCATTTATAACCTGACCCGTCCACCCTACTGCTATGTCCAGCTTCTATCGGCTGGAACGGACCTCCCAATTTGTACTTGACTTGATTGGCTAGCAACTTAGAACTTTCCCAAAGAGGCAAAGGCAGAGAACAAAGGAAGAGAGGAATTAACTTGTGGAATGCTGAGAGAGGCAAAAACATTTTCAAGTAGGGAAAGGAATAAGCCATGACCTAATGCTTGCTTGGACTGGTTCAGGCATATCAGGGCAAATATCTAAGCTAAAATGTGGGATCTAAGAACACAGAGTATATTGATTTCTTTATTATGGCTGGCAGAATTTAAGAGTATTAGCACACGTCTTTGAGAAAATTGTGCTTTTAAGAGAGGTTACTATTTATTTTCAATTAGACTGGGAGGAAAATCCCTTTGAAGAGGACCTCTATTTATTTCATTCTCTACAATTCCCCCCTCTTTTATTTTATAATTCCTCTTCAAACTTGTTTAATATGTTTTGACTTAATTGCTCCGTTTGTCCTTTTAAGAGAAGTAATCTTTTTGAATATGGTGGAGAGTTAGGAAACAATTTTGTGAGAGTAGCAGGGACAAGTTTTTGTATAAAGCTTTGAAGACATTTTTATTTATAGTTACCCACCAGAACAACATAGATTTAAATCTCACAGCTATTTGATTTCGTGCTTTAAATTTATCTGGCACTTCTTGTGGGACCCCAATAGCGTTTATGTAAACCTGAGGGTTAAAGGATTTATAAGGAGTTTCTTTGGGCCTGCAGTGTTTTGTTTTTACTTTTTTTTTTTAGGTTGATAAAATGCCAGGGTGAAAGGGATAGCCAATTGGATTAGAGCATAAATACTCCTCCAATTATCTGGCAGAGTGTCCAGTAAAGGTCCTTCACAGTACTAGCATACATTTGCTCAGGGGTGGCTAAGCACAGACTGATGGGCAAGCTCCTGGAAAGGCTTGAGCTTCTTGCATCCTTTTATGCTTCCAAGGAACACCAAATTCTCCACTTGCCATGGGAGGCACGAACTAAACTTGGCATTTAGAGGTGGAAGCTGGATTGCCCTTGGGGGCTGACCCACAGGGTGTCAAACTTTAGGAAACAGCAGAGAGAGAGCTCAGCATGATGGATTATCCCGAGCAGTGGGATTTTGGTAGGATTTAGCCTGTGGTAGAATCCTCCTCACAATGACTGATGGTCACAGCTGTGTGTGACCATATGGTCCATACCTGGTTGATGAGGAGACCATCCGAGTGGAAAGGGGACAATCCGGGCCTCTGTGCACAAGCATAACAATCACTCTTATTTAAAGTGCAGATGGAATATTTAATCCATTCCAGCCGGGTATTTGCATTTTGATACGTTGTCTTAATGGCTAAGGTTTGTTTTAGATCTTTCACCTTTGCAATAGACACCGCAGTTTTATTATAGGTGTAGGAGTAAGTGGGATGGGATCTAAAACTGAGGCTACTGAAGAAGGAGAAGATGGGGAATAATGCATATCTAAAAAATGCATAGGGGGTGTTTCCCATTTAGGTCAATCCCCATACCATAGAAGCAACTAAGAGTAGGTTTAGAGTCAGTTAAGGTGGAGGTGGTGATAGAGAGAAGGACAGTGTTACACTGATAAGGCTGGCAATTAGAAGGGGTAGTCCCTTTAGTGAGGGGTTTTAGATCTGCACAAACCTCTTCTGTGGAAGTCCAACCTTGCACCTGAGTAGTCCATAGGATGTAGTCCCAGCTACTACAAGGTTGCCACGCTATAGGAGCAGAAAATTGGTGTCTCGGCTGCAGGTATTCACAACCATGAGTGCTAGGAGGAACTATGTCAACTAGAGGGCAGGAGCATAAATATTTGTGTGAAAAAGCTAGCTGTCATTGATCCTTCACATCTTTACAAGGTATGACAGAGCATGCATTAAAGGCAATGGTCTGAGGTGAGTCAGACTTAGTTATGTTAATAACAAAAGGAGCTAGTAACAGAATCAGGAAAGGAAAGGAAGCAATATAGAAGGGATATGGAAATTAAGCTTTTGGTTTTTTTTAACTTTAACTTGTTAAGGCTTGATCCCAGTACACTAACCTATGATTCTGATGAGGAAGATGATTTCTTGACTTAAGTATGGTGGGTCCATCTTCTCTTGGCTGTGCGGATGGCAGTCTTGGTGGTCAACTGTACAGGATAAGGGCCTTCCCAGGTGGGCACAAGTTTCCCTTCTTTTTACCCTCTGATGAGAACATGGTCCCTGGGTTAGTGCTGGTGAGCTAGAAATTCTAGCGGTGGTGTCTGTGCTAAGAGATCTTTTATCTTAAGAGAAGAAAAGGTAGCGGAGAGACCAAGTATATAATTTCTGAGGAACTGATCCTTAGTTTCAAACATAGGAACATTAGCTGAGGAATGTAAATAAGGCAATCCATATAACATTTTATATGGAGACAGGCCTGTATCCTTTTGGGGAGCTGTCCTGATCCTTAATAAGGCAATGGGAAGACATTTGGTCCATGGTAAATGAGTTTCTAGAATTAATTTAGTCAGATGATTCTTAAGGGTTTGATTTATTCTTTCTACTTGTCCGGAGGATAAGGGATGCCAGGGAATATGATATTCCCATTTTATGTCTAGCACTTGGGCCAGCTTTTTAATAATATGCACAGCAAAATGGGTTTCATTGTTTGAGTCAATATTTTCTATTATTCCAAACTTGAGTATAATATGCTCAATTAATGGTTTTACCACATTATTGGCAGTTGCCTCGAAAAGGGGATGGCTTCTACCCAGTGGTTAAGGTAATTAATTATTACTAGCAGGTGTTTTAGCCGACTAATGGGTGGCATTTTAGTATAATCGACTTGGACGTTTTGGAATGGTCTTAATTCCGGAGTTCTTCCTCCGAAAGGCAATTTCCTTTAAGCTTGTTTGTCAGTTTTCTTACAGATGAGACAGCCATTTGTGATCTGCCTGTCTAGAATATAAATGCCAATACACTTAAAGACTCTGAGAATCATGTCACATAGGGCCTGGGGACCCCAGTGAGTCCCTTGATGTAAATGGGATAATACTTCCCTCATAAAGGGTTTAGATAGCATCTCTCTTTGATCTGGAAGTATCCAGCTTTCTTATGAATTTTTTTTTTTTTTTTTTTTTTGCTTTGGGATTTCAACTAATTTTTCTTTCCCAGCCAGGGAGAAGATAGGAACAACAGTAGGAGAAGGAAGGTGGGGAGTTAAATGAAAAATGGGCATTCTAAGACTGCAGCCTTTTTGGCCATCTGATCTGCAAGGTTATTCCTTCGGCTCTTAAGGGAAAAATCATGTTGATGTCCAGGAATGTGCATGATGGCTATCTACTTTAGTAGCTGGAGGTTATCTAAGACATGACTAATGACTTATGAGCAAGTTCTTGGCCCCTACTATTTATAAGACCTTGTTCAGCCTAAATCTTCCCAAATGTGTGTGCTACCCTAAAGGCATACTTAGAATCTGTGTAGATAGTTTCTATCTGATCCTTTAAATATTTTAAGTCCTGACTGAAGGCAAATAATTTACAAGCTTGAGCAGAATAGCTATTGGGTAACCATCCTGATTTAATTTCTTCGAGTGTCTCTCTATCTACTACTGCATATCCACTGTGTTATTCCCCATTAAACACCCAGGGGGACTTGTCTATGAATAGGTGTTGCCCCAATCTATAGAGGCCTCAGCTAAATCTGGCTGGACTTTTGTGTGGTAGTCAATTAAGTTGAGGCACAAGTGTTCTGTCTGTAGCAACGGATTTCCCGTCAAGAACCCTGCAGGGTTGAGTGAATTATCTGTTGTTATGGTTAAGTCATTTAAATCATCCTTTTTTTTTTTTTTAACAGAATAGCCTTATATTTTAAAATTCTGGAATCAGTGGGCCAGCTTCCTGCTTTTTGGCTCAAAATGGCCTTGACTTGATGAGATGTGCTCACGGTCAAATACCCCCCAAAGGTTATTTTTCTACTTTTTTCTACTAATATGGCTGTGGTTGCAATAGATTGAATATACTGGGGCCACCCACTGGCAACAGGATTTAAAATCTTAGACAGAAAAGCTACCGGTTGTCACCGGCCTCCGTGTTCTTGAGTGAGCACCCCTAAGGCTACTCCATTGCTTACATTAACAAAAAGGTGGAAGGGCTTCTTAAGAGAAGGCAGAGCTAAAACTGGAGCAGACATTAGTCTATGCTTCAGTTTATTAATTTGATCTACTTCTTTAGAGACCACATAAGGGGGTCAGGCCCCTTATTAGCTAACTTTTCATATAATAATTTACTTCTTAATGCATAGGAGTCGTCCATAATCGGCAGTATCTAATTAATCCTACAAACTTTTTAAGTTCTTGTTTGATCCAGGGCAGTGGCAGGGACAGAATTCCTTCTACTCGCTCAGGACCAATTCTTCTTTTGCTGGTGCTAAATGGCCCATGTATTTGACTTCTGGTTCTACATATTGGAGCTTCTCTTTTGAGACTCGTAACCCTTCAGTGTATAAATGATTTAGAAAATAGATGGTGTACTTATTTACTTTCTCTATATCCTCTCCAGGTATAAGAATATCATCCATGTGTTAAGTAAACATAGCTGTTTTGGGATAGCAGCCCTCTCTATGACTTTCTCTAAGGCATGACTAAAAGGGTTTGGTGAATCTGCAAACCCTTGATACAGAACTGTCCATCTGTATTGTTGCTTCTGCCCACTGTGGGGGTCCTCCCACTCAAAGGCAAACAGGTCAGGCTGTTTTCCACTAAAAGACATGCCCAGAAGTCATCCTTTATATTTAAGACAGTGAACCACTGATTACTATATGGAATTTTACTTAGAATAGTGTAGGGATGGGCCAGGCGCAGTGGCTCATGCCTGTAATCCCAGCACTTTGGGAGGCCGAGGCGGGCAGATCATGAGGTCAAGAGATTGAGAACATCCTGGCCACTTGGTGAAACCCCGTCTCTACTAAAAATACAAAAATTAGCTGGGCGTGGTGGTGGGTGCCTGTAATCCCAGCTATTCAGGAGGCTGAGGCAGGAGAATCACTGGAACCTGGGAGGCGGAGGTTGCAGTGAGCCAAGATTGCACCACTACACTCCAGCCTGGTGACACAGTGAGACTCTGTCTCAAAATAAGAAAAGAATAGTGTAGGGATTTGGCATGACTGGGTGAGGAGTCTGCACTATTTCATTAACAGCTTCAAGATCTTGCACTAATCGGTATGACCTGTTAGGTTTCTTGACAGGTAAAATGGGAGTATTATAGGGAGACATGCAAGGCTTGAGGAGCCCATCTTTTATAAGTCTATTACGGGCTTCAACCCTATCTGCCCTTCCAAGGAGATAGGATACTATTTATTCCTTACAATCTCCCCTGGAGTCTTCAATTTTATTTGGATTGGGGGAATCTGTAACCTCCTTCAGTTTCTTTCTTTTGGCCAGACACCAGGGGAAATTTTGCCATAGTTAGCAAATTTAGTGAGGTTAAGAACCCTCTTGGGCTAACCTGTTAAGGGAAGAGACCACCCCTCATATTGTCTTATGCCCAATTTCTACCTCCAAAAGAAAGAAGAAGTAAAAACTAAAAGGCAGAAATGAAATCCACAGGCAGACAGCCCGGCACCGCGCCCTGGGCCTGGTAGTTAAAGATCGACCCCTGACCTAACAGGTTATGTTATCTATAGATTCCAGACATTGTATGGAAAAGCATTATAAAAATCCCTGTCCTGTTCTGTTCTGTTCTGATTACCGCTGCATGCAGCCCCCAGTCACATACCCCCTGCTTGCTCAATCAATCATGAGCCTCTCACACGGACCCCCTTGGAGTTGTGAGCCCTTAAAAGGGACAGAAATTGCTCACTGGGGGAGCTCGGCTCTTGAGAAAGGAGTCTTGCCGATGCTCCCGGCCGAATAAACCCCTTCCTTCTTTAACTAGGTGTCTGAGAAGTTTTGTCTGCTGCTCATCCTGCTACACTGTAGACCAATACCTAATTTTAACATTAAATCTCTCCGAAGTAGATTAGTTTCTGCTTTAGGAATTAATAGGAATTGAATGTTACTTGATCAGGCTTTATATTTTACCTTGGCACTTTCTAAAATCTTTGCTTTAAATCCTTCCCCTTTTACTCCAGAGACTAACAACTCCTCTGGAGAATATGTTAGCCCAGTTGGGGTAACACATAGGGAGGAGCAAGTAGAGCCTCAGTCGACTAAGAAAGTAATTGACTCATGGTTAGGTCCTACCTTTAAATTTATCAAGGGCTCCTGGTGGGACTCGAGGTAGAAAAGAAAGAGCCCCTGACACCCCCCACTCCTCCTCTTTAAAGGCAGGAATGAGCGGAGGAGCTCCCCCTGTAATCTGTCGCTTAGGGCATTATCTCTTAAAGTGGCCTGACTTTCCACATTTGTAACATCTATCTTGCCCTCCTTTTCTCCCTATTCCGGAACTTCCCTGCCTCTGTCCTTTTTCTTCTCTCTTATGTTTACACCCTTTACAACACTTGCTGTGACTGTTTTCCCTTCAACCTTGATTCTGTCTTCTGTTTTGCATCCCCAGGTCCCAGGGTGTCGGCCGAAATTTTGCTTCTGGCATTGGTTGCCCTGGTGAATTTTGCCAAAAGATTTTTGCCTTTTGCTTTTCTTTTTTTTATTTCATCTCTCCTGACATATACTTTCTGTGCTTCCTCTAAAAGCTCTTTGATGGAGCGATTTTTTCATCTTTTTATTTTTTGTAACTTCTTTGCTATATTGGGCTATTTGTGACAAAATGCAATTTTAGCATCACTTGTCCTGGGGGGCTATCTAGATCTAAATTAGCATACTTTCTCATTTGCTCTCTTAATCTGTTTAGAAATTGCACAGGCCCTTCATGTTTTTCTTGTTGTACATCAAAGGCCTTAGTAAGATTTTGAGGTCAGGGTGCTGATTCTTTAATCCCTCTAACCATTAATTCTCGTAAATTTTTATATGGTCTTGGTGGGTTGCATTATTATTATCCCACTGTGGGTCTTGAGTGGGAAATTTAGTATTTGCCACCGGATTATCCTGGCGAGCAGGGTGATCACCTTCCCAGGCTGCCATAGAGGCTGCGTGGATTATGTTTTGCTTCTCTTTTGAGAAGAGGATACCTAGGATCGACATTAACTCCGTCCAGGTATACTACTGGGGACCTAAAAACTGGTCGATCTGTTCTGCCACTCCTTTTGGATCATCTATCTAGCAGGGGCTTGAGCTCCCTCTTTAGGCCTCGGACCTCAGAGGCAGTTAAGGGAGCATTTATAAAGCCAATCGTGCCCTCTCCTTGTGGAACTTTTTTTAGAGGGAAGAGCTGGGAAGTCGATTCTTTAGGAGTGCAAGGAAAAGGAAGATTCTGAATGTCCCTTTTACATTGTTCTATCTCTTTTTGGAGCCCTCTTTTTGAGGAAGGACATTTAGATGGGCAGCAGAGATGATCAAGCCACTGAGGCGGTAATTCCTCGGGAACAGACGCCTCCAAGTCCAGAGTGATCCCTGGAGGGGGTGGGGGAGACGAGACTTCCGCCTGAGGAGGAGGGGAGGCGGGACTTCTGCCAGAGGAGGAGGGGGAGGCGGGAGTTCCGTCTGAGGAGGAGAAGGCGGCAGCCATGCGGCAGGCAGCAGCAGCGCCTTGGGATTCAGAAACGGGAAGATAATTTAAAGGATCCCACTAACTGCTCTGGGCCTTTGTTTCTATCTGTTACCGTCTTTAAGTCATTTAAGGGGTAAAGAAGGGCAGGCCCTTGCTGCTAGCATAAGGCATAATCCATTTTTTCTGGGGACATGGGGCTTTGGTTGTTAACATACATTATTAAAAGTTGACAGACCCAATCCTCATCTGAACCAAATTTTGGCCAGAAAATGGCAGGTTTTAAGGTTGGCTCTTGGGTCCAGAGGAAACAGCAATATTTAATGATCTGTTGTTTTCTCTTATGTTTAGTCCGCTCATCCTCTTTCCAATATTTTAGCATGAATCCTAAGGGACTATCAAAGGAAATTTGATCACTGTCCCCTCCCTTGTTGCCTGGTCTATTTCCTGTCCCAATCCTACTAGAAGCATTTCCCATGTTGAATCCCAGATAGGCCCAATCCCTTGTGCTAGGGATGTTTTGCCTCTTCCTTTCCCGGGAAGGCTGAATCCCCCAGATACCGGGGATGTCTCGTCTGTCCTGTCCTCAAGGCTTAATCTCTCACACCAGAGGTGTTTCACCGATTCTCTTTCCCTGCGAGGTTAACCTTCCTCCGTTTCCCTTTTGGAGGTTCCTTACACTCTTCCCGTTTATGTCCACGCACTCTGTCCAGCAACAAGTTGGTAATCGTGCACACACACTCAGCCTCCCAAAAGCTGTCCACCAAGGAAGTACTTTGCTGCCCTCTTGCGGCTTTTCCTACCTTGGCCCGTGCACGGAGTTGCCTGGTTACTGTGGGGAGTCCCGCAAGCCTGTCTCTTTCCCCGCGTTGCTGAGAATCCAAGTATATTCCTCTCACCGGGTAGGTCCCGGCTCTCCTCCTGGGGCTGCCGCAACGGGCGGCAGGGCGCCTCCCCACAAGAGAGGGCCGAAGACTGTCCCATAGGGGAATGTTAATCTCGCTGGGGCCTTCAAATTGTTGGTAACGGGTGCTCGGTGTCATAAAGATCAGCACTGAGACAAAGCATCTCTCAGCAAGGCTAGTTTACTTTCTGCAGAAAAGGTGCCACTCGCCAGCAGTCTTGCCATGAATGCACACACGAACAAAGGAGACAAGGTCATTTATAACCTGATGCATCCACCCTACTGCTGTGTCCGGCTTCCAATGGCTGGAACGGGACCTCACAATTTGTACTTGACTCAAACTACTACAAGTCAAATACAGCAAATATCCAAAAACCCGAATTTAAAAGTGAACAAAAGACTAAAATACTTCCCCAAGGAAGACACACACATCGCCAGTGAGGACATGCGAGGATTCTTAACATCACTAATACTTACAGATATGCAAATCAAAACCACAGTAATACACCACCTCACACACATTAAAATGGCTTTAATAAAAACAACAACAACATGAAACCACAAGTGTTTTCAAGTAGGTGGAAAAATTAGGGCTCTAGTGCATTGCTGCTGGTGATGGGAAATGTTATAGCTGCTGTGGAAAGTGGTATGGCAGTTTCTCAATAAATTAAAGAATTACTACTTGATCCAGCAATTCTACTTCTGGATTCTAGGTCGTGAATGCGTTGATTATCTTTAGTGAACTATAGAAAGTTTTCTTTATCTGGTGAAAATACACTGTAACATAATAACTTAGTAGATAACATGAGCCCTCTTGCATGGGAGAGCTTTTATACAACCAGAACCAGAAAATATGCATTGAAAATAACAATTGAATGAAATCTCATTATAAAATGTTTAAATGGACCAGCAGGTGACAAGTGTACCTGAAGCTTTGATTGTTTTCCCAGGAATATGGGGCCAAACATTGGTTATAAATTCTTTTAACAATTTATAAGTCACCACACCAATATATTCCATTTGAATATTTTTATCTTTTCCATGATGAGTCATGGAATGCAGAACTTTTAATAATAAAAGCTTTAAGGACTTAGGAAGGACAAGGTGGCCATCCTGGTTCTCCATGAGTCCATGCTTAATTAACATTAGACTCACATCCTCTTGAATCATAGTTTTTCTTCAAATTATGTGCATAGCACTGATAACTGATGGGTTATCATAGGTAATTTGACTTAGACCATGACGTTCATTCAAATTGTATATCTAAGTAATTTTAATGTCAGCTGATGTAGCATGAGTGCTGATTGGTTAGGTAGGAGATGAAATCATGGGAAGTTGAAGCTGTCCTTTTTTGCTGAGTCAGTTCCTGAGTAGAGGTCACAAGATCAAATGACCCATTTTATCGATCTGGGTGGTGCCAGCTCATCCATCCATCAAGTGCAGGGTCTGCCAAATAGCTCAGACAGATCTCAGGAGCAGTTTAGGGAGGGTCAGAATCTTGTAGCCTCCAGCTGCATGACTCTTAAACCATAATTTCTAATCTTGTGGCTAATTTGTTAGTCCTACAAAGGCAGTCTTGTCCCCAGGCAAGAAGGAGGTTCATTTTGGGAAAGGGCTGTTATCGTCTTTGTTTTAAACTGTAAACTAAATTCCTATTAAAGTTAGTTCAGCCTATGCCCAGGACCGAACAAGGACAGCTTGGAGGTTAGAAGCAAGATGGTGTTCATTAGGTTAGGTTAGATCTCTTTCACTGTCTCAGTCATAATTTTGCCAAGATAGTTTGAGGAGAATCAAATTTTAAAGAAAGACACATAATAGTGTCATGGCTAGCCTTAAAAATTCTCTTGACTAACTTACAGAGCAAAAATCTAGCCTTAAACAAAGTTAAGTTTTTTGTAATCTCAAATGACTTGCTTTAGATCTCCTGAGGCAATAAGGATTAAAGCCACTTCACCATGTCATCCAGTAGTTAAAATTCCACACTTTCACTGTTGCAGCCTGGATTCAATTACAAGTCAGAGAATGAACTGCTTTTGTTACAGGAAAAAGGTCCCAATCCATGCCCAAAGAGAGGATTCTTGGATCTTGCACAAGAAAGAATTCAGGGCAAGTCTGCAGTGCAAAGTAAAAGCAAGTTTATTAAGAAAGTAAAGTAGTGAAAGTACAGCTACTCCATAGTCACAGTGGGATGTTCTTGAAAGTAAGAGGAGGCACACACCCACCCTAGGTACAGTGCTCATATATATGGGGAGATGTACCCTGCTACAAAGGTTTGTGATAAGGATTAATTTTCTTAATTATGATATTTTGCAAGAATCTAAGTTATTATCTTTAAAGCAAAATTAGGAATCACTTTGTTTTCCAGATATTGGGATATCTGGACACTCCCAAGTCTGGGTCTGTTTAGTAAATATTATTGATTTGTTCCCTTAACCATAAACATCTAGAGGCTAGGAATGCCTCACTTTCTGGAAATGCAGCCCAACAAGTCCCAGCCTCATTTTCCCAGCCCTCACTCAAGATGGAGTCACTCTACTTCAAATGCCTCTGCCACTTTTGTTTTGATATTTGTGTGATTTTTGAGTTTTTGAGGTACTCATTTACATCTTTGGAGATGTCTCATGCATCCTTGGCTAAGTCACAATTATGGTTAGTGCTTATCAGTTTCAGCTGGGAGGATACTTTTGGTTAAAAAAAAATTCAAAAGCCAGAAATATCAGCTGTTTGTCCTAGCTAAAATCTGGTAATAAAAAATCTGAAAGTATTACAGTGGGTAGCTAGTCAGACATCAGCAGGACAGGAGGGAGCCTCCTTCCCCCACACACCAGGAATGTCATGACCATCACGTGATTGTCAGGTGGTCGTTAACTGTCTCTCTAAAATAATAATGGGTTGTAGCTAGCACCAGGGAAAGGCAGTCTCCCAATAGACAGGAAACACCTGAAACAGTTGATCAGCTCCTTCCTGATAAGTTCTCAGAAGTTGGGTGAGTGGGCTAAAGCATGTGAATTAAGAGGCAAAATGGTGGAGTTTAACTGGTTTGTGACCTCCCAGGGACATTTGACTGGAAAGAGAAGAACACCTCAAGTGAGCATGCATACAACTCCAGTAAATACACTGCGCATGCTCACCCCACCCCAAGGGCTAGCAGGCCACTGCACATGCGGACAGCCCACTCCAAAGGGAAAATAAGGGGAGAGGAGATGCAGACCCCAGAATTATGCCAACATACAAAAGCCTAAGTCAGAGGTCAAGCAATGCACTTGATCTCTTGTTGCCTGCTTGGCTTTTTTATTTTTTTATTTGTATTTATTTATTTTTTTGCAACAGAGTCTTGCTCTGTCACCCAGGCCGGAGTGCAGTGGCATGATCTCAGATCACTGCAACCTTCGCCTCCCAGGTTCAAGTGATCCTCCCGCCTCAGCCTCCCTAGTAGCTGGGACTACAGGCACATGCTACCACACCCAGCTAATTTTTGTATTTTTGGTAGAGACGAAATTTCACCATGTTGGCCAGGTTGGTCTCAAACTCCTGATCTCAGGTGATCTACCCATCTCGGCCTCCCAAAGTGCTAGGATTACAAGTGTGAGTCACTGTATCCTGCCTGCTTGACTCTCTTTTAATTGTACTTTACTTCCTTTAATTCCTGCCTTAAAGCTTTTAAATAAACTTTTACTCCTGCTCTAACACTTACCTCAGTCCCTTCTTCTGCCTTACGCCTCTTAGTCAAATTACTTCTTCTAAAGAGGCAAGAATTGAGGTTGCTGAAGACTTCTACAGATTCGCTGCTGCTAACATGCTTTGGTGTCATTTCTCAGCTATGTTCGGCAGCTAAGAGAAGGATTTCCCAAAACAGCTCTGTGATTAAGAGTCAGCTTAATTAAAAACTGGTATTTAAGCCATATATTTATTAATGGTATTTAAGCCATATAATTATTAATATTTATAATATTAAGCCATGTATATATTAAAATAATATATATAAAATATTATACATATATATAGAATATGTATATACACAGAATATATAAATTCATATTGGATATATATTCAGAAAGGACTTGAATGTATATTGAAGGCTTTTCTGCTTTTCTCTTTTGTATCTTTTTTTTTTTTTTTTGAGACAGGCTGTCACTCTGTCACCCAGGCTTAAGTGCAGTGGCACGATCTCAGCTTGCTGCAACCTCCACCTCCTGGGTTCAAGGGATTCTTGGGCCTCAGCCTCTTGAGCAGCTGAGATTATAGGCACGCGCCACCACACCTGACTGATTTTTGTATTTTTACTAGAGACTGGGTTTCGCCATGTTGCTGGTCTTGAACTCCTGGCCTTGAGTAATCTGCCCGCCTCAGTCTCCCAAAGTGCTGCCATTACAGATGTGAGCCACTGCCTCTGGCCATCTCTTTTGTATCTTTGAAAGATTTTTTTTCAGTTGACTGAAATCTTTTTAAATCATGTGCTTAGTCTGTCTGGTTTTTTTCTTAAAAATTCTTTTTCTGCTTATTTCTCTTTCCATCCTTCCTCTTGCTATTCTTGATGCCACATGAGGGAACCTAAAGAATTTCTGACAGCCTGGAACCCCTTAAGGAAAACAGAAAAGACGCCACAGACTCCCCTATTTAGGAGAAACCACTGTTTTTCCTCATGGAACCCCAAGAGTTGTAAGTAAATGGATTCCTCTCAGGTCTAAAACTCTGCTCTCTTTTCCATTTTCCCTGACCTCTTTGGCTTTTGGGGGCATCAGAGATTACTTTGCACAGTAAAAATGCTTGACCTTATATGTGTGATGGCTGCTGGGTCACTGGTAAGAGCTTTGGTTTTGGAGGTGACTAACAGCGCTCGCAATAAATGGTTATTACTTCAGAATGCTACTCATTTCTTTGCAAGTTTAGATAAGAAAGACACAGTTTAAATAATTAGAAAAATGCCCTTGTAGCAAAGTACACTGTGGAAGTGTTGCATAGTATGGTTCCCTTGGCATTTTCCTCTTCTCAGGGACCTGGGATTCAGTGAAATCCTTGATTTATAAAGGTCTAGATGCTGTCCCTTGCAACTGGGTCTTCTTTTTATGTATTTAAATTATTAGGATCTAAAAGTTGCAAGACTTCGTTGGTCCTCTTCCTTAATGGGCTCTGTCCTGAGCTCAGTGGTCCAGTTGGAAAACAGAGACCAAATTAAAAGCTGCCTATCTAAATAAAATTGGTCTCCTTATAAAATCCTATGGTAAATTTCTGTCATTTTTGTGTTACCTTGGCATCTATTTTTAATCTTCCTTGAACACACACAAATTCCTTCTTGTAAAAGCTTTAGTTCTCTTTCTCTCTGTGCTTTGAGATGTAAATTTGCTACCAATTTTCTCTAAAACTCAGTAAAGTCTGGCTTAATTAAATGTTAACCTCTTCCATTTACAAAGGCACAAATTTAATCCAACTGTCTTTTTTAAATAGTGAATTTGATCAGTTCTATGCTGAAATCAAAACTCTAAACTCTTTCTGCCTCCCTCTATCTTTATGTGCACATGTGTATGTTATATGCTGTATCACATATATGTCTATGTCCATACATATGATTATATGTTGTTTACATACATGGTATCAAATTAATGTAAAAATAAGTACTCATAAATTAAGTAAATAATCCCAAATGCTTTTCAATACATGTGATTTTAGTAATCTTTGGTAAATAAAGATAGTTTAAAAATTATTGGTAAAATGAAGTAGAAATGTCTTCAGATTTAATTTAGACATTTGTGCCTGGGTCTGTTGGCAGACATTTTTATATTGTATTTACTAGATGTTTTAGGGTCATCATATGGTTGCTTCTGTATATATACATTTTCTTAATTTTTCTGTGACCTTATATCTTTAGATTTGAGCCTTTAGATTCTGAGTTCTAGATAAGCGACCATAGCAAGAACTGGGGACAAAACTCATCCCATCCCACAGCTGTGCCTTTTGGCCATGCTGGAAGAGATTAGATTCTCCAGGTATAATCTTCATAGCTTTGCTGTTTATCTTGGGCTTTACATCTGGTAACTAGTTAGAATTGCTTACTTCCTGTTTTTTCTCTCCTGAAAATAATGCTTTATTTGTTTGTTCTCACGTTGCTACCGAGAAATACCTGAGACTGGGTAATTTATAAAGAAAAGAGGTTGAATTGGCTCATGGTTTGGCATGACTCTCACATTTGCTCAGCTTTTGAGGAGGCCTCAGTAAACTTACAATCATTGTGGAAGGCCAAGGCAGAACAAGGCATCTCACAGGTGAGAGCAGGAGGAAGACAGCAAGGGTTACACACTGTTAACCAGATCACATGAGAACTCACTGTCACTAGGAAAGCACCAAGGGGAATGGTGTTAAACCATGAGAAACCATCCCCATAATCCAATCACCTTCAACCAGGCTCCACCTACAACTTTGGAGATTACAACTTGACATGAGATTTGAGTGGGAATATAAATCCAAAACATATCATTCTTTCCCTGGTTTCTCTCAAATCTCATGTCTTTCTTTTCATACGCGTCCGTGTGAAGAGACCACCAAACAGGCTTTGTGTGAGCAACATGGTTGTTTATTTCACCTGGGTGCAGGTGGGCTGAGTCCGAAAAGAGAGTCAGCAAAGGGAGATAGGGATGGGGCCGTTTTATAGGATTTGGGAAGGTAATGGAAAATTACAGTCAAAGGGGGTTGTTCTCTGGTGGGCAGGGGCGGGGGTCAAAAGGTGCTCAGTGGGGGAGCTTCTGAGCCAGGAGAAGGAAATTCACAGGGTTAATCACTCAGTTAAGGTGGGGCAGGAACAAATCACAATGGTGGAATGTCATCAGTTAAGGCAGGGCAGGGCCTTTTCACTTCTTTTGTGATTCTTCAGTTACTTCAGGCCATCTGGGCGTATATGTGCAAGTCACAGGGGATGCGATGGCTTGGCTTGGGCTCAGAGGCCTGACATTCCTGCCTTCTTATATTAATAAGAAAAATAAAACAAAATAGTGTTGAAGTGTTGGGGCGGCGAAAATTTTTGGGGGGTGGTATGGAGAGAGAATGGGCGATGTTTCTCAGGGCTGCTTCAAGCGGGATTAGGGGCGGTGTGGCAACCTGGAGTGGGAGAGATTAAGCTGAAAGGAGATGTTGTGGTAAGGGGTGATATTGTGGGCTTGTTAGAAGAAACATTTGTCGTCTAGAATGATTGGTGATGGCCTGGATACGGTTTTGTGTGAATTGAAAAACTAAATGGAATAAGAAGGAGAAAAACAGGTATAAAAGGTCTAAGAATTGGGAGGACCTAGGACATCTGATTAGAGAGTGCCTAAGGAGATTCAGCATAGTCCTGCCAGCAAAGATTATTTGTTTACTTCAAGAGTTAAGAGTGGCAGTTTGGGGATAGCACGAGGAGATATCAGCTGTGATGGCTTGGAGAAACAGTGTAAACTGGCAGTGTGAACAAGAGCAGGGCATGTATGAGTAGTTGAGAACGGAGAATAGGAATATGACTAGACAGAAAATAGTAGGGATGACAAGTTTTTTTGGGGGCACAGTCTAAGTTGGTCCGGTGTCTGGAATGAGACTGGGGCCTAATAAAAAGGAGCATCTATACAGGAGCTTAAATAGGCTGTACCTTGTAGCATTCTGAGGACAGGCCTGAATTCTGAGAAGCGAAAGTGATAAAAGTATTGTCCAGTCCTTTTTAAGTTGGTGGCTGAGCTTGGTGAGGTGTGTTTTTAAAAGACCTTTTGTCCGTTCTACTTTTCTTGAAGACGGAGGACCGTAAGGGATATAAAGGTTTCACTGAATACTAAGAGCCTGAAAAACTAATTGGCTGATTTGACTAATAAAGGCTGGTCTGCTATCAGACTGTATAGAGGTGGGAAGGCTAAACTGAGGAATTATGTCTGACAGAAGGGAAGAAATGACTGCGGTGGCCTTCTCAGACCCTGTAGGAAAGGCCTTTACTTATTCAGTGAAAGTGTCTATTTAGACTAAGAGGTATTTTAGTTTTCCTGACTCAGGCATGTTGAGTAAAGCTAATTTGCCAGTCCTGGGTGGGGGCAAATCCTCGAGCTTGATGTGTAGGGAAGGGAGGGGGCCTGAATAATCCCTGAGGAGTAGTAGAACAGCAGATGGAACACTGAGAAGTTATTTCCTTGAGGATAGATTTCCATGATGGAAAGGAAATGAGAGGTTCTGAGAGGCGGGCTAGTGGCTTGTACTATAGCATAGCCTGCATTTGCTGGTGTGTGGCGATTAGGCCTGGTGGAACTGCCATCAATAAATCAAGCGTGATCAGGGTGAGGAATAGGAAAGAAGGAAATACAGGGAAATGGGGTGAATAGCAGGTGGATCAGAGAGATACAGTCATGGAGGTCAGGTGTGGTATCAGGAATAATGTGGGAGGCCAGATTGAAGTCCGGGCCAGGAACAATGGTAATTGTGGGACTTAACAAAGAGTGAGTACAGCTGAAGGAGCTGGGGAGCAGAAAGTGTATGCATCAGGTATGAGGAAGAAAATAGATTTTGGAAGTTGAGAAATGTAGAGAGTGAGTTGAGCATAGTTTGTGATTTTCAGGGCCTCTAAAAGTATTAAAGCAGTGGCAGCCGCTGCACGCAGACATGAGGGCTAGGCTAAAACAGTAAGGTCAAGTTGTTTGGACAGAAAGGCTACAGGGTGCGGTCCTGGCTCTTGTGTAAGAATTCTGACCACACTAACCATGCCTAGGAAGGAAAGGAGTTGTTGTTTTGTAAGGGATTGAGGTTTGGGAGATTAATAGGACACGATCAGCAGGGAAAGCACGTGTGTTTTTATGAGAATTATGCCGAGATAGGTAACAGATGAGGATGAAATTTGGGCTTGACTGAAGTAATGGGGGCTGTCTGTGAAGCCTTGTGGCAGTACAGCCTAGGTAATTTGCTGAGCCTGATGGGTGTCAGGGTCAATCTAAGTGAAAGCAAAGAGAGGCTGGGACGAGGGGTGCAGGGGAATAGTGAAAAAAGCATCTTTAAGATCAAGCATGGAATAGTGAGTTGCGGAGGAAGGTATTGAGGACAAAAGAGCGTACAGTTTGGGCACCACAGGGTGGATAGGCAAAACAATTTGGTTGATAAGGCACAGATCCTGAACTAACTTGTAAGTCTTGTCTGGTTTTAGGACAGGTAAAATGGGGGAATTGTAAGGAGAGTTTATAGGCTTTAAAAGGCCATGCTGTAGCAGGCGAGTGATAACAGGCTTTAATCCTTTTAAAGCGTGCTGTGGGATGGGATATTGGCGTTGAGTGGGGTAAGGGTGATTAGGTTTTAATGAGATGGTAAGGGGTGCATGATCGGTCACCAAGGAGGGAGTAGAGGTATGTTATACTTGTGGGTTAAGGTGGGGGGATACAAGAGGAGGACGCAAAGGAGGCTTTGGATTGGGAAGAAGGGCGGCAATGAGATATAGCTGTAGTCCAGGAATAGTCAGGGAAGCAGATAATTTAAAGTGCCTCAGCCTAATAAGGGAACTGGGCAGGTGGGGATAACTAAAAAGGAGTGCTTAAAAGAGTATTGTCTAAGTTGGCACCAGAGTTGGGGAGTTTTAAGAGGTTTAGAAGCCTGGCCATCAATACCCACAACAGTTATGGAGGCAAGGGAAACAGGTCCTTGAAAAGAAGGTAATGTGGAGTGGGTAGCCTCCGTATTGATTAAGAAGGGGACAGACTTACCTTCCACTGTGATAGTTACTCGAAGCTCGGCATCTGTGATGGTCTACGGGGCTTTCAAGGTGATCGGGCAGCGTCAGTCTTCAGCCGCCAAGCCAAGAAGGAGTCAGTCAGAGAGCCTTGGGCCAGAGTTCCAGGGGCTCTGGGAGTGGCTGCCAGGTGAGTTGAACAGTCTGATTTTCAGTGGGGTCCCACACAGATGGGACGTGGCTTAGGAGGAATCCCAGGCTGCAGGCATTCCTTGGCCCAGTGGCCAGATTTCCGGCATGTGTAGCAAGCTCCTGGGGGAGGAGGTTCTGGAGGAATGCCTGGGTGCTACGGTTCAGGCGTTTGGAAGTTCTTGTGTGCTGGAGATGTGGCTGGGGTTTGTCTCACAGTGGAGGCGAGGAATTACAACTTTTTTCTGTTATTGCACACCTTGAAGGTGAGGTTAATTAAGTCCTGTTGTGGAGTTTGAGGGCCAGATTCCAATTTTTGGAGTTTTATTTAATGTCAGGAGCAGATTGGGTAATACAATGTATATTGAGAATAAGATGGCCTTTTGACCTTTTAGGGTCTAGGGCTGTAAAGCGTCTCAGGGTTGCTGCCAAATGAGCCATGAACTGGGCTGGATTTTTATATTTGATGAAAAAGAGCCTAAACGCTATCTGATTTGGGATAAAGAAAAAGGAGCATTAACCTTGACTATGCCTTTAGCTCCAGCCACCTTTTTAGGAGTAAATTGCTGGGCAGGTGGGGGAGGGCTAGTCACAGAATGAAACTGTAAGCTGGACCAGGTGTGAGGAGGGGAGGCAATAAAAAGATTATAGGGTGGAGGAGCGGAGGCTGAGGAAGAATTGGGACCTAGCTTGGCCTGGCAAGGAGGGGAGAGGTCAGATGGGTCTGTAGAAAAGGAAGATTAGAAAGATTCAGCGACACTTGGGGTTGGGACTGAGGGGACAGGCGGGAGATTTGGGATGAGTTGCACTGGGCACAGAGACTAGGAAGGGACTGATGTGTAAAAGAATGCCTGGACATCAGGCACTTCAGACCATTTGCCCATTTTACGACAAGAATTATTTAGATCTTGTAGGATGGAAAAATTGAAAGTGCCTTTTTCTGGCTATTTGGAACTACTGTCCAGTTTGTATTGGGGTCAAGCGGCATTGCAGAAGAAAATGAGATGCTTAGATTTTAGGTCAGGTGAGAATTGAAGAGGTTTTAAGTTCTTAAGAATACAGGCTAAGGGAGAAGAAGGAGGAATGGAAGGTGGAAGCTTGCCCATAGTGAAGGAGGCAAGCCCAGAGAAAAGAGTAGAGACACGGAGAAGGGGTGGGGATTTCTTACCCACCAGAAAAGCAGAGAAAGGGTGGGGGCACAGAAATAAGGGATTGGGGCACAGAGATAAGAGGTTGGGGCGTGGAAATAAGGGATTGGGGCACAGAGATAACAGGTTGGGGCGTGGAAATAAACGATTGGGGCACAGAGATAAGAGGTTGGGGTGTGGAAATAAGTGATTGGGGGGTTCTTGCCCCCTAGGAAAGTGGGACTTGCCACTAAGGGTGAAGGAGAAGGGGTTGAGGGGTACTTGCCCCTGCCCCAGGAAAGTGGGACTTACCGCTAAGGGTGAAGGAGAAGGGGTTGAGAGGTACTTGCCCCTGCCCCAGGAAAGTGGGACTTACCGCTAAGGGTGAAGGAGAAGAGGTTGAGAGGTACTTGCCCCTGCCCCAGGAAAGCGGAACTTGCTGCTAAGGGTGAAGGAGAAGGGGTTGAGGGGAACTTGCCCCTGCCCCAGGAAAGCGGGACTTGCCACTAACGGTGAAGGAGAAGGGGTTGAGGGGTAGTTGCCCCTGCCCCAGGAAAGCAGAGAAGGGGTAGAGAGAAGGAGAGAAGGGGTTGGGGTACTTGCCCCATCCCCGGAAAAGCAGAGAAGGGGTAGAGACAAGGAGAGAAGGGGTTGGGGTACTTGCCCCTTCCCCAGAAAAGCAGAGAAGGGGTAGAGACAAGGAGAGAAGGGGTTGGGGTACTTGCCCCTTCCCCAGAAAAGCAGGACTTGCCGCTAAGGGTGAAGGACCAAGACAGGCATCCCTGCGTGGTCTGACACCTTTGAAATGTGGGTGAATAATCAGAGAGGCATCCCTGCAATGATTAAACACCAAGGGAAGCCTGCCTTCCCAGTCCGTGACCGGCGCTGGAGTTTTGGGTCCACGGATAAAACGTGTCTCCTTTGTCTCTCCCAGAAAATGAAAGGAATTGAAATTAAGAGAAGGGAGAGATTGAAGAGTGGAAAGGAGAAAGTGGTTGAGGGACAGTGAGAGAGGTTGGAGAAGAGAGTAAGAAGAGACCGCTTACCTGATTTAAAATTGGTGAGATGTTCCTTGGGCTGGTCAGTCTGAGGACCTGAGGTTGTAGGTGGATATTTCTCATGGAGCAAAGAACAGGAGGACAGGGGATTGATCTCCCAAGGGAGGTCCCCCGATCTGAGTCATGGTACCAAATTTCATGCGCATCCGTGTGAAGAGACCACCAAACAGGCTTTGTGTGAGCAACATGGTTGTTTATTTCACCTGGGTGCAGGTGGGCTGAGTCTGAAAAGAGAGTCAGCAAAGGGAGATAGGGGTGGGGCCGTTTTATAGGATTTGGGAAGGTAATGGAAAATTACAGTCAAAGGGGGTTGTTCTCTGGTGGGCAGGGGCAGGGGTCACAAGGTGCTCAGTGGGGAAGCTTCTGAGCCAGGAGAAGGAAATTCACAGGGTTAATCACTCAGTTAAGGTGGGGCAGGAACAAATCACAATGGTGGAATGTCATCAGTTAAGGCAGGGCAGGGCCTTTTCACTTCGTTTGTGATTCTTCAGTTACTTCAGGCCATCTGGGCGTATACATGCAAGTCACAGGGGATGCGATGGCTTGGCTTGGGCTCAGAGGCCTGACATTTCTCACATTTCACAATGTAACAATGGTTTCCCAACAGTCCATTACCTCTTTCCAGCATTACCAGAAAAGTCCAAAGTCCCAAGTCTCTTCTGAGACAAGGCAAGTCCCTTTTGCCCATGAGCCTGTAAAATCAGAAACAAGTTATTTACTTCCAAGATACAATGGGGGTTTAGGCATTGGGTAAATACTCCAATTCCAAAAGGTAGAAATAAGCCAAAAGAAATAAGATACAGGCCCCATGCAAGTCTGACACCCAGCAGCACAGTCTTTAAAACTAAAACTCCAAAATAATATCCTTTGACCCCATATCTCACATTTAGGGCACACTGATGCAAGGGTTAGACTCCCAAGGACCTGAGAAGCTCTACTCCTGTGGTTTTGCAGGGCTCAACCCCCATGACTACTCTCATGGGCCGGCATTGGGTGCCTATGGCTTTTCCAGGTGCAGTGTGCAAGCTGCCAGTGGCTCTTCCATTCCAGGGTCTTGAGGATGGTGGGTATCTTCTCCCAGCTCCTGGCCCAGTGAAAACTGTGTGGAGACACTTACCCCACATTTTGCTTCTATACTGCCCTAGCAGAGGTTCTTCATGAGGGCACTGCCTTTGTAGCAGACTTCTGCCTGGACATTCAGGCTTTTCTATATATCCTCTGAAATGTAGACTCCCAAGCCCAAACTGTTGCACTTTGTGCACCTGCAGGCTTACCACCACATGGAAGCTGCCAAGCTTTATGACATGTACCTTCTGAAGCAGCAGGCTGAGCTGTACCTTGACCCTTTTGAGCCATGACTAGAGCAGCTGGGATGCAGTGAGCAGTGTCCTGAGGCTGCACAGGGCAGCAGAGCCCTGGGCCTGGCCCAAAATTTATTCTGTCCTCCTAGGCCTCTGGTCCTGTGATGGGAAGGGCTGCTGCAAAGGTCTCTGAAATGCCTTTAAGGCCTTCTCCTTATTGTTTTGGCTATTAGCACTTCGCTCTCCTTTACTTATGCAAATTTCTGCAGCCTGCTTGAATTCTTCCCCTGAACATGGGCTTTTCTTTTCTACCACATGCTTTCCTACACACTTTCAGAAAACTGGATCTCATGAGAACTCACTATCATAATGACAGCACCAAGGAAGATGGTGTTAAACCATGAGAAACATTGGTTTATTTGCCAATGTCTGAGGTAGGCAGGTGAGGACAGCGTTTGTGCTGTTGTGGAAATGTGTTCTGAACAGGGACCTTGAAGTGAGGTTGAGGAGGTGGCCAGGGGAGAGAACACTCAGGACCCCAGATGGCTGCTGCTGCCCAGGACATCCCCGCCTCTTATGGATATTACCCAGATTGTAGCAAGGAGAGGCTTCCTTTAAGTAGAGAGTAAACGGACTAAGAAAGCGATAGATGGCTCCACATGCCAAGAATGTTCTTTTCCTTTTCTCTCCCTTTTCTCCCTCTCCTTTTCTTTTCATGATATCAAATGCCAGAGAGGCGTGCAGAGCACATAGGGGGCCTTCCCTGCGTTGCTGCTACCTAAGCCTGCCTGGGCTGTAAGTTCCCCCGGAGCACCCCTTTGCCCCCACCTGTGGCATGGTCGGCCCCTCTTGGGCCCAAGCCTACCCTCTGCTTCCTCAGAGCGGGTCTCAGACCAGGCAGGGGGTTTCCCAGGAGTCCCTGGGAAGGTTTGTTTCTGCAGTGCCATGGTGACATAAATGGTTGCTTTCCTTATCATTTTTCAATATTTAGTGGCCACTGATTACTGCCTTAGAAACACGGAGCAATTGAGGTTTTCCTGCCCCTTTCCAATTCCAGTTCAATGTAATTTTCCTGCTGTGACTCCTGTCCCTCTCTGATGTCCTCTCCCCTATTCAGGCTTCAACAGAAGCCTTCTGTCCCCTCTCAAAGCCCCGTCCTCCCCAGGAGACACCAGCCAGTCTCTGTGCTTCCTCCTCCCACCCTCTCCCAGGGAGTCCTCCCCTCACCTGTGAGCAGGAGCCCCTGCCAGGGGATGCATCCTCTGTGGGGAGGGGCTGAGGGGGGCCTCATGGTCTCTGCTGCCTGCTTCTCTTCTGTGGAGAGGAGCTTAGCTCCAGGATGGTCAGGGCTACTGTGACTGCCAGTTCTGCTGTCTTTCCTCCCTCTGTGCTGAGCCTTCTCTCAGGGCAGGAGCACTTCCTAGGGCCAGGGGCAGGGGTGGGACACTGCCCAGGATGCCTCTCTGTCCCCTCCCCTCTCAGTCCTGCCTTCTGGTTCCTGCTTCCCCTTCCCTTCTGTGTGTGTTTGGTCCTTAGGACCTGCTGAGGCCATTTGCCTTCTTCAGATATGGTTCTCCTTCCACACTTGTCCACACACACACACATACACACAGAGACACACACAGAGACACACACATACACACAGACATGACACAAACACAGACACACATACACACAGGCACACATATATACAGACATACAGGCAAACACATATACACATATATACAGACATAGAGGCAAACACTCACATATACAGACACACACACATATATACTCATTCATTGAAACTGAGACACATGTACACATACAGATACACAGAGCTGTCACAGGACAAACTAGCACAGATAAAGACTTCAAGTGGGTTTATTTGCCGTCCTAAAATCGGGCGAGACTTCATCCCATGAGACAGAATACGTGGGTCAAGGAGCTGAGCAGAAGCGCGGGTTTAATAGAGAGGGGAGGGCTGTGGAAAGCAAACACAAAAAACAGAGGGCCACTTGGGAAAGGCTCATGGAACAAGGGAGAAATCTCTGATCGGGGAGAATCAGGTTCCTGTTTTGGAAACGGTGAGAGCAGAGGGGAGGTCATTGTCATGCGATTGAAACTGGCCTGTTTGGGAAATCGGCTATTATCTTTCGAAGGTCAGGTAGCAACTCAGTTTTCCTTTGGTGACCTGTGACATTGAGGAAGGACTGCATTGTGCTGTTGGTCTGGTCTGTTGGGGCCTGGAGCAGGAGCTCAGCCACTGCCATGGCCTTCTCTGACTGCTGTTTAGCAAAGCTCTCAGGTGGGGCTGATGGCGCTGTCCTGGGGAGGCCCTTTCAGTAGCAAGGCTGGTGCAACCCTGTCCCCTGGGAGGATGACCCGCCCTCTCCAGGGCTGACCTCTGCTGTCTCCTGGCCTCAGGTCTGTCAGCTCCACACACAGAGCCCTGGGGATCCAAAACCTGGGGAATTCTTTCTTTGTGATGCAGAAACCCAGCTGGCCAGGTCTCCCCATGCTCTTTAGTGCTTGGGAAGGTGGGATGATGCCCAGCAGGAAGGTGACAGAGGTGGCTCTGGGGGATAGAAAGGAGCTCACTGGGGGATGACTGGGGAGGGACCAGCCCTCTGTCTCCAGTGTCACCAGCCTGGCCTCTGATCCAAAGAGACCCAGGCTGGACTCAGGTGGAGCTCCAGCTCCAGGGTGTGGAGGAAGTTGTCCTGTGTGTCCTGGGTAGAGAGGACTGTGGTAGAGGGAGGTGGGTGGCTCTGAGCCCTGCTGTCCTTGGGGAAGGCTTCATGGAGACCCTCCCTTTCTGTGTCTGTTGGCTGAGCTGTGGCTCAGGGCCTGTCCATGTTCTCCCTATGTTCACCCCTTAACCTTGCAGGTGGTTGGGGGGGCGGGAGAGAAAGAAAGACTTTGTCTGTGTGTGTGTGTGTGTGTGTGTGTGTGTGTGTGTGTGTGTGTGTCCTGTGGCTACCACACCTTCCCCATGGGTGATGCCAGGAGGGAGTGGGGAGCTGCACAAAAACCCTTGGCAGAGCAGGCACCACGAAGGAGCAGGCACATGGCAGGGACCAGAAGGGTCATTTGGGGCAAGGGCTGGAAACCAGGCTCCACCTCTACCTCCTTAGCAAAGCCAGGTTCCTGTCCAGGGGAATCCATTTCCTGAGTGTTATCTGTGTGTGATGTCGCCCCCTGGAGGGCAAGAGGAGACTTGTGGCCTTATCAGGGGCTGCCCCAGGGACACTGACCAGGGTCTGCATGGTATGAGCTGGCCCTGACCCCTGGGCAGAAGTGGGCTCTGACCTCCAGACTGCAGGGTCAGGTCACCCCGGGTCCTGTTCACTGCAGGTCCCCAGGCTGCCCAACTCCATGCGGTGCAAGATGAGCCCAGGGAGAGGACAGGAGTTATCCAGAGAATAGCAGGTCGAGATTCAAGAGAACTGTCCACCAGGAGGATGGGCTGCCTCAGAAGGAGCCACCTGTCCCCAAGGTTTCAAAGGAAGGGCCCAGGGAGGTATCTCTGGGGACTTTAGAGAGAGGATGCCAGCCTGGGAGGGAGGTGGTCCCCAGAGTGCCCTGTGTTCCTCCATCACAGCACTGGGGGTGCTGCCTCCAGGCCAACTGTGTCCCTGTCTGATGCCCACTGTCACTGCTGTTACTCAATATTGTACTGGAGGCATTGGCCAATGAAATTGGGGTACAGATACGAATAGAGATATAAGACTTAGAAAGAGGGAGAATAAGCTACACCAATTCACAACCAATATGTGATTATATATCTAGGAAATTCCAGACATAGTGAAAAACTAATCAATGCAAGAATTTAATAGAAAGATGTAAAGTTAACATAAGGAGGTTAATAACTTTTATACACAGAAACAATACTCAGATAGAAGGTGTAATATAAGACCTCTTTATTATGACAATATAAAGATAAAACACCTGGGCATACCCTTAACAAGAAATTTGTAAAACCTATACAAGAAAACTCTTAAAACACTCCTAAAGGACACAAAATTCATCTTCAAAAGATGAAGAGACACATTTAGTTTCTTTTCCATCACTTTATTATGAAAATGTTCAAGCACACAAACAAATTGAAAAAGTTGTACAGCCAACACTTACATACTCATCATGTAGATTCTGTAATTGTTAATATTTTGTAGTATTTGCTTGATTAAATATTCTTACATCCATGAAAATAAATCCATCCTATTTTTTCATGTATGTCAGAGTGTGTTGCGGATCTCAGTACCCTTAAGCCCTAAATACCCCAGCACTAATGTCATTAACTAGAGTTTAATATTTGTTTCTATCTTAGGTGAAATTTACATAAAGTAAAATGCACAAAGTTGTAGTGTACCTTTTGATGAGTTTTGACAAATAAGTGCATACACCCATGCAACCCCTTCCAAGACACATACAGTTCCTGTTGCCCCAGTGAGTTCCTTCCCAGCCAATCCTCATGCCCAGTCCCACCTCCAGAGGCAACCATCGTGCTGAGTTTTCATCATAAATTAATGTTGTCTGTAGAAGAATTCCATATAAATAGAATCATACAATGTGTACATTTTCCTGTGGGTTAAATTTTCTTTTGCTCAGCAAAATGTTTTTGAGAATGAAGTATTTTGTTGCCTCTATCAGTAGTTTATTACTTTTTTTTTTTTTTTTTTGAGACAGAGTCTTGCTCTGTCGCCTAGGCTGGAGTGCAGTGGCACGATCTCTGCTCACTGCAAGGTCCGCCTCCCGGGTTCATGCCATTCTCCTGCCTCAGCCTCCCAAGTAGCTGGGACCACAAGCGCCCACCACCACACCTGGCTAAATTTTTTTTTTTTTTAATATTTTTAGTAGAGATGGGATTTCACCTTGTTAGCCAGGATGGTCTCAATCTCCTGACCTCGTGATCCACCCGCCTCGGCCTGCCAAAGTGCTGGGATTACAGGCACGAGCCACCGGGCCCGGCCTTGTTTATTACTTTTTATAGCCACATAATATTCAGCAGTGTGAATATACCACATCTGGCTTATTCATCCTCCTATTGATGGGTATTTTGTTTTAATATTTCCTCAGTTTTGGACCATTATTATGAATAAATCTGCTTTTAAAAATAACTTTGTGTATGTTTTGGATGGGCACAGTGGCTCATACCTGTAATCCCAGCACTTTGGGAGGCCAAGGAGGCACCGATCCCTTAAGGCCAAGAGTTCAAGACCAGCCTGGGAGACATGATGAAATCTCATCTCTACAAAATAATAATAATAAAACAAAATAACATCTTTGTATGTGTCTTGTTATGATCACATGTTTCATTCATTTTGGGTAAAATACCTAGGAATGAAATTGCTGGGTTATGGAGTAGGTATATGTTTACTTGTATAAGAAAGGGACAGACCTTTTCCCAAAGTGGTTGCATCATTTTACATTCTCAACAACAGTATATGAGAGTTCTGGTTGCTCCATATATCCTCATCAACATTTGGGGTCTTGTCTTTCTACTTTCAGGAATTTGGTTGGTGGGTTGCAACATTTGATTGTGATTTTAATTTGCATTTCCCTGATGACTGATGATGTTGAGTAGTTTTTTTCTGTGCATATTAGCTATTCGTATATCTTATTTTGTGAAGTTTCCGTGAAAATCTTTTAGTCATTATTGCATTCAGAACAAAGGATTAAAAAAATGCATCGCTTGAACCCGCGAGGCGGTGGTTGCAGTGAGCCGAGATCGTGCCACTGCACTCCAGCCTGGGCGACAGAGTGAGACTCCATCTCAAAAAACAAAAACAAACAAACAAACAAACAAAAAATGCATGTGGAACTTTAGCATGAGTTGACTTCACTTTGGGCATGCTGTCTTTAGCAGTCACAAAAAAAATGAATAGGCGGGTGAACTATTGTAGAATGTAAGAGATATAATAACCAAATATAAGGCATAAGTCTTGATTGGATTCCCGTTTTAAAAATACACATGGATAGCCAGGCGTGGTGGCACACACCTATAGTCCCAGCTACTCTAAAGACTGAGGCAGGAAGATCAGTTGAGCCTGGGAGGTGGAGGTTGCAGTAAGCTGAGATCCTGTCACTGCACTCCAGCCTGGATGACAGAACAAGATTCTGTCTCAAAATAAATTAAATAAATAAATACAGATGGAAAAATCATTTTGGAGACCAAAGGGGAAGACTGAAAAAGGACTATATATTAGATAGGGTTAGGGAGTTATTGTTTATTTTCTCAGGTGTGATCATGGGATTCTGGGCCAGTCACTCTGGGGAGAGGCATGGTAAAGCACTCAAGGACATAGTGTCACTCAACGACACAGTGTCTTGATGCCTGCAATTTACTCTGACACAGCTCAGAAAAAAACAAGAGGAAATATGGCAAAATGTTAAACTTGAATATAAGGAGAGGATGTGGGTATTCTTGGTATTATTTTTTCAACTTTTCTGGATGTTTGAAATTTTCATAATAAAAAGTTGAAAACAAAGGATGATGTGTAAGAAAGTAACTTGGTGGCATCAGAGGTCATGGATGGTGGCATTGGTGCAAAGACATCAAGGATGGGAAGGGTCTAGTTATACAAAGAGTAGATGAAAGACACCGCAGGCACAGGAACAGCAAGTGCAAAGGCCCTGAGGTAGGAACTAGCCAGCATCACATTGTCAGCCCTGCGAGTGACCTTCCTAGAAAGCAGACCCTTCAGGCCCAGTAAAGCTGCAGATGACTGCACCCTGACTGGCTTCTTTACTCCAACCTCATGAGACTCACCAAGTCACAATCACCCAGCTTCATAATAGAAAGCTGAAAACAAACACTCTTCAATTCCTGCCCCACAGAATTTGAGAGGTAACAAATATCTGTTGCTGTTTTAAGCCCTGAAGCCCTGGAGTAATTTGATAGGCAGCAATGGATAACTAATGCAGCTTCTGTCACATCTTCTAGGAAACTTCTTAACCTGCTCTCTCAGTACAAAATCCCCTTTCTCCATTTGGTTCCATGTAAACCTCTGTTCATCCTTCAAAATTCACCTAAAGGAGTGTTTCCCAAAATAGGGTTCAGGTGTCAGTGGCTGAGGGCATGTGAGATGATTCTAAGGGGTTACACACGACAGTTGTTAAAAAGTGTTACAGGCTATGCTTGTGATTAAGTGCCTATTAGAGAAAAATAATTGAAAATAGCATATTAATCCCATGATTGGATAAACATTATTGTTTTAAGATGAGGCCAAAGAAAAACAGTGAGTTGCTTTAAGGAAAATTTTTGAGTAAATAGCAGTGCAAGTGCTATTCAGATCGTAAAAGTGGAACACAACTAAAATTTGGAAGCGCAATGAGGAATAGCAGGAATTCCTCTAGGAAACCTTCCCTGCTGCTCCAGGTGGGCCAGTTTGCCCCTCATTCAGACCCCTAAATACCTAAATATCTCTCCACTTGGCGCTGGTGGAATCTGTCAGGATCCCATCTCTGGCTGATGGAAGTCTGTGAGGCTGTGGGCTCTGTATCTGACCTGAGCTCCAAGTCTGCAGGGCAGGCCCTGGGGAAGGGGAGATGGATGGAAAGTGGGGAGTAAGGACAAGCCAGGAGCCCACACAAGGTGGAAGGTTTCGGGACCCACAGAACCTGCCTCTATTCTTGCTGCCTCATCTTGGTGGTGCAGGGGACCTGCAGGAGTGAACTTTGTCACAGAGCTCAATGCACACCTGGCTCAGGAGGTGGAGAAGCTGAAGGAGGATTGGGGTAAAGGTGGAGCAGTTTCAGGTCCTGCTGCAGCTCCAGGCTGACCAGCCGAGCTAGCAGATGAGCAACACCTGGACCTGAGCCACGGAAGCTCCTGCCTGGATTTCCCCAGCATGAAATGCAAAACGGCGGCTGCTTTGGGCAGGTGTGTCCCGCTCCCACCCTAACAGGAACCTACAGGGAAGGGAGTTCTGAGAGGCGTCGTTCAGCCTAGCCACAGTCATAGTCACCACACCTTCTTATGGGCCTGAGCACCCTGTTCTGTCTGCCCTTCCTGGGAATGAGAGGTCCCTGAGAGCAGGGATGGGTCTCATTCATTTTGGGGTCTTAGTATCATTCAGCATAGGGCTTGGCACAGAGCAGGAGCTCAGGGAGTGCACAGTGAATTAATGAATGATTCTTAAAGAGCCCCTACATTTAAGTAAGAAATCCATCCATTGAATAAGAAATCCATCCATCACAGGTTCTTCCTGTGTCCACCTGGGTGGGGAAAGATGGACTCATCGGTGGCCTGAAAGGGATCAAGTTAAGTCACCCCAAAATGTGCCACGTTGGTATAAGGATTGTTTTGAGCTGAAGGCCACTGAGAATCAACAGATGCTGGAAGAGCACTGCCCTCTCCTTATCTACCTAGAAGCAGGGCATATATTTCCTTTTGGGAAGGTGTTTCCTCCCCAGACCATTAAGAAAAGCAACTCATCCTGGAGATGGCGAGTCCACACTGAGATGAGTATGCATAGACAGACCTCACTAACAGAACCTGCATCTCCATCAGTTCCCCAGGTATTTCCGGGTCACTGTCCCATGATGTATCACCCTTTGAAGAACAAGCCCCTTTCCTTTGTTAAAATGGTATATAAGCCCCACAAGTCTAGCCGTTTCATTTTTTCTTTTCTGTGAACTCCCATGCATGTAATAAAAATTCTCTGCCCTTTCTGTTGTTAATTGGTCTTTTGTTAGTTTAATTCACAGGCCTCCAGATACTGAACCTAAGTGGGTAGAGGAAAAGCATTCCCTCCCTGAAAGGCAGTTTTCCAGACTAACAAACAAATGTCATAAGTATGTACATCTTCCAGAAAACGGAGTTGTCTAGTTACATAGTATGCCCTGGGCAATGGATTAATACATGTAACTTAGGCAATTCATCTGAATTTCAGATTTTTGAAGGCTAAGAGCTACCTTCACAGGACCAAGTGATGGTCTCTGGAGTCTGGGTGTTTTACAGAGCTCCACTGATAGAAATAATCTTTGCAAGAACACTGTAGGATGCTGAATAGGATCTGCTTATATCTCAAGTTGTCTGGGAAGTGGGGACATTTGCTCCTTCTTATCTTGCTGGGATTTCTGTCACCAGCAGTTGGAAGGGACTCCAGTTTTAAGACAAAGGTTTACAGTTTCTTTGGCACCAAGAGCACAAGAAGCATAAAACTAGGCAGAAAGGGGTATAATATTATCATGTTGAGAAAAGGAATATGGAAAATGTAACCTTTTGCATCTCCTGAGTTAATGAATCTATACTCTGAGAAGGGCAGAAATGAGAACCACCTCCCCATCTCTGCAATAAATTCCCTAGAAGGTTTGGATTTTAGCCAAGAAGTTTCTGCTTTCCTGGAGAATGTCTCTGAATTCAAACTCTAAACTCCAAAGCCAGAAAAGGCAAACGTTACCTTGTCTGGGCTTTAATCCAAGTTTTCAGTGGCTGGAAACACGGTTACACTCCTGGAGACAAGGTGGCCTTGGACATCCAGGAAGAGCCGTGCTCCCGGGCACACCTGGCCCTGGAGCCAGACCACCTGGGTTTGAACCCCAGCTCCGCACCTTACCAGCAGAGCTTCCTCTCTGGAAAGTGGAGATGATCGTGATATCACTGACCTCAGACTGTGGTTGTCTCAATTAAATTAACAATCCATGTTATGAGTGTACAAGTATCGGGCACAGAGCATCGACCCAATTAATGCTGATCTGTAATGAATGGGGATTCATGCCAAGTGCTGATGATGTGCATGACATTAGTGCTGACTGCTGTAAGTACTGGAAGCCGTCATGATAATGAACAGTGACTCTCATCACAGTTCATGGGGTCCTTTGTGAAACATGAGGGGGCATTAAGCAGAAACAGCCAGCCCAGCCCTCTCCACCACCCTTGAGGAGGTGTATCTATGCCTGGTTTACAGTGTGGAAACTGAGGCTCAGAGACAGGGACTGGATTGTGCACAGTCACCCAGTCATAAAGGCCAGGAAATGATGGATGGATGCAGGCTGTGTGCTCAGCCCCTCCCTGCAGAGCAGCTCAGGGGCATGGGGCATCCAGTCGCCCTGAAGATGCTGCTCTTGTCTGTCTGCCTCTCTCTCTCTCCATCACACTGGGTCTCTGTTTCTGGCTCTGTCTCCTCCTCACTGTGTGTCTGTGGCTCACTTTGTGTCTTTTCATCTCTGTGTCTCCCTGTCTGTCTCTGTCTTTGTCTCTCTACCAATGGGTACCTTCTGTCTTTCCTTCCTTCTTTCCTTCCTTCTTTTCTTTTCTCTTCCTTTCTTCCTTCCTTCCTTTCTTCCTTCCTTCCTTCCTTCCTTTCTTTTCTTTCCAGAGTCTCACTCTGTCACCCAGGCTGGAGTGCAGTGTCATGATCTTGGCTCACTGCAACCTCTGCCTCCTGGGTTCAAGTGACTCTCCTGCCTCAGCCTCCTGAGTAGCTGGGATTACAGGTGTGTGCCACCACATCCGGCTAATTTTTGTATTTTTAGTAGAGACAGGGTTTCACCATGTTGGCCAGGCTAGTGTCAAACTCCTAATCTCAAATGATCCGCCCGTCTCAGCCTCCCAAAGTGCTGGGATTACAGGTGTGAGCCACGACTCCAGCCTCTTCTTTCTGTTTCTGTGTATTTATGAGTGTTCTTCCTCCTGCACACTCTCTGTCTCTCACTCTGTATCTCTCCAGCTCTGTCTGTCTCTTTTTCTGGGTCTCTTTCCCTCTGTGTCTCTCTGTGCCTCCCTCTTTGTCTCTGTTCTGATTTTGTGTGGCCCCATCAGCTTGACTATCGTGGTGTCTCCATGTCCCTCCTCCTCCTCTCGGATGCTCTTTTGGTTCTGTGTTTTCCCTCTGTCTCTGTGTCCCTGTGGGGGTCTCAGGACCAGGATGAGGGTGAAGTAAGCGAGGTGTCTCTGCTGCAAAATCTAAGGAGACACCCAAATCCGGGGTTGCACAAGTGACCCCTTAATTTTTGGTACTAGGCCCTTTCTCTCTCCCCCCACTCTCTCTTTTCTGGATTACAACACCATTGATTTTTAATCAAGAATCCACAAGCCTGGGTCCTCTCTTGTCTCACCCTAGTCCGGCCCTGCATCTCTCTATGGCTCACCTTCTACTTCTCCGGCTCTGGCTCTTGAGTTCTCCCTCTCTCCATGCCTCTCCTCTCCCTCCATCTCTCTACGTTAGTGTCTCTGTCCCCTTCACTCTCTGTCTCTCTCTGTATCTCCCCTCTCCACCCCCGTATTTCTCCGACTCTGTCTCTCTCTGGGTCTTTATCATTTTCTCTTTCTCTCTCCATCCCTGCCCCAACTCTCTCTGTGTGTTTCTCAGTCTCTCTGTTTTCCCCTAAGCCAGGGGCTTCATGTTGTCCATCTGTATTGAGGTCTTGGGTGGCCAGCAGGGTTCTGTGCTTAGTGGGGGCTTCCCCTCGGTGCTTTCCATATGCTGTCCAGACTGGGGGTGCTGCAGCTAGAAAGGGAAGAAGGTTTCCATATTTCCTGAGACTGGAGTCACATCCTCTCACCAATGCACTCACCTGCAGACTAACCAATGTACTTCTGGGAATTGCAAATGCATGAAATGGCACCCATTCTAGACTAGTCACAGCAGTGTTGGCGATGGCCACAGACCGGGAACGACCCTGACGTTTATCCATAGAGAACTGGGTCAGGAGCCATGATCCACATCATGGATACTGTGCAGCTGTGGCAATGAATGAAGTATCCTTCTGTCTGCGCACTTGGAAAGGCTTCCAAGATACACTGCACAGTGAAAAAAACAAGAAGCAGCACAATGCACGGTGTACTAGCTCTTACATTACAAAGGAGGAAATGTAAAATTAATTTACAAATGGCCAATAAGCACATGAAAAGATGCTCAACATCACTAATCATTAGGAAAATAAAAATCACAACTACAGTGGGATACCACCTTACATGCTTTACGATGGTTGTTCTCAAAAAAAAAAAGAAAAATGGAAAAGAACAAGTGTTGGCGAGGAGGAATTGGAACACTTGTGTAGCGTTTGTGGGTATGTGATATGGCGCAACCACTGTGGTCATTTCTCAAAAAATTAATCATAGACTTACCACAAGATGCAGCAATTCGGCTTCTGGTGTATTCCAAAAAGAACGGAAAGCAGGGGCCCCAGCAGATATTTGCACATCTTTGTTCATAGCAGCATTATTCACAATAGCTAAAAGTTGGAAACAAGCCCAGTGTCCATCTGTCCATGAATGAATAAACAAAACGTGGTCTATACGTACAAATGAATGGATTCAGCCATAACAAGAAGGGTGGTTCTGATGGTGCTTCAACATGAATGAGCCTTGAGCTCTTTCTGCTAAGTGAAATAATCAGACTCAAAAAGACAAATTTGCATGATTCCACTTAACAGAGGTGCCTAACCTCGTGAAATGCATAGACAGAAAATGAAAAGGTGGTTGTCAGCAACTGGAGGGAGGGAGAAAGAGGAGTTGGTGTTTAATGGGTACAGAATTCCAGTTGGGGAATATGAAAAAGTTCTGGGTGGGGATGGACAGTGGTGGTGGTTGAACAACAACCTAAATGTACTTCCTGCCCCTGGATGTACACTTAAAAGTGGTTAAAATGGGCTGGGCAAGGTGGCTCACGTCTAGTCCCACTACTTTGGGAGGTTGTGGCGGGCGGATCACGAGGTCAGGAGATCGAGACCATCCTGGCTAACATGACGAAATCCCCTATCTATCTCTACTAAAAATACAAAAAATTAGCCGGGCGTGGTGGCATGCACCTGTAGTCCCAGCTACTCAGGAGGCTGAAGCACGAGAATCGGTTGAACCCGGGAGGTGAAGGTTGCAGTGAGCCAAGATCGTGCCATTGCATTCCAGCCTGGGTGACAGAACAAGACCCCTTCTCAAAAAAAAAAAAAAAAAAGAAAGAAAGAAAGAAAAGAAAAGAAAACAAAACAAAACAAAAAAAGTGGTTAAAATGGTGAATTCTATGTTATATATATTTTACCATAATTTACAATAATTCCTATTGTTTTGCATAAAACAGCTGTAGAAAGCTTTGCAGGTCATGAACAGTACAGCTGGCCACTGGGGCTGGTGTGGGGCTAGGACCTGGGTGCACAGGGAACAGGGGTGAGACACAGGCTCTTCATGCCTGCACACACATATGGATACACAAGGATGCAAATTTCTGAGCCATCTAAATACAACACCTATTCAAAAAATCAAACAGAAAAAGGAACTGAATGGAGCTGAAGGATGAGGGCAGGTGCGGCGGCTGCTCGGGAGGACTCTGGAGACCACTTCACCCAACATTCGAGGCCTCTCTTAGCAGCTGGAGCTCATCCGGGGGGCTTGGGAGCTCTGGAAAGAGGAACAGGAGAGGGCCATGGCCGGAGGAGGCCTGAAAAAGATCATCTCTGCCACAGAGAAGATGCTGGCTCGGATACTGGTGGCCCCCGTGGAGGCAGGGAGACCCAGGGAGACAACTGTATTCATTCAAGGAGGAATGGGTGGTGATGCAAACTTGGGTGGAGGCCACAGGGTGCAGAAGACAGGACACAGCAGAGATAGATGTAGGACATGGAAGGGACAGAAAGGAGTGATCACCGGACATAAAGGAGCAAGGAAAGTGGAAGCATGAGAACATCTGCTGGGCATCCGGCTGAGGGGTCGGGTGCCCAGGGTGCCCTTCCCTGAGGGAGAACCCAGGACAGGAGCAGATTCAGAGAAAACCGCCCAGCTCACTCCAGCAAGAAGCAGAAAAGGGACTGGTTAAAGGACAGGGTAGGAAGGTCACCAAGCTCCAAGGGCCCTCATGAAGCCGGCTTGGAGGCCACAGGGCCCAGGGCAAGGACCAAACCCCAGGCACAGGACAGCTCCGGTCAAGATCTTCTGGCCACTGCAGGAGGCAGAAACCACACCCTGCACCCTGCACTGCTGAGGCTGGCCCTGGAGTCCAGAAGCTTCTGCACCAGAAGCTTATGTCCCCCATCCCCACTCAAAAAATTAAAAACAAAAAGCAAATCGGTGCCATGCACCCTCTGCTTCCTGGTGCTGTTCAGGATCCTGAGTCTTTCACAGGAGCACCTGATGGGGAAAGCCTGGACCCGTGTCGGTGTCCCGCCTGCAAGGAGTGCTGGGAAAATGAACTTTCCGGCTTCCTCCTTGGGAAGGTAGAACATTCCCCATGTGTACTGGTGGCATTTAAAAACTGCAGGGCAGCCAGAGAACATGGACCGTGTTCCACCAGGAGAGTTCCTGGAGGGATGTCCTGATGCAGACGCCCGTCCCAAGGTGGGTATTTGAGCTGAGGAACTGAGAAGCCGGTTTCTGCCTAGAGTTAGAGATCCGAGAGGCATCAGCACATGGAAGGGAGGGAAGCTACGATGCCTCGAGGGTGGGAGATCAGATGAACCAGGAGAGGCAGGGCCCGGGAGGAACCCCGGGGAGCAGCCTCCTTTAAAGCGTGGGGGAAGTAGCTTCAGAGAAGGTGGGGTAGGTTGGGTGGGGGGTGCTGGAAAAATATAATTAAGAAACAAATTTCTGCTCAGCCCAGAAACCCCCATCACATCCGTAGAAGTAAAAGAAACCTGTCTTATGATTGAGTAAGCATTAAGCCAAAATGTGATGCAATCTGCTGAGAGATGACAAAGTCAGAAATAAATCCCACTTTGGATCCAGCCAAGCAGGTGCAACCGGTTACACATATGGTCTCCAGATAGACGGTGACTAGTTCCCAGTTCAAAGGACTCAATGGCACCATTTGTCACACATAGTTCATCCTAAATTCACCCAGTAACTGTGTTGATTCTCTGTGTGGTTAATTGGCTTTATCCACAGGAAAAACAAACCTCTCTTATCTATGACAGGAGGTAGTTTTGCAACTGGGAGTGAGATGCCCCCAGAACTGAGGTTCCTTCCTTCTCACAGAAACTGGGAGGCAGGGGCGCTTTCTGCCCGGACGCCTGCCTTTCAAAGAGAGGGCTCCTATGGCCTTGAGGAGGACAGTTCCGGGTTGTGAGGCAGGCAAGATGCTTATGTATGCTTTAGAAAGCTTTACATACATCTTCAGGGGACAGAGAAAGAATTTTCAATTACACCTCTTCTAAAAAATAGATGTTCTCAAAGTCCAGCCTAGGCAACGTAGCAAGATCCTATCTCCACACACACAATAATAATAATCAATTTGTTGGGCATAGTGGGATGTGCGTGTAGTCCCAGCTACTCAGGAGACTAAGGAGGGAGGATCACCTGAGCCCAGGAGGTTAAGTCTGCAGTAAGCTTGGATGGCACCACTGCACTCCAGCCTGAGTGACAGAGGGAGACTCTATCAATGAATGAATGAATGAATGAATGAATGAAGAGAAAATGCTCTGAGCGAAAAGAGGAGAGTCTCTTTATCTTTTTGCAACAGGCTAAACAAAATTTTTAAAAATGTATATTTACCTCACAGAGATTATTCCAGGAAAAGAAGTGGCCCTCAGCGTCAAAGGATGCAAAACTAACCTGTGAGTTCCTGGCAAGTTTAGCAATAAAGGAGGATGTTTCTGATCTCAGTACAAGCAATGTTAGAGAAAGGGGAAGATGGAAGTGGACAAGGACGAGTGAGTGGAAGGCGACAAATGGAAGCAAAGAAACGTATCCAGACCATTGAAGATGCTTGACCGAGAAGAAAGAGGCGGTGGAGGGAATGGAAGCCCGAGGAAGTCATTTGTTGGAAAAAGAGGCCTCAGAGCACGTGTAGGGTGCGGCACAGAGCCCATGCAGAGGGGCTGTGGAAGGCTGGTAGGGTGCAGGTGGCCCCACTCTCCATCACCCTGAGGAGTATGTGGTCAGAGTTAAAGCTCAGTCTGTTTCTGGGATCAGGTAAGAGGTGAGCGTCCGGAGAACAGAGGCGGATCTTCAGATCCTGCAGACCTCCACCGCGCCCTCTGTCCCTCTCGACTGCTTTTGCTCCATCTCCGTTGTCTGGCTCACATTCCTGTCACGTCTTCCTTTCTCCCTACCCCTCTTTTCTCTTTTCTCCTCTCTTTTTCTTAACCCTTGTACCTTTGAAAGTCCCACTGATAGAATTTAAACAGCTTTTCAAGTTGGTTTTTTGTTCCCAGAAATTGACTTTAGACTCTCCATGAATAATGTGGAAATCAAATGAGTATAAGCTGGTTCATGTCTCTGCAATTAAACAAATAAAATCAACATTCCAATGCTTTCTTCTTCCAGAGTAGCCCACATTTGATTTTTTTTTTGTTAATTACTGTCACTTGCAATAGATTTTTAAATCTTGTAACCTGGTTACACAAATACCATGGGGCAAAAGCCTTACTTCCTGTGAGAGGAAACCAGGCTTGACTAGCCTCATGCTGGCTTTGAAGAAGTAAAATCAGGGGTTGATAAATTTGCATAGGGTAAATATCGAAGGTCGAATGTCAACAATAGGTGGTAGAGGGAATACCCCAAATTATAAAAGAACAAACTGTTTAAGCCACAATAGAATTATCATAGAAATAAACCACGGTCCTTCCCACTAAAATATTCCACTTAGAATTGAAAAATATTTTCCTCAATAACTCCTGGAAGAGCCTATTAAGAAATTAATGAGGCTGGGCGTGGTGGCTCACACCTCTAATTCCAGCACTTTGGAAGGCTGAGATGGGCGGATCACTTGAAGTTAGGAGTTTGAGACCAGTCTGACCAATATGGTGAAACCCCATCTCTGCTAAAAATACAAAAATTACCCAGGCGTAGTGGCAGGCGCCTGTAATCCCAGCTACTCGGGAGGCTGAGGCAGGAGAATCGCTTGAACCTGGGAGGCAGAAGTTACAGTGAGTCAAGATTGTGCCATTGCACTCCAGCCTGGGGGATAAGAGCGAGACTTCATCTCAAAAGAAAAAAAGAGTCAAACTTGAGCCAGGCATGGTGGCTCACGCCTTTAATCTGAGCACTTTGGGAAGCTGATGAAGTCAGGAGTTCGAGACCAGCCTGGGCAACATGCTAATACCCTGTCTCTACCAAAAATTAAAAAATTAGCTGGGTATGGTGGCTCATGCCTGTAATCCCAGCTATTTGGGAGGCTGAGGCACAAAGATGGTGTGAACTCGAGAGGTGGAGCTTGCAGTGAGCCAAGATTGCACCATTGCACTCCAGTCTGGAGTGCAAAAAAAAAAAAATCCATCTCAAAAAAAATCACAAAAAGAATAAATATGGGGCCTCATGACTGTATATTACTGGGCTTCTGACCTAGACTGAAAGATCAGGGAAGACTTTCCTGAAGAGAAAGTGAGCTATGATGGGCCCACTGTACTCCAGCCTGGGCAACGTAATGAGGCTCTGTCTCAAGAAAAACATGCAGAATGAAACCATAATAAGATACCACTACAGAACTATTAGAATGGCTAAGATTAAAAAGAGTGACCACGCCAAGTGTTGGCAAGGATGTGGAGGCACTGGAACGCTCACGCTGCTGGTGGGAATGTAAGATGGTACAACCACTATGGAAAGCAGTCTGGCAGCTTCTAAAAATTTCAGCATACACCATGCCACTCGGCAATTCCATTCCATTCCCACATTATTTTTATTTAAAGGAAAATCAAGTGGAATGATCTTTAAAGCATTTTTGCCTGACAAATAGATGAAATATGGTAGCAGCCCAACACTCCCTGGTCAGTCTTCACAGGGCATATGTGGCCTCGTGGCCCCCAGGAAATATGGCTCTTTCCACAAGTGCTATGTCCACTCTCTTCACCAATCCTAAGATGTTAGTTCCACAGCACTGCTAGCATTGGGCTTTGTCTATTTCTTTCTTTCTTTGTCTTTTTTGAGAGGGGGTCTTGCTCTGTCATCCAGGCTGAAGTGCAGTGATGCAATTTTGGCTCACTGCAACCTCCACTTCCCAGGCTCAAGAGATCATTCCACCTCAGCCTTCCAAGTACCTGGGACTACAGGTGCACACCACCATGCCCGGCTACTTTTTTGTATTTTTCGTAGGGACGGGGTTTCTCTATGTTGCCCAGGCTGGCCTGGAACTCCTGAGCTCATGCGATCTGCCCGCCTCGGCCTCCCAGAATGTTGGGACAGCAGGCATGAGCCACTGCTCCTGGAGTGGGCTTTATTTATTTCTATTTCTATTTCCTTTTCCTGTATGGGGAAGAGATTGAAAAACATGCCTTATTTTGCAGGAAGAGATGGAAGGCTAGAAAGAGGAAGTAAATTGTTCAGGTCATAGTGAAACGTTAGCAGGACTAGAATATCAGCCTCTTTACTCAAAGCCCACAATTTCCAAATATCACAACTTCCTTTCTCTTTATACACTTTAGGGATTTTATTTATTTATTTATTTATTATTTTTTGCCAAAGTGGAACTCCAGGTCAAAGGACTTTGTTGGTCTAGTGTCAAATTAGCTTCCAAGGTGTTGATCTAATCCATGGGGCCACCAGCACTCAAGGATATAGGCGCACAGCAATGCCAACCTCGTGTTGTAATCCTTTTGTTCATTTTTGCTCCTCTGGTCAGTACACGAAGGCCTGTAAAGATCTTTTCTTTTATTTTTGAGATGGAGTCTCACTCTGTCGCCCAGGCTGGAGTGCAATGGCACAATCTCAGCTCACTGCAACCTCCGCCCCCCAGGTTCAAGCCATTCTCCTGCCCCAGCCAAGTAGCTGGGATTACAGGCACATGCCATCATGCCCAGCTAATTTTTGTATTTTTAGTAGAGACAGGGTTTCACCATGTTGGCCAGGCTGGTCTCGAACTCCTGACCTCAGGTGATCCACCCGCCTCTGCCTCCCAAAGTGCTGGGATTACAGGCATGAGAAACCACACCCAGCCAGGCCTATGACAATCTTTTAGTGTAACTTTTCATTAAGTGCCATAGATCCCTCCTCTTTATAACATAAAGTCCTGTAAACTGCATGCAGATCAGTTTGCCATAGGAATAATTTGTCTTTGCTGGAACATGCTGGGTTCTTGGCAGATGTGGAGATTGGAAGTGAACCACTGAGATGACTGATGAGCGTCCTTGGCAGGCTGTGTTGCAGGGGGATGAGTGCAGGTTGTTTATAAGGCGTGGGTCGTGACCCTGGCCACCATTTCCTGGCTTTGTGACTCCAGCTTTACTTCTCCTTCCCAGGGCTCAGTTTTCCTCTCCTTGAAGGGGATGAATGGAACCAGCTCTGGATGCTGACCTGCCTGTGTGTAAAGGCTTCCTGTAATGGGCAGAAGAGTGGATAGGAGGGCAGCAGGGGAGCTGGACCAAAAGCATCATGTGATTTGCCGTGATCACAGAGGATTTTCTGGAAGTAGCTTGGGCACAATGTGTGCAAGGAGACAGAAGGGTCTCGTGGTAGGGAATAGGACATTCACACGGCCTCCTCCATGGCTTACCTCACACAGCAGTTGTTAATTAGCCAAGAATTTGACAAACAGGCATTAAAGGCCTTCTGAATGTGACACACGACACCCAGCTAGAAGAATATTGCCAAAAATCATTAAAACTACTCTAATCATAGTCTGAGTCAGGCACATCCAGGTGGTGGAAGACTTTACAAAAAAAAAAAAAAGTGAACTGTTGCTTTCAATGACATTAAAGAAAATGAAAGGCAGTTGGGGAGCACTCCTAGATTAAAGGGGAGTCCAGAGATGAGATGTAAACCAAAAGGTATCTGAGACAGGTCTCCATCAACTTAGAAGCTTATTTTGCCAAGGTTAAGGACATAGAAAAAGCCATGCAATCATAGAAACAGTCTGTGGTCTGTGCCTTTTTCCAAAGATAATTTTGAGGGCTTCAATATTTGGGGTGGAAAAGCTGGCTGGCGGTGAAAGAAGGAGGGTGCGGTCGCATTACTGAACCCACATGGTGTAAGAGAAAGCAGGAGGTAGGGGAATAATCAATCACGTATTCGTCTCATGCTCGGTAAATTGGCACCTTGAGAAAAATAAGGTGAATGTGGCCGGGCGTGGTGGCTCACACCTGTAATCCCAGCACTTTGAAAGGCTGAGGTGGGAGGATCTCAAGAGCCCAGGAACTTGAGACCAGCATGGACAACATGGCAAAACCCATCTGTACCAAAAAAACCACAAAAATTAGCTGGGCGTGGTGGTGGGTGCCTGTAGTCCCAGCTACACAGGAGGCTGAGGTGAGAGAATGACTTGAGCCCGGGAGACAGAGGTCGCAGTGAGCCAAGATGGTGCCACTGCGCCCCAGCTTGGGAGACAAAGTATGACACTGTCTCAAAAAAAAATAAATAAGTAAGTAAAAATTTTTTTAAAGAAAGATAAGATGAACATAGAGTAGCTACCTACAGAGATACTTAACCTTTTCTCTGTAGCTGTCTGCTTAGGAACAAAAGGAAAGGCAGTTTCTTGCATGACTCAGCTTCCAGTTTTTTTTTTCCTTCTGTCACAGTGAATTGGGGTCCTGAGTTTTTGTTTCTCTTTCATAAAGACAACGCAGTGCAGTTCATGCTTGACCCCGGATGTTCTCCTGATCAGAAAGCAAAAAAGCAATGAGAGATGTCATTGGGACAACAGAGGAAAACTGGAAATGGGCTTCCTATTAGACAACAGTGCATCCATGTAAACTACATGGGTCTGATCCTTGTCTGTGATTATGTAGGACAAAGTCCTTAAGAATAATCTACATAGGCTGGGCGTGGTGGCTCACACGTGTAATCCTAGCACTTTGGGAGGCCGAGGCAGGTGGATCACCTGAGGTCAAGAGCTCAGGACCAGCCTGGTCAACATGGTGAAACCCTGTCCCTACTATAAATACAAAAATTAGCCGGATGTGGTGGCAGGCGCCTGTAATCCCAGCTACTCGGGAGGCAGGGACAGGAGAATTGCTTGAACCTGGAGGGCGGAGGTTGAAGTGAGCAGAGATCACGACACTTCACTCCAGCTTGGGTGAGAGAGCAAAACTGCATCTAAAAAAAAAGAGAGAGAGAGGGAAAAAAAAGAATAATATATGTTTTTTTATAAATTTTTTATTTATTTATTTTTTGTGATGGAGCCTGGCTCTGTCACCCAGGTTGGAGTGCAGTGGTGTGATCTAGGCTCACTGCTGCAACCTCCACCACCAGCTTCAAGTGATTCTCCTGCCTCAGCCTCCCAAGTAGCTGGGATTACAGTTGTGTGTCATCATGTCCAGCTAATTTTTATATTTTTAGTAGAGATGGGGTTTCACCATGTTGGCCAGGCTGGTCTTGAACTCCTGACTTAAAGTGATCCTTCCAAAGTGCTGGGATTATAGGCGTGAGTCACTGTGCCCAGCCCCCTTAAGAATAATCTTAAGAGGGTTTTTGCTGAAGCACTTAGTGGTGAGAGTTACAATGTCTACTCCTTGTTTTTAAAATTTAAGAATATTTTAAAAGCATGTGTCGTGTGCGTATAAACAAATACAGTAAAATGTGAAGAGTGGGTGAATCCAGTGAAGGGGATACTTGTGTTTACTGCACTATCCTTGCAGCTTTTCTGCAGGTTTGAAATTTTTCTTTCTTTTTTTTTGAGACGGAGTCTTACTCTGTCGCCCAGGCTGTAGTGCAATGGCGCGATCTCGGCTCACTGCAACCTCTGCCTCTTGGGTTCAAGCGATTCTCCTGTCTCAGCCTCCAGAGTAGCTGGGACTACAGGTGGCTGCCACTACACCGGGCTAATTTTTGTATTTTTTTTTTTTTAAGTAGAGATGGGGTTTCACCATGTTGTCCAGGTTGGTTTCAAACTCCTGACTTCAATAGATCCACCCGCCTTGGCCTCCCAAAGTGCTAGGATTACTGGCGTGAGTCACCGCGCCCAGCCTGAAAGTTTTCAAAATGAAAACACCGCAGGTCAGGAGTTTGAGACCAGCCTGAACAACATGGTGAAACCCTGTCTCTATTGAAAATACAAAAATTAACCAGACATGGTGGTGTGCACCTGTAGTCCCAGTTACTCGGGAGGCTGAGGTGGGAGAGTTGCTTGAGTCCAGGAGATGGAGGCTGTAGTGACCTGCAGTGAGCTACAACTGCACCACTGTACTCCAGCATAGGTGAGAGCAAGACTCTGTTTCTAAAAAAAAAAAAAAAAAAAAAAATTACTGGGCATGTACTATATGCTATGTAGGTGGTGGAGACATAGCAGGAGGTCAGACAAACACTTCCCTGTCTGTGTGGCAAATATTAAACTTGCAATAAACTTGCAAAGACAAATAAAGATAAAATTTATAGAGATGTCAAAAATAAGCATATAATTGCAAGTCACATTCATTTCTCTTTCTCTGCTATTCCTGCTCTCGCCTTCCCTCTTCTGCTTCTCCTCTCTCCGTCACAGACACCCCCAACATCCCTCTGCAGTCACTGACAGATACCCCAGGTTCCTTCCTGTCTTCCTCCTCCCCAGTGTGTTACAGCTGATTTGTACAGCCCTGGACAGGCCCATGGTTAAATAGCTAGGGATTTCATCAGCCTGGTTGGCAAACTGTTGGTAGCTTAAAATCAGACATGCTATGAGTATTTATACCAGAGAAATAGGCCAACACTACGAGGCAGGATTTGTGGGTACTGTTTTTCAGAAAACTTGGTTTTTCAGCACAGCACTGCTCTCCCATCGGCTTCCAGCAAATAAATGTTGCATTTTTCAGATATATCCTAATTCTTTCATAGATATTCAGTCTCTACTCCACCTCTGGCCAAGCCTTTCCTGGTGGTAGGAAACTGGGGACTTGAGTCCTATGTTGTACTGTAAGGGTAGAGAACAGCAGAGAAAGCATGAGAGAAAAGCATGAAAAGAAGAATCAAAAGAAAAGCAATATAAGAAGGAAAGAGAAAGAACAGAGAAGTGGGAAGACAGTGGAGGGTAGAAACTAGGACTGGAAGACATGGGGACAAGCCGATGCCCACTGCACAACGTCCTCACGGGTAGTTGGGCCATTTCCCCATCTGGGGTACAGAGGTGGCCAGGGAGCCCATGAGAAATGAGGAAACTGCCTTCCCAAACTACTGGAGAAAGAGGGTGGGGGTGGTGACCCACATAGCTGGGGTCAGGAGGAAAGAGGGCTGGGAGTCTGGACCAGGGGAACCTAGGGTCAAGATGCCACAGTTTCTAACTATGGAGGGCCTGGGGGCCTGGACTCCTGGGTCGGAGGGAGGAGGGCCTCGGGGCCTGGACTCCTGGGTCTGAGGGAGGAGGGACTGGGGGCCTGGACTCCTGGGTTGAAGGAGGAGAGACTGGGGGTCTGGACTCCCGGGTCTGAGGGAGGAGGGGCTGGGGGCCTGGACTCCTGGGTCTGAGGGAGGAGTGCCTGGGGGCTGGACTCCTGGGTCTGAGAGAGGAGGGACTGGGGGTCTGGACTCCTGGGTCTGAGGGAGGAGGGGCTGGGGGGGCTGGACTCCTGGGTCTGAGGGAGGAGGGACTGGGGGCCTGGACTCCTGGGTCTGAGGGAGGAGGGTCTGGGGGCCTGGACTCCTGGGTCTGAGGGAGGAGGGGCTGGGGGTCTGGACTCCTGGTTCTGAAGGAGGAGGGGCTGAGGGACTGGGGGTCCTGCACCCTCCATCTGAGGGAGGAGGGGCTGGACTCCTGGACCCGAAGGTCTGAGGAAGAAAGGGGGTCCCTGATAGGCCACTGGGGCCATTGAGACTTGGGGTGGGGCCCAAGCCTCCATTTTGCAAGGCCCTCCCCTCCCCACCCTTTTCTGGGCTGGCTGCTTAAGGGCTGGTATAAAGGACTTGTTTCCTGCTGAAAAAGCAGAAGAGATTACCAGCCACAGACGGGTCATGAGCCCGGTGTTACTGCTGGCCCTCCTGGGGGTCACCCTCCCACTGCCAGGTGACTGATGAGCCCAGCCTGGAGGAGATTCCCTGGAGGCCGGGCAAGGGAACCCTGCTGACATGGATTTGCTCTTGCCACTCCAGGAGTGCAGGCGCTGTTCTGCCAGTTGGGGACAAATCACCGTGTGTGGAAGGTGTCCGACCTGCCCCGGCAATGGACCCCTAAGAACACCAGCTGCGACAGTGGCTTGGGGTGCCAGGACACGTTGATGCTCATTGAGAGCGGTGAGAAGGCCCTGGCGTGCAGAGACCCCGCCCTGTCCCCTCAGTCCCTTGATCCCTGTGCAGGGACTCGGGAGCCACCCCTCCGGGGGGATCGACTCCTAGGGTCCCGGTGATCCCCTTTCCAGCCTCTCAGCCTACGCCATGTAGCAGCGTCTCCCTCCAGGACCCTGGAGGCCTGACCTCCATCCTCGCTTGCCTCCCTCTTTCGGTCCAGGACCCCAAGTGAGCATGGTGCTCTCCAAGGGCTGCACGGAGGCCAAGGACCAGGAACCCCGCGTCACTGAGCACCGGATGGGCCCCGGCCTCTCCCTGATCTCCTACACCTTCGTGTGCCGCCAGGAGGACTTCTGCAACAACCTCGTTAACTCCCTCCCGCTTTGGGCCCCGCAGCCCCCAGCAGGTGCCTGCGGGAGGGTCGGGAGGAGAGGGAGGGGCTGCCAGAAGGGGTTCCACTGAGCACAGAGGGGCTGTTATGGAGTCCCTCCCACCCTCGCTCGCTATCCCGACCCTCGCTCTCTCCATCCCTCCCCTGACTGCTCCCTGACCATCGCCCCGCCCCCCTCCCTTTCCATCCCTCCCCACTCACTCCCGATCCCTCCCACCAACCTGCCACCCGGGAATCCCCACACCCCTCCTCTTCTAAGAGCAAACAGGACGGATTTCTGATATGAAATCACCATTAACTGGGTTATCCTGCATTCTTTTTTTATTCTGTTGCGTTTGGTTCAAGAAGTTCTCCTGCAGGGTTTTTGCTATTTCCTCTTCCTAAGGAAGACTGAACTGTAATTTTCCACTTTCCTTGTCTGGTGTTATAAAGAGTCTAGGGAGATATTTTGCGCTTCTTTTATTGGAACAGCTTGTGAACACAGAAGTCTCCTTTTCTTGGAGGTTTAGTAGCACTTGCAGGTGAAGGCACTGGCTCGTTCCAGGGCACCCCCTCGTTCCCTTGACCAATGAGTCTGCTTCTGTGTCTCCCGTCGGAAGGCCAGACTTTGTTGAAAGGTTCAGACTTGACCATGTCTGAGTCTACATTTGGCCTCAGCAGGCCCTTCCTCCACCCTGCCCACCCCCAACCCCACTTGCCCCCCAAGACACCCCCCCTTTTCTTTTTCTTTTTTTTTTTTTTTTGAGAAAGTGTCTCGCTGTGTCGACCAGGCTGGAGTGCAGTGGCGCAATCTCGGCTCACTGCAACCTCCGACTCCCGGGTTCAAACGATTCTCCTGTGTCAGCCTCCCACGTAGCTGGGACTAGAGGAGCCTACCACCACGCCCAGCTAATTTTTGTATTTTTAGTAGAGACAGGGTTTCACTATGTTGGCCAGGCTGGTCTTGAACTCCTGACCTCGTGATCCACCTGCCTCAGCCTCCCAAAGTGCTGGGATTACAGGTGTGAGCCACCACACCCAGCCAAGACCACTTTCCGTACCCAGCCCTGGGTGCCTCTACCCAGACCTCCTGTTCACTCTCCCTTCCTCTTTTATGGATTACACTTCTTCATTTTCCCACATCCAGATCCCATGATGGGAGCTGCAGAAGGCCCCTTTGGGAAGGCTGAGCAGGTTGACTCCTGAGGCCAGCAAAAGTGGGGTGCAGAGAAGGTATCTGATCAAATCCAGTGCCCTCTCAGTGCCCCCTCACTCTGTCTGTCACTTCCCTAGACCCAGGATCCTTGAGGTGCCCAGTCTGCTTGTCTATGGAAGGCTGTCTGGAGGGGACAACAGAAGAGATCTGCCCCAAGGGGACCACACACTGTTATGATGGCCTCCTCAGGCTCAGGGGAGGTAAGCCTGGGACATTGGGGTCCCTGCGGGGACTGAACTGGAAGGTCTGGGGACTGAGATCTTAGTCTTTGGGGAGTGAGGGTGAGCTGAGGCATGGCATGAGACCCAGAGGAGGGTGAGCCTGGCTTCCTGGAGCTATGCCTGCCTCTGAGGGTTGGGTGGTCCTAGAGGCAGCATCACTGACTCTCCCTTGCTCCCTCTTTCTGCAGGAGGCATCTTCTCCAATCTGAGAGTCCAGGGATGCATGCCCCAGCCAGGTTGCAATCTGCTCAATGGGACACAGGAAATTGGGCCCGTGGGTATGACTGAGAACTGCAATAGGAAAGGTGAGTCCCGCCCCTAGGCTGTGCCCTGGATTGCAGCCTTGGGGCACGATGCCACATGGGGCATCCAGAGCCATCACACCAAAGCCAGCAGGAGGAAGGTCAAGGGTGCAGGGTGGGTTGCTTGGCATGTGGCTTTAGGCAACAGTGAGTGCTGGGGCCCCTGCTGGCTCTCAAGCTGCTGAGAGTGACTAGTTGCTTCAATTTTTGTGTCTCCACACCCCTGGCCTTGGGTAACCCTAGGTCTCCCACTTCCCTAGGCCACCGTAGCCTCTCTAGCACCCTCACCAGCCCCCGCCCCGCTCATGGTGCTGGAGTGCCCCAGCAGCCTTGCCTGCACAGGACAGAACATCAGAGAGAAAATCAAGGGCACTTCAGATGTGACAGAGAAAGCAAGAGTTAAAGGAGGACACTGAGAGGGTCCCCACTTACCCATTTAGGTGCTGCCATGGAAGAGAGTGCCAGGGAATGTCTCCATAAGGAGGGCTCCAAAGCAACAGGAAGCCATGGTGGGGAGGTGGGGATCTTATAGGAATCCCAGCTTCCCTCCTAGAAGCAAAGTCTTCCCTGCCCCTGCCTCAGTTTCCTTGTCTGCCCACATCACGCTAACCCTTAGAGCTTAGAAGAGAGAGTTGTGTGAGTTTTGCACACATTCCTCTGTGTATTTGGCTGTTTCTCCCTAGCTAGGTTGGGAGCCTGAGACCAGGGGCTTGGTACCACTGGCACCAGGGTTTCCAGCCTTGGTTACCTCAGGAGATGGCTCAGGAAGGGTACCAGGAGGTGTTTGCTCAAGTGAGGACATGCAGGGCTCACTTGAGCAAAGCTCCCTCATGAGTCAGACCCTGTTTCTACCTGAAGGGCCTCCAGGACTAGGAGGGGGAGGTGCTACAGACACAGATGGTCACAGCTTGAGGTGATCAGGGCTGTGGCAAACAGGGATGTGAGGCCTGGGACAGCTCAGAGGAGGAAAATACTGATGTTGTTGGGGTAGAGAGTCAAGGAGGGCTTTACAGAGGAGGTGGCCTGTGAACCGTGTGTTAAAGATGACCTACAGCTTATTGGTAGAAGAGGAAGAGGACATTGGTGGCAGAGGGAACAGTGTGCAGCAGCTGCATAGGCCTGGAGGTGGGAGTGAGCCTGCTGTTTTCAAGAAGAGTCCCTCACTCCACCTGAGAAGGACTCATCAAGATGAAGGGGTACAGCTGGGATTGGGGGTGATTAGAAGTTTTCCAGGTGGACAAGGTGGGTGTGGGGTCGAAGAGGGAGCTGCTCCAAGCCAAAGGCACAGCAGGTGTGAGGCTGAGGAGGAAATGAACTGGCATGCCTTCAGAATGGATACTGGTGGGGGAGGAAGAGTTAAGTAGGGAACCTGGTGGTCACTCAAGTACCTGAAAACCCAGGCTGAGGGGTGGACCCTCTCCTGAAGGCAGGGGAGCCATGGAAGATTGTGGAGCAGGGAGGGCAGGGTCTGAGCCATTTATCTTTCCTTTTGACTGATGCTGCTGTTAAGGATCTGGCCCTGGTCTCTGGGACCAGATGACACTGATAACCCAGAAGGTATTTCAGAAACAAATCAGACGCAACACGTGCCACACACACAGCCCACAATAAGCACAGCAGACATGAATGCGTCACACCATGACACATACACACCACACATCACATACCACACACACACTCCCCCATACCCCTGACATACCACCTATGGAACACAAATCACACACAGAGCACACAATATGCACAACACACACAAATGCATCACACAAGTGCACAATTACTACATGTACATGTAGTGTGTATGCCACATACTACACGTCAGGCACCACACACACTCTCCCTCTCAACATATCAGACATGCAATACATACCACACACAACACACAATACACACAACACATCTGGCATGCCACACACACCACATGCAAGCAAAACACAGATACACAGAACACACACCACACCAAACACACAAAACAAACACATACCACATATATCACACACAGTATGTCTACACATGCACACACCACACAAACATACCATGAACACACCACACACCCCATACAACCACACCCCCCACATGTATACTACACATTCACACGCAGCACACATACCTACACACATCATGCATGTGCACACACTACACAAACGCACCACATAAAACACAGCGTTTATGCACAAATCAGTGCTGTTCATAGAGATTCATCTTCTGCTTTCAACACCGGAGCCAGATCTTGCAGGCTGTTTTGCCTCCCTGGTGAAGTGCAGTTCAGTAGTTTAGCAGACAGTGAGCATCACAAGACCAGGCATCAGAAACTGGGAGAACAACAAGACGTTGGGGACCACGTGCAGGAGAGAAGAGGCTTCAGGGTGATGGAACCGCTTATAAGAAGCCACAGCAGTGGGAGGGCTGGGTGCAGGGATGCAGGTTACTAAAAGGGACCATGGCAGCAGCCCCTTGTGAAGAACCAAGGGGCCCGGGCAGATAAGGCCCTGGCTGCCCCTAGAGGAGCTGGGCAGCGGTCCCAGTGAGAGAGCAGGGAAGAGCCCACGTCTGAATCAGGGACACGTGGGTCCCAGGCCCTGCTCTGCCGCTGAGACAGCTTTCCAGCCTCAGCTTCACACGAGGATCAAAAGTCTCCATATCTCATGGAGCCTCTTTCCCTGGATTTGGGGAAGAGGAGGGGATGGTTGCAGACATGGGGCGGAAGCAATGCAAAGGCCGTGAGGTAGGTGAGTGCCTGCCAGAAGCACCTGTGCGGAGCAGAGTGATGGAGGGAGCAGGGAGGCAGCCGCGTCTTATCAGGCCTCCCGGGCCATTGGAAGGGCTTAGAATTTTATTCTCCAGAATGGGGACCTCCTGGAGTCTTCGGAGCAGAGGAGTGACATGAACTGACTTAGGTTTACCCAGCCTCCCTCTGCCTGCTGGGTGGAGAATGGAGCGAGAGGAACAGTGACAGGCGGGTGCAGGGAGAGCCCCAAGAGTCAGGTGGGAGTGAAGCAGGGGGCTTGGAAGCAGCAGAGGTGGTAACGTGGGGTTGGGTTTTGAAGGTTTTCTGCAGCTCAAGCCAGTAGGATTACTTGAGGAACACAACGTGGGAGGGAAAGGGAGTAGTCAAGGACAACACCAATCAGCTAGGCCAGCAGAAACGAGCCGCCACAGGTATAAGTAGGGGAGATGGGAGTGGGGAGAGAAGGGTGGGAGAAGGGAGCAGGAGCCATGATTTTGATTTTGTCATCTGTGAAGTATGCAAATGAGCAGCCCTCCAGGGTGGCATCCGTTCTGCAGGTCGCATGTGTTGGTGGAAGCTGGGGGCTCAGTCTAAGAGTCCCTGCATCATGGGACCGATCCCCCCTGCTCTGCGATGGCCGTGAGGGGAGGCCAGGGGCTGTGGTTTCACACTAGAGCCTTGAGGGCCTCGGGGCCAAGGTAGCCAAGGATGGTCTTCAGTACCTGTCTCCCTCCTGCTCCCAACCCCGACCCTGAGGGTCCAGAGTCCCTGGGTTCCCAGCCTACCTCTGCCACTCACAAGCTGTGTGGCATGGGCAGCTACTGAGCAATCCTGCCTCTGTTTCCCTTGTTGCAAATGAGGGTGTTGATTGTGATCACACCACCTACTGTTGGGGTGCTGTGGGGAAATGAGGCATCCCAGATAAGCTGAGTTCCCTGGGACCTTAGATGGGCGGATCTGTGGGAAGCAATGAGGTCAGCCAGGTGCAGAGACAGTGCTCAGCGGCAGTGCTCAGCCCACCCTGTCCCTTCGCATCTTTTGTTTGGAACATAGGGCTTTGCAACTGAAAGGTATGAGAAAGGTCTCAGGCTGCCTTCCTTATTATTGAAATGAGGACCTTAAAGCTCAGATGGGGAAGCAGAGATGGGCAGAGGATAAGGAAGAGCTTCCATTGCTCTCACAGCTAAAGCAAGGAACGGCTGTTCCCACAGGGCTGTGAGAGGACGTCCCTGCGGGTGTTCAAGCAGAAACAGGGAACAATGGGGGTGGGGTTTCGACTCCCAAGTCCCTTCTGAATCCTTGGTTAAGGGACTCCATGGCCAGGTCACCTGGAGTGTGACTCAAGAGCGTGATCACCTTCCCTAGCCCAGGACGTGGAGGGACAGACATGGTGGGTTCCTGGCTTACACAGATCCTGGGATTCCTCTCCCCAGATTTTCTGACCTGTCATCGGGGCATCACCTTTATGGCACAAAGAAACTTGGCTCAAGAACCCACTGATTGGACCACATCGAATACCGAGATGTGCGAGGCGGGGCAGGTGTGTCAGGAGACGCTGCTGCTCGTAGATGTAGGTGCGTGGACTGAGGTAGAAGACGAACACCTGTCCCAAGTCCCTGGCAGCTCCCTCCACCCCATTGGATTCTTTCCCCTGAATTTCCTGTTCAGCTCCCTTCACATCTGCAATTTTCAATCCAACTCTTCTTCTCTCTGCATCTTGGGTTCCCCTTATGAAAACTGGGGGTGAAGCAGTGGGAATGACAGTGTCTGCCTTTCTGGGTAGGGGTGACCATGTATGCGGTAATCCCTGCCCAGGGTGGAGAACCGTGCCTACACCAGGAATCTCAGTGGCTTCATACATTCTGGAAATGTTTATCCAGCATTTGTTTTAGGCGCTGCAGATCCAATCCCATCTGTATTCCTGCAGCTTTATATGCCTTGAGAAACAGGAAACAAACAAACAAAAAGCAGCAAAGTATGGGGAATGGAGATCCCAGCTCTGCAGAGAAATCTGGCAAGGAAAAGGAGATAGGAAAAGTGAGGGGAAGGCTGCAATTTTAAGCTCAGTGCTCAGGGGAGACTCATGGAGAAGGTGACGTTTGAGCGAGAACTTGGAGGAGGCAGAGCTTCGGGGAGGACCCAGGCCCCAGCCTCCGTCTTTGCCCCACACTAAACATGACCCATGCAGTTGTGATCAGGGCATTCACCCTCTGCCTGGGGGGTATTGTGAAGGGCAGTGAGTCCAGCTCTGGAGCCCCTGCTGCCCTGGGAGCTGCCCAGTCCCCAGCCCAGCTTTCCCTCTCACCCTCAGGACTCACATCAACCCTGGTGGGGACAAAAGGCTGCAGCGCTGTTGGGGCTCAAAATTCCCAGAAGACCACCATCCACTCAGCCCCTCCTGGGGTGCTTGTGGCCTCCTATACCCACTTCTGCTCCTCGGACCTGTGCAATAGTGCCAGCAGCAGCAGCGTCCTGCTGAACTCCCTCCCTCCTCAAGGTATGGGATCCAGGGTCGTGGAGAAATGAGGCCCAGACACACAGAGACTCTGGCCCAAGGTGGGCGGCTGCTCTGAGCACAAAGTCATGTACCCCCACCTTTCCTCTGCTCCCCAGCTGCCCCTGTACCAGGAGACCGGCAGTGTCCTACCTGTGTGCAGCCCCTTGGAACCTGTTCAAGTGGCTCCCCCCGAATGACCTGCCCCAGGGGCGCCACTCATTGTTATGATGGGTACATTCATCTCTCAGGAGGTGAGTGCTGCAAGCAGGGCCCCAAGGATGAAGGCGCTGGTGGCCTGGACTACTGGGTCTGAGGGAGGAGGGGCTGGGGGCCTGGACTCCCAGTCCGAGGGAGGAGGGGCTGGGGGCCTGGGCTCCCGGTCTGAGGGTGGAGGGGCTGGGGGCCAGGGCTCCTGGGTCTGAGGAGCTGAGGCTCTGGACTCCTGGGTCTGAGGGAGAAGGGACTGGGGGCCTGGACTCCTGGGTCTGAGGGAGGAGGGGCTGGGGACTTGGGCTCCTGGGTCTGAGGGAGGAGGGGCTGGGGGCCTGGACCCCTGGGTCTGAGGAGCTGGGGCTGGGGGTCAGGGCTCCTCGGTCTGAGGGAGGAGGGTCTGGGGCCTGGACTCCTGGGTTTACAACTTGGCTGGGCTGTACTCTGTGTCCTTTCTCACTTGGTCTTCTCCCTCTAGGTGGGCTGACCACCAGAATGAGCATTCAGGGCTGCGTGGCCCAACCTTCCAGCTTCTTGTTGAACCACACCAGACAAATCGGGATCTTCTCTGCACGTGAGAAGCGTGATGTGCAGCCTCCTGCCTCTCAGCCTGAGGGAGGTGGCGCTGAGGGCCTGGAGTCTCTCACTTGGGGGGTGGGGCTGGCACTGGCCCCGGCGCTGTGGTGGGGGGTGGTTTGCCCTTCCTGCTAACTCCATTTCCCCCACGATTCTTCACCCCTGCTGACCACCCACACTCAACCGTCCCTCTGACCTCATAACCTAATGGCCTTGGACACCAGATTCTTTCCCATTCTGTCCATGAATCATCTTCCCCACACACAATAGCAACACTGGGGAGAGCCCGGAGCAGCCAGAGTTGCCTATGGGAGAGGGGACGCTGGATGAGTGGCTGAATGTATCTCATAATACAGACCCTGTCCTTTCTCCCAGTGCTGGGATTTCTCCATGTGAGGGGACAGCAGGACACCCAGGGATCTAGCGTCGGGGAGGAGAGGAACCTAATGAGAAAATGACCATCCAAACCCTGCCCTTCATTGGTCTGGTTCACGTCTCCAAACCAGCTTGGATGGTAGCAGAGACTTCAGGGTGCTCCAGCCAAACGTATTTGGGCATCACCATGACCTGGGAGGGGAAGATGCACTGAGACGTATGAGGCTTCCAGCCTAGCAGCCAGGGCCCTAGCACAAACAGGGGGCTCGCCCCATCTGAGCGACTGCAGGAGAGGTTAGTACAGTCATGCATTGCTTAACGACAGGGACGTGTCATTAGAAATGTGTCGTTAGGTGATTTTATGACCATAGGAACATTGTAGAGTGCACTTACACCAACCCAGATGGTACAGCCCAATGCACACCCAGGGTGGACGGTAGAGTCGACTGCTCCTAGGCTACAAGCCTGCAGTGCATGTTATGGTGTGAATACTGCAGGCATCGTAACACCACGGCAAGTATTTGTGCATCTATACACATCTAAACATAGAAAAGGTACGGCATAAATACACTATTGTCATCTCAGGAGACCACCGTTCTATACGCAATTCGTCACTGACCCAAACGTTGCTATGTAGCATCTGCCTATCGTGGGATAATTGACATAAGGGCTAAAGAGAACTCCAGAAAAAAATGGGTTAGCATTTTCCTAGAGCTGTTACCATTGGGTCTCTCTTACCACCATAGCCCAAAAAGGGTGAGGAGAAGAGCCACTGCTGGAATCTGCAGACAGAGAGAGAGAGAGAGAGAGACATAGACAGAAAGAGACAGAGAGAGAGCTGGAGAGAGAGCCGGAGACAGAAAGAGAGAGATATTCAGAGAGGGTTGCCTAACAAGAGCTCCCATCTCAGGCTGAAAAACGCGTCCAGCCCACAATGGTACTGGGGAGGGAGGTGGGGAACTAAAATTCCAAACTGATGTACTCACTCTGGTCTCCAGTTGAGGTTCCCCATTGACTGAACCCCCTAGAGGCCACAGAAGCAGGAGACTCCCCTGGCCCAGCCCCCGTAGATCTGCCATTCACACTAGAGAACAGAGGAGAGGAGAGGGAAGAGAAGAGAGTGAATCTGGAGAAGGAAACAGAACACGTCTAGTACCGTTCACTCCCTTGCCCCTCGGCATCCACCCTTTCCCTTTGTCCAGATGAAAATCAGAGTCCAGGACGGGCTCGGTGGCTCACGCCTATAATGCCAGCACTTTGGGAAGCCGAGGGGGGAGGATCACTTGAGCCCAGAAGTTTGAGACCAGCCTGGGCAACATAGTGAAACCGCTTCTCTACAAAAAAATACAAACAATAAGCCGGGTGTGGTGGTGCGCGCCTGTGGTCCCAGTTACTCAGAAGGCCGAGGGAGGAGGATCACCTGAATCCAGGAGGTCAAGGCTGCAGTGAGCCAAGACTGCACCACTGCACTCCAGCCTGGGTGACACAGCGAGACCCTGTCTCAAGGGGGAAAAAAAATAATCAGAGTCCTCTGTACAGATGACACACAATTCCAGTCCTTCCCTCTGTCACAGTAACAGTGTGTGATGGTGACGGTGATGTCCTCCTCCCATTGTGCTGGGCACCAGTTCTTCGCCCACAGTGAGAGGAAGATGGGGAGGAGATGGCTTCCAATAGCACTGCTGAGGTCCTGGGGGCGGGGCTGCTGGTGCTCAGAGCTGCTTTCTTCCAGTACATTCCACATTGTCTTCCCACTTCCAAAACCTCCTTTGGATGTTATTTGTTATCTGCAATGTAACCCAAATCTTGATTCTTATGGAGAATGAGTCTTGGATGGCCTTGTCTTTAGCGGGTTTCTATAGTTTTCCATGGAACAGGGCCCTGGCCAAGGAAATGTTACCGCCATGAGTTGCCTGCCTTCGAAAATAGCCTCCTTGTCCCAGCCACCCGACCTCCCTCTGTAATCAGATGCCATTCCCCCGACTGCAGAGTGACCTCTCCTTTGCCTGCTGTTTTGGCAGCACAAGGGGCACAGGATGGCTGGAGGGCTGTCATGGCTTCCTGCAGATCAGAACTAGGAAGAGATTCCTCATCCACAGCAGCCCAGGGCCACGGGGACAAAGAGCAAGCATTCTCTCAGTGGGCTGGCAGGTGCAATCATGGGAGGGACCTGCCCTTATTCTTCCTGTCTTTCCTGGATCTTTGCATCTGGCCCTGGGGAAAGTGACTCGATAGCCTGGTTGCTGGTTTATAAGATGTGTGGCATCTCCTGTGGGTGGTGGGGTACGGTCTCCCTCCTGGTGCCCTGATAAGCCACACACGAGCCATTGCGCCAATCTGAGAAGCAGCTGTCTCTGTATAGTGGGGCACCTGAGACGGTCAGTGGGTGTGAGTTAATTACCCCCCATTCTTTGCGTTAACATGTGTCCCCAGTGGAAGCAATCCTGCACAGGTTCCAGAGCCACAGGGAAGGCGCTGTTCACAGAAGCACTGAGCAGGGTCCAGGGAAGGCCAACTGGAACCCCCAGTTGGGAAGCCCTGTGACCTCATACAGAGGAGGAAAGTGCAGACCAGGCTTATGGATGGGTCCTCACAGTGAGCTGGCACCCAGCAGAAGTGGACAGCAGCTGCCTTAGTGCCCACTTCAGGTGGTCCTGAGGAGTGATGAAGGGAAATCCTTCAGATGGGCAGAACCTCAGGGGTTCTGCAAGGAGGGATGGACTTGGGTCCATTGCATGAACCCAGAGCAGGCCACATAGTCAAGGACTTGAAGAGAATAAAAGAGTAAACTTAAGACAGGGAGGACACATGGATGTTCCTCTGGGGATGGGCACAAAGTGTGAGCTATGCCGTCCCCACCCTTAAGCCCAGAACCTGTGCTGTGAGGATGAGGTTCTTGGTGTTTGGTGGATGGTGTCAGGCAGACTCTGTCCCTCAGAGCTTGTTCAGGGGGTCCAGGTGCAGATGGCCACATGGATAGGGAGGACGGCGACGTACCTTACCACAAGTGGACTGAATCTCTCAGCACTGGCCTGGCTGCACACTGTACCCAGCCCTGCCCAGTGTAGGCAGAACCCGGGGTTAAGCCCCTGGAAGGCATCATTTTACAGGAGGACTACCCGGCCACTGCAGATAGGCTGGCCACACAGGACACGTCCCATCCTGGAGGGGACTGGGCTTTGTCCTCACACGGATACACACACACTGGGGGTTCCAGTTGGCCTTCCCTGGACCCTGCTCAGTGCTTCCGTGAACAGGGCCTTTCCTGTGGCTCTGGAACCTGTGCAGGATTGCTTCCACTGGGGACACATGTTAACGCAAAGAATGGGGGGTAATTAACTCACACCCATGGAACCCACTGACCGTCTCAGGTACCCCACTATACAGAGACAGCTGCTTCTCAGATTGGCGCAATGGCTCGTGTGTGGCTTATCAGGGCACCAGGAGGGAGACTGTACCCCGCCACCCCACAAGAGATGCCACACATCTTATAAACCAGCAACCAGGCTATCGGGTCACTTTCCCCAGGGCCAGATGCAAAGATCCAGGAAAGACAGGAAGAATAAGGGCAGGTCCCTCCCATGATTGCACCTGCCAGCCCACTGAGAGAATGCTTGCTCTTTGTCCCCGTGGCCCTGGGCTGCTGTGGATGAGGAATCTCTTCCTAGTTCTGATCTGCAGGAAGCCATGACAGCCCTCCAGCCATCCTGTGCCCCTTGTGCTGCCAAAACAGCAGGCAAAGGAGAGGTCACTCTGCAGTCGGGGGAATGGCATCTGATTACAGAGGGAGGTCGGGTGGCTGGGACAAGGAGGCTATTTTCGAAGGCAGGCAACTCATGGCGGTAACATTTCCTTGGCCAGGGCCCTGTTCCATGGAAAACTATAGAAACCCGCTAAAGACAAGGCCATCCAAGACTCATTCTCCATAAGAATCAAGATTTGGGTTACATTGCAGATAACAAATAACATCCAAAGGAGGTTTTGGAGGTGGGAAGACAATGTGGAATGTACTGGAAGAAAGCAGCTCTGAGCACCAGCAGCCCCGCCCCCAGGACCTCAGCAGTGCTATTGGAAGCCATCTCCTCCCCATCTTCCTCTCATTGTGGGCGAAGAACTGGTGCCCAGCACAATGGGAGGAGGACATCACTGTCATCATCACACACTGTTACTGTGACAGAGGGAAGGACTGGAATTGTGTGTCATCTGTACGGAGGACTCTGATTTATTTTTCCCCCTTGAGACAGGGTCTCGCTGTGTCGCCCAGGCTGGAGTGCAGTGGTGCAGTCTTGGCTCACTGCAGCCTTGACCTCTTGGACTCAGCCTTCTGAGTAACTGGGACCACAGGCGCGCACCACCACACCCGGCTAATTTTTTGTATTCTTAGTGGAGACGGGATTTCACGGTATTAGCCAGGATGGTCTCAATCTCCTGACCTCGTGATCTGCCCGCCTCGGCCTCCCAAAGTACTGGGACTACAGACAGGCACTCACCACCACACCCGGCTAATTTTTTGTATTTTTTGTAGAGAAGCAGTTTCACTATGTTGCCCAGGCTGGTCTCAAACTCCTGGGCTCGAGTGATCCTCCCACCTCAGCTTCCCAAAGTGCTGGCATTACAGGCGTGAGCCACCGAGCCCGTCCTGGACTCTGATTTTCATCTGGACAAAGGGAAAGGGTGGATGCCGAGGGGCAAGGGAGTGAACGGTACTAGACGTGTTCTGTTTCCTTCTCCAGATTCACTCTCTTCTCCTCTTCCCTCTCCTCTCCTCTGTTCTCTAGTGTGAATGGCAGATCTACGGGGGCTGGGCCAGGGGAGTCTCCTGCTTCTGTGGCCTCTAGGGGGTTCAGTCAATGGGGAACCTCAACTGGAGACCAGAGTGAGTACATCAGTTTGGAATTTTAGTTCCCCACCTCCCTCCCCAGTACCATTGTGGGCTGGACGTGTTTTTCAGCCTGAGATGGGAGCTCTTGTTAGGCAACCCTCTCTGAATATCTCTCTCTTTCTGTCTCCGGCTCTCTCTCCAGCTCTCTCTCTGTCTCTTTCTGTCTATGTCTCTCTCTCTCTCTCTCTCTGTCTGCAGATTCCAGCAGTGGCTCTTCTCCTCACCCTTTTTGGGCTATGGTGGTAAGAGAGACCCAATGGTAACAGCTCTAGGAAAATGCTAACCCATTTTTTTCTGGAGTTCTCTTTAGCCCTTATGTCAATTATCCCACAATAGGCAGATGCTACATAGCAACGTTTGGGTCAGTGACGAATTGCGTATAGAACAGTGGTCTCCTGAGATGACAATAGTGTATTTATGCCGTACCTTTTCTATGTTTAGATGTGTATAGATGCACAAATACTTGCCGTGGTGTTACGATGCCTGCAGTATTCACACCATAACATGCACTGCAGGCTTGTAGCCTAGGAGCAGTCAACTCTACCGTCCATCCTGGGTGTGTATTGGGCTGTACCATCTGGGTTGGTGTAAGTGCACTCTACAGTGTTCCTTTCGTGATAAAATCACCTAACGACACATTTCTAACGACACGTCCCTGTCGTTAAGCAATGCATGACTGTACTAACCTCTCCTGCAGTCGCTCAGATGGGGCGAGCCCCCTGTTTGTGCTAGGGCCCTGGCTGCTAGGCTGGAAGCCTCATACGTCTCAGTGCATCTTCCCCTCCCAGGTCATGGTGATACCCAAATACATTTGGCTGGAGCACCCTGAAGTCTCTGCTACCATCCAAGCTGGTTTGGAGACATGAACCAGACCAATGAAGGGCAGGCTTTGGATGGCCATTTTCTCATTAGGTTCCTCTCCTCCACCACGCTAGATCCCTGGGCGTCCTGCTGTCCCCTTACATGGAGAAATCCCAGCACTGGGAGAAAGCACAGGGTCTTTATTATCAGACACATGCAGCCACTCCTCCAGTGTCCCCTCTCCCACAGGGCAAGTCCAGCTGCTCCAGGCTCTCCCCAGTGTTGCTATTAGGTGAGTAGATATGAATGATTGTGTGTGGGGAAGATGATTCATGGACAGGATGGGGAAATAATCTGGTGTCCAAGGCCATTAGGTTACAAGCACAAGGGACGGTTGATTGTGGTGGTGAGCAGCGGTGAAGAATCGTGGGGGAAATGGAGTTAGCAGGTAGGGCAAACCGCTCCCCACCACAGCGCTAGGGCCAGTGCTAGCCCCACCCCCCAAGTGAGACACTCCAGGCCCCCAGCCTACCTCCCTCAGGCTGAGGTGCAGGAGGCGGCTCATCACCCTTCTCACACACAGAGAAGATCCCGATTTGTCTGGTGTGGTTCAACAAGGAGCTGGAAGGTTGGGCCACACAGCCCTGAATGCTCATTCTGGTGGTCAGCCCACCTAGAGGGAGAAGACCAAGTCAGAAAGGACACAGAGTACAGCCAAGCCAAATTCATAAACCCAGGAGTCCAGGCCCCAGACCCTCCTCCCTCAAACGCAGGAGCTCAGACCCCCAGCCCCTCCTACCTCAGACCCAGGAGTCCAGGCCTCCAGCCCCTCCCTGCTCAGACCCAGGAGTACAGGCCCCCAGCCCCTTCTCCCTCAGTCCCAGGAGCCCAGGACACCAGCGCCTTCATCCTTGGGGCCTTGCTTGCAGCACTCACCTCCTGAGAGATGAATGTACCCATCATAACAATGAGTGGTGCCCCTGGGGCAGGTCATTCGGGGGGAGCCACTTGAGCAGGTTCCAAGGGGCTGCACACAGGTAGGACACTGCCGGTCTCCTGGTACAGGGGCAGCTGGGGAGCAGAGGAAAGGTGGGGGTACATGACTTTGTGCTCAGAGCAGCCGCCCACCTTGGGCCAGAGTCTCTGTGTGTCTGGGCCTCATTTCTCCACGACCCTGGATCCCATACCTTGAGGAGGGAGGGAGTTCAGCAGGACGCTGCTGCTGCTGGCACTATTGCACAGGTCCGAGGAGCAGAAGTGGGTATAGGAGGCCACAAGCACCCCAGGAGGGGCTGAGTGGATGGTGGTCTTCTGGGAATTTTGAGCCCCAACAGCGCTGCAGCTTTTGGTCGCCTCCAGGGTTGATGTGAGTCCTGAGGGTGAGAGGGAAAGCTGGGCTGGGGACTGGGCAGCTCCCAGGGCAGCAGGGGCTCCAGAGCTGAACTCACTGCCCTTCACAATACCCCCCAGGCAGAGGGTGAATACCCTGATCACAACTGCATGGGTCATGTTTAGTGTGGGGCAAAGACGGAGGCTGGGGCCTGGGTCCTCCCCGAAGCTCTGCCTCCTCCAAGTTCTCGCTCAAACGTCACCTTCTCCATGAGTCTCCCCTGAGCACTGAGCTTAAAATTGCAGCCTTCCCCTCACTTTTCCTATCTCCTTTTCCTTGCCAGATTTCTCTGCAGAGCTGGGATCTCCATTCCCCATACTTTGCTGCTTTTTGTTTGTTTGTTTCCTGTTTCTCAAGGCATATAAAGCTGCAGGAATACAGATGGGATTGGATCTGCGGCGCCTAAAACAAATGCTGGATAAACATTTCCAGAATGTATGAAGCCACTGAGATTCCTGGTGTTGGCACGGTTCTCCACCCTGGGCAGGGATTACCGCATACATGGTCACCCCTACCCAGAAAGGCAGACACTGTCATTCCCACTGCTTCACCCCCAGTTTTCGTAAGGGGAACCCAAGATGCAGAGAGAAGAAGAGTCGGATTGAAAATTGCAGATGTGAAGGGAGCTGAGCAGGAAATTCAGGGGAAAGAATCCAGTGGGGTGGAGGGAGCTGCCAGGGACTTGGGACAGGTGTTCGTCTTCTACCTCAGTCCACGCACCTACATCTACGAGCAGCAGCGTCTCCTGACACACCTGCCCCGCCTCGCACGTCTCGGTATTAGATGTGGTCCAATCAGTGGGTTCCTTACTCAAGTTTTCCTGCTTCTTCAAGGTGGTCCCCTGATGACAGGTCAGAACATCTGGGGAGAGGAAACCCAGGGTCTGTGTAAGCCAGGAACCCACCATGTCTGTCCCTCCACTTCCTGGGCTAGGGAAGGTGATCATGCTCTTGAGTCACACTCCAGGTGACCTGGCCATGGAGTCCCTCAACCACGGATTCAGAAGGGACTTGGGATTCCAAACCCCACCTCCATTGTTCCCCGTTTCTGCTTGAACACCTGCAGGGATGTCCTCTCACAGCCCTGTGGGAACAGCCGTTCCTTGCTTCAGCTGTGAGAGCAATGGAAGCTCTTCCTGAGCCTCTGCCCATCTCTGCTTCCCCATCTGAGCTTTAAGGTCCTCATTTCAATAATAAGGAAGGCAGCCTGAGACCTTTCTCATACCTTTCAGTTGCAAAGCCCTATGTTCCAAACAAAAGATGCGAAGGGACAGGGTGGGCTGAGCACTGCCGCTGAGCATTGCCTCTGCACCTGGCTGACCTCATTGCTTCCCACAGATCCGCCCATCTAAGGTCCCAGGGAACTCAGCTTATCTGGGATGCCTCATTTCCCCACAGCACCCCAACAGTAGGTGGTGTGATCACAATCAACACCCTCATTTGCAACAAGGGAAACAGAGGCAGGATTGCTCAGTAGCTGCCCATGCCACACAGCTTGTGAGTGGCAGAGGTAGGCTGGGAACCCAGGGACTCTGGACCCTCAGGGTCAGGGTTGGGAGCAGGAGGGAGACAGTACTGAAGACCATCCTCGGCTACCTTGGCCCCGAGGCCCTCAAGGCTCTAGTGTGAAACCACAGCCCCTGGCCTTCCCTCATGGCCATCACAGAGCAGGGGGGATCGGTCCCATGATGCAGGGACTCTTAGACTGAGCCCCCAGCTTCCACCAACACATGCGACCTGCAGAACCAATGCCACCCTGGAGGGCTGCTCATTTGCATACCTCACAGATGACAAAATCAAAATCATGGCCCCTGCTCCCTTCTCCCACCCTTCTCTCCCCACTCCCATCTCCCCTACTTATACCTGTGGCGGCTCGTTTCTGCCAGTCTAGCTGAAAACGTTGGTATTGTCCTTGACCACGCTCTTTCTCTCCCACGTTGTGTTCCGCAAGAAATCCTGCTGGCTTGAGCTGCAGAAAATCTTCAAAACCCAACCCCACGTTACCACCTCTGGTGCTTCCAAGCCCCCTGCTTCACTCCCACCTGACTCTTGGGGCTCTCCCTGCACCCGCCTGTCACTGTTCCTCTCGCTCCATTCTCCACCCAGCAGGCAGAGGGAGGCTGAGTAAACCTAAGTCAGTTCATGTCACTCCTCTGCTCCGAAGACTCCAGGAGGTCCCCATTCTGGAGAATAAAATTCTAAGCCCTTCCAATGGCCCGGGAGGCCTGATAAGACGCGGCTGCCTCCCTGCTCCCTCCATCACTCTGCTCCACACAGGTGCTTCTGGCAGGCACTCACCTACCTCACGGCCTTTGCATTGCTTCCGCCCCATGTCTGCAACCATCCCCTCCTCTTCCCCAAATCCAGGGAAAGAGGCTCCATGAGATATGGAGACTTTTGATCCTCGTGTGAAGCTGAGGCTGGAAAGCTGTTTCAGCAGCAGAGCAGGGCCTGGGACCCATGTGTCCCTGATTCAGACGTGGGCTCTTCCCTGCTCTCTCACTGGGACTGCTGCCCAGCTCCTCTAGGGGCAGCCAGGGCCTTATCTGCCCAGGCCCTTTGGTTCTTCACAAGGGGCTGCTGCCATGGCCCCTTTTAGTAACCTGCATCCTTGCACCCAGCCCTCCCACTGCTGTGGCTTCTTATAAGGGGTTCCATCACCCTGAAGCCTCTTCTCTCCTGCACGTGGTCCCCAACGTCTTGTTGTTCCCCCAGTTTCTGATGCCTGGTCTTGTGATGCTCACTGTCTGCTAAACTGCTGAACTGCACTTCGCCAGGGAGGCAAGACAGCCTGCAAGATCTGGCTCCGGTGTTGAAAGCAGAAGATGAATCTCTGTGAACAGCACTGATTCGTGCATAATCGCTGTGTTTTATGTGGTGCGTTTGTGTAGTGTGTGCACATGCATGATGTGTGCAGGTATGTGTGCTGTGTGTGAGTGCGTAGTATACATGTGGGGGGTGTGGTTGTATGGGGTGTGTGGTGTGTTCATGGTATGTTTGTGTGGTGTGTGCATGTGTAGACATACTGTGTGTGATATATGTGGTATGTGTTTTGTGTGTTTGGTGTGGTGTGTGTTCTGTGTATCTGTGTTTTGCTTGCATGTGGTGTGTGTGGCATGCCAGATGTGTTGTGTGTATTGTGTGTTGTGTGTGGTATATATTGCATGTCTGATATGTTGAGAGGGAGAGTGTGTGTGGTGCCTGACGTGTAGTATGTGGCATACACACTACATGTACACGTAGTAATTGTGCACTTGTGTGATGCATTTGTGTGTGTTGTGCATATTGTGTGCTCTGTGTGTGATTTGTGTTCCATAGGTGGTATGTCAGGGGTATGGGGGAGTGTGTGTGTGGTATGTGATGTGGGGTGTGTATGTGTCATGGTGTGATGCATTCGTGTCTGCTGTGCTTATTGTGGGCTGTGTGTGTGGCATGTGTTGTGTCTGATTTGTTTCTGAAATACCTTCTGGGTTATCAGTGTCATCTGGTCCCAGAGACCAGGGCCAGATCCTTAACAGCAGCATCAGTCAAAAGGAAAGATAAATGGCTCAGACCCTACCCTCCCTGCTCCACAATCTTCCATGGCTCCCCTGCCTTCAGGAGAGGGTCCACCCCTCAGCCTGGGTTTTCAGGTACTTGAGCGACCACCAGGTTCCCTACTTAACTCTTCCTCCCCCACCAGTATCCATTCTGAAGGCATGCCAGTTCATTTCCTCCTCAGCCTCACACCTGCTGTGCCTTTGGCTTGGAGCAGCTCCCTCTTCGACCCCACACCCACCTTGTCCACCTGGAAAACTTCTAATCACCCCCAATCCCAGCTGTACCCCTTCATCTTGATGAGTCCTTCTCAGGTGGAGTGAGGGACTCTTCTTGAAAACAGCAGGCTCACTCCCACCTCCAGGCCTATGCAGCTGCTGCACACTGTTCCCTCTGCCACCAATGTCCTCTTCCTCTTCTACCAATAAGCTGTAGGTCATCTTTAACACACGGTTCACAGGCCACCTCCTCTGTAAAGCCCTCCTTGACTCTCTACCCCAACAACATCAGTATTTTCCTCCTCTGAGCTGCCCCAGGCCTCACATCCCTGTTTGCCACAGCCCTGATCACCTCAAGCTGTGACCATCTGTGTCTGTAGCACCTCCCCCTCCTAGTCCTGGAGGCCCTTCAGGTAGAAACAGGGTCTGACTCATGAGGGAGCTTTGCTCAAGTGAGCCCTGCATGTCCTCACTTGAGCAAACACCTCCTGGTACCCTTCCTGAGCCGGCTCCTGAGGTACCCAAGGCTGGAAACCCTGGTGCCAGTGGTACCAAGCCCCTGGCCTCAGGCTCCCAGCCTAGCTAGGGAGAAACAGCCAAATACACAGAGGAATGTGTGCAAAACTCACACAACTCTCTCTTCTAAGCTCTAAGGGTTAGCGTGATGTGGGCAGACAAGGAAACTGAGGCAGGGGCAGGGAAGACTTTGCTTCTAGGAGGGAAGCTGGGATTCCTATAAGATCCCCACCTCCCCACCATGGCTTCCTGTTGCTTTGGAGCCCTCCTTATGGAGACATTCCCTGGCACTCTCTTCCATGGCAGCACCTAAATGGGTAAGTGGGGACCCTCTCAGTGTCATCGTTTAACTCTTGCTTTCTCTGTCACACCTGAAGTGCCCTTGATTTTCTCTCTGATGTTCTGTCCTGTGCAGGCAAGGCTGCTGGGGCACTCCAGCACCATGAGCGGGGCGGGGGCTGGTGAGGGTGCTAGAGAGGCTACGGTGGCCTAGGGAAGTGGGAGACCTAGGGTTACCCAAGGCCAGGGGTGTGGAGACACAGAAATTGAAGCAACCAGTCACTCTCAGCAGCTTGAGAGCCAGCAGAGGCCCCAGCACTCACTGTTGCCTAAAGCCACATGCCAAGCAACCCACCCTGCACCCTTGACCTTCCTCCTGCTGGCTTTGGTGTGATGGCTCTGGATGCCCCATGTGGCATCGTGCCCCAAGGCTGCAGTGCAGGGCACAGTCTAGGGACGGGACTCACCTTTCGTATCGCAGTTCTCAGTCATACCCACGGGCCCAATTTCCTGTGTCCCATTAAGCAGGTTGCAACCTGGCTGGGGCATGCATCCCTGGACTCTCAGATTGGAGACGATGCCTCCTGCAGAAAGAGGGAGTGAGGGAGAGTCAGTGATGCTGCCTCTAGGACCACCCAACCCTCAGAGGCAGGCATAGCTCCAGGAAGCCAGGCTCACCCTCCTCTGGGTCTCATGCCATGCCTCAGCTCACCCTCACTCCCCAAAGACTAAGATCTCAGTCCCCAGACCTTCCAGTTCAGTCCCCGCAGGGACCCCGATGTCCCAGGCTTACCTCCCCTGAGCCTGAGGAGGCCATCATAACAGTGTGTGGTCCCCTTGGGGCAGATCTCTTCTGTTGTCCCCTCCAGACAGCCTTCCATAGACAAGCAGACTAGGCACTTCAAGGATCCTGGGTCTAGGGAAGTGACAGACAGAGTGAGGGCGCACTGAGAGGGCACTGGATTTGATCAGATACCTTCTCTGCACCTCACTTTTGCTGTCCTCAGGAGTCAACCTGCTCAGCCTTCCCAAAGGGGCCTTCTGCAGCTCCCATCATGGGATCTGGATGTGGGAAAATAAGCGTAACCCATGAAAGAGGAAGGCAGAGAGATCAGGAGGTCTGGGTAGAGGCACCCAGGGCTGGGTACAGAAAGTGGTCTTGGCTGGGCGTGGTGGCTCACACCTGTAATCCCAGCACTTTGGGAGGCTGAGGCAGATGGATCACGAGGTCAGGAGTTCAAGACCAGCCTGGCCAACATAGTGAAACCCTGTCTCTACTAAAAATACAAAAATTAGCTGGGCGTGGTGGTAGGCTCCTCTAGTCCCAGCTACGTGGGAGGCTGACGCAGGAGAATCACTTGAACCTGGGAGTCGGAGGTTGCAGTGAGCCGAGATTGCACCACTGCACTCCAGCCTGGTCGACACAGCGAGACGCTTTCTCAAAAAAAAAAGGGAGGGGTCTTGGGGGGCAAGTGGGGGTGGGGGTGGGCAGGGTGGAGGAGGGGCCTGCTGAGGCCAAATGTAGACTCAGATATGGTCAAGTCTGAACCTTTCAACAAAGTCTGGCCTTCCGAGGGGAGACACAGAAGCAGACTCATTGGTCAAGGGAACGAGGGGGTGCCCTGGAACGAGCCAGTGCCTTCACCTGCAAGTGCTACTAAACCTCCAAGAAAAGGAGACTTCTGTGTTCACAAGCTGTTCCAATAAAAGAAGCAGAAAATATCTCCCTAGACTCTTTATAACACCAGACAAGGAAAGTGGAAAATTACAGTTCAGTCTTCCTTAGGAAGAGGAAATAGCAAAAACCCTGCAGGAGAACTTCTTGAACCAAACGCAACAGAATAAAAAAAGAATGCAGGATAACCCAGTTAATGGTGATTTCATATCAGAAATCCGTCCTGTTTGCTCTTAGAAGAGGAGGGGTGCGGGGATTCCCGGGTGGCCGAGGTCGGTGGGAGGGATCGGCAGTGAGTGGGGAGGGATGGAAAGGAAGGGGGGCGGGGCGATGGTCAGGGAGCAGTCAGGGGAGGGATGGAGCGAGCGAGGGGCACGATAGCGAGCGAGGGTGGGAGGGAGCTGAAGAGGTAAAGAGGGTGCTGTCCCTGTGGCAAGGGGCTCCCATTGTTCAAGGGCAATTCTCTAGAGAAGGGGCACCTGTGAGATGTTTTCAGCCAACACCAGCTGGCCAAGGGGATGTGGGTAGGATATGCCTTATCCACTCCAGAGCTGGAGACACATTGGATTCCAGGGGCCAGTTCCTAACCACTACACCATGCCTGGATGCATGTGTGTCACTTAATTTCATAACGTGAACAGAGTAAAAACAATGATAAACACAACTGTTATTACTGATGCCACAGAGCGCCCCAGTTAACAGCTCCAAGGCATTCACCTGCAGCACTACCGGTACTGGGTTTTCTTTTTTTTTTTTCTTCTCTTTTCTTTGCTGTTAGGTGCAACAATCGCAGAAATTCCTTCCTCATCTTGGTCTTGTAGAAGAGGATGCAGGAGCTGAGAGAGGGGAATGAGCTTGACCAAGACCTCTGAGTCAAGCTGTGGTCAAGCTAGAATCAAGTCTGGGCCCCTCAGCCCTCTGCTTGCGGGGAGAGAGGGGTTGGGAGGGACAAGAACCTCTGATCCCATGTGTCCTCAAAGCAGTCCAAGGGCTCTCTGTTTCTTTTTGTTCCTTTTGTTTCTCCTTCTTGAGCAGCCAACGTGTTCCCCAAGTTTGAGAAGCCCAGAGAATGCCAGAATTTGCTTCCAATGTTTACCTACCAAGGACAAAGCCAGATTCTGGAGCACCTGGGTGGGGCTTTTTCCATGGAGATAAAGACTCCCCTGTTGAGTACAAATATTTCCTCCATGAAGATACTCTTGAAAACACACTCTCCCCGCTGAGACTTCTCTTCATGATATCCGAAACGAGTATTTCCCCTGGGGGTTTCCCCAGCTCTGATCCTTACCTCTGTCTCTGTCCTACTAATCACCTGGGCTGTGACTGTCTCCGTCTGTCTCTCAATCTCAAATTCCTGAACAGGACCTCACACAGGGTCTGGTCCACACAGGAGGGTCAGGGAGGGTCAAGGACCTCCTATCCTACCTAACTTCAAAGCATTCCACCAGCTTTCTATTTCTTTTTATTCCCTAAATTTTTTTTTAAGATGGAGTCTTGTTCTGTCACCCAGGCTGGAGTGCAATGGCATGATCTCAGCTCACTGCAACCTCTGCCTGCTGGGTTCAAGAGATTCCCCTGCCTCACCCTCCTGAGTAGCTGGGATTACAGGCATGCGCCACCATGCCCAGCTAATTTTTGTATTCTCAATAGAGACAGGGTTTCATCATGTTGTTCAGGCTGGTCTCAAACTCCTGACCTGCAGTGTTTTCATTTTGAAAACTTTCAGGCTGGGCGCGGTGACTCACGCCAGTAATCCTAGCACTTTGGGAGGCCAAGGCGGGTGGATCTATTGAAGTCAGGAGTTTGAAACCAACCTGGACAACATGGTGAAACCCCATCTCTAATTTAAAAAAAAAAAATACAAAAATTAGCCCGGTGTAGTGGCAGCCACCTGTAGTCCCAGCTACTCCGGAGGCTGAGACAGGAGAATCGCTTGAACCCAAGAGGCAGAGGTTGCAGTGAGCCAAGATCGCGCCACTGCACTCCAGCCTGGGTGACAGAGTAAGACTCCGTCTCAAAAAAAAAGAAAGAAAAATTTCAAACCTGCAGAAAAGCTGCAAGGATAGTGCAGTAAACACAAGTATCCCCTTCACTGGATTCACCCACTCTTCACATTTTACTGTATTTGTTTATACGCACACGACACATGCTTTTAAAATATTCTTAAATTTTAAAAACAAGGAGTAGACATTGTAACTCTCACCACTAAGTGCTTCAGCAAAAACCTTCTTAAGATTATTCTTAAGGGGGCTGGGCACAGTGACTCACGCCTGTAATCCCAGCACTTTGGAAGGATCACTTTAAGTCAGGAGTTCAAGACCAGCCTGGCCAACATGGTGAAACCCCATCTCTACTAAAAATATAAAAATTAGCTGGACATGATGACACACAACTGTAATCCCAGCTACTTGGGAGGCTGAGGCAGGAGAATCACTTGAAGCTGGTGGTGGAGGTTGCAGCAGTGAGCCTAGATCACACCACTGCACTCCAACCTGGGTGACAGAGCCAGGCTCCATCACAATAAATAAATAAATAAAATTTTTTTAAAGTATAGATTATTCTTTTTTTCTCTCTCCCTCTTTTTTTTAGATGCAGTTTCGCTCTCTCACCCAAGCTGGAGTGAAGTGTCGTGATCTCTGCTCACTGCAACCTCTGCCCCCTGGGTTCAATCAATTCTCCTGTCCCAGCCTCCCGAGTAGCTGGGATTACAGGCGCCTGCCACCACGTCCGGCTAATTTTTGTATTTATAGTAGGGACAGGGTTTCACCATGTTGACCAGGCTGGTCCTGAGCTCTTGATCTCAGGTGATCCACCTGCCTCGGCCTCCCAAAGTGCTAGGATTACAGGTGTGAGCCACCACGCCCAGCCTATATAGATTATTCTTAAGGACTTTGTCCTACGTAACCACAGACCAGGATCAGACCCATGTAGTTTACATGGATGCACTGTTGTCTAATAGGAAGCCCATTTCCAGTTTTACTCTGTTGTCCCAATGACATCTCTCATTGCTTTTTTGCTTTCTGATCAGGAGAACATCCGGGGTCAAGCATGAACTGCACTGTGTTGTCTTTATGAAAGAGAAACAAAAACTCAGGACCCCAATTCACTGTGACAGAAGGAAAAAAAAAAACTGGAAGCTGAGTCATGCAAGAAACTGCCTTTCCTTTTGTTCCTAAGCAGACAGCTACAGAGAAAGGGCTAAGTATTTCCTTAGGTAGCTACTCCATGTTCACCTTATCTTTTTTTAAAAAATTTTTTACTTATTTCTTTTTTTTTTGAGACAGTGTCATACTTTGTCTCCCAGGCTGGGGCACAGTGGCACAATCTTGACTCACTGCGACCTCTGTCTCCCGGGCTCAAGTCATTCTGTCACCTCAGCCTCCTGTGTAGCTGGGACTACAGGCACCCACCACCACGCCCAGCTAATTTTTGTGGTTTTTTCGTACAGATGGGTTTTGCCATGTTGTCCATGCTGGTCTCAAGTTCCTGGGCTCATGAAATCCTCCCACCTCAGCCTTTCAAAGTGCTGGGATTACAGGTGTGAGCCACCACGCCCGGCCATATTCACCTTATCTTTCTCAAGGTGCCAATTTACCGAGCGTGAGATGAATACGTGATTGATTATTCCCCTACCTCCTGCTTTCTCTTACACCATGTGGGTTCAGTAATGCGACCGCACCCTCCTTCTTTCACCGCCAGCCAGCTTTTCCACCCCAAATATTGAAGCCCTCAAAATTATCTTTGGAGAAAGGCACAGACCACAGACTGTTTCTATGATTGCATGGTTTTTTCTATGTCCTTAACCTTGGCAAAATAAGCTTCTAAGTTGATGGAGACCTGTCTCAGATACCTTTTGGTTTACATCTCATCTCTGGACTCCCCTTTAATCTAGGAGTGCTCCCCAACTGCCTTTCATTTTCTTTAATGTCATTGAAAGCAACAGTTCACTTTTTTTTTTTTTTTGTAAAGTCTTCCACCACCTGGATGTGTCTGACTCAGACTATGATTAGAGTAGTTTTAATGATTTTTGGCAATATTCTTCTAGCTGGGTGTCGTGTGTCACATTCAGAAGGTCTTTAACGCCTGTTTGTCAAATTCTTGGCTAATTAACAACTGCTGTGTGAGGTAAGCCATGGAGGAGGCCGTGTGAATGTCCTATTCCCCACCACGAGACCCTTCTGTCTCCTTGCACACATTGTGCCCAAGCTACTTCCAGAAAATCCTCTGTGATCACGGCAAATCACATGATGCTTTTGGTCCAGCTCCCCTGCTGCCCTCCTATCCACTCTTCTGCCCATTACAGGAAGCCTTTACACACAGGCAGGTCAGCATCCAGAGCTGGTTCCATTCATCCCCTTCAAGGAGAGGAAAACTGAGCCCTGGGAAGGAGAAGTAAAGCTGGAGTCACAAAGCCAGGAAATGGTGGCCAGGGGCATGACCCAGGCCTTATAAACAACCTGCACTCATCCCCCTGCAACACAGCCTGCCGAGGACGTCATCTCAGTGGTTCACTTCCAATCTCCTCATCTGCCAAGCACCCAGCATGTTCCAGCAAAGACAAATTATTCCTATGGCAAACTGATCTGCATGCAGTTTACAGGACTTTATGTTATAAAGAGGAGGGATCTATGGCACTTAATGAAAAGTTACACTTAAAGATTGTCATAGGCCTGGCTGGGTGTGGTGTCTCATGCCTGTAATCCCAGCACTTTGGGAGGCAGAGGCGGGTGGATCACCTGAGGTCAGGAGTTTGAGGCCAGCCTGGCCAACATGGTGAAACCCTGTCTCTACTAAAAATACAAAACTTAGCCGGGCATGATGGCATGTGCCTCTAATCCCAGCTACTCAGCTGGGGCAGGAGAATGACTTGAACCCGGGAGGCGGAGGTTGCAGTGAGCCGAGATTGTGCCATTGCACTCCAGCCTGGGCGACAGAGTGAGACTCCATCTCAAAAATAAAAGAAAAGATCTTTACAGGCCTTCGTGTACTGACCAGAGGAGCAAAAATGAATAAAAGGATTACAACATGAGGCTGGCATTGCTGTGCACCTATATCCTTGAGTGCTGGTGGCCCCATGGATTAGATCAACACCTTGGAAGCTAATTTGACACTAGACCAACAAAGTCCTTTGACCTGGAGTTCCACTTTGGCAAAAAATAATAATAAATAAATAAAATCCCTAAAGTGTATAAAGAGAAAGGAAGTTGTGATATTTGGAAATTGTGGGCTTTGAGTAAAGAGGCTGATATTCTAGACCTGCTAACGTTTCACTATGACCTGAACAATTTACTTCCTCTTTCTAGCCTTCCATCTCTTCCTGCAAAATAAGGCATGGTTTTCAATCACTTCACCACACAGGAAAAGGAAATAGAAATAGAAATAAATAAAGCCCACTCCAGGAGCAGTGGCTCACGCCTGCCGTCCCAACACTCTGGGAGGCCGAGGCGGGTGGATCGCTTGATCTCAGGAGTTCCAGGACAGCCTGGGCAACATAGAGAAACCCCATCCCTACCAAAAATACAAAAAAGTAGCCAGGCATGGTGGTGTGCACCTGTAGTCCCAGGTACTTGGAAGGCTGAGGTGGAATGATCTCTTGAGCCTGGGAAGCGGAGGTTGCAGTGACCCAAAATTGCATCACTGCACTTCAGCCTGGATGACAGAGCAAGACCCCCTCTCAAAAAAGACAAAGAAAGAAAGAAATAGACAAAGCCCAATGCTAGCAGTGCTGTGGAGCTAACATCTTAGGATTGGTGAAGAGAGTGGACATAGCACTTGTGGAAAGAGCCATATTTCTTGGGGGCCATGAGGCCACATATGCCCTGTGAAGACTGACAAGGGAGTGTTGGGCTGCTACCCACATTTCATCTATTTGTCAGGCAAAAATGCTTTAAAGATCATTCCACTTGATTTTCCTTTAAATAAAAATAATGTGGGAATGGAATGGAATTGCCAAGTGGCATGGTGGGTGTATGCTGAAATTTTTAGAAGCTGCCAGACTGCTTTCCATAGTGGTTGTACCATCTTACATTCCCACCAGCAGCGTGAGCATTCCAGTGCCTCCACATCCTTGCCAACACTTGGCGTGGTCACTCTTTTTAATCTTAGCCATTCTAATAGTTCTGTAGTGGTATCTTATTATGGTTTTATTCTGCATGTTTTTCTTGAGACAGAGCCTCATTACGTTGCCCAGGCTGGAGTACAGTGGGCCCATCATAGCTCACTTTCTCTTCAGGAAAGTCTTCCCTGATCTTTCAGTCTAGGTCAGAAGCCCAGTAATATACAGTCATGAGGCCCCATATTTATTCTTTTTGTGATTTTTTTTGAGACGGATTTTTTTTTTTTTTTTTTTGCACTCCAGACTGGAGTGCAATGGCACAATCTTGGCTCACTGCAAGCTCCATCTCCCAGATTCACACCATCCTTGTGCCTCAGCCTCCCAAATAGCTGGGATTACAGGCATGAGCCACCATACCCAGCTAATTTTTAAATTTTTGGTAGAGACAGGGTATTAGCATGTTGCCCAGGCTGGTCTCGAACTCCTGACTTCATCGGTTTCCCAAAGTGCTGAGATTACAGGCATGAGCCACCATGCCTGGCTCAAGGTTGACTCTTTTTTTTTTTTTTTTTTTTTTGAGATGAAGTCTCGCTCTTGTCCCCCAGGCTGGAGTGCAATGGCACAATCTCGGCTCACTGCAACTTCTGCCTCCCGGGTTCAAGTGATTCTCCTGCCTCAGCCTCCCGAGTAGCTGGGATTACAGGTGCCTGCCACCACGCCTGGGCAATTTTTGTATTTTTAGTAGAGATAGGGTTTCACCATATTGGCCAGGCCTGTCTCAAACTCCTAAACTCAAGTTATCTGCCTGTCTCGGCCTTCCAAAGTGCTGGAATTAGAGGTGTGAGCCACCACACCCAGCCTCTTTAATTTCTTAATAGGCTCTTCCAGAAGTTATTGAGAAGAATATTTTACAATTCTAAGTGGAATATTTTAGTGGGAAGGACCGTGGTTTATTTCTACGATAATTCTATTGCAGCTTAAATGATTTGTTTTTTTAAAATTTGGGGTATTCCCTCTATCACCTATTGTTGACTTTCGACCTTTGATATTTACCCTGTGTAAATTTATCAGCCCCTGATTTTACTTCTTCAAAGCCAGCATGAGGCTAGTCAAGCCTTGTTTCCTCTCACAGGAAGTAAGGCTTTTGCCCCATGGTATTTGTGTAACCAGGTTACAAGATTTAAAAATCTATTGCAAGTGACAGTAACTAAAAAAAAAAAAAAACAAATATGGGCTACTCTGGAAGAAGAAACATTGGAATGTAGATTGTATTTGTTTATTTGCAAAGACATGAACCAGCTTATACTCATTTGATTTCCACATTATTCATGGAGAGTCTAAAGTCAATTTCTGGGAACAAAAAACCAACTTGAAAAGCTGTTTAAATTCTATTAGTGGGACTTCCAAAGGTACAAGGGTGAAGAAAAAGAGAGGAGAAAAGAGAAAAGAGGGGTAGGGAGAAAGGAAGACGTGACAGGAATGTGAGCCAGACAACGGAGATGGAGAAAAAGCAGTCAAGAGGGACAGAGGGCGCGGTGGAGGTCTGCAGGATCTGAAGAGCCACCTCTCTTCTCCGGACACTGACCTCTTACCTGATCCCAGAGACAGACTGAGCTTTAACTCTGACCACATATTCCTCAGGGTGACAGAGAGTGGGGCCACCTGCACCCCACCAGCCTTCCACAGCCCCTCTGCATGGGCTCTGTGCCGCACCCTACACGTGCTCTGAGGCCTCTTATTGCAACAGATGACTTCCTCAGGCTTCCATTCCCTCCACCGCCTCTTTCTTCTCGGTCAAGCATGTTCAGTGGTCTGGATACGTTTCTTTGCTTCCATTTGTCGCCTTCCACTCACTCGTCCATGTCCACTTCCATCTTCCCCTTTCTCTAACCTTGCTTGTACTGAGATCAGCAACATCCTGCTTTATTGCTAAACCTGCCAGGAACTCACAGGTTAGTTTTGCATCCTTTGACACTGAGGGCCACTTCTTTTCCTGGAATAATCTCTGTGAGGTAAATATACATTTTTAAAAATTTTGTTTAGCCTGTTGCAAAAAGATAAAGAGACTCTCCTCTTTTCGCTCAGAGCATTTTCTCTTCATTCATTTATTCATTCATTCATTCATTGATAGAGTCTCCCTCTGTCACCCAAGCTGGAGTGCAGTGGTGCCATCCAAGCTTACTGCAGACTTAACCTCGTGGGCTCAGGTGATCCTCCCTCCTTAGCCTCCTGAGTAGCTGGGACTACACGCAGATCCCACTATGCCCAGCAAATTGATTATTGTTATTGTGTGTGTGGAGATAGGATCTTGCTACGTTGCCTAGGCTGGACTTTGAGAGCATTTATTTTTTAGAAGAGGTGTAATTGAAAATTCTTTCTCTGTCCCTTGAAGATGTATGTAAAGCTTTCTAAAGCATACATAAGCATCTTGCCTGCCTCACAACCAAGAACTGTTCTCCTCAAGGCCATAGGAGCCCTCTCTCTGAAAGGCAGGCATCCGGGCAGAAAGCGCCCCTGCCTCCCAGTTTCTGTGAGAAGGAAGGAACCTCAGTTCTGGGGGCATCTCACTCCCAGTTGCAAAACTACCTCCTGTCATAGATAAGAGAGGTTTGTTTTTCCTGTGGATAAAGCCAATTAACCACAGAGAGAATCAACCCAGTTACTGGGTGAATTTAGGATGAACTATGTGTGACGAATGGTGCCGTTGAGTCCTCTCAACTGGGAACTAGTCACCATCTATCTGGAGACCACGTGTGTAATGGGTTGCACCTGCTTGGCTGGATACAAAGGTGAGATTTCTTTCTGTCTTTGTCATCTCTTAGCAGATTGCATCACATTTTGGCTTAATGCTTACTCAATCATAAGACAATTTTCTTTTACTTCTACGGATGTGAGGGGGGTTTCTGGGCTGAGCAGAAATTTGTTTCTTAATTATCTTTTTCCAGCACCCCCCACCCAACCTACCCCACCTTCTCTGAAGCTACTTCCCCCAGGCTTTAAAGGAGGCTGCTCCCCAGGGTTCCTCCCGGGCCCTGCCTCTCCTGGTTCATCTGGTCTCCCACCCTCGAGGCATCATAGCTTCCCTCCCTTCCATGTGCTGATGCCTCTCGGATCTCTAACTCTAGGCAGAAACCGGCTTCTCAGTTCCTCAGCTCAAATAACCACCTTGGGACGGGCGTCTGCACCGGGACATCCCTCCAGGAACTCTCCTGGTGGAACACGGTCCATGTTCTCTGGCTGCCCTGCAGTTTTTAAGTGCCACCAGTACACATGGGGAATGTTCTACCTTCCCAAGGAGGAAGCCGGAAAGTTCATTTTCCCAGCACTCTTTGCAGGAGGGACACCGACAGGGGTCCAGGCTTTCCCCATCAGGTGCTCCCGTGAAAGACTCAGGATCCCGAACAGCACCAGGAAGCAGAGGGTGCATGGCACCGATTTGCTTTTTGTTTTTGTTTTAATTTTTTGAGTGGGGATCGGGGACAGAAGCTTCTGGACTCCAGGGCCAGCCTCAGCAGTGCAGGGTGCAGGGTGTGGTTTCTGCCTCCTGCAGTAGCCAGAAGATCTTGACTGGAGCTGTCCTGTGCCTGTGGTTTGGTCCTTGCCCTGGGCCCTGTGGCCTCCAAGCTGGCTTCATGAGGGCCCTTGGAGCTTGGTGACCTTCCTACCCTGTCCTTTAACCAGTCCCTTTTCTGCTTCTTGCTGGAGTGAGCTGGGCGGTTTTCTCTGAATCTGTTCCTGTCCTGGGTTCTCCCTTAGGGAAGGGCACCCTGGGCACCCGACCCCTCAGCCGGATGCCCAGCAGATGTTCTCATGCTTCCACTTCCTTGCCCCTTTATGTCCAGTGGTCACTCCTTTCTGTCCCTTCCATGTCCTACATCTCTCTCTGCTGTGTCCTGTCTTCTGCACCCTGTGGCCTCCACCCAAGTTTGCATCACCACCCATTCCTCCTTGAATGAATACAGTTGTCTCCCCGGGTCTCCCTGTCTCCACTGGGGCCAGCAGCATCCGAGCCAGCTTCTGCTCTGTGGCAGAGATGATCTTTTTCAGGCCTCCTCCGGCCATGGCCCTCTCCTGCTCCTGTTTCCAGAGCTCCCAAGTCCCTGGGATGCGCTCCAGCTGCTAAGAGAGGCCTCAAAGGTTGGGTGATGTGGCCTCCACTGTCCTCCTGAGCAACCGCCCCACCTACCCTCATCCTTCAGCTCCATTACATTTCCTTTTTCTGTTTAATTTTTTGAATAGGTGTTGTATTTAGATGGCTCAGTAATTTCCATCTGTGTGTATCTGTATGTGTGTGCAGGCATGAAGAGCCTGTGTCTCATCCCTGTTCCCTGTGCACCCAGGTCCTAGCCCCACGCCAGCCCCAGTGGCCAGCTGTGCTGTTCATGACCTGCAAAGCTTTCTACAGCTGTTTTATGCAAAACAATAGGAATTATTGTAAATTATGGTAAAATATATATAACATAGAATTCACCATTTTAACGACTTTTTTCTTTTCTTCTCTTTTCTTTTCTTTTTTCTTTTTTTTTTTTTTTTTTTTTTGAGAAGAGGTCTCACTCTCTCACCCATGCTGGAATGCAATGGCGTGATCTCAGCTCACTGCAACCTTCACCTCCCGGGTTCAACCGATTCTCCTGCCTCAGCCTCCTGAGTAGCTGAGACTACAGGTGCATGCCACCACGCCCGGCTAATTTTTTGTAGTTTTAGCAGAGAGGGGATTTCATCATGTTAGCCAGGACTGTCTCGATCTCCTGACCTCGTGATCCACCCGCCTCGACCTCCCAAAGTGCTGGGATTAGACGTGAGCCACCTCGCCCGGCCCATTTTAACCACTTTTAAGTGTACATCCAGTGGCAGGAAGTACATTTAGGTTGTTGTTCAACCACCACCACTGTCCATCCCCACCCAGAACTTTTTCATATTCCCCAACTGGAATTCTGTACCCATTAAACACCAACTCCTCTTTCCCCCTCCCTCCAGCCGCTGACAACCACCTTTTCATTTTCTGTCTATGCATTTCATGAGGTTAGGCGCCTCTGTTAAGTGGAATCATGTAATATTTGTCTTTTTGAGTCTGATTATTTCACTTAGCAGAAAGAACTCAAGGCTTATTCATGTTGAAGCACCAGCAGAACCACCCTTCTTGTTATGGCTGAATCCCATTTGTTTGTAGGTATAGACCACGTTTTGCTTATTCATTCACGGATGGATGGACACTGGGCTTGTTTCCAACTTCTAGCTATTGTGAATAATGCTGCTATGAACAAAGACATGCAAATATCTGCTGGGGCCCCTGCTTTCCGTTCTTTTAGGAATATACCAGAAGCCGAATTGCTGCATCTTGTGGTAAGTCTATGATTAATTTTTTGAGAAATGACCACAGTGGTTGCACCATATTACAAACCCACAAACGCTACACAAGCGTTCCAATTCCTCCTCGCCAACACTTGTTCTTCTCTGTTTTTCTTTTCTTTTTTTTTTTTTTTGAGAACAACCATCGTAATGGATGTAAGATGGTATCTCACTGTAGTTGTGATTTTTATTTTCCTAATGATTAGTGATGTTGAGCATCTTTTCATGTGCTTATTGGCCATTTGTAAATTAATTTTACATTTCCTCCTATGTAATGTAAGAGCTAGCACACCGTGCATTGTTCTGCTTCTTGTTTTTCTCACTGTGCGGTGTATCTTGGAAACCTTCCCCGGTGCACAGACAGAAGGATACCTCATTCATTGCCACAGCTGCACAGTATCCATGATGTGGATCATGGCTCATGACCCAGTTCTCTATGGATAAACGTCAGGGTCGTTCCCGGTCTGTGGCCATCGCCAACACTGCCGTGACTAGTCTAGAATGGGTGCCATTTCATGCATTTGCAATTCCCAGAAGTACACTGGTTAGTCAGCAGGTGAGTGCATTGGTGAGAGGATGTGACTCCAGTCTCAGGAAATATGGAAACCTTCTTCCCTTTCTAGCTGCAGCACCCCCAGTCTGGACAGCATGTGGAAAGCACCAAGGGGAAGCCCCCACTAAGCACAGAACCCTGCTGCCCACCCAAGACCTCAATACAGATGGACAACATGAAGCCCCTGGCTTAGGGGAAAACAGAGAGACTGAGAAACACACAGAGAGAGTTGGGGCAGGGATGGAGAGAGAAAGAGAAAATGATAAAGACCCAGAGAGAGACAGAGTCAGAGAAATACAGGGGTGGAGAGGGGAGATACAGAGAGAGACAGAGAGTGAAGGGGACAGAGACACTAAGGTAGAGAGATGGAGGGAGAGGAGAGGCACGGAGAGAGGGAGAACTCAAGAGCCAGAGCCGGAGAAGTAGAAGGTGAGCCATAGAGAGATGCAGGGCAGGACTAGGGTGAGACAAGAGAGGACCCAGGCTTGTGGATTCTTGATTAAAAATCAATGGTATTATAATCCAGAAAAGAGAGAGTGGGGGGAGAGAGAAAGGGCCTAGTACCAAAAATTAAGGGGTCACTTGCGCAACCCCAGATTTAGGTGTTTCCTTAGATTTTGCAGCAGAGACACCTCACTTACCTCACCCTCATCCTCGTCCTGAGACCCCCACAGGGACACAGAGACACAAGGAAAACACACAGAACCAAAAGAGCACCCAAGAGGAGGAGGAGGGACATGGAGACACCACGATAGTCAAGCTGATGGGGCCACACAAAATCAGAACAGAGACAAAGAGGGAGGCACAGAGAGACACAGAGGGAAAGAGACCCAGAAAAAGAGACGGACAGAGCTGGAGAGATACAGAGTGAGAGACAGAGAGTGTGCAGGAAGAAAGACACTCATAAATACACAGAAGCAGAAGGAAGAGGCTGGAGTGGTGGCTGACACCTGTAATCCCAGCATTTTGGGAGGCTGAGATGGGTGGATCATTTGAGATTAGGAGTTTGACACTAGCCTGGCCAACATGGTGATACCCTGTCTCTACTAAAAATACAAAAATTAGCCGGGTGTGGTGGCACACCTGTAATCCCAGCTACTCAGGAGGCTGAGGCAGGAGAGTCACTTGAACCCAGGAGGCAGAGGTTGCAGTGAGCCAAGATTGTGCCACTGCACTTCAGCCTGGGTGACAGAGCAAGACTCTGGAAAGAAAAGAAAGAAAGAAGGAAAGGAAGGAAGGAAGGAAGGAAGGAAGGAAGGAAGGAAGGAAGGAAGGAAGGAAGGAAGGAAGGAAGGAAAGACAGAAGGTACCCATTGGTAGAGAGACAAAGACAGAGACAGACAGGGAGACACAGAGATGAAAAGACACAAAGTGAGCCACAGACACACAGTGAGGAGGAGACAGAGCCAGAAGCAGAGACCCAGTGTGATGGAGAGAGAGAGAGGCAGACAGACAAGAGCAGCATCTTCAGGGCGACCCAATGCCCAGTGCCCCTGAGCTGCTCCACGGGGAGGGGGCTGAGCGCACACCCTGCATCCCATCCATCATTTCCTGGCCTTTATGACTGGGTGACCATGCACAATCCAGTCCCTGTCTCTGAGCCTCAGTTTCCACACTGTAAACCAGGCATAGATATACCTCCTCAAGGGTGGTGGAGAGGGCTGGGCTGGCTGTTTCTGCTTAATGCCCCCTCATGTTTCACAAAGGACCCCATGAACTGTGATGAGAGTCACTGTTCATTATCATGACGGCTTCCAGTACTTACAGCAGTCAGCACTAATGTCATGCACATCATCAGCACTTGGCATGAATCCCCATTCATTACAGATCAGCATTAATTGGGTCGATGCTCTGTGCCCGATACTTGTACACTCATAACATGGATTGTTAATTTAATTGAGACAACCACAGTCTGAGGTCAGTGATATCACGATCATCTCCACTTTCCAGAGAGGAAGCTCTGCTGGTAAGGTGCGGAGCTGGGGTTCAAACCCAGGTGGTCTGGCTCCAGGGCCAGGTGTGCCCGGGAGCACGGCTCTTCCTGGATGTCCAAGGCCACCTTGTCTCCAGGAGTGTAACCGTGTTTCCAGCCACTGAAAACTTGGATTAAAGCCCAAAGTAAACTTTGCCTTTTCTGGCTTTGGGGTGTGGTGTTTAAATTCAGAGACATTCTCCAGGAAAGCAGAAACTTCTTGGCTAAAATCCAAACCTAGGGAATTTATTGCAGAGATGGGGAGGTGGTTCTCATTTCTGCCCTTCTCAGAGTACAGATTAATTAACTCAGAAGATTCAAAAGATTATATTTTCCATATTCCTTGCTGAACATAATATTATACCCTTTTCTCTCCAGTTTTATGCTTCTTTTTTTCTTGGTGCTAAAGAAATTGTAAACCTTTGTCTTAAAACTGGAGTCCCTTCCAACTGCTGGTGACAGAAATCCCAGCAAGATAAGAAGGAGCAAATGTCCCCGCTTCCCAGACAACTTGAGATATAAGCAGATCCTATTCAGCATCCTACAATGTTCTTGCAAAGATTACTTCTGTCAGTGGCGCTCTGTAAAACACCCAGACTCCAGAGACCATCACTTGGTCCTGTGAAGGTAGCTCTTAGCCTTCAAAAATCTGAAAGTCAGATGAATTGCCTTACTTACTTTTTTTTTTTTTTTTTTTTTTTTTGCAACAGAGTCTCACTCTGTCGCCCAGGCTGGAGTACAATGGTGTGATCTCAGCTCACTGCAACCTCTGCCTCCCAGGTTCAAGCGATTCTCCTGCCTCGGCCTCCGGAGTAGCTGGGACTACAAGCACGTGCCACCACACCCAGCCAATTTTTTGTATTTTTAGTAGAGACGGGGTTTCACCGGGTTAGCCAGGATGGTCTGGATCTCTTGACCTCATGATCTGCCTGCCTCGATCTCCCAAAGTGCTGGGATTACAGGCGTGAGCCACTGCACCCGGCCTTACATTTATTAATTCAATGCCCAGGACATAATGTGTAAATGGACAAACTCTGTTGTCTAGAATTTATGCAAATACTTGTGACATTTGTTTGTTAATCTGGAAAATGGCTTTTCAGGGAGGAAAAGCTTTTCCTCTACCCACTTAGGTTCAGTATCTGGGGTCATGTGAATTTTACTAAAAAAAGATCAACTTTAAAAAGGCACACAATTTTCATTAATATTTACATGCATGGGAGTTCACAGAAAAGAAGTGAAACTCAAAGAAATGGTTAGACTTGTGGGGCTTATATACCATTTTAACAAAGGAAAGGGGTTTGTTCTTCAAGGGAAGGTCCATCATGGGGAAGTGACCTGGAAATGCCTGGGAAACTGATGGAGATGCAGGGTCTTTTAGTGAGGTCTGTCTATGCACACTCATCTCAGTCTCCAGGATGAGCTGCCTTTCTTTATCATCTGGGTAGAAAACACCTTCAGAAAAGGAAATTTATGCTCTCTGCTTTTAGGTAGATAAGGGGAGGGCAGACCTCTTCCCGTATCTGTTGATTCTCAATGGCCTTAAGCTCAAAATAATCCTTATACAAATGTGGCGAATTTTGGGGTGACTTAACTTGATCCCTTTCAGGCCACTGATGAGTCCATCTTTCCCCACCCAGGTGGAGGTAAGAAAAACCTGCGATGTGGCTGCATGGATTTCTTGTTTAAATGTAAAGTGTCACTAAGAACCATTTATTAATTCATTGGGCACTCCCTGAGTCCCTGCTCTGTTCCAAGCCCTATGCTGAATGATACTGAGACCCCAAAATGAATGAGACTCATCCATGCTCTTAAGGACCTCCCATTCCCAGGAACAGCACAGACAGGACAGGGTGCTCAGACCCATAAGAGGGGGTGGTGACTCTGAACTCAGCTAGGCTGAACGACGCCTCTCAGAACTCCCTTCCCCGTAGGTTCCTGTTAGGGTGGGAGCAGGACACACCTGCCCCAAGCAGCCGCCATTGTGCATTTCATGCTGGGGAAATCCAGGCAGGAGCTTCCGTGGCTCAGGTCCAGGTGTTGCTCATCTGCTAGCTCGGCTGGTCAGCCTGGAGCAGCAGCAGGACCTGAAACTGCTCCACCTTTACGCCAATCCTCCTTCAGCTTCTCCAGCTCCTGAGCCAGGTGTGCATTGAGCTCTGTGACAAAGTTCACTCCTGCAGGTCCCCTGCACCACCAAGATGAGGCAGCAAGAACAGAGGTAGGTTCTGTGGGTCCCGAAACCTTCCACCTTGTGTAAGCTCCCGGCTTGCCCTTACTCCCCGCTTTCCATCCATCTCCCCTTCCCCAGGGCCTGCCCTGCAGACTTGGAGCTCAGGTCAGATGCAGAGCCCACAGCCTCACAGACTTCCCTCAGCCAGAGATGGGATCCTGACAGATTCCACCAGCACCAAGTGGAGAGATATTTGGGGGTCTGAATGAGGGGCAAACTGGCCCGCCTGGGGCGGCAGGGAAGGTTTCCTAGAGGAATTCCTGCTATTCCTCATTGCGCTTCCAAATTTTAGTCGTGTTCCACTTTTACGATCTGAATAGCCCTTGCACTATTATTTACTCAAAAATTTTCCTTAAAACAACTCACTGTTTTTCTGTAGCCTCATCTTAAAACAATAATGTTTATCTAATCATGGGATTAATATGATATTTCCAATTCTTTTACTCTAATAGGCGCTTAATCACAAGCATAGCCTGTAACGCTTTTTAACAATTGTCATGTGTAACCCCTTAGAATCATCTCACATGCCTTCCACCACTGACACCTGAACCCTATTTTGGGAAACACTCCTTTAGGTGAATCCTGAAGGAGGAACAGAGGTTTACATGGAAGCAAATGGAGGAAGGGAGTTTTGTGCTGAGCGAGCAGGTTAAGGAGTTTCCTAGAAGATGTGAGGGAAGCTGCATTAGTTATCCATTGCTGTCTAGCACATTGCCGCACGGCTTCGGGGCTTAAAACAGCAACAGATATTTGTTACCTCTCAAATTCTGTGGGGCAGGAATTGAAGAGTGTTTTCAGCTTTTTTTTTTTTTTTTTTTTTTTTTTTTTTTTTTTGAGACGGAGTCTCGCTCTGTCGCCCAGGCTGGAGTGCAGTGGCGCGATCTCCACTCACTGCACGTTCCACCTTCCGGGTTCAGGGCATTCTCCTGCCTCAGCCTCCTGAGTAGCTGGGACTACAGGCACCCGCAACCACACCCGGCTAATTTTTTGTATTTTTATTTCACCATGTTAGCCAGGATGGTCTCAGTCTCCTGACCTCGTGATCCGCCCGTCTCGGCCTCCCAAAGTGCTGGGATTACAGGCGTGAGCCACTGCACCCGGCCTGTTTTCAGCTTTTTATTATGAAGCTGGGTGATTGTGACTTGGTGAGTCTCATGAGGTTGGAGTGAAGACGCTAGCCAGGTGCAGTCATCTGCAGCTTTACTGGGCCTGAAGGGTCTGCTTTCTAGAAAGGTCACTCACATGGCTGACAATGTGGTGCTGGCTAGTTCCTACCTCAGGGCCTTTGCACTTGCTGTCCTGTGTCTGGGGTGTCTTTCATCTACTCTGTAAAACTGGACCCATCCCATCCTTGATGTCTTTGCACCAATGCCACCATCCATGACCTCTGATGCCACCAAGTTACTTTCTTACACATCATCCTTTGTTTTCAACTTTTTAATATGAAAGATTTCAAACATCCAGAAAAGTTGAAAACATAATACCAAGAACACCCATATCCTCCTCTCCTTATATTCAAGTTTAACATTTTGTCATATTTCCTCTGGTTTTTTTCTGAACCGTGTCAGGGTAAATTGCAGACATCAAGACACTGTGTCCTTGAGTACTTTAGCATGCCTCTCCCCAGAATGACCGGCCCACAATACCATGATCATGCCTGAGAAAATCAACAATAACTCCCTAACAGTATCTAATACATAGTCCATTTTCAATCTTCACCATTGTTCTGCAAAATATCTTTTCCATGTACATATATTTTTATATATTTATATATAAAATATATATTATATATAATATATATTATATATTATATATTATATATTATATATTATATATTATATATAATATATAATATATATTATATATAATATATATTATGTATTATATATAATATATATTATGTATTATATATAATATATATTATGTATTATATATAATATATATTATATATTATATATAATATATATTATATATTATATATTATATATATTATATATTATATATTATATATATTATATATTATATATTATATATATTATATATTATATATATTATATATTATATATTATATATATTATATATTATATATTATATATATTATATATTATATATTATATATATTATATATTATATATTATATATATTATATATTATATATTATATATATTATATATTATATATTATATATATAATATATTATATATTATATATATAATATATTATATATTATATATATAATATATATTATATATTATATATAATATATTATATTATATATAATATATATTATATATAATATATAATATATATTATATATAATATAATATATATTATATATAATATATAATATATATTATATATAATATATAATATATATTATATATATTATATTATATATATTATATATATTATATATATTATATTATATATAATATATATTACATAATATATATTATATATTATATAATATATATTATATAATATATATTATATATAATATATATAATATATAATATATATTATATATTATATATATTTTATATATATGTAAATATATATTTATATATAAAATATATATTTTTATATATAATATATAATATATAAATATATATTTTTATATATAATATATAATATATAATATATAAATATATATTTTTATATATAATATATAATATATAATATATAAATATATATTTTTATATATAATATATAATATATATTTTTATATATAATATATAATATATATATTTTTATATATAATATATAATATATATTTTTTTATATATAATATATAATATATATATTTTTATATATAATATATAATATATATATTTTTATATATAATATATAATATATATATTTTTATATATAATATATAATATATATATTTTTATATATAATATATAATATATATATTTTTATATATAATATATAATATATATATTTTATATTAAATATATAAATATATATTATATATAAAATATATAATATATAAATATATATTTATATATAAAATATATAATATATAAATGTATAAATATATAATATATAATATATATTATATATATTTATATATAAAATATATAATATATAAATATATATATTATATATTATATATTATATATAAATATATATAATATATATATTATATATATTTATATATAAAATATATAATATATAAATATATTATATATATTTATATATAAAATATATAACATATAAAAATATATATTATATATACTCTTTTTTGAGACAGAGTCTCGCTCTGTTGCCAGGCTGGAGTGCAGTGGCGCAATCTTCACTCACTGCAACCTCCACCTCCTGGATTCAAGTGATTCTCCTACCTCAGCATCCTGAGTAGCTGAGACTACAGGCATGCACCACCATGCCCAGCTAATTTTTGTATTTTTAGTAGAGACAGGGTTTCACCATGTTGGCCAGGATGGTCTCGATCTCTTGACCTCATGATCTACCTAAATGCTGGGATTATAGGCGTGAGCCATCATGCCCAGCCCCATGTATATTTTTAAATGGAGATCCAATCAAGACTAATGCTTCGTATTTGGTTATTAAGTATCTTTCATTCTACAACAGTCCCCCTCCACTACCCATTTTTTTCATGACTGCTAAAGAAAAGACAGAAGGCCCAAAGTGGAGTAAACTTATGCTAAAGTTGCACATCATCAAACTGAAACCTGCGTTGTTTACTAGTAAGATACGTCCTTCCAGAAATCATGAGAGAGATTATAGCCAAATTCCATTAAGCCAATAAGATTTTGCTAAAATCCCTATAAAGGGAAGTGACTTTGAGATGACAGATTGGCTATTTTTTCCTTGTTCCTGCTTTCTTTGGCTTTTTTCTGCCCATAAAACTCACCAAATCTCTTTAGCTCAATAGAGCTCCATTCTGTTTTATAGATTGAATGCCGCCTAGTTCATGAATTGCTAATAAAAGCCAATTCGATATTTTACTCTATTTGCTGAAATTTTTTTCTTTGACATGACATAGACTGTGAGGAGAGCAGACATGTTGTCTTATAGAATGCCCACATTCTGAATTTGTTTCCTCATGGTGTCATTTCACTGACTTCACTCTAAGCCCTCTATTCTCTATAAATCTCAAAGTGAATCCCAAAGCTTGAGTAAATTCTGGTTGCATGTTTTTTAAGGAAAGAATACTTCATGAGTGATGCTATCTACATTATATTGGATTATATCAAGTTGCAATAGTTATATAGCTATTATTCCTGTGTGATATTTCAGTGACTTAAAGATTGATCCATGGGTTCAGGTGTTGTCAGCCTGATTCGTGTGTTGTCAAGTTGCCCATCAACTTTTTGCTTGATGGTTTTAGAATGATCTAGGCAATGATGATCATTGCCTAGATCGGTCATTTCATTAAGCATTCCAAAATGGCAATTATCTAATTTTTAAATTCCTCCTGCATTTTTAAAAGCTAGACTTATTTTTCTCTAATGAAGAAAACTTCCTCACTCGTGATTTGGTTACCTTGAAGTGTTGTCTGTTTAGGAAGGTACTGTGATACTTGATTATTTTCCTTCATATACTAGGTTTGTGAGCTAGTTCCCTAGCAACCTCCAAAGTAAACTGATGAAATTTTAAAAGTATTATTATGAAATATAGATTTTTGTATATTTTAAGTGTTTCAATCCATTGCATCCACACTTTCTTTTGATGCTCGAAATGTCCCACCTTTGTTTGAAACAGCCCCTCCAAGTTGGCTCCTATGTCCTACTTTTTTTTTATTTCTTTTTATTATACTTGAAGTTTTAGAGTACATGTGCACATTGTGCAGGTTAGTTACATATGTATACATGTGCCATGCTGGTGCGCTGCACCCACTAACTCGTCATCTAGCATTAGGTATATCTCCCGATGCTATCCCTCCCCCCTACCCCCACCCCACAACAGTCCCCAGAGTGTGATGTTCCCCTTCCTGTGTCCATGTGATCTCATTGTTCAATTCCCACCTATGAGTGAGAATATGCGGTGTTTGGTTTTTTGTACTTGTGATAGTTTACTGAGAATGATGATTTCCAATTTCATCCATGTCCCTACAAAGGACATGAACTCATCATTTTTTATGGCTGCATAGTATTCCATGGTGTATATGTGCCACATTTTCTTAATCCAGTCTATCATTGTTGGACATTTGGGTTGGTTCCAAGTCTTTGCTATTGTGAATAATGCCGCAATAAACATACATGTGCATGTGTCTTTATAGCAGCATGATTTATAGTCGTTTGGGTATATAACCAGTAATGGGATGGCTGGGTCAAATGGTATTTCCAGTTCTAAATCCCTGAGGAATCGCCACACTGACTTCCACAATGGTTGAACCAGTTTACAGTCCCACCAACAGTGTAAAATTGTTCCTATTTCTCCACATCCTCTCCAGCACCTATTGTTTCCTGACTTTTTAATGATTGCCATTCTAACTGGTGTGAGATGGTATCTCATTGTGGTTTTGATTTGCATTTCTCTGATGGCCAGTGATGATTAGCATTTTTTCATGTGTCTTTTGGCTGCATAAATGTCTTCTTTTGAGAAGTGTCTGTTCATGTCCTTCGCCCACTTTTTGATGGGGTTGTTTGTTTTTTTCTTGTAAATTCGTTTGAGTTCATTGTAGATTCTGGATATTAGCCCTTTGTCAGATGAGTAGGTTGCGAAAATTTTCTCCCATTTTGTAGGTTGCCTGTTCACTCTGATGGTAGTTTCTTTTGCTGTGCAGAAGCTCTTTAGTTTAATTAGATCCCATTTGTCAATTTTTCTTTTGTTGCCATTGCTTTTGAGGACGTATTTCAAAATAATAAGAGCTATCTATGACAAACCCACAGCCAATATCATACTGAATGGGCAAAAACTGGAAGCATTCCCTTTGAAAACTGGCACAAGACAGGGATGCCCTCTCTCACCACTCCTATTCAACATAGTGTTGGAAGTTCTGGCCAGGGCAATTAGGCAGGAGAAGGAAATAAAGGGTATTCAATTAGGAAAAGAGGAAGTCAAATTGTCCCTCTTTGCAGACGACATGATTGTATATCTAGAAAACCCCATTGTCTCAGCCCAAAATCTCCTTAAGCTGATAAGCAACTTCAGCAAAGTCTCAGGATACAAAATCAATGTACAAAAATCACAAGCATTCTTGTACACCAACAACAGACAAACAGAGAGCCAAATCATGAGTGAACTCCCATTCACAATTGCTTCAAAGAGAATAAAATACCTAGGAATCCAACTTACAAGGGATGTGAAGGACCTCTTCAAGGAGAACTACAAACCACTGCTCAAGGAAATAAAAGAGGACACAAACAAATGGAAGAACATTCCATGCTCATGGGTAGGAAGAATCAATATCGTGAAAATGGCCATACTGCCCAAGGTAATTTACAGATTCAATGCCATCCCCATCAAGCTACCAATGCCTTTCTTCACAGAATTGGAAAAAACTACTTTAAAGTTCATATGGAACCAAAAAAGAGCCCGCATCGCCAAGTCAATCCTAAGCCAAAAGAACAAAGCTGGAGGCATCACACTACCTGACTTCAAACTATACTACAAGGCTACAGTAACCAAAACAGCATGGTACTGGTACCAAAACAGAGATATAGATCAATGGAACAGAACAGAGCCCTCAGAAATAATGCCGCATGTCTACAACTATCTGATCTTTGACAAACCTGAGAAAAACAAGCAATGGGGAAAGGATTCCCTATTTAATAAATGGTGCTGGGAAAACTGGCTAGCTATATGTAGAAAGCTGAAACTGGATCCCTTCCTTACACCTTATACAAAAATCAATTCAAGATGGATTAAAGACTTAAACATTAGACCTAAAACCATAAAAACCCTAGAAGAAAATCTAGGCATTACCATTCAGGACATAGGCAAGGGCAAGGACTTCATGTATTTTTTTTTTTTTTTTAAAGACAAAGTTTCACTCTTGTCAGCCAGGCTGGAGTGCTGGAGTGCAATGGTGTGATCTCAGGTCACACAACCTCCACCTCCCAGGTTCAAGCAATTCTCCTGCCTCAGCCTCCTGAGTAGCTGGGATTACAGGTACGAGCCAGCATACCCAGCAAATTTTTGCATTTTTAGTAAAGACAGGGTTTCACCATGTTGGCCAGGCTGGTCTCGAACTCCTGACCTCAGGTGATCTACCCGCCTCAGCCTCCCAAAGTGCTGGGATTACAGGCGTGAGCCACCAAGCCCGGCCTCCTATGTCCTCTTGACATGACCCTTGTAGTATATGATAATTTCCTGCTTTGGCATGGAAAATATCCCAGGCTCATCTTACATAATTCTTACTTCATATCTGAAATCAGGCATGTCTCCAAGGAGTCTTGGAGAAGATTCATTTTTGTGGGGAGTGGTATTTTTAGAGACTACAATTTAAATACTAAGGGTGCTGTTTGCTACTGTTAGCAGATACAGCTAGAAAAAGACATACTTTTTAGAAAAAGAAATGCTTTTCCTGAGTTCACACTAGTATTTCCCATGCAAATGAAAGATTCTTGGGTTTTCATTTAAATGCATTGGTTTCATATTTGTATCTCTTTTCTCTGGCCCTGATGCATAATTACTTATTTGCTATTTGTTTCAAAATAGTCATGCAACTGTTTGCACTAAGAATAACAGTACTGAATGCAGTTTAGATTTCTTTCATTTATTTCAATCAGCAGGATCTATCTCACTAGAATTGTCCAGTCATTGTACACAGGTAAAGTAGCTGGAAATAATTTTCCTCTGTGTTACTATGCCACCAGCTTTCCACCCAGATTCATTTCCACCAGTTTAGTTTTCACTTTTAGGGATGGCTTAGCTCTTGTGTTTTAAATTTTATTTTGTTTTTAATAAGGTAAAATATTTACCCGGTTACACAATCAAACTATTAAGCAAAAGGCTTAATGGTTTATGTTCCATCTCAGGCCCCTTTTTGTTCCCTCCCTCCTCCTGTAGGTGAATCAGTTTGGTTTTATTGTTTATTCTTCCACTGCTTCTTTCAAAAAGCATAGGCAAATATTTTTTTAAAATATTTTAAAAGTTTATTTGTCTTTTAACTAGCCCACAGACCCAATTCTTTGAGGGCTGAGCTGATTTCTGACACATGTTCTATAGGCCCTCCTCTTGGAAACTTACTTTCTATCCCCTTCCAAAAAAGTCTGCACCTTCCATCATGATGCACATTTTAAGTTAAAATTGCCAATCCAAGCCTCAAAATGCAAGTTTATTGAATAAAGCTGAGAAGAGCAGTAAACAGACAAAAAAATGCATCCACCTAAATAAAAAAATTCACATATTTACATAATTCAGTAACTGTTAAAAGTTTTCACACGCAGAGGTTAATGCACAGGAAAATGCTGGTAATAGCATCTAGGTGTCTTGAAACGCTGAAAGCAATGTATAGACACACAAACACATTTAGGTTTAGGTATAGGTCAATTAACAAACCTATACAGTCCTCACAGAGTCACACACTCTAGTTCCAATTCCTCCTTTTAGGCACAAGCAAGTTGTCACATTCTTTGTAATGGTTCACTTTGACCATTAATGGTATTGAACAACAGTAGCAAGTTTAAATACCCTTTCATTTACAGAACCATCCATCCCATCAGGGAAATATGCAACATGCTTCAAAGAATAAGAAGAGAACTTTGGGCCAGGTGCATGGCTGAGGGCCGGGAGTGGTGGCTTGCGCCTATAATCCCAGAATTTTGGGAGGCCAAGGCAGGCAGATCTGAGGTTGGGAGTTCGAGACCAACCTGACCAACATGGAGAAACCCTGTCTCTACTAAAAATACAAAATCAGCCAGATGTGGTAGCAAATGCCTGTAATCCCAGCTACTCGGGAGGCTGAGGCAGGAGAATTGGTTGAACCCGGGAGGCGGTAAGCTGGAGATCATGCCATTGCACTCCAGCCTGGGCAAAAACAGCAAAACTCTGTCTCAAAAAAAAAAAAAGAGAACTTAAAAGCCCAGATTCTACTCATAAAAATACGAATGGAGAAAAGCAAGTAGTGTCTGTGCAACACAGTGCAGTATATTGTACAGAATATTTTTAAGGCCACTGGTATTCATTCAAAGAACTTACTGTAGACTAAACTCTGAGTGCTCAACACGTTTGGAAATGCAGTCTACATAAGTGCTGCTTAACAAAAGCAAAAATCACACGCAGTGTGAGGCAACCCATAAGCGGGTGTCCCATAGGGTTTAAGCTACCACAGTGGTCTATATGAGTAATAATTTACAACTGAACCAGTATGAATATGTCCCTTTATGTATACAGAAGTCACTAAACTACAAAACATGTTCATTTGAAGTTTTTAGACATCTCTGTATCATAGAAGCAAACGAACAGCATCAGTTCCTCAGTTCTCTGTGTGACTGATTATGAACCTGTAGATGTTGAACATGATTACATTAGATTAAGCAGGCAGGTCTAGAGTTGTCACAATAATCAAGATGTCTAATGGCACCAGTCAAAAGAGTGCCAAACCTTACATCAATAACAGAGAAAAATAAAACTTTTTATTTGTTTATAAGTATCTTTTGTGCTGAAAGTCAACTTTATGGCTGGATGTAAAAAAGTCGGGAATTAGAGTGTCATGCAGCAGCACTGGTTTAATGACTGGAGATAGAACAAACAGATGTTTGAACTAAATCTGACTTTTTTTTTTTTTTTTAGATGGAGTCTCACTCTGTCGCCCAGGCTGGACTGCAGTGGCACAATCTCGGTTCACTACAAGTTCCGCCTCCTGGGTTCATGCCATTCTCCTGCCTCAGCCTCCTGAGTAGCTGGGAGTACAGGCGCCCACCACCACACCCGGCTAATTTTTTGTATTTTTTAGTAGAGATGGGGTTTCACCGTGTTAGCCAGGATGGTCTCGATCTCCTGACCTTGTGATCCGCCTGCCTTGGCCTCCCAAAGTGCTGGGATTACAGGTATGAGCCACCGCGTCCAGCCTAAATCTGACATTCTTAACAGTTTTTATTATATTGGGTGGAATGCTCTAAATTCATGAAAGCTTTTGAGAAAATCTTCAATTCTTAACCCCTTAAAAAAGTATGCTGAACCAGGAAGAAAAAACAAAAGATAGAAATAATGATCTGGACAGATGCAAAACAGCATGCGTTAGTTCCTCCCATATCCCAACTGCCATCTGGCGATAAAGAGTTCTCAGAAAGCAGAATGTCTTTAATATCCCTCAGGTAGGATCTCACCAGTATAAAGAATCAACATTGATCTGGTGCCTCCACTCACTCTCTGTGGACCATATTGGATTCCTAAGATGTAATCATACATTTCACATGCATTTGTGAGATAAGATAAACATTATGTTTACATATATCCCACCTGAGTCATTCAGGCTTAAAGGCTTTCTAAATACTGTGTGTGGCACTAGAAACTTCATGCTGTATCAGTGATTTATCACAAGGACAGAAAACCAAACACCACATGTTCTCACTCATAGGTGGGAATTGAACAATGAGAACACTTGGACACCGGGGCCTGTCTTGGAGTTGGGGGCTGGGGGAGGGATAGCATTAGGAGAAATACCTAATGTAAATGACAAGCTCATGGGTGCAGCAAACCAGCATGGCACATGTATACCTATGTATCAAACCTGCACATTGTGCACATGTACCCTAGAACTTAAAGTATAATAATAATTTAAAAAAGGAAATACCAATATTATTAGCCTTTAACCCTAATTCAGAATAAACTAAATGTTCTAATTGATTTAAAAAAAAAAAGGAAAAAGAAAAAGAAACTTCATGCTGTATCAAGTCAATGTCAGTATTAAGCTACTGGACTCTATGAAATATTATAGATAGACATTTACTGAAAACCAATATAAAAATCTGGCCCACAAAGACCAGAATGGAAATATCCAATTTTCTTGATTTAAGATGGTCAAAACCATCCTGGCTAACACGATGAAACCCTGTCTCTACTAAAAATGCAAAAAATTAGCCGGGTGTGATGGCAGGCGCCTGTAGTCCCAGCTACTTGGGAGGCTGAGGCAGGAGAATGGCATGAAGCCAGGAGGTGGAGAGTGCAGTGAGCCAAGATCACGCCACTGCACTCCAGCCTGGGCAACAGAGTGAGACTCCGACTCAAAAAAAAAAAAAAAAAAAAAAGACGGTCAAAAGTGTGTGGGTTTTTTGTTTTTTTTTTGGAAAAAAAAAAAATCTCTACACATGGTTTAAGACAGGTATGTGTAAGAAGCCTTTTTGTGTGTGCTGGCTTTATCACGACAACTCTGGCTGATTCTTTATGAAGGATTAGGGATACTCATCTTCAGCAGTGCACGTGAGAAGTAAATTCTGAAAAAGGCAATTTCTTGGGTTTAGGAAGGACTGTATTCTGGTAATTACTTCAGAGGAATGGGCAATAATTCTAGGATTATACCCAAGAAGGACTGGAAGCCTTCAGGAGATGCTTCAGCTTCTTCTAGATTTTGAATGCTCAATAAGCCACTGAAATGTGATATCTATATTATATTAAATATGTTTATGTATTAGCATTTCACCCCTCTTTGGAAAGGGATAGCATTTTAATATATAATCTACTACAATTTGTTTGTTATCTTCCAACCTTTTATTTTGAAACTTTTCAAGCCCATAGAAAAGGTGGAAGAATTGTACAATGAACCCCTTATATCTTTCACCAAGATTCACCAATTGTTAACATTTTGCCACATTTGCTTGATTGATTTTTTAATTTTTTTCTATCAATCTAGATACATGTGTATGTATGTGTGTGCATGTATCCTAATTATTTGCCTGTGTATACACAGAAAGAAAGAATGAAAAATATACATAATAATAAATTATATATATGTTAGGTGAATATATAAATATATATATACTTAAGTTGTGTGCACTTTACTCTCTGTTTTTTATGTCACAATTTAAAATTTTAAAATATATAAGAAATAAATAAGCCTGAAACAAAGGTATTTTCAGCAAAATAAAAATAGAGACACTTCATCAACAGCTGATTCCCACTGAGACATATATTTCAGAAAGGAGAGAACTGATCACAGATAGAAGGTATGGGACGCAAAAAGTAATGAAGAGAAAAGAAAGTGGCGAATACACATTAAAATGTAAATGTACTTGGTATAAATAGTGCTAATGATATCTAGTGGGATTACACAAAGATACACTAAAAATTCCCTGCAAGGTTAGTTAGTATGTAATTCAGGGTGAGTAGGCAAATCGGTGAAGCTAAGTAAATCTAAGGTCATTTTATTATTCAGGAAAAGGGCAAAGGTTTAAACTGACTTTAGACTTTGATAAATGAATTATGCATGCTGGAATTTCTAGCCTATTTCCCAAACAAAGATTATCAGAGTGGATTAGGAAGGCAAGATCTGGCCTGGTGTGGTGGCTCACACCTGTAATCCCAGCACTTTAGGGGGCCAAGGTGGGTGGATCACCTGAGGTCAGGAGTTCTCTACCAGCCTGGCCAACATAGTGAATATAGTGAAACCCCATCTCTACTAAAAATACAAAAATTAGCCTGGCGAGGTGGCACATCTCTGTAATCCCAGGTACTTGGGAGCCTGAGGCAGGCTTGAACCTGGGAGGCAGAGGTTGCAGTGAGCCAAGACCGTGACAAGAGCAAAACTCTGTCTCAAAAAAAAGAAAAAAAAAAAGAGGCAAAGACAAAGACAAGATCCAATAATAAATTATTTATTTAAAAACACATCTAAAATGGAAGGAGGTTGGGTGCGGTGACTCACACCTGTAATCCCAGCATTTTGGGAGGCCAAGGCAGGTGGATCACTGGAAGTCAGGAGTTTGAGACCAGCCTGACCAACATGGTGAAACCCCGTCTCTAGAAAAATTAGCCGGGCGTGGTGGCATGTGCTGTAATCCCAGCTACTTGGGATACTGAGGCAGGAGAACTGCTTGAACCCAGGAGGCAGAGGTTGCAGTGAGCCGAGATCGTGCCAGTGCAATCCAGCCTGGGGGACCCAGCAAGACTCCATCTCAAAAAAATACGATAAAATAAAATGGAAGGATACACAATTGTTGACTATAAAAGGATGGGAAAAGATATTTCATGTAATAAGAAAGCCAGCATATAAGAGGCAGGAGGATCACTTGAGGCCAGGAGTTTGAGACCAGCCCAGACAACATAAGGAGACCCTGTCTCTACAAAAAAAAAAAAAAAAAAAAGCCAGATGCCTGGCTCACGCCTGTAATCCCAGCACTTTGGGAGGCCTAGATGAGGGGATTCCTTGGGAATCCGACTGTTGAATTAAAACAAAACACGGCTTAGGCTGCTGTGGGTATTGACGTCTTGTGATTTCTGTGCAGGGCACTGAATGTCAAAGTGAAGGAATTCAATGAAGCCCGGATCAAGGGCAGGAGCAACCGTGACCCTCTTAAAAGAGCCAATGTCCCATGTAATTAGTGACGCGCGCGAATGGATAGACGCTATTCCCACCGTCCCTACATAGCATCCAGCGACACCACAGCCAAGGGACAGGCTTGGCGGAACCTGCGGGAGAGAAGAACCCTCTGAGCCTGATTGAAAGGCGGTGAAGAGACAGGAGAGGGGGATCAGTGGGCGGTCCCGCCTCCATCTTCAGTTCCCGCATGGGGGCGAGGCAGGTACATGGGCCTTGCTGGCTGTGGGTGAAATTCCATTATTAATTGTTTTTTCACTAACCTGGTGGGGGAGTCGGGCGCGAGTTTCGAGAGAGGCTCTGGCTTCTGGCGCCAAGCCTTAGCCAAGCTCACCAGGGGCAGCGCTAGATGGGGAGACTGGGACACACGTCTGAACGCAGATGTCCGAAGGGAGCGCAGGAAGACAGAAGCCTCCCGTTGGGCAGGAGGGCAAAAGCTCCTGCGTCTTGGATTTGCAACAGGAGTTCAGACGGTGAAAGCAGGGCCTCAGGATCCTTCTGACCTTTTGAGTTTTAAACAAGGGGTGTCAGAAAAGTCGTCACAGGGATAACTGATTTGCAGCAGGAAAGCATTCATAGGAATGAGGCTTCTTTTTGTTTTTGTCTTTGTTTTTTGTTTTTTTTGTTTTTGTTTTTGTTTTTTGACAGGGTCTCATTCTGTGGCACAGGCTGGAGTGCAGTGGTGCCACCATTGCTCACTGCGCTATGTGAGCTATGTGATCGGCGCTCAAGTGATACTCTCGCCTCAGCCTCCAAAATAAACGGGACCGCAGGCCTGAGCCACCATGTCCTGTGGCTTTTTAATCCTTTTGATCCTTGGATGTGGGCTCTTCCTATCATTGGAAGACAGAATTCACCAAGGTTGGATTGTTCACCCACTCAGAAAACCTGAGCTGGGGCCGGGGCTGGGGCTGTGGCTCACGCCTATAATCCCAGCACTTTGGTAGGCCAAGGCGGGCGAATCACCTGAGGTTGGAAGTTCGAGGCCAGCCTGGCCAACATGGTGAAACCCCCATCTCTACTGAAAATACAAAAATTAGCCGGGCGTGGTGGCGCATGCCTGTAATCCCAGCTACTCGGGAGGCTGAGGCAGGAGAATCACTTGAACCAGGGAGGCAGAGGTTGCAGTGAGCTGAGATGGTGTCACTGCACTCCAGCCTGGGCAACAAGAGCGAAACTTCGTCAAAAAAAAAAAAAAAAAGAAAGAAACAAACAAACAAAGAAGAAAAGAAAAGGAAAGAAAAGAAAGCCGGAGCTGGGATTAGACCATGTGAGACAGGTTGATTTCACGCTAGTGAGCATGCGTGGTTGCCATGGTGCTCTTGCCCAGTACCACAGGTCCCCAGGTTCAGACGTTTGGTGCCTGTGCTTGGATGAGGGACCACTGGGCTAAGCTGCCATCCGTGGGATGCTGACTAAAGGCCTCCAAGTCAGAATATGCCCAGGCAGAACTATAGGGCAGCGCCATGAAGCCTCAGCTGGCCTGGGATAGCCGGTCGTCGCCAACAGGACGCAGTGCAGCAGGGTTGAGGCCCCATGCGGAGAGCTCATTGTCTTGGGAAACCGGCAGTGGGAAGGGTGGCTGGCCCCTCGCCCTTCAAGCAAGGCCCATTCGTGGGGAACCTGGCGCTAAACCATCCCTAGAGGAGCTGCTTCTGGGTCCGAGTTTTCTCTGCAGCAGAGTGGCTCCCTGGATGGGATCTATTGAAAGTTAGCCCTCCACACAGGCGTGTGTCCGCCTCGCAGCGTGTGTGCAGAGCCATCAATTCTTCCTTCCTCAATCCCGGGGGGTCTCCCGCGTCCCCATACCCCCACCCCGGCCTCTGGTATGGGAACCAGTGACGTCTCTCCCGCGAGCCTGCCCGAGCCCGCAATGCCCTCAGGAGGCGCCCGCCCCGCCCTCTGGGCTTTCCAAGGGCTGCAAGGAACATGCGCTTCCGGGGGTGGAGGGGCGGTGAGGGCCGCCCCCGCAGCGTCCTGTTTGGGAGCCAGGTCTTCTCCTCGTTCTGCCCGGGCTCGACCAGGGGCTAGATCGGGGTTCGGGGAGTGAACAAGGCACGTCGGAGGGTGGCCCGGTGGCCCCTATTCGACGGGTGGCTGTGGGCCAGGAGGTAGCGGTGGCGGCGGCCTTGCGTGTGGCCATCTGAGCCGTGGGCCGGTAGGCGAGGAGGAGAAGAGGGTCCAGCCGGTCACCGCCCTTGCACCCCTCCTCCTCTTAAAAATAAATAAATAAATAAATGGCGAGTTGGGGGTGGACAGGGATGTTTTAGTGCTGTGCGTGCGTTCTGGAGCCACACCACCCTCTAGATCCAGGGCCACAACCACCCCTGACGCCCACCGTGAGAAGTGCCCTCTCCCAGAAGGGCCTGCACCAGAGACCTTGGTCTTTGTTCTTTGTGGAGAGATCTGTGCAGATCGAGGTCACTCCAGCCCTGGATTCAGGGAGGGCTGCACTATCAGGGAAAGACAGCTTCAGCGAGGCCTCACAGTGAGTCAGACGGGACTCTTCCCATCCCCAAGATCCCTGGACTATGGGGCATCATCCTGGGATCCCTGAGGTCACATGGGAAACTTCTCAAGCACCGATGCTGCCATCTGATACTGTGGCCTGATCCCACCCCTGGACACCTGGAAATTCTCTGGAAATTCTCATGAACCCGTGGAGGCCTGGTGCTACCTGATACTGTGACCTCATTCTACTTCCATCTCACAAAAGTTAAAGCATAGATTTACATGCAGTCAAATCAATAATTAGATTAATGGGCTGACTAAAGGAAAAACTTCAGACACATTAAATTTAACACAGTTTAATTGAGTAATGAATGATGCATTAATCTGGTAGCCCCCAGAACCAGAGTAGGTTCAGAGAAACTTCAGGGTGTTCCGCCCATAAATGGTTGGATAACATCTACCGCAGAAGAAAGTGATGTAGAAGAAACTAAGGAAGGCACTGAAATAGTTGGACTGCTAACAGTTGGGTGCTTGCCTTATTTGAACCAGGTTTGAACAGTTAGTTGGGTACCTGTGATTGGCTGAGACTCAGCTATTTTTACAATAGCAGGTTACAGACTGTTTACACATCAAGTTAGGTTACAGTTCACTATGTATGGAGAAACCATTAGACCAAACTTAAAGTAGTAGGGAGGCAGCTTTAGACCTAACAATGTTAACAGGCCAAACATTTCAATTAAGGGGTACAGATTGGTCAAATTGCATAAAAAAGCAATACCCATATATACTGTCTACAAGGGAAATATTTTACATATAGGGAAAAGCATTATTGAAAGTGTGAGTATTGAAAAAGATATACCATGCAAACAGTAAGCACAAGAAAGTTGAAGTACTAGTAAAAAAAAAAAAAAAAAGAAAGAAAGAAAATAGAATTCAAAACAGAAGGTAAAAGAGACTGAAGCAGGAGAATTGCTTGAACCTGGGAGGCGAAGGTTGCAGTGAGCCAAGATTGCACCATTGCACTCCAGCTCTGGGTGACAGAGCAAGACTCCATCTCTGTGGAAAAAAAAGAAAAGAAAGGAGAAACAAATGTGAGTGTAAGCAAGGCGAGTGTTTCCTCTATGATTAGTAATTAGCAGTCTTCAAAAAGACATTCTGTGGCTTGGGGCTTAATAGTAAAATAATTAGCTGGCATGGTGACATGTGCCTGTACTCCCACCCGAGAGGCTGAAGTGGGAGGATTGTTTGAGCCCAGGAGTTTGAGGCTGCAGTGAGCTGTGATTGCACCACTGTACTCCAGCCTGGACAAGATTGAGAGAGATCCTGTCTCAAAAAAAAAAATAAGTAAAACTGGTGGTTTAACCTCAAGGCTTACAACTCATTGTTTTGTAAGGTTTGCAGAAGATCTCAATCCTTTACAAGTAGGAAGGAAAATCTGTTGGTTTGAGAGGGAACTGGGTGTGTGCATAGGCCTGGAGGTAGGAGAACTCCTGGAGCACTCAAAAAGGGAGCTGCACGATGCTTATGCCGGCTTCACTGAGGGCTGTGGGCATTGGAGGAATGGGCTTTGAAGGACAATTAGGAGTTTGTGGGGTAAACAAATGCATGGGGGAAGCAGATTAGGGAGAGGTCTCCCATGCAGAAGGACCAGTGTGAGCAAAGCCAAAGAGGCTGGAAAAGACTGGGGATGTCCTGGGAATAGATATTAGACAGGGAATGATAAGGGTGGGGCATGGGGGCTGGTCTCCAAGACCAGTGTGGGAGGTTGGAATTTTCCTCCAGGAATACAGGAAGCATGGAAAAACTTCTGAGGATGGAATACGGAGGGCCTGAGGTATGTGGTGGCTCATTGTTGTGTGTTTCTCATTTCTGGATCTAAGAGACATTCTTTAATCCAGCAAATGTTTACTTACCTACACTGTAATCATATGCTGAGTACACAGAGATGGATCAGACACAGCTGGAAGGAACCAGACACACACGTGCCCATGCACACATGCACACTGACATGTACACCGAGACACACACATCAGACACACATTCGCACACAGCACACAGATACACACACAGACATACATATATACAGACATGTGCACACACAAACATGCATGCACTCACAGTCACACATGAACACACACAGCCAATTATACTATAAAGTACAAAAAAAAAATTTTTTTTTGAGACAGGGTCTTGCTCTGTCACCAGAGCAAAAGCTGGAGTACAGTGGCGTTATCTCAGCTCACTGCAACTGCAACCTCCACCTCCTGGGCTCCAGCGATCCTCCCACCTCAGCCTCCCAAAGTGTTGGGATTACAGGCATGAGCCATGGCACCCAGTCTAGAATCTTACTTGAGGTAAAATGAGAATCCACTGGAAGGTTTTGGTTTTTTTGAAACAGAGTCTTGCTCTGTCACCCAGGCTGGAGTGCAGTAGCACAATCTTGATCACTGCAGCCTCCACCTCCCAGGTTCAAATGATTCTCTCGCTGCAGCATCCAGAGTAGCTGGGATTACCGGGGCGCACCACCACGCCCAGCTAATTTTTTCATTTTTAGTAGAGACAGGGTTTCACCATGTTGGCCAGGCTGGTCTCGAACTCCTGATCTCAGGTGATCCACCACTTCGGCCTCCCAAAGTGCTGGGATTACAGGCCTGAGCCACCATGCCTGGCCCATTAGAAAGTTTTAAACAGGAGTAATGTGCTGTGGCTTGCAATTAAGAGATCGCTCTGGTGCCAGGTGGTAAACAGCCACATGGGCAAGGGCAGGGCGTATTGCAATAATCCAGTGACCAATGGTGGTGTCACAAGTGCTTATATAAAAAGATGCCTTCACTGTGTATTAGCCATTGAGCTTTTTTCTTTTTTACAAACGTTCCATGGATTCATAAACTATTTGCCAACCACTGCTCTAGACTAACCTCCTCATTTTCTTTTTTTTCTTTTTTTTTTTTTTTTTTTTTTTTTTTTTTTGAGACCAAGACCGAGTTTTGCTCTTGTTGCCCAGGCTGGAGTGCAATGGTGCAGTCTCAGCTCACTGCAACCTCCACCTCCCAGGTTCAAGCGATTCTCCTGCCTCAGCCTCCCAAGTAGCTGGGATTACAGGCACGTGCCACCAGGCCTGGCTAATTTTTGTATTTTTAGTAGAGACGGGGTTTCACCATGTTGGTGAAGGTCAGGCTGGTCTCAAACTCCTGACCTCAGGTGAACCACCCGCCTTGGCCTCCCAAAGTGCTGGGATTATGGGCTTGAGCCACTGCACCCAGCCTAACCTCTTCATTTTCTAGATGAGGACACTGAAGCTTGGGGAGGAACAGAAATTGGCTCAGGCTAAGGAAGATCTGTCAATCTCTCTTGCACCAAAAAGGCAAAGCCACCTTTCTCAAGGGGCTGTGTACTGGGGTGTTCTTGCACTGCTATAAAGAAATACCTCAGACTAGAAGTAATTTATAAGAAAAGAGGTTTGATTGGCTCAAGGTTCTGCAGCTGTACAGGAAGCGTGGTGCCAGCATCTCCTGGGGAGGCCTGAAGAGCTTTTACTTATGGCAAAAGGATGCAGGCCAGAGAAGGGGAGCAAGAGAGAGTAAGAAGGGGAGGTGCCACAGACTTAAACAACCAGATCTGGCAAGGACTCACTCACCATTCCAAGGACAGCACCAAGTCATGAAGGATCTGCCCCCATAACCCAAACACCTTCCACCAGGTCGCACCTCCAACACTGGGAATTACATTTCAACATGAGATTTGGGCGGGGGACAAATATCCAAACTAACTATGTCACGGAGCAAGAGGAGGTCCCTGGAGCTGTTGAAGCAGAAATGGGGTGAAGAATAGAGGTGGAGGGTGCTTAGGCTTCCAAGGTCTCTTCTAGGTGTGAGATGGAGGGATTCTGCGACCAAGTTACCTGGAGAGTGACTCAACAAGGTGATTGCTTTCCCAAGCACGAGCCCTTGGGGGACAGACGGGGGCTGAAAACTGGCACACATTCTTCCTGGATCCTTTGACATGTGATCATTCAAAGATAACAGTTCAAAGATAACAAAGGGATTGAAGCTTTACCAATCCCTTTCTTATTGTGGCATTTTCTCTATTAAAAATAAATACTCATTTATACTATAACTTACAGAATCAGTACCAATTCTGAAAGTATACAAAGCGTTGCCTTACTTTAAGGAAGGAGACCACTACTACTCCTGCCGCCCTCCTCCCCCGACCTTGCCTAGTTCACAAGACAGGAGGAAAGAGAGAAAGCAAAAAGTTGGAAAGAAACAGAAGTAAGATAAATAGCCAGTCAACCTTGGCACCACCACCCAGCCCTAGGAGTTAAAAAAAGTAATAATAATAACAGCAACCCCTGACCTAAACTACTTGTGTTATCTGTAAGTTCCAGACATTATATGAAAAAGCATTGCAAAACTTTCTGTTCTGTTACCTGATGCATGTAGCCCCCAGTCACGTTTCCCACGCTTGCTCGATTTATCACGACCCTTTCATGTGGACCCCTCGAAGTTGTAAGCCTTTAAAAAGGCCAAGAATTGGCCAGGCATGGTGGCTCATGCCTGTAATCCCAGCACTTTGGGAGGCCAAGGCGGGCAGATCACGAGGTCAGGAGATCGAGACCATCCTGGCTAACACAGTGAAACCCCATCTCTACTAAAAATACAAAAAAATTAGCCGGGTGTGGTGGTGGGTGACTGTAGTCCCAGCTACTCGGGAGGCGGAGGCAGGAGAATGGCATGAACTCGGGAGGCAGAGCTTGCAGTGAGCCGAGACTGCACCACTGCACTCCAGCCTGGGCAACAGAGTGAGACTCCAAAAAAAAAAAAAAGGCCAAGAATTTATTTTTCAGGGAGCTCGGCTCTTAAGATGCAAGTCTGCTGAGGCTCCCAGCCAAATAAACCTCTTCCTTCTTTAATCCAGTATCTGAGGAGTTTTGTCTGCAGCTCATCCTGCTACAACTTCATGTCACACCTGGAAAGCTTACATAGGCCAGGGGTGGTGGCTCACGTCTGTAATCCCAGTACTCTGGGAGGCTGAGGTGGGCAGATCACCTGAGGCTAGGAGTTCAAGACCAGCCTGGTCAACACGGCGAAATCCCGTCTCTACTAAAAATACAAAAATTAGCCAGGTGTGGTGGCAGGTGCCTGTAATCCCAGCTGCTCAGGGGAGACTGAGGCATGAGAATCGCTTGAACCTGGGAGAGGGAGGTTGCAGTGAGCTGAGATCACGTCACTGCACTCCAGCCTGGGGGATAGAGAGAGGCTCTGTCTCCAAAAAAAAAAAAATACAAAAAATTAGCCAGGCATGGTAGCTTATGCCTGTAATCCCAGCTACCTGGGAGGCTGTGGTAGGAGAATCGCTTGAACCCGGGAGGAGGAGGTTGCAGGGAGCCAAGATTGTGCCATTGCACTCCAGCCTGGGCAAAAAGAGCAAAAGTCTGTCAAAAAGGGAAGGGAAGGGGAGGGGAAGGGAGGGGAGGGGAGGGAAGGGAAGGTTACATAGATGTGAAAGTGAGCTGCCAGCCATGAGCAACAAATCCGAGTGACATGTCTTCTTCATGGTCCTGACACGGACGCGTGGGTTCGATCTGACAGCAGCCTGTGCCATCATAGCTACTGCTCATGCATGCATTCGGGGTGCCCAAAGTGATGCTGAGGGGGGCATTCCTGGATTCAGCCCTCCAGGAGACCATGAGGAGGCTGGTGCGATAGTGCAACCAGATGAAGAAGCCTGGGCTGCACAGGGGCCACTGCAAGTGAAGACTCAAGAGGCCAAGCTGACTCCCAGAGGCTAGGGCCACTAAGGTGGGTGCCGAGGCAGGGGCCAGGCTGGGAACATGAGAGGCCATTTGGGTAGGGAGATAAGTTCCGTGAGTGAGGGCCAAGGGTCTGACCTCCTAGTGTGGCTGGAGAAGCAGAGACAACAGAGTGCAAAAAGAGAAATGGGCCAGGCGAGGCCATCTGGCAACGCACTGCCTACCCTCCATTGCGTGCCTCTGGCTGCAAAAACAGGTGGGATCTTCCGGCCGGTTTGCCCGCCACTCACCTTTCGAGCATGCGCACCCTCCGAGATTGCCAGGAATTGACTTCTCTGTGGCCAATGAGGTGCCGCGTTCCTCCAGGCTCATCCAATGAACTTATCCGATGCTTTTGCATCCACCAATGGGGTTTCGAGTGCTGTGTGGCCAGGCTGGCCCGGGCTTGCGTCGTAAGAGAATGCCAAGCCCGGGGAGAAGGCGTTCCGGGCCTCAACTTTGGCGTCCTGAGATTCTTGTGAGGCGTCTGCCTGGAAGCCGGCAGCAATTTTGCTTCTTTAAAGAGAAAAAGAAGGCTAGGGACTCAAGATTCCTGGATTCTGAGGAAAGAGAAGGCTGGGGATCCAGATCCTGGCTCTGAGGGGAACGAGGGTTGGGGGCCTGGGCTCCCGGGCCTGAGAGGGAGGGGCCCAGAATGGTGTGTCCCGCAGGAAAAGGTGGTTGGAACCCAAACTCCTCGATCCCTACATAGGACGGGGCTGGGCTCTCAGAATCCCGGGTTCTGATGGGGCTGGGGCTGGGGGCCGAGATTCTGGGTCCCTGAGAGAATGTAAGGGACCCCTGAGACTGAGGGAGAAGCGGCCTTCAGGGCCACACTCCTGATCCTGAAGTTGGAGGGCACTGGGTGGCCGGGCCTGAGAATTAAAACCATGAAAAACTGGGGCGTGATAAACCTGTGAACTCGCTCCAGCTCATAAGCCGGTTAGGGACAGAACGACTTTAGAAGTCGTGGTCATATACCATAAACCCCACTGTGAGGCTGGGCGTCAGGGCTCACTCCTGGAATCCCAGCACTATGGGGGGACGAGGCGGGCAGATCACCTGAGATCACGAGTTCGAGACCAGCCTGACCAACATGGTGAAACGTCATCTCTACTAAAAATACAAAAAATTCACCGGGTGTGGTGGCGGGCACCTGTAATCCCGGCTACTCGGGAGGCTGAGGCAGGAGAATTGCTTGAACCTGGTAGGCAGAGGCAGTGAGCCGAGATTGCGCCACTGCACTCCAGCCTGGGCGACAGTGCAAGACTCCGTCTCAAAAAAAAAAAAAAAAAAATGCAGATTAAAACACCCCACCCTGAAGTCAGTACTTGCCAGGACCTAGATTTGATCTCATGCGCTCTGGCTGAAAAGTTAATTGCCTTCTCTCCATCAGATTCACAGATCCAGACCAGCTCCTCCCAGACCTCTCCAGAAGAAGCCATGGGAACCCCTCGTATCCAGCATTTGCTGATCCTCCTGGTCCTAGGAACCTCCCTCCTGACCTGTGCGTATGGGGGACATAGGGGAGAGCCGTATGTCACAGAAGGTGGACTGATGATGAAAAAGGAGCCGCCTTGGCCCATGGAGAAGTGCTTATCCTTTTCTTGTTTTCTCCTCAGTGGGCCTAGAGCTGTATTGTCAAAAGGGTCTGTCCATGACTGTGGAAGCGGATCCAGCCAATATGTTTAACTGGACCACAGAGGAAGTGGAGACTTGTGACAAAGGGGCACTTTGCCAGGAAACCATACTAATAATTAAAGCAGGTGAAATGAGATGGGGCAGTTGGGCTGGGTAGGAGGGAGGTTGATTATGTCCATGCCAATCCTTGTTCCCTTCGTCCAGGCCAATCGTGACAGCCACCATCCATTTCCCCTCCTTCCTGTCTCATAACAGGGACTGAGACAGCCATTTTGGCCACGAAGGGCTGCATCCCGGAAGGGGAGGAGGCCATAACAATTGTCCAGCACTCTTCACCTCCCGGCCTGATCGTGACCTCCTACAGTAACTACTGTGAGGATTCCTTCTGTAATGATAAAGACAGCCTGTCTCAGTTTTGGGAGTTCGGTGAGACCACAGGTACCCTGGAAGTGGGGGAGATAGGTACTAAGAGAAACTCCATAAAGAGCTTGTGTATGGCCTCCCTTTGCATTCTGACTTGGCTTAGCCTAAGTGGCCCATACCCCAAAGTACCTCATAGTTCAAGTAATTTTATGTTTCTGAATTGTTCATTGGGATCTAAACACTGCTCAGAGCAGCGAGACACCAGTGAAGCCTGGAGTGTAAACTGGGTTTTGTGTTTATTAAGCAGTAAGACAGGCCGGGTGAGGTGGATCGCCTGAGGTCAGGGGTTTGGGACCAGCTTGGCCAACATGGTGAAAACCTGTCTCTACTAAAAATACAAAAATTAGCTTAGCCTGGTGGCGCACACCTGTAATCCCAGATACTCGGGAAGCTGAGGCAGGAGAATTGCTTGAACCCAGGAGGCAGAGGTTGCAGTGAGCCAATATCACACCACTGCACTTCAGCCTGGGACAGAGAGCAAGACTCCATCAAAAAAAAAAAAAAAAAAAAGCAATAAGACATCAGTGTAGGTTTCTGAACAGGGTGGTATTATCAGTCTAACAAGTATTGGTTTCCCACTGCTGCACGAGAACAGCCCAGTTCCCCAATTTACAAGGCCTGTAGTAACTTGGCCCTGCCTGTCTTTTCAGCTTCATTTCCCTCTCTTCCCTCTCTCATTTACTGTGTGCTAACTGGGGCTAATACTCAAAATGCTTAACAATGTAGATGGCACTGGCCAATCAAAATGGATTCTGGCCATAAAAAACAAAAACAAAAACAAAAAAAACAGATCAAAGAAACAGCTGGGCCTACAAGCTGAATATCAGTCGTGCAACTTCTCACAATTCCCTGAATCCACCAAGCTGGCTCACACCACCTGACCTTTGTCCTTGCTGTTTCCTTTACCACCCCTCCCCACCCCATTTTCACATAGCTAACCCCTGTTCATCCTCCATGTCAACTCAGGTATCAGCCCTTTGAAAATATTTACCAAATTCTTTTAGGTAGTTGGGTATTCCTCCATTCCTTTGTCATTATACCTTGAACACAGCAGCTACTGAATTGATTACTTACATGTCTTTCTCCTAGGCAGCGATGCCAGGTGACAGGAACTATGTTCTTTTCATCTCTGTATCTTCACACCTCAGCAGAGTTTGGAAGTCAGATCGATGGAGATTTCACAGCAGAGAACACCAGCTGGGGAAGGATGGGGAGGCTGAAGTAATGGGCCTTGATTAGAGTGGCATCTGCAGGAAAATCGTGGGGAAGAGAAGGCAGTAAGGAGCAACATCTCTGGAGGCAAGACCTGCCCTTAACTGTCTCTCTCGTTTCCCTCCAGCTTCCACTGTGTCAACAACCCTCCATTGTCCAACCTGTGTGGCTCTGGGGACCTGTTTCAGTGCTCCTTCTCTTCCCTGTCCCAATGGTACAACTCGATGCTATCAAGGAAAACTTGAGATCACTGGAGGTAAACTGAAATGAACATTGATAGTTTCAGAGGCTGGAAAACCATTTGAGTGGCTCCCAAGAGATTCTGACACTGAGCTCTCCAGGGATGAGGGGGGACTGGATTCTCCTCTGATGTCCTAAAACATCTCTGTCTCTCCCCATCCTTCCTTGTTCTATAGGTGGCATTGAGTCGTCTGTGGAGGTCAAAGGCTGTACAGCCACGATTGGCTGCAGGCTGATGTCTGGAATCTTAGCAGTAGGACCCATGTTTGTGAGGGAAGCGTGCCCACATCAGCTGCTCACTCAACCTCGAAAGACTGAAAATGGGGCCACCTGTCTTCCCATTCCTGTTTGGGGGTTACCGCTACTGCTGCCATTGCTGCTGCCATCATTTATTCACTTTTCCTAAGAAAGCACTTCTGGGCCTGGGTCTGAGGACATCTTTTTTGACTGGGAGCCTTCTTACTGTTGAGGTTCAACAAGCTGAGGAGTAGACGGGAATTTGAGGGAGAATAGAGAGATACTATGAACGTATTTGACATTTTTAATACAATTTCTACTGTAATTTTTGTATGCAGTAGGCGTTACTAATAAACATTTCTGCTGTGATTTGTGTATGTTTCAACACTAGAAGTGGAATTTTAGTGCTGAAAGAGCCTTTAAAATTCATCTTCTCCAAACCACACATTCTCCAGAAAGAGAATCTGAGATCTGGAAAACTTCAGTAAGTTTCTTAAATTTAGCTATGGCCAGAGCCAAGGCAAGAACTTACATATTTTGACGTAAAGTCTGATTTTCCTTTCACTCTAATATGCTAGCTCTTCTTTCTAGCAGGAGAAGTAACTAGCATTAGCCTCCTCCAGAGCACTCCCAGCCCAATCTTAAGGCTGCTGTTTTGGGGTTCTAAAATTTCCCTAGGAAGTATGGCCAAATGAGAAAAATCAGACTCCAAATTCTCCAATTATGGGCCTGCTGTAGAGGCTCATACCTGTAATCCCAGCACTTTGAAAGGCAGAGGTGGGAGGATTGCATGAGCCAAGGAGTTTGAGACCAGCCTGGGCAACCTAATGAGACTATCTCTCTACAAAAAAAAAAATCCAAAAATTAGCCTGGCATGGTGACGCTCGCCTGTAGTCCCAGCTACTTGGGAGGCTGAAGTGGGATGATCACTTATGTCCACAAAAAGAGTCAAACTCTGTAAAATATTTGAAAAGATTTATTCTGAACCAAATGTGAGTGACCGTGGTGTGTGACACAGCCCTCAGGAGACCCTGAAAACGTGCCTAAGGTGGTCGGGGCACAGCCTAGTTTTATACCTTTTAGGAAGACATGAGGCAATCAAATACATGTAAGATGTACATTGTTTCAGTCCAGAAAGGCAGGACAACTCCAAGTGGAGGAAACTTCCAGGTTATAGGTAGATTCAAAAATTTTCTGATTGGCCATTGGTTAAAAGAGTTATTATCTAAAGACCTGGAATCAGTAGAAAGGAATGTCTGGGTTACGATGATAAGGGATTGTGGAAACCAAAGTTTTATCACACAAATGAAGCCACCATGTCGCAGGCTTCAGAGAGAATACATTGTAAATGTTTATCAGACTTAAGGCCTGTGTTGATGTTCATGCTGGTCAGCTTTTCCCAAAATCCAAAAGGGAGGCGGGTATATTGAGGCATGGCCGACTCTCCCTTCCCACAGCATGGCCTGAACCAGTTTTTCAGGTTAACTTTGGAAAGCCCTGGCTGAGAGGAGGGGTCCATTCAGATGGTTGGGGGGCGGGAGTGGCTTATAATTTTATTTTTTGTCTGCACTTGAGCTCAGGAGGTTGAGGCTGCAGTGAGCCATGATCATGCCTCTGTACTTCAGACTGGATGACAGAGTGAGATCCTCTATCAAAACAAAAGGCAAATTCTCTCATTACAGTGGGCCCCATTTCTCTGTGTCCTGTCTATCCCTTGCCTGCTCTACATCATTCCTTCCCTTCCCTGGGGCTGACTTAATGACTCTTCAGTGGACTTGGGAGGGAGGGAGGAAGGATTCATTACAGTATGGTGAATGGGGACCTGTGACTACTTGGGCGGCAAAGATTTTTGGAAAATTCTCATGCTTATTATTACTCAAAAATACATAAGCTCTATCTTATTGTAAAAGACTCAAATGATATCAGAGGTGTATAGAGCAAAGTAAAAGGTGGGGAGGGTAAAAGGGAGACAGATATTTTCTTCTAAAAAAAAAAAAAAAAAACAGCTTTACTAAGACTTATCTGACACACAGTAAACGGCACCGGAGGTGGAAGGAGAGACTTTTACTACAAACACTTCTTGTTCCCCTCTCAAAAGACTGGGGAGTTTGGCCATAGTATATATATTCCAACCAAGTTCTTTCTAGAAAGTTCTCTGGTTCTACCCACTGAGAAAGAAAAAAAAAAAAAATCTTGGGATACCAAACTCACTATGCTAAAGGGAAAAGTCAGGCTTGGGAATGGAGTCACACCAAACTGCCCCTTATTTTGTTCCTAAATATGTAGCTGCAAAGATAGAAGTCTACACACCTCCCCAGCAGGCCTTGCTCACAATTTGGCCACAAGGAAATTCCTTGTGGGCCCCAAGATCTTTACCCTAAAACAGTTCTGCTTGAGTTTCACCCTGGCAATGTAATTAACAGCTTATCTTCACAGGTACTGGACAAGACAGGACCAGAAGTCATCCCTCTGCTCACCCGAGACAAATGCCTATTTCACTCTTTCCTCTACTAGATGTTTAGTTTATTTTATGTAAAAATGCAAATCTGGCCAGACACGGTGGCTCACCCCTGTAATCCCAACACTTTGGGAGGCCAAGGCGGGCAGATCACGAGCTCAGGAGTTTGAGACCAGCCTGGCCAACATGGTAAAACCCCATCTCTACTAAAAATACAAAAATTTACCAGGTGTGGTGGCAGATGCCTGTAATCCCAGCTATTCAGGAGGCTGAGGTGGAGAATCACTTGAACCCGGAAGGCGGAGATTGCAGTGAGCTGAGATCGGGCCATCGCACTCCAGCCTGGGTGACAAGAGCAAAACTCCATCTCAAAAAAAAAAAATGCAAATTCACTGAGGGCAAGATGATTGCATAGTTGACTATTCCTCTAACCCCTCCTTTCACATGTAAAATGTAGATTCACTGAAAGCTGATCAAAGCCTCAAAAGAATGCAACCACTTTCCCTTTTTATTTACTCTCCTCCTTTTTTTCTTTCCTCTTTCTCCTATTGCCCACTCCTTTCCCCACTTTAAATATTGAAGTCCCCAGGCCGGGTGTGGTGGCTCATGCCTGTAATCCCAGCACTTTGGGAGGCCAAGGCAGGTGGATCACCTGAGGTCAGGAGTTCAAGACCAGCCTGGCCAACATGGTGAAACCCCGTCTCTACTAAAAATATAAAAAATTAGCTAGGCGTGGTGGCGTACGCCTGTAATCCCAGCTACTCGGGAGGCTGAGGCAGGAGAATTGCTTGAACCTGGGAGGCAGAGGTTGCAGTGAGCCGAGATCATGCCACTGCACTCCAGCCTGGCAACAAAAGTGAAACTTTCTCTCAAAAAAAAAAAAAAAAAAATTTGAAGTTCCCAAATCCTCTTTGGAAAAAGCACAGATCACAGATGTTCCTGTGGTTTTGTGTTTCTTTTTCCTGGGCATGTCCTAAACCTTAGCAAAAGAAACTAAAATAATTAAGACTCACCTCAATCATTTTTTTTTATTTATACCACTCTCCTGCAGTTTAAGCGCTACTCTAGCTAATTCCTTATCTTTGTCCTTAGGTAGCCAGTCCCCATTGTGTCAGTTTGCTAAATCTCCCTAAAGAGGAAGAAGAAGCACACGAAAATCAAATTTTAACTGAGGGCCAGGTGCAGTGGCCCACACCTATAGTGCCAGCACTTTGGGAGGCCAAGGCGAGTGGATTACTTGAGCTCAGGAGTTTGAGACCAGCCTGAGCAACATAGTGAAACCCCGTCTCTACAAAAAATACAAAAATTAACTGGGCATGGTAGTGCGTGCCTGTACATAGTCACAGCTATTTGGGAGGCTGAGACAAGAGGATGGCTTGACCCAGGGAGGTGGACAGTTTGCTGAGGTCACGCCACTGCACTCCTCCTCCCTAGATGATAGAGCATGACCCTGTCTCAGAGACAGAGAGAGAGAGAAAGAAAAAGGAAGAAAGGAAGAAAAAGAAAGAAAGAAAGGAAGGAAGGAAAGAAAGAAAAAGAAAGAAAGAAAGAAAAGAAAAGAGAGGAAAGAAAGAGAAAGAAAAGGAAAGAGTGACAATGCCAAATTCTGGAGAGGAATTGAGAAACTAGATCTCTCATATATTGCTGTAAGAATGTGAAATGGTGCACCCACTCTGGAAAATAGTTTGGCCATTTATTTAAAAACTAAACACACACTTACCATCTACCCAGCAGTCATACTGCTGAGCGTTCATCCACAAGAAATGGAAACTTAAGTCAACACAAAATCATGTACGTGCTTGTTCTTAGCAGCTTTATTTGTAATAGCCCAAAATGAAAACAACCAAAATGTCTTACAGTAGGTGAATGTTAAACTCCACAATAGAAAGAAACAAACTATTTATACACACAGAAACTTGGCTGGATCTCAATGGCATTACGCTGAGTGGAAAAAAGTCCATCTCAAAGGTCATATATGTACTATATGAATCCATGTATATAATATTCTTGAAATGGCAAAATCATAGCAATAGAGATGTATTTTATTTAACTGAATGGTATATCCAAAATATTACCATTAAACATGTAATCAATACAAATTTTAATGAGCTATCTTACATTCTTTTTTATACTAAGTCTTCAAAATGTGATGTGTATTTCACAATCATGATACATCTTAATTTGGACTTGTTACATTTCAAGCATTCAGTATCCACATGTGGCTACTATATGATATAGTGGCTACTGTACTGTACAGCACAGATCTAAATAACATAAAATGCCTCTTCAAATGGATGGCTCTTTTTTATCGTGATGTTTATTTTATTATTGAGTTTTGAGTATGTTTCATATTTGCATATTACAAATGCAAATTCCTTAACAGGTATATCATTTTAAAATATTTTCTTCTACTCTGCCTTGTCCTTTTCTTCTCTTAGTGTCTTTCACAGAGCACGGTTTTTTTTGTTTGTTTGTTTGTTTTTGAGAAGGAGTCTAGCTCTGTCGCCCAGGCTGGAGTGCAGTGGCGCGATCTCGGCTCACTGCAACCCTCACCTCCCGGGTTCAAGCAGTTCTCCTCCCTCTGCCTCCTGAGTAGCTGGGACTACAGGCTTACACTGCCATACCAGGCTAATTTTTTGTGTTTTAGTAGAGATGGGGTTTCACTGTGTTGTCCAGGCTGGTCTCGAACTCCTGAGCTCAGGCAATCCACCTGCCTTGGCCTCCCAAAGTGCTGGGATTATAGGCATGAGCCACCGCACCCAGCAGAGCATGGGTTTTTAATTTAATGAAGTCCAATTTATCAACTTTATGAAATATGCTTTTAGTATTATATATTATACATTAGCCAAGTTTGTTATTGCTTGTTTGTTTGTTGTTGTTGTTGTCACTGCTATTCTAAGTCGTTTGCATTTCCAAATGAATTTTAGAATCATCTTGTCAATTACTACAAAAATCCTGCAAGGATTTTGATTGGGATTGTTTGAGGAGAATTGACATCTTAACGTTAAGGAAACAGGAGCATAGGAGAGCCAGGGTGACACCATTTTAAAATCAACCCCGTCGTAAAACTAGCAAGGTACGCTCTTTGCCAATCACAACCCACGGTCATAAGATGTTTACAGCTGAAGAAGCAGTTTATTAATGCCTGCAAGGACAAACTCCTGTGACAGAAGAATGTCCAGATGTCCCAATATCACATAACAATATATACTTTCAAGACAGAGTCATGCTTTGATGTACTTATGCACTAAAATGCCAAGAATAACTTTTATTTATTTATTTATTTATTTATTTTTTTGGAGATGGGGTCTCGCTCTGTCACCCAGGCTGGAGCGCAGTGACATGATCTCAGTTCACTGCAACTTCTGCCTCCCCGGCTCAAGCAATCCTCCCACCTCCCACCCCCACCCTCCAGTAGCTGGGACTACAGGCGAGAGCCACCACACTTCACTAATTTTTGTATTTTTTTTTGTAGAGACAGGACCGCACCGTGTTGCCCAGGCTGGTCTCAAACTCCTGGGCTCAAGCGATCCTCCCACCTTGGCCTCCCAAAGTGCTGGGATTACAAGCATGATCCACTGCACCTGGCAGATAACTTTCCTTAAATCAGCAAAATAATAAATTTTGTCATGCTGTCAGCCCACTCACACATAGACATAACTTAGCTTAGCTTTTATATAGATAAGACCCCTGTATAAGAAGAGTTTTTTAAAAAGGACAATGCGGCCGGGTGTGGTGGCTCACACCTGTAATCCCAGCACTTTAGGAGACTGAGGCGGGCAGACCACGTGAGGTCAGAAGTTCAAGACCAGCCTGACCAACATGGAGAAACCCAGTCTCTACTAAAAATACAAAATCAGCTGGGTGTGGTGGCACATGCCTATAATCCCAGCTACTCGAGAGGCTGAGGCAGGAGAATCGCTTGAATCTGGGAGGCAGAGTTTGTGGTAAGCCGAGATCGCGCCATTGCACTCCAGCCTGGGCAACAAGAGTGAAACTCTGTCTCAAAAAATAATAATAATAATTTTTAAAAAGACAGCGCATTCTTTCTCTTGCTTTCTGAGGCAACCCTACTGTGTAACTAATGAGCAACTCTGTTGCCACTGCACTCTGTGACTCACCTTGAATTCTTTCTTGCATAAGATCCAAAAATCCTCTCTTGGAGTCTGGATCAAGACCCCTTTTTCCAGCGACATTAATAATACTGTGTCTTCTTCCCCATTCATACCATATATCTTTTCATTTATTTCACAACAGTGCTGAAATAAATGAAAAGATATATGCTATGAATGGGGAAGAAGACACAGTATTATTTCACAGTGTGAAATTTCCTTCAGCATTGTTGTGCCGTTTCCAGTATACAGGTGTTGGCAGGGATATAGAAAAACTGGAATGCATATATTATGGGTGGGCACCTGCATGAGATCCCAAGAAACAGCAACTAGGCCAGGGTGACTGGAGCAGAGGAAATGAGGAAGAGCATCTTAGGAGATGTGGTCAGAGGTAACGGGAATACAGATCTCAGGGAGCTCATAGGCAACTGCACTGACTCTGGCTTTTTTGCCAGGTGAATTTGGAAGTTGTTAGAGAGTTTAGATCAGGCTAGGTGTGGTGGCTCATGCCTGTAATCAATCCTAGCACTCTGGGAGGCCAGAGTGGGAGGATAGCTTGTGTCCAGGAGTTTGAGACCAGCCTAGGCAACATAGCAAGATCCTCATTTCTACAAAAAATTTTTAAAAATTAGCTGGGCATGGTGGCATGCACCTTTGGTCCCAGCTGCTGAGGAGGCTGAGGCAGGAGGACTGCTTGAGCCTGGGAGGTTGAGGCTGAAGTAAGCTTTGATCCCACCACTGCACTCTGCCTGGGTGACAGAGTGAGACCCTGTTTAAAAAATAAAGAAAGAGAGATTGAGGGGGAGGAGAGAGAGACAGAGAGAAAGGAAGGGAGGAAGGAAGGAAAGAAGGAAGGAAGGGAGGGTGGGAGGGGGCAGTGCAGAGGGAGGGAGAGGAAAAGAAAGAGAAGAGAAGAGAAAAGGAAAAGAAAAGAAAGAAGAAAAAGTTAGTTTATGTCAGGGTGTGATACGATGTGTTGACTTCTCTTGTCTAAGGAGCCCTCTAGCTGCTATGTTGAGAAAAGGCTGGAGGAAGACAAAACTGGCAGTGGGAGACCCACTAAATTGCTGTTTGCCACGTTTTTAAAAGCTCAGTAGCTTAGATCAGTAGTTTAGGAGATCGACAAGACTTGTTTTCTGGTCACGACCCTGCTGACTAAAACAGGATCTAGTCCAGACAGGATAAAGTGAAGAAACTGGACAAAACCAGCAGATGACAGCAAAAGCGACCCTAGCTGCCCTCATTGCTCATTAGCTCAAGACACTCCCCGCAGCACCATGACAGTTTATAAATGCCATAGCAACAACCCAGAACTTACCACCCATTTCCATGGCAATGATCTGGAAGTTGCTGCCCTTTTCCTGGAAACTTCTTAAATAACTCACTCCTTAATTTGCATTAATCCACACCTTACTTTGCATGTAATTGAAGTGGCTATAAGAGAGTATAAATGTAGTTGCCAAGGGTTCACAGGTTGCCAACTCTGGGCACACTGCCAATGAGTTATCCCTGCTCAGCAAGGAGCAGTACCATTCAATAAAAGATTACTGCCTAATACCCGGGGCTCGCCCTTGAATTCTTTCCCGGTCAAAGCCAAGAACCCTTCCAGCCTAAGCATCATTTTGGGGGCCTGTCCATCCTGCATCAGTTTTTTTGTTTTGTTTTTGTTGCTGTTGTTGTTTGTTTTTGTTTTGTTTTGTTTTGTTTTGAGACAGGGTCTTGCTCTGTCACCCAGGCTGGAGTGCAGCGGCACAAACACAGCTCACTGTAGCCTCTACTTTCTGGGCTCGAGCGATCCTCCCATCTCAGGCTCCTGGGTAGCTGGGCCTCCAGGCACGCACCACCAGACCTGGCTAATTTTTTTTTAAATTTTGTAGAAACAGGGTCTTACCATGTTACTCAGGCTGTGCTCAAACTCCTGGGCTTAAGTGATCCTCCCACCTGGGCCTCCCAAATTTCTGGGATTATAGGCATGAGCCACTGCACTCAGCCTGCATCAGTTCTAACTACCAAATTAAAAGGAACTTAGAGGAGAAAAGAGCATGTTAAATGCCTATGGGATGGAGCTAGCAAAATCCAGATTGTGGAAACTGCAAGACAATGACCTAATTTTGCTAATTTTTCAAAACGTAAATTTGAGAGAAGAAGAAAAAAAAGTAAGGGAAGCTATAGTTTAAGAGGGACTTAAACACACAAAATCAAATGCAATTTGTGGACCTCGCTTGGATCCTGGCTTGAATAATCAGATATAAAATAATACTTTTCTGAGACAGCTAAGAAAATGCATTCATTGATTATTTAATGAGGTAGGTATCTTAAATTCTATTAGATATGAGAACTGAGATCATGTATTTCAACATGACTTACCTGTTTGTTTGACTTTCAAAAAAGTCTTGCCTGGAAGGATAAGACTGTAAAACAATAAAGAACTCATCGTTTGCTTCAGGAAAATCAAAAAAAAAAAAAATTTATCTAGGCAAACAATTTGCTCACCTGGGCAAATAGCTCTCCTCTCAACACATGGCTCAACTGGGCAAAAATCTCACTTATCAGACAATAGTTTGCTTCTCAAGACTTCTCTCAAGACCTCCATTCTGTTGTGTTCACCAATTCTAAGCTATTGTCTCATACTCTTTATACAATTTTATTTTATTTTATTTTGAGATGGAGTTCCGCTCTGTTGCCCAGGCTGGAGTGCAGTGGCATGATCTCGGCTCACTGCAACCTCCACCTCCTAGGTTCTTTCCTGACCTCAGGTGACCCGCCTGCCTCAGCCTCCCAAAGTGCTGGGATTACAGGCGTGAGCCACCGCACCCAGCCCTTTGCCCAATTTTAGTCAGTTCCTTGCTTTAAAGAATTACCTCAAATACCCTTACATCATTTTCCCCTTTGAGACACTGTTGAGACACCACCAAACTTTGTTCTCCCTTGCTGCAATTGGCCTCATAAACTCTTACTTTGCGTGATCAATGGGTTTCTCTGGTAGTCTTTGCAAGAAAGTCAACCATTAATAGATACGCTGATTTCATGACATGTTTATTTTAATTTTTTTATTTTCTTGTAACTTTATCGTCACAGAATGTAGTATATTTATTTTTTAAAAGGGAGAGGCTCAGCAGATGCAGTGGCTCATGCCTGTAATCCCAGCACTTTGGGAGGCCGAGGTGGGTGGATCACTTGAGGTCAGGAGTTCAAGACCAGCCTGGCCAACATGGCGAAACCCCATCTCCACTAAAAATACAAAAATTAGCCAGGCGTGGTGACGCATGCATGAAATCCCAGCTACTCAGGAAGCTGAGGCAGTAGAATTGCTTGAACCCGGGAGGCAGAGGTTATAGTGAGCTGAGATTGCACCATTGCACTCCAGCCTGGGGAACAGAGCAAGACTCCATCTCAAAAAAAAAAAAAAGGTTGGGGGAGGCTTATCTTTTTAAAACTATATATACAGAATGGCTGGGCATGGTGGCTCACATCTGTGTTCCCAGCATTTTGGGAGGCCGAGGCAGGCGAATCACTTGAGGTCAGGAATTCAAGACCAGCCTGACAAACATGGTAAAACCCCGTCTCTACTAAAAATACAAAACTTAGCCAGGTGTGGTGGTGGGTGCCTGTAATCCCAGCTACTCAGAAGGCTGAGGCAGGAGAATCGCTTGAACCTGAGAGGTGGAGGTTGCAGTGAGCCAAGATGGCACCACTGCACTCCAGTTTGGGCAACAGAGTGAGATTCCATCTCAAAAAAAAAAAGAATATACATATATATATATATATAATCTCTACACACACACACAATACACACACAGACACACACACACACAGAGAAGGATTTACAAATAAAATGAAATAATGTCTGAGATTTACTTCAATACAATATGGAATAGAGAGTAGGGAGAGGCATAGATGAAATGAAACTGGTCATCATTTCGAGGCAATCATTATTGAAGCTGGTTGACAGCTACCTGGGGTTCACTATAAGACTTTTGTCTGGCCGGATGCGGTGGCTCACGCCTGTAATCCCAGCACGTTAGGAGGCCGAGGTGGGTGGATTGCCTGAGGTCAGGAGTTCGAGACAAGTCTGACCTACATGGTGAAACCCAGTCTCTAATAAAAAAAAAATTACAAAAAAATTAGCCAGGCCTGGTGGCAGGCACCTGTAATCCCTGCTACTCCAGAGGCTGAGGTAGGAGAATCACTTGGGCTCGGGAGGCAGAGGTTGCAGTGAGTCGAGATCACGCCACTGCACTCCAGCCTGGGCAACACAGCAAGACCCCGTCTCAAAAACAAAATAATAAAGAAATGAAGAAATAAAAAATAAAATAAACTCTCTCTCTATCAAAACCCTACAATGACTCTCCACCTCACTCGGAGTAAAAACCAAAGCCCATGGCCAGGAGCAGAGGCTCACTCCTGTAATCCCAGCATTTTGGGAGGCTGAGGCATGAGGATGACTTGAGGTCAAGAGTTTGAGACCAGCCTGGCCAACATGGAGAAACCCTGTCTCTACTAAAAATACAAAAAATTAGCCAGGCATTGTGGCAGGCGCCTGTAATCCCAGCTGCTTGGGCAACTGAGGCAGGAGAATCGCTTGAACCCAGGAGGCAGAGGTTGCAGTGAGCCGAGATCGCGCCACTGCACTCCAGCCTGGGTGACAGAGCGAGACTCTGTCTCAAAAAAAAGAAATAAAAATTAATTAAATAAAAATAAAAATTATCCTAAGGGAAGAGAGATGGGGCCCTGATACAGAAGTGTACAGCCCCAGACACCCTCAAAGCCAGCATGGTCTCTGTGAAAGATGCACCCTACAGCAGAATTCTGTGAAGGGTTCCTGTGGGGCAGTGCCCCCCAGTGGACAATGACCTTTAGACAAAGGCATTACCTGTAAATGATCTAGTGTGCTAGAAGGAAAAGACATTCAATTTCCATCCCTAGAAATCCAGGAAATGCAAACTAAGACAACAATAAGTTGCCTGGCAACTTTATAAACAAAAGAAGGAAATAGAAACTTTGTTCAAAACAAACTTTGAATGCAGTGTTTCACTTTCTGGGCATGTCTCAAGACAAAAGACTTTCTTTCTCTTTTTTTTTTTTCTTTCAGACAGTCTCACTCTGTCACCCAGCCTGGAGTGCAGAGGCACGATCTCGGCTCACTGCAACCTCTGCCACCAAGTGATTCTCCTGCCTCAGCCTCCTGTGTAGATGGGCTTATAGGCAAATAACTTTCTTTAGAAGACCAGAATTGGCTGGGCATGATGACTCACGCCTGTAATCTCAGGACTTTGGGAGGCCAAGGAGGGTGGATCACCTGAGCTCAGGAGTTCGAGACCAGTCTAGGCAACATGGCAAAATCCCATCTCTACTAAAAATACAAAAATTAGCTGGGCGTGGTGGCAGGCACCCATAATCACAGATACTCAGGAGGCTGACGCATGAGAATTGCTTGAGCTCGGGAGGCAGAAGTTGCAGTGAGTCGAGGTCACACCACTGCACTCCAGCCTGGGTGACAGAATGAGACCCTGTCTCAAAAAACAAAACAAACAAACAAAAACTACATCATGGAATGAAAATGGAAAAACTGTTTCCTGGTACCTTCTAAGGCTAAACATATGCATATCCTATGGCCCAGCAATCCACATCTGGGAATATACCCAAGAAAAATGATTGCATGTCTACGTATAAGACTGCTTCTAGCAACTCTATTCATAGTAGCCGAAAATCAGAAAGAGCCCAAATGTCCATCAACAATACATTTGAATAAATAAGCGTGGTATAGTCATAAAATGGAATGCCACACAGCAATTTTAAAAAATAACAGAACATGCACCAACATGCAACAGCATGGTCAAATATCATGACATAATATTGAGTGAAAGAAGCTAGACACTGCCAGACGCAGTGGCTCACGCCTGTAATCCCAGCACTTCGGGAGGCCAAGGCGGATGGATCACGTGAGGTCGGGAGTTCCAGACCAGCCTGACCAACATGGAGAAACCCGTCTCTACTAAAAATACAAAATTAGCCGGGCGTGGTGGCGCATGCCTGTAATCCCAGTTACTTGGGAGGCTGAGGCAGAAGAATCACTTGAACCCCGGAGGTGGAGTTTGCGGTAAGCCGAGGTTGCACCATTGCACTCCAGCCTGGGCAACAAGAGCAAAACTCCGTCTCAAAAGAAAAAAAAATGAAGAAGAAGCTAGACACTGCCAGATGCAATGTCTCACGCCTGTAATCTCAGCACTTTGGGAGGCCAAGGTGGGTGGATTACTTGAGGTCAGGAGTTCAAAACCACCCTGGCCAACATGGTGAAACCCGTCTCTACTAAAAATGCAAAAATTAGCCAGACAGGGCTGGGCGCAGCGGCTCACGCCTGTAGTCCCAGCACTTTGGGAGGCCGAGGCAGGCAGATAACAAGGTCAGGAGATCAAGACCACCCTGGCCAACATGGTGAAACCCCGTCTCTACTAAAAATACAAAAATTAGCTGGGCGTGGCAGCGCGTGCCTGTAGTCCCAGCTACTCGGGAGGGTGAGGCAGGAGAATCTCATGAACCCGGGAGGCAGAGGTTGCAGTGAGCCGAGATCACGCTACTGCACTCCAGCCTGGCAGCAGAGTGAGATTCTGTCAAAAAAAAAAAAAATTGCCGGGCGTGGTAGTGCATGCCTGTAGTCCCAGTTACTCGGAAGGCTGAGGCAGGAGAATCACTTGAACCCAGGAGGCGGAGGTTGCATTGAGCTGAGATCGCGCCACTGCACTCCAACCTGGGTGACAGAGTGAAACTCCGTCTCAAAAAAATAAACAATGAAAAGAAACAAAAAGAAAAGCAGAGAAGCTAAGCCAGGCGTGGTGGCTCACATCTGTAATCCCAGCATTTTGGGAGGCCAAGGCAGGTGGATCACCTGAGGTCAGAAGTTCTAGACTAGCCTGACCGATATGGTGAAACCCCCTTTCTACTAAAAGTACAAAAAAAATTGCTGGGCATGGTGGTGTGCACCTGTAGTCCCAGCTACTTGGAAGGCTGAGGCAGGAAAATTGCTTGAACCCAGGAGGCGGAGGTTGCAGTGAGCCAAGATCGTGCCACTGCATTCCAGCCTGGGTGACAGAGTAAGGCTCCATCAAAAAAAAAAAAAAAAAAAAGGAAAGAGAAAGAGAAAGAAAGAGAGAGAGAGAGAGAGAAGGAAAGAAAGAAAGAAAGAAAAAGAAAGAAAGAAAGAAAGAAAGAAAGAAAGAAAGAAAGAAAGAAAGAAAGAGAGAGAGAGAGAGAGAAAGCTGGACACCAAAAGAAAAGAAAGAAGCTAGACATAATTGTATATGCATTTTATATAAGCATTAGGAACAGGCAAACCTAACTTGTGGTGACAGAAATGAGAAAGTGGTCACCTCTGCACGCTATTGAGTGGGAGAATGCACAAAGGAACCTTCTAATATGACGGGAATGCTCTATATCCTGACCTAGGTGGTGGTTACAAAGATATGTACATAAATTCATTGAGCTTTATACTTCAGTTTTATGCTGTAAGTTATCTCCATTTTAAACGTCAAATTTTTAAAGTTTGAAATAAAACAGAATAGAATCAACAACTAGTGTATCAGTACTTTCAAGATACGCAAAGGATCAGAATGCAGGACCAGCCTGGTGGAGAACACGCTGGGGTGGGGAGAACAGGGCCCCAGGTGCTCACATTCCCCCTCCAGCCACAAGGGGGCTCTCCCCACCTCAGCTCTCTACAGCCAAGTCCTCTCGAAAACCCAGCCGCACATGACCTCGCCTATTCAGAAACTTCACTGCTGGCTGGGCGAGGTGGCTCACCCCTGTAATCCCAGCACTTTGGGAGGTCGAGGTGGGAGACTCACTTGAGTCCAGGAGTTCAAGACCAGCCTGGGCAACATAGTAAGACCCCATCTCTACAAAAAAATAGAGAAATACAATCTCATGATTCAAATATACAACCATTGCGGAAAACTGTCAGTATTTAGCATAAACACATGCATACCTTATGACCTTGCCCTTCAGGTCCTGGCCTACATACCCAACAGAAATGCATACATATGTTCTCTAAATGATCTGTACAGGAATGTTCCTAGCAGCACTATTTGTAATTGCCAGAGATCGGCAGCAACCCAAATGCCCTCAACAGTTAGAATGAATAAATAAATCACAGTGGAATGCTATATACATCAATGAGAATGAATGCCATGCAACAACATGGATAATTCTCATAAAGCCAGGCACAGTGACTCAACGCCTATAATCCCAGCACCTTGGGAGGCCAAGGTGGGAGAATTGCTTGAGCCCAGGAGTTCAAAACCAGCCTGGGCAACAAAGTGAGACCTCGTCTCTATAAAAAATAAAATAATTAGCCAGCCGCTAATTATTGCTGCATCAATGGCACAATCATAATTGGACTACTGCAACACAGCAGAAAAGACCGCAGGCTCCCTAGACAGACTGCCTGGGTGTGAGTGCAGCCTTGGCTGGCTGTGTGGTCTTAGACAAGCTACTTAACCTCTCTGTGCCCCAGCTTCAGCTTCCCCATCTTTAAAATGAGCCAGCTGGGCACAGAGGCTGATGCCTGTAATCCCAGCACTTTGGGAGACCAAGGTGGGCAGATCATGAGGTCAGGAGTTCGAGACCAGCATGACCAACATGGTGAAACCTCATCTGTACTAAAAATACAAAAATTAGCCAGGCATGGTGATGCGCGCCCGTAATCCCACCTATTCTGGAGGCTGAGGCAGGAGAATCACTTGAACCTGGGAGGTGGAGGTTGCAGTGAGCCGAGATCGCGTCATTGCACTCCAGCCTGGGTGACAGAGCAAGACTCTATCTCAAAAAAAAAAAAAAAAAAAAAAAAGCCTAATTATAGCACCTACCTCATCCAGTTATTGTGAAAATTAAATGAATGATTATTTGTAGAGCACTGAGAACAGTGGCCATGTATTCCATGAGTGTTACATGACTGTTTTACTATACCCTGGTATTGGACACTGAGATTTTTCTAATCATTTTATATTTCAGACAATGCTGCAACATACACCCTTATAAACGTATCATTTGGCACAAGTGTGAGAAGTGGAATAGTGGGATAGTGGGATTGGTGAACCAAAGAGGGTTTGTGCTGGTTACATGAAGAGATGTCAAATTTGTCTCCATTAAAGTTGCACCAATTTACACTCCCACCACAATGAAGGAGAGAGCTGATTTCTCACCATTACCCTGGTTGTGGTGATGGTTTCACAGGTGAATACATACATCAAAGCTCATCACTGTATACCTCAAATATGTGCAGCTTTTGCATATCAATTACACCTCAATAAAGCTATTTTTTTTTTTTTGAGACAGTTTCACTCTTATCACCCAGGCTGGAGTGCAGTGTCATGATCTTGGCTCACTGCAACCTCTGCCTCCTGGGTTCACTTGACTCTCCTGCCTCAGCCTCCCGAGTAGCTGGGATTATAGGTGCCTGCCACCACACCCGGCTAATTTTTGTATTTTTAGTAGAGATGGGGTTTCGCCATGTTGGCCAGGCTGGTCTTGAACTCCTGAGCTCAGGTGATTCACCCGCCTCGGCCTCCCAAAGTGCTGGGATTACAGGCATGAGCCACCACACCCAGCCAATAAAGCTAATTTTTTTTAAATTATCATGGTCTCCCTTTTGAGAAACACGTAGTTGAGGAGGATGATAAATTATTCAACTGGGATGCAGCCAGCAAAATCCCAGATGTTGCAAACCCTATGAGAAAAAGGACCCTATTTATTCAGCAAACGTACTGTAAGAGAAGGGAGTGAGGAAGAGGGAGAATCCAAAAATTAAGACAGAATTAAGAAACTGATCCATGAAATGCAATGTGTAGATCTTTGTTTCTCTCATGAGTTGAATAAACCAACTGTGCAAGAAATGTTTTATGGCGGGGTGTGGTGGCTCACACCTGTAATCCCAGCACTTTGGGAGGCCAAGGAGGGAGCATCACTTGAGCCTGGGAGTTGGAGACAAGCCTGGGCAGCACATGAAGACCATCTCTAAAAAAAGAAAAAAATAAGTAACCCAGACATGGTGGTGTACCTGCAGTCCCAGCTACTTGGAAGGCTGAAGCAAGAGGATTGCTTGAGCCCAGGAGGTCAATAGGCTGCAGTGAACCATGATCACACCACTGCACTCCAGCCTGGATAACAGAGTGAGGCACTGTCTCAAAAAAAAAAAAAAAAAAAAAAAGAGAAGGAGTATTTATGAGACCCCAGTCAAATTTAAGGCACTGACCAGATAGTTAATTATATTAACAAGTTATTAATAACTTTTAGATATGATAATATATTATGGTCATTTTCTTTTAAGAGTTCTTATAAGATACTAAAGTTTTTGTCTCCTCATTATGTAGCAGTGAAATGATATGTTTGGGGTTGATCTCAAATTAATTGGAAAGATACAAGAAATAAGAACAGCTGGGTGGTTAGGGAGGATCACTTGAGCTCAGGAGTTCAAGGCTGCCATGAGCTATGATTGCACTACTCCAGCCTGGGCAACAGAACAAGATGAAAGAAAGAAAAGAAAAAGAAAAAGGGAAGGGAAGGGAGAAAGAGAGAAAGAGAGACAGATAAAGAAAAAGAAGGAAGGAAGGAAAAGAAAGAGAGAAAGAGAGAAAAAGAGAAAGAAATGGCTGGGTGCCATGGCTCACACCTGTAATCCCAGCACTTCGGGAGACCAAGTTGGGTGGATCACTTGAGGTCAGGAGTTCAAGATCAGCCACGCCAACATGGTGAATCCCGGTCTGTCCTAAAAATGCAAAAATTAGCCAGGTGTGGTGGCGCGTACTTACAATCCCAGCTACTCGAAGGCTGAGGCATGAGAATCGCTTGAACCCAGGACAAGGAGGTTGCAGTGAGCCAAGATCCTGCCACTGCTCTCCCGCCTGGGTGACAGAGTGAGACTCTGTCAAACAAACAAATAAACAAACAAACAAATAAATAAATCTAAAAACGAAGAAGAAGAAAAGACAAGAAAGAAACACTGCTCTGAATCTCCTCCTGCTCTTCTCCCTCCACATACATACCTGCCTCGAGGTTGGTGGAGCTCTGTGTGGTCTCCTTTTAGGGGTAAGCAGGGGGCAATTTGAGAACTGAGATGCTTCAAGTTATTCCCCAGGCAGGGTTTGGGTTCCCCCAGAAGGATGTTAGCCTGAAAATTTTAAAAGACATGGCACAGGTCGGGGATTCCCAGGGTTTTGACCCCAATGGGGACACACAACACCCTGAAAGGGGACCAACTTCCTCCTTCACAGAGCCCTGGAAACACATCTTAGCTTTCTGGAAACTTCTTAAGATTCTCTAAGTCCCTCCAGGAAATTTGGAAAAATTCGTCCTCATCAAGGCCATGCTTTTGGCGTATGTAGGTTTCAGCCACTTTGGTGGATCTGTACTGTCTCGAGTCAACTAAACGGGTGTGGGCGGAGGATTACCTAGGTGCCCAGGCAAGAGACTGAAGGCACAAACTGTTTCAGTATAATAAAAAAAAAATAGTTAGAATAAGAATAGTCATAATACAAATTAGAGATAGAGATGATCATGGACAATTATCAATCATTATTATAAACATTATTAATCATCAGCTTTTAATATTACTAATTTAACCTAGGAATTACTAATATAACCTAGGAATAACCGGCGGGTATACGGTCAGGTGCTGAAGGGACATTGTCAGAAGTGACCTAGAAGGCAAGAGGTGAGCCCTCTGTCACGCCCGCATAAGGGCCGCTTGAGGACTCCTTGGTCAAGCGGTAACGCCAGTGTCTGGGAAGGCACCCATTACTTAGCAGACAGCGAAAGGGAGTCTCCTTTCCTTGGAGGAGTCAGGGAACACTCTGCTCCACCAGCTTCTTGTGGGAGGCTGGATATTATCCAGGCCTGCGCGCAGTCACCGGAGGCCTAAACCCCTCCCTGTGGTGCTGTGCTCCAAAGGTCACGCTCCTTGTCCACTTTCACGTTCCTCCCGTACCCCCGGATCCTCTTTGAAGTTCGTAGTAGATAATGGTAGAAGAAATAGTGAAAGTCTTAAAGTCTTTGATCTTTCTTATAAGTGCAGAGAAGAAAACGCTGACGTATGTTGCCTTCCCTCTCTCTGCTTTGGCTACCCAAGAGGGAAGGGCCCCCGTCCTATGATCACGTGATTTGCTTCACCTTGTCAATCACTTAGAAGATTCACCCTCCTTACCCTGCCCCCTTGTCTTCTACGCAATAAATATCAGCGAGCCCAGCCTTTTGGGGCCGCTACCGGTGTCCACGTCTTGATGGTAGTGGTCCCCTGGGCCCAGCTGTTTTCTCTTTATCTCTTTGTCTTGTGTCTTTATTTATTACAATCTCTCGTCTCCGCACATGGGGAGAACACCCGCTAAGCCCCGTAGGGCTGGACCCTACAAGGCAGCCTTCAGAAAGGCCAATGGGGCTGAGGAACTGAAGCCTTCTACCAACAGCAGGCACAGCCTGCCAGTCATGTGAAGGAGCCATCTTAGAAGCAGATCCTCCAGCCCCAATTGAGCTGCCAGATGACTACAGCAGCCCCGGTCCACATCAATAAATAAATCAATAAATGCTTATTAGGGCTGGGCATGGTGGCCCATGCCTGTAATCCCAGCACTTTGGGAGGCAGAAGCAGCAGGATTGCTTGAACCCAGGATTTCAAGACCAACCGGGGCAGCACAGTGAGACCCCCATCTCTAGAAAAAAATTTTAAAATTAGCCAGGCATGGTGGCTCATGCCTGTAATCCCAGCACTTTGGGAGGCCAAGGCAGGAGTATTGCTTGAGCCTAGGAGTTCAAGACCAGTCTGGGTAACACAGCGAGACCCCATTTCTATTTTTTTTTAATAAATAAAATAAAAATAATTTTAAAAATTAGCTGGGCATGGTGGTGCATGCCTGTAGTCTCAGTTACTTAGGAGGCTGAGGCAGGAGGATCACTTGAGCCCAGCAGGTCAAGGCTGCGGTGAGCCATGACGGTACCAGTGCACTCCAGCCTGGGCGATTAACCAACATTCCAAATGCATCCTCAGGAACAATAAATCTCTCAAATATTGCCTCTACAGGGGAAAAAACCCAAAGGTCCTTAATGATGACTCAGAGGGAAGGTTGAAAGATGCTTATCCAAGAGTTTGAGTTATATATCCATCTGTCTATCTATGTATTGGGGTTCACCAACTGTAAAAGCATCGTTGCTATTACAGATATAAGGCACTCCAAGCCCAAGAGCCCTGAGGGTAGGGAGGTTACTCCAGAAGACCAGGAACCAGGAAACACCCACACCCACAGTAACGGTAAGAATGACAGCTGCAGACCAGACCAGCCCTCTACTGTGATGCTGGAGAGATGAGACCCAGCTGGGATCCCTGGCTCAGGTCCTCATGCCAAGACAGCTGTCTCTAATCTGCCGGTGACAGCCCAGCCAGCCCATTCTACTCAGGGAAATCATCAGTGCTGAGGGAAATCATCTGGAATCATCTGGGTCTGGTTATTTTTTACAAGCAGCCAAAATCCTGGGAAACTGGTTTGTACAAACCACTAAATTTCCCTGGCTTATAAAATGGCAATAATCACAGTCTGGCTTCATAGAGCTGTCATGACAATTAAGTGGCTTCTGCAAATCAGGTACATGGAACCAGGATGGAATCCAGGTCTATGAGGCGCACACGAGAAAAGATTTTGAAATGCGCTCCAAAGGACTTGAGATGCATGAAACCCTCATTATCTGCACCTTTGTTTACAAATCAATGCTTAACGGAGCTAAAGGCAAATCTTCATTTTAAGATTAAGAAAGATTAAGATTAAGAAAACATAGACATATAATGAAAAGATACATACATATATTTATAAAAACAAAAACAAAAACTGATAATGCAGTGACTAAGAGCAAATAATGCAACGACTAAGAGCAAATAACATCAAATCATTCACTTCTCATCAACCAGCAAATGTGAATGCCTTCAAAGCTTCCTGCCAACTTCCTCTAGACAACCACACCCAAATGACAAATGCAGACACAACAGCTTCTTTGACTACTCTCTCCTACTTCATTTCCGTTCTCCCCAGCCCCTACCCCCCGCCGCCTCCACCCCGGCCCCCGCCGCCAAAACCCTGTGCATCCTGAACCTGGGAGCGTCCTTTAAAGAAGCCATACGAGGGAGCTCCCTGAGGTCCTCCCCTAAACGGCCTCTGACTCTCCTACCTGGAAGCAGAGCCCAAGAACTTTGAGCTGATGAGAGGACTCTGGGCTTGGCCGTGTCTGGGAAAGCAGCCTGTTGCATGTCAAGAGTGACGCCATCTTGAAGCAAAACCGCCGTGATTGGTGGTCTCTGTTGCAGACCAACCTGGAATAGCTGACAGCTGAGTTCCAGACATATGAGAAGGTACAGATGAGCCCAGAAGAACCATCCAGCCAAGCCTAGCTAAATGGCCTACCCACAAACTCAGAAGCTAAAAAAACATGCTACTGAGCTTTGGGGTGGTTGTTAACACAGCATTATTGTAACTAACCAATACAAGAAACCTGCAGCTGCTCAGCCAAATCCTGAAGCTAGCCTGCTTGGATTTGAAACCCATCTCCATTACCTGTCAGCTGAGTGACTTAACTTCCCTGAGCCTTAGATCTCTCATCTATAAAATGGGATAAGAGCAGGTCTAACCCAACAAGATGGTTCCATCATTCAGGAGCCAACAGTTTATGGGGTTCCTCTTGCTCTGTGTGAGAAAGAGACAACAATGACCAAGACAGACTAGGCATGATGGCTCACACCTGTAACCCCAGCACTTTGGGAGGCCAAGGTGGGAGGATTGATTGAGCCCAGGAATTGAAAGCCAGCCTGGGTAACATAGCAAGACCCCATCTCTAAAAAAAAAAAAAAAAATTTAAGAACCTGGGAGGCCGAGGTTGCGGTGAGCCAAGGTCGCGCCAATGCACTCCAGCCTGGGCAGCAAGAGCGAAACTCCATCTCAAAAAGAAGAAAAAAAAATTAAAAATTAGCCAGGGGTGGTAGCTCATGCCCATAGTTCCAGCACTTTGGGAGGTCAAGGTGAGAGGATCACCTAAGCCCAGGAGACTGAGGCTGAAGTGAGCTATGATCACACCACTGCATTCCAGCCTGGGCAACAGAGCAAAACCCTGTCTGTAAAAAACCAAAACAGTGACCAAGAGAAAGTTCCATATGCATAAAAAGCAAACACATCTACCATATGAAGTCAGGTAGAGAGAAGTAAGTGCTCTGAAGAGAAGCACAACTGACTAAAGGATGGAGGCTGTGATGGGGAGAGGAGATACTGCTTTCGATAAGGTAGTCAGGGACGCCCACCAAAAGGAGATGACATCCCAGCCACGTGTGAATGAAGAGACCATGAGGGAGGTTTTCCCAGCAGAGGGAACGGTGGTGCCAAGGTGTAGAAGCGGGCATGAGATTGGTGTGTGTGAGCAATGGAAAGAAGGCTGGCAAGAAGAGGCAAGTGGCAGAATGGCAGGAGGCGGCATCTAAGAGGCAGGCACAGATCAGAGTATGGAGATAATGGATTTAGGAAGTTTTTTGTTTGTTTATGTTTTTGTTTAGAGACAGAGTCTTGCTCTGTCACCCAGGCTGGAGTGCAGTGGCACGATCTTGGCTCACTGCAACCTCCATCTCCTGGGTTCAAGTGATTCTCCTGCCTCAGCCTCCAGAGTAGCTGGGATTACAGGCATGCACCACCATGCCCAGCTAATTTTTTGTATTTTTAGTAGAGACAGGGTTTTGCCATATTGCCCAGGCTGGTCTCGAACTCCTGAACGCAAGTGATCCACCCACCTCAGCCTCCCAAAGTGCTGAGATTACAGGCGTGAGCCACCGTGTCCGGCCATTTTTTTTTTTTTTTTTGAGCCAGGGTCTTGCTCTATCGCCCAGGCTGGAGTATAGTGGCACAGTCATGGCTCACTGCAGCCTCAACCTCCTGGGCTCAAGCTATTCTCCTGTCTTAGCCTCCCAAGTAGCTGAGACTACAGGCACAGGCCACTCCTAGCTTGGAGTGTGGATTTTATTGTGATTGAATTAGTTGTCAACCTAGATAACAAACAGTGAAAGGCTCTCTAAAAGAAACAAAAATTGGTTGGGCGAGGTGGCTCACGTCTGTAATCCTAGCACTTTGGGAGGCCGAGGCGGGTGGATCACTTGAGGTCAGGAGTTCGAGACGAACCTGACCAACATGGCAAAGCCTCATCTCTACTAAAAATACAAAAATTAGCCAGGTATCATGGCAGGTGCATGTAATCCCAGCTGCTAGGGACGCCAAGGCAGGAGAATCAGTTGAACCCGGGGGGGTGGAGGTTGCAGTGAGCCAAGTTCAGGCCACTGCACTCCAGCATAGGCGAAAGAGTGAAACTACATCTCAAAAAAAAAAAAAAAAAAAAAAAAAGTTTATTCAAGAACAGAGAATTGCAATGGGAATAGGAGTGTTATACATATTCAAGGAGGTAAAAGAAGACAAAGGTTTTTAAAGAAAAAAAATGAGGAGAATTACATAATGGTTTTGAAATAATCATCTTTGGCTAGAAAAATGAATCACAAAGATGATGCCAGTCTGGGGTTGGACAGGCAGTTGCTGGGCAAATGTCCTTGCAGAAGTATTTTTCTGTGTAAGTTTGCAATGGTCTTTGTGTGAGATTGTGTTTTTTGCAGTTTTTTTGTGATAGTTTTTGTGATCAGGCATACAAGCATGAGAACCCTCTCTCCATGGCTTCCCTTCACTCTGTTGGTCAGAGCTTTTTTTTCTTTTTCTTTTTTTTAACATGAGTGACTCCATTTTGATTCTGATAACCTTCAAAAGTTCATATGTGCCTGGGTCATGGGGACTGCTTAGTAAATGCTAGCTTTCACTTTACTCTTGGAATTTTTTACCTCCAAAATGCAGCATCTCCCCATTCCAGGGTCCTAAGTAGAATGGAAGAGGAGACGCCAGGGAATCTTGACAAGGGAAACTTTCACGGTTGACTCTACATTTGAATTTCTATAGCAGGATTGAGTCTGTGTATTATTTACGTGATTTAAAAAGGCCGAGTGTGGTGGCTCACGCCTGTAATTCCAGGACTTTGGGAGGCTGAGGCAGGTGGATCATCTGAGGTCAGGAGTTTGAGACCAGCCTGGTCAACATATAAAGAAACCCCATCTCTACTACAAATATAAAAATTAGCCAGGCATGGTGGCGTACACCTGTAATCCCAGCTACTCAGAAGGCTGAGGCAAGAGAATTGCTTGAACCTGGGAGGCAGAGGTTGCAGTGAGCCAAGATGGCACCACTGCACTCCAGCCTGGTGACAGAGCGAGACTCTGTCTCAAAAAAAAAAAAAAAAAAAACTAAAAATTAGCTAGGCGTGGTGGTGCACACTTGTGGTCCCAGCTACTTGGAAAGCTAAGGCAGAAGGATCGCCTAAGCCTAGGAGATCAAGGCTGCCGTGAGCTGCGATCACACCACTGCACCCCAGGCTGGGTGACAGAGCAAGACCCCCTCACAAAAAAATTTTAAAAAAGACAATGTTAAATATATGTTAGTAGATAAATGTTCACAAAAATCATTAGTGTTGAAGGAAGTGAGGAAAAGATTAAAGGGTGTATTAGTCCATTCTCACACTGCTATAAAGATACTACCTGCTATAGAGATACTGGCCAGACAAGGTGGCTCATGCCTGTAATCCCTACTCTTTGGGAGGCTGAGGTGGGTAGATCACCCGATGTCAGGAGTTCAAGACCAGCCTGCCTAACATGATGAAAACCCGTCTCTACTAAAAATACAAAAAAAAAAAAAAAAAAGTCAGGCGTGGTGGCAGGCACCTGTAATCAGCTACTCGGGAGGCTGAGGCAGGAGAATCACTTGAATCCAGGAGACAGAGGTTGTGAGCCGAGATCGCACTACTGCACTCCAGCCTGGGCAACAAGAGGGAAACTCTGTCTCAAAAAAAAAGATACTACCTGAGACTGGGTAATTTATAAACAAAAGAGGTTTAATTGACCTGCAGTTCCACATTGCTGAGGAAGCCTCAGGAAACTTACACTCATGGCAGAAGGGGAAGGGGAAGCAAGCACCTTCTTCACAAGGTGGCAGGAGAGACAGTGCAGGGGAAACGGCCACTTATAAACCATCAGATCTCATGAGAACTCCCTCACAATCATGAGAACCGCATGGGGGAAACCACCCCCAAGATCGAATCACCTCCCACCAAGTCCCTCCCTCCACATGTGGGGATTACAATTTGAGATGAGGTTTTGGGGGGACACAGAGCCAAACCATATCACCGGGGTTAAGATTTATAAATTGCTCTGTGAACCCCAAAAATCTGAGACAGGTCTCAGTTAATTCAGAAAGTTACTTAGGAGACCAAGGTTGAGAATGCCCGCACATGACACAGCCTCAGGAGGTCCTGATGACACGTGCCCAAGGTGGTAGGGGCACAGCTTGGTTTTATACATTTTAGGAAGACATGAGACATCAATCAGTAGGTGTAAGATGTACATTGGTTCAGTCCAGAAAGGTGGGACAACTCGAGGAGAAGGCAGGAAACTGGAAGCAAGGAGGGGGCTTCCAGATATAGCTAGATAAGAGAGAAGTGGTTGCATTCATTTTTTTGAAATGGAGTCTCACTCTGTAACCCAGGCTGGAGTACAGTGGTGCTATCTCGGCTCACTGCAACCTCCACCTCCTGGGTTCAAGTGATTCTCCTGCTTCAGCCTCCCAAGTAGCTGGGATTCCAGGTGCCTGCCACCACACCCAGCTAATTTTTGTATGTTTTAGTAGAGCAAGGGTTTCGCCATGTCGGCCAGGCTGGTCTTGAACTCCTGACCTCAGGTGATCTGCCAGCCTCGGCCTCCCAAAGTGCTGGGATTACAGGCATGAGCCGCTGCGCCCAGCCAGTTGCATTCTTTTTGTTTTTTGTTTTTTGGGTTTTTTTTTGAGACAGAGTCTTGCTCTGTTGCCCTAGGCTGGAGCGTAGTGGTGCAATCTTGTCTGACTGCAGCCTCTGCCTGCTGGGTTCAAGTGATTCTTCTGCCTCAGCCTCCAGAGTAACTAGGATTACAGGCATGTGCCACCATGCCCAGCTAATTTGTTGTTTTTCTTGTTGTTGTTGAGACGGAGTCTCACTCTGTCATCCAGGCTGGAGTGCAATGGTGAGATCTTGGCTCACCACAACCTCCGCCTCCCGGGTTCAAGCTATTCTCATGTCTCAGCCTCCCGAATAACTGGGATTACAGGCACCCACCACCACGCCTGGCTAATTTTTGCATTTTTAGTAGAGACGGGGGTTTCGCTATGTTGGCCAGGCTGGTCTCGAACCCCTGACCTCAGGTGAACCATCCGCCTCGAACTCCCAAAGTGCTAGGATTACAAGCATAAGCCACCATGCTGGTAGTTGCATTCTTTTGAGTTTCTGATTAGCCTCTCCAAATGGGGCAATGAGATATGCATTTATCTCAGTGAGCAGAAGGGTGACTTTGAATAGAATGGGAGGCAGGTTCGCCCTAAGCTGTTCCCAGCTTGACTTTTCCCTTTAGCTTTGGTGATTTTGGGGCCCCAATATTTATTTTCCTCTCACAGCTCAGAACTGTGCTTGGTGCCATGAGTGTTTGTCGCATAGCTGTTGGTAAATGCAGGATGGTCATTGCAGGCAGAAGGAACAGCAAGTGCAAAGGTTCTGAGAAGGGAATGGGTCTCTGTGGCTAAGGCTCATCCAGGAGACCTGCGTGGCTGCAGCGGAGCAGGCAGTGGGTAGTGCAAGAAGTTGCGGCCAGCACAGCGGTCAAGGCCAGACCCTGTGGGCATGCCAAGGGCACAGTGCTTCCGCTAAATGAGAAGAGAAGCCACTGGAGTGTTTCAAAAGCTAACCATTATTGGCCAGGCATGGTGACTCATGCCTGTAATCCCAATGCTTTGGAAGGCCAAGGTGGGAGGATTGCTTGAGCCCAGGAGTTCAAGACCAACCTGGGCAACAAAGTGAGACCCCATCTCTACGAGAAATTAGACAGGTGTGGTGGCACACACCTGTAATCCCAGCTACTCTCCAGGCTGAACTGGGAAGATGGCTTGAGCCTGGGAGGTCAAGACTGCAGTGAGCTATGATCACGCCACTGCACTCCAACCTGGGTGACAGAGTGAGGCCCTGTTTCAAGAAAGAAAAAAACTAATAATAATATTGTTAAATGAAATTTACCAGAGGCCACTAGTTTGGACCAAGCTTCTGTGCAAAGCCCAACAGACCAAACCAAAATGGAGTCACTCGTGCTAACTTCCACATCACCAAGCCAAAACTCAATTGTTTTACCTGACCTTCCAAGAAATCAGGAGAGTGAAAGATAACAGCCAAGTCCCCAAGCAGGCCAGTTTTAGCCTGCATGATAAGGAAACCCCTGTCCTTTAACCTTTACAAGGAAAGTAATTTTGAAATGGCCAATCCACTTTTTCTTCTCTGTTTCTGCAATCTCTGCCCTTTCTGTCTATAAAACCAACCTCTTTTGCTCAACTCATCAGAATACTCATTCTGTCTCTTATAATTCGATGTTGCCCAATTCTAAAATCACAAATAATAACCAGTTAAGATCTTTAAGCAGGCTGGGCACAGTGGCTCACGCCTGTAATCCCAGCACTTTGGGAGGCCAAGGCAGGTGGATCACTTGAGGTCAGTAGTTCGAGACCAGCCTGGCCAACATGTATCTTTTGTAAAGATATAAAAATTAGCCAGGCATGATGGTGCATGCTTGTAATCCCAGCTATTTGGGAGGCTGAGGTGGGAGGGAATCTATGAGCAAATTTGTTGTGCTTTTGTCTTTTGACAGTTCAAGGACTGAACACTTTCTCTTTTTTTTTTTTTTTTTTTGAGACAGAGTCTTGCTCTGTCACCAGGCTGGAGTGCAGTGGGGCAATCTTGGCTTACTGCAACCTCCACCTCCCGGGTTCAAGCAATTATCTTGCCTCAGCCTCCCGAGGGGCTGGGATTACAGGCACCTGCCACCACGCCTGGCTAATTTTTGTATTTTTATTAGAGATGGGGTTTCACCATGTTGGCCAGGCTGGTCTCGAAATCCTGACCTCATGATCTGCCTGCCTCAGCCTCCCAAAGTGCTGGGATTACAGGCGTGAGCCAACACGCCTGGCCGGACTAAGCACTTTCACCTTTATTCTTTTCTGTCTCCAAACTCATCCACAATCTCACCCAGCTTGGACTCACCCCTGGCAGTTCATCTCCACCCTGACCTTGCTTTAGCAATGATCTTTCATTTCATTCATCCCTTCTTTTGGGGCCTTTCCATGACTCTAGACTCTGAGGGTACAACAGTGAGCAATGCAGACTCAGATCCTGCCCAGAACATTCCCAAACACACAGTAGGTGTTCATTAAAAGCTTTTAGAATGAATAAGAATAGTTGTTTTTTTAAGTCCCTACTAACAAAATAAAAAGTTGACATCCTTAATGCTTGACCCTCCAATTTTGTCTTTGAAGCTTGCTGGTTCACAATCTCCAAACTGGTTTACAGCACAAAGTCCCAATGCCAAGGTTCTTTCCCAAATGGGCCCGACCTAATTCCCCAGCCTCATCTCCCTGCTCCCTCCCAGGAAGCTGCACCCAGTTCCGGACACAAGGCATGTTCGCTCAGGCCTCTGCACGTGCTCCTTGTTATTTAAGATCCCGCTCCTGGTCTTATCCATCACGACCTCTGAGAAGATGTCCTGGAAACGCAGACAGAGCTTTGTCACTGTCTCTGCTGCAGATTTAGCTGAATGTTGGTGCAAGTGCATTCGCCAAATAGCAGTAGTACTTTCCGAGAGTCCAGCCAGGGCTGGATGCTGATGCTTAGCTGACATTGCTGCTCCAAGCCGCCAGAGGGCGCATGGAAAACACCAATCTGACTTCTAGGGTGAAAACCCTACAGGAGCTCCCAGTTGCTCGTATAATTAACAGTTAAGGTGCCACTGTTTTTGTTTTGTTTGTTTGTTTTGAGGCAGGGTCTCGCTGTGTCACCCGGGCTGGAGTGCAGTGGCGCAATCTCGGCTCTCTGCAGCCTCGTCATCCTGGGCTCAAGTGAACCTCCCACCTTTTGACACAGAAAAGTTGGCTTGTCGGCGGTTCATTTTGTTAACCCATGTTCACGAGTTTCTTGTGATGTGCTAATTTACTGCTGATATTTAGGATAGTCCTGTTGATCCTAATAAATTCCTAATTGTTGTTCTTGTTTCATCGGTTCACCGTGAAGCAGTGGATGTTGTCTCACTCTTATCCCTGATGCACACTGGCACTTTTATATGAAGTGCCCTTGATGACACTAGTGATGATGGTTGTCACTAGAGTGGTACTTGCATTCTGGATTATCTTACTGCACTTTAGCTTGCTAGGTGAGCACTTAACCTCCCTAGTAGCTGAGACCACAGGTGCGTACCACTCAGCTAATTTTTGTATTTTAGCAGAGATGGGGTCTCGCTATATCGCCCAAGCTGGGCAGACTCATGGGCTCAAGTGATCCTCCCACCTCAGCCTCGCATAGTGCTGGGATTACAGGCATGGGCCACCACGCCCCACCAAGATGCCACTGTTTTTTGTTTGTTTGTCTGGGGCTTGGGGGGCTTGTTTTGTTTTTTTGTTGTGGGGGAGAGTTTGAGACAGAGTATCACTCTGTTGCCCAAGCAGGAGTGCAGCGGCATGGTCTCGGCTCACTGCAACCTCCGCCTCCTGGGTTCAAGCGATTCTCCTGCCTCAGCCTCTTGAGTAGCTGGGATTACAGGCACCCGCCACCAGGCCTGACTAATTTTTTTTGTATTTTTAGTAGAGATGGGTTTTCACCATGTTGGCCAGGCTGGTCTCTATCTCCTGACTTCAAGAGATCTGCCTGCCTTGGCCTCCCAAAGTGCTGGGATTACAGGCGTGAGCCACCGCGCCTGGCCAATGCCACTGTTGTTGAGGTAGGAGGCTGGACTCACCTCCCGAGGTGGGACTTGGGTATGGGACCAAAATGAGGACTAGCTAAGCAGTTTCCCATAATACACGCCCACCAGTGTGCCACGTCAGTTTACCGTTGCCATGGCAACACCTGGGAGTTACTGCCCCTTTCCATGCCAATAACCCCACAAGCCAAAAGTCATTTCCCCTTCCCTAGAAATTTCTGCGTAAACCGCCCCTTAATCTACATGTAATTAAAAGTAAGTATCGGGCCGAGCACACTGGCTCACGCCTGTAATCCCAGCATTTTGGGAGTCCGAGGCTGGCGGATCATCTGAGTCAGGAGTTTGAGACTAGCTTGGCCGACATTGTGAAACCCCATCTCTACTAACAATACAAAAATTAGCCAGGCGTGGTGACGCCCGCCTGTAATCCCAGCTACTCAGGAGGCTGAAGTAGGAGAATTACTTGAACCCAGGAGGCGGAGGTTGCAGTGAGCCGAGATGGCGCCACTGACAGCACTCCAGCCTGGGTGATAGAGAGAGACTGTTGTCTAAAAAAAAAAAAAAAAAAGGAGTCTATTTACAAGGGTGGAGGCAGTGGGTAGAAAGATACAGGCAGCCCAAGGCAACCGCACATCAAGAAGGGAATTGGGGAAATAAATACCCACCCTCCAGTTTCTTGCCGGTGTCTCCCCATTGGGCAAACCGATGCAGAAAGCTAGAGGTTCAGAAAGCTCATTGTGGTTCATGCTGATCCCAAGGTATGGTCAGACTCCCAGGAGTATGGCGGGGAGAGGTGGAGAGTGGACCTGAAGAGGCAAACAAAAAATATCCAGCATAGTCCGGGCACAGCAGCTCACATCTGTAATTCCAGCACTTTGGGAAGCTGAGGCGTGAAGATCACTTGAGGCCAAGAGTTCGAGACCAGCCTGGACAGCATAATGAGACTCATCTCTACCAAAAAAAAAAATTTTTTTTTAATTAGCCTGGCATGGTGGCATGCACCTGTAATTCCAGTTATTTCCAAGGCTGAGGAGGGAGGATGGCTTGAGCCTAGGAGTTTGAGGCTGCAGTGAGCTATGATTGTACCACTGCACTACAGCCTGGGCAACAGAGTGAGACCCTGTCTCAAAAAAAAAGGGAAGAAAAGAAAAAAGAAAAACATCCAGCATAGTGTTCTATTTGTATTGTTATTGTATTTCTTATTGTGGCCTATGAGGCCCTTCAAGGTCTAGGCCTAACCTCTGCCTCCTCTTCCCACCCCACTCACTACACTCCTCTCTGAAACCCAGGGATTGACTGGGAAGGGATGGGAGAGAACCTTCTGGAGTGATGGTGATGTTCTGATTCAAGGTAAGGATTTTGGCGGCACGGGCCTGCACGTTTGTCCGAATTCTTCTAACAGTGTGCTTAAGTTTTGTGCATTTCAGCATATGTAAATTTTACCTGAAGAGGAAAAACTAAATAAATATGCGTTTCAACTTACTTTGAAATGCATTGAAAAGGCAAGAAGGAGTGATGGATAGATGGATGGAAAGGTGGGTAAATACTTGATAAAGCAAGTTGAGTAAGATGTTAATTAATTTAGAATCTAGGTGATGGGGCCAGGCGCGGTGGCTCATGCCTGTAATCCCAGCACTTTGGGAGGCCAAGGCAGGCAGATGGCTTGAGTACAGGAGTTCGAGACCAGCCTGGGCAACAGGGCGAAATCCTATCTCTACAAAAAAAAATTAGCCAGGCGTGGTGGTGGCACATGCCCCTAGTCCCAACTACTCAGGAGGCTGAGGTGGGAGGATCACCTGAGCCACAGAAATCGAGGCTGAAGTGAGCCAAGATTGCACCACTGCACTCCAGGCTGGGCTATGGGAGTGAGACCCTGTGTCCAAAGATAAAATAAAAATAGAGCTGGGCACGGTGGCTCACCCCTGTAATCCCAGCATTTTCAGAGGCCAAGGCGGATGAATCACTTGAGGCCAGGAGTTCAAGACCAGCCTGGCCAACATGGTGAAACCCCATCTCTACTAAAAATACAAAAATTAGCCAGGTGTGGTGGTGGGCACCTGTAATCCCAGCTACTCAGGAGGCTGAGGCAGGAGAATCGCTTGAACCTGGGAGGTGAAGGTTGCAGTGAGCCCAGATCAATACCACTGCACTCCAGCCTGGGTGACAAAGTGAGACTCTGTCTCAAAAATAATAATAATAATCATACAAATAGAATCTAGGTGATGGGTATATATGAGTGTTCACTGTAAGACTATTTTCACTTCTCTATGTTTTAAATAATTCATTTTAAACTTCTGTGCAAAAGTAAAAATAAAAATTTGGGAAAGTGTTGAGTCAGCAAAGGAATTTGGATTGGATTGATTGGTTGGAGGAACCAAGAAGAAATGAATTGCTCTGGGACTTTCCACAGAAACCACAACCGCTTCCCTGCAGCATAGAGCTGGCCTCCAGGAACAAACTGTGCCAGCTCTCAAGTCTCAGTTCTCAAGAAAGCCTGTCAGGAAAAAAGTGCAGAGAAGAGAAAGAGACAGCACCCTTGCTTCTCAGAAATCCTGTGATGAACAGATCTGCCAACATCTGAAGTCATGCACTATTCATTCGACAAACTATAATTGAAACCCTCCTCTGTGCCCAGCCCTGAGCTGTGTGTGTGGCACTGACAACATAGCCCCAGCCCTTCCCTCAGGAGACTCTAAGTCCGGGGGCAGAGACAGACACATCTTCCAGTGTTATGGTTTGGCTCCATGTCCCCACCCAAATCTCATCTCAAATTGTAATCCCCATGTGTGAGGGAATGACCTGGTGGGAGGTGATTGGATCATGGGGACGGTTTCTCACATGCTGTTTTTGTGCTAATGAGGGAGGTTTCACAAGATCTGTTGGTTTAAAAGTGGCAATTTCCTTTGCGCTCGCTCTCTCTGTCTCTCTCTCTCTTTCTCTGCTGCCGCCATGTAAGACATGCCTTACTTCCCCTTGACCTTCTGCCATAATTGTAAGTTTCCTGCGTCCTCCTCAGCCATGCAGAATTGTGAGTCAATTAAACCTCTTTTCAGTCCAGGTGCAGTGGCTCACACCTGTACTCCCAGCACTTTGGGAGGCCAAAGAAGGCAGATCATCTGAGGTCAGGAGTTCAAGACCATCCTGGCCAACATGGTGAAACCCCATCTCTCCTGAAAATGCAAAAATTAGCCAGGCATGGTGGCGGACACCTGTAACCTCAGCTACTTGGGAGGCTGAGGCAGGAGAATTGCTTGAACCCGGGAGGTGGAGGTTATACTGAGCCAACTTCTCTCCACTGCACTCTAGCCTGGACAACAGAGTAAGACCTTATATAAAAAAAAAAAATTAAAGGCCGGGCATGATGGCTCATGTCTGTAATCCCAGCATTTTGGGAGGCTGAGCCAGGCAGATCATGAGGTCAGGAGTTCAAGATCAGCCTGACCAACATGGTGAAACCCTGTCTCTACTAAAAAATACAGAAATTAGCTCTGGGCATGGTGGCACACGCCTGTAATCCCAGCTACTCAGGAGGCTGAGGCAGGAGAATCACTTGAATCCAGGAGGCGGAGGTTGCAATGAGCCGAGATTGTGCCACTGCACTCCAGCCTGGGCAACAGGGCAAGACTGTGTCTCAAAAAAAATAATAAATTAAAAAAATAAAAACCTCTTTTCTTTATCAATTACCCAGCCTCAGGTAGAATCTTTATAGCAGTGTGAGAATGGACCAATACATCCAGATAGCAACAATCCCAAGTGATCAAAACAATAATGGGGGAAGCCCCAAATGAGGCATGTGACCCAGACTGGTGGTCAGGAAAGCTACCTGATGGAGAGGACATCCAACCTGAGTCTTAAAGAAAGAGTAGGTGTCAGCCAGGTAGAGAGGGAAGGACAATGGAAAAGCATTCCAGGCAGAAGGAACAGCAACTGCAAAGGCCTGGGAGTGAGCAGAAGAGTTTGATGCTCAAACTTTTCTGAACTGAACTTTTCTGAATTGAAAAGTTCAGTGTCATTGGAACGTGAAAGGAAGCAAAGGGTAGGGAGGGGTTAAAGGCAAGCATGCAGCAGTCACCAGTTCCTGTGTGGGCTTGTAAGCCATGGTAGGGCATTGGAATCTTAGCCTGCGAGTGCTGGGGAGTCACAACAGGGTTATAGTCAGTGGGAGGACTTCACCAGTTTGTAAATGATTCCAATTGCAAAACAAGGGAAGGAGATGAGGGAATGTATCAGTCAGGATTGGCTAAGTTATGCTGCAGTGACAAACAGCTCCAGAATTCAGTGACTCAAAACAACAAAGGTTGGCTGGGTGCAGTGGCTTACGTCTGGAATCCCAGAACTTTCAGAGGCCAAGGAGGGAGAACTGCTTGAGGCCAGGAGTTCAAGACCAGCCTGAGCAAGATAGTGAGATTCCATCTCTTCAAAAAAAACTTTTAAAAATTACCTGGGCACGGTGTGCACATCTGTAGTCCCATCTACTCAGAAGCCTGAGACAGGAGGATCTCTTGAGCCCAGGAGTTCAAGGTTACAATGAGCCATGATCGCACCACTGCACTCCAGCCTGGGTGACAAAGCAAGACCCCATCTCAAAAGAAAAATAAATAAATTTTAAAAATAAATTTTCTGGCCAGGCACAGTGGTGCATGATTGTAATCCCAGCACTTTGAAAGGCCGAGGTGGGAGAATCAATTGAGCTCAGAAGCTCGAGACCAGCCTGGGTAACATAGCAAAACCCCATCTCTACAAAAAAATACAAAAATTAGCCAGGTATGGTGGAACATGCCCGTAGTCCCAGCTACTCAGGAGGCTGGGGTGGGAGGATTGCTTGAGCTCAGGAGGTGGAGGCTGCAGTGAGCTGTGATCGCACCAGTGTACTCCAGCCTGGGTGACAGAACGAGAACATGTCTCAAAAAAAAAATTTTTTTCTAGCAACCATATTTTTTTTATTTAATTATTTTTGAGACAGAGTCTCGCTCTTGTCACCCAGGCTGGAGTGCAATGGTGCAATCTTGACTCATTGCAATCTCTGCCTCCCAGGTTCAAGCGATTCTCCTGCCTCAGCCTTCCGAGTAGCTGGGATTACAGGTGCGCACCACCGCGCCTGGCTAATTTTTGTATTTTAGTAGAGACCGGGTTTCACCATGTTGGGCAGGCTGGTCTCGAACTCCTGACCTCAAGTGATCCGACTGCCTCGGCCTCCCAAAGTGCTGGGATTACAGGTGTGAGCCACCACACCCAGCCATTGCCATTTTATAGATGAGAAAACTGAGGCACAGAAAGATGATGGGGCTTGTCCAAAGTCACAAGCTAGAGCAGGAGCAGGGATTTGAACCCCAGCCATCGGGCTCCTTGCAAGGAGAGCAGAGATGGGTTCCTACATGGTCATTCATTGGGCTGGGTGAGTGTGAGCCCTTGGTGGTCCAATCCTACTCCCCCCAGAGGTCTCAGTAAAGAGAGAATGCTAGTGATTCTTGAGAATACTGAAGGGAAAACCCACAGTTGGTCCCAAGAACGACGGTGTGGATGGAAGTGAAGAGATATGGGAAAAGAAGATTTTCCTCTTTCTTGCCACAGATTGCCAGGGAGTTGGAAAAATCCCCTTGCACTATGGGCTATAGACTAGTGGCTGTCACTGCTGCCGGATTCTTCATCACTGGAAAAGCAGAAAGTTGGGGTGAGTTCCCTGTGAAGTCCCAGACCAGGAGGATGGATGTAGGAGGATGGCCTCTCTTTGTTCTTGTTTTTTGTTTGTTTGGTTTGGTTTGGTTTTTGTGGGGTTTTTTGTTTTGTTTTGTTTCTGAGACAAGGTCTTGCTCTGTCACCCAGGCTGGAGTGCAATGTCATGATCAGAGCTCACTGCAGCCTCAACCTCCCTGGGATCAAGCGATCCTCCCACCCCAGCCTCCTGAGTAGCTGGGATTACAGGCGCGTGCCACCACACGCCTGGCTAACTTTTGCACTTTTTTGTAGAGACGAGGTTTCACCATGTTGTCCAGACTGGTCTAGAACTCCTGGGCTCAAGCGATCCTCCCACCTCGGCCTCCCAAAGTGCTAGAATTACAGGTGTGAGCCACCGTGCCCGGCCAGGAGAGCCTCTCTTCAACAAGCATCTCCAGTGTGCCAGGCTCTGGAAGGAGAACTCTAGTCTCTCATTTTATGACCCTCCCTTTCCAAATGGGGAAGCTGAGGCTCAGAGGAGACATGTGACTCATCCAACATCACACAGAGGGGAAGAATGGAAAAGTTTCCTCCCACCCCCATCCCATGGCCACCGAATTCCCTTTCCAGAGGCAATGGTATTTATTGCCTTGTGGGTATTTCTTGACATGTTCTAGGCGTATACAAGCATTTACACACAGATTTTTTTTTTTACACAATAGTGGTACACTGTTCTGTATCTTATCTTTTATTTTACTTCACATTATTTTCAAGATCTTTCCACATTAATACAAATAGATGTGCCTGGTTTTATTTATTTTATTTAATTTATTTATTTATTTTTGAGACAGAGTCTCACTCTGTCACCTAGGCTAGAGTGCAGTGGCGTGATCTTGGCTCACTGCAATCTCCACCTCCTGGATTCAAGCGATTCTCCTGCCTTAGCCTCCCAAGTAGCTGGGATTACAGGCACCCATCACCACGCCCAGCTACTTTTTATATTTTTAGTAGAGAGGGGGTTTCACCATGTTGGCCAGGATGGTCTTGAACTCCTGACCTCAGGTGATCCACCCGCCTCGGCCTCCCAAAGTGCTGGGATTACAAGCGAGAACCACTGTGCCTAGCTCATTTTATTTTTATAATGCCCATAAAGCCTCAAACTGTGTGAGCACACCATCATAAGCATAACCAGTTCCCTCCTGATAAACGTTTAGGTTATTCCTAATGTTTTGTTATTCCAAACACTACTGCAATTAACATCCTTGGGCAGACCTGACATCAGCCACAGGCGTCCATGTCTACATGTGAGATAAATTCCTGAGAGAAAAACCTGCCAAGTCAGAAGCGATCTGCATTTGTCATTTAGAAAGACGTTTCCAAATTGCACCCCAGTTTCCCTCCCCTGCAACTGATTGACCAACCATTTCTCAAAAGGGCTTTTTGAGCTCTCTCTCTCTCTCTCTCTTGCTGTCTCTGTATTTTTTTAATGTTTGACAGCAAGAAGATAGTCATGTCTTGCTTATGTAATTAAAATTAAACAAGCCCTTCGTTAAAAACACACAAACCCAGGAAGAAGAGAAACCAGCAAGGCCAGTTCAGGCAGATCCACCCTGCCCCTTGTCACACCTGCCTTGTCCCCAGCAAGCCCTGAAAAAGAGGCTGAAATCAATTTCTCACACGTGGACCTCAGACATCAAACCTTGGAAAAAATACAGGAAAGAGATTTTGTAACTTTCCCCCTCTGTGGCTTTTCATACGGCTAAACCTTCTCACTCTCTCTTCCATTTCTTTCTCCTCGTCCTTTTCCTTCTTTCTCTCACTTCTGTTTTGGTGAGCCGTCATTAAAAACACTTTAAAGCCGTGTCCAGTCTAATAAGTTATACAGAATCTGGCTGTGTGTGTGTGTGTGTGTGTGTGTGTGTGTGTGTGTCTGTGTGTGTGAGAGAGAGACAGAGAGAGAGACAGAGTCTCACTCTGTCGCCCAGTCTGGAGTGCAGTGGTCCAATCACAGCTCACTGCAGCCTCCGCCTCCCGGGTTCAAGTGATTCTCCTGCCTCAGCCTCCCAAGTAGCTGGGATTATAGGCGCGCGCCACCAAGCCTGGCTGATTTTTATTTTTATTTTTATTTTTTTTTGAGACAGAGTCTCACTCTGTCACCCAGGTTGGAGTGCAATGGCACAATCTTGGCTCACTGCAAGCTCCGCCTCCCAGGTTCAAGCGATTCTTCTGCCTCAGCCTCCTGAGTAGCTGGGACTACAGGAGTCCGCCACCACGTCCAGCTAATTTTTGTATTTTTAGTAGAGACAGGGTTTTACCATATTGGCCAGACTGGTCTTGAACTCCTGGCCTAAGGTGATCCGCCCGCCTCGACCTCCCAAAGTGCTGGGATTACAGGCGTGAGCCACCATGCCCAGCCGATTTTGTTGCATTTTTAGTAGAGATGGGCTTTCGCCATATTGGCCAGACTGGTCCCAAACTCCTGACTTCAAGAGATCCACCCGCCTCGGCCTCACAAAGTGCTGGGATTATGGGTATGAGCCACCAAACCTGGCCAGAATCTGGTATTTTTAACAGAAAGCAGAGCTAGGAGCTTAGAAGTAGAAACTAGATGAGCAAAACAATTGATTATATTTGAAACACATTAAGCTCTTCTTTTCCCTTCTCCTCCTGAACACAAGCAAGTAGCTGTCTGGAAGGAGGTTGGAGGGGTTGCAGTGGGGGAGCGGGAGTCTCAGGGCCCATAATGGGTTTCAGAGGCCAAGATGGGTAACGAGGTCATCCTCCCAAGAAGATGGGAAGGGTGGACAGCGAGAGCTGCAAAAGATTGGCTACTTTCAGGGGGATGGATCCACTAAGTAAATATATTGCCAGCCCGGTCAACATAGCGAATTCCCGTCTCTACGAAAAATACAAAAATTAGCCGGGCGTGGTGGTGTGCACCTGTAGTCCCAGCTACTCAAGAGGCTGAGGCAGGAGAATTGCTTGAACCTGGGAGGCAGAAGTTGCAGTGAGCCAAGATCACGCCACTGCACTCCAGCCTGGGCAACAGAGTGAGACTCCATCTCAAACAACAACAGAAAAAACATTGGAAGCCAGATTTCTTTTTTTTTGAGACAGCGTCTTGTTTTGTCACCCAGGCTGGAGTGCAGTGGCACCATCATGGTTCACTGCAACCTCGGCCTCCAGGGTTCAAGCGATCCTCCCACCTCAGCATCCCCAAGTAGCTGGGACTACAGGCGTGTGCCACCACACCTGGCTAATTTTTAATGTATTTTTCTTAGAGACGAGGTTGCCCAGGATGGTCTTAAATTCCTGGACTCAAGGATCCGCCTGCCTCAGCCTCCCAAAATGCTGGGATTACAGGCATGAGCCACCGCGCCCAGCTGAGTGGTAGGGATTTTGAGCTGGGGTGAATGGAGATTGTGGGTCATTTGCATTTTTAATCGGCTTTACCCAGAAGAGAAGGCAACTTTCTTCTGTCTTCATGACAGGAGGTATTTTACAACTGAGAGCTGAGTCATGTACCAAAGTTAGGCTCTCACCTTCCTGGGGGAGATAGGAGTGCTATTTCCTTTTATGTTTACATTTCAAAGAGATAGTTTCCTGGGTCCTGGTCACTCACCCCTCTAATCCCAGCATTTTGAGAAGCCAAGGCAGGAAGATAGCTTGACCCCAGTTCAAGATCAGCCTGGGTAACATAGTGAGACTCCATTTCCTGGGCTATCAACTGGCAAGATACTTTTTTTTTTTTTTTTTTTTTGAGACAGAGTGTCATTTTGTCGCCCCCAGGCTGGAGTGCAATGGCGTGATCTTGGCTCGCTGCAACCTCCGCCTCCCAGGTTGAAGCGATTCTCCTGCCTCAGCCTCCTGAGTAGCTGGGATTACAGGCACTTGCCACCACACCTGGCTAATTTTTGAATTTTTAGTAGAGACGGGGTTTCACCATGTTGGTCAGGCTGGTCTTGAACTCCTGACCTCGTGATCCACCCGCCTTGGCCTCCCAAAGTACTGGGATTACAGGCGTGAGCCACTGCGCCCGGCCAAGACTTTTAAAGAGGTTTATATCCATCCCAAATGGACAAAGAAATAATTTACAATGACAAGTTTTCTTAAGTAAATGCTCTAAGAAAAGGGAGGTAAGGGGCCTCTGTGGTTAGACCCTCTGGATTCTGAGGGCCTAGAGGCAGGAGGAAGCCTGTCTAAAGTTTAGTCAAGCTGAGGGAAACATTATGGCAGTGTTGGTACACTCTGTAAAGCTGACCTGCCCGTGTTCAAATCTGAGCTCCACTGCTTAATAGCTGAGTGACCTGGGGCAAGTTTCTCAGCCTCTCTAGCCCTGATTTCCCCATCTTGTAAAATGCAGATGATTAACCCTTACTTCATAGGATGGTTTTGTAGATTAAATATATTAATCCAAGTACAGCGCTTAATACAGTACCTGGCACATAATAAATGTATTATTTGCTGTGGGTTAATTACTTCATCATTCTGAGCCTCAGTTTCCCCAATCATCCCATCTGAAAATATGTGGAAAAGTCAATGAGATGATGGCTGTAAACTGATAGCATAGACTTGGCATCTAGTAAGACGGTCTTTAATCACTAACACAGCTGGGCACGGTGCCTCACATCTGTAATCCCAGCACCTGAGAGACAGAGGCAGGAGGATCATCTGAGCCCAGGAGTTCGAGACCAGCCTGGGTAACATAGTGAGATGCCAATCTCTACAATACAAATAAAAGTTATATTAAAATTTAAAAATCTCTGCCAGGCATGGTGACTCACGCCTGTAATCCCAGCATTTTGGGAGGCCAAGGTGGGTGGATCACCTGAGGTCAGGAGTTTGAGACCAGCCTGACCAACATGGAGAAACCCCATCTCTACTAAAAATATAAAATTAGCCAGGCATGGTGGCACATGCCTGTAATCCCAGCTACTCGGGAGGCTGAGGCAGGAGAATCGCTTGAACCTGGGAGGGGAGGTTGTGGTGAGCCGAGATTGTGCCATTGCACTCCAGCCTGGGTAACAAGAGCAAAACTCCATTTCAAAAAAAAAAAAAAAGAAAAATCACTAATACTCCCAACACTACATTTACCATCACTGATGTTTCCCTCTATACATGTATTACAATATATGTGTTTCAGAATAAGAGCTCATACTCTTATTGATGTTCTATTTTGTTGCTATTCTCATTATTTGCTACTGTTTTGTTGTTACCTCCCACTACTCCCCATTATCAATAGTAATATTGGCTATCAATAGCAATATTGGCAATATACTGTTATGATCTCACTATTCCCCACATCTGATCCTCCTCCCATCAAGCAGTCGCAAAGTCTACCAGGAACTCTCTCATTTCCAAGCCAGGCTTTTCCCCTCCAGTGCCTCTAGGGCCAGGCCTTCATCTGATTGGAAGGAGATGGAGGTGGGGCTCAAGCCCCAGGTCCCCAACATCAAGCAAAGACCAACAGCAGCACCCCCGGGTCCTAAGGACAAGTGGGACACAGTAGGTAAGCCCTGTTAATGACTTTTTTTTTTTTTTTTTTTTTTGAGACGGAGTTTCACTCTTTGCCCAGGCTGGAGTGCAGTGGCGTGATCTCGGCTCACCGCAACCTCCACCTCCTGGGTTCAAGCGATTCTCCCGCCTCAGCCTCCCGAGTAGCTGGGATTACAGGCATGTGCCACCATGCCCAGCTAATTTTGTATTTTTAGTAGAGACAGGGTTTCTCCATGTTGGTCAGGCTGGTCTCGGACTCCGGACCTCAGGTGATCCAACTGCCTCTGCCTCCCAAAGTGCTGGCATTACAGGCATGAGCCACTGTGCCCAGCCTTAATGACTCTTAGTAAACCAGATGAAGCCGGGTGCAGTGGCTCCTGCCTGTAATCCCAACACTTTGGGAGGCCAAGGCAGGAGGACTGGGCATCATAGCAAGACCTCATCTCTACAAAAAATAAAATTAGCCAAGTATGATGGGATAAGCCTGTAGTCCCAGCTACTTGGGAGCCTGAGGCAGGAGTTAGAGGTTGCAGTGAGCTATGATTGGGCCACTGCAGTCCAGTTTGGGTGAACAGAGACTCCGTCTCTAAAACAATGCAGACTGCTGGCTGGATGACAAGGCGGGTGGAGCCTAGGGAGGGTACATAAACTCATTAGACAAAGCTCTCTATTCCCTGGCATTGCTAAAAGCCCCATTCGCCCCTCCATGCTGCTTAATGGTTTCGCCCGGTCTCCCCCTCACCAGTGGGACCACCCACATGCAGGCTAGACCCAGGAGATTAAAGTTCAACCGTGACTTCCCCCAGGACTGCGGCTCTAGGTCCCATATCTCTCCTGTTAAAGGCTTTATGATGTCCACCCTAGCTCAGCTAAAGAGGTTATTGCGAGAAACAAGGTGGAAGTGACTCCTTTAAAGCACTATACAAAGTAATTAAATCTTTATTGAGGCATTTATGTGCCAGAAACTGATCACACACAGACGTAAGGCACGGTCCCTGCCGTCGAGGAGCTCACAGTCTAGTAAAGAAGACATATGGGGAACCAATTCCCCAAAGATGGGGGGAGTAGGGGAGGCAGTGCTTAGAGTGGGGAGCCATTGTCCCACCCACCCCACGCTCCAAAATCCAGGCTGGCTAGGAGAAAGTGAGTAGGAAGCTTAGCATCCTCTCTCTCACCTTCCCCGTGACAGCTGACTTCTCTCACTCTGTCCTAACATCACAAGAGGACAAGCGGAGAGACAAGGATGAGAAGGATACAGGTGCTGTCCTCAAAAAGCTAGAACACCCCTGGCAGGATATATACAACGGTATTTTATTTCCTGAAGCCGCAAACCAGCGCAGCAGAAGCTGGGGATACTGGGGAATGTTTGAAAAACAGGGGCTGGGCCAGCCCAGTCCAGCGGTGGGAACAGGAAGTGATGAGAAGAGGGGTACCCAGGGCCAGAGAAGTAGGTGAGAGGGAAATTTCCAGGTGGAAAAGCTCACAGCAGGACACCAGCAGCCACGGCCAACAGAAGGGCTGCCAATCCAGCCGTGGGAGCCACACAGCCTTTATTATGGGGCTGCTGGGGCCCCCCTTTTGCAGGATACTGCCCCGAATTGCTGCGGTCCTGGTGGCCAGCGGCGCCTCCAGTCAACCTGGGCTCCTCATCCCGGGAGGCCTCGTGTTCTACTCCCTGTCTCGGAGTCTGACTGGTTGGCGCTGGCATGGGTTTGGTGGTGGATGTGGGTCTCACTGGGGCCGACGTAGAAGTGGTGACAGACGTGGTTGAGGCCACAGATATGGTTGAGGCCACAGTCGTGGGCTCTGGAGGGGGCAGCCGGACAAGTGGTGGGATTCGAGGGGAGAAGTAGGTCTTGTTGCGGAGGTCAGAGTTACAGCGGGACCCCTGGCAACAGGAGCCACTGAGCGTGAACCCTGGGCCTGTTACTCCATCCCGAGTGCAGAATTCATCCTGGACACAGCCCCGGACAGGCAAGGACATGGTCACATTAGCTGCAGGAAGGAGACACAGATAGGTCAGTGGCTGGAGGGAGAGAGGTTGACATGGCCAGAACAAAACTTAGAGGCATCAGACAAGAACAGAGAACCTGACCGGGCGTGGTGGCTCACGCCTGTAATCCCAGCACTTTGGGAAGCCGAGGCAGGTGGATCACTGGGCAACAGAGTGAGACTCTGTCTTGCAAAAAAAAAAAAAAAAAGAGAGAACCCCCAAAATGAGACAGAAAGTCTCTGCATCCATTAATCCCAAAATCTCAACTCAGGTCCTACTATGAGAAACAGACAGACTCACTGTCTTTGGCACATGGTGGATTAACATTTTCCATTGTGCTTTGAATGGAAATGTGTGTAGGCTGAACCAAAAGTAGGGTTTAAAACAAAGGCTTAGACTGAGATACAAGACCTCTCACAAGACCACAGGGCAGAACAAACTTCCTCTACAACCCTCTGGCCATTATCCCCTTAGCCTTCACCCTGGCTTTTACCTCCCCATCAGAATTTAGTCTTAGAGTCAGAGTCACATCTCCACACCAGGCTCAGTGGTTCACGGCTGTAATCCCAGCACTCTGGGAGACCTAGGCAGGGGGATCGCTTAGCCCAAGAGTTCAATACCAGCCTGGGTAACATGGCAAGACCCCACTGTTACCAAAAATAAAAGGAACCAGTTGTGGCGGTGCACCCTGTAGTCCCAGCTACTTGGGAGGCTGAGGCGGGAGGACTGCTTGAGCCCAAGAGGTAGAGGCTGCAGTGAGCTATGATTGCGCCACTACACTCCAGGCTAGGCGATAGAGCAAGATGCTGTCTTTAAAAAAAAATAGTAACAATAAAATAAAAAAGAACTACATCTTCCATAGCATAACTCGCAGGGGATGGGATTTGAAGAACTTCATTTTCCATGGTTACATTTCTCAATAGTCTGGGACAGGCGGGGGACCCCTTGAGTTTTAAGGGCTAAGAACTAGAGATTCCCCGCAGTGCCTGGGCAGAAGCTTAGAGGCTTAAATACCTCTTAAGTACCTGGCAGCCCTCTATGGAAATGTATTTCCCTCCAAAACACTCTGGGACAAAGCAACACTATCCCCACACTATTAATATGTTGGGGGAAGGGACTGCATTTTCCATGATGCCCTACGATACAAGCACTTAGGCCCCACGGTTCCCAGAATGCGTCGCAGGTGAAGGAAACGCTTTGGGTAAAGGGCTCCCTACCGCCCAGGGTGCTTCAGAAGGGCTACCACAACTCCTGTAGGTCCCGTGCTCCGGGGCTCCCTCACCTGCCGTCAAGGTGACGTTGCCGTCGAAGCAGCCCTTGTAGACATGATCGCTGGCGTTGTAGCAGCTCACGACCGGCGGCGATGTACCCTGGCACGCCTCCCGGCTCAGGCCCACACAGCTGTAGCACTCCACGCCGTTGGGCGGGTATGCACTCTCATTACCTGCGAGGGGAGCCGAGAGGAAGAAAAGGCGTCGAAAGGGTTCGGGAACCGCAGCTCGTCCTCTAGCCCCGCCCCTAAGGCCTGCCACCGCACTATCGATGACCCCGCCTACAGCGCGCCCCAGCGCGCAACCTCGCGGCGCCTACAGCCAGAAAGTCCCTCCTGCTGCCTCTTGGCCCCGCCCCAGAGTGTGACCCCACCCCCAGCCCAGGTCGAGTACTCCCGCCTCTGCCACGGCTCCGCCTCCATCTTGGCAGGCCCGAATGTGGCTCCGCCCCCGCAGCTACGGCCCCGCCCCCCACGGACCTGCCGGGTCGAGCGCCCGCGAGGTGAGGTTGAGCTTGGCGTTGCAGCGATCCTGAGCGCATTGCTGCAGCTGGATGAACGCCAGAAGCCCGTGAAGATCCAGGCCGCGGTCATTCTTGCCGGGGAGTCCCGAACCGCAACCCCGCACTGCCAGCGAGAATTGTCCGTGGACTGGGGAGAGGGACAAGGGCGGGATTAGCTGTGGGCGTGGTCTCAGATGGGGCGTGGCCCAGAGTTGGGTAGGGTCTGGGAGGGGCGGGGCCTCAAATAGGCCAACACCACAGGACCCACAGGCAGGAATTGGCGGATGGACGCCCCCAAAGAGCCGCTCAGAGCGGAAAGAACGACCGAAGCAGGGAGGAGCGGGGTCACGGAACGGGGGCGGAACCTCAAAGAGCTGAGTCGGAGGAGACAGCCCGGTTGACAGGCAGGGATGGGGAGGTCTCACTGATGGAGCAGAAAAAGTGCATAGGACGTGACCTCGTTCCAAACCCGAGCTCTCCCAGTCCGCCCCACCCAGTTCTCAACTCTCTGCTCCTCGCGCTTGTAATTGTTAATGGAGAAGGCCTGGCCTGCAAGGCTGTGTCGTAGGGTCCCGGCCAGGCTGAAAGGGAGGGGTGGGGCCGCGTTAAAGGGGCGTGGCCAGATCCAGAAAGGACTATAAGGAGGCGGGGCTGGGCCGGAGGAGCCTGCAGTGGTGTGCGTGGCCCGGGGGTCCTCACTCACTGGTCTCCACCGCCCCCACGGCCTCGGTGCAGACGTCCACGCCCGGCGCGCACTTCACTGTCTTCATCTTGTTCGGGGAGCATCCGTCATCCGCTTTCTGCACGCAGCTGTAGCACTCCAGGGCCTGCGCTCCTGGGGGAGCGGAGCCGAATAGACCTGAGCCCTCCTTACTAAAGCGTCCACCCCCAAGGAGAAATAGTCCTTCCCATGCCCTCTGTCCCGGGATTAGACAGTCTTATTGCACACACTTTTCCAGGGCAGGAGTAGGGAAAAGCTTTCCACAAATCTGGAAGCACGGGAATCACTGGACCCTTTTCCTTCACACCCACTATGCCAACCGTGGGCACATCCTTCCGACAGCCCTGTATGCCCACTGTAGGCGATCCCCGCCATGAAGCCCCTCATCCCGGGGTAGGAAAGATACCTCCTCACGGTTTTCTGCTCAGAATGAGAGAACTTTTCCCACAGTAGACTGTGCTCAGTGAGGGATCCCTTCCCACAGCCCCCTTCTGCTCAAATGAGAGAACACTGCCCACAGCTTCTCTGCCCAGGACAGGGGACACCTTTTTTTTTTTTTTTTTTTTTGAGACGGAGTCTCGCTCTGTCGCCAGGCTGGAGTGCAGTGGCGCAATCTCGGCTCGCTGCAACCTCCGCCTCCTGGATTCAAACGATTCTCCTGCCTCAGCCTCCCGAGTAGCTGGGACTACAGGCTCGCGCTACCGCGCCCAGCTAATTTTTGTATTTTTAGTAGAGACGGGGTTTCACCATGTTGGCCAGGCTGGTCTCGATCTCTTGACCTCATGATCCGCCCGCCTCGGCCTCCCAAAGTGCTGAGATTACAGGCATGAGCCACCGCGCCCGGCCTAGGAACAGGGGACTTCTTTCTACAGCTTCAGGATAGGAAAATTTTGCCCACAGCTCCCCTTGTCCGTGGTGGGGAACCCTTCCTACGGCCCATGGTGGAGGACCCTTCCCTCTGCCTCCCTTGCTCAGGATGGGGGAACTTTGCCCACAGTGCCCTCTGCTTATGTGGGGATCCTTCCCACAGCCTTCTCTGTACGGGGCCAGAGGAGCCTCCTCCCTAAGAGCCCCCACTCTACCCCCTCCACCTCTCCGGGCAGCAGACCCACCTCCGCGAAGCAGCAGCAGCAGCAGCCAGCCTGCAGTCCAGATCACGGCCTGGGCACCTGCTTTCCTGGCGGGGTCCATGGCTCTGTCCTGCTCCCTTGGCGTACCCCCTGGGTGTGCCGCCTCCCAGCTCGGGCCCTCTTACCTGAGCCCAGGATGAGTAACCTCGCCCCAGGCAACCCCAGCCTTGCCCAACCGGGCCAACTCAGCGTCGGCTGTGGGGCGGGGCCCCGCCCCTAGGCGCGTCATCCACAAGGAGAGCGGTCCCTGCCCTGTGAAGTCGCCAAGGAGGGAAAGGGTGGGAGCTGAGGTTCCCTGACAGCTCGCGGGAGAAAGTCTGTGTGTGTTTGGAGTGGGAGAGTAGTGGGGCTTAAAGACAGGCTGGGGCTACTCGACATTCAGTGTTCGCTAACTGTTAAATGAGCATCTACAGTGTGCCCGGCTTTGGTCTAGGTAATGCTGGAGATGAAGACAGAACCAGCGCCTGTCCTGGCAGAGCTCACAGTCTGATGGGGGAGACAGATGCTAATCAAATTGGTGTTTACCACAGAGACTAAGACACTGAAGGAAAAAGTGTAGTGATACAAGGAGATGTGCAGTCTAGAAGTGGGGGCTAGTCGGTGAGGGCTTCCTTGAGGTTATCTGAGATGCAACCTCAAGGGCATGCAGGATGTAGCCAGCTAGAGCAGGTCAAGAGAGGAACACAGCCCTTTACAAGCAGAGGGAACAGCACGTGGGAGCACCTGGAGGTGGGAGGTAGGATGGACCATTCAAACATGGAAAGGAGAGCAGTGCTCCTGAGCTCAGAAGTCCATGAGAGAAGGGCAGGAACTGAGATGAAAGAGTCAGGCAGAGGCCGAGACACTCAGGGCATTAGAGGCTCCGACAAGAGATTTGGATTAATTTTGAGAATAGTAGAGAACCTTTAAGAGGGTCTAAATGAGCTGGAGGACATAATAGATTTGCTTCCTAATATGATCAACCTGAGAAATAGTGCAGCTAGCCATCAAGAAGTAAACGGAGGCTGGGCGCGGTGGCTCATGCCTGTAATCCCAGCACTTTGGGAGGCCGAGCCGGGTGGATCACTTGAGATCAGGAGTTTGAGACCAGCCCGGGCAACATGGCGAAACCTCATCTCTATTAAAAAAATAATAATAAATTTAAAAAAATTAGCCAGGTGCAGTGGCGTGGACCTGCTGTCCCAGCTACTCGGAAGGGTAGGGCAGGAGAATCACTTGAGCCCGGGAGGTGGAGGTTGCAGTGAGCTGAGATCACGCCACTGCACTCCAGCCTGGGCAACAGAGTGAGACCCTATCTCAAAAAAAAATTAAAAAATTTAAAAATTAAAAAAAAGTAAATGGATCTGAGAGTAGGATATATGATTTTAAAAAAGGAAAAAGAAAAAGAAGTGAATGGCAAAAGAGAGTGGTTGGTTCGGCCAATGGAATACTACACAGCAATAGAAAAGATCCAACACCTGATATATGCAGCAACATATCTCAAAAACTTTGTGTTGGGGCCAGGCACAGTGGCTCACACCTGTAATCCCAGCACTTTGAGACACCAAGGTGGGAGGATCACTTGAACCCAGGGGTTTTGAGACCAGGCTGTGCAACATAGTGAGATCCCATCTCATTTTATTTTAAAAAAAGAAAAAACTTGGTGTTGAGTTTAGAAAGCCTTAAATAAACAAACAAAAAAAAAAACATACTGTGTAACTCAATATATATGAAGTTCCAGAACAGACAAAACTAACCAGTGGTGATACAAATCAGAACACATGTTACCTTTGGGAGGGCATGGCCCCAGAAGGAGCAACAGGGAGGAGCCCCCACGATCTTCATCTAGGTGACAGCCGCATGTGTGTACAGATACGTTGAGAATCACTGACTCAGGCCTGTCACTGGACGTATGTTATTCTTCAATAAAAACAAGGTAAAGAATGTCACTGTGGGCTCTGTGTAAAAAAGGAAAATGACTCTAGAAGGGGTGAGAGAGAAGGCCAGGAAACCAACAGGGGGCCGTGTAGTTTTCCATGGAAGAAAGAGGAAAACAGCCCCTAACAGCTGGGAGTTGGCCTGACACACACAGTGAGGCCATGGGGTTCAACTGCACATAGATAATTTCACAGAGCACCAACCTGGACAAGGCCACACTGCGACAGTAAAGGATCAAGAAAAAAATCAATAGCCTGGGCAACACAGCGAAACCTCGTCTCTACTAAAAATACAAAAAATTAGCTGGGCGTGGGGGTGTGCACCTATAATCCCAGCTACTTGAGAGGCTGAGCTGGGAGAATCACCCGAGCCTGGGAGGTTGAGGCTGCAGTGAGCTGAGATTGCGCCACTGCACTCCAGCTTGGGCAACCAGAGTGAGACCCTGTCTCAAAAAAACAAAAAACAAAGAAAAAAAAAATCAAGACCAATCCATAGCCATGTCTGAACACAGAAACAAACAAGATCATTGTGCAAACCGCGGAATGACTAAGCATCCCCATATCCTGGCTAATATAAATGACTGCTTATATTATATTATAAAGTTACAACTTTAACCTCACTTTATTTCTCCTGCCTCATAAATGAGATTTATGCAAATGCCCAACCACAGCATTACTCCTCCTCTGTTTAACAGTATCCAAACTAGAACGAGGTCCCAATTCCTTGCACCATTCTCAAGACCACCACACACAAGCCCAAATCTTAAAATCAATCCTTTCTGGCCAGGTGCTCACACCTGTAATCCCAGCACTTTGGGAGGCCAAGGGGGTGGATCACCTGAGCTCAAGAGTTCGAGACCAGACTGGCCAATGTGGTGAAACTCCGTCTCTACTAAAAATACAAAAAATTAGCTGGGTGTGGTGGCACACACCTGTAATCCCAGTTACTGGGGATTAGGGGCTGAGGCAGGAGAATCGCTGAACCTAGGAGGCAGAGGTTGCAGTGAGCCGAGATTGCGCCACTGCCCTCCAACCTGGGCGACAGAGCAAGACTTTGACTCAAAAAAAAAAAAAAATCAATCCTTTCTAACACCCTTTTACTTAGACACCTCACAGTTACCTCATGGTGTGTTTTCTCCCTCATTGCAAGAAGCAATAAACCCAACTTGTTCAACCACAGGTGTGTCCCTGGTGGAGAACATTGACACAGGCCAGAGCGGATGTACTTGGCCAAGGGTGTCCCAAAGGAAAGGTGAAGAGTGGAAAGATCTAAGATATTTTAGGAGGAAGAACAGGTAGGGATTACTGATGGATCCAATGTGAGGGAAGAGGAAGTGGGAGGTTTCCAAGCTAATTCCAGACAGTTCTTGCCATAAACCACATCATGACATTAATAACAATGGTAACAAAAGTCATAATAACAACAGTGACTGAGTATCAAGTGTTTGTTTCCCAGAAACTGTATTGAACAGGGGGCATGCATTATCTCATTTAATCCTCACCTGTAAGTATGGTTATTAGCATTTATTAACCACCTACTCTGTGCTTAGCACTTTCTGTGAATCCTCTCTGAATGTCACGACAGCTCTGCAAAGAGAGAACTAAGTCTAATTTCACAGATGGGAAAACTGAGACTGGGAAAGGCTTGGAAGTGGCAGAACTGGGATTTGAATCCAGGGCTGTCTCCAAAGGCCCCCATGCCATTTGCCAAAGTCAGAGCCTGGCTTTAGGCCTGAGATTATATTTTGCAATGACCCTTAGTTTTACAGCCAGACAGGCATGCATTGGAATACCAACTCTGCCCCTAATCTGCTGTGTGACTTGATCAAGTGACTCCAATTCTTTGATGTTCAGAGGCTTCCTGTCTAAACAAAGACTATGACAAAAGCACATGCATTCAGCGCTTCCTCTGTGCCAGGCAACTTTCCACACCCTTTACACACAATCCTATGAGAGATTTCTATGGTGGTCAATTTACAAATGGGGAAATCGAGGCAGGCATGGGGGGCTTAACAACTTGCTCAGGGTCACAAAGCTAGGAAGTGGTGGAGACGGTATTTGAACTCAGGCAGTCTGGCTTAACTAACAGTACCTATAATTAGGTACATGGGTCCATTGGATATCAGCTGTGAAACTTTGACAATTACTTGGCCCCTGTGTGCCTCAGTGCCTTCATCCTCATCCATAAAATGAGGGTCTTAGTAGTACCCATATCATACTAGGTGCTATACTGCTAGGGCATCAATGTTATATATATGTGAAATACTATACTGCTAGGGCATCAATGTTAAATATATGTGAAATGATTAAAATAGGGTCAAATTCTAGGAGCTATGAAAGCATTAGTTTTTATTACTAATAATAGGTTAAGGGCCAAGCACAATGGCTGGTGCCTGTAATCCCAGCATTTTGTGGGGGCTGAGGCGGGCAGATCACTTGAGCCCAGGAGTTTGAGACCAGCCTGGGCAACATGGTGAAACCTTATCTCTACAAAAAATACAAAAAGTAGCCAGGTGTGGTGGTGCACACCTGTAGATCCAACTACTGGGAGGCCGAGGTGGAAGGATCGCATTGAGCCTGGGAGGTCAAGGCTGCAGTAAGTTGTGATCACGTCACTGTACTCCAGCCTGAGTCACAGAGTGAGACCCTGTCTCAATAATAATAATAATAACTTAAATAGATTGTTAGTATTACTATTATTATTAACAGCCCTCACTTCTTGAGCTCCAACCATGTGCCACACAGGGTGATCAGCTCTTATACAAGCAATCTTGCCTTGAATTCCTAACGAGGGGGTAGAGACGAGGATCTCCTTCACAGAGGAAGACTCTGAGACCCAGAGAGAGGAAGGTATCTATTCAAGTTCACACAGCAAGGGAAGCGGCAGAGTCAGATGTCAGACCCGGCTGCAGGGGGCTGGCTCACTGTCTGATGACGAGACAAGCAGCGGTCATGTTTATAAAGATATTATCTGTTCTCCAGACCCTGTGAGGCACCCCCGTTCCCAACAATGACGAGCACTTCAGTCACCTGGGTGAGGTCACTTGGCATCATGCTGAAGCTGAGAGAGAGAAAGTGAATGACTTCTTGTGAAGTCATTCATTCAGCACTGGCCCCTGCCCCCTCCCCCCACCCGCCTCCCAGCCTTGGAATCTCAGCCCTGATTCTTGCTTTGCTGTGTGATGCTGCATAAATGCTTTCATCTCTCTGAGCCTCCAAGGTGTCTTTTTTTTTTTTTTTTTGGAGACGGAGTTTCACTCTTGTTTCCCAGGCTGGAGTGCAAATGGCGCAATCTCAGCTCACTGCAACCTCTGTCTCCCAGGTTCTAGCGATTCTCCTACCTCCGCCTCCCGAGTAGCTGGGATTACAGGCATTCACCACCACACTCAGCAAATTTTTTGTATTTTTAGTAGAGATGGAGTTTCGCCATGTTCGTCAGGCTGGTCTCGAACTCCTGACCTCAGGTGATCCGCCTGCCTTGGCCTCTCAAAGTGCTGGGATTACAGGCGTGAGCCATCATGCCGGGCCCAAACTGTCTTTTTTATAATAAAAGAAGGACTATCTTTCATGGTAGGGTAAGGCAGCGGGCAAAATATCAAGTCTGGAAGTGGACAGACACATTTTAATCCTATCTCTGCCACCCTCTTGCTGTGTAACCTCAAGCAACTCCATCTCCCTCTCTGAACTTCCCCTGAAAACCCCTACCTCCTGAGGGATAGAGCGGGGACCCAGTGAGTGACAGGCAGGGTGAGACTAGCATTATTATTGTGTGCTGCTCTGAAGCAGGAGGCCCTGCAGGTCCCAGCTGTGTGGGAGAGTTTCAGGGAGGAACCCCAACTGGCCAGACCAGAAGAACTAGCATCTCGGGAGGGAGTGGGACCCAGGGTGGAGAGGTACCTCTTGCTCAGGCCTGCCCAGATTCTGGGCGCTGACCCCTGCCTGGCCCATGACCAGAGAACAGAAGGAGGTTTGAATGCAGGGCACCACTTAAGCCTGCTGTGTGGTAGGTGGCTGGCTCTTCTAGGTCCTTTGCAGATTTTATGGCAGAGAATCTAGAATCTGGCTCAGGGGTCAGTGCGGAGGCAGCTGCCAGCAATACAGATCACTCCCAGGCCTCAGACAAGCCCAGGACCACATTCACTCTGGATTTCTCGTCTCCCTGTGGCAGACCAGGCTCTGACGCCAGTGAGGTTCCCAGCCTGACTCAGGCCCACTCCCTCTGGGACACACTGTTTGTGACAAGTTAGGGAAGGAGTGGAGTCAGGGATGGGGCTGACTGTATAATTTTTGGGCCCCAGTGCAAAGTGAAATTTAGAGACCTGGTTCAAAAGGCAGGAAAAGAGGCCGGGCACGGTGGCTCACGCCTGTAATCCCAGCACTTTGGGAGGCCGAGGTGGGAGGATCACCAGAAATTAAGAGTTTGAGACCAGACTGACCAACATGGTGAAACCCCATTTCTACTAAAAATACAAAAAATTAGCCAGGTGTGGTGGCGTGTGCCTGTAATCCTAGCTACTCCAGAGGCTGAGACAGGAGAATCGCTTGAACCCAGGAGGCGGAGGTTGCAGTGAGCTGAGATCGCACCATTGCACTCCAGCCTGGGCAACAAGAGCAAAACTCCATCTCACACACACACACACACACACACACACACAAAAAACAAACAAACAGGAAAGAGTGCTGTTAAAGGTACTAAAATAGAAACACTTTTTTTTCCTTTCTTCTGCCTCAATCTCTTTTTTTTTTTTTTTTTTTTTTTTGAGACAGTCTCACTCTGCCACCCAGGCTGGCATGCAGCTCACAGCTCACTGCAGCCTCTATGTCCCGGACTCAAGCAATCCTCCCACCTCAGCCTCCCAAGTAGCTGCCACTACAGGTGTGTGCCACCATGTCCAGCTAATTTTTAAATTTTTTTTGTAGAAACAGGGTCTTGCTATGTTGCCCAGGCTGGTCTCAAACTCCTGGGCTCAAGTGATCTTCCTGTCTCAGCCTCCCAAAATGCTAGGATTACGGGCATGAGGCACTGCACCTGGCCCTCAGCCTTTCTCTTGACCCCTCATGGTGTTTAATGTTATGTTCCCTTGGGCACAGAGATACTTGTGGGACCGGCATAGATCTTCAAAGGTGGCTAGGGACCCTGCCCCACAACGTGGGCAGCCTGGCTAGGTTCCCCATCCCACCAGATGCCCACCGCCATGTTCCACCCCAAGATACCATGAGGCACAGGTACCCAACCCTGATCTTCTTGTGGCGTGCCTGCAACAGGAGTGGAGAGTGCCAGTGATCACGGGGCAGAGTTAAGAAGGGAACAGGCCAGGCACAGTGGCTCACACCTGTATTCCCAGCATTTTGGGAGGCCCAGGCAGGTGGACCACTTGAGGTCAGGAGTTCAAGACTAGCCTGGCCAACATGGTGAAACCCTGTCTCTACTAAAAATACAAAAATTAGCCAGGTGTGGTGGCCAGTGCCTAAAATCCCAGATACTGGGGAGGCTGAGGCAGGAGAATCGCTTGAACCTGGGAGGCAGAGGTTGCAGTGAGCCGAGATCGCGCCACTGCACTCCAGCCTAGGTGACAGAGTAAGACTCCGTCTCAAGAAAAAAAAGAGGTGGGGACAGGAGTGGAAACTTGTCCAGAGAGGTGAGGCTGCCTCATCATGCTTTCATTATCTCATTAGTCTTAGCTTACAAAACAGAAATTCAAAGATACATTTACGAATTTCTACACAGTGACCACAGAGCATTAAACCCAAGAGCAGGGCTCTTCTGAACACGGGGAGCTGTCATCTACATTGGTCAGATGCCCATGAAGCGGGATTCACTAAGGGACCCAGTTTGCAGAGGGGCTGGGGGATGAACTGATCCAAGAATCCAGATGTCACACACCTGAAGGTAGAGGCCAAGGGACACCTACAGTCCCAGAGGACCTAGGAATTTGGGTGTCTGCACTCCCGGGACTCAGAGCACTATATCTGGGTCCTCAAGGGAACTTTTTGAGGCAGGAAAGAGCTGTCTCCAGAATGACAGCCTAGAGTGCTCAAGTGGGGGAACTTGGAGGACTGTAGAGGCCCAGAACAGGCACCTGACCCAGCCTAGGGGTCAGGGAGAGCTTCTTGAAGGAACGCGCGCCGTAGATAAGACCTGAAGGATGAAGTCAGCCAAAGAGCTCTGCCTGCCTTGTTCATGACAGTCCCCAGCCCTTAGCATCACTTTCCCATCAGTTTATTCAACCACCAGATGTTCCCTCCGTACGCAGTACGCACCAGGCCCTCTGCTGTACCAAGGGTTCAGTGGTGACAAAGACAGCACTCACTCCCAGGCCAGAGCGGGAGACAGACTCAACAGCAGTGATGATCCCGGGTAGTGAAGGCCATGATGAGAGATGCACAGGATAGAATGATCAGGGCTGGGAATGGGGAGGCACAGGTGGAGCTGTCAGGGCTATAATGAAAAGCCCAGGGCCAGGAGCAGTGGCTCACGCCTGTAATTCCAACACTTTGGGAGGACGAGACAGGCAGATCGCTTGAGCCTGGGAGTTGGAGGCTAGCCTGGACTACATGGTGAAACCCCATCTCTACTAAAAATACAAAAAAAAAAAAAAAAAAAAGCCAGGCGTGGTGTGGTGGTGGGTGCCTGTAATCCCAGCTACTCGGGAGGCTGAGGCAGGAGAATCGTTTGAACCTGAGAGGTGGAGGTTGCAGTGAGCCGAGATTGCACCACTGCACTCCAGCCTGGGCGACAGACTGAGACTCTGTCTCAAAAAAAAAGAAAAGCCCAGAGGAAGCATCTGACCTGCCAGGACAATCAGGGAGGGCTTCCTGGAGAAAGAGACTTAACATAGGAACTAAAAGCTAAATGATGAGCAGGACTTTTGTGGAATGGGGAGAGGTGCCTAAGCAAAGGGAACAGAACGTACAAAGGCCCAGAGGTGAAAGGGAAGCGAGTTTTGTTTTTTGTTTTTTTTCCACTTTCATGGAATGAGACATGCTCTATGGTGCTGGGAACAGCAGTGACCAGGACAATGCTGGCTCTGCCTCATGGAGCTCCCAGTGCATAAAGGACACAGATCCATCGCCCATGATGACCCAGGGTCCTCAGGGATGGGATGACAGAGCTCAAAAGGGGGTGCCTGACCCAGCCAGGAAAGTCAGTGAGGGCTTCCTGAAGGAGGTGCCAACTGAACTAAAGCTGGAAGAATGAGGTGCAGCTGATTAAGGGAAGGAGGGGGGCCAGGCGTGGTGGCTCACACCTGTAATCTCAGCACCTTGGGAGGCTAAGGTGGGTGGATCACTTAAGTCCAGGAGTTGGAGACCAGCCTGGGCAACACAGTGAGACCCCATCTCTATAAAAATAAATAGATAAAAGAAAAAAAGGGAAGAAAAGGGCAGAGGGAACAACGTAAGCAAAGGCCTAAAGGGGGGAAGCCTAGGAGTTCCTAGAAATTTCCAGCAGCCGGTCAGGCCAGAAAGGGTGGAAACAGAAGGGCCTACAAACTAAAAAAGCAAAACTGCCAAACACTAAGGGGGACATGCCTCTCACCCTCTTCTCCCACCTATGACCTTAGAGTTGAAGGCCTCCATTCCTAGAGAGCCGGCTGTGGGACGCGTGGCTCCCGGAGGTACCGATAACTCAGATGTCCTGCCTAGGGGCCAAGGGGCCCCGGATGCCTGGGCTGGAAACCACAGCAGCAATTCCTGTTTTTCCTCCGTATTTAATTCGGTATCACAGGAGCACCAATAAATAATTTCTTCCCGCCCCTGCAATCTTCCTCCTGCCCCGGGCAGGGCCTTAGGGGCCGGCGATCCCGTCGGGGGCAAGGCACCTGCAACCCAGAACGCAGCAGCTCAGGCCAGCTGAACTGCCGCGCCTGCGGAATTCCCGGGAGAGTTCCAAAGCGGTGCGACCAAGTTTTCCGGCAGTGGGCGGGGCCTAGGAACGCCCCCGCGTCCCGCGCCGGCGGAGCCTCGAAGGGACTTCCCCCCAAGAGGGCGTGGCCTCTCAGGGGGCGTGGTTTTCGTCAGCGGCTGTCACGATGACGTCCATCCAAATGCGCATGGCTTCGGGGCTCGGAGCCACCATGTAGAAAAGGCGTTCGTAGGTTTTGACGCAGAAGGTCAGGCGGGGGTTGGGGCTCTGGAATAAGCAGAAAGTGTGGGTAATTCAGACAAAAGACACCGGCCACAGTCTGGGTGCGAACCCAGCCTTGCAACTTATAGTCTGTGTGGCACTGGACAAGGTACTTAAGTATCTGAATGTTGGTTTCCCTGTCTTCCCAAATGATGCCACCTACCTCACTGGGTTATAAGGATTAAATGAATTAACACAGGAAAGTGCTTAAAATTATCATATGTAGAGCGCTATTGATAAATTAGGGGCAAGATAATTTTTTTTTCTTTTTTTTTTGAAACTGAGTCTGGCTCTGTCGCCAGGCTGGAGTGCAGTGGCGCAATCTTGGCTCACTGCAACCTCCACCTCTCGAGTTCAAGCGATTCTCCTGCCTCAGCCTCCCGAGTAGCTGGGACTACAGGCGTGTGCCACCACGCCCAGCTAATTTTTGTATTTTTAGTACAGACCGGGGTTTCACAGTGTTTGTCAGGATGGTCTCGATCTCTTGACCTCGTGATCCGCCCGCTTCGGCCTCCCAGAGTGCTGGGCTTACAGGCGTGAGCCACTGTGCCAGGCCGAGAAATTTAAAAGTAGGACTTATGGCGCCTTCTCTCAGCCTAACTTCTCCTATATTAGAAATACAGGCATTCAAATTCCACCTCCCCAAAATCTACGTCCCCTTGTACCTGGGAAAAGTTAGTGTCTAGAATCTGTTATTTGAGTACCCACTTGCCAATCCCAAAATGAGTAAATCCCTTATGTCCATAATCTGTTTTTAGCCCTCTCAATAACCCTGATGGAATGGGTTGATGCGTACCCATTCTACACGTGAGAAAACTCAGGCCGGCCGGGCTGGGTGGCTCACGCCTGTAATCCCAGCACTTTGGGAGGTTGAAGCGGATTGATTGCTTGAACTCAGGAGTTCAAGACCAGCCTGGGCAACATAGGGAGACCCCATCACTACAAAAAAATACCAGAAAAACAAAACAAATTAGCTGGGTGTGGTGGCACACACATATAGTCCTAGCTACTCAGGAGGCTGAGGCAGGAGGATTGCTTGAGGCCGAGAGATAGAGGCTGCAGTGAGCTATGATTGTACCACTGCACTCCAGCCTGGTCTATGGAGCAAGAAAAAAAAAAAAAAGAAAAGAAAAGAAACAAAGAAAACTAAGGCTAAAGGCTAAAGAAAGGAAGTCACTTTCCTGATGTCACATAGCTGAGATTCCAGCCTAATTGCTAAAAAGCCACAGTTTGGTTATTCTCCACAGAGCTTTCTAAATATTGTATCAGTTGCCAACATTTAAATTTTTGGCACTGTGCTTTATACAAGTTCCAATTCCTGAGTTCTCTGGGAAAAAATAAATATAAGACAACACCATGGGGCCCACTCCCACTTGGCAACTGTTGGCAGGAGCCAACTAACAACCATCTCCTTTATTTATTTTTCATTTAAAAAATTAAAAAAAAAAAAACAGAGATGGGATCTTGCTATGTTGACCATGCTGGTCTCAAACTCCTGGCCTCCTGCAGTCCTCCCATCTTGGTCTCCCAAAATGTTGGGATTACAGGCATGAGCCACCACGCCTGGCAGATCATCTCCTTTAGATGCTCCCAGGCTGCCCGACCCTTGCTGTGACCTCTCCATTCATTTATTCCCAGTTGGACATCAGAGTTTGCCATATTTTGGCTCTAAAACTTTTGCTCCAAGAAAGTTAACAGTGACAGGCCAGGTACGGTGGCTCACGCCTGTAATCCCAGGACTTTGGGGGGCCAAGGTGGGCAGATCATGAGGTCAGGAGTTTGAGACCAGCCTGGCCAACATAGTGACACCCCATCTCAACTAAAAATACAAAAGTTAGCGCTGTGGTGGCATGCCTGTAATCCCAACTACTTGGGAGGCTGAGGCAAGAGAATCGCTTGAACCCGGGAGGCAGAGGTTGCAGTGAGCCAAGATGGCGCCACCGCACTCCAGCCTGGGCGACAGAGCCAGACTCCGTCTAAAAAAAAAAAAAAGAGCCATGTGTGGTGCGGTGGTTCACGCCTGTAATCCCAGAACTTTGAGAGGCTGAGGTGGGCAGATCATGAGGTCAGGAGTTTGAGACCAACCTGGCCAACACAGTGAAACCCCGTCTCTACTAAAAATACAAAAATTAGCCGGGCACGGTGCCTGTAATCCCAGCTACTCAGGAGGCTGAGGCAGGAGAATTGCTTGAACCAGGGAGGCGGAGGTTGCAGTGAGCCGAGATGGCGCCACTGCACTCTGGCCTGGACGACAGAATGAGACTCCATCTTAAAAAAAAAAAAAAAAGAAGAAAATTAACAGTGGCTGAAAGCCAGAGTCTGGGCTCTTAATTTTTAGTCCCTGCAGTCAGGTGACCTGTTTGTTTTCTCTGTGACAAACAGGTACTCCTATGAGTACCCTGACAGGAGAAGCTGCAGGTGGCTTTCCCCAGGATGAGCCAGGGATGAGATAAGGCCTGATTCCAACTGAGTCTCCAACTGGGAGGGCAGGGTGACGTTGAGGGGCTTCACCTTGAAGGCACAGCGTAAGTGGTCATAATAGACTTCCTCAATGGCCTGGAAGTAGATGACACCTTTGAGCTTGGTCTCTTCCTTGTCTGGTAGGGGAGGTAAGAGAAAAAGAGAGCCAGTGAGAAAGGTGTGTCTGTGTGTGTCGAGGTGAGGGTCATTGGCCCTAAGTCCTGAGACTGGATTTGGGTAAGAAACATGGTGACAAGAGTCTGAAGGTCTCTAAAGGTTGGGAGGTGAGCGAATGTTAACGCTGGATGGGAGACTGGGTGCAGAAACTGGACATGATTGGGGAGTGGGGTCTGTGGAGCTGGAATCCTAGGCCCTGAATGCCTCAGCCTCCGAGAAGGGAAGGAACTCAGGGAGTGCTCAAGTACTTTTTAGGTATAATCTCTAACCCTCTCAAACTCTCCTGGAGGGGTAAGTACATTTATCTCCATCTGACAGATGTGGAAACCAAAACTCAGAGAAGTTAAGTCACCCGGCACAAGTCACACAGCCAGAGCTGACAGAACCAGGACTCACCAAGTAGAGTCAAATGGTCATACAGGTTAGGGAAGAAGGATTTAAGGCAATACAAGCGTCCAAGGAGGCTGGGTGCAGTGGCTCAAGCCTGTAATCCCAGCACTTTAGGAGGCTGAGGCAGGCAGATCACAAGGTCAGGAGATCGAGACCATCCTGGCTAACACAGTGAAACCCTGTCTCTACTAAAAATACAAAAAATTAGCCGGGTGTGGTGGCATGAGCCTGTAGTCCCGCCTATTCGGGAGGCTGAGGCAGGAGAATCGCTTGAGCCGGGGAGGTGGAGGTTGCAGAAGGCTGAGATCGTGCCACTGCACTCCAGCCTGGGCGACAGGGCAAGACTCTGTCTCCAAAAAACAAAAACAAAACAAAACCAAAAAAACAAAGTGTCCAAGGAGAGGTTTGGAATAATTGATTCTCCTACAGAAGAAGGACAAGGGCCCCAGACTCCTGGCCGTTGGGGGGTTGGGGGCAGCTGACAGTGCAGGTTCAGACTCATGGGTGTCTTAGGAACATGGGCCCTGGGAAGCTTGAATTGTACTAAACTGTTATCTATGTCCCTGAGGAGGACTGGGGGTTTGAATTCTGGGTGGCTTAAAGAGGGGCTGGGGATCTGGACTCCAGGGTCTGGAGGAGAGAGAGAGCTGGGAGCCTGGACTCCTGGGTTGTAGGGAAGTTAGGAGCTAGGGAACCAAACTTCTGGATCCTGGGGAACATGGAAAGTGGGGGCCAGGACTTCTGGTGCCTGTAGAGGAAAGGCCTCCGGAGTGGAATTCCAGCGTCCCGGGGCCGATGGTGGCCAGGCTGGACTTACCCGCATAGTAGGCCAAGCGGCGGGCTTGGCGGTCAAAGCAGAACCATCGCTTCCTCCAGGTCTTGATGCGGCCGCCCATCTTCACCAGGGGTCCACGGCAGCAGCACCCAGACACCTGCACATGTGGGCAGTTTTCCGGGTTGTGGCCCCATCCCTCCAGATGCTGCCGGAGATCCAAGATTCGCGGGCCTGGAGGGTGGGGTGGGGTGGGCGGGGCCTGGGGAGCAAAGAGACGGGGCAGCTGATGTAAGGGGCGGGGGATTCTACAGCCTGGAGCCCCTCGAGGGGAGCAAGTCATAGCAGCTTGCGTGTAAGGCCCGCTACAGCCTTTAGAGGGTAATATTAACTAGGACCATCTGACAAATGCAACGGCTACGTGGATTGACTGTGATGCTCTGCCCAGGACTTTATGGACATCAGCTCCTTGGCACTTCATGGCAACTGTGAGCCCCATTTTACAAATGAGCAAAATGAGGTACAGAGAGATGACATAATGCACCCGAGGTCACACAGAGCTTCTAGGCAGCAGAACTGGGACACGAACCCAGGTATTTCTGACCCTAGAGCTCACCCTGAAACATCAGAGGCCTATCAAAAGAAATGAAGATCGGGCCGGGCGTGGTGGCTCATGCCTGTAATCTCAGAACTTTGGGAGGCTGAGGCAGGAGGATCCCTTAGGCCTAAGAATTCAAGGGCAGCCTGGGCAACATAGTGAGCTCCTGTCTCTGAAAAAAAAAAATTTTTTTTGGAAAAAAGAAATGAAGATTGGAGCCTGTGTGGTGGCTTGAGCCTGTAATTCCAGCTACTCAGGAGGCTGCGGTGGGAGGATCCCTTGATCCCAGAAGTTGGAAACCAGCCTGGGCAACACAGAAGACCCCTTCTCTATTTTAAAAAAAAAAGAGAGAGAGAGAGAGAGAAGAGAAGAGAAGCTATGTGCAGTGGCTCATGCCTGTAATCTCAGCACTTTGGGAAGCTGAAGTGGGAGGATCACTTGAGGCTATGAGTTGGAGACCAGCCTGGACAATATAGTGAGACCCCATCTCTACTAAAAATCCAAAAATTAGCTGGGCCTAGTGGTGCACACCTGTAGTTCCAGCTACTAAGGAGGCTGAGCCCAGGAGGATCACTTGAGCCCAGGAGATCGAAATTGCATTGAGCTATGATTGCACCACTGCACTCCAGCCTGGGTGATTGAGTGAGACCCTGTCTCAAAAATAAAAAAGAAAGAGAGAGCTTGTTTACATTATTATTGTTGTGATGAAATTAATGAATATAATCCTCTGCTAAGTACTTTCTAGGTATAATCTCTGCCCCCTCAAACTCTCCTGAAGGGGTAAGTACATTTATCTCCGTTTCACAGATGTGGAAACCAAGACTCAGAGAGGTTAAGTCACTTGGCGCAAGTCACACAGCCAGAGCTGACAGAGCCAGGACTCACCAGGTAGAGTGGTCACCTCAGATGGTCATACAGGTTGGGGAGGAGGATTTAAGGCAATACAAGTGTCCACTATTTATGAGAGCCTGACCATGAGCTGGTCTGATCCAACCTATTCTTCCCAAATAATCCCTGCAAACAGTGGTATGATTCCGGAGGTCAAACTGAGGTTCAGGGTAGTACCTCTCAGATTTCTTCATGCAAGCAGATCCGCTGGGGATTTTGTTAAAATGTTAAAATACAGACTCTGATTCAGTCATTTCAGGGTGGAGTCTGGAGTAGGGGGAGAGGTTCTGCATGTCTGACAAGCTCCCAGGTGGGCCCTGATGCTGCTGTTCCACCAGCCACACTTTGAGTGTCAAGGAGTTAGAAAACTGAAGCAGGATGGGTGCGGTGGCTCACACGTGTAATCCCAGCACTTTGGGAGGCCAAGAGGGGAGGATCACTTAAACCCAGGAGTTTGAGACCAGCCTGGGGCAACATGGCGAAACCCCGTCTCTACAAAAAATATAAAAATTAGGCTGGGCGTGGTGGCTCACGCCTACAATCCCAGCACTTTGGGAAGCCAAGGTGGGGGGATCACCTGAGGTCGGAAGTTCGAGACCAGCCTGACCAACATGGAGAAACCCTGTCTCTGCTGAAAATACAAAATTAGCCAGGCGTGGTGGCGCATGCCTGTAATCCCAGCTACTCGGGAGGCTGAGGCAGGAGAATCGCTTGAACTCGGGAGGTGGAGGTTGCGGTGAATCAAGATGGCACCATTGCACTCCAGCCTTGGCAACAAGAGCGAAACTCCATCTCAAAAAAAAAATACAAAAATACAAACATTAGCCAGGCGTGGTGGTGTGTGCCTAGGATCCCGGCTAATTAGGAGGCTGAGGTGGGAGGATCGCTTGAGCCCAGGAGGTGGAGGTTGCAGTGAGCCGAGATCACACCACTGCACTCCAGCCTGGGTGACAAAGGGAGACCATGTCTCAAAAAAAAAAAAAAGAAAGAAAAGAAAGAAAACTGAAGCAAGGCCAGTGCAAGAAGGGATGAGAAACAGAGATGAGATTTACTGGTTGGAGACAGGAGAGTGAGGTGGGGAAATGAGAAGGATTAGGGAGGAGGGAAAGGAAGGGAGGGAAAGGCCAGGTTTAAAGAGCACCCGCTGGGCCTGCAATCTCCCCAAATCCACACAGGAAGACCAAGGATCACCACCGTGTGTGGAAGCTCCCGCTCTGTGTCAGGCACTATGCCAAGTGGTCACTGTGATTACCTCGTTTCTTCTCCAAAACAACCCATTAATGTTCCTGCTAGACAGATCAAGAAACTGAGGCTTTAAGAAGAGGTGACTCTCCAAGGTCACCAAACTAGGACGTAGGGGAGCTGGGCCCCAATCTAGGAGGAGACCAGGGATGGGCTTGGGACTCCACCACTGCCCGGCTGTGTCACCTCCACAGAACTCCTGCCCCTCTGGGAGCCTCAGTTCCCTATGCTAAAACACCAGGGTTATCACAGCACTCTCCTCTGGGGCTGTTTCAAGGATGAGCTGGCTGCCCTCAGGGTCTCTCACCTAGAGGTTCCTCTTCTAGGTGTGAAGCCCAGGGACACACTTGCTCACGTGCACAAAAGATAGCAGGGGTGTACGGCAGGGGACAAAGCACACAGCAGGGGACTGTTTAATAAATGATGATGCTAGAAGCCAGGCAGAACACCAGAGCAGGAGCAATTCTGTTTGTTTGTTTGTTTGTCTTGAGACAGAGTCTCACTCTGTCACCCAGGCTGGAGAGCAGTGGTGTGATCTTGGCTCATTGCAACCTCTGCTTCCCAGTTCAAGCGATTCTCCTGCCTCAGCCTCTCGGGTAGCTGTGACTATAGGCACATGCCACCATGCCCAGATAATTTTTGTATTTTCAGTAGAGACAGGGTTTCTCCATGTTGGTCAGGCTTGTCTCGAACTCCTGACCTCAGGTGATCTGCCCACCTCAGCCTCCCAAAGTGCTGGGATTACAGGCGTGAGCCACCGCGCCTGGCCTGTGCTTCGTTTTTAATGAGCACAAGCTTATGCCTTACAACGCAGAAGACCCCACTGCCGTTCCTGCCTTATTTTGCTCCCTGGCTCTTATCAGCCTCTGACATGCTATTTATTTTACATATTGATGTTGCTTTGTGTCCATCTTCCCCCTTAAAACATCAGCTTCCCCCAAAGATGGGGATTGTTATCTTGGTCACTGCTATGACCCAGGGTCTAGCACACAGTAGGCACTCAATAAATATTGGCTGAAATGAATAAGGGAAGGACAGATGGTGGTAAAAACACAAAGGCTGGGAAGGATGTGCTTATTTATGAGACAAATTCACAAAATATGGCTTGACTGGTGCATGTGGAAAAGTATAAACACAGATTTGAAGGCTTCTCAGCAGTAGAAGTGAGATCAGGAAGAAAGTGACCACTTTCTTAATACTTTATCTATCATTCTTTTTTTTTTTTTTGAGGCAGGGTCTCACTCTGTCACTGAAGCTGGAGTGCAGTGGGGCGATCATAGCTCACTGCAGCCTCCACCCACTGGGCTCAAGCAATCCTCCCACCTTAGCCTTTTCCCGAGTAGCTGGGACCAAAGGCATGCACCACCACACCTGCTAATTTTTTAAATTTCTGTAGAGATGAGGGTCTGACTATGTTGCCCAGGCTGGTCTGCAGCTCCGGGACTCAAGTGATCCTCCCACCTCGGCCTCTCAAAGTGCTGAGATTATAGGTGTGAGCTATGGTGCCTAGCTTTATCATTCTTTATAACAAAACGCATTGATTCTATGAATGTTATTAGTATAGGCAAAAATGTAATTTATGTAAGGGAGTTGTCAGCTAAATCAAGAATGTGAAAAAGTCAACAGGATAAATTATTTGATTATTTCCACAAATAAATAGCATTTTCTTTAATGGGGAGGCGGAACTGTTAGAGATTAAAAGATTTAAGAGACATTAAACCAAATGCATAGTGTGTGCTTTGCATATAGATTCAAATAAATCAACTGTGAAAAGATATTTTGGGTCAGGCATGATGGCTCAGGCCTATAATCTCAGCACTTTGGCTGGCCAGAAGGGAGGCTCGAGGCCAGGAATTCAATACCAGCCTGGCCAACATAGTGTCTCTACTGTTAAAAATGGAAAACAAGGCCAGGCACGGTAGCTCACGCCTGTAATGCCAGCACTTTGGGAGGCCAAGGCGGGTGGATCACCTGAGGTCAGGAGTTCAAAACCAGCCTGGCCAACATGGTGAAACCCCATCTCTACTATAAATACAAAATTAGCCAGGCATGGTGGTGGGCGCCTGTAATCCTAGCTACTCCAGAGGCTGAGGCAGGAGAATCACTTGAACCCTGGAGGCGGAGATTGCAGTGAGCCGAGATTGTGCTACTGCACTCCAGCTTGGGCAACAAAGTGAGACTCCATCTTGAAAAAAAAAAAAAAAAAAGGAAAAGAAAAATAATAAATAAATTTTAAAAAACATATTTTGGAGACAATGAGAGAAATGTGAATATGGACTATATATTACAATATAATGAAATTAATAATCTCATAAGATGTGACAATGGAATTTTTGTTATGTTAAAAAAAAAAAAAAACCTATTGGCCAGGCACAGTGGCTTACACTTTTAATCCCAGCACTTTTTGAGGCCAAGGCACGCAGATCACCTGAGGTCAGGAGTTCAAGACCAGCCCGGACAGCATGGCAAAACCCCATCACTACTAAAAACAAACAAAAAAAATAAATGGGTGTGGTGGTGGGCACCTGTACTCCCACCTACTCGGGAGGCTGAGGTAGAAGAATCACTTGAACCAGGGAGGCAGAGGTTCCAGTGAGCTGAGATCACATCACTGCACTCTAGCCTGGGCGACAAGAGTAAAACTCTGTCCCCCAAAAAACAAGCCTATCTATTGGAGATACACAGTGATGTTTGAGTGAAAGGATACCATATTTTGCTTTAAAATATTTCAGTGCAGAGTGGGATGTAGGTATGGGATTAGTAAAATAAAACTGGTGGCTGGGCACCAATGCCCTAGAATTATTCTTATAATTCTAGCACCTTGGAGGCTGAGATGGGAGGATTGTTTGAGGCCAGGAGTTTGAGATCAGCCTGGACAACATAGCAAGACTCTATCTCTACAAAAATAAAATACATTAAAAATATAGGAGTGCAGAAGACTTATGAGAAAAAAAGAAAAATATTAAAAATAAAAATAAAATATATATACCTAGTACATACTCACACAAATTAAAACGTTAAATAAAATAAAAAGTTGGCAAGTACAAGATTCAATATTGAAAATGATTAAAGCTGCGCAGTGGGCACCTGTGGGTCTATTAATCTACTCTCATGCATATGCTTGAATATTTCTATCATAAAAGGTTTTCTGTTTTTTTTTTTTTTTGAGACGGAATCTTGGTCTGTCGCCAAGACTGGAGTGCAGTGGTGTGATCTTGGCTCACTGCAACCTGCACCTCCCAGGTTCAAGCAATTCTCTGCCTCAGCCTCCCGAGTAGCTGGGATTACAGGTGCCCGCCACCATGCCCGGCTAATTTTTTGTATTTTTAGTAGAGACGGGGTTTCACCATCTTGGCCAGGCTGGTCTTGAACTCCTGACCTCGTGATCCACCCACCTCAGCCTCCCAAAGTGCTGGGATTACAGGCGTGAGCCACTGTGCCCGGCCTAAAAAGTTTTTTAAATAAATAAAAATAAAAAGTTTTTTGGTTTTGATTTTTTTTTTTTTTGAGACAGATTTTCGCTCTTATTGCCAAGGCTGGAGTGTAGTGGTACAATCTCGGCTCACCGCAACCTCCATCTGCAGGTTCAAGTGATTCTCATGCCTCAGTCTCCCGAGTAGCTGGGATTACAGGCATGTGCCACCATGCCCGGCTAATTTTTGTATTTTTAGTAGAGATGGGGTTTCACCATGTTGGCCAGGCTGGTCGCAAACTCAGGTGATCCACCCGCCTTGGCCTCCCAAAGTGCTGGGATTACAGGCATGAGCCACTGCATCCAGCCAAAAACAAAATTTTAAATGATTTTTAAAAGTTCCAGCATGGACTGGGCATGGTGGTTCACGCTATAATCCCAGTACTCTGGGAGGCTGAGGCAGGAGGATTGCTTGAGGCCAGGAGTAAGTCCCAGCATGGACTTGTCCTCCTTCTTTACTGACTGCTGACATTGTCACCAATGTACAGAAAAGGAAAATGAGGCAGAGTAGAGCAAGTTACCCGAGGACCTGCCACACATGGAGATGACCATCATCGGGTCATGGGAACAGGAACTGGTCCTCTGCAATTCCCTTTCCCTTGCCAAGCCCAGGACAATTTTCTGTTCAATTGGAGGAGAGGAAAGGGTCAGATGTAAGAAAGGGCATAGGTCAGGGGGAGAAACAGAGCAGGGAGAGGTGGGCGTGAGGGCGGGGGTGGGACTGACCGTGATGGCAGGAACAGCAGGGCCTGAGGAAGCTTCCGTGCCCCTTCTTGTTCCTTCCTGTGGATTCAGTATGAAGCACTCAATGAGGATGCCAGCCCATAAGACGGTAGGGTGGCTGGAGAATGTCCTAGCTTCTCTGTTCTGAGGGTACAGGGACTGGGGGCCTGGACTCCTGGGTATGAGGGAGGGGCTGGGGACCTGGACTCCTGGGTCTGAGGGTGGAGGGGCTGGGGGCCTGGACCCCTGGGTCTGAAGGAGGTGGAGTTGGGGGTCTCCCAGGTCTGAGGGAGGAGAGGCTGGGGCAGTCTTCTGTTCCTAAAAGGATGGCCTGGGCTCTCACCCGGGCCTTGAGCAGCCGCTCCCTCTCCGCCATGGCCTGCTGCAGGAGCCGCTCCATGTGGGCAATGTCTGGGTGGATGGCCCCACAGCTAGGAGGAGGGAACACAGACGGGGTGGGTTACAGTGGCTGGGCCTCTTCTTCCATCTCCCCACCTTCTCTCTGATGTCTCACCTATTCCCACGGCCACAGTTCAGCAGCTGGTAGAGGGGGTATCTGCCGGAGTCCCCCACTGCTGGCGGGAGAGCTGAGGCCTCCAGGGATTCTAGGGTAGAGCGGACCAGGTTACAGGGCTGGATACACCCTGGCCTGAGCCTGTCCACTTCTCCCCTGCAGGCATAGGTGCGGGTTTCCTCCATCCTCTGCTGCAGGATGAGTGCTGATGCGGGAAGGAAGTGGGGAACAGGGGGATCCTCACCAGTACAATGGAAGGACAGAGGTCGGGGGGATCCTCTCTGGCTCCCCCTCTCTCCCCTTTTCCGGGGCAGGCTTCCAGTCCTCTGGAGGCCAATGGAGCCCTGAAAACACAGAAGGCTCATGAGCATAGGAAAAAGGCTTGATCTCCACCCTAAGTCAGAGCACTGCCCAGTGACACCACCACCCAGTCAGCACAAATCAAAACACTACTGTCCACGTGCTGAGTGAAAGGACCTCACAGGGGTATGATCCCATTTATAAGAAATATCAAGCTGAGCGCAGTGGCTTATGCCTGTAATCCCAGCACTTTGGGAGTCCAAGGCAGGTGGATCACCTGAGGCCGGGAGCTCGACACCAGCCTGGCCAATATGGTGAAACCCCATCTCTACTAAAAATACAGAAATTAGCCGGGCATGGTGGCACGCGCCTGTAGTCCCAGCTACTCGGGAGGCTGAGGCAGAAGAATCGCTTGAACCCGGGAGGTGGAGATTGCAATGAGCTGAGATCACGCCACTGTACTCCAGCCTGGGCGACAGAGCAAGACTCTGTCTCAAAAAAAAAAAAAAAACAGAAAAGAAAAAAAGAAATGTCCGGAACAGGCAAATTAACATAGAAATGGGAAGTAGAATTGTGGTTGCCCGGACTGGGGTAGATGGGGGAACCAAGAGGCTAAGGGATGCAGGGTTTCTTTTGGGGGATAATGAAAATGTTCTAAAATTGATTGTGGTAATGTTTGCGCAACTTTGAATATACTAAAAGACACAGAACTGTACATTTTAAATGAATGAATTGTATAGGGACGTGAATTATGCCTCAAGAAAACTCTTTCTAAAAATCCCACTGTGGGCCGGGTGTGGTGGCTCACACCTGTAATCCCAATACTTTGGGAGGCCGAGGCGGGTGGATAACTTGAGGTCAGGCGTTCGAGACCAGCCAGGCCAACATGGTGAAACCCCGTCTCTACTAAAAATACAAAAATTAGCCAGGCGTGGTGGCACATGCCTGTAATCCCAGCTTCTCAGGAGGCTGAGGCAGGAGAATTGCTTGAACCTGGGAGGCAAAGGTTCCAGTGAGCCGAGATCTCGCCACTGAAATCCAGGCTGGATGACAGAGCAAGACTCTGTCTCAAAAAAAAAAAAAAAAAAATCCCACTGCGGCCAGGCGCAGTGGCTCACACCTATAATGCCAGCACTTTGAGGCCGAGGCAGGCAAATTGCTTGAGCCCAGGAGTTGGAGATGAGCCTGGGCAACATGGTGAAACTCTGTCTCTACAAAAAAATAGAAAAATTAGCTGGGCATAGTGGCACGTGCCTGCAGTCCCAGCTACTGTGGAGGCTGACGTGGAAGGATCGCTTGAACCCCGGAGGTCAAGGTTGCAGTGAGCTGAGATTGTGCCACTGCGCTCCAGTCTGGGCGACAGAGTGACAGCCTGTCTCAAAAAAAATAAATAAGTAAAACAAAAAAACAAAAAACCCACCGTGCTGGTGGCTATGTAGGAAACCCAGATGCCCTCACATGATACTGGGGGTGTTCTACTGGAACAAGCTTTATGGAGGGCAACTTGGCTTTTTAAAAAAAAATCTGAATGACAAATGCATAAACCATGGAGCCCCAATTCCAATTCTAGAAATTCAGCGGATGGATACACTCATACACATGCAAAGTGATCTGAGTTCAAGGTGATTCCCTGCAGTGCCATCTGTGCTAGCAAATGCCTGGAGACCACCTAAATGCCCATCAGAAGGGGACAAGGTAAATGAACCATGGCTTATGCACTCCATAGACCTTTTTTTTTTTTTTTGAGTTGGAGTCTTACTCTGTTGCCCAGGCTGGAGTGCAGTAGTGCAATCTCGGCTCACTGCAACCTCCGCCTCCTGGGTTCAAGCGATTCTCCTGCCTCAGCCTCACGAGTAGCTGGGATTACAGGCATGTGCCACCACGCCAGGCTAATTTTTGTATTTTTAGTAGGGATGGGGTTTCACCATATTGGCCAGGCTGGTCTCGAACTCCTGACTTCGAGTGATCCACCTGCCTCGGCCTCCCAAAGTGCTGGGATTACAGGCGTGAGCCACCGCACCCAGGTGACTCTAAGGACAATTCTGCAGTGTAGAACAAGAGGAAGATGCATCCTACATCCAGATAGAACATAATATCCAAAAAAGAAAAGAAAAAAAACAGAACATAATATCCAAGAGAAAACCAAGGCCAGGTGTGGTAGCATGCACCTGTAGTCCCAGCTGCTCAGGAGGCTGAGGTGGGAGGATCGCTTGAGCCCAGGAGGTTGACGCTGCAGTGAGCCATGATCATGCCACTGCACTCCAGCCTGGGCGACAGTGAGATCTATCTCTTAAAGTTTTGTTTTTGTTGTTGTTGTTGTTAAAGCAAGTACAGAACAGCGTAGAATAAACTAGGTATGCATAAAAGAGGGAGAAAGTACATACATGACTAGCTGTGTCAACACAGAATATCTCTGGGGAACACATGGGAAATTGGTAACCCTGGTGGCCCTCAGGAAGTGAACAGCGTAGGAGGGGGAACAAGAGCCGCAGAGTCTTTTCTGAATATCCTCCCACACCGTGTGAATTTTGAACGAGGAGAATGTTAACTTTTTAAAAGCAAATAAACATGACAACTAAATGCAACCTGTGTTCCTGAGCCAAGAAAAAAAAAGTTTGTTTTTTTTTGTGAATTTTTTGCTAGAAAAAACACTGGTGGGGCCAGGAACAGTGGCTCATGCCTGTAATCCCAGCACTCTGGAAGGCCGAGGCAGGCAGATCACCTGAGGTCAGGAGTTCGAGACCAGCCTGGCCAATGTGGTGAAACCCCGTCTCTACTAAAAATACAAAAATAAGCTGGGCGTGGTGGTGGGCACCTGTAATTCCAGCTACTCGGGAGGCTGAGGCAGGAGAATCACTTGAACCAGGGAGGCAGTGGTTGCAGTGAGCCGAGATCACACGACTGCACTCCAGCCTGGGCGACAGAGCAAGACTCTGCCAAAAAGGAAAAAAAAAAAGAAAGAGAGAGCGAGAGAGAGAAAAAGGAAGGAAGGAAGGAAGGAAGGGAGGGAGGGAGGGAGGGAAAAACATTGGTGGAACAACTGATAAAATATAAATAAGGTCTGTGGATTCTAATAGTGTTGTCTCAGTGTTATGTTTCCTGAAATCGATCACTGAACTGTGGTTGTGTAAGAGAATGGGCTTGACATTAGGTAGTAAATTTAGGAATATTTAGGGGTTAAGGGGAATCATGGGTAAGAAAATAATGGGCCAGGCATGAAGGCTCACACCTGTAATCCTAGCACTTTGGGAGGTCCAGGGAAGGCAGATCACTTGAGCTCAGGAATTTGAGACCAGCCTGGAGCAATATAGTGAGACCCCATGTCTACAAAGAATACAAAAATTAGCCTGGCGCATGTCTGTAATCCCAGCTACTTGGGGGGCTGAGGCAGGAGAATCGCTTGAGCCTGGGAGGTAGAGGCTGCAGTGAGCCAAGATCGCACCATTACACTCCACTCCAGCCTGGGCAACAGAGTGAGACTGTCTCAAAAATTGAAAACTAAAAAAAATAGAAACTCTGGGAGTTGAGAAATGTTAGCTCCACTTCACAGAGAAGAAACTGAGGCTCAAATCCCTGTGCTTTACTTGACTTTTTCCTTCCTTCCAGCCACATTCCCAGCACTTCCTAGCTGGGAGATATTAGATGCTTGGCACTGAGGAACCAAGTGGGCAGGACAGACCCCAGCTTTGTCTGCAGGGCACTTATGTTGTAGGAACTGCATAAGCCATCAGCACGCCATAGAAACAGGCCGGTTCGGGTTCAAATCCCAGCTCTGCCACTTCCTGGGTGCATGACGTAGGCAAGTCATTTCTCTTCTCAAGCGAGGTGTCCTCTCTGTAAAGTGGGTAACATCTCACTGCCCTTCCTGGGTTGTTGCAAGGATTAAATGAGTGACCTCCCGCAATGCATGTAGAAGCATGCGTGGCCCCCAGGTGAGATCCAGGAGCTAAGCAATGATCCACATTGGTGGGTACAGGGTGCACCTGGTCTTAGAGGCCTTTTGTGCACAGGGGTCAACAACTCAGGTGACAACTCCACAGGACTGGACATGGCATCCCACCAAGTATTTTCATATATGCAATTTACTAATAAGGGTAATTGCTATCCTAAGTCACGTTGCCTAGCAACACAGCTGACACCTACCTTCATCAGGTTTCCAGGGGAAGCAGCCAGAAAGTTAATTTCCCATACAGAAGAACATCTGCTAACCCTTCACCCAAATAATAACGGAACCTGCTTGTGGGGGTTCTTCCCAAGAAAAAATGAAATTTTATATATTAGGTTGAGCCAGGGGAATTGCCAGTATACGACTGTTTCTTGCCTCCAAATATTAGCAATTCCATAAGGTTCAAAGTGATAAAATGGTTTAGAACAGACCCTGACCTATATTAAGTGCTTTAAAATTAGTGTTATTAATATTGATTAATAAATAACAAGATTTTTTTTTTTTAAGATGGAGTCTCGCTCTGTCGCCCAGGCTGGCATGCAGTGGTGCGACCTTAGCTCACCGAAACCTCCATCTCCTGGGTTCAAACTATTCTCCTGCCTCAGCCTCCCGAGTAACTGGGATTATAGGCACACACCAGCACACCCAGCTAATTTTTTTTTTTTTTTTTTTGAGACAAGGTCTCGCTCTGTTGCCCAGGCTGGAGTGCAGTGGCATGATCTCAGCTCACTGCAACCTCCGCCTCCCAGGTTCAAGCAATTCTCCTGCCAAAACCTCCTGAGTAGCTGGGACTAGGCTAATTTGTTGTATTTTTAGTAGAGACAGGGTTTCACCATGTTAGCCAGGCTGGTCTTGATCTCCTGACCTTATGACCTGCCTGCCTCCGCTCCCAAAGTGCTAGGATTACCAGCGTGAGCCACTGCACCTGGCCGTTTTTTTTTGTTTTTTTTTTTTTTTGAGACGGAGTCTCGCTCTGTCACCCAGGCTGGAGAGCAGTGGCATGATCTTGGCTCACTGCAACCTCCACCTTCCGGGTTCAAGCGATTCTTCTGCCTTAGCCTCCCAAGTAGCTGTGACTACAGGCGTGCACCACACCCTGCTAATTTTTGTATTTTTAGTAGAGACAGGGTTTCACCATGTTGGCCAGGCTGGTCTCGAACTCCTGACCTCGTGCTCCGCCTGTCTCCACCTCCCAAAGTGCTGGGATTATAGGTGTGAGCCACCGGGCCCAGCCAATTTTTTTGTATTTTTAGTAGAGATGGGGTTTCACCAAGTTGGCCAGGCTGGTCTTGAACTCCTGACCTCAAGGGATCCACCCACCTCGGCCTCTCAAAGTGCTGGATTACAGGCATGAGCTGACGCACACTGTTATTATTTATTTATTTATTTATTTATTTATTTATTTTTAAGACAAAGTCTCACTCTGTCGCCCAGGTCTGGAACTCCTGACCTCAGGTGATCCATCCGCCTCAGCCTCCCAAAATGCTGGGGTTACAGGCATGAGCCACCAAGCCCAGCCCACACACTGGTATACTTAACAGTATTGCTTAAACTGGAAAAAAAAACCTCAAATCACCATCTGCAGAGGGAGAGCTGTTCCATGCCCCCAGAGTAGAATTGTGAAGCCCAGAGTGATTAAGAACCTAGGCTCTAGGAGGCTGTGTGTGGTGGCTCACACCTATAATCCCAGCACTTTAGGAGGCCGAGGCAGGAAGATCACTTGAGCTCAGGAGTTCGAGACCAGCTTAGGCAACATGGAAAAACCCTGTCTCTACAGACACACACACACACACACACACACACACTAGATGGGTGTGGTGGCTGTAGTCCCAGCTACTCTGGAGGCTGAGGTGGGAGGATGGCTTGAGCCTGGGAGGCAGATCATGTCACTGCACTCTGGCCTGGGTGACAGAGCCAGATCCTATCTCAAAAAAAAAAAAAAAAGGAAAAAAGAACCTAAGTTCTGAAAACAGAGTACCTGGGTTCAAATCCCAGCTCTGCCACATACTAGCTGGTTAAACAACTTAACCTCTCTGTCTTGGTGTTTTTGCCTATAACATGGAAACAAGAACCTAGCTCACAGATTTGTTGCAAAGACAAATCAGTAAGCCAATCAGCATGAAGCATTTGTAACCATGCCTTGCACACTATAATGACTCAATAAAACCATTGTTATTATTATTGCTATTGTTAATGTTATTACTATTATTGTAAAGTCATTAAAAATGAGGCAACTGTAAATGTATCAATATAAAACAATCTCCAAGATAAAGTTAAAAAATAAAAACCAGTGGGCCAGGCACAGTGGCTCACACCTGTAATCCCAGCACTTTGGGAGGCCAAGGTGGGCAGATCACCTGAGGTCAGGAGTTTGAGACCAGCCTGGCCAACACGGCAAAACCCCATCTCTACTAAAAATACAAAAATTAGCCAGGCATGGTGGTGCATGCCTGTAATCCCAGCTACTCAGGAGGCTGAGGCTGGAGAATCGCTTGAACCCAGGAGGCGGAGGTTGCAGTGAGTTGAGATCGCACCATTGCACTCCAGCCTGGCAATAAGAGTGAAACTCTGTCTCAAAATAAATAAATAAATAAATACAATAAAAGCCAGTGAGACCCTATCTCTACAAATTGGACCCACGCGCGGTGGCTCATGCCTGTAATCCCAGCAATTTGGGAGGCTAAAACAAGAGGACCACTTGAGCCTAAGGGTTCAAGACCAGCTTGGGCAACATAGGGAGACCCCAACTCTACAAAAATAACTTCAAAAATCAGCTGTGTATGGTGGTGTGTGGTGCGTGCCTGTGGTCCCAGCTACTCAAGGAGGATCACCTGAGCCTGGGAGGTTGCGGCTGCAGTGAGCTGTGATCCCACCATTGCACTCTAGCCTGGGCAACAGAGTGAGACTCCATCAAAAAAAAAAAGCTAGAAGAGGACTTGAAATGTTCTCAACACACAGAAATGATAAATACTTGAGGTGATAGATACCCCAATACCCTGACTTATTATGCATTCTATGCATGTAATATCATATGTACCCCATAAATATGCCCCAAATATATCATTTTTAAAAAGAAAAGCCAACTAATAGCTAATATACACATTTTTAAGAAGGACAAGTTGAATATCCCTTCTCCAAAATACTTGGGACCAGAAGGGTTTCAGATTTGAGATTTTTTTTCAGATTTTGGAATATTTGGGTTGAGCATCCCTAACCTAAAACTCTGAAACCCAAACTGCTCCAATGTGCATTTCCTTGGAGTATCATGTAGGCACTCAAAGAGTTTCAGATTTTTGAGCGTTTTGGATTAGGGATTTTTTTTGTTTGTTTTTTGAGACAAAGTCTCACTCTGTCGCCCAGGCTGGAGTACAGTGGAATAATCTCGGCTCACTGCAACCTCTGCCTTCTCAGGTTCAAGTAATTCTTGTGCCTCAGCCTTGCATCACCATGCCTGGCTAATTTTTGTATTTTTAGTAGAGATGGGGTTTCACCATATTGGCCAGGCTGGTCTCGAACTCCTGACCTCAGGTCATCCGCCTGCCTTGGCCTCCCAAAGTGCTGGGATTACAGGCATAAGCCACCATGCTGGGCGCCTGTTGTAACTATAAATGAGCTGCCCCCCACCACCCCCAAAGTTTTAAGGAAGTCTAGAAGGATTCTCAAAACACAAGTAGCTGCGTTACTTCTGAGAAGGGGAGACCTTATTAAAATATGCTGTTTGGTTGCTTTTAAAATCTACTCCTGGGTGCACATGTTCCCATTTCGCCAGGGCAGGGGTGGGTGTTACACAGAAAAAAAAAAACAATAATAAAGCTGGAGTCATAGGAATACCCCTTGGCCAACCTTCCCTATCCCCCCTCCCCGGCCCCGTACAGAAAATCAGAGTGGAAGTTCTGGAGACCCCAGTTTGGGGACTCTGCTCTTAGCCCCTCCCTCCTCACTGACCAATAAGACATATGGGGAAACAGAGGCAGTGGGGGAGGCACCTGCAGGGAGCTGTGGACAGAAAAGAGGCAGGAAGAAGTAGGGGTGGCAGCGGAGTGGGCCACAGCATCCTGGAGCACCAGCAGCTGGCGGTCTGTCTTCTGGGTGAACAGCAGCTGCAGGAGATGGGGTGAAGGTTCGTGGGAGCAGGAGAGACCCCAGAGCAACTGCCAGTTTCCACATGCTCTGGCCCATGCCTCTGGTGCCACCCATTTCTCAGAAAGAAAAACTAAGGAGAGATGGAATGTGGTCCTTCGTGTCCAGTCTCCCAGTGTAGGGCTGTGGGCAGAATCTCCTGGCTCCCTGAGGAGGGGCTGGGGGCCTGGACTCCTGGGTCTGAGGGAGGTGGGGCTGGGGCCTGGACTCCTGGGTCTGAGAGAGGAGGGGCTGGGGCCTGGACTCCTGAGTCTGAGGGAGGAGGGGCTGGGGCCTGGACTCCTGAGTCTGAGGGAGGAGGGGCTGGGGCCTGGACTCCTGAGTCTGAGGGAGGAGGGGCTGGGGCCTGGACTCCTGGGTCTGAGGGAGGAGGGGCTGGGGACTGGACTTTCAAGTCTGAGGGAGGAGGGACTGAGAGGCATACAAAATCCCCATACCTTAGTGAGGGCCGGGTTGGGCTCAGAGAAGTCCCCGCCAGGTGTTCCCTGAAGGCAATTGAGCTCGAGCAGCCGGCTCCGTTCCTACCAGAAGATATGGACAGCTACGTGTCAAAGTCAGAATGGGCTGTCCCAGCTGCTTTCCCTAATGTCAGGAGACATCTGGGGTGCAGGGAGGTGGTGGGATGCCCCAGGGGGAAGTGAGGATGGTAGGGTAGGGCAGGTGCCAGGGGGCTCACCTGTGACAGGGCCTGAAGGGCCTCCTCCTTCTTCCGGCTCAGCCCCCGGCTCTCAGCTGCCATCTGCTCCCCCAGTGACTTGAGCTGCTCTTCCAGGACCCAGATCCGGTGCTGCAGAGCACCCCTCTGTCCCGGTTACTCATCTGTCACAGCCCCAGCCAGCTCTCCAGGCCACCCTCCCACAGAACCACATCTGCCTGGAGGGCTGGGGTTTGCTCCAGCCATTCCCAGAGACCATGGGATCGGAGTGTCCAGGGCTGGGGACCCAGCGTTCAGCTCCCTGGACCCTCTTCCCTTTTGAGGGTCCAGAAGAGATCTGGGGAAGAGGAAGAGAAAGGGATGGACAGAGAGAACAGCAACCAAGACAGGCCCCAAAAGACAGAGATGTAGACAAAGATTCAGGCAAAAGAAAAGATAGAAATAGAACAGAGACAAGTAGAGACAACCCAAGACAAAGGAAAAGCCAGTGGGACAGGAAAAAGATCCAGAAGCACGTGGGGAAAGGAGACCCAAGAAAAGCTTTTTTTTTTTTCTTTTTTTTTTGAGATGGAGTTTTGCTGTTGTTGCCCAGGCTGGAGTGCAATGGCTCAATCTCGGCTCACTGCCACCTCCGCCTCCCGGATTCAAGCAATTCTCTGCCTCAGCCTCCCGAGTAGCTGGGATTACAGGCATGCGCCACCACCCTCAGCTAATTTTGTATTTTTAGTAGAGATGGGCTTTCTCCATGTTGGTCAGGCTGGTCTCAAACTCCCAAACTCAGGTCATCTACCTGCCTCGGCCTCCCAAAGTGCTGGGATTACAGGAGTGAGCCACCGAGCCCGGCCGAGCTTTCTAATCCAAAACTTTGGGAAACTCTGTGTTAAATATGGTCAAACATGTCCATTTTTTCCCAAGCGTCTGACAAGTCAGACCCTTGAATGTGAGGCTCCCAGGAAGGATCTGATGGAGCATCTTTTTGGAATAGAGGCAAAGAATGTGGTGGTGAATACCAAGTTTGTTCAAATCCTGGCTGTGACGAGGCACGGTGGCTCATGTCTGTAATCCCAGCACCTTGAGAGGCCAAGGTGGGAGGATCGCTTGAATCCAAGAGTTTGAGACCAGGTGAAACCCTGTCTCTACTAAAAATACAAAAATTATCCAGGTGTAGGGGCTTGCACCTGTGGTCCCAGCTACTCGAGAGGCTGAGGTGGGAGGATCGCTTAAGCACAGGACGTGGAGGCTGCAGTGAGCTGTGAACGTGTCACTGCACTCCAGCCTGGGTGACAGAGTGAGACCCTATCTCAAAAAATAAAAATAAAAAAATCCTGGCTCTGTCCCTTACTAAGGAAACTTGGAAAAGATTACTTAAGCACCTTGACCTTCAGCTTCTTTATTTATAACGTGAAAAAAAAAAAAAACGTAATAGAACTTGCCTCATAAGTTTGTTGTAAGGATTCAGTGAGGAAATGCTCATGAAATATTCAGGACCATATCTGGCACATAGTAAATGTTTCATTAGTATCAGCTCTTGTTGTTACTATTCAGAAGAACATGACAGGCAGGAAACAAGGACAGAGAAAAAGGCAGGCACAGAGCAGGGGAGACAGAGAGGAGCAGCAAGGTGGGCAGCACTGGTCAGGCATGACTCACTCTGTGCTGTGCCATGCTGGCCTGAAGTTCCTGGACCTTGGGGTCTGGCACCTGGGGCCCAGGGCTGTCCCGATCCTCCTCCTCCTGCCGGCTCTCCCGCTCCAGTTGCTGGAACTCCAGGTCCTCATAGGCACGTTGGGCCACATCCAGTTGTTCCCTCATCTATAGGTCGGAACACAAAAAGGGTGGAGGCCTGAATCCCTAAGACCCCAGGGAGTAGTGGGCTGGGGCTGGGACTCCTGGTCAGAGGAAGAAGGTGACTGAGGAAGGTGACCCAGGATTCCTGGGTCCTGGGGAGGAGGGGGCTAAGAATCAGAGGGCCAGCTGGGCACAGTGGCTCACGCCTGTAATCCCAGCACTTTGGGAGGCCGAGGCAGGTGGATCACCTGTCAGGAGTTCGAAACCAGCCTAGCCAAAATAGTGAAACCCCGTCTCTACTAAAATTCCAAAAATTAGCCAGGTGTGGTGGTGCGCACCTGTAGTCCCAGCTACATGGGAGGCTGAGATGGGAGAATCGCTTGAACCTGGGAGGCGGAGGTTGCAGTGAGCCAAGTTCGCACCACTGCACTCCAGCCTGGGCAACGGGGCGAGACTCTGTCTCAAAAAAAACAAAAAAGAAAGAACCAGAGGGCCATTACCTCCTGCACACCCTGCAGAAGCCGCTCGCGTTGGTCCTCTGGCTGTGAGTCGAGCTGTCCCTGGGCCTTGCGGAGTCTCTGGCGAAGACCCTCTAGGCGATCCCGTTCCTGGCTCAGCCGCCTCTGTTCCTGAAAGAACAACTAGGTTCTCAGCCTCAGCTTAAGCATAGCGGGAGAAGCAGCAGCCAGCCATATCTCAGAGCCTGCCTGGGGTGTCGGCTGTACAAAGGCAGGGACTTCATCTATGTGATTCACTCCTGTGCAAGCCTGCCTCACAGTCAGCGCCAAGATTTTAAAGAAATGAATGAGGCCAGGCGTGGTGGCTCACACCTGTAATCCTAGCACCGTGGGAGGCCAAAGTGGGAAGATCTCTTGAGCCCAGGTGTTTGAGACTAGCCTGGGCAACATAGGGGGAGCCCATCTCTACAAAAAAACAAAAAAATTAGTGGAGTGTGTTAGTGCATGCCTGTAGTTCCAGCTACTCGGGAGGCTGAGGTGGGAGGATTGCTTGAGCCAGGGAGACTGAGGCTGCACTGAGCTGTGTTTGCATCACTGTTCCAGTCTGGGTGACAGAGGGAGACACTGTCTCGAAAGGAAAGGGAAGGAAAGGAGAAAAGACAGAAAAGAAAGAGAGAAAGAGGGAAGGAAGGAAGGAGAGAGAGAAAGAAAAGAGGGAGGGAGGGAAGAGAAAGAAAAAGAAAGAAAAGGAAAGGAAAGGAGGAGAAAGAGAAACAAAAAAGAAGGAAGGATGGAAGGAAGGAAAGAAGAAAGAAAATTAATGAATGCAAAACATATTCATGTTATGTGATACGGTGGATGCAGAAGTGGATTGTGTCTGGGCCCTGTCCTCCAGGTGGGAACACAGCCAGTTGGAAAGATCAGGGCAGTAAAATCCAGAGACTGTGGGAACCCAGAATGAAGAACAATGTCAGCCAGAGGTTGAGGCTGCAGTGATTGCACTACTGCACTCCAGCCTGGGCGACAGGGTGACCCTGTCTCAAAAACAAAACAAAACAATCAGGGAGCATTTGGATCTGGGAAAATAAAAGGAGCTAGAAGAGCATTTTGGGCAGAGGAAACGGCTTGGCACAAATGCATGAAAGTTGAAAAGTACAAGAAGTCCTCCAAGCAATGAGGGTGAGACCTAAGCTGGGGCCTGGGCGGTGGGGCTGAAAAATAGATGGACTAGACAGAGAGGATCAGGAAGCAGAAAGGATAGGACATGGTGGTTGACGGGCTTGGAGGTGAGAGACAGGGAAGTGTACAGGGCAAAGTCCAGGACTCTGGCCTGGTGACCAAAGGGACAGCAAGACAAACAGTGTGGAGAAGGGAGTTGCTGAGGTCAGCCAGACTCCTGGGTCAGAGGGAGGAGGGGCTGGGGCCTGGATTCCTGGATCTGAGGAAGGAGGATCTGGGGATCTGGACTTCTGGGTTTGAGGGAGGAGGAGCTAGGGGTCTGGACTCCTGGGACAGAGGGAGAAGGGGCTGCGACCGAGATTTCTGGATCTGGGTGAGAAAGGAGTACCAAGTAGCCAGTACCCTAGGAAGAAGAGCACATTTCTGTCTCAGGAGAGAGGGCCTGGGAGAAATATGTGATCTTTGAGGATAAATGAGGGCCTAGGACCCAGCCTCATAAAATTCCAACATACACGACACTTGCAAAGAAAAAAACTGACAAAATCACAAGTCACCATTTTCCAACCTATAATGGTAACTGACCCAAGCAATGACCACTGATGGATGTTACAATCTTCAGATAAAAGATTCTTTTTTTTGAGATGGAGTTTTGCTCCCATTGCCCAGGCTGGAGTGCAGTGGTGTGATCTTGGCTCCTGGGAGCTGCAACCTCCACCTCCCGGATTCAAGCAATTCTCCTGCCTCAGCCTCCCAAGTAGCTGGGACTACAGGCGCCCGCCACCACGCCCTGCTAATTTTTGTATTTTTAAGCAGAGACGGGGTTTTCGCCATGTTGCCCAGGCTGGTCTCAAACTCCTGAGCTCAGGCAATCCGCCCGCCTCGGCCTCCCAAAGTGCTATGATTACAGGCGTGAGCCACTGCTTCCGGCCAGTTTGGAAGTTTTCACACACCCACATTTAAATAGCAAACGGACAGGGGACAAAGGAAGAGCCCCAAAAATCTCGCCCAGGGAGGGAGAAGGAAAACCAGGAGGGGCATCTGCCCCTCACTCTCTCAGAAGCCCAAATGTCTTCCTTTGGGGAATGGGGACAACCCCTGGGCGCAGGTGGCTAGGAGCACACCAACATCCATGGACCAGGAAGGACACTGCTGATGAAGACCCGGTGAGCCAAACAGACCTGTTCCCGCTGCTGGCGGCCCCGCTGCTCCGAGGCCGCCTGCTGCTCCAGCAGCTCCCGCAGCTGCTCCTCCTCCCGGCGAGCGGCCACTCGCTCCCCAGCCAGCTCACCCCGCAGCAAGGCCACCTCCACCTCCATCTGCGGAGAGAATGCCAGGGCTGGGGGCTCGGACGCCTAGGTCCAAGGAAGAGGCCCAGGGCCTGAACTACCGGATTCGAAGGGAGGATGGACTCCAGGGACCTGAATTTGGAGGGAGGAAGAGCGGAGGGCCTAAAATCTGATCCCACCCGAGGAAAAAGCTGGGAGTCCGGCTTTGCGGGTTCCGCTTGAGTTGGGGCCAGGCTTCCCAAGGGGTCCGCAGCCTCACCTCGATCCTCAGCTCCTTCCTCTGGCGCTGTAGCTCCTTCACTCGCTGCTCCATCAGGGCCACACGAGTCAATGCCTCCAGCTGCTGTCCTTGCAGGCGCCGCGCCGCCCCTCGCACCCCTTCCCGCGAAGAGGTGGATGCGGGAGGTGTGGCCGCCATAGCTATTGGAGGCGTAGCCTCGGGCTGAAGTTGAGGGGGGCGTGGTTAAGTGGAGATGCCTCGCCCCCTGCAGTCACTAAGTAGGTCTGGTCCCCACCCAACATCACCCTCTGCGGGTCTCAGTCCATCAGTCCACTTACCTAACACAACCACCACTCCCATAATCTGTCGCAGGCTCTTTTCTTTTTCTTTCTTATCTTTTTTTTTTTTTGTCCTGAGATAGGGTCTCACTGGCTGGAGTGCAGTGGCGCGATTACGGCTCACTGCAGCATGGACCTCCCTCGCTCAAGCGATTCTTCTGCCTCAGCCTCCTAGGTAGCTGTGACTACAGGCGCGCACCACCACGCCAAGCTCTTTTTTTTTTTTTTTTTTTTGGTAGAGAGGGGGTGATGCTATGTTGCCCAGGCTGGTCTCAAACTCCTAGGCTCAAGGGATTCTCCCACCTCGGCCTCCCAAAGTGCTACGATTACAGGCATGAGCCACCGCGCCCGGCCTCAGCCCCCTGTATTTAAGGTCGGAGTGGAGGAGGGTGCAAGTCCCGTGACCACCCAACCACATGGACCATAGAGGCTTGCAGTACCGTATGGAGGGTGAGCAGATGTAAAGCCGACTTATGAAAGGTGTTTCTTTTTCTCTATCAGGTCCTATTCTCTTGGCGTCACTTTCTTGTAGTGCCTGGATCTGTCTCTGTCTCTCTCTCCACCTGACCCCAGTCTCTCAGATTCGGTATCTGTCCACTGCCTCTGAATCACTAGATCTTTCTTCCTCGGAGTATGTCCCTCTCTCGAGGTTTTTCTCTATTTGTTTCTCTGAGCATCTCTGCCATTTATTTCTGGGTTTCCCTCTGTCTCGATTCCCCTCTCTCTGACTCTAGTCTCACTGTGTCTCTGTCTTTTTGGGGTCTTTGTCTCTCAGTCTCCATGTCTCTGGGTCTCTGTCTGGCTTCTTGATCTCTCTGCATCTCTTACTCATTTGGTTCTCTCTGTTCTGTAGTCTCTCCTGTCTGTCTATCTGGTCTCTCTCTCTCTCTCTCTCTCTCTCTCTCTCTCTCTCTCTCTCATTTTTAGAGATAGGTTCTGCTTTGTCCCAGGCTGGGGTGCAGTGGCGCAGTCATAGTTCACTGCAGCCTACAACTCCTGGGCTCAAGCGATCCTCCTGCCTCAGCCTCCCGAGTAGCTGGGATTACAGCACGCGGCACTGCGCTTGGACAATTTTTGTATTTTTTTTTTCTAGAGACAGGGATTTGCTATGTTGCCCAGACTTGTCTCGAACTCCTGGGCTTAAGCAATCCTCCCCTCGGCCTCCTCAAGTGCTGGGATTACAGACGTGAGCCACCTATCTGGTTCCTCTGTACCAGTCTCTCTGTCTCTGTCGCCCGTTTGGGTCTATCTCCGTTCTTGGGGCCTCCCCGTGGCTCTATCTGGTTTCTGTCCCTGTATCTGGTTTCTGTCTGTCTGTGCCTCTGCCTCTCTGGCTCCGTGTCCTGGTGTCTCTCTCTCAGTAGTCTCTGCTATCACTGGGTCTCTCTGCCTGTCTCCGTGTCTCTGTCTTTCTGGTTTCCCTCTACCTGTCTACCTGTCTGGCCACCTGTTTGGGTCCCCGTCGGTCCAAGCCCCCCGCGCTGTCGCCCTCGGGCCCCTCACCGCGTCGCGGCTGCTCTCAGTCCTGCTGCCTTCTCCCACTTCTTCTTCTTCCTCTGCCTGCTGCTCAGCTCCCCCGCGGCTCGAAGGTTCCGCCAGGACTTCGGGTGCCTCCTGTTCCCGGGACTCCTCGGGATGGCCCTGGGGCTGGACCTCCACGTCGCATTCCGGGACCGGCGGCGGCGGGGTCCCCTCCTCGGGGCTGCTTCGCGTCCCCATGGCCGCTCGGACTCCTGCGGGGTGGGCGGGACCAGAAGCTCCGGGGGCGGGGCCTGGGCGGGGGCTAGGCCTAGGACGGCTGAGCGCCGCTCGCATCTGCTCCGGGGCGCGGAGAGCCCCCCCCAAGCAGGCGGGGCCTAAGAGTTCAAAGGATGGAACTGAGCGTTACGGAGGCGTGTCCTGAAGTTTCCAGAGGCGGGGCTTGATGGCTCCAAGGCGACACGCCACCGGAGACGGGACCGGAATTTGAGTCCGGGTCGTAGCACGCCCCCTACTGACCTCTTCGACCCCGCCTCCCCTCCCTCATCTCCAGGTGTCAGGTCTTGTACCCTCCCAGCAGCCCCCTACAATCTCTTGGATTCGCTTAGAGCGACCCATCTTCTCCCTCCGAGACTCAGCAGTTCGGCTCCTGCCCCATCCTTCCCGGAGCCCCGTAGTCTTAGTCCCGACCCCACTATGCAGGGCAACAGCGCCCACGCCGCCTCACCCAGGGATCCAGGAGTCGGGGCTCCCAGGCTCTCCTTCTCTGAACAAGCCAGGAGTCGGAGTCCTTGAGATTCCGAAGTCCAACTGCCACCTCCCCACAGCCTCGGCCCCCTCACCAGCTCAGGCTTCGGCGCGCTCCGCTCTGCGCGCTGGGCACGGCCGCTTCTGCCTATGAGACAGGTGGCAGGGGAAGAGGGAGGAGAGAGGCCGCCCGGTCCCCCTCCCCAGCAGCCCGGAAGTGGAGGGGGGACAACAGGTCCAACAGCTCCCGAGGGAGGAGGGAGCGACGGGCTTGCCCCACCCGTGGCCTCGGCATCCGGCCATCCCGGCCCCACCGGCCCCGGCCCGGCCCCACCCTCGTGGAACTCAGCATCGCGACCTCCCAGTCTCCCTCGAGCCCCTCATTCCTGCCCCGCTGGAGGAGTCTTGGCCACCTCTGTATGGGAGCCTCTCTAATGTCCAGACCTTGGGAGTTCAGAAAGGAAGGCAGGAATGGAGATGGGGACGTCTCCCCTCTAATGAGCCCTTCAGAAGGGCCCTGACCGGTTTGGGGAGCTGGACAAGGGGAAGGGGTGCCCTGAACTGAGTCAGACACCTGCCCAGAGACTGAGGGAAGTGTACCGCCACCCCCCCCCCCCCACACACACAACTTTGCTATGGGGTGGAGGGCAGAGGTTAAAGGTCTCAGCCAGACCCTTTCCTCTCTGGGCGAAAACAGGAAAATAACTGGTATATGAAAAGGGATGATTAGAAGTCAAGAGCTGTGTGAAACACTTTATACCCAGTCATTTAATTTCACCCTCAAAGCTGTCCAGCGAGAAAGTGATTACTACCTCCATTTCTTTTTTTTTAGTAGAGACTGGGTTTCTCCAGGTTGCCCAGGCTGATCTTGAACTCCTGGGCTCAAACAACCTGCCTGCCTCAGCCTCCCAAAGTGTTGAGATTACAGGCGTGAGCCACCGCTCCTGGCCTACTATCTCCATTTTATACTTGGGGATACAAGCTGAGGAGGACAAATGCACCCAAGGTTGGCTGGGCACAGAGGCTCAGGCCTGTAATCCCAGCACTTTGGGAAGCCGAGGCAGGTGGATTGCTTGAGATCAGGAGTTCAAGGCCAGCCTGGGCAACATGGAGAAACCCCATCTCTACTAAAAATACAAAAATTATGCCAGGCGTGGTGGCACACACCTGTCATCTCAGCTACTCCAGAGGCTGAGGCAGGAGGATCTCTTGAGCCCAGGAGGTCGAGGCTGCAGTGAGTCTTGAATGTGCCACTGCACTCCAGCCTGGGCGACAGAGTAAGACCCCATCTCAGAAAAAAAAAAAAATGTAGCCAACATCTACACACGTTGTAAGTGGTAAAATGCAGGCTTCATTCTCTCAAAAGTCCATGTTCTTAACCATTGCATATACTGTCACTACAAGCCAGGAAGTACCCAAAAGATCATTCTAAATGATAGTAACTTTAATGGTGAACACTGATAGGCCATGTGCCAGGCACTCACACACATTGACTCATCAGAGCATCACAACACCCCATTATTATTCCTTCCATTTTAGAGATAAGAAAACTGAGGCCTAGAGAAGTGAAGTAACTTACCCCAGGGCTAAGTGGGAAGTGGCTCAAAAGCAAGCCAGTGTTCTAATCCAAGGTGACGAGAAGACCTGCCCCAGATAGCTGTGTTTGTTTTTGATCTTGTGAGTTAGAAATCTTGTAGGCTCCCGGGCTGGGCGCGGTGGCTCACGCCTGTAATCCCAGCACTTTGGGAGGCCGAGGCTGGTGGATCACGAGGTCAGGAGATCAAGATCATATTGGCTAACACGGTCAAACCCTGTCTCTACTAAAAATATGAAAAAATTAGCCGGGCATGGTGGCACGCGCCTGTAGTCCCAGCTACTTGGGAAGCTGATGCAGGAGAATCGCTTGAACCCAGGAGGCAGAGGTTGCAATGAGCCGAGATCGTGCCACTGCACTCCAGCCTGGGCAATGGAGGGAGACTCCATCTCAAAAAAAAAAAAAAAAGAAAAGAAAAAGAAAACAAATCTTGCAGGCTCCCTGGCCTCTCCATAGGACCAGAACTCCACCCCTTTTGGCCCAGAAACCCAACTGGTTCCCCCAGAAAATAGGTAGAAGTCAGACTCACGTTAAAAAAAGTTTTATTTAGGGAGCTCCAGGGAATGCGGTGGGAAAGGAGAGGTGCAGTGTCATTGCCCCCCTCTCCTCCCACCTAGTGCATTAATAGCGGATGGGAGCATCTGACAGAAGTGAGATCAGGCAGTGGGTGTCTGCACCCCACAGCGCATGTTGGCTGGAACAGCAAAGTCTGAAAGGAAGAAATCAAGGTTAAAACTAAGGGGCCTAGGTAGAGTTCCAGGCCCCACTGGAGACCCAGAAATCCTAGGAACCTTTCCTCTTCAGGAAACTAGAGTTTTGGTCCTGAGCCCACTCCTTCCCTCAGACCCAGGAGTCCAGGTCCCCAGTCCCTCCTCCCTCAGACCCAGGAGCCCAGGTCCCCAGTCCCTCCTCCCTCAGATCCAGGAGTCCAGGCCCCCAGCCCCTCCTCCCTCAGACTCAGGAGTTCAGACCCCCAGCCCCTCCTCCCTCAGACCCAGGAGCCCAGGTCCCCAGTCCCTCCTCCCTCAGACCCAGGAGTCCAGGCCCCCAGCTCCTCCTCCCCCAGTCCCTCCTCCCTCAGACCCAGGAGCCCAGGTCCCCAGTCCCTCCTCCCTCAGACCCAGGACCCCAGGCCCCCAGCCCCTCCTCCCTCAGACTCAGGAGCCCAGGCCCCCAGCCCAGCCCCTATTCCCTCAGAGCCAGGAGCCCAGGCCCCCAGCCCAGCCCCTATTCCCTCAGAGCCAGGAGTCCAGGCCCCCAGCCCCTACTGCCTCAGACCCAGGAGTCCAGTCCCCCAGCCCCTCCTCCCTTAGACCCAGGAGTCCATGCCCCCAGCCTCTCCTCTCTCAGACCCAGGAGTCCAGGCCCCCAGCTGCTCACCTATCTGCTGAGGTTTAGGCAAGTTCAGGTTGCCCATGATTTTGACAAACTCCTCACAGCTGAGGGTGAGCCGAGGGTTCAGAGTCCTCTCCTCCTCCACGGTGGACACTGTGAACCCTAGGGGTCAAGGGAGGGGCAGGAAAGTCAACGAGTCCAGTGCCTCAGGCCTCTCAGAACTACATTCCCCAGGAGGCCTTGGGTGCCTCTCTGGCAGGGGCCTCTGGCAGGGGCTCTTCCCAGAATATTCCTAAAATTGCTTTCCCTCCTCCATGGACACTATGGGAAATTTAGTTTTCCCCCAGTTCCCTAAGCTCCACAAGTAAGGCCCAGGAAAACCCATGCCCTGCAGAATTCTAGGCATCTGGCAGTCACATAGTTTCTACATCCACACACAGCAGGCTCAAGCACTTTATCTTTTTTTTTTTTTTTTTGAGACAGGGGCTTGCTATGTCACCCAGGCTGGAATATAGTGGTACAATCATAGCTCACTGCAGCCTCAACCTCCCAGGCTCAAGCAATCCTCCTACCACAGCCTCCCAAGTAGCTGGCAGCATGCCACCATGCCTGGCTAATTTCTTGTATTTTGTAGAGGCAGGGTTTTGTCATGTTACTCCAGCTGGTCTCGAACTCACTCCTGGGCTCAAATGAGCCTCCTGCCTTGGCCTCCCAAAGTGCTAGGATTACAAGTGTGAGCCCCCTTGCCCAGCCTCAAACACTTAATTTTTTTTGGCCAGAGAAATTTCTGAGACTGGTCGTCTTCATGCCCTACAAGGATTACAGAGATTTACACTCCGCTTTCAAAGTTATGTACGCCCCACACCTCTTCCAGGAAGCCCTCACCATGGTAATCATGAGCAGGGTAGATCAGACAGTCTCCTGGAAGTGTGAAGATCTTTTCATGGACCGAGTGGTACAAGGTCTTGGCACAGCCTGGGGAAGGAAAGATCAGAGGTCAGTGGATCAACAGGACAGAAGACTCTAACCCCTTCCTTCAAGAAAAGGGTAGGAGGATAAAATCACTATAGCTAAACCCTCTCCTTCATGTCCTGCCAATATCCCTTTGTCTAAGTAGAGAACAGGGAAAGGCATTCTAGGCAGATGGAACAGCATATACAAAGAATTGAGGAATGTCAAGAAATTCAGCATGGCTGTAAATAGGGTTGGAATGACACCATGAAGCACCAAAGAGTGTCATTTGTGACCTTGGCTGTCACCCAGGGGATGTCAAGTAAGGGTTCTGAACAAGGAAGGTGGACTAGAAGGTAAGAAACTGAAGACAAAGCCAGGTGCAGTGACTCATGCCTGTAATCCTAGCACTTTGGGAGGCTGAGGTGGGTGGACTACCTGAGGTCAGGAGTTCGAGACCAGCCTGGCCAACATGACAAAACCCTGTCTCTACTAAAAATACAAAAATTAGCCAGGCATGGTGACCCATGCCTGTAATCCCAGCTATTCGGGAGGCTGAGGCAGGAGAATTGCTTGAACCCAGGAGGCGGAGGTTGCAGTGAGCCAAGATCACACCACTGCCCTCCAGCCTGGGAGATAGAGCGCAGCTCTGTCTCAAGAAAAAAAAAAAAAGGCTGGGCGCGGTGGCTCACGCCTGTAATCCCAGCACTTTGGGAGGCCGAGGTGGGTGAATCACAAAGTCAGGAGATCGAGACCATCCTGGCTAACATGGTAAAACACTGTCTCTACTAAAAATACAAAAAAATTAGCCTGGCGTGATGGCGGGCGCCTGTAGTCCCAGCTATTCGGGAGGCTGAGGCAGGAGAATGGCGTGAACCCAGGAGGCAGAGCTTGCAGTGAGCCAAGATTGCACCACTGCACTCCAGCCTGGGCGACAGAGCGAGACTCCGTCTCAAAAAAAAAAAAAAAAAAAGAAGAAGAAGAAGAAAGAAACTGCAGACATGAGGACATGAGGCCCAGGAGGAGAGTGTGAAGCCATGGTCCCCACAAGCAGCTCTGAGTCCTAAGTAGGGGGCAAACCTCTATTCCACCTTGCATTTCAGCCTAAATCCTTCAGCTTCCTGACTGTACTGTGAATGGATAAATGGGAGATTGGGAGCCTTGGAGAGAAAAAGACAGAGACTGAGATGCAGAGATAAGGAGAGAGGGAAGAGGGAGGAAGAGGCCTGGGGATGTGGCTTCCACGGCCATCTCATCATGGCTTCTGTCTTTCCCTCTCATCCAGCCTCACCTCTCCCCACAAGGCAGCTAAATTCCAGGCCTAGTGTTAACCCCACATTCACACACATGCTCAAAGGATGGCCCAACCCTGAGATTCTGAAACTATACTCGCTTTCTACAGGGAAGCTCCTAAATCTAACTGCCCCTAGCAGCTAGACTCCAAATGGATCATTCATTGCTCCCTGGCAATTAAACCGCTGGCTTTAACAACTTCTTTTATCTTTTTTTTTTTTTTTTTTTTTTGAGATGAAGTCTCACTCTGTCACCCAGGCTGGAGTGCAGTGGCGCAATCTTGGCTCACTGCAACCTCCGCCTCCTGGGTTCAAGTAAATCTCTGCCTCAGCCTCCCGAGTAGCTGGGACTACAGGCACCCACCACCATGGCCAGCTAATTTTTGTATTTTTAGTAGAGACAGGGTTTCACCATCTTGGCCAGGCTGGTCTTGAACTCCTGACCTCATGATCCACCTGCCTTGGCCTCTCAAAGTGCTGGGATTATAGGCGTGAGCCACCATGCCCAGCCCTTTGTTTTTTTTTTTTTTAGCTATATTTGTTTCTTAGAGAGGGAGTCTCACTATGTTGCCCAAGCTGGGCTCAAATAGGTAACTAACACACCCCTGAATCTAACTGTCCCCCAACAGCGAAGCCCCTGAATCTAACTCTTCCCATACTCTAGCATGGGGGTCCTTAACCCTGGGTACCGGTCCGTGGTCTGTTAGGAACTGGGCTGTGCAGAAGGTGGTGAGCGGTGGGTGAGTGAGCAAAGCTTCATCTGTAGTTACAGCCACTCCCCATCACTCCCGTTACCACCTGAGCTCTGCCTCCTGTCAGATCCACAGCAGCATTAGATTCTCATAGGAGCACAAACTCTATTGCGAACTGCACATGCGAGGGATCTAGGTTGCGTTCTCCTTATGAGAATCTAATGCCTGATGATTTGTCACTATCTTCCGTCTCTCCCAGATGGGACCATCTAGTTGCAGGAAAACAAGCTCAGGGCTCCCACTGATTCTACATGATGGTGAGTTACATAATTATTTCATTATCTATTGCAATGTAATAATAAAGTGCACAATAAATGTAATGCATTTGAATCCCCAAAACTATGCCCTGCCATGGTCCATGGAAAAATTGTCTTACACGAAACCGGTCCCTGGTGCCAAAAAGGTTGGGGACCACTGTTCTAGCAGGTAAACTCCTTGAATTTAATACTGAAGCCCCCTAAAAGTCTAATGTCCATCCATTCATTCTTGTAACAGATAGTTCAACACTTGACACACACGTAACTATATGAAGATCTTGGGCTGGATAAAGGAGCTGGTCACCTTGCTGGAAGTCTGTCCGCCCACACCCACGGATCAACAGGGCATCTCCAGTGAAGGCCATGCTGTGGTCATTCAGGACGAAGGTGACACAGCCTGGGGTGTGGCCAGGGCTGGCCCTGGTCTCCAATGCCTGGCAGGGGTGGAAGAGTACAGAGATAGTCACCAAGAAGCCTTCTAGATGAAACTGGCCCCCAAAGCCCCACCCTACCCCAGGGTCTTATCTAGATAAACATTTTGGTAAAAAATGTAGATTCCCAGGCTGTAATCTTATATTATCAGAGTAAACTCCAAGTGGATTAAAGATTTAAATGCATGAAAAGTAAAACCACAAAGCTGTGACACACAACAACAAAAATACAAATAATATCTGACCTCTGGTTAGGAAGGTGATATGGTTTGGCTGTGTCCCCACCCAAATCTCATGTTGAATTGTAGCTCCCATAATCCTCATATGTCATGGGAGGGACCAGGCAGGAGGTAATTGAATAATGGGGGCAGGTTTTTCCCATGCTGTCTCGTGATGATGAATAAGTCTCACGAGATCTGATGGTTTTATAAAGGGCAGTTCCCCTGCACACTCTCTCTTGCCTGCCGCCATGTAAGACAGTTCTTTGCTCCTCCTTCGCCTTCCACCATGATTGTGAGGCCTCCCCAGCCATGTGGAACTATGAGTCCATTAAACCTCTTTTTCTTTATAAATGACCCAGTCTTAGGGATGTCTTTATTAGCAGCATGAGAAAAGACTAATACAGTAAATTGGTACCAGTAAAGTGGGGTGCTGCTATAAGGAGATGTGAAAATGTGACTTTGGAACTGGGTAACAAGCAGAGGTTTGAACAGTTTGGAAGGCTCAGAAGAAGACAGAAAAATGTGGGAAAGTTTGGAACTTCCTAGAGACTTGTTGAATGGCTTTGACCAATACGCTGAGAGTGATATGAACAATGAAGTCCAGGCTGACATGGTCTTACATGGAGATGAGGAACTTTTTGGGAACTGGGGTAAAGGTCACTTTTGTTATGTGTTAGCAAAGAGACTGGCAGCATTTTGCCCCTGCCCTAGAGATCTGTGGAACTGTGAACTTGAGAGAGATGATTTAGGGTACCTAGTAGAAGAAATTTCTCAGCAGGAAAGCATTCAAGAGGTGACTTGAGTGCTGTTAAAAGCATTCACTTCAGTTTTATGTATTCACAAGGATATGGTTTGGAATTGGAACCTATGTTTAAAAGGGAAACAGAGCATAAATGTTTGGAAAATTTGCAGGCTGACAATGTGATAGAAAAGAAAAACCCATTTTCTGAGGAAAAATTCAAGCCTGCTGCAGAAATTTGTATAAGTAACGAGGAGCCAAGTGTTAATCACCAAGACAATGGGAAAAATGTCTCCAGGGCATGTCAGAGGTTTTCACAGCAGCCTCTCCCAACACAGGTCCAAAGGACTAGGAGAAAAAATGGTTTCATGGGCAGGGCCCATGGCCTTGCTGTTTTGTGCAGTCTCAGGACTTGGTGCCCTGCATCCCAGTCGGGGCTAAAAGGGGCCAAGTACAGCTCAGGCCATTGCTTCAGAGGGTGCAAGCCCCAAGCCTTGGTGGCTTACACGTGATGCTGGGCCTGCTGGTGAACAGAAGTCAAGAACAGAGGTTTGGGAGCCTCCAGCTAGATTTGAGAGGCTGTATGGAAATGCCTGGATGTCCAGGCAGAGGTGTGCTGCAGGGGTGAAGCCTTCATAGGGAACCTCTGCTAGGACAGTGCAGAAGGGAAATGTGGAGTGGGAGCCCCCACAGAGAGTTCCCACTGGGGCACTGCCCCTAGTGGAGCTGTGAGAAGAGGGCCATCACCCTCCAGAACCCAGAGTGTTAGATCCACCGAGAGCTTGCACCATGTGCCTGGAAAAGCCACAGATACTCCACACCAGCCCGTGAAAGCAGCCAGGACGGGGGCTGTACCCTACAAAGCCAGAGGGGCAGAGCTGCCCAAGACCATGGGAACCCACCTCTTGCATCAGCATGACCTGGATTTGAGACATGGAGTAAAAGATCTTTTTGGAGCTTTAAGATTTGACTGCCCCACTGGATTTAGGACTTGCACGGAGCCTGCAGCCCCTTCATTTTGGCCAATTTCTTCCATTTGGAATGGATGTATTTACCCAATCCCTGGATCCCACTGTATCTATGAAATAACTAAACTTGCTTTTGATTTTACAGGCCCATAGGTGGGAGGGACTTGCCTTGTCTCAGATGAGACTTTATTTTGTTGTTGATTTTTTTTTTTTTTTTGGAGACAGAATCTCACTCTGTCACCCAGGCTGGGGTGGAGTGGTGCAATCTTGGCTCACTGCAACCTCTGCTTCCAAGATTCAACCAATTCTTGTGCCTCAGCCTCCCGAGTAGTTGAGACTACAGGCATGTGCCACCATGCCTGGCTAATTTTTGTATTTTTAGTATAGACAGGGTTTTACTATTTTGGCGAAGCTGGTCTTGAACTCCTGACCTCAGCTGATCTGCCTGCCTTGGCCTCCCAAAGTGCTGGGATAACAGGTGTGAGCCACCATGCCCGGCCTCAGATGATACTTTGGACTGTGGACTTTTGAGTTAATGGTGAAATGAGTTGAGACTTTGGGGGACTGTTGGGAAGGTATGATTGGTTTTGAAATGTGAGGACATGAGATTTGGGAGTGACCAAAGTGGAATGATATGGTTTGGCTGTGTCCCCATCCAAATCTCATCTTGAATTATAGCTCCCATAATCCCCATGGGTTGTGGGAGGGACCTGGTGGGAGGTAATTGAATCATGGGGGTGGGTTTTTCCCATGCTATTCTCGTGATAGTGAATAAGTCTCAACAGATCTGATGATCTTACAAACGGCAGTTCCCCTGCACATGCTTTCTTGCCTGTCGCCATGTAAGCCATGCCTTCACTCCTGTTTTGCCTTCCACCATGATTGGGAGGCCTCCCAAGCCAGGTGGAACTGTGAGCCCACTAAACCCCTTTTTCTTTATAAATGACCCAGTCTTGGGTATGTCTTTTTTCTTTCTTTTTTTTTTTTTTTTTTTTTGAGACAGAGTCTTGCTCTGTCACCCAGGTTGCAGTGCAGTGGTGCAATCTCGGCTCACTGCAACCTCTGCCTCCCCAGTTCAAGCAATTCTCCTGCCTCAGCCTCCTGAGTAGCTGGGATTACAGGCATGTACCACCACACCTGGCTAATTTTTATATTTTTAGTAGAGACGGGGATTCACCATGTTGGTCAGGCTGGTCTCAAACTCCTGACCACGTGATCTGCCTGCCTTGGCCTCCCAAAGTGCTGGGATTACAGGCGTGAGCCACCACACCCAGCCTTCAGGTATGTCTTTATTAGCAGCATGAGAACAGACTAATACAGAAGGGATATTCAAATGTGATACCTAAAGTGATAAATCATTAAGGAAAAGATCAGTCAGAAGGTTCTGAATGGCAGCAACACCATAAACAAAATCTAAAGAGAACCAATATGCTGGGAAAATATATTTGTAACATATACATACCACACAGTGGTCAATATACTTAATATACAAACAGATCTTGCAAACCAATTTTAAAAAGGTAAGCACACTAATATAAAAATGGAATACCCAACAGTCATCAAAAGCAATACCGTTGAAATAAAATTCAATGTTTTACACTTTTAAAAATAAAAAATAGGCAGTGGTGGCTGGGCGCTGTGGCTCATACCTGTAATCCCAGCACTTTGGGAGGCCGAGGCGGGCAAATCACCTGAGGTCAGGAGTTCGAGACCACCCCGGCCAATGTGGTGAAACCCCATCTCTACTAAAAATACAAAAATTAGCCAGGCATGGTGGCACGTGCTTGTAATCCCAGCTACTTGGGAGGATGAGGCAGGAGAATTGCTTTAACCCAGAAGGCAGAGGTTGCAGTGAGCCAAGATTGCACCACTGCACTCCAGCCTGGATGACAATAGCAAAACTCCGCCTTAAAAAAAAAAAAAAAAAAAGACAGTGAAAAGGTAGCCCTCAGAGTGGAAAATGATATTTACAAACATAAACAGTAGTCCTTCCTTATCTGCAGGGGATACCTCCAAGAACCCAGTGGATATCTGAAACCTCAGATAGTACAAACCCTATAAATACTGTTTTGTTTTGTTTTGTTTTGTTTTGTTTTGTTTTGTTTTGGACGGAGTCTGGCTCTGTCACCCAGGCTGGAGTGCAATGGCATGATCCTGGCTCACTGCAACCTCCCCCTCCTGGGTTCAAGTGATTCTCCTGCCTCAGCCTCTCAAGTAGCTAGGGTTACAGGTGCCCACCACCATGCCCAGATAATTTTTGTATTTTTTTAGTAGAGACAGGGTTTCACCATGTTGGTCAGGCTGGTCTCAAGCTCCTGACCTCAGGTGATTCACCTGCCTCAGGCTCCCAAAGTGCTGGGATTACAGGCGTGAGCCACCGTGACCGGCCAATACTATGTTTTTTTAAATCTGATAACCAAGAAGGCTACTAAGTGATTAACGAACAGGAAACATACTCCTATACAGCACAGATACACTGGACGTAGGGATAATTCATGTCCTGAGTGGGATGGTGTGAGATTTTATCATGCTACTCAGAATGATGTACAATTTAAAACTTACTAATTGTTTATCTCTGGAATTTTCCATTGAATATCTTCAGGCTGTGGTTGACCACAGATAACTAAAACCACAGAAAGTGAAACCACAGGTAAAGGAGTTGTACTGGATCCAACAAAGTTCTTGGATCCGGAATATATAAAGATCATCTACAAATCAAAATTACTGGGCAGTTTCTACTAAAGCTAAATCTACACATACCCTGTGGCTCAACCCTTCGTATACATGTGGTCCTTGACTTAAGATGGTCTGACTTATGATTTTTTTTTTTTTTAACCAGAGTCTCACTCTGTCACCCAGGCTGGAGTGCAGTGGTGCGATCTCGGCTCACTGCAACCTCTGCCTCCCGGGTTCAAGCGATTCTCCTGCCTCAGCCTCCTGAGTAGCTGGGATTACAGGCACCCACCATCACACCTGGCTAATTTTTGTCTTTTTAGTAGAGATGGGGTTTCACCACATTGGCCAGGCTGGTATCAAACTCCTGACCTCAAATGATCCGCCTGCCTCATCCTCCCAAAATGCTGGGATTACAGGTGTGAGTCAGCCACCATGCCTGGCTTTTTTTTCTTTCTTTCTTTTTTTTTTTTTTTCTGAGATAGAGTCTCTCTCTGTCGCCCAGGCTGCAGAGTGCAGTGGCATGATCTCGGCTCACTGCAACCTCGGCCTCCTGGGTTGAAGTGATTCTTGTGTCTCAGCCTTCTGAGTAGCTGGGATAACAGGCACGCATCACTGTGTCTAGCTAATTTTTGTACTGTTATTTAGTAGAGACGAGGTTTCATCATGTTGACCAGGCTGGTCTTGAACTCCTGGCATCAAGCAATCTGCCCACACTAGCCTCCCAAAGTGTTGGGATTACAGGTGTGATGTGCCCGATGACTAACAATTTTTTGACTTTACAATAATGTGAAAGTGATACATTTTATTTCTTTTCTTCATTTGTCTTTTTTTTTCTTCAGTAAAGATGGGCTCTCACTATGTTGACCAGCCTGGTCTTGAACTCCTGGCCTCAAGCAATCCTCCCATCTCAGCCTCTCAGTGTGCTGGGATTACAGGCATGAGCCACTGCACCAAGCCAAAAGTGATACACTTTCAATAGAAATCATATTCCATGCACCCATACAGCCATTCTGTTTTTCACTTTCAATTCAGTATTCAATAAATTACATGAGATATTCAACACTCTTGTATAAAATACAAGGCTTTGTGTTAGATGAGTTTGCCCAACTGTAGGCTAATGTAAATGTTCTGAGCACTTTAAGGTAAAGTAGGCTAACCTATAATGTTCAGTAGGTTAAATGTATTAAATGCGGCCAGGCACGGTGGCTCACGCCTGTAATCCCAGCACTTTGGGAGGCTGCGGCAGGCGGATCACAAGGTCAGGAGTTCGAGACCAGTCTGGCCAACATAGTGAAACACCGTCTCTACTAAAAACATAAAAATTAGCTGGGTGTTGTGATGTGCACCTGTAATCCCAGCTATTCAGGAGGCTGAGGCAAGAGAATCGCGTGAACCCGGGAGGCAGAAGTTGCAGTGAGCCAACATCGCACCACTGTACTACAGCCTGGGCGACACAGTGAGGCTCCATCTTGGAAAAAAACATATAAATGTATAAAATGCATTTTTTTAAAGACAGGGCCTCACAGTGTACCCAGGCTGGAGTACAGTGGCGCAATCACATCTCACTGCTGCCTGGAACTCCCAAGCTCAAGCGATCCTCCCACACCAGCCTTTCCAGTAGCCGGGACTATATGCGCACCACCACGCCTGGCTAATTTGTTTTTAATTTTTTGCAGAGACAGGGTCTTGCAGTGTTGCCCAGGCTGGTCTCAAATACCTGGGCTCAAACTATTCTCCCACCTCAGCCTCCCAAAGTCCTGGGATTACAGGCATGAACCACTGTGCCTAGCCTATTATTATTATTATTATTATTATTATTATTATTATTATTATTATTTGAGACGGAATCTCGCTCTGTCGCCCAGGTTGGAGTGCAGCGGCGTGAACTCGGCTCACTGCAAGCTCCGCCTCCTGGGTTCATGCCATTCTCCTGGCTCAGCCTCCCGAGTAGCTGGGACTACAGGCGCCCGCCATCACACCCAGCTAATTTTTTTTGTATTTTTCAGTAGAGACGGGGTTTCACCGTGTTAGTCAGGATGGTCTCCATCTCCTGACCTCATGATCCGCCCACCTCGGCCTCCTAAAGTGCTGGGATTATAGGCGTGAACCACCGCGCCTGGCCTTATTATTATTAACTAATACAAAAATATCTACAATCTACTTCAGTTCATAGGAAAGAAAAGTTTTAATAAGACAAATTAAATGACACACCATGAGGAAACAGTCAAACACGTCCAAAATGTGGAATATTTTAGAAGACAGCATGTCAGGAAGCTTCAAAAGTCAATACCCTGGAGGGCCAAGCACAGTGGCTGATGCCTGTAATCCTAGCACTTTGGGAGGCCGAGGCAGGTAGATTACTTGAGGTCAGGAATTTGAGACCAGACTGGTGAACATGGTGAAACCCCATCCATACTAAAAATACAAAAATTAGCCGAAGCCGGGCACGGTGGCTCGCCTAATCGCGACACTTTGGGAGGCCAAGGCAGGTGGATGACCTGAGGTCAGGAGTTCAAGATCAGCCTGGCCAACATGGTGAAACCCCGTCTCCACTAAAAATACAAATATTAGTCAGGCGTGGTGGTGATGTCTGTAATCCCAGCTACTCGGGAGGCTGAGGCAGGAGAATTGCTTGAACCCAGGAAGCGGAGGCCGCAGTGAGCTGAGATCACGCCACTGCACTCCAGCCTGGGTGACAGAGTGAGACTCCGCCTCAAAAAAAAAAAAAAAAAAAATTAGCCAAGCATGCCAAGCGTGGTGGCACATGCCTATAGTCCCAGCTACTGGGGAGGCTGAGGCAGTAGAATTGCTTGAACTTGGGAGGCAGAGGTTACAGTGAGCAGAGATCATGCCACTGCATTCCAGCCTGAGTGACAGAGCAACACTTCGTCTCAAAAAAAAAACAAAAAACAAAAGTCAATATCCTCAGCTTGGGTGACAGAGCGAGACTCTGTCTCAAAAAAAAAAAGTCAATATCCTGGGGCAAAAGGATATGAAACTGTTCTAGATCCAAAAAGATTTTTGATAAATAAAAAATAATAAATAAATAATAAAAAAGAAAACAAAACAAAAAGAAAAGAAGGAAAAAGAAAACACATACACACACACAAAAGAGACTAAATAGACATAATGGCCAAACAGCAAGCTCAATTGTATCCTGGTTCCTAAAAACAGCCGTAGGCTGGGCACCGTGGCTCACACCTATAATTACAGCACTTTGAGTCACCGAGAGGGGAGGATCATTTGAGCCCAGGAGACTGAGACCAGCCTGGGCAACATGGTGAGATCCTATCTTTACCAAAAAAAGAAAGAAAAAAGAAAAAAAAAAAGCTGTAAAAATTATTCCTAGGGTAATTGGAGACATCTGAACACAGCTGAATATTTAATGATGATATAAAGTTACTGCATATTGGCCGGGCGTGGTGGCTCACGCCTGTAATCCCAGTACTTTGGGAGGCCGAGTCGGGCGGATCACGAGGTCAGGAGATCGAGACCATCCTGGCTAACATGGTGAAACCCCGTCTCTACTAAAAATACAAAAAAAAAAATTAGCTGGGCGTGGTGGTGGGCATCTGTAGTCCCAGCTACTCGGGAGGCTGAGGCAGGAGAATGGCATGAACCCGGGAAGCGGAGCTTGCAGTGAGCCGAGATCGCACCACTGCACTCCAGCCTGGGCGACAGAGCGAGACTCTTGTCTCAAAAAAAAAAAAAAAAAAAAAGTTACTGCATATTTTGTTAGACGTGACAAAGGTTTTGTAAAAGAGTAAGTCTCAAAGTATAGCCTAGAGAACCCTGACAGTCTGCAAAATCAAAACTATTTTTGGACTTTTTGCCCATTTTCACTCGCATTCCCCAAAAACATTTGGGGGAGAGGGGCGCGGTTCTAAAAGTTTCATGACCTATAGTGACATAATTACTCTGATGGCTGATGAAATTTGTGCTTCTGTATTCTTTTTTTTTTTTTTTTTTTTTTTTTTTTGAGACAGTCTTGCTCTGTGGCCCAGGCTGGAGTGCAGTGGCGCGATCTCGTCTCACTGCAACCTCTACCTCCTGGGTGTTCAAGTGATTCTCATGCTTCAGCCTCCTGAGTAGCTGGGATTACAGGACCGTGCCACCATGCCCGGTTAATTTTTGTATTTTTAGTAGGGACGGGGTTTCATCATGTTGGCCAGGCTGATCTCAAACTCCTGACCTCGGGTGATCCGCACACCTCGGCTTCCCAAAGTGCCAGGATTACAGGCGTGAGCCACCGCGCCCGGCCTGTGCTTGTGTATTGTTATATTTTGTACTATTATTTCAATGTAGATTTTAAAAAATTCAAAATAAGAAATTGTGGGTGGGGAACATATAACATCTTGACCTAAAGCAGCCTTCATTGTCCCTGAAACTTGTCGAGTGATTTCCGCAACAGCCCAGCCTGCCTAACCCCAAATTCTTTCAACAAATTCATTCTTCCCTTCCATGATGCATCATGTCCGTGACACATCCCCAGAGCTTTTCTTTCATCTGTTGCCTGCAGCAGCTAAACCTGAAACTACCCCCATCAAAGAAACATAACCCAGAAGGAATCCTGTAAAGCATTCAGCTTGCTGGCCTTGGAGTTCCCACGGCCTACACTGCCCTCTGGTGGCAAGTAAGCTCTCAGCTTCTTTTCCATTTGGTTCCCAAGTTCTTTCCCTTCATTACTCAAAACTATAGTAAACCCCTCTTATCTGCCTGGGATACATTTCAAGACCCGGAGTGGATGCCTAAAACCGCAGATAGTACAAAACCCTACACACTATGCTTTTTCCTATACATACGCACCTATGATAGAGTTTAATTTATAAATTAGGCACATTAATAAATCAAATAATAACTAATAATAAAATAGAACAATTACAGCAAGTGCACGTCTGTAGGCCCAGCTACTTGGGAGGCTGAGGCGGGAGGATCGCCTTAGCCAGGGTTCAATACCAGCCTGGACAACATAGCGAGACCCCCACCCAAAAAAAGAAAAAAAAGAATAGGTCGGACACAGCAGCTCAAACCTGTAATCTTAGCACTTTGGGAGGTCAAGGCAGGTGGATCACTTGAGGTCAGGAGTTCGAGACCAGCCTGGCCAACATGGTGAAACCCCATCGCTACTAAAAATATTTTAAAAATCAATTAGCTGGGTGTGGTGGCACTCGCCTGTAAACCCAGCTACTGCTACTCGGGAGGCTGAGGCAAGAGAATCGCTTGAACCCAGGAGGCAGAGGTTGCAGTAAACCGAGATTGTGCCACTGTACGCCAGCCTGGGCAACAGAGTGAGACTCCATCTCAAAAGAAAAAAAGATGGAGTGATGGATGGTTAGAGATGTACACTGTAAAAAAAAATTTTAAGCCTGGTGCAGTGGCTCACTCTAATCCCAGCACTTTGGGAGGCCAAGGAGGGAGGATTGCCTGAGCCCAGGAGGTCGAGGCCAGCCTGGGCAATGTGGCAAAACTCTGTCTTTACAAAAAACACAAAAACTAGCCAGGAGTGGTGGTGCACACCTGTAGTTCCAGCTATTTGGAAGCCTGAGGCAGGAGGATCGCTTGAGCCAGGAGGTTGAGGCTGCGGTGAGCTATGATTGCACCACTGCACTCCAGCCTGGATGACAAAGTGAGACCCTGTCTCAAAAAAAAAAAATCTTTTTCAGCTTTTCTCTATGCTTGAAATTTTTCATAATAAAATGTTGGAAGAAAAATTACTCGTTTCACAATTTTAAAAGGAGGAAGTATTGAAACCCACACTTGAGCCACATAAGAATCAGTGGTGGAGCTTTTTAAACATGCCAATTCCTTGGGTCCACCCAGAACAATTAAATCAGACTCTGATTCTAAGGGACCTGGGGGATCAGTGTTTTCAGCAGTACTTCTCTAAGCCAGCGTATTTAACAGCAAACCTAACTTTCTGATTCGGCCACCCTGTGGCAGCTAAGATGTTCACTTCTCAATCAGTTTATTAAAAAAAGAAAACTCGGGCCAGGTGCGGTGGCTCACACCTGTAATCCCAGCATTTTGGGAGGCTGAGGCACGCAGATCACTTGAGGCCAGGAGCTCACGACCAGCCTGGCAGTATGGCGAAACCCCATCTCTAATAAAAACAAAAAATTTAGCCAGATGTGGTGGTGCGTACTTGTAATCCCAGCTACTGGAGAGGCTGAGGCAGAAGGATCACCGAAAGGCGGAGGTTGCAGTGAGCCGAGACTGAGCCACTGCACTCTAGCCTGGGCGACAGAGTGAGGCTCTGTCTCAGAAAAAAAAAAAGAATTGCTCCTGTTTTGGCGATCCACTGCCTTGTAGCGTCATCATGTATTAAACAGTCCCCTGCTGTGTACTTTGTCCCCTGCCCTACACCTCTGCTGTCTTTTGTGCACATGAGCAAGGGTGTCTCTGGGCTTCACACCTAGAAGGGGAACCTCTGGGTTGGAGACCCTGAAGGCAGCCAGCTAATCCTTGAAACAGCCTCAAGAGGAAGGTGCCGTGATAAACCCTGTGTTTTAGCGCAGGGAACTGAGGCTCCCAGAGGGAGGCAGAGGTTGCAGTGAGCCAAGATTGTGCCACTGCACTCCAACCTGGGTGACAGAGTGAGACTCTGTCTCTAAAAAAAAAAAAAAAAAAAGAAAGAAAACTCATTCTACAATGAAACCACTTAAATTTGTCCCACCTTTTGTGTAAGATGAACAACCAGTTCAAGAAACTGGGAGTTTCTATGAAAATTAAACATTTGTCGACTCAGTGACCCAGAAAGTCCAGTCCTTAGAATTCAGGACAATGTTCCCCAAGATATTAGCAGAAGAATCTTCACAGCAGCATTATTCGTGGTAGCCAAAAACTGAATAATCAGAAGGAAAATGGGGCATAGTGGCTCATGCCTGTAATTCACTTTGTACTTTGGGAGGCTGAGGCAGGAGGATTGCTTGAGCCTAGGAGCCACCACAACCTGCCCATTTGGTAGGGCAAAAATTATGGCCAGTGGACCAAATTTGGCCTGCCATCTGTTTTTGTAAGGCCTGTAAGCTAAGAATCATTTTAACTTTTTTTCACATTGAAAACTATCAAAGTAACATGTAAAAACTAGATGGGGCTCACACCTGTAATCCCAACACTTTGGGAGGCCGAGGCAGGAGGGGTGCTTGAGGCCTGGAGTTCGAGACCAATCTGAGCAACACAGCAAGACTCAGTCTCTACAAAAAATTGTTTAAAAATTAGCTGGGCATGGTGGCACACGCCCATAGTCCCAGCTACTCAGGAAGCTGCGGTAGGAGGATCACTTGAGCCCAGGAGTTGGAGGCTGCAATGAGCTATGCTCATGCCAGTGCATACCAGCTTGGGCAATAGAACAAGAGCCTATCTCAAAAAAATTTAAAAAAAACCTATATGAAATCCAAATTTTATTTTTTTATTTTTTATTTTATTTTTTGAGATGGAGTTTCGCTCTTGTCACTCATGCTGGAGTGCAATGGCACCATCTGGGCTCACTGCAACCTCCACCTCCCGGGGGAGGTTCAAGCGATTCCCCTGTCTCAGCCTCCTGAGTAGCTGGGAATACAGGCACACCCCACCACGCCCAGCTTATTTTGTATTTTTAGTAGAGATGGGGTTTCACCATGTTGGTCAGGCTGGTCTCGAACTCCTGACCTCAGGTGATCTACCCACCTCAGCTTCCCAAAGTGCTGGGATTACAGGCATGAGCCTGGCCTGAAATCCAAATGTAGAGGCCACAAATAAAGTCTTATTAGAACACAGCCATGCCTATTCATTTATGCAGTGTCTGTGGCTGCTTTCATGCCACAATAAGAGAGCTGAGTAGCTGTCACAGAGACCCTACTACCTGTAAAAACTGAAAATATTTACTATCTGGTCCTTCACAGAAAAAGGTGGCCAACTGCTGCTCTATAGCAGTAAGAAGGAAAGAACTCCAAGTATAAACCAACATCATGTAGAGTGGAAAAAAGGCCAGACACAAAAGAGTACACTGTATAAGTCCTGTTTATAATGTCAGAACAGGCAAAACTGGCCTGTGGTTAAATGCATCAGAAGAATGGTGCCTTAGGAGGGCGGTCATTGGCCAGAAAGTGAGGCAAGGAAGACTTCTGGGGTGATGGGCAAGTTCTGTATCGGGATCTGGGTAAGTACTCATACACATGTATAATATGTGGACTCACTTCATTCCATGAATGTTAACAACTCGGTTTTGTTTGTTTGTTTGTTTGTTGAGATGGAGTCTCCCTCTGTCACCCAGGCTGGAGTGCAGTGGTGCGATCTTGGCTCACTGCAACCTCTGCCTCCCGGATTCAAGCAATTCTCCTCCTGCCTCCTCAGCCTCCTGAGTAGCTGGGATTACAGGTGCCCCACCACCATACCGCTTAATTTTTGTATTTTTAGTAGAGACAGGGTTTCACCATGTTGGCCAGGCTGATCTCGAACTTCTGACCTCAAGTGATCCGCCCACCTCAGCTTCTCAAAGTACTGGAATTACAGGCATGAGCCACCACACCCAAGCTAACAATTCATTTTTTTAAAGTAGAAGGAAAAATAAAGGAGAGAAAAATGGACCCCCATCTCCAAAATCTCAGACAAGCCAGGCATGGTGGCTCACGCCTATAATCCCAGCACTTTGGGGAGGTCAAGGTGTGCAGATCACCTGAGGTCAGGAGTTTGAGACCAGCCTGGCCAACATGGTGAAACCCTATCTCTACTAAAAATACAAAAATTAGCCAGACATGGTGGCACGTGCCTGGAATCCCAGCTATTTGGGAGGCTGAGACAGCAGAATCGCTTGCACTCAGGAGGCAGAGGCTGCAGTGAACTGAGAGCTTGCCATTGCACTCCAGCCTGGGTGACAGAGCAAGACTCTGTCTCAAAAAAATAAATAAAAATGTGCCTGGGCGCAGTGGCTCATGCCTGTGATCCCAACACTTTGGGAGGCCAGGGCGCGCGGATCACCTGAGATAGGGAGTTGGAGACCAGCCTGACCAATACGGAGAAACCCCGTCTCTACTAAAAATACAAAATTAGCTAGGCATGGTGGCGCATGCCTGTAATCCCAGCTACTCGGGAGGCTGAGGTTGCGCTAAGCTGAGATAGCGCCATTGCACTCCAGCCTGGGCAACAAGAGCAAAACTCCATCTCAAATAAATAAATAAATAAATAAAACAAAAAAATTCACTGGGCTTGGTGGCTCACACCTGTAATCCCTGCTATTTGGGAGGCTGAAACAAGAGAATCACTTGAACCCGGGAGGTGGAGGTTGCAGTAAACCAAGATCGCACCACTGCACTCTAGCTTGGGCAACAAAGTGAGACCCTGTCTCAAATTCAAAAAAAAAAAAAAAAAAAGTTGCCTAAGGCTGAGGGGGGAAAAGGGAAGGATAGGGGTGATGGCTAAGGGGTGTGGTGTCTTTTTGGAGTAATGGAAACATTTTCCAATTAATGGTAGTAATGGATGTACAACTCTGAATATACTAAAAGTCATTGAATTGTGCACTCGAAATAGATAAATCATATGGTATGTGGGTTATATCAATAAAGCTATTAAGCCTGGGAAACATAGTGAGATTACAGCTCAACAAAAAATTAAAAAATTAGCCAGGTATGGTGGCAGGTGCTTGTAGTCCCAGCTACTTAGGAGGCTGAGGCATGAGGATCACCTGAGCCCAGAAGGTCAAGGCTGCAGTAAGCTATGATCCCACCATTGCATTCCAGCCTGGGTGACAGAGCAAGACCCTTTCTCAAAAACAAACAAACAAACAACAACAAAAAAAAAGGGTGGGTGCAGTGGCTCATGCCTGTAATCCCAGCACTTTCAGAGGCCCTGTAATCCTAGCACTTTAGGAGGCCAAGGTAGGAGGATCACTTGTGCCCAGTAGTTCAAGACCAGCCTGGGCAACATAACAAAACCCTGTCTCTACAAGAACATACATAAATCAGCCAGGCGTGCTGGTGCATGCTTGTGGTCCCAGCTACCAGGGAGGCTAAGGTGGGAGGATCACCTGAGCCTGGGAGGTCAAAGCTGACTGCACTCCAGCCTAGGTGACAGAGACCCAGTCTCAAATAAAAAAAAAAAAAAAGAAAGAAAGAAAGAAAAAAAAAAAACCACTGAAGCTAAATCTACCATAGCTAAACCCTTCGTTCATTTCAAGACATGTTTGTTAGCACCTATTATGTACAATGTACATACATGTACAATGCATTTTTGCCTGCTTCCAGAGAAAAGCTTGAAATAAAGCTTCTGTAACCATTGTAGCTGAACTCTCTTCCCACACACAGCCCTCATTTCCTCTAAACACTCTGACTCAAATGAACTGTCCCTATTTGGCAAAACTCTCTAACCTGGAGGCTGTCTTCTGTCACCTGACATTCTGTCCGCAAAGTCAGCCAAACTTTATTATACATCTTTAGCAATTGATCAGAAGAATGCCCTGCCAGCTGTTTCCCTCTCTCTGAGGGCAACTCCCCTGGCCCTCCCTCCTTCGGCCTGGTTGCAATTCTGGCCGGAAACCCGCTGGTGCCTGTGGCAAAGAAAGTGAGGAAGGCAGGAACCTTTAGACTTCCCAGTGTGAGGCAACGGCAGGGCTAGGACTAGGGTGAGGCTGTTGGTGCAAGATTTAAGGAGGCGCTCACTCACAGGTGCGGACCCTGCACTTACAGGACCCTGAGAGCGAGTGCCTCCTTAAATGTTGCACTCCAGGGTCCTCACCGTCCTTATCCTAGTCCTGGGCTCCGGGTTCTAAGCACCCAGATGCTCCTTCCTCAAACGGAGGTTTCCGCAAGACATGACTGGGTCTCTTTCCTTCTCAGCCCTGCCCTCAGAATTCCAGCCCCTAATCAACTTTTATGGAGATACATGCCAGGCCAAAGGGCTGCCCCTAAGCTTTAGGAAGGAAACTCCTTAAATGCTGTTGACTTAGGAGTTCCGCCAGTGCCCCACCTGCCCAGAGCCTCTTGCCCCAGTGCCCCACCTGGGTTTATGGTGCCCCCCTCCCAGAAATATGAGCTCAGGGGTCAGAAACCCAGGTCCTGAGGTCCCTCCTCCCCAAGGACTCAGGATCCCAGGCCCCCAGTCCCCTCTTCCCTTAAGAAGTCCAGGCCACCACCCTCTTGGGGACCCAGCACCCAACTCACGAAGCTCCCGAAGCGGATGGAGTCTCCATCCTCAATGTGTAAGTCAGCCTGGGCCCCACTAAGGCGGGAGATGACAGACTGGCAGCCAGGGAGGAGGGAACGGAGCAGCCCCGAGCCTGTAATGTGGTCCGCGTGGCAGTGGGTATTCACTGGGAGAGAGAGGAGGGACAGGTCCGGAGGGTACAGAAAGGACCTGGGAGTCCCAGCCCAGATCCTTCTCCCTCAGACTCAGGAGTTCTGGGCCCCAGCTTCCCATTCCACTGACGCTGCAGCCCAGCCCCGCTGGGATCCATGAGTTTGGTCCCCGGACTGACCAGCATACAGTAGCCGCAGCCCCAGCTCCTTGATCAGCTGGGCATCCCGAGGCGCTGTTTCCAGGACTGGGTCGATCAGAACGGCCTCCCGGGACTCTCTGTCACCCAGCAGGTACGTGAAGGTGCAGCTCACGGGCTCGAACATCTGGGAACGGGGGACCCAGGTGAGAGCGCAGAACCGGACTTCCACCCACTGGAGGCGAAGTAGTCCAGACTGACCCTATCCTCTTCCGAAGATCCAGAAGCAGAAACCCCAGCCCACTCTTTCCCCGGGAGTCGGGAGTCCGGAGCCCCACTACCTTCCCCTATCAGAACAAAAGAGTTCCAACTTTCTAACATCCCAAAATCAGGGTCCCCAGCACGTTCTTTCATAGAGGACCCAGGGGTCCGGCCCCAAGCCCAGAGGCCCCCAGACCACTCACCTTTAAAGGACCCAAGAGTCCAGCCCTAAACCTCCACCCCGCTTTCCGCAAGATGCAGGCGTGGGTCCCCCCGGATCTCTCCCTATTAAGAGACCCCGGAGTTCCGTCCTTGCTGCCGCCTAGTGCCCAGCAGTCCCCTCCTAGGTCCAGCCACCCGCACCTGCCGCAGGAGGATGGGGGCTCCAGACCCGCCGCGCTGGCTCAGCTGCCGCCGGGCGACCCTCAATACAGCCTCCGCCATCGCGCCCACTGCGGGGTCAGGAATGAGCGGAGGCCGAGCGCCTGCAGGAGCCGGGCGCTACGGCACTGACCCCGGGAAGGGCGGGGCGGGGGCGGAGCACGCCTTAAAGGGGCCACGGACGCCTGGGGCAGACGGCGGGGGACCGCCGAGCGGGACTGGGGCGAGGGCGAGACCGAGGAAGCCAGAGTGCAATGCCTGGACGCTCTGAGACCCAGAAAAAACAGAGAACCGGGAGACACTCAAAGTGCGAGGGACAGACGCTCAGAGACACACAGACATACTCATGTAGGAACAGAGATAGGGAGAGAAGTAGAAACCCAGGGAGAGGCCCCAGTACACTCATAGCCTCGGGGCCGTTTTTTTCCCTTTTTCTTTTGTTTTATTTTGAGACAGAGTCTCGCTCTGTCACGCAGGCTTGAGTGCAGTGACTCGATCTCAGCTTACTACAGCCTTAAACTCCCGGGTTCAAGCGATCCTCCAACCTCAGCCTCCCGAGTAGCTGGGACTATGGCACGTTGCCACCACACCCGGCATTATATATATATATATATATATATATATATATATATATACACACACACACACACACACATACATGTATATAAAATTTGTTTTTTGCAGAGACGGAGTTCTCACTATGTTGCCCAGGCTGATCTCGAACTCCTGAGCTCAAGCGTTCCTCCCAGCTTGTCCTCCCAAAGTGCTGGGATTACAGACGTGAGCCACCGCGTCCCGTGGGGCCGTTTTCTAGCAGGTGGTAGGATAGTCATGGTTAGAAAAAGATGTTCGGTTCCAGGAGGCAGAGGTTGCAGTGAGTAGAGATGACGCCACTGCACTCCAGCCTGGGCGACAGAGGGAGACTCTGTCTCAAAAAAAAAAAAAGATATTCGTTCGGTTCCAGGTCATTAATATCTTGAGGGACTTTTGAGTGGGTGCCTGGTTACCAGAACAACACTTGATCCCATTAAAGTTCATCCAGAAATTGCATAAGCATTTTATCAGGAATGTTTCTCTCTTTCCAGGAAGAAATCTTAAAAAAAAAAAAAAAAAAAAAAAAAAAAAGATAATTTTGCATTATCTCTTGAATAATCAGATTGGGGATTATTCATCTTCTGTTGGGGTGTGAACCTCTGAAAAGAGCTTTTGTTCATTTACACCAAGGACCTGGGGCTGAAAAACTGTAGTCTCAAATCATGAGCTGTCAGAAAGTCTGCTCTTTGTAATCGTAGCAGTAGTGAGAATAGGACATCCCACTCTCATCTGGAGGATCTGTCACTTTGTGACATCAGAGCAGCCTTGATTTCCAGCCTAGGGGCAGAGCTTTTTTTTTTTTTTTTTTTTTAATTTTTAGAATTTTTTTTGTAGAAACAGGGGTCTTGCTATGTTGCCTAGGCTGGTCTCCAGCTCCTGGCCTCAAATGGTCCTCCCACCTGGGCCTCCCAAAATGCTGGGATTACAGGTATGAACCACTGAGTTATCCTGTCCCACAGCTTCTGAGGAGGGGTTTCCTGCAACAACATTTATCTTAATTCTGGAGTTTCCAGGGAATGGTCCCTGGAGCTATTTTCAGAGCAGCCCCTGTGTGAATGCCTTTACACAGAGAAGACCTGCTTTTCCTTAAGCCTATCAAATTGCTTCATTAAAATTTTATGTGGCCGGCTGGGCGCAGTGGCTCACGCCTGTAATCCCAGCACTTTGGGAGGCTGAGGCGGGCGGATCACGAGGTCAGGAGTTGAAGACCAGCCTGACCAACATGGTGAAACACCATCTCTACTAAAAATATAAAAATTAGCTGGGTGTGGTGGTGCACACCTGTTATCCCAGCTACTCAGGAGGCTGAGGCAGGAGAATTGCCTGAACTCGGGAGGTGGAGGTTGCAGTGAGCTGAGATCGTGCCACTGCATTCCAGCCTAGGTGATAGAGACTCCATCTCAAAAAAAAAAAAAAAAAAAGCATATGGCTGAGCTCATGCACAGGCACTTTGAGCACTTTGGGAGGCCTAGGTGGGCAGATCACTTGAGGTCAAGAGTTTGAGACAGCCTGGCCAACATGGTAAAACCCCATCTCTACTGAAAAAAATAAAATAAAATACAAAAAATTATCTGGGCGTGGTGGGGCACGCCTGTAGACCCAGCTACTTAGGAAGCTGAGGCATGAGAATCACTTGAACCCAAGAGGCAGAGGTTGCAGAGTTTGCAGTGATCCAAGATTGCGCCTCTGCAACATAGCAAAACCCTGTCTGGGCAACAGAGCGAGAGTGTCTAAAAAAAAAAGGCCAGGTGCGGTGGCTCACGCCTGTAATCCCAGCACTTTGGGAGGCCAAGGCGGGTGGATCACGAGGTCAGGAGATTGAGACCATCCTGGCTAACACGGTGAAACCCAGTCTCTACTCAAAAAAAATACAAAAAATTAGCCGGGCATGGTGCCGGATGCCTGTAGTCCCAGCTACTCTCGAGGCTGAGGCAGGAGAATGGCGTGAACCCGGGAGGCGGAGCTTGCAGTGAGCCGGGATCGTGCCACTGCACTCCAGCCTGGACGACAGAGCGAGACTCCGTCTCAAAAAAAAAAAAAATTCCAGGCATGAGGTCTCATGCATGCCTGACTCAAGCTAGACAAAGCTGAGGACCCAGCGGTGACTCAGTCTGGCTGGTAGGGGAGAGAAGTAGGGACAGCAGGTCTGAGACACAGGGAGGTGTAGGGATTTGGGGAACTCAGGGGAGGGAGGAGCCAGGGAAAGGAAGACCCTCAGGCACTCCTTACTGAGAGGGTCCCCCAAATAAGAACTTCTCGCCCCGGCACCCTTTCCCGTTGTTTTTGCAGAATTTCTAGACCATTTATCTGTCCTTTGAAGACACACCCTAGGCAGGGTTTATAGGCTCAGCTGTGAGATGTTCTAAGAGTTAGACTTGGCTTCACCCTTCTCAGGTGTAGGACCTTGGGCTGAAAACTTATCTTCTTCTGGGTTCCAGTTTTCTTATCTACAAAATGAGGTTGAAAATAGTTCAATAGCCTGCCATAGCACAGGCTCTCAGTGGGAACTGCCCATCATTATTTTGTCACTATCCTTGACTCCTTCCTACCCTTGCCACCTCCACCCACTTCCAGGCCCTGCTGAGTTAACCTCTCTCTCTTTTTTTTTTTTTTTTTTTGAGATGGAGTCTTGCTCTGTCGCCCAGGCTAGAGTGCGGTGGTGCACTCTCAGCTCACTGCAACCTCCGCCTCCTGGGTTCCAGAGATTCTTCTGCCCCAGCCTCCCAAGTAGCTGGGATTACAGGTGCACACCACCACACCCAGCTAATTTTTGTAGTTTTAGTAAAGATGGGGTTTCACCATGTTGGCCAGGCTGGTCTGGAACTCCTGACCCCAAGTAATCCACCTGCCTCAGCCTCCCAAAGTGCTGGGATTACAGGGGCGAGCCACCGTGCCCAGCCAGATTTAACCTATCTTAACCAGGCCACTTTTCTGTTATCACACCCTCTGCCCCATTCAAGGGGCAGCAAAGCATAAATGCAAATTGCCTGGACTGCAGGGCCAGGCTGAGGGATTCAAATCCTGGCTCTGATACTTCCTGGCTGGGATGACCTTCCCCTCCACACTTCATTTTCCTCCTCTGTACAAGGATGATAGTAGCACCTCCTCTTAAAACATTGCTATGGGGATTAAATAAATTAGTGCACATAAGGACAGTTTCCAGTGTATAATAAGTGCTAGCAATTAATACTGTAATTAATATATAACAATACCCTCACTGGTCTTCTGGCTTCTACTCTGCCTTCTTAAAATCATGGTTCTTGAAAATAGCTGTGGCCCTAGAGGTTGGGCGCGGTGGCTCACACCTGAAATCCCAGCACCATGGGAGGCCGAAGTGGGCGGATCACCTGAGGTCAGGAGTTTGAGACCAGCCTGGCCAACATGGTGAAACTCCATCTTTACCAAAAATACAAAAAAAAAAAAAAAAAATTAGCCAGGTGTGGTGACGGGCGCCTGTAATCCCAGCTACTCAGGACGCTGAAGCAGGAGAATCACTTGAACCTGGGAGGTGGAGGTTGCAGTGGGCTGATATCTCGCCACTGCACACCAGCTTGGGTGACAGAGCAAGACTCTGTACAAAAAAAGAAAGGGGTGGGCACAGTGGCTCACCCCTGTAATCCCAGCACTTTGGGAGGCCAAGACGGGTGGATCACGAGGTCAGGAGATCGAGACCAGCCTGGCCAACATGGTGAAACCCTGTCTCTACTAAAAATACAAAAATTAGCTGGGTGTTGTGGTGAACACCTGTAATCCCAGCTACTTGGGAGGCTGAAGCAGAAGAATCGCTTGAACTCGGGAGGCAGAGGTTGCAGTGAGCCAAGACTGCGCCACTGCACTCCAGCCTGGGGGACACAGCGAGATTCCATCTCAAAAAAAAGAGAGAGAGAGAGACCGAAGTGTCACTTCAAACTAATACAATGTGTGGAGCTCATTTAGATCTTAAGTCAAGCAAATCAAGTGTAATAAAAAGATATTTATGAGATATGATGTTTGACATTTAGCTTCAGAATCATTTGGGAAGAGTGGATGGGGGGTAAATCAAACAATACTGGTCATGAGTGAATAATTATTTTAAAAACTTTTTTTTTAAAGATACGGGGTATCACTCTGTTGCGCAGGCTGGAATGCAGTAACACAATCATAGCTCATTGCCGACATGAACTCCTGGGTGAGTCCCCACTCCCTACCCCCGTGAAATAGCTGGGACTACAGGCTGCCATTAAGCCAGACTTTTTTGTTGTTGTTGTTGTTGTTTTTAAGATGGGGAGGTGTCTCACTATGTTGCCTAGGCTGGGATTTTTGTTTGTTTGGGTTTTTGGTTTTTTTGTTTTTTTGAGACGGAGTCTCACTCTGTTGCCCAGGCTGGAGTGCAGTGGCTTGATCTTGGCTCACTGCAACCTCTGCCTCCCAGGTTCAAGCCATCCTCCCACCTCAGCCTCCGGAGTAGCTGAGATTACAAGCGTGTGCCACCATGCCTGACTAATTTTTGTATTTTTAGTAGAGACGGGTTTTCACCATGTTGGCCAGGCTGGTCTCGAACTCCTGACCTCAGGTGATCCGTCCACCTCCGCCTCCCAAAGTGCTGGGATTACAGGCGTTAGCCACCGTGCCTAGCCCCAGTCCGGTTTGGAAATTCTGGGCTCAAGTGATTCGCCCTCCTCTGCCTCCCAGAGTGCTGGGATTACAGGCATGAGACAGGGAGCCCGGCCTAGGCACTTTCTATTCTAAACACTTTCCATTGATTATCATATTTAATCCTAAAAACGCTCCATTTTATAGATGAGGAAACAGGCCTAGAAAGAGAGCTAGAAAGGGTCGCACGGCTAGAAAGTGGCACAGCCGTATTCCAAACCAGTTACCCAGGCAATCTGGCTCCAGAGTCCAAATAACCCCGCCAAACTCCCAGGGATCGCCAGACCTTGCGGGTTATCGGACTGAGACCCACCCATGCAGAGAACTTTTATGGGCATTTCCTGGTCCTTTCTGCACCAGGCAGGAAGGTGCACCGCCACTGCTCGGGAAGAATGCCAAGCTGCATGCCACCCCAGGCCTGGCACCAAAAGCGTGGGCCAGGGCACCTCGGGACCACCCAGGCTTCCGAGGGGGAAGGTAGATGGGGGCGTGGCTGAGAATCTTGAATCACCCAATAGCGAGGTGTGCCAAGGCGCTGTGCAAATAATGTGCCTTTTATTGGGCACTGGCTCTCTATGTGCCCGGAGTCCCGCCCCCGCCCTCTCTCGAAGAACTGGCCAGACTTTTTGCAAACGCCTTGAAGGGTAGAATTAGCAGCGACTTCTTGAAACTGCCTCTGGAGGTGGAACCCAGCGGAATTCTCGAAAAGAAGAGGGACATTAAAAAGGCGGGTGCATGCACTGATTTCCAAGCGCAGTTTGTCCATGTTAGTCTTGTACGTGCTTGACTCCAGTCAGCCACCGTAGGCCCCGCCACCGGCGGTGCACTTTCTGTCGATACGGTAGCTTCGCGCTTGCTCACGAACTTGCCTGCCTGGCTGGCGCACCCAGCCCCTCCTTCCATTCCTTCTTCCCCCTCTCTGCAGCCTCTGCCAGCCCGCACTGCGCATGCTTTCTGACGCCCCCTTTGGTCCAGCGTGGGAGGAGGGGATGGAAATGAGGTTGGGCCGAGCAGCTCGCGCGCGCTCCCTTCCCTGCCCTCCCCCGACGCCGGACGCGCGCCGGGCGGGGCAGCTCCGCTGGTCCGAGGGCAGTGCAGCAGCAGCGACAGCGGCTGCGGCCGTGGCCGTGGCGGGAGGAGCCGGAAGCCCCGCCCACGGGGAGGGGCCGTCCTGCAGGTGAGGGGGCAGGGGTTCGGGCGCGGATATTGGCTTGCAGGCTGAATGCCAGAATCACCCCGAGGGAGATCGGTTGTGGTCCGGACGCCTAGATTCTGGAGATTCTGGAGGGACTGTGCATTGGTGCCAGAGCCTCGGGAGGGTGCATCGTTGCCTGAATGTCTGATTCCGAGGGGTGCATTGAATCCTTTACGCTTGGGACTCTGAGGGAAAAGTCCATTAGGGGTCTCTGGACCGCGACGCATGCCAGGTTCCTTCCGTATCTTCCTCCAGGTCCCCCCTCTATCCTCCACGGCCCCATCCAAGCCAGGGATGAAATTTAACGGCAAGAAGGACGCAGTTGACGCGGCGTCAATGAACTGAGACTAAGTCAAAAGCCGGGTAAAGCTAGGTCTTTACGTGAAGCCCCGCCCACTGTGCCCATAGGCCCCTCCCCTGGGACGGTGATGAAAGACCTGCCCACTCCGCTCGAAGGCCCCCGCCCCCTGGGTCTAGTTTCAGAACAAGACTTTTTTTGTACAGCTCCGCCCATTCCAGGACTGCAGGGTCTGGTGGGGAAGGTCCCGCCCACTCTGCGCTAGGCCCCGCCGGCTCCGCGCTTAAGACGGCCGCTGAGTTAGTTGTGGAGACCCCGCCCACTCTGCTCAAAGACTCCAACCCTGGGTTTAGATAGCGAAGGGACTGCCTCTGGCTTGAATTTGCATAGCCCCGCTCACTGTGCTCTTAGGCTCCGCCTCCCCGCTAAGCCTGCCCTCGCCTTAGCATCCCATACTTACAGACCTTGCTCCTAAACAGTGTGATCCCTCATTTTAGGCCCTCCAACCCTATCCCCATCAGCCTGGTCATCACCGGCGTCACCCCCGCCCCGCGCCCTGCCCCTAGGTTCCTGTGCCAGCAAGATGCTGGAGCGAGGCGCGGAGTCCGCGGCCGGGGCCACCGATCCTAGTCCCACTGGCAAGGAACCAGTGACCAAAGAAGGTGAGAGTGCCCCGCCTGTGAGTAGGGAGCATTCTCCAGGAATGGGGGCCAAAATAATCACATTCTGGGGGAATCTCAGGGTGAAAATTTGAGGGCCCTAGGGTGATGACTATTTGGGATCCCCAAAACTGCCACATTCTGGGAAATCCTTCCATTTGGCTCAGAGAGAGCCTCAGTGACCATTTGCTAAGGCTCAGGAAATGAGTCTTACAGAAGGGACGGGGCAGGGATGACATGCGGGATGTCGGGGTGATCACTGGGAAGATACTAGAAACGGATACCTTGGTAGCTTTGAGGAAGCCTTAGTAGCTTTGGGGATCCAGGAAAGTAACCCTTTGGAGTCCCTCAGAATGACGCCTGGGGGGAGGGGGGAGCAGAAACGTGCAATTTGGGGAGTCTCAATGTGATGCTTGAGGTGCCCACGTACACTTGGAGGAGCCCCACGAATATCAAAGTCGTGGCGGAGCCTGGCCTAGGCCCAGGGCGTTGGCTGCTTCCTGGAGCCCACCAGCCCTCCTGTCCCCCAGCTCCCCACCAGGGCCCACCGCAGAAGCCCAGCCAGTCAGCTCCAGGGCCCATCGCGTCCGCGGGCTCGCCTCCCCGGCCTCGCCGGCGGCCCCCGCCCCAGCGCCTGCACCGCTGCCCCGACTGTGACAAGGCCTTCTCGTACCCGTCCAAGCTGGCCACGCACCGCTTAGCACACGGAGGCGCCCGACCCCACCCATGCCCAGACTGCCCCAAGGCCTTCTCCTACCCCTCCAAGCTGGCAGCCCACCGCCTCACGCACAGCGGCGCCCGCCCGCACCCGTGCCCACACTGCCCGAAGTCCTTTGGCCACCGCTCCAAGCTGGCGGCTCACCTCTGGACCCACGCACCCACCCGCCCCTACCCGTGCCCCGACTGCCCCAAGTCCTTCTGCTACCCTTCCAAGCTGGCGGCCCACCGCCACACGCACCACGCCACCGACGCCCGCCCCTATCCTTGCCCGCATTGCCCCAAGGCTTTCTCATTTCCCTCCAAGCTGGCCGCCCATCGCCTATGTCACGACCCCCCAACCGCGCCCGGCAGCCAGGCGACTGCCCGGCACCGATGCTCCAGCTGCGGCCAGGCCTTTGGCCAGAGACGCTTACTGCTCCTTCATCAACGCAGCCACCACCAGGTGGAGCACAAGGGGGAGAGAGACTGAGCCCTCCCTTGGCTCACTGTCCCCTTCTGCCGCCAGCCCTAGCCAGTAAGAGGTGGAATTTCTAAGACCGACTGTATGAGCTCGCCTCTTCCAGATAGCTGGCAGAGGGCAGGGCAAGGGATTGGCCATTTATACTGGGCTCGAGATCAGAAGCCCGAGGAACTCTTTGCTCCCCTGCTTTGGGGAGATCTCAAACCATGGACGTGGAGCTGTGGTTTGACAGCGCTGGCTCTGCTTCTCCCCACACACTTACATGGCAAAGGTAAAAAGTCTGCTACTATCGTGGGTTGATGAGGATTGTGGGCAAACAGGCTCTCTTGTTGTTAAAAGTTTAAACTGGTGTCTCCACTTTGGCCATATGACGGTATCTAAGAAATTGAAAATACATACATGCTTCTCTCAACTCTTCCACTTGTAGGAATTTATTCTATAAACTCATGCATGTGAAAAAAAAAGCATAGTGTTAAGGGTGTTCACTGCAGTGCGACTGTTGTGGCCAAAGATTGGAAGCAACTCAAGTGCCCAAGAACAGGGGACCAACTATTGAATTACAGCCATGGAATGGAATAAGTAGCCATAGGAAAAAAGGAAGCACTATATGTACTGATGTGGAAAAATCTCCGATACACTAGGTGATAAGAGCAAGAACAAAGGGTATATACCACTGACCATTTAAAGACATTCAAAAGCCCAAGCTTCAGGCTGGGTGTGGTGGTTCACGTCTATAATCTCAGCACTTTGGTTAGCTTGAGGCCAGTTCAAGAGCAGTCTGGGCAACATAGCGAGACACCATCTCTACCAAAAAAAAAAAAAAGCTGGCTGTGGTGGCATGTACCTGTAGTCCCAGCTACTTGGGAGACTGAGGAAGGTGGATCACTTGAGCTGGCAGGTCAAGGCTGCCATGAGCTGTGATCATGCCACTGCCTTCCAGTCTGGGTGACAGAGCGAGACCCCATCTCAAAAAGAAAAACAAAAAAAGCCCAAGATTCAGACCCATCCCTGACCCACTTCTTACAAGTTGCCAGGCCTTGGACAAGCTTTGTCACTCCTCTGGATTCAGATGCCTTTGTTGTAAAATGGGTGGGTTATAAGGCATTTGTAAGGGGCAAGCAACACCTCAGGCAAAGTCAGTTCCCCTTATGGAGCCTGTTTCTCCCATTATAAATAAGGATGAACAAGCTAACATTGGAATGTTCTTCATTCCACAAATATTAAGCACCTCCTGTGTGCTGGTCCCTGCATGGGGTGTTGGGGACACAGCATTGAAGAGAGACCTTGTCTAGTGAGGAAAGTGAACACTAATTTTAAAAAGCAGCAGCAGACCAGGCAGAGTGGCTCAGGCCTGTAATCCCAGCACTTTGGGAGGCTGAGGCAGGCGGATAACTTGAGGTCAGGAGTTCAAAACCAGCCTGGTCAGCATGGCGAAACTCCATCTCTACTAAAAATACAAAAACTAGCTGGACGTGGTGGCATGCACCTGTAATCCCAGCTACTTGGGAGGCTGAGGTATGAGAATCGCTTGGACGCGGGAGGCGGAGGTTGCAGTGAGCCAAGGTTGCACCACTGCACTCCAGCCCGGGCGACAGAGAGCCTGCCTCAAAAAAAAAAAAAAAAAAAAAGTAGCAGCAGCCAAGTCATTCATTCATCCATGTGTGTATGTATGTAGAGACAGGGTCTATGTTGCCCAGGCTAGTCTGAACTTCTGGACTCCCACTTTGGCCTCCCAAAGTGCTAGGATTACAGGCATGAGCCACCATGCCCGGCCCCAAGTCCATTTAGAAGAACAAGTAGGAGAGCCTTGGCTCCCCACCCCCTCAACCCAGATACAAGAATTATTACAAAGCTGTGCAGTAATGAAATTAGTGGTGGTGGCTTGAAAACAGGCCAGTGGAAGACAATTGAGAGCTCAGAAACAGACCTGTGCTTATGCTGACATATGACAAACTGGACCTGTAGACCTGGGAGTGGCAACCTTTTTCTATAAAGGGCCAAAGAGTACAGATGTCCCCTGACTTAACAATGGTTTGATTTCAGGATTCTCCAACTTCATGATGGGTTCATCCGGATGTAGCATCATTGTAAGTCAAAGGGCATTGGGTTTTGTTTTGTTTTGTTTTGTTTTTGAGGCAGGGTCTTGCTCTGTTGTCCAGGCTGGAGTGCAGTGGCACAATCGCAGCTCATTGCCCTGAACTCCTGGATGCAAGCGATCCTCCTACCTCAGCCTCCCAAGTAGCTGGGACTACAGGCAAGCACCACCACACCCGGCTTATTTATTTTTGAGATGGAGTCTTGCTTTGTTGTCCAGGCTGGAATGCAGTGGCATGATCGCTGCTCACTGCAACCTCTGTCTCCCGGGCTCAAGTTTCTCCTACCTCAGCCTCCTGAGTAGCTGGGATTTCAGGTGTGCGCCACCATGCCCAGCTAATTTTTGTATTTTTAGTAGAGATGGGGTTTCACCATGTTGACCAGGCTGGTCTCAAACTCCTGACCTCAAGTGGTCCACCTGCTTTGGCCTCCCAAAGTGCTGGAATTACAGACGTGAGTCACTGCGCCCAGCCCCCAGCTAAATTTTTTTTGTAAATTTTTTTGTAGAGATGGGGTCTCACTATGTTGCCCAGGTTGGTCTCAATCTCCTAGCCTCAAGTGACCTTCCTGTCTTGGCCTCCCAATGTCCTGGGATTCCAGGCGTGAGCCGCCAAGCCCAGCTGCATCTGTTATATGTTTAAGTTTTGCAGGCCATACAGTGTCTTCCACAACTATTCCACTCTGCCACTGTAGCAGGAAAGCAGCCACACACATTACAATACATAAATGAATGAGCATGGCTATGTTCCAATAAACATTTACCAAAACACTAGGTAGGCTGGATTTTGCCTATGGGCTATAGTCTGTTGAGCCTTGACATGGAAGAGTGGAGGATGGACAGACTAATCATAAATAAGGCTAAGAGACATGGGGAAAAATTAATTGAATCCCCTGGTATGTAGAAGAATGATCCCCCAAAGATATCCACATTTGAATCCCCAGAACCTGTATGTTAGCTTGCATGTAGCAAAAGGGACATTGCAGATGTGATTGAGATGGGTAAGTTATCCTGATTATTCAGATAGGCCCAATATAATCACAAAGGTCCTTATATGGGAAAGGATGCAGAAGAGAGAGAGAGGTGATCATGAAAGCAAACATTCGAGTGATGAAAGGCCCCAAGTCAAGGAATTTTGCCTACAAAGGGCAAGGAAATAAATTCCTCCTTAGAGCCTCCAGAAGGATTGCAGCCCTGCTGACACTTGATTTTAGCCCAATAAGGCTGATTTTGGACTACTGACCTCCAGAACTATAATAAAATTAACTTGTGTAGTTTAAAACCACTAAGCTTATGGCAATTTGTTACAGCAACAATGGGAAATTACTGCAGACCCCTACCTCACACCATATGCAAAAACAAGTTTCTGGGAGTTTAAGATCTAAATCTGAAGAGAAGAACTAAAAAATATTTACATGGAAATAAGAAGAATTATCTTAGTAACTCCAGAAGTAGAGACAGTATCCTTAAGAGACAAAAGAATGTAAATCATAGATGAAAAGATGGGTAAATGTGACCATAAACGAATGTAAAGTTATGACTAGGATGGATGAGATATAGTATTTTAAGAGTGTGTACCTGGCATATCCTATTATACAGTGGAGGTTAGGAAAGGCCTTGTTGAGGATGTAATGTCTGAACTGAGATCTGAAAGTTGTGGTGGAAGGAGTGAGAGAGTAGAAAGTGTCCATAGATTGGATAAAGAAAATGTGGTACATATACACCACGGAATACTATGCAGCCATAAAATGGAATGAGATCACATCTTTTGCAGGGACATGGATGGAGCTGGAAGCCATTATCCTCAGCAAACTAACGCAGGAACAGAAAATCAAACACTGCATGTTCTTACTTATAAGTTGGAGCTGCATGATGAGAACACATGGACATGGCCGGGCATGGTGCCTCACGCCTGTAATCCCAGCACTTTGGGAGGTGGAGGTGGGCATATCACCTGAGGTCAGTTCAAAACCAGCCTGGCCAACGTGGCAAAACCCCCCTCTACTAAAAATACAAAAATTAGCTGGGCGTGGTGGCAAACGCCTGTAATCCCAGCTACTCAGGAGGCTGAGGCACAAGAATCCCTTGAACCCAGGAGGCAGAGGTTGCAGTGAGCCAAGATCATGCCACTGCACTCCAGCCTGGGCGACAGAGTGAGACTCTGCCTCAGAAAAAAAAAAAAAGAACACATCAGGGGAACAACATACACTGGGGCCTGTCAGGGGGTGGGGGTGGGGGGCTAGGAAGAGCATCAGGAAGTATACCTAATGGACGCTGGGGTTAATACTCAGGTGATGGGATGATCTGTGCAGCAAACCACCATGGCATGTATTTACCTATGAAACAAAACTGCACATCCTGCACATGTACCCCCGAACTTAAAATAAAAGTAGGAGAAAAGAAAGTGTCCAGCCTAAGGGCTAGGACTGAGCAGGCTGCTGAACTGCACTCTACTCAGTAAGGCATTTCAGGGAAGGTTTTGGGAGGGGTAAGGGTTCTACTCTGTCCTCCCAACCCAGCAGTGCTGCTTGTATCCACATTTTTGCAGAGAACTGTCCGGAAGAATTTCTCCAAAGCAACCACACCAGCAGCAAAATTTCAAAGACACATACTCATTTGAGAGGGCGTTGATCTGATCCAACCTTACTTTTACAGAAGGGGGAAATGAGGCCAGGAAAGATGAGATTTATCGGCAACCAAACCACAGGGCAGTACCTGAGTCTAGGTGGATCCTAGGTCTCTTGATAGCCTGACACCCACCCAGCTGTTCCTTGAACACATAATGCTCGCTCCTGCCTCAGGGCCTTTGCACTTGCTTTTCCTCTACCTGGAAGGGCTCTCTCAGATACTCCTTACTTCTCCCAGGTCCCTGCAGAGGGGTAAGTCCTCCAAGAGGCCATCCCCAATCATCCTATCTATAAACTACCAGGACCCTGCCATTGCTCTGTCACTCACAATGCTCTATTTTCCTTGCTCTCACAGCATTTCCCACTGTCCAAGGTTGCATTGCACGTGCACCATCTCTCTCCCCCTGTACAATGTCAGGCCAATGAGATCGGGGACTACTGTTTTTTTCATACTGTCTTCCCAGTGTCCCCGACATGGTGGCTGTGGTAGGCAGAGTAATGGCCTCCCAAAGATGTTCACATCCCAGCTGGGCACAGTGGCTCACGCCTGTAATCCAGCACTTTGAATGGCTGAGGCGGGTGGGTCACCTGAAGTCAGGAGTTCCAGACCTGCCTGGCCAACATGGCAAAACCCCGTCTCTACTAAAAATACAAAAATTAGCTGGGCATGATGGCAGGCGCCTGGAATCCCAGGTACTCGGGAGGCTAAGGCAGAGAATTGCTTGAACCTGGGAGGCAGAGGTTGCAGTGAGCCAAGAACACGCCACTGCAGTCCAGCCTGCGTGATAGAGCAAGACTCCGTCTCAAAAACAAAAAAACAGGGAGATTATCCCAAATGATCTAGGTAGGCTTAATGTAATCACAGAGATCTCTTGTTGCCCAGGCTGAAGTGCAATGGCATGATCTCAGCTCACTGCAACCTCCGCCTCCCGGGTTCAAGCGATTCTCCTGCCTCAGCCTCCCGCGTAGCTGGGATTACAGGCATATGCCACCACGTCCGGCTCATTTTGTATTTTTAGTAGAGATGGAGTTTCTCCATGTTGGTCAGGCTGGTCTCAAACTCCCAACCTCAGGTGATCCACCCCCCTCGGCCTCCCAAAGTGCTGGGATTACAGGCGTGAGCCACTGCGCCTGGCCTACAATAACAAAGATCTTTACATGTGGAAGTATGGAACAGAAGAGTCAAGGTCAGGGTGATGGGACGTGAGAAGGACTCAACAGGCCATTGCAGGCCTGGAATATAGAAGGTGAATGGAATGTGGGTGGCTTCTAGAAGCTGGAAAAGACAAGAAAACAGATTCTCCCCTCAAGCCTCCAGAAGGAACGCAGCCCTGCCTACCTTGATTTTTAGCCCAAGGATACCCATTTTGGACTTCAGACCTCCAAACCTGTAAGATCATAAATTTCTATTATTTTAAGCCACTGAGTTTGTGATAATTTGTTATAGCAGTAGTACAAAACTAACATGGTGAGTTATCGGTGGTAGTGTGAATGAGCAAATGAATGAGTGAACATGAAGTCTAAAGCCACCCTTAGCTGGGCAGTGTGGCTCAACACCTGTAATCCCAGCACTTTAGGAGGCCAAGGCGGGAAGACTGCTTGAGGCCAGAAGTTCGAGGCCAGCCTGGGCAACATAGTGAGAGCCCATCTCTACAAAAAATAGAAAATTTATCAGGTGTGGTGGTACATGCCTATAGTCCCAGCTGCTCAGGAGGCTGAAGCAGGAGGATCGCTTGGGCCCAGGAGGTCGAGGCTGGAGTGAACAATGATTGCACCACTGCACTTCAGCCTGGGCAACAGAGCAAGACCCTGTCTCTAATAATAATAATAATAAACCACCCTCATCTTAAAGATGCAAAAACAAAGGTCCAGAAAGAGACAGGAGACTGGTAGCCCTTGGTTGATGAGGCAAAAGTTGGGAAAGGGCTTGGAATGTCCAATAAAAGGTTACCCAAAGGTCAGATCTCAAACCTACCTCTGACCCTGGCCTCCATCCTGTTCAAACCCCCTCCCAACCTTCCCACCCTCAGATTAAAGTCCAGGCTTCTCAGCCTGGAGTTCGCAGACCTTCAGGCCAGGCCTGTCCAAAAGACCTTTCTAGAGTGATGCAAATGTTCTCTGTACTGCCTAATACAGTAGCCACTGAGCAATTGAAATGCATGGCCAGTGTGACTATGGAAGTGAAGTTTACATTTCATTTCATTTCATTTTAATTAATTTAAATAGCCACCTGTACCCAGTGGTGATCACACTGGACAGCAGAGCTGCAAGGACTGTGCCTGGCTTTCTAAATCTGCCCCCAAAGCCTCTTTGCCAAAGGCAGCAATGCTCTTCTGCCTGCCTTAGGCTGCTTCCCACCTCCTGGCCCATGCTATGGCCTCTGCCTAGAGCACCATCCCATCCTCTGCCCCGATTCCCTCACAATCACCTCAATTCCCACTTAAATGTGGTGGAGCCTTGAAGGGGGTGCAGGGTTTGGGTAGGTTGCTTAAAATGTCCCTTCCTCCCATTCTACCTCCTAAATTAGGTGATGTAAAACCACGGTGGTGACATTCATTATACAGCTACTTCTGAAAACCCTGGAGGAAAGGCACTATCCCTGGCCTGGGGACGCTGAGGCTTCAGGAGAGAGACAAGCCTCATGGGTACCCAGGCCTCCAGCCACAAAGGGACAGCCAAGATACAGGTGTGGCTCAGAGGGCCAGAAAAAGTTGAGGGGCAGTGCTGAGGGTCAGATTCCCAGTTCCCTGCCTCTTGCCAACACAGGGATAAGGGGCCAAGCAGAAGAGACAAAGAGTTCCTTCTCTACCAGATCTCTGACGGAGGTGCCCAGCATTCTTCCCCAGGTCCCAGGGAGCCTCTTAGAGTTTTGGGAGACTCTTGGATGAGAATAGGCAGCTGCTCCAAACCAACTCATCTTTATTAAATGCATCGTGTGTGTGTGTGTGTGTGTGTGTGTGTGTGTGTAGCACATACTTCAGGCCTGTGGCACCACCCCATAGAGCTGGTGAGGAAGTAACTTCTGCTTCTCATTGCAACTGTAGATCCATCGGGGACGAACGAATGCCAGGGAGGGGTTGTCCATCAGGGCCTGCAGGGTGGGGTGGGGAATTCCCATACGGGAATGTGTCATCGAGGGGAGGATGGAGGAGATGCAAAGGTGTGCCCAGGTCTCCCATTCTCTGCCTCTTTGGTACTCACCTCCTCAAAGCTGGGATCCCATTCCTGTGCTGTGATCACAAACTGAACCCGGTCGCTCATATAGTCCTCGAGCTCCCTGGCGGGAGAGAAGAAAAGAGGTAGAAGGCACATCAGGGAAATCAGCACTGACGTCCTACTCCCCAGCCACTCTCAATGGCTGTCCCCACACTGTCCCCACCTATGCGCCTCTAGGTTGCCTCTAGGCTCCATTCTTTCATGTATCCATCTTGCCACAGCCACAATGACCAGAGCTCCCACAGTGGCTAATCCTCAGGCTGTCCCTTTCAGAAGCAGGGGTAGGGGTAAGGATCCTCGCCATACAGAAGAGGAAACTGAGGCAAGCCATGCACCCTGGGCTGCCGGTGGTGGGCAAGCTAGCATTCGGATTCCATGACCTGTGCCCACCTGCTGGGCATGGCCCTTCTCCATCCTCCTGATGGTCTTCTTTCCCACACCCCCACCCGTCCCAGCAGGTCCCTGAGCGCTCCCTTGGATCCATCACCCCTTCCCCACCCCAGTCCCTGGAGACTCACCCATTGAAGGCTGTGACGTATCGGATGAGTTTCCGCCGCTCGTCCCCAGGGAACTCCCCGTAAAGAAAGAAGTGCTTGCCCTGGAAGAAATCTGCAGGAGAGAAGGGGGCTAAGGTAAGCATGAGGCCCCAGGAGTTCCCAGGCACCAAACAGGAGTGACGAGGCTGACCCAGCAGCTGAGGAGAGGGCTGTCCACATGTGGGCAGGGATTGATGGCAGGCAGTGGACCCTGCCCAGCGGCCCATCAGAGCCTCCTGGGGAGGTAGGTTGGTTGGTTGGTTGGTTGGCTTTAATGGTAGAAGATACAATGACTATTATTGTGATTTGTTTCTGACCGACAGGCTGGAGCCACTTACCTCTCTCTCTCTCTTTTTTTTTTAAGATAAGGACTCACTCTGTCGCCCAGGCTGGAGTGCAGTGGCGTGATCTTGCCTCACTGCAACCTCTGCCTCCTGGGCTCAAGTGATTCTCCCATCTCAGCCTCCCCAGTAGCTGGGACTACAGGCGCATGCCACCAAGCCAGACTAATTTTTAAACTTTTTGTAGAGAGACGGGGTATTGACATGTTGCTCAGGCTGGTCTCAAACCCTTGGGCTCAAGCAATCCTCCCACCTCAGCCTCCTGAGTAGCCAGGACTACTGAGTAGCACACCACCACGCTCGGCTAATTTTTAAATTTTTTTGTAAAGGCGGGGGCGGGGGGGGTCTCACTATGTTGCCCAGGCTGGTCTTGAACTCTTGGACTCAGGCAGTCCTCCCACCTCGGCCTCTCAAAGTAGGGGGTGAGCCACTGCGCCTGGCCTGCCTGGAGCCACTTAATGAGCTTCATCCAGGCTGAAAACGTCAGTATCTGCCACTTCTTCACCTTTGCTCTCCTTTCCAACCAGTGCCTTTCTTGTTCTGACCTTTGGGGTGGCTCCTTCTTTCCATTTTAAGGTGACTCTCTAGGCCATCAATTTGCTGATGCCACTTTAGGGGCTTGGGAGAATCAAAGCATCTTCCTGCCCATCACCCACGAGGAACTGGGTGGAAACGGCTCTTCTGGAAGCCCCAGAACCACACCTCTGCACAGCCCGTGACTGTTTTTCCTCCGCTCCCTTCATTCTCGAAGAAGCTCTGCCTCCCTGCCCCTCATCCCACAACTCCCTGCAGAGTTTCCCCATTTCCTTTTGTTCTTATTCTTTTACACTGGAAATGCAAACACACAATGTGTGCAGACAGCATCCACGTCCAGAGTGATGGCTGATGTTAAAGCAGACACTGGTGTGCGCCCACCCAGGGCCTGACAGAGAGCAGTGCCCCTGTCACCTGGTGTGCCCGGCTTCACCCCAGACCAACAGAACGGCACCTGGGCAAGTGAAGCACTAGCATGAGGGTGGGGCCCTCACCCCTGACGTGAAAAAAAGGAGGTCACACCTGGCACATGGCTGCGAGGGGAGTGGTCAGAACAAGAAATCTGGAGGGGAGAAAAAGGCAAGTCACAGAGAGGATGCTGAAAGGAAAGGAACAAGCCTGGCAGAACCTGAAGGTGCTGAGGCAGGGAGTGGGTTGAGGAAGGAGAGGGGAGGCAAGACACAGGGGCAGCAGTGACCCCAGGGCTGGCCAGGGTAAGTCCCAGCTGAGAACTGAGAAGAGAAAATGCCACTTCAGGAGGGATGGGGGGATTTCCCACCCGGGAGCTCAGGGACTGGCAGATCGGGAGGCTCCTGGTGTTCCTCACTGTCCGTGTTCTCATCCGTGGAGCCTGCATACGGGTCTTCCCCATTCTCCTCCTGGCCAGGGGGCAGTCTGTGTTCCTTCTGCTCTGCCACCCTGGGGGTGCCAAGAGGAGTAGAGAGTGAGCATGCAGAGCAGCCTCCCCTACACCCAAGGCCAGGGACACCCCAACCCCCAGCCCCAGCCCTACCTCCTCAGCTCATCCTCTGTGTCCCCAGAATCTTCCGCCCCATTGTCCTGTCCTTCTGCAAGTAGAAGCTCAGTCAATGCAAGGCTGCCTTGTCTCCTGGGAAGACTGGCAGCTCTCCCAGTATGGCACAGACCCAGGCGTCTCATGCCCCCGGCCTCAACTGCCCTCCAGATCCAGTCGTCTGGGCCCCCAGCCCCTCCTCCCTCTGATCCAGAAGTCCAGGCCCCAGCCCCTCCTCCCTCAGACCCAGGAGTCCAGGACTCAGCCCTTCCTCCCTCAGACACAGGAGTCCAGCCCCCAGCCCCTCCTCCCTCAGACCCAGGAGCCCAGGCCCCCAGCCCCTCATCCCTCAGACCCAGGAGCCCAGGCCCCCAGCCCCTCATCCCTCAGACCCAGGAGTCCAGGTCCCCAGGCTCTCTTCCCTCAGACTCAGGAGTCCAGGCCCCAGCCCCTCCTCCCTCAGACACAGGAGTCCAGCCCCCAGCCCCTCCTCCCTCAGACCCAGGAGCCCAGGCCCCAGCCCCTCCTCCCTCAGAGTCTGACCTGACTGTACCCCCTCAATGTCTATATCTTCCTGGAGCACTGGTGAGGCTGCTTTGGTCTCTTCAGGGGTTGGGGGCTTCTGGGGTGAGCTGGGTCCAGCTGCCTGAATGGGCTTGGTTTTGGTCTGGGGGCGCTAAGGAGGGAGAGTGGGTGGGTGAGGAGGGCAGGAACAGCGTGGGTGTGTTGGGGGGGGGGTACCTGCAAGAGGCAGGAGTGGGAAGTTTGGGGTGCCACAGCAGACTCATGTCATCCTCCCACTACACCCTCCCCCACTGGACAGGGGGCATCAGACCTTTTGAGGAAGCTTGGGGGCTTCATCTCCGCTGCCACCACTGTGAGAGGCCTCATCCTCCTCACTGCTGGAACCTGGTCCTGCCATGAGGTACCTAGGGGACAAATCGGGCCTCAGACAAACAGGCCCGAGGGAAGTGGGGAGGGCGTTCAGGAGGCAACAGCCATTGGCATTTACTAAAATACTCACTCTAGTGGGCCTCATGGTCTTGTTCCCAGCCCATTCTCTCCCAGCTCAGGAAGGCCCCAGTGAACCCAGTCAGCCTGGCCACCTGCCCTGCAGACCTGGGTACCCCCTTTCTTCCCCTCCCTCTTTTTTTTTTGAGACAGAGTCCATTCCGTCGCCAGGCCGGAGTGCAGTGGCCTGATCTCGGCTCACTGCAATCTCTGCCTCCAGGTTTGAGCGACTCCCCTGCCTCAGCCTCCGTAGTAGCTGGGATTACAGGTGCACACCACCATGCCCCGCCAACTTTTTGTATTTTATAGAGACACAGGTTCACCATGTTGGCCAGGATGGTCTCGATCTCCTGACCTCATGCTCTGCCCCCGTCGGCCTCTGAAAGTGCTGGAATTACAGGCGTTAGCCACCACTCCTGGCCGCTTTTTTTTTTTTTTTTTTTTTTTTGAGACAAGATCTCACTCTGTCACCCAGGATAGAGTGCAGTGGCGTGATCTTGGCTCACTGCAACCTCCAACTGCCAGGGTTCGAACGATTCTCCTGCCTCAGCCTCCCCAGTAACTGCGATTACAGGCATGTGCCACCACGCCTGGCTAATTTTGTGTCTTTTGTTTTGTTTTGTTTTTTAAGTACATACGAGGTTTCACCACGTTGGCCAGGATGGTCTCGAACTCCTGACCTCGAGTGATCCACCCACCTCAGCCTCCCAAAGTGCTGGGATTACAGGCATGAACCACAGTACCCAGCATTCCCCTCCCTCTTGGGGAAGAAATGTCTCAATTCAAAAGGAATGAAAAATCAGAACTTTCCCCTTTAAGAATCAAAGTCAGTTTCTCATTAGGAAAATACCCACCATTTAAGGGGAAAATCTCAAAGCAAACACATTTTAAAGACTACAACACTATAATCATGGTTCCTTAAGCCACTAACATTCCAGGAAAAGGATTTTCCTAGCTCTAACAACAGTAGCAGGTTGACACTTACATGGGACTTCCTACATGCCAGGTAGCACGTGACAAATACTGAGTCACTGAATCCTGCGGTAGGTCCTATTTTTGGCCCCATTTTACAGGTGAGGAGACTAAGGCACAGAGAGATTATTTAATCTGCCCTAAGCCACAGGGAAGGTATGCAGACACGAATGTATTAGTTCCATTTTTCTGAGACATACATGTTAAGACCCTTCTGCATTTAATTTGGTTGTTTTCAAGCTGGTGAAATGCTGTTTAGGTAAGTCACACTCATAAAACGGTGGCTACAGGAGATTCAGAGGATTTAAAATGTAGTAGTTCATTAACAGTCAATAGCAGGTTTACTTAACTTTTTCTTCAAAGTGCTCTATTCAAAGATTAAAAAAAAAACTAAATTTGTGCTTATTAGGTATGGAGAGTCGTCCTCTTGGGGTCTTCCTTCTATAGTTGAATTTTTATTTTATTTTTGTTTTTTGAGACAGAGTCTCGCTCTGTCCCCAGGCTGGAGTGCAGTGGCATGATCTCGACTCACTTCAACCTCTTCCTCCCAGGTTCAAGGGATTCTCCTGCCTCAGCCTCTAGAGTAGCTGGGGCTACAGGTGTGCGCCACCACGCCCAGCTAATTTTTGTATTTTTTGGTACAGATGGGGTTTTACCATGTTGGCCAGGCTGGTCTCAAACTCCTGATGTCACATGATCTGCCCACCTTGGCCTCCCAAAGTGCTGGGATTACAGGCGTGAGCCACTGCACTCAGCCAAATTTTTATTTTTGAGATAAGGTCTTGATTTGCCACCTAGACTGGAGTGCAGCGGTGCAATCATGGCTCATTGCAGCCTCAACCTCCTGGGCTCAAGTGATCCTACCACCTCAGCCTCCCAAGTATCTAGGACTACAGGTATGTGCCACCACACCTGGATAACTTTTTTCATGTTTTGTAGGGATGGGGTCTCACCACGTTGCCCGCATCATATAGTTATTTTTTTTTAGTTTATAAATGAGTACAAGCCAGAATTTTTAAAAATATAAAATGCTTTGTGAATTCTTTTTGTTAAGACCAGTTGCAAATCCAACACTGTTTGTCTTTTTCCCTTTCTTTCATGCCCTCCTTAAGCTCTCCCAGGCAGATAATAACCCAAATCTGGTTCCTTCTGCCCCAGATATAGCACCAGCCCATCCCCTCTTCTGTTCCTGAGGCCCCAGCCTACTCAGGAGTCCCCACCTGCAGCCTCTCCTTGACACTTCATCCCTCCCAACAGAGCCTGCCCCTGCCCCCATCAAACCTTCTGTGACTCCCCTCTGCTCACAAGAGGAGGCCTCTGGAGCTGGATGGGCTTCAGAATTTTGAATCTTTCAGATTTTAGAGAGGCAAATGGCTGGCGTACAGATTGTTACATAAACTCCCAGGAGGGCCTGGGGGAGCACCCCATGATCAAACCCACTAATATTTCTGCAGTTAAGACCATGACACACTTAAGGGGATAAAAAAAAAAGTCCGCAAATAGCCTCACATTAGTTCAGGATGACTGCAGCGAAATGAGTTTGTGCTGAACCTAGAAAAGAACTTTCAGCTTCTAGAGATGTTTGGATTCCTGAATAACAGATGAGGGTTCTGTGAAGCTGCATGGAGCCCAGTGTGTAGGCTGGGCTCTGGAAGTCCCTTCTGACCTGAGCCCACCCACCTCACAGCCTCGCTATCCCCCAAGGCAAATAATTTCTCAAATACACCAGGTACAACTAACTTCTGAACACTCAGGCCATGGAGTACAATCCAGTCTCCCCTCCAATTCATGGACCTCAGATCTGAGCTAGCCTTTGCTCAGTCCAAAGCCTTCTGTGGTTCCTAATGCCCCAGTCCCATTTTTCTTGCCACTTCTTGCCCCTGTGTAAGCTCAGCCTCACCTACAACTCCAGGCAGACAACAGGCTGCCCTGACCTTGTCTCCTCTGCGCAGCATGTTCTCTGCCTCTGTTCAGCCTGAAAAACCTCTCTTGGACCTTGAAGACCCCTTGCTCTCTGCGGGCCACCCTGTGGGGCTTCCACTGCACTGTTACAACAATTCTGATCCCTCATCAAAGTGAGAAGCCTTCAAGGGCAGGGTTCGATGACTGGATCCTCAGCCTTGCACATTCCAGCCTGGCACCAAGCAGGGGCTTCTGGGACTCATTTTGGTTTTTGGGTTTTTTTTTGTTGTTGAGATGGAGTCTCGCTCTGTCACCCAGGCCAGAGTGCAGTGGCACGATTTTGGCTTCCAGGTTCAAGCGATTCTCCTGCCTCAGCCTTCTGAGTAGCTGGGATTACAGGCGTGTACCACCAAGCCCAGCTAATTTTTGTGTTTTTAGTAGAGATGGCGTTTCACCATGTTGGCCAGGCTGGTCTCGAACTTCTGACCTCAAGTGATCCGCCTGCCTCAGCCTCCCAGAGTGCTGGGATTACAGGTGTGAGCCACTGCACCGGGACTCACTTTGAATGAATGAATACGGACCCTAACACTTGTTCTCCCACCCCTGAGTTTTTGCACAAACTACTCCTCCAGCCTTTTCTGATAAGCAGGCTTCACAGAGCCCTCTGTGACCTCCCAGGCAGGTCCTCCTTCCCTCGTCTGGAGTACCCCAGCCCCTGCCCCGCTCCTCTCAGTAGTCTGCTGACTCTGGGCTGGGACCACCTGTGCTCTCCGCTGGCAGGCCCCAGTCTGACTCCCCTCCAGATCCCTGGCATTGCCCAGCACAGGATAAGGAGCAGGGTTGGTGTGTGAGGCCTCACCTCCGGGAGGGCAGCCGCCGACGCATGCGGTGACAGTCCAGCACCCACTCCTTACGCACGATGCGGCCTCCCAGGCCTAGGACCTGGCTGTACTTGGGGGTGTTGGCAAAGGCACAGCTGGTGGGGGTCAGAAGTGAAGATGCCAGTTAGGTGTGATCTGAGGGGCAAAGGGGAATGAGACAGGGGAGACAGACAGAGAGAGAGAGAGAGAGACAGACAGACAGACAGATCGTGAGATTGAGGTGGGAGAAACAAAAAGAGGTTGGAGACCAAGGGAGAGATGCAAAAATCAGAGAGAAGACAAAGGCTACAGAGTGCAGTGAGAAAGAAGGCGAGTGAGAGAGAGAGAAAGCATGCAGCATAGTGGACACAGAGAAAGCACAAGGTGGAGGAGACACAGGGAGCCGGGGGAGAAACTGCAGCGGCGCAGGGAGGGGGGCGCAAGCCTACATGAGGTGCGTGCTGTCCCGGGTCCAGTCTGGCCGATACTTGGCCCCAAGCTCTAGGGCCTTATCTCGCAGCTCGGAGCGGAAGGGGTTCTGGAAGCCACTCAGCACCACTACCACACCCTGAAGGATCTTCCCCAGATCCTCTGGGCCAGCTCGGGGTCGTCTGGGCTCGGTGCCTTCTCCTCGGGGTTTGCCTGTCACTGCCCCCTGTGCTCGGGCAGGGACTGGGGCTGTGGCTGGGGTACGAGTTGGAGCTGGCACTGGAGAAGACAAAGAGTAGATTCAGTTAGCACCACTGGGGGTCAACCCCCAGCCCCTCCTCCCTCAGACCCAGCAGTCCAGACCCCAGACCCTCCTCCCTCAGACCCAGCAATCCAGGCCCCAGCCCCTCCTCCCTCAGACCCAGGGGTCCAGGCCCCCAGCCCCTCCTCCCTCAGACCCAGGAGTCCAGGCCCCCAGCCCCTCCTCCCTCAGACCCAGGAGTCCAGGCCCCCAGCCCCTCCTCCCTCAGACCCAGGAGTCCAGGCCCCCAACCCCTCCTCTCTCAGACCCAGGGGTCCAGGCCCCCAGCCCTTCCTCCCTCAGATTCAGGACAGCAGGCTCCAGCCCCTCTTCCCCTAGGACACAGGAGCACAGGCCCCTGTGGAAACAAGGGATCTAGTTAGCTCACATTTAGGTCTCTTGGGAACAGATGGCGACAGCTGGGCTGGTGGTTTGCTGGGGGTCTTCTTTTCTTCTTGGTTCAAATCCAACTTCCTCTTCCCTTTGGGAGACTCCTGGGGCTGAGGGGATGGGGATGGATTGAGGCCTCCAGCTTCTCTCCTCCTCCATCCCACCAAAGTCTGATGATTTCACCTTGGAGATGCTGCCTATGGCCCTGGAGACTGGAGAGGCTGAGGAGGCAGCACTAGAAGCCTGGAGGGTAGCAGCTGCATAGCTAGGTCCTGCTGGGTCGCTGGCTGTGACTATGAAGGGAGAAAGTGGATCCAGGATGAGAGGGCTGAGCCCCAAGACCCTTTCACTCCTATCTATGGGACACAGAGTATTGTTGCCAAAACCCACCCATGATCCAGGAGTCCCAGCCTCCAGACCTCTCATCCCTCAGGACACAAGAGGCCAGGCCCACCTTCCTCCACCCTGAGACCCAGGAGTCCAGGACTCCACTACCCTCCTCCCTCAGACCCAGGAATCTGAGCCCCAGCCCCCTCTACCCTCAGACCCACGAGTCTAGGTCTCAACCCTACTCACTCAGGACCCACGTTGTCCGAGCTCACCTGGGGATGTCTTGTTGATCCGGCTGAAGAAGAGAGCCCCCGGCCTCAGAGAGTTGGTGCTCTCATCCTCCTCCTTCACACGGAACTGGCCAAGCTTGGTCACTGTCACCTTCTAAGGTCCCGCAAGGTCAGTATTATAGGTGGGCTGCTGGCGGGTGGGGGTGGAGAGGCAGGGAGAAGGCCATGGGGAGTGACAGGTACAGCTTACCTGGGACGGGGCCTCTGCCTCATCTTTGTCTGGGGGGCTATGAAACCGTACAAAACTCAAGCCAAAGGGGGAGTCCTGGGAAAGGAGGGGTGGGAGTCAGGGAGTCTGGCCCAAGGACAGAGGCCAGGGCCCAAGACCCTTTTCACTCAGGGAAACCTCTTCCTGGCTCTTTCCCTCTCATGAACACCCATGTTGAAGGAGGGGCCCTGGCGATGGTGATGACAATTATAGGATTAAGCTGTTATGACTGAGCCCTAACTCCGAGTCTGGCTCCAAGCCCTTTTCACGCATTAGCTCTTTGAGCAATTGGCAGAGTCTACAAGGTGTCCCAGCGAATCCACTGCCCTATGCACAAACTCCTGCCTGTGGAATGGGAGGGAGTGCTGCGTGCCACTTCCAGAACACAGAAGTGTTCCAGGTTCTCTCCTCTGCCAGCTGGATGCAGAGCCAGAAAATAGGAGAAGTCTGGGTCCCTGCACGACCTCATAAGGAGAAGCCAGCTGACAGGCTAAACACTCCCCAGGACAGTTACCTGGGCAAGAAGCACACCTTTAGTGTGTGGCATCATCACATACTCCAGTCTCACTGTTACCACAGCTTTTAGCATCCCTTAACCTACAGCAACCCTGTAAGGATCAGGCAATGGAGGCCCAGAGAGCGTAAGTCACTTGCCCAAGATCACACAGCTAAAAAGCGGTATAGCCAGGACGTGAACTCAGTAATCAGACGCCAGATCTCCTGATGTTAACTACTAGGCCCACTCTACTAGGCCACCTCTCTAACAAGTCAGTTCCCTTCCTCCGATTCTCCTCTGAGATGCTGCAGTTCACCCTTCCGGGAGATGAAACTTCTCACTACAGGAAAGATCCTAAACCCATTTCAGGGAACGCAGGGACCCAGCCTCCCCATAATCCCATGGGACACCAGCTGTCTACTCCTCCCAGCCCTATGGGACTCAATATTGGCCCTTATTTCCCTCCTTGCCCAGGACCAAGGACTCTGCACCCTGGTTCCCACCCTAGGTACCTTGCTGTAGGGCTGGCTGCAAACAATTTTGACCCGGTCCCAGCGCTTCTCGGCAGCTGCCCGGACCAGCTTGTCAGGCCCAAACATGCGAACGCGGTTGGGGTTTGAGCCACTGCGGCTCTCGGAAGGGGACATGAAAGATGAGGTGACCAGAAGGACCTGGGTGGGAGAAGCCACAGTGCATGAGAACCAGGGCAGGTTGGCTTAGATGAGAGCTTTTAGGGGCTGGGGAAGAGGGCACAGGGCCTACATAGGGGACTGGGAGTCACTAGAATGTAGCTTGGGCCTAGATGTCTCCAGACCCTTTGTTTCTAGGCCTTGAGTCAGTCCTGCCCTGACACAGGCCCCAGAGGGATCTCTTTATCCTCCAGATGTGAGCGACCCTTATCTAAATTCTCCCATGGAGTCTTCCATATCTGGCAATACAGAGGGCTACATGTCCTAAGGAACTTTCCCGGCAGAGAATATTCAGTAAACTGGCACAATATTCAAACACCTTTTGGAAATGCACAGGTGAGTCAGCGGAAAGGCAAGGGGAATTACTAGAGGCTGGAAATGAGAGAACAGAATCCAGAGAGTCAGGCGAGCTGCACTAAGTATTAAGTGATTGTTTCTCAGCTCAAACCTACCCTCTACAACTCATCTCTGTGATCTGGGCCTGCACTTGGCAAACCACATTTCTGCTTCCCTAGCTGATCGTGACCAGGCTCTGCCAATAGGGGGGGCAAGAGAGAGAGGTTGCAAGGCTGCAGGAGGGAGGAAGCACCTGCTTCTCGTGCATTTGCAGATCCTGTGAGCATCACCCCCAGTTAAGCTTCTGCTGCTGCAGTGGTTCCTGCCTGCAGCAGCAGATGAATCCAGTTTGCAGTGTCCCAATACCTCCAGAAACAGCCTCATTCAGCCCCTCTCAGCAGCCGGTGGGGGAGGAAGCCCTCCTCAAACGATCTGAATTTCAGCTCCTGGGGCCCCACCTCCCAGTTTCCAAACATCTACGTTTCAATAATTCCTGCTCCTTTCTTTTGTTCCCCCAACCCTGGGAGTGGTAGCTATTCCCTGCGGTTGCTTCTCCCTCATATCTTAGTCTTCTAGTAACACCTAGTTACTGGTTCTGTCTATCAAATTATCTGTTAAAATAACTGGTGTGGTTTTAGTCTCCGAGCAAGGACCCTGACTGACCCGGCAGCACTCATGTTGGTAGTTTGTCGTGGTGCTGATCCCAGGTAGCAAATAACTTGATTTTATTTATTATTACTATTTTTTTAAGAGACAGGGTCTTTCTCTGTCACCCAGGCTGGAGTGCAGTGGTGCGATCATAGCTCACTGCAGCCTCGACCTCTGGGGCTCAAGTGATTCTCCCACCTTGGCCTCTGAGTAGCTGGGTCTAGAGATGCACGACACCACACCTGGCTAATTTTTTATTTTTTGTAGAGGCATGGTCTTGCTATGTTGCCCAGGCTGGTCCTGAACTCCTGGCCTCAAATGATCCTCTCACCTCAGCCTCCCAAAGCTATAGAAGTACAAGTGTAAGCCACCACACCCAGCTAGAACTTGATCTTTAAGGGTTATGCACGTGGTGGTGAAAGAGAACAAGAGAGAAAACCTAGGCTCCAAGCAAGGGAGAGTGGCATCTCAGAGATCCTCACCACACTGCATAGAACTGAGGACTCCCCAAAGGCAACGCCCACACTAGTTACATGAAGGGGAAATAAGCCTGTGGAAAGAGTCCCTGGGAGGCCTGTCTGTCTTGGCCTTAGCTTGGGGGGACACCAAAGAAGAGGTGAAAATTCTTCCCTGGAGAACTCCTCACAAGTCTGTTCTCTCAAGGAATTTAGAGTAGAAATTCACGTTAGCAATCTGCATTGAAAAACTCAAGCTGAGGCCAGGCGCGGTGGCTCACGCCTGTAATCCCAGCACTTTGGGAGGCCAAGGCAGGCGGATCACTTGAGGTTAGGAGTTCAAGACCAGCCTGGCCAACATGGTAAAACCCCATCTCTACTAAAAATACAAAACTTAAGCTGGGCATGGTGGCAGACGCCTGTTGTCCCAGCTACTCGGGAGGCTGAGGCACGAGAATTGCTTGAACCCAGGAGGCAGAGGTTGCAGTGAGCTGAGATCGCACCATTGCACTTAAGCCTGGGGGACAAGAGGCCAGGAGTTCAAGACCAGCCTGGCCAACATGGTGAAACACCGTCTTTACTAAAAATACAAAAATTAGCTGGACGTGGTGGTAGGCACCTATAATCCCAGGTACTCGAGAGGCTGAGGCACAAGAATCACTTGAACCCAGGAGTTGGAGGTGATGGTGAGCCAAGATTGTGCCACTGCATTCCAGCCTGGGTGACGGAGCAAGACTCTGCCAAAAAACGAAACAAAAAGACTGGGCACAGTGGCTTACGCCTGTAATCCCAGCACTTTGGGAGGCCAAAGCAGGCGGATCACGAGGTCAGGAGATCCAGACCATCACGGCCAACATAGTGAAACCCCATCTCTACTAAAAATACAAAAAAATTAGCTGGGCATGGTGGCGCGTGCCTGTAGTCCCAGCTACTCGGGAGGCTGAGGCAGGAGAATCACTTGAACCCAGGAGGCGGAGGTTGCAGTGAGCCAAGATCGCGCCACTGCACTCCAGCCTGGCGACAGAGCAAGACTCCGTCTCAAAAAAAAAAAAAAAAGATGAATGCAGCCACTTTTGGTTGGGTATATTTTGTTACTGACTTAGTCTCTTTTCTAACTGACATGCTGTGAAATTATAAAATTGGACAATAAAGCCTTTTGCTGAGAAAAACAGAATATAACTATAGCTCTCTTTGTGCACAGCTGATTATGCAAAGGAAACAAGAAAGACAATTATACAGAAGGGAAGTTTTCTTCCTGACCTTGACTATACTTGTTTATAAAAGGCCTGATTTGGAGCTGACAGGGAAGCTGCATTTATCATCTGGTGACTAACATGGGAAAACCCTGTCCTACTAAATACAAAAAAAAATAGCCAGGCATGGTGGCATAGGCCTGTAATCCGAGCTATTTGGGAGGCTAAAATGGAGAATCGTTTGTACCTGGAAGGTGGAGGTTGCAGTGAGCCGAGATTGCACCACTGCACTCCAGCCTGGGCAACAAGAGCAAAATTCCATCTCAAAAAAAAAAAAAAAAAAAAAAAAAAAGGAAGGAGGGAGGGAGGGCGGGGAGGGAGAACGGAAGGAAGGAAGGCTCCTGTGACTTTGGGTTTGTGCCTTTGATGTTTTTGAAGAGTAGAGGTCAGTGATTTTTGTCAGATATCACTTATTGTACAAAATATCTGATGTTTCCTTGTGATTAATTTAGGTTGCACACTTTGGCCAGAATACCACAGAAGTGATGTGTAATATACAGTTGATTTTGTATATTGACTTCTCATCTTGTGACCTTCACTTACTAAACCTTGTAGTTTGTCTAGATCTCTTGGGATTTTCTGCATAGACAATCACGCCATCTGTGAAAAAAGATAGTTTTCTTTTTTCTTTTTCTCACCTTGTCACACTGACTAGTGCAAAGTTGGGCATGGTGGTGCAAGCCTGTAGTCCCAGCTACTTGAGGGGCTGTGGCAGGAGGATCACTTGAACCCGGGAGGACAAGGCTGCAGTGAGCTGAGATCGTGCCACTGCATTCCAGCCTGGGTGACAAAGTGAGACCTCGTTTCAAAAAAAAAAGAGTAGGCCAGGTACACACAGTGGCTCACATGTGTAATCCTAGCACTTTGGGAGGCCGCAGCAGGTGGATCACCTGACCTCAGGAGTTCAAGACCAGCCTGGGCAACATAGTGGAACCCTATTTCTACAAAAAATATTTTAAAATTAGCCAGGCATGGTGGCTCCCACTAGCTACTTGGGGGGCTGAGGCGGGAGGATCACTTGAGCCCAGGAGGCAGTGGTTGCAGTGAGCTGAGATCATTCCACTGTACTCCAACCTGAGCAACAGAGTGAGACCCCCATCTCAAATAAATAAATAAATAAATACATACATACATACATACATACATACATAATATGGTTAAAAAAAGAGACAGTTTGGTATTGGCATAAAGAAAAATACACGTATCAATGGAACAGAGAAGAGAGTACAGAAATAAACCCATACATATGGTTAATTAATTCTCAACAAGGAGTCAAACTGATTCAATGAGAAAATGCAAGTCTTTTTTTTTTTCAAAGTATTTTCAGCCAGGTGCAGTGGCTCAGGTCTGTAATCCCAATACTTTGGGAGGCCAAGGTGGGAGGATCACTTTAAGCTCAGGAGTTCAAGACCAGCCAGGCAATGTAGTGAAACCCCATGTCTACAAAAAATTTTTTAAAAAATTAGCCAGGTATGGCGGCTCACACCTATAGTCCCAGCTACTCAGGAGGCTGAGGCTGGAGAATCCCTTGAGTCTGGGAAGCGGAGGTTGCAGTGAGCCAAGATCATGCCACTGCACTGCAGCCTGGCCAACAGAGTGAGACTCTGTCTTAAAATAAATACAATAAATAAATAAGCATTGTCAACAAACATATAAAAAAGATACAGAAAACGGCCGGGCGCGGTGGCTCACGCCTGTAATCCCAGCACTTTGGGAGGCTGAGGCGGGCGGATCACAAGGTCAGGAGATCAAGACCATCCTGGCTAACACGGTGAAACCCTGTCTCTACTAAAAATACAAAAAATTAGCCGGGTGTGGTGGCGGGCGCCTGTAGTCCCAGCTACTCGGGAGGCTGAGGCAGAATGGCATGAACCCGGGAGGCAGAGCTTGCAGCGAGCCAAGATCGCGCCACTGCACTCCAGCCTGGGCGACAGAGTGAGACTCCATCTCAAAAAAAAAAAAAAGATACAGAAAAAATAAACCTTATCCCCTGCTTCACACAATACACAAAAATTCACTTGAGATGAAACAGAGATCTAAATGTAAAATCTAAAAATAGAAAGCTTCTAGAAGAAAACATAGGAGACAGGCAGAATAACAGCTCCTCAAAGATGTTTACATCCTAATCCCTGAACCTGGAAATGTGGCAGAAGGCACTTTGCAGATGTGATGAACTTGAAGATGCTGAAATGGGGGAGATGCCCCTGGATTATCCAGGTAGGCCAAGTGTCATCATAAGGGTCTTTATAAGAAAGGAGGGCTGGGTGTGGTGGCTCGTGCCTGTAATCCTAGCACTTTGGGAGGCTGGGGTGGGTGGATCGCTTGAGCCCAGGAGTTTGAGACCAGCCTGGGCAACACAGTGAAACCCTCTCTCTACAAAAAATAACAAAAGCTAGCCAGGAGTGGTGGTGTGCACCTGTAGCCCTGGCTACTTGGGAGGCTGAGGTGGGAGAATCGCTTGAACCTCGGAGGCAGAAGTTGCAGTCAGCTGAGAACACGCCACTGTACTCCAGCCTAGGCAACGGAAATGAAACCCTGTCTCAAAAAAAAAAATGAACAAAAGAAAAAGAAGGCCAGGCGCAGTGGCTCACGCCTGTAATCCCAGCACTTTGGGAGGCTGAGGAGGGCAGATCATGAGGTCAGGAGTTCGAGACCAGCCTGGCCAATATGGTAAAACCCCGTCTCTACTAAAAATACAAAAAAAAAAGTTAGCCGGGCGTGGTGGTGGGCACCTGTAGTCCCAGCAACTCGGGAGGCTGAGGCAGAAGAATAGCTTGAACCCGGGAGGCAGAGGTTGCAAGGAGCTGAGATCGCGCCAGCACACTCAATCCAGCCTGGGCGACAGAGCGAGACTCCATCTCAAAAAAAAAAGAAAAAGAAAAAGAAAAAAAGAAGGCAAGAGAGTCAGAGTTGGAGAAATAACAATGGAAGTGGAAGCAGGCGTCAGAGTGACAGGAGTGCTGGCTTTGATGAAGGAAGGGTCACAAGCTGAGGAGGGCAGATGGACTCTAGACGCTGAAATAGGCAAGGAAATGGATTCTCCCCTAGAGCCTCCAGAAGGAACACGGCTCTGCCTACACCTAGATTTTAGCCCAGTGAGAGTGATTTCAGACTTCTGACCTCCAGAACAGTCGAATAATACATTTGTGTCATTTTAAGCCATGATCCAAACTTGCTCTCTTCCCTGATGTGCAGTTTACCGCCCTGTGTCTGCCTTCCATCTCCTCCGTACACTGGGTGATCCTCCAGAGGGCAGCAATCAGGTGTGACTCACATCTACCCCATGTCTTCCCAGCCCCAGCCCCTGGGGGAGACGGTGATGCGAGCATGAGGGGCAGAGGTCAGTATGGGATCCATCTCATAGCCCTGCTTACCTCATAGTCTTGCTCCCCAGCGCCTCCAGCTGAACTGCCCACCAGCACCTCCACGAAAGCTGAGCCATCATTCCCAATGTCCACACTGTGTATCTGCTCCTCCTTCTCCAACTGTGGGCAGAGAGAGGGGCCACTGTCAGTGCCTGCTCTGCCTCTGGGCTCACTGTGGGACCTCAGGATGAATCTCCTTTGGATCACCATGTCCCTGTAATGTCAATTCTGTGAGGGGGCACACCAGGGTTGAGCGGTGCCATGTGTCCCCTCCATGCAGCACAGGGTATGGCATGGAGCAGAAACTCACAAAATAGTCACTGAATGAATGCATACGTGCCCACCTCACACATACCTGCTTCCCTGACCTCTCTAGACTCCACCAGGTCAGCTTATCACACGCCGCCATGGAGCTCTCCTTGGTAAGCACTTGCCAGAGTTATAACTTTATTCAAATCATCATGCAGACAAACAGCACACATCACCTCTCACCCACAATTGCAGAGGACTCCAGGAAACCTCCCTGAGGGCAGGGGTTTTGTCCGATCTTGCTCACCGCTGGTTCCTGGGTTTGAATCCCAGCTGTGCTGCACACTAGCTGTATGACCATACCAGTTAACCTTTTGGAGTCTCAGTTTTCTCATCTGTAAAATGGGAATGACCACCATATCTAGGATCATGCACATAAATAATGGCCACAGGGCATGGCGAAGAGTAGGCAATTAACTGCTGTCAGTCAGGAGGTATTATTAGTCAGTGCTAGACAACTATTTGTTGAAAGAAGAAAAGAGCTACCTATAGGAGGGCTCATCTCAAAGGATCTGCCATTCCTGTCTGACAGATGAAGATGCAGAAAGCCGTGCGGGCCGTGCGGGCACGGGAGGCAGTTAGGTTGAGGCAAGTGTCCTGCCTTCCAGTTTGGGGCTCTTTTATTAGGATCCTAGAATGACGCATTATTACAACTCTCAAAGGTACCTAGGCCAGGTGCAGTGGCTCAAGCCTGTAAATCCAGCACTCTGTGAGGCCAAGGCAGTGGACCACTTGAGGCCAGCCTGGCCAACATGGCAAAACCCCTTCTCTACTAAAAATATAAAATATAGCCAGGCATGGTGACACATGCCTGTAGTCCCAGCTCTTCAAGAGGCTGAGGCACAAGAATCTCTTGAACCTAGGAGGCAGAGGTTGCAGTAAGCGGAGATCATGCCACTGCACTCCAGCCTAGGTGACAGAGCGAGACTCTGTCACAAAAAAAAAAAAAAAAAAAAAAACCAAGGTACCTAGTCCACCCTACACTGCCCTCTCCCATCCCTGGTGATGACAGATGCTCCAATCTGCTCTGTTGCCTCCCTGTCAGACCATCTAGACATCACCTGCACACTGCTATCAACAGGAACACCACTGTATGGAAGGAGGGAGCCTGGACTTGGGGTGAGGTAGGCCTGGGCTCAAATACAGCAATGCCATTTCCAACCTGCACAACCTTGGGTGACGTAGTCAACGTCTCTGTGAGGCAGTTTCCTCACATGCAAAAAGGGAAGATGGTCATAACAACCCTCCCTCCTTGGCCAGGCGCAGTGGCTCACATCTCTATAACCAGCACTTTGGGAGGCTGAGGTGGGAGGATCACTTGAGGCTGGGAGTTCAAGACCAGCCTGGGCAACATAGCCAGACCTTGTCTCTACAAAAATTACTAAAATTAGCCAGGCATGGTGGCACATACCTGTGGTCCCAGCTACTCAGGAGGCTGAGGAAGGAGGATCGCTTGAGCCTGGGGAGGTCAAGGCTGCAGTGAGTCATGTTTGCATCACTGTACTCTGGGCGACAGAGTGATGAGACCTTGTCTTCAGAAAAAAACTTACCCTCCCTCTGAAGGAAGTTGAGATGACACAGAATTAACAACTATAACCACAACGGCGGCCAACATCCGAGTGCGCTGAGCGCTCCTGGTGTGCCAGACTCCTGCTAATAATACATGTATCTACTCTCCTGCAATGGCTCTGCCAGGCAGTTGCTATAATTATCTCCATCTTACACATGAGCAAACGGAGGCAGGAAGTGGTTATGTAACTTCACAGCTGGTGGGTGGCAAAGCCGGACCGGAACCCAGGCAGGCTGGCGACAGTCCACGCGTGCTCCTCCATCGCACCACTGACGTGCTAGAGGAGGAAGATGGTGCTGGAGGAAGGGCCTGCCTAAGGCTGAGGCCGGCAGACCTCCTGCTGACTCCCCTGCCTCCACCGCCATTCCCAGCCCTGGGCCCTGGGCAGTGTACAGTGCTGCCTGGGCTCATGAGATGTCCCAGTCTGGGCCAGGTGCGGTGGCTCACACCCGTAATACCAGCACTTTGGGAGGCTGAGACAGGTGAATCGCTTGAGGTCAGGAGTTTGAGACTAGCCTGGCCAACATGGTGAAACCCTGTCTCTACTAAAAATATGAAAATTAAAATTAGCCGGGCATGGTGGTGAGCGCCTGTAATCCCAGATACTGGGGAGGCTGAGGCAGGAGAATCACTTGAACCCGGGAGGCAGAGGTTGCAGTGAGCCGAGATTGTGCCACTGCACTCCAGCTTGGGCGATGGAGTGAGACTCTGTCTCAAAAAAATAACAACAACAAAAAAACACAAAAACAACAACAACAACAAAAAACACAACAACAACAACAACAACAACAAGTCCCAGTCTGACTGCTCCCCAGGCCAGGCTTGGTGACTTTCCACCAGCCACAACGGCCTCCCTTCTGTGCCAAGAACAGTCTGGCTCCTTCCCACCTCAGGGCCTCTGCACCTGCCAATCCCCCTGTCTAGACCACTCTTCCCTCAAACATATCCATAGCTGGGTAAAAGTTTGCCTTCTGTGCTTCAGGTGCCCACTCAGATGTCACTTCAGACCATAAGTAACCTACCTCGTCCCCTACCTGGTGCCACTCTCTATCTCCCTACCCGACTTTACTTTTCTTCATGATTACCGCCTGGTGTTACACAGTTACATCTTTTTTGTTTGTATTTGTCTAGCATCTGTCTCTCCCGCCAGACTTTTAAGCTCCACAAGAGCAAGGACAGTATCGTCTGAGTTGTTCCCTACTGTGTCCCCAAGGCCAAGAACAGTGTCTGGTCCTTCCCAGCTCTGCTGATTTCCTGCTGTGTGATCCTGGAGCAAATGGTTTCATTTCACCCCTTGTGCCTCAGTTTTCGAACCTATGAAATGGGAACAATAACAACGTCTATCTCATAGTTGTTGAGAACATTCAAATCCATACCAAGAATGAGAAATAACATACCAAGTGCCTGGAATACTGCCTGGCACAGAGCAAACACTACATAAATGTCAGCTGCGAATATCATTAACACAGCAGGCCTCTACTGCATTCCCGATGGATGTACAGACAGACGCAGAACAGGCGCCCAGCAACCGTTTGCAGAAGTTACTACTCAAGAGTTACTAAGCAGTAACTCTGGCTCTGTCCTCCCTTACCAAGTGGCCCTGTTGAGCCCCTTCTCCGCTGCTTGCCTGGGTGTCCCATCTGTCACAAGAGGATCATCATGGCTAACATTTTTGGATTCTCACCATGTGCCAGGTGCTTGGTGTTTGAGTTTCCTGTTACTGTTGTACAAATTAGCACAAACTTTGTGGCTAAAAACAACACAAATTTGGCCAGGCGCAGTGGCTCACGCCTGTAATCCCAGAACTTTGGGAGACCGAGGCAGGCGGATCACCTGAGGTCGGGAGTTCGAGACCAGCCTGACCAAAATGCAGAAACTCCGTCTCTACTAAAAATACAAAATTAGCCAGGCGTGGTGGCGCATGCGTGTAATCCCAGCTACTCAGGAGGCTGAGGCAGGAGAATTGCTTAAACCTGGGGGGCGGAGGTTGCAGTGAGCCGAGATCACACCACTGCACTCCAGCCTGGGCAAGAAGAGCGAAACTCCGTCTCAAAAAAAAAAAAAAACACACACACACACACAAATTTAGTATCTTACAGATCTGGAGGTCAAAAGTCTGAAACTGGGCCTTACAGGGCTAAAATCTAGATGCGGCAGGGCCGCATTCCTTCCTTCCGGGAGCACTAGAGGAGAACGTGTCTCCTTGCATCTTCAGCTTCTCGAGGCCACCTGCCTTCCTTGGCTCACAGTCCCTTCCTCGTCTTCAAAGCTGCTGAAAGCGCTGGCATCACTCCAGGCTCTGCTTGCATCTTCACAGCTCTGGTTCCAGCTCTCTTGCCTCCCTCTTTCCCTTATAAGACCGCTGGGGGTTACGTGAGGCCCACCGGATAATCCAGGGCACTCTCCCTATCTCAAGATCCTTAATTTAATCAAACCCACAAAGCTCCTTTGGCCATTAAAATATTTCCAGGTTCTGGGGACGAGGACATGAACATCTTTTGAGCACCACTGTTCTGTCCACCACACTTGGCTAAGCGTGGGACGGGCATCACTGAAGCCTCAAAACCACTTTAAATAGAAGGGTCTGTTATGACTCCAGTTTCACAGATGGGGAAACTGAGGCTCAGACAGGTTTAATCAATAGCTTACATGGCACACAAGCTAATAACTAGCAGAGTACTTCGGATGCAACTGCCTGACTGCAAAGCACTGTCCAATACCACCACTGTTCTCAACTCCTTTCTTTCCATCCCTGAGTCAAACTCAACATCTTTACCTCTCCCACAATATTCAGCACGGCTCCTAAATGTGGTAGGATGGAGATGCCTGTATTTTAAATGAACGATTCCTACTGCATATATAACTATTTCTACTTTAAACAGGCACTCCCTGACATTTCTTCTTCGTATATGAAAAAAGTCCTGGCTAGGAGCACTGGCTCACGCCTGTAATCCCAGCACCGTGGGAGGTGGAGGCGGGAGAATCACTTGAGGCCAGGAGTTCGAGACCAGCCTGGCCAACATAGCAAAACCCTGTCTCTACCAAAAATACAAAAAATTAGCTGGGTGTGGTGACACGCACCTCAATAGTCCCAGCTACTCAGGAGGCTAAGGCACAAGAATTACTTGAACCTGGGAGATGGAGGTTGCAGTGAGTTGAGATGAGCCACTACACACCAGCCTGGGTGATAAAGTGAGACTCTGTCTCAAGAGAGAAAACAACAGGCTGGGCACGGTGGCTCACACCTGTAATCTCAGCACTTTGGGAGGCCAAGGCAGGCAGATCACTTGAGGCCAGGAGTTCGAGACCAGCATGACCAATATGGTGAAACCCTGTCTCTACTAAAAATATAAAAATTAGCCAGACATGGTGGCGTGCACCTGTAATCCCAGCTACACAGGAGGCTGAGGCCAGAGAATCACTTGAACCTGGGAGGCAGAAGTTGCAGCGAACCAAGATCATGCCACTGCACTCCAGCCTGGGTGACAGAGTGAGACTCCATCTAAAAAAAAAAAAAAAGTGGCTGGGCACGGTGGCTCAGGCCTGTAATCCTAGCACTTCGGGAGGCAGAGGTTGGCAGATCACAAGGTCAGGAGAGTTCAAGACCAGCCTGGCCAAGAGGGTGACAAAAATTAGCCAGGCATGGTGGCAGGTGCCTGTAATCCCAGCTACTCGGGAGGCTGAGGCAGAGAATTGCTTGAACCCAGGAGGCGGAGGTTGCAGTCAGCCAAGATCACACCACTGCATTCCAGCCTGGGTGACAGAGCGAGACTCTGTTTCAAAAAAAAAAAAAAAAAAAAGTAAATAAATACTTTTTAAAAATCTGATAAAAATGTTTATACATGGAGGCTGGGGTGGTGGCTCACGCCTGTAATCCCAACACTTTGGGAGGCCAAGGCAGGTGGATTTCTTGAGCCCAGGAGTTCAAGACCAACCTGGGCAACACGGCGAAACCCCGTCTCTACTAAAAACAGAAAAATTAGTTGGGCATGGTGGCATGCACCTGTAGTCCCAGCTACTCGGGAGGCTGAGGCACGAGAATCACTTGAACCTGGGAAGCAGAGGTTGCAGTGAGCCGAGGTTGCACCACTGCACTCCAGCCTGGGCAACAGAGCAAGACTCAATCTCAAAAAAAAAAAAAAAAAAAGGTTTATATATACATGGTAACAACCCAATAAATGTCCATCAGTTGATGAATAGATAAACATTGTACAGTATATTTATGGAATATCATTCAGTTATTTAAAAAACTGAAGTTGTGATATATGCTACAACATGGATGAACCTCAGAAACATTATGCAAAGTGTAACAAGGTTAAGTGTAAAAGACCACATATACATTTATAAGTCCAGAATAAGCAAATCCAGAGACGCAGAAAGTAGATCAGTGGTTGCCAAGGGCAACATTGGGGAGAGAATAAGAAGTGACTGCTTAGTGGTTATGTGGTTTCTTTTTGGACTGATGAAAATATTCTGAATTAGAGAATGGAGATGGTTGAAGAACATTGTCAATATGCTAAAAAAAAAAAAAACCCTGAAATGTGCACTTTATTTATTTATTTATTTATTTATTTATTTTTGTTTTTTGTTGAGACAGAGTCTCACTCTGTTGCCCAGGCTGGAGTGCAGTGGTGCGATCTCAGCTCACTGCAACCTCTGCCTTCCGGTTCAAGTGATTCTCTTGCCTCAGCCTCCTGAATAGCTGGGACTACAGGCACGCACCACCACCCCCGGCTAATTTTTGTATTTTCAGTAGAGATGGGGTTTCACCATGTTGGCCAGCCTAGTCTCGAATCCCTGACCTCAAGCAATCCACCAGCTTTGGCCTCCCAAAGTGCTGGGATTACAGGTGTGAGCTACCGCATCTGGCTGAAATGTGCACTTTAAATGGTTAAAACAGTAAATTTTATGTGAATTTTTCTCAAAATAAGAGATGAGTGCTCAGTATGTATCAGCTGTGAGGATAAGGGCACAAGATAACTATCACTGGTGGCCTCGGTTCGTGTGCATGCAGCTTTCTCAGGGAGACACAGTTCATGATATGAACTGTTCCTGAAACAAACATGGCACAGGAAGGCAAAGTTCCTGAGAGATATATTGCTAAAAAACTGTTCCACATCCATGAAATGCAATCTTTTCTTTTTTTTTTTTTTTCGAGACAGAGTCTTGCTCTGTCACCCAGGCTAGAGTACAGTGGCATGATCTCGGCTCTCTGCAACCTCCGCCTCCCGGATTCAAACAATTCTCCTGCCTCAGCCTCCCAGGTAGCTGGGATTACAGGCGCCCGCCACTGCACCTGGCTAATTTTTATATTTTTAGTAGAGACAGGGTTCCACCATCTTGGCCAGGCTGGTCTTGAACACCTGACCTCGTGATCCACCTGCCTCGGCCTCCCAAAGTGCTAGGATTACAGGCGCGAGCCACCGCGCCCGGCCATGAAATGCAATTGTATGCATCATTTAAAAGAATAAGATAGGCCACGCACAACACGGCTGATGCCTGTAATCCCAACACTTTGGGAGGCCAAGGCAGGAGGATCACTTGAGGTCAGGAATTCAAGACCAGCCTGGCTAACATGGGGAAACCCCATCTCTACCAAAAATACAAAAATTTGCCAAGCCTGGTGGCATGTGCCCGTAATCCCAGCTACTAGGGAGATTGAGGCAGGAGAATCACTTGAAGCTGGGAGGGGGAGATTGCAGTGAGCCACGATCGCACTACTGCACTCCAGCCTGGGTGACAGAGCGAGATTCTTTCTCAAAGTAAGTAAATAAATAAATATAAATAAATAAATAAATAAATAAATAAATAAGGTAGAACTTCATGCAGTGTGCATCTCCAAAATACAGTTACTTGAAAAAAAACACACAAGGGAACAGTGTATATACTATGAATTTTTTTAAAAGGGATGGAGACGGTAGGTATATATGCTTGTATGTGTACAGAATGACCCAGGAAGACCACCCAAAAAAACTGCTAATGGTGGTTGCATCAGGAGAGAAGAATGAGGGAGCAGGAGTTGGGGAGGAAGCAGGGAGGGATGGAAAGGGTGAGGGGAGATTTTCTTTTTAGTGTATACCCTTTTGCACCTTTTGAATTTTGCACTATATGCATATAATACCCATTCAGAAAGCAAATATAATAAAACCCCAATGGCCAGGTCTTTGTGGCTCTGTCTGTAATCCCTGTAATCCCAGCTACTCAGGAAGCTGCCTCAAAAAGCTTAAAAAAAAAAAAAAATTAGTTGGGTGTTGTGGTGTGCACCTATAGTCCTAGCTACTCAGGGAGGCCAAGTTGGGGAATCACTTGAGATCAACAGTTCAAGACCAGCCTTGGCAACATAGTGAGACTCCGTTTAAAAAATATATATATATAAATAAATAAAACCATAATAGTTATCTCAATACAACAGAATACTATACAGAAATGACAATAGGCCAGGTGCAGTGGCTCATGTCTGTAATCCCAAGGATTTAAGAAGCTGAGGCAGGAGGAATGCTTGAGTCCAGGAGTTCAAGACCAGCCTAGACAACACAGTGAGACCCCATCTCTGCAAAAAAAATACAAAAATTAGACTGGTGAACTGGCACATGCCTGTAGTCCCAACTACTGAGGAGGCTGAGGTGGGAGGATCGCTTGAGCCCAGGAGGTCGAGACTGTAGTGAGCTGAGATGGTGCCACTGCACTCCAGCCTGGGCAACATAGTGAGACCCTGTCTCAAAAAAAAAAAAAAAAAGACAATAGGAGTCGAGCACAGTGGCTCATGCCTGTAATCCCAGCACTTTGGGAGGCCAAGGCAGGTGGATCACCAGAGGTCAGGAGTTCGAGACCAGCCTGACCAACATGGTGAAAACCTGTCTCTACTAAATACAAAAAATTAGCCAGGCGTGGTGGTGCATGCCTGTAATTCCAGCTACTTGGAAGGCTGAGGCAAGAGAACCACTTGAACCTGGGAGGCGGAAGTTGCAGTGAGCTGAGATTGTGCCATTGCACTCTAGCCAGGACAACAAGAGCGAAACTCCGTCTCAGAAAAAAAAAAAAAAAATCACAATAAATCATCTACAGCTACACTCAACAACATAGATGAAATGAACAAACATAACAAGGGAAGCCAGACAAGAAAAGTTTATATCACACGATTCCATTTTATATGCAATTCAAAATCAGGCAAAATGAATCCATGCTGTTAACAATCAGGACAGTGGTTACCCTTGCAGGGGTACTGACAGAAAGAACCTGAGGGAACTGCTGGGGGCTAGGCATGTTCCGTGCTGCATCTGGGTGTGGAGTACACAGGGCTGCAGTTTGCGAAGAGTCACTGAGCTGTACGCTTACTTACACCTTCACTTCACTCTATGTATGTTACACATCAAAAAACAGTAAAAACAAATTTAAGACACCACAGTGGCAAACTGAGTGATTAGAAAACCAATAACAATCAAAAATGACCATAGGCCCTATTGCTGATGAACATTTCTTCTAAAAATGACACACCTCCAGTGACACACCAGAGTTTTATCTGGGTCTTGTCCAAGCCACCCCTCCAGCCCAGGAGTAGTTAGCAAAGAGGTTGGCATTTCCCTCTGGGAGCAGGTGATGAACAGACAACAGAGCCTGCTGTGGCTACTGCAAACAATCAGGTGTGTGGGGCTGTCATAAGCAGATGGCTAAGCCCCATGTGGTAAGATCGAGATGTTGCATAACAATGATTAGAGGAGAAAATACAGGGTAGTAGAAGAACCCACAGATGTGGCCAGGTGCAGTGGCTCATGCCTGTAATGCCAGCACTTTGGGAGGCCAAGACAGGAGGACTGCTTGAGCTCAGGAGTCCGAGACCAGGCTGGGCAACATAGTGAGACCCCATCTCTATGAAAAATTTTTAAAATTAGCTGGGCCTGGCGGCACACGCCTGTAGTCCCAGCTATCTGGGAGGCTGAGGTGGGAGGATTGCCTGAGCCCAGGAGGTTGAGGCTACAGTGAGCCACGACTTTGCAACTGCACTCCAACCTGGGCAAGAGAGTGAGACCCTGCCTCAAAACACAACGTAACAACCCAGAGATAAGCCTACTGCCTTGGTGGCCAGAAATGTCTGCCTTATCAGTTACGTCAAAAGAATCAAAATTAGCATTTGATGAATCCAGAGTAACCCCACAAATTAGTCATTGCCAGATGCAATCAGTCACTCCAAAGGGTCTCTGACGTGGAGTAAGTTAACAAAACAACTGCTGCAATGCTGGTCTCCCACTCCTGTGTGTGGCCCCTGCAGTTGATTGTCAACATGGAGCCAGCAGGATCCCGTGAAGGCCTAAGGCAGATCCTGTCCCTCCTCTGCTCGGAGCCCTCCGGTGGCTCCTATCTCACCTGGAGTAAAAGCTCAAGTCCTTTCAATGGCTTTCTAGGCCTTAAGTGGTTTTTTAGGGGTTCCCAGTCCCACCCTGTTACCTCATCTCCTACCTCTCTCCCCCTGGCTGACTCCACCCCAGCCATACTGGCCTCCTTGCTGTCACAAGCCAGCTTCAGAGTCTTTTCCCTAGATACATACATAGCTCATGTTGCTCAAATGTCCCCTTTTCAGGGAGGCCTTCCCGGACCCTACTATTTAAATAAAAATCCTTGCCACTGCTCCAGCTCTGGCTGGGGCACTCTCATTCCCCTACATTAAGTTCCTCCATAGCACTCGTCATCCAACATATGTTTCACTGACTCATTTGTCAGTCTTTCCCTACTAACGTGAAAGCTCCACAAGACTGAATTTCTTTTGTTTTTAAGAGACAGCATCTCATTCTGTTGCCCAGGCTGGAGCGCAATGGTGCGATCATAGCTCACTACAGCCTTGATCTTCCAGGCTCAAGTGATCCTCCCGCCTCAGCCTCTGGAGTAGCTGGGACCACAGGCGTGGGCCACCACGCTTGGCAGATTTTTGTATTTTCAGTAGAGATGAGGTTTCCCTGTGTTGCCCAAGCTGGTCTCGAACTGCCAGGCCTTGGCCTCCCAAAGTGCTGGGATTATAGGCGTGAGCTACTGCACCCCACTGAGAGTGAATTTTTTTTGTCTTCTGCTGTGTACTGCTGTATTAAAACAGTGCTTGGCCTACAGACGGCACTTAATAAATACTTGACTAAATAAATGAGTGAATGAACAAATAAATCCATCATCTACTCCCGCATCTATAGGTTCTTTCCCTGCACTGACAACTTCCACACATTCTATCTCCAGCCCCACATGTGATCCCCAACTGCCTCCTGGATGCCACCCCTTGAATGTCCCAAAGTCACATCAAACCTGGACATCCCAATTGAAACACATCACCTCCCCAAGCTGCTCCCTCTGGGGTTTACCATGTTGGTGACAGCTGCAATACTCCCTCAGTCTCTCCCAGGCCAGAGACAGGTTCTGTCTCTTCTGCCTCCAGTCACTCTGTTTCCACAGCAACTGGGGTAACAGAATGAAATGTGATTTCCCTGGAGTCACTTGATCATAAGAGAGCCCAGTGGAATCATCACCCACTAAGTAATACAAACACGAATCCCTCCCTCTACACAAACACCTACATGTTGACAGAGCACTTGTGCAGACATTATGTCACCGAATTTTCACAACTCCGGGCTTGGATGTCATTATTCCCAATGGACACATGAGAAAACAGGTTAGAGAAATGAAACAATTTGCTTGAGGTCACCGAGTAAGAGGAAGAGCTGGGGGCTTGAATCTAGATCTCAAGACTAAAACTGTCAGCAACCTGTATCTATCACAGTTTAAAAGACTGAGGTCAGGTGCGGTGGCTCATGCCTGTAATCCCAACATTTTGGGAGGCCAAGGTGGGTGGATCACTTAAATTAGCATTTGCTGCTCATTTACCTTGAACTCCTGAGGTCAGGAGTTCAAGACCAGCCTAGCCAACATGGCGAAACTCGGTCTCTATTATAAATACAAAACTCAGCCAGGCATGTAAATTCCAACTACTCAGAAGGCTGAGGCATGAGAATCATTTGAACCTGCGAAGTGGAGGCCATTAGTTGACAGGCACTAAACATTGACATCAATTGGGGTAGACCAGATGATGTTACAGTAACAAAGGAGTCCCTAATCTCAGTGGTTTAAAACAACCAAGTTGTATTAACTTACACCGTAATAATGCTGTGTAACAAATCATCCTAAAACTGAGATCTTTTCTTTTTTTTTTTTTTTTTTGAGATACAGTCTCACTCTGTCTCCCAGGCTGGAGTAGTGCAGTGAAACCATCACAGTTCACTGCAGCTTCAACCTTATGGGCTCAATCAATCCTCCTCGCTCAGCCTCCCTGGTAGCTGGGACTACAGGCATACGCCACCACACCCAGCTATTTTTTCGTAGAGATAGGGTTTCCCCATGTTACCCAGGCTGGTCTCAAACTCCTGGGTTCAAGCGATCCACCCACCTCGACCTCCCAACATGAAAACTGAGACTTATACCAACAAGCATTCTTATAAGAGTTTGTGGGATGGCTGCTTTGGCTGCAGTTTGGGAGGATTCAGGTCTCTTCCATGAGATTCCACAGTTTTCTGGGATTAGCAGTAACCTGGCAAATGTTCTCATGGCATATCATGGGAGCACAAAAGCCAAGTGCATTTAAGGCCCTTGCTGAAGTTAGATGTGCTGAAATTCCATTAAGTAAATCATATGGTCAAACCCATCAATGGAGCAGGGAAATATACTCCCCCTCCAGTGGGAGGGAGAGGAATGGATATTTGCTAAATGACTGCCCATTCACAAAAGGTTAATTTTTCCGTCACCCTAGCACTATTCACAGAGTGTTCTGTTCCTTATAGTCATAAAGCAGCCCCCAGGCCAGGAACAATGGTTCATGCCTGTCATCCCAGCACTTTGGGAGGCTGAAGCAGGAGGACCGCTTGAGCCCAGGAGTTTGAGACCAGCCTGGCAACATGGTGGAAACCCCATCTCTAAAAAAATACAAAAAAAACTAGCCAGGCATGGTGGTGCACATCTGCAGTCCCAGCTACTCAGGAGGCTGAGGTGGGAGGATCGCTTGAGCCCAGGAGGTGGAGGCTGCAGTGAGCCAAGCCAAGATCATGCCACTGCACTACAGCCTGGGAACAGAGTGAGACTCTGTCTCAACAGATAAATAAAAGATTGACTGTCAGGCAAATTGTATAACTTCTTTGGGCCTCAGTTTCCTCATCTGTAAAAGTGGGGATAACAGAGCCTGCCTCTTGGGGTTTTTTATGAGGACTCAATGAGCTAATCCATGTGAATGAGGTGTGTAGAGCAGTGACTGACAGGTAACGTTGAATAATGCTAGCTCTCATTATTATTATTGTATTTTTTATATTTTGGGGGTCTCACTCTGGTGCCCAGGCTGGAGTGCAGTGGCGCAATCTCAGCTCACTGCAGCCTCCATCTCCTGGGCTCAAGCAATTCTCTCATCTCAGACTCCCCAGTAGCTGGGATTGCAGGTGCACACCACCATACTCAGCTAATTTATAAAATTTTGGTAGAGATGACATCTCACTATATTGCCCAGGCTGGTCTCAAACTCCTGGGCTCATGCAATCCTCCAGCTTCGGCCTCCCAAAGTGATGGGATTACAGGTGTGAACCACCATACCTGGCTATTATTCTTAAAAAAAAAAAATTATTTATTTTAATAAAAATAGAGACAGGGTCTTGATATGTTGCCCAGGCTGGTCTGGAACTCCTGAGCTCAAGCAATCCTCCCATCTCAGCCACTGAAAGTGCTGGGTTTACAGGCATGAGCCACGGCATCCGGCCAGTTTCCCCTTCTTTAAAGTGGAGCTGATTGGCTTAGACAACCTTCCTGGACAACTTCCAGCCCTGAGCCCACTGGCTGCAGGAGGCAGGGTACGTGGCAATGATTCATTTTGTTCCAGCTGAGGAAACTGGAACCCAGAAAGTAGATGCCACCTGCCCAGGACCACACACTGATTCCTGTGGTCATCCTGGACTTAATCCTTGGGTCTCCTTTCCTCTCTGCTGAGGGGCACAGGGATTATGCTGCCCATTTTCCAAGTAAGGAAGCTGAGGCCCAGCAAAGAAAGTGACTAAAGCCACTGCCAGTTGGCTCAGGAGCAGAATCTGGAACCCCGGACTCCAGACTCCTAGTGAGGAGGAGGTGGGGTGGCAGGATCACCTGTAGGACCACAGAGATGGTCTTCTCGCCTGCCTTGGCTGCCCGCCATTTTCGGTAAGTGTCTGCCTTGAGAAGATTTTCTGCACAGTGAGTCTGGAAACAACAGTGGGAGAGGAGAATTAGGGCACAGAGATGACAGCTAGGCCTCCAGCTCTCAGATGATTCCTTTGAGTCCTCCCAAGGCCTCTAAGATCCCCCAGATTTAAGCTCTCCCGTTAATCCCCCGACACTCTGCCTGGAGTTTCCCCTACAACACTTTCCCGTGGAAGTTCACCTATGGGCTCTCCAAGAAAGCTTCCCTATTCCTCCTTTTCTCTCCGGAAGTTCCCTAGACGCCGGAACGTCCCTAATTCAACATCTCTCCACAATTCACTTTTAGCCTCCTGGAAATTCCCCCATGACTCTCCTTAGACTTCCAAGAGAACCCCAAAAGCTCTTTTAAGAGCTATCCTCATTAATTCCCTCACGTCTTCCAACCTCCCCCATGCAGGTCCCTCACCGAGTCCTGGCTGCTGCAGGACACGACATGGCGGAGGCGGATCTCCGGCATGTCAACGTCGTGGGCTTCGCCTGGCCAGAAGGATGAGGTAGAGTATGGGGTCCGAGGGGCAGGGAGGGTGGGAGGGGGCGGGGTGCGCCCTGCGCTGGCTAAAGTGCGCAAGCGCGCGAGGCTCGGGCCTTTCAAACCCCGGCGCGCCGGCGCCGGCGTCGACACTGCGCAAGCCCAGTCGCGCCTCTCCAGAGCGGGAAGAGCGCTGCGTTCCTTAGCAACGAGCGTTTCCTCCAGCCCCGCCTCCCTCCGCCACACACAACCCCGCTCTAGCCTCGCCTCCCAATGACGTCCGAACCCTGCTTTCTGGGAGCCTAGCAACAGAAGCGACCTCCGGGATTGGTGTCTGGAAGAAATTCGCCATTCTCATTGCACGATGGAGTTACCGCCCACACTGAAGCCGAGAAAGCAAATCTTTTTGCTGTATTATTATTTATTTTATTTTTTTAAAATTTTTTGTTGAGACAAGGTCTTGCTCTCTCACCCAGGATGGAGTGCAGTGGCAGGATCTCGGCTTTCTGCAACCCCTGTCTCCTGGGGCCAAGGGATCCTCCCACTTCAGCCTCCTAAGTAGCTGGGATTACACGCACGCGCCACCACATTCGGCTAATTTTTGTATTTTTTGTGGGGACATGGGGTGAGGGGGCGGCGGGTCTTGCCATGTTGCCCAGACTGGTCTCGAACTCCTGAGCTCAAGCGATCCACCTGCCTCGGCCTCTCAAAGTGCTGGAACTACAGGCGTGAGCGACCGCGCTGGGCTAGGACAGCAAATCTGAGTGAATTTTCGTAGTTTCGTAGGGAACCTGGATTCTACGCAACAGGATCTCCTCAAATGGCTCAGGCGGCTGCACTCTTCTCTCTGTCCCCTTGCCACACACACACACACACGCACATGTACATACATACGCGCGCGCTCAAGCGCGAAAAAAATTAGCAGATCTCTTTCAGCCTTATGCCTGAGGCCAAAAGAGAAGGGTTCAGCGTCCTAAATATAACACAAAGCATGTGCCCAACCCCCACCACACACACACACACCCCTATCCTGGAGTTCTCCCACAAAAGCCTCAGTTTCCCAATATGTGGACTGTGGGCATCTGTCTTTTACTACGCCCGCCTACGACTGCCGACAGACATCCCTCTGTTCATTCGGTGCCTTGGAGACCCAAGGGTGCAGCCCTGGGTGGGGTCGCAGCTGGAGACAGCCCAAACACACGAGTGTGAGCCGAGCACATGAAGAGAGGGGAAGGGAGACAAGGCACCCCGCACCCGCAGGACCAGCCTGGACATGCTGGGTGCTCCAAGGTGGGGCCCTACCCACACTGGGTGCTTCCTTGGGAGGAGAGGGGAAGAGAGAGAAGGAGAGGGAATCCCAGTTCTTGCAGCCACTGGGAATCAAGAGGCCCAACTCCGTCTTGGTCTTCAAGCAAACAAACAAACAACAATGGGCCGTGGGAAGGTGAGAAAACAGGGTAGTGACTTTCTGGGTTCTAATAGAAGAGGGGGATGGAAGCCCAGACTCCTGGGGTCTCCATGGAGGTGGGGGGCTGGGCACAAGATGCCCAGGTCACTTTTGGATTCTGGTTCTGCCTTCCCAACCCGGAGGCCACAGAGGACTGCCCTGGGTTCTGACCTCAGCTATTTCTCCCCGTAGGGTGAATGTGGGTCCAGACCCGCCCCTCCTCAGCTTCCTATAAAAGCTGGGGACCAGGTACTGCTGATACACACACCATGAGGCTCTCCAGGAGACCAGGGACCTTTCTGCTGGCCTTTGTGTTGCTCTGCACCCTCCTGGGTCTTGGTAAGTGACAAGGGACCTGGACTGTCTCTGGGACCTCAGGAAGAGAGAGGTCCCAGAGAGAGAGAGAGAGAGAGAGAGCCTTCAGCAAGTCCTCAAGGTGAACGGGGAGGCATTCTGGAAATTCAGATTCATGGAAGAGGCCAAGGGTAAAGGAAGAGAAAGCCTGGGAATCCCAGAGAAGAAAAGCTCCTGTGATTGGATCCCTGAGAGAGGGGCTTGGTGGGCTCTGAATCCTCCATCCTCCAGGAAGGATCCCAAACACATCTCAATTCTAGGAAATCAGATGAGAGCATGGCCGGAAAGGGAAATCTTTAAAAATATAATTTAAAAAAAAAAAAGAGGGAGAAGGCCAGGTGCGGTGGCTCATGCCTGTAACCCCAGCACTTTAAGAGGCCGAGGCGGGTGGATCACTTGAGGTCAGGAGTTCAAGACCAGCCTGGCCAACATGGTGAAATCCCGTCTTTACTAAAAATACAAAAAAAGTTAGCTGAGCTTGGTGGTGGGCGCCTGTAATCCTAGCTACTTGGGAAGCTGAGGTGAGAGGATTGCTTGAAACTGGGAGGCAAAGGCTGCAGTGAGCCAAGATTGTGCCACTGCACACCCCAGCCTGGGTGACAGAGCAAAACTCCATCTCAAAAAAAATACATTAATATAATATGATATATTTTTTTAAAAGAGGTAGAGAGATTTCCTTTCTCCTTAGACTAAGAAGTTCAGGCCCCAGCCCCCTCCTCCCCTGCACACAGGAGTCCAGGTAAGCCTCACTTTCCCCAGGACCCAGGTATCTGGGCCCCTAGTTGTCCCCTCTCTCAGAACCAAGAAGTTCAAGTCCTCTGCCCTCCTGGTCTTCACTCTCCCTCCTTGACCTGGGATGCAGACCCTAGCCTCAGGGCCCCCTGCCTGAGCTCCTGCTGTCTACAAGACCTACATGGCACCTTCAAGGAGGAGAATCCCACATTCAAGAACCAGCTGGACCTGAAGTTTCACAAAAGTCCATGGAAACCTCCATCATGACCCCTCCCTGCCCCTGAGCTTTCTCAGCGGACCCTGGCATCCAAAATCCCCAGCCATGTAATTAGGCAAACAGGCTTCATGGTGGAGTCGCTTTCCGCCCCTGGAAGTAGCTTTGCTGGCATCACCACTGCTTCTTCGTCCGACTCTGGACAGTTCCTTGGGCAGTGGTCGACATCCCGCCCATGAAAAACCAAGGAGCTGCTGGTCCCTCCTCTCTCAGGACACAAAAGTCCTAAGTCAAAGTCGTGGTCCGAAGACCACACCACCCATGACTACAGCCTCGCCCTCTGTCTACACTGCAGGGTGCCCACTACACTGCGAAATATGTACGGCGGCGGGGAGCAGGTGCCATGGCCAAATGAAGACCTGCAGCAGTGACAAGGACACATGTGTGCTCCTGGTCGGAAAGGCTACTTCAAGTAAGAGGATGTGGCCTGGGACCTGGTGGGGAGGTGGGGTGTACCTTCAGGGTGGAAGAGACTACCATGCTGAGGGGGGATCATCACGGTTCTCAAGATGGGGGAGCGTGGGAAGAAATCAGTGGAGAGCAGGAAAGAGGGAAAGACCATCATGAGATGGAGGGAACAGAAATAAATGGTGTGATAGAAATCATTATTGTCACGGAATTCTGAAAATGACACTGTCCTAAAGAGAAGAAAAATGTGGGAGGGGTGAGAGTTAATCGACTTTCTTAGGCAGAAGAGGGGTAAGGAAAGACACTGTGGGGGGCAGAGAAATAGTGAGAGGGGAAGAATCTAACCGGCAGGAGGTGGAAATGGTGGGGAATGGATAGAGAAGGAAGAGGCTGGGCTGGGGTGGGAAAGTGTAAGTGTAATCAGGGAAGAGGTCATTCCTGACAGAGGGAGGAGAGATGATGTTGGAGTAGTGGAAGAGACAGAAAAGGGACCACCCCAAACAGGAGAGGGATGATAACCTTGAAGTATGGAGCAAATCATTTTTTTTCTTTTTTGAGACAGAGTCTCACTCTGTCACCCAGGATGGAGTGCAATGGCGCGATCTCTGCTCACTGCAACCTCCACTTCCCGGGTTCAAGCGATTCTCCTGCCTCAGCCTCCCGAGTAGCTGGAATTACAGGTGCGTGCCACCACACCTGGCTAATTTTTGTATTTTTTAGTAGAGACGGGGTTTCGCCATGTTGGCCAGGCTGGTCTCGAACTCCTGACCTCAAGTGATCCTCCCGCCTCGGCCTCCCAAAGTGCGGGGATTACAGGCGTGAGCTACCGTGCCTGGCTGAGCAAATCATCTTAAAGAGGAGAAGCAGAGACAGGGAGGGGGAGATGTGGATGAGTAAAATGAAAGGGAGGCCGGGCACGGTGGTTCACGCCTGTAATCCCAGCACTTTGGGAGGTTGAGGTGGGAGGATCGTTTGAGCCCAGGAGTTTGAGACCAGCCTGGACAACAAAAAGAGATCCATCTCTACAGAAAAAAAAAAAAAAAATTAGTTGCGCATGGTGGCACATGCCTGTAGTCCCAGCCACTTGGGAGGCTAAGGCAGGAGGATCACTTGAGCTTGGGAGATCGAGGCTGCAGCGAGCTAAGTGCATACCGCTGCACTCCAGCCTGGGCAACAGAGGGAAACCTGTCTCAGAAAATAAAATGGAAGAGAGAAGATGGGCATGAGTCAAATGAAAGAGACCACCCCAGACCTGAAAAAGGATGGAGGAGAAAGGGAGCAATGGAAGAGACCAATGGGGGACAGAGATGTTTATACAAAGCTGAAAGAGACTTTCAGTCACAGGAGGAGAGATGATGAGGCCTGGTGAGGGAATGAAGGCGACTTTGGGTGCAGGGAGAAAACACTGGTCGGGAGAGGCTGTGAAAGGAAAGTGAGATAGAAGATCACCCAGCCAGCGTTGGTGGGTTAAGGAAGGACCTGAAAGGCTTGAAGAGAACCCCCATCCCGACATAGAAGAGGAAACGCACCCTGGGGAAGGGAGGAGAGAGAGCTGGGGGACCCCTCGATGGGGTGAAGGGGGAACCTGTGAATTGGGTAGGAAGAGACCACCACATGGTGGGGAGGGGGAAGGCCGGGGAGACTGGAAGAACCCACCTTAAACAAGACCTGAAAATAGCCAAGAGGGGCAGCAAGAGACCCTCGTTGGGAGGTCTGAGGAGTGACCATGGCAGGATCTGAGAGAGAAGGATGGCTGTTGCTGGGACCGGGGTTCATTGGAAGAGACTACGGGGTGGGCGGGCGTTGGCGGGGAGTTGAGGAGGCTGGAAGAGACCATTTCACGAAGGCATGGGGGTGGCCATAGGCGGCTTGAAATAGAGTAATCCTGGCAGGACAGGGAGAGAGGGGTGGCCGTGGGTGGGGTGGGGTGGGGTGGAAGGGACCACATCCAGCAGGCTGAGGTTGGCAATGGGGAGCTGGAAGAGACCACCAAAGGCCGACTAGGGGCTATGGCCCCGGGAGGGAGGGCTACCTAAGAAAGCACTCCAGGCCATGCACCAGACAGATTAGGCGGCATGGCTCTAGGGGGCTTGAAAGAGACCGCCCTGGCCGGGCGGGCGCAGTGGCTCCCGCCTGTAATCCCAGCACTTTGGGAGGCCGAGGCGGGCGGATCACCTGAGGTCAGGAGTTGGAGACCAGCCTGGCCAACATGGTGAAACCCCGTCTCTACTAAAAATACAGAAAAATAGCCGGGCATGGTGGCGGTCGCCTGTGATGGCAGCTACTCGGGAGGTGGAGGTTGCAGGGAGCCGAGATCGCGCCATTGCACTCCAGCCTGGGCAACTCCGTTTACAAAAATATAAGAAAAGAAAGAAAAAAAAGAAAGAGACCATCCCAGGAAGTTGTGGGGTTGGGGAGGCCTAGGGTTAGGCAAGACCTTGAGGCAGGGGTTGAAGCCAGGGAGTGGTCAGCCAGCACTGTCCCTGCCTGTCCCCATCCCACAGAGGGCAAGGAGTTGGTGCACACCTACAAGGGCTGCATCAGGTCCCAGGACTGCTACTCCGGCGTTATATCCACCACCATGGGCCCCAAGGACCACATGGCAACTAGCTCCTTCTGCTGCCAGAGCGACGGCTGCAACAGTGCCTTTTTGTCTGGTAAGAAGCCCGTGGTGTGTGGTGTGTGCTCTGGCTCTCCACTGACCCTTGCTGTAGCCACTTGCTGGCTCTGAGCCTGTTTCCTTACCTGTAAAATGCAGTGTCTATTAGCAACTCTGGTGTTTCCCGGGGTTGTTGGGAGGTTGGGGGAACGGCTTAAACATCCCTATTCACCTTACACTTCATCCTCATCCTCAGTTCCCTTGACCAATCTTACTGAGAATGGCCTGATGTGCCCCGCCTGCACTGCGAGCTTCAGGGACAAATGCATGGGGCCCATGACCCACTGTACTGGAAAGGAAAACCACTGCGTCTCCTTATCTGGACACGTGCAGGCTGGTGAGTGGTGCCTGGATCTCTGGAAAAGGAAACAGAACTAGAGGTCCAAACTTCTAGGTTCCATGGGAGGGGAGGGTTCCAGAGAAGTGGGTGAGGATGTGTTCTGGGATTATGAGGAAGAAGGGGCTGAGGTCCCTGATTCCAGTCTGAAATCTCCCTTTCAGGTATCTTCAAACCCAGATTTGCTATGCGGGGCTGTGCTACAGAGACTATGTGCTTTACCAAGCCTGGTGCTGAAGTACCCACAGGCACCAATGTCCTCTTCCTCCATCATATAGAGTGCACTCACTCCCCCTGAAAAGCTATCTGAACAGAGGAAGATACATGTAGTGTGAAGTCCCCATTTGTCCTCAGCCTGTAACTCCCCGTGTGCCTATAAAGAAGTTAATAGAGCAAGCCTGAGTCCTTGTGGTGTGATGTATCTTGATGAGATAGAATGCAGGAAATAGGGGGTCTCAATCCTCATTTCGAGTCCCTTCCTTTTGAGGAAGAGAGGGAAGGCCCTGCCTTCTTTCTTTCTTTCTTTCTTTTTCAGACAGGGTCTCACTCTGCTACCCAGGCTGAAGTGCAGTGGTGCATTCAAGGCTCACTGCAGCCTCGACCTCCCGGGCTCAGGTGATTCTCCCACGTCACCCTCCCTAGTAGCTGGGACTACAGGCATGCACCACCATGCTCAGTGATTCTCCCACCTCGGCCTCCCTAGTAGCTGGGACTACAAGCGTACACCACCATGACTGGCTAATTTTTTAATTTTTTTGTAGCAACAGGGTTTCACCACATTGCCCAGGCTGGTCTTGAACTCCTGGGCTCAAGCGATCCTTGGCCTCCCAAAGTGCTGGGATGACAGGTGTGAGCTACCATGCCTGGTGGCCCCACCTTTTATGAAGGGATTACTCTTTGCCAGGTCCCTGTGCTGTGTTTTCCATGCTGTACCTCATTTCATGATCATAACAACTGTGAGGTTGATATTATTATCCCCACTCTACAGATGAACAAACTGAGGCATAGATTGTGGGTGTCAAAATTTGCCTTGGGTCAAACAACCAGGGAGGGTCAGAACCTTGATTTGAACCCAAGTCTGGTATACTTCAGAGTCCATGATCATCTCTCTCAATTAACTGCTTCCTCTTTTTGCCTCAGTGTTCATGTCTGCAAAATGTAGATATTAATAGTTATAACCTCATAAGGTTGTTGTAAGAGTCAAATGAAAGACAACTTAAAAAGCGCTTAGTGCAATGCCTAGCGCCTTTAAGACCACGTGGATTCTAAAGACAATGTATGCCTGAGTAAACAGTAATCATCATAATAGCTGCCACTTACCGAGTGGCCATTAGTTGACAGGTGCTAAACACTGACATCAATTGGGACAGACTAGATGATGTTACAGTAACAAAACAAGTCCCTGATCTCAGTGGTTTAAAACAACAAAGTTGTATTAACTAACACTGTAATAATGCTATGTAACAAATCATCCTAAAACTGCGACTTCTTTTTTTTTTTTTGAGACAGAGTCTTACTCTGTCTCCCAAGCTGGAGTGCAGTGAAACCATCACAGTTCACTGCAGCCTCAACCTCATGGGCTGAATCGATCCTCCCCGCTCAGCCTCCCTGGTAGCTGGGACTACAGGCATGCGCCACCACGCCCAGCTATTTCCTGTAATTTTTTTTGTAGAGACAGGGTTTCCCCATGTTACCCAGGCTGGTCTCAAACTCCTGGGTTCAAGTGATCCACCCACCTCAGCCTCCCAACGTGAAAACTGAGACTTATACCAACAAGCACTCTTCTAAGGGTTTGTGGGATGGCTGCTTTGGCTCCAGTTCGGGAGGATTCAGGTCTCTTCCATGAGATTCCACAATTTTCTGGGATCAGCAGCTCCCTGGCAAATGTTCTCATGGCACATCACGGGAGCACAAAAGCCAAGTGCACTTAAGGGCCTTGCTAAGGTTAGGTCTGCTAAAATTCCATTAAGTAAATCATATGGTGAAACCCATCAGTGGAGCAGGGAAATATACTCCCCCTGCAGTAGAAGGGAGAGGAGTGGATATTTGCTGAATGACTGCCCATTCACAAAAGGTTAACTTTTCCTTCACCCTAGCACTATCCAGAGGGTGTTTTCCTCGTCATAGTCATAAATCAGCCACCGGCAGGGCACGATGGCTCACGCCTGTCATCCCAGCACTTTGGGAAGCCGAGGCAGGAGGACCACTTGAGCCCAGGAATTTGAGACCAGTCTGGGCAACATGGCAAAATCCTGTCTCTACAAAAATACAAAAAAAAAAAAAAATTAGCCAGGCGTAGTGGTGCACGCCTGTAGTCCCAGCCACCTGGGAGGCTGAGGCGGGAGGATTGCTTGAGTCCGGGAGGCAGAGGCCACAGTGAGCCAAGATCTTGCCACTGCACTCCAGCATGGGTGACAGAGTGAGACCCTGTCTTAAATAAATAAATAAATAAAGCATCCACCAACTTGAACGTGGCCAATTTCTGTGTCACAGGAAGTCTACCATGGGTAATCACATGCTGTGACCCAGAAGTGACTTAATACAAGTCACTGGATGGAGCTAGTCACATGGCCCACCCAGCCACATGGGCACCAGGAAGTGAGATCCTGCCCCAAGGTCAGAATGCAGAGAACTGGACATGTTTCATTAATAGCACAAATGACCACCATGACCCCTTAGAAGCTGTTTTTCATTTTATTTTCACAACTCTATGTCATAGGCACTATTATTCACATCCCTGTTTTCAGGAGACATCAGAGGCTCAGAAGGCTGTCACATTGGCAGTCACACAGCTAAAAAGTGGCAGAATTTAAGATTTTAATCATTGGGTCATGTTGTTGGGGAGAAAGAGACCACATCACAAACAGAGAGAACAAGTCTGTATTAGTTGCTTTTGCTACCTAACAAACCACTCCAAAATTTAGTGGTTTAGAACAATCACCTATTTAGTTAATGATTCTCTGGGTTGCAACTTGGTCTGGGATCAGCTGGGCAGTTCTTTTGCTGGTCTCAGCTGGGTTCAGCTGCCTATCAGCTAGGGAGCTCTGTTTCAGAGGTTGGTTGGCTATGGGTGGCAGGGATCAAGGATGACGGAGCCATGTGTCTCTTTTCCCTTTATTACCCAGCAGGTTAGCCCAGATCTTTTCCTTTTCTTTCCTTCTTTTTATTTTTTTAGACATTGTCTTGCTCTGTCACCCAGGCTGGAGTGCAGTGGAGCCATCATAGCTCACTTCAGCCTCGACTTCCTGGGCTCAAACAATCCACTTGCCTCAGCCTCCCCCATGTAGTTGGGACCACAGGTGCACACCACCACATCTGGCTAATTTTGTTGTTGTTGCCTTTTTGTAGAGATGGGGGTCTTGCCATGTTGCCCAGGCTAGTCTCGATCTCCTGGGCTCATGAAATTCTTCCACCTTTGCCTCCCTAAGTGCCGGGATTATGGGTTTATACCCATATGCCACCATGCTCAGCCAGCCCGGGGTTTGGATGTGGCAGTGGTGGTAGGGGTCCCAAGGGGAGCAAGAGAGGAAGTCCCAGTGCATAAGCACTTTGGTTTTTTTTTTGAGACGAAGTCTCGCTCTGTTGCCCAGGCTGGAGTGCAGTGGCGCAGTCTCAGCTCACTACAACCTCCGCCTCCCGGGTTCAAGCTATTCTCCTGCCTCAGCCTCCCAAGTAGCTGGGACTACAGCTGTGCACCACCACACCCAGCTATTTTTTTGTATTTTTAGTAGAGAGACGGGGTTTCACTGTGTTAGCCAGGATGGTCTCGATCTCCTGACCTTGTGATCTGCCTGCCTTGGCCTCCCAAAGTGCTGGGATTATAGGTGTGAGCCACCACACCCGGCCGCATAAGCACTTTTCAAGCCTCTGCTTGTATCATGTTTGCTATTGTTCTAGTGGCTGAAGCAAACCACATAGTCAAACCTAGAAGGAGAGCAACAATCCAAGGGCATGGCTACAGAAAGGCTGGCCCAATTGGGGTCATTAATGGGTATACCTGGCTCCAGAACTAAGGCGCTTTACCATCATAAGCTCCCAATGTTTAAACAGTAAGTCTGCCCGCACTCCTTCTAGGGTGGCAAAACTCAGATACTGATAAATTCTCTTGATCACAGCCCAGTTTTTCCCAGCGGATTCCCCACCATCCCTCCTATCCCCAGACGCTGGAGTCTAGGTTTCCAGCCCAGTCAAAATCTCAAGGATCTTTCTTTTCCCTCAAACTCCAAAAGAACAGACACGCAATAGGATTTGTATTCATTTTTATTCATTCCTCCAAAGAGCACCACAGGCCAACCACACCCTTGATGTGTCCTTCATGGTTCCCCACTGCAGTGGACACAAATCCCTCCATCATTATCCAGGCATGGATGGAACTCTGCTGTGGTGAGGAGGTTGTCTCGCCCACTCACCCAAGTTTTCCATGCCTGTTCTGCTTCTGATGGCAATGCCAAAATTCATCATACATTTCCTTGAATTCCTGCCTTCAAGGGTCTTCCTGCCCTGTGGTGCCATGCAGACACACTTCAGTGGCGGCCAGTGATCTGTCTACAAGGGAGTCTTAGTCTTTTCTGCTTGGATACTCCCAGGGACAGATGCCTGCCAACAACCTTATGTCTTCACAAAGACTAAAATGGAATCCCATCGAAAGTCATGATTTAAAAGGCGACCACCCCCAAAAGAAGTCATAACACTCAAGGGCGTCAATATATACAACTGTGTAAACACAACCAATCTACAACTATATCAACACAACCAGCACTCCTCTATGGGCACAGACACACACACAAAATTGTCTTGCTTTCTCAGATATGATCTCTGGCATGACTCCTGCCTCTGGCACGACTCCTGCTGGCATGAGGGCAGAGGAAATTGAGAGGAGCAAAGCATACAGCAGTGATGTCAGGCAGGACCAAATCAGAGACAGGGTCAAAGTGGCAGAAAAATGAGGAGCACACTCCAAGCAAAGGCATGGGGGTGAGACAAAGGCACCCAGACTAGAGCCATCCTAGTGCTGCCCAGGGGTGGGTGGCACTCATGTTTGAGCTCCATGTGTCAGGCTTTTCAGGAAAGGGTGCACTATGTTATGTATCTGTGTGCATATTGTGTGCCTGCATGTACATACATATGCTGAATTCTCACCATAACCATGTGAGGTAGATGCCATTTGTAGAGTGACTTGCACAAGTCAGTTGAAGGACTATCTGCCCCTAGAGCTAGACTGATAGAATTTTCTATGTTGATGGAAGTATTCTGTACCTGCCCTGTCCAATACCGTAGCCACTAATCACATGTGGCTATTCAGTATTAATGTTGCACTACTGCCAATGAAACATAGAATTTTAAGTTTTATTTACTTTTAATTGAACAGCTGAGGCCAGGTGTGGTGGCCCATGCCTGTAATACCAGCACTTTGGAAGGCTGAGGTGGGAGGATCACTTGAGGCCAGGGGTTCAAAACCAGCTTGGTGGCTCACTATGTAATCCTAGCACTTTGGGAGGCCGAGGTGGGCAGATCACCTGAGGTCAGCAGTTCAAGACCAGCATGCCCAACATGGTGAAACCCCGTCTCTGAGAAAAATACCAAAATTAGCCAGGCATGGTGGCACACACCTGTAGTCCCAGCTACTCAGGAGGCTGATGCAAGAGAATCAGTTGAACCTGGAAGGCAGAGGTTGCAGTGAGCTGAGGTCATGCCACTGCACTCCAGCCTGGGTGACAAAGTGAGACTCTGTCTCAAAACAAAACAAAACAACCCACCAACTTGGTCAACATAACCAGACCTGCATCTTTACTTAAAAAAAAATGGACACCCATCTCAGTTTTTGAAAAACTATTATATAATTGGAACAACTTGGATATGTGAATCTACTTCTCCAACTATGAATTTTATGAAATCAAAATAAAGGTCAAGCATTTCAGATAAAAACGTACCATGGTAATTGAGATTTGGTGTAAGTGTAAAATATACAACAGATTTTGAAGACAGCATAAAAGAATGTAACATAATTCATTTAAATAATACCGATGATGCCAGGCACGGTGCCTCACGCCTGTAATCCTAGCACTTTGGGAGGCCGAGGTGGGTGGACCACCTGAGGTCAGGAGTTTGAGACTAGCCTGGCCAACATGGCGAAACCCCATCTCTAACCAAAAATACAAAAATTAGTGGGCATGGTGGCGGGTGCCTGTAATCCCAGCTACTCGGGAGGCTGAGGCAGGAGAATCACTTGAACCTGGAAGGTGGAGGTTGCAGTGAGCCGAGATTGTGCCACTGCACTCCAGCCTGGGCAACAAAGCGAAGCACTATCTCAAAAAAAAAAAAAAAACTAAAAAACCGATGACATGTTGAAATGCTATTTTGGATACATTGGGTTAAGTAAAACATGTTAAAACGAATTTAACCTGTTTCCTTTTACTTGTCTAATGTGGCTACTAGAAAACTTGGCTGTAATCTCAGCACTTTGGGAGGCTGAGGTGGGCAGATAACTTGAGGCCATGAGTTCCAGACCAGCTTAGCCAACATGGTGAAACCCCATCTCTACTAAAAATACAAAAATTAGGACGGGTGCAGTGGCTCACGCCTATAATCCCAGCACTTTGGGAGGCTGAGGCCGGTGGATCACCTGAGGTCAGGAGTTCAAGACCAGCCTAGCCAACACAATGAAACCCCATCTCTACTAAAAATACAAAAATTAGCTGGGCATGATGGTGCATGCCTGTAATCCCAGCTACTTGGGAGGCTGAGGTTGCAGTGAGCCAAGATCACACAACTGCACTCCAACCTGGGTGACAGAGCGAGACTCCGTCTCCCAAAAAATAAATAAATAAATAAAATAAAAATAAAAAAATTAGCTGGGCGCGGTGGCTCATGCCTGTAATCCCAGCACTTTGGGAGGCTGGGCGTGTGGCCTGAGGTCAGTAGTTCCAGACCAGCCTGACCAACATGGTGAAACCCCATCTCTACTAAAAATAAAAAAATTAGCCAGGCATGGTGGCATATGCCTGTAATCCCAGCTACTCAGGAGGCTGAGGCAGGAGAATCACATGAACCTGGGAGGCAGAGGTTGCAGTGAGGCAAGATCGTGCCACTGCACTCCAGCCTGGGTGACAGAGTGAAACTCCATCTCAAAAAAAGAAAACTTAAAATGACGTATGTGGCTTGCATTTTGTTTCTACTAGACAGTGCTGCCCTGCAGCCCTCCCATTCCATCACGTGGCTGACATGCCTGATTGCAGGGCTTAGACACTAATATGATGGGGTAAAGATATGGATGAATATTCTTCCCCAAAGCTGAAAGAGCTTTCATGAAAATGCCTGGAGCCATTCAGTATAGAACTAAGTGCTCTTCCCCATGGTAGCTATCTCAACTTTGAAGGGACAAATTGTGTCATCAGTGGGAGTCCAAGTTGGAGATGATGGTACCATCCCTTGTCTGCCCTTGGATCAGTTACCTTTGTCGTCAGCTTTTAAGGGAGACAGGATCTCAAAACTAAGGTTCTTATCCACCTCTTTTATTTCACAGATGGGAAAATAAGGCACTGTCCAAGTAACACACAGTGACAGTGGCAAAGTCGTGCTTGCTTCCCAGGTCCCTGACCTCAGACAAGGGTGTTCTCTCCCATTAAATGCTTTTTTCTCCCCATCTTGCTCCATTTTCCTATCTTGTGGCAAGAGATCAACAATCTAAATTCCAGTCCTAGTTCTGACACTGACCAATGAAATAAACATTTAGGCTGGGTGTGGTGGCTCACACCTGTAATCCCATCAAGGCAGGAGGATCACTTGAGGCCAGGAGTTCAACACTAGTGTGGGCTACAAAGCAAGACCCCCGTCTCTACAGAAAATTTGGCGCTGTGTACCTATAGTCCCAGCTACTCTGTAGGCGGAGGTGGGAGGATCATTTGAGCCCAGGAGTTGGAGATGGCAGTGAGCCATGATCATCCCACTGTATTCCAGCCGGGGCAACAGAGCAAGACCCTGTCTCTAAAATAATAATAATAATAAATATTTACGAAGCACCTATTGTGTCAGGCACCTATTGTTCTAGATGCTGGGGAAACAACAGAGAACAGGATAGGCAACGGGTCAAAAGCCAATAAACAGGTAAATAAATAAGATCATTTTTGACAGTAATAATTGCTACAAGGAAACTCAACTGGCCGAAATGAATAATGGGGGGATGTGAGTTACTTCAGATAGGGTGGTCAGGGAGGGGAAGTCCTCTCTGAGGGGATACGTGAGCTGAGATCTGACTGAGCCCGTCACAGGAAGGTTTGAGAGTAGAACAGGAAGTTGTGAGTAGAGCCTTGAAGGAAAGAGAACAGCAGGTGCAAGGGTCCCCAGGCAGGACTCAAGGTAGCCACTCAGGCATCAGAAAGAGTCAGGCGGCCATGATGGCTCACACCTGTAATCCCAGCACTTTGGGAGTCTGAGTCGGGTGGATCACCTGAGGTCAGGAGTTCGAGACCAGCCTGACCAACAGGGTGAAATCCCTTCTCTACTAAACTACAAAAATTAGCCAGGTGTGGTGGCACATGCCTGTCATCTCAGCTACAGTCATCACATCCCTGTACTCCAGACTGGGTGACAAGGTGAGACTCCATCTCAAAAAAAAAAAAAAAAAAAAAGAAGGAAAGTCTATCAGGCTGGACAGGAGTGGGAAGGGGCAGTGAATGAGAATAGGCAAGGGCCAGACCCACAGGGCCTTACTGTGTGCTGTTGGGCCTCAAGCCTGCCCTCTCTGGACTTTGCTCTTTCTGTCTACGACAAAAGGGATTCTATCGCTTGGATTCTCAGATCCTCCTTTTCTGTTTTTGACACTGAAGAATTCTGTAACCTGCAACTTTCCCCCCACATGTGGCTAGCAGCCTAGAACATTCCAGGCACTGTGGTTTCTGCCTTTGCTTCATTCACTCCTGGCATATTCCCATGGTCTCAAGTGCCTGACCACCCATTTGGTGGGCCCCTGGCTCAATGCAGCACCCTCTATGTACATCAGAAAGCAGAGCCTCTTGGGGATACCCAAGGTGTCCATACAAAAGTGTTTGGACCAGTGCAGCAATACAGCTGCTCTTCCAAAAAGGAAGGTGCACAAAACACCAAGGCCATAAAGGGTTATGGTTAAATACCAGGAGAAAAAGGCCAAAAAAAAGATAGAAACTCCTAAAGAAAAGAGACAGAGAAACAGACTCCCCAGAGATCACCTGAATTGCTCAGCACCTAGAAGATGAAGGCAGTCATATCCCTTCCCAGTCACACTCACAGAGGCAGTTGCCGGGATCCCAATACAAGGTTTGGAGGAGCTGTCTCTGAGGTATGCTTTACTGCCCTTCCACACCCAGAAGACCGCATTCCTGGTCCCTGGCTACTTCCAGAGCCCACCATGCCCAGACCTCTTACCCACCTCACCTCATTTTTGTGGGACCACCCTCCCTACATACTTTTGGAGGGCAATTATAGAAACCCATCCACTCCCCAGGAGAGATCAAGAAGTCTCCAGCTTTCTCCCACAAGCCCCCGATCCCTCCTCCAGATGCAGACCTCCCCTTACCCAATATTTAGGAACCAAGGTCCACAGCCATCTTAGAACCGCGGAAGTCTCAGACCCCAGGGGCCTCCGCCACCCCATCAAGATTCAAAGCCCACTGCTCCTTGGGGACCTGTGTGCAGGCTTTTTCTCCCAGAGAAATGTAGACCCTGTTTCCCTCTGAGGCTCTGAAGCCCAAGAGTTCCAGCTCCCTGGGGCGCTCAGGTCTCCCTCCCCTATACTGGAGTTCAGGTCCCAGTCATGGACACCTCCCCACCAATTAGGAAACAGGACTTCTACCCCCCTCCCTGGAGGACTAAACATCCAGTAACTCCAGTTTCTACTCCCTAGGAGACAAAGACATAGTCCCTGCTAGAGTCTGGGCCACCAACTCCCTTCAGGACAGAAGGGTCTGGATGTCATTGCACCATGGTTCCCAAAGGTATCAGGATTCCTGGCCAGGCGTGGTGGCTCACGCCTGTAATCCTAGCACTTTGGGAGGCCGGAGCGGGTGGATCGCCTGAGGTCAGGAGTTCGAGGCCAGCCTGGCCAACATGGTGAAACCCCGTCTCTACTAAAAATACAAAAATTAGCCAGGTGTGGTGGCAGGCACCTGTAATCCCAGCTACTCCGGACGCTGAGGCAGGAGAATCGCTTGAACCCGGGAGGCGGAGGTTGCAGTGAGCCGAGGTCGCGCCATTGCACTCCAGCCTGGGCAACAAGAGACTTCGTCTCACAAAAAAAAAAAAAGAAAAAAAAAAAAAAGAAATCAGGATTCCTGTCCCCCAGACTCTCTGAATCCAGGTGATAAGAAGTCACACATCCCAGCTAGAAGTCAAGAGTCCACATCCCCTTCAAGCACCCAGGATTAAGCCCAGGCATCCCCTGTCAGCGTCTGGACTCCCAAGCCCCCTCCCACTCCTCACTGGGCAGGCTCAGGGGGTGCCAGCACAGCCTCAGCATCAGCCCGCATCTCATCGAGAGCCTGCAGCAGGACGCCGTGAGCCGCTCGGTAGCCCAGGCCACCTGTCGCCGCTGCACCACCCGCAGGCCACAGGAAGGAGAGAGCGCCCAGTGCTGCGCCCCCAGCAGTGCCCTCGCCTGCCCAGGCGCCCAGTCTTGCTTCCACCTCGGCGCGCGTCACCGGGCCTGGGAAATAAGCGCGCGCTGCCAGCTCTCCAGAAGCCAGGCCCAGGGCGCGCTCACGTCGAGCCAGTGCCGCCGGTTCCAGCCCCAGGCCCCGTCGCCACTCCGCCAGCTGACCCCGCAGAAGTGCCACGTCGCATGCCCAGCCCAGCCCTGGGAGTGGTGCCGCCGCCGCCGCCAGACTAGCCAGCAGAGCTGGCCTCCACGCCCCGGCTCGCAACGCCGCAGCCTTGGTTCGGGCAGCGCTAGGAGATGCTGGTGGCAACGCCAGCAGCAGTGCCCCTGCCTGGGCTGGGGGGAGCGCTCGCCGCAGCCATTCGCATAGCCCTGGGAGTCCGCCAGGCCGTAGGGGGAACACTGGCGGCGGCGCCTCCTCCAGCACCTCCCACGTCTCGTCCTCCGGGCTTAACGCAGCGGCCCGCTCTGAGTCGCCACCACCTGATTTCTTCATGCCGACAACCTGCTGCAAACCCTCGCTGCCAGCTTTCCCAGGACCTTCCCCGCTGCCTGCTTTCTGCGATCCAGCGCTACATTTCTCCCTTCCCTTACTGAGTGCATTCTCCAATCCCCCTCCACCTGCGTTCTTTAAGCTCTCGCCCTTGGGTTTCTCCATCTTGCCTTCTCCCAGACACTCCGGATCCTCGCCCTCGCCGTCTGTGCGCACGCAGACAAGAGGCGCATCTGGTAGCACCAAGGCCTGGACCTGGGCCCAGTCCTTCTCAGTGGGGGCCCCAGGGGTGACGAGGATGAGGGCGTCGTAGTGCGTTGGGTGAGAGGAGGCGGCCGCGGTGGTGGCAATGCCCGTGTGGCCCAGAGGCACGGTCCAGAGCACCACATTCGGGCGCTCTGGGGCTGGGAAGGGAGTGGGTGCCGTGGGGACCGAAGCAGGCGCAGCACCTGGGTCGCCAGGATCCAATCCAAACAGCATGTCCACCACAAGGCCCACGTCAGCCTTGCCGGCCACCGCCAGGTCTAGCCGTGCGCTGCCCAGGCGCTCCAGGCCTGAGCGCACCCACGACAGCGCAGCCTCCAGGCCGCCGGTCTCAAAGGCCTCACGCACAGCCTCTAGCTCTGCTGCACCCAACACCTCGAAGCCATCCTGCGCCGGTGGCAGGAGCCTGTGGGGACAAGAAGGGACAGGGTCAAAGGTAGAAGAGGGGCTGGGTGACATGGACTGGGCTATGATGACAAGGGCAGAGCTTTCCTAATGATCCCAGAATGGGGCAGGGGTAGGAAAGGGAAGGGCCAGACTGATGGCACAGCAAATAGAAACCAGATGGAGAGGGGCAGTGATGATATGGGTGGGGCTTCAAGCAATAATGGAGTCTTGATTATTGGACGGGTGGACATAAGGTCAGGTTTCCCACCCTAGCCTAAAATGGGGATTGGGCTAAAACTTCCATGGAATACAGTATTTGGGGGCGGGGTTTTTCCAAGGGTCGGCTGTGCTGGGTGGGACAAAGCTCACAGAGGGTGGGGCCTAGAACAAAGAATCGCAACTGTATTGTGGCCTAAACACAAGTCTAGCACTATTTGAGACAGACAAGGTCCCCAAGGGCACTCTTTTCAGGGGCTGGGCCTAAGGAGGGTCAGTGAGGGGAGAAATCTCATCTACTAGTTCTTACCACGGGGGAGTGGCTAAGGTGACTCCCGGGCAGGTGAGGCTAAGGAAAAAAGATGACAGTGTACTGGGACAACGGACTGTCCCTCTCTGAGCCTCGTTTTAAAGTCTGTAAAATGAGGAGGCTGGCAGGTGGTAGAGCAAATTCAGGAGGTAGCCAGCAAGTGGGCACAGAAACGAGAGGGAGATGGAGAAAGGAGGTAGATGAGGATGCCCCGACATAATAAAGCTCATTGAGGGTGTGGCTTTAGGTCGATTGAAAACAAAACTGATGGTCGGGAGGGCTCAAAGATTAGAGTTTTCAGGTAAAATCTTCCAGGGGGCTGGGCAGAGAGTCTCACGACTGTAATCCCAGCACTTTGGGAGGCCAAGGAGGGTGGATCACCTTGGTCGGGGCAGGGCCTGGAAAAAGGAGCCTCAGGGCCCCAGCAGATAAAGTGTTAAGCCTTTCCCTTTTAATTCTAGGGCTTTGGGAAGCCTGGGTGGGGGCATGGCTTGAGGCCAAGAGTTCAAGACCAGCCTGGGGAAACAGTGAGATGCTGTTTTGCAGCCTGTAGTATTAGCTACTCTGGAGGCTGAGGCAGGAGGATCATTTGAGCCCAGGAGGTGGAGGCCCTCAGTGAGCTAGGATCGCGGCACTGCACTCCAGCCTGGGCGACAGAGTGAGACCCTGTCTCAAAAAAAAAGGCCGGGTGTGGTGGTTCACGCCTGTAATCCTAGCACTTTGGGAGGCTGAGGCAGGAGTATTGCTTAAGGCCAGGAGTTCAAATTCAACCTAGCCAACATAGCGAGACCCTGTCTCTCAGGAAAAAAAAAAAAAATAATAATAATAATAGAGCTAAGCCTTGCCCCAGACTCACAGGGGGAGGGATCTCATGGACCTCCATGGACGCACCTAGGTGCCTAGGGTCTCGACTAACGGACCCAGCCAGAAAGCCGGCACTCACCTCCGCAGCGCTTCTGCCTGGCTCTGCAGCGCCGCCCGGAGGCGCTCTAGCTCCTCGCAGCCGTCGCTGCTGCCGCAGTTCGCCGGTAGCACAAACAGATCCGCGGCTCCTAACCCCGCGCTGTTCAGCAGAGCTGCTGTCTGATCACGGGCCTGGGAGGCAGTCTGTGAATCCCCAGGACGGAGGTTCCGCACAGCCAGTAGCGGGGTCCCTCGGGCCAGGGCGGCCAGCGCTGCCTCTCCCAGGGCTGGAGCCAACGGTTCCCCGTTCCCCTCGGGTCCGGGCAGCACCAGTACCAGCACGTTGGCTTCCGCCGCCCAGGGCCCCGGCGCTGCGGGTGGGCAGCTCAGCTCGCCCAGAAAAAGGCCTGGGCCCGCAGCTCTTAGGCTGGGGACCCCGGAGTCCGGCCGTCCCTCGGGGGCCTCGAGCGTCTCCACATCCTTGTCGCACAGCGCGGCGATCAGCGCGGACTTCCCCAAGCCCGGAGGCCCCAGGAACAAGGCGGTCACGTCACCCTGCGGCGGAGGCATGGCTGGAAAGCAACGGGTAGAGAAGACCTGGGTCAGGGAGCACCTAGCCTTTTCCTTTCCTAGCCGCCCCACTCGGAACCCAGGCCTCAGTCCTTCACCCTGTCCCCTTCGGTTCTTGAGTGTCACTCTCCAGAACCTAAAAAATCCAGAGCCCAGACCCTATTCCCCCAGAATCCCAGGCGTCCTGTCTGTCCGCCCTCCCTCTAGATGGAAACGTTTCCCTTTCTGCTTCAAAAACTCTGAAATCAGGCGCGGTGGCTCATGCCTGTAATCCCAGTGCTTTGGGAGGCCGAGGCCGGAGGATCGCTTGAGGTCAGGAATTCGAGACCAGCCTGGCCAACATGTGGGGGGACTCTCTGGTAGAGTCTCCGTCTCGATAAAAAATAAAATTTAGCCGGGCATGGTGGCGTGCGCCCGTAGCCCCAGCTACTCGGAAGGCTGCGGCGGGAGGATCGCTTGAGCCCAGGACTTGGAGGGTGCAGTGGGCCATGATCACACCACCGCACTCCAGCCCAGGCGACAGAGCAAGACCCTCTCTGAAAAATATATAAAAATGAAACCTCAGAAATCTGGCTTCCAGTCCCTCCTCCCTCGGACACATTGTTATTTTTATCTTTCCCCTTCCCCCTTCCAAATCACCAACCGAGCAAAAAGCCGACCCACGGGAGAGAGCGCAGTCGGTGGCAGTAGGTCAGCAGCTGAGAAGCCCGGCCCCTGGGCCGCGGCGGACGGAGGCCGAAGAGGCCAGGGAGCCGTGATTTAGAGATGCCGGGACCCGTCCCGGTAGCTTTAACCTGACGTCACTCCCTCTGCCAAGGGGGTGTGTCTTGGAAGGCCGACCGCAGAGACCCAGCCCTTCGCAGCGTCTGCGCAGAACGGCCGAAGTGTGCACGCCCCTCTTCCGCGGCCTCAGGGCCTAGAACAATGAATGAGTCAACGCGCCTGCGCGCCACCAGAGCCTACCCACGCATGCGCAAAAGGCTTAGGTAGCTACGCCGCGGGAGGCTGAACGTCATCAAACGCGCCATAGGGCAGAGAAGGACCCCTCCCGTTATTTTGAGGACCGGGCTGGTGCGACTATACTACTGCCGGATGGCAAATCCGGGATCTCGGCTCCGAGAGGCTCATCTGGCAAAAGGGCGCGGAAACCACGGGGGCCCTGAGACTGAGTGGTCCCTATCCCACTTCTCTCTGGGGCGGCGCTGTAGCCACCGACTGACAGGCGCAGCGAAAGGCAGCCCTCTGCTGTAAGGAGGAAAACTGAGGCCTGGGAGCAGGAACCTGTAGGCAGCGCTTGAGGGTAGCGGGATAGCAGCTGCAAGCGCGCGTGGGAGGCGGGGGCTCTGGGCGGAACAAAAATCACAGGATGTCAGAGGATGTTTCCCGGGAAGAACTGGGATAAAGGGTGGGTATCACTACCTGCCCCAAGACACTTGAGATTGGGATGACGGTGGTGTCAAAGATCAAGGCTTCCACGCTGAGTTCAGGGACTTAGTTTGATGCAGCAAGTCATAGGTCACACCAGTGAGAAGACTCTAGGGGAGTCCCAAACCCAGGAAGTCCAGTCCTTTGGGAGGTTTGAAGCTTCTTTTTAGCAAGAACTCCATCAATTAGAGTTCAAGGAGATAGTATGTCGTAGGGGTCAAAGGCAGGCAAGGAGAGCCTCTGGCGATGTCAAAGGTCATAGACTTAGGGTGCCCTCTAAGACTGGTAACAGATGAACAGCTTCACTTATGCACGCTCCTCTCCTGACTAGAAGGGTCCCAGCACCATGGAGGACCCGAACCCTGAAGAGAACATGAAGCAGCAGGATTCACCCAAGGAGAGAAGTCCCCAGAGCCCAGGAGGCAACATCTGTGAGTACACATGGCTGGCGGGCTAGAGGAGGTGCAGGAGCTGATGCTAAGAAGATCTCTGTGGCACTTCGGTGTCCAAGGCGCCACAGAGTTTTGCCTGTTGAGAAGGGGCTGTAATGGTCGCTGAGCTGCTCTAGCAGGAAGTGCATCTCCTCATACCAGCTTATGTGGCCAGAGTACTCACCCTCCTCTGGCCACATAAGCAGGATTGCAATGCTTATGCATTCAGAGGGATAGGGTGGCTTCCAGGAGAGGCTTGGGTTGGAGATGTGGCTGGGAATGGTTCTATTGGGAGAGAAACCCCAAGATTCTGGTCCCAGCTCTGCCCTAGACTTTCAGTGTAACTTGGGCCTTGGTTTCCTTGACTGTCAAAAGAGGGTGGTACTTCCCACCTCACAGGGTGGGTATGGGATTAACTGCAGCAAAGGGGAAAGCTAGGGGTTAATGATGGTAGCCAGTTTGACATGTAATAGCAACACCTCCTGCTCAGTGTTTTATTATGAGCTAGGTGTATTTATTCTCATATTATGAACGATTTTCACATTCATTATCTCATTGAGTCCTTCTAATAATACGCCCTTTAAACTGGGAACTGAGGCAGAGAGAGGTATTTGTAACAAGAGCTGTAGTCTCAATGCCCTTGAGCCAGAGACTACCAGGAACACACCTGCAGTTGAACACATTGGGTTTCTCACTGCAATGAAGCACACACACCATGGGGGAACTGTGGGGTGTCTCACTAAGAATGGTAAAAACGACATAGGATTTGGGCTTGTGGGTGGTGATTTTGGGGAAGGTTCGAGCAAAATTGTTTTGCTCTGGATTGGATGCTACCAGGAAGCAGGGGCAATTCTATGATTGGCTATCGTAATAAGTCTTACCCAGAAGGAGGAAGGAAGGAGGCGAGGCTCAAGCTCTGACTGATAAAGCAGCAGCAGACATTCACATTAGCCAGGATAGGAGGATGTTTGGTCATTTTTCTGCTTGGACAGCATTCATATTTTGTCTGTGCTCAGACATTATGATGATGTAGTCTTGTCTTGATTCATTTTAGTCACAGCGTGGCCTTGTCTGTCCTTGATATTCTGTGAAAATTTATGTTCAACAGAACACCAAGGTCTAGCTGTGAGTACCAGGCCAGATCCTGGATGTCGGGCTGGATTTCTCTGTATCATTAGTCATAATTGCAAATGACTGTACAGCAATTCATTTATTCCTTCCAACGGTCCTATGGAATAGATACTGTTATTAGCCCATTTTCCAGATAAGGAAACTGGTGTAATTGCCTAGGAAGTGGTGGAGGTGAGATTCAATCCCAAGCAGTCTGGCTCCAAACGCTGTGCTGTAATCACCATACCCCTCTGTTGGGCAGGCTGACTCTCTGGGTTCCAACCCTGGCTCCACCATTTCCTTTCCTAGCCTCATGACTATGGGCAACTTGCCTAACCTCTTTGAATCTCAGTTTGCTCATCCATAAAATAGGTCCAAGAACAGTTCTCCTGTTTGGTTGTCCAGCATTAGCATAGAACCTAGCACATAACACATTCAATGTTAATTGTTGGTGTGATTCTGGGGTTCAGGAAGAGGTCTTGGAGACTCCTGCTGGCCTCCCCTGACCTCTCCCCCACATCCCTCAGGCCACCTGGGGGCCCCGAAGTGCACCCGCTGCCTCATCACCTTCGCAGATTCCAAGTTCCAGGAGCGTCACATGAAGCGGGAGCACCCAGCGGACTTCGTGGCCCAGAAGCTGCAGGGAGTCCTCTTCATCTGCTTCACCTGCGCCCGCTCCTTCCCCTCCTCCAAAGCCCTAATCACCCACCAGCGCAGCCACGGTCCAGCCGCCAAGCCCACCCCGCCGGTTGCAACCACTACTGCCCAGCCCACCTTCCCTTGTCCTGACTGTGGCAAGACCTTTGGGCAGGCTGTTTCTCTGAGGCGGCACCGCCAGATGCATGAGGTCCGTGCCCCTCCTGGCACCTTCGCCTGCACAGAGTGCGGTCAGGACTTTGCTCAGGAAGCAGGGCTGCATCAACACTACATTCGGCATGCCCGGGGGGAGCTCTGAGTGCAGCTTAAGCCTCTCCACGGTGACGGGTGGCTCTGTGGCTGGTAGGACTCACCCATGATATGGGGTGCAGGAACTCTGGGGGCCCTTAAGGATTTGCTTCCCTCCCCTGGGAAGGCAGAGGGCTCTTAATAAAGAGGACCCAGAAGATTCTTATTTAGAGCTTCAGTCTTTGGAGGACACAGGGCCTTCGTGAGACAGTGAAATCAGACAATAATGAGATCTTTTGTTTAAAAAAAAAATGGGAAGGGAGTGCGGGAGAGAAATGGTTTGTGTCTCCCTTATTCCCAGTTAAATACCTAGCTGCAGATTGTGCCATCACCCTTCATTCTTCCCAGATGGATGCCATGGGCTATGGGAGCAAATTGCCCTGGACCTTTGCCTGAATGGGGGCAGGGAAGGTGAGGTGTTGCTGGCCTGTAATGCCACCAGATGAGTTCCAGATGTAGAGCAACTTGGGCTTTTGGGGATGGGGCAGCAAAGTTGGGAGCTGGACCCCAATTGAGTGGGGGTGGCAATTGGAGTCCTTGTGTCTCTTTCCCACCCCTTGCCATCCTCACTTAGAGGGGCCATGGCACTAGATGGCACTAGTCCCCCGATAATTTATGTCTCGTTTAAATAATTTTGTATATCATTCTAGTCATGAAATATTTTTTTCATATGTGTAGGTGAAATGGTATGAATAAGCTAACAGGAATAGTATCTAAAAACAGAAAACATCCATATTAAAATGTCTAAACAGGGAGCTCTGGCTTTTGAGTGGGAATTTCCAGAGAACATAAGGGTGTGGGCAGGTGGGGGAACTCAGGCCAGAGTTGGCCTCGCTTTGTGGGGAAACTGGTTTGGAATCAAACAGAGATACCTTCTGTTTCGGGTTTTATTTGGCCAACACTGGGAGATTTCCCATTAAGATCCTATTTTCAGCTCTCTTGAAAGGCCCAACCTAGGCTGACATTGTCAGCAGGGGCAGGACAGAAGCTACAACAGGCTGGAGGGAGCACTGGGTGTCACCCTCAACTGGAGATGAGTCCCACCAGGCCAGTTTTACCCCCTTAGTTACCTGCCCTGCACCTGCAGACAATGGTCGATGCCTTGCATATAATACTTATAGACTCTTTATGTTGAGGGATGTTTTTAAAGCCCACAGGTGATGTGGATGTGGTAGACTGATCACTGTCTCTGTTTTTAGCTAGGCACACAGTAGCTGAAAAGACTGCATTTCCCAGATTCCTTTGCAGCTAGATGTGGCCTTGTGACTGATTTCTGGCTAAATTCCTGGGTAGAATAGTCAAGCTTAAGAAAGGGACGGCTGGGCACAGTGGCTCACGCCTGTAATCCCAGCACTTTGTGAGGCTGAGGCCGGTGGATCACCTGAGGTCAGGAGTTTGAGACCAGCCTGGCCAACATGGTGAAACCCTGTCTCTACCAAAAATACAAAAATTAGCCGGGTGTGGTGGCATACACCTGTAATCCCAGCTACTTGGGAGGCTGAGGCAGGAGAATTGCTTGAACCTGGGAGACAGGTTGCAGTGAGCCAAGATCGTGCCATTGCACTTCAGCCTGGGTGACAGAGTGAGACTCTGTTTAAAAAAAAAGAAAAGAAAGGGACATACCTTTTTTCCACCTTCCTAACTGTAATACGGAAACGGTATCCAGCCATCTCAGACCATAAGGACAAGAGCGACACGTGGGATGGCAGAGCAACAAGATAGGAGCCTGGGTCTCTCATCAATTTCAGGGAGCACAGCCATCATACCAGCCCACTTCCATATTGCTATCTAAGAAAGAAACTTCTATCTTATTTAAGCCACCATTATTTTGGGTCTCTGTCACATGCAACAGAATTTACAGCCTAAGACAGGGGTCTGCAAACTATGGCCAACTCTAGCCTGCTGCCTGGTTTTGCAAATAAAATTTTATTTGAACAGTTTTATACTCATTCACTTATGTATGGTTGATGGCTGCTTTTGCCTAGAACAGCAGATCTGCATAGTTGCAACAGAGATTTTAAGGCCTACAGAACTTAAAATAGTTACCATCTAGCCCTTTACAGGAGAAGTTTGCCAACCCCTGGTCTAATAAGACATTCAACCTACTCTGAGTCTGGAAGCAGAAATTTCCATCCTGGGAACCACCATCTTTACCAGGTAGGTAGGTAGGTAGGTAGGGTATGTGTGTGTGTGTGTTTTGGGGCAGGGCTACCCTGGATCTCTTTGCTGGGGTGACTTATGGGGAGACTGGTTGGAGTTAGTAGACCATCAGTTTTTTTCAAGATAACAACTTCATGAAGAGCCAAATATTTCCTCTGGCTCCTGGTGAACGCTCCGAAGTTTCCAACCCAGATATTGTCACACTACCCCCACAGTGGCTCCCCTAAACCAAACCTAAGTATCTAATCCCACATGCTCTCCCAAGATAGCAGCCTGCCCAAGTACACCCTGGGCTTCCTGTTCTCTCCAGACATCACAGATTCTCTAAATAGCATCACTGATGACTTCCACATCTTTATCTGCAGCCCAAACCCCAGACATAAGATATAACCACTTGAATAAACAAATGGAGATCTCAAACTTAAAATGGGTCAACATGACTCCTGCGGCCCAACCTGCACCACCATTGCCATCATGTTAATAAACTCTGCACTCTTAAATTCTTTTTTCTTTTTTGAGTCTCACTTTGTCTCCCAGGCTGGAGTGCAGTGGTGTGATCTCAGCTCACTGAAGCCTCCGCCTCCTGGGTTCAGGCAATTTTCCAGCCCCAGCCTCCCGAGTAGCTGGGATTACAGGTGTGCACCACTATAACTGGCTAATTTTTTGTGTTTTTAGTAGATACGGGGTTTCATTATGTTGCTCAGGCTGATCTCAAAACTCCTGGCCTTCAGTGATCTGCCCGCCTGGGCCTCCCAAAGTGCTGGGATTATAGGTGTGAGCCACTGCACCTGGCCTTCATTTTTTTTTTTTTCCCCCTTGAGACAGGGTCTCGCTGTGTAGCCCAGGATAGAGTGCAGTGGCAAGATCTTGGCTCACTGCAGCCTTGATCTCCTCAGGCTCAGATGATCCTCCCACCTCCACCTCCCTCCCTGTAGCTGGCACTACGGGTGTGCACTACTATGAACAGCTAATTTTTTGTAGAGATGGAGTTTCACCATGTTGTTCAGGCTGGTCTTGAACTCCTGGGCTCAAACAATCTGCCCACCTCGATCTCCCAAAGTGCTAGGATTACAGGCGTGAGCCACCGTGCCTGGCTGACTTTCAGCCTTCTAACACCTGTGTAACTATTCCCTGTATTGAATCCTCTTTGGGGAATGCCTGGCCTGACTCCATATCCTGAATGGGTGCTGGCTGAATGACCCAACTCCTGATTTATAGTGCCTCTTGTGATCCTTAGGAATATTTGCCAATGGATGGAAATTCTCTATATTTGTCTTTAGAAGTCCTGTCTTATGGCAGAAGACAGGATGGGGTGCTGCTCCAGGAAACAAAACCTATGAGCACACTTATCCATGTGCTATGGTTGAATGTATGTGTCCCCCTAATATTCATATGTTGGGAACCTAAGACGCCATGTGATAGCATTCAGACATGGGGCCTTTAGGAGATGGTTAAGTCACAGGGGCTCTGCCCTCATGAACAAGATAGGTGCCCTTAGAAAAGGACCCAAGGGAAGTAGCTAGGCCTTCTCCCCTTCCATCTCTCCTACCATCTGAGGACACAGCATTCATCCCTTTCTGCCACCTTCCACTATGTAAGGATGCAGCAAGAAGGCACCAACTTGGAAGCAGAGAGCAATCCTTAATTAGACACCAAATCTGCTGGTTCCCTGACCTGGGACTTCCCACTCACCAGAACTATGAGGAATTAACCTTTGTTCTTTATGAATTATGCAGTCTCAGGTATTTTGTTACAGCCGCACAAACGGACTAAGACTCTGTTGTTTTAATGAGCCTGGAATTTCTGCTGATGATTCTGAGGTTCCATGATGCTAAGCTATAGTGGCTAGGAAAGTCTCAGTTCAGAGTGTATCAATGTCAGGTTTGGAGATTCTGGGATGAGAAACATGGGTTTTGAAAAATGCTTTGGTCTGAAATCCTGCAATAGGTGTGAAAAATGTAAATGCTGGCCAGGCACGGTGGCTCACGCCTGTAATCCCAGCACTTTGGGAGGCCAAGGCGGGCAGATCATTTGAGGTCAGGAGTTCGAGACCAGCCTGGCCAACATGGTGAAACTGCATCTCTACTAAAAATACAAAAATTAACCGGGGGTGGTAGTACCGCGCCTGTGGTCCCAGCTACTCAGAAGGCTGAGGCATGAGAATTGCTTGAACCCAGAATGCGGAGGCTGCAGTGAGCTGAGATCATGCCCACTACACTCCAGCCTGGGCGACAGAGTGAGACTCCATCACAAAAAAAAAACAACAAAAAAAACCCATTTAAGAAAAAAGCAGATGCTCTTCAGGGCCAAGTGGGCAGGGTTGGGGTGTCCAGATGTGAGGCAGTGGTGACTGGGCACATAAGAGTGAATGCCTCCCCTACAGAAAGTGACTCCTTCTCAGCACCAACAAACCACTATCCCCATGGGAATTGGGGGTTCAGCAATATAGATCTCACAATTTTCAAGACAGTCCAGAAACTTCAATTTTTTCAAATGTGAAATTACCCATTTTTCAACATTGGTAACCAACGTAACTTAAAAAAACTCAATAGCTCTGTGGAGACCAGATACACTCCTCTAAGTCAGATGGTGGCTGTGGGCACTAGACTGCCATTTCTGGTGTGTGGCTTAGTGGTTAAGAGTGGATGCACCTGCATCCAGTTGTCTGGGTACAAACCAGGGTTCTGCTGCTTACTGGCTTTGTGACCTCTGGCAGGTAACTCAACCTCCCTGTGCCTCTGTTGTAGCAGATTTTTTTTTTTTTTGAGACGGAGTCTTGCTCTATTGCCCAGGCTGGAGTGCAGTGGTGCAATCTGGGCTCACTGCAACCTCTGCCTCCCAGGTACGAGCGATTCTCCTGCCTCAGCCTCCCAAGTAGCTGGGACAACAGGCACGCGCCACCACACTCAGCTAAGTTTTTGTATTTTTAGTAGAGATGGGGTTTCACCATGTTGGCCAGGCTGGTCTCAAACTCCCGACCTCAGGCAATCCACCTGCCTTGGCCTCCCAAGCTGCTGAGATTACAGGCATGAGCAACCATGCCTGGCCTGTTGTAGCAGTTATAAAATGGTCATAAAAGTAGCCTCTAAGGATTATTATGAGCACTCAGATTACTATGAGGACCCAGCCTTGGAGACAATGCCAAAGTCAGTATATGGCTCCTACGGCCTGGTTCTCCGCTACTTTCTGACCTCACCTCCTACCTGTCTTCCTCAGTTCCAGCCTCGTGGCCCTGTGTTCTCTTCCCAAGCACCCCAAGTGGGCTCCCACCTCGGGCCATTGCATTTACTGTCCCCACAGACAGCCACAAGGCTCACTCCTGCCCCTTCTCTAGGTCTCTGCTCTGATGTCATCTCAGTGAAGCCTTCCTTGACCACCCTACTTAAAACTGCAACCTTCACACACACAAGCTTCCCCACCCTGTTCCTTTTTCTCCATAGCACTTATGACTAACATTCCATAAAATTTGTATTTTTTTTTTTTTTTTGAGACAGAGTCTCGCTCTGTCGCCCAGGCTGGAGTGCAGTGGCGCGATCCCAGCTCACTGCAAGCTCTGCCTCCCGGGTTCACGCCATTCTCTTGCCTCAGCCTCTCCGAGTAGCTGGGACTACAGGTGCCCGCCACCATGCCCAGCTAATTTTTTATATTTTTAGCAGAGACGGGGTTTCACCGTGGTCTCAATCTCCTGATCTCTTGATCCGCCCGCCTCGGCCTCCCAAAGTGCTGGGATTACAAGCATGAGCCACCGTGCCCAGCCACAATTTGTATATTTTACTTAAATACTTGATTACTGTCTTCCCCATTATAACCTCCACAAAGGGAGGGGGTTTTTGTTCATTGTGTTCACTGCTATATTTCCAACTCCCAGAGCAGTGCCTGCCATCTCACAGGTGCTCAATAAATCATTGTTGGGTGAATGAGTAAACAAGTAACAGTCCCTAACTTTTAAGGATCTGATGTGACTGTCCACATAAAGCACTGAGCCCAGGGCCTGGTCCACCGTGAGCACTGACTTAATGATGGCCATTACAGTAATTCAGGTTCTATTCTTGAAGGTTCTTAGTCTCCAACCTTCTACGAGTTAACACATGTAAAGCGCCTTAGAACAGGGCTGGTTGCCCAGTAAAGTCTCAGTAAATGATAGCTATTATTATAATTAGGCTTCTATTTTCAAAGTAGCTTCGGCGCCAAGCTTCTGTGAATTACGAATTAGTACTTCCCATCTCAGAGCCCAAGTTCTGGCAAGGCTGTAAAGAGCTGGTCCTTTGCTACCCTTTGACCTCATCCCTACAGCTCTGGCCTCCTTGGCACACCAGGCAGGCTCCTGCCTCCTCCGGCCTGGAGTGCTCTTCCCCGTTGATGTACATGGCTCCCCCCAGCTTCAGATCTGTCACCTTCTCAGGGTGGACTATACTCTTTAAAATTGCAACCTCCTTCCAGAACAGTTCTCCCTTCAGTCCTTTTTTAAATTTTTTTCTTGCAACAAATTCCTGCCATCATCCAGGCTAGAGTGCAGTGAGCACAGTGGCACAATTACAGGCCACTCCAGCCTCAACCTCCAAGCCTCAAGTGATCCTGAATAGCTGGGACCATAGGCTTGCACCACCAAGCCCAGCTAATTTAATTTTTTGTAGATGGGGTCTCACTGTGTTGCCCAGGCTGGCCTTCAACTTCTGGGCTCAAGAAATCTTCCCACCTCGGCCTCCCAAAGTGCTGGAATTATGGGTGTGAGCCACTGCACCTGGCCTTCCTTCAGTTTGTGTGTGTGTGTGTGTGTGTTTTTGAGACAGGGTCTCACTGTTGCCCAGGCTGGAGTGCAGCGACACTTCTTAGGCTCCAGCAATCCTCCCACCTAAGCCTCCCTAGTACTAGGACTATAGCCGTGTACCATCGTTAGCCCAGCTAATTTTTTGTATTTTGTAGAGATGGGGTTTTGGCATGCTGCCCAGGCTGGTCTCAAACTCCTGGGCTCAAGCGATCCACCCACCTCAGTGCTGGGATTTCAGGAGTGAGCCACCATGCCGGGCCTCCTTTCAGTGCTTTATTGTTCTCACAGCATTTATCAGCACCCGGCATATGCTGTATCTTACTTGTTTATGTCTGTCTTCACCAGCAGCCTCTACCCACTCCCATGTAAGCTCCATGAGGACAACGATTTTATTTTATTCACGGCTGTGTTCCCAATGCTTAGCACACAGCAGGTACTCAAAAATATTTGTTAAATGAATTAATGGATCACAATCCCTATCTCACAGGGTTATTCTAAGAAGCTGATAATCTCATGCAAATTAAGTACAGCACTCTGTAAGTGCTGGGAAAATGGCAGCTGCAATTATCATTAAGGTTCTATTTTTGTAAGTTCCTAGATGCACCATTTCTATGAGTCAATATATATAAAGCCCTTGGACTGGCACCAGATACCCAGGAAGCGCTGAGAAAGCGTAGCTGTGATTATAATTAAAGTCCTCTTTGTGGAAGTTCCTAGGCGATGTGGCAGAAAGCCCTAGCTGTCCTCCATGAACTGTTTTCTGCTTTCTGGGCGCTTGGCTAGACTGCTTCTCCCAGGTTGTTTTTGCAGTTAGCTGCGGCCACATATCTAATTTCTCAGCAAAGGCGTGTCAATGGAAGCAGTGTGTGCCCCTGGCAGGCCAGGGCTTGTAAGACAACACGTGCACCTCACCAGGCATCCTGTCCTCTTCTGCCAGCAGGACCCAGGCTATGGCCACCTAGTCTGGACCATGGGGGAGACAACAGGCTTAAGGGATGGCCTGGGTCCCCAAATGACTCACCCAGCACTATTTTGTGAGTGAGAAACAAAATTCTATTATTAGAGCCTTTACATTATGGGGTCTGTAAGTAAATACATGGAAACCTCATCGAATATAAGCACGCAGTAAATGTTATCTTTCCCAAAAGACCCCAAGGTTCCCCAAGAAGGAGCCCAGAGGGAATACACACACACACACACACACACACAAACACACACACGGGCGGGAATACACACACACACACACACACTCTGAACCAACACACACAGATACAGATTTTGGCTTTTATTCTGGCCATCACACATCTACTTCTAAGACAACACAGACCGGCAGTACCCCATCCCCCATGACCACTGTCACAACCCCAATTTCCTCAGCCCCCTCCTCCCACCCCACCCCTTCTGCCAAGCTCCCCATGTGGGGGCTCTGCCTACACCTCACCCCGGGCATGCAGCATGAAGTGCCCGTGCAGCTCCCCCAGGTTATCGAAGGAATCCTCACATTCCGTACAGTGGTAGGTTCCCTCCTCCTCCTCTTCCTCCTCCTCCTCCCGCCCAGCTGGTCGGCCCTCCCCAGCCCGAGGTGGTTCCTCCTCTTCCTCCCCGAGGGCCCTGCCTTCAGGGGCTGGTGCTTCCTGGGGGGCTGTAGCAGGGCAGCAGAGCCGGCAGGGTGGGGTTCCCGGTGGGGCCTCCCCAAGGGGTGAGCGGCCACAGAGCTGGCAAGGCTGGGCCGGGGGGCCCGGGGGCTGGGCTGCACGGGGGGCCCGGCGGGATGGGCCACCACGGCCCCCGCCAAGGCGCTGCTTCACCTTGTAGCCAGGATCATATTCGGGATCGTCAGTGGTCTCCTCTTCCTCCTCCTCCTCATCTTCTTCCTCTTCGGAGTCCGGCTCTGAGAGAGTGTATTCTGAATCAGAGGAATGCTCGGGGCCTGGAGGGGGACAGATAGGGGGAGACAGTGGTATCACAGGAAAGAGGGCTAGGCCCAGCTGTCCCCTCCCTGAATCCCCACATTCAGACTTGCCATAGTATGATGAGGGTAGCCTAGACACTACCCTTCCCTTCCCCACAGATGAGTCCCCATGGCACAGAACAAGGCTGGCACCCAGTAGATTCCCTGTATCTTTGTGTCAAGCAAATGAATGTCTTCCAAGAACTGCATGGGACAGGACTGGGCACAGTGGCTTATGCCTGTAATCCCAGCACTTTTGGGTGGCCAAGGTGGGAAGATCACTTGAGCCTAGAAGTTTGAGACCAGCCTGGGCAATATAGCAAGACTCCGTCTCTACAAAAAATTAAAAAATTAGCCAGGCCTGGTGATGCATTACCTGTAGTACCAGCTTCTCGGGAGGCTGAGGCGGGAGGATCACTTGAGCCGAGGAGTTCCAGGCTGCATTTGAGCCATGATTGCGCCACTCCCTTCCAGCCTGGGTGACAGAGTGAGACCTCACCACTTAAAAAGAATTTTTTTGGCCGGGCGCGGTGGATTACTCCTGTAATCCCAGCACTTTGGGAGGCCAAGGTGGGCAGATCATGAGGTCAGGAGTTCAAGACAAGCCTGGCCAACATGGTGAAACCTCGTCTCTACTAAAAATACAAAAATTAGCTGGGTGTGGTGGCGGGCGCCTGTAATCCCAGCTACTCGGGAGGCTGAGGCAGGAGAACTGCTTCAACCCAGGAGGCGGAGGTTGCAGTGAGCCGAGATCGCACCACTGCACTCCAGCCTGGGTGACAGAGCAAGACTCTGCTGTCTTAGAAAAAAGCAAAAAAAAAAAAAAAAATTATTTGATTCTTTCGATTGATTGCAAAAGAAAACAAAAACTCCATGGGGAGGTGGGGTGGGAGGCATTTAGGAAGGACAAAGCAGGAGTAGTAAAAACCCACCAGTAACAACAGCATCCTTGCTATTGTAGGAGCCCTGTTCTTATACATTAACTCACTAAATCCTCAACAACCCTTTGAGGGTGGTACTATTACTATCCCCAGTTGATGGATGTGGAAACTGAGGCACAGGGAGGCTAGACGACTCACTCCCCTGTGGTTACACAGCTCTGGCAGGAAAAGCTGAACCTGGGCCATGGCTGACACTGGATCATTTTAGGGAGACAACCATTTGAAAAGGTATTTGTGCAAATTAAAACACATGCATACACACAGATGTACTTTTATATCTGTGGCGAGAGAGAGAGAGAGAGAGAAGAGAGAGGAGAGAGAGAGAGAGGAGAGAGAGAGAGAGGAGAGAGGGAGAGAGGAGAGAGGGAGAGAGGAGAGAGGGAGAGAGGAGAGAGGGAGAGAGAGAGATTTAGGTGAATTAAAATATTTATTTATAGGTAAGATATATTACTGTGATTTCACAGTTATCAAGGACAGGCCTAGGACAAGTTTAGGTTTAAAGAAAAAGGCCTGTAATCTAGCACTTTGGGAGGCTGAGGTGGGCGGATTGCCTGAACTCAGGAGTTCATGACCCACCCTGGGCAACATGGTGAAACCCCGTCTCTACTAAAAATACAAAAATTAGCCAAGCGTGGGGTGGTGGGTGCCTATAGTCCCAGCTATTCAGGACTCTGAGGCAGGAGAATTGCTCGAACCCGGGAGGCGGAGGTTGCGATGAGCCAATATCGAGCCACTGCACTCCAGCCTGGGTGACAGAGCAAGACTCCGTTTCCAAAAAAAAAAAGAAAAGGGGAAAAATTTATAGTTGATATATGGAAAAGGGCGACATCAGCTGCCATTATGGGGGCGCATACACAAAGTAATGGTTGGGGATGGGGTCCCTGTGACCACAGTGTGGGAAGTACCAGCTTCTTCGGCCTCGGTGGTAGGAGCCTGCCAAAAGCCTCACCTTGTATCCATCCCAGCCCCATTCCTCAGTTTCTCCCAGAACCCAGAGGATCCTGCTACTGCACCCTGTGCTCCGCCCTTGCTCCTGTCATCACAGTGGCCACAGGCTCTTCATACCAGGCTCCTCACCTTCCAACAGCCCAGGCCCATACCTGCCTCAGGGTCTTTGCCACCCTTTCTGCCGATGTCACTCTCCATTCCATGTCTCTTCTCAAGTGTCACCTTCTCAGTGACGCCCTGGCCACTCCCCAGCACTCCCTACACCCCTTACTCTGCTTGATTTTTCTCCATCTTCTTTTGAGATAGAGTCTCGCTCTGTCATCCAGGCTGGAGTGCAGTGGCGTGATCTCAGCTCACTGGAAACTCCGCCTCCTGGGTTCAGGCAATTCTTCTGCCTCAGCCTCTCAAGTAACTGGGATTACAGGGGCGCACCAGCATGCCCAGGTAATTTTTGTATTTTTAGTAGAGACGGGGTTTCACCTTGTTGGCCAGGCTGGTCTCAAACTCCTGACCTCAAGTGATCCACCCATCTCAGCCTCCCAAAGTGCTGGGATTATAGGTATGAGCCACCGCACCCAGCTCATTTTTCTCCATCTTCTGACTCACTGCATTCAACATTTACTTGTGTGTTTGTTTACTGCCTGTCCCTGAGAGCTGGGACTTTGTCTGGTTCACTGCTGTGGCCCCAGCATCTAAAACACCTCCTTTTGTGCAAAGAAAGTACTTAGGACATATTTATGGCATGGATATCTCTGCATGGAATTTGACAAACCTTTTCTGAGGCTTCACACACACTGTTCCTCCCTCTGGTGGGAATGTCCTGCCCTAGTTTTTCCCACCATCCTTTAAGACCCAGTGGGAGGCCTTCCTCTTTGGTGAGGCCGTCCCAGACCTCCTCATCCCAGGCAGCCAGTCACTTTTTTTACCACCCTCCTGCTGGGTCCCCAGCATCACCAGCCCAGAACGGGTTATAACTCTTTCCTTCTGAACATCCGTCCCTGCAGCTCTCTCCTACTAGTTCCTGCCATTTAACAATCGTTTCCTGAGGCCTTGGTATGGGCTGTTCCCCACTCTATCCACCTGGTGACCCCCTACTCATCCTTCAAGACCCAGCACAAACTCTGTCTTCTGTGAAGCCACCACCCTGAAGGCCCAGGCTCCCAGCCAGGTCTCTCTCCAGCTTCCCCTGCCCCAGCACCTCCTCCTGTTACTGTCCTAGAAGCTGACTGCAGTCAGCTGCCCCCCAGGGTATCTCCCTTATCTGACTGGGAACTCCTCAAGGGCAGGTATGATCTTGGGGTCCGCAGCAGAGGACGTGTGGGTGAGTGGATGATAGTGGCCCCAAGACCCTGATCTCCCTCCCTAAAGCCTTAGCCTCTGCTCCTCGCCCACCTGGTGGACCCGTTCATTTTTTTTTTTTTTCGAGAGAGAGTCTCGCTGTCACCCAGGCTGACGTGCAATGGCGTGATCTTGGCTCACTGCAACCTCCGCCTCCAAGGTTCAAGTGATCCTCCCACCTCAGCCTCCCAAGTAGCTGGGATTACAAGCGTGTGCCACCACACCTGGCTAATTTTTATATTTTTGGTAGAGATGGGGTTTCACCATGTTGGTTAGGCTGGTCTTAAACTCCTGACCTCAGGTGATCTGCCTGCCTCAGCCTCCCAAAGTGCTGGGATTACAGGTGTGAGCCACCGCGCCCAGCCTGACCCTTTCTTTCTCTACTCGCAAAACTCCTGCTCCTTTTTAAAGCCAAGCTCATGTCACCTCCTCTGTGAAGTCCTCGCTGACTCCCCAGGCGGTCAGTGTCTCTCTCGTATGGGCTCCCCGGCCCCTGCACTGCTCTCCATCACACCCTGACCACTCTGGGCAGTGACCCCCCCTCCCCACCCATTGACTATGGGCTCCTTGAAGGCAGGGCCTGGGTCTGCCCCATCTCTGTGTCCCCAGCAATGCTGGGCATGAGTCAGCCTCAGAAGACATCTGCTGAATGGCTGCAAACCAGAGGAAATATCTCCAGCCTCAGGCTGGGACCCCTTCCCTCTCTCCTCCCACCTCTGACTTCATACCACTCACCCTCCAGAGTCTTCAATGCCCACTATGACTTCACACAGTTGGCCTGTGACAGGCAATCAGGTCATCGTCCACGGCTACCAGGTGTTTCATGTCTACTGTGACTTCCAGGACCACAAGCCCTTTTGCGCCCACCATGTCTTCACCTAAGAGATCTTCAAAGCCCAGTATGTCCCTGGCACCCAGTGGATCCTCCATGCCCACTGCGGATCCCAAGCCTCCTGCCTCCTTGAAGTCCATCAAATCAGCAACGCCCAACAGATCCTTAGTGCCCACCAAACCAGCGACATCCCGCAACTCAGTCATGAGCCCAAGCAGTTCCAAGTCCACCAAATCGACCAGTACAAAAAGAGCCCCTTCTAACCGGCCCAGCAGCAGGTCCCGAGTCCGCAGCAAAGCAAGAACACCCAGCAGGGTGAGCACCGACACCAGGACCAGCAAAGCCAGCAAGGCCAGCGACGTGAGATGCCACCAGCGGAGGGGCACACACAGCCGGGGTAGGACACCTGGCAGAAGGGGAAGCCGCAGCTCCAAGAGGTCACCCAGCAGGGCCAGCACTCCTGGCAGGATAAGAACTCATGGTACCAGACCAGGCATGGCCAGCAGGGTGAGAACTCCCACTTCACAGCAAAAAGGGAGTCGGGGAAAGAGTTACGGCCGGCCTAGAACCAGCAACAGGGAAAGGAGTGACAGCCAGCCTAGAAATCTGAGCAAGAAGAGTTACCGCCCACCAGGAGGCTCAGGTATAGGGAGGAGTTCCGAGCTGGCTGTAACTCCCAGTAAAGCCAAGTGTCAAACCCCGACTGGAATTCCCTCCAAGGAGAAGAGTGACAACCCATCTCCATCGTCATCAAGGAAGGTGAAGAGCTATGGTCAGATGATCATCCCCAGTAGGGAAAAGAGTTACAGCCCCACTGAAATGTCCAGCAGGGTCAAGAGTTATAACCAGGCCAGCACCCGCAGCAGGCCGCAAAGTCACAGCCAATCTAGAAGCCCCAGAAGGTCAAGAAGTGGCAGTCAGAAGAGGACGCACAGCAGGGTGAGAAGTCACAGTTGGAAGAGAAACCATAGCAGGGCAAGAAGTCGCACCCGGAAGGGAATTCTGTGCCAGATGGGAAGACACAGCCAGTCTAGAAGCCACAGCAAGGGGAAAAGTCAAAACCAATCTAGAACCCCCAGAAGAGGAAGAAGTCACAACTGGTCTAGAAACCCCAGCAACGAAAGAAGTCATAGCCATTCTAGAAGCTCCAGCAAAGAGAGAGATCGCAGAGGATCTAGCAGCCCCAGGAAGGAGAGTGGTCGCAGTCAATCAGGAAGCCCCAACAAGCAGAGAGATCGCAGCCGATCTAGAAGTCCCAACAAGGCGAGAGATCGCAGCCGATCTAGAAGCCCCAGCAAGGAAAGAGATCACAGCCAACTTGGAAGCCCCAGTAAAGAGAGAGATCACAGACAATCGAGAGGCCCCAGCAAGGAGAGACAGCGCAGACAATCTAGAAGCTCCAGCAAAGAGAGAGATCACAGACGATCTACAAGCCCCAGCAAGGAGAAAGATCACAGCCGACTTGGAAGCCCCAACAAGGAGAGAGATCGCAGCCAATCTAGAAGCCCCAGCGAGGAGAGAGAGCACAGACAATCCAGAAGCCCCAGCAAAGAGAGAGATCGCAGACGATGGAGAAGCCCCAGCAAGGAGAGAGAGCGCAGACAATCTAGAAGCTCCAGCGAGGAGAGAGATCACAGCCGATCGAGAAGCCCCAATAAGCAGAGTGGTTACAGTCGACCTAGAGCCTCCAGCAAGGAGAAAGCTCACAGCCGATCTAGAACCCCCAGCAAGGAAGGAAATCATAGCCAATCTAGAACCTCTAGCAAGGAGAGCGACCCCAGTCAATCTACAGTCCCCAGAAGTCCCGACTGGAAGAGATCCCCTACCAGGACAAGCAGTCTCAGTCAGAATAGAACCCCTAGCAAGACAAGCAGCCACTCCCCATCAACATTTCCCAGTGGAGGCCAAACCCTAAGCCAGGATGACAGTCAAGCCAACGCCACCACCTCTAAGGCCACCTTACCTGGGGAAAGGTCTTCATCGTCTTCTTCCAAGCTGGCGTAGCCCCCAGTCTCAGCTGGCTCACGGGTCTCCGTCATGGCCGGGGGAGGGGACAGGAGACAGGAGCAGAGCAGCAGCTGAGCAGCGTCCCTCCCCGGCCAGCTCTCCACAGCCACACCTCCGGCCACAAGTTCTCTAATACAGGATGTTGGCAGGTAGAGAGGGATGCTGGATAGGGGGAAAGGAAAGACCTGTGATGATTCAATAAATTTTTACATAGCACCCATCCCCACCCCAAGCCCAACTGTGTGCTCACTGCTGGCGTGGGGCACAGAGGACCCCAGCTCTGTCCCTGACTGTCTACAGGGTCTTGACTGCAAGCCCTGCCCCTCTCTAGGTCTTTTTTTTTTTTTTGAGACAGAGTCTCACTCTTGTTGCCCAGGCTGGAGTGCAGTGGTGCGATCTCAGCTCACTGCAACCTCCACCTCCCAGGCTCAAGCAATTCTCCTACCTCAGCTTCCCGAGTAGCTGGAACTACAAGTGTGCATCCTCACGCCCGGCTAATTTTGTATTTTTAGTAGAGATGGGGCTTCACCATGTTGGCCAGGCTGGGCTCGAACTCCTGACCTCAGGTGATCCACATGCCTCAACCTCGCAAAGTGCTGGGATTATAGGCATGAGCCACCGCACCCGTCCCCCTCTCTAGGTCTTAATTTCTGCATGTGGGCAACAAGGCTGCCTTCTGGTTCTTATTCACTGGGGTAGGGAGAGGTGACACTCCAAATATTCAACAGTGGGGACTGGTGTGGGCACCAATCAGAACTGAGAGTGGAGCAGGACGGATGCCAGGCCTTAACCCTTTAGTTGCTGGACCATGGGGAGGTCTCGGGTTGGGGAAGTGTTATGGGGAAAAAAACCCTCAAACTGTGTTTTTCCTCTACTCTCACACTATCACAACAATCATCAACACAGAATTCTGTGACCAAATGTGTGGGGCTTTTTCCCCACACACTACACAGCAGACAACAGCTAGATGTCCCCTCCGATTCCATTCCAACGCTGTCCCCACACCCAGCTAATTTTTGTATTTTTGGAAGAGACAGGGTTTCACCATGTTGCCCAGAGCTCAAGCAATCCGCCCACTTCAGCCCTCCAAAGTGCTGGGATTACAGGCATGAGCCACCACACCCGACTTTTTAAAAAAAAATAAAAATAAGGCCGGGCGCAGTGTCCCATGCTTGTAATCCCAGCACTTTGGGAGGCCGAAGTGGGCAGATCACCTGAGCTCAGGAGTTTGAGACCAGCCTAGGCAACATGGCAAACTTGTCTCTACAAAAAAAAAAAAAAAAAAAAAAATTACAAACGTTAGCCGGTGTGGTGGCATGTGCTTATAGTCCCAGTTACCTGAGAGGCTGAGGTGGGAGGATAAATTGAGCCTGGAAGGTCAAGGCTGCAGTGAGCCGTGACCTTGCCACTGCACTCAAGCCTGGATGACCCATCTTACAAAAAAAAATTTTTGCTGGAGCTGCTCACAGAACTCAAGGAAATGCTTACTTAGATTTACTGGTTTATTATAGAGGATATTGCAAAGAACAAAGATGAAGAGATGTGTAGGGCAAGGTATAAGGGAAGGGGCAGGGAGCTTCACGCCCTCCCTGGGGTGCCACCCTACAGGAACCCTCATGTGGTTAGCTATGCGGAAGCTCTCCAAACCCAGTCCTCTTGGAGGCTTTAAGACAGCAGCATTGGGCATGGACTTCTCTGAAAAGTGTCTTAAGACCAACAATCAAGAAGGTGGGGAAGATTAGAGTCTTGCCCTGGGGCAGGAAATGGAGGGCAGGAGGAGGTCAGAGAGATTCTGTTTCTTCAGACCTGCCCCAGGCCTAAGGTACACAACATTATAACAAGAGACTGTAACAAAGGCTATAGGAGTTACCAGCCAGGAACTGTGGATGAAAACCAATATATTTATATATATAATACCACAAGGGGGGTCCAAAGTGGCAGTTAGGGACAGGGAGTACTTGTGTAGCAGTGACACACCAACCCATCTGGAAGTATTTTAATATTTAAACAATTGGTATGGCTATACTAGTTTGTGATTATCAGCCTTAGTTCTGTATCAATTGGCAAGATAGTGTCTAGGTTTGCCACACTCTAGCTATGTAGCACCAAGCAAAGAACTTAACTTCTCTAGCCTGTTTCCTTCTCTGTAAGAAAGGGGCTTCCAGGCCTTAACTCACATACTCCCCATAACTAGACTGGGAATTATCTCCTTTGTACAGATGAGGAAACAGACACAGAGGTGATAAGTGAGTAGCCCAAGGTCACCATCTGGTAAGTGGATGAACTAGGATTGGAAGCCAGACCTTTCATAAAATGATTTCTCAGCTCAAAAGGTTTTTCTGAAGATTCAGTAGGCTCACTGATAGAAATTCCTGGTGTGTGGCTGGTATTCCATCAAGAGTGGCCATTACTACTCCCATCCCTGCCCCTCTATAAACTCCAGATGTTCCAGACCTCTCACCTCTCCCTGCGCACACAAGGCCTTTTCACGTCTGTGGGTCTTAGTACACCCGCTGTCGCTGTCAAGAATGTCCTCCTCCTCTTTTTTTTTTTTTTTTTTTTTTGAGACGGAGTCTCACTTTGTTGCCCAGGCTGGAGTACAGTAGCGCGATCTCAGCTCACTGCAACCTCCACCCTGCATCAGCCTCCCTAGTAGCTGGGATTACAGGCAGCCACCACCACCATACCCGGCTAATTTTTTGGTATTTTTAGTAGAGACAGGGTTTCATTATGTCGGCCAGGCTGGTCTCAAACTCCTGACCTCAGGTGATCCATTCACGGTGGCCTCCCAGAGTGCTGGGATTACAGGCAAGAGCCACCACGCCCAGTCCTCCTTCCCCCTTTTTGGCCTGGAGAACTCCTTTTCACCCTTCAAAGCCCACCACAAACATAAGAACCTCTATACTTCTTGCCCGCTGAAATACTGCCTCTGCCAGGAAGCCTTCTGTGACTTCTCTCTCTCCCTCTTCACCAACGGACCCCCCCCGCCTCCCACCAACCCCACCACACACACACACCACTACTGTCTTCCACTGTACTCCCTGACAGTAGAGAACCAAGCAGGGCCAGTTGGTGCAGCCTCAGCTATATCTCTTACAGGCCAAGGCCGATGCACTGGGGATACAATGGTGGAAAATACATGGTCCCTTCAAAGCCTGGATGTCAAGTTTAATGCTGGGGACTAAAGAGAAAAGCTTCAGATTGAAACCTGGAGGTGGCTGGGGCAAAGGACCATTGGCATCATTGGCAGGGCAACTTCCTAAAGAAAGCACCTAAATCTTGGCTTTTAAAGACAGATTTCATAATTGGCAGAGGAAAATTCTAAAGATACCCTATTGCCTACAGGGCCCCATCTAATTTGGGAATTCTACTTTATACCAAGATAAGATTGCCAGATTTAGCAAATAAAAACAGAAGACATCCAATTAATTTTTTTTTTTTTTTTTTTTTTTTTTTGCGGAGATGGTGTCTCACTATGTTGCCAAGGCTGCTGTCAAATTCCTGGCTCAAACAATACTCCTGCCTTGGCCTCCCACCTCCCAAAGTGCTGGGATTACAGGCATGAGCTACCACACCTGGCCCTTATTTATTTATTTATTTAATTTTCTTTTTTGGGACGGAGTCTCACTCTGTCGCCCAGGTTGGAGCGCAGTGGCGCGATCTCGGCTCACTGCAACCTCTGCCTCCTGGGTTCAAGCGATTATCCTGCCCCAGCCTCCCAAGTAGCTGGGACTACAGGCGCGTGCCACCATGCCCGGCTTTTTTTTTTTTTTGAGACGGAGTCTTGCTCTGTAGCCCAGGCTGGAGTGCAGTGGCACGATCTCGGCTCACTGCAAGCTCTGCCTCCTGGGTTCACGCCATTCTCCTGCCTCAGCCTTCCGAGTAGCTGGGACTACAGGCGCCTGCCACCACGCCCGACTATTTTTTGTATTTTTAGTAGAGATAGGGTTTCACCGTGTTAGCCAGGATGATCTCGATCTCCTGACCTCGTGATCCACCCGCCTCGGCCTCCCAAAGTGCTGGGATTACAGGCATGAGCCACCGCGCCCAGCCTACTTATTTATATTTTTTAAGAGACAGGGTCTCGCTCAGTTGCCCAGGCTGGAGTGCAGTAGGGTGATCTGTAGGAAAGGGGCTTCCAGGCCTTAACTCATGTACTCCCCATAACCAGGTTGGGAGGTTAGCTCACTGTAACCTCAAACTCCTGTGCTCAAGGTACCCTACTCGCCCCTAGGAGAGTAGCTGGGACTACAGGTATGCGCCACCACGCCAGGCTTAATTTTTACTTTTTTTTCTTTTTTTGTAGAGACGGGGGTCTCACTATGTTGCCCAGGCTGGTCTTGAACTCCGGGTCTCAAGCGATGCTCCTGCCTTAGCCTCCCAAAGTATTGGTATCACAGGCATAAGCCACTGCAACTAGCCCAAAGAATTAATATAGCTATGTTCCATGTGATATTTGGGACATACTTTTCTAAAAGGTTGTATCTTTTGGATATAATTGTTTATCTGAAATTCAAATTTAACTAGACATTGTATATTTTATACGGCAACCATACACCTGGGACAATCAAGACGTTCCCTGAAGTTACCAGGAGACAATGCCCATCAGCCTACACTTTTCCAAGCCCACGTCACACAAGGCCCCTTCCAGAGTATTCCAGACGTCAGGTAGGGCCATCCCTTGGTTCACAAGTCCCACTCCTACCACGCCTATGGCAGCCAAACTGAAAGGCAAACACAGTGCTGGAGACCCCACAATGCCCTGGGCCTATAGCAGTCAATTCCCAAGATGCCCCGCGTGAACACAATAGGCACCCGTTCCAATGCTCGAGCAAAGAGACCAGGGTAAAACCTTCCACTACGGGACAATAAGGGCCAGTTCCCACAATTCCTTGTGGCAGTTCTTCCCAGGATGCCTTAGGCCTATAGCGACCACCTTCCCAGACTCCCCGTGTGGAAGAGCTCCAAGCCTCCAGGACGGTCAGCGGCAGGTGTGGGATAAAAGGAACCGGTCTCGACAAGGATCTGGGACACTCTTTCCCAGGATGCACCAGGCCTACGACTAGCGGACCGACTCCCACAGCGCTTCAAGGCGGAGCGCTCGGTTCTCCCAGGATGCCCCAGGGCGGCACAGACGCGTAGGGGGAGAAAAAGAAGCCCTCGGGTCACCACGGCCCCAGACCGCCGGCTCCCCGGTGACGGGAGTCGTCCCTCCCATCATGCAGCGGGGCCGTAGCGCCCGCTTCCCGGCATGCCCCGCGCACCCCTGCCCGGGACACTCACCGGCGCCGGCGGCCCCCGCTCCGGCTCTGCGGCGGCGGCTGCACGCCCAGCCTCTGCGCCTGCGTCGCAAGTAGGGTAGGACAGCGCGCAGGGGGCGTGAAGAGCCTAGGGCGCTTGCGCGGCGAGACGGACTAGTCCTGTAGCGTTGTGGGAAGAGGGGCTATGCGCGTCGGGCCGTCGACGAGACCCGCGCGGGGGGCGCCGTGCTTTGCCCCTCGCTGCCTGGGTTTACTTGGTACAGCCCGCGGCCCAAAGGAACAAGAAGCTGAAGGGTTCGCGCGTGCGTGTGCGGGGCAGGAACGCGCCTCACAAAACTGGGATGCGCTGGGGGTGGAGGGCGCTAGTTCGGACTGGATCCTGGGCCCGAGGCCTGCTTATTTGCATAATCCTAGCGCGGGACAATGAAAGGCCTCCCGCACTGGAAGGAGTGATTTGCATATTCCCCGGAGGGGCCTTACTCCTGAGCGCAGTGATTAGCATATGGCGGGGGCAACCTGAGCAAAGCGCATGCGCGCAGGGACTGCAGACTAACGCGAAGTGGGTAGCCTTGTCTTCGTAGGGGATCAGTTTGCATCCTGAGAGAGGGCACGAGGGCCAGGACCCCTCCCAACCAGGATAAAGGTTTATTGATCTCTTAGGTGTCAGGCCCCATGCTGGCGGATTCTGTGGTTTCTGCAGTGAACCATACTCCTGTACTCACGGCACCCCAGTCGAAGGAGATACGCACCTAATTAGACAACTACTACCCAGAAGGTCAGACCTGGAGTGAGGAACACAGGGGGCTGTGGGAGCCTAAGAGGCGCTTGCCCCGGCCTATGGTTCTAGAAAGACTTCCAGGAGGTGGTGATCCTTAAGCCAAGTACGAATAGGAGCCAACTAGAATGGGAATGAATGGGTCTGGCAGAATGAACTGCAAGCGCCAAGGCCCAGAAGCCAAAAAAAAAAAAAAAATAGAAGCGCATGTTTTGATTGAGGAAGCAAGAGCAGCTTAGTATGCCTAGAACCGAACTGGAGACGGGAAATGGTCCTATAGACGATGGTAGAGTTTAACTATGACTACATTCCAGTCTTCCTGTAAGTGACTTTGTCACATTCTGGCTTAAAACTCCCCCAAAGGGATCCCATTAGGAAAAAAAAAAATCCAAAAATCTTTATCATGGCCTCAGGGCTATACACCTGGTCTGGCCGTGCTTATCTTTCTGACCCCACCTACTTCCTCCTCCCTCCACTTCTGTCCAGCTCCACCTTACCCCAAACTCTTTACCAGCTCGGGCCTTTGCTCTTGCCGTTCCCTCCGCCTGAAAATGCTTTTCCCTCTGACCTTTGAATACCTACTCTTGTGCTCACCATTCATATCTTGGTACAGATGTCAATCTGAGAGGCCTTTCCTGATCTCTCCATAATAGCACTTACACATTTGACTGGAGTTATGGATAAATCGGGATTGGCCATGAGTTGGTGGTGGTTGTAACTGGCATGAAGAGTACATGGGGCTGGGCGCGGTGGCTCACGCCCGTAATCCCAGCACTTTGGGAGGCCGAGGCTGGTGTATCACCTGAGGTCAGGAGCTTGAGACCAGCCTGGGCAACATGGTGAAACCCTGCCTCTATTAAAAGTACAAAAATTAGCCAGGGGTTATGGGGGGTGCCTGTAATCCTTGCTACTTGGGAGGCTGAGGCACGAAGATCACTTGAACCCTGGAGGCAGAGGTTGCACTGAGTCGAGATTGAGCCACTGCACTCCAGCCTGGGCCACCCAGCGAGACTCTGGGTCTCGCCTGTAATCCCAGCACTTTGGGAGGCCGAGGCGGGCGGATCACGTCAGGAGATCGAGACCATCCTGGCCATCCTAGACCATTTCTACTAAAAATACAAAAAAAAAAAATTAGCCGGGCGTGGTGGCAGGCGCCTGTAGTCCCAGCTACTCGGGAGGCTGAGGCAGGAGAATGGCGTGAACACGGGAGGCGGAGCTTGCAGTGATCCGAGATCGCGCTACTGCACTCCAGCCTGGGCGACAGAGCGAGACTTCGTCTCAAAAAAAAAAAAAGAGTACATGGGACGTTATTGTCCTGTCTACTCCTGTGGGTTTGAAGTTTTCCATAATGACAATGGCATACCACATCACCATACTCTGCATTTATATTAATAGTTCTTATCACAATCTGAACTTTCTTTGCTTCCTTGTTTTGAGTGTTTTCCTCATGAAAGCTTCATGAGGGTAAGAATGGAGTCGCCCTTTTTCACTTTGGGTTCTCAATGCTTAGAGCAGGATCAGATTTCAGATTAGTGTAGCGCTGTCTTTAACACCTAACATTTGCCTGTTTTATTCACCATGGATTCTAGAACTTTGAGCAGCACCTGGCACATCGTAAGAGGTTATTTTTCAAAGTTAGAATAATACATCTAAAATGTACATGAATGAATGAGAGGCCTGGGATGCCAGACTAAAGAGCTTTGACTTGGTCTAAAGGTGATGGGGAGCTAGGCAAAGGTTTTGAGAGTTTAACTTTAATTCAAAGTTCCCTTGGAGACTAATGTCTGGGGTAGGGGGAAGCCAGGTTAAGGGTCCGGGCCATGGAATGGGGTAGCTCAGTCGCTATCAAAAAGACAAGACTGTGACTATTTGGCTGAAGAAGTGGCCAAACCCAGGTTTCTGGGGAGGTCGAGGTACCCTCAGTGAGGTCAGGACCTTCTCCTGGCCTATACTGTCCACCAGCAACCATCACACTCCTCCCTCCCCTCTCCCTTAGTTCCCCTCCCAATGGTACAGCCCTTGACAGCAGGACAGACACACAGCCACCCCAAACACTTGTTCTCTCCTCAGTTTAATGGTGGTTAGTGAGATTGCCAAACCCCCTCCCCATTCCCCTCCCTGCCCCGTACAAAATGTGTGTGTGGTTTTTTGTTTTTTGTTTTTTGTTTTTTAACAAGAAAAAGGGGGCAAAAGCCAGGAATGGGGAGAGGGGGGTGCAATCTGATATTTTCATACAGACTTTTGATTTTTTAATATATTATATATAAAACCATAAAGACCACGAATCCTCCCCAAACTCCTTTCCCCCTCCCCGGGGGGCCTGGAGGAGAGATGGGGAAGGCCCCCCCAGGAGTGGGTGGACAGAGAGACAAATATGGATGGGACAGACGTTGGGGGAGAAGGTAGAGAGAAGGGGAGCCCAGGAACCTGGGGAAGGGGGATTGGAGAAAAGGGTTGGGGCTGTCTCCCTCACTGCCCCCATCAAAGTTATGACACAAAGACACAGAATCCCTATTTCCACGCCCTCCCCCCACCCATCCCCCCACCGTGCAAACATGGCTTTGCAAAGAAGTGCCCAGAGCTCTGTGGAACTCTTACAATGGCTGGCATGGGGTCTAGGACCCCCAAAGAAATCTGTGTTCCCCTTCCCTGCCCCCCCCCCCCACCCTTCCCAGAAACTGACCCCCTCCCCACAAGACCTGGTTTTGTAGCCTAGGGGCCCTGGCCTTCCCCCAGTTATCTTCCCCCAACCCAATCCCTACTGCCCTCACTGGACTTGGGGGGTCTGGACCTTTGGCCCCTGCCCCCTGGGGGACCCAGACCTCTGGGCCCTCACTTCTGGCCCTTACAGAGATCCAGGCATCCAACACCCCCATCCCTGCCCAAGCGTCTGAGGTGTTAGTGGTGGGGGGAGAAGCCCACCATCCCAGACTCTGGTAAATGTCTTTGCTGGTTCCTTGCAGCTGGCAGTGGGGGGGACCCCAGCCCAGGCCCAGGCCTAGGCCTGGGGTGGGGATAGGGTCAGATGAAGAATTCCTCTTTCCTCTTGTGTCCGTCGCTGCCATTGAGGAAGGCTTCTCTTGCTTCTCCCTGTTCATCCAAGCCACTGGCTTCGTGGGTCAGATAGGAACCTGAGGGGGTGACAGACCCCCGGGGCAGGGGGGACATATTTGTGGATCCAGGAGTTGGACAGAAGTATAGGGGAAGAGGGAGAGAGACAAGACACATGCCAGGCGAAGGAAGAGGGAGAAACGGAACACACAGGGAGAGGCAGAGAAAGAGGTAAACAGTGGCAGAGAAAGAGGTAAAAGCAGAATTAGGAAGACTCCAAAAGCTCACCGAAAGTGCCACCCTTATCCTTTCTCTTGGAGGTATTTCCTTGCCCTGCTCCCAGCGAATTCAGCAATTAGGAAAATAAATTGTTTTATTCAAATCCATGCTCTTTTTTTCCCTATTTTTTTGTATTTTTAGTAGAAAAGGGGCTTCGCCATGGTGCCCAGGCTGGTCTCGAACTCCTGGCTTCTCAAGTGCTTTATCCGCCTTGGCCTCCCAACGTGCTGGGATTACAGGCGTGAGCCACCGCGCCCACCCGCAAATCTATGCTTTTAATTCAGCTTCTAAATTCTACCCCTTTTCGAGTATTGTGCCGAAAGCCCCGCCCCCTTTGTCATCTCCGCCCCCGGTGCGGCGGGATTTGGAATCCAGAGCCTAGGCTCCGCCCTCTCGTTACCCTGGCTCTAGGCCCCGCCTCTTCCGAGCCCTGCAACCAACCAACCGTAGAGTCCAGGCCCCGTCCCACTCACCCTTCTGCCGTACCGAGCACCAGACCATGCCTACTAGCACACATATGATCAGAAACACCAGCAGCGCCAGGATGCCGCCCACAATGGCATAGGGAACCGACGTCTGAGCCTCTACCACCGCACCAGGGTCTGCCAGAGGGACAGGGCACAGGACCAGGTCATCAGAGGACGGTCCCAGTCTGGCCCCATCGCTGCCAAGCTTTTAAGCCATTCTGCACACGTCTAACCGTGCCCTTTTATGTGCCACACCCCTCAAAAATTACTGCCACCTTGTAGTCTCTTCTCTTTCCAGATGCTTGTTGGTTTGTACACTGCCCGACCCCTCCCCTGAGTCATGTTACATTTTCCTTTTCTTTTTCTTGTTTTCTTTTGCAGAGACGGGGGTCTCGCTATGTGGCCCAGGCTGATCTTAAGCTCCTGGGCTCAAGCGATCCTCCGGCCTAGGCCTCCCAAAGTACTGGGATTAGAGGCGTGAGCGACCGCACCCCGCCATCCCTTTTCTTTTGACTCAAGTTTTTTCCTCCACTAAGAAACAGAGTCCAAGAAACAGGTCCAAGTCCCTTCCCACCTTGTCTAAAACGCTCCAAGTATTTAAAGTGCTGGGCCCAACTACTTCCAAAATTTCTGCCCCACCGTCATAGAGCTAAACACAGAACAGCTGTGTGCTAGAGCCCATTCCAACCACCTTACATATTTAGTTCACATAATCTTCACAACAGCCTTGTTATATAGGTGCTATTGTTTATTTCCACTTTACTGATGGGTAAACTGAGGCGCAGACAGGTTCGGTTACCTGCAATAGAATGCAGCCAACCCGAATTTGAGCCCCGCGGGCCAGTCTGGTCCCAAAACAACAAGAACTCTGTTGGCTGCCGAATCCCTGAGTTATGTGGCCTCTTTGCTCAAGCCCGCCCCCGCCACCTGGCGCCCCGCCCCCGCCCTGAGCCCTGTCCTCAGTCGGCCGCAGCCTGCTCTCACCGTAGACCACAAGTACGTAGAGCGCCCTCGCATGGCCGTGCTTATTGGACGCCTCGCAAGTGTAGGTGCCGTTATCCGCGGATACCAGGCCCGGCAGCGTGAGCGTCTCTCCCACGGCCTCCGCCCTCTCCGGCAAAGACTCATTCCCGCGGTTCCAGCGGATCTGGTTTGGCCTGGGTGGGGATAAAGTATAGTGAGAGTTAGGAACCCAGGTGCCAGCACCCAATTCTGACTTGTCAAGAATCTAGACATGCAACTCTCATCCCGCAGGGACCTCCAAATAAGAGGCTTCCTGCTATCTCTTTCCTTTCTGGAAAACCAACAGTCCTGGGCCTACTTCCACCCATCACCAAGGTCTCAGGAATTCTAGCCCAGGCTGAACATGGTGGCTTATGCCTGCAATCCCAGCACTTTAGGAGGCTGAGACGGGAGGATTGCTTAAGGCCAGCAGTTCCAGACCAGCCTGGGCAACACAGGGAGACCCCGTCACTACAATTAAAAAATAATAATAATTCTAGCCCTCCCACGCCATTCCATCCTCAGCAACCAGGAGTCTGAGGCTACACTGCTTCAGTATTGGGGAGTCTGAGCCTCCAGATTCCTCCTCCCTCAGGATCCAGGAGTCCAGGTCCCAGATCCCTATTCGTCCAGGTCCCCAGCTCTCTCCTCCTCAGGACCCAGGAATCCAGGTCCTAGCTCCCTGGTTGTCCAGGTCCTCAGCTCTCTCCTCCTCAGGACCCAGGAATCCAGGTCCTAGCTCCCTGTTTGTCCAGGTCCTCAGCTCTCTCCTCCGTAGGACCCAGGAGTCCAAGTCCCTGGTCCCTGTTCTCCCAGGTCCCCAGCTTTCTCCTCCTGAGGACGCAGGAGGCCCCCAGAGCTCACCTGGGGTTCCCCGTGACAGCACACGTCAACACCAGCGTGTCTCCCTCCCTCACCACAGCTTGGGAGGCATGAATCCGGGCTGTGGGGGAGTCTGTTAGGCAAAAGTAAGAAGAGAGAGTAGTTTCCAAGCCATCACGCGGGACAAGGGGGACCCTCGCGGGTGCGGGTGGCTGGCGTTGGGATCCCTTGGGTCCTGGCCCGCCGGTCACTTACACTGCACATCCAGCACGTACTGCGTCTGCTTGCTGTGTCCGGAGGGCAGCGCCTGGTTCTGCGCCTCGCAGATGATGATACCACCGTCGTCCTTACGGTCCACACGAAACCGTACTGTGCTTGCCACGCTCCAGACCTTGCCATTTTCCTGGCTGCTGCTCACTCCTGCCACACCCCGGTCAGACACTGTCAGGCCACAATTCCGGCTCCATCCACCCACCCACCCGAGCCAACGCCAAAGCAGGCTATTTGCCAAGCTCCACCCCTTACCCACAGGCCCCGCCTCTTGTCCTCCAAGCTACGCCCCTCCCCTAACCAAGCCCACGTGCCTCCTCCCAAAGCTCTTCCCTCTTTCACGCTCATGCTTTCTCGTCTATCAATCCATTTAATTGCTATATATATAAAAACATACATTTATATATATACTTAGAGACAGGGTCTCACAATGTTGGGCAGGTTGAACTCCTGACCTCAAGCAATCCTCCCATCTCAGCCTCCCAAAGTGCTAGGACTACAGGCGTGAGCCACCGCGCTCGACATCAACCACTACATATTGAATGTCCAGTGTCTGTGAAAACCTATGGCTCCTCTCCACATATAAACAACCTCTCCTAAGTCCCACCTCCTCCCCATCCCTTGTCAGCACTCGGCCCAGGGTACCTTTCAGCTCCTTGCGGTCCCGGTACCAGCGCAGGGTGGCAGCCGGACGGGACCGCGGAACGAGGCAGCTGAGCTCCACCTCGCCGCCCTCTACCGCCTGCTCCCGGACCTCCACCACAGGATTCTCTGGAGCCACTGCCGCAGGGAGAAGGGAAGTAAGGAGTTAAAGAAGGCACGAACGTGGGCTCAAAGCGATCAAGCTGCCGGTTCCCAGCGACCACAGGGAACCAGGGTCCCAGGTGGCAGGGGTCAAAGGGGAGAGGTCAGGAGCCAGATGCCCATCCAGGATGTTAAAAATAGCCATGGTCTGAAAGTCTCAGGAGAAGAGAGAAGCAGAGAAGAAAGGAGGAGAGGATGCGTCCGACAAGGGGGAGGGCGTTACCTAGTACCGTGAGCGTGGCAATCTGGTGGTGGGTGTCTTCTGTGTAGAGCTGGCAGAAATAGCCCCCCTCGTCCTCCAGGCGGGCATCTGAGAGCCGGATCCGCACCCGGCGTGGGGAGAACTCCTCAAGCTGGAAACGCTCATCCTTCAAGGCTAGAGAGAGTGAGGGGGAAGGTGTGAATTTCGGGAGTCCTGGCCTCACAAGTCCCACCCATCCGACAGGAGCTTAGAGTCCAGCCCTCTGCCTCTTTTCTCCAGCCATATCTATGAGTCTGAGGTGTCCAACTATTTACTCCCTTGAGGACCCAGCATTATTCAAGTCCTCCTGCCTGCAGGACCAGCAGTCCAGGACCCCAGCCCTTTCTTCTCCGAGACCCAGGAGACCAAACTCTTAGGTGTGTCCTCTTTCAGGACATGGGATTCTGGGCCCCAGCCCTCTCTTCCTTTAAGACTCAGGAGTCTGGTCCCCAGCACTCACCACGGGTGCCATTGAAGAAGAGGGTCTGCCGGGCTGGGTTCTGGATGACAACTATGGACCCATCATACTGGTGCAGACGGCAGGTGATCTCAGCCACCCCACCCTCAGCCACTGTCACGTTCTCTGTCTGTACTTCCTGTCCTGCCCCTGGACGATTAGACAAAGAGACAGGATAGAAGACTTACTGAGAGCTGCAATTCAATTTTTTCTTTCTCCCTCTTCCCCATCCAAACCTCCAATCCCTCTCTTTCCCCTCATTCATTCCATTGCACTGAACATTTCCTGCAGGCTAGAGTCCAGGACAGGGAGGAAATCTGCTCCCTACTCTAAAAGAGCTGCAGTCAAGATTTAGTAGAATATGCTCTAATGAGGGCAGCACAGGGCAAACTAGGAGCCCAGAGCAAGGGGAGACTATTATAGAACTGCCTAGAGAAATGGGTAGCCAGAGAGGGCTCTGCAAGAAAGCTCCATTGGATCTGGATCTTAAAGAGTAAGCAGGAGGCTGAGCGCGGTGGCTCATGCCTGTAATCCCAGCACTTTGAGAGGCCGAGGTGGGCGGATCGCAAGGTCAAGAGATAGAGACCATCCTGGCCAACATGGTGAAACCCTGTCACTACTAAAAATACAAAAAAAAAAAAAAAAATTAGCTGGGTGTGGTGGTGCGCACCTGTAGTCCCAGCTACTCAGGAGGCTGAGGCAGGGGCATCGCTTGAACCCGGGAGTTGGAAGTTGCAGTGAGCCGAGATGGAGCCACTGCACTCCAGCCTGGGCGACAGAGCGAGACTCTGTCTCAAAAAAAAAAGAAAGAAAAAAAAGAGTAAGCAGGAGTTCACAAGGTGTGGGAGACTGCTGTGTGTTCACCAAGCCTCATCTTTCACACCTGGGCACATGTTGTAGCCCATTTGCAAAGATAGCCGTAATATTCTCCTGTCCCTGGACATGCCCTTTGCAAGTTGATTTTTGCCATTCCTCCCATTGAGAAGGCACTTTGTCCCCTACTAGTCTGGGTAAGCCTTGAGAGTTGCTTTGACCAATAGAATTTGCTAGAAGTGATATTGAGCCTAGGCCTGAAGAGGCCTTATAGCTTCCACTCCTGCCCTAAGACTGTTGCATGAAGATACCCAGACTAGTGTCTTTGCAGATGAACAATCATGGTGAAAGACAAGCCCAGCCGGCAGCCAGCACCAACCGCCAGCTGTGTGAGTGAGGCCATCCTGGATCATCCAGCCCCAGCTGCCCCACCAGATGACAGCAGCCACACAAGTGACCCCAGCTGAGACCAATAAAAGATCTGCCCATCTGATACAGCCCAAACTGCTGAACCCCAGAATCATGAACAAATAAGGTGGTGGTTGTTTTAAGCTCCTAAGTTGTGAGTGATCTGTTCTACTGCTAAAGTTAACTGATACAATACATAATTAGGCTATACTTCCCAGCATCCTTTATAGTTAGGTGGGGCCATGTGACCAATTCTGGCCAATGGGATGTAGGTGGAAGAGAAACACCTCTTGCAGCCTGACCCATCTCCCTCATAATCCTTCACACAGAGAGGACTCCAAGGAGCCTAGAGGAGGGCAGAATCACAAGCCAGAAGGAACCTGGGTCTCTAACTGACTGTCCCCCATGACCCGCCTGTATAGGAATGTGATATGAGCAAGAAATACACCTTTTTGTTAAGCCATTGAGATTTCAGGGGTGTCTGTTACAGCCTTTAACCTACCCGGATTAATCCATCAGAAAAACAAGGTGGGGAATCTAGCACCATCAGAGAAAAGCATTTAGGAAAGCTGAAAGCCAAGACTAATCATCAGCATCAATATCATCATCTGTTGTCTTCAAAATAACAATAACCCCCATAGCTACCAATTATTAGGTACTTGCAGTGTTAGTCCCTGTGCTAAGGGCATTACCCATATAACTTACCTTTAATCCTCACAATCCCTGTGTAAGGTAGACATGATTATTATCATTATTATTATTATTTTGAGACAGAGTCTTGCTCTGTTGCCCAGGCTGGAGTGCAGTGGTGTGATCTCAGCTCATTGAAACCTCCACCTCCCAAGTTCAAGCGATTCTTCAGCCTCAGCCTCCCAAGTAGCTGGAATTACAGGCATGCACCACCATGCCGGGCTAATTTTTATTTTTAGTAGAGACAGAGTTTAGCCATATTGGCCTGGCTGGTCTCGAACTCCTGGCCTCAAGTGATCCGCCTGCCTCAGCCTCCCAAAGTCCAGGGATTACAGGTGCGAGCCACCGCGCCCGGCCAATTATTATTATTATTTTTAATTTGAGACAAGGTCAGGCTGGAGTGCAGTGGCACGATCTCAGCTCACTGCAATGTCTGCCTCCCAGGCTCGAGTGATCCCACCTCAGCCTCCCCAGTTGCTGGAACTACAGGTGCACAACATCACACCTGGCTAACTTTTGTATTTTTTTAGAGACGGAGTTTCGCCGTGTTGCCCAGGCTGGTCTTGAACTTGTGAGCTCAAGTGAACTGCCTGCTTCGGCCTCCCAAAGTGCTGGGATTACAGGCATGAGCCACTGTGCCCGGCCTGTGCTATTATTATCCCCATTTTGCCCGGCTTGCGCTATTATTATCCCCATTTTCCCCCATTTCCATTTTTCTTTTCTTTTTTTTTTTGAGACATTGTCTTGCTCTGTCGCCCAGGCTAGAGTGCAGTGGTACGATCTCGGCTCACTGCAACCTCCACCTCCTGGGTTCAAGCAATTCTCCTGCCTCAGCCTCCCAAGTAGCTGGGATTATAGGCACCTGCCACTGCACTTGGCTAATTTTTGTGTTTTTAGTAAAGATGGGGTCTCACCATCTTGGCCAGGCTGGTCTGGAACTCCTGACCTCGTGATCCACCCGCCTCGGCCTCCCAAAGTGCTGGGATTACAGGCTTGAGCTATCGTGTCCTGCTCCCATTCCCATTTTATAGGTGAGAAAATTGGCCCACAGAGATGAAATGACTTGCCCAAGTTCACAGCCAAGAGTGGCAGCGCCAAAATCTTCGTCCAAATCTCTGATTCTGTATCCTGAATCTGTATATCCACTCCTGGCTGTCTGGATTAAGTGTCCATCATTGGCAGGGGGTTGTGAGATCCGCTTGTGATGGGCGTCGAATGCCAACCTAGGAGATTGGCTTTCATCCTAAGGGCCAGTGAAGGTTTTGAAGCAGGAATATGCCATGATTAGATCTGGCTATTTGTCTTTAAGTGCTGGATAACTATCCATGTCTTTTACATTCAGGGCTGGGTTGCATTCATTCAGGAGTATTTCCTGAGCATCACGTAGGTTTTCAGGGGCTGAGTAGTCAGAGATGAGTTAGATGGGGTCCCTGCCCTTTAAGATTTATGGGAAGGTAGAAACCAATCACTGTAATCAAAAGTGTTATGTGGCTGGGCACGGTGGCTCACACCTGTAATCCCAGCACTTTGGGAGGCCGAGGTGGGCGGATCACAAGGTCAGGAGTTCAAGACCAGCCTGACCAACATGGTGAAACCCCGTCTGTACTAAAAATACAAAAATTAGCCAGGCGTGGTGGTGGGTGCTTGTAATTCCAGCTACTCAGGAGGCTGAGGCATAAGAATCGCTTGAACCTGGGAGGCGGAGGTTGCAGTGAGCCGAGATCGCGCCACTGCAGTCCAGCCTGGGTGACAGAGCAAGACTCCGTTTCAAAAAAGAAAAAAAAAAAAAAAGGAAAGAAAAGAAAGTGTTATGTTTTCTGTAAGAGGGTAGGTAACCTAATTTGGAAGTTGAGGGGTAGGAAAGATTACTTCTGGGGGATGGAGACAGAGACTTCTGGCTTCCTATTCTGACATCCATTTTTCCCTTTCTCCTCAGTAAAAGAAAAGAACACTGGTTGTATTTTATGGTTGCACTATGTCCAGCAGAAAAAGGCATTCCTCAGTCTCCTTGCAGCAAGGTAAAGCCATCTGATAAAATTTTGTCCAGTTGGATATAAGCCAAAATGTTGCGTGACAATTTTGGGAGGACTTCCTGAAACAGGTGGACAAACCCTTTTTCTACTGAGTCACCTTTGTGCCACCTGGAACTAGCAGTGTGATGCGTGGAATTTAGGCAGCCATATTGAACCATGAGGACAAGAGCAGTGGGGATGGCGGAACCAAGAGCTGGAAGGTGCCTGAGTCTCTGGTGAAGATGTGGAGCTGCTATTAACAGCCCTGAACTCCTACTTCTGGACTTCTTTTATGTTTGAGTGTAACGCTTTTTTATTTTTTTAATTTATTTTAGAGATGAGGTCTCACTATGTTGCCTAGGCTGGACTCAAACTCTTAGGCTCAAGCAGTCCTCCAGCCTCAGCTTCATGAGTAGCTGAAACTATAGCACTTTGGGTATTTCAGCCACTATTTGAGGTTTATCTAGCACTTCCTGGAATATCAAGCTTAACATGTCCAATCCTTGCCCCAGATATTTTCCTCCCCAAATTTTCTCAATCTCAATAAATGTCACCACCATCCACCTGGTTGCTCAGGTCAAAAACCTAGAAATCATTCAAGTTCTCTCCCTTTCCCTCATCCCCAATATCCATTCCATCAGCAATATCTGTCCATTCTACCTCCAAGACATATTCCAGATCTCATCACCTTTGTCTGCCTCTCCTACCCTCACTCTCATCCAGCATCATCCCTCACCTGGACTCTGCAAAAGCCTACTCGTGGGTCTGTCTGTATCCCTGTCTGCCTCCTCCAGGGCCATTCTCCACCCAGTGGCCGGATCGATTTTTCAAAGAGGTAAATCAGATCAATTCACCTTTCTGCTTAAAACTCTCCGAGGGCTGCCCGTAACATGTAGAATAAAATAGAGACCCCTTCCTGGGGACTTCAAGGTGCTATATGGCCTGGCCCCTTGCTGACCTTACTTCACTCTGGGCTCGCTAGCCTTGCTGTCCCTCAAACTTGCTGAGCTCGCTCCCACCACAGGGCCTTTTCCCTTTTCTTCCTTCTGCCTGGAATGTTCTTCTCCCCACCTCCCAACCCCCATCTTCCCAGGGCTGACTCCTGTTCCCATTTGGGTCTCAAATCATATCAGTACCTTCTCAGAGAGGCCTTTCCTCACCGCTCATCCTTTCACCTTTAGAACACTTTCTTTTCTTTTAAGAGACAAAGTCAGCCCAGTGCGGTGGCTCACGCCTGTAATAACAGCACTTTTGAGAGGCCAAGGCGGAGATCACCTCAGGTCAGGAGTTCAAGACCAGCCTGGCCAACATGGCGAAACCCCGCCTCTACTAAAAAAATACAAAAATTAGCTAGGCAGTGGTAGCCCTGGCTACTCAGGAGGCTGAGGCAGAATTGCCTGAACCCGGGAGGCAGAGGTTGCAGTGAGCCGAGATCGAGCCACTGCACTCCAACCTGGGTGACAGAGAGAGACTCTGTCTCAAAAAAAAAAAAAAAAAGAGACAGGGTATTGCTCTGTCACCCAGGCTGGAGTGCAGTGGTGCAATCATGGCTCACTGCAGCCTCGAACTCCTGGGCTCAAGCCATCCTCCCAACTCAGCCTCCTAAGTAGCTGAGATTATAGGCTCCTCCCACCACACCTGGCTAATTTTTGTGCTTTTTGTGGAGACACAGATTCTCCATGTTGCCCAGGCTGGTCTCCAACTCCTGGGGTCAAAGGATCCTCCTGCCTCGGCTTCCCAAAGTGCTGGGATTACAGGCGTGAGCCACTGTGCCTGGCCCAGAACACTTGCTATTTCCTCACCATTGCTTTATTTCTTCTATGAAGATTTCACTGGAATTATCAGATTAATTTGCTTATTTGTTTACTGTCTGTTTGTCACCCATGACTGGAATGTATACTCTAGGAAGGCAGGGATATAATCCAATGGGTTTACTGCTGCACCCCTAGTACCCAGAAGAGTGCTTGGCACCTCATAAGTGTCTGGGGAACTTGCTACATGAATTACGTGTGTCAGATGGGATATCTGTTCATCTTTCTTCTCTCTTTTTTCTTTCTTTTTCTTTCTCTCTCTCTTTCTTTCTCTTTCTTTCTTTCTCTTTCTTTCTTTCTTCTTTTTTTGAGATAAGGTCTCGCTCTGTCACCCAGGCTAGAGTGCAGTGGTGCAATCATGGCTCACTGCAACCCTGAACATGTGGGCTCAAGCGATCCTCCCACCTCAGGCTACCAAATAGCTAAGACTACAGAGGTGCGTAGCCATGCCCAGCTAATTAAAAAAAAAAAAATTTTTTTTTTTTTTAGAGATGGGGGTCTCAATATCTTGCCCAGGTTGGTCTTGAACTCCTAGGCTCAAGCAATCCCCCTGCCTTGGCCTCCCAAAGTGCTGGGATTATAGGCATGAGCCATTGCAGCTGGCCCAGACAGAATCTCATTTCAGGCCGACAACTTTGTGACATCATTATTTTCATCTTAAACACCTAGGTTGATCCCAGCTCAACCACTTGCCATCTGTGTGACCTGTGGGCAAGTGACCTTACCTTTCGGAGCTTCAGTTGCCCCATCTATAAAATGGGAATGATGCCAGTGCCTGCCTCATAAGGATGAGCCCCGCGCCTGAAGCTCAGGGAGCCCTCTCTGCAAGGCTGTTTTAGTGCAACCTCCGGAAACATGCCCATGCATGTGAAAACTGGCATACACATTCTGGTGCTTTTAAAAACATCTCGAAGCCTATCCACAGATCCTGGACCTCAAGACTGGTTCAGTGCTAGCCCCCCATTTTACAGATGTGGAGAATGAGGCTTAGCGTGTCCCAGGCAAGTCAGTGGCAAAACTCACCATCTCCTGGGAGCCATCAGGTTCCTCTGGATCTGCCCCCACCAAATTTATCCCCTGCTCTCTGCTTGAGGGTGCACATGGGGTGAGGGTGGGGGTCTTTTGTTTTACTCCCTCCCCCTCCTGAGGAGTCAGTAACCAACAGTGTCTGTGCCTGGAATATTAATGTCTCAGCAGCTTTTGTTTGGGGGGTTGCGGTGGTGGGGGCGGGACTTTCTGGTCAGAGAGGGGCTGAGCTTTGGGGACTGAGGCACTGGCCCTTTAAACTGCGTTGACAGCCAGGAGTCGTCATGGGGATGGTGCTTGGAAAAAGGGACAGGGAGGGTTTGGGAAAGAGTGGCGGAGCAGGTAATGCGTAAGACCCAGGAATCCAGCCCCCAACTACCTCCTCTCCCAGGACCCAGGAGTCTAGGCTCCCAGCCCCTCCTCCATCAGGTTCCAGGAGTCTGGAACCCCGGCTTCTTTCCCCCTTAGACCCAGGAATTCAGCCCCCAACCACCTCCTCTCTCAGGTTCCCGAAATCCAGACCCCTAGCCCCCTTCTCGATCAGGACCCAGGAGTCTGGGCTGTCAGCAGCCCCTTCCTTCAAACCTAGGAGTCAGAGCCCCCAGCCCTCTCCTAGCTCAGACACAGGAGTCTGGGCCTCCAGCCCCCTCCTCCTTCAGGACCCAGGAGCCAGGGGTCCAGAGTACACAGCTGGTGGATGTTTCCAGGGAGACTAAGCAGGGTGGGGGGAGCGCTTCCTGGGTCCTGAGTCAGCGAATACCCAAGGGAGTCTCAAGGTCATAGTTCCGGGAAGGTCACCACCACCCACTCTGTATCCGCTCCCCAGGGGGCTCCTGGCATCCTGCCTCCTTCCCCCTTCCTCCCTTAGGGAGGTGGTACATCCCTGCGTCCTGACTGAACCCCCCTCAGCCCCCCATCAATGGCGGAGTCCGAACATCCTCGCACAAAGCGTCAATTCTTCCCCAGCTCAGCCTTGTGAAGGCGCCTGTATTCGCAGGACCTAGGCATCAGGGTCTCAGCCCCTCCTCCCTCAGAAACCTGGAGTGGAATCCCCGCCTCCAGCCCCTTCCTCTCTCAGGACCCAGGAGTCTGTATCCTCATCCCTTCCTCCCTCAAGACCTAGGAGTGTGGACTCCCAGCCCCGTTTTCCTTCCGGACACAGGAGTTGCAGCCCTTGGCCCTCTCCTCTCTTAAACCCAGGAGTCTAAGACCCCAGCCCCCTCCTCCCTGAGAAACAGGAGTCTAAGACCCCAGCCTCCTCCTCCCTCAAACTCAGGAGTCTAAGACCCCAGCCTCCTCCTCCCTCAAACTCAGGAGTCTAAGACCCCAGGCCCCTCCTCCCTCAGACTCAGGAGTCTAAGACCCCAGCCCCCTCCTCCCTCAGACTCAGGAGTCTAAGACCCCGGCCCCCTCCTCCCTCAGACTCAGGAGTCTAAGACCCCGGCCCCCTCCTCCCTCAGACTCAGGAGTCTAAGACCCCAGCCCCCTCCTCCCTGGACCCAGGAGCCTAAGACCTCAGCCTCCTCCTCCTTGAGACCCAGGAGTCTAAGACCCTAGCTCCCTCCTCCTTCAGACCCATTAGTCCAGGCCCCCAGACCCTCCTCCATCAGACCCAGGAGTCCAGGCCCCCAGCCCCTCCTCCATCAGATCCAGCCCCTCCTCTCCTGAAAACTTTTGACTCTAACTCCCCAGTCCTCAACCCCTAGAAGCACAGTCCTGCCTTTCCTCAATCCTCTGTCCCCTCCCATCTGGGGACCTAGGCATCAGGTGGGGGCGTAGGGGTGAGTCAGCAACCTCACACACAAAGTCCCCGCTGTGGCCCCCACATTCCTGGGATATTCGGGACTCCCTGGATTCCAGGCCTCAGGCCCAGCCAGGGAGTGGGGAGTCCCCCAGAGGTCCTCCCTGGGTGTGGGGTACGAGAGGAATTCCTGCTCCGGGAAGGGTGCAGGCCTGCACTGAGCTCCCTCTGTCCGAACCTCCACCCCCAGTGCCCTCTATTCACCCCCTCTTCCCAGAAGAGCCCAGGCTCAGCACCTGCCCCTTGCCCCACTGGGTGCCCACCGAGGAGCCTGTGTGCCTGCTCCCTATGGGCCTGGGGTCTGCACAGGCGGAAACCAGTGGGTGCTTCCGTTCTGATGCCACAGGCCACTGGATGCTGGCGGGTCTGACTGTCTCCAGGCCACCCCCCACCCCTCCCAGAGAGAGAAAGCTGCCTTTGTGTTCTCCAAGATGGGGACAGGCCAGGCTCACACGACATTAACCCAGCCTTAGGCCCCAGCCCTGCTGTGTCTAAGGTCTTGGAATCCACTGCAGAACCTGACCCCCACCCCCAGGCTCTGGGGACACAGGCGCCTGGCTCATGGGTGGGTGGGTGGGTGGGGGGTCAGTGATAGAAACTTCCAAAACCTGTTCCTTGGGGTGACTCACAATGGAGGGAGGGTCCCCCTATTCTCAAGAGTGGCTGGTCAGAATTTTAGCAGGAAAAAGTGAGTCACCCTGGGAAGGAAACATTATTTAGGGACCAACAACTGCCCCCTCCACAAGACCCCTCAACTCCTAACAGCCTCTCTATTCTTTCTTTGTATTGGATATCTGTTTCCTCTCCTCCTTTCTGTTCTACCCAGTTTCTGGCTGCGGGTCCCCATTTCTGCCTGGGTGCATCCCTGGGCAGGCAACCCATCCCTCCCTCTCGCTTCTTCTCCTCTGCCCACCCTGGATCCTTCTTCTTTGGGCATAAATCTCATCATCTTCTTCTGCTATGCTCAGAAGATGAATGAACCAAGAGAGAGAGAACATGTTTTTAAAATGGCGCAAATGCACCCCATCTCCCCCGATTCCTGCTGGCTGGGCAAGGTGAGAGAGGAAGGAGTGACTAAGAGAGAAATGTGGGAACAACAGATACCCCGTAAAATGTGGTAGTCAAGGCCACTGAGAAATATCTAATGGAAAGGAGAGCAGGAAGGACCCTCCAAGACCACATGCTACAGCCTCCTACCCCATGCTTTACAGAAGGGGAAAGTAAGGCCCAGAGAGGGACAAGGACTGATGCAAAATTATACTAAAGGGTCCTGGGTAAGGCTTGGACCCAAGTTCCTTAGCTCCCAGCTGAGAGCTCTTCCCATGACACCAAGCTCAGTTTCTACTTGTAAAAGCCACATACTATTTACTTTAGAGAAAGTTTACAGAGAGGATTAGGGTGCCAGGAAGCAGTGACTTGGAAATCAAACGAGGGACAGGGCTGTAGACCTAACTCCCAGAAGCACCAGAGAAAGGCTTTTGCACGGGGCAGGTGGTCACCTTAAGCTATATTCTGATCCTGAGAATTCAAAGTCTGATGATTCTAAGCTGTCAGGATTCTAAATGTCATAGATGTCAAGATTCAGGAACTCCAAGACATCAAGATTTCACGATTTTTAAGACGTCAAGATGCTAGCATGCTAACACCATCACGGTTCTAGAACTTTAAAGGTGTCAAGATTCTAAAGCCTTCTGGATTCTAGAATCCTGTAGATGTCAGCATTCTAAAGTACCATCAGGTTCTTTATTTACTGGATTCATTAGTTCCAGGATTCTATGAGCCTGGTGTTTAGCCTAAAAAATAAAGATAAATTAAAATTGATAGAAATGTCACTGAGGTACCAAAGTTCTCATCTGGGAAATTGTGGCGTGTCTGTTGTAAAGAAAGGAGGTAATGATGCAAATTCTAAAGCAGTCACAGAAGACTAGAGAAGAAAGAAAGAAAGACAGTGAGAGGACAGCTTTGTCCCTCACCCTGGCTGAGGTGAGGATGGCTCTGCCTCAAACCCTGGAGTGGGGAACATGTAACCGCACTCAACTTGCCAGAAACCCCTTCACGGTCTGAGCTGGCGTTCCCTTTCATGTCACTGAGTTCAACATCCTCACTTTACAGAAAGAGAAACAGAAGCCTGGAGAGAGGGAGGTGTTTACCATTGGCTGTGATGGCAAATGGCAAGAGCCAAGATTTAAGCCCAGGCCGCCAGCCCCATGCCACCTGGTTACAACTCCTCTCACCAATCTCTGCAGAACACCCAGCCCTCCTGCTTCTGCCTAGCCACCTTCCAATCCTCTGTTCCTTCCAAAAGTGGCCTTATCCACCAGGGAGGGGTGACCTGTGGCAGGTTCAAGACTTACACAGTGTGAGAGTGTGTGTGGGTGACATTTCCTGACCTTGTCCCCAGTCTCAGGGTCACCCGACCTTGGGGGTCTCCAGCTTCTCACAGTGTGTGATGAGGGTATGTGGATGGCTCCCTGGATGTCCTGGACAGGGGCTTCTCTGTGAGTCAAGCCTGGGTGTGTGAATGGGTGAGGAGGGTTTGGAGAGGCATTCGCTGAATCCACGTGTGTGCCTACACGCCAAGGTCCCCCATTCTCACTTCCCCACACACATGCACACAGATGTTCCCCTCCAGGGCTCTTTAGAATGCCCTGCCTGACTGAATTCCTCTCCAGGGGCACAGAGGGATAGAGAGAGGGAGGAAGGTAGGATGGGAATGGGAGATCCCGGGATGGAGGCTGTAAGGGTAGAGAGAGGAGGCACAGCAGAAAGACAGGGATGGAGACAGTGGGACAGAGAAGGGGGAAAGAGACAGGTGACAGAAAGGGTTAGAGAAACGAGTGACAGAAAGACAGGGGACAGAGACAAGGGGATGGGGCAGATAGGGGACAGAGAAAAAGGGACAGAAAAACAAGGGTGACAGCGAGACAGAGACAGGGACCAAGAATAGGGGCAGAAAGGGCAGAGAGGGAGGGCAGAAATCCGGGGGAAAGAGAATAGACAGGATGATGGAGGGGACAGAGTGACCCAGGAAAAGGGGACAGAGACCAGGGGACAGAGGTAGGGGACAAAGACAGAATAGATGAGGAACACCGAGGCAAGGAGAGAGGGAGACAGACAGAAGGAGGGACAGGACTTCGAGACTGAGGGATAGAGGACAAGGGTAGGGGGACGAGGATCCAGACGGGGGGGTTCAGAGACGGGCGGACAGAGGGACGCAGAGACTGGACAGAAGGACAGCGGGACCGGCCTGGGGAGGGCGGACTTGTGTGTGTAGGGGGGTCTCGGACCCTTTGTCCCCGCCGGGATCCAGCCTGCGCGGGTGGGGGGGCTGCGGCACGGCGGCCGGGGCCCGCGCCCCCTCCCCCGCTCGTCGCTCCCGGCTCCCGGCCCGCGCTGCGCTTTGTCCCGGGGAGGGGGCCCGGCCCGGCCCCGCGCGCATTGTTCGGCCTCTGCGGCCCCGAGGCTGCCGGGCTGTCACCACAGCGCGCCCCCCGCCCCAGCCCGGCCGGCCGACCCCGGCCCCCGACCCTACCTGGCCCCGCCGCGGCCGCCCACAGCAGCAGCAGCGGCCACTGGAAGCGCCGGGCCCGGCCCATGGTGGTGCCGCCGCCGCCGCCGCCGCCGCTCGCTCCCGGCCCGGCACCTGCACCGCCCGCGCCGCCCGCCCCGCCCCCCGCGCCCCGCCCCCTGCCCGCCCGGGGGCGGGGCGCCGAGGCTGGGGCGGGGCCGGGGCCGGGGAGGGGAGGGGGAGACGGAGGAGAGGCCCGGAGACAATGGGGGGGACGGCACGGTGGGGGAACGGTGCGGGGTGCGAAAGCCGGAGAGGAGAGGGGTGAGGAGGGCGGGAAGGGGTGCGCGGGAGGGCGACAGCGTCGTGGGAGCAGGTGGGGGATCTCGGTGAGCGCGGGAAATGGAGGGTGTTGGGTGAGGGTGCTGCGTGCGGGCCCAGGTGCTGCGCGCGAGGGTGCGGAGTTGCTGGCATGCAGGGTGCTTGCGCTGCGCGGAGGGGAGGGTGGCAGGGTGTTGCTGGAGGCTGTGCGAGGGTGGGGGCGTGGGCGTCGTGGGGTGCGGTGTGTGCGAAGGGAGAGCGTGGCCAGCGTGACGGGGGAGCGTAAGGGAGGGAGTGCGACGTGGGAAAGGTGAGTGTGAGAGGCGTGCTGCGGGCAGGTGGGTGTCTGGAGTCTAGCGAGAGGCTGTGAGCTGAGCCACCGGGACAGGGGAGGCTGCAGCTGGAGGTCCGGAGGGTCCGGAGGTCGAGGCAGGTCAAGGATCTCCCAGGGCAGGGCGAGGCTGGGGCTCAGGAGTGGGGTGGGGTCAGTTCCCTCCCTCCCTCTCTCCTGTCCTGACCTGAAAACCCCGTGTTTCCGCGTCATTCTCCGGGAGGGGCCCCCTGAAAGTGAACTAACTGGAAGGAAGCCTGAATCCTGGGTCCCAGGAGGGAGAGACTCCTGTGAACACCTTCCAAGCCCTGGCGTCCCCTCTCCTCCCTGCTGTCTCCCTGCCCCAGCCTCTCTCCCTCTCTCTGCATGTATTTGCCTCTGCCCTTCCTCTCTCCCCATCTTTGAGGCTGACTCACCCCTCCAGACTTAGGTCCTTTCTCCCTCCTGGGAGTGGGTTTCCCTGAGCCCACTTCTGTGACACCCTGTAGACCTGATGCGGGATCATTACCTATGGGACCCAGAAAGAGTGAGAAACCATGGAAAGAAGGCCTCGACCTCTCTCATGCCCATTTGTCAGGCAAACTGAGGTCCAGAAGTGCCAATTATGAACATCTTTCCTTCCCCCCGTCCCCCCCGCCCAGACGGAGTCTCGCTCTGTTGCCCAGGCTGGAGTGCAGTGGCACGATCTCGACTCACTGCAACCTCTGCCTCCCAGGTTCCAGCGATTCTCCTGCCTCAGCCTCCCGAGTAGCTGAGATTACAGGCGCCCGCCACCATGCCTGGCTAATTTTTATATTTTTAGTAGAGACGGAGTTTTGCCATGCTGGCCAGGCTGGTCTTGAACTCCTTACCTCAGGTGATCCATCTGTCTGGCCTCCCAAAGTGCTGGATTACAGGCGTGAGCCACCATGCCTGGCTGAAAATCCTTACTTTTTATTCCTACTAAAAAATTTTACATCCAGTCCCACAAGGGACTTCAGCTTCACACACCCTTTCTGTCCTCAGTACCCAGCTCCCAGTATCCTTTCTGACCTCAAAACCAAAGCTACCATCAACCCTTGTGTCCCAGGACCATGGCTCCCAGTGTCTTCTCTGTCCTCAGGGTCCAAGCTCCCATCAACTCCTGTGTCCTTAGGACCACGGCTCCCAGCATCCTCTCTGTCCTTCAGGTCCAAGCTCCCATCAACCCCTGTGAAGCAGGACCATGGCTCCCAGCATCCTCTCTGTCCTCAGGGTCCAAGCTCCTATCAACTTCTGTGTCCCCAGGACGATGGCTCCAGCAATCCTCTCTGTCCTGAGAGCCCAAGCTTCTAACTGCCCCTGTGTCCCCAGATCCATAGCCCTGAGCAACTTCCTTCTTTTTCAGTCCTCAGCTTCCCAGCTTCTGTAGACTTGGGAAGAGATAGTCTCTAATCCTCTTTCCAGGGCTCACATTCTGTGACTTTTGCTAGATGGGAGAGGAATGTTTGATTTGCCTTTGGAATACTGGTCCAAGGGGTAACTAGTAGTTGCCTTTTCCCGCAGGAGCCAATAGGCCCGCTCACTCTGTGCTCTGACAGATGTCTCCTGCTCCAGCTGAAGGGGAACCTTGGGAGATGTTGGTTTGGTTCTCACCTGTCATCCTTAAGTCCCACCATTCCATGTGAAGACATCATGAGAGTAGTGGTCCTGACGGGCGCGTTGGCTCACACTTGTAATCCCAGCACTTTGGGATGCCAAGGTGGGCTGATCACTTGAGGTCAGGAGTTTGAGACCAGCCTGGCCAACTGGCCAACATGGTGAAACCCCATCTTTACCAAAAAAAAAAAAAAAAAAATTAGCAAGGCGTGGTGGCATGTGCCTGTAATCCCAGCTAGTCGGAAGGCTGAGGCATGAGAATCCCCTGAACTTGGGAGGCAGAGGTTGCAGTGAGCTAAGATCATGCCACTGCACTCCAGCCTGGGTGACAGAGAGAGACTCAGTCTAAATAATAATAATAATAATAATAAATAGAATAGTGGTCCTGTCCCCATCCTACTTCAGGGTACCCTGTCCATTAGGGATTTAGTGCAAGTGACAGCAAGTGCAACCCAACTGGTTTGAGAGAAAGAGAACTGGTTCACACATAACAAAAAGTCCTTCTATGGCTGGCTTTGGCGAGGTCTGTCAATCTCTGTCCTAAGGATGCATGGCTCCCCTCCTGTAGCAAGATGGCTGGCAGATACCCCTGGGGCCAGATTCATATTTGGGGTGATTAAGATTCTGCAAGAGAGAGACAACCTTTATTTCACACAGCTTTTCAATTGTTGCCTGTCCCTGGTGAGACTCGGAGACCTAGCTCTTGCCTGGTTTCTAAACTTTCAATAACACCATTTTTGCTTAAGTCAGCACAAACAGATTTTATTTCTTGCAAGCAAAGATTCCTGAACAAAAACTTCAGAGCCGTTAACAATGAGGTCCTGATCACAAGCTATGGTATAGGACGTGAGAAATTTGTCCCTAGCCTCAATATCTGCTGGAGGGCATCATGGAATAAGTATTTCTATCCTCTGATCCCCACTGTAGGGCATCATGGGATATATAATCCTAACCTTCAATCTCTGCCATAGAGTTTCATAGGCAATGCAGTCCTAGCCTCAATATGTTGTAGGGAATTATGGGAAAGGTGAAATTATCCTCAATTATAATACAGAGCATCTCAGAAAATGTCGTTTTAGCCTCATCTCTGCTGTAGGGCATCACAGGAGATATACTTCTGGCCCAATTTTTGTTGTAAGTTGCCATAGAAGATGCAGTCTTTCCTTCCTTCCCTTTTTTCTTTTCTTTCTTTCTTTTTTTTTTTTTTTTTTTTTTTAATGTAGAGACAGGGTCTCTCACTATGTTGCACAGGCTGGTCCTGAACTCCTGGGCTCAAGCAGTTCTCCTGCCTTGGCCTCCCAAAGTGCTGGGATTACAGGCAAGAGCCATTGCACCCAGTCGCTTCTCTCCTTTCTTTCTTCATCACCTGCCATATTCCAGGCACTAGGAATAAATTATCAAGTAAATAAACGGCCTTACCCTCCCTGGCAATTATAATGGGGAAAGTTAGCTAAAAACAAACAAAAATTACTGTTCCATTTAACCATCGCTGAATAACAAAATACCCCAGAACGTAGTGGTGTGAAACAACAACCTTTTAATTTTGTGATTCTGTGAGTCAGGAATTGGAGCAGGATTGGTGTGTATCTGCTTCATGATGAACTGGAGCCAAAAATGAACTAGCTGGAACAGCTGGAGATGGAGGGGAGGGGCATCAAGGGCCATATATCTAAGGCTGGTGGTTGGTGTTGGTGGGTTTTGAATAGTGTCCTCCAACTAAAATATATGTTGAAGTTCTAGCCCCTGGTATCTGTACATGTGACCTTATTTGGAAATAAAATCTTTGCAAATGTAATTCACTTTTTTGTTTGTTTGTTTGTTTGCTCGAGACTGAGTCTCGCTCTGTCACCCAGGCTGGAGTGCAGTGGCATGATCTCAGCTCACTGTAACCTTCACCTCCTGGGTTCAAGCGATTCTCCTGCCTCAGCCTCCCAAATAGCTGGGATTATAGGCACGTGTCACCATGCCCAGCTAATTTTTGTATTTTCAGTAGGGACGGGGTTTCACCATGTTGGCCAGGCTGGTCTCAAACTCCTGACCTCAAATGATCTGCCCACCTCAGCCTCCCAAAATGCTGGGATTACAGGCATGGGGCACTGCACCCTGCCCAGATGTGATTAACTTCTAACCCCTGGTATCTTTGCATGTGACTTTATTTGGAAATAAGGTGGGTTTTTTCTTGTTTTTTGTTTTTGTTTTTGTTTTTGAGACAGTTTCACTTTGTCGCTCAGGCTGGAGTTCAGTTGCACAATCTCAGCTCACTGAAACCTCTGCCTCCGAGGCTCAAGCGATCCTCCCACCTCAGTCTCCCGAGTCACTGGGACTACGGGCAAGCGCCACCACACCCGGCTAATTGTTGCAGTTTTTGTAGAGATGGGGTTTTGCCATGTTGCCCAGGCGGTCTCCAATTGCCACCCTCAAGCAATTCATCCGCCTCGGCCTCCCAGAGTGCTGGAATTATAGGTGTGAGCCATGGCGCCCGGCCAGAAAGTCTTTGCAGATTTAGTTGAATTAATGACTAAATGTTTCCATGCTGAGTTACAGTGGGCTCTAAATCCAATGACTGATATGGGGTTATAAGGAGAGATATTTGGAGACATAGCCACAGTCCCAGGGAAGGTGGACATTGGAAGACAGAGGTAGGGATTAGAGTGATGCAGCTACAAGCCAAGGAATGGCAAAGATTGCTGGCAGTCCCTCAGAAGCAAAGGAGAGGCAAGGAAGGGTTCTTCCCCCGATACTTTTTTTTTTTTTTTTTTTTTTTTTTTTGAGACTGAGTCTCACTGCTGTCAGCCTCAGCTGGAGTGCAATGGCGCAATCTCGGCTCACTGCAACCTCTGCCTCCCAGGTTCCAGCAATTCTCCTGCCTCAGCCTCCCGAGTAACTGAGATTACAGGCACCCGCCACCATGCCTGGCTAGTTTTTGCATTTTTAGTAGAGATGGGATTTCACCCTGTTGGCCAGGCTGGTCTCGAACTCCTGACCTCAGGTGATCCACCCGCCTCGGCCTCCCAAAGTGCTGGGATTACAGGTGTCAGCCCCGGAGACTTTAAAAGCATGGCTCTTCCCCTGACACTAAAAGCGTGGCTCTTCCCCTGAGACTTCAACACCTTGGTTTTGGACATTTAGCATTCAGAACTGTGAGAGAACAAGTTTCTAGTGTGTGTGTGTGTGTGTGTGTGTGTGTGTGTGTGTGTGTGTGTGTGTTTGTTTGTTTTTTAGACAGAGGCTCACTCTGTTGCCCAGGCTGGAGTGCAGTGGTTCAATCTCAGCTCACTGCAAACTCCGCTTCTCAGATTCAAGTGATTCTTATGCCTCAGCCTCCCGAGTAGCTGGGATTACAGAGGAGCGCCATCACAGCCGGCTTTTTCTTTTTTTTTTTTTTTTTGTACTTTTAGTAGAGACAGGGTTTCACCGTGTTGGCCAGGCTGGTCTCAAATTCCTGGCCTCAAGTGATACGCCTGCCTTGGCCTCCCAAAGTGCTGGGATTACAGGTGTAAGCCACCACACCTGGCCTAAGTTTCTCTGTGTGTGTGTGTGTTGTGTGTGTGTGTGTGTGTGTGTGTGTGTGTGTGTGTGTATGTGTGTTTGTTTGAGTGGAGTCTCACTCTGTTGCCCAGGCTGGAGTGCAGTGGCATGATCTCGACTCACTGCAAGCTCCGCCTCCCGGGTTCACGCCATTCTCCTGCCTCAGCCTCCCGAGTAGCTGGGACTACAGGCACCCACCACCACGCCCGGTTAATTTTTTGTATTTTTAATAGTGACGGGGTTTCATCATGTTAGCCAGGATGGTCTCGATCTCCTGACCTTGTGATCTGCCCGCCTCAGCCTCCCGAATTGCTGGGATTACAGGCATGAGCCACCGAACCCGGCCAAGTTTCTGTGGTTTTAAGCCACCTTGCTTGTAAGATTTGTGTGTGTTTTTAATTTTTTATTTTTAATTATTATGAATACATAATAGTTGTGTATATTTACAGGACATATGTAATATGGTTTTGGGTTTTAGTGTTTTTTTTTTTTTTTTTGGAGACAGAGTCTGGCTCTGTTGCCCAGGCTGGAGTACAGTGGTGGGATCATGGCTCACTGCAGCCTTGACCTCCTGGGCTCAAGGGATCCTCCTGCCTCAGCCTCCCATGTAACTAGGACCACAGGCATGCCCCACCACATCCAGCCAATTTTTTTTAATTTTTAGTGGAGATGAGGTCTCACTGTGTTGCCCAGGCTGATCTTGAACTCCTGAGCTCAAGAGATCTTCCTTTCTCACCCTCCCAAAGTGCTAGGACTACAGGCGTGAGCCACTGTGCCTGTCCTTCCATGATGTTTTGATATAGGCACACAATGTGTTAGTTTATAAAGTTTGTAATAATTTATCACAGGCAGCCCTAGGAAACTAATATAGCCAAATTTCCTGTTTCTTCTCTATATCACATCTGCTGGGGCTACATGTCCAAAGTGGCTTCTTCACCCACTTGTCTGGTGCCTGGGCTGAAATGGCTGAAACATCTGGGGCTCTATCTCCACATGGCATTTATACATGAGTAGCTTGGGCTTCCTCACAGCATGGTGGTCTCAGGGCAGTAGTACTTTTACAGGGCAACCAGCTTCCCCAGAGTGAGCGTTCTAAGATTCAGAAAGTGAAAAATGAAAGTTTCTTAAAGCTTGGTTCCAGAACATAGCACAGCAAAACTTCCACCACATTCTACTGGTCAAAGCAGTCACAGAGTCACTCATATTCAAGAGGCAGAAGTACAGACCTCACTTCTTTAAGCCACCACAGTGACAGGTGGTGATATGTCATTAGAGAAAGCCCTAAACAAGAACCTTGTCCCTCACCTGCCCCCAAATACCATGGAAGATGTCTTTTTTTTTTTTGGGGGGGGGGGGATAGTCTCGCCGTGTCATGCAGTGGTGTGATCTTGGCTCACTACAACCTCCTCCTCCTGGGTTCAAGCGATTCTCCTGCCTCAGCCTTCCAAGTAGCTGGAGTTACAGGCACCCACCACCTTACCCGGTTAATTTTTGTAATTTTAGTAGAGACGGGGTTTTGCCAAATTGGCCAGGCTGGTCTCAAACTCCTGGCCTCAAGTGATCTGCCCACCTCGGCCTCCCAAAGTGCTGGGATTACAGGCGTGAACCACCACAGCCGGCCGAAGATATCTTATTTTTTCTTCATTAGCCACAAGATTTTATGGGGAATGTAATTTTTGTCTCCATGGGTTGCCTTAGCAAATGATGAGAAGAACATGAATTTTTCAATATTGTGCTCCTAGAGTGCCATTGAAATGGTAGTTCTGTCTCTTTTTCTGACAGTCCTGAGGCATCCCGGGAAATAGAGCCCAGCCTTTATCCCCTGTCCCCAGCACATCAGGGGAAGTGCACTCCTGTCCTTATTCCTCACTGCAGTGCATGCAGGGAGTTCTGGCCATCAGGTTATCTTCTATCCGTCTCCTTTCCCAAAGCATACTGGGAAATGTGGGGATGTCTCCTTAGAACAACAAAAGAGTTGCAACCTTTGAAGTTTAGGAGAAGACTAGAAGGTTAGTGTTCAGTGTGTGATCTGGAAGCTTGCATTTGTAAGAATTAAAGAAAGAGGAGGCCAGGCACGGTGGCTCATGCCTGTAATCCTAGCACTTTGGGAGGCCAAGGTGGGCAGATCACCTGAGGTTGGGAGTTTGAGACCAGCCTGACCAACATGGAGAAACCCTGTCTCTACTAAAAATACAAAATTAGCCGGGTGTGGTGGTGCATGCCTGTAATCCCAGCTACTTGGGAGGCTGAGGCAGGAGAATCCCTTGAACTAGGAGGTGGAGGTTGTGGTGAGCTGAGATTGTGTCATTGCACTCCAGCCTGGGCAACAAGAGTGAAACTCCATCTCAAAAAAAGAAAAGAAAAGAAAAGAAAAGAAAAAGAAAAAGGAAAGAAACATGAAATGTGGCTTGACAGTGAAGGACAGGTTTATTTTAGAGAAAACCAACCTGAGGGGGGCTTTTGGCTGAGTTAGGTTAGAGAGCCCTTTTTTTTTTTTTTTTTAACAGACTAAGGATATTTAAGAGTTTTGGAAGGGGGTGCTTATCTAGGTTCAGAATGTTTTCATGTGAGGAAAAGTTTATTGTGGGGTTGGAAAGTCTCTGGTCAGAGGGGAGGCTATCTGGGGGTTGGCATGTTTCTGGTCAGAGAGGGGTTTATCTTAGGGTTGGAATGTTTCTGGTTATGCTGATGGTAGCCATTAGGCTGATGTTTTGGGGCTGGATTTAGCCGATTTTTTTTTGAGACAGAGTCTTGCTCTGTCGCCCAGGCTGGAGTGCAGTGGTGCAATCTCGGCTCACTGCAAGCTCTGCCTCCCGGATTCACGCCATTCTCCTGCCTCAGCCTCCTGAGTAGCTGGGACTACAGGCGCCCGCCACCACGTCCAGATTTAGCCGATTTTTAATCAAGAGGCGCTAAGAATGGTGGTGTTTGTTCAAGATGGCAGTGCTCCTGCTCTGTCAGCATTTGGAGTCAGTCAGATGTGGAGGCAGCCCCCAGAAGGACTTCCAACCTAGGCAGGGGCCTCAAACATGACCCCTGATTCCAGGAGCCTGTGAAAAGGTGTCCCCCACCATTTATCCTCCCAAAGATAGACACTACAAAGAAGGGCATACCTGGCCTTGTCCACTGGTACAAAATCTTTATGTAAGTATAAAATAAATAATATGAATATTAATTAATAACAACAACAACACAACAGTGGCAACAATATTAATAATAACAAGAGCTCTCCCATTGGCCCACGGCCTTCCTCCAGCTTTTCTCTTCTGCTTCACACAACTTTGTGAGATAGCTGTTTTCATAGCTGGGAAAACTGAGGCCCAGAGAGGTTGGCACACTGGCCTGAGGTCACACAGCAAGTCTGTAGGGCTGGGAGCCGAGGGAAGGGCAAAGGGGTCCCCTGGATCCAGCCAGGGCAGAGAGGGGGATTTCAGGTTTAGGTCCAGAGGAGAGTGCCTCCCCACAGTCTGGCGGTCATTAGCAGGGTGATGGTGAGGCTGAGATGGGCAGGGCCAGGCTGGGGAGCAGCCCCCCTGCGGTACTGGACATCCAGGTCTGGGTGGTTACAGCCACTTTTAGTACAGCAGGAGACATCAATGTGGTTCATGCTGAAGGCGTCACCCAGGTGGGCATGTTGGCACATTGAGGCGGTTGCACAGCCTCTTACCATATAGCTTTGGTTTTTCAGTTCTGAGGAAAGAGAAGATGGAGTGAGACTTCCAGCTCCTGGGCCCAGGACTGGAATTCTCCAGTAGGTGACCTGCCACCTTGCAGTGGGTGCCACCTTCACTACCACCTAGAGAAAGAAAGCAGCAGTTCTCAGGGCCAGGTGTGGTGGCTCATGCCTGTAATCTCAACACCTTGGGAAGCCAAGGAGAGAGGATAGCTTGAGCCCAGGAGTTCCAGACCAGCCTGGACAACATAACAAAACTCTGTTTCTACAAACATAAAAAAGAAAAAAAAAGCTGTAGTCCCAGCTACTTGGGAGGCTGAGATGAGAGGATCACTTGAGCTCAGGAGATGGAGGCTGTGGTGAGTTATGATCACGCCACTGCACTCCAGCCTGGGTAACAGAGTGAGACCCTGTTTCAAAAAACAAACAAAAAGAAAGAAAGAAAGGAAGGAAGGGAGGGAGGGAGGGAGGGAAGAAGGAAGGGAGGAAAGGAAAGAAAAGAAAGAGAGAGAGAGGGAGGAAGGAAGGAAGGAGAAGGGAAAGAAGGAAGGAAGGGAGGAAGGAAGGAAGAAAGAAAGAGGGAAAGAGAGACAGAGAAAGAAAAGGAAAGAAAAAGAAAGAAAGAAAGGAAGCGAGCAGCGGTTCTTAAAGTGTGGCTCAGGGACCCCAGAGACCCTTTCAGGAGATCTGTGATTTCACATGGCTTTTTCACTCTCATAAGTGTACAATGGGCTTTTCCAAAAACTCCAGGACATGTGATATTGCAACAGACTGAAAGCAGAAGCTTCCATGAGGACCCAGCTGTCTTCTATTAAGCTGGACATTAAAGAGATGTGCAACACAGCAAAATAATGCCAGTTTTCTCATTACGTTTTTTTTTTTTTTTTTTTTTTTTTTGAGATGGAGTCTCACTCTGTCACCCAGGCTGGAGTGCAGTGGCACGATCTCGGCTCACTGAAACCTCTGCCTCCCGGGTTCAAGCAATTCTTCTGCCTCAGCCTCCCAAGTAGCTGGGACTACAGGTGCGCACCACCATGCCTGGCTAATTTTTGTATTTCTAGTAGAGATGGGGTTTCACCATATTGGCCAGGCTGGTCTCGAACTCCTGACCTTGTGATCTGCCCGCCTTGGCCTCCCAAAGTGCTGGTACTACAGGCATGAGCCACCGCGCCTGGCTGGTTTTTTTTTGTTGTTTCTTTGTTTGTTTTTTTAAGACAGGGTCTCGCTCTGTTGCCCAGGCTGCAGTGCAGTGGTGTAATCTCGGTTCACTGCAACCTCCACCTCCCAGGCTCAAGCGACCCTCCCACCTCAGCCTCCCAAGCAGCTGGGACTACAGGCATGCACCACCATGCCCAGCTAACTTCTGTATTTTCTGTAGAGACAGGATCTTGCTATGTTGCCCAGGCTGGTCTCAAATCCCTAGGCTTAAGTGACCCGCCCACCTTGGCCTCCCAAAGTATTGGGATTATAGGCATGAGCCACCATGCCTGGCTGTCATTACATTTTTTCTTTGGAAACTATAGTTATTTTTCATTAAAATGTTATTTATCTTAATGTGTAATGAGTTTTTATTGTTATAAGATGAATTCATAAATAAACCTTTAAAGATTTCTCAGTTTTGGCTGGGCACGGTGGCTCACATCTGTAATCCCAGCACTTTGGGAGGCCGAGGCAGGCAGATCATGAGGTCAGGAGATCGAGACCATCCTGGCCAACATGGTGAAACCCCGTCTCTACTAAAATTACAAAAATAAGCTGGGCATGGTGGCTCATGCCTGTAATCCCAGCTATTCAGGAAGCTGAGGCAGGAGGATTGCTTGAACCCAGGAGGGGGAGGTTGCAGTGAGCTGAGACCATGCCACTGCACTCTAGCCTGGCGACAGAGCAAGACTCCATTTCAAAAAAAAAAAAAAAAAGGATTTCTCAGTTTTAATTTTAATTTAATTTAATTTTATTTTTGGGGACGGAGTTTCACTCTTGTTGCCCAGGCTGGAGTGCAATGGCACAATCTTGGCTCACAGCAACCTCTGCCTCCCGGGTTCAAGTGATTCTCCTGCCTCAGCCTCCTGAGTAGCTGGGATTATAGGCATGTGCCACCACGGCCGACTAATTTGTATTTTTAGTAGAGATGGGGTTTCACCATGTTGGTCAGGCTGGTCTTGAACTCCCGACCTCAGGTGATCTACCCACCTCGGCCTCCCAAAGTGCTAGGATTACAGGCGTGAGCCACCACTCCTGGTCCTCAGTTTTAATTTTAATGTGGCATTTATCTATAGAAATCACTGATATAAACAATAAACAGTTTTGTTTTTTTTTTTTGAGACAAAGTCTCCCTCTGTCATCCAGGCTGGAGTGCAGTGGGGTGATCCCCACTCACTGCAACCTCCTCCTCCTGGGTTCAAGTGATTCTTGTGCTTCAGCCCCCTGAGTAGCTGGGGTTATAGGTGCACGCCACCACACCCAGCTAATTTTTGTAATTTTTTGTAGAGACAGGGTTTCACCATGGTGGCCAGGCTGCTCTCATACTCCTGACCTCAAGTGGTTCTCCGCCTTGCCCTCCCAAAGTGTTGCGATTACAGGCGTGAGCCACCACACCTGGCCAAATATAATTTTTAAAAGCATGAAGAAGTTGAGACCAAAAAGTTTGAGAACCACTGGAATACAGAGACCTTTCCAGGACGCCACAGGATGAAAGCCCAAGATGTCTTCAGCAAATCCCCACAACCCACGAGAAATCCACCAAAGAATTCCATTTTTCTTTTTGTAGAGATGGGGGTCTTGCTATGTTGCCCAGGCTGGTCTCAAACTCCTGGCCTCAAGAGATCCTCCGGCCTCAGCCTCCCAAAGTACTGAGAGTACAGGCTTCAGCCACCGCACCCAGCCGGAATTCCACTTTTCTATGGCAAAAATGTCCACATCCTGATGGACAAGTCCTAATTCCTTACAATAATATTCACCCACCTGAAGGAAATCCCACCTTTTCCACAGGGAGACCCACCACGGTTAACTCCAGCTTAACTGGAAGTCAATCTCTTGCGGAACTCTCCACCCCCAATAAGTGTTCCCTCCCAGCCTCGGAGAGGGCCTCACCGTGAGTGCCGGTGGCCACCAGACATTGATTCATGGGGCCTCGGCAGTCAATGAGGAAAGTCTCTTCAGAGGAGCATCCATGGGTGCTGTTCCCCTTGCAGCTGTAACACTGGCGGCCATTCTGCGGCAGATTTTCAAGCTCCAGGACTTAGGAGAAGACCAGAGACACAGAGACCAAAAAAATTAGTGCTTGGATCTCCACTTCCTTGAATGACCTCCCCAGGACTTCCACTCCGAGCCAGAGATGTCATGGAGCCACCTTGTGGTCAGGCGTCTGAATGGCATTTGGAGGGGGATGATTTTCGAGGGCTTGAGAGAAACCCCAACTTTCAACTCCCCATGAGTCCCATTTCTGGCCAGGCACCGTGCTGGGTGCTGGGTAAAACTATGTAAGATGAAACCATCCTTGCTCTCACAGAAGTTACAACTTATTTATTTATTTTTGATACAGGGTCTCACTTTGTTGCCCAGGCTGGAGTGCAGTGGCGCAATTGTAGCTCACTGCAGTCTCAACCACCCCGGCTCAAGAGATTCTTCCACATCAGCCTCCAGAGTAGCTGGGGCTACAGGCGTGCACCATCATGCCTAGCCAATTTTTCAGTTTTTTGTAGAGATGGGGTTTTGACACATTACTCAGGCTGGTCTCAAACTCCTGGGATCAAGCAATCTGCCTGCCTCAGCCTCCCAATGTTCTTGGATTACAGGTGTGAGCCACTGTACCTGGCCAGAACTTACAAGTTATTACTATTATTATTACTAAAAAATTTTTTTTGAGACGGGGTCTTGCTATGTTGCCTAGGCTTATCTCAAACTCCTGGCCTCAGGCGACCCTCCCGCCTCCGCCTCCAAAAGTGCTGGGATTACAGATGTGAGCCACTGTGCCCAGCCAGAATTTACAATTTAGAGCTACACTACCCAATCTGGTAGCCACTGGCCACATGTGGTTGTTTACATTTAAATAAATTAATATTAAATTGCATCTTAAAATTCAGTTCACATTTCAAGTGCTCACTGACCACATACAGTGGTGGCTGTAATACTGGACAGCACAGATAGGGAACATTTCTATCTGTTGACAGTGCTGGGTAATAGAGACAGGGATCTAGATTACACTGGAGGGGAGGGACAGTGAAAGCATCCCTGAAGATGATACATTAAAGCTGAGGCCTAATGGATGAGAAGTTGCCAGCAGGGTGAATTCTTGGGGAAGATGTGTTCTAAGGGAGGATACTGCACGTGCAAGGGCCATGAGACCAGATGGGCTTTGGTGATTATAGAAACCAAATGAACGTCAGCACAGCGGCTCATGCCTGTAATCCCAGCACTTTGGGAGGCCGAGGCAGGAGAATCGCTTGAACCTGGGAGGCGGAGGTTGCAGTGAGCCAAGATCACGCCACTGCACTCCAGCCTGACTGACAGAGCGAGACTCCATCTAAAAAAAGAAAGAAAGGAAGAAAGAAAGAAACTAAATGAAGGCCAGGCGCAGCGGCTCATGCCTATAATCCCAGCACTTTGGGAGGTCAAGGCAGAAGGATTGCTTGAGCCTGGGAGTTTGATACCAGCCCCGGCAACATAGTGAGACCCCATCTCTACAAAAGTTTTAAAAATTTAGCTGGGTGCAGCCGGGCGTGGTGGCTCACGCCTGTAATCCCAGCACTTTGGGAGGCTGAGTCAGGCGGATCATGAGGTCAGGAGATCGAGATCATCCTGGCTAACACAGTGAAATCCTGTCTCTACTAAAAATACAAAAATTAGCCAGGCATGGTGGTGGGTGCCTGTAGTCCCAGCCACTCGGGAGGCTGAGGCAGGAGAATGGCGTGAACCCGGGAGGCAGAGCTTGCAGTGAGCCAAGATCGCGCCACTGCACTCCAGCCTGGGCGACAGCACAAGACTCCATCTCAGAAAAAAAAAAAAAAAAAACGTAGCTGGGTGCAATGATGCGCATCTGTAGTCCCAGCTACTTGGGAAGCTGAGGTGGGAGGATCACTGGAGCCCAGGAGTTTGAGGTGGCAGTGAGCCGTGATTGTGCCACTGCACCCCAGCCTGGGCGGCAGAGCAAGACCCTGTGTCTAAAGAAAACACAAAACCCCAAAAACGAATCTAAACAAAGACTGTGAGGCAGACAGTTGCCAGATTACATAGGCCAACAGAATAAGGTCTTTGGATCTTATTCTAAGAGGAAGGGGAAGTCATTGAAGTGCCTGAGAAAGGAGGGTGACATGATCTGATTTACATTAAAAAATAAAAAATTGGTGGTGCATGGTGGCTCAGCCTGTAATCCTAACACTTTGGGAGGCCAAGCCCAGGAGTTCGAGACCAGCCTGGGCAACAAAGCAAGACCCCATCTCTACCAAAAATACAAAATTAGCTGGGTACGGTGGCATGCACCTGTAGTCGCAGCTACTCCAGTAGCTTAGGTGGGAGGAATTCCTGAGCCCAGGAGTTTGAGGCTGCAGTGAGCCATGATCATGCCAGTGCACTCCAGCCTGGGTGACAGAGCGAGACCCTGTCCCCCCAATACCCCCCAAAAAATCACTCGCTGCTGGGTTGAGTCTTGGCTGTAGGGTGGCAGGAGTGGAAGCAGGGAGACCAGAGAGGAGGTCATTGCAACAACCTGGGCAAGAAATCAGCGTGGCTCAGCCCAGGTGGTGGCAGTGGAGCAGGGGAGGAGTGGGAAAATTTGAGAGAGACAAAAGAGACAGGAAGCACAGGTCTTGGTGAGGGCTGATAGTATCATTGAATCCTTACAAAGTTCTTCTTTGAAGAAAGGCCTGGCTGGGTGCAGTGGCTCACGCCTGTTACCCCAGCACTTTGTGAGGCTGAGGCAGACAGATCACTTGAGGTCAGGAGTTCGAGACCAGCCTGGCCAACATGGTGAAACCCCCCCATCTCTACTAAAAATAGAAAAATTAGCCAGGCGTGATGGTGGGCACCTGTAATCCCAGCTACTCAGGAGGCTGAAGCAGGAGAATCGCTTGAACTCGTGAGGCGAAGGTTGCAGTGAGCGGAGATCACACCATTGCACTCCAGCCTGGGCAACAGAGTGAGACTCCATCTCAAAAAAAAAAAAAAAAAAAAAGGCCTGATACTCCCATTTTTCAGAAAAGCAAACAGAGGCCCAGGGAGGACTCGATTGCCGGAGAGTGACTGCGCAGCTGTCTGCCTGAGTGCATGCCCCTGCCCGACCCCAGGCCTTGCCTGTGTCTCCTGTTCCTTACTTGGGCCCTCGTTGCATTTGGTGGTGTTGCAGCATTTCAGGAAGTGGAAGGTGTCGTTGCTGTGGAAACCATTGGAGCCCGGGCAGCCGGGAAGGTAGCCACAGCCACGGAGGTGGCGGTCATCCTTTGGACGCCCTGTGGGGGCCAGGGGACAGAGGTCAGATGTCAGATTGTGAATGAGGGACTAATGGGATTTGCCCGAAATAGCAGGCATTCAACCATTCTGTACTTCACCCTTCATCATAAGACCCTCATTTTATCTAGAACAGTCATAGATCTTGTCGAAAACTACATATTCCAGCCTCTCCAGGTAGTCATGTGATGAAGTTCGGACTAATGTGATATAAATAGAAGTGCTTTATGGGACTTCCAGAAAGGAGAACCCTTACAAAAGGAGGAGTGCCCCCTTTTTTGTCCCTTCTTTCCTTCTTCCTCCTTCCTGGAACTTAGATGTGAGACCCGGAGCTCTGGCAGCCATTTTAGACTATGAGGCATTTTGAGAATAGAAGTAATGTGTAAGAAACAAGAGGGTGGCTGGGCGTGGTGGCTCACACTTGTAATCCCAGCACTTTGGGAGGCTGAGGCGGGTGGATCACAAGGTCAGGAGTTCGAGACCAGCCTGACCAACATGGTGAAACCCCATCTCTACTAAAAATACAAAAATTAGCAAGGCGTGGTGATGCACACCTGTAATTCCAGCTATTCAGGAGGCTGAGGCAGGAGAATCACTTGAACCTGGGAGGTGGAGGTTGCAGCCAGCCAAGATCACGCCATTGCACTCCAGCCTGGGTGACAGAGAGCAAGAAGACTCTGTCTCAAAAAAAAAAGAAAAAAAGAAAGAAAGAAATGAGAAGGCATCTGGGTTCCTGGTGACTCTGGACCTGTCCTTGTGGCCCTGGACTTCCTATCACTGGACCTCTTGTGTATGAGAGAACTTAGTCCCTTGCTGACATCCCTGTTACTTGGGGGTTGTTTGTTAAGTGCAGTCTTGGGGAGGAGCAGAGCAGGGAGGAGGAGTTGCCAGCAGGTTGGGGCTCACCTTCTTCACCTTCCTGCATCCAGTGGGTCACCACATCCAGGCACTGTTCTTCAGGGCTGCGGCACTGCAGGCTCTGGTGCCGGCCCCTCTCACAGCTCATGTCTGATGAGCCACAGGAAATGCATTCGAGGTAACGGCTTCGGGAATAGGTGACAGCCCGGCCTGTTTGGAAGAGGGGGAGGGCAGTGAGACTCCATGGGGACAGTCCTGGAGCCCCAGCTCTGCAAGGACTCACTCGAAATCAATTCCTCCTTATCCCACTCTGCAGCCAGTCATTGAGCCCTGCCTATTCTGCCTGCTGAATCTTTCTAGAATCCACCCCCTCCTTTCCAGCCCCATGGACCAATCCAGCTCAGACCTCCTTCAACTCCAGCTACCTCCCTAGCCTCTGGGTTTCCATTCTTGTCACCCCCTACTCACCCCAGTGCAGCATCTCCACATGGCCCTAGATACATTTCTTTCCTTTTTTTTTTTTTTTTCCCGAGACAGAGTCTCACTCCGTCACCCAGGCTGGAACGCAGTGGCACCATCTTGGCTCACTGCAACCTCCACTCCCCGGGTTCAAGTGATTCTCCTGCCTCAGCCTCCCGAGTAGCTGGGACTACAGGCGTGCACCATCACGCTGGGCTAATTTTTGTATTTTTAGTAGATACAGGGTTTCACCATGTTGGCCAGGCTGGTCTCGAACTCCTAACCTCAAGTGATCTACATGCCTTGGCCTCCCAAAGTGCTGGGATTACAGGCATGAGCCACCGCACTCGGGCCCTTAGAAGGATATTTCTAATACTCATATCTGACCCTGTCTCTCCTCTGCTCAAGACTCTTCCATAGCTCCCTACTGCCCTGAAAATAAAATCCAAGATCCTCAGCATGGGATTCAAAGCCTATCAAATACTGGGGCCTGAGCACCTCTCCTGCCTCATCTCCCTCCACTACACCCTCAGACTCTGCTCCACACTGACTTCCCACAGTCTGCGACGACACATGTTCCCTGGCGTCCAGGCCTTTGCATATGCCGTTGTTTCTGTCTAGAACACCTTTCCTTTGCTCTCTGCCTTCCCTAACTCCTACTCATTCTTCAGGTGTCAGCTCTGATTTAACCTCCTCTAGGAAGCCCTTCCTGATCCACCAGGCTGGAGTAGCTCCCACACACCCCTGCACTCCCCCATCCCACTCTGGGTGGTCACTGTCTGGTGACAGGTATGTCTCCTCTACTGGACTGTGAGCCCCCAGGAGGGCAGGGCCGGGGGCTGTCTTGATCACTACTGTGTCCCGACACCACCTGGCACATGGCCAGGGACAGATAAGATATTCAATGCATATTTGTTAAATGAATGAATGAATGAATGAGCAATTACTTAAAACCCTTCTATTGTTCCCTGTGGTAGCCTGTCTCCAAAATGGCCCCCAATAATCTCTGCTCCCTGGTATTCATGCCCTTAAAGAATAGGGCTGGCTGGGTGCAGCGGCCCATGCCTGTAATCCCAGCACTTTGGGAGGCCGAGGTGGGAGGATTGCTTGAGTCCGGGAGTTTGAGACTAGGCTGGGCAACATAGCAAGACTCTGTCTTTAAATTTAAAAAAAAAAAAGAAGAAAAGAGTAAGGATGCCCTATGTAGTCAACCGGATATTATGGAAATGATGGTGTATGCCTTCTGTGGCTAGATCATAGAACACGTGGCAATTTCTGCCTGGCTCTCTCCCTTTGATCACTTTTTCTGGGGCAAGCAGCAGCCATGTTGTGAGGACACTCAAGTAGCACCATGGGAAAGTTCACGTGGCAGAACTGAGGCCTGTGCCAAAGCCATGGGAGGGAAGCATTCATGTGAGTGAAGCTACCTTAGGAGGCTTCAGATGACTGCAGCCCCAGCTGACATCTCGACTGCAGGCTCATGAAGGATCCTGAGCCAGAACCACCTAGCTAAGCCACTCCAGGGTTTTTGACCTTCAGAAACTTTGTGAAATAACACATACTTATTTTATTGCTGCAATCTGTAATGCAGCAATAGATAATAGATAAGCAATAGATAATACACTACCTAATTGTCCCAGGGATCAAAGACTCACTTGACTGATTCCTGATCACTTTGCCTTTTGCACGAACCTTGTGGTGTTGGCCAACTGGATCCGTTACTTTTCCCTGGAAACACCAGAGTCATTCCTCTACCCAGCCCTTGGCTCACACCATTTCCTATGCTTGGCATGCCCTCCCCGTCCTGACCCAAGACACATCTAAGCTGAGTCCAGGCCAAGTCTTAAAAAAGTGAGAGGACCATGTCAGCCAAGGCTCTCAACTGGCAGGCCGCTAGCTGTAATTAGGCGAATCATTTACATCCAGTGCCCAATCGTCCCCCTCAAAGAAAAATAACTACAAGGCCACCCACGTCTTCTCACACAAACTTCCATGAAAATGAAAACACAAATTCTCACCATTGCCAACATAGCTGTTCACACCTAGAACACCTTTTCCTTGAGCCCTACTTTCTCTAACTCCTACTCATTCTTCAGCTGTCATCTTCAATTTCACCTCCTCTAGGAAGCCCTCCCTGACCCATCAGCCTGGAACGGGTACCTGCTCTGAACTCCCACTGCCCCTTGAATTCCCCATTTCTAGTTCTGCCCACTCTGGGTGGTCACTCATGGGTCTCCGGTGTGAACTCTTGTAAATGCCAATGATCCTTAGGGCTATTTTCCTTTTTCTTTTCTTTTCTTTTCTTTCTTTTTTTTTTTTTTTTTTTGAGATAGGGTCTTGCTCTGTCCCAAGGCTGGAGTGCAGTGGCTCACTGCCACCTCGACCTCCCTGAGCTCAGGTGATTCTCCCATCTCAGCCTACTGAGTAGCTGAGACTACAGGCATGTGCCAGTTCACCTGGCTAATTCTTGTATTTTTGTAGAGACAAGGTCTTGCTATGTTACCCAGGCTAGTCTCGAACTCCTGGACTCAAATGATCCTGCCGCTTTGGCCTCCTAAAGTGCTGGGATTACAGACGTGAGTACGGCACCTGGCCAGGGCTCTGTTTTAAGCCCTTTTTATCTCTCACAGTATAGACTCTCTCATGGGGTAAATATTGACATGACTTCATTTCCATCTATCTGCTCATCACTCACAAATCTCTCTCTAGTCTAGACTTCTCTCTGAGCTCCAGACACGCAGCTGTCTCTTCGAGGCCCCATGGCTATACCTCAAACACCTGTCCTAAACAAAACTCCCCATCTTCTCCCACAACTGCTCTTTTTCTTGAAGTCCACGCATCCAAGGCGGCCCCATCCAGTCCCCGGGGCAGAAACCTGGCAGACCCCTTTATCTTCCACATCTGTGCATCAGCCCACATGCTTCTACTGTTCTGTCTTCTAGCTCTTTAATCCTTTTGCTCTGCTGTTTCTGACCTCTATCAAGCATAACTGCCGCATTCTTCATTTGAGTCACTGTTCTATATTTTCTGTTGGACTCTTTTAAAAAATGGATTCCAGGTGCTAAAACATAACCTTTCTTCTGTTTTCCTGAATATATCGATTGTAGCAATTTCCATGTTTCCTGTCCTATAATCCAATATCTGAGTTACTACAATTCTGTTTCTACAGTTGGATTTTTCTCTTGGTTTCTGGTCAATTGGTCCTTTTTATTTTCTTCAGGATACCTTGTAAGGTTTTTTGTTATTGTTTTTTATTTTTTGTTTTTTGTTTTGTTTTGTTTTGAGACAGAGTCTTGCGTTTTGTTTTGTTTTGTTTTGAGACAGAGTCTTGCCCTCTCGCTCAGGCTGGAGTGCAATGGTGTGATCTCGGCTCACTGCAACCTCCACCTCCCTGGTTCAAGCGATTCTTCTGCCTCAGCCTCCCAAGTAGCTGGTATTACAGGTGTGTGCCACCATACCCGGCTAATTTTTTTTTTGTATCTTTAGTAGAGAAGGGGTTTCACCATGTTGGCCAGTGTGGTCATGAATTCCCGACCTCGTAATCCTCCCACCTCGGCCTCCCAAAGTGCTGGGATTACAGGCTTGAGCCACCATGCCCGGCCTGGTTTTTTTTTTTTTTTTTAAAGATGGGGTCTTGCTATGTTGTCCAGGCTGGTTTGCAGTGGCTATTCATAGGCATAATCCTGCTACTGATCATCACAGGAGTTTTGACCTGCTCCATTTCTGACCTGGGCTGCTTCAACCCCTCCTTAGACAACCTGGTGGTCCCCTGCTCCTGGGAGATCACCATATTGATGCCAAACTTAGTGCAGACACCCGGTTGATATAGCACACTACAGCCCAGAACTCTCAGGCTCAAGAAATCCTTCCAAGTAGTTGGGACTACAGACGCATGCCACCATGCCTAGCTATCTTGTAAATTTTGATCAGATGCCACACATTCTAGATAAAAATCTGTCAAGGGCCTAAATGATGTTTTCTTCTTCCACAGAGAGTCAGGTTTTCATTCCTGTCAAGGACTGGACCTAGGCTTGTTTAGGGCTGGTCTATTTCACTTTGGCCCTTACCCCTAGGGTGGTCTTAGGGGGAAAGCCTGAGATGCTTACCAAGGCCTCTTCAGCTTGGCAACCTGTGTCCCCAGCATCACATGTCTGCTGGAAGCCTTGTTCGCTTTTGTAGCTTCCCAGTTGCTATTTTTCTCTTCCAAGTTTCTTGGACTCTCACCCTGTGCATGTAGAGCTTGCCAATGACTTGAGGGAGATTTGTTTGCAGGTTGGGAACTCCCTTTTCTGTGGTCCCATCCATTCCAGGATTTTAACTCTCATCTTCCAGACATTCTGGCAGCCCCAAACTCCAACCTCCGTCTTCTCAGTCTAGCGACTCTCTTTCCGTCTGGGCTCTATTTCCCTTCCACAGCAGCAGATTGGCAAGTGCACTCCAGGAAAAAGCCAGGTTGTCTGTGGAACCCAAATTCTACACTTCTGTTATTTCAGAGGTTGTAGCGCCTCAAGTTTCTCCTTTCTTTCTTTTTTCTTTTTTTTTTTTTGAAACGGAGTCTCGTGCTGTCGCCCAGGCTGGAGTGCAGTCGTGTGATCTTGGCTCACTGTAACCTCTACCTCCCGGGTTCAAGCAATTCTTGTGCCTCAGCCACCCAAGTAGCTGGGACCACAGGCATGTGCCACCACGCCTGGCTAACTTTTGTATTTTTAGTAGAGACGGGGTTTCGCCATGTTGCCCAGGCTGCTCTTGAACTCATGAGCTCAAGCAATTCACCTGTCTTGGCCTCCCAAAGTGCTGGGATTACAGGCATGAGCCACTTCGCCCAGCCAAGTTTCTCCTTTCATTTGCTGCTCTCCAGTGACTTCCAATAACTGTTTATTATTTGTCCAGCATTTGCAACTGTCATTGGCAGAAGGGTTGGTCTGATACAAGTGACTCCATCATGACCAGAATTTCAGGTCCCCTCCCACATCTAATCCACCACTAAGGCCTGCTTCTAAATAGCTCTTGTTTGGCTTTTGTTGAGACAGGGTTTTGCTCTGCCGCCTAGGCTGGAGTGCAGTGGCGTGATCACTGCAGCCTCCAACTCCTGGGATCAAGCTGTCCTCCTGCCTTGGCCTTCCAAAGTGCTGGGATTACAGGCGTGAGCCACTGTGCCTAGCCTGAATAGCTCTTAAATCTATCCACTTCTCTTCCTCTGCACACCTGACACCCTAGTCCTGCTGCCCTCTTCTCCACCTGGACAACCTCGCCCACCCCCAAGTTGGTTTCCCCTCATCTACTCTTGCTTCCTTTCAGTCTATCTTCTGTCCTGAGGTCAGAATAATTTGTTAAAAATATAAATGGGGGCCGGGCACGGTGGCTCACGTCTGTAATCCCAGCACTTTGGGAGGCCGAGGTGGGCGGATCACGAGGTCAAGAGTTCGAGACCAGCCTGGCCAACATGGTGAAACCCCATCTCTACTAAAAATTCAAAAAAATTAGCCGGGCATGGTGGCGGGTGCCTGTAATCTCAGTTTCTTGGGAGGCTGAGGAAGGAGAATCACTTGAACCTAGGAGGCGGAGGTTGCAGTGAGCTGAGATCGCACCATTGCACTCCAGCCTGGGCAAAAAGAGCGAAACTCCATCTCAAAAATAAATAAATAAATAATTGCGATCATGACATTCGCTGTTTAAAATCTTCTGTGATGCCCCAGTGCTCCCAGGACAATGTCTAGAAGCCCCTGTGTAACATGCCCCTGCCAAGCTTTCCAGCTCATCTCGCCCCACTGTACTGTTTGCTTTGTCCAGCCACACTGCTTTTGGCCACCTTTGCATCTGCTGCTCCCTCTGCTGGAAAACCCTTTCCATTGCTTTTTTTTTTTTTTTACAGGATCTCGCTCTGTCACCCAGGCTGGGGTACAGTGGTGCGATCATAGCTCACTGCAGCCTCCACCACCTGGGCTATAGTGATCCTCCCGCCTCAACCTCCCAAGGAGCTGGGATCACAGGCATGTACCATCACATCTGGCTAATTTTTTAATTTTTTTGTAGAGTCATGTTGCCTAGGCTGGTCTGAAACAATCCTCCCACCTGGGCCTCCCAAAGTGTTGGGATTACAGGCGTGAGCCACTGCACCCAGCCTCCATTAGCTGTTTAATAGTCTGATTCCTACTCATCCTTCAAGATCCAGCTTAGCTGTTGCTTCCCCTAGGAAACCTTCCCTGACCTGAGTCAGGTATCTCCTTTGGGGTCCCACAGCTCCTACTCTTCCCTCATCCCAGCCCTGACCCCTCTGCCTGTGTTTCCCCCTTCATAGCCTAGACTAATCTATTAGGTTGGTGCAAAAGTAATTGTGGTTTCTGCCATTGCTTTTAATGGCAAAAGCCACAATTACTTTTGCATTAACCTAATAATCAGTCACTGTCTGGTGATGGATGGGTCTGTCACCCCTACACACACACACACACACACACACACACACACACACACACACACACACACACTGGACTGTGAGTCCCATGGAGTCAGGCAGGGCACAAGGCTGTCTTGATCCCTGCTGTGTTCCCAGCATCATGTAAGTACTGAGTGCAGTTTAACCAACTATTCAAGTTGCCACAAGCAGGGTACAATGGCATTAGAAATGGGGAGGATGAGGCCGGGCCCGGTGGCTCACGCCTGTAATCCCAGCACTTTGGGAGGCTGAGGCGGGCAGATCACCTGAGGTCAGGAGTTCAAGATCAGCTTGACCAACATGGAGAAACCTCATCTCTACTAAAAATACAAAATTAGCTGGGCGTGGTGGCGCATGCCTGTAATCCCAGCTACTTGGGAGGCTGAGGCAGAAGAATCGCTCGAGCCTAGGAGGCGGAGGTTGCAGAGAGCCGAGATCGTGGCATTGCACTCCAGCCTGGGCAAGAAGAGTGAAACTCCATCTCAAACAAACAAACAAACAAAAACAAAAGGAAACCAAAAAAAAAAGAAAGAAAAAAGAAAAGAAAAAGGGATGATATAGGTATCTCAGTTATTAGATTACTGAATTGATAGCTGCTGCTCTAAGCTCCTGGTGGATCCCTGACCACTGCCAACTCTCTCCCCAGGACCCTTCATGTCCCTGTGACCCATCATGGAAAGGGGCAACACCAAGCCCAGCAGCGGACTCCAGGAGTTTGTCCCGGCACTGACCAATATTGTTAAATATTTTCGCTATCATCTCTGATTGAATGCACTACTTAGACCCAAGTATTGGTGCTTTCCTTAAGCACATCTCACCGAGACAGGAAGCCCACATCCTCTCGTCACTTCCTCAAAACAAACATCTGATTTGGCCCCACCAGCGGATTAGTGTTTGAGGTCAGGATGGATGAAAACCAGGCAGAATCAGGATGAATGAAGAACAAAGAAAACCCAGTGCAAACGCAGCACTCTGCTCACTGATGCCACCAACCATGACTAGACTGGCCTTACCCTATTTCCTTCCTCACCAGGTCCAGAAAGAGGAATCTCTTTCACGGATGGATCCATGCACCATGGACCCATTCCTTCCCCACCCTTCCTCTCCTGTGGGAATTTAGGAAAATTTGACCTTTTCTAAGTCTTTTTCTTAAAATGATCAGAGCCTGAAGCCATGAAATTCGACAAAGGGACTTATGGATGTTTCTCTTTTTCTTTCTTTTCTTTCTTTCTTTTCTTTTCTTTTCTTTCCTTTCTTTCTTTCTTTCCTTTCCTTTCTTTCTTTCCTTTCTTTCTTTCGACAGGGCTTATGTCTCTTTCTCTGTTTCTCTTTCTTTCTCCTTCCTTCTTTCCTTCCTTCCTATTTTTCTTTCTTCTTTCTTTCTTCTCTTTCTTTCTCTCTCTTCTTTCTTTCTCTTTCTTTCTTTCTCCCTCCCTTTTTCTTTCCTTCTTTATGTCCCTTCCTTCCCTTCTCTTTCTTTCTTTTTCTTTCTATCTATCCTTTCTTTCTTTCTTTCTTTCTGTCTTTCTTTCTTTCTCTTTCTCTCTCTTTCTTTCTCTCTCTCGCTCTCTCTCTCCTTTCCTTTCTGATAGGGTCTCACTCTATTGCCCAGGCTGGAGTGCAATGGCATGATCACAGCTCACTGCAGCCTTGATCTGCCAGGCTCAAGTAATCCTCCCACCTTAGCCTCCTGAATAGTTAGGACTACAAGTGTGCACCCCCACGTCCGGCTACTGTTTGTTTATTTTTTGCAGAAACCAGGTCTCGCTATGTTGCCCAGGCTGGTCTTAAACTATTGGGCTCAAGCGGTTCTCCCGCCTTGGTCTCCCAAAGTGCTTGGATTACAGGCATGAGCCACCACACCCAGCCTATTATGGACATTTCCTCACATTTGTTTTTTCACTGCCCAAGTCAGAGACCATCTATTGCAGAGGATTCTCCCAGCCTACTGCGGCCCATTTAATCTTCCCCTCTTTCGACTTCCCTTAAGAACGTCAAGTCTTTGCTTGAATCCTGGCCCCTCAGTATCTATTGCTTGGACCATCTCCCGTCCCAATGGATTGGGCAGGACCATCTCCTGCCCAGTCAGATGGACAAACATCACTGAGACATCTCATCTATGTCTCATGCATGCGTGTGAACTTGTTAAGGGCAGAGTTGCAAGTTATACATAACAACCATACATACAAACATGCAGGATGGGGATTGGGTTAAGGATGAAAGTAATTGTGTTGTTGGGGTGGGGATTTGGGTAGTCTGAGATAAGGATGGGGTTGATTTGGGGATGGGGTTGGAACTGTGCTTGGAACAGGGCTGGGTTTGAGTTGGGAACAGTGTTAGGGTAACATGAAGTTGAGCATAGGATTGGAGGTGAAGTTGAGTTGGGGTTGGATATGGGGTCAAGAATGAGTTGGGGATGGGGCTGAGCTAGAGATGGGTTGGGTTGGAGTTGGGACTTGGATAAGGCATGGAGTTGGGGTTCAGCTGATGTAAAGTTAAGAATAGGATTGGGATGATGATGAGGTTGAGCTGGGGATGGCTTGGGGTTGGGGATGGCAAGGGCTGCTCTACTCACCAGAGTTGCCCTGGTTGCACAAGTCTAACCCACACACAACCTCGGTAAGGCTGGTGATCTTCAAGCCAGTCCGATAGCTCAGGGTCCTATTGGTCTTCTCTGAGTGGGTACAGCTTTTCTCCACCAGCTCCAGCTCTTCTCCTTCTGCAAGGAGGGGATCTTCATTACCCCAGAGGCTCCTCTCAGCTCAACCAGCCTCTGACACTCCTGGTCTCAAGGTCATCCACTCCCAGGGCTGACCTCTGCTAGGCCTCTTCTGTTATTTGAGTCCAACTCTGTCTTTTTCTAGAGTTAACCTTGCCTCCACCCCCACCCCAACAAGGAGCCTGCTCTCTTTTATTTTAATTAATTAATTAATTTTTTTTTTTCCCGGGAGACAGGGTCTTGCTCTGTCACCCAGGCTGGAGTGGAGTGGCACTATCTCAGCTCACTACAACCGCTGCCTCATGGGTTCAGGTGATTCTCCTGCCTCAGCCTCCCAAGCAGCTGGGACTACAGGCACATGCCATCACACTTGGCTAATAATTAATTAATGTTTTAAGAGACAAGGTATTGGCTGGGTGCGGTGGCTCACGCCTGTAATCCCAGCACTGGGAGGCCAAGGCAGGCAGATCATGAGGTCAGGAGCTCGAGATCATCCTGGCTAACACGGTGAAACCCAGTCTTTACTAAAAGTACAAAAAAATCACTGGGTGTGGTGGCATGCGCCTGTAGTCCCAACTACTCAGGAGGCTGAGGCAGGAGAATCACTTGAACCTGGGAGGCAGAGGTTGCAGTGGGCTGAGATTGTACCACTGTACTCCAGCCTGGGCGACAGAGCAAGACTCCATCTCAAAAAAAAAAAAAGAAAAGAAAAAAAAAAAAGAGACAGGGTATCACTCTGTCACTCAGGCTGGAGTGGTGCAATCATAGCTCACTGCAGCCTTGACCTCCCAGGCTCAAGCAGTCCTGCTTTGGCCTCCCGAGTAGCTGGAACCACAGGCTTACATCACCACACCCTGCTAATTTTTAAATTTTTTATACAGATGGCATCTCACTATGTTGCCCAGGCTGATCTCAAACTCCTGGCCTCAAGTGATCCTCCCACCTTGGCCTCCTAAAGTGCTGGAATTACAGGTGTGAGCCACTGTGTCCCACTCCTGCTCTTGTAGTGACAGCACTACAACTGGGACTTTCTGGATCCATCTATCCCTCCCCCACACCCTCAGCTTAGTGATCTCAGTACTGAGATGCCTCAAATGTAACTTTATTTTATTTATTTATTTATTAGAAACAGGGTCTCTGTTGTCCCAGCTGGGGCAATCATAGCTCACCGCAACCTCGAACTTCTGGGCTCAAGGAATCCTTCTGCCTTAGCCTCCTGAGTAGCTAGGGGTACAAATGTGAGCTACTGTGCTTGGCTTCATATACTGTTGTTTCATGTGTTCTTAAAGCTTATAAAAAACGTATCATATTCTGCAACATTTTTTTCCCTCTCAACCTTAGGTTTCTGAGATGTGTCCACATTGGTATCTGCAGCTCTATTTCCTTCTTTAAGCTGCAGTAGAGCGCTCCATTATGTAATTATTACCACAGTGTTTCTCTTCTGCTGCTGACTTGCTGACTGACTTAAAGTCGTTTCCATTTTCTTCTTTTCTTTCTTTCTCCCCTTCCTTCCTCCTTCCTCCCTCCCTCCCTCCCTGCCTCTCTCCATCCCTCCCTCCCTTCCTCTCTCTCTTTCTGTCTCTCTCTCTTCCTTTCCTTTCTTTCTTTCTTTTTTTCTTGAGATGGAGTTTTGCTCTTGTCGCCCAGGCTGGAGTGCAATGGCACAATCTCAGCTCACTGCAACCTCCGCCTCCCGGGTTCAAGCAATTCTCCTGTCTCAGCCTCCCGAGTAGCTGGGATAACTGGTGCCTGCCACCAAGCCCGGCTAATTTTTGTATTTTTTAGTAGAGACAGGGTTTCACCATGTTGGCCAGGCTGGTCCTGAACTCCTGACCTCAGGTAATCCACCTGCCTCAGCCTCCCAAAGTGCTGGGATTACAGGTGTGAGCCACCACGCCCGGCCCACCTTTCTCTCTTTCGTTCATTTTTTTGACAGGATCTCGCTCTGTTGCCCAGGCCGGAGTGCAGTAGCATGATCTCAGCTCACTGCAACCTCCACCTCCCAGGTTCAAGCAATTCTCCTGCCTCAGCCTCCCAAGTAGCTGAGATTACAGGTGCGTGCCACCACACTCGGCTAATTTTTCCTTTTTCTTTTTTTTTTTTTTTTGTGGAGACGGGTGTTTCACCATGTTGGCCAGCCTGGTCTTGAACTCCTGACCTCAAGCAATTCATCTGCCTCTGCCTCCCAAAGTGCTGGAAATACAGGTGTGAGCCAGTGCCCAGCCTGTTTCCAATTTTCTATGTCACAAACATTGCAGCTAAGAACATTCTTATACATGTGTCCCTGGGTATATGTGGCCAAGGTTCTTTGGCATTTCTGCATGGCGAGGAGTTGAGCTGTAGCATATGTTAATCTTCATCTGGACTAGATATTGCCGAATAGCTCTAAGTGGTTGATGTGCCAATTTACTCCCCCACGACAGACACGGTCTGCAACTCCACATCCTTACTAACCCGGGTATTGTCAGATTTTTAAATGCTTGCCAATCTGGTGGGTGTGAAATGGGCTCTCCTTGTTTGTTTGTTTTTAGTTTGCACGTCCCAGTTACTGGTGAGGAAGGTTTCTCAATCACTCGCGTTCCATGCTGCGCTGGAGGGGTGTGTGTGCTGGGGGAAAGCTCACCTTCCCACATGCGCACGATCGTGGTCCTGCAGAGGTCCTGTCCCAGGGCGCACTCTTCCACACGGCAATCCCCGTTGGTCTTACACTGCATGCACCGCAGGCCCCAAGAGGCTGGGGGAAGGAGGGAGAGGAGAGGAGAGGTTAACTACGCTTAGCTCCAAGACCCCCGCTCACCCCTGCATGTCCCAATACCAACACCAAGTCTCCAGGCCCCGTCCATTCAGATTCGTGTTCCATGTTCTGCTGGGTTCCGGCCGGCGGTACTTCCAGTCTGTCCGTTGTCCACGTTCTGCCTCCACCCCACTAACTGAACGTTCTATCCCTGCCCACAAGTCCTTTCCCAAAGTCCTGCCTTGGCCCGTTTTTCCTTTCATTCTGTTCTCGTGAGGCGTATATCCTGACAGTCGTATCCCCGCCCTCTCTATCAGTACGTTCTATTCCTGCTCCTATTAGGTCCTTCTCACCGCACCGGCCCTCGGTCGATTACGCCTCTCCAGTTCTGCTGGGGACGTTCTAGCCTCGCCCCACCCGCGTCGATCTTTATGTTATACCGTCACTCCCAGTGCCCTAATGGAACTATCCCTCCACTCACTCCCCCTGGTTCTACCCGGCTCCAGAGCCTCTCCCGGCCCACTAATTTATTCCCAAATTCTAGCCCCGGCCCCATCAGCCCTCCGGAGTTTCCATTGTTAGATACTCTAGTTTCCCGCGAAGTTCTGTCTCCGCCCTCCAGCTCTCCAGCTAGGTTTTGGCCCCGCCCCAGACTCATCGTCAAGGTTCTAGCCCCGCCCTCTAGCTCTTCCTGACCTTATCTTCCCGCCCCCTAGCTCCTCCCCGATGCCATAACCCCGCCCCTAGCTCCTCCTCGAGGCTTTAGTCCCGCCCTCTAGCTCCTCCTTGAGGTTCTAACTTCGCCCTTTAGCTCTCCCCGCCCCTAGTTTTTCCCTGAGGTCATAACTCCGCCCCAGTCCCTCCTTGAGGTTTCAGCCCCACCCTGTAGCTCCTCCCCGAGGCCGTAACCCCCGCCCCTTGGCCCCTTGAGGTCCTAGTCCAGCCCCGTAGCTCCTCCCCAAGCTTATAACCCCGCCCCCAGCTCCTTCCCAAGCTTATAACCCCACCCCTAGCCCCCTCCTTGAGGTTCCAGCCCCGCCCTCTAGCTCCTCCCCGAGGTTATAATCCTGCACCTCAAGAGTCTAGTCCCACCTTCTAGCTCCTCCCGAGGTTATAACTCCGCCCTCTGGTTACGCCTCGAGGTTATAACCCCGCCCTCTGGCTCCGCCTCGAGGTTCTAGCCCCGCTCCTAGCTCTTCCTCGGTCTATAACCTCTCCCGTAGCTCTTCCTTGTGGTTCCAGCCCCGCCCTCTGGCTCCTCCCCGACACTCTCTCCCCGCCCCAGGCTCCGCCCCGAGATTGTAGCCCAGTTCCTAGGCCCGGTCCCCGACCTCCGGGTCTTCCCGGACATCCCTTTCCAGCTGCGCGTTCGGAGTATCCCGGAGCTGTTACTCATTCCCGGCCTCCCGCGGTCTCGAGCGCTTTCCGGGTTATTCATCGCGGCCCCAACACCCTGTGGCCACCCGCCCTGACTCAGTTCCTTCTCTAATTTCTCGACCCAGAGCCCCCCACATTTTCCGGGGAAGTAAGTGAGAGTCGCCTCAGTGAGAGGGAAAGGTCCTGAGGGACAGTCCCGGGTCTCCAGCACTGGCTCTGCGCCGCTCAGTCAGCCTCCCTTTGGGCCTTTTGTAAAAGGGGGTCCTGTCCCCCCGTTTCTCAGAGGGGGAGACCCAGCAGCGTGGAGAGCGCTGAGGGGCGCTGCAGGGTCAGATCCTGCGTATTCAAGCACTGGCTGTGTGATTTTAGGCCAGTTATCTAACCTCTCTGTGCCCTAGTTTCCTCTGCGAAACGAAATTAATAAAGTCCCATCGCCTAGTTTGAAATTGCAAGGAAGAGGCTTCGAAGAACTCCATTAAAAAAAGAACACTTGGGCCGGGCGCGGTGGCTCACGCCTGTAATCCCAGCAGTTTGGGAGGCCGAGGCAGGTGGATCATCTGAGGTCAGGAGATTGAGACCATCCTGGCTAACAGAGTGAAACCCGGTCTCCACTAAAAATACAGAAATTAGCCGGGCGCGATGGCAGGCGCCTGTAATCCCAGCTACCCAGGAGGCTGAGGCAGGAGAATCGCTTGAACCTGGGCGGCAGAGGTTGCAGTGAGCCGAGATCGCGCCACTGCACTCCAGCCTGGGCGACAGAGTGAGACTCCGTCAAAAAAAAAAAAAAAAAAAAAAAAAAAAAGCACTCACTAAATTATGTAAAGCTAAATGCCTTTGCTCCACTAATATTTCCTTAGCTACTGAGTGCCAGGTACTGCGCCGCGTGGCGTTGCACAAAGCACGAGAATTACTATTATTTGATTAGGGAGGATGCTGAGGACTGAACCCCATTCCTCCAACTCATCCTCTGACAACCCCCAACCCCCTCAATTAGACCCTGTTCCAGGCGCAGGCGTTCGGGACCCAGCCCCTACCTGGGACGCAGGTGTGGAGCAGCAGCAGCAGCAGCAGCAGCGGCGGGTGACCCATGTCGCGGGGGCAGCTCCTGTGCGCGGGGTCCCTGCACGTCTTCTCTCCTTCTGGCCTCAGGAAGGAGGCAGTTTTGTGGCCCCAGGGACTCCTCCCAGACGTTTTGCGAAAGAGCGAGTCAGCCCCAGATGCGTGGGCGCCTCCCCCTCCTCCCGTACGAACCTCCTCCGCCACAAACTTCCCTTCCCGGGGCGCGGCCGGCTGGTGGTGAAGGGGCTGGCTCGGCCCTGACTCATGGAGTTGTGATCACAGCTCTGTCCCCAGACTGCCTGGGTGCAAATCCCAGTTCTCTCTCTTCCTAACGTGGGACCCGGGGCAATCGCTCTCCACTGCTGTAAAATGAGGATAAAAACTTTGACGGTAAATATGAATGTGGCTGATTATTAGCTAACAGGATTTTTGTTAGTTTTGTCAGGAGGGATACTGGTATTTTGGAAAATGTCCTTATCTAGAGATGCATCCTGAAATATGCATCTCTTAAACACTTAAAACACTTAACCCTTGCTTTGCTTCCTGCTGTGCCCCCAGCTCCTGGACCAGTGCCCAGCACGAAGTAGGTCCTTGGTAAATGTTAAAGGAATGTGTTGAGCCCTCCATTTTGGCCAGCAGCTATTCCAGGCATTGCACCTACATTAAAATACTTAACGGTGAAACCCCGTCTCTACCAAAAATACAAAAATTAGCCGGGCGTAGTGGCGTGTGCTGTAATCCTAGTTACTTAGGAGGCTGAGGCAGGAGAATCGCTTGAACCCGGGAGGCGGAGGTTGGGTTGCAGTGAGCCGAGATCGTGCCACTGCACTCCAGCCTGGCAACAGAACAAGACTCCGTCTCACAAAAAAAAAAAAAAAAAAAGACACTTCAGCCAAAAAAAGTAGATATCACTGTTACGACAATGGCTGTATGCTTAGGTGGGATTCTGGTTTTTGTTTGTTTGTTTTTGCAGATGCTTACTATTTAGTGGTGAATGTTATTGATATCTGCATTTTTTGTTGTTGTTGTTTTGGGGATTTTTGTTTTGTTTTTTCTTTTTCTTTTGTTTTCATTTTGATGTCTGTATTTATTTTATAATATTTTAGAAGAGGTCAGATGAGGTGGCTCATGCCTGTAACACCAATGCTTTGAGAAGCCAAGGCAGGAGGATCACTTGGGGCCAGGAGTTCAAGATCAGCTTGGGAAACATAAAGAGACCTCATCTTTCCAAAAGAAATTAAAAATAAAATAAAATTAGCTGGGTGCAGTGGCCCGTACTGTACTTGTAGTCCTAGGTAGTTGGGAGGCTAAGGTGGGAGGACCGCTTGAACCTGGGAACTGGAAGCTGCAGTGAGCTATGATTGCACCACTGCACTCCAACCTGGGCAACAAAGCGAGACCCTGTCTCAAAAAAATAATAAATAAATAAATACTTGAGTAGAAAATAAAGGCAAAATAGCCAAATGATTGTATCAATTATATAAAGGTAATCGGTATATAAGGGCATATTATGCCATTCTGTCTTCTTTTCTGTGGGTTTGAAAAGGCTTATAATAAGTTTTTTCTTTCTTTTTATTATTTATTTATTTATTTATTGAGACGAAGTCTCACTCTGTCACCCAGGCTGGAGTGCAGTGGTGCAATCTCGGCTCACTGCAATCTCCACCTCCTGGGTTCATGCAATTCTCCTGCCTCAGCCTCCTGAGTAGCTGGGATTACAGACGCACGCCAGCACACCCGGCTAATTTTTGTATTTTTAGTAGAGATGGGGTTTCACCATGTTGGTCAGGGTGGTCTCGAACTCCTGACCTCAGGTGATCCACCTGCCTTGTCCTTCCAAAGTGCTGGGATTACAGGCATGAGCCACTGCACCTGGCCAAGTGTTTTTTTTTTTTTTTTAAGTAAAATAAAATACTAAAGATAAAATTGTCTCCCCGTCTTAGGATGCATCTAACTAAACAGAACAATTTAATGTAGGTGCAATGCCTGGAATAGCTGCTGGCCGAAATGGAGGGCTCAACACATTCCTTTAACATCTACCAAGGACCTACTTTGTGCTGGGCACTGGTCCAGGAGCTGGGGGCACAGCAGGAAGCAAAGCAAAGTTCCCACCTTTTGTGGTGTTGACAGTGGGGAGCAGATATGTGTTATCTAATCTTTCACTGTCTGAGAGGGATAAGCAAACTGGAGAAAACAAAGCAGGCTGAAGGAAGTATCTGGGTGCAAGTGAGGTGTGAGCTGTTTTAGGTGGGTGATCCAGGAGGGGTTCCCTAAGCAAGCGGCATTCAAGCAGAGGCTGAATGCAGTGAGGGAAGAAGTAGGGCAGATTGGCAGGGAACCTTTCCAAGGAGCAGGAACAACCAGTGCAAAGGCCTTGAGGTGGAAGCCTGATGAGATTCTAGGAACAGAAGAGATGTCAGTGTGGCTGGAACAGAGTAGGAGAGGAAGAGAGTCGTAGGGGATGAGTAAGTGGTAGCTACTTCTACTGCTGTAATAATGATTATACTATGTGATTTGTTGTCGTTGTTGTTGTTGTTTTTGAGACAGAGTCTCACTTTGTCTCCCAGGCTGGATGCAATGGCGTGGTCTCGGCTCACTGCAACTTCCACCTCCCGGCTTCAAGGGATTCTCATGCATCAGCTTCCTGAGTAGTTGGGATTACAGGCATGCCTGGCTATTTTTTTTTTTTCTCTTTTTGAGTCGGAGTTTCTTTCTTGTTACCCAGGCTGGAGTGCAATGGCACGGTCTCGGCTCACTGCAACTTCTGCCTCCCAGGTTCAAGAGGTTCTCCTGCCTCAGCCTCCTGAGTAGCTGAGATTACAGGCATTCTCCACCATGTCTGGCGAATTTTTTGCATTTTTAGTAGAGATGGGGTTTCACCATGCTGGCCAGACTGGTCTTGAACTCCTGACTTCAGGTGATCCACCCGCCTCAGCCTCCCAAAATGCTGGGATTACAGGCTTGAACTACTGCACCCAGCCCTAATTTTTGTATTCTTAGTAGAGATGGGGTTTCGCCATGTCAGCTAGGCTGGTCTCGAACTCCTGACTTCAGATGATCAACCTGCCTCAGCCTCCCAAAGTGCTGGGATTACAGGGGTGAGCACCCGGTCCTAATTTTTGTATTGTTAGTAGAGATGGGGTTTCACCATGTCTGCCAGGCTGGTCTCTAACTCCTGACTACAGGTGATCCACCCACCTTGGCCTCCCAAATTGCTGAAATTACAGACATGAGCTACCACTTCCAGCCTGTACTATGTGATTCTTACTAACTCATTGAAGCTGTAAGCTAATGATTTTAAGATAAGGTTAGAAAACAAAAAACAAAAAAACTCCCAATGGTGAGCACGGTGGTTCACGTCTGTAATCTCAGCACTTTGGGAGGCGAAGGCTGGAGGATTGCTTGAGCTCAGGGGTTCGAGACCACCCTGGGCAACATAGTAAGAACTTGTCTCTATAAAAAAATAAAATTACAGCCTGGACAACATAGCGAGACCTTGTCTCTATGAAAAATAGAAAAATTAGCCAGGTGCCGTGGTGCACACTTGTGGTCTCAGCTACTCAGAAGGTTGAGGTGGGAGGATCACTTGAGCCCCAGGGGTTTGAGGCTGCAGTGAGCCAAAATCGAGCTACTGAACTCGAGCCTGGGCAACAAAAGCGAGACTGAAAAAAAAAAAAAAAGAACTCCCAAAGAATTTCCTAAGAGGTAGTATAGCCCAGTGGTTAAGAGTGTGGGACCTGGTCTCGGATTGTGAAAATCTAAATTTCATCTACATATTGGCTGTGTCACCTCTAGCAGGTTACTTAATCTCTCTCTGTGCCCAAGCCCCTTAACTGGAAAGTAGAGATAGCAAGTATCACCCTCCCAGGGCTGGTGTACTGCGGAGGTAAAAGAATCCACCTAAAATGACTGAGCATGGTGGCTCACGTCTATAATACCAGTGCTTTGGGAGACCAAGGCAGGTGGATCACTTGAGGTCAGGAGTTCAAGACCAGCCTGGCAAAACCCTCTCTCTACTAAAAAATACAAAAAAATTAGCTAGATGTGGTGGCATGCACCTGTAGTCCCAGCTACTCAGGAGGCTGAGGCACGAGAGTTGCTTGAACCTGGGAGACAGAGATTGCAGTGAGCCGAGATCGCACCAGTCCACTCCGGCCTGTGCAACAGAGCTAGACTCCATCTAAAACAAACAAACAAAAAGAATGCTCCTAAGATGCTTGCCACAGTGCCTGGTACATAGTATGTGCTCAATAAAAGCGATAACTGCCAGTATTATCGTTGTTGCAACTCTGGACTTTCACCTCTTCCTGGAGTAGGAAGGGAGATGGAGGCCTGTCATTGAGTCTGACGTCAACAGTTATCACGCATCAGCTGCTGAGGTGGGCACTTCCCTGGCTGGGTCACCCTGGACCAACGACGTTCTTCTTTCTGAGCCTCAGTTTTCTCAACTGGAGAAGGGGATCCCTCTTGGGCTGGTGTGAAAACTAAACTAGATCGGACTGTACATGAGGTGGGGAAATAGACAGTTGGGGTGTTGGTCCAAGCAGGCTTGAGACCCAGCTCAGCCACTTGCTTCTGGGTGACCCTGGGCAGATGGCTTCACTCCATTGATCCCCGGCTTTCCCACCTACGAAATGGGTCTGGGGTGGGGGCGGGGGCGTCTCTCAGTGAAGAGAAAACTCAGGTTCGAGGGTCATGCGGAGCTGTGTGCTGTGCTGCTACCACTTCCTGGTGGGATGACCTCACTTCTCTAAGCCACGATTTCCCAATTTCCCTTTTTTTTTTTTTTTTTGACAGAGGCATGATCATAGCTCACTGCTGCCTTGAACTCCTGGGCTCAAGCGAAACTCCCACTTCAGCCTCCTGAGTAGTTGGGACCTAGGGGTGTGCACCACCATGCCTGGCTATTTTCTCATATTTCGTGGTTTTTGTAGAGATGGGGTCTTGGTCTGTTCCCCAGGCTGGTCTTGAACTGCTGGGTTCGAGTGATCCTCCCGCCTTGGCCTCCCAAAGTGGTGGGATCACAGGTGTGAGCCACTATGCTCAGTCAATTTCCTCTTTAACGAATGAGAGGTATTTCAGAGCCCACTCATCCCTGCCCAAGGCTGCCCTCGCCTCCTGAAATTTCTGTCTCTCCCTGTGTCTGTCTTTGTCTTTTTCTATCTCTCTGTTTTGTCATTTTCTTTGTCTCTGTCCCTCTTTCTCTCTCTCAATGCCTATCTCTCTCTCTCTCCAACTCTATCACTTTCTCTCTCTGTACCTTGATCTCTGTATCTGTTTGTCTCTCTCTTCATGTCTTTTTATCTCTGCTTCTCCCTTTTCTCTGTCTCTCCCCATGGCTCTCTTTCTCTTTCTGTGTCATTGTTTCTGTTTCTCTTTCTGATTCTTTCTCTCTGTCTCTCCCTCAAGTGACACACACACACCTGTAAGGTTCTGCTGACGTGTGAAGGGAAGGGAAATGCAGGGATCAGGACCTGGACACTCTCCAGAAACACGGCAGGGATGTCGGCTCCTTCCTCCTCGTGACTCACCTGGGCCTCACCCAGCTCTTGCCTGCCTGCGGGATCATGGGTGAGGCCCATGGGTTTCGGGGGCTTCCCCAGCCTGTGGCGAGGAGAATTTCAGGCAGAGACAGAGAGGGTGATAGAGGAGGAGGCAAAGAGAGGGAGAGACAGAGAGAGAGAGAGCTGGGGATAGAGATGGAGGTGGGGAAACGAGGGAGAGGGAGAGAGAAGAGACCCACAGACAGACTGGCTCAGGGGAAATCTGAGATGGGGGTGTGGGGGCAGTGAGAGAGACAGAAAACAGCAACCGAAGAACAAGGACAGGGAGAAAGAAAAGTGGGCAAGCAGGGAGAGAGAGAAGATAAGAGACTGACAGAGGAGTTAGAGAAAACAACACACAGTTGCCTTCAGAGAACACAAAATAGACACAGAGATACAGGGACACTGTGTGTGTGCGTGTGTGCATGTGTGCGCATGTGTGCATGTGTGTGCATGTGTGTGTGAATGTACATGCATGCTTGTGTGTGCGCACGTGTTTGTGTGCGTGTGTGTGAGTGTGTGTGCATATGTGCATGTGTGTGCATGTGTGAGTGTGTGTATGCATGCATGTGTGTGAGCGTGCCTGCATGCATGCGTGTGTGTGTGTGTGTGTGTGTGTGTGCGCGCACCTGTTTGGGGCTCCCTCATCCTCTTGCCACCTGCCATGATCAAGTGACTGCCCTCTGGCCTGGCCACTGGGAAGGTCCTTCTCTGGTTGGGGAGAGGGGGTGGGGGATGGGGGGGTGGCTGAGTTGATGGTAGGGAAAGGGCCATCGCTCATAACCTCCCCTTTCTGGGACGCCTAACAGGCCACACTGATGTGGCTTTCAGATCCTGGCCTGGCCACCTCTTAGATGCAGGGGACCTCTCCACTCAGGGCCTCCCTAGGGAGTGGAAGAGCTGGTAAACCCTCGAGTCCAATAACCCTCTTCCCCCGTTTTCCAGGCAGAGAAACTGAGGTCCAAAGGGAAGACTTTATTTTTTTGAGATAAGGTCTGGCTTTATCGTCCATGCTGGATCGCAGTGGTGAGATTTCAGCTCACTGCAACCTCCACCTCCTGGGCTCAAGCCATCCTCCCACCTCAGCTGCCCAAGCAGGTGGGATGACAGGTGTGCATTACCACGCCTGGCTAATTTTTGTATTTTTTGTAGAGACAACATTTCACCATGTTCTCCAGGCCGGTCTTGAATTCCTGAGCTCAAGCGATCTGCCCACCTCGACCTCCCAAAGTCCTGGGATTACAGGCATGAGCCACGGCGCCCGGCCTAAAACAGGAGACTTTAAATGAGTTTCTCCCCCTCTCAAGTTTATTGTGTTTGTGTTACAGTGGGTACTGTTTTGAGAGTATTATCTATATTATTGGTGAATCTGTAAATATCCTATTTCATACACACACACGGAAACTGAGGATTAGAGAGGTGTGGTGGGCTGAGAGATGGTCCCCCAAAATATCCAGGTCCTAAGCCCTGGAGCCTATGGGTGTTACCTTAAAGGAAAAAAGGGTCTTTGCAGATATGATTAAGTTAAGGAACTTAATCAGGAACATTTTCCTAATTATCCAGATGGGCCCTAAGTGTAATCAGAAGTGCCCCTAGAGGAAGGAGGGACAGGGACATTTGACTGTAGACAGAAGAAAAGTAAGTCATGGGAGAGAAGCAGAGGAAAACAGGGTGGGAGACAGAAGGTATTTGCTGCGGGCTTTGATGATGGAGAAATGGCCAAGAACCAAGAAATGTAAGAAATGCAGCTCCTGCTGGAAAATGACAAGGAAATCATTCACCCCGAACGTCTCTTGACCAGGGCACTGCTCTGCTGACACCTTGATTTTGATTACATGAGACACATTTTGTACTTCTGACCTCCAGTCTGTGAGAGAATAAATTTCTGTTGTTTTAAGCCACTAGATCTAAGCTAATTTGTTACAGCAAAATAGGACACCAATACAAGAGGTTAACTCACTTGCCTAAATTGAGCTGATATTTTTTGTTTTTTGAGACACGGTCTTGCTCTGTTGCCTAGGCTGGAGTGCAACGGCAGGATCATAGCTGATTGCGGCCTCCAGTTCCTGGCCTCAAGTGATCCTCCTGCCTCAGCCTCCTGAGTAACTGGAACTACAGGCCCATGTGACCAAGTCTGGCTGATTTTAGAGAGCTTTTTTGTTTGTTTGTTTTTTTGAGGTGGATTCTGGCTCTGTTGCCCAGGCTGGAGTACAGTGGTGCAATCTCAGCTCACTGCAACCTCCACATCCCAGGTTCAAGCAATTCTCCTGCCTCAGCCTCCTGAGTAGCTGGGATTACAGATGCCTGTCATCATGCTCCGCTAATTTTTGTATTTTAGTAGAGACGGGGTTTCACTATGTTGGCCAGGCTGGGCTTGAACTCCTGTCCTCAGTTGATCCACTCACCTTGGCCTCCCGAAGTGCTGGGATTACAGGCGTGAGCCATCATGTCTGGCTGCCTGGCTGATTTAATTTTTTTTTTTTAATAAAGACAGCGTGGGGGGAGGGGTGGGGGGGTCTCACTATGTTGCCCAGGCTGGTCTTGAACTCGTGGCCTCCATCAATCCTCCAGTGTTGGTCTCCCAAAGTGTTCAAATTAATAGGCTTGAACTACCACATCTGGCTTCTAAACTGACTTGTTAGGCCAGGTGTGGTGCCTCATGCTTGTAATCCCAGAACTTTGGGAGGCCGAGGCGGAAGGATCACTTGAGGTCAGGATTTCAAGATCAGCCTGGCCGACATGGTGAAACCCCGTCTCTACTTAAAAAAAAATATAAAAATTAGCCCGGTATGGTGGCAGGTGCCTGTAATCCCAGCTACTCAGGAGGCTGAGGCATGAGAATCACTTGAACCCGGGAGGTGGAGGTTGCAGTGAGCCGAGAACGCGCCACTGCACTCCAGCCTAGACAACAGGGCGAGACTCTGTCTCAAAAATAAATAAATAAATAAAATAAGATAAACTGACTTGCTAAGTGTAGTGTCAGGATTTGAACCCCTGCAGTCTGGCTCTGCTTCCTACACTTACACCCACCATGCTGAGGGGTGCTGCCCTGGAGTGGGGCAGGCAAAGACTAGGAGCTATTAATAGAAGTTTCATCCTGTTCTCTCCCAGCTCCCGCCTCTTTCCATCTCGTCCTTCAGCAGCCTTCTTTGCTATGCCTCTCTCTGGCTTCATGGTATTAGGGGTGACTTGGAGAGAAGCGGGGACCAGAGGAATAATATTCACTGAGTTTGTGTAAAGAAAAAAGCTTTCCTTGCCTCTAGCACCTTGCAGCTCTTTTATTCCACCGCCTAGATGCAACAGCAGAAATCATCTTTGCAATTCAAGGCCTAATATTCTGAATATATAAGGAGCTCCTGTTATGGGTTGAATTGCTTCCCCTCCACACCAAAAAAACATAGGTTGAAGTCCTAACCCCCAGTACTCAGAATGTGACCTTATTTGGAAATAGGGCTGTTGCAGATATAATTAGTTAAGTTGCAGTCATACTGAAGTAGGTTGGGCCCCAAATCACTATGACTGGTGTCCTTATAAGAACGTGGCCCTAGGCCGGGCACGGTGGCTCACGCCTATAATCCCAGCACTTTGGGAGGCTGAGGTGGGTGCATCACCTGAGGTCAGGAGTTTGAGACCAGCCTGGCCAATATGATGAAACCCCATCTCTACTAAAAATACAAAAATGAGCCAGGCGTGGTGGCGTGCGCCTGTAGTCCCAGCTACTTGCGAGGCTGAGGCAGGAGAATTGCCAGAACCCATGAGGCGGAGGCTGCAGTGAGCCGAGATTGTGCCACTGCACTCCAGCCTGGGCAATAGAGTGAGACTCTGTCTCAAAAAAAAAAAAAAAAAAGAAGGTGATCGTGTGATGACAGAGAGACACAGGAATAATGCCATGTAAAGGCAAAGGAAGAGACCAGAGCTAGGCAGCTGCAAGCCAAGGACCACTAAAGATTGCCAGAAAGCCACTGCTGCTGGGAAGAGGCAGGAAGGATTCCTTTATGGGTTTATGGCCCTGCTGACACCTTGATCTTGGACTTCTGGACTCTGGACTGTGAGACAATACATTTGTCCTTCTGACCCACCCAGTCTGTAGTACTTTGTTACAGCAGCCATAGGAGGCTAACAGAGCTTCTATGAATCAACCGGGTGGAGCACAGTGGCTCACGCCTGTAATCCCAGCACTTTGGGAGGCCAAGATGGGTGGATTGCCTGAGCTCAGGAGTTCGAGACCAGCCTGGGCAACACCATGAAACCCCGTCTCCACTAAAATACAAAAAATTAGCTGGGCGTGGTGGAGTGCACCTGTAGTCCCAGCTACTTGGGAGGCTGAAGCAAGAGAATTGCTTGAACCTGGGAGGCGGAGGTTGCAGTGAGCCGAGATTGCACCACTGCACTCCAGCCTGGGGGACAGAGTGAGACTCGTCTCAAAAATAATAATAATAATATAATAATAATAATAATAATTAATAGAGGACAGGAAAAGAAGCACAAATGACCCCTATAAAAATGACACTAACCAGTCACAGTGGCTCACGCCTGTAATCCCAGCACTTTGGGAGGCTGAGGCACGAGGATCGCTTGAGCCCAGGAGTTCCAGACCAGCCTAGGCAACAAAGGGAGACCTTGTCTCTATAAAATAAAAAAAGGTTAGCCAGGCATGGTAGGACATGCCCATCTTCCCAGCTACTCAGGAGGTTAAGGAAGGAGGATCTCTTGAGCCCAAGAGTTCAAGACTGCAATGCGCTATGGTTGTGCCACTGCACTCCAGCATGGGTGACAGAGTGAGACTATGCTCTAAAAAAAATTAGTCAATAAGAGAGACCCCGGAGATCTGTTTTGTCCCTTCTAACAGATGAGGATGCAGCAAGAAAATGCCTTCCATGAACCAGAGAGCGGGATCTTGCCAGACACTAAATCTACTGGTGCCTTGACCTAGGACTTCCCAGCCTCCAGCACTGTGAGAAATAAATGTCTATTGTTTATAGGTATTCAGTTTGACAGATGGTCTTATTTATATGTATAGACTCTCAACCGTGATGTTTGGGGTGCTGGGAGCCTCTCTCCTCAAGATTTCTCACCCTGCAAGAGGTAAGCCTGGGCTCCTTCATCCAGTGTCAAAGGGTTTTTGGCAGCAAGAAAGTGAGAACAGCAGTGACAAGTTCTTTTTGTTTAAATTTTTTAAACTAATTATTAATTTTATTTATTTATTTATTTATTTATTTATTTATTTATTTTGAGATAGGATCTCTCTCTGTCACCCAGGCTAGAGTGTAGAGGTGAGATGTCGGCTCACTGCAACCTCCATCCCCTGGGCTCAAGCAATTCTCCCACCTCAGCCTCCCGAATAGCTGCGAATACAGGTGCACACCACCATGCCTGGCTATTTTTTTGTATTTTCAGTAGAGACAGGGTCTTGCTATGTTGCCCAGACTGATCTTGACCTCCTGAGCTCAAGCAATTCACCCGCCTTGGCCTCCCAAAGTGCTGGGATTACAGGGGTGAGCCACTGCACCCGGCCTAATTATTAATTATTATTACTATTATCATTATTATTTTGAGACACAGTCTTGCTCACACTCCACCAGGCTGGAGTGCAGTGGTGTGATCTCGGCTCACTGCAACCTCCACTTCCTGGGTTCAAGCGATTCTCCTGCCTCAGCCTCCTGAGTAGCTGTGATTATAGGCACCCGCCATCATGACCAGATAATTTTTGTATTTGTAGTAGAGGTGAGGTTTCACCATGTTGACCAGGCTGGTCTCGAACTCCTGGCCTTAAATAATCCACTCACCTCGGCCTCCCAAAATGTTGGGATTATAGGCGTGAGCCACTGCACCCGGCCTAATTATTCTTTTTTGGAGACGGGGTCTCATTGTGTTGCCTACGCTGGTCTTGATCTCCTGGGCTCAAGTGATCCTCCTACCATGCAGCCTCCCAAAGCACTGGGATTACAGAGGTGAGCCATCGTGCCCTGACAAAGCTGCAAGTTCTTGAGGCCAGGAGCTCAAGGCCCAGGCTCAGAACTCATGGGACATCAATATGTCTCATTCTATCGGCCAAACCAAGTTACAAGACCAGCTCAGATTTGAAAGGAGGAGGATCGACGCTATCTCTTGATGGAAGGAGCTGCACAGAACTCGTGGCCACTTGTATTCGACCACACACCTTTTCACCTCTCAGGCTGGCAAAAATAAAACAGTTTGATAATGCATGGAGTTGATGAGGCTGTGGGAAAACAGATACTCCCCATTGTTTCTCCTGGGGGTGTAAACTGGTACAGCCCTGCAAGAGGTAATTTTGCAATTGCTCTCAAAATCACAAGTGTGGCAAAACCTTCGTCATTTTGCAAAACCACTCACCACGTCCAGGAACTTGGTGCATGCGTGAAATGATATGGTCACAGGGCTCTTCATTGTAGCATAGTTTGTAACGTCAGATGGGAAAATACTAATGCTACAAGAGGTGCGCTTATCCAGCGGAAAAAGAAAGAAGAAACTCTTCATGCAATTCAGGTTACATTATTGCCAAGTTCAAAAATCTAGGGGCAGAACAGTGCAGGGAATACCCCACTGTGCATTAAAGGAGAGAGGCCTGCCCTGGCCAATATGACAAAACCCTGTCTCTACTGAAAATACAAGAATTAGCCAGGCATGGTGGCGGGCTCCTGTAATCCCTGCTACTCGGGAGGCTGAGGCAGGAGAAACACTTGAACCTGGGAGGTGGAGGTTGCAGTGAGCTGAGATCGCGCCACTGCACTCCAGCCTGGGCAACAGAGCGAGAGTCTGTCTCAAAATAATAATAATAATAATAATAATAATAATAATAATAATAATAATGAAAAGAAAAAGAAAAGAAAAGAAAAAGGAGAAGGGCATGTGTCTATATTTGCTTGTAGAGTATATGCATTAAATAACTTGTCTGGGCTGGATGTGCTGGCTCATGCCTGTAATCCTAACACTTTGGGAGGCCAAGGTAGGAGGATTGCTTGAGCCCATGAGTTTGAGACCAGCTTAGGCAACACAGGAAGACTCTGTCCCAACAACAACAACAAAAAAATAGCTGGGTGTAGTGCTGCGTGCTTGTAGTCCCAGCTACTCAGGAGGCTGAGGTGGGAGGATTGCTTAAGCATGGGAAGTTGAGGCTGCAGTGAACCGAGATTGTGCCACTGCACTCCAGCCTGGGTGACAGAGCTAAACTCTGTCTCAAAATAAAAAGTAAAATACAAAACAACTTGTCTGATGCCCCCCTGCCACCACATTTCAAGTGAAGTACAGGGAAATGTCCCTTCCCTGCGTGCCTGCTCTTCATTCTTCAGTCCACAAGCCTCGTGTTTGTGCAGCTCCTGGCCTGTCACCCAGCCCGAGTTATCGGTGATGATAACATCTAGAGAGACTGGCTTCCTCTAGTCATGAAGTGCCAGGCGCTGCTCCCTCCTCCCCAAACTCCAGACTTGGCTGAGGGACTCTCTGTCCCATCATCTCACCTCTCCTGCACCAAAGGGTTCTTGGTTTACCTGGGAAGGATGTGAGCCAAGTCCCCAGACTTCTCCCTGCCCTAGCACCCCATTAAGAAAAGCCATCTCCCATCCCCAGGCTGCTATCTTTCCTCCTTAGGGTTGGCACCTTCCAGAGTCACCTCCTTGATTGTACACACTGATTGAGGGGCCCCACCTGGGATTCTGGGAAGCCTGGCAGGCCTGTGGGTGACCTTGAACTCGTCCTTTCTCTCGCTTGAGATCTCCCCTCTGAGCCAAGAGGGGAGGTCAACCTCAACTTGTCCCCTTAGCAGCCTTATTTATGATGATGATGATGATGATGATGACGACAATGACACAGCAGCTACTGCCCACTGTTCTGAGTGCTCTACATAAATCAACTCAATCCTCACAGCAGCCCCTCGATGGAGGTCCTCCTAGTTGCCCTGTTTTACAAATGAGGAAACTGAGGCCCAGTAGGTAAAATGCCTTGCCCAAGGCCACTTAACTTGGAAGTGGCAGAACTGGAATTTGAACTCGGGTTGTCTGGTTCTAAAGCGTTCATCACCCCTCTGGACGGGTGTGTGGTTTTCTTAAAGCTCACTACTACAAAAACCTCCAATCCTAACAGAGCCACCATTAGCATTAGTAAAGAGGCAGGCTGGGTGCCATGGCTCAAGCCTGTAATCCCAGCACTTTGGGAGGTCGAGGCGGGTGGATCACTTGAGGTCAGGAGTTCGAGACTGCCACCAACATGGTGAAACCCTGTCTCTACTAAAAAAATACAAAAAATTAGCTGGGCATGGTGGCGGGCACCTGTAGTCCTAGCTACTTGGGAGGCTGAGGCAGGAGAATCACTTGAACCTGGGAGGTGGAGGTTGCAGTGAACTGAGATCCTGCCACTGCACTCCACCGTGGGCATCAGAGTGAGAATCCATCTCAAAAAAAAAAAGGAGGGCACTTACAGCAATCCAGGCCCTGGGCTACACCCATTTAGCAGATAAACACACTGAGGCCTGAAATAGGGGAAGGGACATCCCCAGAGTTACACCTCATAGGAGGAGCAGGTGGGGTGTCAAAGCCCATGAAGGGTGGACTTGCCAGGCACCAGGCTGGAAGGCCCCTCATGGGGTGGTTGAAATTGATCTTATTCCCACTGAACAAGTGTGAAAATCAAGGTGGCCCAGGGAGGAGCAGGAGGAGAATGACACGGGTCTCATCCAGAGAGGGCAGATCAATTTCCCTCTTGGTGCAGCCCTGTGCTCAAGCCAGAGACATTTGGGTTCAAATCCTGGTTGTGCTGATTTTCTTATTATGTGCCCCTGGACAAGGCCTTGACTGCTGTGAGCCCTGGTTCCCTTTTTTGTAAAAGAGGGAACCCCAGGGCTGATTTCAGTTGTACTGGTTGTTAAAATATTGAGGTATGTCCAGATTTGGTTGATAAAATTCCCCTGCCTGGAGGCCTTGAGTGCCCTGATGGCATCTCTGGGTCCTCCCAGACATCTTCGTATTCTAGAAAGATGAGGGAAAGACCGGGTCCCTGGAGGCCAACAGGCTGCTACTCTAGCAAGTGGGCAGGATTGTTACTACCAATACCCTGGCCTGTATTGACAGGTGGTCAAATATTTTGAGTATCCTCCATGGGTGGGGTTAATGATAATGGCTGGTAGGATTACTGTAAGGATTTAGTGAGCTAATGTCTGTAATGAGTGATGAGGCAACCCATTATTATTTTATATTATTATTATTATTTCTTTTTTAGAGGAGAGTCTCACTGTCACCAAAGCTGGAGTGCAGTGGCGACATCACAGCTCACTGCAACCTTGAATTCCTGGGCTCAGGCGATTCTCCCACCTCAGCCTCCCTAGTAGCTGGGACTGTAGGTGTGCACCACCACGCCTGGCTAATTTTTATTTTTATTTTTATTTTTTATTTTGAGACAGAGTCCCACTCTGTCGCCCAGGCTGGAGTGCAGTGGTGCAATCTTGGCTCACTGCAACCTCTGCCTCCCAGGTTAAAGAGATCCTTGTGCCTCAGCCTCCCAAGTAGCTGGGATTATAGGCATGTGCCACCACACCAGGCTAACTTTTTTTTTTTTTTTGAGACGGAGTCTTGCTCTGTCACTGGGCTGGAGTGCAGTGGTGTGATCCCGGCTCACTGAAACCTCCGCCTCCCGGGTTCTAGCAATTCTATTCTCCTGCCTCAGCCTCCCGAGTAGCTGGGACTATAGGCATGCACCACCACGCCCAGCGAATTTTTTGTATTTTTAGTAGAGACAGGGTTTCACCGTATTGGCCAGGATGGTCTTGATCTCTTGACCTTGTGATCTGCCTGCCTCGGCTTCCCAATGTGCTGGGATTACAGTCGTGAGCCACCGCGCCAGGCCCTAATTGGCTTTTGCCATCCAGTGTTGGGCCTGGCCTTCTCCCGCAAGTGTGCAAAACAAGTTGGTAAAGATCAGAGAAGCTGGATGGGTAAGCCTGAACTGTGAAGTTAGATTTATCGGCAAAATGATGGGGCTCTTCAGTAACCTCAGGAAATGCCTTGGATATAGCACAGAGTGCAGCTTTAGTTCCAGAGACATAAGAAATCTGAGGACCTCAGTGTCGTTAGACAGCCTGGTCTTAAGGGGATAAGTTTTTATAGGTTGAGGTTGTGAAGCAGAAAGGAAAGGGGTGTTAGTGGGGAAAGACATCAGAAAAGAAAGAAAGAGAAGGGTTAAGAACCAGTAGATAAGGCCTGAGAGAGAAAGATTTGGGGCTTCAAATGCCTTTTTTTTTTTTTTTTTGGAGACAGAGTCTCGCTCTGTTGCCCAGGCTGGAGTGCAGTGGTGTGATGTCGGCTCACTGCAACCTCCGCCTCCCAGGTTCAAGTGATTCTCCTGCCTCAGCCTCCCGAGTAGCTGGGATTACAGGCGCATGCCACCATGCCTGGCTAATTTTTTTTTTTTTTTTTAGTAGAGACAGGGTCTCACCATGTTGGCCAGGCTGGTCTCGAACTCCTGGCCTCAAGTGATCTGCCCATCTTGGCCTCCCGAAGTGCTAAGATTCCAGGTATGAGCCACGGCGCCTGGCCCACCTGTGTAATTCTTAAATTTTTTTAAGACGCTGGGTCTCACTATGTTGTTCAGGCTGGTCTTTAACTCCTAGGCTCAAGCGATCCTCCCACCTTGGCCTCACAAAGTGCTGGGATTACAGGTACGAGCCCCTGCACCTGGCCACAACCTATTAATAGTAATAATAATAATAACAACATGTCCCCCTGTCCTTCTCTGGCCTCACTGAGTAGTCCCAGGCTTTCCCCACATGCCTCTCAGGACTTAGTTTCCCCATCTCGATGCTCTCTCAGTCCCCTCTCTTGCTGGGTGTCCCAGTGGCCAGGATGGTGGGTGGGGCCGCTATCTTCCCGGCCTATTTGCTCTCCCTCTTCCGGGGCTGCTACCCTGGCCAAGGCCCTTGAATAAAAGGCAAGGGCACCTGTGTCCTGCTTCCTTCTCTCCTGCCTGGATCATGCTCTGGCTCCTCTCTGCCCTGTTGCTCCTGGGAGCACTGGCTGCCCCAGCAGGTAAGCGCATCATGGTCCATCAGAAAGGGAGAGGGTCGGCTCAAGGTCACATGTGGTGTTGGGAGTCTGGCTTCAGAGTCTGGGCCCCAGGTCCTTCCAACTGGGCTCACTGTCTAGCAGGCAGAAGAACAGGGCGGCTGAGAACCTAGTTCTGGAACCAGGCTGCCTGGGTTCAAATCCTGACTCTGCCACTTCTTAGCTGTGTGACTCCAGACAAACCACATAACCTCTCTGTGCCTCATTTTTTCCATGTGTGAAGTGGTGACAATGCCCCTGCCTCAGACAGTTGTTGAGGCATTGGTTGAATCCACACGTTTGAGGAGCTCAGAACAGTGCCAGCCTGGCAGTGGCTCTGTTTGAGGGTGAGCTCTGCTGGATTATCCAGGAGCAGTTACTGTTACTCTTTTACCTCACCTGCCTGTCTCCCCTTTGGCTCTAATTCTGCCACCTTTGCCTGAGTTGGGAATTAAGTGGTTTGGATCCTAGCCAGGACCTCACTGTGTGATCTTGAATTGAAACCCTAAACCCAGCAGCTCTCACTTAGAGATTCTGTGATTCTCATCTCCAAACCTTTGTCTGCGTTGTTTCATCAACTTGGAATGCCATTCGCACTCCTCACAACAAAGAAGGTTGCTGGTCTCCCAAAGGCCCTCCCACCTCAGCCCTTAGTCCTATTCTTTTTTTTTTTTTTTTTTTTTGAGACAGGATCTCACTCTGTTGCCCAGGCTGGAGTGCAGTGGTGCAATCTTAGCTCACTGCAGCCTGAACTTTTGGGCTCAAGTCATCCTCAGCTTCCTAAATAGCTGGGATTACAGGCATGAGCCACCATGCCTGATTAGTCCTATTCTTGAATCGTGTGTGTGTGTGTGTGTATGTGTGTGTGTGTGTTCTTTGTCCTTCTCAAACTGCAGAGTCTGATCACTGTTTTCTTCCTTGCAGGAAGCTCTAAGACATGTCCAGCCTGCTCTTTGCTGTGAACCTGCATTGAAATAACTTGTCCTTCTGCCCAGGACTTCTGCTTGTTTAGCCAGATGCAGCTGGGTGGGGGACCGGGCTGGGGACTGGACAGGGGCTGGGTGGAGAGAATGGACAAAGGCGGTGGGTGGAAGGGGGGCATGGATGAGCCATCCTGGGACTGGAGATTGCCAGCCCTGCCTCATAGCTCAGCCTGGTGCTGCTGGGGTAAAGGGCAGAGGGCAGCTGAACAGCAGAAGAGGCCCTGGATTGGCCAGGGGGATTGCTATAGAGTGGGCAGAGGTCCTGGAGGGCTTGGAAAGCAGGGGCCTAATCTCCCTTCCTCAAACTCTATCCCTAGAAAATGGGACTCTCATTGAGAAGGGGTCACGTGTGGCCCCCGGAGAATGCCAAGAAGGTGTCTACGCCCTGACCTATGGCCCCCATGCAAGCCTCTGGGTCAGCACAGCCTGTTGTGAAAACAACTGCAGCCGCCTTCCCCAGTAAGGTTTGTTGGGAGGACCTCAGGCTCACACACCAGGGTAGGGTGTCATGGGGACCCAGCCTCAATTTCCTGCCTCACAGCTTTGTGTCTGGCTAATTGGAGCAAGAAGGAGACTCTCAGTTTTCTCATCTGGAAAATGGGTGTGATGTAGGTTTTAAAGGGTGTTCATCCCCTAGGCTGGCACGTGGTAGACACTCCTTTTGTTGCCATGCTTATTGAATACTGGGAGGCTAAAGAGAACTCCAAGCTCTTTTCTGTTTCTCTCTCTCTCTCTCTCTCTCTCTCTTTGAGACAGAGTCTCACTCTGTTGCCCAGGCTGGAGTACAATAGCGCAATCTTGGCCTACTGCAACCTCCACCTCCTGGGTTCAAACGATTCTCGTGGCTCAGCCTCACGAGTAGCTGGGATTACAGATGTACACAACCACGTCCGGCTAATTTTTGTATTTTTAGTAGAGTCAGGGTTTCACCATGCTGGCCAGTCTGGTCTCAAACTCTTGACCTTCAGTGACCTGCCCACCTGGGCCTCTCAAAGTGCTGGGATTACAGGCATGAATCTCTGTGCCCCGCCTCTCTTTTTGTCTTTAATAGAGGGGCTCCCCTTGAAGGCTAGTCAAACAGAACAAGAAACCTCACAAGTGGTGACAGGCCCAGGTCTAGGGCAGCCCAGCCAGGAGCCCAGGATGCAAAAATGTTTATTCTTTATTTTTTATTTTTATTTTTTTTGACAGAGTCTCACTCTGTCACCCAGGCTGGAGTGCAGTGGTGCGATCTTGGCTCGCTACAACCTCTGCCTCCTGGGTTCAAGCAATTCTCCTCCCTCAGCCACCTGAGTAGCTGGGATTACAAGTGCATGCTACCATACCAGGCTGATTTTTTTTGTATTTTTAGCAGATATGGGGTTTCCCCATGTTGACCAGGCTGGTCTCCAACTCCTGGCCTCAAGCAATCCACCCACTTTGGCCTCCCAAAGTTCTGGGATTACAAGTGTGAGCCCTCATGCACAGCCCCAGGGTGCAAAATTTAAGGAGATGCTCACGCTGAGGGGATAGCCCTCTACCTGCATAACCCTGAAAAGTTGTGCCTCCTTAAATTTTGGGCCCCTGGTTTCACCCTAGATCTGGCCCTGGGTGGTGACAAAGATCACTTTTCGTTGCTTGGTTATTTCTTCTAAGAAGGAATTTGTACTTGGCAGATGTAGCAATGGGGAGAGGTAGCCATCCTTTCAAACAAGTGCGATTTCCCTCCTCCTAATTTGTGTCTAATATCCCTCTTAAATTGTGTCTCTCAGCAAAATAAAACCCCCAGGTTCAAGTTACGAGGTGGGCATGCTATTCAGTATATAAAATGCCAGGTATGATTATAACTGCATTAATTTTTTTTTTAGACAGTCTTGCTCTGTCGCCCAGGCTGGAGTGCAGTGGTACAATCTTGGCTCACTGCAACCTTCGCCTCCTGGGCTTGAGCAAACCTCACACCTCAGCCTCCTGAGTACCATGGCTACAGACATGTGCCACCATGACTGGCTAATTTTTTTTGCATTTTGTAGAGATGGAGTTTCGCCATGTTGCCCAGGCTGGTCTGGAACTCCTGGGCTCAAGTCTTCCACCTGCCTCGGCCTCCCAAAGTGCTGGGATTACAGGCATAAGCCATTGTGCCCAGCCTCGGTCTCAAACACTCCTTGCAGCCCCTGAAAACTTATTCTGGGGCCAGGCGCAGAATCACTTTGGAGGGAAATGATCTGGATTGTGGGAGTAGAGGCAGTGAGAGAGGGAGGGCAGGAGAACAGAGGCCTAGTGAGGAAGGATGGCTGTAGGGGTGTTCCTCAGCCCCCACCCCGCCCTGACTTTGTCCACTCCCACCAGAGGCAGGGCCCAAGGCCAAGCCCAACACTGTGAAATGTCACTACTGTTCCAGGAATAAGTCGGCTCCATGAACTGCACTGGGAAACAGACTGCATGTGTCACCCTCCACGGGACCTGGAGTAGAGGTAAGGGCCCCTTCACAGGAGGTGATTTTTGTGGCAGGTTTCTTCCCACCTGCACAAATAAGGCTTGAGCTTCATTTGCACGCGTGTCCTAGTTATGTATTGCCGTTTAACAAATCACCCACAGGCCAGGAGCAGTGGCTCACACCTGTAATCCCAGTACTTTGGGGGGCTAAGGTGGGAGGATTACTTGAGCCCAGGAGTTCAAGACCAACCTGGGCTACATAGCAAGTTCCCATCTCGAAAACAAAAACAAAAACAAAAAAAAACCCAAATCACTCACAAGGTGGGTGGCTAAAAATGACAATCATTTAATGATCTCTTCCAGTTTCTTTGGTTTGGGAATTCAGGAAGAGCTCCTCTGGAGAGCTCTGAGTCTCTCGTATGTTGTAGTCAGAGGGTGTTAAGAGCTGGAACTGCTGGGGTAGGAACAACCAGGGGCTTTCTGAGCATCTCTTGCATATATGTAAGCACAGGGCCTTTCTATGTCGCCTCTCCACATTGGTTAGATTGAGCTTCCTCCCATCATGGCTACCTCAAGGCTCTTTACATGGTGGCTAACGATTTCATTCAGCAAACAAAGTTACAGCTGCTTGGTCTTTATGGCTCAGCCTTGGAAGTCACATAATGTAACTTCTATTCTGCTTTATTGATCAAAATGGTCACAAAAGTTCCATCTGGTTTCAAGATGAAAGAGGCATGGACCCCACCTGTTGATGTGTCATAGATTTGCAAAGGTATTTTTAAATCACCAGTATGATTTGCAAACAGTTGGAGGAGAGGCCTTTTCAGCAAAAGATTTATAATATAACCACAGTAGCCAGAGGATAGACTAATTATGAAGCCAATCAAAGGATCAAGAGCAGTAGCCTGGGCTTCTGCTTTTGGCAGTATGGTGGACTCAATCCTCTAAAAGGTCTTCTGCTCCAAACAGTGGCATACTGGGAAGGTGGAGGACTGAGACAGTGAAATAGAGGAAGTGGCCCATCATGGTTGGGAGGAGCAGTTTATCACTCACATTGCTTAGAATTGCTGGTACTACCTGGTGATAATAAAAAGCAAACTGATTTTTAGTTGGTTTTATGATTTAAAAAAATTCTCTATAGGCTGGGCACGGTGGTTCATGCCTGTGATCCCAGCACTTTGGGAAACTGAGGCGGGTGGATCACTTGAGCACAGGAGTTCGAGACCAGCCTGGCCAACATGGTGAAACCCCATCTCTGTTAAAAATACAAAAATTACCTGAGTATGGTGGCACACACCTGTAATCTCAGCTACTTGGGAGGCTCAGGTAGGAGTGAGCCGAGATTGTGCCACTGCACTCCAGCCTGGGTGACAGAGTGAGACTCTGTCTCAAAAAAAAAAAAATTCTCTATAGACACTAAGCCCCTTGTAGCCTGTTCCCAGGCTGGACTGCTCCCACTCCCTTCCCCTGCTTGGTATGCCACTGTTTACAGATAAACAAGATCCTGTACAGAAATATTTTTCCACACTTTTTGGGGTTGCAGAAAGTTAAGAAAATTTCCACGTGTCCCTAAGCAAAACAAAAATGTGAACAGAAATCATAATGGGAGCAGTGAGAAAACATGGAAGGCATGGTGGCCTGGGAGCAAATGCTGATAATAACCTGCTTTAGGTAAACAGGTCTTGGGCTGGCAGCATGCTTCTGGAATTTAGATTCCCACATAAGCAAGGGACCTCAGACAGAAGCCAAAATGATCCCTGGTCAGTAGCACCTCCTGGCACTCAGTAGAATCAAAAGCAATTCCTTCCCAGGGAAAAGCTCCCAGGATTCCCACAGATGAATATCAACCAAATATGAGCTCACAATCATAGTTCATGAAACGCACAAGGAAACAAGCCACCATGAGTGATAGCAGAAATAACAAATCACAGATACAGACCTGTGAGGAGCTCAGCTATTGTAATTATCAGCTGTAGAACATAGCGTAACGGCATGTGATATGTCTGAAGGAATAAACTTAGAATCACAAATGTGAGCAGGCAACAAGAGGTTGTAAAAACTGACCAGGTAGATTTGAAACTGAATCATATAGAACTACTAAGATGGCAACTTTCAGATAGCGAAAGATAGACATCAAGTTGGAAGGCTTGGACTCTGAGCCTCTTGTTGCAATCTCATCTCATTTCCACAGGGGGTCCCCAAATTCTGAAGGGCTGTGCTACACCAGAGGTCTGCAACTTACATGAGAATGCCACCCTGGGTCCAGAAGACTCTGGATTTCATCTCACCACTAAGCCTGAATGCAACTGCCTTACTCCTCCTACACATCCAGGTGCTTTGACCCCTGCCTTCCTAAAAACCCAACCTTTCTTACCTCCCTGGATCCCCTATGCTCTTTTCAAACCTATGTGTTCCCAGGGTGTCCACATTTCCTACGATAATGCTCCCAATGAGTACAGTTACCCATACACACACACACACCACCTGACACACTCAGAAGCAGAACATCTATTGGCACATATCCACAAACATCCACATTTACATCCTAGCACCCAAAACAAATATGCAGAGGCACACAAATTTCTAAACATGAACGTACTCTGAACATATTATGTGAGTGAGGTTAAAGATCCACGTTCTGTTTAAATGGATCTGAGCCTGGGCAGCATGGCAAAACACCATCTCAACAAAACAACAACAACAACAAAACAAAGCCAGGCATGGTGGCATGCACCTGTGGTCCCACCTACTTGGGAGGCTGAGGTGGGAGGATGGCTTGAGCCCGGGAGGCGGAGGTCGCAGTGAGCTGAGATTGTGTCACTATACTCCAGCCTGGGTGATAGGGCAAGACCCCTTCTCAAAAAAAAAAAAAAAAAAAGGGAGAAAAGAAAAGATAAATCTGATGGTGTTTTCCCTCTTTTCTTCACTTCCTTGCTTGTGAAAGAAGACAGATTTGCCAATAGTCTTCTTTTGGCTTAACAAAGAACAGTCACAAGAAGTTTTGTCTTCCGCAAAAGTGATATGCTAATTGAAATAGTATTTACTGGGGCCACAGTTTATTAAGCAATTCAACCAACTGAACAGAGGGATAGACGTTTTAGAGGTGAGAAAGGCAATTTTCTCTGGATACAGCTGCATTCCCTCAGCTCCAGAGATGTAGAGGAAACTTTGTCGGAAACTTTGTCAGAAACTACACCAGAAAGGACCATTCTCTCTCTCTCTCTCTCTCTCTCTCTCTCTCTCTCTCTCTCTCTCTCTCTGTGTGTGTGTGTGTGTGTGTGTGTGTGTATGTGTGTTTAGAGACAGAGTCGCCGTCCATTACCCAGGCTGAAGTGCAGTGGCACGATCATGGTTCAATGCAGCCTTGACTTTCCAAGCTCAAGCAATCTTCCCGCCTCAGCCTCCTGAGCAGCTAGCACCACAGGCACACACTGCTACACCCAGCTGATTTTTCAATTTTTTTTTTAGAGGTGAGGTCCTCCCTACGTTGCCAAAGCTGAAGGACCATTCTGTGATGCAAAAGAGAGTGTGTTTACTGGCCGGGCGCGGTGGCTCATGATTGTAATCCCAGCACTTTGGGAGGCTGAGATGGGCGGATCACGAGGTCAGGAGATCGAGACCATCCTGGCTAATACGACGAAAGCCTGTCTCTACTAAAAATACAAAAAATTAGCTGGGCGTGGTGGCTGGCGCCTGTAGTCCCAGCTACTCAGGAGGCTGAGGCAGGAGAACGGTGTGAACCCGGGAGGTGGAGCTTGCAGTGAGCCGAGATTGCGCCACCGCACTCCAGCCTGGGTGACAGAGAGAGACTCTGTCTCAAAAAAAAAAAAAAAAAGGCTGATAGGAGAGTGTAGTTACTGAATTTGCAGGCAAAGCCGAAACATTCTCACCTTAGCTTCTTCAAATCTCCAGCTGCCAGGAGTTTTCCTTTTTTAAACTAAGCAATGGATTTTTTTTTTTTTTTTTTTTTTTTTTGTGAGACAGAGTCTCTCTCTGTCGGCCAGGCTGGAGTGCAATGGTGCGATCTTGGCTCACTGCAACCTCTGCCTCCTGGGTTCAAGCGATTTTCCCTGCCTCAGCTTCCCAGGTAGCTGGGATTGCAGGTACCCACCACCAAGCCTGGTGAATTTTTGTATTTTTAGTAGAGATGGGGTTTTGCCATGTTGGCCAGGCTGGTCTCGAACTCCTGACCTCAGGTGATCCACCTGCCTAGGCCCCCCAAAGTGCTGGGATTACAGGTGTGAGTCACTGTGACCAGCCCTGAGCAGCGGATTTAATTAATTATCACAATGAAGAAAAAAGGCTGACTTGGGAGCTCGAAATTTACAATATGGAAAGAAAAAGGGCAAAACAGGAGGACTAACAACAGAAATGTGGGACGCGGAATTTTTGCACACATGATCCCTGTGGACACAGACACAGAACATATCTATGCATGGACACACAGGCTTTCATACATATGACATGGGAAAGAGACAGGCATAAACACCCACAAACATACAAAAGCACAAAATATACACAGGCAAGCTGAAATACATTACCAACATCCATGAACGTTCACATCTGTATACCAACATATATATATACAAGCACCCCCACACCTCGATGGAAACACAGACACACCCAGCCACAGAAACACACACATACCCATAAAACCAGCCTTATACACATACACATAAACACACACCTTTGTTTATACAGACACGCAGGTAAACACCTACTCACACAGTGTCCTGCAGAGCTACACACACACACATCCCTGACCTCCTGCAGACAGTTTCAGAAACACACAGACAATTCAACACAGGAAGGCACAGCCAGATGTGCACACAGACTTAACAGGCCTGCAAACTTGCACACACAAATGGCATTCTTGCAGAAGTGCGCACAAAAGGCACTTTTGCGCACTCATGGGCACATACTGATGTGCCTGGAAACTCAGCTCCGTGCACGTGCAGGCACACTGGTTGTCTTCCATCCAGTTCATCTTCCTCTGTCCCCAGGTCCTCATGCAACTGTGACCCACACCAAAGCTGAGACCACCGTCTGCTTCACCTGCTGAGACCTCCACAGCTGTGGCCCCCTTCCATGCCCAGAGGATAATAACTACTGCCTTCAGATGGCAGGCATCACAGGTGAGTGCCCATGGGGACAGAAATAGGGCTTGGGGTACAGCAAGACCTATCCTCGCTCTCCCACTTTGCTGCCTAGCTTCAGCCATTGTAGCCTTTTCCTGGACATGCAGGGCAGAGGCTAGGGTGCAGTGGAGGGTGTGAGTTTAAAATCTGCTGCCATAGTTGTTTAAGTTACTGCTGAATAACAAATTGGCCAGAACTTAGTGGCTTAACCAGTCATAAAAAGACAAATACTGTATGATTTCACTGAGTTATCTAGAGTAGTCAAAATCATTGAAACAGAAGACAGAATGGTGGTTGCCAGAGGTTGGGGGACAGGGGAATGGGAGTTGTTCAATGGGTACAGAGTTTCAGTTGTGCAAAATGAGTTCTAGAGAGCTGTTACACTCAACAATGTGAATATAGTTAACATTACTGAATTGTGCACTTAAAAATTGTTAAGAAGGCCAGCCGGGCGCGATGGTTCACGCCTTTAATCCCAGCACTTTGGGAGGCCAAGGCCGGCGGATCATCTGAGGTCAGGAGTTCAAGGCCAGCCTGGCCAACATGCTGAAACCTTGTCTCTACTAAAAATACAAAAATTAGCCGGGCCTGGTGGTATGCGCCTGTAGTTCCAGCTACTTGGGAGGCTGAGGCAGGAGAATTGCTTGAACTCGGGAGGCAGAGGTTGCGGTGAGCCAAGATCACGCCACTTCACTCCAGCCTGGGTGACAGAGTGAGACTCTGTCTCAAAAAAAAAAAAAATTGTTAAGAAAGCCACACATGATGGTTTATGCCTGTAATCCCAGCACTTTGGGAGGCCAAGGCAGGAGAATCACTTGAGGCCAGAAGTTCAAGACCAGCCTGGGCAACATATTGAGACTCCCCCCATCTCTATTTTTTTTTAAAAAAACGTTAAGAGGGTATATTTTATACAGTGTGATTTTCAAAAAAAAAAATCACAATTGAAAAAAAACTTCTTGGATTAGACAAGTATTTGTTATTTCTCACAATTCTGCAGCTGACTGGGCTCAGCTGGGCAGTTCTTCTGCTCTAAGTGGTAAAGGCTGAGGTCACTTATGTGATTGCATTCAGCTGGGAGCTTGACCGCACCTGGAATGTTTAAGACAGCTGGGGAGAGCCTCTCTCCTCTGAGCTCTCACTAGTCAGTTTCCTAGCTTGAGCTTCCTTATAGTACGGTGGCTGGCTTCTGAGAAGGAAGAAGTGGGAACAACCAGGCCTTCTAAGGGATAGACCCAGAACTGTCACAGTGTCACTTCTGCCACAGTCTATTGGTCAGAGCAAATCCCAAGGCAGGCTCAGATTTAAGGGGTGACGTAACAGATTCCACCTCTTGATGAGAGAGTGGCAAGATTATGTTGCACAAGAGCATGCAGGATGGGAGATACAGTTGTGGCCATCTTGGTATCTACTACAACACTCTGGGCAGGCAGCCCCACTTAAGGCTTCTGTCACTCTCTCCCCATAGAAGGAAAAAGTGGACTCTTCTGTAAATGGGAAGAGGAGTTGAACTTGAAACCGGCTCTTTGCTATCTTTTTACAGCATAAAGAGACATAGTAAAGATAGTGTTCCAGGCTCCAGTTCTGGACATTTCTGGGATCTTAGAGAAGTTTCTTACTAAGTCCATGAGGTGCTCATAGACAGGGTGGGGAGACCTCACAGATACAGAGCCACCCTATTAATTGAAACCCTAAGGAGAGAAGGCAGGGGATCATGGAAGGCTTTCTGAACTATGTGATTTTTAACTGTTGTTGTTTTGAGACAAGGTCTCACTCTGTCACCCAGGGTGGAGTGCAGTGGCACAACCTTGGATCACTGCAGCCTTGACCTCCTGGGCTCAAGCGACCCTCCCAAGTAGGTGGGACTGCATCACTATGCCTGGCTAATTTTATTTTATTTTTTGTAGAGGCGGGGGTCCCACTATATTGGCCAGGCTGGTCTTGAACTCCTGGGCTCAAGTGATCCTCCTGTCCCAAAGTGCTGGGATTATAGGCATGAACAATTGCCCCAAGCCTGAACTTAATGTGTCTTAATGAACAATGACCAGCTTTGGATGTATTATGGGGAGATCTCAGGCAGAGTGAATGCCATCAGAGAAATACTCAGAGAGATTTGGGGAGTTCGGTTGGGTAGTGGGTTGTGATTGCCTTTCCTCACTAGCCTGGCCTCCATCTCTCTCCAGGCTTTGGGGAAGGTAACCCTGTCTCCTGGAGAAACGGTTTCTGCGTGACCTCCAAGGACTGTAAATTTGGCAACTCCATCTATGCCCTGACCTATGGTGTTGGCTTTGGCTTCTGCATCAACACCACCTGTTGCCAAGGCAACTACCAGGAGCCCACCCCTCTCGGTATGCTGTCACCAGAAAGCAGTCAGATGGGTGGCCAAGGAGGTGGTGGGTGACTCTGGAGGCAGAGTTGAGGAAGGAATGCAGGAAGGAACATCACTCAACCCCAACCAGGCTGCCCTCAGGAACCCTGATCCCAGCTTGGGAGGAAATCCCATCAAGGTCATGACAATATTAAGTTTGTGACAATGTGGTAGAGCCTAGGAGTGCACTCGGGGCCCCGGGAGGTCCTGAGATTCCTTCTGACTGACCTTCATCCTCTTCTACCCAGCAGCTCATCTGGCCTCACACACCCTGAGTGAGATATTGTGTCCTACATGTCCTGGGAGCTACTTGGAGCCCTGCAATTCCTCCTTCTACATGCAGTGTCCCAGTGGGGAATCTGAGTGTATCCAGCTGGACCTAACGTCTGAAGAAGGTAATGGGGACAGCACATGTGTGTGTGTGTGTGAAGGTAATGGGGACAGCATGTGTGTGTGTGTGTGTGCACATGTGTGTGCACGAGTGAGCCTGAGCACGTTAGATTTGGATACTGGTGTGCTTGAGTTTGGAGTCTCCCCTCCACCCTTTACTCTGTGTAGCTCGAGGCAAGTGCCTTTATCTCTTTGAGCCTCTGTTTTCTCTTCTGGTAATTGGGGATGGTAGACACACACCTTGAAGGGCGTTGTGAGGACAAAGTGAACTCATGAGGGAGGTGACAGAGTAAAGGGCATAAGAACAGGACTCTAGGGCCAGGCTGCCTGGGTTCAAATGCTGAATCCACCACCTGAGCTGGGTGACCTTGACCAGGTGACTTTGCCTCTCTGTGCCTCAATTTCTCCATCTGTAAAAGGGGATAACTTGGTATGCAACAAGTTCTTTAAAAAACAGGGGAGGGCCGGACGTGGTGGCTCAACCTGTAATCCCAGCACTTTGGGAGGACAAGGCGGGCGGATCATGAGGTCAGGAGATCGAGACCATCCTGGCTAACATGGTGAAACCCCATCTCTACTAAAAATACAAAAAATTGGCCGGGCGTGGTGGCAGGTGCCTGTAGCCCCAGCTACTCAGGAGGCTGAGGAAGGAGAATGGCGTGAACCTGGGAGGCGGAGCTTGCAGTAAGCCGAGATCGCGCCACTGCACTCCAGCCTGGGCGACAAAGCGAGATCCCGTCTCAGAAAAAAAAATAAATAAATAAAATTTAAAAACTGAAAAAAATAAAAGATCTTTGGACTCAAACAGACCTGGGTTTGTGGTGTGGATTCACAATTTATCTGCAGTGTAGTCTTGGACAAGTTTCATAACCTCGTCTCAAAAAAAAAAAAAAAAAAGAAAAAACAACAACAACAAAACGGGAATAACAACAGTCGCTAAGTCCTAAGACTGTTGTGAGAATTGAATAAGATAATCCACTAAACTATATCAGTGCTTTCTGAAAGAAATGTAATGTAAGACACGTGTGTAATTTAAAATTTTCTGGGCCAGGTGTGGTAGCTCACACCTGTAATCCCAGCTCTCTAGGAGGCCAGGATCGCTTGAGCCTGGAAGTTTGAGACCAGCCTGGGCAACAGAGGCAGCCCCTATCTCTACAAAAAATTTTCAGAATAATTAGCTGGGCCTGGTGCTACCGCCTGTAGTCGCAGCTACTCAGGAGGCTGGGGCGGGAGGATCACCAGAGCCCAGGAGGTCGAGGCTGCAGTGAGCTGTGATTGCGCCACTGCACTCCAGCCTGGGTGACAGAGCGAGACTCTGTCTCATTTTTTTTAAAAAAAAGTTTTTAAAAAAGGAAACAAACATTGCACACGAGTGAAAACACACCTGTAACATACGTGTAAGGTAGAAAGAGTGACAACGAGAGAGAGAGCCGTGACCAGCTCCCAGCTCAAAGAAAAGAACATTCCTGATGAGCTTTCACGAAGGACATGGACTCGAGGGGCTCGCGGGCCCTGTGCGTGTGCAAGGCGCGCGCGTGTGCGCTTGGGTGCGCGCGGGGGTGGCCTTCTGCCTGCGCGCGCCCCCACGTCCCCTCCTTGCACCCTGTCTCCGTCTCGGCAGGCGGCCGGAACGTGAGCGTACGCGGCTGCGGCTCCCGAGACCTGTGCAGCGCCCTGGACAGGACCCACGGGCTCTCTGTGCTCCCAAGACACTGGCTGTCGAGCCACTGCAGCGCGCACCGCCGCGCCGTCCTAGAGTCCCACTGCCGCTCGGGCGCCGCGCCCGGCCTCCGCCTCTCCCTCCCGGTTCTGGTGGTAGTCCTGGCGACCGCGACGCTGTGCTAAGGAATCCCGCCTGGACCACCCCGCCGCCCGGGAGGCCCCCTCCACCTGTTTGTTCGGCACGTCGCTAGATGGTGCCCTGGCTCCCCTCTGCTGGGGCAATACGGAGACCTGGAAGCTTCTGGTGAGAAACTGAGGAAGCAGGGATGAGCTTCCTCCCTCAGACTAGCGTTTCCCAAAGCCAGACCTTCTGCTCCAGACTCAGGGCTTACTCAAGGCTAAGTCCTCTTTCCTCACACCACGGTCCCAAAGGCCATGCCTCCATCAGCCTAGGGTGTGTCTTCCCCCCTCAGACTAAGGCCACTCACCTGCTGCTGAGATCAGGCGTCTGCTCAACTAAGTTGGGGCGGGGCGCTATACCTCCCCCCTCAGATTAGCACCTTCCCCAAGGCCAAACCTCCTCCCTCAGAAGAGGGCTGTTCTTCTTCCTCAAGTTACTAAGCCTCCTTCTTCAAACGAGGGGGTACCCAATATCCGGCTGCTCCCAGACACCAGGGATGTGTCTCTTCTCCCACACATTGACAAGCAACTTCTCTTTTGTTCTCCCTCTTTGGGGTCTAGCAAAATCCTGGGCAGCCAAGGCGGGGCTTGAGGATCCAATACACCCTCTTCCAAGGTTTTCAGAGCAGCCTCCTCCACCCCCACCGTGGGCCAAGACGGGGCAGGGGGCATGGGTGGGGTGAGGAGCCCCTCTTCTGTGTGGGCCCAATCTCCCAGCTGTAACCAGATCTGAATGAATCACATCTCACAATGCCAAGTGGTTTGAGTTTCCTTTTTCTGAAGTTTTAGCCTCAAAGAGGGCCCTGATGTGGTCCTCTCTCCTCTGAGGCCAGGGGAGGTTAAGTTACTTCAACTGGTGAACCTGGAGGTGACAAACCGACAACAGTGTCTGGCCAGGGTGGGCATAAGACCAAACGCTGCATCTAGAACTGAACTCAGAGGATTGAGCGGAGAAGTGAAACTGGGTTGCTCACCACAGGCAGAATGCCAGGAACCATTTGCTTTCTGCTGAAAGTGGCTGAGCGCAGTGGTTCACGCCTGTAATCCCAGTGCCTGGGGGCTATGACAGTGGGAGGGAGGGCTACCTAAGAAAGCACTCCAGGCCATGCACCAGACAGATTAGGCGGCGTGGCTCTAGGGGGCTTGAAAGAGACCGCCCCCGCCAGGCGCAGTGGCTCCCGCCTGTAATCCCAGCACTTTGGGAGGCCGAGGCCGGCAGATTACTTGAGGTCAGGAGTTTGAGACCAGCCTGGCCAATATGACGAAACCTGTCTCTACTAAAAATACAAAAACTTAGCCAGGCGTGGTGGCGAGTGCCCGTGTTCCCAGTCACTCAGGAAGCTGAGGCAGGAGAATCACTTGAACCTGGGAGGCGGAGGTTGCAGTGAGCTGAGATTGCGCCACTGCACTCCAGCCTGGGCAACAAAGCGAGACTCCGTCTCAAAAACAAAAACTGAAAGTAACAGAAAGCCCAACCGAAAGAATAGAAACAATTCATTTAACATTCATCTAACAAATCTTTATCAGTCACAAGCTATGTATTCTTTTGTAAATGAGACACTGGCAATATAGACAAAATTCTCCGCTCTTATGGAAGTGGTATTTTAGTGGAGGAGACACATAATAAATAAATATCACATATCATACATCACATATCAGTGAGTACTAGGAAGGAAACAGTGCGGGGAAGGAGAATGGGGAATGCTGCCAAAGAGATATGATCTTATACATGGTGAGTAAGAGCCTCAGTAAGGTGACGTAAGTAAAGACCTAATTGAGGAAGTAAAGACCTACGTGGGGCAAGGGAGAAGGCCACGCAGTTGTCTGAGGTGGGGGAGGAGGACATTCCAGGCAGAGGGAACTGGAAAGGTAAAGGCTCCAAGGCAGATGCAGTAAGAAACAGTTAATGTGGGTCAGACGCAGTGGTTCACGCCTGTAATCACAGTGTGATTTTGGGAGGCTAAGGTAGGAGGATTGCTTGAGGCCAGGAGTTCAAGACCAGCCTGGGCAATATAGCAAGATCCCATCTCTACAAAACATTGAAAAGTTAGCCTAGCATGGCGGTGGACTACAGGTATAGCTGTAGTCCCAGCTGGTCAGGAGATCAAGACCATCCTGGCTAACATGGTGAAACCCCGTCTCTACTAAAAATACAAAAAAAAAAATATTAGCCAGGCGTGGTGGTGGGCACCTGTAGTCCCAGCTACTCGGGAGGCTGAGGCAGGAGAATGGCGTGAACCTGGGAGGCGGAGCTTGCAGTGAGCCAAGATCGCGCCAATGCACTACAGCCTGGGCGACAGAGTGAGACTCCGTCTCAGGAAAAAAAAAAATTAAAATAAAAAAATTGAAAGAAATAAAAGATCTTTAGACTCAAACAGACCTGGGTTTGTGGTGTGGATTCACAATTTATCTGCAGTGTAGTCTTGGACAAGTTTCACAACATCTCTGAGCCTTGTGTTCCCATATTGTAAGGTGTTATTGTAAGGTACATTAAGCACAAGGCTTGGCCCACCCTAAGCTTTCAACCAATTGAAATAGTCATGTCTTCAGGTTGTTAATCATGAGGACTGTGCTATTATTTATCCACATTGTACAGAGGAAGAAACTGAAGCTGAAGGAGGCTAAGAGACTGCTAGTATGTAGAACACTGGGGCTGAACACACATCTGTCTGACTCTAGAAGATAAAATTTCCCCCCCTTAAACATTAAGAAAATGTCCAAATATACACAAAAGTAGAGAAAATAGTATAATATCTATGACAGACTGATACCCCAATCTATGATGGGACCAAAATGTGACTGAGCCCAGAGCCCATAGCAGGCGCCCAGGAAATGTTTGCAGCTGGAAGCAGTCATTAAATGACCCTTCAGTATCAATCTCTCAGTGTCCAAAATTATGCACATTTTGCAAAATTATCTCTCTCTTCCTTCCCCCTTCCCTGCCTCCTCCTTTCCTACACCTTCCCCTCTTCCTCCCTCCTCACCTCTCTCTTTTGCTTTTTTTTTTTTTTTTTTTTTTTGAGATGGAGTCTCTTGCTCTGTTGCCCATGCTGGAGTGCGGTGGCGTGATCTCGGCTCCCTGCAACCTCCGCCACCCAGGTTCCAGCGATTCTCCTGCCTCAGCCTCCAGAGTAGCTGGGATTACAGGCACGCATTACCGTGCCCAGCTAATTTTTGTATTTTTAGTAGAGACGGGGTTTCACCTTGTTGGCTAGGCCTGTCTCGAATTCCTGACCTCAAGTGACCCGCCCGCCTTGGCCTCCCAAAGTGCTGGGATTACAACGTGAGCCACTACTCCTGGCCTTTCCTTTGCTTTTACCCTCCCTCCTTTGCTCTTTCTGTCTCCCTCCTTCCTTTCTGCCTTCTTTCCTCCTCTCTTTCTCCCTCCTCTCCTTCATACCTTCTTTCTTCCTTTCTCCCTTCTTGCCTTCCTATATTCCCTCCCTCTTCCCTTCTTTCCTTTTTGTGCTGAGACATTTAAAGCAAATCCCAGATATCATATTTCACCCATAAATACTTCCGTGTGCATCAGAGCCCATGCTTTCGACTCTTGTAGGATGGACACATCCTTTCTGGGAGGGAGGATGGAATAAAATAAAGCATATTGAGAGCTTAGCATAACCCACACGCATCCCTGCCTGTTTGCAGAAGGCCTAGAATATCCTAATCCTTCAGGGGAGAGCTCCCTTCACCCATGGATCTGTGACATTCTTCTAAATCCTTCATAGAAAGCTCATATCAAAAGTGACTAGTTCACCTGTCTCTACAAAAAAATCAAAAATTAGCCTGGGTGTGGGGGCACACACCAGTGGTCCCAGCTACTCAGGAGGCTGAGGTGGGAGGATCACTTGAGCCTGGGAGGTTGAGGCTGCCGTGAGCTGCGATCGCGCCACTGCACTCCAGCCTGGGCGACAGAGCGAGACCCTGACTCAAAAAAAAAAAAGTGACTAGTTGAATATGCGTACAAGAGACATAGCCACAGAGCTCAGCATAGTGGTTCAGAGGATGTACTCAGGTTCCAGTCTGTCTGGGTTCGAAAGCCAACACTTTGCCAGTTACTAGTTGTCTTTTGTTTGTTTGTTTGTTTTTTACCTTTGGAAACAGAGTCTCACTCTGTCACTCAGGCTGGAGTGAAGTGGCGCAAACTCAGCTCACTGCAGCCTCTGCCTCCCAGGTTCAAGTGATTCTCCTCCCTCAGCCTCCCCAATAGCTGGGATTACAGGCACACCACCACGCCCAGCTAATTTTTGTATATTTAGTAGAGATGGAGTTTTGCCATGTTGCCCAGGCTGGTCTCCAACTCCTGAGCTCCGGCAATCCGCCTGCCTCGGCCTCCCAAAATGCTGGGATTACCACCATTTTGTGAGCCACTGAGCCCAGTCACTAGTTCAGTTACTAGTGGCCTCAGGTGAGTACCTTGACCTCAGCTTTCCCATTTGTGAAATGGGACAATAATGGTTCCTGCTCATAGAGTGGACACAAAGGTTGAGAGAGTCCACACATACACAGAACTCAGAACAGCGCCTGGAATTCAGAGTTCAACACAGGTAAATGGTGGCCCTTACTGTCATTATTGGGGAGGGGGAGTGCCCTTTGGGTCATGGGTCCCGTTTCTGTCTGTTACCCAACATGGCCTCCTGTTGTGAAGGTTGCCTACCCCAAGGTATGGGTGTGAAGGAACCTGGGGGTGGTGAGGAAGGAAGGCAACATCTCTGCCAGACTGGAGTCTCAGGGGGATGGGTCCCGGATATGACTCGTCCTGGCTGAGTCCAGAGTCCATAGCAGGTGGTCAGGAAACGTTTGTGGAAAACAGTCATTTAATGGTCCTGGAATCTGCAGGGGTAAAAAGGACTTTGGGGATGGGGTGGGGCTAACCTGGGTGAAGAATCTGATGTTATTGTACACTACTAATTTTCCATAGGGCATACGTGTAGGCATATTATTCAAGTTTTAAAATTTTACTATAAATTATTTAAAACAAACAAAAACAAATAAAGAATAAGTGGAGTCTCTTGGCACTCAGTTGAAAGACAAAGAACATCAAAACATTTGAAATACATACCCAGTGGCCATAGCTGTCCCTGGCCACAGCTCCTTTCCTCTCTCCTCACCTGAGATCACCTCTATCCTGAACATGGTATTTCCAATTTTGCCACCTACAGGCATGCTTTTGATTTTTTTTTTTTCAGACAAGGTCTCACTCTGTTGCCCAGGCTGGAGGGCAATGGTGCTATCAATAGCTCACTGCAGCCTCAACCTCCTGGGCTCAAGTGATCCTCCTGCCTCAGTCTCCTGAGTAGCTGGGACCACAGACATGTGCCACCATACCCAGCTCTTCCTTCCTTCCTTCTTCCTTTCCTTTCCTTCTCCTTTCCCTCCCCTCCCCTCCTTTCCCCTCCCCTTCTCTCCCCTTTCCTTCCTTCCTTTCTTTCTCTCTCTCTCTCCCTCCCTCCCTTCTTCCTTTTTTTTTTTTTGAGATGGAGGCTCGCTCTGTTGCCCAGGCTGGAGTGCAGTGGCATGATCTCAGCTCTCTGCAACCTCCGCCTCCCAGGTTCAAGTGATTCTCTCAGCCTCCCAAGTAGGTGGGACTACAGGTGCATGCCACTGCTTCTGGCTAATTTTTTTTTTTGTATTTTTAGTAGAGATGGGGTTTCACCATGTTGGTCAGGCTGGTCTTGAACCCTTGACCTCAGGTGATCCACCCGCCTCGGCCTCCCAAAGTGCGGGATTACAGGCATGAGCCACCATGCCCGGCTCCTTCCTTTCTTCCTTCCTTCCTTTCTTTCTCTTTCTGGTCTCCCTATGTTGCCCAGGCTGTTCTCAAACTCCTGAGCTCAAGCAATTTTCCTGCCTCGAACTCCCAAGGTGCTGGGATTACAATTATCAGGGTGATCCACTATGCCCAGCCACCTTTAATTTTTTAAGGAAAGTTTTCTCTTCTTTTCTGCTTGGCTCTCTCCTCACCTTTCTCTTCTCTCCCCTACAGACTCCTTCATAGGAGTGCTCATAGCTCACTGCAGCCTTGATCTCCCGGGCTCAAGTGATTCTTCCACCTCAGCCTCCCACGTAGCTGGGACCACAGGCATGCACCCTCATGCTGAGCTATATGTATATGTTTTGTAGAGATGGGATCTCACTATGTTGCCCAGGCTGGTCTCGAACTACTAGGCTCAAGCGATCTGCCCACTCTGGCCTCCCAAAGTGCTGGGATGACAGGCAAGAGCCACTATGCCTGGCCAACTCTCTGCATCTTGCTTTTCTCAACCCTCCGAGTCATTTGATTCACCCTTTCTAATGGCTGTGTGGTATGGTTTCCATGGCCTATGTCATGGATGTGCCAACATTTATTCAGCAGTCATCGTCCTATTGAGGGGAATTGACGCTGTTTTCTCTTTTGTCCCTCCCACTATGAGAGACGCAGCAGTAAACATCCTACTGACAAGACAGTTATCATCTGTTATGTGTCTCTGTGTCCTGAATAAGTTCTAATGAATTTTAAAAGTTTGGGGCCAGGTGCAGTGGCTCACGCCTGTAATTCCAGCACTTTGGGAGGCTGAGGCGGGTGGATCACGAGGTCAGGAGTTCGAAACCAGCCTGACCAACATGGTGAAACCCTGTTTCTACTAAAAATACAAAAATTAGCCGGGCGTGGTGTTGCATGCTTATAATCCCAGCTACTCAGGAGGCTGAGGCAGGAGAATCGCTTGAATCCAGGAGGCAGAGGTTGCAGTGAACCGAGATTGCACCACTGCACTCCAGCCTGGGCAACAGAGCAGGACTCTGTCTCAGAAAAAAAAAGAGCTTGGATGTCATATCCCCTTCATGCATGTTTTAAAAAATTCAAAAATGTGTAATTAAATGAAATTGTAAGTTATAGTTAAAAATTAGAAGTAAGAGGCCAGGTGCGGTGGGTCACACCTGTCATCCCAGCACTTTGGGAGGCCAAGGTGGGAGGATCATTTGAAGTCGGGGGTTCGAGACCAACCTGGCCAACATGGTGAAACCCTGTCTTTACTGAAAAATAGAAAAATTAGCCAGGTGTGGTGGCGCTCACCTGTAATCCTAGCTACTCCAGAGGCTGAGGCAGAATCGCTTGAACCTGGGAGGCATAGGTGGCCCTCACCTCCCCGGGTGTGCCCCACTCCCCATGTGCCATTTCCATCCAGATGGGGCCCCCTAGACATCCTTTTTCCCCTGCAGGCTCCAGGGAGTGGTCAATGAAATTCCTTCAGTCATGAAAAGTTCCATCAGATAGATCTTTAGGAGCAGGGGTGCTCAACTGAAGGAAATGTGTGCGTTTAATTCATTAATAAGTGTTGTCAGATTTGCCTCAAGTGTTTCATCTGGGGCCTTCCTGCATGGAGAACACCTGTTTCTCTCCATCAGGCCGAATCCAACTTCCCAGCCATCCCTTCTGCCTCCTCCCACCCTCTCTCTCTGAACCTTCCAAGGCCACAACTTGGGGTTCTGACCAGTGTTGCGCTGAGCCACGTGGGGCCTGATACAAAAGGCACTATTTACCCATGCCCCTCTGTCATGGTTTCATTTTTGTTTTGTTTTTTGGAGACAAGGCCTGGCTCTGTTGCCCAAGCTGGAGTGCAGTGGCTTGATCTCAGCTAAATGCAACCTCCACCTCCTGGGCTCAAGCCATCCTCCTACCACAGCCTCCAAAGTAGCTGGGGCTATAGACGCCTACCACCAAGCTCAGCTAATTTTTGTAGAGACCGGGTTTTGTCACGTTTCGCAGGCTGGTCTCAAACTCCTGGGCTGAAGCAATCCGCCCACCTCGGCCTCCCAAAGTGCTGAGATTACAGGTGTGAGCCTCTGCACCTGGCCTTCATGTATTTTTTTTTTGTTTTTTTGAGACAGAGTCTCTTTCTGTCACCCAGGCTGGAGTGTAGTGGCATGATCTTGGCTCACTGCAACCTCCGCCCCTCGAGTTCAAGCAATTCTCCTGCCTCAGCCTCCCAAGTAGCTGGAACTACAGGCACATGCCACCATGCCCAGCTAATTTTTGTATTTTTAGTACAGACAGGGTTTTGCCATGTTGGCCAGGCTGGTCTCAAACTCCTGATCTCAGGTGATCTGCCCGCCTTAGCCTCCCAAAGTGCTGGGATTACAGGTGTGAGTCACCGTGCCTGGCCCTTCATGTTTTTTCAGTGGCTAATTTTTTTCCAGAACATTAGTCAAAATAATATTGAAAAATTCTGGAGTGGGTGTATTAAAACTCACGCTATTTTGAGTTAAAATATTTTAATTATAACAATATAAAATGTATTATAATTTTATTTCAGCTTAAGTTAATTAAAAATTATTGAACATCATCACTTGGTTAAGAGAAATTGTCAAGCGTGGAGATTCTCTCAATTGAAAATGAAATAAGCCAAGATGTAGATTTTGAAAACATTATTGATGAGTTATTTTTCCATCAAAGCTGGAGTGTATATTTAGGGCTTGGTGTGGCATTGGTCTTTATTTAGAATTTTGATATTTTGTTCATGAAAATATCAGGGCCGGGCACGGTGGCTCACGCCAGTAAGCCCAACATTTTGTGAGGGCAAGGAGGGCGGATCACTTGAGGTCAGGGGTTTGAGACCAGCCTGGACAACATGGTGAAACCTTATCTCTACTAAAAATACAAAAATTAGCTGGGCATGGTGGCAGGCACCTGTAATTTCAGCTACTCAAGTGGCTGAGGCATGAGAATCGCTTGAACCCAGGAGGCAGAGGTTGCAATGAGCCCAGATCACACTCCAGTCTGGGCAACAGAGGAAGACTGTCTAAAAAAACAAAAGAACAAACCATGGATTTTTTGGCATTAATTTTTATTAGTTAAAATATTGCATTAAAAATTGCATTAAAATATAATTTATCTCAATGACTCAATTTTTCACACTCCCTTAAATTTTGCACCCAAGGCCAGTTCCTCATTGTCCCTAGTTCTGACCAAATTGAGTCACTGAATGTAGAAGAGTCCCACCTCACTCCTGGCTTGTTTCTGGAAAGCCTGTGGGTTGGCTGGGCTCAGCTGTATGGTTCTTCTGCCCCCATGTGGTGTTGGCTGGGGTTACACCTGTGCCTGCATTCAGCTGGAGCTCATCTGTGGCTGAAATGTCCTGGATGGCTTCAAGCTCATCTCCATGTGGCTGCAGTCTCTACATGAGGTCTCTCCAGCAGGGTAGCAGGACCTCTTTGCATAGTAGTTCCGGAGAAAGAAGGAGAAAACAGGAGCTGCCACCTGTTAAGGCCTGGGCTTGGGAGTCCCAGAGTGTCACTTCTTGTGACAAAGAATGTCACAAGACTGGCCCAAATTTAAGGGAAGGGGAAAGAGACTCTGCCTCTTGCTACAAAGAGTGGCACATGCCCACAGGGAAGGGAAAATTGCCAGTGGCAGTCTATCCCTTCCCCAAACCCCTTCCCCAACTGCCCACCTCTATCCTCTTGCTTGCTTTTTCTTTGTTTTTCTTATCATTACTTGACACTATCTTAATTACTTTTGTTTATAAGCTCCATGAAAGCAAGGACTGTTTTTGTTTTGTTTTTTGTTGTTTTTTGAGACAGAGTCTTGCTCTATCACCCCAGCTGGACTGCAGTGGCACAATCTCGACTCACTGCAACCTCTGCCTCCTGGATTCAAGCAATTCTCACGGCTCAGCCTCCCGAGCAGCTGGGACTACAGGTGCCCACCACCACACCTGGCTATTCCTTTGTTTATTTATTTATTTATTTATTTCATTATTTACTTATTTTGTAGTTTTAGTAGAGATGGGGTTTTGCCATCTTGGCCAGGCTGGTCTCAAACTCTTGACCTCAAGTGATCCACCCACCTCGGCCTCCCAAAGTGCTGCGATTACAGTCATAAGCCACCATGTCTGGCCCTTTTTCTTCTTTTTTCTTATCACTACTTGACCCTATCTTAATTACTTTCGTTTATTCTCTATATATTTAAAAAATATATAAGCTCCACGAGAGCAAGGGCCTTCTGTGTCTTATTCATCACTGTATCAGTACCTAAAACTGTGCCTAGCACCTAAAAGGCAGCCAGTATTTACATGAATGAATGAATGAATGAATCCCTGAGGACTGACTTCAGGTTTACCCAGGTTGTGGAGAGTGGAGAGAAGGTGGAGGCCACCACGTGTAGATATTCCTAGGAAAGTGCTTTAGAATTTCTAAGAGACACAGAGAGAAAGGGCAGGGAGGAAAGGAGGCCTGGGAGTGGGCAGGAGAAATGATTCAGGGACTGTCTTTTTCACTGCTGTGTCTCCAGCCTCGACCAGCCAGGGCCTGACTCACAGTAGGTGTCTGGAAAGCATGTGTTGAATGAATGAACTTTCTCCAAAAATCCTTCACTGACTCCACCCCCACCCCCAGGCGGCAACCCCCATGGCTCCCACACCTCTCTGGGCAGCTTCAACCCCATTATAACCACTGTGGGTCATCACTGTCTGAGGACGGAGGTGTGTTCCCTACAAGACTCAGAGTCCATAGGGTTGGTGCTGTCTCAGTCACCACTGGGTCCCCAACATCAACCAAGAGGTTCTTGGAGGTAGTAAGTATACTTTGCATCAACCTCCTCTCTGTGGGGCAGAGCCGTCCCATCACTGCTGTATTCTCACCCCGGAGGGACACAGAGCAGACACTCACAAATCACCTTCATTGATTCTAAGATAGATTCTTTTTCCTTTTTCTTTTCCCACATTTTAACAATTTTTTTTTAAGAGACAGAGTCTCACTGTTGCCCAGGCTGAAGTGCAGTGATGTGATCACAGCCCACTGCAGCCTTGACCTCCAGGGCTCAAGCAATCCTCCCACCTCAGCCTCCTGAGTAGCGAACCATAGGCACACGCCACCATGCCTGGCTAATTTTAAAAATTTTTTGTAGAGATGGGGTCCCCCTATATTGCCCAGGGTGGTCTCGAACTCCTGGGCTCAAGCAATCCTCCTGTCTCGGCCTCCCAAAGTGTTGGGATTACAAGTATGAGCCACTGGGTCTGGCTGCAATTTTAAAAATAAGACAATTGACTGGGTGCCGTGGCTCACATCTGTAATCCCACTTTGGGAGGTCGAGGCAGGCAGATCAACTGAGGCCAGGAGTTTGAGACCAGCCTGACCAACTTGGTGAAACCCCATCTCTACTAAAAATACAACAATTAGCCAGGTGTGGTGATGCATGCCTGTAATCTTGGCTACTCGGGAGGCGGAGGCAGGAGAATTGCTTGAACCTGGGAGGCGGAGGCTGTAGTGATCTGAGATCGTGCCATTGCGCTCCAGCCTGGGTGACAGAGTGAGACTGGGTCCCAATAAATAAATAAATAAATAAATAAAGACAACAATGAAGTTTGCTGCATCACTTGCCTCTTCCTTTCACAAAAGATTTCTCCGTAGTGTGCGATGCTGTTTGATAGCATTCTACCCATGGCAGAACTTTCAAAATTGAAGGCAATCCTCTCAATCCCTGCGACTGCCTTATCAAGTAAGTTTATGTCATATCCTAAATCCCTTGTTGTCAATTTAACAATATTCACAGCATCTTCACCAGGCGTAGATTCCATCTCAAGAAACCACTTTCTTTGCTCATCCATAAGAAGCAACTCCTCGCCTATTCAAGTTTGATCATGAGATTGCAGCAATTCAGTCACATCTTCAGGCTCTACTTCTAATTTTAGTTCTCTTGCTATTTCTACCACATCTGCAGTAAATGCCTCCACTGAAGTCTTTTTTTGTTGTTGTTTGTTTTTTGAGATGGAGTCTTGCTCTGTCACTCAGGATGGAGTACAGTGGCATGATCTCGGCTCACTGCAACATCCGCCTCCCAGGTTCAAGCAGTTCTTCTGCCTCAGCCTGCCAAGTATCTGCAATTACAGGTGCACATCGCCGTGCCCAGCTAATTTTTGTATTTTTAGTAGAGACGAGATTTTGTCATTTTGGCCAGGCTGGTTTCAAATTCCTGACCTCAAGTGATCCACCCGCCTCAGCCTCCCAAAGCGCTGGGTTACAGGCATGAGTCATCATGCCCGGCCTTTTTTTTTTTTTTTTGAGACAGGGTCTGGCTCTGTTGCCCAGGCTGGAGTACGGTGTTGTAGTCATTGCTCACTGTAACCTTGAACTCTTGGAATCAAACAATTTTCCCTCATCAGCCTCCCAAGTAGCCAGAACTACCGGCACGTGTCACCACACTCAGCTAACTTTAAAAAATTTTTTGTAGAGATGGGGTCTCACGATATTGCCCGAGCTGGTCTCAAACTCTTGGCCTCAAGGGATCCTCCCAACTCAGCCTCTCAAAGTGCTGGGATTACAGGTGTGAGTCACCATGCCTGGCCCCTATCTCAGCTTTGGACATGCCTTCTTCACTGAGCTTAATCATTTCTAGCTTTTGATTTAAAGTGAGAGACATGTGACTCTTCCTTTTACTTGGACACTTGGAGGCAATTTTAGAGTTATTAATTGGCCTAATTTCATTATAGTTGTGTCTCACAGAAGAGGGAGGTGCAAGGAGAAGGAGAGAGACAGAAAAATGGCCGGTCAGTGGAGCAGTCAGAACACATACAATGTTTATCAATTAAGTTTGCTGTCGTCTGTGGGCATAGTTTATGGTGCCCCGAAATGATTACAATGGTAACATCAAAGATCACCACACCAGAGATAATGATGATGAAAAAGTTTGACATGTTGTGAGAATTTCCAAAATGTGACACAGAGACATGAAATGAGCACGTGCTGTTGGAAAAATGGCACCAACGGGCTTGCTGGACACAGGGTTGCCACGAACTTTCAATTTGTAAAAACCATAGTATCAGGCCAGGCGGGGTGGCTCATGCCTGTAATCCCAGCACTTTGGGAGGCCAAGGCGGGATGATCACTTGAGGCCAGGAGTTCAAGACCAGCCTGGCCAAGATAGCAATACCCCATCTCTATTAAAAATACCAAAACGAGCCGGGCATGGTGGCGCATGCCTGTAGTCCCAGCTACTCAGGAGGCTGAGGTAGGAGAAGCCCTTGAACCTGGGAGGTGGAGGTTGCAGTGAGCCAAGATCATACCACGCACTCCAGCCTGGGCAACAAGAGCAAAACTCCGTCTCAATAAATAAATGAATAAATAAATAAATAAATAAATAAATAAAACAATAGTTGGGCATGGTGGCGCGTGCTTGTGGTGTCAGCTACTTGGGAGGCAAAGGTAGTAGAGATTGCTTGAGCCCAGGAGGTGGAGGTTGCAGTGAGCAGAGATCACGCCACTGCACTCCAGCCTGGGTGGCAGAACAAGACCCTCTTCTCCACCACATCCCCCCACCTCCCCCGGCAAAAAAAACCACATAGTATCTGTGAAGGACAATAAAGCTGCATGCAATAAAATGAGGTGTGCCTGAAACTGAGTTTATTATTGAACGAATGAAAGTTCTGTCTCAACTCAGGTTCTTTGCAGAGGCTGGTCCCTTAGCCTGGGATGCAACTCCCTAATGTGCCATCTGGCTCACTCCTACTCATCCTTTGGATCTCAGGTCAGACGCCCCCTCCTCCAGGAAGCCCTCCCTGACTCCCAGGCTGAGTCGGGCTTCCTCCTTTGTGCTCCCACAGCCCTCTGGGGTCCCCCATCCCAGTGCTGCCCCCTCTGTCATCATTATCTTGGGATGGATCTGACTCCACCACTGGACTCTGAGGAGTCCTGTGGGGGCAGAGCCTGGCTGTCTTGTTCATTGCTGCGTTTCCAGCATGCAGATAGGCAGGGTGCAACCCCTCTCTCTCTGGCTGGTGCTCTCAGAAGCTGCTAGGGGCATCCCTGGGAACATGCCAGTCTGCATCGGTGCATGTGTGCAGGTGGCAGTGGCTCTCTTTCTTGGTCCACAATCATCCTGGGCTGCAATAATCTCTGTTTTCTCGGGCCTGGAGCCCCTGAAGCAGTGCCTGGGTTTGATGCATCTCTGGAGCCCTAGCTGCTGCAGCAGAATGAATGAGGTTCCTGAATGGAGTCAGTGGGTTTCGGGGTTTCTGTATATGTTGTCAGTGTGTAACTGTGTCTCTTAAAGTCTGCACATCTGTGTCCCGGAATGTGTGTGTTTGCGAGGCTTTGGTAACTGTGTGTTTGTCTGAGTCTTGCTTTCCTTCAGTGACTCTGTTGTTTTGTTTCGTTTAGAGACAGAATCTTGCTCAGTCACCCAGGCTGGAGTGCAGTAGCATGATCACGGCTCACTGCAGCCTTGAACTCCTGGGCTCAAGCAATCCTCCCACCTCAGCCTCCTGAGTAGCTGGGACTACAGATGTGCACCATCACACCTGGCTAATTTTTTTTTTTTTTTTTTAAGAGATAGGGTCTTGGCCAGGCACGGTGGCTCGCGCCTGTAATCCCAGCACTTTGGGAGTCCGAGGTGGGCGGATCACGAGGTCAGGAGATCGAGACCATCCTGGCTAACACGGTGAAACCCCGTCTCTACTAAAAAATACAAAAAAATTTAGCCAGGTGCGGTGGCAGGCGCCTGTAGTCCCAGCTACTCGGGAGGCTGAGGCAGGAGAATGGCAGGAACCCGGGAGGCGGAGCTTGCAGTGAGCCGAGATTGCACCACTGCACTCCAGCGTGGGAGACAGAGCGAGACTCCGTCTCAAAAAAAAAAAAAAAGAGATAGGGTCTTGCTATGTTGCCCAGGCTGGTCTCAACCTCCTGGGCTCAAGCAAACCTCCTACCTCAGCCTCCCAAATTGCTGAGATTACAGGCGTGAGTGAGCCGCCGTGCCCAGCCACGAAGTAACTCTGTATTTGAGGCTCTTTCTGTGTCTTTCCCTTCTCTCTTGGGCCAGGGGTGCGTGTACATGCATTTTGGGAAGGAGTCCTTGCTGTCTGCTGGTCTGTGTGCTCGGTGTCCGGGAAAGTCTGAGAACCGTGTTGTTCACTCTCTTCAGCTCTGTGTGTTTGTGTCAGTCAGTGAGAGCATGAGTGAGTCGTGTGTCTTCTGCCCCGCACCTCCCTTTCACCTGTGGCTTAAGAACTCTGTACTATGCGGCCAACAGCCCACTCTTCCCCAGCTCTCAGGGTGGCTCTGAGCTAGTCTATTCCCCTTTTGGGCCTCTCTCTCCTTCTCAGTTGTTCTCAGAGGCTCCTTTCCAGAATTGGCCTGCAGATGGTCAGGAAAATCCTCTGAGTAGCATTATTGTAAATTCCCTACAAAAGGAGAATGGAGAAGGCCCTGTGGAGCCTGGCCTGGGCAGAGAGGAAGCCAGGAGGGGAGACAGGACAGAGACACTTATAAAGGACAAGAAGGGGCCGGGTGTAGTGGCTACACCTGTAATCTTAGCACTTTGGGAGGCGGCATAACCTGAGGTCAGGAGGTTTGGGAGGCGAGGCAGGCGGATAACCTGAGGTCAGGAGTTCGAGACCAGCCTAGGCAACATGGTGAAACCCCGCCTCTACTAAAAAAAAAAAAAAAAAAAAAAAAAAATTTAGCCAAGCCTGGTGGTGCATGCTAGTAGTCCCAGCTACTCAGGAGGCTGAAGCAGGAGAATCGCTTGAACCCAGGAGGCAGAGGTTGCAGTGAGCCAAGGTCGTGTCACTGCACTCCAGCCTGGGTGACAGAGCAAGACACTGTTTCAAAAAAAGAAAAAAAAGAAACCAATGACTAAATTATTGGGCTTACAAGATAGCAGATCAGCCTCCCGAGTAGCTGGGACTACATGCATGCACCACCACATCTGGCTAATTTTTGTATTTTTAGTAGAGATGGAGTTTCACCACGTTGCCCAGGCTGATCTCAAACTCCTGGCCTCAAGTGATGCACTCGCCTCGGCCTCCCAAAGTGCTGGCATTACAGGCGTGAGCCACTGTGCCCACCAGCAATGACCGAATTTGTATCATCAACTTTCACACTTCTCTGGGGAACTGACAGTCCCCTGGGTGGAGGGTGGAGTGGTAGCAGGGCCAAGCCCTTGGAAACCAAGCTGTGAATCTGAGACTTTGTCCTTGGCGGTTGATGGAGACCATGGAGGATTTTGAACAGGTCTTGGTGTTAGAAAGATCTCTCTGGAATCTTCAGGGGAACTGGAGGGCCCAGTGTGAGTGGGTGGTGACCCCATGAGCAGCTGGGGCTTGGGGTCCCTGCTCCACCTCCGGGCCCCGCCCCCTGACATCACTGTCGCATTATTGCACCAGGTCTGGCTGACCAATAAGCTGCTGCTTGCTATGATAATGGGTCCTAGCAACGGTGTCGACCTTGGCTAAGAGGGAAGGAGATCCTATCAGTGGGGAGAGTGTGAGGGGAGAGGGAGAGCCTGCAGGGCAGGTGAGTCCCCCAGGGCTCTCTCGCTGGGCCCCTGTGTGTGGGCGGAGCAGGAGCTTATGGTCTAATCCGGACCCCCTCAGCCCAAATTCCAACCACTGACTTGTCTGCCCCTTGCTGCCAGGACCTGTTCCAGGTTCCCACTCTTCCCACCGCAGACCATACTAGGGAGAGGGCACACCCAGGATAGGAGGCTCAGATCTGGAGGCAACAATGTCTTTTTTTTTCCTTTTTTTTTTTTTCTGAGACGGAGTCTCGCTCTGTCGCCCAGGCTGGAGTGCAGTGGTGCAATCTTGGCTCACTGCAACCTCCGCCTCCTGGGTTCAAGAGCTGGGACTACAGGCATGCGCCACAACACCTGGCTAATTTTTGTATTTTTAGTGGAGATGGAGTTTCACCATGTTGGCCAGGCTAGTCTCGAACTCCTGACCTCAAGTGATCCACCCACCTCAGCCTCCCAAAGTGCTAGGATTACAGGCGCGAGCCACCATGCCCAGCCGGGAACAATGTCTTAAGGACATATTTCTGTGGGGGGTGGAGTAGGGTAGCAGAGGATGGGGTGAGTGGTGGGAGGTGAAGAGACGGGGTGCAGGGGGCAAGGAGACAAGGCAGGAGGCAAGGACATGCAGCTGAAGGGAGAGTAGCTCTCTAGGGGGGTGAAGGAGCCTGGGGACCTGGGTTGGGGTCCTGGCTGTGCCTCTGGATGAGGAGACCTCATTTGTCTTGTCTGAGCCTCAGTCCTTCTCCCTGTCAAATGGGGACAGTGATCCCAGACATGAGCAGCTCTCCCAGGGCACCCTGAAGACCCTTAGTGAGTAAATGTATTTTAGAGATGATGGGCCAGAGGAGGGTGAGTGGGAAGAGGGAGGACCAGGGAAGCTCCTGGTGAGGAGGAGGGATCTGAGGGGGGACCATCACGACAGGAGCTCCGGGGGGTGGGAGGGGAACTGAACCCCGGGAGGCAAGGGCTGCCATGGCAGGGCTGGGGTTTCATGGAAATGACTCCTGGTGTCCAGGTGGTCCCCATTTCTGGCTTCCCGAACCCAAGGGCGTCTGAACCCAAAGTCAGCCTAGGGCTAGCTGAACGGGGTTTGTGGGCATCATGGCAGCCCTGCGAGTTGGGGAGGAGTATCCCCCACGGGGCAGCTGAGGCTCAGAGAGGGCGAGGACTTGCTCAAAGTCACACAGCTAAGAATATTACTAACGATAAGAATAATGACGATGACGGTGATGCCAATGACACGTGGCACCTGCCCTGAGCCAGGCGCCGTTTTATGGGCTGCTTTATGTCATAACTCATTCAAGTCACAGAGATCCTAGGAGGTGGTTTGCCAGGATTGTAGGTATCATTCTCAGTGTACAGATGAGGAGAGTGAGGAGAGAGTTAAGTAACTTGCCTCACATCACTCAGTGAGTATGTGGTGGAGCCAGGATTTGATCCCAGGCAGTCTGGCTCCAGGTCTGGGTCCCCTCCACCCTACCCTCCAATCCCAGCCACCACAGGAGTGCAGCTGTTTCCTCTGAATGGGCCTGTGCCACAGGCCAGGAGCTGGGCTTAAGCCCCTTCCTATACAGCCCTGGCTATGTAATTTGCCCTGGCTATATAATTTGCAAGGCCCAGTACGAAATGAAAATATGGGGCCCCTGGTTCAAATATTATAAAGAATTTCAGGCCAGGCATGGTGGCTAATGCCCTTAATCCCAGCACTCTGGGAAGCCGAGGCAGGAGGACCTTGATCTCGGAAGTTCAAGACCAGCTGGGACAACATAGTGAGACTCCCATCTCTACAAAAAATTTAAAAAGTACCTGGGCATGGTGGCATGTGCCTGTGGTCCCAGCTATTCAGGAGGCTGAGGTGGGAGGATTGCTAGAGCCAAGGAGATCAAGGCTGCAATGAGCCATGATCGTAGCACTGTGCTCCAGCCTCGATGACAGAGAGACCCTGTCTCAAACAAACAAACAAACAAACAAACAAACAATTTCAGCTAGTGTCAGCAGAGCATTAAACCAAGCACTGGGCCATTCTAAGCACAGAACCCTCCAGGGCACAGACACACCCAGAAAACTGACCTGTGCCTAGGTTACCCTGGAGACTCCAATAGTGCTCCAAGAGGCTGCTTGGTGGTCATGCGCATTACCCAGAGAGGTGCTTCATTTTGCCCCTGGTCACACAGCAAGTTAGTGGCAGAAAAGGGATGTGAACCTGGGCCTGCCAGACCCCAAAGCCCTCTAACTTGTGCCAAAAATGTGTCCCCAATTCTTGAGGGAGAAAGAGAGCTGTGGGCTTCCAGGGTGATTCCCTTCACATCCGTGGTATCTGTCTCTCCCTGCCCCATGCCAAGGCCCAGGAGGTGTGAATGGCTCCCTTCTCCTCTGCAGGCGCTGAGGATCACGCATCCTGTGACTCTCCCCTGTCCCCCACCACCCTCTGAACCACTGGCCACCATGGCTACTTCAAAGTTGCCCGTGGTGCCTGGGGAGGAGGAAAACACCATCCTTATGGCCAAGGAAAGGCTGGAGGCCCTGCGCACAGCCTTTGAGTCGGGTGACCTCCCCCAGGCCGCCTCTCACCTCCAGGAGCTGCTGGCCTCCACAGAAAGCACCCGCCTGGAGGTGGGCGTCACGGGCGAGTCGGGCGCGGGCAAGTCCTCCCTCATCAATGCCCTGCGTGGCCTGGAGGCCGAGGACCCTGGCGCGGCTCTCACGGGCGTCGTGGAGACCACGATGCAACCGTCGCCCTATCCGCACCCACAGTTCCCTGACGTGACCCTCTGGGACCTGCCAGGAGCCGGCTCACCAGGCTGCCCGGCTGACAAGTACCTAAAGCAGGTAGACTTCAGCCGCTATGACTTCTTCCTGCTGGTCTCCGCCCGCCGCTGTGGGGCCGTCGAGACCCGCCTGGCCGCCGAGATCCTGTGCCGGGGCAAGAAGTTCTACTTTGTGCGCACCAAGGTGGACGAGGACCTGGCAGCCACGCGCACCCAGCGGCCGTCGGGCTTCAGAGAGGCCGCTGTCCTGCAGGAGATCCGAGACCACTGTGCCGAGCGGCTGCGGGAGGCCGGCGTGGCTGACCCTCGCATCTTCCTGGTGTCCAACCTCTCGCCGGCCCGCTACGACTTTCCCACGCTGGTGTCCACCTGGGAGCACGACCTGCCCTCCCACCGGCGCCACGCTGGCCTGCTGTCGCTCCCCGACATCTCGCTGGAGGCCTTGCAGAAGAAGAAGGCCATGCTTCAAGAGCAAGTCCTCAAGACCGCCCTGGTGTTGGGCGTCATCCAGGCCCTGCCGGTCCCAGGGCTGGCGGCCGCCTACGATGATGCGTTGCTCATCCACTCACTGCGTGGCTACCACCGCAGCTTTGGTCTGGACGACGACTCGCTGGCCAAGCTGGCCGAGCAGGTGGGAAAACAGGCAGGTGACCTGCGCTCGGTCATCCGCTCCCCACTGGCCAACGAGGTCTCGCCTGAGACTGTCCTGCGGCTCTATTCCCAGTCATCCGACGGCGCCATGCGGGTGGCCCGCGCCTTTGAGAGGGGCATCCCTGTGTTTGGGACGCTGGTGGCTGGCGGCATCAGCTTTGGCGCTGTCTACACCATGCTCCAGGGCTGCCTCAACGAGATGGCTGAGGATGCCCAGCGTGTCCGCATCAAGGCCCTGGAGGACGACGAGCCGCAGCCGGAGGTCAGCTTGGAAGTGGCCAGTGACAATGGCTTGGAAAAGGGGGGCTCCGGGGAGGGAGGTGGGGAGGAAGCCCCACTCTCAACCCGCAGGAAGCTCGGCCTCCTTCTTAAGTACATTCTGGACAGCTGGAAGAAACACGACTCAGAAGAGAAATAAAGGGTGCAGCCCCGCCCCCCTGCTTCACCCACAAACTAAGTCTTAACAAAATCCAACAAACCAACAAAAAAGGCCAATGTGGTGAATGTGAGGGCTGCAGTTGCCTGGGGGGTGGGTGTGGAGGGAGCCTGTGTCCCTGGCAGGCAGGGGAGCCTGCGTCCTGGGCAGGGCAAAGGAGGCGGCACTGGGGAGGGGAGGAGGGAGGCAGATGGGCCCAGGGCCAACAGGGGTGTAGTGAAAGGGGACAGGAGTGCCCTGGAGAGGGAGGTTGGAGACATGGATGGTCAGCCCAGGGTTCCCTGGTGGTGTTTTTCTCCCTGGTCCCCAAGTGGCCAGGAGGAATTTGTGGGGCACAGGACAGCAGGGCCAAGACAGGAGATTGCATCCTGCTAAGGTGCTTTCTATTTTATTTTATTTTATTATTATTTTTTGAGATGGAATCTTGCTCTGTCACCCAGGCTGGAGTGCAGTGGCGCGATCTCGGCTCATTGCAGCTTCTGCCTCCCAGGTTCAAGCAATTCTCCTGCCTCAGCCTCCTAAGTAGCTGGGATTATAGGTGAGCACCACCAAGCCCAGCTAATTTTTTTTTTTTTTTTTCGAGACTCAGAGCCCAGGCTGGAGTGCTGTGGCACAATCTTGGCTCATTGCAACCTCCACCTCCCGAGTTCAAGCAATTCTCCTGCCTCAGCCTCCCAAGTAGCTGGGATTACAGGCACATGCCAACACGTCCAGCTAATTTTTGTATTTTTGGTAGAGAGGGGGTTTCACCATGTTGGCCAGGCTGGTCTTGAACTCCTGACCTCAGAAAATCCACCCACCTTGGCCTCCCAAAGTGGCACCCGGCCTAATTTTTGTATTTTTAGCAGAGATGGGGTTTTCACCATGTTGGCCAGGCTGGTCTTGAACTCCTGACCTTGGCCTCTCAAAGTGCTGGGATTACAGGCGTGAGCCACTGCACCTGGCCCCTGCTAAGGTACTTTAGTTTCAATCTCATGTCCGTGTCTGAGAACCCAGTGTACCAAAGACAGCCCCTGGGGCCTGGGATGAGCACAGTGGTGTCCAGCAATGGCTAAACAGGTTGGGGAGAGTGGGCATCCGTGCCTGCCTGCTGCCTGGGAGCCATGGAGGTGTAGGGGGTGGCAGGGAGAGGGAGGCCAGGCGGCCACAGGGCTCACCTCCGTGTGGTGCTTGAGAAGACAGAGAATGGCATGGTGAGAGAGTGACTGGATGTTTCCATGAACATCGGAGGAGAGAGGAGGCCGACGATGCAACTCCGTGGCCTAGCATGAGTCTTACTCCAGAAGGAGGGCGGGTGTGTCTCAGAGCAGGAAGGCACATGGTGTTGAGACATCTGGCGTGTCTGTGATTGGGAAGAATCCTGGTCTCTCCATGATTAAAAAAAATTTTTTTTAGAGACAGGGTCTTGCCCTGTCGCCCAGGCTGGAGTGCAGTGGCGTGATCACAGCTCTCTTCAGCCTTGACTTCTTGATTTTGATGCTGTGAGTCTAAGATTGTGACTCATTTGCTGAGTCTGGGGTCACCTGTCTCTGTGGGATCCGGTCAGGGTGTGCGCATGTGAATACTGGGACCTGCTGAAAGGCCCTGGGTCTTAACGGGAGGGCAACTATGTGTTGAGCTTTCTGACCAGACTGGTCAATATGGAGAAACCCCATCTCTATTAAAAATACAAAAATTAGCTGGTGTGGTGGTGCCTGCCTGTAGTCCCAGCTACTCGGGAGGCTAAGGCAGGAAAATCGCTTGAGACCTGGAGGCGGAGGTTACAGTGAGCTGAGATTGTGACTCCGCACTCCAGCCTGGGTGACAAGACTCTGCCTCAAAAAAAGAAAAGAAAAAAAAAAAGCTAAGTTTAGAGATTCATGTCTACATTTTTATTTTTCACTTTGACACACTCAAACCTAACTTTCCCTTGCTCAAGACCAAATTAAAAAGTAACCATAACAATAAAAGTCATAACAATGCCCAGAGTGTCTGAGGCATCACCAATAATAATACTGAGAGTGTAACCACACACAAGGCTAAGTACTTTATATTAGCTAACATTTATTCATCACTGCTAGGTACTCCTGGTTCATAACACCCTGGAAAAGAAGCTTCTCTTACTGTTTACATTTGGCACTGAGAGAATGATTAAGTTGCTCAGCCAGGTGTGGTGGCTCATGCCTGTAATCCCAGCACTTTGGAAGGCTGAGGCCGGTGGATCACCTGAAGTCAGGAGTTCGAGACCAGCCTGACCAACATGGTGAAACCCTGTCTCTACTAAAAATACAAAAATTAGACAGGCGTGGTGGCAGGCACCTGTAATCCCAGCTACTTGGGAGGCTGAGGCAGGAGAATTTCTTGAACTGGGGAGGCAGATGTTGCAGTGAGCCAAGACTGCCACTGCACTCCAGCCTGGGCGACAGAGCAAGACTCTGTCTGAAAAAAACGAACAGAAAACTTGCCCAGGCTGTTGTAGGGAGGTGTCAACCAGTATTTGCCCAAGCTTCTATTATCTAATTATGACATTGCTGGAGACCATCAACAATTAAAGGATTAGGAGCATAAATATTTTTGCTTTTTTTTTTTTTTTTTTTTGTGAGACAAGGTCTCACTTTGTCATCAGGCTGGAGTGCAGTCACATGATATCAGCTCACTGCAACCTCCACCTCCCGGGTTCAAGCGATTCTCCAACCTCAGCCTCCTGAGTTGCTGGGATTACAGGCATGAGCCACCATGCCCGGCTAATTTTTTTGTACTTTTAGTAGAAACGGGGTTTCACTGTGTTGGCCAATCCGGTCTTGAACACCTGGCTTCAAGTGATCCTCCCGCTTTGGCCTCCCAAAGTGCTGGGGTTACAGGTATGAACGACCATGCCCAGCGTATTTTTGCATTTAGTTAAATTCTGGTTTTTTGCAGTTTTAAGATCTAATTTCAAAGTCTTTTCTGTAGACTGCAGTCACTTTTGGGGTGAAACAGGGAATCTGAACATGTACGTCTCAAAGTTTGACTTTGTGGCTGGGCGCAGGGCTCATACCTGTAATCCCAGCACTTTGGGAGTCCGAGGCAGCAGGATCACTTGAGCCCAAGAGTTGGAGACCAGCCTAGGCAACATGGCGAGACCCTGTCTCTACAAAAAATTAGCCAGGCATGTGGCACATGCCTGTAGGCCTAGCTACTCAGGAGGCTGAGGTGGGAGGATCACTTGAGCCTCGGAGGTCAAGGCTGCAATGAGCCATGATCGTGCCACTGCACTCCAGCCTGGGTGGCAGAATGAGATCCTATCTCAAAAAAAGAAAAAATAGGCTGGGCGCAGTGGCTCAGGCCTGTAATCCCAGCACTTTGGGAGGCCGAGGTGGGCGGATTACTTGAGGTCAGGAGTTCAAGACCAGCCCGGCCAACATGGTGAAACCCCATCTCCATCTCCACTAAAAACACAAAAATTAGCTGGGCGTGGTGGCAGGCACCTGTAATCCCAGCTACTTGGGAGGCTGAGGCAGGAGAATCGCTTGAACCCAGTGGGCATAAGTGGCAGTGAGCCGAGATCATGCCACTGCACTCCAGCCTGGGCAACAAGAGCAAAACCCCATCTCAAAAATAAATAAATAAATAAATATGAAAGATGTGGATACAGAAGTCAATGCCCTTTAGTTTGGCAGCACAGGGATTGGTGAGAAGGACTTAATGTGGCTCTTTCTGGTAAGGCTGGATAGAATTCTTGTGTACGTGTCTTTTCCAATAGACAAAGTCGCCAGGCTGCAGATCATGGTGTTGTAGGTCTTTGTCTCCTATGATTGTGCTGTGGAAAGATTGTTCTATCAAAGTATGATTTCTATCCATTGCTTTATTAATGCCTTTACCTTAGTAATGCTTTATTAATATTGAAGTATGTCTGTTTTGTTTTTGTTTTTGTTTTTGTTTTTTTGTTTTTGTTTTGAGACAGTGTCTCCCTCTGGTGCCCAGGCTGGAGTACGGTAGCGGGATCTCGGCTCATTGCAACCTCTGCCTCCCGGTTGAAGTGATCGTCCCGTCTCAGCATCCCGAGTAGCTGGGACTACAGGTGCACACACAACTACACCCAGCTAATTTTTGTGTTTTTGTAGAGACAGGGTTTTGCCATGTCACCCAAGCTGGTCTTGAACTCCTGGACTCAAGCGATCCCCTTGTTTCAGCCTCCCAAAGTGTTAGGATTACGAGTGTGAGCCACTCCACCCAGACGGATATGTCTCCTTTTATCAATTAAGGGTCAAAAGCAGAGGAGGCCAAGTGCATAGGATGGCCTGTGACTATTTCCAAAGGTGAAAGTTTATGAGCCCCAAAGAGAGTGGCCCTTAGATTTAATAATACCAAAGGAGGAACTTAGGTCAAGGAAGGTGTAGATAAATTCTGCCAATGTATTCCTGTGTCTGAATTGAAAAGCGTTGAGTTCCACCTGCTGGGAATGATGGTGAAGGGACTGGAGAGCCACAAGCAGGAGGCATTCCTGGTGGCCAGGCCCATCTTGCAGCCCATCCTAGAGCAGAAGGCCTCCCTGCAGCAGTATATCTAGCTGGTGTCCACAGTGGCCTGCTGGCAGCATCAGCCTGAGTCCTCTGCTGGATGTAAAGGGGGTGGCGGGTGACCTGTACATACTTACCCACTGTTCAGAAGGCTACTGCCAGTTTGACTCCTCTGTCAAACTGCCTCAACGGGCCAGCCCCTGCACAAAACCCTGGAGGTGGGACAGGGCCTTTGGACCAAGGTCACCAGACCACCACGGTGGTGGTGGTGGAAACGCTAGGCTGGATTTCCAGAGGTGCCTCATTTCACCCATCCGGGCATCCTGGTCACCTGCAGCACCTCCTTCACCACCATCTACCGGACGCTTCACACGCCCCTGGATTTGGCAGCCAGGGACACCAAGAGTGTGCTGATTCAGACCTTCCTTGGCAACACTGACCACAAGATCACAGGTGAATCCAATCAACAATCTCAGCCCTGAGCTAGGCCAGCAGGAGATGGTAGGTTAGGGCTGGGAGGGCACAGTTCTGTCTGTCCCCAGCCTTGTGCTGAAAGGGGCTGGGACGGAAGAAACTGAAGCTCCAACTCTCCTGGACTGAGTTGCATGCTGTCTGGTGCCGTCTTGCCTTGGGTCTCCCATCTTTCTCTGGCCGTTGCCCCCACCACCTTTCCCACTCTGGCAAACCCCCAAATCAACCAGCAAGAAGACCCCCTGGGGAAGCAGGGGTGGGGATGAGACTTGGGGCAGACGTTTTGACAAGGCAGGGAAGAGCTGGGTTATCTAGCTGGAGAGGATGGTCAGGAGGGTTCTGTAGAGATCACGACAGTGGGGCAAAGGATTTAGAAGCATTTCGGTAAAAGGGCAGTGAATGTCACAGCTCTGAACGGCCTCGAGGATGATCTTAATGTTGGAATAATGGCCAGAGAGGGGAGGCTCCTTGCCTACTACAGTCGGTCAGGAAGTGGCTGTGCCAGAGCCTGTGCTGGGCCTCCTGTCTCCCAGGCCTCAGCCCTCTGTAGAGACTGGCATTCTATCCACTTCTGGCCTGACCTTCTCTGGCCCCGCTGAGTGCTTTCTTCACTGACCCCCCGCCCCTCCCCACTTCAGTTGTTTCTCAAAAGGCCCCGGATCCCCATGGTATGAAACACCAGGGCTGTATGGGATGCTTGAAAGCAGGAGGAAACCAGGGAGACAAATATGTGCCACGGGCGGCAGGGGGTGGGGGAGGGCAATGGATGAACAGACTCAGCCAGCTGGACTGGAGCTGACTGCTTTACTGAATGATGGATTAATTTGGGGTGGCGAGACCAATTTGGAGACATACTTTGGGAAACCTCAAACTAAGATCATGTACTGTATTTAACTGAGCAGACGAGGGTTGGTACTGTACCAAATCGCAGAGTGGATTTAACTGAGGGTAGGTTCTGGATTTACATTAAAGGTGAGGGTTGCCATTTCTAAGCAAGAGTAGATGAGGTTTACGAGAGGAAAGCCACTGTATTTAACCAACAGAAGGCACTGTCTGTACGGGTGAGGCATCGTATTTGGATTAAGGGTAAGTACTTACTACATTTAAGGACAAGTTCTGTTTCTTAAATCAAAAGTAGGTTTTTTGTTTTTTGTTTTGAGACGGAGTCTCGCTCTGTTGCCCAAGCTGGAGTGTGCAGTGGCGTGATCTTGGCTCACTGCAACCTCTGCCTCCCGGGTTCAAGCAGTTCTCCCACCTCAGCCTCCCAAGTAGCTAGGATTACAGGCGTGCACCACCACGCCCAGCTAATTTTTTTTGTATTTTTAGTAGAGACAGGGTCTCACCATGTTGGCCAGGCTGGTCTCGAACTCCTGACCTCAAGTGATCCGCCTGCCTCGGCCTCCCAAAGTGCTAGGATTATAGACGTGAGCCACCATGCCCAGTCTAGGCACTGTATTTAACTGGGCATTTAACCCAAAGGCAGGTAACTGTCTTTAAGTGAGAGCAAAAGACACGAGGGTAGTTGCTGTACTCAGCTGCACCAGTTATTTTCCCATCCAAAACATACACAGGGGAGGCTTGATGCCACCCCAGGAAACAGAATAACCCCTTCTAGGGACTTCTTAGCGGAGACTGATCTCCATCTGCCCACAAGGGCTGGGTGTCCAATTTGTCCTGCTTCCCAGAGCTGCATGTTGGGTAGAGGAGTAAGTGGAACGTAAGAACAGGCTTGCATGACTGTGTTTATTTGAACCACCAGATCTGCTCCAATAAAGAGCTCTCCAGACCCTGCCTCACCTTACAGGGAAGGGCTTAGAGTCAGGGAAGAGGGGCCTGTTGCTCCTGTCCCTGATAAAGGAGGTCAAGATGGAGCCCGGGCTTCCTGGTGACCATTCAGACTCCTCCCACTGCTTGTCCCTATGGAGGACGTAGGACAGGCTGCCCCATCTCAGGTTTGGGGTGGGATCGCTCACAGTCACCCCCCGGAACAGCCCCCAACTGAGGATGGGGGGCCTGGCCCTGGACACCTCATGTCTCTGGGCCGGGAAGCCACGATCCCTCATCCATCAGGCCTGCTGCCGCTCTCCACCCCAGCGGGGGACGGACATTTGTGCTCCCTTGCAGTACACTGGGGACCCAGGAGGTCCCCTGCGTGACATTCCTCTCCTTGGCCTCAGGCCAGCAGGCGGCTGTACTCTGCCAGAGCAGAGGACTTTCTCACCCCATCCCAGATCCGGGCAGCGTAGTGGAACCTGTGAGGAGGTCAACAGTCAGGGCTGCCTGGCCGGGGCTCCCCCAGCCCAGCACCAACCCGGGACAGGTGGAGAAACTGAGGCCCCTTTTATGACCTGAGATGTGACTCTGAGCCTCTTGGAGCCCAATCTCCTCGACTGGGATACAGGGAGGATCCTAACAGTGATGGGAGGTGGCCCAACTTTTCTTAGCTCACCCAGGTTATGCAAAGCTGAAGGTTCCAGGGCTTGGACTAAGACCTCAAGTCTCCACCACCTAAACTTCTCCCACTCCACACAGTGCTGGCTTTGTGGGTGAGGGTTCAGTTTCCACCTCCCTCCAGAGTCTTACGACATAGAAAACATCTAACAGCAGCTGCACAACCCACAATCTTCTCCCTCTCCCCTCTGGGTCCTGGTTTAGACCAATGGCAGGAGCAGAGCTGGGACTCAAAGCTCTGCCCCATCTCTGCCCTACAAGCCCTGAGGGGCTTCCTGCTGCTTTGTCTGCACTCCTGACCCCTTCCAGGCACAGCCAACTGCAAACAGATGTAGGGAGCCAAGTTAGAGAGGCTGCACCCAGTTAAGCTATTTTATCTTTCCAATTTTTCTCTTTGAAGTAAGATGAGGAAGACCTGGACTCATACGCTGAGGGCTCTGGACAAAGAAGTAATGTAAAGTAGGGGCCACAGAGCTAGTGCAGGGCCAAGTGAAAGCAGGGAGAGAAAGCCAGAGGCAGGAAACAAGGCAAATGCAAAAGTGTGAACAATGAGACCCTGATGGCTTCCTGGTTCCCATCTGCTGCAGGGCCCTGCTTTCTGTGATCAGGTCCCTGGAATAAATCTTCCTTAAGCTAAATCTGGTCACTGGTCCTACTCCTAGCAATCAAATGACTCCTAGCCACAGATGTGTGGCCTTGCTATGTAACACTTTTCCCCGAGCCTAAATTTCCCCACCAGGAAAACTGGTGACAAGGACCTACATGATGCTGGCTGATTAGGAGGATTCAAAGTCACAGGAAACAGCATGTTGCCACATGGGTGAGATGCTTACAAGACAGTAGCAATCATCACTGTTCCAGAAAAGGAACCTGAGATCTGGAGAGGAGGGGCTTCACAAGGTCATGCCGATCTAAGGGACACCCCCTTCTCTCTACACCAGGGTGGGGTGCCTCAAATTGACCCCCTCTGCAAAGAGCTCTTACCAGTTCTTCTCGGTGAGGATCGTGTGTGACAGCTGTGGCCGGGCCATGGACATCACTTGGCTCCGGAGCTTGCTCACCAAGGACTGGAAACTGGGGTGGCCACGATACCCAGGCAGCAGGGAGAAGAGTGGGCTGGAACCAGGTCCTGGAAAGTTGGGGCAGGGAGGGTAAGAGGGATAGACTGCCAGGGTCTTTCTCCCAGTTAACAGCATCCTGGGCTTCAAGGAGCACCTGAGAGTTCAGCCCCGGCTGAGCTCTTCCTGTACTTTTATGACTCTGAAACACACTCCTAATAAAGGGTCCACACACCCCAGGAACAAACCAGGATCTTCTCTCAGACCAGGTAGGCTCCACACTGCTCCCAAACCACGGGAACCCATGTCGCCTCCTAGACCAGTGGGTGCTGGGTCTCTCTCTGATCAGGACAGGACTTGTCTCTCCATGAACCTGTTGAGGGTAACTGTACCTGCTCTTGGTGGGTTTTCACTCTCTGCTTCACTGTCCATGAAGGGTACCAGGAATAAGTTGACCTCAGAGTCCAGGAAGTCAGGTGGAAGCCCCGGGAAGACATTGCATTGTAACATGGACAGAGTCCCTGGAGGAGAAAACACTTCAGCCTTCAGGTACCATGTTGTGGATTTGGGGAGTGGGAATTGTTGACAGTCAAAGCAGGATCAGGAGACTAGTCTGGGGGTAGAGACTGACCCACGGGGTTGGATCAGGAATTAGGAGGCTGACTAGCTTGGGGGGTGATGTGGGAACCCTCACCCTTGTAACGCAGGTGGGAGTGGGCCATGAGCTGGTCAATCATCAGGTGCATCTGCCGCAGCTTCCGAGGACAGAAGTCCTCTCGGCGAGCTTTGTTCTGCAAGAAGACTGAGGGTGGGAAGAGATGGGCCCTGTGAGGCAGACATCGCTTGGCTTCATGGACTCCCCTTGCTCACCCCGAAGACCTGTTGTTACCCCTGAGTTCAGATCACTGTGTAAATATTTATGTAACTTCACTTCACTTTAGCACCAGGCTCTGTGTAGGGCAATGCTGGGGACCCAGAAGTGAGTCAGATCTGATTTCTGCCCCTAGTCTCTTTGAGGCCCTAGCAAGGGATCATAAAACGAACTGGGTCTTTGCAGAAGAGTAGAGCGGAGAAAGTATGAAACAGGCAAAGGAACGGCATGTGCAAAGGCTAGAGGAGGGAGAACAGGTGGACGGGGCCACTCAGATGAACCCAACCTAATACTCACTTCCTGAGTGGGGAGATTCCAGGGACCCAGAAATAGGCAGACCTGGGGCCTGTCCCATTCCAGACACAGGCTCAGGGGTCATGCCCTCAACTGTCAGGATTGGACCAGGGCAGTGGGAACTTGGGAGGAAGGAGCAGCTAATCCTTTTTGACTTTGCTCCTCACAACTCTCAAAAGTGCTCCACACAGAACCCCACTCCTTCCTCTCTCTCCCCACTTCTCCAGCGTGCTCCTGACTTTCAGCCCCTCATTTTTCCTCCTGCCCACCCCTCCAGTCCCCAGAAAGCCTCTCACCCAGGTGGGGGTAGTACTCGGTGCCTTCATCGGAGCCCGATGAGCTGCTGGACTCGTGGCTGGGGGATGGGGTGGAGGGCTTCACCATCTCTGCTGTCTGCAGGAACCTTGGGGTTTGGGGTGAGTGGCTGTTGCTCTTGCACTTGCACCCCAGGTCCCACAGCCTGGGACAGGGGCTTCCTTTGAGATTCTGATGAAAGCTACAGCCATGCTCAGAAAAATACCATATACACACCATGTTTCTCACAATTTCAGAGAATTCAGAGATAATCCTCTCAAATACCAACCCATGGACTTACAAACTGTATAAATTCTTTATGAGTTTACAGTATTTTTTTTTAAAGGCTATTTTTTAGAGCAGTTTTAGGTTCACAGCAAAACTGAGCAGAAAGCACGTAGCGTTCCCACACACCCCCTGCACATGCACAGCCTCCCTGACTATCAACATCTCCAACCTGAATGGTTCATTTAAGAGCCATGAAGCTGCACTGACACATCATTATCACCCAAAATCCCTAGTTTACATCAGGGATCACTCTTGGTGCTGTACATCCTACAGGTTTGGACAAATGTATAATGGTGTGTGTCTGCCATTATAGCATCACAAAGAGTAGTTTCACTGCCCTAAAAATCCTCTGTGCTGTCCCTATTCATCCCTCCCTCTCTCCAACCCCTGATCTTTTTACTGTCTCCATAATTCTGCCTTATCCAGACTGTCTGTATAGTTGGAATTACAAGTATATAGCGTTTTCAGATTGGCTTCACTTGATCTGCATCTAATGATCCTCTATGTCTTTTTATGGCGAGATAGCTCATTCCTTTTTAGTGCTGAATAATATTCCATTGTCTAGATGTGCCACTGATTATTTATCCATTCGATTTACTGAAAGACATCTTGGTTGTTTCCAAGTTTTGGCAATTATGGATACAGCTGCTATAAATATCTGTGTGGCCGAGCACGGTGGCTAACGCCTGTAATCTCAGCACTTTGGGGAGCTGAGGCGGGCAGATCACCTGAGGTCAGGAGTTCGAGACCAGCCTGGCCAACATCGCGAAACCGTGTCTCTACTAAAAATACAAAAAATAGCCGGGCATGGTGGCACACACCTGTAGTCCCAGCTACTTGGGAAGCTGAGGCAGAAGCACTTGAACCTAGGAGGTGGAGGTTGCAGTGAGCCGAGATTGCGCCACTGCACTCCAGCCTGGGTAACAGAGTGAGACTCTGTCTCAAAAAAAAAAAAAAAAAAAAAAAATCTGTGGTTTTTTAGTGGAATTTTCAGTTTATTTTAAAATAATTTTTTACAATAGGTTAAGAGTACATAAACCTGTTTTGTAAGGTAAGGGATAATCGGATTGCTAAAATACGGGGACATTCTCCTCACACACACACAAACACATCTACAATCTCAAGGGGCTCCCCTACTCTGAGAAGCCCACCTGTAGACAAGAGCTTAAAAACAAGGCTCTGCCATGTGCCGGCCTGAGCCAATACTCCTACCAGAATGTAAACTCCCCAAGGAGTTTTATCTGTTTTCTCTCTTTTATCTGTTTTGTTCACACCTGTGTCCCTAGTGCCCAGAACAGTACCTGGCACACCTAGATGTGAATGAATCCCAGATGGTGGTAGGAATTGGTGTTTCAGAATGAAGTCACAGCTTAGCTGCATTAGATCTGGTCAGAACAACCAACTCCCCAGCAAGCCTTTTTTGCTGTTGGCCAGACCCTCAGCTCATCCCTGTCCCCAGGGTTACTAATATAAACACTAAGTTTTCTCCATCAACTGCTTACTATGTAACAGGGACTAAGCTGAATGCTTTAAATTCCTTAACTCACTGAATCTGCACAACATAATGCTACTGATGAGGAACTGAGGAGGAAAGAGACACATGCCCAGTAAGAGCTAGGATTCAAAGGCACTACCTAGCTCTGAAGGCATCTGCTTCCTAATTCCATTTCTCCCCTCCCTATAAGCTCCTGTCCCTTCCTTCTGCCTGGTCCGTGTGCCCAAAGCTGTTCCCCCCAACACCTCTCAGCGGTTTCCTGGGGCCTGAAGCCAGGAAGAGCCCTTGTGGCCATAGGTTCTGAGCCAGTCTCTTCTGGGGGCATTTCTGGAATCTGTGGCTGCTTCAGGCAGGACTCCTGCCAGGTCCTGCCTCCCTGAGTACCAACAGGAGGGCACACGAGCCTGAAGGAGATGAACAGCAAAACTCCACGGATCAGACAAGCCAGCTCCTCATGCTCCTTATTCAGCAAATTTATAGTAAATATTTACTGTGTGCCAGGCACTGTGTGAGGTGCTGGGGACCTTGCCCTCCTAGGGCTTACATTTGAATGGGGGAGAAAGATCATAAGGAAAACTACAGTATCCTATTAAGGAGAGGTAAATGCAATGAAGGAAAACACAGAAGTGGGGGAGAGTAACAGGGGATGCTATGTTAGATGGTCAGGGAAGGCCTGAAGTTGACTCGAATGGCACGAGGGCGAGAGTCTGAGGAGATCTGCGGGAAGGGTATTTCCCACTGAGGGAGGCGGAGTGCAGAGGTCCTGGGCTGCAGGAAGAACAGCCATGAGGCCCTGTGGCTTTAATAAAGGGAGTGAGGGCAGGTGCGGTGGCTCACGCCTGTAATTCCGGCACTTTAGGTGGCTGAGGCAGGTGGATCACCTGAGGTCAGGCGTTCAAAACCAGCCTAGCCAACATGGTGAAACCTATCTCTACTAAAAATGCAAAAATTAGCCGGGCATGGTGGTGGGTGCCTGTAATCCCAGCTACTTGGGAGGCTGAGGCAGGAGAATCACTTGAACCCAGGAGATGGAGGCTGCAGTGAGCCGAGATTGTGCCACTGCACTCCAGCCTGGGCGACAGAGCGAGACTCCGTCTCAATAAATAAATAAATAAAAATAAAGGGAGCGAGGGGAGGCAGTGAGAGAAGTCAGCAAGGTGACCAGAGAGCAAAGGACTTTGTAAGCCATGCACAGGCAGACTCTGGATTTATTCTGGTAGATATGTAAAGTCAGTGGAGGGCTGTGTGTGTGGGCAGTGCTTTGAGGGGGAGGTTAGATGGGAGTGATTTGCTCCAACTTATATTTTAAAAGGGTCCCTCTGGCTGCTGTCCCTTGAGTCAGTGGCTCAAGTCTCTGGGCCTTTGTCTCCTGCCTCATTCCTCCTCCCTACCCTCCAACCCCTCAGCTCCTCACCTGTAGAGACTGAGGTCTGTGAACCAGTCCTGGACAACAATCACCACATGGCAGACCGTGAAAAGGAAGGCAGCAATCTGGAGTGACTGAGGGTGGGCAGGAAGGAAGGGAGGTGAGGACCTCTTCTGCCCAGACTAATCAGGAGTCCCTGATCCCAGGACTCAGTTCAGGAGGCAGCAAGGCAAGGAGCCTTCAAGCAGCTACTGTGTGCCCAGCACTGTGATGGCACTTCCCTTACAGGCCATCCCTAACTCAGGAAAGGTGGGAATTATCACCCCCATTTTACACAGGCAGATGCTGAGGCTTCAAAGGGGAGGGGGTGGGAAATGACTTGCCTGAGGGGCAGAGCCAGGAGTTGAGCCAGTTCTGACTCCCAGTGTTGTCCTCTTCCTATAGCCCTTGGGGCAGCCAGGGCTCTTCTGAAGCAGAAACTAAGTGGACCACCCACACCCAGCTCTCCAGATCTTGGGAGGATGGGGGTGGGGATGTAAAACCTCAGTCCTGGGCCTGGCTTGGTTCCCTCACCTGCATCTCAACGTAAGTGTGGGGAAGGTTGTACTCTGGAGGCAGTTTGCGGTCATTATTGATGAGATGGTCTAGGATAGAAGGGCTCAGGATGGGCTGCAGCAAGGAAGAGAACAGAGTGTCACTCAGATACCCAAGTTTCATACGCTCAAGGCAAATACATTGTCTATCTCAGGACAAAACAAGGTCAGAAACAAAGGCAGGCAATTTCTAATTAGAACAGCAAGAGGAAGTTAAAGAAAAAAAACTCAAAGCTGATACACTTTTCCAGCTCCTTTACAAATCACTGCTGCTCGCAAGCACCTCATGCCCAAAGAGAAGAAATTGCTTTGTGCTAATGAATTTTTAACGTTTACTCAAATAAGTCATGTCCCTTAAAGGCTCATTTTGTTGTCAGTTGTTTCATACGCTTTCAAAACTTTGCTAAGAATAATTACTTAAGTAAAAAAAAAAAAAAGATTAGTGTGAAAACTGGTGAGAATTTTAAAAACTGCATCAGTACGTACAAGAATCAGTGGTGAGCTCACCGGACTTTTTTTTCTTAAAGGAACATTCAATCAAAAAATTTTAAGAGCTAAATTAAATTAGCTTGATAGTCTACTGGCTTCTTACTGCAGTGAAATTCTTTTAGAAAGGGGCTTTCACAACTGCTCGCTTTCTCAAACTCCAAACATTGAGCAGTGCTCTATTCTGTCTTGTTTAACTTCTGTCCTCCTCTTCACAGGTCTCTGACCCAGACCACGGCCGGTTTGGTTTGTCTCCAGGTCTCCATGGCCCCTGCACAGGGCCTGGCACACAAGGCTCACATCACATTTGTAGATTTTCCACTCTGTGTCATCAATGCCACAGTGACCAGAACTCTGTTCCACCAACTATGAGTGCCAACTAAAGGGCCAGGCCCTGTGCCCCAGCTCTCACCCCCAGAGCCAGGGCTCTGCTCTGAAGAGCTTCGGGCAGGCAGGGAGTGGGAACAGACACGGTGGCAAATCACGTGCTATGGTGGGAGGTGCATATGGGCAACAGTGGAAGGGGAGGGCTTCTGAGACGAGGCCACACCCCAGTGGAGTCTTGAGGAAGAAGAAGGCGTTAGCCAGGCAAAAACGCAAGGCGAGAGCCTATTGTACTGATAATGGTATTAATTGCTAAGGGTATTTAGCACCTAACTCCTGTTGGGTGCTGTCATTAGGACTTTACTTGCATCAATGCACTGAAACCTCACAAAACCCCTATGAGGCAGGCAGTATTGTTTTTCCCACTTAAAACTGAGGAATGAAAATAAATAACTTGACAAGGTCACACAATTCGTTGGTGGTTTCAGGTATAAACGGGATATGCGAAGTCCAGAGAAGAGAGAGATCAGTGTGTGTGTGCTGGGGGTCTGGTGGCTCCTCCAGAGGCGAGGATAGGCAGTCTGAGGGAGGCAAGCCACACCCTCCGAATGCCAGCTTAAGGAATCTGGACTTTGCCTGAGAGGAAGGGAGAAGCTGAGGAAAACTGCCAGGTAAACGCAGGACCAGGCAGTTCTAACGACAGTGACGAGCCTGAGCACTAACCTTGTGCCAGGTCCTGGCCAAGCACTTTGCCTGGATTGTTCCACTGAATCCTTGAAACTCCTAAGAGGCTAAGTACAGTCACCATCCCTATTTACAGATAAAGAGCTGTGGTTTAAGAGAGTTTAAAACTGAAAGTCACCCAGCTGGTAAGAATTAACAGACAGGATCAGAACACACATTCTCCAGGGCCCACACTTTTCAGCACTATACTAGAAATCCTTTAGGCTACTGTGTAGAAGGCGAATGAGATGGGGGCAAAAGTGACAAGAGACTAAGGGCCAAGAAAAGACACAATTTGCCCCAGGGCAGCCAGTATGTCCATGGCTTGACTGGAAGCACATGGAATCCACGCAGGGTTCTGGCTTAATCACATTCCAGGAAGAGGCTCAATGCAGGATGTGGCAGGGTGGGGCAAAGGCAGGCGGGGCTGGCACCTGTGTGTCCAGGAAAACAATCCGTTCTTGGGTAATAAAGAAGTCGATGCCACTGGTCTGGTTGCCCCCTCGTTCCTTCATTTCAGCACTCTGGGCCCGGAAAACATAAGTCCTGTGGAGAGGAGCAGGCAGGGGTGCGTGAGAGCTCTGGTTCTCAGCCTTGGATGCATCCGAAGTGTGACCCTGTGAGCTGAGCATGTGAGCCGTGGTGCCCTGCCTGCTCCCTAAGCTTTTCATCTGTGGCCCATGTCAGGGGGTGGGAGGCGGGGGTAGTACATGTTTTGAAGCACACGATTTCACTCCTATCCATAAAGAGATCCATTAGTTCAATTAATGAAGCCAGTACACTGAGGTGTTGAAGGGCAGAGACTCCGCCAGTCTGCCAGGATTCAGATCCCAGCTCTGCCTCTTCCTGGCTGTGTGGCTTTAGGCACACTCCTTAACCTTTTTCCATCAGTTTCCTCATCTGTAAAACGGGGATAACCACATGATCAAAACTCTGTGTATTACTGTGAGGTCGGTATGTGTAAAGCCCTTAGAATGGTGCCTGATATATAATGATATATACTTTTAGCTGTTAATTATCAAATAAACCTACTAGATCCCAGGCACTGGAGAGAGAGCACTGAGTGCCCTCCACTCCCACAGTGAGAGGGAGTTTGGGTCTTGTTCCCAGCATCTTCCCCTGTCACGTGAGTCTCCCTCACTTCTACGTGTGCTGGGTGCTGGGAATATGAGGGCAAAGCAGGCAGAGCAGGGCCGTGCCCTAAACCACTAAGTTCAACTTGGTGACTCTGTGACTTGGGCAAAGTGATTTTACTTTTTGAAATCTGTAAAATCAGGGTAATAGTACCTACCTCTCAAGGGGTAATTTCTATCTCCCCGCAAGATGCATAATCTGTTGTCTGACACAAAGCAGGCATCCTTCCACTTTACAAACACTATACGGAAAACCTCCTATTTGCCAGATACCAGGATATAGCAGTGAACAAAAAAGACTAAGTCGGCTTCTGTGAAGCTTCTGGTCTAGTTTACAAATTACCAGAAATCAGTAACTGTGGGTGTTAGAAAGAAGAGGCGTGCAGTGCTCCAAGTGCAGATTGCTTAGTTGGTGGATCCAGAAAGGGCTGCCCTGGAGAAGGAAATGACAATGCTGAGGGTGAGAGGGAAATGACAATGCTGAGGGTGAGAGAGAAAGAGGGAGTTAATTGGCACTGGGTGGGGGATGGACGCAGAGGAAGGTTGTATCGGCAGAAGGTAGGTGGCTTGTTGTACTAGGACTCAAAGACCAGCATGGCAAGAGCAGAAAGATGGTGCATGTGGGAGGGGAGGGAGCAAGAAGAGGATACACAGACCCTTGTGGAGCATGGTAAGGCTTTGGCCTATGAGCCTGGAGAAGCTGCTGGAGAGATGTAAGTAGACGAGTGACAGGATCAGACTGTGGTTTGAAAGGTCCCCTTGTTGCTATGTGGTGAGGACCGTACGGTGGAAAAAGTGGAGATAGGCTTACAAGGCCCAGTGCCAGAGTGCCTCGCTCTGCCTCTCTGGCCTTATCTCCTACCACTCCCCTTCCAAGGCTGCCACGTTCTTCTACACACACTATGGGCAAGCTCCCACTTCAGACGCATTGCCCATGCCAGTCCCTTTCACTGGAATGCTCCTCCCAGCATGCTTTTTCTCAAACGTTCCCCTTAGCAAGGCCTTCCCTCACCATCCTATTTAAAACTATAACCTAGTCTGGGCAACACAGCAAGACCTCATCTCTACAAAAAATATTAAGGGCATGGTCGCTCATGTCTGTAATCCCAGAGCTTTGGGAGGCCAAGGTGGGAGGATCACTTGAGATCAGGAGTTCAAGACCAGCCTGGCCAACATGGTGAAACCTTGTCTCTATTAAAAATACAAAAATTAGCCGGATGTGGTGGTGCACGCCTGTAATCCCAGCTACTCGGGAGGCTGAGGCAGGAGAATTGCCTAAACCTGGGAGATAGAGGTTGCAGTGAGCCAAGATTGAGCCACTGCACTCCACCCTGGGTGACAGAGCAACACTTGTCTCAAAAATAAAAAATAAATAAATTAGCCAGGCACGGTGGTACACAAATGTAGTCCTAGCTACTCAGAAGGCTGGGGTCAAAGGATCACGTGAGCCCGGTCTGGGCAACACAGTGAGATCCTGTCTCTACAAAAAATTAAAAAATTAGTTGGGCATGGTGGTGCATACCGGTGGTTCCCAGCTACTCATATGGCCGAGGTGGGAGGATGGCTTGGGCCCAGTTCAAGGCTGCAGTGAAGCCATGATCAGGCCACTACACTCCAGCCTGGGTGACAGAGCAAGACCCTCGTCTCTTAAAAAATAGTAATAATTTTTAAAACCTGTAACCTAGGCCCAACATTACCTCCCTATAACCCTTTTCCATTGTGTTATATTCTAATGTGCCAAATAGTGTGTTTATTTTGTTTACTATCTTCCCTATTAAAATATAAGCCCTGCGAGGGCAGATTTTTTCGTTTTGTATCCCCAGCACCTAGAACAGTGCCTGGCGCATAGTAAGCAATTAATACAGTACTTGTCAAAACTGAATTAAATCAGGCAGACCAGACAGAAACCTCTTGGTATCCTGCATGTAAGATAATAATGGCTTGGACTAAGGAGGTCGGAGTGAAGGAGGGAAGAAACAGATGAATTAGAAAGAGAATTAGCAAGAAGGCCAGGCACGGTGGCTCACACCTGTAATCCCGACACTTTGGGAGGCCGAGGTGGGCAGATCACCTGTCAGGAGTTCAAGACCAGCCTGGTAAACATGGCGAAACCCCATCTCTACTAAAAATATAAAAATAAGCTGGGCATGATAGTCCCAGCTACTCGGGAGGCTGAGGCACAAGAATCGGTTGAACCCAGGAGATGGAGATTGTGTTAAGCTGAAATTGTGCCACCACCCTCCAGCCTGGGCGACAGAGCGAGACTGTCTCAAAAAAAAAAAAAAAAAAAAAAAAAAAGAGAGAATTAGGAGGCAAAACCTAGACCTGATGAAAAGAGTTGATACTAAAGTCTACCATACCCCAGGCTGACGTGGCTCAAAAAGACAAGCTGGACGACAGGATTCTCTCTACCTCAGGAATCTGAACTGAGACCCATGGGGAAAATTTGCTAGTTGGGGTGAAAAGCTGAAATGGAAAGAATGTTATCTAAGACCTTGAACTATTCCAAAATGGAACCAAACTGAGTCATGAGTGAGCAGAGAACAGGAGGGAGAGAGGCAGAGGAACCTCACAGCTCCAGCTTTATGGGATGTGTATTCGCACAACAGTGGTCTTCACCTTTTCTAGATCTCCATCAGCCCACTCTGAGATCTGGTGCAAACTAGGGACCTTTTCCCTAGAAGAAAAGCCTGACTGCAAATGTGTGCAAAATTCTGCATATGGCCAGGGGTGGTGGCTCACACCTGTAATCCCAGCACTTTGAGAGGCCAAAGCGGGAGGATTGCTTGAGCCCAAGAGTTTGAGACCAGCCTGGGCAACAGAGGAAGACGCCATCTCTACCAAAAAAGTTAAAAACCAGCTGGTGTGGTGGCATGCCCCGTAGTCCCAGCTACTTGGGAGGCTGAAGTGGGAAGATCACTTGAGCCTGGGAGGTAGAGGATGCAGTGGGCTATGATCGTGCCATTGCACTTGAGCCTGGGTGAAAGAACAGGACACTGTCTCAAAAATAAATAAATAAATAAAATTCTGCATATACTGTTAAGGGATTAATGGACCCCTGACGCTCATCCATGGAGGCCAGGGTAGTATCACCTGCTTTACAAAAAAACAGATGCCTGTATTTTTAGGTAACTTCAACGTGTCTCTGTTCTTTACCACCCCAGTGGCTACTATCCATTCTCATTCCCCATTTTGATTCTCCCTTAATGAGATGTGTATCTCCCCTGTTCCCAAATTCCTACATTTTTCCCTTTCCTTCTCTGCCCCCAGTTTCGGGACCTGTTTCTCAAGTTCTCCCCTCCCCAAAACCTGCTCCTGTGCCCTTACGCTTTATCTTCATAATCACATTCCATCCTTACTCAAGAATGTTGTTCAGGCCAGAGAATCCTCATGTCTGATCCTCCCCAGCCTGGAGAAGCAGAGCCATTTTCCCAAGGTGACACAGTAGGACTGAGGCTGGTACAGAAACCACACTCTGTCTCCAGATCTCTTTCCCCACTCTATTTCTCAGATCGTATCAGCTACCATTCTGTGATACTTGCTCTATGCCAGGTGCTCATTAACTTTTGCCTTCTTGATCTTATTTTATTCTCCAAAAATCTACTTGGACAGGGGATACGGGAAATGAAGTGACCTGCCCAAGGTCAACCAGTTATGTAGCAGGGCTGAGCCTGAGGTGGGCCCAAATCCAAAACCTTAACAACTACATCATCTCACTTCCTGTCTAGGGCCTGTACCATTTCCTGGGGCCAGGCAGGAAGGGAGGGAGGGAGGGAGGGAGGGAGGGAGGAACAGGATTGGATGCCTTGGAGCTACACAGATTTAGTCCAGCCCATTACCATCTTCATCTCATGAAGACACTGAGGCCTACAGAAGAAAAGCAACTTTCCAAAGTCCTTTGATAACACCACTTGCAACACCCAAGCCCACGTTGCCCCTGCTCCCGGTGGGTGCCCACCTCCCTCCTGCACCCTATCTGATAGCCCCTCACCTCTGGTCCTCCTCTGGAGTGTTGGCTGACAACAATGACATGACCATGGACTTGCCTGTCCCCTGGAGGCCCAGGACACCAACCACCAACACATCAGTCTGATCCAACAGGTACTGTGGGAAAATACATAAATGACTCTGACAAGTCTGTCAGCTGCTGGGGCTGGAATGAGAGGGGGGACTCCAGAGACCCTTGTGGCTCCCCCACCTGCCTTATCATATATGAAGAGAAACTCCTATAGTCCCAACCCCTTCAACTAGGCATAGGGCCTCTGTTCCGTGTCATGGTAGGATTATGTGAAATGTTTTAGACACAAACAACAGTGTCTGTGAGAACTCTGAAGTAGAAAAGAGCCTAGCATGGTCAAGAAGCTAAAAGGAAGTCAGTGTGGCTGAACACAGCGGGAAAAAGGGAAGTCTGATCTTGGAGAAGTGAAAGTGAGAGTCACAGGAACAGAAGGGCAGGTTGGAGAAGATAGGACTCGGCGACTGAGGGCTACTGGCACAGATTCCTGGCAAACCTGGGAAAGCACATGAAAGGGAGTGGTGTGCAAACAGGAGCCACCCAGGCTTTCGTCTGTGTGTGTGTTTTTTTGTTTTTTTTTACATTCATATGCTGTTGTCTGTGGGATTTAAGAGCCCCTCTGGAAATTAATTAACTGAGACCAACTGCGGGCCACCAGCTCTGCTGACTTTCACCACCAGGGGGTGTAAGAGACACTCCTCAAGGAAAACAGCTACGTCCTGAACTGTGGCTGCTGCTCCTTAGAATTACCTTAAAATTTTGTTTTGTTTTGTTTTTTAAAAGCGAATCCTATAGGCCAGGTGTTGTGGCCCACGCCTATAATCCCAGCACTTTAGGAGGCCAAGGTGGGAGGATCGCTTAAGGCCAGGAGTTCAAGACCAGCCTGGCCAACATGGTGAAACTCCGTCTCTGCCAAAAATACAAAATCCGGTTGGGTGCAGTGGCTCACACCTTTAATCCCAGCACTTTGGGAGGCCGAGGCAGGCGGATCACCTGAAGTCGGGAGTTACAGACCAGCCTGACCAACATGGAGAAACCCCATCTCTACTAAAAATACAAAATTAGTTGGGTGTGGTGGTACATGCCTGTAATCCCAGCTACTCGGAAGGCTGAGGCAGGAGAATTGCTTGAACCTGGGAGGCACGGGTTGTGGTGAGCTGAGATCGTGCCATTGCACTCCAGCCTGGGCAACAGGAGCGAAATTCCATCTCAAAAAAACAAAAAAAAAAAACAACTATCTGCGCGTGATGTCGCACACTTGTGGTCCCAGCTACCTGGGAAGCTGAGGCTGGAGAACTGCTTGAACCCAGGAGGTGGAGGTTGCAGTGAGCCGAGATGGTGACACTGCACTCCAGCCTAGGCAACACAGCGAGACCGTCTCCTAAATAAATAAAGCAAATCCTGGGCCCAATCAGGATTTAACGTGCTTTAACACATTAAAGCAGAGTATCTATGGATGCCCTGTTCAATCAGTAGGCATTAATCATACATGGCTATGTAAATTAATAAGATTAAACAACATTAAAAATTCTGTTTGGTTGTACTAGCCACATTTCAAGTGCTCTAAAGCCACATCTGGGGATAGTGGCTACCATACTGGACGGATAGTTCAAATATATATGATCTTCATCACTGCAGAAAGTTTTCCTTAATAGCGCTGAAGGGTAGGGTTTGGTTCTTTTTTTTGTTGTTGTTTTGTTTTTTGTTTTTTTAAAGCTCCCCAGTTAATTCCAATGTGAGAGCGGACACAGAAGTGGCAGGGGCAAGGCAATAAATGGACTTGAGGCTGTGCTAATAAGCCCAGGCTGCTGGGTAGGAGAGGTGACACCTCTGGGAGAATCTGAGCAGGGGTGTGACAGGTCTAGGGGAGAAAAAGCAGAAGGGACACAACGTCTGGGAGACTGACGTTATGTATGATGATCTAGGAATGTGAGGTCTGAACTAGAGCAGGGGGTGGTGGGATGGATGGGGGTCACTTTGGGGGAGTGACATTCAAAACAGTTAACACTGAGACAGCGTGGGTTTCTTGTTTTTTTTTTTTTTTTTTACTGAGACAGGGTCTCACTCTGTTGTTGAGGTTGGAGTGCAATGTCATGATCACAGCTCTCTGCAGCCTTGACCTCCTGGAGTCAAGTGATCCTCTTACCTCAGCCTCCTGAGCGGCCTGGATGCCTCCTGCCACCATGCCTGGCTAATTTTTAAATTTTTGGTAGAAATGGAGTATTCCTATGTTGCCCAGGCTGGTCTTGAACTCCTGGGCTTAGGTGATTCTCCTACCTTGGCCTCCCAAAGTGCTGGGATTACAGGCATGAGCCACCAGCAAGGGTTTCAACCAAATAAGAAGGGTACTGGAGCAGGCTCCAAAAGACTCCCCTGCTGTGGATGGCACGGGAGATCCCAGGGGTCCTGGGGTGGTAGTGAGAGTACTTCTTTATCAATCGGTACCAAAGTAGTTCGGTATTTTACCAACTAGCAAGCACAGCTGAGCTAGTTGAAATTCCGCTCTGGTTAGGTGAGAATGTTCTGATTCCACCCCCTCTCATTGCTGTAAGTTGCCTGAAAACCCTCCAGTCTGGTGTTGCCTACAAAGAGGTGGAGGATCAGAGGATGCAGGATATGCGGAAGCTCAGGCAGGGCGGAACCCCTCGGTACCTCGATGGCACTGTCACACCAATTCATCTGGTCATCCACCAACTTGATGCTGTGCTTCATGCGCTCTGGGGGCAGTAGTTTGGCCTGACCCACGACAGCTGGAGATTGGAGAAAGCAGGAGACAGAGGATGCAGTGAGGATCTGTGAGGAGACGCCAGTTCCCAACCTGGTAATGCCCAGCCCCAACTCACGGTCCATGGCTGCTGGTGCGGCAGTGCCCATGCCCCGGTTCTGGATCTGGTACACAGGCTGTGTGGGTCTCTGCCCCTCCTTCTCCCCCTTGGGTGGCGCAGGGGCTGCAGGGGGTGGTGGGGCGGTGCCCTCAGGGGTAGAGGCACCTGTCACGGCCACAGGCCCCTTCCCCTCCTCCCGTGGCTTCATGAGAACGATGGGCTTCTCCAGAGGGGCTGGAGCAGGCGGGGCAGCAGGGGCTGTTGGAGGTGGTGGCTGTTTTGACTACGGAGGTAAAAAAAATTCCATCAATGGGGGCAATCCCTTCCCTAACGGCTCCCCCTCCTCCCTCCTTCTCTGCTCACCCGCTCTGCTGGAGGTTTTGAGAGGATGATGGGGGTTTTCTGCATGACAGAAGTGCTTGTCTCTTCGCTGGCATCCTGTGGTGAGGGAGGGCAGTTACTCATGAATGGCTCTCCTGGACATTCCAGATCTTTATGTACCATGAACTATTCTAAATGCCGAAATATATTAACTACCTTGATCCTACCAACAGCCCTGTGAGATAGATACTATTATTACCCCCACTTTACAGATGAAGAAAATGAAGCCTAGAAAGGTTAAGCAGATTGCCCAAAGTCACAAAGCCCAGGCAGCCTGGCTGCAGAACCAAATCCTCAAGCATTCTGCTCAGCTGCCTCTGCGAGGCAACAAGCCCAGGAGGAAAGGAACTAGGAGCTAGACAGGTCTGGGTGCAAACCTGGTCCCGTCTTGTGTTGGCTGTGTGAACTTGAATAAGGAACCACCCTCGCCACCTTCACTTATGCCTCATTTTCCCATCTGTGAGTGGGTATGAGAATTCCTTCCTCACAGACTATGATGAGGATGAAAGGAGAGAGAACTCATCAAGTGTCTAGCATGGCACCTGACACATGGCAGGTGCTCACTACGTGAGACCTGCTGGTGGCACTTGCTATCCTGATCACCTCTGCCTCAGCCCCCTCCTGCTCTGGCAAAGCTGGCAGGCTGATCCCACGCCTTGACCTCTTCATGCCTCCCCAACTTACCCTCAGTCTGCTGAAGAGGGGAGAAATCTGAGTCTGAGTCTCATTCTTTCTCTGGTTCCTTGAGTAACCTCATGAGAGTCTTGACCCCTAGCTGTGTCTGTTCCTTCACCAATATACTGAGGACACTTACTTAAACCCTCCTCACTTCACTGGCTTACGGTGAAGAACAAACAAAAAGACGAAGTGAAAGTGCTTCGAAAAGAAGTTTCAAGGGAAAAACTACAGGAGGAGAGGCTGTGGACTTCCAGGAGGCTAGGAAGGGGGAGATGATACAGGCTGAGTATCTCTTATCTCAGATGCCTGGGACCAGAAGTGTTCTGAATTTGGGATTTTTTTGAACTTTGGAATATTTGCATATTTACTGGTTGAGCACCCCAAATCCATTTGCAAGGCTCCAATAAACATTTCCCTTAAATGTCATGTTGGTGCTCAAAACATATGGAATTTTGGAGCACTTCGGATATTCAGTCTATACCTGGGATGAACGCTGTGAGGGTAGAGAGAAGACACACAGATATAACCAGGCGGCAGAATGTAAAGCACTGGTGCCTGACTAGCACAGAGGAAGCAGGGGAGAGGCGAGAGAGGCATTCAGGATAAGGCCCAATGGGCTGTCACTGATATGGGAGAAAAAAATGGGAAGAGGAAAAATGGCAGAAAGATGCTGAGGTCAGCACGGGACACAGAGGATAAGAAGCCCATGGGTGTGACAGGAGGCTGCCAGGGCTCAGCAGCACATTTAGAGACAAAGATGAGATTTAGGAGGTGCTTGTTCAAGGATTAAACCTGAAGGTGTGGCGGGATAACATTCCCCAGGAGGGCATTATGTGGAAGGAAGAGAGACTACGTGTTCTCATTTACACTGTGGCCCAAGAGAAGGAGCAAGTAAGAGCCCAGCTCACTGTGAATAAACTATTCTTCATGTTTGTACAGTTTTATAGCTCAGAAGCTGGCCCCAATCGTCACCTGCTTCCACCCTACCTGACATCTCTGAGGTGGACAGGGCCCTAGAGAAAAAAGCCCAGGGGGCAGGTTCTGGCAGTGAGTCACCTAGGTACAGGAGGGGAGCTAGGCTGGGCCTGGGCACAAGCTGATCCCTCCTGATTCCCAGCCCAGGGCGCTCTCTATAGCAGGCAGAGCGATGCTATACGTGAGACTAAGCTGGACCTGGATCTGAGTCCTGGACCCACAGTTTATTGACTCTGATTTTGGAAAAGTCCCTTCACCTCTGGGGCTCATTTTCCTCCTTAGTGAAAATCAGATCTATCATAGAATCTACCTCATGGGGTAGCTGTAAGGGTTCAGGAAGACCCAAAGGATGTAAAAGACTTTGCACAGTGCAAGCACAGTATAGGCTGCTCAGTAAAAAGAGTAACAGTTGTTGTTATTATGACATGACCCTTTAAAACATGAGCTATGGCACCTCTCAGCTCAAACTCTCCAATGCCAATTTCACTCAGTGAAATACAAAGTTCTTTCCAAGGCCTACCAGGTCCTACATGATTTGGCCCCAGTTACTTGACTTCATCTCCTATCTCTCTCCCTCCTTCCTCATCGATTGCAGCCATCCTGGCCTCCTATGGCTACTCCTTGAACACGCCAGATATAGGCCACCTCAGGGCCTCTGCGCTTGCTGTTCTTTCTGTCTGGAATGCTCTTCATCTCAGATGCTGGCATGGCTTATTCTCTCATCTCCTTCAAGTCTCTGCTAAAAAGTCACCTCTTCAGAGAGACCTTCTCTGACCATGTTACCTAGAACAGTCTCCTTTATCACTCTCCACCTTCTTTATCCATGAGGGTGGTAGGTTTTGTTTACAAATATATCCCCGGCATCTGGATTAGTGCCTGGCACATGGCAGGTGCGTGGAACCAAACAGATACATGAATGCTGCTCCTGGGTCCAGACACTCACCCTTCTCTCTCTTTCCCATGGTGCAATGTAGTCCCTCTCCCGACCACCAGGCCCAGAGAGATTCTGGGGGCCACCAGAGCCAGGCTCCTTCCACCGTCGCCGCCGCTCTATCCCATAGAGTCCAGGCTGACTGTGTCCAGACTCAGACATGGTTACCTATGGAGGGAATGAGGGGATTTCAGGATGACAGAGTCTCTTCCTACTCTACTTGGCATATCCTAGACTATATGAAGTCCCTTCTTTCTTTTTTTTGGAGATGGAGTCTCTCTGTTGCCCAGGCTGGAGTACAGTGGCCTGATCTTGGCTCACTGCAACCTCTGCCTCCCGAGTTCAAGCAATTCTTCTGCCTCAGCCTCCCAAGTAGCTGGGATTACAGGCACCCACCACCATGCCTGGCTAATTTTTATATTTTTAGTAGAGATGGGGTTTCACCATGTTAGCCAGGCTGGTCTCGAACTCCTGACCTCAGGTGATGCACCTACCTTGGCCTCCCAAAGTGCTGGGATTACAGACGTGAGCCACTGTGCCCAACCAAGGCTCTTCCTTTCTTCTTTTTTTTGAGACAGAGTTTCGCTCTTGTCACCGAGGCTGGAGTGCAATGGCGTAATCTCGGCTCACTGCAGCCTCCACCTCACAGGTTCAAGCAATTCTCCTGCCTCAGTCTCCTGAGTAGCTGGGATTACAGATGCCCACCACCACACCTGACTAATTTTTTTTGTATTTTTAGTAGAGATGGGGTTTCACCACGTTGGCCAGGCTGGTCTCAAACTCCTGACCTCGGGCAATCCACCTGCCTCAGCCTCCCAAAGGGCTGGGATTACAGGCGTGAGCCACCATGCCCGGCCAAGGCCCTTCCTTTCAACAGAGCTCTGGGCCTGTGGTAGCAACTGCAAGCTGGTTCCCAACATCCACTCCTGACTTCTTCCAAAAAAGTAAAACCCTCAGTTCTGAGCTAGGTACATGGCTATCCAGAACAAACTTCTAATCCTTGTTTGCAGTTAGGTGTGGCCATGTGAGTAAGTACTTTCTGGCTATGGTATGACACCAGAAGTGTGGCTTGGCAGCTTCCAGAAACTTCCCTTCACAGACTCTGGCACATGCCTTCTGCCCCTTCCTCCCAGTGACAGGAATGTGGGTGTGGAGGTTGGAGCTCAAGCAGCTATCCTGGGCTGTAAGGCAATTTAATGGAAGGTACAATAAAACAAGACACAAGGTTGGGGGGTTCCACGTTAACCTTGAATTGCCTACTTCGAGAGGCAGTGAAAAACAAATACACATCTATCTCTTACTTGCAGCCAAAACTATTCCCAACTATTAAAATGCTCCAACATAAATAAACTCACAGGGGCAAGTTCACATAAAAAAAGGATATTCTCCTTACCAAAATGCAGCAAGGCATTTGCTTACAAACCAGCAATGTGATCCTCAGTCCAACAGCTACTCTTGATTAGCCATTACTAGCGTATGTCATGGTGGGGCTCCAGCCACTTACTAGTGTATGTCATGGTGGGGTTCCAACACTCAAGGGCCTATTTTCACCTGGTATCCCACTACATTTCAGTGTCTGTCTGTCTTCCGTTCCTGACGGTCTGCCTTCCCTCACAGTGAATTTCATTTCAAGGTGTCTCCAGTGTTTATTCTATTTGAGATGTTATATAATGTCTGGCTACCTATGCAACGCACTCTCCACCATTTCAGTATCTGTTTACAGGTCCTTAGAGAGTTTTCCCAGCTGTTCACACATCAGTCTAGGGTGGTATTTGACTACTTAACTGTTTGTAGAACTCAGTGGGGCTATCTGCTCAAGCTCAGAAGTCAGGCTGACAAAGTGTGGCCTAGGGGCCAAATCTGGTCTGCTTTCTGTTTTTGTAAATAGAAAGTTTTATCGGAACATGGCCACATCCATCAATTTAGAAACTGTCTGTGGCTGCCTTCTTGATGCAATGGCAGAGCTGAGACAGACAATACAGTCTGCAGGGCCTAAAATAATTATTCTCTGGCCTTAACAGAAAGTTTTACTGAATGGCCGAGTATGGTGGCTCACACCTGTAATCCTGACACTTTGGGAGGCCGAGCCAGGAGGACTGCTTGAGCCCAGGAGTTTGAGACCAGCTTGGGCAACATAGCAAGATCCTGTCTCTATATAACATTTAAAAAAGAAAAAAGTAGCTGGGTGTGGTGACATGCACCTGTAGTCCCAGCTACTTGGGAGGCTGAGGTGGTGGGATCACTTGAGCCTGGGAGGTCAAGGCTGCCATGATCATGCTGCACCACTGCACTCTAGCCTGGGTAACAAAGCAAGACCCTGTCTCAAAAAAAAAAAAAAAAAAAGCAGAACCCTGTCTCAAAAAAAAAAGTTTGCTGACCCTTGCTTAGCTTGGAAGTATCTGTTAAATCCCTCCATGAATCCTCCCCTGCCCCACCTCATAATGACATAAACAGGTCCCTCCGAGACTCTCCAGAATGGAAGGGTCTGTTTACAAGATGCAGTCATAATTTTGCTAGCCAGACAAGTGGCTTGTCTAGCTCCTCTCTTACTGTGCTACATGACCTCTCCCCCAGCCACAAGCCAGGTTGAAGACTGCTTTCCTAGACAGAGGAGGACAAGGGCCTGTTTACAGATGCTTAGGGAAAATGACTCATTCAATACCGAAATGACTGCTTAGTCTGGGATGGAGATTCTCCCCGGAATCTGAGACTCCTCCCTCACTTGCAATTAAGTGTCTTTACACATTATTCTGAAATCTACCCAGTGCTTAAGTACTTGTCTTCATGCCTCAATTGGGATACTGCCCAGCCCTGAAGTTTCTGTTTACTGGCCTATGAGGATGCCCTTTCCTGTGCAAAGTAAGCGCCCCTGTGTGAATGCTTTTCTTTTCTTTTTTTTTTTTTTGAGACGGTCTTGCTCTGTTGCCCAGGCTGGAGTGCAGTGGCGCGATCTCAGCTGGCTGCGGCCTCTGTCTCCCGGGTTCAGGCAATTCTCCTGCCTCAGCCTCCCAAGTAGGTGGGATTACAGGTGCATACCACCAGGCCGGGCTAAGTTTTGCATTTTCAGTAGAGACGGGGTTTCGCCATGTTGGCCAGGCTGGTCTCGAACTCCTGGCCTCAAGTGATTCGCCGGCCTCGGTCTCCCAAAGTGATCGGATTCCCCGGGTGAGCCACCGCACCTGGCCTCCCTGTGCCCTTTATTCTGGGAGCTTCCACAGTATCTGAATGTGGGGAGTTCCTTGGAACTTAAAAGCCCACCTAAGCCAGGTGTGGAGGATACAGTAAACCGAGATCGTGCCACTGCACTCCAGCCTGGGCGACACAGCGAGACTCTTGTCTCAAAGAAAAAAAAAAAAAGCCCACCCACAAGCAAGCTGGGGACTTCCAATGCTGTTTCCGGGCTCCTTTGGGGATTCCCCCCAAACTTAGGAAAGCTGATCTATTTAAGTGTCTGCTGATGGACTTCTGGGGTGACTTCCCGAAAATTAACAAATCGAATTTACATATTTTTGGGGAGTGTCTCCTCAGTACTTAGGCATCGCTTCACACACTCCCTTCGGGGATCTCCCAGAACCTCACTATTTGCAAATATTTGGGGAGACTCTCCCAATTCCTGAGTATGTAAGCCCACTTCGTGGGGCACTCCCCACCCCAGAACTGTAGTCGATTTGCACATTTTCCTAAGGACTCCCTAGGACTTAAACTTCTCTCTACGGGGTTCTAGAAGGGGGCCTCCCCCGGATATAGGCATTGCTTTACAAAGCTTCCCTCGGGGAACCCAACTCAAGTTTCTCGTTACACGTTATTGGGGCGGCCTCCCCAGTACTTGACGGGCAGTTTGCAGGCTCTACTTGGATCTCGCAGAGCGTTTCTCATTTACACGTTATTTCCGTCCCCCGCCCCCATTCCTGCCAACCCAGTATCGAATTGACGGTCGCCGGCCCCCTACTCAGTGCCGCACCCCCGCCGGACGTCCCAGCGACCTTTCAATGGCCAAAGCGGGGGCGGGGCCTATCGGCGGGCCCCGCCCGCCGCCCCCTTACCTAAGGCGGCTGCTGATTGGTTCTCGGGGCGCGGTGTGCGCTCTCCCGTGACGGAAGTCGGGTGGGGGCGGGGAGGCTGACCCAAGCCACCCGCCTGCAAATGGCGTCTGGGGGCCAGGAACGTGGGAAAGAGAGAAAATGGGCACTCCCCACTCCGAAACCGGCCTCGGCGTCCGGGTTGCGGCCCGTAAGGAAAGCTGGCCCGAAGGAGGAAGAGGAGGAGGATGTAACGCGGGGCCGAGCTGAGATCAGTTCCCTCAGGCGGCTCGTCCTGCGCATGCGCTGAGGGCCGGACGCTCGAGAACTGAATGCGCTCCCCGGGCTGAGCATGCGTGGATGGAGGCGGTCGGCTTCAGCACGCATGCGGGTTCCGGAGCGGGAGGCGGGAGGACGCCGCGGCTCTGACTCAATGCGCGTGCGCGCGGTTGGGGGTTGAGGGTGGGGAGATGAGTAGGGAAATGGATACGCCGAGGAGCGGGCAGGAGGGAGGGCGGCCCGGATCTGGGGTTCGAGTTGTGCCTCTTCAGTGATGTTGGCGGGATGCAGTGGGGTGGGGCGACAGGGAGGAATTTCACTGTTCTGGGCTGAGTGCCAAGAACACATGAATGAATCAGACTTGGCGTGCGCCCTGGAAGACACCCCGGCCTGTGGAGAGACTGCCAGGGCCTCAAATCACTTAGGAAAGGGCGCGGGTCCGGTTGGACCTTGAAGGACAGGCAGGCGAGGGTACTCCAGGGAACAGCTAAGCAAAGGCGGCGAAGACCCCGGGGGAGAGGTCTAGACTGGCTTGGATTCAGGGTCCCCCTGGGTGGGAGGTGAGGCAGCAGAATGGGCAGGTCAGACCCTGAAGGGTCTCCAGTGTCAGTTTTATCCTTAAGGCCTGGGAGATGCAGAACAGTCTGAGACAGAACTATGTTTAAAACCCTCGAAGGCCGCGTTGGAGGAGGCAATCCGCGCCAGGGTCGAAAATTTAAACGCACGTGGGCGGAGTCTTGCGCGCGCCAAAGAGGAACATTGGGCGAGGGGCGCGGCCTGGAGAGCGCATGCGCATTCGGAAGGGTCGGCGGTTCCCCAGTGGGCAGAGTGGGTGAATGGGAAGGTTCTAGTTTTTTATTTGAAATTTTATTTATTTTTATTTTATTTATTTATTTAGAGACGGAGTCTCGCCCTGTCACCCAGGCTGGCGTGCAGTGGCAAGATCTCGGATCACTGCCGTCTCCACCTCCTGAAATTCAAGCGATTCTCCTGCCTCAGCCTCCCAAGTAGCTGGGATTACAGGCGCCCACCACGCCTGGCTAATTTTTTGTATTTTTAGTAGAGACTGGGTTTTGCCATGTTGGCCAGGCTGGTCTCGAACTCCTGACCTCAAGTGATCCGCCCGCCTCGGCCTCCCAAAGTGCTAGGATGACAGGCGTGAGCCACCGTGGCTGGTCTAAAAAAATGTTTTTTAAAATTATATTTGAACAGGTATTACATGTACATACACAATTCAAACCTCTCTGGCTGTATACAATAAAAGTAAGTCTCCACCTCTGGTTCCCATTTTCCTTTCCTAAAGCACTGGTTCCCAGTTTCCTTCTGGAGCTGCTGTTATAATAAAGCATTGGAGTTAAGAGCATGTGTTGAGTTCATATAAATAGCGGCTGAGCTTGACCAAGTGACTTAATACTCTCTACTTCTATGTCCCTGTTTGTGAATTGGGTGTGGTATAACCTTACAACATTGCCGCCAGCATTAAATGGGTGAGAGTGCATAGAACAGTGCCTGTTGCCTAATAGCATTGAGTGTTGTCACTGTGTATTATTTTGTGATCTACCATGATGATACTTGTAGATTCTGAGCAGCCCTCTCCCCTCCAGGCCTCATCCCTACTGTCATTGTCCCAGTACCAGTACCAGGTGGAGCCACCTCTCTAGGCTGCCACAGGTAGAAACACCAGTCACCCAGAATGACTTGAGTCCACTGTTGATGGATTCTGGGGAAAGATTCTGGGTGTTTGATAAAGATACACATGACAGGCCATCTCTGTATTATGTCTATCAGTGTCCAGGTAGAAACACCAGTCACCCAGAATGACTTGAGTCCACTGTTGATGGATTCTGGGGAAAGATTCTGGGTGTTTGATAAAGATACACATGACAGGCCATCTCTGTATTATGTCTATCAGTGTCCACTTTTACTTCTTCAGCTCAGGCCATATCTGAATTTCTCAACCCCAGATCACTCACGATTGCCAGTTTCACATCAGGGCAACCCTCAGAGGTAGAATTTTCTTAAAAGAGGGAAAGAAGAGGCCTGGCATTGACCTTGGACCCACTGTGTACCAGGCTGTGTGTTCTCTGCTTTATATACATCACTATAACCTTCTCCCCTAATTTGTTTAACAGATGTTGGTCCACGCAGTGACTCACGCTTGTAATCTCAGCACTTTGGGAGGCCGAGGCAGGCAGATCACCTGAGGTCAGGAGTTCAAGACCAGCCTGGCCAACATAGCGAAACCCCATCTCTACTAAAAGTACAAAAATTAGCCGGGTGTGGTGGCATGCGCCTGTAATGCCAGCTGCTCGGGAGGCCGAGGCATGAGAATCACTTGAACCCGGGAGGTGGAGGTTGCAGTGAGCTGATATCGCACCACTGCACTCCAGCCTGGGTGACAGAGTAAGGCTCTGTCTCAAAAAAAAAACAAAAAAAAAACAGATGTAGACAAATGAGCCTGGAAGAGAGAAGGGCCTTACCGAAGTCCCCATAGCCAGGAAGCAGCAGGGCCTGGATTCAAACCCGGGCCTGGATTCAAACCCAAGCCTGTCGCACTCCAGAGCAAGCCTACACTTTTTCCCTGGCACCGGGGAGCCAGCCTGGTGATGAGTCAGCAGTACAGTCAGGCACCCAGTGAGCTGCCTTTTGTATTAGTGGCATGGTATGCTGTTCTGGAGATAAATCATACTTTAACACTTTCTCTGTTGATGAGCATTTAGACTGTTGCTGAACTTCTGCTCTTACAAACATTTACTGCAGGGGTTTGTGTGTATGTTTCTGTTTTCTAATTTTTTCTTTTTCAGACATGGTCTTGCTGTCTCGCCCAGGCTGGAGTCATGTAATACAGTTGTGGCTCACTGAAGCCTCAACCTCCTGGGCTTAAGCAATCCTCCCACCTCAGCCTGAGGAGTAGCTGGGACCACAGGCATGTGCTACCACACCCAGCTAATTTTCTGTTTTTTGTAGAGACGGGGTTTCACTATGTTGCCCAGGCTGTCTCAAACTCCTGCCTCAAGCAGTCCTCCTGCCTCAGCCTCCCAAAGTGCTGAGATTATGCTACAGTTAATATCCTTGTACACGTGGCTGCATGTATATGTTAGTATTGTCAGTAGACTATCTCATTTAAAGTGCAAGTAGAATTGCTGGGTCAAAGGGTATGCACATTGGGAATTTTGAGAGCCATTGCCAAATGATCTGTTCATGTCTTTATTTTTTGTTTTTGAGACAGGGTCTCCCTCTGTCACCCAGGCTGGAGTACAGTGGCATGATCATAGCTCACTGCAGCCTCAGCTTCCCAGGTTCAAGCAATTCTCCTGTCTCAGCCTCCCGAGTAGCTCAGACTACAGGCATGTGCCACCACACCCGGCTAATTTTTGTATTTCTTGTAGAGACAGAGTTTCACCATGTTGCCGAGGCTGGGCTCAAGCAATCCTTCCACCTCAGCTTCCCAAAGTGCTGGGACTACAGGTGTGAGCCACTGCGCCTGGCCCTGTTCATCTCTTTTTCACTTCTCTGTTCATTTCTTTCATTTATATGTTGAATGAATTATGGAACTCTAGTCATCTGCCAGGCACAGCTGTAGGCTGGAGATCCTGTAGTGAATAGGAAAAGCACCTGTCCTTTGGGAGCAGATATTCTAGTGGGGCAGATGACATCAGATAAAGGATGCTTGGAAGAAAAGAAAATCAGGGGTGAGGATTGGGAAGACATTGCAAAGGATACAAAATTTCATTTAGACAGGAGGAATAAATTCAAGAGATCCAATCCACAACATGGTAACTATAGTTAGTAACAATGTATACTTGAAAATTGCTATGAGGATAAATTTTCAGTGTCCTCACCACAAAAATGATAAATATGTGAAATAATGCATATGTTAATTAGCTTGATTTAGCCATTGTACAATGTATAAATATACAAAACATGTTGTACACCATAAATATATACAATTTTTATTTTTCAATTAAAAATAAAGTCAGGTGCCGGGCACAGTGGCTCACGCCTGTAATCCCAGCACTTTGGGAGGCCGAGGCGGGCAGATCACGAGGTCAGGAGATCGAGACCATCCTGGCTAACATGGTGAAACCCCATCTCTACTAAAAATACAAAAAATTAGCCAAGCGTGGTGGCGGGCACCTGTAGTCCCAGCTACTCCGGAGGCTGAGGCAGGAGAATGACATGAACCCGGGAGGCGGAGCTTGCAGTGAGCCAAGATCGCACCACTGCACTCCAGCCTGGGCGACAGAGCGAGACTCTGTCTCAAAAAAAAAAAAGTCAGGTTACAGGAATTGAGAGTGATAGAGGTCACAGAGAGTGACAGGTGGCCAGGGAAGGCCGCTTTGAGGGGATGACATTTGATCAGAGGCCTGCATGCAGTTAAGGAAGGTCAGGAAATGAGCCATCTAAAGATGCTGAAGAACGGCCAGTAAAAGACCCAAAAGTGGGAGTGGGCCTGGCTGTCCAAGGATGGTCAAGGTGGCCAGAGTGGCTGAAACAGAGCAAGGGAGGGAAAGAAGGGCAGGATTATTTAGAGACGGAGCTGTAGACAGGGCCAGTTTACATAAAGTCTTATAGGCCACGGTAAGCGTTTGGAATTTACTTCCAAATGTAACAAAGCCATTGCAGGGCTACAAACAAGCACCAGCTTGTTCCAATGAATGTTTACAAAGACTTCTCCCGTGAACAACAAAAATTAACAGTGATTGCCTATAGGGATGAGGGTTATAGACAGATGTGGGTCAGGGCTATGGGAACTTAAAAAGCATTGTTGTTTTTTTAAACCACGTAATTATTAGCTATGCGCAAAAATGTTCAATGAAAACAGTGCTGGTTGCTGTGAGGAGAATGGCCTGCAGGGGCGGAAGCAGGAGATGAGAAAGCTGGTGTCCTTGCCTGGGCAAGAAAGGATAGTGGTTCTGGAAGAGGGTGGTGCTAATAGATGAGTTGAGAAGGGTCAGGAACTGGGATCTTTTTTGAAGGTAGCGCCAAGAAATTAAACGTGGGGTGTGAGAGGAAGCATGAATCAGGGATGACTTGAAAGTCATCCTAGAGATCTGTTGTACAACAGGGTGACTCTAATTCATAACAATGTGTTATATACTTGAAACTTACTAAAATAATAGATTTTAAGTTTTCTCACACCACAAAAAAATAAGTATGTGAAATAATGCATATGTTAATTAGCTTGATTTAGCCATTCCACAATGTGTATATATATTAAAACATCATGTTATTTGCAGCATAAAAAAAGTTCTAGCGGGGAGGGGGGAGGGATAGCATTAGGAGATATACCTAATGCTAAATGACGAGTTAATGTGTGCAGCACACCAGCATGGCACATGTATACATATGTAACAAACCTGCACATTGTGCACATGTACCCTAAAACTTAAAGTATAATAATAATTAAAAAAAAAAAAAGTTCTAGAGGTTTTGGGCCTGGCCAACTGCCTGAAGACTGAGGCTTTTTTTTTTTTTGAGATGGAGTCTTGCTCTGTCGCCCAGGCTGGAGTATAGTGGCGTGATCTCGGCTCACTGCAAGCTCCGCTTCCTGGGTTCACGCCATTCTCCTGCCTCAGCCTCCCGAGTAGCTGGGACTACAGGCACCCACCACCACGCCCGGCTAATTTTTTTGTATTTTTAGTAGAGTCAGGGTTTCACCATGTTAGCCAGGATGGTCTCGATCTCCTGACTTCGTGATCCACCCGCCTCAGCCTCCCAAAGTGCTGAGATTACAGGCGTGAGCCACCACGCCTGGCCTAAGACTGAGGCTTTTTACCGGGATGAGGAAAAGTACTTTTGATGGGAAATCAACAAGCTTTGAAATTCTTAACTTTGAGATGCACGTTGGTCATCAAATAAGTGGTTGGAGTTAGGGGAAAAAGCCGGGGTTTGTAGATAAAGACTTTCTGACTTTGCGTCACAGAGTTTAGTTTAATTAATTAATTTATTTTGAGACAAAGTCTTGCACTGTCACCCAGGCTGGAATGCAATGGCACGATCTTGGCTCCCTGAAACCTCCACCTCCCGAGCTCAAGCAATCCTCCTGCCTCAGCCTCCCAAGAAGCTGGGACCACATATGCTCTAGCACACCCGGCTAATTTTTTAGAGATGAGGGTTCACTATGCTGCCTAGGCTGGTCTCAAACCCCTGGGTTCAAGCAATCCACCCCATCAGCCTCCCAAAGGCTGGGATTACAGTCACTACAGAGTTTTAAAAATACACACAAAGATCTTATGGTATGAAGAGACTCCCACGTACCCATCGCCCAATATTGACAGACATCTGCATTTCTCTTGTCTTATGTCTTCTATTTTTCCCTCCCACATATAAGCATACTTCCCGCCACCCCCTGGAGTTTTGTTTGTTTGAAGAAAATCACAGATAACCTGTCATTTTGTTAATAACTATACGAGTATGCTAAATTTTGGAGCTGCCTATTTATAGATGATATTTAAAGCTATGATTTGCTGAGATCATCTAGGCTGAGAGGTTGAAGAGAGCAGGGACTAGGCCTGAGCATCCCGCATGTAGGAGCCAGGATCCTGGAGAGGGGCTGAGATGGAGCCAGGAGTGTCAGGAGAGGGGATGACCTGGCGCCATGGGAGCAAAGGGTTCCAAAGAGAAGATAATGGACTAAGGAGCAGAGACACGGGGCAGCAGCTGGAGGCAGATGTGGGGTCCACCATGGAAAAGACATGGCTTTTGATCCCCCATCTAACTGTGTTATGGAACCTTCTCAGTATCTATAAGGAAAAATGTATAAGTACTTATTTTTCTTTATTTTTATTTATTTTCTTTTTGGGCGACGTATAACTTAAGTGTGGTAAAGTATATAAAGGGCACAGATCTTAAGTGTACCAGGTAATGAATTTTTACAAATTTATGCATCCATGTAACCGCTAATCAGAGAACATTTCCAGCACCCAGACGTCTTCCTTGTGCTCTTTCCCTGTCAATTCCCCTGCTCCAGAAGCAACCACCCATCTAACGCCTTTCAAAAACAGGCACAGAGATTCGTTGTGTCTCTTTTTGAACTTCATGCGAATGAAATCTTACAGCATGTTTTCCGTGTGTCTGGCATCTTTAGCTCTTTATGTCTGGGAAAGTCTTTTATGTCATTCTATGTAGCAGGAGTTTAGAACCAATTTTATGGCCGGGCTTGGTGGCTCACATCTGTAATCCCAGCACTTTGGGAGGCAGAGGCAGGCAGAACACATGAGGCTAGGAGTTCGAGACCAGCCTGGCCAACATAATGAAACCCCATGTCTACTAAAAATACAAAAAATTAGCTGGGTGTGGTGGAGGTGCATACCTGTAATCCCAGCTACACTCGGGAGGCCGAGGCACGAGAATTGCTTGAAGCTGAGAGGCAGAGGTTGCAGTGAGCCGAGATCACGCCACTGCACTCCAGCCTAGGTGACAGAGCGACAGATATTTTGCAGTTTGGTGAATAGTGAACTTTAAGGAAAATGGAGAATCTAAAATGCTTCTGAAAGTTCCAGTGGGATGTTTATAAGATGGGAGAAATTATAGCATGTTTGTGTGCAGATGGGAATGATAGAGGGAAAAGAGACCAGGAGACTTTGGAGCTGTTTTTTGAGGAGGTGTGAACAGGGTACAAGTGGAGAGGGGGCTAGACTTGACTTGAAGAAGGGCCAGCTCATCCTGGAAAAAGAAAGGAAAGTTTTATCATTTGACACCCCCTCCAAATTACAAAAAGCACTCTCCTGGTTTGTATATGTTAGCAGCTATTCCACACAACATAAAAGCTTAAAGCATGCCTTTGGACTGCCAGTCTGGTGTTGATGATGATGATACAGCTTCCTTTATGGACCATAATAAATAGCTGGGCTGGGCATGGTGGCTCCTGCCTGTAATCCCAGCACTTTGGGAGGCCAAGGTGGGAGGATCTCTTGAGCCCAGGAGTTTGAGACCAGCCTGGGCAACATAGTGAGACCCCCGTCTCTACAAAAAAAGAACTGAATAAATGTTAGTGATGTTTATTTTTATTCTGAGTGGATGGGGCAAGAAGGAGGGGAGAGCAGCAGGCAGTTTGGGAAGGAAGAGGAGCCTAGTGGCCTGAGCAGCCAGGACAGGGAGGAGAAGGGGAGGCCAGAAGACGGGGAGAGACTTGCAGAGTCCCCCGGGTGAGGCTTGTGGGCCTACTGACACAATGGAATACTACTGTGTAATGAAAAGGATGAGCAGCATGGCTGAATCTCACCACCATCCTGCAGAGCCCAAGACACAGATACACACCAGGGCGTGCAGCAGGGTTCCTTCCAAAGTTCAAAGTTGAACAAAAGGAATCAAGACAGGTCAGGATGGTGGTTCCTGGGATGAAGGGGGCTGTTGGCTGGGAGGGAAATGAGAGCTTTAAGGGGCTAGACACTTCTAGCTTGATCTGAGTGATGGCTACTCAGGTGAATGTATTTGAAAAAATATATTGAGATTACATTTAAAATTTGTGTGCTTTATTGTATGTTAAAATATATGTCAGTTAAAGAAAAAAAGGGGGCAGGCATGGTGGCACACAGCTGTAGTCCCAGCTGCTTGGGAGGCTGAGGCAGGAGGATCACTTGAGTGCAGGAATTCGAGGCTGCAGAGAGCTACGATTGTACCACTGTACTCCAGCCTGGGTGACAGAGCAAGACTCTGTCTCTAAAAAAAAAAAAAAAAGAGCTGGACTCAGAGCTAGACTTTGACAGGAGGGCAGTGGGAGGAATGGGAAGTGTGTGGGTGTTAGAAAGGTCCTCAAGGGCAGTTGGGGGATTTATGAAGGGGAAAGGCCCGTGACTGGCTGTATGACCCTGGGAAGCCCCTGCCCTCTCTGGACCGCCTTTCCCCCACCCAGTCCTCATGAGAGTGCAGGCAGAACAGAAATCGGAGAGGGAAGGAGCCAAAATCACCATGAGACTCAGCTCCTGGAGGACAGAGCCCTCTGATTCATGTCTGCAGCCCAGCTCCTGGCTCAGGGCCTTCAGGAAGTGTTGATTTGGTGAGGGGGGTGCAAAACCTGCCAGAAGTGGGGGCATCCAGGCCTGAGCCCCACAGTGGAGAATGAGGGCAGGCGGGCCAGGGCAGATCCAAGATAATTCAGAACACAGGATCTCTTGTATGTTCTCCTAGGTTCTCAGTCAAAAGCCCCTTTTCACTGGTTCTGACCTTGCCTCAGCTGAAATCAACATGGGATGGCTCAGCTGAAACCAACATGGGATGGCTTCAGGCCATCCCAGGCATTCAGAGGGTTCGTTTAATGACAATCACTGAGGCCCTGTCTATGTCAGGCCCTTGGTGTTGAAGACGCAATCATGAACAAAAATGAAAATACAATGTGATGGTCTCCTGAGTGTCTGAATGGGCCAGGTGGCTAAGTGCTGGGGCTCTGGGATCAGGCTGCCTGGGTCACATCCTGGCCCCAAACTGCTTTGCTATGGCTTCGGGCAGTTACCTCATCTATAAAATGGGACCAACATTGCCTACCTTGCCTCCTTTTGTGAGGTCACTTATTAAAAGGGCTTAGCGTGGTGCTTGACCCATTATTATTATTATTATTATTATTATTATTATTATTATTATTATTACTACTACTACTACTTGAGACAGGTTCTCACTTTGTCACCCAGGCTGGAGTGCAGTGGCATGACCACAGCTCACTGCAGCCTCGACTTTCCAGCCTCCTCAAGTGTTCCTCCCACCTTACCCTCCCAAGTAGCTGGGACCACAGGTGTGTGCCCCCACACCTGGCTAATTTGTTGTCGTTGTCGTTGTTGTTGTTTGAGATGGAGTCTTGCTCTGTCACCCAGGCTGGAGTGCAGTGGCATGATCTCGGCTCACGGCAAACTCCGCCTCCTGGGTTCAAGTGATCTCCTGCCTCAGACTCCCGAGTAGCTAGGATTACAGGCACACACCACCATGCCTGGCTAATTTTTGTATTTTCAGTATAGACAGGGTTTCACCATTTTGGCCAGGCTGGTCTCGAACTCCTGGCCTCAGGTGATCTGCCTGCCTCGGCCTCCCAAAGTGCTGGAATTACAGGCGTGAGCCACCATGCCTGGCCAGACCCAATATTATTATCATGATAGGGATAGGTTTATGAGGCTATAGGAGTATCAGACAGGGCCTCCTGGAGGAGGGGACATATTAGCTGAGGCCTACAGGAGGCGTAGGAAGGAGTTTGCCAGTTAAAAGGGAGTGGAGGCAAGGAAAGAGAGGTCCCAGAAGAATGAGTTTGGCAGGGGCTTTGGCAACACTGCCAGGAGGGCTTCTTGCAGGGGAAGGGTGTCAGCAATATCTGGAGGTCTCATCCAGTTCCTTTCTTGAGTCCCCGCCTTTACTCCCCAGGTGGGCTGGCGTCCAGAGGAAGGGCAGTTCGTGGCAGTGGGTGGCGGAGGCTCCAATTTAGCTCTCAGGGATGAAGGGGCGAGGCTGGCTGTGGACTTTAAGGGAAATCCAAAGATAGCTCAACAGAAAAGGATGACTCGCAGCCTGATCTTCCCCTCAAGAGGAGGGAAGCAAGAATGAATCAGCCTCTCAAGCTGGAATGAAGTTGCGGCGGGAAGTCAGTCCTCGGTTTGTGGCCCAAGGCCACTCTGCCTCTGACTCACCTTGCAGTGGGTCGGGATGGGTGTGAATCTGGGCTCTCCAGCCCGGATTCCTAGCTTCCGGCTGGGGGCCTGAGGGGAGGCCTGGCTCCTCTTGAAACCTCGGTTTCTACATCTGTGCAGTGGGGTAACGAGGGTCAGGAGAGTGGTTATGGTGACTTATAAACAGAGCTGGGCACACAGTAGGGCCTCTGGAAGTGCCAGCCCCCCTCCTTTGCCCCCTTCCCTTTCACATCCTCTCTTGAGCGGATGTGAAACGGGTATGTGGGTGGTTTGGGGAGGTTTGGGGCCTCTGTTAGTCTCTTGATGAATGAGTTGTCATCTAGATTCTGGTAAGGCATGAATAGAGGGAGAAAAGCAACAAAAAATCAGAAAAAGGGCAGCCACGCATTGTGTGTGAAAATCAGAAACAATAATAAAAATGATTCTTGGCCGGGGACAGTGGCTCACGCTTGTAATCCCAGCACTTTGGGAGGCTGAGGTGGGCAGATTGCTTGAGCCCAGGAGTTCAAGACCAGCATCTGCAACATAGTGAAACCCCATCTCTACTAAAAATACAAAAATTAGCCAGGTGTGGTGGCAGGTGCCTGTAATCCCAGCTACTTGGGGACTAAGGCAGGAGAATCGCTTGAACTCTGGAGGCGGAGGTTGCAGTGAACCGAAATCGCGCCACTGTACTCCAGCCTGGGTGACAGAGCAAGACTCCATCTCAAAAAAAAAAAAAAAAAAAAAAGATTCTCTCTCACATATTTGGTTCCTACTAAATGCCTCTGGGCTACTCCATGTTTTAATCTTCACAGCAGTTCCATGGGGAGGCAGTCCCATTTCACAGGTGAGGTAAACTGTTCAGAGGTGAAGCCACTTACCCAAGATCACACCGCCAGTGGATGGTAGAACCAGGATTTGGACCCTGATCTGTCTGAGTTCAAAGCTGTTGCTCTTTGCCTCAGATCTGGGCAGGGGACTGTTGCTGAGGACTGCCCAGCCTACAGAGTTGGGAGGGCACTTACAGGAGGAGGCCTCTGAGACAGGTTCAGACAAGGCAACAGTCTTCCACTGGACGGTCCGCCAGTTAGGAGTGTAGATATGTTTAGAGAGAAATGGCAACTTCTGGCTTTAACATTTATTACAAAGATAAGAGCAGAGGCTGGTGAGTTACACTTCTTCCTCCCCACCAGGTGCTCTCTGCAGCTCTGGAAAAATGGTGTCCTCTTTGTTGTCCCGCCAGGGGGCGCCACCTCCTGCCCCGCCCAAGCCTCATACCCAGTTCTTCAGCTCGGCCAGCGGTAACTGAAGCCTCCCAGAATCCTGGATCCGGGCCCCTAGTACCCTCTTTCCCAGGGACCCAGGAGTCCGGCCTCCAGTCGCCTCCAATTGTAACTGAGAGCTGGAGGTCGTCCATAGCAGCATAGTGAGAGTGTTTTTGATGAGGGTATGCAGAGTGGGGGTGACCATGTTCCCACCTGGGGCCTCAGGTGGGCCAAGGCCTCCCCACTTTAGCCAGCGTCCCCTCCAGCAGCCGTCAGCAAGCCAACCCACTCCAAGCCAGGGCCCCCTTTGGTCCTTGCGCTTGAGGTGCTTTGTTCAGGGCTGGGTCAGGAGTGGCAGAGACGATGTCCACCACCTCAGTACTGGGGAAAGTAGCCTGGTTCCTCCTCATGGGTCCTGGAGAGACAGAGAGACTGATGGAGAGGCAGGCCAGGAAGAGGGAGAGTGAGAGTGGGACACACCGAGGTGCAGACAGAAACCGGTGGGCAGAAGTGGGAGACAGGGGGTAGGTGTTTCCGGGCCCCGAGGCCAGGGGGCAGGAGGGCATTTAGACAGAGACATTGGATGGACAGCCAGAGAATGTGCCCAGGACAGGCAGAGAGAGAGAGAGAGAGAAAGACCAAGCAAAGAGGGAGAAGGCCATCAAGGGTCAGTGAAGGGGAGAGGGTACACCATCTTCCTTCACTGCCAGTGCAGCCCTGAACTGAGTCCTTTCCACCAGACAGTGCCAGAGCTGATGAGAAAAGGTGGCCTTGTCTCCCAGCCATCCCCCGCCCCCTTAGCCACATAGGGTGCTGGCCACAGGAACCCTTCCTCCAGGATGCCTTCCTGCCCAAGTCCCAGCCCCCTCACCAGCTACGTGGACTGCTGGCTGGGTTCTGGAAGCTGCCTCGGCCCCAGGGCAGTGCTAAGCAGCTCAGTCAGGGCATCCAGCTTCCCCGCCAGCGTGTCAATCTGTTTCTCCAGGGCCCGGTGTGAGCTGCTCAGATTCTGCTGCAGGTCATACAGGATCATGTGCATCTGGGTGGGAGGAGAGGATCAGAGGTGTCGGGGGCTGGGGTCGACCCCCACCTACTCCATAGCGTAAGGCAATGGAACCAATATTGACCACATCCTTATGGTCCTCTGAGGATTACCCTCAATAATAACTGTTACCATGTATTGACCACCTACCACTTCCCAGCTACCTGCCCAGGTGTTTCCCTATATGGTTTAAAATCCTCCTAAAAGCCACAGGGAGTGGGAATCCTGTTCCCGTCTTACAGCTGAGGAAACAGGCACGGAACAGTTAAATGACATGCCCAAAGCAGCTCCTGAAATAAGACCTAGAACATAGCAGGTGCTCATTAAATATTTCTAGCATGGATGATGCCTGACTTCCAAATCCACATAGTCTTTTACTACATTCTCTGGCTAGGATTCACTAGTTGATCCCTGAGGGTTTGTGGATTTTCTATGGAAATTCTTGAATTCTGTGTTTTTGGCTTGATAACCTTCAGAAATTACCTCCTGCCAATTCCTGCAGATCTGGGCCACTGCCTTGTCACTGAGACCTGCCATGCGGTTTTGGGGCCTGCATCTGTGACCGTGCTTACCATGGCATTGCTGCCAGGGGCCACTGTTTGAACTGTCGTGGGCTAACGAGAAAAAGCAAAGGCCACCAGATAAGCAGAAGATGCTGTGAGCCAGGCCAAGGGGGTGTTGTGACATCATTGTCCCTAAGTACTGGCGAAATCAAATGGTCTCAGCAGAAGAAGGGGGCGGGTAGCTGAGTCACGCCTTGGCCAGGCAAACTTGCCTGGAAGTCCCTGTGGCCCTGAGTACCCCTCCACAAGAGCAGCAGAGATTGAGTTTAACGGAAACAATGTCACCTGTGTCCTTGTCAGTGTTGTTCATTTTAATTGTATTGGTTTTGCCGTCTATGGGCTTGGTTTGTAAATTTGCTTTGGTTTTATTGTATGAGTTGTAGTTGGAAGGAATTTTATATCCGTCTACATGTAAGTAACTTAACAATAAAGATAATTTGAAACCAAACACTGGGGTTCTTTGTACAATTTTTTTTTCAGTTTGTAAGGGATCTGTGCCTTTCATGAATGTAAGAAACTGTGTTGCATCATTCATTCCTTCCTTCCTTCATTCAACCACAGACCTTTACTGACAGGCTGTGTGTGCCAGGCCCCTGCCAAGGTTCCCTGTTCTAGGGCCAGATTTCCCTCCCTGTGGCCCCAACCTCCCCCTTCTTCAAGACCTCCTCCCACGGGATCCTAGTACCTTGGAGATGTCCACCATGGAGTTCACTTGTTCCCGGAGCTTCCGGTGTTTCAGCCGCACCTGGCGGAACCTGTGGGAAGAAGTGGGGAGTCAGTTTTACAAGCCTGGTCCCTGAATGTAGCTGTAGCTCAGGGGAGGAATGAAGGGAGGAGAGGCACATGAAGAAACGAAACAAAGAAAAAAAGTTGTCGAAGAGCTGAAAGAGCGGGAGGGGATGCACCCTGCCTCCCCACGAGCCCCCATCCCCAGTAGAAACCCAGGTACCCAGGTCCGCAGAAACACCGAGATATGCAGAGACAAACCAGCACAGACACATAGAGTCGTGCACGGTCAGATCCAGGTGAGACCTGGATGTTGAGTGAGACCACACCTGGGTGTCCTGACCTGGACAGGCATGGACACGCACACACACAGCCTTGCAGAGAGGTGACTTGGACATGGGTGCACATGGACACGTGTGCATACAAAGCAGCCCTCACGCGTTGATGGCGGCCAGCAGCTTGCGCTGATGCCTGCGGGCAGCATGAGACTCCTTCTTGCGAGTATGTTTGTAGAACATCCAGGCTTCTTGTAGCACTCGGGCAGCGGACTCCTTCATCTGGGGGTGGGTGGCACAGTGTCCGTGGAGATAGACCCTTACGGTTCTGGGAAGGCAGGGCTAGGGCTGGGACTCTTGGGTCCTAGGGGAAGCGGGGGTGCCTGGACTCCTGCTTCTTGGAAGAGGGGTGTGCCATGGGTGCCATATGCCCATCTCACCTCTTTGGTATACTGGATATCCATCATGAAGTTGTGCACGTGCTTCTCTGCCTTGTTAAACTCCAGCTTCCGGGCCACCACGGCCACCAGCAGGGCTGTGCAGCAGACACCCTGTGGGCACAGCAGGCACTGTGGCATGAGGCTGTGCCACCGACTCCCTCCTTGAACCCGCCCAACAGCCACAGAAGGTAGGCACGACCATCCCCAGTTGACAGACAAGCAAAGAGGCTCAGAGAGGAGAGCCAAGGTCCCAGCTCAGAGTGGTGGAGCTAGAATCACAAATCGCATATGTCCGAGCCCAAATTTGACGCATAGTATTCACACCCGCAGGATGGCCTCTTGAATGAAGGATAGGATTGGAGGAGTGAGAGGAAGGCTGGGTTCTGAGCCAGGGGCAGGCCTCTGGGTCCTCAGTGCTCATGTGGTCAGCCATTGCATTGTGGAGGGCGACCATCCTTCTCCCACTCCCACAACCTCTTCCTAGCTCCAGCCCTGTCTTCTCTCTCCTGGACCATCTCCAGCCTCTCACTCATCCTCCCCTAACCCCCTTGGTCGCCTCTAATCTCCTAGGCTTCCACTGGCCTGAACTTCTCAGCCTGGCTCCCAATGCCTCCCAAGGTCTATGCCTCCCACCTGGACAACTCAGCCCTGGCTCCATGCTGCCTGCCCTCCCTGAGCACCTTCCTCCGAACACTCATTCTCCTCCCTTCCTTCTCCCAGTGCTCCTGGCCCTTCAAGGCCTTGGCAATTCCTAGCTGCTTGTGGCATCTGCTCGCCTGTCCCCAAGTTAGAATGAATCTTCCTAGGAAGCATCCCCCACCCTATAGTTTCAGCTCTTGATCACTCAGAACAACTTCCAGTCACAAATGCTGGCTCCAGGGGACTGCCTGGGTTCCAAGCCCAGCTCTGAGCAAGTTATTTAATCTCTCAGTATTTCAGTGCCTCATCTGTGAAATGGCCTCACAGGGTTACTAGGTGGATTTCATGAATTACCCCTGGCAAGTGTGTAGGGCAGAGACTGGCACAGAGTATGTGCTCCGGAAAAGTAAGCTTTTATGGCCCAACCATGCCATGGAGCCTTTCTTCCAGGAGCAGGCTGTGAGCTCAAGTGCGCATCACCCTATCTCTCCAGGTTTCTGTTTCTCCTTTTGTCAAATGAGGGAGGAGGTCCTGAGCGGTGCTGCAGGTCCCTAACTGAGTCTCTGCCCCTCTTCCCTTGCTCCAAAGACTCACCACTGGGGGAGTGGAGGTCACCACATCCTTCACCTGTGCACCTAGGGATTGGGGGATGAATATGTCCTTCCTAGGCCCACATCTGGGCTAGGTGCTGGTGGCTTAGGTCCCCGAGGGTGAGGGGAACCCGATCTTGTAGGGAGGTGAAGGCCAAGGCATTAGGTGCTAGTCTCTAGAGGGGGCCATGGCTGGGTGGGAGGACCTGAGTGACTGGGTCTATGGAGGGAAGAAGGTGGATGTCAGGGTTCAGGAAGAGGCTGACTCAGGCTGCAGAGCCTCTGCCTCATCCTTGAGGGCAACAGGAGCTGGTGTGGGGTGGCTGGATGCCTGGCCACCCCTAGACCTGTTTACTGAGCACCTCCTGTGGGCTGGGCACTGTTGGAAGCACTTTACGTAGTTGGACCCATTTAATCATCTCAGCAAGCCCATGAGGAGCATCAGCATCCCCATTTTATGGATGAGGAAAGTGAGGCCCCGAGAGATCACGTGGCTCGCCTGAGCTCCCCAGCCAGGAAGTGGCAGCCACAGGATTCAGACCCAGGTAGCCTGGCCCCACAGGTATGCACTTGATAACTGGACTCTACACCCTTGGTGGAGGCTGGGAGACGATTTCCGAGTTCTGGAAGAAAATGGGGCTGCGAAGTCAGGAGCCTGGGTCCCTGAGGAGGATAAGGGCTGGGGCCCTAGGTTCTAGAGAAAGCAAGGACTTAGGGGCTGGATTCCTAGGTCTGATTTTTTATTTTATTTTTTAAGAGACAGGGTCTCACTCTGCCACCCAGGCTGGAGTGCAGTGGTACGATCATAGCTCACTGTAACCTCAAACTCTTGGGCTCAAGTGATCCTCCCACCTTGGCCTCCCAAAATATTGGGATTACAGGTGAGTATCTTGTTCTTGAAGAGAGAATGGGGCTGTGGGGGCCCCAGACACTCAAGTTTCTCAGGAGCTGTCCCTGAGAGCCTGTGTTGAACCCATTTAATCATGGCTTCCTGGGGCCAGAGGATGACCAGTTTGGGATACGGATCATGTCCCCAAGGCAGCTGTACTCACCATGACTCCAGTGCATAGGCAGACGATCTTGCCCCACATGGTGCCCGGCACCACGTCACCATAGCCGATGGTCAGGAATGTGATAGGGATCAGCCAAAGTGTGTCTGAAAGGTGCCCAGTGGCATTAACAGCCTGCCTATGGGGAAGGGTAGGTTAGTTCTAAAACCCCACCATGGAGGTTTCCATGATATTCACTCCCCTTCCCTCTATACCCTCCCGTCCCCTTCCCTCTGGTTCCCTCCCTTCCCCTCCCAGTATACACCCATAGTTCTAAGAATCACCTGGACAAAAAGCCATTAAGTTCTGAGCTTTGGAAAGCCTGTATGGCCTCCTCTCTGCTGTGTGACCTGGGCAAGTTGCTTAGCCACTCTGGGATTTGAGACTGGGTCTGGCCAATCCCAATGCCGGTATGGTCTCAGCTAGGCTACCCGGGCTGCTGTAGCATTCAGAGCATGTGGTTGAGGGTGGAGAGTCGAGAGGGGGCCAAAACCCAGTCAGACCCTGACTGGTGGCTACATCCACCCAGAGGAAGGGGTATATTTTTCTAATTTCCACAAAGATGCTGTGTGGTCCAGAAGTGGCCCTATCAGGACCAAAAAGGACTCTATAAAGGCTTGGTGGGACTCGGCCTTCCTTTCCCCTCACTTCACAGAGGAGACATTTAAGTCCAGCCATGGAAGGGGTTGAAACATTGAGATTTGTCTAACTTTGTCCACAGGCCCCTTGCCCCAAGATCAGCAGGGAAAGCTTCATTCATGAGGGCCCCTGACACCCCAGACCCACCGGGTTAGAGTTTCTAGGAGTGAAGATGGAATCTGCACTGTTCACAAACCCCACCCCCTCATTCCGAAGTACATTCTAGTTTCAGGACTTCTGCCTTGGAATTTGGAACTTTGACTTCCTCCCCATTCTCCCATCATTCAATTGAGGAACATGGTGGGGGGATCATTCATTAATCCTGATTCTGACCAATTTCCCAATTGTGAAAACTAAGATCCTGGAAGGTGAAGGAGTTTAAAATCATGACAGAGGGCGGGCATGGTAATCCCAGCACTTTGGAAGGCTTAGGCAGGAGGATCACTTGAAATCAAGAGTTCAAAACCAGCCTGGGCAACATGGTAACGTGGTCTCTACTAAAAATACAAAAACTAGTCAGGCATGGTGGCGCACATCCGTAATCCCAGCCACTCGGGAGGCTGAGGCATGAGAATCGCTTGAAGCCGGGAGGCAGAGGTTGCAGGGAGCAGAGATTGTGCCACTGCATGCTAGCCTGGATAATTGAGACACCAGATCAAAAAAAAAGAACTGCCAGGGAGACTACAGATGGTGAAACGTGACACGCATTTTTCAGATGAGGAAACTGAGGCTCAGAGAGGAGAGATCTAAAGCCAGATCTTCTCATTCTCCTCCTGCCCTGAAGGATCTTTGCCACATACACTAGACCAGAGGTTCTCAACCTTGGTTGGGCCATAGAATCACCTGGAGGGCTTGCTAAAGCTGATTGCTGGCCCTACCCTCCAGGATTCAGTAGGTCTGGAAGGGACCTGAGAGTTTTCATTTGCAAGTTCTCAGGTGATGCTGCTGGTCTTGAAATCACACTTTGAGGACCACTGGCTGAGATCACTCCCAACCTCTTTCTCTGTAAGGGATAGAAATTGAGGCACGGCATCGGGTTACACAGTATCTAGCTGGCAACCAGGATCTAGTTCCAATTCCCTGCTTGGAATTATTTTCCAGAGCAGTTCCAAATCATCCCCTTCTTAGGATCACAAAAAGCACCTACCTACAGTGCATTCCGTGCTAATTGGGAAAATATGTCCCCTTCCTCCAAGGCAGAGGCAACCCTTTAGGCAGGTCCCAGAGATAGGTTCGGAGACCGAACAGATGGCCTGTAAACCTGAGGCAGAAGTCAGGCAGCCGGAAGGGAAGGGCTTTCTAGGGTCTGTGTGTGCGTTTGGGGAGACTGAAGGCTGCAGGTGGAGGATTGGCTGGGGGCTTGTCTGTTGGTTCCTCTCAGCCCAGTTGATGGGAGTGTGGGCAAATTTCAGCCAGCAAGAGGAGAAGGGGTCAAAGTGTGAACTTTCTCCACTGCTTGGTCCTAGGGGGCCTCAACCTGCACCGCGGCACAGGACGGCCGCCGTGGCTGTCCGGGGTTCCCCGCTGCGCATTTATGCCTCCAGCACCCTCACCTCTCGGCCACGGACAGCACCCAGGCGGTGGTCAGCCAGAGGCCAAGCGTGAGGCCGAGCAGCAGGCGGCCAGGGTGCGTGTTCATGTAAAGCTTGGCCACGAACCAGTGGCGGAAGCGGACTTGATTGAGAGCGCCGATGCTGCGGTAGGAAGCGTTGAGCAGGACGCCGCTGCGCAGGAGCACGGCGCGGGGCACCAGGTAGAGACGCAGCAGCATGGCCAGGGACAGCAGCGCTTCCCCTTGGCCCAGGAATCCCGGCCAGGGCTGCGGGGAGGTCAGCGGCCCCCCTAAATCCTGCACGCACGGCGGGCCCCGCACGGGCGCCGGGTGCAGCCCACACACCACCAGCTCCAGCACGATCTGCGCCGCCTGCCGCCCGGTCAGCGCCACGCGCCAGTCCCGCAGCCCGTTGTCGGTCATGAACAGCTGCCGGGAAGGGGCCAAGAAGGGAGGGGTCAGGAGCAGGTCAGGCGCAGGTCAGGCTGCGGCCCGCGCCTGCCTGCGCCCTGAGATAAGTGGGGTGTGCCCGCCTGGCCAGGAGGGAGGGAGATAGTGCAGGGCGGGAGAGGGATAGGGAGGGAGCGGGACAGGACTTGAGGAAGACATCTTTCCACTTTTTCCTCCTTCCGCACCACCCACCCCACTAGTTTCAGCCCACTTCCAGCCTTTGAACACTGACTGAGCGCCGACTGTGTGCCTGACATTGTTCTATGTGCTAAGGATACACAGTGAACCCAACAGACCCCCCTGCCTCCCTAGAGCTTGCGTTCCACATGCCTGGAGCTCGCTCCTACTCCCCTTTCGGTTGACACGCGTAATAACTGTAATAATAATATCAGCAATAACAAAGCCATGAGCCAGGCGCGATGGCTTACGCCTGTAATCGCAGCACTTTGGGAGGCTGCGGTGGGTGGATCACTTGAGGTCAAGAGTTCGAGACAAGCCTGGCCAACATGGTGAAACTCCATCTCTACTGAAAAATACAAAAATAAGCCGGGCATGGTGGCGCACACCTATAGTCCCAGCTTCTGGGGAGTCTGAGGTAGGAGAATCACTTGAACCCGGGAGGCAGAGGTTGCAGTGAACCGAGGTCACGCCACTGCACTCTAGCCTGGGTGACAGAGCGAGACTCCATCTCAAAATAAACAAAACAATAACAAAATCAGCATGTACTGGGCACCATGGATACACCAGGCACTGCTCTATCCCGTTTATATGTTGTGACTTAGTAAATGCTCACAACCCAGTGAGATTGATATTATTATTGCCCCCATTTTATAGATGTGGAAACTGAGGCCCAGGTCCCTTCCATGGGCAATGGCGCACTGGGCTACATGCTACTTAGCTACTCTATGATAAGATGATAATGTGCACTGTTTACTGAGCACCTCTTATGTGCCAGGCACTGCTCAGAGAATTGCCACACATGGCCAATAATCCCCATTTTACATGCAAAGTTATGATAGGAGAGGGGGAAGAGGGGAAAGGGAATGGAGCAACAGGATCTGGGGCAATGGGGCAATAGGGGATGGGATGTGTCTGGGTGAGACCCAAGGTGGGGTATGGATGGGGAGGGCTCCTGGGTCTGGGGCAAGAGGGAGGTTATTGGCACAGAGATAGGGTGATTAAGAGTGGGCACCCCTGGGACCGGACCAGGTGCAGTGGCTCAAGCCTGTAATCCTAGCACTTTGGGAGGACAAGGTGGGCAGATTGCTTGAGCTCAGTAGTTGGAGACCAGCCTGGACAACATAGTGAAACCCCGTTTCTACTAAAATACAAAAAAATTAGCTGGGCGTGGTGGCATCTGCCTGTAGTCGCAGCTACTTGGGAGGCTGAGGCATGAGAACTGTTTGAATCCAGGAGGTGGAGGTTGCAGTGAGCAGAGATCGTGCCACTCCACTCTAGCCTGGGCAACAGAGCAAGACCTTGTCTCAAAAAAAAAAAAAAAAAAAAAAGGAGTGGGCACCCCTAGGACCTTAGGTTGCTTGAGGACTGGATTGGGGATGCAATGTTGGAGCACAGAGATCTGGGAAGCTGAGTGCCTGGGAGCAGAGTGGACAGAGGCCTGGGGGCAGAAGCAGGGCTGCAAGGGCGCTCTCAGCATCCGTGAGTGTGCAAGGAGGGGACTGGGGACTATAGGGGAAGAGCGGGGTTGGTTGGGGAGGCTCTGCCTGTCTGCTCATGGTTCATCCCATCTGGGTAGGTGAGGGTGTGGACGCAGCATCTAGGGCAGAATAACTTCTTACTCAGATCAGGAGGAGGAGGAGGGTGGAAAGTGTGAGTTGGCAGGGCGCTGAGGGGGTTGGAGGGAGCAAGGCTTAGGGGCGGGGCCTGCCCTACCTGGACCTCTTTGGCATGAAAGGCCACGATGAGGCAGAGGAGTAAGAAGGTGGAAATGCTGATCATGCATTTAACCAGGAACAGGTAGAGCGCCCACTGTCAGGGGGGACAGAAAAAAGGGTGTGAGATCCCAGGTCTCCCTCCACCTGGCCCTCCACCTTTCCTTCAAAACCACCATTTTTTTTTTTTCAATTTCCAATTTTCCTAGCCTCCTTCCCCTGCAAATCAGTCCCTCTTGATGTGTCGGTTCTGGAGAAGTCTCAAAACCATCATCTGGGCCCAGTGCGGTGGCTCACACCTGTAATCCCAACACTGGGAGGCCGAGGGAGGTGGATAACCGAAGGTCGGGAGTTTGAGACCCCCTGGCCAACATGGTGAAACCCAGTCTCTACTAAAAAAACAAAAATTAGCTGGGTGTGTAATCCCAGCTACTTGGGAGGCTGAGGAACCAGAATCTCGAACCCAGGAGGTGGAAGTTGCAGTGAGCTGAGAGATCGCGCCACTGCACTCCAGCCTGGGCAACAGAGCGAGTCTCCGTCTCGAAACAAGCAAGCAAGCAAACAAACAAACAAAAAAACACCATCATCTGGTCCCCAAGAATGCTCTCTTTCTCCCCAACAGGACAACCCTGTCCAGATGCTGGTGTCTACCCTCTTCCTCAGCTCTTCTCCCAAGACCCATACCCATGAAGGGGGACCTTGAAACTCACATTCCTTCTTATTCCTGTCCCATTTCACATCAAAAATAGTTCTTCAGGTGTGTGTGTGTGTGTGTGTGTGTGTGTGTGCGTGTGTGTGTGTGTGTGTGGTGTCTAGAAAAAGACATCTAGCCTCTAGAGAGGCTACCCACCTGGTGTTGCCCTAGAAACCAACTTCAATCAACCCCAACCCCAGATCTGGAAGAATGTAGAAACTACCATTCAATCCTCAAAGACTGAGTCACACCCTTCTCTGCTCTCATCCGGAGGGCTGAGTCCCTGAGACCCAGCCTCAGCTCTGAGACAGCCCCCTCGGTTCTGCCCCCCTGCAGCTCCCCACCCCCACCCCTCTCTTCTGGCTCTAAGCCCAGGGCAGATCTGGCCGGAAGCACAGGGCCTCCAGAAACCACGGAGAAGTTGTTCCTTTTTTTTTTTCCTCTCTTTGTGTGGCACAACCTTGGAGGAATCTAGAATTCTGGAGAGAGGGATTTAGAGGGGACTGGGACTGTTGGATTTCCTAAGAGGGGTTGGTCCCTGCCTGGCGGGTATTTGCAGGGGGAGGGGACCACCTGGGCGTCCTTACAAAGCATTGCACCTGTTTCTCCTAAGAGGGCTGCCAGCTCCCCTGGCTGGGCCAGCATCCCGCCTCTGAGCAGGGGAAGAGGGCCAGTTTCCTGCCCCAGGGGCCTGCTCCCCAACCCCCTATCAGAACAATAGTGCTGTTGTCACCAGCCCTCCCCCACCTTCTATGGCTCCCTGGTTCCCTGCCTCTTTCTTCAGTCTGTCTTAACTGCCCACACCACTAGACAACAAGCTCCCTCCTCACACTGCAATTTGCTTCCCTGGTGGTCCTCTCTACTTTTCCATTTCCTCTTCCCCCAAATCCCGGACCTGTCTGCACTTGGGCCTGTACTCTGTTCTCTGAATTTCCCTGTCTCTAGGGATGGTTGTTGCTGTCTTTCTATGTGTTTTGAGGGTCTTTGTTTCTATTGTCTCTTTTTTTTTCTGAGACGGAGTCTTGCTCTGTCACCCAGGCTGGAGTGCAGTGGCGCGATCTTGGCTCATTGCAAGCTCCGCCTCCCGGGTTCACACCATTCTCCTGCCTCAGCCTCCCGAGTAGCTGGGACTACAGGCACACGCAGCCATGCCTGGCTAATTTTTTGTGTTTTTAGTAGAGATGGGGTTTCACCGTGTTAGCCAGGATGGTCTCGATCTCCTGACCTCGTGATCCGCCCATCTCGGCCTCCCAAAGTGCTGGGATTACAGGCGTGAGCCACCGCGCCCGGCCCTCTATTGTCTTTTCTAACGCCGTGTGTGTATCTCTCACTGGTGGATTTCTCAGTAGCTTGATAGCCCTATTTGTCTTTCTCTTTAGCTGTACCTCTCTATCTTTCTGCATTTTTGTCTCCATCTCTCTTTTTCTCTCCATGTATCTCTGTGTCTCTGTCTCTCTCTGTACCTCTCCCCATCCCTCCTCCTCCACCCCACCTGGTGCTTTTGGATACCTCTATCCAGTTCCCTTGGACTCCCTAGGGTTTTGCACCTGCCTCTCTGCCAGCCCCTCCCCCTGGGGAGCAGGTGTCTGGGTCCTTGCAGAAATGAGCTCATTAGATTGAGATGGAGGTGGTGAGGGGCGGCGGATGTTATTAAGAGAGTCCTCAAAAGGGGACTGAGGAGCTGTGGCTCAGGCCTGTAATCCCAGCACTTTGAGGCAGGATTGAGGATTGCCTGAGTCCAGGAGTTCAAGACCAGCCTAGGCAACAAAGCAAGGTCCCATCTCTACATAAAATAAAAAGGGTGGAGGGTGACCCTTAGGGTCGTGTATTTTAACCCTCACCCCAATTTACAGATGGGGAAACTGAGGTTCAGAGGGTTGTAACAGCTTCCCCAAGGTCCCACTGACAGAGGCAGTGGCCTGGCCATGGTGGAGGGAAGGAAGAAATGAGGGGTGAGAAAGCAGAGGGGGGAAGTGGGGTAGGATGGACCCCGTCTCTTCCCATCTGCCAGGGTCACTGTGTTCCCACCTCGGCTGCTGGGTGCGGTGCTTCGGCGTGGGAGCGGCGGGCAGGCCCCGGCCATGCTTCCTGTTGGCATGGACTTCGGCGGCCCCACCCCCTCAGTGCCCGCCGCCGGCCAGAGGAAGCTGCTTGCCTGACCCTCCATGTGGCTCCTGGTCACTTCAGAGCTGCCCACCACCCCCTCCAGATCCAAGTCGGAACATCAGACCCTCAGGAATCTACCCAATCTTCAAATCAGTGTCCGCATCTGGCCCTACCAGCCCAGTTCCACAACCCTTCCGCCAGAGAGGTCTCCAGCCCCTCCTTTCCTGTTGAGCAAGTCTGTTCTCCCCTCAAGCCACTTATTCCAACCCTTGTCCTTGATCTGCCCCATCACTGGCCTGACCAGGGCTGGAATGTGACGGGAGCCTGCTGAGACCTGCCCTGACCCCACTTTCCCCTTTCTTCCCTACTCACCACTCATCTTCGGAGTCAGCCCCTCTTCCCCAAAGACAATCAAAACCCCCTTCTCCTTAAGACTCAGGAATCCAGGACCCAGCCCCCTCCTCTCCTGGTACCTAGGAGTCCAGGCCACTGTAAGCCTACCTCTCCACTATTTCCCTGACTAATCAGCATGCAGATTTGGGGAGAAATTGAGCTTGTTAACAGGGGAGACTGGGTTGGGGTTGGTGGGGGGAGGCAGGTCGGGGGAGAGGTTTGTTTCTCATTTCCCATCCCCACCCCCAAGGCAGTTTTTTCTGTCCTTTGCATCTAAGGCACTGGGTAAACATTAGAGGTTAGATAAGGACCAAAGAGCTGCCGCCTACTGGAAGAACTTTGTCTTTCCTCCACTCTCCCTTCACCAAACCTGGGGCTACCTCTCCCCTTATTGGCTCTTGGGGGGCTTGAGTGTCTGATCAGCCACCCTCTGGCCTCCAGGGGTCCTGGACCTCTGGCCGTCTAATGGCAACATCTTCAAAGACTGAAACACTGAAACAAATATTCCCCTCCTTTTGCAGAGAAGGACTCCAGCAACTGTCTCCTGGGAGCACCCAGGAGTCCCAGCCAAAGCCCCTCCTCCCTCAGACCCAAGAGTCTAGGCCCCCAACCTCTCCTCCCTCAGACCCAGGAGTCCAGACCCCAGCCCCTCCTCCCTCAGACCCAGGAGTCCAGGCCCTCAGTCCCTCCTCCCTCAGACCGACGAGTCCAAGCCCCCAGCCCCTCCTCCCTCAGACCCACGAGTCCAAGCCTCCAGCCCCTCCTCCCTCAGACCCAGGAGTCCTGACCACCAGCCCCTCCTCCCTCAGACCCAGGAGTCCAGACCCCCAGCCCCTCCTCCCTCAGACCCAGGAGTCCAGGCCCTCAGTCCCTCCTCCCTCAGACCCACGAGTCCAAGCCCCCAGGCCATCCTCCCTCAGACCCAGGAGTCCAAGCCCCCAGCCCCTCCTCCCTCAGACCCAGGAGTCCTGACCCCAGCCCCTCCTCCCTCAGACCCAGGAGTTCTAACCTCCAGCCCCTCCTCCCTCAGACCCAGGAGTCCAAGTCCCCAGTCCCTCCTCCCTCAGACCCAGGAGTCCTGACCCTCAGCCCCTCCTCCCTCAGACCCAGGAGTCCTGACCCTCAGACCCTCCTCCCTCAGACCCAGGAGTCCTGACCCCCAGCCCCTCCTCCCTCAGACCTAGGAGTCCCAGCTCCCAGCCACCATGCCCCACTCACCGAGCACCCCCCGAACCACAGCATCTCTGCATGCAGCACCATGAGTCCAATGCCAGTTCCCGCCAGCACCAGCGCCCAGCCGGCCAGAGACTTCTCCTGCTCCAGCAAGCGCTTTCGGCGTCTCAAGGCCCCCAGGCCAAGCACCACATCCCCGCCCATGGCCCCCGGGGTCTTGGGGCTCAGCCAGCTTCCTGCCCAGGGTCCCCCACCTCGCAGCACGCACAGGGCAGCCACTGTGGCTTGCAGGTCGTCAGCCTGCTCTGCTGGCTCTGGGACTTTTGCTCTGAGGCACAGCAGAGCCCTGTGCCCTCTGGGGAGTGGTGACGGCCAGGCAGGGCGGGGAGGGGCAGGGGAGGCCCCAGGGTAGGGGGAGGCTCCCCAGCTCCCCCTTTTGAGAATAAGGAGGGGCTAGGGTGTGTCTTGGGGCAGAGCAAGAAAGAGACGTCCATCCACGTGGATAAAGACACACACAGACACACGATGGGCTTTGTCACACACAATGGTCTGTACCTTGTGACACACACCTCTACTCACCACACCCAGACACCGAAGGACACTCCACAGCCCAAGATGGAGACTAACACACCAGGGCACACAACACAACCTACACAGAGTGACTCACAACTCCCAGCAAGCTCTGAAACCCACAGCCACACCCAGACACCACACACATGGTGTGACACACACCAGCACTTAGCAAGCAGGCAGTATCTCGTGGCACACACAGCCACCCAAACACCGTCCACACACAGGCACAAATATTACACTCAAAGTTGTCACAACTTTCTCTGACACAAAGAGCCACACCCAGACACCACAAATAGGACGATGCACACCTGTGGCCCTCACTACATACACCAGGTGTTACACAAACACACAATATATATTAAAGTAGTGACGCCCTGATGCCACACACCACACACCTACACAAACACTGTGCAGTCCCAGTTTCCTAAACACTACACACCCTTGGAACGAAACCCAATACGTGTAGACACACAACATTTAGGGACGCACCTATAGTAGCCCCCAATCACCCAGACCTAGAGAATTGCACGTACATTGTGGCGCCTGTTGACTCGAACACAAGTGCTCGCAGTGATGATTCAAAACACACACCGATTCAGCGTGCTCTGATGTGTGATGCGATTCAAATGTATGGTCAGAGGACAAGCTGAGTGGATGCATGCAGAGACCTACAAGGTACAGCGACACACGGAGAAACCCAAGAAGCACATGCCTCAAGCAAGATGATTCTGGTATATTCTGGCCACACAGGACAATGCCCAGGATGATGCCCCGGGGGAGGGGGAGGGGGTTGGACCTTCATAGACCCCAGTGCCCAAATGCAACATATGGCTGGGTGCAGTGGCTCATGCCTGTAATCCCAGCAGTTTGGGAGGTTGAGGTGGGAGGATTGCTGGAGCCCAGGGGTTTGAGACCAGCCTGGGCAACATAGCAAGATCCTATCTCTAAAACAAGCAAAAACAAAAAAACAAACGCAACATACACCATCACCTCTGAGCCATGAGCCACACCCAAACATGACATACAATACCTCCACACAACCCAACACATTATATTCCAACATGCGTGGCCACACAACAACATACACGGAGTAATACACCAGCACACAGTATCACAAAACGCATAGACACAACGTTTCCCAACACACCCAACCTTCTACAAATGACCACGTGTCCCATAAAACACCAGATGTCACCACTCACTGATACCACTGACACTGAGGTCTACCGCCACCCACACAACACCAGCATCGGGGGAGGGGGGTGTATCCTCTGACACAACATAACACACAGCTACACAAACACAAGACACTTGGGGTGGTTGGCACTCAGGGTGGGTGCTGGGGGCTGAGAAGGAAGAGGCCCCCAACAGGGACATGGACCCTGACGTGAGATACAGCAAATGCCAGTGTGGAATGTGCACGGTGACTCTCAGAGCAACACACGACATAGGACATCACCATGTGTCGCAGCACGAGCCACTCATGGATCTGTACACCATACGCTCCGACACAGATCAAACCCTCCTGTGGAGACACACAGGCATGCACTGACCTGGTGACGCACATCACCTCCCAGCATCGTGCACTGGCCTGGTGACACTGCCCTTGGCCTCATGCACACCCCTCTGCAAGGAACCTGTGGACACAACCCTCCCCCTCCTTGTGTCCTAGGTTGTGTGGGACCCTGGACCCGCCAGCCCCAGGGAAGCGAGACACGCACAGACATGTCTGACTGCACACCGAGGCAGCCCACACAAACACACCCAGAGACACCAAACTATACACACGGACACGCCCAGTGGCAAAAACACAACCTCGCGGGGGCTCCGCCCCTCGGCACACACATGATTACCCACTCGGCGAGACTTGGCGGGAGAGGGCTGGAGACACACCCGGGCGCGCCCAGACACCACACATGCGTCCACTTGGGGAAAGTGCAGCCGCCGGGCACTCCCGAGCCTGCAGCCTGGGCACCCCTGCCCACTGGCCGCCCGGCTCGCTGCGTCTCTCTCCTCCCTCTCCGGCTCTTTCTCTGGTTCTTTGGGCCTTGCTTCCTGTCTCAGTCTCTCCTGATCTGGAAACCTCTGCGTTTGTCTTTTTTTTTTTTGAGATAGAGTCTTGCTCTGTCTCCCATGGCTGGAGTGCAGTGGCACGATCTCGGCTCATTGCAACCTCCACCTCCCAGGTTCAAGCAATTCTCTTACCTCAACCTTCTGAGTAGCTGATATTACAGGTGTGCACCACCACACCCAGCTAATTTTCGTATTTTTAGTAGAGACGAGGTTTCACCATGTTGGCCAGGCTGGTCGTGAACTTCTGACCTCAGGTGATCCACCCGCCTCGGCCTCCCAAAGTGTTGGGATTACAGGCGTAAGCCACCTCGCCTGGCCAGATTTGTCTTTATCTCTGTCTCTGTCTGTCTCTGTTTTTCTCTCCTGGTACCTTTGTCTCTCTCTGTCTCTCTTCACTCTGTCTCTCTGTCTCTGCCTCTCTTAGCCTCTCTGTGTCTCTCTCATCTCTCTGTCCCTTTCTCCATCTTCGTGTCCCTCTCTGCTCCTCTGTTTCCTTCTTTCCCCGTCACTGTCTCTCTGTTATGTCTCTCTCTGTGTTCATCGTTGCCTGTGTCTCTGTCATCGTGTCTCACTCTGTCTCCATCTCTCTGTCTCTAGGGCCCTCTGTTTTTGTCTGTCTCTTGCTGAATCGGTGTTTCTCTCTGTCTCTGTTTCACTCTCTCCCTGCCTCCTGGTCTCCTCTTGGGTCTCTCTCTCTCTCTCCAGGCCTCTCTACGCTTGTCTCTGCCTCAGTTTCTCTCTGCTGTTCATTGGCACATCTGTGGACAGCCTGGTTCCTTCCGGTTCTACCCCAGTCCCACTCAGGGGTTGAGGGCCAGTGATCCAGAGACTGTGGCCACCCGAGGGTCAGAAGCCACTAAATAGAGAGCGCTCCAGCTGTGGCCATGCCATGGCATCTGTGCCCCAGTTCAGGCACTTGTGAAAAACGGAGACAGAGACTGACACAGAGGGAGAGAGAGATAATCAGAGAGACCTCGAGGCATTCAGCCAGGGATGGTGGGGGCATGTATTAAAAAAAATCAAAGAGACCCACAGGTGCAGAGAAACCGGAAAACAGAATCAAGACACGGAAGTTAGAGCACAGAGAAATTTTGTCTCCAAATAGGCCATGACTGAAAGAGAAAAACAGCAAAGGCTGGGCATGGGCATGCCTGGGTGGCAGTGATGGGGTTACAGTGGGAAGGGCACCTGCCTTCAAACTGCAGTCCTGTGATGCAGGGGTCAGTCCTAGGAAACTGCTTTGCTCCTCAGCCAGCTGCCTCCAGCCCAGGGAGGGGCTAAGGGGGGAGGGAGAGGTGACTCAGGGCCTCAGGGCTTCTTGTGACTCACCCTTGGTCTCAATCCTAGAATAGGGAGTGGAGGGAGAGAGGGGTTTGTGTAAAAGAGAGGGAGAGGGAATAGTAGAGGACCTCAAAATGCCTAGGAAGAAGGGTCCAGGAGGAAGAAGCTGGGGGTCTGGACTCCTGGTTCTGAGGGAGGAGGGGGTCTGAGGAAGGAGGGGCTGGGGTCTGGACTCCTGGGTCTGAGGAAGGAGGGGCTGGGGTCTGGACTGCTGGTCTGAGAGAGGAGGGGCAGGGGGTCTGGACTCCTGGTTCTGAGGGAGGAGGGGGTCTGAGGAAGGAGGGGCTGGGGTCTGGACTCCTGGGTCTGAGGAAGGAGGGGCTGGGGTCTGGACTGCTGGTCTGAGAGAGGAGGGGCAGGGGGTCTGGACTCCTGGTTCTGAGGGAGGAGGGGGGCTGGGGTCTAGACTGCTGGTCTGAGAGAGGAGGGGCTGGATCTGGACTCCTGGGTCTGAGGGAGGAGGGGCTGAGGCCTGGACTCCTGGGTCTGAAGGAGGAGGATCTGGGGTCTGGACTCCTGAGTCTGAGGGAGGAGGGGCTGGGACCTGGACTGCTGGTCTGAGGGAGGAGATGCTGGGGTCTGGACCCCTGGGTCTGAGGGAGGAGGGGCTGGGTCTCATACACTGGAAGAACTGATTCCAGAGTCTCCAGGATTTTTCCTTGGCCTTGTCCCAGCTGCACCACCTCTGTCGCAGCCCCATCTCCGGGCCTGGAAAGAACCCAGGTGCCTCGGGGCCCAGCAGGAAAGGTCCAGGGACAAAGAGTTGTTTAACTGGGCAGGCTGGTGAAGGAGAGTGAAGAGGGTGTCCCAGGCGGAAAGGTCATTCATCGCCCAAGGCTTGTGCAGGGAAAGGCAGGTCTGAGCCCCGAGGAAGAGATCCTGAAAGTCAGAGGTCAGTGGCGGCAAATCCTCCACCGCCATCTCTGGGACCTTGGAGCCTGGAAGCTCCAGGGCTTATAAATACTGTCACCTAGTGTTCACTTAGGGACCTGCAGACACTCTCCCTGTCCAGCCTGGTTTCTTGCCAACATAGAGCAAACACCTACTGAGTGCCAGGCACTGCTCAAGGAGTTGGCGATATGTAATGAACAAAAACGGACAAAATTCTTGCTCTTGTGGAGTTTCCAGGCTAAAGGAGGGAGACCTCGTGGTTCCATCAATCTCAGTCTCTTCTTTGCTCTCAGTCTTCATTTTTCTCTCTGTATATCACTGTCCTTCTTTTTTCTTTCTTTCTCTTTTCTTTCTTTCTTCTTTCTCTCTCTTTCTTTTTTCTTTTCTTTCTTTCTTTCTTCTCTCTCTCTTTCTTTTTAATTAAAAAACTTTTTTTGGTCATAAAAAACAGTTCCCACTATGTTGCCAGGCTGGTCGCGAACTCCTGGTCTCAAGCCATCCTCCTGCCTCGTCCTCCTAAGGTGCTGGAATTACAAGTGTGAGCCACTGCGCCTTGTCTTGCTTCTCTGTTTCTATCTCCTGGTCTTAGTCTCCAAGTGCATGCTTTTCTCCTTTCTCCTTTTTTCTTCATTTTTGCTTTTATTTTCTTCTTTGTATCTCTGTGTTCCCCACCAGTTAAAAATGTATGTATATTATGTTATTACACAGAGACATACACCCACACACTATATATAGTATATGCAGATATGTAGTATAGTATATGGCATAGTATACAGATGTATAGTGTATACAGATGTATATTATATACAGATATCTATATCTCACAATATGGAAGTCTAGAGACCTCGGTTTAAGCCTCGATGTGACCATTGACTTTATTCATTCATTCATTCAACAGAGTCTCGCTCTGTCACCCAGGCTGGAGTGCAGTGGTGCGATCTTGGCTCACTGCAACCTCCACCTCCTGGATGCAAGCGATTCTCCTGCCTCAGCCTCCCAAGTAGCTGGTACTACAGGCATGCACCACCACACCAGGCTAATTTTGGTATTTTTAGTAGAGACGGGGTTTCACCATGCTAGCCAGGCTGATCTTGAACTCCTGACCTCAGATGATCCACCTGCCTCAGCCTCCCAAAGGGCTGGGATTACAGGGATGAGACACCACCCCCGGCCTAACTTTATTTTTGTATGAAATATGTTATACGTACAGCCTGGTTTAGAGACAAACCTGAGTTCAAACCTAGTTGCCATCCATAGTTGCGTGCTCTGTGAAACTTGTAAAAGAGGGATTATGTTTCCTATGTGACAGGGCTGCCTGAGGCTTAGGTGAGAGAGAATGTCTGGAGCCCTAACAGCGGGCCTGGTCTATGTTAAAGTCTTGTGATACATTGTCTCCCAAGTTGCCTGCCAGTGACTCCTCCCTTCCCTGCACTGGCAGGTGGCTTCTCCCACGAAAAGGAACAACAGTATGTTCCTTCTCCTTCAGTCTATCTGGCTCATGACTTGCTTTGACTAATAGAATGTAGCAAATATGACACTGGACCAGTTCCAGGTCCAGATGTTAAGGAAACTAGAAGCTTCTGCTTTTGTATCCTTAGAACTAGAAGACCACCATGCTGTAAGGAAGCGCAAGCTAGTCATATGGAGAGGCCATGCAGGGAGAATGAAGCTATCTTGGCTAAAGCCCCAATCCTGCCCTAACAGAATGCAACCATGTGAATGACTTCAGGAGAGACCAGCAGAAATGCCAGTCAACCCTCAATCATGAGATTGTTTATTTTAAGACACTAACTTTTGGAGCGGGTTGTTACACAATAAAAAGTAGATTATTATACCCTTATGTTCATATCTGCATGTTTGAAGTTTTCCATAATAAAAAATATATATATATGGGCCAGGCATGGTGGCTCACGCCTGTAATTCCAGCACTTTGGGAGGCTGAGACAGGCAGATCACTTAAGGCCAGGAGTTCAAGTCCAGCCTGGCCAGCATGGCGAAACCTCATCTCTACTAAAAATACAAAAAAAATTAGCCAGGCGTGGTGGTAGGCACCTGTAATCCCAGCTACTCAGGAGGCTGAGGCATGAGAATCACTTGAACCTGGGAGGCAGAAGTTGCAATGAGCCAAGATCGTGCCATTGCACTCCAGCCTGGGTGACAGAGTGAGACTTCAACTAAAAAAAAAAAGTATATGCATATGTATGTATATGTGAATAGATAATAAAATAATAAAATGTATAATGCAAATTGCACTCCATACACTGCAGCTAGCATCATTTTGCTCCTAATTTTTTTGCCTATGAGCCTTTCTTGGTCAGTCTCAGCTTGGGTCTCAATTTTCTTGTCTGCCTTTCTCTATCGCTTTCTTTCTGTGTGTCTATTCCTATCTTGGCGAAACTCCTCCCATCGCTTTCCTTTGCATTTACTTTGCTTTACCACATTGGCCTTGTTGCTGATTCTCAAACATACCAAGCTTTTTTCTGCCTCTGGGTCTTAGCATTTTCTGTTCCCTCTTCCTGAATGCTTGCACCTCCACTCTCTTCATGGGGCATTCCCTCACTTCATTCAGTTCTCTGCTCAAATATATATATAAATTATTATATATATTATAATAGTATACAGTATATATCATATAACATATAATAAAAATAATACATATATCAATAATATATAAATATATAATCATATAATATTATAAATATATTATATATTATATGTGTATATTATATATAATTTATATATATCTAATAAATAATTATAATTTATATATATACATTTATATTATCATAAACATTTGTTTATATTTATATTATAAATATTTATTTATATTTATATTATTATAAACGTACAATTATATTCATATTATTTATGTTATAAATATATAACATTATATTTATATTTATGTTATTTATATTTATAAATTTATATTATTTATATATTCATATATATTTATATATAATTTTTATTTCCTATTTTATTAAATTTTTTTGAGACAAGGTCTTGCTCTGTCACCCAGGCTGGAGTAGAGTGGCACAATCATAGCTCACTGCAGCCTCAACCTCCCAGGCTCAAGTGATTATCCTGCATCAGCCTCCTGAGTAGCTGGGACTACAGGTACAACCCGCCATGCCTAGCAAATTAAAAAAAAATTGCTAGAAAAGGAGTCTTCCTATGTTTCCCAGGCTGGTCTTGAGCTCCTGGACTGAAATGATCCTCCTTCCTCAGCCTCCTGAAGTACTGAGATTACAGGCATGAGCCACAGCATCCAGCCACTCTGCTCAAATATAATCTCTGCCTTAACCACCTCTTCAAAAACGGTCTCTTCCATCTCCCTCAATCATCCTACATCTTATTTCACTGCTTTATATTTTATCATAGAACTTATGACTATATAAAATGATCTCATTTTATCTGTCTCATTGTTTAAGGACAGGAACCTGGCCATCCTGTGTTCAGAACAGTGCCTGGCACATAGCAGATGCTCAATGAATATTTGTTGAAGGAATGCTCTTCTTCAATGATACTGATAGGCGTTTTTTGACTCTAGCCTCTTGTCCTGTTCCACACTGTTCAAGATGGCATTTCTTCATTTCCCTGTCTTTTGTCCTCCGTTAGTTGAGTTGCTGTCTGTGGTTCTGAGACCCAATACTGTGGATCTGTCCTTGGTGCTGACCTGGACTTCCACTTCCACTTAAGCTTGGGAGGGTGGGGGAATCTTGGGAAGGGGCAAGGTTGTATGTAAAATCCAGGCATTAAATAATCATTATCTGCATTACCAGGAGAAGAGAGATGTCTGGGTTCCCAAGTGGGTGTATGGGTCACTGTGAGTTAAATAGGTATTAGTTCTATTATCTACCTTTTCATATATACATACATATTCATATATGTGTACATATATATTTATTATCGAGAACTTCAAACATATAGAAGTGAACAGAAGAGTATAATAAACCTCCATGTATCTATTTAACAAATACCAATTCGTGGTCAATTGCATTTCATCTGTGCTTCCATTTACTTCCTCACTTCCTATGTTATTTCAGTGTAAAACCTAGAGGTAATACCATTTAATCATATGTGGCATTTAAAATTGTTTTTTTTTTTCTTTTTAGAGGCAGGGTCTCACTCTGTCACCCAGGCTGAGTGCAGTGGCCCAATCATAGCTCACTGCAGCCTCGACCTCCTGCCCCCAAGAGATCCTCCTGCATCAGCCTCCCAGGTAGCTGGGACTACAGGCGCACACCACTGCCCCTAGTTACTTTTAAAATTTTTAGTAAAGACAGGGTCTCTCTATGTTGGCCAGGCTGGTCCTGAACTCCTGGCTTCAAGCAATTCTCCCACCTCGACCTCCCAAAGTGCTGGGATTACAGGCGTGAGCCACCAGGACTGACCTAAGATTGTTTTCTTTTTGTTGAGGTATGGCTTACACATTGCAAGTCCGCAGATCTTAAGTGTATAGATTAATTCAGTTAAACCTGTGTACAGACATATGTGACCACCATCTCGATCAAGCTGTCTCCATCATCACAAGAGGCTCTCTTGTAACCCTCCCAACTGATACACCAGAGATAACCAGTATTCTGAATCCCTATCACCAAAGATTAAAAAGCTCTAATATGGATGTCCAAAGACCCGAGCTCTAGCCATGTCTTTGCTTCTGACATTAAAAAAAAAATAGGTCGGGCGCGGTGGCTCAAGCCTGTAATCCTAGCACTTTGGGAGGCCGAGGCGGGTAGATCACGAGGTCAGGAGATCGAGAACACCCTGGCTAACACGGTGAAACCCCGTCTCTACTAAAAATACAAAAAAAAATTAGCCGGGCATGGTGGTGGGCACCTATAGTACCAGCTACTCGGGAGGCTGAGTCAGGAGAATGGCATGAACCCAGGAGGCGGAGCTTGCAGTGAGCCAAGATTGTGCCACTGCACTCCAGCCTGGGCGACAGAGCGAGACTCTGTCTCAAAAAATAAAAACAATAAAAACAAACAAATAAATAAAATATACCTTATATGCCGAAAGTGCATAAAACATAGTGGTACATTTTGGACAAATGATGTATTGTGAACCTCCAAAAAAATCAAAGGCACACCAAGAGAAAGTATTTGCATTCCCTGGAATCTCCTTATGTGCTCCTTTATGATCGGGAACCCCCAACCTCCAGAGGAAACCACTACCCTCACTTAGAAGGGACTTTAACTCCTCGTAGACCATAACACTCACACTCTGGTTTCTCAGTTCCTCCTTCTGCCTCCAGCCTTTTAATCCTAAATTGCCCTTGACTCTGGAAACCAGGCAGCATGAGAGGCCCTCTCACCATCCACCTCCCTGGTCTCCCTGCCTCCAATCTCACTCCCTCGGGCCTGACTCCTGCGTGGCCACAGGGAGAGCCTCATATCACCTGGCTTTGACCATGCCTCGCCCCTTCTCTATATCAGTCCCTGTATCCCCATTGGCTGTAGGAGAAAGTTCAGAAAATGTTATCCCTATTTGACATTGTAAGCCCTTCAGGGGCACTGCCACATCTTCATTCACATCTTCTTCACTTAAAAAAAAAAAATAGAGACAGTGTCTTATTCTGTTGCCCAGGCTGGAGTGCAATGGAGCGATCATAGCTCACTGCAACCTCAAATACCTGGGCTCAAGCAATCCTCCCACCTCAGCCTCTCTAGTAGGTGAGACCACAGGCATGCACCATCATGCCCCACTAATATTTTTAGTTTTTTATAGAGATAAGGTCTCACCATGTTGCCCAGGTTGGTTTCAAAGTCCTGGGCTCAAGTGTTCCTTCTACCTTGGCCTCCCAAAGTGCGGGGATTACAGGAGTGAGCCACTGCTTCTGGCTTTCCTCACACTTTAAACACAGGTAGGTACTGAAAGATAGTTTTTCAAAGTGGTTGTTCTATTTTACACACATACTACTTGGATGTGAGAATCCCAGTAGCTCCACATCCTTGCTAATAAATGAAGCCTTTTATTTTACTTTTTTTTTTTTTTTGAGATGGAGTCTCACTCTGTCGCCCAGGCTGGAGTGCAGTGGTGCAATCTCGGCTCCCTGCAAGCTCTGCCTTCCAGGTTCACAGCATTCTCCTGCCTCAGCCTCCCATGTAGCTGGGACTACAGGCACCTGCCACCACGCCTGGCTAATTTTTTGTATTTTTAGTAGAGACAGAGTTTCACCATGTTAGCCAGGATGGTCTCGATCTCCTGACCTCGTGATCTGCCCGCCTCGGCCTCCCAAAGTGCTGGGATTACAGGCGTGAGCCACCGTGCCCGGCCTATTTTACTTTTAATTAAATTGTTTAGAGAGACGGGGTCTTGCTACATTGCCCAGGCTAGTCTCGCACTCCTGGGCTAAAGCAATCCTTCTGCCTCTGCCTCCAAAATTGCTGGGATTACAGGTGTGAGCCACTGTTTCCAGCAGGTGAAGCTTTTATTAGGTGAGTGCAAAAGTAATTGCGATTTTTGCATTGTTGGAATTTGCCATTTGATATTGGAATACATTCTTAAATAAATGTGGTTATGTTACACATTTTTTTTTTTTTTTTTTGAGACAGAGTCTCGCTCTGTCACCCAGGCTGGAGAGCAGTGGCACGATCTAGGCTCACTGCAACCTCCACCTCCCAGATTCAGGCGATTCTCCTGCCTCAGCCTCCTGAGTAGCTGGGATTATAGGTGTGCACCACCATGCCTGGCTAATTTTTGTATTTTTAGTAGGGACAGGGTTTCCCCATGTTGGCCAGGCTGGTCTCGAACTCCTGGCCTCAAGTGATCTGCCCACCTTGACCTCCCAAAGTGCTGGGATTACAGTTGTGAGCCACCATACCTGGCCTGTTATACATCCTTGTAATGGGCATTTCTTGCTTTATGTTTTTCTGCTAATGACTTATTACTTGATGTTTATTTTATGTTTATTTTAGACTCTGGAAATGATATTAGACAAAAAGCACATTAGAGCGACTTTCTTATTTCTTATTTGAGTTCAAAATGGGTCATAAAGCAGAGTTTGTTGAATCCTGAAGCACATATTTTTATACTACAGGAATCAACAAACTTATTTCTCATTGGCAAAAATGTGTTGATTGTAATGGTTCCTATTTTGATTAATAAAGATGTGTGTGAGCCTAGTTATAATGATTTAGAATTCACGGTCCGGGCTGGGCATGGTGGCTCACGCCTGTAATCCCAGCACTTTGGGAGGCCAAGGGGGGTGGATCACCTGAGGTCAGGAATTTGAGACCAGCTTGACCAATATGGTGAAAGCTCCCCCTCCCCCTGGCCCCTGTCACTATTAAAAATACAAAAATTACCTGGATGTGGTGGCATGCACCTGTACAGTCGCAGCTGCTCAGGAGGCTGGGACAGGAGAGTTGCTTGAACCCAGGAGGTGGAGGTTGCAGTGAGCCGAGATCGTGCCACTCCAGCACTCTAGCCTGGGCAGCAGAGCGAGACTGTCTAAAAAATAAATAAATAAAATGAAATTTATGGTCCAAAACCATAATTACTTTTGAAAGGCGTCTCCCTCTCTGCTAAGCACTCAGGAAGCCATCTGGGTCGCAATACCCAAGCAGCTACGTAGCCGAGTCCACAGTTTCACGTGGACACCCCATACTATGAGTTCTAAAGCAGTCGGTGCACCCCTGTTCTACTTAGTGAGAGCTGTCAAGTATAAGCTTTTAGAAGTTTTTGAATCACTCTCATGACAAAGAACTGCCAATTGCTCATGTATTTCATCTCACAGGAGTCCTTGGCCACCACACCTCAGGCAGAATCTTCTCTCTCAGAAGTACAGTCATACACTGCCTAACAAGTACAGTCATACACTGCCTAACAACCCCTTGGCCAACGACGGACTGCCTTTATCATCACTATGGCACCATAAGATTATAAAGAAGCTGGCCAGGCGTGATGGCTCACACCTGTAATCCCAGCACTTTGGGAGGCTGAGGCAGGTGGATCACTCGAGGTCAGGAGTTTGAGACCAGCCTGGCCAACATGGTGAAACCCCGTCTCTACTAAAAACACAAACAAAAAATTAGCTACACGCGGTGGCTCATGCCTGTAATCCCAGCTACTCAGGAAGCTGTGGCAGGAAAATCGCTTGAACCTGGGAGGCGGAGTTTGCAGTGAACCGAGATCGTGCCAATGCACTCCAGCCTGGGTGACAGAGCAAGACTCTGTATAAGAAAGAAGAAGAAGAAGAAGAAGAAAAGATTACTATGAAGCTGAACGATTCCTTTTTTCCCCGTTGCTCAGGCTGAAACCTATTTACCCTGTTCCTCAGGCTGAAACCTAGGAGTCATCTCAAGTACTCCTCAACCAATATATTAGCAGGTCCTGTCTTCTCCACTAATAAAATCTATTCATTGCAGCCTGTTAAGGAGAAGCTAAATTAAAAAAAAATCTATTCATTTTCCAACTCCTTGCACTACCTCTGCCATCATCTCTTGCCTAGGTATATCATCTCTGCCTAGACTGGTGCAGTAGCCACCTCACAGGTCTAGCTTCCATTCTTGCCACAGGGAAGCTTTTAAAATGTAAAGCATGTACACAAGAGCACATGCTGTAGGATTCCATTCATATGAAGTTTAAAAATAAGCAAAATTGATCTGTGATAGAAGTTGGAGTCATGGTTATCCTTGGGGTGGGAAACTGACTCTGAAGGGCTACGAGGGAGGCTCTGGGGACATGGGCTGGAAATATTCTATATCTTGACCTAGGTGGAGGTTATTCAGGTATGTACATATGGAAAAATTGCAATTTATGCATTTTATTGTATATATTTTATACCTCAATGAAAATGTTATATCATATATTACATGTAATTATATGTGCACATAATTATATACACATACAACATATATATATATACATACATATATATATATATATACACACATACACACACACACATACACCCCTATATATGATTATGGCAGTCTTCTACTTCTCCAACGCATTCTTTTTTTTTGTTTTTTTTTGTTTTTTTGAGACAGAGTCTCTGTGTGTTGCCCAGGCTTCAATGCAATGGCATGATCTCAGCTCACTGCAACTTTTGCCTCCTGGGTTCAAGTGATTCTCCTGCCTCAGCCTCCCAAGTAGCTGGGACTATAGGTGCATGCCACCATGCCCGGCTAAGTTTTGTATTTTTAGTAGAGATGGGATTTCACCATGTTGGCCAGGCTAGTCTTGAACTCCTGACCTCAGGTGATCCGCCCAACCCAGCCTCACAAAGTGCTGGGATTACAGGCATGAGCCACCACGCTGGCTCCAACGCATTCTGTGTTAGTCTTGGATTAACCACAGAAACAGAACCAGTAGACAATCTATAATATAAGATTTATTGCAAAGAATTGGCTTATGTGGCCTGGCTAGGCAGGTCAGAAAGAGCAAGCTGGAATTTCAGGCATGGGCTGAAGCAGCTGTCCATAGGTGCAGTTTTTTTCTTCCTCAGAGAAGCCTCATCTCTGCTCCTAAGGCCTTTCAGCTGATAGAGTCAGGCCCACCCAAACTGTCTAGAACAATCTTCCTTCCTCAAAGTCAACTGATTATGGACTTTAATCACATCTACGAAATACCCTCACATCAACACACTGATTGGTGTTTGACTGAATAACTGGAACTGTCACATAGGTAAGTTGACACATCAGACTGGGCATCCCAACTTCAGACCACATTTGCAATAAAATCCAAAATCTGGCTGGGCATGGTGACTCACACCTGTAATCTCAGCACATTGGGAGACTGAGGCAGGAGGATTGCTTGAGCCCAGGAGTTTGAGACTAGCCTGGGCAGCATAGTGGGGGCCCCATCTCTATAAAAAATACAAAAATTAGCAGGGTGTGGTGGCACACACCTATAGTCCCAGCTACTAGGGAGGCTGAGGTGGGAGGATTGCTTGAGCCTGGGAGATTGAGGCCGCGGTGAGCTGATTGTGCCACTGCACTCCAGCCTGGGATAGAGCGAGACCCTGTCTCTAATAAATACACAAGCAAAATCCAAAGTTTGCTTTGGATTGCTAGCCCATCAAAAAGGCTAGCTCCTTGAAGGTGGGAATTTTTGCCACTTTTGTTCCCTGCTGCATGCCCAGCAACTGGAACAGTGCCCTGCGCATAGTAGGTGCTCAGTAAATGTGAAGGATGAATGAGGACATCCAGCTTCCCCTTGTATGTCAGGATGTAAAGACACCTGAAGCCCTTGTCACACTGGCCTTACAGGAGCACAGGAGCGGAGCATTTCTGAATTGCCCCCCTTCCCACAAGGCTATTTGCTGACATGGAGCGAGAAGACACGGGAGTCCACTCTTGCTATGCACTTACTCTGAAAATTGCTCTCTCACTGTGCTTTGGGCATCTTGTCTGTAAAACAGGAAGGTGTCTTAGTCCCTTCAGGCTGCTGTAACAAAATACCATAGACTGTATGGCTTATACACAACAGAAATTTATGTCTCATAGCTCTGGAGTCTGGGAAGTCTGCAATCAATGCACCAGCAGATTCGATGGCTGGTGAGAACCCACTTTCTTGCTTATAGGCACCTGCTGGCTGTGTTCTCATGTGGTGGAAGGGGCAAGGCAGCTCTCCAGGGCCTCTTTTATAAGGGCACTAATCCTATTCATGGGGGCTCCACCCTCATGATCTCACCACCTCCCAAAGGCCCCACCTCCCAGTAATATCACTTTGGTAATTAGGTTTCAAAAGATGAATTTTGAGGAGACACAAACATTCAGACAATAGCAGGATGCAACTTACTTTTTTGCTTCTCTCACTGAGTTGCTGGAAAGACCAAGTGGCAAAAAGCATGTGAAAGAACATGGTCAAGCATGTGCATAGAGAACATGCTAAAGGATCCCATCTCTATGAAGTTCATGCAGTTATGAAAGTGTCCTGCACTCATGAAAGTGTCCTGCACTCCTTGTGTTCCTTCCTCCCTCAGACCTTTGTCCAGGCTGTCTCCTCTACCTAGAATGCGCTTCCTCCTGCTTCTTTTTGCCAGCTACTATTGATCCTTTAGGATTTTGCTCAAGGGTGAATTCCTCCAGGAAGTCTTCCCTGATCTTTATAGCTTGGAGAATTTCACCTCGCTGAACTTTGCCTTGTGTGGTTTTCTGTGGAGTTAATCGGCACTCATGTGTTTAGGAGGTGGGGTTGCTTAGCAGTTCATGGGACTGGGAATCTGGTCCCTGAATCCGTACTCACTAGATACACAAGCTCAACCAAGTGCTTTTGCCTCTCAGTTTGTTGACCTGTGACTTAGGGCTTATGACAGTAGCCCATTTATACTGGTCCACTGCTGTGTCCCAAGTACTAAATGTTCATCTCGTTGAATCCTCACTGCAACTACTGTGAAGCAGTTCTTGTCATGTTACAGAGTTTATTTTCACCTCCACCTTATAGGTGAGAAAATATTGGCACAGAGAGCTCAAGTAACTCACCCATGGTCTCTGCAGGCTGAATGCTGGAGCTGGGATTTGAACCCATGCAGCTTAGCTCCAGAGCCTGGCTTAAGTAACTCGCCCATGGTCTCTGTAGGCTGAATGCTGGAGCTGGGATTTGAACCCATGCAGCTTAGCTCCAGAGCCTGGCCTACTAACTGTTAGGGCATACTGCTTATTGGGCCTCTCATGATGACACTAATAAAGACATCATTGTATAGCTCCCTCCTAGAGCTGTGACAGGCTCTGGAGAGAGAGCACAGGAAGCCGTGTTACGGGGTGCCTGGTGCCTGGCTGGTGCTCAGTGAGTAACAGCTGTGATCAGAATTGCTCTTCAAGAATTGCTCTTCATCAGGGCAGGACGTGGCTGTTTTGCCCTCCCCTGGGATGCTGGTGACTGTGTCCAGTTTCTTCCAGTACTGTTGACCAGGTTGTGGGGCACAAGGGAGGGAGAGATGGAAGGCCAGAGGGACAGGAGTGCAATTCTTATTTCAACATCATTTTCCAGTGAGCTACGTGATAGGGGCTGAAGCAGCAAGAATGAGGTGTGTGAACCCCGTCCCCAGCATCCTGGAGGGGCGGTCTATGCTGAGAGCCCCACCAGCAGGAGGACTGGGAGGAGCAAGGCCAGGACCTGTAGTGCTCGGGGAGGGGTGGTGGCTGAAGCACTGGTGAAGGGCTGGGTCATGGATTTCCTGTTGCAGAGGTACCCCTCACAGCAGGAGCCCTGGAGGTCGATGGCTGTCCAGGGGCTGGTGGTGCCCTCGGTGGTGCAGGAGGGCCGGTGGCAGGTTCTGATGTACACAGGGACTGAGAAATTGCCTGGGGGTGGGCAGAGCAGTGAGGAACGGTCAGAACTGAGGGAGACAGCTGCACCTGAACCTTCACCTTGGTAGCTAGGGCCATGCCTCGGTCCTCAGACTTGCTTCAGGTTTTCCTCCTAAGACCAGGGCCAGGCCTCCCTCAGACCAGGGCCATGCCTCTTCCCTCAGAACAGGGTCGTGCCTCCTCCCTCAGACCAGGGCCATGCCTCTTCCCTCAGACCAGGGGCCATGCCTCCTCCCTCAGACCAGGGTTATGCCTCCTCCCTCAGACCAGGGCATGGCCTCCTTCCTCAGAGCAGGGCCAGGCTTCTCCCTCAGACCAGGGTCATGCCTCCACCCTCAGACCAGGGTCATGCCTCCTCCCTCAGACCAGGGTCAAACCTTCTCCCTCAGACCAGGGTCATGCCTCCTCCCTCAGACCAGGGTCATGCCTCCTCCCTCAGACCAGGGTCAAACCTTCTCCCTCAGACCAGGGTCATGCCTCCTCCCTCAGACCAGGGTCATGCCTCCTCCCTCAGACCAGGGTCATGCCTCCACCCTCAGACCAGGGCCAAATCTTCTCCCTCAGACCAGGGCCAAATCTCCCTCAGACCAGGGTCAAACCTTCTCCCTCAGACCAGGGTCATGCCTCCCACCTCAGAGCAGGGCCATGTCTCCCTATTGGGCCTGTCTGGTATCACTACCCTCATGGCTGCCCTGCCTCCATATCCCTTGCCCAGGCCCTTCCACCCTTCCAGCCCCTTACCGACTGTCATTCTGCCATTGCCCTGGAAGCAGGCGGTCTGGTCCTGGTGACACTGGACCCGTCGGGACCTGCCGATAGCGCAGTCATCCTGGTGGACCCCGATACAGGCGTAGCACTCGGCGCCGCTGAGCGTCGGCGGGTTGGGTGCTGGCAAGAGAGCGTAGATGCACACTCAGGCAGTGGTACCCTGGCACAGTCGTGCGGGCTGCGCACTGCGCCAGAGCCCGCGCCTAGCACGTCTAGGGGGCTGGGATCCTAGCGCGCCAAGAGCAGGCGCTCAGCGGAGGCCACGCCTTCCCCGAGGCTGCCCGGCCTCTCATCGTCCCTCCCGGAGCCCAGCCCCGCTCTCCGGCGCACCTTGGCTCAGGTTGGGGAGGGCGTCATGAGTCATGAGGTGGGCGTTGCATTTGTCAGTTGTGCAGCCGCGCACCACCGAGTAGTCTGGGGGCAGCGCGTCCGGGTTCGATTGCGTCTGGCCCGCAGGAGGCCCGGTCCAGCAGCCCTTCCGCACCAGGATCACCGGCGCGCGATACCCTGGGGGCGGGATCGGGGCTCGTGCTCTGCTTCCCGAAACCCTTCTCCCTCCAGTCTCAGCGTTCTTCCTCCTCCCTCTACCCTTTTGCTTTCACCTACACCTCCTCCCCTCCCTCCTTCCCTCCTTCCTCTCACCCCCAGACCTTTTCCCCGAGTTCTTCTCTTCCTCCACTCTTCCTCCCTGTGCGCCTCTCCCACCTTCTCTTCCTTGCTTCCCCATTGTCTCCTGCCCCCACCGCTCGTCCCTCATCCACTTTTTCTATTGTGCGGCGGGGGACGGAGCCTCGCTCTGTCGCCAGGCTGGAGTGCAGTGGCCCGATCTCGGCTCACTGCAACCTCTGCCTCCCGGGTTTAAGCGATTCTCGTGCCTCAGCCTCCCGAGTAGCTGGGATTACAGGTGCCCGCCACCACGCCTAGCTAACTTTTTGTATTTTTAGTAGAGACGGGGTTTCGCCATGTTGGCCAGGCTGGTCTCAAACTTCTGACCTGTGATCCGCCAGCCTCTGCCTCCCAAAGTGCTGGCGTTACAGGCCTGAGCCACCGCCCCAGCCCTCATCCACCCTTTTCTTTCTCTTTCTCCTCTTCTTCCTCTCCTTCCCCATCTTTCTATCTTTACCTTTTCATCTTCTACTCAATTCCCCTCCCTTTCTGCTCCCCTCTCCCCTCCTTTTCCTCCCTAATCTCTCATCCCTGTCCCCCTGCTCCCGCTCCTTACCGGTGTCCAGAGACAGGATAGCCTCAAAGCACTCATGAGGACAGGAGATGCTGGGCAGCTTCATGGCCCTGAGGTCAAAGGGGCCAAAGTAGGTGTGCTCAAAGCTGTAGCACTGCAGGGCTTGGGACCCTGGGGAGAGAGGCGTGGCAGAGTCAGCAGGGCCAGTGTGAGCCTGTCCCAGGAACTCAGAGCTCCACCCAGCAAATGACAGGCACACTGGCCTGGCCCCTCTGCTCCCAGGGAAGCCACGCCTTGAGAGACCAGGTGCTGCTATTGCAGCTGGTCACAGCTGTGTCTGTCTCATGGCAGAGTAATGACCTCTCTGCAGCTGACAGTCCAGTTTTTTCCCTCCAGGACACTCCAGGTCTCCACCCTCTTCCAGGAAGCCCTCTCCCTAGCTATGACTTAGAATAGGAAAGAAAAGTGATTCATTCTTGCTCTGCCCATCCTTCCCCACGCTTAACTCACAAAGTGGACAGCACAGTAAGAGACTCCTGACAGGAAACACGCACTCCAGGACAGGTAGAGTGAAGTGTGGTCCTGTAGTGCCCTGTAAACCCATACATCAGCCCCAGCAACACACAAACTGACATAAACACACAATAACAACATATACACAGGTTCATCCAAGTCTCACAAATATACACAGAATATCCTGAATGCACCCAGGCAGAGTTTTACATTCTCACACAAAACAAGTACGCACCTGGACCCTGCAATATAAGCCTCCCTAACTAAGGCACAGCACTTCACACATGGAAAATCACACAGACACAAAGCGTGTGTCTGTGAGGATGCTTGTGCCTGTGTGATAACCATATCAACACAGAGAAGGACCAGATGCACAGAAAATCATACCCAGAGAGGTCCCAAATCACAGAAGCACAAATAAAACCAGAGGCCACAATTATGCGATGTTTAGAGATACAGGAAAATGAGATCACAAAAACATACAGTTTAAAATCATATATGGAGGCCGGGGTGGTGGCTCATGCCTATAATCCCAGCACTTTGGGAGGCTGAGGCAGGAGGATCACCTGAACTCGGGAGTTAGAGACCAGTCTGGGCAACATGGTGAAATCCCGTTTCTACTAAAAATACAAGAATTAGCTGGGCATGGTGGTGCACGCCTGTGGTCCCAGCTACTCAGGAGTCTGAGGCACGAGAATTGCTGGAGCCTGGGAAGCAGAGGTTGCAGGGAGCTGTGATCGCGCCACTGCACTCCAGCCTGGGTGGCGACAGAGGGAGACTCTGTCTCAAAAAAAAAAAAAAAAATCAAAATCACATATGGATACAAAATGTATAGACCCATGTAACACAGATACATGGAGAGAGAAAAAAAAAACACATCAAAAGGCCCAAACAATTGGCCAGGCATGGTGGTGTCCCCCTGCAGGCCCAACTACTTGGGAGGCTGAAGCAGGAGAATTGCTTGAGCCAAGGAGTTTGAGGCTGTAGTGAGCCATGATTGTGCTACTACACCTTAGTGTGGGCAACAGAGTGAGACCTTATCTCTATTTAAAAAACAGCCACAAGAAAAAAGGCCAGTCTCATTGGCCGATGTGAGTGGATTGCTTGAGCTCAGGAGTTTGAGACCAGCCTGGGCAACATAGTGAAATCCCACCTCTACAAAATCATACAAAAATTAGCCAGGCGCAGTGGCACATGCCTATAGTCACAGTTACTCAGGAGGCTGAGGTGGGAGGATTGCTTGGGCCGAGGAGGTCAAGACTGCAGTGAGCTGTGATTGTGCCACCGCACTCCAGCCTGGGCGACAGAGCAAGACCCTGTCTCAAAAAACAAAACAAAAAACAAAAACTGAGCATATATACATAGAGATGAATATAGGCTTATAAATCACAGAGATACATAAACACAGACACAGATACACAAAATTACACATGCATCTCTTTTACAAAGAAAGCAAACTCAGAAACAGACCCACAAACGCATTTGTTCAGACTAAGACTTTGAAACCTATACAGAGAAACACACACAAGCACAGAGACTCGCAGGACATACTGAACCTGGACACATACAGAAATCAAACTCTCTCCCATTAAGGAACAGAAACACACAGATCTGGTTGTGTGCAGGAATAGCCTCCTTTCTACATTTCTAATTCCCTGTCTTTGTAACCACTTCCATTCTGAAATGAGTTATGTTCCTGTCCTAGCTCACAATGGGGTAGAGGTTGCCTGAAGGTGAAGCCAGGGTTTCTGCCAGTTTCGGAAACAGTCCTGAGGGCTCCCTGGAAATACCTTCGAATTGGGGGTTGGGCAAGGAGGAGAAGAAAGGCTGGGATGGTGGGAAGAGAGACACCAGGAAAAATGACTGATGCAAGAAGAACAAAGGCAGGGAAGAGAAATGAAAATGACATAGCCTCCAGGCTCCTGCCCACCAAGACCCAGGAGTCCAGGCCCCCAGCCCCCTCCTCCCTCAGACCCAGGAGTCCAGGCCCCCAGCCCCCTCCTCCCTCAGACCCAGGAGATCAGGCCCCCAACCCCTCCTCCCTCAGACCCAGGAGTTCAGGCCCCCAGCCCCCTCCTCCCTCAGACCCAGGAGATCAGGCCCCCAACCCCTCCTCCCTCAGACCCAGGAGTCCAGGCCCCCAGTCTCTCCTCCCTCAGATCTAGGAGTCCAGGCCCCCTGCCCCTTCTCACTACTGGATTCAGAAGTTTGCGTACCTGTCAGGCAGAGCGCAGCCCCAAAGAGGCAGAGCAGAATGACTCTGGGGACCCCCATTGCCATTGCTGAGCTGGGCCACCTGGGACAGCTCCTCCTGCTGTGATGTGCTGCCTGGCTGGTTCTCCTTACTGAGTCCTAAGCATCCCGGCCACCCAGCCTGGCCAGTATTTCTTCGTCCCACCCTCCCTATGTGGGCGGGTCTCTTCCTAGGTAATCGTGATGGAAACAGGGTGATCCTCAGTTGCTGGAGATCTACACTTCTGGGTTTGAGGGAGGAGAGAACTAGAAGTCTGGAACCCTTAATTTTGAATGATTGGTGTCTTGTTGGCCTTCTTCCTACACCCCTCCCAGCACTCTGCTCTAATCTGAGGGTGGCACATATGGCCTTTTGACTTCCCTTCCCTCCCCCTACCCCAACACACACCACCCACACAGCTTCCAATCCTGGGATGTCTCCACACCCAAAGACACGTTCATCGTCCCATCCTCTAAACCTTCTCTGAACCCCATCTCCCCACTCATCCACACACCCTCAGCCTCCAGCACCTTCCTGTCTCCCAGCCCTGATCAAACTAGGCTGGGCTAGCGTCTGTCTCCCCTACCAGGCTGTGAACTCTTCAGGGGCCTCCAGGAATGTCTGAGATACCGTATGAGTGAACAAATGAATCAATGAATGAAGACACAAACAAAGAGAAAGGCACCAAGAGACATACAGGGAGAGACAGACACAAAAGAGAAACAGAGAGAGAAGAAGAGAGAGAGAGCGTGCCTTCGAGGAAGCAATTACACATGAGATGCAGAAAGACAGACACAGCCTGGTGTGAACAGATGTGACTGTGTAGTCACACAGACAAACCTAGAGGTGAAGAGGGACACCCCGATAGACACGACATGCCCCCAGGTGTTTCAGAAACATTTATTAAATGAATGAAATCAGGAAGATGGAGATACAGCAGACAACCAGAGGGTCACTGTCTCCCGAGGACACAGACAGACACATGTGGATGCTCAGACACTCAGCAGATGAGGAGGTCCAGAGGAGGCCCCAGCAGGTGGTTGGTGCTGAGGCAGAGACCCCAGGCTAGCACCTCCTGGTTTGTCTCACTTCTTGCTGCTTGGAGATGCTGCCTGCTGGATCAGGCTAGTGGATACTAGCCACAGAGTGGGCACCAACCGTGTGCAGACACCCAGAACCTCAGATCCACATCTGGATGGCAGAGTCCACGTAACACTGGTGACCAAAAGAGCCTTAATGGTCCCCTCAGATCGACTAAACTTTAGACAGGTTTCTTCCTGACTCTTGGCCCTGGATTATGCTTTTTGTAGGGCACTTACTTTAGAAAACTTGTACAGTCATCCCTCGGTATTGTTTTCTATTTCTATGTTTTTTTATTGTTTTTTGGTTTCAAAATATTTTTTATCCAAAGTTGACTGAATGCGTGGAAGTAGAACCTGTGGATGCAGAACCCCATAGACACAGAGGGCCAAATATAATTGCAAATTATTTCTCTGCTCCCCCCGCACCCCCTCTCTTTTTCTTTTTGAGACGGCGTCTCACTCTGTTGCCCAGGCTGGAGTGCAGTGGCGTGATCTCGGCTCACTGCAAGCTCCACCTCCCGGGTTCACACCATTCTTCTGCCTCAGCCTCCCGAGTAGCTGGGATTACAGGCATGTGCCACCATGCCTGGCTAATTTTTGTATTTGTAGTAGAGACAGAATTTCACCATGTTGGCCAGGCTGGTCTTGAATTCCTGACCTCAAGTGATCTGCCCGCCTCGGCCTCCCAAATTGCTGGGATTACAGACGTGAGCCATTGTGCCCGGCCTTCTCTGCCCCTTTGAAATGTAGGTAAATCTTCTCCTGGTCTCTTGCCAGCATTACAACCCAGGAATGTCTTTTTCAAGGACCTGGGAATTATCCCTTTGAAATCATCAAGGGAGATAGCACCCTATCGCCCAGTCTCTGTGGGAGAGTAGGAGCCTCACTTTGATAATTGACAATCAGCAAACTCAGATGGCCCAATCACAGAGAAAAACATTTGCAGACTCAGGAATAACTCCATGTGATGGACACATCCCATTGACCCACCTCCCCCATTGTCCTCCAATATTTTTCCATTAACTCACCTAGGGCTTAACCACCCTAGCACATTTGTTTCAGTGGAGTTGAGTTCAGTCTCTTTCCCTATTGCAATCTCCTTGAATAAAGTCTGCCTTGCCTGTGCAATTTTTCTTTGACAGCAGCCACTATGGACACTCACCAAGCTATGTCCTCCCTTACTGTCATCTTGCCAAATCCCTCCTCTTCCCATCAGGCCTCACTTCCCAGAACCTGTTTTGCATACAAATTATTCTTCCTTCCTGATTCTCCAGTTTCTGCCCCAGGCTCTCAGTGGGGGTCTATCCAGACCAGGGCAGGGTTGTGCTCGGGGGTCTCTGGAGAGTGGAGTCTGGCCAGGAAGGAGGATGGTTTTTCTGAAGCCCCCGTGGAAGGTGAAGGCATTGAAGGTCTTCACAGCAGTTGTCAGTTTCAGGGATTGAGGCTTACAGGGTAGGCAGACCAGTCTGGTGAATGCGTGAGTATGTGAGTGCTGTGTGCACTTTTGATTCTGGTATCGTTCAGGTACTTTTGGAGACTTTGAAGTGTCAGCTCCCTGTACCTTTTGGGAGCATCCATCTGGCTGTCTTCATCTGCCTGGTGTCTGAGTGTTCACGAGTCTGTTGAATGCCTTAGAATTCTGAATGCCTTAGAATGTTCTCAAGGATCTTCTGTTGCATTCCATCAGTTTCCACGCGTGGTTCCATTTCCAATCATGTTTGCAAACATCTGGCCTCTCAAAATTTTTTTTCATATTTGATTTTCATAAGCAGTTTACTAAATGTGGGTACCTTCTAGGGTTTGTGGCCCAAACAGTTGAGAAGTATTTAGTATTTCTTGCCTTATTGGAAATGATTCCATTAATCAAACAAGTCATAATTGTAATGCGTTTTAAGATATTCCCTAAGTAATGTGGGTCATCACTTGCTTCCAGTCTTCATGTTCTGCATAAATGTTATTCCACACGTTATCAGAATTGTGAATTTTCTTTTGGAATTCTAGTCATGACCTTGTCAAAAATTGGATCATGCAGACTGTATGCCAATATATTCTTTTGTTATTTTGTTATTTTTATTTTTTGAGACCGAGTCTCACTCTGTTGCCCAAGCTGGAGTGCAGTGGCGCCATCTTGGCTCACTGGAACCTCTGCCTCCCAGGTTCAAGTGATTCTCCTGCCTCAGCCTCCCAAGTAGCTGGGATCACAGGTGCCTGCCACCATGCCTGGCTAATTTTTGTATTTTTAGTAGACACAGGGTTTCACCATGTTGGCCAGGCTGGTCTCAAACTCCTGACCTCAGGTGATCCACCCGCCTCGGCCTCCCAAAGTGCTGGGATTACAGGCGTGAACCACCACACCTGGCCTCTTTTGTTGTTTTCACATACATTCTTCCTGCAGCATCAATATCTCTTTCTTTCAAATCAGATCTTAATTTTCTTTTACAGTTCAGTAGTATCAAGTGTATTCATGTTGTTGTACAATCAATATCCAGAACTTTTCATCTTGCAAAACTGAAACTCTTTACCCATCAAACAACTCCCCTTTCTTCTATCCCTCCTCCCCACACCCCCTGGCAAGCATCATTCTACTTTGTTTCTGTGAATTTGACTACTCTAGATCAGGGATCCCCAACCCCCGGGGCCTGGTACCAGTACCTGTTAGGAATGGGGCCGCACAGCAGGAGGTGAGCGGTGGGCTAGGGAGGGAAGATTCATCTGTATTTACAGCCTCTCCCCATTACTTGTACTACCACCTGAGCTCTGTCTCCTGTCAGATCAGTGGCTTAGATTCTCATAGCAGCGTGAATCCTATTGTGAACTGCGTATGCAAGGGATCTAGGTTGTGCATTCCTTATGAGATTATAATGCCTGATGATCTGTCACTGTCTCCCATCACCCCTAGAGGGGACCATCTAGTGGCAGGAAAACAAGCTCAGTGGGCCAAGCGTGGTGGCTCACATCTGTAATCCTAGCACTTTGGGAGGCTGAAGCAGGAGGATCACTTGAGGTCGGGAGTTCAAGATGAGCCTGGTCAACATGGTGAAACCCCATCTCTACTAAAAATATAAAAATTAGCTGGGCATAGTGGGCACGCCTGTAATCCCAGCTACTCAGGAGGCTGAGGCAAGAGAATCCTTGAACACGGAAGGCGGAGCTTGTGGTGAGCTGAGATCACACCACTGCAGTCCAGCCTGGGCGACACAGCAAGACACCGTCTCAACAAAACAAAACAAAACAAAACAAAACAAACCCAACAAGCTCAGGGCTCTCACTGATTCTACATTATGGTGAGTTATATAATTATTTCATCATATATTACAATGTAATAATAATAGAAATAAAATGCACAATAAATGTAATGCTCTTGAATCATCTGAAACCATCCCCCACTCCCCGGGTCCATGGAAAAATTGTCGTCCACACAATCAGTCCCTGGTGCTCAAAAGGTTGAGGACCGCTGCTCTAGATAACTCATATAAGTGAAGTCATATAGTACTTGTCCTTTAGTGACTGGCTTATTTCACTTAGCATAATGTCCCCAAGGTATAACCATGTTGTATGTAGCATGTGTCAGAATTTCCTTCCTTTTAAAGGCTGAACAATATCCCATTGTGTGGATACACCGCATTCTATTTATTCATTCATCCTTCCATCAATGGACACTGGAGTTGTTTCACCTCTGGGCTATTGTGAGTAATGCTGTTACGAATATGGCTGTACAAATATCTGTTTGGGACCCTGCTTTGAATTTTTTTGGTTATTATATCAAATCATTTTGAATGTTGCACGCTCTTGTGGAAGTGCCCCTCACCTCATTTTCTTTTTCTTTTCTTTTCTTTTTTTTTTTTTTTTTTTTTGGCAGAGTTTCGCTCTTGTTACCCAGGCTGGAGTGCAATGGTGTGCTCTCAGCTCACCCAGGTTCAAGTGATTCTCCTGCCTCAGCCTCCTGAGTAGTAGCTGAATTTACAGGCACCTGCCACCACGCCCAGCTAATTTTTGTGTTTTTAGTAGAGATGGGGTTTCACCATTTTGGCCAGGCTGGTCTCGAACTCCTGATCTCAGGTGATCCGCCTGCCTCGGCCTCCCAAAGAGTTGGGATTACAGGTGTGAGCCACCGTGCCTGGCCCACCTTCTAATTTTCAAATAATTTGTGATAGCTGTGCTCACCTGTGTTGTTGCAGGCTAGGCTCTCCTGGGAGGCAGATTGTGAGGCTGAGATTAGCATGCAGGACCTTGGGATCAATAGCTGCATAAAGGAGGCAAAGGAAACTGGATTTTGAGCAGAGGGTGAGATTGGGTCCTGATTCAGTCAAACCAAGGGTTCAGTGCACCCCAGGGGTAGGTCTGGCACTGGGCTTGTGGGTTCTGATCAGCTGAGGCAATGCCCAAGGGGCTGACATCAGAAGCAGCTGTCAGAGTCCTTCATTCCTAAAGAGATCTTGGTGGCAAATCACAGCATCCACCACATTCTACTCATTTCTTTGTTTTAGTGTATTTTTCTCCATCTCCAGTGTATTTTTTCCACCTCTTTGAAATAAACATTAATTACAGAATCCTTTCAGATTAAACAAAGTTACCTGATCTGGTCATTTATTCCTCAGTTGAAAAAATTGATGTGAAACAACTTTTCCGTCTACTGTTACTGTCTTTTGGAAGTTAAATGCTCTTTTTTTTTTTTTTTTTTTGAGACAGTCTCACTCTGTTGCCTAGGCTGGAGTGCAGCGGCGTGATCTTGACTCACCACTGCCTCCCAGGTTCAAGTGATTCTTATGTCTCAGCCTCCGGAGAGGCTGGGATTACAGGTGTCTGCCACCACGCCTGGCTAATTTTTGTATATTTAGTAGAGACGGGGTTTCACCATGTTGGCCAGGCTGGTCTCGAACTCCTGACCCCAACTGATCCACTGGCCTCAGCCTCCCAAAGCATTGAGATTACAGGCGTGAGCCACTGCACCCAGCCTAGCTGCTCTTATTTAAGGTGAATAATTTTTAAGAGTTTAAATTTAAGGGTTTAATATTTAAATATTCACATCTAAAGCGTTTAATATTTAAATTAGGTGGCTGGGTACCTGGATTGACGAAAAGAACATGTAATTAAAGGGTTCATTTATTCTCCATTTTTCCTGTCTTCCAGTTATTTCTTGAATTTTCTTTTCTTGGCTTACACAAAAGTAGAAGGAGTAAATTCATGGTCTGTTCTGCTCAATAATTAATGGATCTGTGCTACATTCTGCCAAAATAGCAGCTGTGGAAATTTTTTCCCCTTGCAACTTTGTTTTTCTCAAAAATTCATTCAATGATCCACTTTGTTTCATAATAGCTTTCCATTTTCTGGTCCTGATTATTTTTTGTCCTTGACAGACATCGAATAAGGTTAATATTTTATCTTAGAATTTTAGCATCTTACAATACTATGTAGGCAACAAATCATTAAATTTTCATAAGTTTATTTTTATACTGATGAAATTTCTAAAGCAATAATAAGCAACTACTATAATAGTATAATTAACAGACTTGCATAATACTCTTTAATTTCAACCCACACACATTCTTTGTGGATGATTAATGGTAACCGGATATTAGTTTGTTGTGTTATTGTTGTTGTTGTTTTGAGACAAGAGTCTTGCCCTGTCACCCAGGCTGGAGTGCAACGGCGTGGTCTCCGCTCACTGCAACCTCCGCCTCCCGGGTTCAAGTGATTCTCCTGCCTCAGCCTCCCGAGTAGCTGGGATTACAGGCGCCCGCCACTACACCCGGCTAATTTTTGCATTTTTAGTAGAGACTTGGTTTCACCATGTTGGCAGGCTGGTCTCGAACTCCTGACCTCGTGATCTGCCCACCTCACCCTCCCAAAGTGCTGGGATTACATGTGTGAGCCACCGCACCTGACCGGATATTATTATACAGTGATTTGTGCCAAGTGAAAGGACTTGTAGATTTATTTATTTATTTAAGACAGAGCTTCGCTCTTGTCACCCAGGCTGGAGTGCAATGGCGAGATCTTGGCTCACTGCAACCTTCGCCTCCCGAGTTCAAGCGATTCTCCTGCCTCAGCCTCTGTAACTGGGATTACAGGCGACTGCCACCATGCCCGGTTCATTCACTGGGCTAATTTTTGGTATTTTTAGTAGAGACAGGGTTTCACCACAGGGTCACGCTGGTTTTCAACTCCTGACCTCAGGTGATCCACCCGCCTTGGCCTCCCAAAGTACTGGGATTACAGGCGTGAGCCACCGTGCCTGGCCAGGACTTGTAGATTTAAACATAGAATTCAAAAATTCCAGTCTGGTAGAGTAAATAATTAGATGGAAATATGAACTGCAATATGAAATACTGAATACAGACAATGTGCTGGCACCATTAGGGACTTTAACAAAATGTTCTGCATATCAGGTGGAAGAGCAGCTCATTGTTTAGAAGCACAGACTATTTTAAATGACATAAAATCAACACGTCTTTCCATTTCAAAACCAATGTCTCCTTAGTATATAGAAGTAGAATGGTAGCTACCAACCCTCTTGGAACAAGACACTTTACTGCCATCTGCTGGAACATAGTTGCAATAAATTGTAAATCACTTTCGCAACCGTCAATAGCATGCACAATACATAATAATTTTCAAAAAGTTGTTTTCAAAATAGTAAAGATGTCTGTGATATGAATAGCACCTCCTTAGGTGTAGTGTTCTTGTGCAGTGCCCAACATGAACAACTGCACATGGTGACAGTAGAATCATGGCATCTGCAAAACAAAATCCATTTTACTTTTTCCTCTCCAATCTTTATGCCTTTTTTTCTTTTTCTTGCCTTATTGTATAGGCTAGAACTCCCAGTACATGATTGAATAGAATTAATGGTAGTAAACATGCTTGTCTTGCTACTGATGTTATATAGTCGTGTGTTTTTTTTAGACAGGGTCTTTCTCTGTTACCCAGGCTGGAGTGCACTGGCATAATCATGGGTCACTGCAGCTTCAACTTGCTGGGCTCAAGTGATCCTCCCTCCTCAGCCTCTTGAGTAGCTGGGACCACAGTTGCATGCCACTGTGCCTGGCTAATTTTGCTAGTTTCTACCCTTCCCTTCCGTTCCCTTCCCTTCCCTTCCCTTCCTTTCCGTTCCCTCCCCTCCTCTCTCCTCCCCTCCCCTCCCCTCCCCTTTCTTTCCCTTCCCTTCCTTTCTTTCCATCTCTCTTTATCTTTCTTTCTTTCTTTCTTTTTTTTGGACAGAGTCTCGCTCTGTTGCCCAGGCTGGAATGCAGCGATCTTGGCTCACTGCAACCTCTGCCTCCTGGGTTCAAGTGATTCTCCTGCCTCAGCCTCCCAAGTAAGCTGGGATTACAGGGGCCTGCCACCAGGCCCGGCTAATTCTTTGTACTTTTAGTAGAGATGGGGTTTTGCCATGTTGGCCAGGCTGGTCTCGAACTCCTGACCTTAGGTGATTCACCTGCCTCGGCCTCCCAAAGGACTGGTATTACAGGCGTGAGCCACTGCGCCCAGCCTAACAGAAAAATATTTTTTAAATAATAGTAAATATATACCAGACCACCCACAGAGTGATCAAACACCTTTCTTTGGCAGCATTTGTGTAGTTTCTAATACAGCTTTAAAATATGTTCATAAAGAATTATTAAATATCCTTTGTATTTATATTTTATTTAGAGCCTGGAGAAGGCTCTAAATAAAAGGTGAGAGGTGAATATTTTGAGTTAACTTGATATAAGCAAGGTTTCACAGATTAACTTTGAAATATAGGATGACATGGGGCTGGGTGCCATGGCTTATGCCTGTAATCCTAGCATTTGGGAGGTTGAGGCAGGACGACTATGACAGCTTGAGCCCAGGAGATTGAGGGGAAAAAAAATGGATAACATGGAATAGTTGAGAAACGTGACATCATGAAAATAAAGGTGATTTTTCTAAATTTTATTGCAAACAAATTTAAAGGTATGAAAGTGTTGAAAAATTAGCTCATCAGCTGGGCACGGTGGCTCACGCCTGTAATCCCAGCACTTTGGGAGGCCAAGGAGGGCAGATCACCTGAGGTCAGGAGTTCAAGACCAGACTGGCCAACAGGGCGAAACTCTGTCTCTACTAAAAATACAAAAATTAGCCTCATGTGGTGGTGGGCGCCTATAATCCCAGCTACCTGGGAGGCAAAGGCAGGAGAATGGCTTGGACCTGGAAGGCGGAGGTTGCAGTGAGCAGAGATCACGCCACTGCCCTCTAGCCTGGGTGACAAAGGGACAAAGAAAGAAAGAAAGAAAGAAAGAAAGAAAGAAAGAAAGAAAGAGAAAGAAAGAGAGAAAGAAAGAAAGAAAGAAGGAAGGAAGGAAGGAAGGAAGGAAGGAAGGAAGGACGGACGGACGGAAGGAAGGAAAGAAAGAAAGAAAGAAAGAAAGAAAGAAAAAGAAAGAAAGAAAGAGGGAGGGAGAGAGGGAGGAAGGAAGGAAGGGAGGGAGGGAGGGAGGGAGGCAGGCAGGAAGGCTCATTGATCATCCATATAGCAATTATGTGGATCAAAACTGTTAACATTTGCCATATTTGCTTATTCTATCTCTATCTTCTGTGTCAGCTTCTGGTGCATAGGAAACCACAAGCAAAATGTAGGAGCTTAAAACATCAAGCATTTTACCCCTCTCCAAATCCTGTGTGTCTCTTGGGTTGTTCTTCTGATATGGGCTGGCTTGACTGATTTCTGCTGGGCTCTGTCATGTGCTTGTGGTCAGCTGGAGGGTTGGGTGGTGGCTGGATGACCCAGAATGGTCTCACTCACAAGACTGGCTGTCAGGCAGGCCTCAGTTCTCCTCCAAATGGCTAGCTTGAACTTTATCACATGGGAGTTGCAACGTTCCAAAGAGGAGCAAGAAAGGGCAACCCCTAATAAGCAGGTGCTTTTCATGCCTTTGCTTATGTTATGTTTGCTAATGTCCCATGTCCCATTGGCCACAGCAAGTCACCAGGGTATCCCAGAGTCAGTGCAGAAGGACACTAACAAAAGGTATGGATAGAGGGAGGGGAATGATTTGTGGTTATTTTTTCTATCTATCTATCTATCTATCTATCTATCTATCTATCTATCTATCTATCATCTATCCATCCATCCATCCAGCTATCTATCATCATTATCATCTTTATCATCTATTATTTGTCTATTACTGTTGAACCATTAAAAGCAAGTTGCAGACATCTTTTGCTTCACTCCTAAATATAAATTCTGGCATAGGCAAGGGTCTTTCTCCAATTCAATTCTTCCCTTCCCTTCTTTTCAGACTATTTTTAAAGGGCTAAATAACTTGAAACTTGATTGTTCATCTCACATTCACACAATAATTGTGACAGTGATAAAGAACATGGAGGGAAGACCTACAAGGCCAACTAATTAAAATATTTAAAAACATTCATTTTTACCCACAAGGAAAGTGTAGGTTTGAGCCACAACATTTAACCAGATTTCTTGCAGCTCAAAGGCAGTTCTGCAGTCAAATTTATACTCTTTTAACTACACAGAAATTAAGGGACAGACGATGCAGACATTTCTAGGAAAAGAGTGGTAACTTCTAGGTCATCACCATGGAAATGGGTGGTAACTTCCGGGTATTACCATGGCAATGGTAAACTCACATGGCACACTGGTGGGAGTGTCTTATGGAAAGCTGCTTCCACCCAGGCCCTGTTTTAGCTAGTCCTCAATTAGGTCTGGTGTCTGAGCCCCACCTCCGGAATCGAGTCCCACCTCCGACCTCATAAAGATATTAAGGACACTGTAAGAATAAATTCCTGCCCCATTCAGGAGATGTCTTGTGTAATTACGTTACTATGAGGTAGCTGGCTGGTCTCCTTGAGAAGCAGTTCCATATCAAGTGCTCAGGATCAGCCTCTGCTGCTAGCAGATTGGGTACTCAGTAGTGGCGGTAACTTGATTAGTTTCAGTGAAAGGTAGCCCCTGCGTGGTGCCCTCCCACAGTAATGAGTTTATGCAAGATCTGGTTGTTAAAAAGTCTGGGAACTCCACCATCTCTCTCTTGCTCTCTCTCTTGCCATGTGACACACCTGTTCCCCCTTCGTCTTCCACCATGATTGTAAGCTTCCTGAGGCCTCACCAGAAGCAGATGCTGGCACTATGCTTTTTGTACAGTCTGCAGAACTGTGAGCCAAATAACCTTCTTTCCTTATAAATTACCTAGACTCCGGTATTCCCTTATTGCAATGCAAAACAGACTAACACACAGGCATAGCTTTCATCCTTGCCACCATGGCCACTCTGTTCATGAGACCATTGAACCAGCATGGGGCTGGCTGAGGAGATGGACTGACTTACTTTCATGGCATGGATCATCCCTGTTGTTAAGAGCTTTCTTCGTGGGGATTATTGTTGTATTTATTTGTGTATTTATGTATTTATTTATTGAGACACTGTTTCATTCTGTTGCCCAGGCTGGAGCGCAGTGGTGCAATCTTGGCTCATTGCAACCTCTGCCTCCCGGGTTCAAGTGATTCTCCTGCCTCAGCCTCTTGAGTAGGTGGGATTACAAGTGCACAACACCAAGCCCGGCTAATTTTTGTATTTTTAGTAGAGATGGGGTTTCACCATGTTGGCCAGGCTGGTCTCGAACTCCTGACCTCAAGTGATTTGCCTGCAACGGCCTCCCAAAGTGCTGGGATTACAGGCATGAGCCACTGTGCCCAACCAAGGATTATTTTTAGTAGGAATTAGGATGAGACACATATATGCATGCATTTTGTATGTACGCCCATAAATGTATCCACATACTTCTTCCTAGACCTGCTTGCCCCTGAGCTTCCAGTCTCATTCCTTACAAGATCCTGACCAAACAGAAAGCCATGGGCCATTTCCCAGGAGCCCATGTATATCTGCACATTGGGCCACATCTCACTCCAATTTAAGTGAAGGGGCCAGGTGTGGTGGCTCAGCCTGTAATCCCAGCACTTTGTGAGTCTCAGGCGGGAGGATGGCTTGAGCCCAGGAGTTCAAAATCAATCTGGGCAACATAGGGAGACCCCATCTGTACAAAACATTCAAAACAAATTAGCAGGTGTAGTGGTGCACACCTGTAGTCCCAGCTACTGGGGAGGCTGAAATGAAAAAATCACTTGAACCCAAGAGATTGAGGCTGCAGTGTGCTATGATCCTGCCACTGCACTCCAGCCTGGGTAACAGAGAAAGACCTGTCTCTAAAACAAACAAACAAATGAAGTGAAGATCTCCAATCACAGCTCTGTACACCAGGATTTACCTTCACCACTGCCTGTAGGACCCACCTCTGAGTAGTGGTCCTGTAATATGATAATTCAGGTTCAGCTTCCAAAATACATCAGTCACACTGATCCATCTGTGAGCCAGACCTTTTCTTCCTTAATATTCTACAGTAAAATCTTCATATGATGTCATGAATGTGAATTAAAGGAACAACATAGCTGCAACCAAGGTCAGTGACATGAGAGTCTGAGCTGTCTGTGTGTGTAACTCTTTTGTGCCATCTAGATCTCTTACAATGAATTAATACTGTGCCCAAATGGCACTATGACTTAGTGGGTTAGATACCCAACTCATGACAGGTAGTTTTAGTCATATAGATACTTGATGTCCCATGGTCAAAATCACAGACTCCATTAGTACTCAGCAGCTGGTTTTCAAATTGAAAGCACTTATATGCTGCATAATAAATGGACTTACTTCAGAACCTTACGGGCTGTAATTTTGCTTTTGTATCTTGCCAGAGACTCCACATAACAGCTTCAACCATTATGGATAGAGGTGACACCATCAAAGTTGCTGATTCATGTGGCTCAGGGACAGGGAGATTGCATCGCAGGCTTTACCTGCTGTAGAGCTCTCACCTGCTTTGAAACTCAGCAGCCTTCAAGTTTATCTGAAAAATGAGTCAGAACAATATTCCAGGCCAGTCATGATGGCTCACGCCTGTAATCTCAGCACTTTGGGAGGCCGAAAGTGGGGGGATTGTTTGAGGCCAGGAGTTTGAGGCCAGCCTGGGCAATATAGTGAGAACCTATTTCTAAAAAAAAAAGAAAGAAAGAAAAAGGAGTTTGAGACCAGCATGGGCAACACAGGGAGACCCCGTCTCCACAAAAAATTTAAAAACTAGCTGCGCATGGTGGCATGTGCCTGTAGTCCCAGTTACTCGGGAGGCTGAAGTGGGAGGATCTACTTGAGCCAGGGAGGTCAAGACTGCAGTGAGCTGTGATCGTGCCACTGCACTCCAGCCTGGGCAATAGAGCAAGACCCTGTCTAAAACAAAACCAAAACCAAAAACCAGCTATAAAAGACACCTAGAACTATTTAAAAAAGGGAAAAAAAGAACACTATTCTGAAGTGTGATTTATATATGTATCATATAAATCATATGTTATATATAAATACACATCTATATATACCCATCTATTATTTTTATTTTATTTTATTTTTGAGACGGAGTTTCACTTTGTCACCCTGGTTGGAGTGCAGTGGCGCGATCTCAGCTCACTGCAACCTCTGCTTCCCGACTTCAAGCGATTCCCCTGCCTCAGCCTCCTGAGTAGCTGGGACTACAGGCATGTGCCACCATGCCCAATTTTTGTATTTTTAGTAGAGATGGAGTTTCGCCATGTTGGCCAGGCTGGTCTCGAACTCCTAACCTCAAGTGATTCACCCGCCTTGGCCTCCCAAACTGCTGGGATTCCAGGTGTGAGCCACCACGCCCCACTCTATCTATCTATCTATCTATCTATCTATCTATCTATCTATCTATCAATCTATCTATCTATCTACCTATCATGTATCTATCACTTTCAAATGTCAAAGAGCCCTACCAAATTATGTGCCTGTTTATCAGTTTAGGAAGTGTGAGTTGCAATAACTTATTCTTTACCTTAAGGGAGATACTATGGCATGTCCCAGATGATTGGACTTCTAAAATCTTCACTGATGTGGTAAGTTAGTGAACATTCATGAGGTTTATCTCCCTCTTTCTGTCACTCATTTGCATTACTATGGCTTCTACAGTGATTGCCACTTCCTGATCACCAGGTCAAATTAGCATGATTTTATTGGTGGAATGAACCAGTGCTATGTTCTTCAGAATGTAAAGATGATCAAGGCCTCTGTGGACTACAATATGACAGAGATTAGGAGGGTTATCAGGAACCTGGGGCAAGACAGTGCTGCAGTCCTTACCATGCACACATGAATGGCTTTTAATTCTCCTAAATGTCAGAGATCAAGTAAAATACATTTGTCAGATCATTAAGCACATACTAAGGACCAAAAACTAGGTTGGTCAACTCCAGTAAAGATGTCACATCTGACATAGCAGCTGAAATTGGAGCTGCTATTTGTTTACATTTAAAGTAGTCACTATGAATTAGCTTTGGCCACATAATAAGTGATACGGTTTGGCTGTGTCCCCACCCAAATCTCATCTTGAATTGTAGCTCCCATAATTCCCACATGTTGTGGGAGGAACCTGGTGAGAGATAACTGAATCATGGGGGTGGTTTCCCCCATACCGTTCTCATGATAGTGAATAAGTATTATCAGAGCTGATGGTTTTATAAGGGGAAACCCTTTTTGCTTGGCTCTCATTCTCTTTGCTGGCTGCCATGTAAGATGTCTCTTTGTTCTCTTTTGCTCTTCTGCTATAATTGTGAGGCCTCCCCAGGCATGTGTAACTATGAGTCCATTAAACCTGTTTTTCTTTATCAGTTACCCAGTCTTGGGTATGTCTTTATCAGCAGCACGAAAACAGACGAAAACAATCAGTAACCCCAAAACTCAGAGGCTTGAAATTACGAATATTATTTCTCACAATTCTGGGGGCCTTCTGAGCATTTCTTTTGCTCTGGGATGGTTTGGCTGCAGCTGCATAGTATAGTCAGGCCTCACTCAAAGTTCTAATGGTTGGTTGGTTATTGTGGGGGACGGGGCATGAGAATGACTTGGCCTTATGTTTCTCATCATCCCTCAGTCTAGTTCACGCTTGCATGAACCCACGGGAGCTGGGTTCAAAATGCAACAAGAAAGCAGTTTCCATTCAGTGAGTGTTTTTCAAACCTCTATATGTCACATTTACTACTGTCTCAAAGAAAATCAAATGCACATTCCCAGATTCAAAGAGTGGAGAAATTGACTCCACCTTTGAAGGGAAGAGCTGCAAAGTCATGTTGCAAAGAATATACACACAGGAATGGGAAGAATTTGTGGGATTTTTTTTCAATCTACCACATCCACTAGCTTCAGTCATGCAGGTTTTTTGCAGGGGCCAAGTAAAATGAATGGAGGTATGATAGGGACAAATAATCCTGCATCCTCTAACTTTTTGATGATGATGCAATCTCTGCAATTCCTCCCACAGCACAGTATTGAGTTTCAAGGGTTTCCACTTGGCTCTTTATACCATAAGGACTTTATTTATTTATTTATTTTTGAGATGGAGTCTCACTCTGTCACCAGGCTGGAGTGCAGTGGCGCCATCTCAGCTCACTGCAATCTCTGCCTCCCAGGTTCAAGCTATTCCCCTGCCTCAGCCTCCCAAGTAGCTGGGATTACAGGTGTGCACCACCACACGCAAGTAATTTTTTTATTTTAGTAGAGATGAGGTTTCACCTTTTTGGCCAGGATGGTCTCTATCTCCTGACCACATGATCCACCCGCCTTGGCCTCCCAAAGTGCTGGGATTACAGGCATGAACTACCGCGCCCAGCCCATAAGTACTCTTAGTTCACAAGTTAGGAAGCCACTATAATGAGTTCTACCAGAAGACGAGCATATCTATCCCAAATATATGTTAAAGGATAGAGGAAAACAACCATAGGGTGAGTTCATGGACTTACTGAACTCACTGTGAGATCAGACTTGGGCCAAACATGGATAAGTAACAAGCTTGAAATCCTATCACAAGGATCTTGAGGGTCTCTCCTGGAAACACTCCTCTTAGCTTACATTGCCTACAGGGAGGACCTTGAGAAGAAGTTTCTGTGCTATTATTTTATCAGTGGGTACAGTTCCAGGGAAGCAGGAGAGAGGGAAAAGTATAGTGTGGTAGGGAAGGAGACAACACTTGTATGAAGGTCTTACTGAGCTGGCCACTGCTTGCTATCAAGTGTAATTGATTGTTTAATTTTGTGTTTTAAGACCACCTAGCTGAGGAGAAGAAGGGAGGTGAATTCATCCACTGGTTCATGAAAGGTTTGTCCCAGAGACTATTAACTCCGCTGTACTTCCAGGTCGCGTGTGAATAGTTCAATGGGTTCTGTAACGTCTCATGCATCAGCATCAACAGGAAAGCCCTAGGGCTTGAGACAAGTAGTGCCCATTGCAGGCATGAGGTCAGGTTTCGTTGCTGCTTGTGCCCATGTAGAGTTGTTCTGAATTCATGCAGGGATGTTGCTGCAGCAGTGAATCAAGAGAAACAAGTTTCCAGAGGCCCCAGGCACAGGTGAGGCTGAGAGGATCTGAAGTGACACATAAGATGTGTCTGAACTCTTTCTTAATTCAACTCTTGCATGCAATTATGTGAGCCTGGTGATGATTAGAGTTTAAATTCTAAACTACTGATGCTGTATCATTAATGACTAATTGTCTATTATTAAAAGTTTCTGTCTCTTCTTGTCAATTCTTTAAGTTATAGCTTTCTAGGAAATTGACCATTTCATCTGTTTGCAAATTTATTCTAATTCAAAAAATATTTTCTATTCTTGTGTAGTCTTTTTCTTTCTTAATATTATTTGTGCCTGTTCTCTTTTTTATTCATCTTTTGAAATAATCTATTTTTTAATTATCTCAGAAATGGATCACTTCAAATAAGCAGTTGTTGGCATTTAGCCTCTATTGCATCAGTGTTTTCTATTTCTTTAACTTGTGCTTATTGTTGACCTCAACCAACTTTCTTTGTATTTATTCTATTATTCTGTGTTCTAACTTCAAGTTGGACATAGCCTTCATTCTTTTCATTTTTCCCTTCTTCTTCTTCTTTTTTTTTTTTTTTTTTTTGAGATGGAGTTTGCTCTTGTTGCCCAGGTTGGAGCATAGTGGCATGATCTCAGCTCACTGCAATCTCCACCCCCAGGGTTCAAGCGAGTCTCCTGCCTCAGCCTCCCGAGGGGTCTAGGAGATTAGTGATTATTAGTTCTAGCAGGTTACAGTGACCGGTAGCACAGGAGGGATTGGCTTCCTTTTTCTGAAGGTGAACCGGGTCTTTTCTGTCCTTTTTCTAAGTAGCTTAAATAACATATGGTCAATAGGCACAATTTTCACAGGCCTCTAACTCATGACCCACTAATCCCCTAGACCCCCGTTGGAAACAAGGAGAACGTGTAACCCTGGAGATCGATGGGTCAGGGCTAAACCCCCAAGTTGCCTTTTTAGTTTGAGGGGAGGTACACAGGCACTCTCCCAAACCAGTGTTTCAAACTTTTTATGATGAGCCGAATCTGCCAACACCAGAGCTTCCAAAAAGGACAAAAGAACTTGTTTCTCCAGCTAGCAGAAAGTGTAGCTCATTTCCTCAATGTTACTTTCTGTTATGTATGTGAGGGAACCACTATGGGAGACTGATGGCCTTGGGAAGCTAGAGAGTTGGTGCCCACTGATCCAGTTCCTGACCCAATTCCAGTTCAGAAGGCCCAAATTAGCAACTTCTGGGTCCTAAAAACTTCAATTATTGGACAATACTGTGTAGCTAGAGAAGGAAAAGACTTCACCATTCCTGTAGGAAAGCTCGATTGTCTAGGACACACTCCAGCTGTCACTCTACACACAAACCCACACACTTGTGTCACAGTCACAGATGCATTCCAGTCCTGTCATACACCAAGCACTTTCTTCTTTTTGACACATACACACAGTCTGTCACACAGTCAAAGAGAAACACACCTGCTGTGTCACGAGCACACATGCAGTCACGAAGACATACCCTGGCCATTTCATGTGCACAGATGCACACACACCCCATTCCCTGTGTCACAAGACATCCCAGCCGTGGCACGTGCACTCTCATACAGACGCAACGTCACCATTCGCACGGTAGGGCACATCCTTGGCTCTATCACGCACATAATATTGCACACACCCCCTACACCATGTCTGTCACCACCACGGACGGTCCATCACACGCGGCCAGGGAGACGCCTGACCTCGTTTTGCCCCACCCCCTCCCTCAAGTCTTCATACCCAGCCACACTGTCGCCTTCTTCGGCTGCTCGCATTCGCCTCATTGCTTCTCCCACCCTTACCCGCACTGCCGACTGGGGCATGAGTCCGCAACGCCCTCTGCGCCTCGCTCTGCTTCGATGTCTCCTTCTGAAACTACACGCGGAACCCAAGAATCACTGGGATGCGCAAAGCGGCTCAGGGGCGCACGCTCATTCGGCCCAGTGACCTGTGGGAATTGTAGTCCAGGGCCGGAAACGCAGGACACGCCAGAAACCCAAGTTTGGGACGGCGCGTCCCAGGGGTTTCTGGAAGTTGTAACCTGTGCTCCGAGTGCGCAGGCGCAGGAACCCTTCAGGGGAATCCCTTTAGCAGGGAGCGTATATTGAAGAGTGCGTGCGGAGGTGAGAGCAATAAACTGATAATGGAAACAGATGGCATACTTCGTTTTCAGTTATCAAATTTCAAAAACTAAAAATGTAGATGGTACACAATATTGTTGAAAATGTGGGGAAATGAGAGCTTTCACACGTAGTGGGTGGAAATGACTACAGCTCTTTTACAGTTTTGTGTAGTAGCATTCACGAAGTGTGAAAGCAACCCCCTAAGCAACCAGCATTTTTACATACAAGAATCTAGCCTACAAAAATGCTGGCATGAAAGACAAAGATGTGGGTACAGTAATGCTTACCAAAGCCGTGTTTGTAATACTGAAGAATTCACATTGTAATACTGAAGAACCTCAATGTTCGTTTTTTGAGACACTGTTAGTCTGTGCTAGCCAATATGATAGCTATTTGTGGCTATTTAAAATTAAATTTATTAAAATTAAATAAAATTCGAAATTCAGTTTCTTACTCACACTAGCCATGTTTCAAAGGCTCATTAGCCAAGACAGCTAGTGGCTACTGTATTGGACAAGAGGGATATAAACATTTCTAACATCACAGAAAGCTACATTGAACAGTGCTGGGTTAGGTAATAATTCAACGTTAAAAGGAATGAATTAAATCTATAACTGACATGAAATGAAGTAGAAGAATGTGTTGAAGTGGAAAGGGCAAATGGCAGAATTATATGGATAGCATGATCCCATTTCTGTATAAAATAGCTGTGTCTTTATACATACATTCAGTGTACAGAAAAATCTGGAAGAATACCTGAAAATATTAACTTCGGTCATTTCTGTAGATAGGGAATGAGTAGGGGGACACTTTCATTTCTGACATTATTTATCATCAGTTGTTTGAATATTTAAAAACTGCAACAATTAAATGAATGTTGCTAAATCCAAATAAATATTTTTATTACTTATTTTGAAAGATTTTTGGCTGCCTTCTACTATCTCAGCGACGTACTCTTTCTTGAAATACTGAACTACTTTAGCTTAATAGACCTCCCTCATTTGTGTTTTATCTCCTCACTGAAAAGCATTAGAACATCTCTACAGCTATACCACTCTGAATGCTCCCGATCTGGTCCGAAAAGCATTAGAACATGGAATTACTTGAGTGATTAAAAGTAAAACAATAAGAAATTGATTGTGGCATCAGAAAAAGTGAAATCAGTTGGATCAATTTAAAATCCCAACATAAGTTTTTTTAAAACGTTTTTCTTTTTACTTTGTAATTACAAAAGCAATGCATGTTTATTACATGAAATATGAATATAGAACAAGTGCAATAACAGAAAAGATCCCTGTAGCCCATGGAGTGGCTGAAAATGATGATTGCTAGTGGGTATTGGTGTCTTTTTGGGCAATGAAAATGTTCTAAAATTGATTGTGATGATGGTTGCATAGCTCTTTGAATAAACTAGAAACTACTGAATTCGGCCAGGCACGGTGGCTCACACCTGTAATCCCAGCACTTTGGGAGACTGAGGCGGGCAGATCACCTGAGGTCAGGAGTTCAAGACCAGCATGGCCAACATGGTGAAACCCCTGTCTTTACTAAAAAATACAAAAATTAGCCAGGCGTGATGGCAGGTGCCTGTAATCCCAGCTACTCGGGAGGCTGAGGCAGGAGAGTCGCTTGAACCCAGGAGGCGGAGGTTGCAGTGAGCTGAGATCACGCCATTGAACTCCAACCTGGGCAACAAGAGCAAAACTCTGTCTCAAAGAAATAAAAAAGAATCTACTGAATTGTACACTTTAAATGGGTGAGTTTTAGAGTATATGAATTATATCTCAGTAAAAGTATTACAGAAAAGCAATAATCTGTGTTAACTAGTTAACCACCTGGAAAAATAAAGTAACTTCCATCCCTCACACATTAAAACAAATAATGTTCACGACATGTATAACTTAAAAATAGACTACCAGAGTGCTTATCAAATTACAAATTGATGTTATTATAATTTTGGTCTGTAGGCTTGACAGCCAAAACACAAATTATGAAGTAAATAGTTAATAAATTATAGAAAATATAAAGTATGTTTCAGTAAACTTCCCTGCCTCCCTCAAATTTAAGTAGCAAATAAACTAAGGGAAAATATTTCAGATACAACAAACAGATAATAAATTTAAAACAAATCAACATATAGATGAATACAAAAATGTGTAGAAATAGGTAAAGAATATAGACTCTTAGAAGGAAAAATTGAAAATGACCAATAAATACTTGAATGCATATGTAAGCTTATGAGAAATAAAAGACATGGAAATATTATGAAAATAAAGGCCGGGCGCGGTGGCTCACACCTGTAATCCCAGCACTTTGGGAGGCTGAGGTGGGCGGATCACCTGAGGTTGGGAGTTCAAGACCAGCCTGACCCACATGGAGAAACCCCATCTCTACTAAAAATACAAAATTAGCTGGGCTTGGTGGCGCATGTCTGTAGTCCCAGCTACTTGGGAAGGCTGAGGCAGGAGAATCGCTTGAACCTGGGAGGTGGAGGTTGCGGTGAGCCAAGATCGCGCCATTGCTCCAGCCTGGGCAACTAGAGCAAAACTCGGTCTCAAAAAAAAAAAAAAAGAAAGAAAGAAAGAAAGAAAAGGAAAAAGAAAAAGAAAATAAATGTTATCATTGGTTTAAGGACTGGGAAATGGTCAAAACAATTGTAAATTTTAAGAAGATATTCATTCACAATACTTTTGGTGGGAGGAATCCACTTACAACCTTTCTGAGAGTAACTTTACATAAATATTTAAGAGAAGCATCTCTTTTAATTCAGGAATCCATTTCTAGAAATGTAGTCCAATTCGGCAAAGTTTCCGACATACACAAATTAGTAGCTCTTCTATGCACCAACAGCGACCAAGCTGAGAATCAAATCCAGAACTCAACAACTTTTACAACATCTGCAAAAATAAAATAAGATAAAATACTTAGGAATATACCTAACCAAGGAGGTGAAAGACCTCTACAAGGAAACTTCAAAACACTGCTAAAAGAAATCATAGATGACACAAACAAATGGAAACACATCCCATGCTCATGGATGGGTAGAATCAAGATTGTAAAAATGATCATACTGCCAAAAGCAACCTACAAATTCAAAGCAATTCCCATCAAAATACTGCCATCATTCTTCACATAACTAGAAAAAACAACCCTAAAATTCATATGGAACCAAAAAAGAGCCCGCATAGCCAAAGCAAGACAAAGCAATGGAGGCATCCCATTACCTGATTTCAAACTATAAGGTCATAGTCACCAAAACAGCATAGTACTGGTATAAAAATAGGCACATCGACCAATGGAACAGAATAGAGAACCCATAAATAAACCCAAATACAGTCAACTGATCTTCAACAAAGCAAACAAAAACATAAAGTGGAGAAAGGACGCCCTATTCAACAAATGGCACTGGGATAATTGGCTAGCCACATGTTGGAGAATGAAACTGGATCTTCATCTCTCACCTTATACAAAAATCAACTGAAGATGGTTAAGGACTTAAATCTAAGACCTGAAACTGTAAAAATTCTAGAAGATAACATTGGAAAAAGCCTTCTAGACATTGGCTTAGGCAAGGATTTTGTGACCAAGAACCCAAAAGCAAACAAACGCAATAAAAACAAAGAGCCTGGGACTTAATTAAACTAAAGAGCTTCTGCGTGGCTAAAGGAACAGTCAGCAAAGTAAACAGACAACCCACAGAGCGGGAGAAAAATTTCACAATCTGTACATCTGACAAAAGACTAATATCCAGAATCTACAAAGAACTGAAATTAGCAAGAAAAACAAACAATCCCATCAAAAAGTGCGCTAAGGACATGAATACATAATTCTCAAAAGAAAATATACAAATGGCCAACAAACATAAGAAAAAATGCTCAACATCACTAATGATCAGGGAAATGCAAATCAAAACCACAGTACAATACCATCTTACTCCTGAAAGAATGTCTATAATGGAAAAAAAAATAGATGTTGCCGTGGATGCAGTGAACAGGGAACACTTCTACACTGCTGGTGGGAATGTAAACTAGTAAAACCGCTATGGAAAACAGTGTGGAGATTCCTTAAAGAACTAAAAGTAGAACTACTATTTGATCCAGCAATCCCACTACTGGGTATCTAGAGGAAAATAAGTCATTATACAAAAAAGCTACTGGTACACACATATTTACAGCAGCAGAATTCACAATCGCAAAAATGCTTAACAACCCAAATGTCCATGAATCAATGAGTGGATAAAGAAACTGTGGTAGATATATACAGTTGAATACTACTCAGCCATAAAAAGGAATGAATTAATGCATTTGCCTGGATTTATTTATTTTTCCTTTTTTTTTTTTTTTTTTTAAGATGGAGTTTCGCTCTTGTTGCCCAGGCTGTAGTGCAATGGCGCTATCTTGGCTCACTGCAACCTCCACCTCCCAGGTTCAGGCAATTCTCCTGCCTCAGCCTCCTGAATGGCTAGGATTATAGACACCCACCAGCGTGCCCGGCTAATTTTCGTATTTTTAGTAGAGACAGGGTTTCATCATGTTGGCCAGGCTGGTCTTGAATTCTTGACTTCAGGTGATCCAGCTGCCTCAGCCTCCCAAAGTGCTGGGATTACAGGTGTGAACCACCATGCCCGGCCTGGAGACTATTATTCTAAGTGAAGCAACTCAGGAATGGAAAATCAAACATCATATATTCTCACTGATAAGTGGGAGCTAAGGTGTGAGGATGCAAAGGCCTAAGAATGACACAGTGGACTTTGGGGACTTGGGGGAAAGGGTGGAAAGGGGGTGAGGGATAAAAGACTAAAAATTGGGTGCCATGTACACTGTTCAGGTGATGGGTACACCAAAATCTCACAAATCACCACTGAAGAAGTTACTCATGTAACCAAACACCACCTGTTTCCCAAAAACCTATGGAAATAAAAAATTAAAAAAAAATCAAAGACCCCCAAAATATTCAGAGTAGTACTTGTGGGAGTCATTGAGCAAGTAACATGGGAAGAGAGGAGGCTGCTTCCACCAGTGGTTTTGGAGGTGGAGCAGATGCTGATGATAATGAAGTCCCAGATGGGAAACGGGGATGGGTGCCGAGGAAAGCTCAAGGACCCTGCAGATGAGGACTCAGACCCACGATACTGGATGAGGCATCCATGTCACCATGGGAGTCAACCAGGGTAGTGGCCTCAGCTGAGGCAGGGGAAAAGCTGGGATCCAAGAGCTCTAGTCTTCTCTTGATAAGCAAGAGAGACCAGGAGGTGAGAGATGGCAGAGGATGAGAGAGGTGATATCAGTGACCAGAAAGAGCTCCTAAAAAGTAACTTCCTTTTCTTTCTGTTAGTTTTAATATAAAATTTCGCTTTAATATTTTTAGACAATTCTTTTTTAAAAAAGTATTTATATCCAAAGGTTCTTACCACACAAACCACAGCCCCAATCTTTTTGCCCTAACCTCAGAATCAGTTAGTTGTCTCCTTTAAAACCTTTCTCTCTCTCACACACACACACACGCACACACGCAAACACACAGGAGAGAGAGAGAGGGAATATATAGTATTGTTTTTGGAGTATGAGTGTGTGCTTCAGAATAAATGGTTTCATACTCTATAAAAAATGAGATTCAAATTTTATAATCCATCAAGTTTTATTGGAACACAGCCATGCTGGATTGCTTGTGTATTGTTTATGGCCGCCTTTGCACTGCCATAAGTCTCCACGGTCACAATATCCACTCACTACCACTTATTGTTGTCTTTCAACAGCGGCATATAAAATCTGTAACACAGTTCATCTCACACCTAATAAAATAGACTCACACAGGCATAAATTTAGAAAACATCCCATGAACATAAACAGGTCCACGCAGGGTCCCAGACACCGAATCGAACTAAGAAACTCCCTCACAGCAAGACACACCCATCTGTTCAATTGCCAGACACTGTTCCAGGCGCTCATACCCAGGTAAACCGGTAGTGTCGCGCAGGTCATTTCCAGCGAACTTACCCCGGATTCCCTTGCTCGCTCACGTCTAAGTCCCCAGACACCCCAGTCCCGTCTTCGCCTGTTCTAGACTCCAGAATGCGTTCCTTAGCGAAAGCTGAGAACCTTTTAATTCGCTCTCAGTCAACACCAGAGACCCTCAAGCAAAAGCAAGAGCTCCTGGGCGTCTTCGAAAAAAGCGCCTTTCACAGGTGAAGCCAAGTTGCATGCTGGGAGCATCCCTGCTGTCCAGGTTTCAACTTCCGGAGACTCTCCCGCTGTGGACTACATTTCCCAGAAGTCTCCGGGGCACAGGTCTTTTAGGGGCGGGGCGAGCTTGCCTGCCAGAAGCTCCTCTCCCAGCCTGCGAGCATTTCCAGGCTCTTGTTTCCCATCAGCCTCTGGGTCCAAACTAACCACAGGTCTCTGGGTCCTTTTCCGGTGTCCTTAAGGTTCTTGGACTCTGCATGGTGAGTTGGTCGTGTCCGTAGAAGTAATCTGCCCAGGTGAAGCTGGGAGGGCTCGGCTGGCTTACTGGGGCCGGACTGGAACCGGCAGTGAGGGTGGGGGTGGCATCGGGGGCGCTGGGGGTGGGGAGGGCTGGGTCACGGACAGAGCGTGTCGTGTCCGGATCCTCAAGCCTGTGTGCACGCGAGCAGCCGAGGGACAGTGTGTCTCAGACGGCGTGGCAGGGACGGGGCGTGTCTCCACGGAGGTGGGTGCAGTTGTGAATGTGTGACGGGCTGACGGGGTGCGTGGCCGTATTTGTAAATGTGATTTGCTTTGACCAAATGCTCTAGGTTCCCTTTAGCCTGTCTTCGGGCCTGCCACAATTAAATGACCGCAAGAAAGAAATCTATGCTAAGCCCCATAATGAACGTTTCAAGCAAGAAGGATGAGAATTTTAGATCTGGAAGTGTCCGCGGGACAGGACCTTGTCAAGACCTGATGGGGAAGTTCTAGAGGTGGGATTCCTAGAAGAGGCGCCTCTAGGAGCTCTTTGGTGGTGAGCTACATGTTTCAGAGCCATTGCAAGCAGACCTCTGTCCCCAAGAATTGCCCTCAACACAGAGACAGACTCTAGCCTCCCTTTTCATTCCGTTTGGTTTTGTGTGGATGAAGGCAGAAGTGGCCCCAGAGGGTGTTTTGCTCTTCTTTTTCTTTTTTTAATTAAGTCTGTGACGCGCTAGAAATGCTGATGTCTCATGTTACTGTTTTTCCCCCAGTGCTGCCAGGTTGCCAGATTTCTAAGAAGGAGTTTGAAGAGGAGAAAAGGATTTTTGCATGTTTAGAAATCAAGGTTCAGGTGAGGTTTTTTATACATACTTTTAAAATACATATACATACAATTACCTTTGCTTCTAGGTCATGAGAACATTTTCTTTCCTTGGCCTGAAATATCTTGACTGGGTTTTCCCAGTTACATGACCCGCCATGCTGGTACATATTTCCTCCCAGTGGCCCCCTATTGTTCTTCTCCACAATTCTTACCCACCTGTTCATATGGCAAATTGTTCAAATACTTCAGTGCATTATGATGCACTGAAGAGTTATAGAAAGGCACCTCTTGTAGATTGCTATTAGAGCATTATTTTATACTATGATTATTTGAAGAGATTAGTAATTAGGTGGTATTATATAAACATTATTTTTTATCTTTTCTGTAGTCATAATTAAATTTTTTTTTAAACTTTTTTTAGAGACAAGGTCTCACTCTGTTGCCCAGGCTGAGTGCAGTAGTACAGTCATAGCTCAGTGCAACCTTGAAGTCCTGGGCTCAGGTGTTCCTCTGGCCTTGGCGTCCCAAAGTGCTGGGACTGCAGGTGTGAGCCACCACGCCTGGCCCATAGTCATGATGCTTAAAGAAAGGCAAGGTATAAGGGATTTTAAGTAAGGGAATGTTTCTGGCAGTAAATGACAATGTTGTCTGCTTTGTGAGGCTTTTAGGGGTGGAAATATGATTGAGCTTTGAACATAGGGATTTGTAATTTGCACCAACAAGAGTGGGGACTTTCAGATAATCTTTATATAGAAATCTGTAACATTTCCAAGCATGACTTGTTTCAAGTCCAGCTTTGTGTGGCATGTAAGAAGCCGTATTATGCTGTAGTTAAAAATAAGGCTCTGGGGTCGGGCACAGTGGCTCACGCCTGTAATCCCAGCACTTGGGAGGCTGAGGCAGGTGGATCATGAAGTCAGGAGATCGAGAACATCCTGGCTAATACGGTGAAACCCCGTCTCCACTAAAAATACAAAAAATTAGCTGGGTGTAGTGGTAGGTGCCTGTAGTCCCAGCTATTCGGGAGGCTGAGGCAGGAGAATGGCGTGAACCCGGGCGGTGAAGGTTGCAGTGAGCCAAGATTGCACCATTGCACTCCAGCCTGGGTGACAGAGAGAGACTCCATCTCGAAAAAACAGCAACAACAAAAAAATTAAGGCTCTGGATCCAAAGTATCTGAATTCAAATCCTGGCTCTGCCTGTTGGTAGCTGTGTGTACTTAGACAATTGATTCAGGCCCTCTGTGCCACATCTATAAAATAGGGACAGGATAGTACCTACCTAATGGAGTTGATATGATGTAAGATGAGATATTATATGTAAAGCTTCGTAGAGCAGTGTCATCCCCATGATATGGGCTTACTGAATATTGAGTTGCTATTATTGGGCTCTTCTAGATTATTTCCCATAAACTTTTTATAGATTAGAGTAACACAAGTATGAAGTTGATTGTGACGGTTGCTTGCAAATTAACTAAAAAAGTGGGGGCTGGGCACAGTGGCTCACACCTGTAATCCCAGCACTTTGGGAGTCCGAGGCGGGTGGATCACAAGGTCAGAAGTTCGAGACCAGCCTGGCCAGCATGGTGAAACCCCGTCTCTACTAAAAATACAAAAAATTAGCCGGGCATGGTGGCGGGTGGCTGTAGTCCCAGCTACTCGGGAGGCTGAGGCAGGAGAATTGCTTGAACCCAGCAGGCGGAGGTTGTAGTGCGCCGAGATCGCGCCACTGCACTCCAGCCTGGGTAACAGAGCAAGACTGTCTCACACACAGACACGAAAAAGTGACCAGATGCTCAAATGATCTAGGACAGGAACACTTTTTTTTTGTTGTTTAAACAGGTTCTTGGCCTTTTGCCTAGGCTGGAGTGCAGTGGCATGATCATGGCTCACTGTAGCCTTGGCCTCCTAGGCTCAAGCGATCCTCCCACCTCAGGCTCCTGAGTACCTGGGACTACAGGTACGTGCCACAAAGCCTGACCAGTTTTTGTTGTATTTTTTATAGAGAGGGGGTTTTGCTATGTTACCCAGCCTGGTCTCTAACTCCTGGACTCAGGTGATCTGCCTGCCTCGGGCTCCTCAAGTGCTAGGATTACAGGCGTGAGCCACTGTGCCCAGGCTTACAACAGGAAGTCTTAACCTGAGGTCTTCTTGTTCCATTGACGAGCTTCCAGGTGACCAAAATCCCTTGAAATTGAGACTAAATTTTTGTAAATATATGTAAATGTGTTTTTTTAAGTGGGCAAAGTGTCTATAATTTCATGAGATTATCAAAAGTGACCATGACCCAAAAAGATCTAGCTCCATTGTTCTGGAAAAAAGACTGTAATTGCCGGGAAAGAGCTTGAAAAATATTAGTGTCCAGCTGGGCTCGGTGGCTTATGCCTGTAATCCCAACGCTTTGGGAGGCTGAGGCGGGTGGATCACTTGAGGTCAGGAGTTCGAGACCAGCCTGACCAATATGGTGAAATCCCATCTGTACTAAAATTACAAAAATTAGCCGGGCGTGGTGGTGTGCACCTGTAGACCCAGCTATTCAATAGGCTGAGGCAGGAGAATTGGTTGAACCTGGGAGACAGAGGTTGCAGTGAGCCAAGATTGCACCACTGCACTCCAGCCTGAGTGACAGAGCAAGACTCCATCTAAAAAAAATTAGTGTCCAATAGAATGGAAATAGTCAAGTAAATTGCAGTATGTCTAGTGATGGAATGATATGCACCTAATAAAAATTAAGTTTATAAAGAGTCAAAGGAAGGAAAAATATAAATGATATAATTTTAAGCAATTATTATAGTTATGAACAAAAGTGCTCAAGAATATTGTGTTATGTGTCAATCCCATCTGATAAGACACGGTTTTGGAAGACATATTTCAAGAATTACATTAAAATCTTACTTTAATTGGTCATTCACTGAAGAAGTGGAAAGATGCAGCCGTACTTACGGAGTATCTACTCTATACCAAATACTGTTTTGTTTATGCACATTTATTTTCTTCCTCAGACTTTGAAGGTGGTTTATCTAATCTGTGTTGATTTACAGGAGAATCTTGCCAGTGAACGTGTCTCATTACATTGAATAACAGCTACAGGATGTTCGAGAGCTGGTAGGTGTAAATTGTTTCAGGCCCACTGATTTTCAGTGTTGGCCCCGTTTGTTCAGTTTTCTTAATGACTGGAATATATTCCTCCTGTCACTCAGTTTTTTACATTTGGAAATGTCTTTATAGTTCCAATTATGGAATTAATGCACGCTTGGTCCAGAAAAAAAACTCAGCAGTCCAAGAGACATATAGAGAAGGAAGCTAAAAATTGCATCCTCTAGAGTTAATCATTTTTAATGTTTTGGTGTTTTTTTTCTTTTTCTTTTTTGAGATAGTGTCTCATTCTGTCACCCAGGTTGGAGTGCAGTGGTCCAATGTCAGCTCACTGCAACCTCCACCTCCCAGGCTCAAGCGATCCTCCCACCTCAGAGGGAAGGTAGCTGGGACCACAGGTGTGTGCCACCATGCCCGGCTAATTTTTCATGTTTTTGATAGAGATGGGGTTTCACCATGTTGCCCAGGCTGGCCTTGAACTGCTGAGCTCAAGCAATCCACCTCCTTTGGCCTTCCAAAGTGCTGGAATTACAGGCGTGAGCCACCACACCCAGCACTTTGGAATATTTTTATTTAAATCCTTTTTCCTTTGAGCCTATGGGTCTGTTTTTTTTTTTTCTGCAGAATAAAATTATAGTAATTGGTGATGTAAATGAATTGAAGACTCTTTAGTTCTTAGTTTGAAAAAAAAATCCAACCCAGTTCTAGGTTTTATGTTAATCTTGAATATTTAGAGAGAAGAAGGACGTACTAGTGATTCCCTTATTTGAAAACCTTCAAATATTTACAACTTCTGGGATTATAGAAATGTCATTTAAAAATGAATTACCAGGCAAAAAAGAGTTTTAGAATTAGATTATTTTAAAGGTTACCTCTACAGACAATGGCAATAATCTCCAATATACAGCCATCTTACAAAAAATACATTTTACAGATAATATTTCCAAGGACAGGTGTAAATACCAGGAGGTAGAATAAGAAGGTTCTTGTTGTAAATGTTTAAGTAATCCACCAATTTGTACTGAAGAGTAAGACTGAGCCTCTGGTTAAGTTCTCAGCTTTATACCTAATCAGGTTGTATTTTCTGATGCAGCTTAATGATGCTGAATCTCTATGTAACTTCTGGGAGGAAGGGGTATTTTCCTCTGTATGTTTCTGAGAACCTGTTTTGCTCACATTGTTATTTAGGAAGAATAGCAGACTCAAGGTTGACCTGTGAAATTTGAGTTCACGTTATAAGAAAGCAGGTCTGAGAAAGACACATTTTACTGTGAGCAAAATAGAGTAGCCTTAAGTTTCTTTGGCATAACAAGATAAGGGACAGTAACATTCTTCATTTTCAATAATAATGATGAAAATGTGGCCAAGCCTGGTGGCTTGCACCTGTAATCCCAGCACTTTGGGAGGTCAAGGCAGGAGGATTCCTTGAGCTCAGGAGTTTGAGACCAGCCTGGACAACACAGTGAGACCCTTTCTTTACAAACAATTTTAAAGAAGAATCATTAGTGGGGCAAGGTGGCGTGCACCTGTGGTTCCAGCTACTGGGGATGGAGGCTGAGGTAGGAGGATCACTTGAGCCCAGGAGGTCGAGGCTGCAGTGAGCTGTGTTTGTGTCACTACACTCCAGCCTAGGCAACAGAGCAAGACCCTGTCTCTGAAAAAAAAAAAAAAAAAAAAAGACAACTTATAAACAATTATCATATACCATTCAGTATTTTGTATGGATTTCTTACTTACTCTTCTATGGTAGACACTGTTCTCACCCGTCTTATTGATGAGGAAACAGAGGTATTGAGAAATGGATAACTATCAAGCTCAAATTCACATCCTAAAGGTCTGACACCAGAACTTTTATCTTAATTTCAATAGAATATGCCTCCCACATTATGTTAGTTACAAACCGGCCTGCCTAAGGAATTGATCATGCATGTCTTTCTTCATCAATTAATATGAACCAACACCATCATAACTAATGAGGATATGGTGGGCCATAATTTATTAAACCTTTTGCTTACTATTATGTAGTTTCTCATTTTTGGTTACCAGAAATTATTTTTGGTTGAGTACCCTTGCGTATTCATCTTGTGTGTTTCTTTCTTCTTTACCTATTTCTTTTTTTTTTTTTTTTTTCAGATGGAGACTCGCTCTGTCGCCCAGGCTGGAGTGCAGTGGTGCGATCTTGGCTCACTGCAAGCTCTGCCTCCTGGGTTCACGCTATTCTCCTGCCTCAGACTCCTGAGTAGCTGGGACTACAGGTGCCTGCCACCACACCCAGCTAATTTTTTTTGTAGTTTTAGTAGAGACGGGGTTTCACCATGTTAGGATGGTCTCGATCTCCTGACCTCGTGGTCCACCCACCTCGGCCTCTCAAAGTGCTGGGATTATAGGCATGAGCCACCGTGCCTGGCCCTTCTTTACCTATTTCTTAAGGATACATTTCTAGAAGTGAAGTTTTGGGTAAAGAATTTGCCCCAAATGCCTGACCCTGTGATACTTGTACTTAGGGGGTAATACAGTGTTTCGAAGACATACTTGTTACCTTGGAGACCAAATATGCCTTGGGGTAAGCATAAGGCAGCCAGCAGTGAGCAACAAAGGCCAGTAGGCAATCCAGGGGACCTGCTTTAGGAACTCATAGGAAGGCAGTTATAAGCAATACTGTTGAACTATGATCAAGCATTTGGAGGCAAATGGAATTTATTCTGTAAGGTTTATACTTTATAGTTTTTATTCTACTAATGTTGGTTGCAAAGTGAGCCTAATAGGATCAGGTGATTCAGTTATCTGGATTCAGTTATCTGGAGAGTACCACGTGTAAGACAGGTTCAGATACAAAATAAATCCATCAGTCAAGATAAGAAAAGCAGAATCAAAACCTCATTAATGGAAGAGGAACAAAAAAATAATAAACCACCCCCCCCAAAAAAAAATGAAAAAAAAGGATGAAATTCCTCAACTTATGCCATGGATATATTAATATCATTTCATTAATATTATTCCATTAATATATACGTGGCATAACTTGGGGAATTTCATCCTTTTTTTTTCTAGGCAAGACATAGGCATATGTAGAAATTATACAGTTCGTGTAATGTATGGCCATGGTTACAATGATTGTGTGGATTACCTAAACAGAAAATATTATGATCATAATCAAAAGATAAATGTTATTAATATATATAGATATATAATTTTATTTTTTATTTTTTATTTATTTTATTTATTTATTTTTTTGGAGATGGAGTCTTGCTCTGTCACCCAGGCTGGAGTGCAGCAGCGCGATCTCGGCTCACTGCCAGCTCTGCCTCCCGGGTTCACGCCATTCTCCTGCCTCAGCCTCCCGAGTAGCTGGGACTACAGGCGCCTGCCACCACGCCCGGCTAATTTTTTGTATTTTTGTAGAGACAGGGTTTCACCGTGTTAGCCAGGATGGTCTCGATCTCCTGACCTCATAATCCACCCGCCTTAGCCTCCGAAAGTGCTGGGATCATAGGCCTGAGCCACCGCACCCGGCCTGTTTCTTTCTTGAGATGTATAACTTTCTAAACATTTTTTCATCTATTGATGTGATTGTCAGTCTTTCTGTATTGATACATATGTATTTTATAAATGTAATCATATCATAAGTCTCATAACCTCCTTTTTCTATTGAGTATATCTTGATTATTTCCCTAAGTTAGCGTGTACTCATTGCATGATGTTCTGTGTCATGAATATTCTGATATATGCATTAGAAAGTCAGCTTTTTGGGTTCCTGATGAATTCCTTATACATCCTGTCCAGCTCCCATGTTTTGACCAACTTCCTTCAGTCCTGAGCCCATGAAGGATGTTCTAGCTTGGACCGTGACAGGTATTCCTGAGAGGTAGGAATGGAAGGAGGATGATCTGATTTCCTGGGCAGGACTGAATTGTCGAATCCCAGGTCCAGATTCACATCCTCAGAACCAGACACTGCCAGAAACCTCCCTGCTGAAGACCTTTGGGGTTTAGGTGAAAGTTTGAATTCCATAAATGGTGCGTGGGGTGTGTAGCAGAAGCGGGCATGGAGAAGATAAGATCTTCTATTAGCATAAGTCAGGATGGGATCACTGAGGCACACCTGGTTTAACACTTCGTTTTCCTTCCCCAGTTCTGGCTTCTCTGGATTCTTTGCTTCACCAATAGAGGAATCCCATGGAGCATTAATTAGTTCTTGCAATTCCAGAACCATGACTGATGTAAGTTGGTATTTTTCTCTCCATGAAATACTGTGATTTTTAGGGTGTGTGAATCTTTTCATTAATTTTCCTTAGACCTATAGAACTTCTCCATAGACCCAAGTTTTCCACAGAGATAAGGACTTTGGGGTTGCTTGGTCTCAACCTCAGTTTATGTGAAGCTGCATGTGTTGGGAGGCGCTTCAGATTAGAGAGAGGGGAGTTAGTGGTTCTTTCCAGCAATTTCCTAAGAGATGAAGACCAGTGGTCTTTGGAGTCACCAAAGGACTCCACCACCAGTGGATTTAGAACCAGTTGACTTTGAAGTCATTTTGTCGTCAACCAGGATGTGTAGGCCATGAGTGACATTTGTGTCATGTGCAATATCCTATATCAGTATCCTCATGTGTCTTGTGTCAGTACTCTCTAACTCAGGAACAAGTGAAGTACTAAGCGAGGGGTAGTTGATAGTAACAGATAAGATGATGCCTAAGGTCTAGATGATAATATATTTCCACGATCAAGAAAATCTACAGAAGTTTTGTTCAGCCTAAATGTACAGATATAATTGAGTGACTAAGCTCATATATTGAGAGGATAAAATGAATTGCAACAAATAAAAATACTGTTTATTCATCATAAGAAAAAATGCTTATGATGTAATCTAACAGTGATGTATTTGAGTCTTGATGATAGTCCCTAATTTAATGGGAATCATTTTTATAAAATAAAGATTTTGTAGTACATTTGGAAAAAAGTTTTCATGTTTTCCTATTTCTTTCTTTCTTTTTGAGACAGAATCTTGCTCTGTCACCCAGGCTGGAGTGCAGTGGCACAATCTCGGCTCACTGCAACTTCCGCCTCCCAGGTTCAAGCGATTCTCCTGCCTCAGCCTCCCAAGTAGCTGGGATTACAGGCATCTGCCACCACACCTGGCTAATTTTTGTATTGTTAGTAGAGATGGGGTTTCACATGTTGGCCAGGCTGGTCTCGAACTCCTGACCTCAAGTGATTTGCCCGCCTCAGCCTCCCAAAGTGCTTGGGATTACGGGCATGAACCGTTGCACCTGGCCTTGTTTTTATTTCTTAAAGGGGAAAGATGGTGAGCAATTCACTTTTACAAAGAATTGATGAGGAAGGCACATAGCACATTGTAAATGTGCATGATGTATACGCATGTACTTTTTATATAACAGAGAAGAAACTGAGATTTTTAAAATATATTACCAGACAGATCTGGATAGCTGAGTTATCTCACAGTATCCGGGAAGTTTTTTCTGCTATAACAAGATTCTCATAGAACATGTTGACATCCTGCTTTAGTCACAGATTTTCTTGCTTTTTCTTACCTATATCAGAGGCTTTCAGCTTACTCGATTGTTATATTTCTCCCCCTCTTTGTAGTTCATCCTTTGTACCCTCTTTTTTCCTCTTGGAAATGTTTTCTTTAATTTCACAAGTAATACATGGGTTTTTGGTTTTAGGGGTTGGTGACATTCAGGGATGTGGCCATCGACTTCTCTCAGGAGGAGTGGGAATGCCTGGACCCTGCTCAGAGGGACTTGTACGTGGATGTAATGTTGGAGAACTATAGTAACTTGGTGTCACTGGGTAAGGTCATCTGCCTGAAATAATTTAGAGTCTCCTCTTTGCATCATCAGTTTTCTGCACTGGAAATTACAGGGCTATCTTTGAAGAAACCAGGTGAATTTCTTCTCCCCCTTCCCAGGGGCATGCTTTTATACTTGCTGGGTTAGAAATGGGTTCGTTAAACACGTTGATCTTCCCCATCCCTCAGTGAGCTTTACACCATTTTCGGGCCCTCCCTGCAATCACCTCTCTCCTTTAATGGCCAAGGGGCTGGATTTGCATTATAGGACATTTATTTCATAACTATGGCAAAGAAACCAGATTTCATAAATTCTGAAAATATTATATTGAATATCTACTCCTGGCCAGCCTTGTGCTGAGCACTGTCAGTTGAATCATGAACAAGCTTTGATAACTTGCCCATTTTCATGCAGTTTACTTTGTAGTAAAGGAGAAACATCAAATAAGTAAATTTATAAATAGATAAATAGTATGTAATGAAGCAAATTCTTTGGAAAAGGTAAACAGCATAAGGGAATAGAAAATGATGAGGACTGACAGGGCTAATTTAGGTAAGATAGTCGGGGAACGCTTTCTTGAACAGAGATGTGGAGCCTGGGATCTCTATGTGAATATCTGGCGGAGGAACAGATCAGTCACAGTGAACAGCAAATGCAAAGGCCCTGTTGTTGGAAAGGAACTTTACCAGAACTCTAGAGTAGCGTTATTAAAGGAACATGTACTAAGAAATTAGGCCAGGGAGATAGGAAGGGGCCAGATAATACATTGTTTTGTTGTTCTTGTTTGTGGAATTTGGATTGTTTAGTCTCTTTCAGTCTGAAACAGTTCACATGTCTTTCCCTGACTTGCATATATGTCTGTGATGCTTTTGAAGATTACAGGCCAGCTATTTTGTATAGTGTTCCTCAATGTGGGTTTGTCTGCTGTTTCTTCATGATTAGATTTAGAATATGGATCTTTAGCAGGATTATCACAGAATTGATGCTGCGTTCTTCTCCCTGCATTTTGTTGGGTGGTGTGATTAATTTATCATTACTCATGTTACTCACTCTGAGTACTTGATTAAGGTAGCGTCTGCTGGCTTCCTCCTTGTGCAGTTGCCCTTTTTCCCTTCCACAACTATTTTGTGGGGAGGAACTTTGAAACTATTAAATATTGTGGAACTGGGCACAGTGGTGGCTCACACCTGTAATCCCAGCACTTTGGGAAGCTGAGATGGTCGGATCGCTTGAGGCCAGGAGTTCGAGACCAGCATGGGCAGCATGGCAAAACCCCATCTCTACAAAAAATACAAAAATATTTGCTGGGCTGTGGTGGTGCGCTCCTTTAGTCCCAGCAACTGGGGAGGCTGAGGTGGCTGGATTGCTTGAACCTAAGAGGTTGAGGCTGCAGTGAGCTGAGATTGTGTCACCACACTCCAGCCTGGGTGACACACAAGACCCTACCTCAATAAATAAATAAATATTGTGTTCCTCTTTAAACTTTCCATTTATTCATATGTTCGCTTTCTAGTCAATGGGCTATATTCTGTTTTTTTTCTGTTATTTATTTTGAAGCTCAAAGTGTTGGAGCTTGTCCAGATTTAGTCAGTGGGAATCCTTTCATGATATGGCTTTTTGGCACATCTCCGTCACTCTTTGAGTACCTCCTGGTTTTCTGATAAACAAGGTGTTAGAGTTTCATCTTGTATGAAATTTCCCTTGTCTAGTTTTACAATCAGCTATTGCTTTGAAGTGCCTGGTTACTTTCACACAGATTTATAGTTATTATTTTATGCATTTGTCTTTTAAATCAATAAATCAAAAGTACAATAATACTAACTTTTATATTTACTCATGTAGTTACCTTTACCAATGTTCTTTATTTCTCCTTATGGCTTCTAATTACTGTTTAGTGTCCTTTCACTTTAGTCTGAAACACTCTTGTCTAACATTTCCTCTAGAGTAGGTCTACTGGTAATCACCTCCTTCAGCTTTTGTTTTTTCTGGAAATGCCTTAATTTCACCTTTATTCTTAAAGGACAGTTTTTGCTGGTATAGAATTCTTGGTTGACAGTTTTTTTTTCTTTTGGACTTTTCAATATACCATCCTATTACTTTCTGTTCTCTGTGGTTTCTGATGAGAAATTAGCTGTTAATCTTGTTGCAGATTCTTGTATGTGGTAGGCTGCTGCTTTCTTCCTGTGTTCTGAAGTCTTTTTGTCTTTGGGTTTCCATAATTTGACAATAATGTGTCTAGATATGAATCTCTTTATCATGTCTGAAGTTGTTGAGCCTCTTGGATGTGTGTATTCCTGCCTTTTGTCAGATTTTGGAAGTTTTCAGACATTTTTTCTTCAAATTTTTTTCTGTACTTTTGTCTCTCTTCTTTTTCTGGGACTCATATGATGTGTATGTTGGTGTGCTTGATGGTATCCCATTGATCCCTCAGGCTCTCTTCACTGTTCATTATTCCTTTTTCTTTTTGCTTCTCTAGTGCAATAATTTCAAATGCCTCATTTTCAAGTTTGCTGAGTCTTTCTTCTGCTGAATCCACTATTGAAATTTTCATTTCAGTTACTTTACTCCAGAATTTGTTTGGTTCCTTTTTTTTATAATTTCTATCCTTTTATTGATATTTTCATTTTGTTCATACATTGTTTTCCTGATTTCCTTTAGCTCTTGGTCCATGGTTTCTGTAGCTCATTGAGCATATTTGGATAGTTCATTTAATGTCTGGGCTTCCTCAGGAATGGTTTCTGTCAGATTCTTTTTTTTCCTTTGAACGGGCCCCGTATTTTCCTGTTTCACTGTATGCTTTGTAATTTTTTTTGTTAAAACTGGGCATTTTGAGTATTATAATGTGGTACCTCTGGAGATTCAATTTTCCCATTCCTCAGGCATAGCTGATTTCTGCTTGTTGAGGGCTGGAGCTGTCAGATTTTTTCAAACTCTTTTTGCAAATTGTATATTCCTTATTGTATGTGGTCACTGAAGTTTCTGTTCCATCATCTCTGCAGTCAGTTAGTACCAGATAAAGATTTACTTAAATATCTGGCTGTAAAAAGGGGAGGAAAAAAAGGTCCATTAGCCCTTTAAATCTTCCAGTAGATACTTCTGGGTAAAGCTGCTGTGGCTGATGGGGCTAAAATCAAGGCAGTCATCTGTGCTGGTCCCTCAAGGTAACACAAAACCCACCAAACTGCACAACCCTGAATTTTTTGGAAGACAAGGTCACGCTGCCCACCCAGGTCCCAACCAGCTGTTCCAGGAATACAGGCTGCTCTCCCCACAGCTGTGGTGGAGCTGAGGAGTGAAGGAAGTGATTAGTTGGTACACAGCATTCCAGGCACATAGGCCTGTCATCCCATAGCATTGGCTGGACTGAGAAATGGGGGATGGTGGCTTGCACGAGCCACTCTTTCACCTAAGAATAGTAGCCTCTTTATTCATCCAGCACTCCCCTTGTTGTTATGGAAGTGCCTGATAAGATTCCAGAATTAAGAGTTTGTGGATGCCAATCTCTCTCTCTCTTTTTTTTTTTTTGAGATGGAGTCTCGCTCTGTCACCCAGGCTGGAGTGCAGTGGTGTGATCTCGGCTCACTGCAAGCTCTGCCTCCCAGGTTCACACCATTCTCCTGCCTCAGCCTCCTGAGTAGCTGGGACTACAGGCGCCTGCCACCACGCCCGGCTAATTTTTTTTCTCCTTTTTTTTTTTTATTTTTTAGTAGAGATGAGGTTTCACCGTGTTAGCCAGGATGGTCTCGATCTCCTGACCTCGTGATCCACCCACCTCGGCCTCCCAAAATGCTAGGATTACAGGCGTGGCCCACTGCGCCTGGCCAATGACAATCTGTCTTTCCAGCTCAATTGTTGCTTTGATGGAGGTACCAGCCCTTAGAGCTTCCTATTTCATCATTTTGTGTGACATCACTCCTACATATTCATTTAATGTCACTATTGATATGGTTAGATTTCAGTTTACCATCTTGCTATTTTTTGTTTCACTAGTTCTTTCTTTTGTTTCCACCTTCTTGGATTCATCAAGTATTTTTTAGTATTCCATTTTATCTCATCTGTTATCTTTTGCTATATTATTTGTATTTACTTTTGGGATTACAATATGCATCCTTAATTTAGCATGGTCTACTTGAAATTAATAACATACTACTTTGTTGTATAATGTAAGAATTTTACTAATCTGTAAACTTCATTCAGCCTGAAAAGCTTCCTTTAGCATTTCTTGTGTTACATGGCTACTAGCAGCTAATTTTATCTTTTTTTTTTTTTTTTTGAGACAGTCTCACTGTGTCACCCAGGCTGGAGTGCAGTGCCATGATTTCGGCTCACTGCAGCCTCTGCCTCCCAGGTTCAAGCAATTCTCGTGCCTCAGCCTCCAATAGCTGGGATTACAGTCATGTGCCACTATGCCTGACTAGTTTTTGTATTTTTAGTAGACACAAGGTTTCACTGTGTTGGCCAGGCTGGTTTTGATTTCCTGACCTCAGGTGATCCACCTGCCTTGGCCTCCCAAAGTGCTGGGATTACAGGCATGAGCCACCACACCCAGCCTTCATCTTTCTTATTTTTGAAGGATATTTTTACCAGATATGAATTTCCCAACTGATATATTTTTTCTTTTAGTTAGCTTCAAAAATGTTCCATTATCTTCTGAACTCTATTGTATATAATGATTAGACAGCTATGATTCTTATTGTTCATTTTATATATACTTTATTCTCTGTTATTAAGTTTTTTCTTTATTTTTGGTCTGTAACAATCTGACTATAAAGTTCTAGATATGGTTCCTTTACATTTATCATGCTTCACTTTCCCTTACCTTTGATCAGTGGGTTGATTTTTTTATTGAATTTGGAGAAATTTCAACCATTGTATCTTCAAATACTTTTTTCTGCTTCTTTAGTACTTTTCCTCCTCCTAAGACTCCAATTATATGTGTGTTAGACCACTTATATGGTGCCACCAGTAACGGAGGTGCAACCCCCAGTCTTTTTACTCTTTGTACTTCAGTTTGGTAATACCTATTTACCTGTCTTCAAGTCACTGTTTTTTTTTCTTTGATAGTGTCCAATTATTGTTAAGCCTATCCAATAAAGATTTCATTCCACATACATTTTATAGTTATAGAATTTACATTTGGTTTTGTGGGTCTGCTTTTATTGACTGTATTTTCTCTAAATCTTGTGTCAAATTTTCCTGCTTCTTTACCGGTCTTACAATTTCTCATTGTATACTGGCCATTGTAGATGCCATGTTGTAGTGACTTGGGGATTTTATTATCTTCCTAATAGTTATTTAGAACTGTTCAGGCAAGCAGTTAAATTAATAGCAGATCACAATGATCTTTTTAAGAGTTGATTTTTGAAGGCAGGTACAGTTTGGTTTTATCCTTAGTCCTGGACATAATTCTTACTCTAGGTAGGGCAGTGGTTCTCAAACTGTGGACTGAAGACCCCTGGGAGTCCCCAAGAACCTTTCAGTGGGCCAAACCTTTCACAAAGTGAAAAATATTCTCATAACAATACTGAGAGGTTTGCCTTTTTCACTGTGGTGACACTTCCACTGGTGGTGTAGAAGCCATGGTGAATCTTCTCTGCTTTAGCATGAGCAAAGGCAGAGGCACCAAATAGTACTAGTAATCATCATATTCTTTACCTCCACACACAAAGAAAATGTGTTAAGAAAAAACCCATTTTCACTTAAGAACATCTTGAAGAAGCAGTATTCATTTTATTAAATCTCAACCCTTGATTATATATACATTTAAAAAATATTCTATGTAATGAAATGGGAAGTATCCATTAAGGTCTTCTGCTGTATACCAAAGTATGATGGTTGCCTTGAAGAAAACCACTTGTACAGTTGTTTAAGTTGTGAGTTAAAGGCCAGGCTCTGTGGCTGATGCCCGTAATCCCAGCATTTTGGGAGGCCAAGGCAGACAGATCACAAGGTTAAGAGATCGAGACCATCCTGGCCAACACGGTGAAACCCCATCTCTACTAAAAATACAAAAATTAGCTGAGCATGGTGGCACGCGCCTGTAGTCCCAGCTACTCGGGAGGCTGAGGCAGGAGAATCGCTTGAACCCGAGAGGCGGAGGTTGCAGTGAGCCAAGATCGCGCCACTGCATTCCAGCCTGGTGACAAAGTGAGACTACGTCCCCACCTCCAAAAAAATTGTGAGTTAAACCAACTGCTTTTTTGACAAAACACCGTATTTTTCACCAAAGAATGACAAACTTTGTTTGTTCAGACTTGGGCAGTAGGAAAACATTTTCTTGCAAGTGAGCCTGTCACTTCAAAACTAACTAATATTTGTTGCCAATGATATAATTCAATCTGTCATGTTAAAATTAGAATTTTGTAAAATGTTTATTCATAATTTTGAGCTTTATAGCTTCCTAATACATTAAGATTTTTTATGAGATGGGTGGTAATATTAACATGTGATTTTTTGATGTTGTATAGTGAACTACGTCAACATTTCAAAGATCTGCATAACTCTTTGAATCAGTATTTTCCAAATGACCAGTGTATGATGTTACAAAATTACACATGGATAAAAGATTATTCAAAGTGCAATGTAACATAGTATGAAAAGTTCACAGATATGATTTTGTATTCCACATTGTACTTAACCTACCAGACACTACCATTTCTTAAGTTTTAGGGTGGTGTCAAAGAAAAATATCCACAGTTATCTGCATGGACTAGTAAAATATTCTGCCATTTTCCAACTATGTACCATGAGAGGCTAGATTTTCTTCATATACTTCATATGTATGATTTTCTTCATATATTTCAACCTAAATAACATATTGCCATAGATTGAATGCAGAAGCAGATATGAGAATCCAGGTGTCTTTTATTAAACCATCCATTTAAAAGATTTGAAAAAATTTAAAACCTCTTTTGTTTTGTTTTAGAAAATATTATTTTTATAACAAATCATTTATGTTAACAGTTAATGGTTTATTGTTATTTTAAGTGAATTAGTAAATATCTTAAAATTTCTCTGTTTAAATTTTTAACATGACAAATATCAAAATATATAACTACATAAACTAAAAGTCTTTTGGGTCCTCAATGATTTTTTTTGACATTTAAGAAGAAGTTAAACCCATATTTATTTACTGACACTGTAAAACCTTACATAAAACATAAGTAGTAAGTAACTAAAATGTTAAATCTAAATCTATAATGTTAAATTAAAATCGAAGCCTTACATAGAAATTAAAATTCGCTAAACTACTGATGCTATGTTGTACAAAACTGTACTCCTTTTAGTTCATAATTGGTCACCTCCATATTCAGTTGGAATATTAGGTTGGTCAGCTTAAATACTGTGGCTTTGTTTTGGTTATCCACAGAATCTTTACACCCAAATGTTAATGCATAAAAAGCAGCAAGACATTGTTAAATGAAACAGCAATAGTGCAGTTTAGACCTGTGACCAACTATATATGATTAAACTTACTTCCCACATTCACATCACAATAATCATCCATCATTTAATAGCTCAACCAAAATGTTATACAGTCATCAACAGGCAAGGCACATGAAAACCCTGCACAACCAAGAATGATTTGGGCCCAAATGTCAGTAGATTTGAGTTTGGAAAAACCTTCTTGTAGTTGTTAAGGCTCAATGGCTCTGGTTAATTTAATATAATAAACAACAACTTCATAATGGAAAAAAATTAAATCCTCTATTGAGGTATAAAACCTAATTAATTTATAAGGATGAAGTAAGTGACTACCTTGAAGTCAAAACACATTATGGACAATGAAAGAGTATTACGATTGTTCCAAATTGACAAGGGTATTTAAACCTAGGTACACAATCTTTCTTAAAATTAATTTATAGAAAGTCATAACCTGTGGGTACACGAATATGAATATACATCTTCTCCAACTTGACAAGTACATTATTGCTGGGACAGGTACCTTTTAGTAACAAGTAACTTATTAGCCTAGAAAGGCCAAACTTCTCTTTTTATTGTCAGCTTTTGGTTTTTAATATACCTGGGGTTATATAAACAAAAACACAGTCATAGTAGTTTTGGGCTAAGTAAATTCTGGATTATGTCAAAGAAACCTGATTGTTTCTAGTATCTTTTGTAAGCGAAAGAGCAAATCTTTGTGCTTGCTCAGTGGCCTTTTAGGAAACCTGAAAGGCAGATTTTATGTGAAAGACATAATCTGTTACAATCTGTTTCATTATTCTGAATTGGAAAAGGCATTAACAAAAAGAGTTGTCAGAGGAGCTTTTGACAAGAACAATAGTTGTGACTAATTAATCAGAACATCAACACAATATTTAAAATAATGAGAAGGTAGCAAGATTTTAATTTTTATTTAAATAAAAAATTCTGTTCTATTTAAAAATAGTTTAGATGTGTAGTATAGGGTAGCTAAAAGCATGAAAATTATTTGACTCTTAAAATTTGAAGCATACACAGAAGTGTGGCAAAATTATGCAGATTTATTTTCTTCATGTATTGAAGAAAAAGAATAATACTTTAATTTCCTCATACAGAGTGGACAGTTTACTCCAAGATCATCATTTTCCCTTAGCTAGCAGTCTTTTCTATCATATCATACTTATGTCACTTTTTTCATACATTATATGACATAGCATTTCCCATATGCATTTAAACCTGCTAATATTGTCAATATACCATGCTGAATGACACTATAATTTAAAGCTTTATTTTCAATTTTAAAATATAATTAACAGTATTAATGTGTTATAAGATGATGTGTGTATCACATTGATTTTTGACAGGGTAGTTTGAGCTTAGTTGAGTGAAAATATGTTTAACAATGGTCAAGAAATAAGTAAACTTAATTGAAAAGTAACTCAAAATATTTGTTCTTCCTCTTTTATGAATATCTTCTTAGGAACTTTTTATGCAACCAGAAATTATTTATTAGTAACTCTCAAGATCATTTTGTCTAAGTGAATTGGAGATCTTATAATTTAAAGTGATCCGTAAATAGCAATACAATTACTGTTGATTTTTAAAATTGATAGACATTTAAAATTTTTAAATAAGGTAAAATCTATAGAGTCACATAATTGCAGCATTATATGAAGTTATAAAAATCAATCCTTTTATAAAAATTCTGGCTAATAAATCTAAGTAAATGTAAAATTTAAATTTAATTGAACTTTATATTTTTACAATTGTGAACATTTATGAAAGCAATGTTTGCTTTATCTCAGGGGTTGGAAAACTCTGGCTCTGGAGGCCAAATCCACCTGTTTTTGCAAATAAAGTTGTATTGGAACATAGTCTTGCCCATTTGTTTATATGTTTACATATTGCCCATGGCTGCCTTGATAAAATGGCAGAGTTGCGACCATTGAGTTGTTAGACAAAAGAGTTGTTAGACAAAACAAAATCAGCCAAAGCTCATTATGATAAGAATTTGATTCCCATTAAGATACATTGGATGACCACAACTGGGCACATAAGGGCTTGACTGATGGAAGCTGACATTTGGTTTGAGGGAACATCAGCGTGGGAAAATGAGGGACTTGTTGAAGCGACCTCTGTGGAATCCTCCAGAAAACTATAAAATCAGAACATTCAGATCACAAGAGCTGCAAAATCAAGGCTGAGTTTGTTATTTAATAGGGGAGTGCCTTAATGCCAAGGAGTGAGTTCAGTAAGTCTCCTAATTTGTCTTTTATTTCTACTGTAGTTTTTTTTGTTTTTTTCCCTAGTGAAGGAAATAAAATGTGTGGTTTTCTTGTTTTCTTTCAGATTTGGAGTCAACAACATATGAGACCAAAAAAATATTTTCAGAAAATGATATTTTTGAAATAAATTTTTCCCAGTGGGAGATGAAGGACAAAAGTAAAACCCTTGGCCTTGAGGCATCCATCTTCAGAAATAATTGGAAGTGCAAAAGCATATTCGAGGGACTAAAAGGACATCAAGAGGGATACCTCAGTCAAATGATAATCAGCTATGAAAAAATACCTTCTTACAGAAAAAGTAAATCTCTTACTCCACATCAAAGAATTCATAATACAGAGAAATCCTATGTTTGTAAGGAATGTGGGAAGGCTTGCAGTCATGGCTCAAAACTTGTTCAACATGAGAGAACTCATACAGCTGAAAAACACTTTGAATGTAAAGAATGTGGGAAGAATTATTTAAGTGCCTATCAACTCAATGTGCATCAGAGATTTCATACTGGTGAGAAACCCTATGAGTGTAAGGAATGTGGGAAGACCTTTAGCTGGGGATCAAGCCTTGTTACACATGAGAGAATTCACACTGGTGAGAAACCCTATGAATGTAAAGAATGTGGGAAGGCCTTTAGTCGTGGCTATCACCTTACCCAACATCAGAAAATTCATATTGGTGTGAAATCTTATAAATGTAAGGAATGTGGGAAGGCCTTTTTTTGGGGCTCAAGCCTTGCTAAACATGAGATAATTCATACAGGTGAGAAACCTTATAAATGTAAAGAATGTGGGAAGGCCTTCAGTCGTGGCTATCAACTTATTGAGCATCAGAAAATCCATACTGGTAAGAAACCTTATGAATGTAAAATATGTGGAAAGGCTTTTTGTTGGGGCTATCAACTTACTCGACATCAGATATTTCATACTGGTGAGAAACCCTATGAATGCAAGGAATGTGGGAAGGCTTTTAATTGCAGATCAAGTCTTATTCAACATGAAAGAATTCATACTGGTGAGAAACCTTATGAATGTAAAGAATGTGGAAAGGCCTTTAGTTGGGGTTCAAGCCTTGTTAAACATGAGAGAGTTCATACTGGTGAGAAATCCCATGAATGTAAAGAATGCGGAAAGACCTTTTGTAGTGGGTATCAACTTACTCGACATCAGGTATTTCACACTGGTGAGAAATCCCATGAATGTAAAGAATGCGGAAAGACCTTTTGTAGTGGGTATCAACTTACTCGACATCAGGTATTTCACACTGGTGAGAAACCCTATGAATGTAAGGAATGTGGGAAGGCTTGCAGTCATGGCTCAAAACTTGTTCAACATGAGAGAACTCATACAGCTGAAAAACACTTTGAATGTAAAGAATGTGGGAAGAATTATTTAAGTGCCTATCAACTCAATGTGCATCAGAGATTTCATACTGGTGAGAAACCCTATGAGTGTAAGGAATGTGGGAAGACCTTTAGCTGGGGATCAAGCCTTGTTACACATGAGAGAATTCACACTGGTGAGAAACCCTATGAATGTAAAGAATGTGGGAAGGCCTTTAGTCGTGGCTATCACCTTACCCAACATCAGAAAATTCATATTGGTGTGAAATCTTATAAATGTAAGGAATGTGGGAAGGCCTTTTTTTGGGGCTCAAGCCTTGCTAAACATGAGATAATTCATACAGGTGAGAAACCTTATAAATGTAAAGAATGTGGGAAGGCCTTCAGTCGTGGCTATCAACTTACTGAGCATCAGAAAATCCATACTGGTAAGAAACCTTATGAATGTAAAATATGTGGAAAGGCTTTTTGTTGGGGCTATCAACTTACTCGACATCAGATATTTCATACTGGTGAGAAACCCTATGAATGCAAGGAATGTGGGAAGGCTTTTAATTGCAGATCAAGTCTTATTCAACATGAAAGAATTCATACTGGTGAGAAACCTTATGAATGTAAAGAATGTGGAAAGGCCTTTAGTTGGGGTTCAAGCCTTGTTAAACATGAGAGAGTTCATACTGGTGAGAAATCCCATGAATGTAAAGAATGCGGAAAGACCTTTTGTAGTGGGTATCAACTTACTCGACATCAGGTATTTCACACTGGTGAGAAACCCTATGAATGTAAGGAATGTGGGAAGGCTTGCAGTCATGGCTCAAAACTTGTTCAACATGAGAGAACTCATACAGCTGAAAAACACTTTGAATGTAAAGAATGTGGGAAGAATTATTTAAGTGCCTATCAACTCAATGTGCATCAGAGATTTCATACTGGTGAGAAACCCTATGAGTGTAAGGAATGTGGGAAGACCTTTAGCTGGGGATCAAGCCTTGTTACACATGAGAGAATTCACACTGGTGAGAAACCCTATGAATGTAAAGAATGTGGGAAGGCCTTTAGTCGTGGCTATCACCTTACCCAACATCAGAAAATTCATATTGGTGTGAAATCTTATAAATGTAAGGAATGTGGGAAGGCCTTTTTTTGGGGCTCAAGCCTTGCTAAACATGAGATAATTCATACAGGTGAGAAACCTTATAAATGTAAAGAATGTGGGAAGGCCTTCAGTCGTGGCTATCAACTTATTGAGCATCAGAAAATCCATACTGGTAAGAAACCTTATGAATGTAAAATATGTGGAAAGGCTTTTTGTTGGGGCTATCAACTTACTCGACATCAGATATTTCATACTGGTGAGAAACCCTATGAATGCAAGGAATGTGGGAAGGCTTTTAATTGCAGATCAAGTCTTATTCAACATGAAAGAATTCATACTGGTGAGAAAACTTATGAATGTAAAGAATGTGGAAAGGCCTTTAATTGTAGATCAAGCCTTGTTCAACATGAAAGAATCCATACAGGGGAGAAACCCTATGAATGTAAAGAATGTGGGAAGGCTTTTAGTCGTGGCTATCACCTTACTCAACATCAGAAAACTCATACCGGTGAGAAACCTTTCAAATGTAAGGAATGTGGGAAGGCCTTCAGTTGGGGTTCAAGCCTAGTTAGGCATGAGAGAGTCCATACTAATGAGAAGTCTTATGAATGTAAAGACTGTGGGAAGGCCTTTGGTAGTGGCTATCAACTTAGTGTTCATCAGAGATTTCATACTGGTGAGAAGCTTTATCAACGTAAGGAATTCGGGAAGACCTTTACTCATGGCTCAAAACTTGTTCATGAGAGAACTCATAGTAATGATAAACCCTACAAATATAACGAATGTGGGGAAGCCTTTCTGTGGACAACTTACTCAAATGAGAAAATTGATACTGATGAAACCTTATGATTGAAAGTTGTAAAAGAATATTTTGTGTGTGTGTATAGACAACTTATCATAATAAGAACTCTTACTCTTGAGAAACCTTGTGAATGTAAGGGTTGTGCAAAAGCCATTCATTTCTGTTTATGGGCAATTATCTTGCTATCCAGCAATTCATACTAGTGAGAAATATTTTGAATATAACTAATATGAAAAGGCCTTTAGACTTCTGTACAGTCTTATTGGATATCAATTTATACTGATGTAAAATCATTTAAATGTAAGGAATGTGTGAAGATCTTCATTCATGACACAAAGTCTGATTAACATCAAATAATTGGTATTTGTTAAAAAGAGTTTAAATGGGAGGAATGTGGGAAGGACCTAAACTTAATTCAGTTCTTGCTGCACATCAGAGAATTCATACTGCTGTGTAATCCTATGCACATAAGGAATTTGGGAAGGCTTATAGACATAGTAAATATCTTAGAGTACATCAGAGAATTCATCCAAATGAGAAATCATTTGAATTAGAATTATAGGAAGGCCTTTAGACAAATGCTACTCAAATTATTATCCAGAGAGTGGTGCAGTCATAAAATTGTCATCTGTCAATCGTGAGATAAATGTGGAAAGTGAGTAAATATTTGGAACTTTTATAGCAATTTGACATTTCCATAACATTCTATTTTACAAAATTATCAGTCCATAAATGATTGAGAATTGAAAACAAAGTTTGTTCTTTCCCAGAAATAATTTGAGACAAGACTCACACTTTTCAAGACGTGAGACAAGTGACAATTTAAATAAGAAATTCTTCACTTGCACCTCTCTGATTAGAATAGCAGAATATTCATACTATAGCAAGATTTGGCAAATGAGGGAATCAAAATTTTCTAATGCCTGTAACAGCATAAGATAATTTATACCAGATATGTTAAATGTACAGAAGCCTTCCAACACTATTCAGTCTTCGTTAAACTTCAGTAAGTTCATCCTAGAGAGTAACTCTGTTAATGTAACAAATGTAGGAAAACCCTTATCCATGGCAAATACCATACTGTCATCACCATTTCACCTCCATACTACCTGTAGGATGGTGAGCAAAATGCTTATCTCTTCTGGACATGATGTTTCAAATGCTGATGGTAACTAATAATGCTGTTACAGAGATGAGATGGATTTAGTATACATCATATCCTTGGAAGAGTATCTGGTATGTAGCCTATGCTCAATACATATTAGCTATTGTTCATATTGTCTTTATTATTAGTATTACTACTGGTGAATTCTTAGGAGAGGCACAACCGTTTTGAGGAATGAATTCAGAAAAGCTTCCCATAACCACTCATCCATTTGAATTTCAGATAGTTCATTCTGGATAAGATCTAGTACAGTATAAAGAATTTGAGGGGATTTTAATTCAGAGTTTATCCCTTAAGCTGAGCTAAAAAAAAATGAGACTTGAAAAAACCCAGACTTTTGAAGAGTTTAGGAAAGCTGTTTTATAGAATGTCACACATTAGTTTCTTTCCTCATGGTGAAATTTGATATGGGCCTCTCCTTCACATTTCTCGTAACATGAAGTTGGAAATAGAGGCTTAAACATTTTTTACCAGAACAATTCATAGATAGTGATGTGTACTTCATCTTGCAATACCTCAGAAGCAGATAGTATCCATTTCCCCCAGTATCACCAGTGCCAAGTTTGATCACTTATGATAACTACTGGAGTTGTCCGTTATAAAGATCCATTATATACCTAATAGGATTGGTCAACCTTGATCAATGATCTTTGGAAATGTGTGATCATATGGTACGTATTTTACTTTTTTTTTTTTTGGGACAGAATCTCTCTCTCTGTCACCAAGGCTGGAGTGCAGTGGTGTGATTTCGGCTCACTGCAACCTCCACCTCTCGGGTTCAAGTGATTCTCGTGCCTCAGCCTCCCAAGTAGCTGGATCCACAGGTGTGCACCACCACACTGGCTAATTCTTGTATTTTTAGTAGAGATGGGGTTTTGCCATGTTCGTCCAGGCTGATCTTGAACTCCTGCACCTGCCTCAGCCTCCCAAAGTGTTGGGATTACAGGCGTGAGATGCCGCGCCTGGCTGTATTTTACTATTTGGAAATCACAATGCATCTTAAAATTGATGGCTTCTTGCAACCACTTTCAACCAGGTGCCTGTCATGATTTAGTGCTAGCATCAAGGCAGGTTAGTTATGAAGAAATAGAGTGTGTGTTTATATACTCACACAGTTAGAAATCGACCCTTTTAAAAATTATTTCTTTTTGAAAATAATGTCAGTTCCATCAGAACTAATGCATTGATGACTAAATGTCTGTGGTTCCTTGTCATAGGTCTACACCTGACCTCTCTATTTTGTGCACATAGGGGATTCGTAATATCACTGTCCAGTCAGTCATTCACCATCTAGTGATCATCATTCTACATGATTGCACTTTTTCAAAGGCATAAAAAGCCAACAGTTGCACTTTTAATAATCAACTGTAACACAAAGCAGAGTACTTTGGGAGTTTTAACAGGATATATTATTGGTAACTGGCTATTATGCCACTCCCTCTGGGTGCCACATTTGCCTGTTAACCAAGAAATGTAGACATGGTGCCTTATCCCAACATTTCTGAAATTATATCTCAAGGAATCACCAGTGCTTACTAGTACTTGACAATGAAGGAGGATTTTACAGTTAAAGAAGCTTATAAAGTAGCATCTACTAAATCCCCTCTTAAGGAACAAGCAAAAGCACCTCACCAGCTTATCAAAAGACTAAAGAGAAGTGAAAAAAAAAAAAGATGGCCGGGCGCGGTGGCTCATGCCTGTAATCCCAGAACTTTGGGAAGCCGAGGCGGGCGGATCACGAGGTCAGGAGATGAAGACCATCCTGGCTAACACGGTGAAACCCCGTCTCTACTAAAAATAGAAAAATTAGCCGGGCGTGGTGGCGGGCGCCTGTGGTCTCAGCTACTCGGGAGGCTGAGGCAGGAGAATGGCGTGAACCCGGGAGGCGGAGCTTGCAGTGAGCCGAGATTGCGCCACTGCACTCCAGCCTGGGCGACAGAGCGAGACTCCGTCTCAAAAAAATAAAAATAAAAAAAGACTAAGGAGTATTCTAGTGAAGAAAATGGTTGAACTTTGTTTAAACTGGTGTATGGCAAACTTCACTGTTGAAATACTTATTCCCATGACCTATTATCTTTGTAGGTGGGTGAAATTGCACTGGGAACTGCTGCTATAACCAAAAGAGAATTTCAGTCACCATGTCTGGTTGTTAGCTATGATGGAATGGCAGCATCATGGTCTCAGTTATGAGTGAAAATCTTTATTGTAGCTAAGTAGTGGTGCCTCCTGAGTTTTATTAAATGCCGTTTCACTATCTTTTTCTGCACTTCTATAGTATTTAATTTGTTCATGTGATAATTTATTCTGATGGATTCACTGACTTTTTCCCATTCCTGGATATTCCAGGTTAGTCATAGTATCCTTCTGATGCATTGCTTGATTTCATTTTGCCATTTTATTTAGTATTTTTGCATCTCATGAGTGAGATTATATAATAGTTTTCTTTTTTATTGTATTTTTGTTTGTTTTGGTATTGCAATAGCCTGTTTTTTAATATTGTATGATCCTATTAGGTTATTTTGTTTGATCCTTGACCACTTTTCTAGTTCCATCTGTTGCATTTTTTTTTTTTGTCTTTTAATTCCTACTTCAGACATAACAGATTTATTGAGTGTTAGCACAGTTCCTTTAAGGAGCCTTCATAGCCATGTAGTACTAGCCAAGATCCGCATAAAAGACGCATCCCAGCATGGCCCCTTGTTGAAAATCCTTCATTATGTGTTCTTAAGAATAATGTGTTGGGAAGTCAGAACTTCCTTATAGGGCTGTTATGATCATACTTGTACATGTCTTTTGGAGCACACGTGTACACATTTCTTTCTGTATATACTGGGAGTGGAATTGCTGGGGTGTGGTCATGGATACACATCTGTTCAACTTTTAGTAAGTTTAAATTCTTCTGAACAGTTTTCCAAACAAATGAACCGTCTTATACTCTCACCAGCAGTATATCAGTGTTCTGCTTTCTCCACATCTTTGATAATACTTGACATCATCAGTTTAAAGAATATTTTCATTACTCTCATAGGTAATATAGTGGCATTTGATTGTTGATAATTGTGGTTTAATTTTCCATTTTCTGATTGCTGCCTATTTGTATATTCTTGCAATTTCTCTTTGCTCCTTGCTCCAGGCATTGGATGCATTCGATGTGTCTGTTTTTTACAGAGCCTCTGTTCAGTTTGCAGGACAACAATTAACACCTAGGCCATGACATTCTCTCTCTGTGTGTGTGTGTGTGTGTGTGTGTGTCTGTGTGTGTGTGTGTGTGTGTGTGTGTGTGTGTGTGTGTGTGTGTGTATTCCCCACCAGTGAGCTGGTTTTGATGACTGTGATGGAATCAGCTTTATCTCTGCATCTCCAGTTCCCAGTATGAACCATGACCCTTAGTTGTTTGATTCAGTTAGGATACACTCAGCAGAAATTAAAATACCACACTGGGGCCAGGCGCGGTGGCTCACGCCTGTAATCCCAGCACTTTGGGAGGCCGAGGCGGGTGGATCACAAGGTCAGGAGACTGAGACCATCCTGGCTAACACAGTGAAACCTTGTCTCTACTAAAAATTAAAAAAAAAAAAAAACCCAAAAACATTAGCCAGGCGTGGTGGCGTGTGCCTGTAGTCACAGCTACTCGGGAGGCTGAGGCAGGAGAATGGCGTGAACCCAGGAGGCGGAGCTTGCAGTGAGACAAGAACGTGCCACTGCACTCCAGCCTGGTGACAGAGCGAGACTCCATCTCAAAAAAAAAAAAAAAAAAAAAACCACATTGGCTAGAGCAATGAGGAAGTATATTGAATGATATAACATGCTTTCAGAGGGACAGTGGGCTCCAGATATTTTTGATTCATCAGCAAAATTAAATTTCTTTTTTTTTTTTTCTTTTTCTTTTTGAGACAGAGTCTCGCTCTTTCACCCAGGCTGCACTGCAGTGGCACTATGTCGGCTCACTGCAAGCTCCACCTCCCGGGTTCACGCCATTCTCCTGCCTCGGCCTCCCGAGTAGCTGGGAGTACAGGGGCCCACCACCGCGCCCGGCTAATTTTTTTGTATTTTTAGTAGAGACGGGGTTTCACCGTGTCAGCCAGGATGGTCTGATCTCCTGACCTCGTGATCCGCCCGCCTTGGCCTCCCAAAGTGCTGGGATTACAGGTGTGAGCCACCGCGCCCGGCCGCAAAATTAAATTTTCAGAGGCTCAGTTTCTCTTCCATTTTCCACTCTGCACTCCCCAGTGTTGGCTGGCACCATGATGGCTGGCAGGTTTCCAGATATTACAAACAGACATGACAACATCCACAGAAAATAATAAGGGAGAGCATCTCCCGTGACAGGAGCAAGGAAACATTTCCCATTGGCCAGCAGCGTACATCTGCTTTTAGTTGCTAAAATGGGTTATATGTAATTCCTGAAATAATCATTGGTATTACTTTAAATTAGCCATAGACTCTCAAAGGTTTTAGTTAAATAAAAAATCAGACTCTTAAGTTTCATTAGCTTTTTATGTATGAGACATAACAAGTGATCCTTTATTTTAAAAAGTAAAATTACAAATATGTATAAATTTCATAATACAGATAATTTAATGTCTATATTAAGACCACAAACATAATTTCACCTTTTTGAGATTAATGTTAATTTTTAAAAGCAGAAATTCTGAAATATAAAGTCTATATTGTTAGAACATTTACCAGGAATTTTTTATGATATAGAATATTATCTGATTGTTTGTAGATGTAGGGGACAGGGAAAATATTTTTGGTCTAACCTTGTTAAGTATTTTTTCTTCCAGACTCAGGAGCCTACTCTTAATTTCTAGAATTCTGTTAGTTAACCTGAAGACTGAGAAGGCCAAGATTTACAATGTGGAAATGAAACCAAGGTGTAATTGGAATTTGGGTGAACATATTTACTCAATTCATTTTTTAAAATTTGAGACAGAGTCTCTCTCTGTCACCCAGGCTGGAGTACAGTGGTGTGATCTCACTGCAACCTCTGCCTCCCGGGTTCAAGCGATTCTCCTGCCTCAGCCTCCCGAGTAGCTGGGACTACAGGCGTGTACCACCGTGCCCAGCTAATTTTTGTATTCTTAGTAGAGACAGGGTTTCGCCACGTAGGCCAGGCTGGTCTTGAACACCTGGCCTCAAGTGATCTGCCTGCCTCCACCTCCCAAAGTGCTGGGATTACAGGTGTGAGCCACTGCACCTGGCCTCAGTTCATTTTTACAGCACACATACGTAGCACTAAATTCAAAAGAAACAAAAATCTTATCTCTCACCTTTTCTGAAGCTTTAAAATCACCCTTTTCAGAGACAACTACACTTTCCAGCCTCTTCTGTGTTCTTGAGCAGATAGTCCATGTAAATAGCAGAGTACATTGCCTTAGAGTAGACATTCAAGATTTGAAAGTATTCCTTTACTATCTCATAATTCAGTGTTAGTCATATACCAGTGTCATTATGGATTTCATCAATAAAAATTTTGGTTCAATTTATTTTCACTATACCCAAGTGTTTACTGTGGAGGAAGGGTCTGCAGTGTCCTTGGCCACATTTAAAAAATATGGTTCATTCCGGACTGTTTGCCCAGATCTCTGCCTGGTGCACAAGAGATATTGTGGCCTCTACCACCATCACCACTGGGATTCTCTTCACCTCTCTCCTCTACTGAATTTCTTGTTTTCTACTCATTCATTCTGGTGGAAAACCCCTTCCACTTGCTTTCTTTGAAGAGGTGACTTGGAAATAATTCACGTGGTTGAAAGGATTTTATTCTACCCTTCTGTTTTTGGTGTCTCCCTATTCTTGGCCAGCAGGTTCCTAGGCATGTTCTTTTCATAGTAGATGGCAGAAACACAAGAGGCTGAGCCAAAGCATATTTAAAGTATCTATATCCATTGTAATCCACCCAAATTCTGTTGACTAGACACATGGCCAAGCCCAACACCAATGGGGCAGGGATGAGCTCTGCCAAGGGTGGAGAGTAAGGGAAGAATTGTGGGCAAATATTCTAAGCCACCAGATTCATACCAACATTACTGGCATGACTGTGAGTCAACACATTCCACTGTGGGGGGCAACTGAGCAATAATTAATGATGTCATTGAGAATAGTTTATTCTTCACAGGCTTCTTGTAATTCAGGTCTCTGCCCAAATGCCACCTGATTGAACAGGTCTTTCTTGACCACCCACTTGACTAGCCCCACCCTTCTGTCAGTCACACTCTTTCAGATTATTTTTAAAAATTTCCTCATTTCACCAAACACTAAGTGACATTCTTTGATTTTATTTATGTATTTATTTATTTTATTTTTTGAGATGGAGTCTTGCTCTGTTGCCTGTGTCTGAGTGTAGTGGCGTGATCTCGGCTCACTGCAACCTCTGTTTCCCGAGTTCAAGCAATTTTCCTGCCTCAGCCTCCTGAGTAGCTGAGATTACAAGCATGCGCCACCACGTCCAGCTAATGTTTGTATTTTTAGTAGAAATGGGGTTTCACCATGTTGGTCAGGCTGGTCTCGAACTCCTGACCTCAAGTGATCACCTACCTCAGCCTCCCAAAGTACTGGGATTACAGGCGTGAGCCACCACGCCCGGCCAGGCATTCTTTGATTTTAAATAATGTGTCAAAGAAAGTGACATTATTTGTCCCCATGTTGATTGTCTACACTCTTGGACATAAGTTCCACAGGATCAGGGGATATGCTTCTCTTGCTATCATTGTATCTCCAATATCTAGAGAAATGTATGGCTCAGAGAAGATGCTCAAATATTTGTTGAAGGAATAAAAATGAAAATGGATTGATTCATATTTAGACTCTAGATAGAGGTGGAGTACTGCTGCCTCCTTTAGAGAATAAAACTCAAGGCTCTGAATAGTATGAGTTTCTCATATTTAGGGAAGGAAAATATGTGAGGACTAAAGTAGAGTTAAATGCACTGAGGAACCTAATATTTATAAGGATGCAATTTGGAATAATATTACTTCCTGGATTTAATTGACTTCTGGTAATTTGAATGTAGTGTGAAGGAATCAACCCTTATTCTTTGATTCTGGAACTCACACCACACAAAATAATGCAGTGGTTGAGGGCATTGTCTCAGAGACTAAACCTCCACCACTTACTAGTAGTTTACTTAATGTCTTAATCTCAAGTCACTTAATCTTTAGTATCTGTAATAGAGATATAACAATAGCGTAACCATGTCGTAGCACTGTGGAGGGTATTATATGAGTGAAAACATGCAGCATGGTTAAGGCACTGCCTGTAAGTTCTGTATAAGGACTTCCCACAGACCTCCAGATCTGGCTTGCCAAGACTATAAGTGGCATCCAAAAGGCATGGGCAAAAGCCCTGAGTCCATACCTTTTCTGAATTCTTATATTAGTTCTAATAATTTATCTGATGATTTTTTGGTGTTTTCTTGGCTTACTATCATATTATCTAAAATATTAATTTTATCGTGTTCTTTTTATGTATTTTCTTTCTCTGGCTTTATTTATATAATTTTTTGAGATAGGATCTTTCTCTGTTGCCCAGGCTGGAGTGCAGGGGTATGGTCATAGCTCACTGCAGCCTGAAACTCCTGGGTTCCATTGGTCCTTCCACCTCAGCCTCCCGAGTAGCTGGGACTGCAGGCACAGGCCACCATGGCTGGCTGGTTTTTAAACTTTTTGTAGAGACAGGGTCTCCCTATGTTGCCTGGACTAGTCTCAAACTCCTAGGTTCAAGTGATCCTCCTGCCTCAGCCTCCCAAAGTGTTGGGATTACACGCATGAGCTGCTATGCCTGGCCCTCTTTTTCTTGCTTTAAAGCAGGGGTCCCCAACCCCCGGGCCACAGACTCATACTGGTCTGTTAGGAACTGGGCCACACAGCAGGAGGTGAGCAGTAGGAGAGCGAGCAAAGTTCATTTGTATTTACAGCCACTCCTCATCACTCACATTACTGACTAAGGTCCCCCTTCTGTCAGATCAGTGGAGGCATTAGATTGTCATAGTAGCATGAACCCTATTGTGAACTGTGCATGCAAGAGTTCTAGGTTGTGCATTCCTTATGAGAATCTAATGCCTGATGATCTGTCAGTGTCTCCCATCACCCCCAGATGGGACTGCCTATTTGCAGGAAATCAAACTCAGGGCTCCCACTGATTCTACATTATGGTGAGTTGTATAATTATTTAATTATATATTCTAACGTAACAATAATAGAAATAAAGTGCACAATAAATGTAATGTGCTTGAGTCCAAGCAGATAAGTCTTTCCCTATAAAACCTACTCCAAAATATTGGAAGATGTGAGTTTCACTAGATGACTAGAAATCAACATAGGGAAACATCAAACATGAAAATGCAAGAAAACGTAACACCTCCAAAGAAACACAATAATTCTTCAATAATAGACCCCAATCATAAGGAAATGTATGAAATGCCAGAACAAAAGTTCAAAATAATGCTTATAAGAAAATTCAACAAGGTACAAGAGAACACGGATAGATAATTCAACAAAATCAGGGCAACAATGTATGATTTGAATGAGAAATTCAACAAAGAGAGAAACATCATAAAAAAGAACCAAACAAAATTTAGAGCTGAAGAATTCAATGAATAAAATAAAAAATACAGTCAAGTGCTTCAAAAACAGACTAGGCCAAGCAGAAGAAGGAATTTCTGAACTTGAAGACAGGCTGTTTGAAATAACATAGGCAGACAAAAAAAGAAAAAAGAATGAAAAAACCTTACAGGATTTGTGGCACACTATTCAGTGAACAAATATTCACATTATGGGCATTCCAGAAGGAGAAAGTTGAGGGAAACATATTTAATGAAATAATAGCTGATTTATTCATAGATGGCAGAAATAAAAAGAAATAATAGCTGAAAACCTATAAACACCATCTTGAAAACATGCAAAACTATAAAACTCACTGGTAGAGCCAATGCACAAGAAGAGAAAGGAATCAAACCTTATCACTACAGAATACCACCCAAGCAAAAATAATAAGAGAAGAAGTAAGGAACAAAGAATATATAAAACAACCAGAAAATAATCAATAAAATAACAGGAGTATGCCCTCACCTATTCATAATAACCTTGCATGTAGACAGATTAAATTCCATATTTAAAAGATATAAACTGGCTAAATGGATTAAAAAAAAAAACAAGACCTAACTATATGCTGCCTATAAGAAACTCACCTCACCTATAAAGACACAAATAGGCTAAAAGTGAAGAGATGGAAAAAGGTATTCCATGCAAATAGAAACCAAAAGTGAGCAGGAATAGCTATATGTATATTAGACAAAACAAATTTTAGGTCAAAAGCTGTAAGAACAGACAAAGAAGAACATTATATAATAATAAAGGGATCAATTAAGGAAGAAAATGTAACAATTGTAAGTATATATGCACCCAACACTGGAACACTCAGATTTATAAAGCCAATATTATTAGATCTAAAGAGAGAGATAAAGTGAAATACAGTAATAGTTTGGGACTTCCACACTCTACTCTCTGCATTGGAGAGATTATCTAGACAGAAAATTAACAAAGAAATATTGGATTTCAACTGCACCATAGATGAAATATACCTAACATTTATGGAACATTCTGCCCAATGGGTGCAGAATACACATTTTTTTCATCAGCATAATAAATACCTACATCAAAAATAGAACATTTCCAATAAACAACCTAATTATGCATCTCAAGGATCTAGAAAAGAAGAACAAGCCCAATTAGTAGAAGGAGAGAAATAATAAAAATCAGAGCAAAAATAAAATTGAGAGTAAAAAATACAATAGAGCAACGAAACAAAAAATTGTTTTTTTGAAACAATAAAATCAACAATTAGCCAGACTAAATAAGAAAAGAGAGAAGACTCAAATAAATAAAATTGGAAATGAAAAATGAGACATTACAATGATACCACAGAAAAAAGGATCATTAGACAATACTATGAAAAATATATGCCAATGCAATTTTAAAACTAGAGGAAATGGATAAATTACTGGACATATACAACCTACTAAGATTGAACCAAGAAGAAATAGAAAACCTGAAAAGACTAATGACAGGTAATGAGATTAAATCAGTAATAAAAAGACTCCCAATAAAGAAAAGTCCAAGAATGGATGGTTTTAATTACTGAATTCTACCAAATCTTTAAAGAATTAATACCAATTTTTCTGAAAATATTTCCAAGAAATTGAAGCAGAGGGAACTCTTTCTAAATCATTTTATGAGACCAGCATAACCCTGATACCAAAGTCAAATAAGAATGCAACAAAAGAAAACTACAGGCCAATATCCTTGATGAACAGAAATGCAAAAACCTCAGCAAAATACTAGCAAATGGAATACAACAATACATCAAAAAGACAATACACTATGATCAAGTGGGATTTATTCCAGGAATGCAAAAATGGCTCAACATATGCAAATCAATAAACGTGATCTATCACATCAACAGAATGAAAGACAAAAACCATATGATCACCTCAATAGATGCAGAAAATGCAACTGATAAAATTCAACATTCCTTCATGATAAAAACTCTCAATAAATTAGGTATAGAAGGAAAGTTCCTCAACACAATAAAGACCATATATGACAAACCCAAAGCTGTCATCACACTGAATGCAGAAAAGCTGAATGATTTTCCTCTAAGATCTGGAACAAAACAAGGATGCCCACTCTCAGCACTCTTATTCAACATAATACTGGAAGTCCTAGTTAGAGCTATTAGGCAAGAGAAAAATAGCAGGCATCCAAACTGGAAAGAAGGAAGTTAAATAGTTCTTGTTTGCAGACTACATAATTTTCTATATAGAAAAACCTAAAGACTCTACCAAAAAACTCTTAAAACAGATAAACAAATTCACTAAAGTTGCAGGATACAAAGTCAACATGCAAAAATCAGTATCATTTCTACACACGAAAAACAAACTAGCTGAAAAAGAACTCAAAAAGGCAATCTCATTTTCTAAAGCTGCAAAAACAACAACAACAAAAAAAAACCTAGGAAGAAGCTTAACCAACGAGGTAAAAGATCTCTACAAGGAAAACTACAAAATGCTGATGAAAAAAATTGAAGAGGATACAAGTAAATGTAAAAACACCTTATGCTCATGGATTGGAAGAATTAATATTGTTAAAATAACCATACTACCAAAAGGAATCTACAGATTCAATGAAATCCCTATCAAAATTCCCATGGCATTCTTCACAACAACAGAAAAAATCTCACAATTTGTATGGAACCACAAAAGACCTGGAATAGTCAAAGCAATCTTGAGCAAAAAGAACAAAGCTGGAGGCATCATACCATGAAACTTCAAAATACAAAACAAAGCTGCAGTAACCCAAACAGCATGGTGCTGGCATAAAAACACACATAGACCAATGGAACAGAATAGAGGACCCAGAAATTAATCCATATATACACAGTCAACTGATTTTTGTCAAAGGTATGAAGAACACTCATTGGAGAAAGGACATTCTCTTTAATAAATGTTGCTGGGAAAACGGAATATCCATATGCAAAAGAATGAAACTAGATACCCATCTTTCATGCTATACAAAAATAAACTCAGAATGGATCAAATACCAAATGTAAGACCCCAAACCACAAAACTACTAGAAGAAAACATAGGGGAAATGTTTCAGGACACTGGTCTGGGAAAAATTTTAATGAATTTTTTTTTTTTTAAGTAAGACCACGGGCAACAAAAGCAAAAATAAACGAATGAAATTATATCAAACTAAAAAGGCTTCTGCACAGCAGAGGAAACAATCATCAGAGTGAAAAGACAACCTAGAGAATTGGGGAAAATGTTTGCAAACTATTTATCTAACAGGGGATTAATATCCAGAATATACATTTCAACAGCCAAAAAATTTTTGGTTAAAAAAATGGGCAAATTTTTTGAACAGGCATTTCTCAAAAGAAGACACAGAAATGGATGACAAATATATGAAAAATTCCCAGCCTTATCATCAGGTAAATGCAAATCAAAACCAAAATGAAGTGTCATCTCATCCCACTTAGGATGGTTATTATCAAAATGACAAAAAAATTAACAAGTGCTGGCAAAACTGTGGAGAAAAGGGAACTCATATACTGTTGATGGGAATGTAAACTTGTATGGCCACTATGGAGAACAGTATGAAGGCTCCTCAAAAAAACCTACGAATAGAAGTAATCATATGGTCCAGCAATCCCACCCAGACATTTATCAAAGGACAGGATATCCGTATATCCAAGAGACATCTACATCCCCATATTTATTGCAGCACTATTTATAATAGCTAAGACTTGAAATCAACCTGGGTGTCCAACAACAAATGAATGGATAAAGAAAATGTGGTATATATACACAGTGGAGGACTAAGCCATAAAAAGAATGAAATCCTGTCATTCACAGTAACATGGATGGAAGTGTAGGACATTATGTTAAGTGAAATAAGCCAAGAACAGAAAGTTAACTGCCACATGTTCTCATTCATATGTGGAAACCAAAAAAGTCGATCTCACAGAAGTAAAAAGTAGAACAGAGGATACTATAGGTTGAGAAGGGGAGAATATGAACAGATTTGTTGAAGGATGAAAAAATCACAGCTAGATAGGAAAAATAAATTCTAGTATTCTATACTACTGTGGGATGCCTATAGTTAACAGTAATATATAGTTTCAAATAGTTAGAAGGAGGATATTGAATATTCCCAATACAAAGAAATGAAATATATGAAATGATGGCTATGCTAATTACTCTGATCTAATCACTATGCATTTTATATGTATGTGTGTGTATATATATACATAAACATCACTATGTACCACATAAATATGTACATTTGTCAATTTTTAAGTTTCTATAAGTAAAATAATAGGTTTTTAACCCCATAAAGTGTTTCATAACAATTTAATTTTAATTGTGATCATGCAAATGAATAGATGCTTAGGTGCTAATTAGGAAAAAATTGCTAGAAATAATTTTTTGAAGTATTATATATCTTTAGAAGTATTTCTCTACTTCCGGAGGTGGAGGGGGAAGAGAGACATATCACTAAGTCAGAGCAAGGGTATTGGGAATACCTCGCTCTGTGTATCAAGAATTATCTGTATACTGCATAAATAATAATTCTTGAATGTATGTAGCAATCTTTAGGTATATAGATGCTGTTTTAACAAATGACAAAATTTTAAAAAAATTAAAATATATTAAATCTCACACACACAAACACTTACAGACCCTACATGGTACCATTTGCAGTTGGAGAAATGTAATTAATTGTAAAGATGCAGTATTAAATTATAACTGCATAAAATTAACTGTAGAACATACTGTTCTATTATAATAATATCATAGTCACCTCCAGTTGTTATTGCAGTGCATGCAAGTGTTGCAAGTATTCACTTAAAACACTATGTGATACTAGTCATTTCTGTGGGAGCAGTTTGTCTCTCCAGTAAATTGCATATTGCAGTAAAAAGTGATCTCTTGCAGTTCTCATATATTTTTCATCATGTGCAGTGCAATACTGTAAACGATGAATAACAGCATGGGGCCCATACAAAGCACTGCTTGTGATATTCGAAGTGCTCCCAGGAAGCTGTGAAAAGTTATTACATTACAAGAAAAAGTTGAATTGCTTGTCATGTACCATAGACTGAGGTCTGTGGCTGCAGTTGCCTGCCATTTCAGACAGATGATTCATCTTATAAACAGATTACATAAATATGTTATTGATAAATACAGTATGGTACTGTAAATGTATTTTCTCTTTTTTATGATTGTCTTTAAAATATTTTTCTTTCTCGGCCAGCACTTTGGGAGGCCGAGGCAGGCAGATCACCTGAGGTCAGGAGTTCAAGACCAGCCTGGCTAACATGGTGAAACCCCGTCTCTACTAAAAATACAAAAAATTAGCTGGGCATGGTGGTGTCTGCCTGTAGTCCCAGCTACTCGGGAGGCTGAGGCAGGAGAATGGCGTGAACCCAGGAGGCGGAGCTTGCAGTGAGCCGAGATCGCGCCACTGCACTCCAGCCTGGGCGACAGAGCGAGACTCCGTCTCAAAAAAAAAAAAAAAAAATCGCTTAAACTCCAGAGGCAGAGGTTTCAGTGAGCTGAGATCACGCCATTGCACTCCAGCCTGGGCAACAGAGCGAGACTCTTTCAAAAAAAAAATTTTTTTTTCTTTCTCTAGCTTACTTCATTTTACGAATACAGTGTGTAATACATATAGCATACAAAATTGTGTTAATTGACTGTTTATGTTATTGGTAATGCTCAATAGTAGGTTATTAGTAGAAGTTACTAATTGGTGGAGTCAAAAGTTACCTCTCGATTTCTGACTGTACAGGGGGTTGGCACTCCTAACCTCTGGACTTTCAAGGGTCAACTGTAGTTGTTATACTGTATTTTTAAAATTTTGCATTTTTTATTGTCTTATTGCTATTTTTTTGGTCCTCAGTTGGTTGAATCTGCAGATGCACAATCCACAAATACAGAGGGCAAACTGTATTTGCTTTGCTAGTATTTACTTTTGGTTAATGTGCGTGTGTGATTTATGAATGATGGCAATAGCTATGCAGTGGCAGAAAGTTGGGAGTTTATGCCCCATATTGTGTTTTTGAAGGCAGAATACTGCTAGGTGAAATTGAACAAAACCTAAATATATAGAGAAATATACCATGTTCATGGATTGAAATACTCCACATTGTTAAAATGTTTATTCTTCCCAAATTGATATGAAGATTCAATGCAATCCTAACAAAAATCCCAGCAAACATTTTGTAAATCTTTCCAAGCTAATTCTAAAATGCACATAGAAATAAAAAGGTCTAGAATTACCAAGAGCAGTCTTGAAGAGGAAAAACTTTGGTTTCAAAGAACATCTTTATTTCTGCCTTCATTTCGTTATGTACCCAGTAGTCATTCAGGAGCAGGTTGTTCAGTTTCCATGTAGTTGAGTGGTTTTGAGTGAGATTCTTAATCCTGAGTTCTAGTTTGATTGCACTGTGGTCTGAGAGATAGTTTGTTATAATTTCTGTTCTTTTACATTTGCTGAGGAGAGCTTTACTTCCAAGTATGTGGTCAATTTTGGAATAGGTGTGGTGTGGTGGTGAAAAAAATGTATATTCTGTTGATTTGGGGTGGAGAGTTCTGTAGATGTCTATTAGGTCCGCTTGGTGCAGAGCTGAGTTCAATTCCTGGGTATCCTTGTTGACTTTCTGTCTCGTTGATCTGTCTAATGTTGACAGTGGGGTGTTAAAGTCTCCCATTATTAATGTGTGGGAGTCTAAGTCTCTTTGTAGGTCATTCAGGACTTGCTTTATGAATCTTGGTGCTCCTGTATTGGGTGCATATATATTTAGGATAGTTAGCTCTTCTTGTTGAATCAATCCCTTTACCATTATGTAATGGCTTTGTCTCTTCTGATCTTTGTTGGTTTAAAGTCTGCTTTATCAGAGACTAGGATTGCAACCCTTGCCTTTTTTTGTTTTCCATTTGCTTGGTACATCTTCCTCCATCCCTTTATTTTGAGCCTATATGTGTCTCTGCACGTGAGATGGGTTTCCTGAATACAGGACACTGATGGGTCTTGACTCTTTATCCAATTTGCCAGTCTGTGTCTTTTAATTGGAGCATTTAGTCCATTTACATTTAAAGTTAATATTGTTATGTGTGAATTTGATCCTGTCATTATGATGTTAGCTGGTTATTTTGCTCGTTAGTTGATGCAGTTTCTTCCTAGTCTTGATGGTCTTTACATTTTGGCATGATTTTGCAGCGGCTGGTACCGGTTGTTCCTTTCCATGTTTAGTGCTTCCTTCAGGAGCTCTTTTAGAGCAGGCCTGGTGGTGACAAAATCTCTCAGCATTTGCTTGTATGTAAAGTATTTTATTTCTCCGTCGCTTGTGAAGCTTAGTTTGGCTGGATATGAAATTCTGGGTTGAAAATTCTTTTCTTTAAGAATGTTGAATATTGGCCCCCACTCTCTTCTGGTTTGTAGGGTTTCTGCCGAGAGATCTGCTGTTAGTCTGATGGGCTTCCCTTTGAGGGTAACCCGACCTTTCTCTCTGGCTGCCCTTAACATTTTTTCCTTCATTTCAACTTTGGTGAATCTGACAATTATGTGTCTTGGAGTTGCTCTTCTCGAGGAGTATCTCTGTGGCGTTCTCTGTATTTCCTGAATCTGAACATTGGCCTGCCTTGCTAGATTGGGGAAGTTCTCCTGGATAATATCCTGCAGAGTGTTTTCCAACTTGGTTCCATTCTCCCCGTCACTTTCAGGTACACCAATCAGACGTAGATTTGGTCTTTTCACATAGTCCCATATTTCTTGGAGGCTTTGCTCATTTCTTTTTATTCTTTTTTCTCTAAACTTCCCTTCTCACTTCATTTCATTCATTTCATCTTCCATCGCTGACACCCTTTCTTCCAGTTGATCTCATCGGCTCCTGAGGCTTCTGCATTCTTCACGTAGTTCTCGAGCCTTGGCTTTCAGCTCCATCAGCTCCTTTAAGCACTTCTCTGTATTGGTTATTCTAGTTATACATTCTTCTAAATTTTTTTCAAAGTTTTCAACTTCTTTGCCTTTGGTTTGAATGTCCTCCTGTAGCTCAGAGTAATTTGATCGTCTGAAGCCTTCTTCTCTCAGCTCGTCAAAGTCATTCTCCATCCAGCTTTGTTCCGTTGCTGGTGAGGAACTGCATTCCTTTGGAGGAGGAGAGGCGCTCTGCTTTTTAGAGTTTCCAGTTTTTCTGTTCTGTTTTTTCCCCATCTTTGTGGTTTTATCTACTTTTGGTCTTTGATGATGGTGATGTACAGATGGGTTTTTGGTGTGGATGTCCTTTCTGTTTGTTAGTTTTCCTCCTAACAGACAGGACCCTCAGCTGCAGGTCTGTTGGAATACCCTGCCGTGTGAGGTGTCAGTGTGCCCCTGCTGGGGGGTGCCTCCCAGTTAGGCTGCTCGGGGGTCAGGGGTCAGGGACCCACTTGAGGAGGCAGTCTGCCCGTTCTCAGATCTCCAGCTGCGTGCTGGGAGAACCACTGCTCTCTTCAAAGCTGTCAGACAGGGACATTTAAGTCTGCAGAGGTTACTGCTGTCTTTTTGTTTGTCTGTGCCCTGCCCCCAGAGGTGGAGCCTACAGAGGCAGGCAGGCCTCCTTGAGCTGTGGTGGGCTCCACCCAGTTCGAGCTTCCCGGCTGCTTTGTTTACCTAATCAAGCCTGGGCAATGGCGGGCGCCCCTCCCCCAGCCTCGCTGCCACCTTGCAGTTTGATCTCAGACTGCTGTGCTAGCAATCAGCGAGACTCCGTGGGCATAGGACCCTCCGAGCCAGGTGCGGGATATAATCTCGTGGTGCGCTGTTTTTTTAAGCCCGTTGGAAAAGCGCAGTATTTAGGTGGGAGTGACCCAATTTTCCAGGTGCCGTCTGTCACCCCTTTCTTTGACTTGGAAAGGGAACTCCCTGACCCCTTGCGCTTCCCAAGTGAGGCAATGCCTCGCCCTGCTTCGGCTCCCGCAAGGTGTGCGCACCCACTGACCTGCGCCCACTGCCTGGCACTCCCTAGTGAGATGGACCCGGTACCTCAGATGGAAATGCAGAAATCACCGTCTTCTGTGACGCTCACGCTGGGAGCGGTGGACCGGAGCTGTTCCTATTCGGCCATCTTCAAAACTTTGGGATATTTAGCTTACCTTGTTTCAAAGCTTAATATAAAGCTATTTCACAGAGTGTAGTATTTGTATAAGGAAAGTTAAATATATCAGTGTAACAGAAGACAGGCTCCAGAAATAATTCCAAATATATACAACCAATTGATTTATAAGAGTCACCTATGCAAATCAATGAGGGAAATAATTTTTTATCTTAAAAAATCTATTTGGAGAGATTTTATAATAAAAAAATTCCTGCAAACTATTCAAAAATCCATCAATAGAAGAACAGATGAATAAACTATGGTATATTCATACCTTGAATATTACTAAATAGTAAAAAGCTATAAACTACTAATCTAAGGAATAACATAGCAGAATCTCAAATTTTTCTATTGAATGAAAGAATTAAGGAATAGTAGTATTCATAATGTATGATTCCATTTACATGAAGATCAAGATAAGGTAAAACACATTAATTGTAATAGAAATCAGAACAACAGTAGCCTTAGGAGAATGAAAGATAAGAAGCAAGAGAGAACTTTTAGGAATGATGGAAATGTTCTGTAAGTGTCTTCCCGTTGCAGATACTCTGAATTTTTGATGAGTTGGGGATGAGTCCTTACGTGGAAACATTCATGGAAAGTATTAGCTCTGGGTTTTTTTTGTTTTATTTTTTGTTTTTGACAAGAGCTCACTCTGTTGCCCAGGTTGGAGGGCAGTGGCACCATTTCGGCTCACTGCAACCTCCACTTCCCAAGTTCAAGCAATTCTTGTGCTTCGGCCTCCTGAGGAGCTGGGATTACAGGCATGCATCACTGCACCAGGCTAATTTTTGTATTTCTAGTAACGCCGGGGTTTTGCCATGTTGGCCAGTCCAAGAACTCCTGGCCTCAAGTGATCCGCCTGCCTCAGCCTTCCAAATGCTGAGATTACAGGCGTGAGCCATTGTGCCCTGCCTTGATGTATTTATTTGAATACTTCAAAAAGAAGAAGAGTTACAGTGATACTAAGGAAATAATTATTAGTAATTAAATGGAAATACTTAGTACTTTATAATTAAATTATTATTCTAGGTTGAAAAATAAGTATGGACAAAATTTAAAATTTAAAATAAATGAAGGCATATTACACAGAATTGAGTGGAGACCAGTACTATGGTCAGAATTGTAAAAAATGAGCCTGGAAGATAATATACTATGAATTTCATGATGAATGTCAATTGCAATTTGCTGTGAGAGAGCAAACAAAAAAGCTGTTTATTACATAACAAATTAAATTGTTAAAGAGAAAAATATTGTGAAACATTTTCAGCAAATACATAGTAAATTTGATGAGACATTTTCTCTTGATAAGCAAAATGGAATAGATGAAGTTAGTTGCCTGAAATTAGAATTAAATGTCCAACCAAAATATTTAAACAATTTTTAAACAGAATCTGAGTTTGTAACCTTTTTGAACTATAAAATGGCTCTGATTCTTGCACAAAAAAGAAATGTTGGATATAGAGATAAGACAAATTATTAGTTTGGTTGCAAAAATCTTGTTAGCATATTCTGAGAAAGACTAAAATGATCTTATAAAAAGTAAAAAAAAATTAAGTCACCTAAAAACTGCTCATAGAATACAAGATATTTCTAACAATATCATGGATCAATTAATTCAAAGTTAGCAAAAGCTTCAAGTACTCTTCTTTAGCCATATATGAGTTGTGCAATATAAGATAATTTAGCCCAATTGATACTGTGGGTACACTTTGTCTCAAAAGATCCCCAAATAAAAAAAGCTGTCAATTCGCAGCCTACAAAACCAGAGTCATGACATAGATATTTTTGTCTTTTATATCTGTCAAAGAAAAATTTCTGTTAGGTATCAAAAAATATTTCTATCACAATAGATGATACACCAGCTGTATTAGGTTAAAAATCTGAATTCCTTGGAATTTTAATGCAAGAGACTGATGTCTCCCTAACTGCTTTGCTCTACTGTATAAAGAATATATCTATGAAGTATATACATGTAAATATTATGAATCACAACTACTTCATGGAACTGTTAAAAGAAATAGAGGCCAGGCTTGGTGGCTGACGCCTGTAATCCCAGCATTTTGGGAGGCTGAGGCGGGCGATCATGAGGTCAGGAGATCGAGACCATCCTGGCTAACATGGTAAAACCCCGTCTCTACTAAAAATACAAAAAATTAGCCAGGCGTGGCGGTGGGCACTTGTAGTCCCAGCTATTCGGGAGGCTGAGGAGAATGGCATGAACCTGGGAGGCGGAGCTTGCAGTGAGCCGAGATCGCGCCACTGCACTCCAGCCTGGGTGATAGAGTGAGACTCCGTCTCAAAAAAACATAACAAAACAAAACAAAAAAGAAATAGAGAACGATTAATCTTATGTTCTTTCCCAATGCTCATCTGTTTAATGGTGTAAGACATTTACAAAGATTTCTCGTACTTTGAACTCCAGTTCAAGATTTTCTTTAAAGAAAGTTTTCCAAATATTTAATAATAAAGGAAAAAGAAGACAGTGATTTTTTTTCTCACCAGTATCACATTGCATATGAATAAGCAAAATCTGAAACTCCAAGGAAAGGAAAGCTTTTTTTTTTGTGACCTAGTGAAAATAATAGGAACATTCATTGAAATGAAAACTTTTCACAGTATAAGTTCATAATAATGATTTTATATATTTTTCTAGCATGAATCAATATATAGAGGATTTTAACAGGACTGAAAAGCCTTGTGAAAAGATGCATGCAATGAAGAAATAGGCAATCTTAGTAAAGAAATAGGAACTATAAAAATACTAAAGGAAAATTCTAGAACTGAAAAATGTAATATCTGAAATTAAACAATTTGATAGATAGGCTTAGCAGCAGAACTGAAATGACAGAAAAAAAGAATAAGTGAATTTGAAAATAGAGTAACAGAAGTTGTCCAAGCTGAAGAACAGAAAAAAAATACTGAAGATAAATAACAAAGACAGTGACCTGTGGGACAGTACCAAAAGATTTAACATATGAGTAGAGTAAATGCAGAAAAAATATTTGAAGTTATAATGGCCAAGAATTTCTGGAATTTGGTGAAAGGCACATGTGTACAAATTTCAGAGGCTCAGAGTACCCCAAGCAGAATTAACACAAAGAAAACCATACCTAGGCACATCATACTCAAACAGCTGAAAACCAAAGGTAATAAGAAAATCTGGAAAGCACCCAGAGAAAAAGGACACATTACATAAGAGAAAAAACAATTCAAATGATTTCTTCTTGTAATCTATGGAGACTTGAAGACCAGAAGTCGGTGATTTATATATACATATATAAAACAATATATATCTCTTTACGAGTATATATATGTGTGTGTATTCTTTGTGTGTGTGTGTGTATACACACACATATATTCATATATCTCAAAAAAACTGCCAACCCAGAATTCCATAGCCAGAAGAAATCCTTAAAAAATAAAGGCATTTCAGTAAAAGAAACTATGAAAATTCATCACCAGCAGACGTTCACTCTAAGAAATGCTAAGTTAAGTTCCTCATACTGTAGGGAAATGATACCAGAGAAAAATTCAGATCTCTGGAAAGAAATAAACCGCATGGGAAATAGTAAATATATGGGTAAATATAAAAGATGAGGATTTTCATCTTAATTTCTTTAAGCAACTGGGTGTAGCACTGTGTGCCTATAGTCCCAGCTACTCCAGAGGTTGAGGCAGGAGGATTGCCTGAGCTCAGGAGTTCAAGGCTGTAGTGTGCTATATAACATCTGTGAATAGCCACTGAATTCCAGCCTGGGCAACATAGCAATACCCCATCTCTAAAAATAGAATACAGAAGACTGTTCAAATTTCCAACATGACTTTCCATGGATTACTTATTTAATTGCAAAGAAAAAATTCACCCATACAATGGAAGGAGCTGGTGGTCAATACATGAATCAAGGGATAAAACATAGTTTCACTTGTAGGCCACCTGATACTTTACAATATTAAGTACATGATACTATCTATGAAGTAGTCTTTTGAAAATGTTTAATCTGAAACCCAATCAAGCCTCTAATCATAACCTCCAGGTCACAGTAAATATAGAGGACAAAGAAACAAGTTAATCACACCTCCAGAAACAATAAGACAAACACAGCATGTGCAACACTATTTAGGTCAAATCTAAAGTCTTCAAAAAGTCTATGTCACAAAACGATGAAAAAAAAAAAATGATGAAGGGTAGGCTGTTGACTAAAAGAGACTTAATAAGCCATAATCATATAAAATATATGAGATTAGTTTGGTTCTTGGCTTGTGAAAAAGACAGTGCTAAAAGACATTATTTTAAAAATTAGAGAAATTTGCAAATGGAGTGAATATTTTAAGACATTATAGGGTTACTGTGAATTTTTTTGTGACAATGGTTTAGTAGACATCTAGAAGATTATCTTTGATCCTAGCAGTTGTATGTTGCCTTTTTTTTAGAGGTGAATGATACCTAAAACATTCACTCAAAAAACAGGAAAAGTGATATATGTAATATATACATATATTCATGTGTAATAAGTATGATATATATATGCATCTGTGTATATACATAGACATAAGACATGCATGGGTATATATGTATTTGTGTGTATATATGTGTTAGTATACACATAAAAAAGAGAGACATCAGATGTACTGAAACTAGGTGAAGGGCAAACAAGCCTTCACTGCACCACTGTAAACAGTTACCTTTTCTGTAAGGATGTAAATCTTAACATTTTCATAAACTTAGGGAAAACCTTTCCAAGTTAATATCTGTCTTTTGGCTACCTAACTGTTCATTTCTAATTTATTTTAATTGTAGAGGATGCAAAATATATGTTATCTGTATTATAGGATTTGTGAAAAAATTTCTTTAAACCACTCTCTAATTTTCAACAGCTATCCTTTCATTATTCAATAAATACACATTATTTATTCCAGCATTAATCTTCAGGGGTATGAATTCTGAATTTAAAAATTTCTCATTTAATATATTCTACAGGATTTTGTCCAGAATAAATTATATGAAGTGATGATAGAGCATTTTCAAAATATCACACTCATAGGGTCTTCCTTCTATAAAATTTATTTTTAGTAATTCTAACAATTATCATAAAAATAATGTATTTAGTAAGCAAATAATATGTGCCAGATGCCTTTCCAAGTATTTATATTCTATATTAACTAGTTTAATCTTCACTATAGCATCATAATAGTGACAACAGTAAAAATGTGCCATGGCTAAAGGCTTTCCCTCTCATTACATTAAGAGTCTCTCACCATGGTGAAATCTTTGATGTTGACTAAGTTGATAGCAATGACTAAAGGCCTTACCACATTCTTTGCATTTCTATGGTTTCACACCAGTATGAATTGTCTGATGTTGAGTAAGTCGATCACTGCGATTAAAGGCCTTATCACATTCTTTACATTCATAGGGTTTTTCACCAGTATGAATTCTCTTATGTTGAGAAAGACCTGAGATAGAACGAAAGACCTTCTTACATTCTTTACATACATAGGGTTTCAAACCAGTATGAATTGTCTGATGATAAATTAGTTGAGAATTAAGTCTAAAGGTTTTTCCACATTCCTTACATTCATAGGGTTTCTCCCCAGCATGAATTGATTGATGTGTCTTAAGGTCTCCAACACGACTGAAGGCTTTCCCACATTGCTTACATTCATATGGCTTCAAATCAGTATGAATTATCTGATGTTGAATAAGATGTGAATGAAGCTTAAAAGTCTTCCCACATTCTTTACATTCATGTGGCTTCTCACCAGTATGAATTCTCTGATGCTGTGTAAGTTGAGAGCCTCTACAAAAGGCCTTTCCGCAATCCTTACAATCATAGAGTTTCTCACTACTATGAATTCTCTTATGTTTAAGAAGGCTTGAGCCCCTACTAAAAGCCTTTCCACATTCCATGCATTCATGAGGTTTCTCACCAGTATGACTTCTATGATGTTCAACAAGTAGATAGCTGCGAACAAAGGCCTTTTCACATTGTTCACATTTATATGGTTTCTCACCAGAATGAATTTTCTTATGTTGGTAAAGACTTGAAAGATGACCAAAAGCCTTTCCACATTCTTTACATTTGTAGGGTTTCACACCATGATGAATTTTCTGATGCAGACACATATGTCGATATAATCTAAACGTTTCCCCACATTCCTTACATTCAAAGGGTTTCAAGCCAACGTGAATTTTCTGATGTTCTGTAAGGTGAGAATGACGTCTAAAAGCCTTCCCGCATTGCTTACATTCATAGGGTTTCATACCAGTATGAATTATCTGATGCTGAATAAGCTGTGAATAAAACCTAAAGGCCTTCTCACATCCATTGCATTCATAGGGTTTCAAATCAGTGTGGATTTTTCGATGTCTAATAAAATGCTGGAAAACTACAAATGCTTTTCCACATTCATTACATTCATAGGGTCTCACACCAGTATGGTCTCTCAGATGTTCAGTAAGGTGCGAATATTTTCTAAAGCCCTTCTTATATTCCTTACACTCATATGATTTCTCTCTTGTGTTATTTCTCTTATGTAGAGGAAGGGATTTATGTTTTTTGAATATCATTTGACTAAAACATCCCACTTTAGGTCTCTGTTGTCTCCCAAATTCAACTGTGTACTGTGGATCAGTTCTGAAAATAAACCTCATAAGGTTGAAGGTTTTATTTATTTTCCATGTCTCCTGATGGTACGCATTTACTTCATAATTTCTTTTTTCTGAAGATAACTTGTCGCTTTCAGTTGTGAAATCAGTCTGGAAGAAAATGAAAAAACAAACAAATGCTATTTTCCAATAATAGGGGTAGGGAGAGGACATCTATATTAAAAATAGTGATAAACTAAAAAGTGTATCTGTTAGTAGTAAAAGAGTTTAGAAAATTCTAAAGTACTGCCGTGCAATTTTTAAAAGGCAAGAAGGGCTCAGAAAATTATGAAAGTGCACAGGAGGATGTAAGATTTATGAGTAGGCAAAGACAAAGTCACTAGTTCTCATATTTAGTTGCAAATCAGAATTACCATAGGAGCATTTTACATACACTATCTTTTAGATATCCACTCAGACTGAGTGGATCAGAATGCACGGGAGTACGTCCTGAATATCTCTATTCCTAACATTATCACATTGCTCTCTATATAATTTTGTCAGTGGTTTGGCTTTATCTTAGAATGAAAACCAAACACATAACCATGAATAAAAGGCCCTGTCTTATCCACACAAATTCATTTCAAGCCCTTGATATCTGCTCCCTATATTGTACCACATTGCATCTTTTCAGCTGTGAGAACACACCACAAATCTTTCCCATCTCCTGGGGTGTTACATAGATGTTCCACCTTTCAGAAATCCTCTTAAGTGGCTTCTTTAAATAATTGGCTAACTTTAAGTAAATTCATATTTTTAAGTCTATATTCCATTTCCCAATTATTTGCCTTTATACTCCTTCTCTCAATTACATATTTACTAAATCTCATTTGTTTTACTACTTATTTTGTTACCCTAAAACATAGCATAGGTGCAAATCTTCTTTCAACTCCCATTGAAAAACAAGTCCCTACCATTGGTAAGTATTACATAATTCATTGTAGAATGAAATGTTGAGTTAAAAATGTAAACTGGATGAAAATAAAGGTCATTGGAAAAGAGAGCTGAGTAAAATAACCATTTCATTTCTGAAAATTATGTAAAAATTATCAGGTATCTCTCCCTGACTCCAATCTCTCACTCCTTATTAATCTTTTACCTCACATTTACTTTACAGGTGAGAAAAATGCACTTCCAAAATAGCTCAGTCAAGAATATAAGTGGAAAAGGCTGATATGCGGCCATTCTGCAATAACCTGTCCCCTTAAAAATATACATGCCTCTACCACTGGTGTTCATTCTTTCCTTTTCATAGCCATGCTTTTCTGTTTCTATCTCAATCAAAGTAATCACATGTTGCATTAATTTTTACTGTAATGTTTTAAATAATTTTTTTTAAATCTACAAATAATGCCTGTAAGGTTGAAGATTTTACTTCTTTTCATTCTACACATGTTCAATCTGTTGTGTTTCTTCAATGCCTTTCCCAAATTCTCCCTTCTATTCATTTAAAGCCAAGGTGGATCATTCTTGAATTCTACAGAAATGCATCTCAGCAATTTTTCAGGAATTGCACGAATTAATATATTGAAAGGCTTATCAAAGTCAAAGCAAATAAACCTGGGGATATTGGGAAAAATAAAGTAAAAAATGGGGCAAGAGTCTAGGAAACTGAGTGCCTAGTAGTTTGCAACAAAGAATATATTGGACGTAGGCTGAAGATTGATAATCTGTGTGAGGGAGCAGCCTTTGAAATCTAATATGCTAAATGGGTCAAGTATTGAAAACAAGTGGAATTCTGTGAAAAAAGTATAAATTTAAAAAGTCAAAATAATACAGATGTTATCCTCTGAGCCAATGCAATAAAGGATAAGTAGCAATATCAAACAGCCAAAACACTTCCTATTTATAAACAGAAAGTACTCAACAACTACTGTTAGGTCAAAGACAAAATACAAACTGAAACTGTAGAATTTCTTGAAGATAGTGATAATGGAGATACTACATATCAGAATCTATGGCTTTCAGTTATAATGCACCGAGGCAAACTCAAAGATTAACATGCTTACATCTAATTAAAAATAAAATAATTAAAATGAATAAATGAAACATTTCATTTAAAAATTAGGGAAAACAGCCAGGCTCAATGGCTCATGCCTGTAATCCCAGCACTTTGGGAGGCCGAAGCAGACAGATTGTTTAAGGCCAAGAGTTCAAGACCAACCTGGCCAACAATGGGAAATCTAAAATTACAAAAATTAGCCAGGTGTGGTGGCACACGCCTATAGTCCTGGCTCCTTGGGAAGCTGAGGCACAAGAATCATTTGAACCCAGGAGGCAGAGGTTGCAGTGAGCTGAGATTGTGCCACTGTACTCTAGCCTGGGCGACAGAGTGAGATTCTGTCTCAAAAATAAATAAATAAATATAAATAAAAATTAGGGAGACATTAGGAAAAGAACGATGGACTGCAGAAAAGGAAAATATAATACAAGCAAAATGTAAATAAAACAGTAGAATTAACACATACAAACCATTATTTCCTTTATACCTAAGGAATAAAAGATAGGAGGGAAAATCCAAATATAATGACAAGGGGGAAATGACCATCAATAAAGAAATAATGTTAAAAAAATCATACAACTGTGCTAATATATTTCAAATGTACATGAAATGATGAATCTTCCTGAAAATAAAATTTATCAAAAGTGACACCAGCTAGACTTACTGGCTGGCTTCTAGCAAACAGAATATGAAAAGGGAAAAATAATAACTTTACAGTGAAGAAAAATGATGGACATCACCTTAAACAAATTTATAAGGTTAATACCCCAGCAATAAATCATGTTGATATCATGTATTTCTGATACGATATGATGAGAAAGGTACTTCTTTGGTATTCTTCCCCAAAGCCGATAATCCCAGTTTAATCATAAAAAATTCAACAAACCCAAATTGTCGGGCACTTTTCAAAATACCTGACTAGTACTCTTCAAAAAGTATCAAGGCCAGAAAGGACAAGGAAAGACAAACTGTCACAGGTAGGAGGAAACTAAAACACATGATGGCTAAATGCAATGTGATATCCTGGATTGAATCACGGAATAGAAAAAAAGACAGTGGAAAAACTGGTACAACTGAATAAAATCTATAGTTTTGCTAATAGTTTGTCTATAGTTTTGTTAACAATGTTAACTTGTTAGTTTGCATAAATGTACCATGGTTATGTAAGATGTTATCATTATAGGAACCTGTGGTACCACATTTGTAACTTGTCTATAACTCTAAAATTATTTCAAAATGAAAGTAAAACAATAACAACAAATAGACTCCAGAAGAGATGGAAAATCTAAACAGACCAATTTCCATGAAAAAAAATAGAAAAAAAATTTAAAATATTTTTCCCCACAAACAGCTGGTCACAATTAGTTAGCTCCCTGTTGGTCAGGCTTCGGTCTCTATATACTATTTCCCATTAATGTGAACTAGGGTGCCTTGGAGAAATAGCTAATTCCTAGTTCAGGGAGGGAAGATACAAGGCGAATCTGGAACCTCTTGTACTAAAATGCAAAGAAGCTTTTAAAGATAACAGAAAATAACTTGTGCTTTTAGTTATGAAACATTAAGAGGGATCAGATTTCCCCTTTTACTTTATTTTTATTTATTTATTTATTTATTTTTTATTATTATACTTTAAGTTTTAGGGTACATGTGCACATTGTGCAGGTTAGTTACATACGTATACATGTGCCATGCTGGTGTGCTGCACCCACTAACTCGTCATCTAGCATTAGGTATATCTCCCAATGCTATCCCTCCCCCCTCCCCCCACCCCACAACAGTCCCCAGAGTGTGACGTTCCCCTTCCTGTGTCCATGTGATCTCATTGTTCAATTCCCACCTATGACTGAGAACATGCGGTGTTTGGTTTTTTGTTCTTGCGATAGTTTACTGAGAATGATGGTTTCCAGTTTCATCCATGTCCCTACAAAGGACATGAACTCATCATTTTTTATGGCTGCATAGTATTCCATGGTGTATATGTGCCACATTTTCTTAATCCAGTCTATCATTGTTGGACATTTGGGTTGGTTCCAAGTCTTTGCTATTGTGAATAATGCCGCAATAAACATACGTGTGCATGTGTCTTTATAGCAGCATGATTTATAGTCCTTTGGGTATATACCCAGTAATGGGATGGCTGGGTCAAATGGTATTTCTAGTTCTAGATCCCTGAGGAATCGCCACACTGACTTCCACAATGGTTGAACTAGTTTACAGTCCCACCAACAGTGTAGAAGTGTTCCTATTTCTCCACATCCTCTCCAGCACCTGTTGTTTCCTGACTTTTTAATGATTGCCATTCTAACTGGTGTGAGATGGTATCTCATTGCGGTTTTGATTTGCGTTTCTCTGATGGCCAGTTGTGGTGAGCATTTTTTCATGTGTTTTTTGGCTGTATAAATGTCTTCTTTTGAGAAGTGTCTGTTCATGTCCTTCGCCCACTATTTGATGGGTTGTTTGTTTTTTTCTTGTAAATTTGTTTGAGTTCATTGTAGATTCTGGATATTAGCCCTTTGTCAGATTAGTAGGTTGTGAAAATTTTCTCCCATTTTGTAGGTTGCCTGTTCACTCTGATGGAACTACCCTGGAGGCTCTGGCTGAGTACTGATATGAATTTACATGTGAGCAAACTAATGAGGCAAAGGAAAGCACCACCATATAGGGGTAGGCAGAACAATACCTGAAAGTCACCAAGGGTAGTTAGGGGATAGTTCCTGTTTCCACCAGCCAGGAGTGGTAAGTTGGCCCTAAGGCTCTACAACTACTTTTCCCCTGAAAAAACTCCCTGATTCTAAGTACAGCAGGAGTTAAAAGAACAGCGATTACAAAGAGGTAGCTGAGCATTATCAAACTGAAAACCAGCAGTGACCCATTTAATTCCTGGTTGTATTACTGTCATCAGCCTGCATTCTATCAGACTAACAGAGGAAAACATAAATACCCTCTGGTGGAAGATACCATCATCTGAAACCTCTTCATTTATTTTATATGCAATGTCCAGCATACAATCACAACTACTAGTAACTTGAAGATGCATTAACAAATGACAAATAACAAGATTAAAAGAAAGAAACAATAAAGAAGCAGACCCCCAGATGATACAAAAAATGAGGCATAAAAGAATTAAAAAATTAACTATGATTAAAATGTTCCAAGAAAACAGATGAAAATTTAGTAATAAAAGGAAAGCAAATAAAAGAATGAAGATTTCAACAAGTATTTGGAAGTTATAAAAGAGAATTAAATTGAATTTCTGGAACTGAAAAAGACAATATCTGACATGAAAAACCCCTCTTTAGAAAACAGAATAAGTGAGCTGGAATACAGGTCAACAGGAAACATTCAAACTCCATCATATGAAAAATAGAGGGGAAAGAGAGGAGAAAAGCAGATAAGGACATGATAAAGTTGTGGGATATGCTCAAAAGGTCTAACATAGGTGTAATTAAAGTCCCAGATGGGAGGAGAGAATGGTCACCTATCTTCCAAAAACTGAACAAATACTGCCCCTTCTGCATGGAATCTATCAGATCACTGGAAGCCAACAGGCCCACTGCTAGAACTACAAAAATAACAGTAAAAAAGAGAATAATCTTAATTCATTCTACTACTATAAAAATTATGGAGGCTCTTTTGTGGTAAAGAGAAAACCATGGTTTTTTATGTAGGAAGATCAGCAATTAAAGTATTTACAGACATTCTGAACACACATATAATTTAAAATTTGTTTTTGCTGATAGTGTCTTTGCAGAAAAATACCAGAATTCAAACCTCTAGTCATTTAGAAAAAGAAGTAATTATAGGACAGGGCAGAGGCAGGCATAAAGGCAAGTGAAGAATAGTGAAGATTCAGGTGCTGAATGGGGGTGCCCATTCCACCTAACAAACTTCAAATATGCCCATTTCCACCTAACAAACTTTGAGAATATGGAGCAGAAATGTAGCTGGTTTCTTGGCATAGACCATAAAATATACAACAGAGAAGGCTGATATTCTAGAGAGCATATTGTACATCATTTTGTGCAGATATTCTTACCCAATGAGACCAAGTTAGTATAATTCTCCAACATCACATCTCTGTACAAATCCCTCTGATCCGAGTTTAAATATTCCCACTCCTCCTGAGAGAAGTCTATGGCAACATCGCTGAATGTCAATGGCACCTGAAATGACAAACCTGTGTATTATTTGTAAAAGTAAAGAAGACTTTTCAAGATGGAACATTAAATTGCAATAAAGGGGCAATATGTAAAAAGAAGTAGTCTAGAGTTACAAGATGATGACATGGTTAGATAAGAGTAAATAAATTAGCATGTCTTAAGTAGAGTGCCCACACAATCTTAAGGAATCCTGTTGGAGCACACAAAATTTTCTTAGTAATATTAGAGAAAAATCCAAATATATAAAAATAAATGAAGTCACCAAACTTTCCAAATTAAATAGTATATATAAGCACAATACCTTCTACGTACCTAAGCCATATAATATTAATAAATACAAGTTGTTACAGCTTTTCTCTTCAAGGAATATGAAAAAACATGAATTGATAACTACCCCCTCCCCCATTGTATTATAAAATCTTTTCCAGCCAAGATGGAATAACAGGGATTGAATTTACCTTCTTGTATGAAATAACTGAAAATCTGAACAAAATATATTAAACCATTGGGCAATGATACCTGAAAGACAAGTAACAAATGAGGTGAAACCTACAGTCACACTAGTTTACTGTAAGGAGACAATTTCTAGGCTATGGCACAGGGAGCGGGAACCTAAGCAAAGCCCACTGGATTCCACTGAGAACAAGAAAAGTACAAACCAATATCCATCGTGGACACAGATGCAACGATTCCAAACAAAGTTTTAGCACATCAAATCTAACAATATATAAGAAAGGGAACTCTATTATGACCAAGGCTCAATCCAAGCCTGTCTCACATTTAAAAATCAATCAAGGTAATGCACCATATTCACAAACTACAAAAGAAAAACCATATGAACATATCAATAGATGCAGAAAAGGCATCTGACAAAAGCCAACATCCACTGCTGATATCCTTGGTGAAACAAGAAAAGAAGGGAACATCCTTAACCCAAAGAATGACATCTATAAAAAACCCATAGCTAACATCACATTTGATAGTGAAAGGCTGAATGCTTTCCTCCCCAAATCAGGAATATAGCAAGGATATCTACTCTCACCACTTCTATTCAACATTGTACTAGCGGTTCTAGCCAGTGCAACTCAGGCAAGAAGAAGAAATAAAAAGCATCTAGATTGAAAAAGAAGTAAAAATCTCTTTATTCACAGATAACATGATTGTCTACATAGAAAATCTAATAGAATCTAATAAAAATTCATTAAAACTATCAAGTGAGTTAGCAAGCTGAGAAGATACAAGCTCAATATGTTAAACATAAATGGCATTTTAATTAGCAACAATTGGTGGAAATTAAAATAAAAAATACTGAATATCAAATGAAAAATATAAAATACTTAGGAATCAATCTAACAAAAGATGTACAATACTAATACTCTCATAACTACAAATAATTACTGAGAAAAAACTTAAAAGATCTAAATACATAGAAAGCTATAATATGTTCATCAGTCAGATGACTCTTACCTTTGCAAACAGATCCACAGATTCAACAAAATCTCAGTCAAAATCCCAGCAGAGGCCGGGTGCGATGGCTCACCCCTGTAATCCCAGCACTTTGGGAGGGTGAGGCAGGCGGATCACCTGAGGTTGGGAGTTCGAGACCAGCCTGACCAACATGGAGGAACCCTGTCTCTACTAAAACATACAAAATTAGCCAGGTGTGGTAGCGCATGCCAGTAATCCCAGCTTCTCAGGAGGCTGAGGCAAGAGAATCGCTTGAACCTGGGAGGCGGAGGTTGCAGTGAGCCAAGACCCCACCATTGCACTCCAGCCTGGGCAACAAGAGCGAAACTCTGTGTCAAAAAAAAAAAAAAAAAAAAATCCCAGCAGAGCTTTTGTAAAAATAGACAAGCTGATTCTAAAATTCAGATGAAAACACGAAGGATCTAGAATAACCTAGACAACATTGAAGAAGAGCAAAGTTGGAGGATCAACCCTACTAATTGGAAAGCTTAACATAATCCTACAATAATAAAGAGTATGTGGTGTTTGCATAAACGTAGACAAATAAGTCAATGGAACAGAGTTGAGAAATAGACCTATACATATCTAGACAACTGGCTTTAAACAAGTGACCAAAGGCAATTCAGTGGATAAAGGACCGCCTTTTAAAAAAATGGTGTAGGAACAACTGGGTATCTATATGCAAAATAAATGATCTATACCTTCTACCATATGCCAAGATTAACTTAAAATGGCTCATGGAGATAAACATAAAACCTAAAACTATAGATCTTCTATGAGAAAACACAGTATGAAAATCTACATAAGCTTGGGGTGAGGCAAAGATTTCTTAGATACAACACTAACAGTACAATCTCTAAAGAAAAAGTACAATCTGTAAAGAAAAGAAAAAGCTGATAAACTGGATTTCATCCAGAAATGGAACTCTCATACACTGTTGGTGGGAATGTAAAATGGTATTATCACTTTGAAAAATTAAAAACTTCTGCTCTTCAAAATTCAGTTAAAAGAATGAAAAAATGGCCAAGTGTGGTGGCTTATGCCTGTAATCTCAGCACTTTGGGAGGCTGAGGTGGGAGGATCACTTGAGCCCAGGAGTTTGAGGCTGCAGTAAACCTTGATAACAAAACTGCACTCCAGCTTGGGCAAGACAGCAAGACTCCATCTCTGAAAAAAAAAAAAAAAATTAAAAAAAATTAAAAATTAAAAAGAGGCTGGGCGTTGTGGCTCACGCCTGCAATCCCAGCACTTTGAAAGGCTGAGGTGGGCAGATCACTTGAAGTCAGGAATTCGAGACCAGCCTGGCCAACATGGCGAAACTCCGTCTCTACTAAAAATACAAAATTTAGCTGGGCATGGTGGCAGGCGCCTGTAATCCTGGCTACTTGGGAGGCTGAGGCAGGAGAATCGCTTGAACCCGGGCAGCAGAGGTTGCAGTGAGCCAAGATAGCGCCACTGTACTCTATCCTGGTGACAGAGTGAGACTTCATCTCAAAGAAAAAAAAAAAGAATAAAGTGACAAGCACCCTCTTATTAGATTTCATCTTTCTTAAGGTATTAAGGCACTATTATTAAAAATAATATTATTGTATAAAGTATTATACTAACATGGCATGTATGTTGGACACAAATCCCAACCTCTTCCCCATAGTTCAATATCATCTACCACATATCATTCTAGTTGACTTTCCTTTCTACAACCCTTTATAGATCTGTTCCTGAGTTGGAACACAGTAATGCAGAATGATCCAGAACAACCTTGATTCCCTCAGGACTGTCAATTTCTCTTCCACTACAAAATGAGACCCTGGAATTGTTTTCATTTCTCAGTGATCCCTTAGCTAGATCCCTAATCTCTCTCTAGGTAAGTGATAATCCCATCTTCACTCAAACCTAAATGCATTTCAAGGTTGAGATCTCATCTCAAACAGACTGAGACCACTCATAACCAAGTTTTCCCTTATCTAACTGTGGAGATAAGGGAGCTGTGGAGAAAGTTTCCACTCCTGTAGTCAAATAGGACCATTGTTCCTATGCCATGAAACCATGAACCTGACAAGGTCTGCTCAACTATTTCAAGGTACTTCACTCTTTCACTGCTCTAACACTGCTCTTGAGAGAAGACTGAACACATGGAAGATGGATGAATTATTTGAAAATAAGTGAAAATCAGTTCAAAAAAGGAGGGCAAATGAGGAGGACATCATCCTTCACTGGAATGGGAGGAATGTGAAATAGGTTCCGAGAGACAGCTTTCTGAGATAGGCGGTTTCAGGATAAAAAATGAAAATATTACATGAATTAAAAAATCACAATATGTCAGAAAAGCAAAAGAGACATCAACTCACCTGGGCCGTGGTTTTAGAAATGCTAGTTCTCTTCAGGTTTCCTCTACCAGAGAAGCAGAGTTCAGAGAAGCCAAAGCTAGGTAATCAAGGCATCACCTGCCAAAAGATATGTAACTTTACTAAACAGATGTTTCTAATCAATAAGATACTGTCATTTTACAGGTATTTAGTTGTCACATTTAAAAGGTTGATGATGTACCACATATTAGTAAGGCTGTAGGGTAAAGTGCATTCTCATGGTGTTCTGTAGACTTGTGAAAATCAAGGGCATTAATACATGTAAGTTCTGCATAAGAAGAACTTAACCATGAAAGGCCGTTTCTGAGACTCCATCCAAAGGAAATAATTATAAAATGTGCTCAAAGATGTATAAAGGAATGTGATGATACATATTAGTTGTAATGAAAAAAGCTGGAGAAAAATCTAAAGATACATAGATGGGTAGTTAATTAAATAAATGACTGTGTATTCACATAATGGAAAACAAGGTAGATATTAAAAACAATTGTGTAGATCACTGGTTCTGAACAGGCAGTGAATTTGTTCTTAAGAGAACATTTGACAATGTCTGGAGACACATTTGGTTGTCATAATGTAGGCAGGGGTGTTACGGTATCTACTGGGAAGAGACCAGGGATGCTGCTAAACAATGTACAATGCACAGGAAAGTCCCTAAAACAAAGAATTAGCTAGCCAAATATGTCAATAGTGTCAAGGGTGAAAAACCCTGAAGTAGACTCATTAAAGGAAGATACCATAATCCAGAGTCTCTATAATATATAACAGATTATGCCAACACATGATAACTGTTAAACATGAAAAAAACAGGAAAAAGTCACTAATGAGCAGGAGAAAAAAAAATCTCAACAGAAATAGACTCACAAAGAATCCAGATATGGGAGCTAGCAGACAAGGGCTTGATAATATGATTAACATGCTAAAGAAAAGAAAGGAAAAGATGAGCAAAATGGATTGCAAAATGGAGTAAATCAATAGAGTATCAGATCTGAAAAGACAATCACATGAATATTTTAGAATTATAAAATTAATTAAGAGCTTATTGGGCTGGGTGCGGTGGCTCATGCCCATAATCCCAGCACTTTGGGATGTCAAGGCGGGTGGATCATTTGAGGTCAGGAGTTTGAGACCGTCCTGGACAACATGGTGAGATCCCGTCACTATTGGAAATACAAAAATTAGCCAGGTGTGGTGGCATCCGCCTGTAATCCCAGCTACTTGGAAGGCTGAGGCAGAAGAATTACTTGAACTGGGGAAGTGGAGGTTGCAGTGAGCTGAGATCGTGCCACTGCACTCCAGCCTGGGCGACATAGTGAGACTCCATCTCAAAAAAAAGAGCTTATTATGCAACATTAAGTCAAATTTACAATAATCTTTCTTTCAAAAAATCCTCTATGTCTATTATTATTATTTTAGAGATGGGGTCTGGTTCAGTCACCCAGGCTGGAGTGCAGTGGTATGATCATAACTCACTGCAGCCTCAAACTGCTGGGCTCAAGTGATCCTCACATCTCAGCTTCCCAAGTAGCTGGAATTACAGGTATAAGGCACTGCACTGAGCCTCAAATTAACAATAATCTTATGCAGAGAGGAAAAAAAAGAGAACACAATTGAAAAGAAAAATGCAAGAAACAGTGAAAATGTGACACTGAACATCTAGAAGAAAATAAGAGAGAATGGGACACAAAAATTATTTAAAGAAATAATGAACAAAAACATTCCAAATCTCAGGAAATACCTTGATATACAAATCAAAAAAGTTGTCAAGCCTAATCAAAATAAAATGAAGAAATTCACCCCTAGAGATATCATAGTCAAACTGCTGAAAAAAACACTGAAAAACATAACTTAAACCACATCATTTTAAAAAAAAGCTGTCAGCTATAAGAAAACAGTAAGAAAAATGGTTGACTTCTCAATAGAAACTATAGTAGCCTAAAGAATGGAATTTGTAACTTTAAAGTACTGAAAGAAAAAAACTGAGAACTCTGAATTTTATACCCAGAGAAAAAATTTTTCAGAAATAAAGGTGAAATAAATACTTGTTGAAACAAATGCTACGATAATTCTTTATTAGTAGACCCACAATATAAGAAATACTAAAAGAAAGCATTAGGCTAAAGGAAGGTAATCCCAGATGGAAGCATGAATATGCAAACAAGCAATGAACAGCTGTAGATGGAGTAAAGACACAACCGATATGACTAAACAAATGAATTATTTAAAGCAACGAAAATAATAATGTTTTATGGGGCTTGTAATATAGGATGGAGGAATGACAATAATAGCAAAAATGGTGAGCAAGGAGGTTAATGGAGTTAACACATTAACCTCTATTAATGACTATTGAAATGCCCTTACACTATGGGGACTCTATTAAAGACGCACATTATATTATAATATCTTGGCAGCCAGGAGTGGTGGCTCACACCTGTAATCCCAGGACTTTGGGAGGCTGAGATGGGCAGATCACCTGAGGTCAGGAGTTTGAGACCAGCCTGGCCAATATGGTGAAACTCCGTCTCTACTAAAAATACAAAAATTAGCTGGACTTGGTGGCGTGTCTGTAATCCCAGTTACTTGGGAGTCTGAGGAAGGAGAATTGCTTGAACCTGGGAGGCGCAGGTTGCAGTGAGCTGAGACTGTGCCACTGCCCTCCAACCTGGGCAACAGAGTAAGACCCTGTCTCAAAAAATAAATAAATAAAACAAAAGAATGTACAAACATGTACAATTGAAAAACCTGATAGAAGAGGCCAGGCATGGTAGCTCATGCCTGTAATCCCAGCACTTTGGGAGGCCGAGGCGGGTGGATCACCTGAAGTCAGGAGCTCGAGACCAGCCTGGCCAACATGAGAAAACCTCGTGTCTTCTAAAAATACAAAAATTAGCCAGGCATGACGGTGGGTGCCTGTAATCCCAGCTACTCGGGAGGCTGAGGCAGGAGAATTGCTTGAACCTGGGAGGTGGAGGTTGTAGTGAGCCGAGATCGAGCCATTGCACTCCAGCCTGGGCAAGAGCGAGACTCCATCTCCAAAAAAAAAAAAAAAAAAAAAACAAAAAAAACTGACAGAGGAGATGAAATGGAATAATAAAAAAAAAACTTAATTTATACAAAAAAATCAGGAAAAGAGCAATTAAAAATATAAAGAATAAATGGGCCAAACAGAAAACATATAGCAAGATGGCAGACTTATATTACAGTAAATATAAATTATAGTATATTACTACAGTATAAGTTATACTATTATAGTAATTATAGTAAATACAAATGAACTAACAATTGCAATTCAAAACTAATATTATAAGATTAGGTTAAAAAGAAAAATAGGATCAATTAGGCTGCTTACAAGAAACGTTCTCTAAATATAAAGACACGTGTTTAAAAAAATGGAAAAAATCTATCAAGCAGTATTGAGAAGAAAATAGACATCTATACTAATAACAAATAAAGTAGATTTTAATGCAAGAAGTATTGTAAGTAATAAAGAGGGTCATATTCTGCAATTCAGCAAGAATACAACAGTAGTCCTATATTTGTATGTACCTAATAACATAGTTTCAAAAAATATAAATGTCAACAGAATTAAAGGATAGACAAATTTTAGAGATTTCAACACTCTCTATTGGTAACTACTAATAGGAACACCAAAAAAAGAAAAAAAAATCCACAAAGCCATAAAAGTTTGAAGAAGATTAACCAAATTGAACCAAATGAACATTACACCAAACTGCAGACTACACATTCTGTTCAAATGATTACATCACATTTATCAGAATAACATTCTGGGCTATAAAGTAAGTATCTATAAATTACAAAGGATTAACATAAAACAATGTATATTTTCTGAGCCTTTACAATTAGCTTAGAACTCAAAAAGAGGCAGTTCTCAAATGTTTCCAAATACAGACATGCTGTGGAGATATTGCAGGCTTGGCCCCAGACCACCATGCTAAAGTGAATATTGCAGTAAAGTGAGTCACATGAATTTTTTGGTTTCCCAGTGCATAGAAAAGATATGTTTATACTGTATTATTAAGTGTGTAATAGCATTATCCCTAAAAAATATGGTGCATACCTTAATTTAAATATACTTCATTGCTAAAAAATGCTAATGGTCATCTGAGCCTTCAGAGAGTCATAATCTTTTTGCTGGTGGAAGGTATTGCCTTGATGTTGATGGCTGCTGACTGATCAGGGTTGCTGAAGGGTGGGATGGCTATGACAGTTTCTTAAAAGAAGACAATAATGGGCCAGGTGCGGTGGCTCATGCCTGTAATCCCAGCATTTTGAGAAGCTGAGGTGGGTGGATCACAAGGTCAAGAGATCGAGACAATTCTAGCCAACATGGTGAAACTCTGTCTCTACTACAAATACAAACATTAGCTGGGCATGGTGGTGCGCACCTGTAGTCCCAGCTACTCGCTCGGCAGGCTGAGGCAGAAGAAGCGCTTGAACCCAGGAAGCAGAGGTTGCAGTGAGCCGAGATCGCGCCACTGCACTCCAGCCTGGGTGACAGAGCGAGACTCTGTCTCAAAAAAAAAAAAAAAAAAAAAAAGACAATAATGAAGTTTGCCACATCAATTGACTCTTCCTTTCACAAAAGATTTCTCTGTAGCATGTGATGCTGTTTGATAGCATTTTACCCACAGGGGATCTTTTTTCAAAATTGGGGTCAATCTTTTCCAACCCTGCTGCTGCTTTATCAACTAAGCTTGTGTACTATTCAAAATTGTTTGTTTTTATTTCAACAACATTCACAGCATTTTCACCAGGAGTAGATTCCATCTCAAGAAACCACTTTAATTGCTCATCTGTAAGAAGCAGCTCCTCATCCATTAAAGTTTTATCATGAGATTGCAGAAATTCAGCCACATCTTCAGGCTCCATGTCTAATTCTAGTTCTCTTGCTATTTTTGCCACATCTGCAGTTACTTCCTCTACTCAAGTCTTGAACCCCTCAAAGTTATCTGTGAGGGTTGGAATCAACTTCTTCCAAACTCCTGTTAAACATTTTGACATCTTTCTATGAATCAGGAGTGTTCTTAATGGCATCTAGAATGTTAAATCCATTCTAGAAGCTTTTCAATTCACTTTGCCTAGATCCATTAGAGAAATCACAATCTATGGCAGCTAGAATTTTATTAAATGTTTTTCTTAAAAAATGAAACTTGAAAGTTGAAATTATTCCTTGATCCATGGGCTGCAGGGTGGATGTTGTGTTAGTAGGCATGAAAGCAAAATTAATCTTTTCCATACATCCCCAACAGAGCTCCTGGATGACCAGGTGGAATGTCAACCGGCAGTAATATTTTGAAAGGAATCTTTTTTTTTTCTTTCTGAGCATTGGGTCTCAACAGTGGGTTTAAAATATTGAGTAAGCCATGCCATAAACAGATGTGCTGTCATTCAGGCTTTGTTGTCCCATTTCTAGAGCACAGGCAGAGTAGATTTAGCACAATTCTTAAGGGCGCTAGAATTTTCAGAATAGTAAATGAGTATCGCCTTCAACTTATAGTCACCAGCTGCATTAGCCTCTAATAAGAGAGTCAGCCTGTCCTTTGAAGCCAGGCATTGACTTCTCTCTAGCTATGAAAGTCCTAGATGGTATCTTCTTCCAACAGAAGGCTGTTTTGTCTATATGGAAAATCTTTTGTTTAATGTAGCCACCTTCATCAATAATCTTGGCTAGATCTTCTGGACAACTGGCTGCAGCGTATATATCAGCATTTGCTGCTTCACCTTGCACTGTTATGTTATGGAGATGACTTTTTTCCTTAAACCTCATGAACCAACCTCTGCTAGCATCCAACCTTTCTTCTGTAGCTTCCTCACGTCTCTCAGACTTCACCAAATTGAAGACAGTTAGGTCTTTGCTCTGGCTTTGGCTTAAGGGAATTTTGTGGCTGGCTTGATCTTCTATGTGGACCACTAATCTTTCTCTGTATCACAGTATCTCCATATGACTCGAGAAGCACTTTTCATTTCCTTCAAGAACTTTTCCTTTGCATTCACAGCTAGGCTAACTGTTTGGCACAAGAGGTCAAGCTTTTGGCCCGTCTTGGCTTTTGACATGCCTTCCTCACTAAGCTTAATCACTTCTAGCTTTTGATTAAAAGTGAGAAACAGAGGACTCTTCCTTTCATTTGAACACTTAGAGGCCATTGTAGGGCTACTAACTGGCCTGATTTCAATATTGTTGTGTTTCAGGAAATAGGGAGGCACAAAGAGAGGAAGAGAGACAGGAATAGCTGGTCGGTGGAGCAGTCAGAAGACACATAACATATATTCATTCAGTTCACCATCTTATATGGGTGTGGCTCACGGTGTCCCAAAGCAATTACAACAGTAACACCAAGGACCCTGATCACAGATCACCATAAAAATAATGGAAAAGTTTTAAATATTGCTAGAATTACAAAATGTGACAAAGACACAGAATGAGCACATGCTGTTGAAAAACAGAGACAATATATTTGCTCAATGCCGGGTTACCACAAATCTCAATTTGTAAAAATTGCAATATTTGCAAAGTGCAATAAAGCAACATGCAATAAAATGAGATGTGCCTGTGTAAAAGGCATACTTCTAAATAGTTACTGGTCAAATAATAAATCAACGGAAGCTAGAAAATATTTTGAGTTAAATGATAGTGAAAGTAAGATATATCAAAGTTTGTGAGATGCAGGTAAACCAATGCTTATGAAGATATAAGCTTTAAATATATGTTCTATCAAAACAGAAAGGTTGAAAATCAGTGATATACATCAAGAAGCTTGAAAAGGAAAAGCAAATTAAACCTATAGAAAGTATAACATACCAAAAGTAACCAATAACATAAAAAACCCCAAATATACAATAAAGAAAAATCAATAAAGCCAAAGCTATTTCATTGAAGAGATTAATAAGAATAATAAACTTCTAGTTACACTGATCAAGAAAAAATTGCCAATATCAGGAATATAAAAGAAGATATCACTACCTATTTTACTACATACATTAAAATCAGAATTGTATGAACAACTTTATAACTTTCTAATAAACTTGAAAATGTAGCTGAAATTTTAAAATTCCTTGAAAACACAATTTGAACTGATATAAGAAATTGAAAATCTAAATATTGTTTTATTTATTAAAGAAATTAAATCTGTATTAAGGATCTTCTTACAAAAATAATGTCAGGCCAAGAGGATTCAGTAGCAAATTCTCCCAAACATTTAAGAAATTAAAAATGCCAATCAAACTCAACTTGTTCTAGAAAATAGAAAAAAACAAACTATGTCATAAGGCCAGAATAACTGTGATATCAAAACCAGATGAGGATATTACATAAAAGGAAAATTACAATATATCTGTTTCATGAACACAGACGCAAGCATATTAAACCAAATATTAGCAAAGAGAAACCAGTAACATATTGACCAAGAGAGCTTTATTTTAGAAATTCAAAGGCCATTTAATTTAATTTTTTTACCATAACCTCAAACAAGTATAACTTTAATTTTTAAAAAATCAATGTAATCTTTCAATGTTAACTAATAAAGGAGAAAACCATTCAATTATTTCATTAGAAATAATCCATTTAACAATATACAACATTAATCATGATAAAAATTCTCAGCAAACCAGGACTAGAGGGGAACTTCTTTCATCTGATAAAGGGGACCTAAGGAATAAAAACTACAACTACCATTGTACATAAAGGGATCATTATACATAATATGGACCACTGTCTTTCTGATTTCAGGAACAAGGTAAGGTTGTCTACTCTTACATGTCTTTTCAATTTTGTAGTAGAAGATCTATCCAATATCATAAGGAAAAAATAAAAGGTGTAAATGGAAGGAAGTAAAATGATCTTTATTTGCAGATAGTGTAGATTACACGATTATGTACATAAAATATTTTTTAATTCCACAAGCTTTAAATTAAATAATTTATTGTTGAATAAAGGGTAAAAGTATAAAACAATTATATTAAAGCAAAGCTACTGAAAAATAAAAATTTTAAAACCTTAACAGTTTGTAAAAACATAAAAAATGTAAAACACTCAGAAATAAATTTAACAGATGTGCAAGACCTTTAGACAGGAAATAACAAAACCTTAAGGAAAGAAATTAAAGATGAATTCAATAAATGGAAATGTATTCCATGTTCATGAACTGTAAGACTCAATTTTGAGATAATTCTCTCTAAATTTATCTACTGATTCAATGTACTGCCAACAAAATGTCAGCAGGGTGTTTTGTTTGTTTTGAGAAAATTAATTAACTCATTCTAAAATTATAGAGCAATGCAAAGAACCTGGAATAGACAAAGTGATTTTGAAGAACAAAGTTTTTCTTCAACTTATATTACCAGATTATCAAGATATAATATAAAGCTACAGGAATTAAAATGGAGGTGCTGGCACAAAGATTGACAAAGAGGACCAACGGAAAAGTAGAAAGACTCCTGCACATATATGGGCCCATGCTTTACAGTAAAAGTCTGACTGCAGCTTAAGAGAAGGCCAGTGTTTTTAACAAACGGTGCCAGTGCACTTGGATATCTGCATGAAAAAAATGATTTTGAACTTCATCCCACTACATACACAGATATAAATTCAAGATGGATCATAGGTCTAAGTGTGAAAACAAACAATAAAGCTTCTGGAGGAAGAAACAGAAAAATAACTTTGTGACCTTGGGATAGATAAAATTTTCCTTTTTTTTTGTTTTAACTTTTAATTTCCACTTATTTTAGACTTAGAGAAAAGTTGCAAGAGTAGTACAGAGGGTTCTCGTATACCCTTCATTCTAGCGTTTATCTTACATAACCAAAGGATAATTATCAAAACCAGGAAATTAACATTGGTACAATATGAAAAATTTGCACATCTTATTCAAATATGTTTTCCCATTAATGTCCTTTTTCTTTTCCATGATCCCACACATTAATCTACGTTGTATTTAGCTGTTACTTCTCTTTAGTCTCTTCCGATCTCCTTAGACTTTCTTACTGCATTAATTTTCAGTTGCTACCATAACCAATTACCACGAATTTAGCTTAAAACAACATATATATATATAAAATCTCAGTTTCCATGGACCTGGAGTTTAGCTGGGTGCTCTCCTCAGGCTGGTCTCACAGGCTGCAAACGAGGTGTTACCTGGGCTGTGTTCTCCTCTGGAGTTCAACTGGGGAAGAATTCATTTCCAGGTTCATTCAGATTGTAGGGAGAATTCATTTCCCTGTGGCCATATGACTGAGGGCCTCACCTTTTTGCTGACTGTTGGCTGGAGGCTGCCCTCAGGTTCTGCAGGCCACCTGCAGTTCCTTTGCAAGATGGGCTTCTCCAGCATTGCCACTTACTTCATCAAGCCCACAAAAGAAGTCCAATCTTCTATGAGTCTTTTATGGTATAACATAATCACAGTAGAGACATCTCGTCACTTTTTTTTTCATATGATAGGTTTATTTTTATTATTTTAAGGAACCTTCATACTGTTTTACATAATGGCTATACCAATTGATATTGCCACCAACAGCGTACAAGTGTTCCCTTTCCTCTACATCCTCACCAACACTTATCTATTTTCTTTTTTTTTTTTTTTTTTTGAGACGGAGTCTTGCTCTGTCGCCCAGGCTGGAGTGCAGTGGCGTGATCTCAGCTCACTGCAAGCTCCGCCTCCCGGGTTCACGCCATTCTCCTGCCTCAGCCTCCGGAGTAGCTGGGACTACGGGCGCCTGCCAGCGTGCCCGGCTAATTTTTTTTGTATTTTTAGTAGAGACGGGGTTTCACCGTGGTCTCAATCTCCTGACCTCGTGATCCGCCCGCCTCGGCCTCCCAAAGTGCTGGGATTACAGGCCTGAGCCACCGCGCCCAGCCCACTTACCTACTTTCTTTTTATAATAGTCATCCTAACAGGTATTGTGGTAACATCTCATTGTGGTTTCATTTGCATTTGTCTGATGTGCTGTTCAGGTACCACTTAACCATTTGCGTGTCATCTTTGGAAAAAAGTCTATTCAAGTCCTTGCCCATTTTAAAATTGGATTATTGGTTTCTTTTTCTTCAAAATTAATTAATTAATTTTTATTTTACTTTAAGTTCTGGGATACATGTGCAGATGTGTAGGTTTTTTACATAGGTATATATGTGTCATGGTGGTTTGCTGTACCTATCAATCTGACATTTAGGTTTTAAGCCCCACACGCATTAGATAATTTGTCCAGTGCTCTCCCTCCCCTTGCCCCCCAACTCCCCGACAGGCTCCAGTGTGTGTTGTTCCTTTCCCTGTGCCATGTGTTCTCATTGTTCAACCCCCACTTATGAGTGAGAACATGTGGTGCTTGGTTTTCGGTTTCTGCATTAGTTTGCTGAGAATGATGGCTTCCAGCTTCATCCATGTCTTTGCAAAGGACATGATTTCATTCTTTTTTATGGTTGCATAGTATTCCATGGTGTATCTGTGCCATATTTTCTTTATCCAGTCTATCACTGATGGGCATTTGGGTTGGTTCCAAGTCTGCAATTGTAAATCGTGCTGCAATAAACATACGTGTACATGTGTCTTTATAGTAGAATGACTTAGAATCCTTTGGGTATATACCCAGTAATGGGAGATTCCTCCAGGAGCTAGAACCAGAAATACCATTTGACCCATGACTTTTGCCATATAAATTAACCTAATGAGAGGAGTGACATTTCCTGACCTTTGCCATTTTCCACTGATTAGAAGCAAGTCACCACCTCTGCTCATACTCCAGGGGAGGGGACTAAACAAGGCTGTGGACTCCAGGAGGTGGGAATCATGGGGCCACCTAACATCTGCCTGTCATACCTATCTTCATGTCCTTTCAATTTGGAAGAGTACCAATAATTTATTCTGTCAAATTTCCCTCTGCTGGGTTTGTATGATGTGTTTTTATAACTGAAATGAGGCATGTATTCTTGGCAGTGGCACAGTAATGATGCTGTGTCCTTCACATTGCATCATCATGTCCAAGGGTGCGTGATGTCAATGTTTTATTACTGGTGACATTAACCTTCATCACTTGGTTAAAGTGTTTTCTCCTGTGTTTTCCTTCTGTACATTACTACCTTCCCATTTGTAGTTAATAAACATCTTGGGAGGGTAATACTTTAACACTATGCAAATCCTCTTTCTCCTCAAACTTTCACCCACTAACTTTAGCATCTCTTGTCTTGGTGTCCAATGTGAGGATACACTGCAGCTCCCCTATGTACATAGGTTCTGCTAATAAACACTTTGAATTGGTCACCCTGGTATTGCTGTTTCTTTCTTTGGAATCCCAACAGCCCCATCCTGGGATGGTTTGGGGCAGTCCCTTTAGGGAACTCCCCTGCCACTGCTTTTGGGGTGACTCCAGCTGAGTGTTCAGCAGGACAAAATAAGGTTGTTTCTGGTATTTGACTACTATGAATAAAACTTCTATGAACATCCTTTACAAGTCTTTGTGTGGACATATATTCTTGGTTTTCTTGGGTATATACCTAAGGGAGGATGTGGTTTACCTAGTTTATCAGACTGCGATGTATATAAGGTCCAGTTGCTCCTCAAACTTGCCAATGCTTCGTGTTGTCAGACATTTTAACTTTAGCTATTCTGGTGCATGTGTAGTGGTATCTCATTGTGATTTTTATTTACATTTTCCTGATAATGATGGGAACACCTTTTCATATGATATTATCTATTTTGATATACTCTTGGGTCATTCAACTCTTTTCCCCATTTTTTAATTTGATTTGTCATTTTCCTATTGATTTCTAGGAATTTATAAATGTATTTTGAACACAAGTCTTTTGTGTGTGTATACAGACATAAAAAGGAGGGTGGAGGAGGAGAGGGAGGGAGGGAGGAAGGGAAGGGAAGGGAGGGAGGGAGAGGGAGAAGGAGAGGGAGAGAGAGAAACAGAGAGAGAGAGAGAGAGGAAAGAGTTGCCTGTGTCTTCTTATTCACTTTCTTAATCATGTCTTATTATAAATAGATGTTCTTAATTTTAATGAAGACCCATCTACTTAGGTATGTCCACAATAAATGGGCTGGGTTATGATATTTATAAGAGGGCTTAAGAAATTTGGCTCAGGATCACAGCTAGCTTCTATGTGTTGTGCAACACATTTTGATCTTCCAGTGTTTCAGGCCATAACCTACACAACTTCACTAGTGCCTGGGAATGTTCAAGGCCTTGGCTTGGGTTCAAACCTGCAGGGAAAACATGCAGCTGAACAGGTCACAGAGAGATCAAGGCACTCTGTGAAACATAGAGAGTGAGGGAAACTTGGGGAACCTACAAACCTATCATCATGAGAATGAATAAACAAATGGTGGTGTGGTCATATAAAGGAAGATTATATAACAATTGAAAAAAAGCCCTGTTGATTTCCAAAACAACATGGGTGAATTCCAGAAGTACCAGTTTGGATGAAAAAAGAGAGATACAAGAGATTCCATTTATATGAAGTTCAAGAACACGCAAATCTTATCTTGAGTGACAGGAGTCAGAATAGCACTTACTCCTTATGGGAGAACAGTGGATTCTAACTAGGACAGGACACAGAAAAATCCTCTAAAGCAGGGCACAGAAATCTTCCGTGTCTTCATCTGGCTGGTGAGTACACTGATCCTTTCAAATACAAAAATTCATTGGATTATATATATAGCTAAGATGTGGGCACCTTATTGTATATGATACATGCTTCAATAAAAAGTGATGACAGAGCTTTATTTGATGATAGTGAGTAAAAATATTACATTACAAACTGTTATTCTGTTATGGTGGGTAAAATAACACATATGAATATATGCATATGCCTTGAGGGATGGAGATATACATATATATATATTGTGTGTGTGTGTGAGACACGGACTCACTCTGTCACTCAGCCTGGAATGTGGTGGTGCAAACACGGCTCACTGCAGCCTCGACCTCCTGGGCTCAAGCTATGCTCCCGTCTCAGGTGGTGGCATGGACCTGTAGCTGGGACTACAGGTACATACTACCAGGCCCGGCTAATTTATTTTTAGTAAAGATGAGCTCTCATTATGTTGCCCAGGCTGGTCGCACACTCCTGGGCTCAAGTGATCCTTCTGCTTCGGCCTCCCAAAGTGCTGAGATTACAGGCATGAGCCACCGTACCCAACCAAAAAGATTTGGAGTAAAATGTTTACAGTTGTTGTTTCCTCACTTTGGGTTTTTCTGTATTTTCTGAACTACTATATGAGAATGTATTACTTTTATAGTAAAAAATGATAATAGAGCTAATCAATCTCTCTAAGATTAGAGAATGTAATAAAATAAGTTATGAATACAGTGATATTTGGAGTACGGTGAGGAGGCCTTGTTTTCTCCCAAGTCCTAAAGTCTTTGAGTTGTCTCAAATTAGAATATCAAGGCTCTGAGTTTTGAATACTGATATACAACAGTTTTCCTTTTACTGGTTTTCCCTAAGTCACTTGGATAAATCCTCTTGTCACTACACTCTCCACCTATGAGGACTGGACTCCCTGCTCCAGTTCAGGAATTGCACCTACCTTAGAAATAAGCCATTTTGGTTAAAAAATCAATTGTTTCCAACATGCAGGAAATATCTGCATATGAAAAAAGAAATGGGACTTTGGCATGCTGAGGCTTTTGAAAAATTCCAGTACAATCCTGTGGCAGAGAGGTTCCATACAAGAAAGGCCAAATGAAAGCCACCCGAGGGACCAAGAAAATGATGCTTCAAGGAAAACAGAATGGAATGATCAATGAATCTCAAAGAAATCCTTCATAAATTCAAACACTCCAGGGCCTCTCTAGAGGGTCACATTAAGGGATAAAAAAGCTCTAGAGATCATATTTTGAATGTAAAGAGTTGATCATAAAGAGTCTGCTCCTGTAGTTTTTCAGTATCACAATCATTTACAAGTCCGTCTGAAATAGTGCAGTGATCAGTGCTCCACACAGTAGAGGATGCTGCCACATTCTCAGATGTTACTATCTCTGAAATTATAAAGACTGAAGTTACCATGTGGCCCAGAGGAATGGAAAGAAGTGAGCTGATCATTCTATGAAAGGAGAACAGCATGTAGAAGCGGGCATGCTCACCATTCTGAGCTCAGCAACAGCTGATTAATTAAATATGTAACAGGACATCCATATAATGAAATATTAAGCAACCATTTAATGCTAAGTTTAGGAAGCTGTTTAAGGGAATAAAAACATTCAAGATACATTGTCAGTGAAGAAAATTAGGTTACAACATTTTAAAAAAGCAATTAAAAAGGGGGCAAAGAATTTGAATAGACATTTCTCCAAAGATGTACAAACGACCAATAAACAAAGGAAAAAATGCTCAACACCATGAGTCATCAGAGAAATTCAAATCAAAACCACAATACCCACTTCACACTCATGAGGATGACAATAATAAAAAGAAAGGTAATAACAGGTGTTGGTAAGAATGTGGAGAAACTGGAACCCTCTTACGCTGGGGGGAATGTAAAGGGATACTTTCGATAACAATCTGGCAGTTCCTCAAAAGAGTTACCATATGACCCAGCCATTCCACTTCTAAGTATATATCTAAGAGAAATAGAAACATATGTCTATACAAAAACTTGTACACAAATGTTCACAGCAGCATTATTCATAATAGCTAAAAGTAGAAACAACTTAAATGTCCATTAACTGATGAATAAACAACAAAAATGTGGCATAGTCATACAATGGAATATTATTCAGCAATAAAAAGAAACAAAGTACTGATATATGCTACAACCCAGATGGATTTTGAAAACGCTAGGCTAAGTGAAAGAAGCCAGTCACAAAACATCACTTATTATATAACTCTATTCATATGAAATGTCCAGAAGAGGTGAATTCATAGAGACAGAAAGTAGATAAATGGTTGTCTATGGCTGGGGAAAATGCAGAGTGAGTGCTAGTGGGTATGGAATTTCTTTTTGAGGTTATGGAAATTTTCTCATGTTGACAGTGGTGATGGTTGCACAACTCTGTGAATATATTAAATACATTAAACTGTATACTTTAAATTACTGAATTTTGTGGCATGTGAATTATATGTTAATAAAGCTGTTTAAGAATTGGGTTACGGGCCGGACACAGTGGCTCATGCCTGTAATCCCAGCACTTTGGGAGGCTGAGGCGGGTGGATCCATGAGGTCATGAGATCGAGACCAGCCTGACCAACATGGTGAAACCTCGTCTCTACTAAAAGTAGAAAAATTAGCTGGGCGTGGTGGCACGGGCCTGTAATCCCAGCTACTCGGGAGGCTGAGGCAGGAGAATTGCTCGAACCTGGGAAGCGGAGGTTGCAGTGAGCCGAGATCGCGCCACTGCACACCAGCCTGGTGACGGAGCGAGACTCCGTCTAAAAAAAAAGAAAAAAAAATAGAATTGAGTTACAAGTGTATACAATTATGCAAATGTAAATATGATTATTTATAAAATATATGTATTTATCAATATATAGAGAAAAACTGACAGACATCAATAAATTGAAAAAAGCGTGGAAAACATAAACCCATATATTAACTTACTTAATATTTGTTTTATAGTCCTGGGTTTCTGCCTATTCATAAGAGTATATTTCATAAAATTAAAACTTTTTTTAAAAAGGCAACTATCTTACTTATTCCTATTTTGATTTATTCTTCCTTACTGGATACCAAGTCATTTGAGGATAGCAACTATATCTTTTTGTCCTGAGACACAGTTAGATAGATTTTTGAATTTTTAACAGAGCAATCTTTTCTCTGAACAAGTGGGAAAAAATCCTCCCTGCCTTACCTTTTAAATATCTTTTGATCTGGAGGAGAAAACTTAGTATACTCTAGAACAAAGGTCCTCTAAATATGGTCCCTGGGAACTTGTTACCAATGCAGATTCTCTGCTCTACCCCAGACCTACCGAATTAGAAACTCTAGGGCTGGGGCCCAGCAAACTGTGTTTGAACAAGCCCTGCAGGTGATTCTGATGCATCCTACATTTGAGAACCAGCGCTGCTCTAAAAACTGCTGCTGTGTTTTATTGAAAGCTTTTACTTTATTTTCATCAGTTCCCATTACCTGAACCCACCCTATGATTCGTTTGCCTGTAGAAATGTATGTCAGTGTAAATCGGAGACTCTGATATTTCGTATGCATTACTGGTAGTCTCAAAGCTGCTTCCTATTATACATTCCTGATAGATGGGTTTATTTTACTTCTGAATCTATCCTCCTAATCACAGTGTCCTACAAGCAGCTGTTAAGACATCTTGTTCCATTGAATGTCACTTTGCATTTAACATCATTAGAATAAAAACTCTAAGGTATAAGATCCATTTTCTTTCACTGAGTTCTCACAGTTCGATCATATCCTGACAATGCTGCTATAGCCAGAATGATGCCTCTTCCCTGTGAACTCCCAAGACAGGTCATCTGAATTTCTCTAGTGGCCTTTCACATCAACTATCTTTCTTATCCCTATTCCGATTTCATTTTCCTTACTGGATACCAAGTCATTTGAGGATAGCAACTATATCTTTTTGTCATTGTATCCCAACAAGTACAAGCACATGGTAAATATCTGATATTTGACTCAAATTTTGAAACTAGGGTTTATCCTCAGGGAATGGCTATAAAAGGAAGCAAAGATCTCTGCAAAATGGTGTTCATTATAGACTAGTTTTTAGTCAACAATTAGAAACATAATAGCTCGCAGTAGGCAAAAGGTTAAATAAATTATGAAGAGAAGGGCTTAAGGGCCTTGAAAGGAGGCTGTAATGGCATATTCACAGATACGTCACTGTTAGGCAGGACATTTCCAAAGAGAAGAAAGGGTCTCATGTCTTTAAAATTAAAGAGCATCTTACAAGTAATGAGGAAATATAAACTCACCTGGACTTTAGCTTTCAGATGTGCAGCAAAAATTCTTTCCTCTTTCAGGATCTTTTTTTTTTTTTTTTTTTTTTTTAAGAAGGGTAGCACTGGAAAAGAGAAGGCAATCATGAGACAGCTGGGGTTTCTTGGATAGCACAGTAACTTAGAAAATACCCTCAATGATCATACCTGCTCACCTACTTCACCGAGCACAACCAGATGGGAGTAGGAGAGAAACTGGAACAGTGTTGACCTTCCCAATAGGGTGGAATCTGTCTCTAATTCACAGCAGGTTCCTGGGGCTGGAGCTTTAGAAATGCTATGGTTACAAACATATAGCTGGCTCCTCGGCGCTTCCAAGGGGGAAATATCCAGGAGGGATGCCTATTCGTGAGAACTCTTTATCGAGTCTTCTCAGAGCCTGCCTTGAGGCCGCAACCAATTTCAAAAATCTCGTCTCAAGATCAAGTCTGTGTTTTCTTGCTGTGATCCTTCATGCCTCCATGAATCTGGCTTCTCTCTTTTACCTGCTGCACATCCCAAGTGTCTGTGAGGCGATAGGGCTGAGGAATCTGCAGAGCCTAGAGCCTGGAGTCACAGTGACAATTCACACAGGTACACAACACTGTTCATTTGTCTAACGCACACACACGTACACAACCCTGTTCATTCATCACACACACACACACACAGTCTCTCACAGGCACACAGAAACTCCTCCTCTGCTGCTCAAGCAGACAGGCCTGAAATTCTACTGAAACTCCAGGGATGACACGCCCCGTTCACGCCCTGGGTCTTCTGGTCTTCAGCGCCTCTCATCCTCACCGCCGGTTCCATTCCAACCAGGGACTGTGGAAGCCTCCGCTGATTTCTTTGGACACGATCTACTCACCACGTAGGGGCTACAGCAGCTCGGACACCGGAAAAAGATCTAGAGCTCCAGGGTGACCCTAGCGCGGTGACTTCTGGGAAATGTAGTCCACCTGGAATAACCATGTCCACGGCGCCCGCCATTCTGTAGCCTATGCTCGGAGGGCACATGAGCAAGAGCTTGACCATGTGTACCGTTGGTTGACTTGCTCTATTAAGGGCTATGATTTCAGGTCGTCCTGCGTGTTTAGAGGAGGCGAGTGGAATCTTGAGTCTCGGCTGGAGAAGGCAGAGCACGGGCATGCAGACCTCAAAGCCTCAAACCTGCGTGTGAGAGGAGAAGTTGGCGAGCTCCAGCGTATGGTCCACGGTTGGTACTCCAGGTGCGAGCTGAGGACAGGGGCTTTTGTTTTTCGCGCTCCCAGGTAGCGCCAGCACCTATAGTAGCTCCAGGAGCACAGAAGGCGTTAAGTGTGCATTGGTTTTAGAGAAAGAATGCCTGTGCGTTTTGTGTTTTCACTCTGTGACATTGTGAAATTCATTGTGTGAGACCATGGATGGGGTTGTATTCCGGATTATGGTTTGTTTCTAAGTGTGTTACTTTGGACATGAAATGGTTTGTTTCAGATTTTGAGATTATGTAAATTTTTTAAGCCCTCTCCCTTCACTCCTACTCCCGCTCTGAAATTTCTCATGCCCAATTGCCATTCTCTCACTTAAAATACGAATCTGGCTGATTTGTCCAAGGTAAATACTACTATGGCCTACTTATCCATTAGGCTGAATGGGCAAAGTACCGAGAGCCCACAGAAATGTTTTCTTTCAAAATAAGAAAATGAATTTTAAGGTCAAAGAAACTTAATATCGTAGTCTACTGGCGAGTGTATAAATTGATATAATCACTTGGGAAAACTATTTGGCAAGATCTATTGAATTTGAATGTATGCATTTGCTATAACCTAGCAGTTCCATTCTTACCTTTAACCCAAAAGTAAGTGTATACATATTCACCAAAATACATGAATGGGGATGTTTGTGGCATTGCCATTTTGATTGGAATTGCACTCAATATATGGGTACTTTTCAGGAAAATTGGTATTTTAAACATTGTGAAAAGGCTGGGTGTGGTGGCTCATGCCTGTAATCCCAGCACTTTGTGGGGCTGAGGTGGGTGGATCACTTGAGGTCAGGAGGTCGAGACCAGGCTGGCCAACATGGCAAAACCCCGTCTCTAGTAAAAATACAAAAATTAGCCAGCTGTGGGGGCCCGTGCCTGTAGTCCCAGCTACTTGGGAGGCCGAGGCAGGAGAATCGCTTGAATCCAGGAGGTGGAGGTTGCAGTGAGCCGAGATCGTGCCACTGCACTCCAGCCTGGGAGAAAGTGTGAGATTCTGTCTCTCCCCCACAAAAAAAGAAAAAGAAAATTGAGAAGGGACCTCCAGGAAGATGGAATAGATGTACTTTTTTCTATTTGTCCAGCTAAGTACAATAAAAACCCTGGGCATTAGTTATAAAAAAAGAGAAAAAGAACACTGAGTGGTAGAGAAAAGGTAGACTGGTGCTGAGTTCCCTTGGTTTTCTTTGTGCCTCCTTTGTGCCAGACTTAAAGCCAAAGAAGCTAGCAGTCCCAATACACCAATGGGCACAGACAAAAAAGTCCCAGCAAAAGCCTGCTGTCTTTAGCCAAAAGACGAGGAAGAGGGCAGCCTAAGCAAGAAGGAAAACTTTTAGACAATTACTGCCATGCTCTAGTCAAAACACCACAAGAAAAAACCTTCAGCACTATCCCCAGCATGCCAGCAAAGACCCATGCTTCCACTCTTGCCTGGAGAGTTAGGACTTTCCTCCCCACACCTCAACCCAGTGCTAACAGTAGAAGCCACATGGAGTGCAGTAATAAGGCACTCCTTTCCCTCCAAATTAGAAAGGTATCAGTGGAGGTCTAGTGGGAAACTGGAACTCCCACCCCTGCCACTAGTAATGAGGAGCCCCCCTGTGGGTATCAATGGAGGCTGAGTGGGAAATCTGGATTTCTGTCACCACCTAATAATAATGAGGTAGGATCCACTTCCCCTACCACAGTGATGTCAGAGGAGAACAGGTGATATAAACTGAATTCTGTACTCCACTCCCTGAGTTCATATGTTGAAGTCCTAACTCTCAGTACCTCAACATGTGGACTGTATTTGGAGATAAGGTCTTTAAAGAGGTAATTAAGGTTAAATGAGGTCTTTGGTGTGGGCCCTAATCCAGTATGACTGGTATCCTTATAAGAAGAGGAGATCAGGACACAGATACACAAAGGGTGTGTGAAGGTAGCACGTTTACCAGAAGAACATGGCCATCTACAAGCCAAAGAGAGAGACCTCACAAGAAACAATACTGCTGACACCTTGATATCAGACTTCTACCCTTCAGAACTGTAAGGAAATTAATTTGTGTTGTTTAAGCTGCCCAATCGGTGGTACTTTGTTAGGTATGATCCAGAGCCTCAGATCAGAAAACCAAAAATGTTCAGTTCTAACAGAAAATCACTTACCACACCAAGAACTGGGAAGATCTCAAACTGAATGAAAAAGACTCAATAGATGCCTACACTAGGATGATAGAAATATTAGAACTATTTGACAAGAATTTTAAAGCATCCACCTTAAAAATGCTTCAGACAATAATTATGAACATGCTTGAAATAAATTAAAATATAGAATGTCTCAGCAAAGAAATCAAAGATATAATGGAACACCAAGGAATTTTGACTCCTGAGAAATTTAGTAACCAATTAAAAACTCATTGGATGTACTCAGCAGCAGAAAGGAAAGAACAGAGGAAAGAATCAGGAAACCGGAAGACAGAACAGTAGAAATGACCCAGAATGAACAACAGACTGGATAAAAGACCAAAAACACAAAAATGTGTAAAACTATACAGAAATTGACATAACAATTATAGTTAAACATAGTAATACTCTGCTGACAATTGATAGAATAGATGAAAAATCAATAAGGACAGAGAAAACTTGAACAATATTATCAACCAATTAAATTTAATTGACATAACATTCTGCCAAACAGCAGCAAATTGCCCAATTCTTCCGAGTACATATGTCAAGATAGGCCATAACCTGGACCATGCAACAAATCTCAAAAGCTTTATAAGGATTCAAGTTATATAAAATACGTTCTCTATTCCACAATGGAATTAAATTAGGAATCAATAACAAAAAGATAGCAGGAACTAAATAACTTTTTTTTTTTTTTTTTGAGACAGTCTTGCTCTGTCACCCAGGCTGGAGTGTAGTGGCACAGTCTTAGCTCACTGCAACCTCCACCTCCTGAGTTCAAGTGATTTTCCTGCCTCAGCTTCCCAAGTAGCTGGGACTACAGGTGTAAGCTGTACACCAGGCTAATTTTTGTATTTTCAGTAGAGACAGGGTTTCGCCATGTTAGCTAGGCTAGTCTCCAACTCCCTAGTGACCTGCCCTTCTGGGCCTCCCAGAGTGCTGGGATTACAGGTGTGAGTCACCACACCCAGCCAGCATTTCACAATCTATAGGTCAAATAAAATAAAATAAAAAATAAAAACAACATATCAAAACATATAGGATGTAGATAAAATAAGACTTCAAGGAAAATTTATAGCATTAAATGCCTATATTAAAAGAGAAGAGTGTCTCAGTGACTGATATGGTTTGGGTTTCAGATGCTCTTCTTTTTCTCTTGTTACTTAAGATAAACACTGTATTCGTCCATCAGTGACTGATATGGTTTGGATCTGTGTCCCCACCAAATCTCATGTCAAATTGTAATCCCCAGTGTTGATGGTAGGGCCTGGTGGGAGGTGAATAGATCGTGGGTGTGGAGTTCTCATGAATGGTTTAGCACTATCCGCCTTTGGTACTGTATAGTGAGTGAATTCTCAGGAGATATGGTTGTTCGAAAGTGCATGGCACCTCCTCCCTTGCTCTCTTCCTCCTTCTCCAGCCATGATTTGTGCCATAAGTAAAAGCTCCTTGAGACCTCCCCAGAAGCAGAAGCCACTGTGTTTCCTGTACAGCCTGCAGCACTGTGAGCCAACTAAACCTCTTTTCTTTATAAGTTACTCAGTCTTAGGGATTTCTTTATAGCAGTGTGAGAACAGACTAATATAGTGACCTAAGCTTTTACCTTAAGGAACAAGAAAAAAAGAACATCTGAAACCCAAAGTAGGCAGAAGAAAGGAAACAAAAAAAAGAGAGAAATCCATGAAACGTGCACACCTGTTCATGATAAAAAACACATTCAACAAATTAGAAATGGAAGGGAACTTCTTCAACATAATAAAGGGCATCTATAAAACACCCACAGCTAATATCATACTTAATGGTGAAAGACAGAGTACTTTCTAAGATCAGGGACAAGACAAAGATGTGCACTCTCACCACTTTTTTTTGAGACAGGAGTCTTGCCCTGTTGCCCAGGCTGGAGTACAGTGGCGCGATCTCAGCTCACGGCAACCTCCGCCTTCCATGTTCAAGGGATTCCCCTGCCTCGGCCTCCTAGTAGCTGGAATTAAAGGCGCCTACCACCACACCTGTCTAATTTTTGTATTTTTAGTAGAGATGGGGTTTCACCATGTTGCCCAGGCTGGTCTTGAACTCCTGACCTCAAGTGATCTCCCTGCCTCAGTCTCTCAAAGTGCTGGAATTACAGGCATGAGCCACCATGCCCAGCCAACTCTCACCACTTCTATTTGATACATGCTGGAGGTTCTAGCCAGGGCAACTAGGCAAATAAATGAAATAAGAGACATCCATATGGAAATGAAGAAGTACAATGAAGAAGTAAAGCTATATTTGCAGATATGATTTTATATACATAAAGTCTTAAGGAAATCACAAAAAACTAATAAGACTAGTAAATGAGTTCAGCAAAGTTACAGGAAGATCAATATGCAAAAAAATTGTGTTCTTACACACTAGCAATGAATAATCAAAAAATGAAAGTAGGAAAACAATTCCATTTACAACAGAATTTGAAGGAAATACTTAAGGAATAAAGTTAACAAATGAAGAGGAAAGTTTGTACACTGAAAATTATAAAACATCATTGAAAGAAATTAAAGACGACCTAAATAAAAGGAAAGACATCTGTGGTTCATGGATAAGAAAAGTTAATATTGTTAAGATGCCAATACCTCCCAAATTGATCTACGGATTCAATGCAGTCCTTAACAATATCCTAGCTGGCTCCCCCCTCCCAACCCCACTGCCTCTAGAAATTGACCAGCTGATCCTAAATTCATATGGAGACACAAGGGACCCAAAATAACCAAACAACTTTAGAAAGGAAGAACAAAGTTGGAGGACTCGCATTTCCCAATTTCAAAAGTTACTGGAAAACTACAGTGTGGTACTGGCACAAGGGTAGACATAGAGATGAGTGGAATAGATTTCAAAGTCCAGAAGTAAGTCTTGACACTTACAGTCAATTCATTTTCAATAAGGGTGCTACGGCCATTTAGTAGGGGAAAGAATAGTCTTCTCAACAAATTATGGTAAGAAAACTGGATATCTATCTGCAAAGAAAGAATGAAGTTGGAATTCTACTTTATACCATACACAAAAATTAACTCACATCACTGACCTAAATCCTATAGGAGCTAACACTATAAAACTCTTCAAAGACAACACAGGGGCAAATCTTCATGAGCTTGGAATAGGCAATGATATTTTGGATACACCAAAAGCACAAGCAAAACAATAAATAGGAGTATATCAAAATTAAAACTTTTTACTGCAAATGATGCCATCAAGAAAGTGACAAGATACCCACTAAATGGGAGACAATATTTGCCCATCATACATATGACAATGGACTTGTATCTAGAATACAAAAACTCTTAGAACTCAACAATAAAAAAAAATGGATAATCCAATTTCTGGAAGTCAGTCAGATTTCTGGGATGATCACTCCCATCCTCACAACAACAACAACAACAAAACTAAAGAAATTAATTTTTTCTGGATCTGTCAGATAATAGAGGTCACAAGGCAAACCACCAGCCTTAAATCTGGAGAGACAAGCAAACAGAGATCAGCTTACTTGGAGCAGAAGGACCAAAGTAAGACCATTTAGGTGGGGAAAGAACATTGGTAACTAAGTGTTACCAATAACACTGCTAATTGAGTATTACCAGCTAATTGGTAATATTTATTAGCAGTGTAATTAAGTATTACCAGCTAACTGGTAACTAAGTGTTACCAATTAGTTGATAATAAGTAATTAGCAATGCTATTGGTAGGAGCGCTTAATTGGTAATTTAGAGAATTCATTGGAGGCTAGCTTCAAAAATCTTCCAGGGACGCAGTCTTAGGGGGAGCCTCACACTTTCATGGAATTTACGTCCAGTAATGCTACTAGGTTCTCATGGTGAATTTACAAGAAAAATCTCATGTTTTGGAGGAGGACAAAAGTAACTATTTTGAAATACACTGAGAGTGTTCCACATAACAAAGGACTGCTATCCAAGGGAAATGACTTTATCAGATACTTATATAACTGGGGAGAAAGGCAATATGTCAACTCGCCTTCCTGTCTTACCTAAGGGGAAAACAGAAAGACTAAGAACTGCGTCTGAAGATCACAGGCCAGGGACTCAGGCCCACTAAAAGACAGATTAAATCATATGATTGTAGAACACTTCCCCTCTCCCCACACTTTACCACCATATCAATAGGATTCTTGTATAACAACAGGATAGTAAAAGTGAGAAGGCTGCAAGACACAGATTCTATTTTTAAAGTTCTTAGGGAAATTCAAAGACAACAGGGAAGGAAAAAGAAGGGACACTAGAGAAAGGTAAAACTGAAACCTCTGACACCTTCAGCTAAATCAAACATTAAACACAGCCCAACACCTAGCCAGATTAACATAAAACCTCACACTTAACTGAAGCTCCCACATTGCCTGCTATATAGCTGTCTACAGTTGTGTATTCTCCTGTCCTGCACAATGTAATCACACTCTGCAAGAAGCTAAAGCTTACTGGCAGGCCCTTACTTATCTAGGTATATCCAAACCCTGATGAATGACGGCACACAGGGACCTACCATTGCCAATGACCTACCCTTCTGCATCAAGGAACTGCAGATTAGATTTGTCCTTGTCCCATTCTATTGGCTCCTCATGTGATGCCCTTTTGGTGTAAGCCAATGCCCTACAAACTAGCCAACTTACACCCATTGGTGCCACACCACTTAATTTCATCCTTTGGGTGAAATGACCCCTACACAAAAGCCTTTAAAACTATACTTCCCTTCATGCTTAACAGTTGGGACCTGGACATGATAACTACCCCTCTGTGGTCTCCACAGTGACCTCCACAACCACATCAGCGCCAGTCCCATTGTCCAACAATCCATGCTTCACTCTGCACTATTCCTTCATCATGACACCACATCCTACTTTCTTCAACTTGCCAGATAATACATGTGAAACAGCAACAGAACATGTCATCCAAGAGATAAAACTCCAACAATGCTGGGCCTGCCAGCAGGCGTCCCAACCTGGGTAACCACTCGTACAACTAATTTCCACACTCTTGGAGGTATGTGATATCCATACTACTAACCAGTTGCCATCCTCTCTGGTCACCCTCCAGCTCCTTTACTTCCCCAGGCACCCTCAACCTCATCAGGTTCTTCCTCATGAATTTTTCCTTCACAGTCCCTCCTTTCCTGCCCTCTATCAACGATTGATATTATATAAAGCCATTGAAAGTACAAGGGCCTCACACATATGCACTGGTGAATGCCCTTCCCATAAAAGGGGATACAAGGCCACCTTTTTGTATATTATAAATTGGGCCTCATCACAATCTTTGGTATAATAGGCATAAGTCTAGATCTTTTCAGTTCTGTAGCAGACTTCATTCTTAGAGCTGCCAGCCAAACAACGTCACAATTCCTGGCAGACCATATATACCAAACAGCCCAAGATTTAGAAGCCCTTAATGAGATAAAGCTCTGTAGCTGTCATGGTAGTTGATAAAATACTGCATTAGACTAACTAGTGGCATCTCAAGTTGGCCCTCTGAAGGGAACCTCTGGCTGTGTGAAGGTCAGTAAAAACAGGAGAGCTCTCCAGAATCGTTCAGTAGATAACAAACCAAAACAGTCAACGATGTTACTAAGTTACTAAAATGTGGCAAGAGTTTCTGAATCCGTATTTCTTCTCCTGACTGCTTCCTTCTGCCTGGATTAACATTATCTGGCACCACATTATCTTTCAGGGAGCTATTATAATTGCTGGCCTAATTTTATTGGGTCAACTTTGCATATTTGGCCTCTCTCAAATGGAAGTTTATTTATAGGAAACCTAGGAGTTTGCTGTGCTAACCCAAACATCAGGGGTGAATTGTGAAGACTGGAGGAAACTTGGTGTTTGACTTAGTGCAAGCCACCTATAAGCATCTCTTGCCTATGTCCAGTCTCCCTCACAATCCTGATGAGGTTCACTTACTGCTCCACAAGTGCATATGCCCTCCACCACCTCTTTTAAACTCTGTGCTGGCAGGACATCCCCTTTTATAAACTGCCTGAACACTGACTATTCTTTCTGTTTTGGATCTTTTCTTGGACAGCCCTCCCACCCCTGTAATCATCTTTCTTTGATCATTCCAAAGGACTGCCGTCAGGAGTTTGACATACAAACCTAACCTTGGAAGGAGTTTCGACATTCAAACCTAACCTTGGAAGGAGTTTCCCCACATCATAGTAGAGGTGCTGTAATAGGCATATAGATTGGGAGGGAAAAACATTTTTTTTTTTTTTTGCAGATGACAAGATTGTCTACACAGAAAATCCCAAGCAATCAATAGAACAGCTACTTAAACCAATAACTAAGTTTAGCAAGATCATAGGACACAAGGTCAACATAAAACAATCAACTGTATTGAAAAAGAACAATTGGAAATTGAAATTTGAAAAACAGTACTAATTTAGAACCCTAAAAAAGGAATATGTAGGTATAAATCTAATAAAGTATGTGCAGAATCTATATGTTAAAACTACAAATTACTGATGTAATAAGGGAGTCCTAAATAGGCAGATACTGTGTGTATGGTTTAGAACATTCTCAGTATTGCTAAAATGTCAGTTGTCCCCAAACTCATCTATATATTCATTGCAATCTCAATAAAAATCCCAGCAAATTATTTTTACAGATGACAAAGTGGATTCTGGAAATTATGGCAAGACAAATTTGATAGCCAAAATAAAATAATGAGTTGGAAGACTCACAGTATCTGGTTTCAAGACATTATATACAGATACAAAAGTCAAGATGTGCAATATTTGGCAAAATGATAGACACATAAATCAATGAAACTGCACTGAGGCCAGAAAAAGACCCATACATATATGGTTAATGGATTCACAAAGGTGCCATGGCAATACTGAAAGAATAATTGGATTCTCATATGCAAATAGTGGACCTCCCTTATATAAAGATTCACATCTTATATAAATACGAACTCAAATATATCATAGACCTAAATATAAAGCCTGAAAACATAAAAGTTGTGATTAAAAAGTGGGAGAAAATCTTTGTGACCTTGGATTAGGCAGAATTCTTATATTTGAAACCAAAAGCACAATCCATCAAAGACAAAAAAGGAACTTCATTAAAAAAAATTTCTTGTGTGAGAAATACTGTTAATGGAATAAAAACACAAGCCACATAATGGTATACAATATTTGCAAAACACATAACTGACAAAGCTATCTATCCAGAAGATATAAAGAACTCTCAAAAATCAATAAGGAACAATCCAGGTTTTAAAAAAATGGACAAAAGATTTGAACATAGTTCACAAAAGAAAATAGGCAAATGGATAGCAAACGAGCAGTGAAGATGCTCAATGGCCATTAGGGAAGTGTAAATTAAAACCAAAATGAAATCCCACTATAACCCTTTGAAATCCTAACAACAAAATAAAAATGAAACCAAACCCTGACATACCAATTGTCAGTGAAGTTAAGGAACTGGGACTTTCATACACTGGTGGTGGGAATGTAAAATGATACAGTTATTTTAGAAAAGTCTGTCAGTTTTTCATAGATAAGTATACTGTTACCATACAACCCAGCAAATTCCACTCCTAGATATTTACTAAGACAATGTGGACACACAAAACTGTTTGCAAATGTTGACAGCAGCTTTCTTCATAATCACTGAAAACTGAAAACCCAAGTATCCCCCCAGTGATAAATGGATAAACAAACTGTGGAACATCCATATGACAGACTACTACTCAGCAATAAAAGAAATGACTTCTGTACTGATATATGCAACAAGACAGATGAGTCTCAGAAGCATTAAGTGAAAGGTGCAACTCCAAAGGAAACATACTCTAGAATTCCATTTATATGACATTCTGGAAATGATATAAACTATACAGACAGAAGATGAGTCAGTGGTTGACAAGGGCTGGTGATGGGGAGAGGAGCTGACTAAACAAAACAAGCAAGTTTCAGGGCAGGGGGTACTAGAACTGTAGACTATCTTGATTGTGATGGTGGTGTTCACATAACAGCACTTGCCAAAATGCATAATGATAGAGTCAGTTTCACTGTATATAAATTATTCCCTAATTAAAAAAAGAATGTTAGCTTATATGATTTTCATGGATGCCTTTTATCTCATTGAAGAATTTTTTCATCATGAGTGGATGCTAAATTTTGTCAAATGTTTTCTCTGAATCTACTGAGATGATCATACATTTGATCATAAGAATCCAGATATAAGAGTACATACTAAATCCATAGGAAGCTCAGGAACAGACCTAATTAATTTATGGTATAGAAATCATAATACTTGGCACTGGAGGTGGGATTGACTGGAAATGGGCACAAGAAAACTTTTTGGTTTAATAGACATATTGTATACATTGATCTTGATGATCATTACATTTGTCAAAATTCAGAAAGCCATGAACTTGAGACTTGTGCATGTTACTGCATGCAGATTACACCTCAATAAAGTACTGTTAACATACAAAACTTCTAGTTGCTAGCCAGAAACTGATTTCTGGACCCACTAACAAGCTGCAACCTTCAGTTTGATAAACACTTGTCCACGAGATCTGCAAAAATGGGAAAATCAGGCCATATGACTAACTTATATATCCTCCAAGCCTTGCAGAATTCTTCTGAGTACAATTTTAGAGAAGCTTCTAGAGATAAATAAAAATGTCAAATATTACTGAATTTCAAATATGACAGTAATTTCAAATATTACTGAAAAATTACAACGTATTAGGCACTGAAAAGGCAGAGTAGATTTGGCAGTCAACAAAGTCCCTGCCCTCTTGGATCTTACATTCTAGTGGAACAGAATCCAGCATTTCCATCTTAGTACTTCTGATTTACTCCAGATCAGACTCATCCTTCCTGATCCTCTTGTCTGCATGTATCAGCTAATGGTCAATGTTCTGAATGCAGTCCATATGTCTCCACTCTTGTGAGGCTTCTCTGCTGTGTGGTCTCCCAGTCACTTGGCTGAACTACTGACCCTATAAAACAAATGTTTTGTCTATGATAGCTCTGATTATTAAAATATTTCAGCACCCATCTGAGATAGTAAAACATATTTTATCGAGTTTTCCTGTGTGAATCCTCTGATGAAGGAAAGTCCTTGTCACCCTCATCATCAGCATGGACTCGCTGATGAATGATAAGACTTGAGCTCCAACTGAAGCCCTTCCCACACTCCTCACATTTGTATGGTTTTTCTCCGGTGTGAACTCTTTGATGGGCTTGAAGGTATGAGCTCCAGCTGAAGACTTTCCCACATTCCTCACATTTGTATGGTCTCTCTCCTGTGTGGACCCTCTGGTGGGCTTGAAGGTAGGATCTCTGTCTGAAGCGCTTACCACACACATCACATCGGTATGGTTTTTCTCCTGTGTGGACTCCACGATGTGCCAGAAAATTTGAGGCCCGACAGAAGCCCTTCCCACACTCCTCACATTGATAGGGTTTCTCTCCAGTGTGGCACCTCTGATGGGCTTGAAGCTGTGAACCTACACTGAAGCCCTTCCCACACTCTGCACACTGATATGGTTTCTCTCCAGTGTGAACTCTCTGATGCACCTGAAGGCTGGAGAACTGACTGAAGGCCTTACCACACTTCTCGCATTTATAGGGTTTCTCTCCTGTGTGGATTCTACAGTGTACATTAAGATCTGAGCTCCGACTGAAGCCCTTCCCACATGTACCACATTTGTAGGGTTTCTCTCCAGTGTGGCCTCTTTGATGGGCCAGAAGATTTGAGGCCTGGCTGAAGCCCTTGCCACACTCCTCACATTTATAGGGTTTTTCCCCTGTATGGACTCTAAAATGAATGTTAAAATCTGAGCTACGACTGAAGCCCTTACCACATGCATCACACTGATACGGTTTCTCTCCAGTATGGCCTCTTTGATGGTCCAGCAGATTTGAGGCCCGGCAGAAGCCTTTCCCACACTCCTCACATTTGTATGGCTTCTCTCCAGTGTGGCTTATCTGATGGGCCTGAAGGTGTGAACCCACACTGAAACCTTTCCCACACTCCTCACACTTATAGGGTTTCTCTCCTGTGTGGATTCTACAATGAATGTTAAGGTGTGAGCTGTAACTAAAGCTCTTGCCACATGCATTGCATTTGTATGGTTTCTCGCCAGTGTGGATTCGCTCATGAGCCTGCAGTCGTGAACGCCAACTGAAGCTCTTCCCACACTCTTCACACTTATACGGTTTCTTTCCAGCATGAACTTTCAGATGAACTTGAAGATATGATCTCTGACTGAAGCCCACCCCACACTCCTCACATTTATAGGGTTTCTCTCCCGTATGAACTATCAGAGGAGCTTGACAATGTGAGCTTTTCCCAACATTCCTCCCACACTCTTCATATTTGTATGGATTCTCTCCAGTGGGAACTCTCTGATGATGGTGAAGATGTGACCTCTGACTAAAACTCCTGTAACTTGCATCATTTGTGTATGATTTTGCTCTACTGTGGACTCTCTGATGGGCTTGAAGACTTGAAAACCGACGGAAGGCATTATCACATTTTTCACATTTGTAGGGCTTCTCTCCTGCGTGAGCCCTTTGGTTAATTTGAAGATGAGGGCTCCAGCTGAAACTTTTCACACAATGTTCTCCTTTGTAGGGTTTTTCACCAGTGTGGACTCTGTGAACTTGAAGATGGGAACTCTGATTACTGAATCCCTCATCTTTATAGTGCAAATCATCTCGTTTTTCCAACTGGCAGCCTGTTCTTTGAATATTTACCACAGAATCTTGATACTTGATTAACTCTCTTGTAATCTGTTGCCAGATCTGGGAGCAGAAAAGCTCTTCATGAGGCAGGTACCTTAATCCTACTTCTTGAAGAGTCTCCATCTCTTTTAGATTCTTGGCTCCTAAAAGGATAAAGAAAATTTGGAGATGGGGCATGTGAATAATGTTTTGTTCCAAGATGTCAAGTTTATAAACTCGGGCCCACAGCCTAAGGCTTCATTGAACCAGGAGAAGGTTCCATTGCCTACTGCATAGACATCTGAACAAAGTGGCCCTGTTCAAAATGTCTAGTAAAACTCCTACACATAAATTTTCAAAAACCTTTGCCTGGGATTATTTCATTGGAAGTTTATTCCAAGGTTGGGAGATGTTGAGGCACTGTGCTAGTTAGAAAGACACATTTTTCAGAAAATACCTTATCACCTAAGTCAGGGCCCCCAACCCCCAGGCCGTGGATCAGTACCAGTCCGTGGCCTGTTAGTATCTGGGCCACACAGCAGGAGGTGAGCAGGAGGCCAGTGGGCATTACTGCCTGAGCTCTGCCTCCTGTCACATCAGTGGTGACATTAGATTCTTATAGGAGTGCGAATCCTATTGTGAACTGCGCATGCGAGGGATCTAGGTTGCGTGAGAATCTAATCTTATGAGAATCTAACTGAGGTCTGATGATCTGAGGTAGAACAGTTTCATTTCAAAACCATCCCCCGACCCCAGTCTGTGGAAAAACCGTCTTCCAACAAACCAGTCCCTGGTGCCAAGATTGGGGATCACTGACCTACATACCTAAAGTTCGAGTGTAAACAGATAGTGGTCCTTTACCTCTTGCTAGGAAATAGCCTCCATGAGAACACCTGGGAGAAGAGGTTTATGGTAATAACATACATTATTCTAAAACCTGATAGCAATTAAAGTTTCCATAACCACCAGGGGGGTTTCACCATGTTGGTCAGGCTGGTCTCAATCTCCTGACCTTGTGATCCACCTGCCTCGGCCTCCCAAAGTGCTGGGATTACAGGTGCGAGCCACCGGCACCTGGCCTTCTTTTTGTTTTTTTGAGACAGAGTCTCACTCTGTCACCCAGGCTGGAATGCAGTGGCGCAAACATGGCTTGCTGCAGCCTCAACCTCCTGAGTCAAGTGATTCTCCTGCCTTATCCCCCCAAGCTGCTGGGACTACAGAAGCACACCACCACACCTGGCTAATTTTTGTATTTTTTTGTAGAGATGGGGTTTCACCATCTTGCCTAGGCTGGTCTCAAGCTCCTGAGCTCAAGCTATCCACCTGCCTCAGTCTCTCCAAGTGTTAGGATTATAGCTGTGAGCCCCCACGCCTGGCCCAGTGATGCCTCTTTATCACTCAATATCAGATAGTAAATTTTCCCCATCTACATTACACCCCTGGCAATTTCCATTCACCTGTTTTGTTTTGACAAAGCACATATTACCCTCTGACAAACTATATATGTCCCTTATTATTTTTTATGTCTCTGTTGAATGGATGTTGCCATCCATGAGAACAAACATTTTATATCATTCACCACTTTATCATCACCCAAGAGCTCTGCCTGACTCAACACAGTGTTCAATAGATGTGTTGAATAAAAGAATTCCCACTTGTCTTCTCTGGGAGACTTTGAGCCAAATTACAAAAGTGAAAGAACTTTTTCAAGTAAATGATGCATAATGGGAAAGGGACTGGAAAGAGCGATTCTTCTGGGAAGTTTAAAGGTTTCACCAGATTCAGGGCTAAGTGGATGGTGCTGATAAGAAAATCATGCTGATCACAAAATCATGGTAAGAATTACTTAGGAAAAAAAAAAAATCATAAGGCAGAAAAGTGGCCAGGGGATCTAGGGACTGATTGCTTCTAAAATCTTTGTTCTCTGATTTTTCCTTTTTCAAGTAGGAGTCAATATTTAGAGCCTCGGGAATAATGTTTTCTCTGAAAGCAGACTATAAAAATGGATGGATGTAAATATATTTTTCTATATAGATCACACCATTGTTTTTCAAACTGAAGGCTAGGACTATTAGTGAGTTGGAAATAAATTCAGTTGCTTGTGACAAGCATTAACAGAAAAGAAAAATATTAGACGTGTTTTGTAAGCAAGAAATGTATTTCTCTGCATAAACTCTTGTTTAAGGCCACACACACACACCTACCCATATGTGAATGCCTGTATTGTTTATGATATAAAATGTATCTCTTATTGTAACTCATACTCAAAAGTTTGAAACCTCCCAGTCTAAATGATTAAGAAAGGTATTAATTTCTTAATCAAACAAATTGTTCAAATAGAAAGTTACATTGTAATAATGGAAACTTGGGAAACAGATAAATGTGTTTCCTTTAAGTTGAAGCCTACATAGTTTGTCATGTCTGTATATATTTTGCAAGTTTTCACTTTTATTTTTATTTATTTTTTTTGAGATGGAGTTTCACTCTTGTTGCCCAGGCTGGAGTGCAATGGCGTGCTGTAGGCTCACTGCAACCTCCACCTCCCAGGTTCAAGCGATTCTCCTACCTCAGCCCCCCAAGTAGTTGGGATTACAGGTATGCACCACCATGCTCAGCTAATTTTTGTATTTTTAGTAGAGACGGGGTTTCACTATGTTGGCCAGACTGGTCTGGAACTCCTGGTCTCAGGTGATCCACCCACCTCAGCCTCCCAAAGTGCTGGGATTACAGGTGTGAGCCACCATGACTGGCTGCAAGTTTTCACTTTTAAATGTGACTTTTTTTGGTCTTCCTGAGAATGTGTCAATTTGAGGAGGGCAATTTCCCTATTTTGCCCAGGTTATAATGTTTCTAATTGAAAATGATATGTTAGGCCCTTATTACAATGAAGAGAAAACTAAAATCTACCTTCTTTAGTATATGTTTATTTAATGGCTATCTTCTATAACATTTATTTGCTTAGTGGCTAATTTTGTAGAAAATAAAGGCATTGCCATACATACCATATTTCAATAGGGATTACTAAAATGGTAAGTAATATTCTTTTCTGTAACTCTCTTTGGAAGAGGTGGATGGTTGCCACAAAGAAAATTTTTAAAGGGAAAGACTTAAAAGCTATTCTCTAAACATTGTTTTTTCCTTGTGTAAAGTGTTTTTGGGGACTTGCCTTAAAAGTGGCTATGAGAGCCTTTATTCTAAAAAGTAGTTCTTCACCAAGTGAGCAAGATTCACTATTAACGGCTACAGGAAAGCCACAAGGGGGAAATGATACTCAATTTGATTACAACTAAAGCTAAGCTTTCATTAGATGTGAGTGCTATGGTCTTAATGTGTGTGCCCTTGCCATTTGTATGCTGAAATCCTAACTCCTAAGGCATTAGGAAGGTGATTATGTCATGAGGGCAGATCTTTCATGAATAGGATTAGTGCCCTTATAAAAGAGGCCTGAGAGAGATTTCTTGCCCCTTCCCTGTAAGGACGCAGCAAAGAAGGTGCTGTCATTGGATCAGGAAGTGGGCCCTCAGCAGACACTGAATCTGCTGGTGCTTTGAACTTGGACTTCCCAGCCCCCAGAAATGTCAGAAATAAAATTCCGTTGTTTATAATTCCCCCAGTCCATAGTATTTTGTTTTAGCATCCTGAGCAAACTAAGTGGGTTAATGAATACAGATCTTCATGTATCCAAAAGCACCCAATAAATTAGAATTAGATTAGATATTCATCAGGGGGAAAAAAACTGTTCTAGACTATGCCTTCGTCACATATTTTTGTTTGCCAACCTTGGAATATCTCCAAGACTAATAGAAAAAAGTCCAGCAGCCCCAGCCCCTCCTCACCTGAGGAGTTCTCTCTCTGGGTTGCCATCTTCATCATCCACAGCTTTTCTTCTCTCTCTAACTGTGGTAGACCATCTGGTGTGGACTGATGCCCTGTGAAAAGGCAGGGACATAGGTTTATAATTAATACATCAGAAGCCAAAATCACTAAAAATTATTGTCCTCATTTCATCGTCTTCAGGACATCAAACTTAGTGTTTTCCACACTTCTAATCATGACCCATTGGAGGAAGTATATTTCATGCAAAGACCCAAGATATGCAGATATAAGTATAAATTACTGGAAAAAAAATGTTTTCATCATACCCTCTCCATTGTCTCTCACATTCTTCTTGGCAACAGGACATAGTTTTTGCTGCAATGTGCAGTTATTGCCAAGTGCTCTGACATTTTCTACCCCATTTTATTTCATTAAAAAAACCAATGGTACAATTCATCAAATGTATATCAGGACCCACTAACTGGAGATGACCACAATTTGAGAAAGGATAAAAGTGTATAGTTGTCATGCTGTCAATTTATGGTTCATTAACAAAATATACACTTTCGCCAGGGGAGAAAGACTTTAAAAATTCCATATCTGTCTTATGATGGATGACTAGAAAACTGAAAACCAGTTCAAGAGCTCCAAAGCCCTGTATACCCAAGGACAGAGAGACAACAGAGGGAGCCAGTGTTCAGTCAGAGAATGCCTGTCCTCACCCACTGAGACCACATTCCTGAAGTTCTCCAGCATCACATCTCGGTACAGCTTCCTCTGGGCAAGGTCCAGCAGTTGCAGCTCCTCCTCAGAGAAGACCACAGCCACGTCCTTGAATGTCACTGCCTCCTACAACATCAAACACACTCCACCTAAATCTTGCAATAAAGGTCCACTGGAAAAGGGATACCACTGAGAAATGTGAAAAAGATGTGTAGGGAAAGGTGTCAGATTCTTAAGAGACCATACTCAACTTTACTACAGTTAAACACATATAAAGTGTATTATATTTTAGAGGTTTTTCCTTTTCATAATAAATGCTGTAAAGAACAACTTTTTGCATAGATATTACCCACCTATTTTCTTAGGTAAGTTCCAAGAAGTGAAAAATCACAATGTCAAAGAATATGCAACTTCCAAATTATGATGTACGACAGATTTTCTTTTCAATTTTTCCCTATCTTATCCTTCCCCCAAGATAAAGTAAGTATCATTGATTTTCCATACCATAGATAACACTGAATATAACCAATTTTTAAAAAATCCTAGGCAATCTGTCCAGTAAGAAACAACTGGGTTTTTTGGTCTGTAATTAACTAGTAAGATCATATTTTCGTATATTTACTGGACATCTTTATTTTTCTTTGGTATCTCACCTGTTACTGTCCTTTTATTGATATTCCATTTAGAATTTTATCTTATAACTGTAAAATTTCTAGTGATGATTTTAAGTCTTTTTTAGCATATACGTTGTTGTTCACCTACATTTTGCTGGTGTTTTACAGCTTTGTGTTCAGGAGTGTTTCTTAAACTCAACACTATTGCTGTCTCGGGCGGGACAGTTGTCTGCTGTGTGGGGGTGTCTAGGGCACTGTAGGGCGTTTTGCAGCACCCTTAGCTTCTACCTACTAGATGCTGGTAGCACCCCCGACCTGTGGTACCAGGAATGTTTCCAGATGTTGCCGGGTGGCGGGGGGGGCGGTGGGTGGTGGGCGGTAAAGTCACCCATGATAAAGAAGCACTAGCATATCGTATTGGTTTTTTTTTTTTTTTTTTTTTTTTTTTTGAGACACAGCCTTGCTCTGTTCCCCAGGCTGGAGTGCAGTGGTACGATCTTAGCTCACTGCAATCTCCGCCTCCTGGGTTCAAGTGATTCTTGTGCCTCAGCCTCCCGAGAAGCTGGGAATACAGGCGTGCGCCACTATGCCAGGCTAATTTTTGTATTTTTAGTACAGATGGGGTTTAGCCATGTTTGTCCAGGCTGGTCTCGAACTCCTGACCTCAAGTTATCCACCTGTCTCGGCCTCACAAACTGCTGGGATTACAGGTGTGAGCCACTGTGCTCGGCCAGCATTATCATACTGTTTTAACTTTCATATGAAGACTGTTCATCCCTGGAGCCCTGCACATTCAGGTGCCCTAAATGAATGACAGTGGTCATAGAGAAGAAGAGGCCACTGGAGAGTGAATCAAGTAGGGGCAGTATTATCTGAGGCACCTTCCACCAACCAGGACAAGCTAGGCACCCACACAAAAAGGGCCAGGTCCACTGAGTGGAGAATTCTTTTCCTTTGCCTCTCTCCCTTCAATCAAGTAAAAATCCTGGAGTCTTTTGAAATCAGTTGGATCTTTGGTATCCTATATGAAACTAAGCAACTTTCCACAATTCTACAATCTTGTTTCTTTGTAATTAAAATGCACATGAGACCAAGTACTGCCTCATAAAGTTGGTTTGAGGAATAAATACAGTAAGAGAAGTATCTGGTAAGTCCTCTTGTACTGCTAGACTTTTAAAATTAAGTACATTATTACTTCAATAAAATAAGTTAACATAAGAGTAAAACAATACGGATCAGTAAGTAAACATACATAGGGTATAACTCAGGCCTGGGTAAGAAAAATCTAGCTTTCTTACGTGGAAATATCTAATAATATTTTCTCTAAAATCAGTGACATCATGTCACACGATGTCATATTTGAATCACTGACATAGGAACTACCCAAAGTACCACATATCAAAAGTACTTTTTCAATATAGTGTTTCTATAACATTAAAAGTAAATAATAGCAAAACTCCTTCAAATTGCTTTTTGGAAAAAATGGTTATTGGTGGGAAAACTGTAGTAACAATTTTCAGTAAAAATTCTAAACTACCTAAACATTGATGAATGAGGAGAAAAGTTATCTCACATACACACCACAGAGTAACATCAATTCAAAGGACTATAAAAATATGGAGCAAGTAATATTAATTAGAAAAGGTGTAACTTGAACATTTTGTCTATACAATGCTTACAAATACGCAGTTATGAATACATCTGAGGAAAAGAACATGGAAAATCAAAACAGTTGTTTTGTAAGGGAAACAGTAGGAAAATGAGAGATTTTTATTGTTATTGACTTTTCTATTCTATGCTTATTTATTAAATTATAAAGTCATAAAATAAAGCAACAAAAATTAAACAACACAAAAGTAAAAAGCAGCAAGCATTTGGCACACAAGAGGTTCTCAAATGTCTACCGTTCTCCTTCATCTTCCTAACAAAGAGAATAAGGTGTGTGTAATCTTTCCGAAATGAGATGACAATTATTACAGAGAAAGGGAGGTCCAACTCACCTTAGACTTCGTCATTTTGTCCTCCTCCTTCTGGAGAAGTGCCAAGTCTTAAGAGGGAAGGAGAAAAAAGCCATGAGAGTTTGGCCAAAAAAAAAACCATAGCTGTTTTTTTGTTTTGTTTTGTTTTGTTTTGTTTTGTTTTGTTTTGTTTTTGAGACGGAGTTTCGCTCTGTCGCCCAGGCTGGAGTGCAGTGGTGCGATCTCGACTCACTGCAAGCTCCGCCTCCCAGGTTCACGCCATTCTCCTGCCTCAGCCTCCCGCGTAGCTGGGACTACAGGCGCGCGCCACCATGCCCGGCTAATTTTTGTATTTTTAGTAGAGACGGGGTTTCACCGTGTTAGCCAGGATGGTCTCGATCTCCTGACCTCGTGATCCACCCGTCTCGGCCTCCCAAAGTGCTGGGATTACAGGCGTGAGCCACCGCGCCCGGCCTTGTTTTGTTTTGTTTTTTAACGTGAAATAGCAACAGTGTTCCTTCCTCGGGCTGGCTTGATGAACAGAAACTAGGCTGGATTCCAGATACTACTTGTCCCTTTGGCTGTAAGACCCTGGCAGCAAGTGACCTGCCCGACCACACAGAGTATGCCCCCGACATAATTTCTCCTTGTGGCTCTCAGGGTATGACTGATTCTAGGGAGAGTAGAAATTGAGAGTAAAATACCCAGATTAAGAGTATTTGGCCCCTCTGGAGCCAAATGCCTAGATTTATGGCATTGCTATTTATTCGCTATGAAATCCAGGACAAATTATTAATATCTCTGTGCCTCAGTTCTTTCATCCATAAAATGAAGAGTTTAACAATGAGAGAATTAACAATCTCATAGGATTGTTTACGAATTAAATGAGGGAAAAAGCTCAAAGAATATTTTCAGAGTACCTTATTTCTTAGCTGCAGAAAAGCACATAACATTCAGTAACATAAAACCTGTCCTCATTAATGGTTTCTACCAAAATTCTTTGTTTTTTTTTTTTTTTTTGAGAGAGGGTCTTGCTCTGCTGCCCAGGCTGGAGTGCAGTGGCACAATCATGATTCACTAAAGCCTTGACCTCCTGGGCTCAAGCGATCCTCCCACCTCAGCCTCCCAAGTAGCTGGGACCACAGGTGTGCACCACAATGTCCAGCTAATTTTTTGACTTTTTGTAGAGACGAGGTCATGCTATGTTGCCCGAGCCAGTCTCAAACTCCTGAGCTCAAGCGATCCTCCTGCCTCAGCCTCCCAAAGTGCTGGGATTACAGGTGTGAGCCACCACATTCAGCCGATGAATTCTTTAGTAGAGGTTTTTTAACCTCTACTTTAACCTCGCCTTTAACCTCTGAAATACCTGTTATTCTCTCTTGGTTTCCCATACTTAACTTGAGGCTTTTGCAATAGTACTTAAGATTACAGTGGTCCTTCCTATCCATAGTTTTGCTTTCTGTGGTTTCAGTTACCTGAAGTCAACTATGGTCCAAAAATAGGTGAGTACAGTGCAGTAAGATATTCTGAGAGAGAGAGAGAGACCATGTTTATAGAACTTTTGTTACAGTATTTTATCATTATTCTATTTTATTATGAGTTATTGTTGTTAGTCTCTTACTGTGCCTAATTTATAAATTAAGCTTTATCATAAGTATGCAGGTAAAGGAAAAATATAGTATATTTAGGGTGCAGGAATATCTGAGGTTTAAGTCATTCACTGGGGGTCTTGGAAGGTATCTGCTGTGGATAAGGGGGGACTACTGTACATAGATGACTGCTTTTTTTGATAGTAAAATATGTAACATAAAATTTACCATTTTAACCATTTTTTAAGTGGTTACATTCAGTAAGTACATTTACATTGTTGTGCAGCCATCACCACTATCCATCATCAGAATTTTTTATGTACCCATTAAGTAATAATTCCCCATTCCCCCTCCCAGCCCCTGATAACCATGTTATCTCTATGAATTTGACTATATGGACTGGTTTCTAAAAGGTATAAGACCTTGCAAAATTTGGCTGTGTACAGTGGCTCATGCCTGTAATCCTAGCACTCTGGGAGGCCAAAGTAGGAGGACTGCTTGAGGCCAAGAGTTCAAGACCAACCTGGCCAACAGAGCGATCTCTAAAGAGAAAAAAAAAAAAATCTAAAAAAAAAAAAAAGACCTTGCAAAATTTACTTTAACAGTAGGGCCTTAAAAAGACTATCATAGAGACAGAGAAAATTTAATAAAAAATCATGACTCTGCAAGATTTATGCAACTATAAATTAGATAATGTCACTGAAATTAACAAGCTATAGGAAGCACAATAATAACAACAAAAATGGTGATATTTAACTAAATACATATTAGGGACCTTATGAAGAACTTGGCACATGTTTCATTAAGGTACTTCACACATACCTGTGAAGAAGCTACTGTTGTATCAGTTGTGTGACCTTGGTCCAAACACCTAAACTTCCATGCCTATGCTCAGCTATAAGAAGGGAAATGAAAACAGGATGTTAATCATAGGATTACTGTGAGGAATCAATGAGTGAATTTATGCAATGCCCTTGGCATAGTACCTGGCATTTTAGGGAGTTCTCAACAAATGATGATGACGACAATTGTATCCATTTAACAGGCGAGGAAGCTGAGGCTTGGTGAGGTCAAGAGGCAGGAACAGTACCTGAATCCAGCTTTCATACCAGAGCCAGTATTCTAAATCTTGTCTCTCTGTTGCTTCTAAAGACAAAAATAAGCAGATGGGAGTCTAAGATCTCATGGAAGGAGAAATGAGGGCTCCAGAGTTAGGGGTAAAAGACAGACACAGAAATGGAGATTGGACTCTGAAGCCAAGGGAGCTGCTTGAGGGAGTAGAGAACAGAGTTGTGAACAGTCTAGACTCCAGAACCAGCCCACCAGTACTGGAATACGGGCATCTCCAACTTGCTAGTACTTTGTGCTCTAATGTATAATCTATAAACTGGATATAATAATAATACCTACTTCATAGGAAGGTCAGTGAAAGTGACTAAGTATACACAAAACATGTGGAACAGTTTCTGGCAGCTTAAACAATCAATAGAAGTTACACATAAACCCATGCAGATGCTTTACATGAAACAGTCAGGGAACCCCTCCCTTGCTGCTGTGGACCAATGTCTGTGTCCCCTCAAAATTCTTATGTTGAAGCCCTAATGTGATGTTATTGGGAGGTGGGGCCTTTAGGAGGTAATTAGGTCATGAGGGTGAAGCCTCCATAATGGGATTGCTTTCCTTGTAAGAAAAGCAAGTAACCTAGCTCTTTCTCTCTTCCTCCCAGGAAGATACAAGACAACAGCTTCTGCGAACCAGTAAGAGTGGCCTCATTAGACATTGGATTTGCCAGTGACTTGATCATGGACTTCCCAGTCTCCAGGACTGTGAGTTATAAAGGTTTGTTGTTTAAGCCACCCAGCCTATGGTATTGTTTGTTATAGCAGCACAAATGGACTAAGACACTCACGGAGTCTGCAGCTTCACATGGCTTGATGATGGGGAAACATGGGCTGGATTCCAGATTCCACTTGACCCTTCAGCAGAGAGCCTCTGCACAGTGAAAAATGGAGTTCTTGTAGCTCTCAGGGTATGATTCTGATTCTATGGAGGGTGGAAACGAGTAAAATACCCAGATTAAAAGCTTAGTATTAGTTAATTACTGCTTGATTTATTAGTAAATTATTCTTAGTTCTCTTACTTCAGATAGAAGAACCCTTACTATTGAAAAGGGAAACATAAAACCTTCCAGTCTTAGAAGAAATACTTATTTATTTATTTTTCTGAAATGGAGTCTCGCGCTGTGGCCCAGGCTGGAGTGCAGTGGAATGATCTCGGTTTACTGCAACCTCAGCCTTCCGGGTTCAAAAGATTATCCTGCCTCAGCCTCCCCAGTAGCTGGATTATGGGCACCCGCCACCATTCCTGGCTAATTTTTTTTGTTTCTTTTTTTTTTTTAGTACAGATGAGGTTTCACCATTTTGGCCAGGCTGGTCTCGACCTCCCGACCTCAAGTGATCCACCCGCCTTGGCCTCCCAAAGTGCTGGGATTATAGGCGTAAGCCACCACACCCAGCCTGAAATACTCTTTTAGAATTTGTAATTCACTTTGTTCTAACTCTATATTTGCCCAGCAACCTCTGCTCAATAAGAATGTTTTGCAGGGGATATATTTCCATCGCCTCGGGAAAAAAAAAGAGATAATAGCAAATCAACCATCTGTCTTGTGATGAATGTTTATTCAGCTTTATATCCCAAGTACCTAAAACAGTTCCTGTACAAAGTAATTGCCCAGCAGAAATGACTGAACCCACCATCAGACATGGAGAGGCATATAGGAAGACTAGACTAGTTGGTCTAAGTCTCCCTGAGACTGACTCCAGTTGGGAAGATTTGGAGAGCAAGGGTTTTATTTCCAAATTTTTCCTCTAGGTCTTTCACCATATTTGCTGTCCTTGGGCAAGATCAAAGTCATCTTTGGAAGGAAAAGCATCTCTGGATTTTGTTAAATACCATCTTAGGAAAGTACTCTCTGCTCTTCAAAATCAGCGACAACATGAGTCACTGTTACAGAACCCACAGAATGTGTCCCTTAAAATATTGAGAATGAACACTATTTTACTGCCTGCATAATTAGCACTAGACAGGTGAATTTATTACTACTTCATTAAATAGATGAGTTTAACTCAGTGAAGACTTGTGGGACCCTTACTAAAAGAGATGCAATTCCCCAGCCTCAAGATGCTCACAGTCTAGTGATGAGGAAGCTGGCAATTCCACTATACATGGCTAAATGCCAGAGTAGTGCACAGCATCCTTTAGCGGCATGAGGAATGGGCTCATAAGCCCACAGTGGAATGCAGGGGGTTCTACACAAATGTAGCTTAATCTGAGCCCTGGAGGGTGACTGAGCTCTATTAGCCAGAGAATCCAAATCACTATAAAACTCCCAGAGAACAAATGTCATGATGTGAAGACAAATAACAGGCAGAAAGAGATGGGCAGGAAGGCAGAATTCAAACCATGATGACGTTCAAGTCACAAAATTATCTGCAAGTCAGCAGGAGAACACTGAAGGACTTCTGGAAAGGAGAGTAAAAAGATTCCTTTCGTGTTAGAAACAGATTACCCTCTCAGATGGGAGGAGGCTTGAGGGGGAGGAGGCTAGGGCCAGAGAGACTATTAGGAGAGCCACACTAAGAAACTCTTTCTTCTTTATTCAAATGTCACCACCTCAGAGTCTCTCTCTAGCCATCCTGTAGATAATTTCGGTCTCCTAACTGCACCCCAACACTTCCTATCCCTCATCTCTGCTTACTTCTTTTCTCTAAGCCCTTATTCCTCTCTAACATCCTTCTAGGTATTTACTTACTTATATTCATTACACTTGTCTAATGTGGAGTTTCGTTACCTGCTCCATCCCCAAGACCTACTAAGTTGCTACAAGCATTTGGAAGGAACCCAGAGATTTGCAGAATGACTACTTTAATGACTCAGTGAATAGTTGATAGATACACCATGTGGATCAGGGCCTCATTATTTATCACCTGAACCATTCATTCAACATATGATTGTTGAAGGGTCTACTCTGTGCCAGCCAAGGGTCCTAGATGTGAAATATACAGCAGTGAACAAAGACCTTGATCTCACAAAGATGATATTATAATGGGCTACAAGAGCATAGCAAACCCCCAATATATAGCGAGAGACACTTTTAAGAATAGGGCAGGGTAAAGAAATAAAAAGAGATGAAAGGAGAGGCTGTCACAGAATAAGTTTTTGTCATGAAAGATTTCTCTTGTATTTGAACAGAGACCTCAAATATAGGAACTTCGAAAGCCATGTAGATATCTGATATCTGAAGGCATGTAATTCAGCCCTGAAGAACATAGAAAATATTTTTTTTGTTAAAAAGCCATAGGTCTGGTATTTAGCAAAGACATGGAATCAACCTAAATGCCCGTCGATAGCAGTCTGGATAAAGAAAATGTGGTGCATATACACCATGGAATACTATGCGGCCATAAAAAAGATGTCCTGGCTGGGCACGGTGGCTCATGCCTGTAATCCCAGCACTTTGGGAGAGTGAGGCAGGCGGATCACCTGAGGTTAGGAGTTCGAGAACAGCCTAACCAACATGGAGAAACCCTGTCTCTACTTAAAAAAAAAAAAAAAAAAAAAAAAAATTAGCCAGGCATGGTGGCGAATGCCTGTAATCCCAGCTACTCAGGAGGATGAGGCAGGAGAATTGCTTGAACCTGGGAGGTCGAGCTTGTGGTGAGCCAAGATCGCACCATTGCACTCCAGTCTGGGCAACAAGAGCGAAACTCTGTCTCAAAAAAAAAAAAAAAAAAAAAAAAAGATGTCCTTTGCGGGAAGATGGATGGAGCTGGAGGACATTATTCTTAGTAAACTAATACAGGAACAGAAAACCAAATACCACATGTTCTAACTCATAAGTGGGAGCTAAATGATGAGAATACATGGACACATAGAGGGGAACAACAGACACTGGGGTCTCCATCGGAGGGTGGAGGGTGGGAGGAGGGAGATGATCAGAAAAAATAACTCATGGGTACTAGGCTTAATACCTGGGTGACAAAATAATCTGTACGACAAACCCCCATGACACAAGTTTACCTATAGAACAAACCTGCACGTGTACTTCTGCAGTTACAGAAGATCAAGGACGGGACTAAGAACCTATTTCTACCAATATCCCAGGTGATGCTAATGCTGCTTGTCCCTAAATTACAATTTGATAGCATCAGTTGAAACAGCTCTCTAGATATTTTCAGACAGACTAACACTTGAGGTTTTCACCTCCAATTTTTCTACTAACCCCAATATACTATCCTATTGCCTAAGGGCAAAAAGAACTAAAGAAGGTAAAAACAAACTGCAAGCTTCTCTTTCTCTCTGATACTAACAAACAGGAATGAAGGTTTGTTAGGATCAGGAGTGCCAAGATCAACTCTATGCTCCTAACATTAACCATGAAAAAACCCAGGACACTCATAAAATACTCCCTATAATGACAGCAACTGACATTTAGAGCAACTGACTGACTGCCTACCAAGGCACTGTTTACATAAATTCTTCACATGTAGTATCTCATTTGATTTTCATAACAATGATAGAGATTGAGAAAATAATTATGCCCATTTTACAGACAAGGAAATAGAGGCACACAGAAGTAACTTGTTCATGTTTAACAAGTGGCCCAGAAAAGTCAGGATTTTCACCCAGTGCCTTATCTACTAGAACACTGGCTGCACCAGGCAATGAACCCAGGCAATCTGACACCTGTGCCCATGTTCTTAACCGCTCTACAGTGGTTCTCAAACTCTGGTATGCATCCATATCAAAAGGCCTGAGGTTCCATGTGCTGCCTTGATACCTTTGAGACTCACAGGGCCCTGAAGGCCTAGCCATGAGCTCCCAGCTCTCTCCAGATATGCCCTCTCAGTGGGAAAGGATCCCTGGCCACCTAGTTCCTCAAATGTTAACCATGTTTTATGTACTGGCTATTTGATATCTGCTATTCCTAATCTCTCCCTAAGTCTGCTGAATCACAGGGCCAGACTAACAACAAAAATTATTTGCATCTTCCCTGCAAGCAGCTTTCACCGGTGGGAGAAAGACATATTACAAAAGCATAGGCCCCAGTTCCTTTCTCTGTCTGCTTCCTGACCCTTGCCTGTAGTGGGCTTCATGTGGTCTGGTGTGGTGTGATGTACCAGTGGAACTCTAAGTATTAAAATACTATTCATTGGCATTAATCTCTCCGTGTTGTCACTCAGCCGCTTTTATAAAATTAAGACTTAGGCACAATTCATCCTATTTAGCCAGACCACCTGTACCCCACCAGGTCCTCCACATAACAGGTTTCGCCTCCCTGCCAGCCTGTAGAATTATCCAAATGGTCAATTAAATCTTCTTGCAGGAACCAAGGGTCACCCTGCTACCCTCCTGTCACTACAAAATCAACCTACCATGGCCCCTGTTGGTTCAATCTATTCTCAAGTGCAAGTCCCCTGGGCTGTGAATATGTGACTAATAAACTGCTACCAACCTCTTCTGCATAGGCTGACTGTAGGGTTTGTGTGTTCAGCCACCTCCTGCCAGTTCAAGTGATGTCTTAGTCTATTTTTGCTGCTATAACAAAATACCACAGTTATAAAGAACAGAAATTTCTCACAGTTCTGAAGGATGGGAAGTCTAAGATCAAGGCTCCAGTAGGTTGTGGGTCTGGTAAGGGCCTTTTTGCTGTGTTCTCACGTGGCAGAAGGGTAGGGGAAAAGGGGGATGGAGGAATGCTGTGTCTTCATAGTCTTCATATGGCAGAAGAACAAGGGAGGTGAACTCTCTCTCTGAAGCCTCTTTTATAAGAGCATTAACTCCTTCATGCCCTCATGACTTAATCACTTCCCAAAGGCCTCACCTTTTAATAACACCACAATGGGGATTAAGTTTCAATGTTTGGAGGACACTCAGACAGCAGCAGGTGGGGGAATCCCTCCTTCACCAATGGGGTGAATAGGTGACCAGAACCCCCGAATTACTAATAAAGAACACAGAAGTTCAAGCTCATAGAAGTAGTGTAGGGCCTGGGTCTTATGATTCTGATGTGACCACAGTTCAAGAACCACTGCATTATTCTACACTGCCTCTTAAAGAGTTGACGGAACTGTCCAAGGGCACCCAGGAAACCAGGGGCATGGCTCCGCCTGGCACTCAGGCCTACTGATTATCAGCTCCCTGCTCCTCTCCAGTATAAGATGCCCCTAGAGCTCTCTATAAGAGGAAAGGGCTGCAGAATGACTGGTAATGCCTCTGGAGGCAAATTCTCAGAATGAAAGGGGAGGCTTCCCTTAGACCAGTGCTGTCCAACAGAAATATAATGCAGGCAAGCTATTTGTGTAATTTAAATTTTTCTCATAGCTACATTGAAAAAGGTAAGATGAAGCAAGTGAACTTAATTTCAACAATATATTTTCTTTAACCCAACATATCCAAAGTATTATCCCCTCAACTTGTAATCAGTATTAAGAATTATTGAGGGATTTTACTTTCTTTTTTTCATACTAGATCTTTGAAATCTGTTGTGCCTTACCATTATAACATATCTCAATTCAGACTAGTTACGTTTCAGGTGCTCAATAATCACATGCGGCTAATGGCTACACTATTGGATAGTGCAGGTTTAGACCTTTTTATTAAGGCAATATAGACTATATAATCATCTCACAGGGACTTGCTAAGTTCAAAAGACAGCAAATTAGTTATAGGTTTCAACAATCACTATCATAGAAACTATTCACATTTGTTTAAATATGTAACAGAATTAAAGTATCCATAGACAAAGTGGAAAGTGGGGAAGAAAAGAATACTTAAAAATATACCTTTGAGGCTGGGCACGGTGGCTCACGCATGTAATCCCAGCACTTTGGGAGGCCCAGGCGGGTGGATCACGAGGTCAGGAATTCAAGACCAGCCTAGCCAAGATGGTGAAACCTCGTCTCTATTAAAAATACAAAAAAATTAGCTGGGCGTGGTGGCGGGTGCCTGTAATCCCAGCTACTCGGGAGGCTGAGGCAGAGAATTGCTTGAACCTGGGAGGCAGAGGTTGCAGTGAGCTGAGATCGTACCATTGCACTCCAGCCTGGTCAACAGAGTAAGACTCTGTCTCAAAAAAAAAAAAAAAGTATATATATATATATACCTTTGCTCCTTCAATAACTTGTTGCATTTTTCAACTTATCTGTAGAAGATGAAGGCCAGCTTTAGTCTATAATACACAGAGGACTTACTACATGCGAGGCACTATTTCAAACATGTTACATATCTCTTTTAGTCTTCACAGAAACTTTACGAGGTAGTTATTAATATCATCCCTACTTAACGGGTAAGAAAACTGAGGCACAGAAAGGTCAAGTAACTTGCCCAAGGTTATTCAGTCACTGAGTGTTCCAACCTAGCTGCTGAGGTTTGATTCTGGCTCTGCCCCGCTGATTGTGCCACCAGTTCATCTGTACAGTTAACTTGTTGTGTGTTTGTTTTTTCATCTTTGAAATCAGAATAAAATAGAACTGTCATAAAGAACAAATAAGCTAGCGCATGGAAAGCACTAGAAATTCTCCAAGTCATAAGAAACACCCAACAAATGTCAGCAGTCCTCATCATAATCTCCATGTGATAAATATTAAACCTGGCCAGGCATGGTGGCTCATGCCTATAATCCCAGCACTTTGAGAGGCGGAGGCGGGCAGATCACTTGAGGTCAGGAGTTCGAGACTAACCTGACCAACATGCCAAAACCCCGTCTCTACTAAAAATACAAAAATTAGCTGGGCATGGTGGTGCACGCCTGTAATCCCAGCTACTGGGGAGGCTGAGGCAGGAGAATTGCTGAAACCCAGGAGGTGGAGGTTGCAGTGAGCCAAGATCGCGCCACTGCACTCCAGCCTGGGTGACAGAGCAAGACTTTGTCTCAAGAAACAAGCAAACCAAAAAACCCAAAAAACTGAACCTTAATAGTGGTCTGATTTGTCTTTAAGGGAGTTTGTTTTAGATCTTGACAATATTATCCACAATTGTTCATCAACTTTTGAATACCCTGAAAAAGTTGATGGATTCTACAGCCCACCAAACGTGAGATAACAGACAAGGACTGTGGATAATCCTTCTATTTTGTTCTCTAATTGCAAGCTGTAGCACCCAAAATCCAGATGCCTGTTGGAGAGCTACATGAATCACACTTACTCACTGAATAACTCCTCTTTGCAAACCTCTTGCTGGGTACTCTGAGAAGAATATGATAATGTCCATGAAACAGAGGTCCCTGAAGTCTAATGGGAGAGAGATAGGAAACCAAGAGTTATATGCCAGTGGCAAGTGCAACTCCAAAAAAGCAAAGAAAATCAATCATCTTTCTTTTCCTAATTGCAACTCTTTCTAGCTTTCTCACATAAGTAGCATTCTCCTAGCTGCCAGGAGTGAAAAACCTCAGAGTTACTGTTAATATCTATTATGGGCTGAATTGTATGTGCCTCTCTCAAAATGTTAAAGTCCTAATGCTCGGTATCTCAGAAATAACTGTCTTTGGAAATAGGGCCTTTAAAGAGGTGATGAAGTTGACTTACAGCAAGGGAGCTCATGCACACAGAGGGGAGAGGCCTTACAAGACACCAAAACTGGTTGACACCTTGATTTTGGACTTTTAGCCTCCAGAACTGTAACAAATACATTTCTGTATAATCCAGCCAATTTGTAGTATTTTCTTATGGCAGCCCTGGCAAATGAATATAATTGCCCCTCCCTTGGCCTTCATATATAAACGATTAGTGAGGCCTAGCATGGTGGCTCACACCTGGAATCCCAATACTTTGGGAGGCTGAGGTGGGCGGATCACTTGAGGTCGAGTTTGAGACCAGCCTGGCCAACATGGAGAAACCCAGTCTTTACTATAAACACAAAAATTAGTAGGGCGTGGTGATGGGCACCTGTAAAGCCAGAGGCAGGAGAATTGCTTGAACCCAGGAGGCAGAGGTTGCAGTGAGCTGAGATCGTACCATTGCACTCCAGCCTGGGCAACAGAGCAAGATTCCATCTCAAAAAAAACAAAAAACAACACAATTAATGATAATTATTAGTTTTTAAGCCTTACTGACTCATCATCTGGGTTTGTTTTAAAATACTCAAGGGAAAAAAAGTTGGTGGGAGAGGCAATAAGATTAGCAAGAATGGAAGCAGGGTGACTGTACATAAGAGTTCATTATATTTGGGTATGTTTGGATATTTCCATAGTAAAAAATAAGGGAATAACAACCCACTATGAATAGTGTGATAACAATTTCATAAAACACAGACAAAAACACATTAAAAACTGCTAAACAGAAATGCATTAAAATGTTAATAATTATCTATATCCTAGTATTAAGGAAATTTGTAATATTTTATATTTCTGTATTTTCTGCATCCTGTACAGAGAACGTGCACCTCTATGATCAAAATATGAACTACTAATATTGCTTAAAATTAAATTAAATGAGAATTCTTTCAAAATTTTATAAAGTCTAAACTCAACCTTGCTTTCAAAATCTTCTACAGTAAAATTCCAACCTCCCTCCCCAACTTGATCTCAAATGGCTCCTTGCAGCCAGTTTCCTATGATTATTTATATGGATCGTTTATCTATTTTATTTCCTAATTCTAAATTGGGATTTCAAACTGTGAGACCAAGGGTATTCAGATGTAAGGAACCCAAGTCTAGGACACAAACCCCACTGTTCTTACTAGCACTGTGATATAGGAAAGTAAATTAGGCTCTCTCCATTTCCTCATCTGTATAATTGGTGTAATAACAGTACGCACATCACAATACCCACATCACCTTTGTAAGGTGAACAGAACCCACAACACAAGGCCTTTGTGAAGGTTCAGTGTGTTAGTTTTTATAAAGCCCTCAGAGTGATACTCAGCACCCAATGTTTAACTAGTGTGACTAATATTCATGTCACATTTTCTCCAATTATACAATAATGGAACACTTCTGTAGCAGAAACATTTGCAAGGAATGAAATACCTTCTCGCACTCGGAACAGAAGAGAAAGGTGAATGCTAGGTCCTGTCACAGTGGGGCTCTGCTGCCAGGAGCCAGGATGCTCTCCTTCCTCCTCTCCGCAGCATTCTTTCAGAAGTCAGGGCAGGGGAAGGAAAGGAGGCTGGGAGATTGCACGATCTTGTCTGAGATCCTGGAAAATCCACAGAGGATAACTCCAGACGCCACCTGTTGAGTGATGCACTCTTTCTTAAAAAACGGGTCAGACATAGTCCAAGAACAGCCTCCTTTCCTGCAGGAATCAGAAAGAGCCAGGCGCTCGCTGAAAAATGAATATTTTTTATTATGATAGTTTTAATATTAACAGCCAACATGTTGCCATATTCCTGTACTATTCCATACACATTTTACTTGTACTATATTACTAATTGTCAAAACAAATATATAAGGTTAATATTCCCTTTTGCAGAAGAGGAAACTAAGACCAGAAACTAAGCACCGAAAGATTAAGTTCTCACCCAACGTTACACCGCTAGGAAGCGACAGAGCTGTGGGAGGTGGGGGAAGGCGGGTCGGGCCGCTGAGAGCCCAGGAGACCCTCAGACGCCTCCCCATTCAGGTCCACTTCCAACCTGGGGACTCCCGAACCGCCCCGAACGCAGCAGCTCCGGATACAGTAAGGCAATCAGCTGCCCAGCCATTCAACTCCGCCCTCCGCTGCTCGCCGCAGCGTCTTTTCCTGCTGACCGAAGTGCGAGCCCCGCTGATCCTACGACCAAGCCATAAAAGTTAAAACAGGTCGCGGGATCCCAGGACTCACTCACCTCCACAAGAGGAATGAAGGCCGCGCTCTCAACCTCTTGCAGCGGAAGTGCCTGGGAGAGCAGGGAGCTCTGGAACTACATTTCCCAGCATCCCCGGGAGGAACGGAAGCCGCTGCCCCGCCCCCTGGGCGGAAGTGCGGGCTTCGACTCCCACGGCCGAATCGTATTTCTCAGAATCCCCAAGGTGAGCGGGCTTAGTGTTCTCGTCCTCAAAAAGCCGAAGTACCACCGAACCCACTGAGCACTGGGGTATAGGTTCCTGTTTCCCCAGGGGAGCAAATAACAAAGCCGCGCTTTCCCAGAGCTGAAGTGCCCCCAAAAGTCTGGACCACACGTCCCAGAATCCTCTGTAGGGCTGAGCTTCCCGCCAGCCTACAATTTTCCTTTTGAATTAGCGGGGGGAGTCTAAGTCGTTGCTTGTAGAGCTCAGCCTGCTTTTTCCTTTTGCCATTGTTCCCTTTTATATGTGACAGAAGTTGCAAATATGAAAAAAAAAAGGAAAATACAAAGGAATGCTGTGTGTGAGCTAAAAACAGAGGTAATAAAAGAGGTGGCCAGAGCCGCCCAGAACAACAAGCCTTTTTATAATATGGGTATGGATTCATCTGTGATTAAAAATGCTCAAAAAAGGAGATGCAATCATCCAGCAGGACATGAAACAAAAGCAGCAAAATTCTCCACTTTTCTTGCGCTTAGTTTTCTTTTATTCGCAGGATACTGAAGAAAGTATTATAGTATTGAATAGGCTCTACCCTATAGAAAATCTTGAAAACATTCAGTTCAGATTAAGGAATCACATCACTTCTTGCTCTCAGAATCAGGAATCTGTAAAGGTGTCTTATGATTTGCCAAAGTGTCTATGAATATTCAGTAAGGAGAGGGAGGTGAAGTGAGGGATTAAGACATGAAGTGCAAAAAATACAGAAAGCTATACTATTCACTTTTCTCCTAGGTAGAAACTAAATATTTTTCCAACTTTATTATGAAAGGGTAAAGAAGAAAAAATGGAAGTTGACTACATAGGAGTAGCTGTAAACATCTGAACAATGTTCAATTTAGGCTGAGGCAGGAGACCAGCAGGGCGTGATTCCAAGATCACATAAGAAACCTGCTGAAACCGGCAAGTGATGGAAAGCAACCTGTAAATTCCCTTTGCTACCTATCAGTATAAGACACTCCCACCAGCGCCATGACGGTTTATAAATGCCATGGCAACACCTGGAAGTTACCAACCCCTTTTCTAGAGATTTCCGAGTAACTCACCCCTTAATTTGCATGTAATGAAAAGTTGGTATAAATATACCCAGCCAACAGCCCATATGCTGCTACTCTGGGCACACTGCCTGTGGGCTAGTCTTGGTCTGCAAGGAACAGTCACTGAGCTTTAACACTGTTGATTCGATAAACCTGCTTTCTTCCGCTGCTGGCTTGCTGTTGAATTCTTTCCTGAGCAAAGCCAAGAAACTGCCCTGCATCAATGCCATTTCAAAATCTAGATAAGTACTCTCTCTACTTTAGTAAGAGGAAGAGAGAAATGTAATCACCCAATGGACTCATCTTGCCCACTGCCCAGATAGAGCCAATTTATCAAGACATGAATTGCAATAGAGAAAGAGTTTAATACACGTGATCTGCCTGCCTCAGCCTCCCAAAGTGCTGGGATTACAGGCATGAGCCACTGCACCCAGCCGACACAGCATGTTTTTAAAATTCATTCGGGTTGTACTATTTGTTCTTACTGTTGAGTACTCTTCAATGATACGGATATATCACAACTTATTAATCCATTTATTTCTTGATAAACATTTGGAATGCTTTCAATTTTTTGCTACTATGAGCAAAGCTGATGTGGACATTTCACAACAATGATTTGTGTAAACATACGTTTTTACTTCTGTAGTTTAGATTCCTAATAGTGAAACTGCTGGCTTACATTATATTTTATAGCATCATGAAAGCATAAATGACGTGCAATACACTGCCCATAAAGTATATAATTTGATGAGACTTAACATATGTACACACTTAAGAAACCATGCCACAATCAAGGTAATGGACATATCCGTCACACTCAAAACTTCCCTTATGCCACTCTGTAATTTTTTTATAGGCTTAACTTTATCAGAAATTGTCAAATTGTTTTCCAAAAGGGTTGTAATTTTTATATTTCCATCAAAATGTATGAAGATTCCAGCATCTCCAGTCTTCACCAGCACTTGGTGTTGTCAGACTTTTTAAGTCATTCTGTGGGTGTGTAGTGCTTATGGTGGTTTTTGTTTGCATTTTACAGGTGACTAAATATTCATCACATTTTCATGTGCTTTTTGGCCATTTATGTATTTTGTTAAGTGCTCAAATCTTGAGCCCATTTTTTTAACTGGGTTAGTTGTCTTATTATTCATGAATTCAGACTTCTTTTATATTTTGGATAAAAAACCTTTTGTCAGATATGTGTAGTGAGAATAGTTTCCTCCACTCTGGGCATGTATTTTTATCTCTAACAAAATCTTTTGAAGAGCAGGTTTTTATTTTTATGAAGTCCAATTTATCAATTTTTTATAGTTAGTTTAAAAAAATTATATCTAATAAATCTTTGTTGACTCCAAAGATAAGATTTTTCTCCTATGTTTTCTTCTAGAAGTTTTATAAATTTTAGCTTTTATATTTAGGCCTGTCATCCAAGTAATTACTATTTGTATAGGTATTTCCAATTCATTTTTTTTCCAATTCATTTTTTTAAAAGACTCTTCCCTTCTTTAAATTACTTGAGACCTTTGGTACAAAATCATTTGACCATATATGTGTGTGGGTTTATTTCCAACTTCTGGACTCCCTATAGTGTTCTTTTGATTTATATGTCTAATTTGATGCCAATATTATGCTGTTTTGATTGCTGCAGCTTTATAAAAAGTCTAGAAGCCAGGCAACATCCGTTCTCCAACTTTTTTTTTTTTTGAGGTTATTTTGGCTATTCTGATGCTTTGGATTTTCATATGAATTTAACAATTAGCTTGTCAATTTCCTCAAATAAGCATGCTGATTTTTTTTTCCTGAGACAGAGTCTCACTCTGTCACCCAGGCTGGAGTGCAGTGGCATGATCTCAGCTCACTGTAACCTCCACCTCCTGAATTCAAGCGATTCTCTGCCTCGTCTCCCAAGTAGCTGGGGCTACAGGTGTGCACCACCACACCCGGCTAATTTTTGTAGAGATGGGGTTTTGCCATGTTGGCCAGGCTAGTCTTGATCTCCTGGCCTCCAGTGATCCATACTTCTTGGACTCCTATAGTGCTGGGATTACAGGCATGAGGCACCACACCTGGCCAGCCTGCTGAAATTTTAATTGGGACTGCATTCAATTTATAGATCAATTTGGTAAGAATTGATGACTTAACAATATCGTATCTTCCAATCCTTAGTCATACTATGTTGCTCCATTCATTTAGGCCTCTTTTAATTTCTCTTGGCAATATTTTATAGCTTTCAATGTAGATGTCATGAATGTCTTTGATCAGATTTACCTTTAAATAGTCGTTTTTAAAATAAACCTCAAACTTAAAAGCTTTAGATTTACAGAAAAATTGAGCAGGTAGTAGAGGAAGTTCCCATATATCCTATACCCAATTTCCCGTTATTAACTTCTTACATTAGTATGTTACATTTGCTAGAATTAATGAACCAATATTGATACATTATTATTAACTAAAGTCCACGGTTTGTTGAGATTTATTTAGTTTTAAACTAATGTCCTTCTTATGTGCCAGTATGCCATCCAGAATATCATGTTATATTTAGTTTATCATGTCTCCCTAGGCTCCTCTTGGTTGTGATCGTTTCTCAGACTTCCCTTGTTTTTGATGACCTTGACAGTTTTGAGGAGTGCTGGTCGGGTGTCCTGTAGAATATCCCTCAATTGGATTTTTTCCTCATAATCAAATTAAGGTTATGGATTTTGGGGAAGTAAAGTGCCATTTTTATCATGTCATTCAAGGGTACATGATCAATATAACCTATCACTCTTGATGTTGACCTTGATCACATAGCTGAGGTAGTGTTTGTTAGGTTTCCTCACCCTTTTTCCCCTTTTCTCATATTGTATTCTTTGGAAGGAAGTCGCCATGAGTAGCCCACATGGAGGAAATAGGGAATTATATCCCATCTCCTTGAGGGCAGAATAGCTATAAAAATTATGTAGAAATATTTCATATTTTCAATGTTACTAATATTATAAATAATGGTTTCTATTTTTCATTTCTGATTGTGTATTTATCTATTTTGTTTTTTAGGTTCGATCAGTTTTTGCTTTATGTATCTTGGAGCTCTGTTTTTAGGTGCATACACAATTAGGATTGTTAGGTCTTGTTAGTGAATGGATCCTCTATAATTGTGTAATGTTTCACTTTATCCCTGGAAGTTTTCATTGACCTAAAGTCTAAATTGTCTGATAATAATGTAACCACATCAGCCATACATTTTTTCTTTTTATTGTGGTAAAATATGCATAGCATAAAATTTACTGTTTTAACTGTTTAAGTGAACAGTACAGTAGTGCTAAGTATGTTCACAATGTTGTGCAACTATCACTACTGTCCATCTCCAACTTTTTCTTCATCACATACTGAAACTCAGTACCCATTAAACAATAACTTCACATCCTCTCTCTCTCTAGCCCCGAGTAATTGCTGTTCTACTTTCTGTTTCTGTGTATTTGACTATTCTAAGTACCTCGCATAAGTGAAATCATACAATATTTGTCCTTTTATGTCTGACTTCTTTCACTTAACATAATGTCTTTAAGCTTCATTCATGTTATCACATGTGTCAGAATTTAATTCCTTAAGGCTGAATAATATTCTGTTGTATGTATATACTACATTTTGTTTATTCATTTATCCACAAACATTTGAGTTGTTGCCACCTTCTAGATATTGTGAATAATGCTGCTATGAACATTGCTATACAAATATCTGTTCAAGTCTCTGCTTTCAATCATTCTGTGTATACACCCAGAAGCGGAACTGTTATATCAAATGGTAATTTTATGTTTTTTTTTTTTTGAGGAACTACTATATGGCTTTCCACAGTGACAACACCATTTTACATTCCCACCAGAAATGCACGAAGTTTCCAATTTCTCCACATCTGTGCCAACACTTGTTGTATCAGCAATCTTTTGATTAGTGCTTTCATGGCACATATTTTTCATCACTCCATTTTCAGTCTCTCTATATAATTATATTTAAAGTGAGTTTCTTATATATAGCTTATAGTTGGGTCACTTTTTTTCGTTGTTGTTGTTTGTTTGTTTATTTGTTTTTGAGACGGAGTCTCGCTCTGTCGCCCAGGCTGGAGTGCAATGGCGCAATCTCGGCTCACTGCAAGCTCCGCCTCCCGGGTTCACGCCATTCTCCTGCCTCAGCCTCCCGAGCAGCTGGGACTACAGGCGCCCGCCACCACGCCAGGCTAATTTTTTGTATTTTTGGTAGAGACGGGGTTTCACCGCGTTAGCCAGGATGGTTTCGATCTCCAGGCCTCGTGATCCGCCCGCCTCAGCCTCCCAAAGTGCTGGGATTACAGGTGTGAGCCACCCCTGATCAGGTCACGTTTTTAAAATAAATAATGTGACAAACATTGTCTTTACGTAGTTAAATTAGACACTTCACATTTAATGTAATTATTTATATGGTTTGATTTATACCTACCAATTTATTATTTTTGTGTTTGTCTCTTTTTGTTCCTATGTTACCTCCTTTCTTTCTTCTTTTGGATTATTTGAATTTTTTTAATGCTCTATTTTTATTTACTTTTTTTTTTTTTTGAGACAGAGTCTCGCTCTGTTGCCCAGGCTGTACATGTTATTTTTAAACTACATGACTTTGGTTTTATCTTTTGTTTGATTTAGTGTTGCTTTAGAAACCCATGTATACATACCTAACATATTGTGGACTATTTTGAGCCAATAGTTTATGGCTTCACATAAAACAAGGAAAACTTAACAATTATTGAGGTCTGTTTATCCTCCCCTCTTTATGCTATAGTGTGTGTATTATATCTACATGCTCTGAAAAATCCCACCAATACTTTAATTTTTTATATTCAACCATCATATATATTTTAAAGAATTTAAAAGGGGGGAAATATTGTATTATATGTACCAAGTTTACTATTTCTGTTTCTCTGCCTTCGTTCCTGAAACTTTCCTCTGATATTATTTCTCTTCAGCATTTCTTTTAAAGTATATCTGCTAGTGATGAATTCTCTTAGTTTTCTTTTGTCTGAGAAGGTCCTTATTTTATTTTCATTTCTGGAGGATATTTTCCTTGAATATAGTGTCTGGATTGACAATTCTTTACTTTCAGCACATTAAAATGCTGCTTTACTGTCTTCTGACATCCAGGGTTTCTGATAAGAAATTTGCATTCATTTGAAATGTTGCCCTATTTGCAATGTATAATTTTTCTTTAAATGCTTTCAAACATTTTTTTCTTTATCTTTGATATTTTAATAGTTTCATTATGATGTGCTGGGGTATGGTTTTCTTCATTTTTAACATATTTAGGTTTTGCTGAGTTTTTTTTCAATCTGCAGATGTATTTCTTTTATTAAATTGGTGAAGTATTCGACTATAATTTATTTGAAAAGTTTCCTATTTCAATACCTTTCTCCTCCTCTTCTGGAATTCCAATCATGGGAATGTTAGATCTTTTAATGTTGTCCCAAATGTCCTTAGGGCTCAATTCAGTTTTTCTATGTTTGCTTTTTCTCCTTCAGATTTGATATTTTATACTGTTCAGTTTTTAAGCTCAATGAGTTGCCTTTGTCATCTCCATTCTGCTACTGACTGATTTTAAATTTCAGTTGTTGTATTTTGAAGTTCTGAAATTTCCATTTGCTTGCTTTTATAGTTTCTAGTTTTCTGACAACTTTTATATTTCCATTTATTTCAAATGCTTACCTATACCTCATGGAGAATGATTACAATAACTTTTAAAAGTCTCTGATAATGCAAAAATCTAGAACATTCAGGGGTTGGAATCTCTTGAATGGCTTTTTTCTTGAAGTTGGTCAGATATACCTGTTTTTCTTTTTACATGTCAAGTAATTTTGGATTGTATCCTGAGCATTTTCAATATGTTACAAGATTCTGGTCCTATTAAAATCTATAGAGAACATTGAGTTCTTTTTGTTTTAGCAGGCAGCCAACCAGGTTAATTTCCTTTTTTTTTTTTTTTTTTCTTTTTTTTTTTCAGATGGAGCCTTGCTTTGTCACCCAGGCTGGAGTGTAGTGGCGTGATCTCAGCTCACTGCAGCCTCTGCCTCCTGGGTTCAAGCAATTCTTCTGCCTCAGCCTCTCAAATAGGTGGGATCACAGGCGCATGCCACCACACCTGGCTAATTTTTGTATTTTTAGTAGAGATGGGATTTCACCATGTTGGCCAGGCTGGTCTCAAAATCCTGATCTCAAAGTGATCTGCCCATGTCAGTCACCCAAAGTGCTGGGATTACAGGCGTGAGCCACTGCACCTGTACTTAATTTCATATCATAAGTTTTGTCTCATATTCTCTATGTGTTAGTTCTAAAAACTTTGCTGTGCTATTTGGGTATGCCACTCAGTGAGCCACTCAGGGATTAGCTGATTTCTAAGCAATGGTTTATAACATAGTTCAGTTCTCAATGTATTTTCTATGTTCCTTTGGGTGTGTTATTTGAATGTGCAGCTTAGTGATGAGCCTTTAAATTGTGTCAGTTCATCCACAAAACTGAGGTATCCCCTTCTCCAGCTCTGTCTTCTGAATCTTCTCTCACACTCTCTGGATTCTAAGGGCTTTCTTCCCAAGATCCTTTGACCCAAAAGATGAGATTCTCTCAGAGTTTTAGCCTCCCACCCTGTCACCCTTGGCTTACTCTGGTGAGAGAAAAGAGAAGTATATAATAACTATCCCTCCCCACATTTTGAACAACAGAGACCTCTTTTTTTCAGTTTCTCTATGTAGACACATACATTTTCACTCAGGATTTTACATGCCCATATGCACTAATATTAGTGCAGTTCCACCATCAGTGCTGGCATTGGGAAGGGCCAGGAAAAAAAAAAAAAGAGATGAAAGGGAGTTTCCCCCATACATTCTGACTCACAGAGGCCCTCTTTCTAGTTTTCTGGCCAGAAAGATGAGTTTCTTTTAGAATTGTTTCAAGAGGAATGCTTCCTGCATTTGCCCATTCGGTATGATGTTGGCTGTGGGTTTGTCATAGGTGGCTCTTATTATTTTGTTTCTTCGATAGCTGGTTTGACAGTTTTTAACTGGAAGCAGTGTTATTTTATTGAAAGCCTTTTCTGCATCTATTGAGATAATTTTGTGGTTTTTGTCTTTAGTTCTGTTATGTTAATGAATCACATTTATTGATTTGCGTATGTTGAACCAAACTTCCATCCCAGGAATAAATCCTGCTTGATTCTGATGGATAAGCTTTTTGATGTGCTGCTAGATTTGGTTTGCCAGTATTTTGTTGAGGATTTTTGCATTGATAGTCATCAAGGGTATTGGCCTGAAGTTTTCCTTTTTTGTTGTGTCTCTACTAGGTTCTGGTATCAGGAGGATGCTGGTCTTATAGAATGAGTTAGGGAGGAGTCCCTCCTCCTGTTTCTTGAAATGGTTTCAGTAGGAATGCTACCAGCTCTTCTTTGTGCATCTGGTAGAATCTTTGGCTGTGAATCTGTTGGTCCAGGGCTTTTATTTTGGTAGGCTATTTATTACTGATTCAATTTTGAAGCTTGTTATTGGTCTGTTCAGGGATTCAGTTTTTTCCTTGTTCAGTCTTGGGAGGATGTATATGTCCAGGAATTTATGCATTTCTTCTAGATTTTCTATTTTATATGCATAGAATATTCATAATATTCTCTGATGATTATTTGTATTTCTGTGAGGTCAGTGGTAATATTCTCTTTGTCATTTCTGATTCTGTTTATTTGAATCTTCTCCCTTTTCTTCATCAGCCCAGCTAACAATCTTTTTTTTTTTTTTTCAAAAAACCAACTCCTGGATTCATTGATATTTTGAATGATTTCTTGTGTCTCAGTCTCCTTCAGTCATCTCTGATTCTGGTTATTTTTGTCTTCTGCTAGCTTTGGGTTTGGTTTGTGTTTGGTTCTTTTGTTCTTTTAGTTGTGACCTTAGGCTGTCAAATTGAGATCTTTGTAACTTCTTGATGTGGGTGTTTAGTGCTATAAATTTCCCTCTTAACACTGCCTTAGCTGTGTCCCAGGGATTGTGTGTTTGTTCTCATTAGTTTCAAAGAACTTCTTTATTTTTGCCTTATTATTTACCCAAAAGTCATTCAGGAGCAGGTTAATTTTCACGTAATTGCATGGTTTTCCGCAATTTTTTAAAGTCTTGATGTCTATTTTTATTGTGTGGTGGTCCAAGAGTGTGTTTGGTGTGAGTTCCATTAATTTGCATTTGCTGAGGATTGTTGTATGTCTGATTGTTCGGTTAATTTTAGAGTATGTGCCATGGGGCTGTGAGAAGAATGTATATTCTCTTGTTTTGGGGTGGAGAGTTCTGTACAGGTCTATTAGATCCATTTGGTCCAATTTTGAGTTTAGGTCCTGAACATATTTGTTAATTTTCTACTTCAATAAAGTTTGTAATACTGTCAGTAGGGTGTTGTAGTCTCCCACTATTATTGTGTGGGAGCCTAAGTCTCTTTGAAGGTCTCTAAGAACTTGCTTTATGAATCTGGGTACTCCTGTGTTGGGTGCATATATGTTTAGCATAGTTAGGTCTTCTTGTTGAATTGAACTCTTTACCATTATGTAATGCCTTTCTTTGTCTTTTTGGATTTTTTTTTTTTTGGTTTAAAGTCTGTTTTGTCTGAAATTAGGATTGCAACCTCTACTTTTTCCTGTTTTCCATTTGCTTGGTAGATTTTTCTTCATCCCTTTATTTTGATCCTGTGGGTGTCACTGCATGTTAGATGGGTCTCTTGAGGACAGCATACCAATGGGTCTTGGTTCTTTATCCAGATTGCCACTCTGTGCCTTTTAATTGGAGAATTTAGCCCATTTACATTCAAGGTTAGTATTGATATGTTTGGATTTGATCCTGTCATCATGATGTTAGCTGGTTATTATGCAGACTTGTTTCTGTGGTTGCTTTATAGTGTCACTGGTCTGTGCACTTCTGTGTGTTTTTGCAGTGGCTGGTAGTATTATTTCCTTTCCATATTTTGTGCTTCCTTCAGGAGCTCTTGTAAGGCAGATCTGGTGGTAGCAAATTCCCTCAGCATTTGCTTTTCTGAAAAGGATCTTATTTCTCCTTCACTTATGAAGCTTAGTTTGGCCAGATTTGAAATCCTGGCTTGGAATTTCTTTTCTTTAAGAATGCTGAATATTGACTCCCCATCTCTTTTGGCTTATAAGCTTTCTGCTGAGGTTCACTGTTAGTTTGATGGGCTTCCCTTTGTAGGTAACCTGTCCTTTTTCTCTAGCTGCCTTTAACATTTTTTTTCTTTCATTTCGACCGTGGAGAATCTTTTGGTTATGTGTCTTGTGGGTGATCTTCTTGTGAAGTATCTTGCAGTGGTTCTCTGCATTCCCTGAATTTAAATGTTGACCTCTCTAGCTAGGTGGAGAATTTGTCGTGGGTGATATCATAAAGTATGTGGTCTAAGATTCTCCACATCTCTTTCAGGGACACCAATGGGTTGTAGATTTGGTCTCTTTACATAACCCCATATTTCTTGGAGGTTTTGTTCATTCCTTGCCATTAATTTTTCTCTATTTTTGTCTGACTGTTTTACTTCAGAAAGCCAGTCTTCAAGCTCCAAGATTTTTTTCTTCAGCTTGGTCTATTCTGCTATTAATACTTGAGATTGCACCATGAAATTCTTGTAGTATATTTTTCAGCTCTATCAGGTTGGCCACATTCTTTTCTGTAGCGGCTATTGTGTCTATCAGCTCCTGTATCATTTTATTGTGATTCTTAGCTTCTTTGGATTGGGTTTCGACGTACTCCTGCATCTCAATGATCTTCATTCCTATCCATATCCCAAATTCTATTTCCATCATTTCAGCCATCTCAGCTCTGTTCAGACCCTTGCTCAAGAGCTAGTGTGGTTATTTGGAAGAAAGAAGGTACTCTGGCTTTTTGAATTGACAGAGTTCTTGAGCTGGTTATTTCTCATCTTCATGGGGTGATGTTCTTCAATCTTTGAACTTGCTTTCCTTTGGATTTTTTTCCTTTTATTCTATTTGATATCCTTGAGGGTTTGATGTGGTATAAGGTGAGTTCAGCTGACTGGCTTCATTTAAGGAAGATTTTAGGGGGCCAATGCTCAGCTCTCAACTCCTGGACTGCATGTTGTAACTCTGGTGGGCTTATATCGGGCCCTGACTTTGTTCTCTGGATTCTCGAGGTTGGGAACGAACTACACTGGGGTGGCCAAGGTGTTCCCAGGCTGCTGGTCACTGCACTACAATGGATGGTGCCAAAGCATTTTTTAGTGCAGTGGCAGCAGGATTTGTCATCATTCTCACATGCCAGCTGCAGTGGCAGTGGCAGCATGGTGGGGTGCATGCTTATCAGCTGTGGCGGCTTGCTAGTGGGTACCGGGATGCCTGCTTCTGTGTGAGCACTTACAGCAGTGGTGGAGGCAGCATGGCTCAAGGGGGCAGGGGGGCCCCCCACTGGTGACTGTATGTGTAGTAGTGCTGGTGGTGGTGTTAGCATGGGGATGAGGCACTGGCTTCTGCAGGTCTGTGTGTGTCCCCTGTGCAGGTTCATATGTTATTTAACCTACACTCCATATTTAAATTTATTCTGTTTTTAATTTAAATTCCCTGTAATTGATTTGCCTCCAGTTTAGCCCACTTTTATGAATTGTTTTTAACTGTCACGTTTCTCCTGTCTCCATTAATCTGACATGATTCTTCAGCTTTCTCTTTTTGCTCATGGTGTTTTTGATACTATTTTAATGTATTGATATACTGCATTTTCTATATCAATAGTAATCAAAAGTAATGCCATTTTTAATAGCCACACATAAAATCAAATACCTAGGAATTAACCAAAAAAGTTAAAGTTGTCTATAATAAAAACTATAAAACACTGACAAAAAAATTGAAGAGGACACCAAAAAATGGAAAAATGTTCCATGTTTATGGATTGGAAGAATCAGTAACGTTAAAATATCCATACTACCCAAGCAATCTACAGATTCAGTGCAATCTCTGTTAAAAATACCAATGACATTCTTCAGAGAAATTAAAAAGCCTCAAATTTATATGGAACCACAAAAAAACCCCAGAATAATTGAGGTTATCCTGACCAAAAAGAACAAAACCGACTTCAAATTATACTACAGAGCTATAATAACCAAAACAGCATAGTACTGGCATAAAAACAGACACAGAGACCAATGGAACAGAACAGAGAACACAGAAACAAATCCACACACCTACGGATAACTAATTTTTGACAAATGTGCTGAGAACACATATGAGGAAAAGACAGTCTCTTCAATAAATGATGCTGGGAAAACTGGATATCCATATGCAGAAGAATGAAACTAGACCTCTATTTCTTACCACATAAAAAAGCAAATCAGAATGGATTAAAAACTTAAATCTAAGACCTCAATCTATGAAACTAATAAAAGAAAACTTTGGGCCAGGCGTGGTGGCTCACGCCTGTAATCCTAGCACTTTGGGAGGCTGAAGTGGGTGGATCACGAGGTCATGAGATCAAGACCATCCTAGCTAACACGGTGAAAACCTGTCTCTACTAAAAATACAAAAAATTAGCCTGGCGTGGTGGCAGGTGCCTGTAGTCCCAGCTACTTGGAAGGCTTAGGCAGGAGAATGGTATGAACCCAGGAGGCAGAGCTTGCAGTGAGCCGAGATCATGCCACTGCACTCCAGCCTGGGTGACAGAGCAAGACTCCACCTCAAAAAAAAAAAAAAAGAACAGATTTTCAAGAAAAAAGAATTATTTTACAAATGTATAAAAAATATTTGAATAGTGAGGGAAAAGGCCAAAAAGCCATTAGTACAGTAGGCAAAAGGTTTGAACAATTTACCGATAATAATAATAATAATAATAATAATAATAATAATCATGGCCTTTGAAAATATGAAAATATGTTATGTTCTATTTCATTTACAATACAGGAAATGTAAATTAAAATTACATCGGCATACTATCAGTTTTAGCCTCACATCATCAGGTTATACTAAACATTTTCCTCTTTTCAGTTCTCTACTGATCCTCAAGCAGTAATTTCTTGTCAGTTCCTTGAAGATTTTATCTCCACCTTTGTTCACTCTCCAGTAATACTTCTGTAATAATTGGGGATATTTCAATCAGGAAATCATTGTTTATGTAATATTTTTGCTTGAAGACTCAAGAGAAAGTTAAGGACGACACTCAGTGCAGGAGTCCATATTACCACATAGGCGTTTCGGATGGGGGATTCCCTTCTCCGGGGACTTGGAAGAAGTGTGGTCAAGAAGCTATGTGTAGTTGCGACACTTCCCCCTGGAGGGTAAAACTGTGAACGTTTACTCCTTGGGCATTCTGGGAAGTGTCCCAACGGTCGGTGGAGTTGCGGGCACTTCCGGTCAGGCAGGCGGATCCGGGGAATTCTGGGAAATGTAGTCCAGACGCTCTGTGGAGTCGCGGGAGCTGCGGCTGCGGAGTTACCCTTTATTCTGTGATAGTTTGAGCTGTTCTGCGTCTCGCAGGCCCTTCCGAATTTCCTGGACCTACTCTCGGAACCCTCAACGAGCTAGCGATAGATTTAGAGGAAAGGAAGCACCGTCGGAAAGCAAAGGTTTGGAAGGGTGAGGGCGGCGGTTTGCGATCCCCGCGGCAGAGCCTTCTTGCGTTTAGGGCTGTCCTAGTGTCCCGAGGGACCCGGTCCTGTCACGTTTCTCCCTATTTGGGGGTTTCTGGGACTCTCAGCTCGCCCAATCCGCCTCCCTCCACTACGGGCGCGGGGCCGATTCCCCCGGTACAACGTTGGGGTGTTACTTAATCTCCCTGGGACTCTTTTTGCTTTTCTTTAAATGGGGGATATTAAGACCTTCCTAATAGAATTGTCTTGGGAATTGAAAGAGGTAATATAAAAGAGTCTTAAAACAGTTTTTGTTATAGTGGATGGCGATCTCTTGTTAATTTCCTGAGAAATGGTCAGGTCCCTGGGCTGGTGTCAGAGCTCCAGCTGGCTCTTCTCTTTGATCCCTGCAGAACGCTGGAAAATTCTGGACACTCTTTGACCTCTTATTTAGGAAAAGGAGGGGTATCTCCAATTTCCACAGAAGAAGGGGAGGGTCTTGACCGTTTTGTCAACAGTGGTGACACAACCATGGTATTTCGTAGCATTGTTTCCGCATCCTGACTTCTCTAAAAGGATTGCTTGGAGGTAGACGGAGTGACTCCTTGACTACTGACAACAAAGCTCCACGCGAGTGTGACTTGTCATTTTTCTTTTACAGTAACGTTCACATCTATTGTAGGATGCTGTAATCGGGCATGGGCATTGATAAGAAAGTCTTAATTGCTATCTTCAATTCTAAGGGCTTTATACAAAGAAATTCATGCACACCACATGGTAGCTCTGTGGAGAGGTACTGCCATTTCGTCTATTAAAGATGAGAGTGAGACAAAGGGAGCAGGAGTTATTTGCCCCTAGTTGCCCAAGTAATAAGAAGTGGAGCTGGGGTTGGAACCTTTGCAGTCCAGGTCAGAGCCCAAGCTGATAATTTCTGGGATACATTCTCACTGAGGCAGAGGAACTAGCTGGAATCAGGTGGGGAAAGCAAGTTAGGACTTGATTGGAGGGACCTTGAGAGCAAGGCTCATGGGCTTGGACCTCTCTAGGAGTCTTTTAAAACTTTATCAACTATTTTTTTTCACTTATTACACATATTTTGTATTCTTATAGAACCATATCATTATGGAGCATTCAGAAACTGCAGAAATACGACAAGAAAAAAAGCTTAATTACCTCTGAATGCAGGATATAAAGATAGTAACCATTAAGCTTATTTTTATTTATTTATTTAATTCATTTAAAAATTTTTTGAGACAGAGTCTCACTCTCGTCGCCCAGGATGGAGTGCAGTGGCATGACCTCGGCTCACTGCAACCTCCACTTCCCGGGTTCAAGCGATTTTCCTCCCTTAGCCTCCCAAGTAGCTGGGATTATAGGCACACACCACCCCATCTTTTAGTAAAGACGAGTTTTCACCGTGTTGACCAGGCTAGTCTGGAACTCCTGACCTCAGGTGATCTGCCCACCTCAGCCTCCCAAAGTGCTGGGATTACAGGTGTGAGCCACTGTGCCCAGCCATTAAGCTTTTTTTTTTTTTAATGTTTATTGCCTTATTACAAAGGATATTACAAAAGCTACAGGCGAAGAGATGCATAGGGCAAGGCATGTGGGAAGGGATGCAGAGCTTCCATACCTTCCTGGGTATGCCACTCTCCAGGAACCTCCATGCATTCAGCAATCCAGAAGTTCTCAGAATCCAGTCCTCTTGGTTTTTTATGGAAACTTCATTGCATAGACACGATTGATTAAACCATTGGCCACTGGTGATCAGCTTAACCTTTAGCCCTTCTCCCTTCCCAGAGGTTGGGGAGTAGGGCTGGAAGTCCCATGCCTTTACTCTCTAACCATGCGTTGGTCTTTCAGGTGACCAGCCACATCCTGAAACTACCTAGGGGTTGCCAGCCATCACTCAATTCATGAGTATACAAAAGATCAATTTGCAGATTCTAAGGATTTTAGTTGTATGCCAGGAGACATGTTAGTGACCAAATATGCATTTAGGTTATCACCGTACATACCCATCTTTGAACCCAGATCCTCTTACATAAAAAGGATATACAACTCAGCCAGGCATGGTGGCTCACACCTGTAATCCCAGCACTTTTGGGAGGCTGAGGTGGGTGGATCACCTGAGGTCAGGAGTTTGAGACCAGCCTGGCCAACATGGGGAAACCCCATCTCTACAAAAAATAGAAAATTAGCCAGGTATGGTGGCACATGCCTGTAGTCCCAGCTACTCGGGAGGCTGAGACAGGAGAAACACCTGAACCTGGGAGGCAAAGGCTGCAGTGAGCAAAGATTGCCCCACTGTACTCCAGCCTGGGCGAGACAGAGTGAGACTCCGTCTCAAAAAAAAAAAAAGAAAAAAAGGATATGCAACTCAAAAGATACCACCACATTATCAGAATCCCATTTAGTCACATTAATAAGTCCAGTCCAGTGGGTGAAGCCACTCAGGTTTGCCGGCTTCCATTTGATATAAGGTTCTAAAAGTAGGAGTGGTCTTAGCAAAACATATAGCTTCACCATTTCAGGCATCTGGTATAATTGAGCTAAGAGACAGTGTCATCTTAAGATATTAATATACTACTGGAGTTCTCTCAATTCATAACTCATTTATTCATTCCTTTACCCTCAGCTACCATTTCTCCTTCTTTCCATTAATACACAAACTTTTTCACCTTTGGAAGGGACATTAGAGTCACCATTGTGCCGGTCTAGACTGCAGACAGCAATACTGGTCTAGCAAATGCTTCCCCCTCAGTTCACCTCCATTCAGATAGGGTAAGGTTACTTAGGTGCAGAATAGTGGACTGTTTTTACCATCAGGAAATACAGCTATATTCACTGTTAGCCCAATTTTGCCAGATGGGGTGAAGGCACAACCCATCCCCATCGGGCCCTCAGGAATTCTGACATAAGTTTTAGAAATTTAGTTATGGTTTCTTGCTTAGGAATCATCCCTGCTTCCAACACTTGTAGTTGTAGCCCTGATCCTGTGACCACTACATCAGGTATGGGGAAAAAAATTGAGGTAATATGGGGAAGAAGGAAAAAAAAAGTATAATCATTATACTGGTGTTCTCCTCCCTTGGCAAGAATTGCATAGTCATCCCAGCCTCCTTTCCCACCAGGTCTTCGCCAGATCAACCAGAAAAATAGAGAAATTGCTATCCCACTGACATTGAGTATGAGCACACAGTTGCGAAGGTGTGTAAGCCAGCCCTGATGCTTTTATCTCTTTGTTTTAGACAATCAATGTTTTAATTGCCTGTTCCACTTCCCTATCAAACTATTACTCTGAGGAGGATCGCTCTCTGTTCATTGCTGGACATTGTGGGCTATATATCTAGTGTGTTTCTTGGTCTTCTTTCTTCTTTTTTTTAATAGCACTCTGAACATTTGGATCTTCCACCATATAAGCAAAACCCAGTCAAGAATCAGTGTCTACTGCTGTCAAGACCCATCTGTAGCCTCCCAGGGCTACCAGCATCAGTCTCACTTGCCAGCTACACTCAGGTCCTTCCCACCAGGGAATCTGTTTCACAGCCATCTTCACTGTGTCATTTTTGCTGACAAACAGAACAGTTTTCATCTGCATTTTGTGCCTCAGAGGGTGCAAGAACATGTCTCGATTTAGCCCATCTTTGCACTGCTGCACTACTCCCATATCCACTAATTTCACGGACCCAGGCAGCCACTGCAAGGGAGCACATGGGGATATCTGCTTGTTGATTCAAAACCTGAAGGGGGCTCTGCCGATGAGCATCAACAGGTCCTATTTTAATGCACACCCCCTACTTCAAATTTCTGTAAGTTCATGCCTCACATGGGCATCCCTTTAATAGACCAGATCTCCACTGCTCTCCTGCCTGAGTATATGGCCAGGCCATTTGCCACTGCCCATGAGTCAGTAAAGATCCCAAAGTGGGTTTCTACCACCGTTCAGTTTTTCATCACTGCTAGGAAAACAGCGTGTAATTCAGTGCATTGAGCTGATTTGTTTTTACCTTCTTTGATCAGGGTGGCATCCTTCCAAATCAGATGTTCATTCACTTTGGAACTGCCATTCACAAAATGAACAGCTCTTTGCTGGTCAGTTGAGAGTTGTTTATAGCTTCTCACACAGTTCCAGAGTCAGTCTCCAGGTAGCATGACTCTGTATAAACTATTTCCATTTTATTATGGAACTCTTCTGGGCACTGCCATCCCCATTAGAATGTTTTCCTAACATTACCTAAGAGAGCATAGGTATTTCAGGTGTCAAGATTTTTAATGTCTTTCAGTCATAGGGCTAGCCTCAGTTAATGCCCCATAGCAGGGTAGTAAATACTCTTCAAGTCAAAATTCTCTAGTCCAAAATCTCAGTAATTGTCACTAGAAGGCACTCACAGGCTTCTGTCATAAGCCCCAGCCTACATTCCACATGGAGCTATCAAAACAGAATTTGTCCATACCAGCACTGCAGATTCTATTCTACACTGTGCGGACTCAGGCAATCTTACTGGTTCCCATTTAGCATGTCCAACTAATATTGCTTGAAGGGTAGATTTATATGCCTTCTGTTTTATAATACTAGTCAGGAGAAACGTTCCCTAGTCAGATACAATGTCCATTCCCATAAAACATTTAGGTAAAGAAGATACAACTTCTTAATATAAAGTCTGTTTAAATAGTCCAACTTTCGTAATCCTATCAACCCTTACAATTTTATGTTCTGGTCCCAGGAACTTTTCCACCACTTGCCCACCCCAACACTCCCCCCAGCCATTTTATCCTCTCTTATGCGAAACACTGAGAGTCAGCAGGAGGGGATTGAGCCAAAGGACCCTGGCTCTTTTGTCAATCTTTATCTTGACTAATCTACTTGACTACTGCCCCCAAGCAATTCCAAGTGGGGTTTCTCATCATAATCTTTACCTTCAGCCTTTTAAAATTTCTCCAAACTGGAGTAAATACAACAAACTTATTTGAAACCCTTTAATATTGGGGGATCAGCAGAGGATCCCTTTGGTCCACCAAACTTTCAATATTATTGTGTTCAGACCTTTGTTTTAGCCTCATCAATTTCCATTTTATTTTTTCCATTTCTTAATAAAACTGTTAAAAGTAAAAAATCTTAAATAAGTCAAACAATTTAATTGAGCAAAAAACAATTTGCAAATCAGGCAGCCCCTGAGCTAGAATAGATTCAGAGAAGCTTCACTGCTACCATGTGGTTGAAGAAGATTTGTAAACAGAAAAAGGAACGTGACATTCAAAAAGTGGAAGTGAGGAACAGAAACAGCCAGTTTGGTTACAGCTCAGCTTTTGCCTTATTTGATCCCTGTTTGAACAGTTGGCTCCCTTTGATTGGTCAAAACTCAGTGACCGGCACAAGAGTAGGTTACAGTCTGTTTATACTTCCAGTTAGGTTACAGTTCACTATATATGGATAAACCTTTTCTTATTTTTATTTTTATTTTTTATTTTTTTTGAGATGGAGTCCTGCTCTGTCGCCCAGGCTGGAGCGTAGTGGAGCAATCTTGGCTCACTGCAACCTCTGCCTCCTGGGTTCAAGTGATTCTCCTGCCTCAGCCTTCCAAGTAGCTGGGATTACAGGCACACACCACCACGCCTGGCTAATTTTTAGTAGAGACGGGGTTTTACCATGTTGGCCAGGCTGGTCTTGAACTCCTGACCTCAGGTGATCCACCCACCTTGGCCTCTCAAAGTGCTGGTATTACAGGCATGAGCCACCACAACCCGCCTGGAGAAACCTTTATACCTAACTTAAAGTATGTAAGAAAGCAGCTTTAGGCTAAACTTAATTTAACATAATGATCTAAAGATTTTCACCCTGTTGGAATGAGTCCCATGACTCTCTCTCTTTCTTCTTAGTTTCACCTTTATCATTGTTTTTTAAATGACCTTTAAAAAATTTCTAGCTTTCTGGGATGAGTCTTTTGACTCTGCCCTCTGTCTTTTTCCTCTTGCTAATTAACCTAATGTTTTTATTAACATCTTTAATATCTTTAAAGGGAAGCTGAGACAGCAAATCTGATAAGGCTTCTAGGACTGTTGTTCAGTTTTGCAAGAGTTAAGGTGTCAACTAATAAATAAAATCAATACTGAGCCACAAACAAAAGAAAAGATGTTTTAAGTGGGGTCTTGTGAATTGCAATCAAGAAGTACAGATCTAGCAGTCAGCTAAATCATTTCCTGTTCTATCCAGGCAAGGTTGGGCAGGGGCTTATAAATGTTTACTGTAAGTTTACATATCTGGAAGGTATTAGTACAGTCCATGATTGATGTCAGTTGGTTAGCAACTTAGGATGTCTTTGGTTGATGATCGATCTAGTTCAGCATAGCTGTTTCCCCAGGAGTTTCGCGATCAGGCCATGTATAAACAATTCCAATCAAATGCAGCTGGTTTTACAATTTGGCCCAGTTAAACAGGTTAAAATCCATCTGGATGTGTACATAACTGAGGTCCAACTCCACATGCCTCTTTTTAGAAACTTCTGACATAACCATCTCCATTTTGAGTTTTCTTTTTAGAAAAGTCACGTGGGGTATCCATGCGAAAGGGGCCCCCTTAGCCACAGCATTTACCATGACCTGGGTAAGAAGCATATTCAGCAGATAAATATCCCAGTCATCATAAATTCAGTCCCACGTGGCTTGCATGCGGTATATCAGCTGCATCATCTGGGGTATCCCACCGAGCATTTATAGGGTGAGTTGAGCAGTCCCCTTTTTCAGGGCAAGCAGACTTTACCGTGTCTTTTATCCAGTTGATCAGGCTGGCTGTTCCCTTGGGAACAATCTGTTAACATTGATAGTGAGATTCAGGCAATATGGTTAAATATTGAGTTTATTCAAACACAAAATTTGAAGATGTCCACCTGGGAGGACACGGACTTCAAAAGATTGGATAAGTGCTCTGAAGTGGAAAGGTTTGAGAGTCATTATGTAGGCAGGGTCTAGGAGGCTTAACAGGATGTCAGCATTTTCTATACAAGATTAATGCATAGTTACAGCAATTCAATAGCAGTGTTTCCTTTTATTGGGAAGAACGTATTTAACATTCTGCATTAGGGATGTAATAGTCAAAGGGGTCTTTTATCTCAGACAAAGAATCTTTTATCTTAGATGCTATCTGGTCTGAGCCAGGAACAAGAAAACAAAGAAGGAAGTTAAGAGGTCAAGCTCAGTGACTCAGTTTCCTTCGGGCCTAACAACTTGTAGAAGCCCAAAATAGATAAGACTATTGGGGTTTTGGTTGTTGTTGTTTTTTTTTCCACATCTCCTGTGTGTCTGCATCAGGTGTTTACCGTCTGTAATTGTTGCATCATGTATCACCATCTGTAATTGTTTCATAGTGAACCGTGGGTCCTGCATAAACCCAAATATGCTCTTCAATGCAACATTTAAAACCAAAGATGCTGCTACTTAGTTTCTCTCACAATCCAGTTGAGTAAAGGTTCCTTAAGAAGCTACAAAATAAACAATTCCTTCACACTGTACACTGTAGTTTCAGTTTCTTGGTTTTACCCTTCCCACACACTGATTGCCTTTTGGTAACCACAGGTCTTAGAGGTACTTACTGTTGTCCTGGTGTATTTTTTCCCTTAGGGACAGCTTTGAGGCAAGTGGCTAAAGCTTAGATTCACTAAAATTCAAACTTGGTCAAACATCAGAGTCCAACCCAGTCCTTTTAATTACATTTGATATAGTTTGGATGTTTGGTCCCTCCATATCTCCAGTGTTGGAGGTGGGGCCTAGTGGGAGGTGTTGGATCCTGGGGATGGGTCCGTCATAAATGGCTTAGTGCTATCCCCTTGGTGATTAGTGAGTTCCTGCTCAGTTAGTTCATGTGAGATCTGGTTGTTTAAAAGAGTTTGGGTCCTCCAATTTCTCTCTCTTGTTCCTGCTCTCACTTTGTGACATGCCTGCTCCTACTTCACCTTCTCCCATGAGTGAAAGCTCCCTGAGGCCTCACCAGAAGCTGAGCACATGCCAGCACCACACTTCCTTTACAGTCTGAATAAATGTAAGCCAGTGAAACCTCTTTTCTTTATAAATTACCCAGCCTCAGGTATTTTGTTACAGTGACACAGAAATGAACTAATACAGAAAATTGGTACTGAGGTGCAATGCATTGCTATAAAGATGCCTGAAAATGTGAAAGTGGCTCTGGAACTGGCTAATGGGCAGACGTTGGAAAAAGTTTGGAGGGCTCAGAAGAAGATAAGAAGATGAGGGAAAACTTGGAACTGTTTTTTTTTTTAACTTTTTCACTGAGCCATGGGAACTTCTTACAGACTGATTAAATAGCTGTGACCAAAATGCTGGTAGGAATATGGACAATGAAGTCCAGGCTGATGAGATCTCAGATGGAAATGAGGAAGTTATTGGGAACTGGAGTAAAGGTCACCCATGTTATGTCCTAGCAAAGAACTTTGCTGTTTTGTGTTCATGCCCTAGGGATTTCTGGAAGCTTGAACTTAAGAGTGATAACTTAGGGTACCTGGCAAAAGAAATTTCTGAGCAGCAAAGCATTCAAGAAGTGGCCTGGCTGCTTCACTGCTTCAAACAGCCTACAATTATATATGGGAGCAAAAAAATGACTTAAAGTTGGAATTTATATTTAAAAGGTAAGCAGACTATAAAAGTTTGGAAAATTTGCAGCATGGCCATTTAGTAGAGAAAGAAAAAGCATTTTTAGGAGAGGAATACATGTCGGCTGTGGAGCAACCACTTGCAAAAGAGATTTGCGTGACTAACAGAAAGCCAAGTGGTAATATCTGAGACAATGGGGAAAAGACCTGGAAGACATTTCAGAAGTCTTCAGGAAAGTCCCTCCCATCACAGGCCTAGGGGCCTAGGAGAAAAGAATGGTTCCAAGGGCCAGGCCCAGGGCCCCCTGCCCTGAGCAGCTTCAAGACACTGTGCCCTGAATCCGGCCACTCTGGCTCCAGCCTCAGCTTAGAGTGCCCCGGGCACAGGTTGGGTTGCAGCTCCAGAGGGTTCAAGCCTTGATAGTTGTGGTGGTTTCCACATTGTGTTAAGGCTGCAGATGCTCAGAATGCAAGCATGAAGGAGGCTTGGCAGCTTCTACCTAGATTTCAGAGGATGTATGAGAAAGCCTGGGATCCCAGTCAGAAGCCTGCCACAGCGGGGGAGCCCCAACAGAGAACCTCTACCAGGGCAGTGCCAAGGAGAAATGTGAGGGCTCCCCACAGAGTCCCCACTAGGGCACTACCTAATGGATCTGTGGTAAGGGGACCACTGCCCTCTGAGAAGTGGTCCTGAGACCACTGCTCAGTCATGTCACTTGGCTGCCCAAGGCCTTGGGAGTCTATCTCTTATACCAGGATGTGGGACATGGAGTCAAGGATTATGTTGGAGCTTTAAGAGCCCTGGCTGGAGTACAGTAGCACAATCCTAACTTGCTGCAGCCTTTAACTCCTAGACTCAAGCTATCCTCCTGCCTCAGCCTCCCAAGTAGCTGGGATTACAGGCTCAAGCCACAGCACCTGACTCTTCATATGCTCTTTACCCAAATTTTCCAATTATTTACATTTTGTATTTTGCTTTGTTAACACCCATCAGCCAAATACCACTGGGAACAAACTTATAATGGGAAACAACGTATTGTAGCTTTCTGCATCAAGGAAGCCCACATACCAAGGTGATCAGGGAGTGTCTTGGTAAGAGGCATTTAGGAAGGGCTGGCTATAGAGTTTCATATAAGATGTTAGGTAGTATTAGATATAATATTAAGTAATATCACTATTAAATACTAGATATCAATTAAAAGACTATTAATATTAGTTAATTCTGTTACCTATTAGATATGGCTAGACACCATCATCTTTTCTATCCAAACTCCCATATTTAAATTTGTTGTGCTTTTTAAAGTTCTTGTAACTGTTTTCCCCCATCCCCCAGTCCAAAGTCCAATTTTATGTACTGCTTTTAGGTGTCACATTTCTGTAGTCTTCTTTAATCTAGAAAGATTCAACAGGCTTTGTCTTTTTATTCTTGACATCCTTGAAGTATATAGGCAAAGTATTTTATAGAAAGATAGTCATTTGGGATTTATGTATTTCATGTTTAGGTTCAGATTATGCATTGTTGGTGTGGATACCACAGAAGTGTTGAGGTGTCATAACAGGGGCCAAATGATGTCTGTTTTTCCCTTCATTGGAGATCTCAACTTTGTTCACTTGGCCAAGATGATATCTTTCAGATTTTTCCACTGAAAGGTTACTTTTTAATTAAATTTTGAAAATAAAAACGTTTCTTATGGGAGATACATTATTAATGGGCATTATCCTGTAAAGATTAGCTTCCACTTCTCCCTGATTTATTAATCAGTTTCTTCAACTATAAATATTCTATCAATATGGACCCACAATCCAGTTAAATAACATGTAGATTAACCATTATTTCCAACTTTATTGAGGTGTATTTTACATGTCATAGAATTTACCCATTTCAGGCGTACGATTTAATAATCTTCAGGAACTTTGAACAGTGGTGTAACCGTCATCATAATTCAGTTTAGATCATTTTTGCCCCCCAGTTGGACTCCTTGTGCTTATGTACAGTTAAACCTCATTCTCACCTCAAATCTGGAGCAACCACTAACCCACTTTCTCTATATATACATTTGCTTATTCTGGATATTTTATAAAATTGAATTTTACAATCCATGGGGTTTTTAGACTGGCTTCTTTAACTTAGCATAATGTTTCCAAGGTTCATACATGTTGTAGCATGAGCCAGTTCTTCACTCCTTTGAATTTCCAAATAAAATTCTGTTGTATGGATATGCCATGATTTGTCTATTCATGGGACTATGACATGAATGTCATATGACTGTGACAAAATGAAGGAGGGCATTTTGCTTGTTTGCAGTTTGGGGTTATGAGTAATGCTGCTGTGAACATTCATGTGCTAATTGAAAATACTTGTCTGTGTTGGTGGTTGGCATTCCTAGTTACCGTTTCCTGTCTGTTTTTCTGCCTTTCCTGGCACTTTCCAGGCATGATTTCACCTTCACTTGAACTCCTTCATTCAGGACTCTGCAAATTCCCTGAAGGAGAAGGAAAAATGACCACATTCAAAGTGAGTAGGGCTTGCCTCTCTTGCTGTTAAAATTCCATCTTACTACTCATATTGTCACATTTTTATCTGTCTTGGGAAGACTCAAGGAGAACGACAAGCATTTGAGGTCATTTTGTTTGCCAGATGCTTCCTTTGTTGTTTTTGAATTGACTTTCCGCTTGGTTTTAGTTCTTGTTTTCTTACATAATTTCTTTTCTGTAGTAGAGAAAATAGTAGGAATGGATAATTCTTTCACTTCACTACTTCTCTGCTCACAAATTAGCTGTTTTTATCTTGTATTCTTCATCATGTACATTCATAACTGTATTTTTATTGATGACACACCTCTAATTTTAAATTGTGCTCGTTTTATATAATATTATATAATATTCCATTTTTATACTGGTATCATAGTCCCAATGAATTAATGTACCTTCTTATTTTTAACTACTTCACACTCATAGACATTTAGATGGTTTAGGAATTTTACTGTTTTAAGCAACACTGCTGTGACAGCTTTCCTATATATAACCCCTTCCCCCCAAAATTAATTCTGAAAACAAGATAGGATACTTTTGACGTGTATTACATTGGCTGTTTTATAGATGATAGATTATTTCAACAGGGCACAGCACATGAGGCTCTGACTGCTACTTCCCACAAATATTGTTGTTGGAGTTTTCACACAGGAAGAGCTAGATTCTGTGTTTGCCATGCCTCACTCATACCTTGTGTGCATGTTATTTATTGGTCTCTTCTTATTCCTTTATGGAGTAAGCAGTTTTACCAAAGTAGTAGGTACCTTCATTTCAAATGTCCAGTGATACTGGAAGACTGGCCAGTCACTTGTGTTCTGTTACTATATTTGCTCAGAGAAGCAGAATGTAGGTTTTAGTCTCATCTTCCTCTTAAACTCATAAAATATGAGAAATCTGCTCAGATTCACATAGGCAACCAAGGTCAGGAATGTTAGCCATTCTGCTCATTTATAATCAAATAAGTGAGAATGATATTAATACAATGAATTCTTCTTCCTAATCATATTACCGAAACCATGGGAATATTTACAACCTGCTCTTAACCATCATAAGGAGAATAAGGGTACTTGTGTTCACTCAGAAGAGTGGGAAGTAGGTAAAAAATTTGGAAGAAAGTATGAAATTGTGTAATCACAATTTTAAATGTGTTTATTTATTGACATTCTAATTTTCATTTGACATTATTTTAAATAATCAGGAGAATAAAGTCTATATAAAATTATTTTCTTTACAGGATTGATAATAAAAAATATTTAATATGAAGTATTCATTATTTAAATAAAAAGAGATCATTTTTGCCCTGGAATACTTTGCAGATATGAAATGAGATGAAATAAATAACAATAATGACAGTTATAATAAAAATAGATAATATTTATTAAATACTTAGTCTTTGCCACACAGTTTTCCCAATGCTATGTATATTTCCTTCTTTAATCCTTGAAAAAACGATACCAGGTGAAAATCATACAGACAGGAAACTAATGCATGTAGGTGAGCTTGTCCAAAGCCACACATCTAGGAAGGGACAGAGCTTTGGGATGTGCTCTGAGGCATGATGGTTCCATATCATGACATTGAATGATGCAACTAATGTATGTAGTTTGTGCCTTGAGCATATAGAGGATGCAATGCATAGCTGTCCCACACAGGTCACCATAAACTGGTTAGTTTGACAGATACTAAAGAAAAGTTAACAACATCCACAGTTTGAGTATGAAAGGAAGACAATGGAAGAGAGGAAGACAACGGAAATTATCAAAGTTGGGACTAAATTTCTAAATGTTACTGGGGCAATTGGCAACACACTAAAACCTAAATACCTGTAGCCCAGGAGGCAGCATTTAGAGTCCTAGAGGGCTACTTACAAGTAGACTCAATGACTGCACAAAGTAAAAGTACAGGACTTCTTTTATATCATTGCACTTCTGATGAAGCTCATGAAAATCTGCGTGTGTCATTGTCAGGATATAGGCAGAATGAGTGGGAAATCTATATGTTGACCTACATCCCTCAAGATCTAGGACAACTTACCACACCTGTCCCCTTTGCCTACTTAGTGCCACCCTTCTTTGAATAATCATTGGTCATAAGATTTAGGTTTTGTATGTTGGATATTTTAGGAGGCAGTGACATTCAAGGATGTGGCTGTGGTCTTCACTGAGGAGGAGCTGGGGCTGCTGGACCCTGCCCAGAGGAAGCTGTACCGAGATGTGATGCTAGAGAACTTCAGGAACCTGCTCTCAGTAGGTGAGGACAGGCACCCTCTGTAACAGAATGTTAGGCCTCAGGAATGGCTTTGTATTCCAAGTTTGAGTATGCATTGGGAACCTAAATTTCCAGTAAATTTTCCCTAGATATTACCTACAATGGGTTGGAATTAAGCATGTCACTGTGTGTTCACAGGGAATCAACCATTCCACCAAGATACTTTCCACTTCTTAAGGAAGGAAAAGTTTTGGATGATGAAGACAACAAGCCAAAGAGAAGGGAATTCAGGTAAGAACCAAGTAACTGTGCATCCTTGTACATGACTCTTCCATCTGTTTTACTTCTGTCCATGCCTATTTCCATCACCCTGGTCTAAATTGCCAAACTGCTTTCATAAATTATTGCAACTGCCTTCCTTCTTTAAAGTTCCTTTGGGTTCATTATTCATGTTCATATTTTATTAGTTTCATAATTTATCATACAAGATTTTAGACTAGGGAATTTACCAGAATTAGTAACGGGTTAAGTGTGTGTATGTTATTAATTATTTAATTCAGTCTTTTATTTCTACCAGGATTTTACATATGAGATGTGATGTGGTTCTAAATTGTTCTCTTGAAAACCAAAGACCATAGTGCACTCGGAAAACATGAACTTAATGTTTCCTGTATTCATTAAAGTTTAATGCCATGTCCTAAGTGTGAAATCTTGAAAACATTGAATAGGGCTTCACTTGCCCACATATATTAATTCTGTGTCTTTTTAGGAGGCAAGATCCAAATTGAGATGGAGACTGTTCCAGAAGCAGGACCACATGAAGAGTGGTCCTGTCAGCAAATATGGGAACAAATTGCAAGTGACCTAACCAGGTCTCAAAACTCCATAAGGAACAGCTCTCAGTTCTTCAAAGAAGGTGATGTCCCCTGCCAGATTGAGGCAGGACTATCTATAAGTCACGTGCAACAGAAACCTTACCAGTGTAATGAATGTAAACAGTCCTTCAGTGATGTTTCTGTCTTTGATCTTCATCAACAATCACACTCAGGAGAGAAATCTCATACATGTGGTGAGTGTGGAAAAAGCTTCTGTTACATCTCAGCCCTTCATATTCATCAGAGAGTCCATATGGGAGAAAAATGCTATACGTGTGATGTGTGTGGTAAGGAATTTAATCAGAGCTCACATCTGCAAACTCATCAGAGAGTCCATACTGGAGAGAAACCATTCAAATGTGGGCAATGTGGGAAAGGCTTCCATAGTAGATCAGCACTTAATGTTCATTGCAAATTGCACACAGGAGAGAAACCTTATAATTGTGAGGAATGTGGGAAAGCCTTCATTCACGATTCACAGCTTCAGGAACATCAGAGAATCCATACTGGGGAGAAGCCATTCAAATGTGATATATGTGGTAAGAGCTTCCGTGTTAGATCAAGACTTAATAGGCATTCCATGGTTCACACAGGAGAAAAACCATTCAGATGTGATACGTGTGGCAAGAACTTTCGTCAGAGATCAGCACTTAATAGTCATTCCATGGTCCACATAGAAGAGAAGCCATACAAATGTGAGCAATGTGGAAAAGGCTTCATTTGTAGGCGAGATTTTTGTAAGCATCAGATGGTCCACACAGGAGAGAAACCATATAACTGTAAAGAATGTGGGAAGACCTTCAGATGGTCCTCATGTCTTTTGAACCATCGGCGAGTCCACAGTGGACAAAAACCCTTCAAATGTGAAGAATGTGGGAAGGGATTTTATACAAATTCACGACGATCTTCCCATCAGAGATCCCACAATGGAGAAAAGCCATATAACTGTGAGGAGTGTGGTAAGGACTATAAAAGGAGGTTGGATCTTGAGTTTCACCAGAGGGTCCACACGGGTGAGAGACCCTATAATTGTAAGGAATGTGGCAAGAGCTTTGGCTGGGCCTCCTGTCTTTTGAAACATCAGAGACTCCACAGTGGGGAAAAACCTTTCAAATGTGAAGAGTGTGGAAAGAGATTTACTCAGAGTTCACAACTTCATTCCCATCAGACATGCCATACTGGAGAAAAGCTATACAAATGTGAGCAGTGTGAGAAGGGGTACAACAGTAAATTTAATCTTGACATGCACCAGAGGGTCCACAGGGGAGAGCGACCCTATAATTGTAAGGAATGTGGAAAGAGCTTTGGCTGGGCTTCATGTCTTTTGAAACATCAGAGACTCCACAGTGGAGAAAAGCAATTGAAATCTGGAGTGTGGGAAGAGATCTACTCAGAATTCACAGCTTCATTTACATCAGTAAGTCTATGTGGGAGAAATGCCATATAAATGTGAGAAGTGTGGGAAGGGCTTTGGCTGGGCCTCAACTCATCTGACCCGTCGATTCTCCATAGCAGAGAAAAACCATTCAAATATGAGAACTACGGGAAGAGCTTTGTACATAGATCATATCTTTTTTTTTTTTTTTTTGAGACAGAGTCTCACTCTTTTGCCCAGGCCTGACTGCAGTGGCGCTATCTCAGCTCACTGCAAGCTCCGCCTCCCGGGTTCACGCCATTCTCCTGCCTCAGCCTCCCGAGTAGCTGGGACTACAGGTGCCCGCCACCGCACCCAGCTAATTTTTTGTATTTTTAGTAGAGACGGGGTTTCACCGTGTTAGCCAGGATGGTCTCGATCTCCTGACCTCGTGATCCGCCCGCCTTGGCCTCCCAAAGTGCTGGGATTACAGGTGTGAGCCACCATGCCTGGCCATAGATCACATCTTAAAGACCAAGAAAAAAGTCCACAGTGGAGATAATCCGTACACATGTGAGGAGTGTGGGATGTACTACAACAGGCACTTGACTTGATATGAATCAGAGGGTCCATATGGCAGAGAAACCACGGAAGTTTGGGGAGATTGCCATGTGCTTCAGTTATGCCTCAAAGTCTTCAACTTCATCGGAGTGTTCACTTACAAGAGAAACCTTAGTAAGGTGATATCTGTGATAGTCTTCTCAACTACAAGCTCATCTGAGAGTTCACAATGGGAGAAGCATTAAAAATTTGATACATGTGGTAAGCACTTCAGTTTGAGTTCATATCTCATAGCTTATTACAGAATCCATGCTGATGATACATTTCATACAGTCTCAGGAGGGAAAATATTTAAGTTAAAGTCAGAGTTTCAGCCATAGTTCAGCATACCCACGTGGTTTTAGAACCATTGTAGCACAGAACCTTTGTAATTTGGGGCTTCATTCAGAAGTTTGGCAATTATAGTTATTCAAGAGACAGGCCTTAGAAAGAATAGGAGTTTGTTCAGGCATTTACAAATCTCTAATGATGGACATGTCAAAATTGATGTCGGCTAGAATATAAGCTGCATGTATCTTTGCTGCAGAATCTTCACAACCTTAACACTGATTGGCACTTTGTATGTGTGTTTGGTACATGTAAGAGATGTAGAAAGAGCTTTGGCTGGGCTTCATATCTTTTGAAATATCAGAGACGTGATATTAAAGGATCAAAAGGAGAAAACATATTTCAAAATTGTATCTAAAAGAGGAAACCTGGGATAGACCAAGATGGCCAATTAGAAGCAGCTATGGTTCATGGTACTCATACAGAGGAATGAAAATGACAGGTAAATTCAGCATCTTCAACTGAAATATCTAGGTTCTCTCATTGGGACTGACTAGGCAATCAATTCAACCCACAGAAAATGAAGAAAAGTAGGGTGGAGTTATGGCCCACCTGGTGTGGCATGGAGCCAAAGGAAACCTCACCCCCACCCAAGGGAAGCGGTGAGTGATTGTGTGACCCTGTGCAGGAAACCATGCTACTCAAGGATCTTTGCAACCCACGGGTAAGGAGATCTCCTTGTGAGCCCATGCCACCAGGGCCTTGGGTTTGATACACAGAGCTGTGTGGAGTTTTGGCAGAGCAGCCTCTCAGGCACACACACAGACCCAGGAGGTTTACATGCTCTAGCCCCAGAATTCCTGGCAAGGTGGCAGATTCATCCTTATATTCCCCTAGGAAGGGGGCTGAATCCAGGGAGCGAGGCAGCAACATTCTGTGGGCCCCACTTCCATGGCACCTTACAAAACCCACTGGCTTGGAATTTCAACCAAGCAACAGCAACAGGCTTCAGCCTGAAATAGGAGGGAGCTCCTTTGGGGAAGGCTGGCCACCATTTCTGTGGTTCAGTCTACTCAGCATTCCAGCCTGCCGGCTCTGGAGAGACCAGGTTGTCTGGACAAGGAGAGGATCCCCCTGCCCAACACAGAACACCTGCTTTGCCAGATCATGCCGAGACTGCTGCTTTTTTTTTTTTGAGACGGAGTCTCACTCTGTTGCTCAGACTGGAGTGCAGTGGCATGCTCTTGGCTCATGGCAACCTCCACCTCTTGGGTTCAAGCAATTCTCCTGCCTCAGCATCCCAAGTAGCTGGGATTACAGGCAGGTACCACCACACCTGGCTAATTTTTGTATTTTTCATAGAGACAGGGTTTCACCGTGTTGGCCAGGCTGGTCTTGAACTCCTGACCGCAGGTGATCCGCCTGCCTCAGCCTTCCAAAGTGCTGGGATTACAGGCATGAGCCACTGCACCTGGCCCAAACTGCTTCTTTAAGCAGGACCCTGATCCATTCCTCCCCACTGTGTGGGTTCTCCCTGTGGGGAGTCTTCAGTCACTCCAGCCAGGCTTATACTGACAGAAATCTAATCTCTACCTCAGATGGAGCTCCCAGGGGAGTGGCGACCACTATCTCTATGGTTCGGTTGACAAAGCTGTTCCAGCCTGCTGGCTTTGGAGAGTCTGGGCAATCTGGGTGAGGAAGGGTCCTTCCCCAGTGCAGCACACCTGCTGTACCAAAAGCAGCCGGACTGCTTCTGTAAGTAGGTCCCTGATCCTGTTCCTCCTGACTCAGTGAGACCTCCCAACAGGAGTCTCTAGACACCTCCTACAGGAGTCTTCAGGCCAGAAACTGGTCAGTATCCCCCTGGGACAGAGCTTCCAAAGGAAGGAGAAGGCTGCCATCTTTGCTGTTTTGCAGCTTTCACTGGTGACACCGCCAGGTACAGGAAAAACGGAGGCAACTAGGGTCTCGAGCAGACCCCAGCAAACTGTGGCAGCCCTACAGTTGCTAACAGTCAGTGGCTTGACTGTTAAAAGAAAAACAGGCAGAAAACAACAAGAACATCAACAAAAAGACCCCACAAAAACCCCATTCAAGGGTCAGCAACCTCAAGATTGAAGGTAGGTAAGCCCACAGATATGATAAAAGTCAACACAAAAAAATGCTGAAAACTCAAAAAGCCAGAGTGCCTCTTCTCCAAATGACTACAGCACCTCTCTAGCAAGGGTACAGAACTGGGCTGAGGCTGAGATGGCTGAATTGACAGAAGTAGGCCTCAGAAAGTGGGTAATGAACTTTGCTGAGCTAAAGGAGCATGGCATAACCCAATGCAAAGAAGCTAAGAATCATGATAAAACAATACAGGAGCTGATGACTAGAATAGCCAGTTTAGAGAGGAACATAACTGACTTGATGGAGCTGAAAAACACAAGAACTTAATGCAATCACAAGTATCAATTGTAGAATAGACCAAGAGGAGGAAAGAGACTCAGAGCTTGAAGACTATCTTTCTGAAATAAGACAGGCAGAGAAGAATAGAGAAAGAATGAAGAGTAATGAACAAAACCTCTGAAAAAAAATATGGAGTTATGTAAAAAGACTGAACCTATGACTGATTGCAGAACCTGAAACAGATGGGGAGAATGGAAACAAGTTGGAAACATACTTTAGGATGTTATCCAGGAGAACTTTCCAAACCTAGCATGACAGGCTAATATTCAAATTCAGGAAATGCAGAGAACCCCAGTAAGATACTCCATGAGAAGATCAACCCCAAGACACATAATCATCAGATTCTCCAAGGTCAAAATTAAAAAATATAAAGGGCAGTCAGAGAGAATGAAAGGTCAGGTCCCCTACAAAGGGAAGCCCATCAGACTAATAGCAGACATCTCAGTGGAAACCCTACAAGCCAGAAGATATTGGGGGTCAATATTCAGCATTCTTAAAGAATTCTTTGCCAGAATTTAATATCTGGCCAAAGTAAGCTTTATGTGCAAAGAAATAAGATCCTTTTCAGACAAGGAAATGCTGAGAGAATTCATCACCACCAGGCCTTCCTTGCAAGAGTTCCTGAAGGAAGCACTAAATATGGAAAGAAAAAAACTATTACCAGCCACTACAAAAACACACTGAAGTACATAGACCAATGACACTATAAAGCAACCACATAAACAAGTCTGCAAAATAACCAGCTAGCATCATGATGGCAGGATCAAATTCACACATAACAATACTAATATCAAATCTAAATAGGCTAAATGCCCCAATTGAAAGAGAAGTGCAAGCTGGATAAACAGCCAAGACCGATTGATATGCCATGTTTAAGAGACCCATCACACGTGCAAAGACACACATAGGCTCAAAATAAAGGGATGGAGGAAAATCTACCAAGAAAATGGAAATCAGAAAAAAGCAGGAGTCACAATCCTAGTTTTTGACAAAACAGACTTTAAACCAACAAAGATATAAAAAAAAAAAAGACAAAGCAAGGCATTACATAACGGCAAAGGGTTCAACAAGAAGAGCTAACTATTCTAAGCACATATACGCACCCAATAGCAGAGGACCCAGATTCATAAAGTAAGTTCTTAGAGACCTACAAAGAGACTTAGACTCCCACACAGTAATAGTGGGAGACTTTAACACTCCATTGACAATATTAGCTCATTGAGATAAAAAATTAACAAAGATGTTGAGGACCTTAACTCAGCTCTGGATTAAGCAGACCTGATAGATATCTGCAGAACTCTCCACTCCAAGACAACAGAATATACATTTTTCTCATCATCACATGGCACTTAAAAATTGATCACATAATCGGAAGTAAACACTCCTCAGCAAATGCAAAATAACTGAAATCATAACAGTCTCTCAGACCATAGCACAATCAAATTGAACTCAAGATTAAGAAATTCACCCAAAAAATTAAAATAAAAATGAAATTAACTCAGAACCACACAACTATGTGGAAATTGAATAACCTGCTTGTGAATGACTCCTGGGTAAATACTGAAATTAAGGCATAAATCAAGAAATTATTTGAAACTAATAAGAATAAAGACACAATGTACCAGAATCTCTGGGATGCAGCTAAAGAAGTGTTAAGACAGAAATTAATAGCACTAAATGCCCACATCAAAAAGCTAGAAAGATCTCAAGTTAACAACATCACAACTAAAATAGAGAACCAAAAACAAACCCCAAAGCTAGCAGAATACAGGAAATAAGATCAGAGCAGAACTCAAGGAGACAGAGACACAAAAAATCTTTCAAAAATTAACAAATCCAGGAGCTGGTTTTTTGAAAAAAATTAATAGACTGCTAACTAGACTAATAAATAAGAAAAGAGAGAAGAATCCAACACAATCAGAAATGATAAAGGGGATGTCACCACTGACCCCACAGAAATACAAGCAACCATCAGAGAATATTATAAACACCTCTCTGCACATAAACTAGAAAATCTAGAAAAAGAGAATAAATTTCTGGAAACATACACCCTTCTAAGGCTGAACCTGGAAGAAATTGAATCCCTGAATAGACCAATAACGACTTCTGAAATTGAGGCAGTAATAGTCTACCAAAAAAAAAAAAAAAGCCCAGGACCAGACAAATTTACAGCTGAATTCTACCAGAGGTACAAAAAAGAGCTGGTACCATTTCTACTGAAACTATTCCAAACAATTGAAAAGAAGGGATTCCTCCTTAATTCTTTTTATGAGGCTAGCATCATCCTGATACCAAAACCTGGCAGAGATAAAACAAAAAAAGAAAACTTCAGGCCAGTATCCCTGATGACTATCAATGCAAAAATCCTCAACAAAATACTGGTAAACTGAATCCAGCAGCACATCAAAAAGCTTATCCACCACAATCAAGTTGGCTTCATCCCCAGGATGCAAGGTTGGTTCAACATATGCAAATCAATAAATGTGATCACATAATGAGAACCAAAGACAAAAATCACATGATTATCTCAATAGATGCAGAAAAGGCCTTTGATAAAATTCAACATCCCTTCATGCTAAAAGCTGTCTGTAAACTAGGTACTGAAGGAACATACCTCAAAATAATAAGAGCCATAGATTACAAACCCACAGCCAATATCCTACTGAGTGGGTAAAAGTTGTAATCATTCCCCTTGAAAACTGGCACAAGACAAGGACCAGCCCCCGCCCTTTCCCCACTCCTATTCAACACAGTATTGGAAGTTCTGGCCAGTCAAGTCAGACAAGTGAAAGAAATAAAGCATATTCAAATAGAGAGGAAGTCACAGTATCTTTGTTTGCAGATGACATGATCCTATATCTAGAAAACCCCATCATCTCAGCCCAAAAGCTTTTTAAGCTGATAAGCAACTTCAGCAAAGTCTCAGGATACAAAATCAATGTGCAAAATCGCTAGTATTCCTATAAACCAACAACAGGCAAGCAGAGAACCGAATCATGAATGAACTCGCATTCACAATTGCTACAAAAAGAATAAGTTATCTGGGAATACAGCTAACAAGGGAAGCGAAGGACCCCTTCAAGGAGAACTACAAATCACTGCTCAAAGAAATCAGAGAGGACACAAATGGAAAAACATTTCATGCTCATGGATAGGAAGAATCAATATTGTGAAATGGCCATACTGCCCGAAGTAATTTATAGATTCAATGCTATTCCCATTAAGCTACCGTTGACATTCTTCACAGAATTAGAGAAAAAAAAACCTATTTTAAAATTCATTTGGAACCAAAGAATAGCCCAAATAGCCAAGACAATTCTAAGCAAAAAAGAACAAAGCTGGAGGCATCATGCAACCCAACTTCAAACTATACTCCAAGGCTACAGTAACGAAAACAGCATAGTACTGGAACAAAAACAGACACATAGACAAATGGAACAGAATAGAGAACTCAGAAATAAGACCACACACCTACAACCATCTGATATTCAACAAACCTGACAAAAACAAGCAATGGGGAAATGATTCCCTATATAATAAACGGTGCTGGGAGAACTGGCTAGCCATGCACAGAAAATTGAAACTGGACCCCTTCCTTCCTTACACATTATACAAAAATTAAGATGGATTAAAAACTTATGAAACCCAAAACTATAAAAACTCCAGAAGAAAATCTAGGTGATACCATCCAGGACATAGGGACAGGCAAAGATTTCACGATGAAAACACCAAAAGCAATTGCAACAAAAGCAAAATTTGACAAATGGGATCTAATTAAACTAAAGAGCTTCTGCACACCAAAAGAAACTATTATCAGGGTGAACAGACAACCTACATAATGGGAGAAAATCTTTGCAATCTGTCCATCTGACAAAGGTCTAATATCCAGAGCCTACAAGGAACTTAAACAAATTTACGAGAAAAAAAAACATTAAAAAGTGGGCAAAAGACATCAACAAGCATTTCTCAAAAGAAGACGTACATGCAGCTGACAAACATGAAAAAAAGCTCAACATCACTATCATTAGATAAATGCAAATCAAAACCACAATGAGATACTGTCTCACATCAGTCACAATGGCAATTATAAAAAAGTAAAAAAGAAGCCATTTGCAGCAGCTCAAAGTGCTGTAATCCCAAACCTTTGGGAGGCTGAGGTGGGTGGATCACTTGAGGTCAGAAGTTGGAGACCAGCCTGGCCAACATGGCGAAACGAACCCCTGTCTCTACTAAAAATACAAAAAATTAGCTGGATGTGGTGGTGCATGCCTATAATCCCAGCTACCTGGGAGGCTGAGGCATGAGAATTGGTTGAACCCAGGAGGCAGAGGTTGCAGTGAGTCAAGGTCATGCCACTGCACTTCAGCCTGGGCAACAGTGAAACTGTGTCTCAAAAAAAAAAAAAAAGTCAAAAAGCAACAGTTGTTGGTGAAGTTGGGGAGAAAAAGGAATGCTTTTACATTGTTAGTGGGAGTATAAATTAGTTGAATCATTGTGGAAGACAGTGTGGCAATTCCTCAAAGATTTAGAGGCAGAAATACCATTTCACCTAGCAATCCCATTACTGTAATATATACCTCCAAATTATAAATCATTCTATTAGAAAGATACATGCAGTTGTATGTTCACTGCAGCACTATTCAAAATAACAAAGACATGGACTCAACCCAAATGCCCATCAATGATAGACTGGATAAAGAAAATGTCATACATATAGACCATGGAATACTATGCAAACATAAAAAGAAATTAGATCATCCAGGACATGGATGGAGCTAGAAGCCGTTATCCTCAGCAAACTAACACAGGAACAGAAAACCAAACACTGCATGTTCTCACTTATAAGTGGGAGCTGAATGATGAGAACATATGGACACATGGTGGGAAACAACACACACTGGGGCCTCTTGGAGGGGTGGAGGGAGGGAGAGCATCAGGCAGAATAGCTAATGGATGCTGTGCTTAATACCTAGGTGATAGATTGATCTGTGCAGCAAACCACCATGGCTCACATTTACCTATGTAACAAACCTACACATCCTGCCCATGTACCCCTGAACTTAAAAGTTGAAGAAAAAAATAAATCATAGTATTAAAAAGGAGAAATCTTGCAAGAAATAATTTATGGAAACATGAGTTGAAATGCAGGGTACACTCAGCACTGCAATGTAGACCTTTATTTTGATTATTATCTTATCCACTTGGCTCCTGGCTTCTCCTCATCCTCTGTTCTCAAGTCGGATTCTTATTATTTGGGACTCTGTCTAGTGTTCCCTTGATTGTATACAGCATAAATTTAACAATAATTTGTCATTTTTCTCACAATATGAGGTGAAAAGATTTTGTAATAACAGACCACTGCATATTGTACAAGTTTTTTCAACAGTTTTAAGGCAGGATTCACAGTAAACACTTTTTTCTTTTAAAAAATTATTTTTAAGGAATAGAGACAGTCTCACCATGTTGCTTGGCTGGTCTTGAACTTCTAGGCTCAGGCAATCCTCCTACCTCAGCCTCCCAAAATGCTGGAATTATAGGCATGAGCCACCACACCCAGCCCACAGTAACATTTCTAACGTGGCAGATGTAGTTACATTGACAAAAATTTTTCTAGTAAAGGCCAGGTGTGGTGGCTCACTCCTGTAATCCCAGCACTTTGGGAGGCTGAGGCAGGTGGATCACTTGAGGCCATGGGTTCGAGATCAGCCTGGTCAACATGGCGAAACCCCGTCTCTACTAAAAATACAAAAATTAGCTGGTGTGGTGGTGTGTGCCTGTAATCCCAGCTACCTGAGAGGCTGAGGCATGAGAATCGCTTGAGCCTGGGAGGCGGAGGTTGCAGTGAGCTGAGATTGTGCCACTGTACTCCAGCCTGGGCAACAGAGCGAGACTTCATCTAAAAAAAAAAATTCCTAATAAGTTTTGAATTGATCATGATTTGTGATTCTGCATTTCTGTGCAGGCTTTAATATGATTGCCTTCTAATTGCTGTAGTTATTTCTTTTATCAGACTTCTCAGGTAGAAGCTTTGCCAAATTTGAAGGAAAATGTTTGGCAACCTCAGTATTTCTTCCCATCTCCATGAACTACCAAGAAAATGTGTTGGAGTTTGGTGATTTCATCATACATATTCATTATTGGAGCAAGAGTAACCTTTACATACTCTTCTTTATTGTTGGCCATAAGAATATGTTTTTTGGAAAGTGGTATATGGCAGTATGTATAAGGTACAACTGTTCAACCTGGAAATCATAGGATAGAAAATTACAACATTAAAACTCTGAAAATTAGTAGATTACATGGATGATGTCACTTCATTTTAAAATGGAAAGAACAAGTGTTCAACCACAGGAATTTGTATGAAGTGCATTTATTCATATAAAAACACAAAGCCAGTAAAATGATGACATAGATGTACAATAAAAAGAGAAGAGCATGATGTATGCCTTAGGGAAATCCTATTGTAGCCTTCATAACAAACTAAGTGTCTTTGTGTTTCTGGGTTTGTTTATTTGGTTATTTTTAGTGTGTACATACATCATTTGTGAATGAATATTCTGACATTTTCCCTGGCAATGAGTATTTGCTGGAATTTTTCATTTTATAATTTTATGCATTTTAAATTTCTCATTGAACACCAACTTTACCAAAGCAGTTATGTGATGAAAAATTTGAAAAATTATTAATATTAATCACTTACCTATAAGGACTCTGAATAAGATTGCTCTACATTGTCATATGACAGTTCAAAATTAAGGAATAGGGATATGGAAGTCATATTTCAAAATAAAAAAATGTATCTGGTCACCTGGATATACAGATTGATGAGTGTGGTCAACTGCCTTCATAACTAATGTGTGTGATTCTGCTTTAGGCATAAGTCAGGAAGCAAGCAAATCCTAGTGACAGAAATAATGTGGGTATATATAGTTGTGGAGGTTAAAAAAACAGATTCTTTGAAGAACAAATGCGCATGATCAGGGAACTTAACATGACAGCAGCAGTCTCTTAGTGTGTGGAACCAGCTTGGACAAAGAGCTGATTTGGGTGCTAATTCATAGTTATACACCATGGTGTAACTTAACTGTATTAGGTTAAAAGGCATTCTTCAAAGTGTCTAGTTGAGATACGTAAGCTTTTCATAATTAATTTTCTAAATAATATATTTTCATGATGCTATATTCATGCTGTGCCAGTTTGGATAGTAGATTGGAGGTCCCTAAGACCACCTCTGGGTTCTGTGATTTACTAAAATAACTGAGAGTATAGTTGTACTTATAACAATATTACAGTGACAAGATACAAAACAGAATCTGTAAAGGGAAATGGCTCATGGGCAGTTGTCTAGAGGAAACCAGAAGCAAGCTTACCAGAGTCCTCTCTGCATGGTGTTACATAAGACTCAACTCCTCTAGCATTGAATTGTGATACTACTTGTGAAATGTCTACAATGGAAGCTCATTAGCAACCAGCAGCACAGGTTCTTATTGAGATTGATTATGTAGGTATGTGTCTAGTACATATCAAGATTCCCAACTCTAAGAAGAAGAGCAAGTGTTCCAAATAAGCTGCATTGTAGAGTTTAGGTGCAGTGACCACTCCTACCCATTATGGAAAGGTGGTAACTCTCTCAAACCCCATGTTCCTTGACTCCAGCCAAAGGCCAGCGTTGCAAACAGCTCTTTTTAAAGTTAGCAGTCTGACTTATGCCTGCTATGTTAACTTTTTGTGCATGTGGTATCAGAAAAGTAGGGCCTGCAGTCTTGTGGGGTTTTCTTAAACTATCACCAGATAATAGTTCATCTCTAAGATAATTATTTGTAAAAGAAAATTCATCAGATTACATTTTAAAATATTTTTATAATAAAAAATACCATAGGTAGGCCTTCCATCTACCCTCGTGTGCCTGGGTCCTCAAATTGGTCACAGGATGATATTAACAGCTGATTTGTTTTTATTGTTCATATTTATGTCTCACAGACTGCATGAGTATTTGACTCCCAATAAAACTGAATATTGAATACCTAACTTCATATGTAGTACCTGAGCTTTTGTGTGGCCAGTATTTCTTGCCACTTCTCACCATGGACTGGGTCCCTTTTATGTGTATGACCCTGGCGAGTTCACTATGTTAACTTTGAAATTGGGTACATTATTATAATTGGGAATTATTGCAGAGTCTCAATCTCTGTGTTTGAAAAATGAGGGAAGCTTCCCAAGTTATTATTCTCTGACCATATCAGTAGGATATCCATTTAAATGTTTGAGTTAAATGCCACAACATTTGTGTGTGTGTGTGTGTGTGTGTGTGTGTGTGTGTGTTTTGATACACTATGACAATAACTTCCTGGATAGATTTGTTGTTGTTTTTAATTTTTATAGTAAAAACACACTCATTTTACTTGCAAGAATAATGTCTAGACATTGGAAACAATTACTTTGGTACAGAAAAGTCTAAAAAAGAAAGTGGAAGATAGGAAGTATGAATATTTTGGTAAGGATGGTTCAGCATATCTATGCATATAGGTAACAATTGTATAAAATTTTACAAAACTAGGAACACACTAAGCATACTTGCTCCTAACAGGATTGTCCTAATTTGACACTAATGTTAAAGGCTGTATAAATAAGTTGACCTCCAACCTCATTTCTAATGCCTGCTGTATCCTGGTGTACTGAATATTAATTTTTCCTTAAACAGTTTTCTGATGATGAGGATCTGTGTGGTATCAATTTTAATTACAACATGCCTAGACTACAGTCCCTAGTTATTTAATCAAACAGTAATACATATATATATATATATATATATATATATATATGGAAGGCATTTTGTAGATATTTAGCCCATAATCAGTTGGCTTTGAGTAGGGATATTATGTGAGATAATGTCAGTGGGCCTGATGAATCACTTGAAATTATTTAAAAGTAGAGCTGAAGCTTCTTTGAAAAAAGAAATTGCACCTTTTAGTAGCATCTTCCTCTCGTGGGTTAGTGTTCCATCTGAGCCATCCTGGGGCATAGCCATATGTTTTTTGCAGTTGCTTAGCCAGTCCCACAGTGGCATAAGAAAGTTCCTTGCAATAAATCATTTGTATATGTCATATTGATTTTGTCACTCCGTTTCAACGCTGACCAAAAGATATTTTGTTCCAGAAGTGGTTCTAGAGGAAGAGAATCTTAAGAATGAGTTTTCTAAATCGATTCTGTGTTTTCTCAAATTGGATTTCTCATCTTTTTTAGTTTAAAGGCATTATTGACTTTATTTCCAGTGGAAAATAGGGCATTGGTTGTTAAAGCCACAACATGGTGATAAATATATGCCAAATATATTGGATAATCCCAAGCATATACCTATAGAAGGCATGATTCTAGATGACTATGAATTTGTTAGTTTCGGACATAATAGTCAAACGAAGGACTACAGTGGTATTTACTAGTTTCTCCAATTTGTGCTTCAGAAAGTGGGAAAGAAAAAGATGAGGACAAGGCATCAAATTCCAGCTCAATCAGAATAACCTGAAAGCTTCAGTCATTATGCATGGCTTCTTAACCTTGTGTTGTTGATCTTGGCATTCATAGTAAATAACTTGACGGGAAGTCTATTACACTGTTACTTTATTTGTATAGGCAGGAGGATTCTATTGCAAGTAAACAGAAATCCAACTGGAATTACCTAACAGAATCACATCTCCCAAATCAATTCTAAGACGTGTCCAGTTTACAAATCCACAATTGCTTCAATAAACGGGAGGTCAGTTCTGAATTAGGATAGACCCTGGTACATTGCAGAGTGCTTCACAAGGCCCTACAGCCATTAACCCGTGTGACTATGTACTCAAAAGGAGAAATATTCAAACATCTTCGCAACGACTAACTCCTTATTGTCAAATGGCACATTTATATTTTGATGATTGGGCCTGGTGAGAAGGAAGCAGGAAGGAATCTAGGCATATTTGTAAGATACATACATACCAGAGGGAAGAAATAAATCTTATAATAATTCATGGGCCTTTCACCTTGGTGAAATTTCCACAAGTTCACTGATGTAGGCCTATTGAGCTATCCCTTCTGGGTGTAGGGCAAGTAGAATATAGCCCTTCCTACGATCAAAAAATAGCGTCACAACGCCAAGTGGACCACTGGGGCTATTGTATGCTACTTATTCCTCATTGAGGCGTGCTACTTTGCCTATTTTGTGTGACCTGAAAACATTTTGACTCACCCAAGATAAGTCTGTGCAATGTGTCCCAGCTGCTATTGTAAGTTTCTCTGCCATCAGGACCCTATGACCCAGAAGAGCCAAAAGTGATTAAAATGTTAATGAAAGATAGTGATGGTTGAGCCTTTGGCTGGCCCTAGTTAGTAAATCAGCACTTTAGAAGGCTGAGGTGGGAGAATCGCTTGAGCCCAGGACTTCAAGACAAGCCTTGGCAACATAGCAAGACCTTGTTCTAAAAAAAAAAAAAAAATTGAGGCGAACAGACCAAAAACTCAACATAAAAATGGGTAATAGATTTGAACAATTTACAAAAAGAAAAATAATATTGACACAGGAAATATGCAAAAATGTTCTATGTTATTTAAAAAACAAGAAATATAAATTAAAACTAAATTTAAATACACTTCTTACCATTTGATTGGCAAAACTTTAAAAATGTTGTAATAACACATTTTGTTAGCTAGTTTCAAGGCAAGAGTATATTTATACATTACTTCTGCAAATGGAAATGGTACCAAAAAATTAAGGCAACTTGACAATATGCAACAAAATTTCTATTAATATCTTCACTTTTCAATCCTGCTTTTTGGGATGTACTCTTCTGATGTATCTTCAACAGGGATAATATATAAATGTACAAGTGTATTTATAACAGCATCATTTGTAATAATAAAATATTGGAAGTCACTGAAATATCCATAAATTGCAGCACTGTTATATAAACCACTCAATGGAATTTATGCAGTTTTAAAAATAAATTACTCCATATGACGTGATTTCCAAGATGTTATTATGTGAATATAGAAGAATTAGAAGTGTACTATCCTAACATTTAAGTAAAAAGGGAAAATAAGAAACACATCTATTCTGTTAAAAAAAGTGGTAATGAAAATAATAAAATTAGTTACATAAAGGTGTTAGGTGGCAACACTGTGGAAGTGGTTTAGGGGTAGGAAGGAGGGGAGTGGCACTTCTCCGAGAATAATATGTGGTAGAGCATTGACTCATGGGAACATGTTGATAACTGACATACCCAATAATATAAAATCAAGAATGAGATTTATTTGTAGATAAACTAGGAAAGTGAAAATCATAGAATAACAAATTAACCTAAATGTATTTCAAATAAATAACATAAACAGTCTAAAGGTGACAGCAAGAAGTAATTTAAGCAACTTATTAAACAGTACAGTGTTTGACTATATATCCTCAGTCTAAAGACAAAAAGAACTATAAAAAATGTTGAACTCTACTTTTGAATTGTTTTTTACAATGATATGAATTGGTAATTCTGACACTGCATGATGCGTATGCAATGGTCTTAATGTTTGTGGCCCACCAAAATCCATATATTGTAATTATTACCCTCAATGTGATGGTAATAGGAGGTGCGGCCTTTGGAGGGTGATTAGGTCACGGGATGAATACCCTTATAAAAAATGCCAGAAGGAGCTTGTTTGTCACTTCAACCAAATGAAGACACAGCAATATGGTGCTACCTATGAACAAGAAAGTGGCCAACTACCTGACACAAAATCTGCCAGTGCTTTGATCTTGGATCCCAGTTTCCAGATCTGTGAAGAATAGATTTCTGTTGTTTAAAAGCCGGCCGGGCGCGGTGGCTCACGCCTGTAATCCCAGCACTTTGGGAGGCCGAGGTGGGCGGATCACAAGGTCAGATCGAGACCATCCTGGCTAACACGGTGAAACCTCTTCTCTACCAAAAATACAAAAAAATTAGCCAGGCATGGTGGCGAGCACCTGTAGTCCCAGCTACTCGGGAGGCTGAGACAGGAGAATGGCATGAACCTGGGAGGCAGAGCTTGCAGTGAGCCGAGATCGCGCCACTGCACTCTAGCCTGGGCGACAGAGCAAGACTCCGTCTCAAAAATAAAATAAAATAAAATAAAAGCCAGGCAGGCTATGATATTTTGTGACTAAAAAATATTGGTACTGAGAGGTGGGCTTGCTGCTGCAACAAATACCTAAAAATGTAGCAGTCTTTGGAACTATGTAATGGATAGAGGCTAGAAGAGTTTTTACATGTATGCTAGGAAAAGCCTACATTGCCATGAATGGACTGATAAGGACAATTATGGTTAGGGCTCAGAAATAGAGAATAAGAACTGTAGAGAAAACATCAATCTTGTTAGAGCATACCTAGGTAGTCATGATCAGAATGTTGGTAGAAATGTGGACAGTAAAGGCCATTCTGAAGACCTCAGTCAGAAATGTTGAACATGTTATTGGAAGAGAAGAGAGCTTCTTGTTATAAAGGGACAAAGAATTTGGCTGAATTATATTCAGGTGCTAGTGTTTTATGGAAGCTAGAATTTGTGAATGATATAATTGTTTATCTGAATTAATTTCTAATCAAAGTGTTGAAGTTGCTTGAATCATCTTGACTACCCGTAGTGAAAGGCAAGAAGTGAGGAATGACTGAAATAATTATTAATTAAAAGGGAAACAGAACTAAAATTTTTAAAAGTTTACAGTCTATCTACTTTGGAAAAAAAAAAAACAGGAAACCTGAAGAAAACAAGGGTATGGTTAAGCAACTAACTAATTCATGAATTTAGTATGGATTGGCCATGTCAACTGAAGCCAGGACCTATTGTCCAAGACAATGGAAGAATGACCCCAAAGGCATTTCACAGATTATGGCAGCTTCTCCTCCCATCACAGGCCCAGAGTGCAAGGACCTGGGGGACAGAAAGGGCCTTTGATGCCAGATATACCCTAATATATTAGGCACAGTTTCCTGCCTACTACGATTGAGCGTGTCAATAAATTTTTATCTCTTGGGAGGGCAGAATAGAGCAAGGATACAGCTGTAACTGGTTTAGAAATAGCAGTCACTCAATTTTCAGAGAAGTGTTCCTCATACTGTGGTTGGCACAGTCACTTTATCTAAAGAAAACCATGAAAAGTATTCTTTTTTAGTTTAGAAAAATTGATATAGAACATGAGACTCCATTTTTTTTAAAATAAAAATATAGGTTGATAGGCCAAAATTCACAGGTCCACCTGCCTGAGCCAAAATTCTCACGCCTCCACAGAGCAAATGGACTCCATTTCCCAAGATACCAGCGAAACGCCTGCGGGAGTCTAGTTGCCCGGTCGATGCGCAGGAGATTTGGCTCCCGCAGGCGTTTAGCGAGTATCTTGAAAGGCGTGGGAATTTTGGCCCAGGCAGGAGGACCTGTGAATTCTGGGAAGTGGAGTCCATTTGCTCTGTGGAGTCGTGGGAACTTTGGCTCAGGCAGGCGGATTCGGGGGATTCTGGGAAGTGTAGTCCAGACGCCTGTGGCATAATCGACACTTCCGGTCTCCGAGCCGGATATTGCTACTTAACAAGGTGGTTTGAGCCAACTGTGCCTTGCGGGTCTTTGCGAAAGTGAACCAGTTATTAGGGGCGCCTAACGACCTGGGGGGTCAACTAAGGGGGTAAGAAGCCCTGGAGAAGACCTGAGGTTTGGAGATGCGAGGGATGGGAGGGGAGTTTCGTTGCCGTCGATGGAGACTTCTGGCGTTGGGGGCTGTACTCAGGTCCACCGAAGGAGTCGTCGGGGGTTCGGGGGGGCGGGGAAGAACCCTGTCTAGTCTTGTGTGCCTGTTTAGAGGGTTTTCCAGGTGTTTGACCTCGCTCAGTCCGCCTCCCTCCACTCTTAAGTGTGCGACCTCTTTCTCGCGATATAACGTGGGGTGTTACTTAATCTCCCTGTACCTCCCATTGCCGTTTTTTAAATGAGGATTTTAGGACCATCCTGATAGAATTGTTTTAGGAGTTGAAAGTTGTGGTATAAAACAAAGACTTAACAGCTCCTGTCACTTGGTGTCCTGTTAATTTCCCGCGAAGTGGTCAGGTGCCCGGGTGGGGTCAGAGCTCCAGCTGCCCCGGCCCTTCTCTTGGAGCCCGGCAGGGCTCTGGATGATCCCGGACGCCTCTGACCTCTTTTTAGGAAGGCGTGGGTTGCATCCACGTTTCACGAAGGGAGAGGAGCATTTAACTTGTATCCGGGACGGCGACGCAGTCAGAGTGTTTGACAGCTTTCTCCTTCCCCAGCCTGACTTTTCTAAAAGAGCTGCAGGGAGGGACTTGGCTACTGAGGACAAAGCTGTCTACACGAGTGGTCTTTGGCTTTTCTCTTTTTTAAAAAAATGTTATTTATTTTGTTAGTCTGTTTTTATTATTGTTCTTATTTGAGAATGAGGTTTGCTCCGTCTCCCAGGCTGGAGTGCAGCAGTGGCGCGATCTTGGCTCACTGCAACCTCCGCCTCCTGGGTTCAAGCGATTCTCTGTCCTCAGCTCCGGAGTAGCTGGGATTACAGGCATGCGTCACCATGCCCGGCTAATTTTTGTATTTTTAGTAGAGACGGGGTTTCGCCATGTTGGCCAGGCTGGTCTCGAACCTGTGGTCCTAAGTGATCCGCCTGCCTCGGCCTCCCAAAGTGCTGGAATTACAGGTGTGAGCCACCGCGCCGGGCCGGTTTTTTCTTTTACAGAGATGTTCACCTCAACCAAGAGTGTATAGGATGTGTTCTTGGGCATGGGTGTTGATAATAATTAAACCTTAATTGGTAACTTAATTGTAAGGGCTTTATGGAAATAAATACATTTACGCCACACCATGGCTCTGTGGAAAGGTATTGCTCTTTTTCTTTCTTACTTTTTTTTTTTTTCCTGAGATGGAGTCTCGCTCTGTCGCCCAGGCTACAGTGCAGTGGCGCGATCTGGGCTCAGTGCAATAGGCCGCCTCCCAGGTTCAGGCGATTCTCCTGCCTCAGCCTCCTAAGTAGCTGGGATTACAGGTGCGCACCACCACGCCCAGCTAATTTTTGTATTTTTAGTAAAGACGGGGTTTCACTGTGTTGGTCAGGCTGGTCTGAAACTCCTGACCTCGTGTTCCGACCGCCTTGGCCTCCCAAAATGCTGGGATTACAGGCGTGAGCCACCGCGCCCGGTCGCTCTTTTCCATTTTAAATATGGGAGTGAGACACCTGGTGCTTAGTTCCCAGTAGAATGAGGTACAGCTGGAGCTGGAACCTAGGCAGTTTGGGTCAGAGCCTGAGTTGATCATCCCTTGGATACATTTTCATTGAGGTAGAGGAACTAGCTGGAATCAGGTGGGGAAAGAGAGTTAGGACTTGATTGAAGGGACCTTGAGAGCAAGGCTCATGGACTTGGACTTCTGTAGGAGTCTTTTAAAAATTTGTCAACATCCTGTTTCACTTTTTATAAGGATTTTGTATTGTGGAACCATATCATTGTGGAGCATTTTAAAATTAGATTAATAGGAGGAGAAAACGTGTTTTAAATTACCCATGAATCCAAGATGTGAAGGTGGTAACTGTCTGATACAAGAGATGGAACTTCCAGTTCTCCTCCGTTTCTTTTTAGTCTTTCTCTGTGTCTATTGTATATTTATTTATAAGCATTTAAAAAATTGTTATAATATCTTAATGTGTTTTCCCATATTTCTTTAACTATGGAAATTTTTAAATACTGCTAATAGAGAATAAACTAGTAAACTGCCATATTATGTCATGCTCATCCATATTATTCCCATTTTTTTTTTTTTTTTTTAGACGGAGTCTCGCTGTGTCACCTAGGCTGGAGTGCAGTGGTGCGAACTCGGCTCACTGTGAGCTCCGCCTCCTGGGTTCACACCATTCTCCTGCCCCAGCCTCCTGAGTAGCTGGGACTACAGGTGCCTGCCACCACGCCCGGCTAATTTTTTGTATATTTAGTAGAGACGAGGTTTCACTGCGTTAGCCAGGATGGTCTCGATCTCCTGACCTTGTGATCCGCCCACCTTGGCCTCCCAAAGTGCTGAGATTACAGGTGTGAGCCACGGCGCCCAGCCCCCATTGTTATCATCCTTATGACTATTTCCTGATAGTTGAAAACCTTTCATTTTTATATCATTTCAAAGCTATAGAAGAGTTGCAAAAATAGTATAAGGAATTCTCATATACTCTTTACCCAAATTTGCCGATTGTTTACATTTTTCCTGTTTGCTTTGTTGGTGGCCATCAGCCAGATACTACCAGGAACATATCTGTAACCAGAGACAATTGATTGTAGATTTCTGCAGCAAGGAAGCCCACATTCCATGGTGATCATGGGGTGATTTGGTAAGAGGTGTTTAGAAAGGGCAGGTTATAGGGTCTCACATAACCTGCTAGACAATATTAAGATATCATATTAAATGATATTTATTAAATATTAGATATCTGTTTAAAAAACTACTAATTGTGCTTATAGTGTTATAATTAGATAGTGCTAGATAGCATATTCCATAACATCATGTTATCTCATATGTGGTTCCATAATTAAATTTGTTCAATTTTTTCATTTACAGTCCTCACAACTATCTTCTACCCCACCCTTCACCCTGACCCCAGTTTAAAGTCTAATTATATGCATTGTGTTTACTCGTCACATTTCTGTCTTCTTTAATCTGGAAGGATTTCACAGCCTTTTTCTTTAATATATGTGGTATTTTTAAAGAGTGTAGGCAAGTTATTTTGGAGAAAGACGTTCATTGGGATTTATCTGATATATTTCATGTTTAGGTTCAGATCACGCATTGTTATTGCTTCTGGGCCTTATGCATTGTTGGTGCGGATAGCGCCAAAGTGATAAGCTTTCCTTCCTATTGTAACATAACAGGGCCAAACGATGTTGGTTTGGCCCTTCATTGGTGATCTCAACTTCATTCATTTGGCCAAGATGATGTCTTTCAGATTTGTCCACTATCAAATTACCTTTTTAAAAGAAATAGTCAAGTTTCTTCTGGGGAGATACATTATTAATGGGCATTCACTATAAAAATGAACTGCCAGTTCTCCCCCATTTGTTTATTAGTTTCTTCAACTATAAATATTCTATCAATATGGACTCAGTCTTGTTAAGTTAAATGACACGTAAACTAACAATTATTTTTTCCAATTCTATTGAGGTATTTTTTACGTATCATAGCATTCACCAATTTCAGGTGTACAATTCAGTGATCTTTAGGAATTTCACATAGTGGTTTTGCCATCATCATGATTCGGTTTAGACCATTTTCATCCTCTAACTGGACTTCTTGTGCCCACTTACAGTTAAAACTCATTTTCAGGCCGGGCACGATGGCTCATATCTCAGCACTTTGGGAGGCCAAGGTGGGAGGTATAGCTTGAGCTCAGGAGTTTGAGACCAGCTTGGGCAACATAGCAAGACCTCATCTCTTAAAAAATAAAAACTCATTCTCACCTCAAATCTGGAGCAACCACTAACTTATATTCTCTCTATATACCATTATCTATTCTGGATAGTTCATATAAATGGGATCGTATAATCCATGGGTTTTGTGATTGGCTTCTTTGATTTAGCATGATGTTTCCAAACTTTGGAAACATCCTTTAAATTTCCAAATAACATTCCATGGTATGGATACGCCACCATTTGCCTATCCATTTACCCAGAGGAAGGCATCTTGGTTGTGTGCAGTTTGGGTTTATTATGAATAATGCTGCTGTGATCGTTCATGTGCTAATTCACAACACACATCTCTCTTTTTCTGCAGACTGTGGCATGTTTCAGGCAGGATTCCTCCTTCCTTCAAACTGCATCACTCAGGAGTCTGCAAATTCCCCAAAGTAGGAGGAAAAATGACCACATTCAAGGTGAGGGGGGCGTGCCTCTCTCGCTGTTAAAATTCCATGTCACTACTCATATTGTCATGTGTTTTTCTCTGTCATGAGAAGACTCAAGGGGAAAACAGGCATTTGGGGACCTGTTTGTGCCAGGTGCTTCCTTTATCTCTTTTGTGTTGACTGCATTTGGTTTTTGGTTTTGCTTTGTTTTGTTTTGCTACCATTATTTATTTTATGGAGTGTGAAAATTAGTAGAAATGAATAGTGCTCCCACTTCCTTACCTCCCCTCTCTCAAATTATGTTTTTATCTTCTCTTGCTGTTTGTCATGTACATTCGTAACTGTATTTGTATTGACGATATACATCTAATTGTGAACTGTGCTCTTTTTATATGTTATATAATCTTCCATTTTTATGGTTACATCATATTCCTATTACATTGATGTATCTTTTTATTTATAACTACCTCACGCTCATAGACATATTTTAAGCAACACTGCAGTGACAGCTTTCCTATATATAACCTTTTCCCACAAAATTAATTTTGAAAACCATATGCCATTTTAGCTCAATTTTGAAAGGGTACTTTTGATATGTACCACATTGGCTGTTTTGCAGATAGAATATTTTAACTAGGCACAGAACAACAGGATATCACTGCTGCACCACACAAATATTGTCGGAGTTTTCACACTGGAAGAGCTAGATTCTGTGTTCTCCTTGTCTCAGTCATACTTTGCATGTGCTTTATTTACTGGTCTCTTCTTATTCATTTATGTAGTAAGCAGTTTCACCAAAGCAGTAGAAAGCCTTCATTTAAAATATCCAGTGATACTAAGTTTTGCCAATCACTTGTGTTCTGTTACTACATTTACTCCTCGGAGCAGCGGAATGAGGAGGTTCCTGGTCTCTTCTTCTTCTCGAACAGGTGAAATATGAGAAACCTGCTCAGGTGTACACAGGCAACCAAAGGTCAGGAGTGTTAGCCATTCGGCTCAGGTGAAAAAGAGAAACAAGGAGAGAGACAGAATTCTCCATTGAGCAACCTGTGCCCTGTGGTGTGGGTGTCTGGAGTACCTTGTGGAGTGATGGTGTCCCTAGTGGTGCTGCTCCTCCCTTGGTGTGACTTCCTGTCACATGTCACTATGACATGGCATCTACTCCAGGCACTGAAGTATACTGATTACCATAGTTATTATAGAAAACTTTAAATCCCTTATGGCAAAAGATGTCTCACACAATGTTACCAGAAGAAATAATGACCTGGGGCAGAAATGTTTGCCACGTGGATACCTAAAGAAAATAAAATTCAAAATCAAAACCTTGAGCACAGAATAAAGGAAAAACTCCAAACAGATAGGAACAAAGGACACTAAAAGGCCAATGTAAAAGGAGAAGTAGAGATGGCCAATAACCTTGAAAAGTGATGGTTTTCATTTGTAATCAAATAAGTGAGAATAATAGAACGATTTGTTCCCCCAATCAGATTACCAAGACTGTGGGAATACTTATAACCTGCTCTTGGCCATGATAAAGAGAAGCAAAGTACTTGTATTCTGTTCAAAGATTATGGAGGTAGGCAAAAAACTGGGAAGAAAGCATGCAGTTATATGATCACAGTTCTAAATGTGCTTGTTTTTTGATGTTTTAATTTTCATTTGAAATTATTATTTTAAACAATGAGAGTAAGATGTTCTTACATCTTACTACATCATTACTTAATGATGCTCTTTACAGGATTGATAATGGAAAATATGTAAAATTAAATATTCTTTACTGTAGCTAAAAGTAGGTCATCAGTTCTCTGGAATACTATGCAGCCATGAAATAGATAATGCTAGTAACAACAGTAAAAATGATTCCAGCTAATGTTCATTAAACAGTGGCACAGATGTTTCCAAATGCTATGTATTTCCTTGTTTAATCCTTTAAAATACTGTGCCAAATAAGGACTATTATTTAAAGAGGAAAGTAAATCCTGTAGGCAAACATGTCTAAGGCCGCACAGTTAGGAAGGGGCAGACCCTTAGGATGTACAATGATGCATTCTGGCTTCTGATTAGGACACTGAAGGCTGCAATTAACATTTGTGGTTTGTACCTTGAGAGTAGAGGACACACTACATAACTGTCCCACTCAGCTGTCCACACTGGTACTGTGTAGTAGGTTCACTGTGCACTGATTACCAACTTGTGTGAGTCCTGTGAGACAGAACACGATCTCACTCAACAGATTACGTGAAGCAGATTTGTTATCTACAAATTGGCAGCAAGGGAGCACAGAAGTGTAGGATACACTGTGAGGTGGCCATCCAAGGCTGAAGAAAACATCCTGGGGTGGGTAGAATCTTGACCCCATTTCCACCAGAGCAGAGGTACCCCAGAAGGCAGCCCACCCGAGGTTATATACCTCCGGGGCAATACGACTTACTGGGCACTTTCTCCCTAACTCAAGACATTATCTTCCCTAGGAAGGACAGGAACATTGCATTGCTAGCATGTTCTATGTTTATTCTTCAAAACTATACGCAAGAAAGAATGATTCAAGGCCACCCTGAAAATTACCCACAGTTACCTAAAACTTGTTAGTTTAGCAAATACTAAAGAAAATCAATAGCCTCCAGGGTTTGAGTCTGAGAGAGGAGGACCCAACAAAGTTGGGACTGAATTGTTTAATGTTGCTGGGGCAGTTGGCAAGATGTGTCGAACCTATATATGGGTAGCTCAGGATGCAGCATGTAGAGTCCTAGAGGGTTACATACAAGTAGACTCAATGAGTGCACAGAGTAAATGTATGAGACTTCATCATTGTACTTCTGGTGGAGTTCAGGAAAATCAATATGTGTCATTGTCAGGATATAGGCAGAATGAGTGGGAAATCTCTAAGTTGACCTACATCCCTCAATATTGAGAACAACTTTCCACTCATCCCCTTCCCCTGCTCAGTGCCACTTCTCCCCCAGTAGTCCTTGGTCATAAGATTGAAGTTATGTCTTCTTGATGTTGTAGGAGGCAGTGACCTTCAAGGATGTGGCTGTGGTCTTCACTGAGGGGGAGCTGGGGCTGCTGGACCCTGCCCAGAGGAAGCTGTACCGAGATGTGATGCTGGAGAACTTCAGGAACCTGCTCTCAGTGGGTGAGCACGGGCATCTTTTGTGTCTGAACATCAGGTCTCAGGAGTGGCTTTGTACCTTAGAGTGTTCAAGTTTGAGTGTGCATTGGGAACCTAAATATCCAGTAAATTTTGCCTAAATATTACCCAGAATGTGTTGGGATTCAGCACGTGACCTTACCTATTCACAGGGCATCAACCGTTCCACCAAGATACTTGTCACTTCCTAAGGGAAGAAAAGTTTTGGATGATGGGGACAGCAACCCAAAGAGAAGGGAATTCAGGTAAGAACTAAGCATCTGTGTGTCCTTGTACATGACTCTCCCACCTGTTGTGCTCCTGTCCATGCCCATTTGCATTGCTCTGATGTAAATGACCACATCTCCTTCCTGGATTATTACAACTGCCTTCCAGTTGGTGGCCCTGTTCCCATCCTTCCCACCCTAATATCTGTTCTCATGGCAGCCAAAGCAATCCTTAGGGAATGGAAGTCAGATTGTCATTCCTCTCCTCAAAAGCTTTTATAACTTCTTATTTTTATTGATGTTACAACCTCTTTAAGTGCATCTTAGAGACCTATGTGGTCTGCTCTTCATCCCATTCTGCCTCTCTGACTACATATGTCCTTTCCATCTTTCTCCATCATTTCCAGCCACATTTCTTCCCTGCTGTTTCTGTCCTGCCAAGGACACTGTATTGCCTGTTGTGGTAACCAATGACCACAAACTTAGTGGACTAAACAAAAATATTTATTATCTCTCTGTTCTTTAGGCCTGAGGTTTGATACATTTCACTGGGCAAAAATCAAAGCATCCCTAGGGCTTTGTTCCTGCCTGAATGTTCTTGGAGGGAAAGCTTCACTTTGGTTTACCAGTGTCTAGGCACTGTCCACACTCCCTGGCTCTTGTTTCACGTCTCCATCTTCGAAGGCGGCTACTTTGCATCTCTGACCATTCTTCCATAATCCCATTCCCTCTGCCACTCTTCCTAAGCCTCTGCCTTGTACCTTTCAGGTCCCTTGTGATTGCATTGGTCACTCCTGCATAAACCAGGGTGATCTTCCTACCTTCTGCTTAGGTGACTAGTGACCTTTATGGCGTCTGCCATTTTAATCCCCCTTGCTGTGTAACATAATAAGAAGGCTGACTGTATATTGCAGAACAGTTTTTTTGGCCTGCTGATGGCTGCTTATCCAATTCTGACTTTCTGAGGTTCCCTTGACATGATTGGTTTCAGGTGTGTACAATTGACCCACGTCCCGTGGAAACTTCTAAGCATTGTTTTTATGACCACACTGAGTAAGATGCCTTCCCTGAGACTTACCCTGGAGCTTTCCATAGGGAGCATATTTATATCTGGGAAGAAATTCTTTTTGAATGAGGATTTCCACCTACATTTCCTTTGAAAGATTTACCCATCTGCAGCCCATTTGCCTTTTCCAAAGTCTATATACACTTCACTGGCCCCAGCTTCCACCTTCTTCGTACTAGAAGGGGGAAGAATGAGGATGAGGGGACACAAGTCATGTAGCTGAACATTTATTCTATTTCTGGTCCTCTTTCTTCATAAATGTGTCTATTTCTGCATCTTTGTGTCATACCAGTTGTGTTTTCAAAAACATTAAAGGATATAGATTTTACACAATTTTTTCTTGATTTTTATAGATTTAGTGCTGTATTTTGAACTGGTGAACTTTATGACCTGTTAGGAATTGGGAAACTGCCCTCTAAAACTAGAAACATCCTGAAGATTCTCCTTTCTCCTTAAAGATTTCTTATTAATTTAATTTATTTTTGAGATGGAGTTTCGCTCTTGTCACCCAGCCTGGAGTGCAATGGTGCAATCTCGGCTCACAGCGACCTCCGCCTCCCAGGTTCAAGTGATTCTCCTGCCTCACCCTCATAAGTAGCTGGAATTACAGGTGCCCACCACCACACCCAGCTAATTTTTGTATTTTTAGTAGAGACGGGGTTTCACCACATTGGCCAGGCTGGTCTCGAACTCCTGACCTCAGGTGATCCACCCGCCTCGGCCTCCCAAAGTGCTGGGATTACAAGTGTGAGCCACCATGCCCAGCCAAGACCTCTTATTTATAAGTGACAGTGTATTAAATATATCTACGTACCACTGTATACCAATAGGTACACACTTACCTATTAATCCTTTCCAAGATTCAACCTCTGCAACTTAACTTTCCATTGGAAGAATTTACTCAATTCAGGACTTGGTATTATCCTGACAAAGTTTTGAATGTTTTGCAAGCATGAGCCATAGTAAGAAGCACATATTTCAATATAACCCAGACAAACATTTTTCATGCCTGTAGATGTGTATGAGTGACTCTAGGAGGCATTTCATGGAATGACCACTTTCCTGCTTGTCATGATGCTGTGATAATTTACATTCCAGTTCTTTTTTGTAAATGTTTATTGCAGAGTTTAACTGTATTTCATAGCTCACTAATGTGTAATCTTCAATATAAAAAGTTATAAAGTCCTATTTATCTGCATCATAGGCTTTCTTTTCATTTCATGTGATTCTTCACATTTTTGATTGTCTGCTCAGGAGCATCCCCCTTTGTGGACCCCTGGAAGGACAGCCTTTCAGATTCCCCTCAGAACTGTAGTTGTGTGTCTCTGTACTCTTTCAGATAACCAAGTTACTGTCCACATCAATACAGAAAAGTAAGATGAAGTATTTTACATATGCTGTGCAAAATTCTTGTGCAGGGATACTTTGAATGTGTACATAGAAACACTATGAAGTGTTTGATGTTTAATGTTGTGCAGAGTTCAACCAACTACAAAATTTACTGAGACATTTTACAGAGAACTGCTCTCACTTCACACCAAGTGCAAATTCGGGAGGTTTTCAAAACTGCCTTCACAATCAATAATTTTCTAAACTCTCAGAACTCACTGAATACTTTTATTCTCACTGACTGATTTTTACAGGGAAAAGATGTATATTATACTTAGAGAAAAACCAAATAAAACAGGGTCCAGATGAGAATAACCAAATGCGGGCCTTCTATTGTATTCTTCTGGCAGAGTAGGATGTGTTACATTCCCAGGATTAAGGTATGACTTAGACTCAAAGTACTGTCAGTCACAGAAACTCACCTAAGTGCTGGGATCCAGAGTAATTATTGGGTCTCCATTACAGAGCCAGTATTGATTGATGATTCCTAGGTGGTTAATCAGTCTCCTAGTCCACTAACTCTCTGTGACCTAAAGCTCCACCTTAAATCACATTGCTTATTTCTGACATGGAGAGGAGCATCTCCCACTCCCAATCCCCCAAAGGATTTGCCAGTTACAACCATAAATTATATTGTTTCACTATGCAGAGTGATCCAGTGATTGCCTTCAAGCCAACCAAGACACTCTCCTGAGGTATGACACTTCAGGATCCTAGAGATTACCTCTCAGATGCTGAGGACAAAGTCCCAACCTCTTTTTGGTTGGGTTAACTTTTTTTTTTTTTTTTTTTGAGGCAGAGTCTCGCTCTGTCTCCCAGGTTGGAGTGCAGTGGCACGATCTCAATCTCAGCTCACTGCAACCTCTGCCTTCCAGGTTTAAGCAATTCTCCTGCCTCAGCCTCCTGAGTAGCTGGGACTACAGGCATGTGCCACCACACGTGGCTAATTTTTGTATTTTTAGCAGAGACGGGGTTTCAAGGCCAGGCTGGTCTTGAACTCCTGACCTCAAGTGATCTGCCCACTTCAGCCTCCCAAAATGCTGGGATTACAGGTGTGAGCCACTGCATCCAGCATTTTTTTTTTTTTTTTTTGAGACAGGGTCTCGCTCTGTCACCCAGGGCTCACTGCAACTTCCACCTCCCAGGCTCAAGCAATTCTTCCACCTCAGCTTCCCAAGTAGCTGGGACTACAGAGTGCACCACCACACCTGGCTAATTTATGTATTTTTAGTAGGGACAGGGTTTTGCTATATTGCCCAGGCTGGTCTCGAACTGCTGGACTCAAGTGATCAATCCCAAAGTGCTGGGATTAAAGGCTTGAGCCACCGCACCTGGCTTAGTTTAACTTCTTTATAAGGATATACAGCATAAACACAAATATACAAAGTGTTGATTAAGTCATTGCTTTTCCTGAAAGTTCCTTTTGATTCATATTTCATTATGTACATAAATTTTTATTTTCATAATTTATGCAAGATTTTGGACTGACTGGGAAATTCATTACAAATAGTAACAAGTTAAATGTATATCATATTTTTAAATTAAGTATATTATTTCTATCAAGGATTTTACATGTGAGACATGATGTGGTTCTGAATTGGCCTTATGCAAACCAGAAATCAGGGTGTACTTGGAAAACACAAACTGAACGTTCTCTGTATTCATTAAAGTTTAATGTCATGTCCTAAGTGTGAAACCTTGAGAGCACTGAATAAAGGCTTCACCTGTACACATCTCTTAAATCTGTGTCTTTATAGGAGGCAAGATCCAAACTGAGTTGGAGTCTGTTCCAGAAGCAGGAGCACATGAAGAGTGGTCCTGCCAGCAAATCTGGGAACAAATTGCAAAAGACTTAACCAGGTCTCAGGACTCTATCATAAATAACTCTCAGTTCTTTGAAAATGGTGATGTCCCCTCCCAGGTTGAAGCAGGACTACCCACAATTCATACAGGACAGAAACCTTCCCAGGGTGGGAAGTGTAAACAGTCCTTCAGTGATGTTCCCATCTTTGATCTTCCTCAGCAGTTATACTCAGAAGAGAAGTCTTACACATGTGATGAGTGTGGAAAAAGCATCTGTTACATCTCAGCTCTTCATGTTCATCAGAGAGTCCACGTGGGAGAGAAACTCTTTATGTGTGATGTGTGTGGCAAGGAATTTACTCAAAGCTCACATCTGCAAACTCATCAGAGAGTCCACACTGGAGAGAAACCATTCAAATGTGAGCAATGTGGTAAAGGTTTCAGTCGTAGATCAGCACTTAATGTTCATCATAAATTACACACAGGAGAGAAACCTTACATTTGTGAGGCATGTGGGAAGGCCTTCATTCATGATTCCCAGCTTAAGGAACATAAGAGAATCCATACTGGGGAGAAACCATTCAAATGTGATATATGTGGTAAGACCTTCTATTTTAGGTCAAGACTTAAGAGCCATTCCATGGTTCACACAGGAGAAAAACCATTTCGGTGTGATACATGTGATAAGAGCTTTCATCAGAGATCAGCACTTAATAGGCATTGCATGGTCCACACAGGAGAGAAACCGTACAGATGTGAGCAGTGTGGAAAAGGCTTTATTGGTAGGCTAGATTTTTATAAGCATCAGGTGGTCCACACAGGAGAGAAACCATATAATTGTAAAGAATGTGGGAAGAGCTTCAGATGGTCCTCATGCCTTTTGAACCATCAGCGAGTCCACAGTGGAGAAAAAAGCTTCAAATGTGAAGAATGTGGGAAGGGATTTTATACAAATTCACAACTGTCTTCCCATCAGAGATCCCACAGTGGTGAAAAGCCATATAAATGTGAGGAGTGTGGGAAGGGCTATGTTACTAAGTTTAATCTTGACTTGCACCAGAGGGTCCACACAGGAGAAAGACCTTATAATTGTAAGGAATGTGGGAAGAGCTTTAGCCGGGCCTCAAGTATTTTGAATCATAAGAGACTCCACTGCCAGAAAAAACCATTCAAATGTGAGGACTGTGGAAAGAGGCTTGTACACAGGACATACCGTAAAAACCAGCCGAGAGACTATAGTGGGGAAAACCCATCCAAATGTGAGGATTGTGGGAGACGCTACAAGAGGCGCTTGAATCTGGATATACTTTTATCATTATTTCTAAATGACACATAACTGTTCATATTTATGGGGTACAATGTGCTATTTTAATGTGTGCATACAATTTATAGTGATCCAATCAGTGTAATTGGCGTATCTGTTACCTCAAACATTTACCATTTCTTTGTGTTGGAAAATTCAAAATCCATTTGAGAGGAGTTGGTAGACAGCAAGGGAAGGGTCCCTGGAGAACCCCAGCCAAACGGGTCAGTGTCTCATCCCCACATAACACAAAAAGCAGCCTGGGGAAGAAAATCAAGCTACAGGCACTGATAAGGGAACTAGCACAGGGTGTTGTGCCTGGAGACATGCCCATGGCTGCACAGATAGAAGAACCTCCAGCCCATTCAGGTAAAAATTCGCACAAACCTCCGGCTCACTCAGTTAAGGGAACAAGACCAGACACAGAAATGCCTTTGTCCTTTGTGTAATCAGCAGGCTCCCAGGAAAAAGTTTCTTCTTTTGTGGGCATGAACACAGTGGGCTTCAGTAGGTTCAGGTTGGCACTTTATTTTGTGGAAAAGGAAAAGCCCAGCCTCTGTAAATCATCACTTCAGCTCCTGATTGGTCCCAGGCCAAGCTGAATAGCCCTTACGAATAATCACTTCAACTCCTGATTGGTCCCGGGCCAAGCTGAATAGCCCTTATGAATCATCACTTCAGTTCCTGATTGGTCCTGGGCCAAGGTCCCAGACCAAGCTGAATCACGCTTTCTCCAAGACAGCCCGCAGGCTAAGCGCATTCTTTCCCCTTCCCAGTCCATAAAAACCCCGGACCCCAGCCTCATACTGGGCAACTTATTTGGATCCCCATCTCCACTGTGGAGAGCTTTTTTCTTTCACTTATTAAACTTTTACTCCAATTTCACCCTTGTGTCTGTGCTTCTTAATCATATTGGACGTGAGATTAAGAACTCCGGGGGATACATCACAAGAGAGACTGTTACAGTGTGGTGCATTTGTCAGACTACAACACATTTTTAGTAATTTGTAAATAATTGTTGATTATAGTCACCTTTAGTGCTGCAGAACAGTAGAACTTATTCTTCCCCTCTACCTCTTTTGTATCTGTTAGCCAACCTTTGGCCATCTCACCTACCTCCTACACTTCCTTGCCTGTCTGCATCCACTGTTCTACTCTCTACTACAAAATCAACTTTTTTTAACTTCCATATGAGTGAGGACAGTCAGTATTTCTCTTTCTTTGCTTGGCTTATATTAACAATGTCCTTGAAAACTCATCCATGTTGCCACAAATGATAAAATTGTGTTTCCTTGTTATGTCTAAAGAGGATTCCATTGTGTATATATGCCACCTTTTCTTCATTCATGTATTGATAGACACTTAGGTGGATTCCTTATCTTGGCTATTGTGAGTAGTGCTACAATGAACCTGGGAGTGCAGATATCTCCGCGACATACTAATTTCCTTTCCTTTGGATATACCCAGTAATAGAATTGCTGGATCACTTGAATTTTATTATGCTTCAGAAGCTCCACACGGGAGAGAAACTATGGAAGTATGAGGAGGGTAGTATGTGCTTCATTCAGGCCTCAAGTCTTCAACTTCAGAATGTCCACATTGGAGAGAAGCCTCAGTAATGTGTGTAATAAAGTCTTTACTCAGTTTTCATGACTACAGTCTCACCTAAGCATTCACAAAGGGGAGAAACATTAAAATATGAGGCACATAGAAAGCAGTTCCTTTTGAGTTTGTATCTTGTAATTTACCACAGAATCCATGCTGATGATACATTTCATCCAGTCCTGTAGGAGAAAAAACATTTAAGTTAAAGCCTGTTTCAGCCATATCTCAGCATACCCCAGTGGTCCTGGGACTGTCATAGTGGAGAACCCTTGTAAGTTGTGCAGTAGGGCTTCAAACAAAAGTTTGACAGTTACAGTTATTCAGGAGACAGACCTTAGAATAAGAGTTTATTCATGCATTTACAAAACTAATCATGAACATATCAAAGTTGATTACCACTAGAATGTCAGTGACATGTGTTTGCTGCTGCATCTTCACAACTTTAACACTGATTATCACTTTGTGTTCACTATGCGTTAAATGAATTAAAAGGAGCAAATGCGATGTTTTTAAATTGTATCTAAGAGAGGAAATCTACAAATAATTCAGGGACACCTGAGTTGAAATGCAGAGTACACTAAATACTGCAGTTCACAGCATTATTTTGATAATATCTGTTCACACTTGGTTCCTGTCTTCCCCTCCTCCTCTATTCCGAAGTTGCATTCTTAGTATTTGTGGCTTTGTGTAGTGTTCCATTGGTTGAATACAATATAAATTCAACAATAATTTGTAATTTTTCTCACACTACAGGCTGAAAACATTGTAATAAATTCAATAAAACATCTTAATAAATTCAAAAGTTTAATACCATAAAAGTCTTTTCCAATTATAATCTAGATCACAAAAGCTGAAATTCAATCACATCATGAAAAGTGGAAAATTCACAAGTATGTGGAAACTAAACAACACACTTTATATATATGTGTGTGTATGTGTGTATATATATATATATATATATATATATATATATATATATATATACCCATCCTGTGTCCAAGTGTTCTCATTGTTCAATTCCCACCTATGAGTGAGAACATGCGGTGTTTGGTTTTCTGTCCTTGTGATAGTTTGCTCAGAATGATGGTTTCCAGCTTCATCCATGTCCATACAAAGGACATGAACCCATCTTTTTTAATGGTTGCATAGTATTCCATGGTGTATATGTGCCACATTTTCTTAATCCAGTCTATCATTGGTGGACATTTGGGTTGGTTCCAAGTCTTTGCTATTGTGAATAGTGCCACAATAAACATACATGTGCATGCAACACACTCTTAAATAATATGTCAGAGTAAATCAGGAGTGAAATTAGGAAATACCTTAGACAACTGAAAATGAAAACAATGCCCAAAACTTTTGGAATGAGGCAAAAGCAGTAGGAGGAGGGAAATTTATATCTGTAAATGCTTATATTAAAGAAGAAAGATCTGACATCCACAGCCTAATTTTATTTTCATGAACTAGAAAAAGAGAATCTTACAGAAAGTGATTAGGAGGGAAATAATAAAGATTAAAGTATTAATAAATAAAATAAGAAGAATACAAAGAAAATCAACCAAACCAAGAGTTGATTATTCTGAAAGACTAACAAAATTGTGAAAACTTTAGCAGGACTGACTAAAAAAGACTCAAGTAACTAAAAGTGGGGACATTATTACCAATTTTTACAGAGGTGAGCCACAGCGCCCAGCTTCATTTTTGTATAAGGTGTAAGGAAGGGGACCAGTTTCAATCTTCTGCATATGGCTGGCCAGTTATCCCAGCAGCACTTATTGAATAGGGAGTCCTTTCCCTGTTGTTTTTGTCAGTGTCATCAATGGCATGGTTTGGATGTGTCCCCACCCAAATCTCAGCTTGAATTGTATCTCCCAGAATTCCCACATGTGGGAGGGACCCCACAGAAAGTCAGAATTATTAATTAAAAGGGAAACAGAACTAAGAATTTTGAAAATTCACAGCCTATCTACTTTGGAAAAAAAATTAGAAAACCTGTTCTGGATAAAACAACGGTAGAGATAAGCAACTGATTTAGGAGATTAGTTTGGATTGGTCATGTCAACTGAAGCCAGGACCTGCTGTCCGTAACACTGGAAGAATGACCCCAAAGGCATCTAGGAGATCATAGAGGCTGCTCCTCCCATCACAGACCCAGAGTGCAAGGACCTGGGAAGCAGAAGGGACCTTTGATGCCAAGTGCCCCTAACCTTTTAGGCTCAGTTCCCTGCATGCTACGATTGAGTGTGTCAATACATCTTATCTTTCGGGAAGGCAGAGTAGATCAAGGATACAGCTATAACTGGCATATGAATAGTGATCACTCAATTTTCAGAGAGCGGATGTTTGGCATCAAAAGTTTGGCACAGTCACCTTATTTTTGTGTCTAAACAAAATTTTGAAAAGTTTTTAGTTTAGAAAAATAGGTAAACAGTAGACTCCATTTTTTTTAAAAAGAAGAATATTGGTTTATAGGCCAATGTATGTTTATAGGGAGAAAAAAAGTTACCTTCAAAAGAACAGGTTTTTAGATGAATTGTTTCCTAATTTAGCTTTATACTATTATTATTTTTTAACCAATGCCAGTTTTTAAATTGCTAACTATAATAAAGAAATTATGTTTCACCAAGAAATAAGAAGAAACTTAAAAAAATTTTTTTAATTATTGAGGTATCTGTTGCCTAGGCTGGAGTGCAGTGGTGGCATCATAGCTCACTGCAGCCTCAATCAAACTCCTGGGCTTCAGCAATCCTCCCACCTCAGCCTCCTGAGTACTTGGAACTTGTAGTCCCAAGATCAGGCCACCATGCCTGACCAGTTAAAAAAAAATTTTTATACAGACGAAGTCTCCCTGTATTTCCCTGTCTGGTCTCCAATTCCTGAGCTCAAGGGAACGTCCTGCCCTGGCCTCCCAAAGGGTTGGCATTACAGGTTTGAGCCACTGCGCTTGGCCAGGAAGAAACTCTTAATAAGACATGCTCCTTCACCTATAGAATCCTCCCGTTTTACTGCATTTACAATCTCAATGTAAGATTGATACCAATGCCTAGCTCTTCATCAGTCATTATTGCTCTGAGGTACTGAGCAATTCACTACATTCGCTGAAATTTGATGTTTCTACATCTAAGGAGAAATATGAATACCATGAAAAGTTTATGGGAAGACAGCTATTCCATGACGACACCGCTTCTCCACTAGTAGCTGTGATCTTAAATGGGGGTGGCTTTTCCTGCCAAACCAGTGGTCCCACAGCTTCTGGAGTAGGGGCTGGTGTCTTCCTACTCCTCATTGCCCCTGCCAAACCATTCCACCTGGCTCATCCTTTAAACGGTTAGTTTTAACCTCCCATCGTCAGATTATCCTAATCCTTGAAGATTTTATCTCCTCGTTTGTTCTCTTCCCAATAACACTCCTGTCATCGTGGGAGGCGTTTAGACTTCAGGAATTCCTGTCTATACACTATTTTCGCTCAAAGACTCAGGAAGAGAGACGGACGACTCACAGGGTCACAGTCCACATTCCCCACCAGGCGCTCAGAGATACGGGATACGTTCCGGGTGGGCACTGCGGTGTGTGTAGTCAAGGACCACCGCGGAGTCCAACGCTTCCCGCTGAAGAGTGAGATTATAGACATTTTCCTTTGGCATTGGAGGAAGTGGAGTCCAGACACACTCTGAGCCGCGGGCAAGTTGGCTCAGGCGGCTGGACGAGTGAATTCTGGGAACTGTAGTCCATCAACTTCATGGACTGGCGGACCCTTTGGCTCAAGCAGTTGAACCGGGGAATTCTGGGAAGTGGAGTCCAGACGCCCTGTGGAGACGCTAGCACTTCCGGTGTGTGAGCCTGCGGTTGCTACATAACCGCGTAGTTTGAGCCATTTCTGCGTCTGGCGGGTCCTTCTGAACTTATCACCTTCGCTTGGGGTCGCAACGACCCGATGATCGATGATCCAAGCAAGGGAAAAGAAGCCTTGGCGGAGAGCGGAGGTTTGGTGGGGCGGGGAATGGGTTTTTTTTCCCGTCCACGGAAGCTTTCTGGGATGGGGGTGCTGTGCTCGCATCCCGGGGGTTGGAATTGGCGGGGTCCTCTGTGCCCTGCTGTGAGCGTTTCCAGGACTTTGACCTCGCTCAGCCTGCCTCTCTCCACCCTACGTGTGCGACCGCTTTCTCGCAGTGTGACGTGGAGTGTTACTCAATGTCCTTATACTTTCCGTTGCTGTTTTTTGTAATGGGGACATTAGAACCATCCTAGTAGAATCGTTTTTGGGAACTGAAAGAGAACGCAAATGAGAACCTTAAAGCAGTCCCTGTCACTTGGTGACTGGTGGTCTCTTGTTAACTTCCCGAAGAGGTCAGGTCCCCGGGTGGAGTCATAGCTTCAGCTGCAGGGCCCCTGGTCCTTCTCGCTAATCCCTGCAGGACGCTGGATGATCCCGGGAGGCCTTCTGACCTCTTTTTAGGAAAGCGAGTTGCGTCCGCTTCCACGAAGGGCGGGGAGCATTTAATTTTTATGGGGGACCGCGATGCAGTCAGGGTATTTCACAACTTTCGCCTTCCCCAGCCTGACCTTTCTAAAAGAGCTGCAGGGAGGGGACTTCTTGGCTACTGAGGGCAAATCTCTATGTGATTGGTCCTTGGCTTTTTTCTTTTATAGAGATGTTCACCCAACCGAGAGTGTGTCCTCGGGTATGGGTGTTGATAATCATTAAGCCGTAATTGGTAACTTCATTCTAAGTGCTTTATACAAATAAATTTAGGCCACACTGTGGCTCTGTGAAGTATTGCTTTTCTCTGTTTTAAAGATGAGAGTGAGACACAGGGTACATAGCAGCCAACTAGTGAGAGGTAGAGCTGGGGTTGGCACCTACGCAGTCCAGGTCAGAGCCTGAGTTGATCACCTCTTGGATACATTCTCATTGAGGCAGAGGAACTAGCTGGACTCGTAGGGAAAGCAAGTTAGGACCTGATTGAAAGGACGTTGAGAGCAAGGCTCATGGGCTTGGACGTCTAGGAATTTTTTAAAAATTTCTCAACTATTTTGTTTCATGTTTTCCAAGTATTTCGTACTGTTGTGGAACTGTATCATTGTGGAGAAGTCTGAAATAGGAGAAATGAGAGTAGAAAAAGTTTTTTAATTACCCATGAATCCAAGATGTAAAGATAGTAACTGTTAAGCTTCTAATTGATTTCTTTTTAGTCTTTCTTTGTGTCTACTTCTATATTTGTTGATAAACATTTTTTTAAAAATTATTGTATTTTAATGTGTTTTCCCATATGTCTTTTAACTATAGAAAATTTTAGATACTGCTAATAGAGACTAAACTAGTGAGGCTGGTTGTGGTGGCTCATGCCTAAAAATACAAATATTAGCCGGGCGTGATGGCACATGCCTGTAGTCCCAGCTACTCCAGAGGCTGAGGCAGGAGAATTGCTTAAACCCGGGAGGTGGAGGTGGCAGTGAGCCAAGATCACGCCACTGCACTCCAGCCTGGGCAACAGAGTGAGACTCAAAAAAAAAAAAAAGAATAAACTAGTGAACTGCCATATTATATAATGCTCAATTTTATTATTCCCATTATCCTTATGACTATTTCCTGATATCTAAAATATTTTCGCTGGGCGCGGTGGCTCACGCCTGTAATCCCAGCACTTTGGGAGGCCGAGGTGGGTGGATCACGAGGTCAGAAGATCGAGACCATCCTGGCCAATATGGTGAAACCCCATCTCTACTAAAAAAAAAAAAATACAAAAAATTAGCTGGGCATGGTGGCAGGCAGCTGTGGTCCCAGCTACTCCAGAGGCTGAGGCAGGAGAAAGGCGTGAACCCGGGAGGCGGAGCTTGCAGTGAGCGAGATCGCGCCACTGCACTCCAGCCTGGGCTAGGGAGCGAGACTCTGTCTCAAAAAAAAAAAAAAAAATTAAAACAAAATAAAAACAAATAAAATATTTTCATCTTTATATCATTTAAAAGCTATAGAAAAGTTGCAAAAATAGTATAAGGAGTTCTCATACTCTATCCAAATTTGCCAATTGTTTACATTTTTCCTGGTTGCTTTGTTGATGACCATCAGCCAAATACCACCAGGAACATAACTAAGCAGAGACAGCTGATTATGGCTTTCTGCAGCAAGGAAGCCCACATACCATGGTAAATGTGGGGTGTTTTGGTAAGAGGTATTTAGGAAGGGATGGTATAGGGTTTCACATAACATGCTAGATAATATTAGATATTAAATAATATTGTTATCTATTACATATCAGATCTGTTAAAAGACTACTAGTAGTTGTAGTGTTACTCATTAGATAGTGTTGAATAGCATATTACCTAACATCCTGTTATCTAATCTGTAGTTACATATTTAAATTTGTTCAATTTTTCATTTAAAGTCCTATGCCAGGCACAGTGGCTCATGCCTGTAATCCCAGCATTTTGGGAGGCAAAGGCGGGTGGATCTCCTGAGGTCAGGAGTTCGAGACCAGCCTGGCCAACATGGTGACACCTTGTCTCTACTAAAAATATTAAAAAAAGCCAGGTGTGGTGGCATGCTCCTGTAATCCCTGCTGCTTGGGAGGCTGAGGCAAGAGAATCACCTGAACCCAGCAGGCGGAGGTTGCAGTGAGCCGAGATCGTGCCACTGCACTCCAGCATGGGTGACAGAGCGAGACTCTGTCTCAAAAAATAAAAAAATAAAGTCCTTATGACTGTGTCACTTGCCCCACCCTTCACCTGCAACGCCATTCAAAGTCCAGTTTATGCATTGTCTTTAGTTGTCACATTCCACAGTTTCTTTAGTCTAGAAAGATTCCACAGTCTTTGTCTTTTATAAACATGGTGGTTTTTTTTTTAACCGGAAAGTTATTTTGGAGAAAGATGTTCATTTGGAGTTTGATATATTTCATGTTTAGTTTCAGATTATGTATTGTTGTTAAGGATATTGCACAAGTGATGAGGTTTCCTCTTTATTGCAACATAACAGGGTTCACATGATGTCGTTTGTCCCTTCACTGGTGATCTCAACTGTGTTCACTTGGCCAAGATGATGCCTTTCAGATTTGTCCGCTGTAAAGTTACCTTTTTAAAAAAAACTCAAGTTTCTTATTGGAAGGTACATTATTAGTGGGCATTCTACTAAAGATGAACTTCTAGTTCTCTTCATTTATTCATTTGTTTGTTCAACTATAAATCTTCCAACAATATGGACTCAGAATTCAGTCTTATGAAGGTAAATGACATGTGGATTAGCAATTTTTTTTCAACTCTATTGAGGTATATTTTACATAAAGCATTCACTCATTTCAGGAGTACAGTGATCTTTAGGAACTTTGTAAAGCGGAGTAACCATCATCATAATTCAGTTTAGTTATTTTTCACCCTCAGTTGGACTCTGTGCCCATTTACAATTAAACCTCATTCTCACCCCAAATCTGGAGCAACCACTAACCTACTTTTCCTCTATGTATACATTTGACTATTCGGACATTTCATATAAATGGAATCATATAATCCCTGGATTTTGGTGACTGGCTTCTTTCTCTTAGCATGTTTCCAAGGTTTGTGCATGTTGTAGCATGAGTTGGTACTTCATTCCTTTTAATTTCCAAATTAGATTCCATTATATGGATATGCCATGATTTTTCTATCCATTTACCCAGAGGAAGGCATTTTAGTTTTGCACAGTTTTGGGGTTAGTATGAATAATGCTGCTGTGATCATTCATAATACACGTGCTTGTTGCTACACAGCCTCCCCAGCCACCATTTCATGTCTCTCTTTTGCTGTGTCTGGCATTTTCCAGGCACAATTCCACCTTCCTTTGTGCTCCATTACTCAGGACTCTGAAGACTCCAAAAAGTAGGAGGAAAAATGACCACATTCAAGGTGAGTAGAGCTCACCTCTCTTGCTATTAAAATTCCATCTTATTGCTCATATTGTCGTATATTTTTCTCTGTCTTGGGAAAACTCAAGGAGGAAATGGGCATTTGGGACCTGTTGTGTGCCAGTTGCTTCCTTTGTCTCTTTTTTGTTGACTTTGCATTTGGTTTTTGGTTTGGGTTTTGTTTTGTTTTTTACTGTTACATTATGGAGTAGAAAAATTAGTAGGAATAAACAGTGCTCCCACTTCTTCACCTCGTTGCTCTCAAATTAGCCTGATTTTTCTTCTTGTGCTGTTCCTTGTACATTCATAACTGTATTTGTATTGATGATGGAGTTCCTTATGTCAAGGGTGCGCTATACGCCAACATAACATGTCCTTCTGGTTTTCTTCATACTTGTCCATCAGATAGTTAGTTCCCCTTTCTGTGGAGGCCCACATTACGCATGTTGGCTCCATTTCTCTTAGATGCTCCAGGGACCCTCTGACCCACTTCACCCACCTCCTGAGTCCTCTGGCCCCAGGAATGAGCTATTATTTAAGGTGTCACAATCAGCGGATCACACACCAAGCTCCTGTGTTTCCGTATTCTGTCCTCTCTGTCTCAATCCATGCAGCCAGCTCACATCTGTGGAGGGGTGGCCTGTGTCCCGCTTATCATTCTATCTTCTTTATAAATCATCAAGCTGCTGTCCAGCCTGCGCCCCCAGGCTGCCATCACAGCACTGGGCCAATTGCCCAGGATATAAGTGCTCCCCCTTTGCCAGTCCAGAGTTCTGTCAAATTGGATCCTGCTGGCTGCACCAATTCCATGGAACAGGTTCACTAGTTACAGACTTGGCGAGTCTACCATGAGAGAGCACACTCATGTATGACAAATTACATAAAGCAGATTTATTACATGTAGGTAGCAAGGGACAACAGAAGCCTATGATCCACTGTGAGCCAGTCCTCCAAGGCTCAAGAAAGCTGCCTAGAGTGGGTGGAGTCACGACTGCACATGCCCCATTTGCACCATAGCTGAGGCACCCCAAGAGGCAGCCTGTCCCAGGTTATATGCCTCAGGGGTAACATGACTTACTGAGCAGTTCCTCTCTAACTCAAGATATTATCTTTTATGGATTGGACTAGCACCAAAGAAGGCATAAAAATAAAAAATAAAATAAAAAGATGTTATCTTCCCTGGGAAGGACATTGCATAACTAGCACATTTATGGTTATTCTTGAGACCTATAAACAAGAAAGTGGGGAGAATGGATCCAAGGCTACTTTGAAAATAGTTACCTAAAACCTGTTAGTTTGGCAAATACTAAAGAAAAGTGATAGCATCCAGGGTTTGGGTCTGAGAGAGGAGGACAATAAGCCTCATCAAACAAGGTTGAGACTGAATTGCTCATTGTTGCTGGGGCAACTGGGGCAATTGGCAAAATTCATTGAAACCTATATAGGTGTAGCCCAGGATGCACCATTTGAAATCCTAAGGGGTTACTTACAACGAGACTCAGTAAGTGCACAAAGTAAAAATACAGGAGGTCTTTTTCATGATTGCAGTTCTGGTGGAGCTCAGGAAAATCACTGTCAGGATACAGACAGAATGAGTGGGAAATCTATAAGTTGACCTCCACTTCTCTTCTCCGCCTGCTCAATGCTGCTCCTCCCCCAGTAGTCCATGGTCATAGGATTGAGGTTATGTATCCTTGATGTTATAGGAGGCAGTGACCTTCAAGGATGTGGCTGTGTTCTTCACTGAGGAGGAGCTGGGGCTACTGGACCCTGCCCAGAGGAAGCTGTACCAAGACGTGATGCTTGAGAACTTCACGAACCTGCTGTCAGTGGGTGAGCACAGGCACCCTCTGTAATGGAACATCAGGCCCCAGGAGTGGCTTTGTATCCTAGAGTATTCAAGTTTGTGTATGCAGTGGGAACTTAAATTTCCAGTAAATTTTACCTTGATATTACCTAGAATGAATTGGTATTAAGCACATGACTTTGCATGTTCACAGGGCATCAACCATTCCACCCTTTCCACTTCCTAAGGGAAGAAAAGTTTTGGATGATGGAGACAGCAACCCAAAGAGAAGGAAATTCAGGTAAGAAGCAAGCAACTGTGTGTCCTTGTACATGACTTTCCCATTTGTTTTACGTCTGACCATGCCCACTTATATCACCCTGATCTAAATTGCCCAATCTCTTTCCTGGTTTATTACAACCCCCTTCTGGCTGGTGGTCCTGTTCCCTCCCTTCCACCCTGACATCTATTTTCCCCAGAGCAGCCAAAATGATCCTTGGGAAATGCAAGTCAGTTTTCCACTCCTTGGTCCAAAAGCCTTTATGGTTTATTAATGTTATTAAAGTTACAACCTCTTTATTGGCTTTTAGAGACCCTGAGGTTTGTTCTTCATCCCCTGCTGCCTCTTGACTACATCTGTCCTCTCCCCCTTGCACCATCTTTTCCAGCCACGTTGTCCTCCCTGCTGTTACTCTGTCCTGTCATGGACACTGTATTCCCTGTTGCTGGTAACAAATAACAGACTTCACAGATTAAACAACACTTTTGTTCTTTCTGACATGGGGAGGACGGTCTCCCACCCCTCACCCTCGAAAGGAGTGGCCAGCCACAACCCTAAATCATATTGTTTCACTATCCAGAGTGATCCAGAGTTGGCACCCTAACAAACAAAGACACTCTCCTCCAGCATGATATGTCAGGATCCTAGAGATTACCTCTCAGATGCTGAGGACAAAGTCCTGACTTCTTTTTACTTAGGGTAACTTCTATATAAGGATATACAACATAAACACAGATATATAAACTATTGATTTTGTTACTGTTTTTCCTTAAATTTCCCTTTGATTTATATTTCACTATGAACATAATGTTTTAATTTAGTAATTTATCATGCAAGATTTTTGACTGACCAGAAAATTCCTTAGAAATAGTAACAAATTAAATGTATATATTATATCAGTTTTTTAATTCAGTCTGTTATTTCCATCAAGGATTTTACATATGAGACATGGTGTGGTTATAAATTGGTCACATACAAACCAGAAAACAAGATGCATGGGGAAAACATAAACTGAACATTCATTAAAGTTGAATGCCATATCCTAAGTGTGAAATCTTAAAAACACCGAACAAAGGCTTCATTTGTCCACATCTCTTCATTCTGTGTCCTTATAGGCAGCAAGACTGTTGCAGAAGCAGGACCACATGAAGACTGCCCTTGCCAGCAAATCTGGGAACAAACTGCAAGTGACTTAACCCAGTCTCAAGACTCCATCATAAATAATTCTCACTTCTTTGAACAAGGTGATGTCCCCTCCCAGGTTGAGGCAGGACTATCTATAATTCATACAGGACAGAAACCTTCACAGAATGGGAAGTGTAAACAGTCCTTCAGTGATGTTGCCATCTTTGATCCTCCTCAGCAGTTCCACTCAGGAGAGAAGTCTCATACATGCAATGAGTGTGGAAAAAGCTTCTGTTACATCTCAGCTCTTCGTATTCACCAGAGAGTTCACTTGAGAGAGAAACTCTCTAAGTGTGACATGCATGGTAAGGAATTCAGTCAGAGCTCATGTCTGCAAACTCATGAGAGAGTCCACACTGGAGAGAAACCATTCAAATGTGAGCAGTGTGGGAAAGGCTTCAGATGTAGAGCGATACTTCAAGTTCACTGCAAATTACATACAGGAGAGAAACCTTATATTTGTGAGAAATGTGGGAGGGCCTTCATTCACGATTTCCAGCTTCAGAAACATCAGAGAATTCATACTGGGGAGAAGCCGTTCAAATGTGAAATATGTGGTAAGAGCTTCTGCCTTAGGTCAAGTCTTAATAGGCATTGCATGGTCCACACAGCAGAGAAACTGTACAAATCTGAGGAGTGTGGAAAAGGCTTCACTGATAGCCTAGATTTGCATAAGCACCAGATAATTCACATAAGACAGAAACCGTACAATTGTAAAGAATGTGGGAAGAGCTTCAGATGGTCCTCGTATCTTTTGATCCATCAGCGAATCCACAGTGGAGAAAAACCATACAGATGTGAGGAGTGTGGGAAGGGCTACATTAGTAAGTCAGGTCTTAACTTGCACCAGAGGGTCCATACTGGAGAGAGACCTTATAATTGTAAGGAATGTGGGAAGAGCTTTAGCCGGGCTTCAAGTATTTTGAATCATAAGAAACTCCACTGCCGGAAAAAACCCTTCAAATGTGAGGATTGTGGAAAGAGGCTTGTACACCGGTCTTTCTGTAAAGACCAACAAGGAGACCGCAATGGAGAAAACTCATCCAAATGTGAGGACTGTGGGAAGCGCTACAAGAGGCGCTTGAATCTGGATATAATTTTATCATTATTTTTAAATGATATGTAAGTTGTACATATATATGGGATATGGTATGAAATTGTAATATGTGTATATAATACGTAATGATCAAATTGATGTAATTAGTGTATTACCTTAAACAATTAACATTTCTTTGTTTTGGGAAAATTCAAAATCCATTGTTCTAGCGATTTGAAAAGAAACAATAAATTATTGTTGATTATAGTCACCTTTGGTGCTTTAGAACACTAGAATGTATTTCTCCTATCTAGCAGTACTTATGTATCTTGTTACCCAATCTTTGGCTATCTTACCTAACCCCTACACTTCCCTGCTTGTAGAACCACTGTTTTACTCACTACTTCTATGAAATCAACTTTTTTAGCTTCCATATGTGTGTGAGGACAGTTAGTATTTATCTTACCTTGCTTAGCTTATATTGTTTAACATAATGTCCTCCAAAGCTCTTCTGTGTTGCCACAAATGACACAATTTTGTTTTCTTTTTGTGCCCAAAGAGTATTCTATTGTGTATATATGCCACCTTTTCTTCATTTATCTATTGATGGACACATAGGTGAGTTCCATATCTTAACTATTGTGAAGAATAGTGCTCCGATGAACATGGTAGTGTAGATATCTGATCCACATACTGATTTCCTTTGCTTTGGATATACTCAATAGTGGGATTGCTAGATCACTCGAATCTTATGCCTCAGAGGCTTGACACAAGAGCAAAACTATGGAAGTGTGGCTAGGGTGATATGGCTTCATACCACCTCAGGCCTCAAGTCCTCAACTGCACCAGAATGTCCACGTTGGACAGAATCCTTAGTAATGAGGTGTGTGATAAAGTCTCTGCTCAGTTGTCTATAATCTCATTTGAGAGTTCACAAAGGGGCAAAACATTAAAAAGAGGCATATGGTAAGCACTTCAGTGTGTGTTTATATCATAATTTATCACAGTCCATACTGATAATATATTTCATCCAGGCTTGTAGGACAGAAAACATTTGTTTAAGTTAAATTCAGTGTTTCACCATAGCTCAGCATACTCCCATCATCCTAGGACCATCGTAGTAGACAACTCTTGTAAATTGTGCAGTAGGGTTGCAAACAGAACTTACACTTGTCATTCAGGAGACAGGCCTTAGAATAAGAGTTTGTTCACACATTTACAAAACCCTAATGATGAACATGTCAAAAGTGGTGACCACTAGAATGTCAACTACAGGTACCTTGTTTTCTGCATCCTCAGGACCTTAACACTGATTAGCACTTACATGTTTAGTATGTGTTAAATGACTCAAAAGGAGAAAATATGATATTTTAAAATTGTATCTAGGAGAGAAAATCTACAGAAAATAATTCAGGGACACCTGAGTTAAAATGCAGAATACACTCAGTTCTGCAATCCAAAGCATTATTTTGGGTAATCTTACCCTGTTGCACTTGGCTGCTGGCTTCCCCTCATCCTCTGTTCTGAAGTTGGATTTTTACTACTAGTGGCTTTGTCTAATGCTCCATTGGTTGCATACAATATAAATTCAACAATCATTTGTAACTCTTCTCACACTACAGGCTGAAAATGGTTTGTTAACTTGTCAATAACAGTCCACTGCATATATCACAATTACATTTTTTTCAACAGTGTTAAGGCAAAATTTATAGTAATACTTTTTACGTGGCAGATGTAGTTACGTTGGAAAAAACTTCCTTAGTTCTGAATCCTCGTGATTGCTTCTGTATTTCCATGCAGGCTTTGATATAATGGCCTTCTAATTGTGGTAGCATTTATTTTATCAAACAACTCAGGTAGAAGCTATGCCAGTTTGACAATTTTTGGAAACCTAACCTAATATTCTCTTCCTATCTCTATGAAATACCAACAGAAACCTATCGGAGTTTGGTAATTTCATGAAATGTATCCATGATTGGGGTAGGAGTGACATTTACATGCTCTTCTTTATTGTTGGCAGTAAAAATAAGTCTTTTGTAAGCAGTGTATATCAGAATGTATAAGGTACAAGTGTTTTACCTGGAAATGATGGGATAGGAAATTATGATTATGATGTTAAAACTGTGAAAAGTAGAAAACCACATGGATGATATCACCCCATTTTAAAATGGAATAAGTATTCAACAAGAATTTGTGTGAAATGCATTTATTCCTATAACATAAGACCAATAAAATGAGGGCACCAGACATACAGTAAAAGGAGAAAAACATAATGTGAGCTTTGTGAAATCTGACTGTAACCTTCATAACATAATCAAATATCTTTGTGTGTTTCTGGGACTTTTTAATGTGTATATACGTAATTTGTGAACAACTATTTCCTCTGGCAATGAATATTTGCTGGTATTTTTCCATTTTATAATTTTATGCATTTTTTCTCAGTGAACATCAGTTTTATCAAAGCAGTAAATTTAGTGCAATAAATTTGCAAACTTATTAATGTTAATCACTTACCTACCAGGACTCAGAATCTCAGAATAAAATTGCTCTGTATTGTCATATGATGTAAGTTCACAATGACTAGGGCATTTTGAAGTCATTTCAAAGTGAAATACTCTCTGGTTGGGCCAGGTGCAGTGGCTCACGCCTGTAATCCCAGCACTTTGGGAGGCTGAGGCTGGTGGATCATGAGGTCAGGAGATCGAGACCAACCTGGCTAACACGGTGAAACCCCATCTCTACTAAAAGCACAAAAAATTATCCAGGTGTGGTGGCGGGCGCCTGTAGTCCCAGCTACTCGGGAGGCTGAGGCAGGAGAATGGTGTGAACCCAGGAGGCAGAGCTTGCAGTGAGCTGAGATCATGCCACTGCACTCCAGCCTGGGCAACAGAGTGAGACTCCGTCTCAAAAATATATATATATTCTCTGGTTTTTAGAATATGCAGATAAAGTGATGAAGTCTGGTTAACTGTCTTGGTAATTAAAGCATGTGATGCTTCTTTAGGGATAAGTCAGGGAGTGTGCAAATACTGGAGATCCTGCCCAGTGCCCAGACACAGCTGATTTATCGAGACAGAGAATTCACAATAGCGAAAGAATTTAATACACATAGAACTGGCTAAATGGGAGACAAGGGTTTTATTATTACTCAGATCAGCCTCCTTGAAAATTTGGAGGCTAGGGTTTTTCACAGATAGTTTGACAGGCAGGGGGCTAGGGAATGGGTGCTGCTGGTTGGCTGGGGATGTGAAAAATGGTCCTTGTGCACTAAGTCCACTTCTGGGTGGGGGCCACAGGACCAGTTGAGTCAAGAGTCATGGGTTTAGGTGGGACCATCCAGTTGTCAGAAATGCAGAAGCCTGAAAACACATCTCAAAAGGCCAGTCTGAGGTTCTACAATAGTGGTGTTATTTACTGGAGTAGCTGGGGAATTTGCAAATTTTAAGACCTCTGGAATAACAGCTGGAAATCAGAATAATGACTGGTAATCCTTTACACATATATCTTAGAATTCAGGCCCCTCTCATCCTCGTAAACTAGTGGGGCCTTTCAATAGTATTACAAAGGCAGTTTAGTTTGGGGGAAGGGCTATTACCATTTAAATTATAAACTAAATTCCTCCCAAAGTTAGCTGAGCCCACGCCCAGGAATTACTACCAAGGGCAGTTTGGTGGTTAAAAGCAAGATGGAGTTGGTTAGATGAGATCTCTTGCACTGTCATAATGTTCTCACTGTTATAATTTTTACAAAGGTGATTTCAGAGATTGAAATAGATATACATATGTGTGAAGGTTGTTTGTTTGTTTTTTGTCTTTTAAAGCAACAGATCTTCACCTGAGGTCAGGAGTTCGAAACCAGCCTGGCCAACACGGTGAAACCCTGTCTCTACTAAAAATACAAAAATAACCGAGTGTGGTGGCACATGCCTGTAATCGCAGCTACTCAGGAGGCTGAGGTGGGAGAATCACTTGAAACCAGGAGACAGAGGTTGCAGTGAGCCAGATCACGTCATTGCACTCCAGCCTGGGTAATGAGCAAAACTCCGTCTCAAAAAATTAAAAAAAAAAACAAACAGATCTTTTGAAAACCAGAGGTGTATGGGCAGGGAACATAGCATGACAGCAGCAGAGCTTCTGTTGCTATGGATCCAGTTAGAACAAAGACCTGGTTTGGATGCCAATTCAGAGTTATATATACCATGGTGTTGACAAAAAGAGTCAAACTCTATAAAATATAAAGAGGTTTATTCTGAGCACAATATGAGTGACCAAGGCCCATGACAAGGCCATAAAAGGTCCTGAGAACATGTGCCCAAAGTGGTTGGGTTATAGCTTGGTTTTATACATTTTAGGGGGACAGAAGTTACAGGCAGATATCAGTCAATACAGGTATACATTGATTTGGTCTGCAAAGGCGGGACAACTCAAAGTTGGCCATGGAGGTGCTTCCAGGTCTTGGGTGGGTTCAAAGATTTTCTCATTGGCAGTTGGTTCAAAGAGTTATCTAAAGGCCTGGAATCAATAGAAAGGAGTGTCTGGATTATGATAAAGGGTTGTGGAGACCAAGGTTTTTATTATGCAAATGAAGACTCCATGGTAAATGGTAAATGTCTCTTATCAGTTGAAAATAGTGCCAGACTCTTCAGTTAATTCTCTCCTAGAGAGAGACCTGGGAAAGGGAGAGGAATGTAGATTTTACAAAACGAATATACTAAGCATGCTAGATTCTAATGAGATTGCTCTGATTTGACAATATTAAAGGTTTTCTTAATAAATTGACTTCCAATCTTATCTTTAATGTCTGTAGTACTCTTGTGCACTGAATATTATTTTTTTCATTAAACAGTTTTCTGTAGATCCTGAGGAAAAGATACAAAAAAATTTGAAAAACTCAAAAGGCAGTTTCCTGCTGATGAACATCGGTGGGATAATTGATTTTAATGGATTTATAGTGCATAGACTATAGTCCCTAGTTATTTAATCAAGCACTAATATAGACTTTGTGATGGTATTTTGTAGACATTCAGCCCATAATCAGTTGGCTTTGAGTAGGGATATTATGCTAAATAAGGGTAGGCCTGATCAATCACATGAAGATCCTTCAGAATAGAGCTGAAGCTTCTCTGAATGAAAAAAATATTGCATCTTCTGGTGGCATCTTCCTCTCATGGGTTAGAGTTCCATTTTCACCTTTCTGGTGGCCAGCCATATGCATTTTGGAATTGCTTAGTGATATGGTTTGGCTCTGTGTCCCCACCCAAATCTCATGTTGAATTGTGATCCTGAGTGTTGGAGGTGGGGCCTGGTGGCAGGTGATTGGATTATGGGGGCTGTTTCTAATGATTTAGCATCATCCCCCTAGTGCTGTCTTTTGATGGAATTCTGATGAGATCTGCTTGTTTTAAAAGTGTGTAGCACCTCCTCCTGCTCTCATTCTCTCCTGCTCTGCCATGGTAAGACATGCTTGCTTCCCTTTCACTTTCCATCATGATTGTAAATTTCCTAAGGCCTCCTAGCCATGCTTCCTGTACAGCCTGTAGAACTGTGAGTCGATTAAACCTCTTTTCATAAATTACCCAGTCTCAGGTAGTTCTTTTTTTTTTTTTTTTTTTGAGATGGAGTCTTGCTTTGTCACCCAGGCTGGAGTGCAGTGGCGCAATCTCGGCTCACTGCAACTTCTGCCTCCCAGGTTCGAGCTATTCTCCTGCCTCAGCTTCCCGAGTAGTTGGGATTACAGATGTGTGCCACCATGCCCAGCTAATTTTTGTATTCTTAGTAGAAACGGGGTTTCATTATGTTGGACAGGCTGGTCTCGAACTCCTGACCTCAGGCGATCCACATGCCTTGGCCTCCCAAAGTGCTGGGATTACAGGTGTGAGCCACCGCACCCAGCCAGGTAGCTCTTTATAGCAGTGTGAGAACAGACTAATAGACTTAGCCAGTTCCACTGTGCCAAAGTAGAGTTCCTTGCAATAATTGCTTGTATATGTCACACTGATTCTGTTTCTCTGGTTGAATGCTGACCAAAAGACATTTTGCCCCACAAGAACTTCTAGAGGAAGAACACCCTAAGGATGAGTTTTCTAAATTGATTGTGTTTTCTAGAATTGGATTTCTACTCTTACTAAATTTAAGAGCACTATTGACTTTATTTCCAGTGCAACATAGGGAACTGGTTGTGAAAGGCATGGTGTGATAATATGCCAAATATCATACTGAATAATCCTAATCAAATGCCTATTGGAATGATTCTGGTGACCATGAATTTGTTAGTTTAGGACACAGTAGACAAACTTATCAGTATAGTAGTATTTTCTGGATGCTCCTAGTTGGGCTTCAGAAATTAGGAAAGAAGGCTGGGCGCGGTGGCTCACGCCTGTAATCCCAACACTTTGGGAGGCCGAGTAGGGTCGATCACTAGGTCAGGAGATTGAGACCATCCTGGCTAACACGGTGAAGCCCCATCTCTACTAAAAATACAAAAAAAGTTAGCCAGGTGTGGTGGCACGCACCTGTAGTCCCAGCTACTTGGGTGGCTGAGGTAGGAGAATGGCATGAGCCCGGGAGGCAGAGCTTGCAGTGAGCTGAGATTATGCCACTGCACTCCAGCCTGGGTGACAGAGCGAGACTCCATCTCAAAAATAAAAAAGAAGGAAAGAAAAAGATGAGGTCAATCACTATGCAGGGCTTAACTATGCCTTGTTGATCTTGGTATTCATAGTAAATAAATTGATGGGAAATCTATGATACTGTCACTGGGTTTGTGTTGTCAGAAGAGTTCTATTGCAGGGGAAGAGAACTCTAACTGCAACCACCTAACATAGTCACAGCCCTCAAATCAATTCCAAGACATGTCCAGTTTACAAATCCACATTCATTTACATAAAGGGGAGGCCAATGTTAGATGAGTATGGGCCCTGATACATTTCAGAGTTCTCCATAGGAAACCATGGGCATAAACCTGTGACTGAGTACATAAAAGGAGAAATAATCACTCTTTTGGGCAATGACTGAATCCTTATTGTCAAATGGCACGTTGATATGATGATCAGACATGGTGAGGAGAAAGTAGGAACTACACTAGGCATATTAGTAAGACACATACATGACAGAAAGGAAGAATAAATCCTATAAATATTCATGGGCCTTCCATTTTGGTGAAATTTCCATAGGTTCACTGATGTGGGACTATTGAGATATCCCTTCTAAGATATAGGACAAGTAGCATATGGTACTTCCTACAACCAAACAAAGTGTCACAATGTCTAGTGGCCCTCCTTGGCTGCTGGATGCTACTTATGCCTCACTGGGATATGCTACTCTGCCTTTTTTTTGTCTGACCCAAAAACATTTTGCCTCAACTAAGATACCATAAGGCTGTATAGTGTATCCTGGCTGCCATGTAAGTTTCTCTACCCCAAAGACACTGTGGACCAGGAGATCCAAAAGTAATTGAAATATCAGTGACAGAGAGTGATGTTTGGAGCCACTGGCTGGTCACATTTGATGAATCAAACCACAAATGGATAGGATTTTGTAGCAAAGCCCAGTCATCCTCTACATATACTTACTCTTTTTCTTTTTGGTGGAGACAGGGCCTTGCTTTGTTGCCCAGGCTGGTCTTGAACTCCTGGCATCAAGAGATCCTCGTTCTTCAGCCTCACAAAGCAATGAGTACAGGTATGAGCCCCCACCCCCAGCCTACTTACTCTTCTTTGGAAAAGCAGCCTATGATTTTGCTAGTGGTCTTAGCAGAGACAGAGCACTTAACCATAACCTACCAAATTAGCATGTGTGCCAAGCTTTCCGTCATGAATTGGGTGTTGTTGGCCCTTCCTTGTCTTTAAATTGTATGTGCACATTGGTATTCCATTTGTAAGTGGTATATGTATGATTGGGTTTGATCAGGCTCTGAAGCCACAGATAAGTGTATCTAAGGCCCATGACCCCTACTCCTACTATGTTATCTTCAGAATGAGTGAACATGAAGACAAGTCCTATGAATTATTGTGTCACAGCAGCAAAAAGAAATGAAGTGATTAAAAGTAAACAAAGCCTAAAGGACCACATGTGCCTTATAGGTGTCCTGGGTAGAGAGAAAGAAAGCCAAGAGAGATTATTTACAGAAATAAAAGCTGAAAACTTCTCAAATATGAAAAACACATCATTCTGTAAATCCAAGAAGCTCAATGCATTTCAAGTAAGATAAACCCAAAGGTACCCAACTGAGACATGTTATTTAAAAATTGTTGGAAACCAAAGACAAGCGAAAAATTTGACAGCAGCAAGTCCAAAGTGACTTGTCATGTACAAAGAAATCTTTAATGAAGATGTCAGCAGATTTCTCAGCAAACATCTGAGACTAGCTGATATATTCTTTGCTAAAAACACATAGACACCATACATACACACACACGTCTATTGAGAATTCAACATTCAGCCAAACTGTCCTTCAAACTTGAGAGATAAATCTATGTGAATGGGTAGACAATATGTATAGACATAATATATGACGTCAGTTGTACAAAGTGGGGAGAAGGAGAAGCTGTGAATGAGTAGTGTTTTTGCACGTGATTGAAGTTAAGCTGGTATCCATGGAAAACAGTTTGCTACAACTTTAGAATGTTACATGTAGAATGTTACATGTAAGTCCATGAATCAGAAATGTTACATGTTTGTAACTACAAATACTAATGAAACATACACAAAGGGAAATGAGAAGAGATTCAAAATGTATCACTACAGAAAAAGAACTCAACATCAAGGAAGGCAGTAATGGAGGATATGAGGCAAAAGAGCCAGAAGACATATAGAAACAAATAAAATGGTAAGACCTTCCCTATGAATAACTGATTTACCATAAATGAATTAAACACCCTAACCAAAAGATGTAGTTTGGTAAAATGATTGAAAAAAACAGTATCCAAGTGTATGCTCTGCACAAGGGATTTGCTTTAGATCTAATAACATGCATAGACTTAAAGTGAAAGGATGGGAAAGTTTGTCCATATCAGTAGTAACAAAAAGACAGAAAGAGTGGCAGAGACAAAGAAAAACTATATAATGCTAAAGGGTGATTCCACCAAGAAGATATAGCAATTATAAACATATGTGCACCACACATCAGAGCTCCAAATTATATGAAGCAAATAAAGAATTAAAGAGAGAAATAGGCAGCTACCCAGTAATACAGTTGACCCTTGAACCACATGGATTTGAACTTCACAGGTCCAATTATATGTGGATTTTTTTTAGTGAAACACACATTGAAAATACAATATTCACAGGATGTGAAAACCTAATATACGGAGGGCCAACTTTTTGTAGGCACGGGTTCCATAAACTTGAGTATGTGTGGATTTTGGTATACACAGAATTCCTGGAAACAATCGCCCCTGTAAACTGAGGAACAACTGTAGTAGGACACTTCATACCTCACTTTCTTTCTTAAAATTTGTACTTTTATTTTAGATACAGTGGGTATATGTGCAGGTTTGTTATATGGGTATATTGCACCAAGATAGTGAGCATAGTATCCAATAGGTAGTTTTTCAACACACGCCCCACACCCTACTTCCCCCCTCTACTAGTTCACAGTGACTATTGTTCACATGTTTATGTCCATGTGTGCTCAATATTTAGCTCCCACTTATAAGTGAGAACATGCAGTATTTGGTTTTCTGTTCCTATGTTAATTCACTTAGGATTATGTCCTCTAGCTCCATCCACGTTACTGCAAAGGACATGATTTCAATTCTTTTTTTATGGTTGCATAGCATTCCATGGTGCTTAACATAAAAGTGCATGTGTCTTTCGGTATAATCATCTATTTTTCTTTAGGTATATATCCAGTAATAGGATTGCTGGGTTGAATTGTAGTTCCATTTTAAGTTCTTTGAGAAATCTGCAAACTGCTTTTTACAGTGGCTGAACTAATTTACATTCCTATCAACAGTGTATAAGCATTCCCTGTTTTCTACAGCCTTGCCAGCTGTTGTTTTTTGACTTGTTTCATAGCCATTCTGACTGCTGTGAGATGGTGTCTCATTGTGGTTTTGATTTGCAGTTGTCTAAAATGGTTAGAGATGATGAGCATCTTTTCATATGTTTGTTGGCTGTGTGTATTTCTTCTTTTGGGAACTGTCTGTTCATGTCCTTTGCCTATTTTTTAATGGTGTTATTTGGTTTTTGCTTGTTGATTTGTTTCAGTTCCTTATAGATTCTGGATATTAGACCTTGTTGGATGCATAGTTTGTGAATATCTTCTCCATGCTGTAGGCTGTCTGTTACAGTTTCTTTTGCTGTGCAGAAGCTCTTTAGTTTAATTAGTTCCCACTTGTCAACTTTTACTTTTCTTGTAACTGCTTTTGGGGGACTTAGCCAAAAATTCTTTGCCAATGCTGATGTCGAGAAGGGTATTTTCTGTTATTTTCTTGTAGGATTTTTGTAGTTTGGGGTCTTATACTTAAATCTTGAATCCATCTTGTGTTAATTTTTGTGTATAGTGAAAGGTAAGGATCTAGTTTCATTCTTCTGCATATGGCTAGCCAGTTATCCCAGCACCATTTATTGAATAGAGAGTCCTCTCCCTGTTGCTTGTTTTTGTTGTCTTTGTCAAAGATCAGATAGTTGTAGGTGTGTGGCTTTATTTCTGAGTTTTCTATTTTGTTTCATTGGTTTATATGTCTGTATTTGTGCCAGTACCATACTGTTTTGGTTACTGTAGCCTTACAGTAGTCAGAAGGTTGATAGTGTGATGCCTCTAGCTTTGTTCTTTTTGGTGAGGATTGCTTTGGTTATTCAGGCTCTTTTTTTGGTTCCATATGAGTTTTATGAGACCAATGTGCTGCCTACTCCACTAAGGAGTCAACTCCGTATGAATTTTAGAATAGTTTTTTATAATTCTGTGAGGAATGACATTGCATACCTCACTTTCAAATAGATAAGAAGACCAGACAGAAGATAATAATGAAATAAAGGACTTGAAAAACCCTACATACCAATTGGACCTAAAAGACATATACAGAATACCTCATACAACAACAACAATAGAATACACATTTTCTTATTTATACATGAAACACTTTCCAGGATAGGCCATATATTATGTCATAAAACTAAAGTTGACAAGTGGGAACTAATTAAACTAAATTTATTGTCTTAATAAATTTAAAACTTTAGTACCATAGGAAATATTTTTTTCCAATTATACCTAGCCAAAAAAACCTGGAAATCAATAGCAGCATGAAAAGTGGAAAATTCACAAGTATGTGGAAATGAAACAACACATTCTTAAATAATCTACATGTCAGACTAAATTAAAAGTAAAATTAGAAATATCTGGAGAGAGCTAAAAATAAAAGCAATGTGTCAAAATTGGTGGGATGAGAAAAAAAGCAGTAATAGGTATGAAATTTGTACCTGTAAATACTAAAATTAAAAAAGAAGAAATATCTCAAATTCACAACCCTATTTTACATTCATGAACTACAAAAAAGAATCTGAATAAGAAAGCTAGTGGAAGGAGGGAAATAATAAACATTAAAGCAATGATACATAGAGAATAGAAAAACCAAGAAAATCAACGAAACCAAGAGTTGGTTATTTTCATAAGAAAATTATGAAAACTTCAGTGAGATTGAATAAAAAATGAAGACAGAACACTCAAGAAACTAAATCAGAAACAAGAGGGGACATTATTACCAATTTTTATAGAAATAAAGATGATTGTAATAGAATACTATATACAATTGTGTGCCAAGAATTTGTATAACTAGATGAAATAGACAAATTCCTTAAAGCATACACCTTACCAAATCTGAATTATGAAGACAAAAAAATCTGAGTAGACCTCTAACTAGTAAGGAGATTGAATCAGTAATCCAAAACCTCCCAATGTAGAAAAGCCCAGGACCAGATGGCTTCACTGGCAAACGCTTCAACACATTTAAGGAACATTTAACACCATAGCTGCTCAACCTCTTCCCAAAAATGCAAGAAGAGAGAACACTTCTTTGATCCTTCTGTCAGGTCAGTATTACCCTGATGCCAAACCAGAAAAAGACAATTCAATGAAATTATACACCAATATCCCTTATGAATACTGATGCAAGAATTCACCAGCAAAATACCAGCAAGATCCAGCAGCATATTAAAAGGATTACACTTAATGACCGAACTGTTTTATTCCTGGAAGGCAAATATAATTATGGTTCAACATACAAATATCAATGTAATACTCCACATGAGCAGAGTGGAAGGTATAAAACACATCATGTCAGTGAATGCAGAACATTCAGTTTCACAAAATTCAGCACCTAGCACCTTTTCATGATTGAAATACCAAATAACTAAAAGGAGAATAAACTACCCCAACAAAATAAAGGCTATATATGGAAATTCTCAGAGCTGATTGTCATACTCAATGGTGAAAGACTGAAAGCTTTTCTTCTAATATCAGGAACACAATGAGTTTTCTCCACTTTTCCCACATTTAGTCAATGTAGTATTGGAAGTTCTATGCAGAACAATTAGATAGAAAAAGAAAATAAAGCTATTAAAATTGGAAACAGAGGTAAAATTGTCTATATGCTAATGACATGTTCTTATATATAAAAATTCTAAAGAATTCACAAGAAAAAAAACTCTTAGAGCTAGCAAAGTCAGAAAGTTGCAGGAAAAATATCTACATTGAAGAAGCAGTTGTATTTCTATACAAAAACAATTAATCTGAAAAGGAAAATAGTTCCCTTTGCAATAGTATTAAAAAAATAAATTACTTAGGAACTGTCTTAACCAATGACAAGCAACACTTGGACACTGAATTTTGCAACATCTTACTAAAGAAAATTAAAGAAGGCACCCCAGGCATGGTGGCTTATGCCTGTAATCCCAGCACTTTGTGAGGCCCAGGCAGGCGGATAACTTGAGGCCAGGAGTTCGAGATCAGCCTGGCCAACATGGTGAAACCCCTGTCTTCACTAAAAATACAAAAATTGGCCAGGCATGGTGGTACGTGCCTGTAATCCCAGCTACTTGGGAGGCTAAGGCAGGACAATCGCTTGAACTCAGGAGGCGGAGGTTGCAGTGAGCCAAGATTGTGCCACTGCACTCCAGCTTGGGCGACAGAGTGAGACTCTGTCTCAAAAAAAAAAAAAAAAAAATTAAAGAAGGCGCAAATAAATGGAGATATATCCATTATTAATGGATTGGGCAAATTGATATTGCAAGGCTGTCAATACCTATATCTATAGATTCAATGCAATCCTTAATCACAGTAACATTTTTCTCAGAAATGAAAAAATCCACCTAAGATTCATGTGAAATATCAAGGGACACTCTCTCCCATGGTCATATTTTAGACCTTGTCATTTTCTAGCAAATATTCCTCCATAATAATTTGCAGCACTACTCTCCAACAACTTTGACTTGTATTTCCACCTCGGTCCCACCAGCATGCTAGCATCAGTAATATTAGAACCTCGCCAATACCTACAGTCCACTGAGACGATCACCTTTTTACTCTTTCAACTCCTCGTGTACTCACAGCCTGCCAAGCACATTTCTTGTCAGGAGAGGACAGCTCACTTCTCCTAATGTCTCACTTCCCAAAATTGTGTCCCATGAAAATTTCTAGCTAGATGAAGGCAGAGAAAGAAAATATTTGATTTCTTAGGCTTTATGGAAGCGATAGGAATGGCAATAGTGGTTTGGAATGGAGACTGCACGCACCAGTCAACAGGGTGTGTCCTGAATAAGCAGTGGGTAAAGGACATTTACTGAAATGCTATCTCCAACTCCACTTCAGGAAAGCTTGCCGCAGAGTTAGAGTGATATAGTCCAAATTGCTCTGTTTGAGTCGCGGGCCCTTTGTCTCACACGGGCGAGTCCGGGGAATTCTGGGAAGTGGAGTCCACACGCTCTGTGGAGGCTCGAGCACTTCCGGTCCCCAACTGTGACGTTGCTATTTCATTTACCACTGTAGTTTGAGTCATTTCCACATCTTGCGAGTCCTTCCGAACGAGTCTCCTTTCCTTGGGGCTCGCAACCACCCAATGATCGATTCAGGAGAAAAGAAGCCTGGGCGGAGAGCAGAGGTTTGGAGGGGCGCGGGCGGGGATTGCCGTTCCAGTCAGCTGAGCCTTCTGGCGTCGGGGGGCTCTGCTTGGGTCTCAGGGAGTGGGATTGGCGCGGCCCGGTGTGCCCTACTTTGACCTCGCTTAGTCCGCCTCCCTCCTCCCTACGTGTGCAGCCCCTTTCAGTGTGGTGTGGAGTGTCACTTAATGTCCGTTTATCTTCCATTGCTGGTTCGTTTGTTTGTTTTGTAACGGGACTTTTCGGACCATCCTAATGGATTCACTTTGGGACCTGAAAGAGGTAACACAAATGAGAGCCTTAAAAGAAGTCCCTGTCACTCGGTGTCTGGTGGTCTCTTGTTAATTTCCCACGAAGCCTGTCAGGTCCCCGGTTGGGGTCAGAGCTCCAGCTGCAGGGGCGCCGGCCCTTCTGCCTGATCCCTGCAGGACGCTGGATGATCCCTGACGCCTTCTGACCTCTTTTTAGGAAAGCGAGGGGAGCATTTAACTTTTATGGGGGACGGCAAAACGGTCAGGGTGTTTCACAGCTTTCTTTTTCCCCAGCCCGACCTTTCTAAAAGAGCTGCAGGAAGGGACTTCTTGGCTACTGATGGCAAAGCTCTACGTGAGTGATCCTTGGCTTTTTTTCTTTGACAGAGATGCTTACCTCAACCGAGAGTGTGTAGGATTTGTCCCTCGGGCACGGGTGTCGATAATAATTAAGCCTTAATTGGTAACTTTATTCCAAGTACTTTATACCCCAAAATACATGATCTCCACAGTGGCACTGTGGAGAGGTGCTGCTTTTTTCATTTTAAAGATGGGCGTGAGACACAGGTGGAGCAGGAGTTGAAACCTAGGCAGTCCAGGTTAGAGTCTGAGTTGATCATCTCTTGAATGCAGTTCTCACTGAGGCAGAGGTACTAGCTGGGAACAGGTGGAGAACGTAAGTTAGGACTTGATTGAAGGCACCTTGAGGCAAGGCTCAGGGGCTTGGACTTCTATAGGAGTTTTTGTTTGTTTGCTTTTTGCTTTTTTTTTTTTTTAACCTTATCTACTATTTTCTTTCTCTCTCTCTCTCTCTCTTTTTTTTTTTTTTTTTTTTACAGAGTTTCGCTCTTGTTGCTCAGGCTGGAGTGCAGTGGTGCAATCTTGGCTCACTGTAACCTCCACCTTCCGGGTTCAAGTGATTCTCCTGCCTCAGTCTCATTTTCGTCAAAGGGCCCGCAACTCAAACAGAGCATTTGGACTATATCACTCTTAACTCTGCAGCAAGCTTTCCTGAAGTGGAGTTAGAGATAGCATCTCAGTAAATGTCCTTTACCCACTATTTATTCAGGACACACTCTGTTGACTGGTGTGTGCAGTCTCCATTCCAAACCCCTATTGCCTAATCAGTCATTGTCAGGACACAAACAGAATAAGTAGGAAATCTATAAGCTGACCTATGTCTCTCAGGATCCAAAACAACTTTACACTTGTCCCTTGTGCCAGTGCAATGCTGCTATCTCCCAATAGTCTTTGGCCGTAAGATTGAGGTGACATCTGCTTGATGTTGTAGGAGGCAGTGACCTTCAAGGATGTGGCTGTGATCTTCACTGAGGAGGAGCTGGGGCTGCTGGACCCTGCCCAGAGGAAGCTGTACCGAGATGTGATGCTTGAGAACTTCAGGAACCTGCTCTCAGTGGGTGAGGACGGGCACCCTCTATAATGGAATGTCAGGCCTCAGGAGTGGTTTTTTAATCCTAGGGTTTTCAAGTTTGAGTGTGCAGTGAGAACCTACATTTCCAGTAAATTTTGCCTGGCTATTAGGTTGGTGCAAAAGTAATTGTGGTTTTTGTCATTGGAAGTAATGGTACACTGCAATTACATTTGCACCAACATGATATTACCTTGAACATGTTGGGATTAAGCATGTGACTTTGCCTCTTCACAGGGCATCAACCATTCCATGGAGATACTTTCCACTTCCTAAGGGAAGAAAAGTTTTGGGTGATGGGGACAACAAGCCAAAGAGAAGGGAATTCAGGTAAGAACCAAGCAATTGTGTGTCCCTGCATGTGATTCCTGTCTGTTTTACTTCTGTCCATGCCCATTTCCAGCATTTGGGGGTAAATGGCCAAACCTGTTTCCTGGATTATTACAGCCTTCTCCCTGCTGATGCCTCTGCTCCTACCCTTCCCACCCTGCCATCCGTTCTTACGGTAGCCAAAGTGATCCATAGGAAACGGAAGTCGCATTGCCATTCCTCAGCTCAAAGCCTTTCTGGCTTCTTGTTTTTATTAGTGTTACAATCTCTTTAAGTGGCTTTTGTAGACCCTGTGATCTGCCCTTCATCCCACACTGTCTGACTGCATCTCCTGTCCTCTCCCCCTTGCTCCATCTTTTCCAGGCACATTGTCCTCCCTGCTGTTTCTCTATCCTGCCAAGGACATTGTATTGCCTATTGTGGCCAGTGACGTAAAACTCAGCAGACTGAACAAGAAACACTTATCTTTCTCTTCTGTAGGCCTGAAGTCTGACACATCTCACTGGGCAAAAATCAAGCGGTCTTAGGGCTTTGTTCCTTTCTGGATGTTCATGGGAAGAAGACTTCATTTTGGTTTACCAGTCTCTAGTCACTGTCTACACTCCTTGGCTCTTGTTTCCCTTCCTCCATCTTCAAAAGCAGCTACGTTGCATCCCTGACCATTCTTCTATAGTCATGCTTCCTTTGCCACTCTTCTTATGCCTTCCTCTTTCACCTTTCAGGTCCCTTGTGATAGTATTCATCACTCCTGGATGATTCAGGATGACCCTACCACTTTCTGCTTAGCTGGCTAGTGACCTCAATGGCATCTGTAGCCTTCATCTCCCTTGCTGTGGAACATAACGTGTTCATAGGTTCTGAGGACTGGATGTAGACATCTTTCAGGAATGATTATTTTCTCTACTACAAAAGCTTCTGCCTCCGAGCCCTCACTTGCCCTTCTCTCTGATTGGAATACACTGTCCCCACAAAACTCACTGACCCCTCTTTTAGTTTATGCAGCTCTCTGCTCAGTTTTAATATCATGGGAGAGGTCGTCTCCAAGCACCTTATTGAAAATACTATCTTATCTTTACTCTTCTTGGCCTGCCTGTGTTGTGTCTCATGTATTTTTGTCTACTGATAAGTCACCCCTCCCCTTTGCAATGTAATCTCTTGAAGGCATTTATCTGTTTCTTTATGACTGCATCTTCAGCACCTAGAATACTCCTGGTACATGGCAGGTATCTGTAAATATTTGGTATTCTTATGAATGAATTAATGGATGAGAGGACTTGACTGTCTGTAAGAATCATGGAGATAGCTAATAAGTAACAGACATACCAGAGTGAATGTTATATAGTCATGCCTTGGTAGCCGTGGGGTTTGATTCCAGGACCCCCTTGTGGATAACAAAAGCCAAGGATGCTCAAGTCCCTTCTACATGTAAAGTATTTGTGTATATCCTACACACACCCTTTCATATACTTTAAGTCATGTCTAGATTAGGTATAACACCAAACGCAATGCCTACCCATCGCTTTATTCACATGGATTCAATGTATAGGACTCAATGTGAGAAATTCAAGTTTTGCTTTGTGGAACTCTGTGGAATTTTTTTTTTCCAAATACTTCTGATGCACTGTTGGTTGAATCCATGTATGCTGAACTCACAGATATAGAGGCTGACTATATGTTGCAGGACAGTTGTTGGTTTTTTTGTTTTGTTTTGTTTTTTGTCTGTGCATGGCTGCTTATCCAATTTTGACTTTCTTAGGTTCTCTTGACATGGTTGGTTTTCTGTGTGTGCAGTTGACCCACATCCCATGGAAACTTTCAAACATGGTTTTCATGACCACATTGAGAAACATGCCTTCCCTGGGGCTTACCCTTGAGCTTTCCTTAAGGACCATGTTTATGTCTGTGAGAAATTCTTTATATCTATGAGCTGAATGTTGCTTATATTTCCACGTTTTTCTTCAAAAAATGTGGTGTCTATTTCTGCATCTTTATACAAATTTAATTGTCAAAAATGTGAAGGAATATAGATTTTACTGAAATCTTTCTTTATATTTATAGAGATATAGTGTTGTATTTTCATCTGGTGAACTTTATGACCTGAAAGGAATTGGGAAACTGCTCTCAAAATAGAAACCTCCCAAAGGATACTCTCCCTTCTCTTTAAAGACTTATTTATACGTGACAGCATATTAAATATATCCATGTACTACTGTGTACTGAAAGGTACATACTTACCAATTAATATTTTCCAAGATTCTTTCCATTGGAAAAACTTGGAAGTTATCTTTCCATTGGAAAAATGTACCTAATTCAGGACTTGGTAATACCCTGACAAAGTTCTAAACATTTTGTGAGCATGAGCCATAGTAAGAAACATATCTGTCAATGTAACCTGGACAAACATTTTTCATGTGTGTAGATGTGTGTGAGTGGCTTTAGTAAGCAATTCATGTAATGACATTTTTCCTGCTTGTCATAATGCTGCAATAATTTTCATTCTAGTTCTTGTTTTGTAAATGTTTATTGCAGGTTTTAACTTTATTTCAGCTCATTGAGGCATAGTCTTGAGTATAAAAAGTTATAAAGCCTGTTTACGTCATAGACTTTCTTTTCATTCCACGTGTTTCTGAACAACTTTGATTGTCTGATCAGGAGCATCCCCCTTTGTGAACCCCTGGAAGGACAGCCTTTCAGATTCCCCTCAGAACTACAGTTGTCTGTCCCTGTACTCTTTCAGATAACCAAGTTACTTACTATCCATATCAAAACAGAAAAATAAGATTAAGTATTTTTATACATGTGTAAAATTATTGTGGGGGAATACTTTGAAGGTATAGATATTAAACACTCTGAGGTGTTTGGTGTTTAGCATTGTGAAGAGTTCAACCAACTACGAAGTTTAGTGGGACGTTTTAGAGAGGACTGCTCTCACTTCACATCAAGTGAAAATTCGGCAGCTTTTCAAAACTATCTTCATGTTTAGTAATTTGCTAGAAAGACTCTTAGAATTCACTGAATGCTTTTATCCTCACACTTACTGATTCTTACAGGGAAAACATGCATATTATAGTTAACGAAGAGAGAAACTAAATAAGACAGAGTCCAGGGAAGTACCAAATCCTTATTTACTATTGTATTCACCCAGTGGAGTGGGGTATGTTACATTGTCAGGATTAGCATGTGACTTAGACACAGATAACTCCCAATCAGGGGAACTTACCTGAGTGCTGGGATCCAGAGTAATTACTGGGGCTCCAATTTCATAGCCATGATTGGTTGGTTGATTCCCATGTGGTTATTTAGTCTCCTGGTTCACTGATTCCCTGTGAGGTAAAGCCCTTCCATGAATCACACTGATGTTCTTTCTGATGTGAGGAGTATCACCCCCCATGCCCCAAAGGAGTGGCCAGTCACAACCCTAAATAATATTGTTTCACTATCCAGAGTTACCCAGGTTTTACCCTCAAGCAAAGAGACTCTCCTCAGGCATGACACTTCAAGATCCTAGAGATTACCTCTCAGATGCTGACGACAACGTCCTGACCTCTTTCAAGTTAGGTTAACTTCTTTGTAAGGATGTATAACAGACAAATATACAAACTATTTATTCGTTATTGCTTCTCCTTAAAGTTCCTTTGGATTCATATTTCACTACATATGTAGTATTTTAGCTTTATAATTTACCACACAAAATTTTAGACTGACTAAAAAATTCACTAGAAATAGCAACAAGTGAAATGTATATATTAATTTTTTAAATAAGTATTTTATTTCTATCCAGAATTTTACATATGAGACATGGTATGGTTCTAAATTGGTCTCATGCAAACCAAAAACCAGGGTGCACTTGGAAAACAGAAAAATGAACGTTCATTAAAGTTAAATCCCACATTGTAAGTGTGAAGTCTTGAAAACACTGAACAAAGACTTCACTTGTCCACATGTCTTATTTGGTGTTTTTGTTCGTTTGTTTGTTTCTGTTTTTTGTTTGTTTGTTTGTTTGTTTGTTTTTGAGACAGAGTCTCACTCTGTTGCCCAGGCTGGAGTGCAATGGCCTGATCTTGGCTCACTACAACCTCTGCCTCCTGGATTTAAGCGATTCTCCTGCCTCAGCCTCCTGAGTAGTTGGGATTACAGGTGCGTGCCACCACACCTGGCTAATTTTTGTGTTTTTAGTAGAGATAGGGCATCACCATGTTGGCCAGGATGGTCTAGAACTCCTGACCTCACAATCCACCCACCTCGGCCTCCCAAAGTGCTGGGATTACAGGTGTGAGCCACCGTGCCTGGCCTACTTGTCCACATGTCTTAATTCTGTGTCCTTATAGGAGGCAAGATCCAAACTGAGATGGAGACTGTTCCAGAAGCAGGAACACATGAAGAATTTTCCTGCAAGCAAATTTGGGAACAAATTGCAAGTGACTTAACCAGGTCTCAAGATACCACCATAAGTAACTCTCAGTTATTTGAACAAGATGACAGCCCCTCCCAGATTAAAGCAAGACTATCTACAGTTCACACAAGAGAAAAACCTTTCCAGGGTGAAAAGTGTAAACAGTCCTTCAGTGATGTTTCCATCTTTGATCTTCCTCAGCAGTTATATTCAGGAGAGAAGTCTCATACCTGTGATGAGTGTGGAAAAAGCTTCTGCTACATCTCAGCCCTTCATATTCATCAGAGGGTCCACATGGGAGTGAAATGCTATAAGTGTGATGTGTGTGGTAAGGAATTTAGTCAGAGCTCACGTCTGCAAACTCATCAAAGAGTCCACACTGGAGAGAAACCATTCAAATGTGAGCAGTGTGGGAAAGGCTTCAGATGTAGATCAGCACTTAAAGTTCATTGCAAATTACACATGAGAGAGAAACCTTATAATTGTGAGAAATGTGGGAAGGCTTTCATGCACAATTTCCAGCTTCAGAAACATCAGAGAATTCATACTGGGGAGAAGCCATTCAAATGTGAAATATGTGGTAAGAGCTTCTGTCTTAGGTCAAGTCTTAATAGGCATTGCGTGGTCCACACAGCAGAGAAACTGTACAAATCTGAAGAGTATGGAAGAGATTTCATTGATAGGCTAGATTTGCATAAGCATCAGATGATTCATATGGGACAGAAACCATATAATTGTAAAGAATGTGGGAAGAGCTTCAAATGGTCCTCATATCTTTTGGTCCATCAACGAGTCCACACTGGAGAAAAGCCATACAAATGTGAGGAGTGTGGGAAGGGCTACATTAGTAAGTCAGGTCTTGACTTCCACCATAGAACCCACACGGGAGAGAGATCTTATAACTGTGATAACTGTGGGAAGAGCTTTAGACATGCTTCTAGTATTTTGAATCATAAGAAACTCCACTGCCAAAGAAAGCCATTGAAATGTGAAGACTGTGGAAAGAGGCTTGTATGCCAGTCATACTGTAAAGACCAACAAAGAGACCACAGTGGAGAAAACCCATCCAAATGTGAGGACTGTGGGAAGCGCTACAAGAGGCGCTTGAATCTGGATATAATTTTATCATTATTTTTAAATGACATATAAATTATACATATTTATGGAGTGTGAAATTTGATACATGTATATAATGTGTGCTGATTAAATCATTTTAATTTCATCTGAAACATTATTTGTGTTGGAAAATATTGAAAATCTGTTTTTTGGATTTGAAAACAAGTTACTGTTGATTATAGTCACCTTTAGTGCTATAGAACAATAGAAGTGAAGTAGTGAGGAGTTTGTTTGTTTGTTTGTTTGTTTGTTTGTTTGTTTGTTTTGAGACGGAGTCTTGCTCTGTCACCCAGGCTGGAGTGCAGTGGCGCGATCTTGGCTCACTGCAAGCTCCATCTCCCGGGTTCAGGCCATTCTCCTGCCTCAGCCTCCTGAGTAGCTGGGACTACAGGCACCCGCCACCATACCCAGCTAATTTTTTGTATTTTTTTAGTAGAGACGGGGTTTCACTGTGTTAGCCAGGGATGGTCTCGATCTCCTGACCTCATGATCCGCCCACCTCGGCCTCCCAAAGTGCTGAGTAGTGCGGAGTTTTGAATAAAGTTACAGGATCAAGGGCCAGGGTGCCAGAGAGAGGAAAAGAGAGGGAGAGAGAGATTTTTCTTGGGACTGGAACCTGAACAAACTTAGTCCAGGGGAGGGGTGCAGTCCATCCCACTGCTTGCCAGGTTGATCAGGCCTGCAAAGTCAACCTTTTCAATTTGACTTTGAATAGAAATCCATGCAGGATTTCTATTCAGGTGACTCAGATCAGTAAGACAGGGAAACTTTCCACTCATTCCTCTTGGATGTCTATTCAGGCAACACAAGCCAGTAAGGATTAGGAAAGGAGAGGCAAAGCACCCTGAGTAAGAAAAAAGGTAGGAAGAGGAAGAGAGAAAGAAAAAAGAGAAGGGATTGACTGGGCATGGTGGCTCATGCCGGTAGTCCCAGCACTTTGAGAGGCCAAGGTGGGCAGATTGCTTGAGTCTAGGAGTTCAAGACCAGCATGGGCAACATGAGGAAACCCTGTCTCTAAAAAAACACAAAAATTAGCTGGGCATGGTGGCACATGCCTGTAGTATCAGCTACTTAGGAGGTTGAGGAAGGAGGATCACTTGAGCCTGGGAGGCAGAGGTTGCAGTGAGCTAAGATCACATCACTGCACTCTAGCCTGGGTGACAGAGTGAGACCCTGTCTCAAAAGAAAAAAAAAAATCATTGGCTGGTAGGGTGACGTGGCCCCAATCCCTGTTGGACTGAACAAAGGAGGATGAACGCGGTAATAAAGATAAAGACAAAAGAGTATATTTGGAAGAAGGGGTCAGGAGGCTCCTTGCTTCTAGTGAACAAGGGCCCTGAGCTTCTAGCTCCCTTTGTATTTATTGAGCAAAAGAGATAGAGAGAAGGAGGTAGTTGTCAGTCAGCTGCTTGACTCGGTGCAGGCCTGGATAACTGCATTCTCTGAACAGTAGTCTCCAGATATTCTAGTAGATAACCTCAAGGAGCATGGCACCAGGGAGTGATTGAACTCAGCATACCTTCTGGTGGCAGGTGCAGATATGAGTTTGCCCACATCCTGCATTCATAATAAACAGTGTGTTGTTTGATCATATAGCCTCACTGGAATGCTGAGTTGGTCACGATCCTCCGGCTTTCGGCTCTCTACAGTAGAGGCAGAGGCAAGGTCCATGAGGCTGGAGAAAGCCACCCATTGAGGTAACACTGAATCAAAAGTTCAGTCAGGTGATTTTCAATCATGAAGAAATCTTGTCCAGCAGTCCTGTCAGCTCACATGTCTCCCCCTCAGGGAGAGAAAGGCCCCCCATGTCCCATGATCCTAGACAAATCCCCAAAGAATATGCCACCAACCACAGGTTCCTGGGCTCTCTGCAATAGAAATTGAAATGAGACTGAAAGGGTTTTCTCAGACAAGCCTTCATTGGAGCTTATGCCTGGACATAAGGAAGGCAACACAAGACAGAATTTCCTGACTCCCTTCAAAGAGCTCATAGGATTGTTTATTTGGCAAAGCGTGGGAATTAACATCAGGGATAGGGTTTGAAGGCTGGGCTGGGCAAAGCACATGACTGGTAGGGCATGCAGGTCAGCATTACCTGGTTGCAATGCTTATCTTGTGTAATGGGCCACCTGGTAGTCTGGGTGGTGGCAACAAGGCTGTAAATCAATTGTTTAGCATTTCTTCCTGAAGGGAGACACTCCACAACTTTGGTTATCACCCAAGGCCAGTTCCTGGAATTCTTAGCAGTGAGGTAGAGGTGTGGGTTTTGTGATCATTGGGAATGCATGAAAGAACGCTCTAGTCGGGGTGAACTGAAGCCAAGCCCTGTCTCTACTCTGTCAATAGAACTCAGAAGAGTTCTATTGCAAGAGAAGAAAAGGGTGACTGGAATCACCTAACACAGAGTCACAGCCCCAAAATCAAATCCAAGACATGTCCTGTTTACAAATCCACATTCATTTACATGAAAGGGAGGCCAATACTGGATGAGAATAGATCCTACCACATTTCAGAGTTCTCCACAGGAAACTATGGCCATGAACCTGTGTGACTGTACTCAAAAGGAGAAATAATCACTCTTTTTGACAATGACTGAATCCTTATTGTCAAATGGCACATTAATGTGATGATTGGACCTGGTGAGAAAAAAGTAGAAAGTAATCTAGACATATTTGTAAGACACATGCATATCAGAAGGAGAGAATAAGTCCTATAAATATTCATAGGACTTCCACCTCAGTGAAATTTCCATGAGTTCACTGATGCAAAACTATTGAGATGTTCCTTCTAGGACAGGCGTGGTGGTCACGCCTGTAATCCCAGCACTTTGGGAGGCCAAGGCGGGAGGATCACTTGAGGTAAGGAGTTTAAGACCAACCTGGCCAACATGATGAAACCCCATCTTTACTAAAAATACAAAAATTAACTGGGCATGGTGGTGGGTGCCTGTAATCCCAGCTGCTTGGGAATCTGAGACAGGAGAATCGCTTGAACCCAGGAGGCAGAGATTGCAGTGAGCCAAGATTGCACCACTGCACTCCAATCTCGGTGACAGAGTGAGACTGTCTCAAAAAAATAAAGATATTCTTTCTAATCTAAGGTGTAGGGCAAGTAGCATGTGATGCTTCCTAAAACCAAAAAAAGTGTCCCAGTGCCCAGTGGCCCTGCTCAGCTGTTGTAGGCTACTTATTCTTCACTGTGGTGTACTACTCTGCTTTTTATGAGTGACCTGAAATCATTTTGCCTCAGTTGAGACAAGGTTGTGCAATATGTCCCAGCTGTCATATAAGCTTCTCTTCCAGTAGGATCCTATGATCCAGGAGATCCACAAGTGACTGAAATATCAGAAACAGATAGTGATGTTTGGAGAGAGTGGTGGCCACAACTGATGAATCAAAGCACAAACACATAGAATTTTGTAGCGAAGCCCTGAAATCCTCTACGTATGTTTACTCTCTCTCTCTTTTTTTTTTTTTTTTTTTGTACAGATGGGGTCTCGCTTTGTTGCCCAGGCTGGTCTTGAACTCCTGGCATCAAGCAGTCCTCCCACTTAGTAAAGACAGAGCACTTAACCATGGGCTACCAAATTAGCATGTGAGCCAAGGTTTCCATTATGAATTGGGTGTAGCTGGCCACTCCATATCTTTAAATTGTATGTGCACACTGGTATTCCACTTGGAAGTGGTATATATGAGATTGGGTTGGAGCAGGTCCTGAAGCCACAGGTAAGTGCCCCTAAGGCCCATTGTTCCTACTCCTGCTACAGTACCGTCAGAATGGGTGAACATGAAGATAAGTCATAGGAAATTATTGTGTCTCAGAAGCAAAAAAAAAAAAAAAAAAGAAATGAGTAAAAATACACAAAACCCAAGGCACCATATATGCATTATAGGTGTCCTAGGAGGAGACAGAAAAAGTCAAAGAGAGCTTTACAGAAATAAAGGCTGAAAACTTCTCAAATGTGAAGAACACATTATTCTGTAAATCCAAGCTCAATGAATTTCACATAAGATAAAATCAAAGAGACCCAATTGAGACATATTATTAAAAATTATTGGAGGACAAAGACAAATGAAAATTTTGACAGCAGCAAGTCCAAAACGACTTGTCATGTACAAAGAATCTTCAATAAGATGTCAGCAGATTTTCAGCAAACATCTGAGGACAGATGATGTATTCTCTGCTGAAAAAACCAAAAACACACAATTGTCTACTGAGAAATCAATATTCAGCAAAACTGTCCTTCAAACATGAGAGATAAATTAATACTTTTCTAAAGAAACAAAAGCCAAGAGAGTCCATTACCAGAAGACAATTTATATGAGAAGTTATAAAGGGATGCCATCAAGTTGAAGTGAAAGGATGCTAGACAGCAACTTGAAACCATATGAAAACATAAATATCTAAAGTAAATAAAATTACATGAATGATGTAAAACTCACTATTTTTGTAATCTTAATTTTTACTCCACTTTTTATTTTGTACACTATGTAATAGGAAAATGCATTAAAATGATTGTAAATCTGTGTGAATGGGTACACAATATGTATAGTTGCAATACATGATACCAGTCACATAACATGAAGGGAAGCAGAAGTTGTGAAGGAGTAGCGTTTTTGCATGTGACTGAAGTTAAGTTGGTATCAATTTTAAATAGATGGTTATAACTTTAGACCGTAGCACGTAGAATGTTATGTTTCTTCAAATAAAGAACATATCAGTGAGACATACAAAGGGAAATGAGAAGAGATTCAAAATGTATCACTACAGAAACAGGACTCAACGTAAAGGAAGCCAGTAATGAAGGAAATTAGGGGCAAAAGGCAGTAAGACATTTAAAAAATAACAAAATGGTAAGACCTTTCCTACAAATAATGAGTTTAGTGTAAATGAGTGAAACTCCTCAACCAAAAGATGTTCACTGGCAAAACCATTGAAAAAAACAGTATCCAAGTGTATGCTCTGCACAAGGGATATGCTTAAATCTAATGACATGCATAGATTGAAACTGAAAGGATGGAAAAAGTTATTCCATATAAATAGTAATAAAAAGAGAGCAAGGGTGGCTTTACTAAAGGCTAAATTAGACTTTAAGTGAAAAATTGTTAGAAGAGAACAAGAAGAACATTATATATTACTAAAAGGATGATTTCACCAAGAAGATATAACAATTATAAACATATGTGCACCAAACATCAGAGCTCCTAATTATATGAAGCAAATACAGAATTGAAGAGAGAAGTAGCTACCCAATAATACAGTTGACTGTGAGCCACATGGATTTGAACTGCATAAGTACACTTATGTGTGAGCTTTTTTCAACCAAACTCAGATTGAAAATACAATATTCATGGCATGTGAAACCCACATATATGAAGGGCCAAATTTTTATATACATTGGTTCTACAGGGCTGACCACAAGACTTGAGTATGTATGCATTTTGATATACCAGGGTTCTTGGAACCAATCCCCCACATATACTAAGGGTCAACTGTACTAGGACACTTCATACCTCACTTTCAAATAGCCAGACCAAAGATAAGTAAGAAAAACAAACAAACAAACAAACAAAGATAAGTAAGGAAATAGAGGATTTGAAGAATATTATACACAAAATTGACCTAAAACACATATACGGAATAACCCACACAACAACAACAGAATATACATTTTCTCATTTGCACATGGAATATTCTCCAGGATAGCTATATATTAGGCCACAAATCAAGTGTTAATAAGTTTTAAATTTTAATATAATAAAATACATTTTTTCCAATTACAATCTAGATCACAAAAACTAGAAATGATAGCAGCAAGAAAAGTGAAAATTCACAAGTATGTGGAGACTAAAACACATTCTTAAATAACCTATATGTCAGAGTAAATTAGAAGTGAAATTAAAAAATATATGGAGACCGTTGAAATTAAAAACAACGTGCCAAAATTTATCGGATGAGGTAAAAGCAGTAGTAGGTGGGAAATTTGTACCTGTAAATGCTTATATTAAAGAAAGAAATATCTTAAATTCACAACCTAATTTTATATTCATGAACTACAAAAAGGCAAAGAATTTGAGCCAGAAAGCTAGTAGAAGGAAAGAAAGAATACCGATTAATGCAATGACAAATGGAGAATAGAAAAACAGAAAATTAACCAAACCAAGAGTTGGTTATTCCAGAAGATTAGGAAACTTGAGAAACCTATAGATTGACTAAAAAATAGAGAAGCCTCAAGAAGCAAAATTTACACACAAAAATGTGAACTTTACTGCAAATTTTAGAGAAATAAAAATGATTATAATAGAGCACTATCTTTAATTGTATGCCAACAAATTGTACAACCTAGATAAAATAGACAAATCCCTTAAAACATATACCCTACCAAAAATGAATCATGAAGACAGAAAATCTGAGTAGATCCTTAACTAGTAAGGAGATTGAATCAGTAACCCAGCGCCTCCCAACAAAGAAAGCCCAAAACTAGGTGGCTTCACTGGTTAATTCTTCCATTTAAAAAAAAAATTATTTTTATTCTTAGTAACCCTTATTTTTACTTAGTAAGAATTATTCCAAACATTTAAGGAACACTTAACACCATAACTCCTCAACCTCTTCCCAAATAGGCAAGAGGAGGGAACACTTCCTAGTTCCTTCTCTGAGGCCAGGATTACCATGGTACCAAACCAGACAAAGACATTGCATGAAAATTATACATCAACATCCCATATGAATACTGATGCAAGACTCTACCATAAAATACCAGCAAAATTCAGCAGCATATTAAAAGGATTATACTCAATGACCAAACATTTATTCCTGGAATGCAAATATAATTTATGACTCAACATACAAATATTAATGTTATGCTGCATGAACAGATTGAAAGATATAAAAATATAATCCACACGATCATGTCAGTGAATGCAGAAAATTCATTTAACAAAATTCACACTTTCATGATTAAAATACCACTCAACTAAAAAGAAAAGAAACTATCTCAACAAAATAAAGGCTAGATGTGGAAAATTTCAAGAGCTTATTTTCATATTCAATGGTGAAGGATTGCAAGCTCTTCTTCTAATATCAGGAACACAATGAATTTGCTCCACTTTTCCACCTCTAGTCAACATAGTATTGGAAGTTCTAGGCAGAACAATTAGGTAGAAAAAGGAAATAAACCTGTTAAAATTTGAAACATATAAAACTGTGTCTATATGCTGACGACATGTTCTTATAAATATAAGTTCTACAGAATACACAAGAAAAAAACCTCTTAGAGCTAACAAAGTCAAAAAGTTGCAGGAAAAATACCTGTATAGAAGAAGTAGTTTGTATTTCTACGCAAAAAACAATCTGAAAGGAAAATACTTATCTTGGCAATAGCATCAAAAAGAAACAATTAGGAACTGTCATAACCAAGGACAAGAGAAGCACTTGAACACTGAGCTCTGCAACATATTACTGAAGGAAATTAAAAGAGGCACAAATAGATGGAGATATATCCATTATTAATGAGTTGAGAGATAAATTACAAGGCAGTAAATACCACCTAAAATGGTCAAAAGATTCAATGCAATCCTTAACGTAATCACAATGATTTTTTTTCAGAAATGGAAAAATCCACCCAAGATTCATGTGAAATATCAAGGGATGCTCTCTTCCATGGTCATAACCTAAACTTTGTCATTTCCTAGAAAATACTCTTCGGTAATAATTTGCAGCACTAGTCCGCAACAACTTTCATCTGTATTGCCACCTGAGTCCCATCAGCATTCTTGCATCGATAATCTTAGTACCTCGCCAATACCTACAATCCACTGAGGCTATCACCTTTTTGCTCTCTTAACCCCTTATGTCCTCACAGCATCTCTTGTCAGGAGAGGACTGCTCACTTCCTTTTCTATCTTACTTCCCAGAATATGTCCCGTGAAAATCTCTAGCTAGACAAAGGCAGAGAAAGAGAATATTTGATTTTTTAGGCTTTATGGAAGAGAAAGGAATGGCAATAGGGGTTTGGAGTAGACCCTGCAAGCACTAGTCAGTAGGGCGTATCCTGAATAAATAGTGGGTAAAGGACATTTGTGGTGATGCTCTGTCCAATTCCACTTCAGGAAAGCCTGCCACAGAGTTAGTCAGAGTGATGTTTTATTAGAATAATGCTGACCTCCATGTTTTTGATTTTTGAATTATTCTCACACTTTGGAATTAAGGAATTTCTCATTACAAATTATGCTTTAGATACTTTGTGTATAATTATGCTCTTGGTTTCTAAGCATTGCTGTCAGGTTATACAGGGCAGTGAGTAGACATATCTGTGAAGCATTAACTCTGGGCATTGTGGTGAGTGTAATGGTAGAAGTATTTTCAATGTGTTGTGAGGGAAGGGAATATACCAATTCATGATAGGTGAGTGGGCTATTGGTATAACTGAAAGAAGGTCCAGCTGCTTATCTCTTATAGAAAAAAGCCAAAATAACAACAGGAAAGTGTGATAAAAAGAGTGAATTTTATTACTTGTTGCTAGCAAGGGAAAGAGTGATTGAGATCTTTTCCAAAAGTTGCCACTTTTCAATTTCTGGAGAGAGGGCCACAGTTTAAGAAGTGGGCTTGGAATGCAGAGAGGTAAGGGGGTTTAGGAGGTACCTGATGGCATGTCTCGCTCTGATGATCTTGAATTATTGTTGCATCTGGCGAAGGGGCCAGCACGATCATGGGCTCAATCAGGTTATAAATTAATGGACTGTCAATCTCGCAGTTCATCTGTAGCCAGGAGGAGAGAATTCCAGAGCTGCCTGATCCTCATCAGTATTCTTCCCCTGAAGCTTCTAAGGAAATATATGAGCAGATAAGTGAGCATGGTGTGAGCTTAACAAGCATCCTGGTAAATAAATGTGTATAGGGCATGGAAGCATAAGGTGGGAAAAAGAAGGGAGTGGAGTTTTAAAGCAGATTTGGAGGCTGTATTTCAACACGAAAGAAAACACATCTGTAGTTTGTCTCAAAGCTACGTCTTGAGACTGGGGAGAAGTGGGAAAGAAAAGACGGTCTTTAAAATGTAGTTTGAAGCTAAGGTGCTTGGTTACACAGGCCCCAAAATACTATTAGGCCAACCAGTCCAACCTTGCTTAAACTTGAGTAATGATTCAAATATCATAAAATGCATCACTTTAAAATATATCCTTTAGTGGTTTTTTAGTAAATTCCCAAAGTTGTGCAACTGTCACTACTCTCTAATTTCAGGTTTTTTAAATCGGCCCAGAAAGAAATCCCCTATCCATTGGCAGTCACTCCCAATCCTCATCCTTTCTCCACCAGCTCCTGGCAACCACTATTCTACTTTCTGTTTCTACAGATTTGCCCATTCTGAATATTTCATGTAAATGAAATCATACAACATGAGCTCTCTTCTGAATCACATCTCTTAGCGTTCATTTCTCTTGGTGTATACTTAGGAGTGAAATTGGGTAATAAGCTGTATTAGTCTGTTTTCACACTGCTATAAAGTACTACCCGAGACTGTGTAATTTATAAAGAAAAGAGATTTAATTGACTCACAGTTCCAAGGATTAACAGGAAGTATGACTGGGAGGCCTCAGGAAACTTACAATCATGGTGGAAGGTGAAGGAGAAGAAACATTAGAACAGAAGAGAGAGAGCAAAGGGGAAATGCCACACACTTCCAAACAACCAGATTTCATAAGAACTCACTCACTATCATGAGAATAGCAAAGGGAGGTGGAGGTGGCTATGAGCTGAGATGGCACCATTGCACTCCAGCCTGAGCGGCAGAGCGAGACTCCATCTTAAAAAAAAAAAAAGACATTCCTTAGAAAAGCAGGGATTGATAATAATCAGTTGTGTTATCTTTTTGTAGTGAAATAATTTGAAATTCACAGGAAATTGCAAGGGAAGTACAGAGAAACCCCCTGAGTCTTCCATCTACATTCTTAATTACATTTTACATTTTACATAATTTTAGTAAAATATCAAAACCAGGAATTCAACATTGGTACAATGTGTGTGTATACCACTTTTATTCATCGTATTTCACGTAGATTTAATGGAATCACCAAGGCAGTGATGATACAGAAAGAACTATTCCATCACCACAAAGATCTCTCTTGAAGTACCCCTTTATAGTCAACCCAACTTGTGTCCCTACCATTCATTACCCGTAGCAACTACTCATCTGATGTCCATCTCTACATTTTGTCATTTTGGGAATGTCATATAGATGGAATCATGTATTATGTACTTTTTCAGATTGTCTTTTTACTCAGCATAACACCCTTTAGCTCAACTTGTCCAGCCAGTGGCACACATGCAGCCCAGGACGGCTTTGAATGTGGCCCACCACAAATTTGTAAGCTTTTTAAAAACATCATGAGATTTTTTTTTTTTTTGCTATTTTCTTTTTAGCTCATCACCTATCATTAGTGTTAGTGTATTTTATTTAATGCTGTATCTGTTTCTGTGTTCAAATACCATCCATAACTCTTCTTAAGTGAATTGTGTCTTTGTGTTTTTTGCTCGTTTTCTTCTTAGACTATTTTATGGTTGAGTTGTGAGAGTTGTTTATATATTGTAGATATAAGTTTTTCGTCAGATATGAGATCTGCAAACACTGACAAAGCTCTAGGTACTGACAGTTTTCCTACACTGTCTTCTTAAAATTCTATAATTTTACATTGATATTTCACATTTAAATCTATGATCCAATTTGACTTAATTTTGAAATAAAGTCTCAGATTCTTTTTCTTTTTTGCATATGGATGTTGAGTTTTCCCAGCAGTCTTTGATGAAAACACTGTCCCATTTCTATTTATTTGCTTTAGCCTTTTGGCACAAATCATTTTGTTATAGTTGGTTAGGGTCATTTCTGGGTTATCTATTGTGTTCCACTGATCCGTGTGTCTATACTCAGAGAATATTACTCTGCCTTGGTTAATGTAGATATATAGTAACTCTTGACATTATTAGAGTGATTCCTCCCACTTTATTCTTCTTTTGCAAAGTTGTTTTAGGTGATCTAGTTCCTTTGTCTTTTGATATGAATTTTTTATCTATTAAAAAAACTTGCTGGCCAGGTGTGGTGGCTCACACCTGTAGTCCCAGCACTTTGGGAGGCCAAGGCAGGCAGATCACCTGAGGTCGGGAGTTCCAGACTAGCTTGACCAACATGGCGAAACCCCGCCTCTACTGAAAATACAAAATTAGCTGGGTGTGGTGGCGCATGCCTGTAATCCCAGCTACTCGGGAGGCTGAGGCAGGAGAATCACTTGAACCTGGGAGGTGGAGGCTGCAGTGAGCCGAGATGGCGCCATTGCACTCCAGCCTGGGCAACAAGAGTGAAACTCCATTTCAAAAAAACAAAATAAAACAAAACCAAACAAAAAACAAAAAACAACTTGCTGTGATTTTGATAGTAATTATCAAAAAGCTGTGCATCCATTGGGAGAGAATTGAAATTTTTACTATGTTCAGTTTCACAATCTATTAATACAGAATATCTCTCCATCTATTTCATGTTGTTTAATTTTTTTCATAGGTGCTGTAATTTTCAACTTGCAACCTGTGTAATTCGTTTGTCAGATTTATACCTGAGTATTTAATTTATTTTGGTTTCCATGTGTTTATTGCTATTATAAAGAAATAAAATGGATTTTGGTATGTTGGTCATGTATCCTATGATCATCCTGAATTCGCCTATTATCTAGGAGCTGAGGGGACAGGAAGACTTCACATTGTAAAGATGACAATACTACCCAGAGAATTATACAATTTTCATAGAATCTTTATCAAAATCCCAACAGCCTTTTGTGTAGAAATAGAAAAACCAATACCGAAATTCATACGTAATTGCAATGGCCACAAATGGAAAAATCAATCTTGATAAAAATGAACAAAGTGGATAACTTGCACTTTCTGATTTCAAAACCTTTTACCAAGCTATAGTAATCAAAACAATTGTTTTATCTATTTAAAAAGATTCTAGCATACAAAGTTGTTCTAGCATACAAAGATATATGTATATATATATATATATAGAGAGAGAGAGAGAGAGAGAGAGAGAGACTAATGGGCTAAAATTGAGAGTCCATAACAAAACCCATAAATCTAAGGCCACTTTATTTTCAGGAAACATTCAAGATTACTTTATGGAGATAGAATAGCAGCCGATACTGCTGGGACGCTGATACATGGACATACAGGATAATAAAGTTAGGTTTGTACCTCACACTATACTTAAAAATTAACTCAGAATCCATAAGTGACCTAAATTTAAGAGCTTAAACTATAAAACTCTTAGAAATAAGCATAGAGATAAATCTTCCTGACTTTTTCTTTGGAATGGATTCTTCAAAGAGACAACGTGGGCAAAAGCTAATAAAAAATACATAAATTGGACTTCAGTTTTTAAAAATTCTGCGCATGGATATACATGGTCAAGAACACAAAAAGACCATGCAGCATGGGTTCTAGTATCCCGAATATAAAAAGAATTCTTATAACGCGATGAAAAAAGTTGAAAGCACCCAATTTAAAAATGGGCTAAGGACTGCCAGGCATGGTGGCACACACCTGTAATCCCAGCACTTTGGGAGGCCGAGGTGGGTGGATCACGAGGTCAAGTGATCAAGACCATCCTGGCCAACGTGGTGAAACCCTATCTCTACTAAAAATACAAAATTTACTGGATGTGGTGGCGCATGCCTGCAGTCCCAGCTACTCAGGAGGCTGAGGCAGGAGAATCACTTGAACCCGGGAGGCAGAGGTTGCAGTGAGCCAAGATTGCGCCACTGCACTCCGGCCTGGCGACAGAGCGAGACTCCATCTCAAAAAAAAAAAAAAAATGGGCAAAGGACATACATGGGCATTTCCAGTATACAAGTGACCAATAAAGGGCTCGACACCATTAGTCATGAGGAAAATGCAAATCAAACCACAATAATATACCACTGACAACCGCTGTGCTAGCTATCATTTCCAAAAATAGAAAATAATACATGTTGGAGAGACTGTGGAGAAATTACAACCTTCACACATTGAAGGTGGGAACATAAAATGGGGCAATTTTTCTGGAAAACTGTTTTGTGATCCTCAACATAGAATTACCCTATTAATCACTAATTTCATATCTAGGTATTTACCCAAAGGAACTGAAAGCAGGTAATGGAATAAATATGCATATAGGAATGTTTGTAGTAGCACTATTCACAGCAGCCAAAAGGTGGAAAGAACCCAAATGTTACCAGTAGATCAATGGATAAGCAAAATGTAGTATAAGCACAGAATAAAATATTATTCCTGTATAAAAAGAAATAATGTACTGATACATGCTGTGATGCAGATGAACTTTAAAAACATTATGCTAAATGAAAAGGGTCAGAAACAAAGATCCCATACTGTGTGATTCCATTTATATACAATGACTAAAACAGATAATTAAATAGGACAGAAAGATTTGTGTTTGCCAGGGATAGGGGTATGGCCAATGTGAGTGACTGTTTAGTGTGGATGGAGTTTTCTTTGGGTGATGAAATGGTTTAGAACTTAAGAGGCCGTGGTTTTGTATTTGTACTAGGTACCCTTGCCATTAAATTATATATTTTTAAATGGTTAATTTTATTTTTTGTAAATTACACTTAAAGAAAACTATTTAAAATAATAAAGACTATGTTCAAAATATCTGGCATAGCCAAAAAACCTAGAAGCACAGTCAGAGAAAACTCAAACTATTTTTTTAAGAAAACATTTGGAAGATATAATGTTAATATTGTAAATGTATAAATAATACTTAAAATTAAAGAGAAAAGACCAAAAACACAATAGAAGATGGGACAAGAGATTTGTACAGTTTCCAAAAAATATAATAATGGTCCTTGAAAATATGCAAAGATGAGGTGCAGCAAACCACCATGGCACATATACCTACGTAACAAACCTGCATGTTCAGCACATGTATCCCACAACTTAAAGTAAAATAATAATAATTATTATTATAATAAATGTCATAACATTTTAGAGGGGGAAAGAAAATTAGAGATTATCTTATACAACTTGGTTATTTTACAAATGACAAAGCTGTGTTTCTAATTCTTTAACTCGTGAATAAATGTGACGAATAAATGTGGAAAAAAAAGGAATATAGGCCTGACTGTGACATTTACAGGGTTCAGGGCAAGAATACAAATGGAGGCCTACCTACCTACCATATGCCTTGATATTTAAGTGTACAAAGCAAGCTAATAACATGTAAAATAAAATGTGTTCTACCCTTATAAAAAAAGAAAATATGCAAAGATATTCCATGTTATTTACAAAACAATAAATATAAATTAAAACTACATTTAGATACCATTTCTTACCATTAGATTGGGAAAACTTTAAAAACATCAAAATACCACATTCTGTTAGCTAGTGTCAAGGCAAGACATTCCTCATACATTGCTTCTGGAAATGAAAAATAGTATAAAATATAAAGGCAATTTGACAATATGCAACAAAATACACTTCTGTTCCCATTTTGGCCCTGAAATCCTACTTTTTGAAATGTACCCTTAACATATATCTTCAACAGGGAGAAAATATATATGTATGAGTTTATGTATCACGGCATTGTTTGTAGTAATAAAATATTGGAAACCACTGACTTGCCCATGAATGGGTGCAGTATTGAATAAAGCACACAATGGAGTTTGTGGAGTTGTGAAAAGCATGTACTCTATATGAAGTGATTTTCCAGGATATATTGTTGAGTGACCATAGGAGGTTTAGATGAATGCTACCTTTTGTTTAAGTAAACAGCGAAAATAAGAAATCTACATGTTTTCTGTAAAAACTGGTAATGATAAACCAGAAAATAATGAAATTGGTTACACATGGGTATTAGGAGTCAACATTGTGGAAGTGGTGCGGTGGAAAGGAGGGGAGTGAGTGGTACTTTTCTGAGAATAACATTTTGTATAGTATAGACTTATGGGAATATGTTATTGATTGACATACTCAATAATATAAAATCAAGAATGGAGATAAACCAGGAAAGTTAAAATCAAAGAATAACAGACTAACCTAAATGCATTTCAAATCAATAACACAATCAGACTAAAGATGAAAACAAGAAGTCATTTAAGTACCATATTAAACACAGTACAGTATTTTGAGTATATGTCCTCAGCATAAAGACAAAAAGAACTGTAATGATGTTGAACTCTAGTTAGCTGAGTTATTTTTACAATAATATGACTTAGTAATTATGCAACTACCTGATGCAATGGTTTAAATGTTTGTGGCCCACTAAAATTCACATGTTTAATTCCTTACCCCCAATAAGATGGTTTTAGGAGGTGGGGCCTTTGGAGGGTGATTAGATTATGAGGGCAGAACTCTTATTAATGGGATGAGTCCCTTTGTAAAAGAGACCTGAGGAAACTTGTTCGTCACTTCCACCATTTGAGGACATTGTGACAAGGTGCCACCTATGAACCAGAAAGCAGCCCCACTTCAGACATAAAATCTCCCAGTGCCTTGATTGTGAGGAATAAGTTTCTGTTGCTTATAAGCCAGCTAGCCCATGGTTTTTTCGTGACTAAGAATATTGGTATTGAGAAGTGGGATTGCTGTTGTAACAAATATCTAAAAATGTGGAAGTATCTTTGTGACTGTATAATGGGTAGAGGCTGGGAGACTTCTGAAATGCATGCTAGGAAAAGCCTACATTGTCATGATTGGACTGTTAAAGACAATTCTGTTTAGGGCTCAGAAGGACAGAATGAGAGCTAGAGAAAGCATCAGTCTTCTTAGAGTAAACCTATGTGGTCATGATCAGAATGTTGATAGAAATATGGACAGTAAAGGCCATTATGATGAGACCTCAGTCAGAAATATGGAACATGTTACTGGAAACTGAAGAAAGCGGGGTTCTTGTTATAAAGGGGCAAATAATTTGGCTGAATTATATTCAGGTCCTAGTGTTTTTTGGTAGGTAGAACTTGTGAGCAATGTAATTGAATATTTAGCTGACGCTATTTCTTAACAATGTGTTGAAGTTGCATCTTGAATAATCTTGACTACCTATAGTAAAATGTAGAAAGTGAGAAGTGACTGAAAGCCGGAATTACTAATTCAAAGGTAAAGAGAACTAAATACTTTTAAAATTTGCAGCTTATCTACCTTGGAAAACATGCAAAACCCTGTCCTGGAGAAAACAAGGGTGTGGCTGAACAACTGATTTATGAGATTAGTATGGATTGGCCATGTCAACTCAAACCAGGACCTATTGTCCAAGACAATGGAAGAATGACCCCAAAGGTATTTCACAGATCTTGGAGGCTGCTCCTCCCGTCAGAGGCCCAGAGCACAGGGACGTGGGCAACAGCAGGGGCCTTTGATGCCAGGTGCCGCCTAACATCTCAGGCTCAGCTCCTTGCATACACTACCACTGAGAGTATCAATAAATTTTATCTTTTGTGAATGCAGAGTAGAGTAAGGATACAGCTGTAATTGGTATAGGAATAGCCATCACTCATTTTTCAAGGGGGCATTGAAAATTTGTTTGGCACTATGTGGTTGCTCAGTCACCTTAATTTTTGTCCAAACCAAATTGTGAAACGTCAGCCAGGCGCAGTGGCTCACACCTGTAATCCCAGCACTTCGGGAGGCCGAGGTGGGCAGATCATGAGGTCAGGAGATTGAGACCATCCTGGCTAACACGGTGAAACCCCCATCTCTACTAAAAATACAAAAAATTAGCCAGGCGTAGTGGCACATGCCTGTAGTCCCAGCTACTTGGGAGGCTGAGGCAGGAGAATCACTTGAACCCAGGAAGCAGAGGTTGCAGTGAGCCGAGATCGTGCACTGCGCTCTGGCCTGGGCAAAACAGCAAGACTCTGTATCAAAAAAAAATTGTGAACAGTCTTTTTTTAATTTTTTAAACTTTTTTTAGTTTAGGAAAATGGATACAGGACATTAGACTCTTTTTAAAAGGAAAAATATAGGTCGACAGGTCAATGTATGTTTATTTGGGAGGACAAAAAATCTGCTTTATCTTCAAAAGAGGATTTTAGATGAATTGTTTCCTGATTTAGCTTTATACTATTATTAATGTCTTTCAACTAACATATGCCAGTTTTCAAATTGTTTCCTATAATGAAGATATTTTAACCAAGAAATGGAAAGGAAGAAACTCTTAATAATAAATCATGCTCCGTCACCTACAGAATCTTCTCCAGTTTTATGGCATTGAATCAGACATTGGGTGTCAGATTGATACCAATGCCAAGCTCTTCAACAGTTATACTTGCTTTAAGATACTTAGCAATTCACTAACTTCTCTGAAATTTAGTGTTTCTACATCTAAAGTAGAAATATTACTACCATGAGAATGTTAAATGTAGCTTTTCCATGAGGACACAGCTTCTCCATTGGTTGCTGGAATTTTGTTTTTCCTGTCAAACCAGTGGTACCACAGCATCTGGACTAGGGGTGTAACTGAGAACCACCATTTTTCTAAGAGACAGCTTATTTATTTCTCTCTCTTTTCTCATTCCCTTAGTTCCCCACTTCCTATGTAGCCCTTTAAAAATGCAAATATAGACTTTTACCTCCCCTTCACCAGACACTTCCTACAGGGAAAGTTCATCTAACTGTGTGCTCCAAGCCAGAACTCTCCTCCAGAATTAACAGTCAATTTACAAACTAAAGCATGCTGGCCTCTGAACTCTCACTCACCAGGAGGTTGCCTGAAGAGACAACAGTTGAAAGCATGCCTGCTACTCTCTCCCTTCTGGTTACAACTTATTTCTGCCCATGAAAAAGCCAACTCAACTGCCTAATAGATAAGGCACGAAGCCAGCACACAGACCCCTTCCCTTCTTCCTCCCCTACCTTTTAAAAGTGCCTGCTTTCTGCTCTAAAAGCCAAGCAGTGCACTTAAAGACAACACCTGTGCTTCTTCCCCTACGCTAGCTCTAGAATAAATCACTTTCTTTATACCAGATCTCCCTCTTGTTAACTGGACTTTGCAAACGGGAAGCCACTGATCTACTTTTCAGTTACAGGGGCTGATGCTTTCCTGGCTTCTCATTGCCCCTCCCAACCCATTCTACCTGGCTCATTCTTTAAACCAGTGGTCCCCAACCGTTTTAGCACCATGGACCGGTTTTGTGGAAGACAATTTTTCCACGGACTGGGGAATGGTTTCGGGACGAAACTGTTCCACCTCAGCCATTAGATTCTCATAAGGAGCGCCTGACCTAGATCCTTCGCACGCACAGTTCACACTAGGGTTCGCGCTCCTATGAGAATGTAATGCTGGGCTGATCTCACAGGAGGTGGAGCTCAGGCCATAATGCTCCCTCACCTGCCGCTCACTTCCTGCTGTGCCGCCCGGTTCCTAACAGTCAGTGGACCGGTACAGGTCTGTGGCTCTGGAGTTGGATATCCTTGCTTTAAACCCTGAGCCTCCTTTCAGCCATCTGACGGCTCAACAGTCACTCTCTCTAGCTCCTTGAATATTGCATCTCCTCGCTTGTTCCCTGTCCAAGAACACTCCTGTCAATCATGGGAGACATTTAGACTTCATAAATTCTTTCTATTCAATATTTTCGCTCGAGGACTCTGGGAAGGACAACTGTTAGGGTAACAGTCTGCATTCCCCACCAGGAACCTGGGGCTATGAAATTCGTTCCCCGTGGGTGTTGCGGGAAGTGTAATCGAGGAGCACCATGTAGTCGCAACACTTGCGCCTAAAGGGTGAGATGATGGACATTTTCCTTTTGCATCTGAGGCTCTGCAGTCCAGACACCTTGCGGGATTCCTGATACTTCAGCTCAGGTAGGCGTTTCCGGAGAATTCTGGGAAGAGTAGTCCCTTTTACGGGAAGTGTAGTCCACTGGCTCGTGGAACACTGGGCATTTTGGCTCTGGCAGGTGAACCGTTGAATTCTGGGAACGATAGTCCAGACACTCTGCGGAGTCCCGGGCCCTTTGGCTCAGGGGGGCGGGTCCGGGGAATTCTGGGGAGTGGAGTCCAGACACTCTGGCGCAGAGAGGACACTTCCGGTCTCCTAGCCTGAGGTTCCTGCTTTAATGACCGGGGTAGTTTGAGCCATTTCTGCGTCTTGCAGGACATTTTGAACGAACCCCCTTTGCTTGAGGCTCGCAACCACCCGATGATCGATGATCCTCTCAGGGGAAAAGAAGCCTTGGCGAAGAGCAGAGGTTTAGAGGTACGAGGGCGGGGAGGGTGTTTATTGTTCCCGTCAGCGGAGCCTTCTGGCGTCGGGGGGCTTTGCTCGCGTCCCGGGGGGTGGGATTGGGGTGGCCCTGTGTGCCCTGCTCTGAGGGTTTCCAGGACTTTGACCTCGCTCAGTCCGCCTCCCTACGTATGCAGTGTGTACACTCTTTCTCGCAGTGTGATGTGGAATGTTAATGTCTCTGTATTTCCCATTGCTGTTCTTTAAAATGGTGCTTATAGGGTCATAGAATTGTTTTGCGAATTGAAAGAGATAATACAAATGAAAGCCTTAAAGTTGTCCCTGTCACTTGGTGAGTGGTGGTCTCTTGTTTCCTGATATTTTAAAACGTTTGATATCATTTCAAAGCTATAGAAAAATTGCAAAAACAGTATAAGAAATTCTCATATACCCTTTACCCAAATTTGCCAAGTGTTTACATTTTTCCTGTTTGCTTTGTTGATGACCATCAACCAAATACCACCAGGAACATACCTGTAACCAGAGACAGCTGATTGGTAGCTTTCTGCAGCAAGGAAACCCACATACCACGGTAATTGTGGGGTGTCTTGGTAAGAGGCATTTAGGAAGGGCTGGTTATAGGGTTTCACATAACATGGTAGATAATATTGGATATTATGTTAAATAATACTGTTACCGATTACATGTCAGATAGATGTGTTAAAAGAATACTAGTATTTGTAGTGTACTTACTAGATAGTGTTGGATAGCATATTACCTAGCATCATGTTATCTAATCTGCAGTTCCATATATGAATTTGTTAAATTTTTCATTTAAAGTCCTTATGACTGTCCTCTGCCCCACCCTTCACCTATTCAAAGTCCAGTTTATGCGTTGTCTTTAGCTGTCACATTTCCATAGTTGTTCATTTGGAGTTTGATATTGAAGGGGGCCTGCCTCTCCACACCTGTGGGTGTTTCTCACAAGGTGGAAATGAGAAACTGAGAAAAGAAATAAGACACAGACACAAAGTATAGAGGAAGAAAAGTGGGCCCAGGGGACCGGCGCTCAGCAAGTGAGGACCTGTACCGGCACTGGTCTCTGAGTTTCCTCAGTATTTATTGATCACTATCTCTACTATCTTGGTGAGGGGGATGTGGAAGGACTATAGGGTAATGGTGGGGAGAGGGTCAGCAGGAAAACATGTGAGCAAAGGACTCTCATAAATAAGTTTAAGGAAAGGAGCTGTGCCTGGATGTGCACATAGGCCAGATTTATGTGTGACTTTACACAAACATCTCAGTGCAGTAAAGACCAGTATTGCCGCCAGTATGTCTCACCTCCAGCCATAAGGCAGTTTTCTCCTATCTCAGTAAATAGAATGTACGATTGGGTTTTACACCGAGACATTCCATTCCCACGGATGAGCAGGAGACAGATGCCTTCCTCTTAACCTCAACTGCAAAGAGGCCTTCCTCTTTCACAAATCCTCCTCAGCACAGACCCCTTATGGGTGTTGGGCTGGGGGACAGTCAGGTCTTTCCCTTCCCACGAGGCCATCTCTCAGGCTGTCTCAGTGGGTAGAAACCTTGGACAATGCCCAGGCTTTCTTGGGCAGAGGTCCCTGTGGCCTTCCGCAGTGTATGGTGTCCCTGGTTAATCGAGACTGGAGAATGGCAATGACTTTTACCAAGCATACTGCCTGCAAACACATTTTTACCAAAGCACATCCTGCACAGCCCTAAATCCATTAAACCTTGAGTCAATACAGCACATGTTTCTGCGAGCACAGAGTTGGGGCTAGGGTTACAGATTAACAGCATCTCAAGGCAGAAGAATTTTCTTAGTACAGATCAAAATGGAGTTTCTCATGTTTTCCTTTTTCTACATAGACACAGTAACAGCCTGATCTCTTTTTCTTTCCCCTACAGATATATTTCACATTTAGGTTTAGATTATACGTTGTTGGTGGGGATTCCACAGGAGTGTTAAGATGCCCTTTTCTTTTTTTTTTTTTTTTTTGTTTGAGACAGTTTTGCTCTTGTCACCCAGGCTGGGGTACAATGGCGCAATAGGATGCCCTTTTCATTGTAACATAACAAGGTCCAAGTGATGTTCGTTTGTCCCTTCATTGGTGATCTCAGCTTTGTCACTGGCCAAGAAGACGTCTTTCAGATTTGTCCACTCTTGTTACTTTTTTTTAAATTATGAAGTTTCTTATGGGAAAATACATTATTAGTGGGCATTTTCTTGTAAAAAAGAGCTTCCATTTCTCCTCATTGGTTCATTGATTTGTTCAACTATAAATATTCTATCAATGTGGACTCAGAATCCAGTCTTATTGATTCTAATGATATGTGCATTAACAGTTTTTTTTTTTAACTCTAGGTTTATTTTAGTTATAGCATTCACCCATCTCAGGTATACAAGTCAGTGGTCTTTAGGAACTTTGAAGTGGAGTAATCATCATCATAATTCAGCCGAGATCACTTTCATCCCCCAGTTGGACTCCTCATGCCCATTTACTTTAAACCTCATTCTCAACTCAAATTTAGAACAACTGCTAACCTACTTTCTATTCTATTCTACTTGTCTATTCCAGACATTTCATATAAATGGAATCGTAGGGTCTGTGGGTTTTTGTGACTTGCTTCTTTCATTTACTGTAATGTTTTCAAGGTTCACAGGTGTTGTTGCATGGTCAGTATTTCATTCCTTTACGTTTCCAAATAAGATTCCATTGTATGAATATGCCACAATTTTTCTATCCCTTTACCTATAGGAGAGCTTTTTGGTTGTGTGCAATTTGGGGTTAGTATGAATAATGCTGCTGTGAGCGTTCATGTGCTAATTGACAATATGAGTCCTTGTTGGTGGGTGACATCCCTGGCCACCATTTCATGTCTCTTTTTCTGTCTTCATGGCACTTTCCAGGCACAATTCTGCTTTCCCTGGAACTGTGTCATTCAGGACTCTGCAAATTCCCTAAAGTTGGAGGAAAAATGACCATGTCCAAGGTAAGTAGGACTTGCCTCTCTTACTGTTAAAATTCCATCTCACTACTCAGATTGTTGTGTGTTTTTCTCTGCCCTGGGAACACTCAAGGAGAACAGCAGGACTTTGAGGATCTCTTGTCACCTGGCTAATTTTTGTAGTATTAGTGGAGATGGGGTTTCATCATGTTGGCCAGGCTTGTATCGAACTTCTGACCTCAAGTGATCTGCCCGCCTCGGCCTCCCAAAGTGCTGGGATTATAGGCGTGAGCCACCGCACCCAGCCAGAAAGTCTTCATTTAAAATGGCTAGTAATACTGGGCTGGGTGCAGTGGCTCACGCTGGTAATCCCAGCACTTTGGGAGGCTGAGGCGGCGGATCACCTGAGGTCGGGAGTTCGAGACCAGTCTGACCAACATGGAGAAACCCCATCTCTACTAAAAATACAAAATTAACTGGGCATGGTGGTACATGCCTGTAATCCCAGCTACTCGGTAGGCTGAAGCACGAGAATCACTTCAAACTGGGAGGCGGAGGTTGCAGTGAGCTGAGATCGGGCCATTGCACTCCAGCCTGGGCAACAAGAGTGAAACTCTGTCTCAAAAAAGAAAACAAAACAAAAAAAGTCTAGTAATACTGAAGATTGGCCAGTCACTTGTGTACTGTCACTCATTTACTTCTCAGAGCAGCAGAATGAGGAGGTTCCTGATCTCTTCTCCTAAACTCATGAAATATGAGAAACCTGCTCAAAATCAGAGGCAATCAAGGAACAGGAATGTTAGCCATTCTGCTCAAGTGAAAGAGAGAGATGAGAAGAAAGAAAAATTCTCCATTGAGGGTCTGGTGCCCTGTTGTGTGAGTGTCTGGAGTGCTCCCTTAAGTGATGACATCCATAGGTGGCGCTGCTTCTCCCTGTCCTGGGTTGGTATGACATCTTCTTTTCCAGACCTGGCACCTACTCAGGTGTACTCATTGTTCCAAGTACCCAAGGACAGTGATTACCACAGCTGTTCTTATCTCCAAATTCCTCCTTATGGCAGAAGATACCTCACACATTTTTTCTTTGGCTGGGCGCGGTGGCTCACGCCTGTAATCCCAGCACTTTTTTGGAGGCTGAGGCAGGTGGATCACTAGGTCAGGAGATAGAGACCATCCTGGCTAATATGGTGAAACCCCGTCTGTACTAAAAATACAAAAAAAAAAAAAAAAAAAAAATTAGCCGGGCGTGGTGCGGGCACCTGTAGTCCCAGCTACTCGGCAGGCTGAGGCAGGAGAATGGCGTGAACCCAGGAGGCGGAGCTTGCAGTGAGCCGAGATCGCGCCACTGCACTCCAGCCTGAGTGACAGAGTGAGACTCTGTCTCAAAAAAAAAAAAAAAAAAAAAATCCCTAAATTCCTCCTTATGGCATAAAATGCCTCACCATTTTTTTTTTTTTTTTTTTTTTTTTTTTGAGACAGAGTCTCTCTCTGTTGCCCAGGCTGGAGTACAGTGTTGGGATCTCAGCTCACTGCCAGCTCTGCCTCCCGGGTTTACGCCGTTCTCCTGCCTCAGCCTCCCGAGTAGCTGGGACTACAGGCGCCCGCCACCACACACCCGGCTAATTTTTTTGTGTGTGTTTAGTAGAGACGGGGTTTCACCGTGTTAGCCAGGATGGTCTCGATCTGCCCTCATGATCTGCCCGCCTCGGCCTCCCAAAGTGCTGGGATTACAGGCATGAACCACCATGCCCAGCCTGCCTCACATATTGTTACCAGAAAAAATGACAACCTGGGGCAAAAATATTTACCCCTTGGATAGTTAAGGAAGAATAAATCCAGAATAAGAATCTTCTAAAAGGATAAAGAAAAAAGTTCAAACAGATTGGAACAAAGAATACTAAAAGGCAATCGTAAAAGAAGAAACAGAGATGGCCAATAATCTTGAAAAGTGGTGATACTCATTTATAATAATAAGTGAGAATGATAGAATGAATTGTTCTTCCTAATCAGATTACAAAACCGTGGGAATATTTATAAACTGCTCTTGGCTATCATAAGGAGAATTAGGGTACTTGTATTCTGTTGAATGATTAGAGAGGTAGGGAAAAAAGTGAGAAAAAAGTATGCAATTATATGATGATAATATTAAATGTGCTTATTCACATTTTAATTTTCATATGAAATTATTTTAAATGAGACAGAGTCAGATGTTCTTACATCTTACTACTTACCATATCATCTTTGCCAGACTGATAATGGAAAATATGTAAAATTAAATATTTATTCTTTAGTGTAGCTAAAAATAGATCATCAGTTCCCTGGAATACTATGGAACCCTGAAATAGATAATGGTAATAACAGTAATAAGTAATACCAGCTAATGTTCATTAAACAGTCTGTGCCGTAGACTTTTCAAAATACTGTATATTTCTTTTCTTAATTTTTGAAAAAACTCTGTCATGTAAGAACTATTATTCAGAGAGGGAACAAGGCTTGTAGGAAAACATGTCTGAGGTCACATGGTTAGAAATGGGCAGACTCTCAGAATGTGCACTGAGGCGTTCTGGCTTCTGATCAGGACACTAAATGCTGCAATAAGCATATGTGGTTTGTGCCTTGCTAGTACAGAAGAAACACTGCATAGCTGTCTCGGGGTACCATGGAGCAGGTTCACTGTGCACTGATTACCAACTCGTGTGAGTCCTGTGGGACAGAACACATTCACACGCAACAGATTGCATGAAGCAGATTTATTATTACAGATTGGCAGCAGGGGAGCCCAGAAGCCTAGGGTCCAGTGTGAGCTGGCCATCCAGGGCTCAAGAAAGCTACCTGGAGCAGATGGAATCTTGACTGTATGTGCCCCACTTGCACCAGAGCTGAGGCACCCCAGAAGGTAACCTGCCCCCATTTATATACCTTGGGGTGCCATGACTCATGGAGATAAACTTGAAGGTCATCTTCCTTCCAGGTGAGAGAGGAACAAAGCCCAGACTGTCAAAGGCAGTTCCTCCCCATAATATTGCATTCTTAGAATAATCTACAGTTATTCTTGAGAACTACAAGCAATAAAGGGGAGAGAGCTGGGTGGTGTCTGCACCCCAACTGTCCTGCAGTCCATCCCCTGACCCAGATATCCCTCTTAGCAAACTGGTCCATTTCATATGTGCATCGACCTCCCCTGGCCTCCCCTGATCTTGTTAGATCAGTGTAACACCTTGACTGACACAATCTCTGCCAACTTCATGGAATTATAGCTGGAATACATTCCGTGGACCCCAGAGGAGCATGACCACAAGCAGCACAGCCAGACCTTCCTGAAGTAGTAATCCTGCCCAGGTCCCAGTTATCAAAATAAGAAGCTGCTGAAGATACCAAAGAAGAATCATTCAGGTGGCCCCAGTGTCTGAAGCCAGTGGACCTGCTTCTGGGTTGCCTCTCATTGAGTTTTTACAATAGCTATGTATCCAGAGAAGGCCGGAGGTGTTGGCAGTTGCAGACCCACTCCTCCCAGTAGGGCTAAAAGCACAGAGCACTTGTGTTTTTTGAACCTTCCTGAGGGAGTGAAGGGATGTTGCTGGGCTCCCAAGGCAGTGGCCGTGGAATAAACAGTATCTATTGGCCATTGCCTGTGACAGGTGTCTCATCATTTTTCATGGGAATTCACTTGTAGGTGTAGGACATAAATCTGGAGCTAGCTGCACCTCCAGGCAGGTCCCCAGTCAGCCTGGGGCACAGCTTTAGCCTTCTTGCCCAGTGGTGCATCTCGCTCCCAGGGTGACATCTAGGGGCACCCCCAGCATGCCCAATGTTTAGGATCTAACAGTCTGCCAGCTTTCCAGGCATGACATTGCCCACCCTGTATCTGGGTCACCCTCCAAACCACCCACAGAGAAAGCCATAAGGCTCAGGTGCACACAGCACCCATTCCCTTGTTTGGCTGTTCTGTGACCCATTTGTGGGAATGGGGACATTATCTTTTGCCAGCCACATCTCATTTTTGGCACAGTTGCATAAGGTCAGTTGCCCCAGTATGACATTCATGCGGCTCTTACAGAGAGGAATACCACTCATCCAGTCCTGGTTTTCATTATGTGGAACATTTCTCATCCAGGTAGTCAAAGGAGCATGGTGTCAGAAAGCACAGTCCACTGTAGCTTTGTTGAGGTTGTGTGATTCTGCTGCCTTACACCAGTTACCACAGGGCCCTCCAGCTCTCTCTCATGTGGCAGGTGCCAGGTTCTGACTTGACAAGCCAGGGTTATGGAGCTGTTGGTGTGCACCGTGGCATGAGGGATGCTGGTGTGGTTTACCATAGTCAGGATGAGAGGGTCACTGTGGTTGGTGATAGAATAAATGCAGGGTAGCAGATGGAACACTTAGCCAGGTGACATGAGGTGACTGCAGCTTGAGATAAGGAATGTGCTGTGCTTCCAGGCCTCTGCTGCCATATCCTTGGGGGAACAGCAGATTAATAGCTGTTGGATAATGGGTGGGCTGAGGTGGTGCAGTGACCCAGTCTGTCTGTCCCTGTCCTGAGGCTACTATCATTGTAGACATCCATTCCCCTGGTTGTTTGGCTCAGACCTTCCTGCCTCAGTTGTTCAGTCAGGAAGGGAGGTCATGTCCTATACAAAAAATGCCTGCTAGTACCAGCCACCCAAATGGGATCAGGTGTCCCCAGTACCATCAGAAAGACCCTGGTACCCCCTATGGTATTCCGTGGTCTCATTCTTCACCACTGTGGGATCCCGTAGAAGTCAGGGGATGTTCAGGAAAGCATCACCTCCAGATTAGAGTCAGGAGGACCTTTGTCAGTTACCGCGGTGATCCGAACCGCAAATTACCAACAGGATGTGCATTATAAAGTGGAAAAGGAAAAATAATTATTGGGAATACTGAGATTGGGGTTTCACAGCCACAGCCTCATCAACCGGCTGCCAGGTCGGGCAGATACTGACTGAATTGCTCACTGTCGCTGGGACTATTAGCAAGGTTCATTGAGACCTATATACGTGTAGCCCAGGATGCAGCATTTAGACTCCTAGGGGGCTACATACAAGTAAACTCAATGAGTCCACTAAATAAGACCACAGGACTTCTTCGTCGTTGGACTTCTGATGACGCTTGGGATAATCAAGGTGTGTCATTGTCAGGACACAGACTAGAATGAATGGGAATTCTATAAGTTGACCTACATCTCTGAAGATCCTGAAAAACTTTCCATTTTTCCTCTTGGCCTCCTCAATGTTTCTTCTCTCCCAGTAACCATTGGTAGTGAGATTGAGGTTGCATATGTTTGATGCTGTAGGAGGCAGTGACCTTCAAGGATGTGGCAGTGATCTTCACTGAGGAGGAGCTGGGGCTGCTGGACCTTGCCCAGAGGAAGCTGTATCGAGATGTGATGCTGGAGAACTTCAGGAACCTGCTGTCAGTGGGTGAGGACAGGCATCTTCTATAAGGGAATGTCAGGCCCCAGGAGTGGTTTTGTATCCTAGGGTGTTCAAGTTTGAGTGTGCAGTGGGAACCTAAATTTCCAATAAGTGTTACCATGATATTATCTATAATATGTTGGGATTAAGCATGTGACTTTTCCTGTTTACAGGGCATCAACCATTCCACCAAGATACTTTCCACTTTCTAAGGGAGGAAAAGTTTTGGATGATGGATATAGCAACCCAAAGAGAAGGGAATTCAGGTAAGAAGCACGCAACTGTGTGTCCTTGTTTGTGACTTCCATCTGTTTTACTTCTGTGCACGTCCAACTCCATTACCTTCTTCTAAATGGCCAAACATCTTTGCTGGATTATTATAACCTCCTTCCAGCTGGTGGCCCTGCTCCGTGCCTTCCCACTCTGACATCTGTTCTCCTCATGGCAGGTAAAGTGATCCTTAGGACATGGATGTCAGATTGTCATTCCTCAGCTTAAGAGCCTTTCTGTCTTCTTAATTTTATGAAAGCCTCTTTTAAGTGGCTTCTAGAAACCCCTGTGGTCTACTCTTCATTCTTCACTGCCTCTTGACTACATCTCCCATACTCTCCCTCATTCTCCATCTTTTCTGGCCACCTTGTCATCCCTCTTATTTCTCCATCCTGCCAAGGACACTGTATCACCTGTTGCTGGTATCCAATGACCACGAACTTAGATGATTAAATAAGAAGCACTTATTATTTCTCTGTTCTTTAGGCCTGAAGTCTGACACATCTCACTGGGAAAAAATCAAGCTGTCTTAGGGCTTTGTTCCTTTCTGGATGTTCATGGGGAGAAGCCTTCACTTTGTTTTACCAGTCCCTAGACACTGTCCACACTCCGTGGCTCTAGTTTCCATTCCTCCATCTTTGAAGGCAGCTACATTGCATCCTTGACCATTCTTCCAGAGTCATGGTCCCTCTGCCACTCTTCTTATGCCTATGTCTTTCACCTTTCAGGTCCCTTGTGGTTGTATTCATCACTCCTGCATGATCCAAGTTGACTTTCCTACTTTCTGCTTAGCTGATTAGTGACTTCAGTGACATCTGCAGCCTTAATCTGCCTTGCTGTGTAATGTGTCAGAATCATAGGTCCTGAAGGTTGGATGTGGACATCTTTCAGGAACAATTGTGTTCCCTACTACAGAAGCTTCTGCCTCAGAGCCCCCACTTGCTTTTCTCTCTGACTGGAGTCCTCTGTTCCCACAAAACTTACTGACCCCCTCCATTAGTTTATGCAGGTCTGTGCTGAGTTTTAATGTCATGGAAGAGGTCATCTTCAAGCACCGTATTGAAAATACCATCCTATCTTTACTTGGCCTGCAAGTATTATGTGTCATATGCTTTTGTTTACTGATAGATCACCTGTTCCCTTTCAAATATAATCTCTACAAGGTGTTTATCTGTTTGTTTATGACTGCATCTTCAGCGCCTAGAATAGTCCTAGTACATGGAGGGATCTGTAAATATTTGGTATCCTGATGAATGAATTAATGGATGGGGGGACTTCACTGTCTGTAGGAATCATGGAGCTAGCTAATAAGTAATACATGAACCAGAGTGTATGAAGTATATTAGTCCCTTGGAAGCCATAGGGGTTTGATTTCAGGACCCCACATGGATACCGAAAGCCGGAGATGTTCAAGTTCCTGATATATGTGAAGTCTTTGCCTAAACCTATGTACATCCTCCCATATACTTTAAATCATGTCTAGACCAGTTATAATACCAAATGCAATGCCTACCTGTCACTTCATTCACAAGGATTCAACATAGGACTCAGTGTGTGAGAAATTCCAGTTTTGCTCTTTGGAACTGGAGTTTTTTTCCCTAAATATTTTTTATGTCCTGTTGGTTGAATCCATGGATGCCAAACCCATGGATATGGAGGGCTGATTATATATTGCAGAACAGATTTTTTTTTTTCTCTGTGGATGGCTGCTTATCCATTTTCAACTTTCTTAGGTTTCCTTGACATGATTGGTTTTATGTGTGTGCAGTTGACCCGTGTCCTGTGGAAACTTCTAAGCATAGCATTTTTTTTTTCATGACCGCACTGAGTAATATGCCTTCCCCGGCCCCTACCCTGGAGCTTTCCATAGGGAGCATATTTATATCTGAGAAGAAAGTCTTTTTGAATGAGGATTTGCAGCTAGCTTTCCTTTGAGAGATTTACCCATCTGCAGCCCATTTGCCTTTTCCAAAGTCGGCCCACACTTCACTGCCTCCAGTTCCTCCTTCCTTCCCTTAGAGGGGGAAGAATGAGGATGAGAGGACACAAGTTATGTAGCTGAATGTTGACTCTGTTTCTGGTCATCTTTCTTCAAAAATGTGTGTATTTCCCTCGTCTTTACATTATGCAAATTTAATTGTCAAAAAGTTAAAGGACAGGCTTTTTGTTTATTTTTATAGATTTAGTGCTATATTTTGAACTAGTAAGCTTTATGACCTGGAAGGAATTGGGGAATTACTCAAAATAGAAACATCCTGAGAGACCTTCCCATCTCCTGAAAGACCTCTTATTTATAAGTCACAGTGTATTAAATATATCCATGTACCTATTAGACAGGATTGTTCCCTTGACCATCTTTGCGGGCAGGAACTTCAGGGTTTGTTTCACTCAGCCCACCACTGTCGACTCCTTGCAGGAGGGAGTGTGCAAGCGAGCGAGTGCAGGAACCGGAGCAAATGAATGCTGGAATTGGCTGGTCGCTCCTCTCTGGCGAGAGCAGGCTCTATTGTGCACGCCCCACAGCAGTGTCCAAGCATGTTACAACCCATGCTGTTTCAGCTCTGCCATCTAGGGATGGCCAAGTGCCAGTCAGCTCAGTGGAGCGTCAGGGTAGCAGCCCCTGCCCTCTTGGCACCTGGGTTCTTGTCCAGCATCCAGGAAGAACCAGGTCACATGAACTGTGTGAAAGGTGATGAACGCAGAAGACTTTATTGAGTGGTAAGTGGTTCTCAGCAGAAAAGGAGGCTGGAAAGGGGATGGGAAGGGGATCAACATGTTCCTGAAGCCAGGCCATTTGTGGCTGGGCCGCTCTCCAAAGCCACAGCTTCTGAAGTTAGCCACATCTATCCATACTTTCCGACACTCAGTTGCTTCTCTGCTCACCGCTCAGTGACTTGTATCCTTGCCACTCAGCTGCTTGTGTTGCTCTGCCAGCTGAAATCTTTTATGGGCACAGGATAGTGGCAGGCAGGCCAAAAAAAGCAACATTTGGGCAGAAAAATGGGGTCATCTGTTTTCACTTAGGGCCGAGGTTCTAGGCTTAAGGTTGGAGTTTGGCCAGGTATACTGATGGGTGCCCACTTACCTATTAATATTTTCCAAGATTCAACCTTTGGAACTTAACTCTCCATCAGAAAAATTTACCTAATTCAGGACTTGGTAATATCCTGACAAAGTTTTGAACATTTTGTGAGCATGAACCATAATAAGAAACACCTCTTTCAGTATAACCTGGACAGTTTTCATGCACGTAGGTGTATGTGAGTGACTTTAGCTGACATTTCATGTAACGACACCTTTCCTGCTTGTCTCCACACTGTGATAATTTTCATTCTGGCTCCTTTCTATAAATGTCTATTGAAGGTTTTAACTTTATTTCAGCTCACTGATGTTTAGTCTTGAATATAAAAACAGTTATAAAGGCCTGTTTATCTACATCATAGGCTTTCTTTTCATTCCAAGTGATTCTTCACATCATTGATTGTCTGATGAAGAGCATCCTCCTTTGTGGACCTCTGGAAGGACAGCCTTTCAGATTCCCCTCAGAACTGCAGTTGTCTGTCTCTGTACTCTTTCAGATAACCAACTTATCACCCATATCAAAACAGAAAAATAAGATTAAGTATTTTATATGTGTCATGCAAAATTCTTGTATAGGAATACTTTTGATTTGTAGATATAAACATTCTAAGGTGTTTGATGTTTAGTATCATGAAGGGTTAAACTAAAAAGTTTAATGGGACATTTTACAGAGAACTGCTCTCACTTCACTCCAAGTGCAAATTCGGGAGTTTTTCAAAACTACCTTCACATTCAATAATTTCCTAGAAAAACCCTCAGAACTCACTGGATGCATTTATTCTCACAGTTACTGATTTTTACAGGGAAAAGATGCATATTATAGTTAACCAAGGGGGAAAAACCAAATAAGACAGAGTCCAGTGAAGTACCAAATGTGGATCTCCTCTTGTATTCTCACAGTAGAGTCGGGCATGTTACATACCCAAAATTAGCATGTGACTTAGACACAAGGAACCACCAATCAGGGAAACTCAACTGAGTGCTGGGATCCAAGTAATTATTGGGGCTCCATTACATAGCCATAATTGGTTGGTTGATTCCTGTGTGGTTATTTAGTCTTTTGGTCCACTGGTTCCCTGTGACCTAAAGACCTACATTAAATCACATCGTTATTTTTTCTGACATGGGGAACGCCACCTGCCATTTCCCATCCCCCAAAGCTGTGGCTAGTCACAACCCTAAATTATGTTATTTCACTATCAAGAGTTACCCAAGATTTGCCCCCAAGCAAACAGAGAGACTCTCCTCAGGCATGCCCTTTCAAGATTCTACAGATTACCTCTCAGATACTGAGGACAAAGTCCCGACCTCTTTTTAGTTAGGTTAACTCCTTTTCTTATTTTTAAAAATGTTTTTTAAGCCATCTTATACTGAAAGGAAGGTTAACTTCTTTATAAGGATATATAATATACAGGCAAATATACAAAGTATTTATTATGTTACTGCTTTCCCTTAGAGTTCCTTTTGATTCATATTTCAGTATGTACATAATAGTTTAGTAATTTATCATGTAAAATTTCAGACTGAGTTGGAAATTTTAAAAACAGTAACAGGTTAAATGTATGTGTCATATTAATTTTTTATTAAACTTTTTATTTCTATCAATGATTTTTTATTTGAAATGTGTTCTGTTTTTCTCTTTCTTTTTTTTTTTTTTTTTTTTTGAGGCAGAGTCTCACTCTGTCGCCCAGGCTGGAGTGCAGTGGCACGATCTCGGCTTGCTGCAACCTGCGCCTCCTGGGTTCAAGCAATTCTCCTGCCTCAGCCTCCCAAGTATCTGGGATTATAGGTGTGTGCCACCACACCTAGCTGATTTTTGTATTTTTAATAGAGACGGGGTTTCACTATGTTGGTCAGGCTGGTCCCGAATTCCTGACCTCAAGTGATCTGCCTGCCTCAGCTTCCCAAAGTGCCTTGGTCTCCCAAAGTGCTGGGATTATGGGTGTGAGCCACCGTCCCCAGTGACATGGTATGGTTTTAGATTGCTCTCATGCAAACCAGAAACCAGGGTGCACTTGGAAAACACAAACTGAACATTCGTTGAAGTTTCATACCATGTCCTAAGTGTGAACTCTTAAAAACACTGAACAGGGCATAGCTTGTCCTGATCTCCTAATTTTGTATTCTGATAGGAGGCAAGATCCAACCTGAGATGAAGACTTTTCCAGAAGCAGGACCACATGAAGGGTGGTCCTGCCAGCAGATCTGGGAAGAAATTGCAAGTGATTTAACCAGGCCTCAAGACTCTACCATAAAGAGCTCTCAGTTCTTTGAACAGGGTGATGCCCACTCCCAGGTTGAGGAAGGACTATCTATAATGCACACGGGACAGAAACCTTCCGATTGTGGGAAGTGTAAACAATCCTTCAGTGATATGTCCATCTTTGATCTTCCTCAGCAAATACGCTCAGCAGAGAAGTCTCATTCCTGTGATGAGTGTGGAAAAAGCTTCTGTTACATCTCAGCACTTCATATTCATCAGAGAGTCCACCTGGGAGAGAAACTCTTTAAGTGTGACGTGTGTGGTAAGGAATTCAGTCAGAGTTTACATCTGCAAACTCATCAGAGAGTCCATACTGGAGAGAAACCTTTCAAATGTGAACAATGTGGGAGAGGCTTCAGATGTAGATCAGCACTTACAGTTCATTGCAAATTACACATGGGAGAGAAACATTATAATTGTGAGGCATGTGGGAGGGCCTTCGTTCATGATTTCCAGCTTCAGAAACATCAGAGAATTCACACAGGGGAGAAGCCATTCAAATGTGAGATATGTAGTGTGAGCTTCCGTCTTAGGTCAAGTCTTAATAGGCATTGTGTGGTCCACACAGGAAAGAAACCAAACAGCACTGGGGAATATGGAAAAGGCTTCGTTGGTAGGCTGGATTTGTGTAAGCATCAGACGATCCACACAGGAGAGAAACCATATAATTGTAAAGAATGTGGGAAGAGCTTCAGACGGTCCTCCTATCTTTTGATCCATCAGCGAGTCCACACTGGAGAAAAGCCATACAAATGTGACAAGTGTGGGAAGAGCTACATTACTAAGTCAGGTCTTGACTTGCACCATAGAGCCCACACAGGAGAGAGACCTTATAACTGTGATGACTGTGGGAAGAGCTTTAGACAGGCCTCAAGTATTTTGAATCATAAGAGACTCCACTGCCGAAAAAAACCATTCAAATGTGAGGATTGTGGAAAGAAGCTTGTATACCGGTCATACCGTAAAGACCAACAAAAAAACCACAGTGGAGAAAATCCATCCAAATGTGAAGACTGTGGGAAGCGCTATAAGAGGCGCTTGAATCTTGATATAATTTTATCATTATTTTTAAATGACACGTAAGTGTTGTACATATTTATGGGGTACAGTGTGATATTTAAATGTATGTATATGATGTATAATGATCAAATCAGTATAATTAGCACATTTATCACCTCAATTATCTCTTTTTTGTGTTGAGAAAATCAAAAATTCATTGTTCCAGCAATTTGAAAATAAATTGTTGTCGATGATAGTCACCTTTAGTGCTGCAGAACAGCAGAACTTCTTCCTCTTATCTACCTGTACTTTTGCATCCATTAGCCAACCTTTGGCCATCCCACCTATCCCTTACCCTTCACTGCCTCTAGAGCCACTGTTCTCACTACTTCTAAGAAATCAGCTTTTTTAGCTTCCCCATGTGATTGAGGACAGTTTAAAGTTAGTGTTTCAGCCATAGCTCAGCATACCCCAGTGGTTGTGGGACTGTCAGAGCAGAGAATGCTGCAGGGTTTCTAACAGAAGTTTAACAATTAGTTATTATTCAGGAGACAGGTCTTAGTATAAGAGTTTGTTCACACATTTTCAAAACACTAATGATGAACATGTCAAAATTGATGACCACTAGAATGTCAGCCACATGTGTCTTTGTATTTTTGCTGCATCCTTACATTGCTTGAGTCTGGAAGATTGAGGCTACAGTGACCTATGATAGTGCTACTGCACTCCAGCCAGGGCAACAGAGTGAGACCCTGTCTCCAAAAAAAAAAAAAAATTAAATAAATACCTTTCTTTGTTTCTAGACTAGCATTTCTCTGTGTTTCTGGAATTTTTTTTTTGAGTGTACATACATAGTGTGTTACAATTATATTCTTATTTTCTTCAGCAGTGAATATTTGCTGGTATTTTTCTATTTTATAATTGTATGCATTATTTTTAGATTTCTCAGTGAACATCAGAAACCCCATCTCTACAAGAAATACAATAATTAGCCAGTTGTGTTGGTGTATGTCTGTAGTCCCAGCTGGAGACTACTGGAGAGGCTGAAGTGGGAGGATCGCTTCAACCCAGGAGGCAGATATATAGACAAATGGAATAGAAGTGAGAGTCCGTAAAGAAACCCATACATCTAAGGCCACTTGATTTTCAAGAAGGATCCAAGATTACTTTATGGAGACAGAATAGTCTCTTCGACCAATACTGCTGGGACACCTACACACAGACACACAACATAATGAAGTTAGATTGTATCTCACCCTACACTTAAAAGTTAATTCAAAATTCATCAATGACCTAAGGTAACAGCTAAACTATAAAAGTATTAGAAGAAAACATAGAAGTAAATCTTCCTGACTTTATTTGGAATGGATTCTTCAATGAAACAACATAAGCAAAAGCAAATATAAATACCTAAATGGGACCTAAGTTTTAAAAAATGCTGTGCATACATGGACATTGTCAAGAACATGAAAAGACCATACAGCATGAGTTCTACTATCCAGATTATATAAAGAATTCTTACAACTCAATAACAGAAACCACTCAATTAAAAAAATGGGCAAAGGGCTGGGTGCAGTGTCATGCCTGTAATCCCAGCACTTTGGGAGGCTGAGGTGGGCAGTTTACTTGAGGCCAGGAGTTCAAGACCAGCCTGGCCAACATGGTGAAAGTCTGTCTTTACTAAAAATACAACTAGCTGGATGTGGTGGCCTCCTGGGCTCAAACCATCCTTCCACCTCAGCCTCTTGAGCAGCTGAGACTACAGGCGTGCACCACAGCCTCTGGTTAAGTTTTGCATTTTTTTATAGAGATGAGGTTCCTCCATGTTGCCCAGGCTGGTCTCGAACTACTGCACTCAAGTAATCTGCCCACCTCAGCCTCCCAAAGTGCTGGGATTACAGGCATGAGCCACTGCACTCAGCCTAAAAAAAAAAAATCCTAATTTTTATGGGTACACATATGGAGTATATATGTTGATACAGGCATACAATGCATAATAATCATATCAGGGTAAATGGGGTATCTGTTACCACAAGCATTTATCAGATTTTTGTGTGTGTTAGAAACAATCCATACTCGTTTAGTTATTTCAAATGTACAATAAATTATTATTGACTGTAACTCTGTTGTGCTATCAAATACCAGATCTTATTCATTCTATCTAAGCATATTTTTGTACCCACTAACCATCCCCACTTCCCTCACCACCAACCCTACCTTTCCCTCCCTCTGGTAACCAACATTCTGCTCTCTGTCTCCATGTATTCAATTGTTTTAATTTTTAGCTCCTACAAATAAGTGAGAAGATGTGAAGTTTGTCTTTCTGTGCCTGACTTATTTCACTGAATGTAATGTCCTCCAATTCCATCCATATTGTTGCAAATAACAAAATCTCATTCTTTTTGTGGCTGAATAGTACTCCATTGTGTATATGTCCATTTCCTGTGTCCATTCATCTGTTGATGCATACTTAGGTTGCTTCCAAATTTTGGTTATTGTGAATAGTGCTGCAATAAACATTGTAGGGGAGGGTGCAGATATCACTTTGATATAGTTTTAATTTTTTGAGGAACCTCCATACTGTTCTCTGCAGTGGTTCTACTAATTTACATTCCCACCAACAATGTGCGAGGATTCCCTCCTTCACTCCTTCCACATCCTCACCAACATTTGATATTGCCTGTCTTTTGAATAAAAGCTATTTTAGCTGGAGTGGGATATCTCATGGTAGTTTTGATTTGTATTTATCTGATGATCTATGATGTAGAGCACCTTTTCATATACCTGTTTGCCATTTATATGCCCTCTTTTGAGAAATGTCTATTCAGATATTTTGCTCATTTTAAAATTGATTTATTAAATTTTTTCCTATTTGGTTTGAGCTCCTTATATTCTGGTTATTAATCCCTTGTCAGATGGATAGTTTGCAAATATTTTCTCCTATTGTGTGGGTTGTCTCTTCACTTTGTTGATTGCTTCCTTTGCTGTGCAGAAGCTTCTTAACTTGACGTGATCCCATTTGTCCATTTTTGCTTTGGTTGTCTATGCTTTTGGGGTATTACTCAAGAAATCTTTGCCCAGACCAATGTCCTGGAACATCTTTTCCCCAATGTTTTCCTGTAGTAGTTTCATAGTTCGAGGTTTTAGATTTAAGTCTTTAATCCATTTCGATTTTATTTTTGTATATGGTGAACAACAGGTTGAAGTTTCATTCTTCTATATGTGGATATCATGTTTTTCTAGCACCATTTATTGAAGAGACTGTCCTTTTCCCAATATATATACTTAGCACCTTTGTTGAAAATGAGCTCACTGTAGGTGTAGAAATTTATTTCTGGATTTTCTAGTTTACGCAGCATTAAAAGAATGTACTGTACATGAAGTGATTTCTAGGATATGTTGTTACATGACCATAGAAGAGTTAGAAACGTGCTTTCTTTTAAGTAATAATGGAAAATAAGAAATCTACACATACTGATATGGTTTGGCTGTGTCTCCACCCAAATCTCATCTTGAATTATAGCTCCCATAATTCCCACATATCATGAAAGGGACCTAGTAGGAGGTAATTGAATCATGGGGGTGGGTCTTTCCCATGCTGTTCTCGTGATAGCAAGGACAGATAGAGGAGTGACTTTGAATATAATGGGAGGCAGGTTTGCCCTAAGCGATTTCCAGCTTGAGGTTTCCTTAGTGATTTTGGGGGCCCAAGATATTTTCCTTTCACAATACTAAGCAGTTTAATTTCTCTTAAATGTGGCATTTCCACGTCTAAAGAATATTAATATGAAAACTTTAAAAGTGGGAAGATAGCTTTTCCAGGAGGGCAATTGGCCCTCCATATTGGCCCTTGACAGGGCACAAGCATCGCCATCTTGGACAAACACTGCCATTTTAAAGTTCGCGTTGATCAAAAACTGCCTAAATCCAAAGGGCATCAGCCTAATGGCTAAGGTCAGCATGACCATAAACCACAAATGACATCTCCAATCAGAAACATTCCAACCATAAGATAAACCCCTCCCTTACCAGTGACATGCCAGCCCCGAGATAACCTCCCTTCCATTGGAGAGATGTCAGTCCCAAGATAACTTCCCCTCCAACCAGAGATATTCCAACCCCACAACAGACTTCTCCCCAATACAGAAACATTCTAAGCCTGTGGTAAGCTCTCTCTCCCTAAAGCCAATACAGACTCTTAGTCCGTAAGAGAGAGCGCTCCTGACTGCAATCGGCCAGAAGCCCCTCTCAGGTTTATTCTCCAAAACGAACCTGTCTTTGACTGTTGAGCCGCTTTTCGTGTTTTTTTTTTTCTCTTTAACTCTTACAGCCCTCTTAAACACTTAAACTGTGGTTGTTTTTCTTGCCAAACCAGTGGTACAACAGTGTCTGGTTGTACCAGGGGCTGGTGCCCCACTCAATGCCTCTCCCAAACCATTTTTCCCAGCCCATTATTTAAGCTCTTAGATTTAGCCTCATACTGTTAGCGTCTAGTGTATTAGCCTTTCAGCCATCTCCTGACCGCTCCACAGTCACTCCCCGCTAACTCCTTGAAGATTGTATCTCCTTGCTTTGTTCTCTTTCAGTAACACTCCTGTCATCATGGGAGGCGTGTAGACTTCAGGAATTCCTGACTATTCAATATTTTCTCTCGAGGACGCAGGGAGAGGGAAGGACCACTCTCAGGGCCACAGTCCATATTCCAAACCAGGCGCTCGGGTCTATGGGATTCATTCCTCGTGGGCATTGCAGGAAGTGTAGTCAAAGAGCACCGCGGAGTCCCACGCTTCCCGCCGGAAGGTGATACTGTAGAACGTCTCCTTTGAGATTCAAGGAAGTGTAGCGCAGGAGATCTGTTGAATGACGAGCAAGTAGGCTCAGGAGGGCGTATCCGGGGAATTCTGGGAAATGTAGTTCACACGCTGCGCGGGGTAGGGGCACTTCCGCTCCCGGGGGGTGAGGTTGCTGCAGTGCATTCGGTGGTAGTTTGGTGTCAGTCCTGTGTCTTGTCGGTCCTTCTAAACGTGTCCCCTTACGATGCTGGCTCGCAACCACCTGGAAGTTGACTAAGGGGAGAAGGAGTCTCGTTGGAAAACGGAGGTTTGGAGGGACAACGGCCTCTCTTTTCGTTCTTGTCAGCGGAGCCTTCTTGGTCTTGGGGCTGTCCTCGCGTCCCCGGGGATGAGGCTGGGGGTTGGGACTTGGTCGGAACGCGTCTCGCCTGGTTTGAGGGTTTTGGGGGCTCTCAGCTCGCTCAGTCCGCCTCCCTCCATCCCACCTGTGAGGCTACTTTCTTACAGTTTAAGGTTGGGATGTTATTAATCTCCCTGTACCTCCCACTGCTGTTCTTTAAAATGGGGACTTTAGGACCATCCTAATGAAATCGTTTTGGGAACTGGAAGAGGTAACACAAATGAAAGCCTTAAAGCAGCCCCTCCCTTAGTGACTGGTGGTCTCTTCTTCGTGTTAATTTCTCACGAAGCCTGTCAGGTCCCCGGGTGGGGTCAGAGCTCCATCTACAGGGACCCCCGCCCTTGTCTCTGATTCCTGCAGGACGCTGGGTGATCCTGGACGCTTCTGACCTCTTTTTAGGAAGGCGAGGGTTGTTTCCACTTCCACGAAGGGAGAGGAACATTTAACTTTTATGCCGGACGGCAACGCGGTCAGGGTGTTTCACAGCTTTCTCCTTCCCCAGCCTGATTCTCAAAAAGAGCTGCAGGGAGGGACTTCTTGGCTACTGAGGGCAAAGCTCCACGAGAGTGGTCCTTGGCTTTTTTTCTTTTACAGAGATGCTCACCCCAACCAAGAGTGTAGGATGTGTCCTCAGCCATGGGTGTTGATAATAATTAAGCCTCAATTGGTAACTTTATCCCAAGAGCTTTATACAAGTAATCACATTTTCGCCACACCGTGACTCTGTGGAGAGGTACTACTTTTTTCAGTTTTAAAGATGAGTGAGATACAAAGGAGCAGGAGTTATCTGAGAATAGTCACCTAAGCAGTAAGAGGTGGAGCTGCGGTTGAAACCTGGGCATTACAGGTCAGAGCCTTAGTTGATAATCTTTTGGATACATTCTCATTGAGGCAGAGGAACTAGCTGGAATCTGGTGGGGAAAGCAAGCTAGGACTTGATTGAAGGGAGCCTTGAGAGCAAGGCTCATGGGCTTGGACTGTTCTGGGAGTTTATCAACTATTTCATTCATTAGAACTATTTCATTTATTACAAATATTTCACTTGTTATGCAACGGTATCCTTGTGGAGCGTTCAGAAATTGGAGAAATACGAGTAGTACAAGTTTATAATTACCCATGAATCCAGCATGTAAAGATAGTAACTGTTAAACTTCGGGTGCATTTTTTTTTTTTTTTTTTTTGAGACAGAGTCTCGCTGTGTTGCCCAGGCTGGAGTGCAGTGGCACGATCTCGGCTCACTGCTAACTCCGCCTCCCAGGTTCACGCCATTCTCCTGCCTCAGCCTCCTGAGTAGCTGGGACTACAGGCGCCCGCCACCACGCCCGGCTAACTTTTTTGTAGTTTTAGTAGAGATGGAGTTTCACCGTGTTAGCCAGGATGGTCTTGATCTCCTGACCTCATGATCCACCAGCCTCGGCCTCCCAAAGTGCTGGGATTACAGGCGTGAGCCACCGCACCCAGTGCATTTCTTTTTGGTCTTTCTTTGGCATATTTGCATATTTATTTATAAACATTTAAACAAAATTTTATGATTAAAAAATGTGTTTTCCCTTATGTGTTTAACTATGGAAATTTGGAAACACTGCCAAGAGGGAAATAGCTAGTGAGCTTACATGTTATATCATGCTCATCCTAATTTATCTCATTGTTATCTCATTTTTTTTTTGGTAAATGTTTCCTGATATTGGCCGGGCACGGTGGCTCATGCCTGTAATCCCCGCACTTTGGGAGGCCGAGGTGGGCGGATCACCTGAGGTCGGGAGTTTGAGACCAGCCTGACCATCATGGAGAAACTCCATCTCTACTAAAAATATAAAATTAGCCAGACATGGTGACGCATGCCTGTAATCCCAGCTACTCGGGAGGCTGAGGCAGGAGAATCGCTTGAACCCGGGAGGCAGAGGTTGCAGTGAGCCAAGATTGCACCATTATACTCCAGCCTGGGCAACAAGAGCGAAACTGTATCCTCTGCCTCCCGGTCTCAAAAAAAAAAAAAAAAAAAAAAATTAACATTTTATTTTCATATCATTTGAAACCTATAGAAAAATTGCAAAAATAGTGTTAGAAATTCTCATATACTCTTTACCCAAATTTGCCAAATGTTTACATTTTTCCTGTTTGCTTTGTTCTTGCTGATCACCCAGATACCACCAGGAACATACCTGTAGCCAGAGACAGTTGCTTGTAGCTTTCTGCAGCAAAGAAGCCCACATTTCAAGATAATTGTGGGGTGTCTTGGTAAGAGGTGTTTAGAAAGGGCTGGTTATAGAGTTTCACATAACATGCTAGATACTATTAGATATTATACTGGCTAGGCATGGTGGCTCATGTCTGTAATTGTAGCACTTTGGGAGGCCGAGGCAGGTGGATCACTTGAGGCCAGGAGTTCAAGACCAGCCTGGCCAACATGGAGAAACCCCATCTCTACTAAAAATACAAAAATTAGCTGATTTGTTCACTGTGAAGTTACTTTTTTAAAATTTGAGGGGGCGTGCGCCTGTAATCCCAGCTATTAGGGAGGCTGACGCATAAGAATCATTTGAACCTGGGAGGCAGAGGCTGCAGTGAGCTGAGGTGGCGCCCCTGCACTCTGATCTGGATGACAGAGTGAGACTCTGTCTCAAAAAAATAATTAAATATTATATTAAATAATATTGTTATCTATTACATATCACATCTGTTAAAAAGCTAATAATAGTAGTTGTAGTGTCATTTATTAGATAGTGTTGGATACCATATTACATAACGTTGTTATCTAATCTGCAGCTTCCATATTTAAATTTATTCAGTTTCTTCTTTTGGTCCTTATAACTATCCCTTGCCCCACTTTTTACCTGTAACCCCATTCAAAGTCCAGTTTTATGCATTGTCTTTATTGTCACATTTCTATACTTTTGTTTAATCTAGAAGGATTCCACAGCCTTTGTCTTTTATATGCATGGTTTTTTGAAGAGTATAGGCAAGTTGTTTTGCAGAAAGACATTCATTTGGGGTTTGTCTGGTAAATTTCATGTTTACGTTTAGATTATGCATGATTGGCAGGGATACCATAGTAGTGGTGAGGTGTCCTTTTCATTGCAACCTAACAGTGTCCAAATGATGTTGGTTTGTCCCTTCACTGGTGATCTCAACTTTGTTCACTTGGCCAAGACGAAGTCTTTCAGATTTGTCCACTGTGAAGTTACTTTTTTTTAATTTTGAAAATAATAAAGTTCCTTATGGGGAGATACATGATTAGTGGACATTCTACTGTAAAGAAGAGTTTCCATTTCTCCCCCATTTATTCATTCCTTCATTCAACTATAAATATTCTATTGATATGGACTCAGAATTCAGTCTTACTGATTTCAATGACATGTAGATTAACAATTATTTTTTCCAATTCTATCAAGATGTATTTCACATATAGCTTTCACCCATTTCAGGCATGGAACTCAGTGATTTTTAGGAATTTTGTGAAGTGGAATAACCATGATCATGATTCAGTTTAGATCATTTTTATCTCCCAGTTGGACTCCTTGTGCCCATTTACAGTTAAACCTCATTCTCACCTCAAATGTGAAGCAACTACTAATCTACTTTCTCTATGATACATTTGCCTATTCTGAACATTTCATATAAATGCGATCACACAGTCCATGGGTTTTTGTGACTGGCTTCTTTCATTTAACATAATGTTTCCAGGGTTCATGCATGTTGTAGCATGAGTCAATATTTCATTTCTTTAAATTTCCAAGTAAGATTTCATTGTATGGATAGGCGACAATTTGTCCATTTACCCATAGGAACGCATTTTGGTTGTGTGCAATTTTGGGTTATTATGAATAATGCCCCTGTGAACATTCAAGGGCTAATTCACAACACATGTTCGTACTGTTGGGTGGCATCCTTGACCACCCCTTCATGCCTCTTTTTTTTTGCCCTCCATGGCACGTTTCAGGCACAATTCTGTCTTCCCTTGAACTGCATAACTGGAGAACTCTGCAAATTCCCCAAAGGAGGAGGAAAAATGACCATGTTCAAGGTGAGTAAGTCTGGTCTCTTTTGCTGTTCAGATTCTGTTTTGCTACTTAAGATTGTCACGTGTTTTTCTCAGTCTTGGGAAGACTCAAGGAGAACAACAGTTATTTGTGCACCTGTTGTGTGCCAGATGCTTCCTTGTTTCTTTTGTGTTGAATTTGCGTTTGGATTTGATTGTGTTTACTTTTACCATTATTTATGTTATGAGTAGAAATTTAGTGGGAAGGAACAATTCTCCCATTTCACTACATCTTTTCTCACTAATTAGGCATTTTTATTTTCTCATGCTATTCCTCATGTATATTCATAACTGTATTTGTATTGATACTTATCTAATTTAAATTGTGTTCTTTTTGTTTAATATTATGTAATATTCATTATTTATGGTTGCATCATGTTCCCATTGAATTGATGCTCCTTTTTTTTTTTTCCTCGAGACAGAGTCTTGCTCTGTCGCCCAGACTGGAGTGTGGTGGCGCAATCTTGGCTCACTGCAACCTCCGCCTCCCGGGTTCAAGCGATTCTCCTGCCCCAGCCTCTCAAGTAGCTGGGATTACAGGCGCTCACCACCACACTTGGCTAATATATGTATTTTTAGTAGAGACGGGGTTTCACCATGTTGGCCAGGCTGGTCTCGAACTCCCGGCCTCAAGTGATCTGCCTGCCTCGGCCTCCCAAAGTGCTGGGATTACAGGTGTGCACCACTGCACCTGCCGATGTTTCTTTTTAACTACTTTATACTCACAGGCACTAGGAGCTCAGTTTTGAAAGAGTACTTTTGACATGTGCCACGTTGGTTGTTTTGTAGATAAAATATCCACATGTGGCATGGCACAGCAGGCTGTAACTGTGGCTTCACACAAGGATTTCTGGAGATTTTCACATAGGAAGAGCTAGCTTTTGTTTTCCCCATGCTTAAGTCATGCATTGTGTGTATTTTATTTACTGGTCTTTTCTTATTCCTTTATGTATTAAGGAGTTTGACCAAAATGTAGCATCCTGGGCTGCACATATATCGGTTTCAGTGAATCTTGCCAGTTGCTCCAGCAACATTTAGCAATTCAGTCTCAACTTTGTTTGATAATGCCCAGGGTTCTCGTACTTGAACCCTGGATGTAATCATTTTTCTGTCTTTTTTTTTTTTTTTTTTTTTTTTTAGTTTTTTAGTTTTGGTAGCTTTAGTTTCAAATGTCCATGATATCAGAAGATTCTCTAGTCACTGTGTTCTATTCCTTTGTTTGTTCCTCAGAACAGCTGAACGATGAAATTCTCAGCCTCATCTTCCTCTTAAATATGTGAAATATGAGAAAGCTGCTGAGGTTCAGAGAGGAAACCCAGGGTCGGCATGTTAGCTATTTTGCTAAATTGAAAGAGAGAGAGAAGAAGAAAGAGGATTCTCCATTGAAGGACCTATGCCTTCTGGTATGGGTGTCTGGAGTGCCCTCTTGAGTGATGACAACCACTGGTGACATAGCTCCTCCCTGACCCCTCCTCGGGGGTCCTCTTCTCTTCCTGTTGTGCCACCTCCTCAGGTGCACCTAGTACTCCAGGCACCAAAGGACAGTGATTGCTACACTCATTATAGAAAATCTTTAAATTCCTAATGGCAAAGATGGCTTATAGAGTGTTAGCAGGGAATATAACAGCCTAAGGTGAAAATATTTACAACTTTGATATCTAAAAAAGACATAATCCGAAATAAGAATCTTATGTACAGAATGGAGAAAAAAATTCAAAGGAATATGAATAAAGGACATTAATACATTAATTGGTAAGTTTTAGAGAAGAAATAGAAGTGGCCAATACATATTTGAAAAGGTGATAGTATTATTTATATTCAAATACATGGGATTAATAAGGTGAATTCTCTCTAATGAGATTATCAAAATCACAGGAAACTTGATAATCTGCTTTTGGCTATTTTAAGAAAAACCAGGGTAATATATCCCCTTGAAAGATTTTGGAGTTTGAGAAAAAATTGAGATCTGACATATATGATCACAATTTTAAACATTCTTATTTTTTGACACTTTAATTTTCATTTGAAATTATTGTATTATAGTTTATTCTTATTCTTTAGAGACAGAGTTTTGCTCTGTTGCCCCGGATAGAGTACAGTGATGTAAGTGTAGCCCACTGCAGGCTTGAACCCCTGGGGTCCAGATCTTCCTGCCCCAGCCTACCAAGTAGCTAGGACTACAGGCACGCACCACGATGCCTGGCTAGTTTTAAAAATTTCTAAAGATGGTGTCTTGCTGTGTTGCCTAGTCTGGTCTTGAACTCTTGAATTCAAGCAATCCCGCCACCTTAGCCTCTTAAAGCACTGGGATTACAGGTGTGAATCACTGCACCTGGTTTGAAATTATTAAATTAAATTAAATTATTATTTTATTTTATTTCTTTTTTGAAATAGAGTCTTGCTCTGTTGCCCAGGCTGGAGTGCAGTGGCGCAATCTTGGCTCACTGCAACCTCCGCCTCCTGGGTTCAAACGATTCTTCTGTATCAGCCTCCCAAGTGTCTGGGATTATAGTCACGTGCCACCATGCCCGGCTAATTTTTGTATATTTTGTAGAGACAGAGTTTTGCTATGTTGCCAAGGCTGGTCTCGAACTCCAGAGTCAAATGATTTGCTTGTCTCGGCCTCCAAAAGTGCTGGGATTACAGGCATGAGCCACCATACCTGGCCAAAATTATTTTCAATGATCAGACGGGAGAGTAAGGTCCACATACATGATTTTCTTTGCAGGATTGGTATTAATGAAAACTACATAAAATTAAATATTCATTATTTAGAATAAAGATAGATCATCAGTTCCCTGTAACAGTATGCAGACATGAAATGAAACAGATAACTATAATGAAAGTTATAATAAAAAATCCAAAGAAATACGAATAAAGGACATTACCAGCCAGGTGCGGTGGCTCACGCCCATATTCCCAGCACTTTGCGGGGCCGAGGTGGGCAGATCACCTGAGGTCGGGAGTTCGAGACCAGCCTGACCAACATGGAGAAACCCCATCTCCGCCGGGTGTGGTGGCTCATGCCTGTAATCCCAGCACTTTGGGAGGCCGAGGCAGGCGGATCACGAGGTGAGGAGATCGAGACCATCCTGGCTAACATGATGCAACCCCGTCTCTACTAAAAATACAAAACATTAGCCGGGTGTGGTGGTGGGCACCTGTAGTCCCAGCTACTCGGGAGGCTGAGGCAGGAGAATGGTGTGAACCCAGGAGGCGGAGCTAGCAGTGAGCCCAGATCGTGCCACTGCACTCCAGCCTGGGGACAGAGTGAGACTCCGTCTCAAAAAAAAAAAAAAAAACAACAGCAAAAAAAGAGAAACCCCATCTCTATTAAAAATACAAAACTAGCTGGGCATAGTGGCGCATGCTTGTAATCCCAGCTACTCAGGAGGCTGGGGCAGGAGAATTGCTTGAACTGGGGAGGCGGAGGTTGCCGTGAGCTGAGTTTGCGCCATTGCGCTCCAGCCTGGGCAACAAGAGCGAAACTCCGTCTCAAAAAAAAGACAAAAAGGTAATAAAATTAACTAATGTTAATTAAATACCTAGTCTGTGCCACAGACTTTCCCCATTTATATTCTCTTGCTTATTCCTGGAGAAAACTGATGTGACAGTCTTTATACAGAAAGGAAACGAATGCATGTAGGCAAACTTACCCACGGTCACGCGGCTGGGAAGGCAAAGGCACAGAGCCTTGGGATTGAGCCTTGTGAGTGAGCACACACACTCAGTGTGATCATAGGCACACTGGCTGCAGATCATGACATTCAATGCTGCAATTAATATATGTAGTTTGTGTCTTGAATACAGAGGACCCACTCCATGGCTGTCCCACACAGATCACCGTAAACTTGTTAGTTTGGCAGATATTAAAAAAAATGGGCCGGGTGTGGTGGCTCATGCCTGTAATCCCAGCGCTTTGGGAGGCCGAGGCCGGCAAATCGCCTGAGGTCGGGAGTTCGTGACCAGCCTGGCCAACATGGTCTCTACTAAAAATACAAAATTAGCTGGGCATGGTGGCAGGTGCCTATAATCCCAGCTATTCAGGAGGCTGAGGAAGGAGAATTGCTTGAATCCAGGAGGCAGGGGTTGCAGTGAGCTGAAATTGCGCCACTGCACTCCAGCCTGGGCGACAGAGCGAGACTCTGTCTCAAAAAATAAAAAGAAAGAAAGAAAGAAAGAAAAATGATTACATCCAGGGTTCAAGTACGAGAACCCTGGGCATTATCAAACAAAGTTAAGACTGAATTGCTAAATGTTGCTAGAGCAACTGGCAAGATTCATTGAAACCTATATATGTGCAGCCCAGGATGCTGCATTTAGAGTCCTAGAGGGTTACTTACAGGGAGACTTAATAAGTGCACAAAGTAAACCTATAGGACTTTTTCATCATTGCACTTCTGGTGGAGCTCTGGAAAATCAGTGTGTGTCATTGCGAGGATACAGAGAGAATGAATGGGAAATCTGTACGTTGACCTACATCTTTCAAGATCCACAGCAACTTCTCACCCATCCCCTTCACTTGCTCATTGCCACCCTTCTCCCAGGAATCACTGGTCATGAGATTGAGATTGCATACGTTTGATGTTGTAGGAGGCAGTGACCTTCAAGGATGTGGCTGTGGTCTTCACCGAGGAGGAGCTGGGGCTGCTGGACGTTTCCCAGAGGAAGCTGTATCGAGATGTCATGCTGGAGAACTTCAGAAACCTGCTATCAGTGGGTGAGCACAGGCACCCTCTGTAATGGAACATCAGGCCCCAGGAATGGCTTTGTATCCTAGGGTATTTGTGTTAGTTTGTTCTTATGCTGCTATGAAGAAATACCCAAGACTGGGTAATTTATAAAGAAAAGACATTTCATTGACTCACAGTTCTGCATGGCTGGGAAGGCCTCAGGAAACTTACAGTCATAGTAGAAAGCCAATGGGAAGAAAGGCACCTTTTTCACAGTGCAGCAGGAAGAAGTGCCAAGCAAAGGGGGAAAGGCCCCTTATAAAACCATCAGATAGGGCCGGGCGCGGTGGCTCATGCCTGTAATCCCAGCACTTTGGGAGGCCAAGGCGGGCAGATCACGAGGTTGGGAGATGGAGACCATCCTGGCTAACACGGTGAAACCCCGTCTCTACTAAAAATACAAAAAAAATAGCCAGGCGTGGTGGCGGACGTCTGTAGTCCCAGCTACTCAGGAGGCTGAGGCAGATAAATGGCGTGAACCCGGGAGGCGGAGCTTGCAGTGAGCCGAGATCGCGTCACTGCACTCCAGCCTGGGCGACAGAGCGAGACTCCATCTCAAAAAAAAAAAAAAAAACACATAAATAAAACCATCAGATCTCGTGAGAACTCATCCACTATCACGAGAACAGCATGGAGGAAACTGCCCCCATGATTTAATTACCTCCCACCAGCTCCCTCTTATGACATGTGGGGATTATGGGAACTACAATTCAAGATGAGATCTGGGGACACCGCCAAACCATATCAGCGTTCAAGTTCGAGTGTGCAGTGAGAACCTAAATTTCTAGTACATTTTACCTAAGATGTATTGGGATTAAGCATTTGACTTTGTTCACAGGGCATCAACCTTCCCACCGAGATACTTTTCACTTCCAAAGAGAAGAAAAGTTTTGGATCATGGAGACAGCAACCCAAAGAGAAGGGAATTCAGGTAAGAACCAAGCAACCATGCATCCTTGTACGCGACCCTTCTATCTGTTTTACTTCTGTCCATTGCCCAACTCCATTGCCCTGGTGTAAATGGCCAAACCTGTTTCCTGGATTCTTACCTCCTTCCTGCTGGTTGTCCTGCTCCCCCACCCCCTCTTCCCACCCTGACATCTGTTTTCCTCATAGCAGCCAAAGTGATCCTTAGGGAATGTAAGTCAGATTGCCATTCCTCAGCTTAAAAGCCTTTATGGCTTCTTATTTGTGTTAATGTTACAACTGCTTTAAGTGCCTTTTAGAGACCCTTGATCTGCTCTTCATCCGCCACTGCCTCTCTGACTGCATCTCCATTTTCCAGTCATGTTGTACTCCCTGCTGTTTCTCCATCCTGCCAAGGACACTGTATTGCCTGTTGCTGTCACCCAGTGACCACACACTTAGCAGATTAAACAACAAACAATTATCTTTCTGTTCTTCAGTCCTGAAGTCTGACACATCTCACTGGACAAAAATCAGGGTGTCCCTAGGGCTTTGTTCCTGTCTAGATGTTCTTGGGGAGAAGCCTTCACTTTAGTTTACCAATCCCTAGGCACTGTCCACACTCCTTGGCTCTTGTCTCCCTTCCTCCATCTTCAAAAGCAGCTACATTGCATCTCTAACCATTCTTCCGTAGTCATGCTGCCACCCTTCTTAAGCCTCTGTTTTCCACCTTTCGGGTCCCTTGCGATTGGATTGGTCACTCCTGCATAATCTAGAATGACCTTCGTACTCTCTCTTTAGCTGACTAGTGACCTTAATTGCATCTGCAGCCTTAATATCTCTTGCTATATAACATAACAGGTTCATAGGTCCTGGGAATTGGATGTGGACGTCTTTCAAGGACCATTGTTCTGTCTACTACAGAAGCTTCTGTCTTAGAGTTTATACGTGCTCTTCTTTCTGATTGGAATACTCTTTCACCTCAAGACCTTCTGATCCTTCCTTTATTCTGGTCTCTATTCAGTTTTAATATCATGAGAAAGGCCTTCTCTGACCACTCTATTTAAAATATTAGCCAGGCGTGGTGGCTCACACCTGTAATCCCAGCACTTTGGGAGGCTGAGGCAGGCAGATAGCATGAGGCCAGGAGTTTGAGACCAGCCTGGCCAGCATGGCAAAACCCTGACTCTACTAAAAATACAAAAATTAGCTGGGTGTGGTAGCACAGTCCTGTAATCCCAGGTACTCAGGTGGCTGAGGCTCGAGAATCACTTGAACCCAGGAGCCAGAGGTTATAGTGAGCTGGGATTGTGCCACTACACTCTAGCCTGGGTGACAGAGTGAGACTCTGTCTCAAAAAATAAATAAAGGAATATATATATATATATATAGAATGGAATACCATCCTATCTTTACCCTTCTGGTGTTGTCTTATACTGTGTCTTATATATTTCTATTTAGCTGTCATCTCTACCCACTGGAATGGAATGTCTTAAGAGGAGGACTTTTAGCTGTTCAATTTTTATTTTAAGATTCAGGGGGTACATGTGCAGGTTTGTTACCTGGGTATATTGTGTGATGCTGAGGTTTGCATTGCAGATGATTCTGTCCACCCAGGTACTGAGCACAGTACCCAATAGTGGTGGCAGGATAACCTTCAGGTTTCAAGGCTATGTGTACTGGTGTTAGAGGTAATAGTGATGGGCTGGGTGGGCCAGTCCGGAGGCCCCCACATGTTGTGTGCAGGTGAGTGTCAGCGGTGATGGTGGCAGCAGGCTTGTAGGACCTGTCCTCAGATCACTAGGAGGAGTACACAGATGCCAGTGGTGGTGATCAGGGCAGGGAAATCCTTAGGTCTCCAGACAGCATGCTTGGGCACCTGTGGCAGGGTTCTGGGTCTGTTGTAAAGCTCCCTGCATGGTACATACTCACGCCTGGGGCAACCAACATGGCAGGGTGATCTCAACAGCCCCAGGTGGTATGCTTAGGTAGTGGAGGAATGACGCCAGGCCAGGTGAGCCTGTCCTCAGGCCTTTCAGTGGTGCAGGCAGATATAGGCTGTGGTGGAAGAGGCAGCATGATCCCTAGGTCCCCAGATGGCATGCTCCAGCACTGGCAGCACACAAGCTGGGTCTTTGTCAGGTCTTCTGTTTGTGCACACGTGTGCCTGAGGCAACACAGGGTAGAGCAATCCCCAGGTCCCTCTGTGTCATGCTCTGGCACTGAGATGGGCAGTACCAAGTGAAGTGGGCTTGTCCTGTGCACAGGCACAGGTTGTGGTGGGCAGTGCAAGGGACTCCCCATGCCTTTAGGAGGTGTGCTTGGGTGGCAGTGGCAGAGTGTGCAGAGAACCTTTCCTCAGAATGAGAACACATATAAGTGTACAGTGGCCCTGCTGCTGGGGGTGAGGTAGCATTGCCGTTAGAGGCAGCAGCCCCAGACAGGCAGCTTTGAAGCTCTGGTGAGTGCACACACTTTGGGTCCCTTTGTACTGCACTGGGGGCAGCCTCCCTGGTGTCCTGCATGGCCCATTCCCCACAGTATGGGACACTGTGGCCTAGATTGCTGGGGACTCTGCCATACTGCTGGGTCTAACAGGCATTCTTGTAATCCTCTGGGTGGATGTGGAGGCATGTCGATGGGGCTTCAGGGATTTGGAGATGCAAAGGCTGTTGGGCCCCAGGGCAAGATGCAGTCTGGTGGGGGTGCGGCTCTCAAAATAGCGCTGTGCCATAGCTGCTTGAGTCTCGGGACGTGTGTGGGTCCCATCATGAGCACCCTCTCTGAGTGCCATTGCGTGGACTCCAGGTAGCCCCCTGTGCTAGTCTCAGGGCCCACAGGGGTCGAGGTCCTCTCTCATGGCTGATTGCTGGAGTCCACAGCGGAAATGTAAACCACTAGGGCTCTCTCACTTACCCTTTCCCAGCACTAGGAGCCTTTCCCGGCTTTCAGGTGATCACGGCCAGAAGGGCTACCTCCCTTCACTCTCCTTTTGTGCTTCGGGTGTTTTCTGTCACTTCTCTGCTGAATTCCAGTGATCCCTCTTAGATGCTATTTGATGTATGAGTATCTATTTGCTTTTTAAATTTTTTAGTAATAAAATATGTAGAACACTTCATGAATTTGCATATCGGCCTTGCGCAGGGGCTGATCATTCCAGTTTTACCATATGTGCTGCTGAAGTGAGCACTACTCATTATTTTGGCTCTTTGTGGAGGACGCAAGCTCTGGGTGTCTTTAGTCAGCCATCTTGAAGTCTTCCTACCCTTAACGTTCCTTCTGATTCATCATATATATAATTTAGTAGTTACATAATATACCATGCAAGATTTTAGACTGACTAGGAAATTGGTAGAAATAGTAACACATTAACTGTATTATATTAATATTTTAAATTAAGTCTTTCATTTCTACCACGTATGAGACATTATGTCGTTCAAAATTGGTTTTGTGACAACAAGAGACCGTGGTGCCCTTGGAAAACACAAACTGTACCTTCTTTGTATTCAGTAAAGTTTCAGGCCATGTCCTAAGTGAAATCCTGAAAACATTGAACAAAGGTTTCACTTACCCACATCTCTTAATTCTGTGTCCTTATAGGAGGCAAGATCCAAACTGAGTTGGAGTCTGTTCCAGAAACAGGACCACATGAAGAGTGGTCTTGCCAGCAAATCTGGGAACAAACTGCAAGTGAGTTAACTAGACCTCAAGACTCCATAAGTAGCTCTCAGTTCTCCACACAAGGTGTTGTCCCCTCCCAGGTTGATGCAGAACTATCTATAATTCACACAGGAGAGACACCTTCTGAGCATGGGAAGTGTAAAAAATTCTTCAGTGATGTCTCCATCCTTGATCTTCATCAACAATTACACTCAGGAAAGATATCCCATACATGTAATGAGTACAGGAAGAGATTTTGTTATAGTTCAGCTCTTTGTATTCATCAGAAAGTTCACATGAGAGAGAAACGCTATAAGTGTGATGTG